>NC_090840.1:6361666-9280833 GCF_028021215.1 Eschrichtius robustus | reverse complement strand
TCATGCACCCCAAAGTTCACAGCAGCACTATTTACAATAGCCAAGACATGGAAGCAACCTAAGTGTCCATCAGCAGATGAATGGATAAAGAAGATGTGGCATATATATACAATGGTATATTAGCCATAAAAAAAGAAGTGAAATATTGTCATTTGCAGCAACATGGATGGACCTAGAGATTATCATACTAAGTCAGACAGAGAAAGACTAATGTTATATGCTATCACTTATATGTGGACTCTCAAAAACAATACAAATGAAACTACTTTCAAAGCAAAAACAGACTCACAGACACAGAAAACAAACTTACAGTTACCAAAGGGGAAGGAGGGAGGGAGGGATAAATTAGGAGTATGGGATTAACAGATACACAACACCATATATAAAATAAACAACAAGGATTTACTGTATAACACATGGAACTATATTCGAGATCTTCTAATAACCTATAATAAAAAAATAACCTATAATGGAAAAAGAATCTGAAAAATTATTACGTGTGTGTGTGTGTATGTATATATACACACACACCTCTTTCCAAGTCACCTTGCTGTACACCTGAAACTAACACAACATTGTAAATCAACTATACTTCCATTAATAAAAAAGAAGATGGCCACAAGATATCTGACACCCTTTCCATTAAGACTGTCCATCCATTAAGGGTCGTGTCTTTTCCCTTCAACCTGGGAAGGGAGGTCTGTGATTGTACTGACCAGTGAAAATGGCAGAAATGAGGACGTGGCGCCCGTTTCCTGGACCTAAACCTCACGAGGCTGGCAGCTCCCACTTCCTGTCTCTGGAACACTCTCTAGGAGCTGAGCTTCCACGTGAGAACTTGGACTCCCTTGCTGGAGAAACCACGGAGAAAGGCCTTACAACTACCGAGAGATGGGGAGAAGCCCTGCTGAGCCCTCCCTTCAAGCCATCTTCATGAAAATAAAAGGCCCGCGTAGGGAGCCTTCTTGGATATTACAGACCAGGTGCTGTCAAACTATGGCCCACAGTGCAGATGCCTGATTTGTAAATTAAATGTTATTAGAACATGACCACAGTCATTTATTTTCATAATGCCTGTAGTTTCTTCCACATTTCAGCAGCAGGGTTGAGTAGCTGTCATATAAAATATGTCCCACAAAGCCTAAAATATTCACTATTTGGCCTTCACAAAAAATGTTTGTTCACCCCTATTCTAGACCATCCCAGACACCTCCAAATGACCACAGATGACACCATCCAGAGCAGAAGAATCTCTCAGCCAAGCTGTCTGTATTTCTAATCTACAAAAATCATGGAGTATAATAAAATGGTTGTTGTCTTAAGCCACTTGTTTTAGGACAAATTTTTAATGCAATAATAGAAAGTTGGAACATACTTCATTACCTGGAAGTGTGATGTTATTGTATAAAACCTATGACATGTGTTGATGGCTTTGGAATCAGGCAGTGGACAGAAGTTGGAAGGGCTTCAAGGATAATGTTAGCGGAAAGAAAGACTTTTAAAGATAGTGTTAGTAAAAGCTGCAAGAGCCTTGAAAAGACTACTGGTGAAGCCTTGAGGGACAATGAAAATACGCTATTGGAGGCTGAAGAACACAGAACTCTTTTACTGTATGGGCAGAAAGGTCGGCATTAGCGTCGCATGTGATAATGAAGAAAACAGAAAAGGAACTGAATGAATTTGTGAATCAGGCAGAGAAGATTAACAGGCAGAACAGAGAAAGTGCCAACAGGCTTTTAGCTGCCGAGGGTAAGATATGAGAAGAGAGATGAACTAAAGGAGGAATTGTTGAGTTTGTGAGCGGGAGTTACAGGAAATATAACAGAGCCAGGGCTGCCTGGGTATGAAAATAAAACTGTTTCTCATCCAAGTCTCTCCCAGCAATAGACTCCCAAAGTCAGAAATGGCCTCAGGACAAAGGTTAAAACCAGGCTACTGCCTATAAAACTTGCCATGGGGTAAATAAGCTCATGGGTGTTTCTTTGTTCAAAAAATCTGAGGGCAAGTCTAATAGGGCTTCTAATAACATTAAGGGCTATATACATCTTAGACCCTCTCTGCCAGGAAAGAAGGCTTCTATGAATCTAAGGATCTGCTTGATAAACTCTTTCAACTGGATAAAAAGGCTTCTTTGCATCATAAATAATCTATGGCCAGAAGCTGCACAACAGTCCTTCCATAGAAAGTCACCCCTCTCCCCTTAAACCTGAGGATGCCCTGTAACTATACAGACCAATAGAATATGGTGGAAGCTATACTGTGCCAATTTGGGGGCCTGGCGCTTAAGAAACTGAAAGTTTCTTGTTCCTGTCTCTTGGGTTACTTACTCTTGAAGCCCCAAAATACCATGTAAGACCTCCAACTACTCTGCTCAAGAAAGCATGTGAAAAGGTCCTGAACCCACAGGCTTCTGGCTTGAATGAAGCCATCTTTGACCCTCCAGCAGAGACACTAGCTGTGGAGCACCACAGATGCCACATGGAGAACTGCCCAGCCAAACCCTGCCTAAGTTTTGAGCACAAAATCCTGAAATATAATGAAATGGGTGTTGTTTTACAGCACTCAGGTTTGAGGTGATTTGTGATACAGAAATAGATAATAAACTTACGTTTCATATTGGTACTAAAAATACACAGTTATAATTTCAACATACTCAACCTTCAAACTCATTGAGTTTGGAAATCTATGGTCTCTGTTTTGGGTTGAATCGTGTCTCCCCAAAACATGTGTGGAAATCTTAACTCCCAGAACTTGTGAATCTGACCTTATTTCAAACAGGGTCTTTGCAGATGTAATCAAATTTAGATGAAGTCCTACTGGATTAAGGTAGGCCCTACTGGTGTCCTTAGAAGAAGAAGAGGGAAAATTGAGCACAGACATACAGGGGAAAGGCTATGGGAAGATGGAGGTAGAAATTGGAGTGATGCCTCTTTAAGCCAAGGAATGCCAAGGATTACCAGCAGCCACCAAAAGTAAAGAAGGAATCCTCCCTTAGAGCCTTCAGAGAGGACATGGCCTTGCCAACATTGATTCTGGACTTCTAGCTTCCAGAACTGTGAGAGAATAAATTTCCATTATTTTAAGATACCTGATTTGTGGGGGCTTCCCTGGTGGCGCAGTGGTTGAGAATCCGCCTGCTAATGCAGGGGACACGGGTTCGAGCCCTGGTCTGGGAAGATCCCACATGCCGCGCAGCAGCTAAGCCCGTGAGCCACAACTACTGAGCCTGCGCGTCTGGAGCCTGTGCTCCGCAACAAGAGAGGCCGCGACAGTGAGAGGCCCGCGCACTGCGATGAAGAGTGGCCCCCACTTGCCACAACTAGAGAAAGCCCTCGCACAGAAGCGAAGACCCAACACAGCCAAAAATAAATAAATAAATAAATAAATTTTTTTTTAAAATGTCCTTAAAAAAAAAAAATTAAGATACCTGATTTGTGGCACTTCGTTACTCCAGCCCTGGGGGACTAATATAGCCTCCTCCGGCAGGTGGTATAGAGTACAATTTACATGTGTATTCCAAATACCACTGACAACATACAACACATCTTTTGGAATATTATCGGTATGGGGTAATAATCTTCACATGGCCCGGCACGTCTAAATTCCAAATATTTAGGCTAGTTCTCCATATTGTGCCAATGCTCTTCTTTATATATTGATTCTTGAAGTCATAGGGTTGCCATAGTCATCCAGGCCTCCAGTTCTCCCGGCCTTTCAAAATCACTTAATGGCTTATAGACCTTACACCCAAGGAAGAGAAAGAGCCATAAAAAGGGATTAAAAAATATCCAAGGAGGCAATGCCATTACTTGCCAGCAGTTTGGTGATGGATAACTGTAATTATTCTCGAAAATGGGATTTGGAAATTTTCGATGGCTTTTAGTGATTCATTCTAAATACTTTCAAATAATGATACTTGAGCCCAAAGCCATAGGTAAAGCATTTAATGATGCACATTTGTGTCTCTATCAAGACTTCAGAATGCCTATCACTCTAAGAACAGGAGGAAAGTTTATGCTGCTTATTTTTACTGAAGGATAATACATATAGCTAAGAAAAATGATATATCAAATTAATGCTTAGTAAGTGCTCTTCCAAAGTGGTTGTTTATACCTGGCTTCAGGAAAAGACCAAATAAATGTGACTATCACAGGATTTCAGTAAGGGCATCCACAGTATTTCTTAAATGACATTAAACCTCCCTTAAGTAGCCCCCAGCACACCTATGCAGAATGCAGAATTATTGCTTTATTATTATTAAAATGCATGTCATATTTCCAGATTGTATTCATTTGGCCAATGGGACCTGCACTATAATGAGTTAGTGCCAGATTCACCTGAGCTATAAAAATAAATAACAACTACATGATAATCTTTTGATGTATGGCCAAGGATCATTTAATTTGTAGAGTCATAAAAAGGTGAAACTAACCACAAATTCAAAAATGCCAGTGAGTACTTGAAGGAAATATCCTTTAGGGACAGGTAACTAGTTATTTTATACAATAAAAAAATTAATTTCTTAGGAGATAAGTTGAGAGTAAAATGACATATTTCTATACTAGTGTAATGGGAAACCTGAAAATATTTTTAGGGGTATTAGCTTGTGCATTTTCAAAAACCATCTTGCAAATTGTACTAGAAAAACTTTTTACAAAGAAACTAATAAACAAAAACCAAAACAGAAACATCGCGTCATGGCAAATAGATGGAGCCGAGGTTTGTGACTGCAGACCTAGGTTGACTGCAGCTCATTCATAGCTTAGCAGGGCTCCTTAAGTCACCACATCGTCTCAGGCTTCAGTCTCCTTGTATACAGAACAAAAGGATATTACTGCCTATGTCACTAAATCATCATGAAGAAAAATGAGGAAAGTGTATGGAAATTTTCCTTGTAAATTGCAAGCCATTATGCAGATGTTATGTTATTCATTGGACTAGTTGAGAAAGTCACCCCAAATTACATTCATGTATATTCTCTTTAACTTGAGGCTTTGAAATTTCAGTTCCAATTTAGTTTATGTGTAATTCTTTCTGATGATGAGTTTTTGTTTTTACTCAAAATATAAACTCAGAAAACACCAAACCCGTCACTTATTAACAATGGATATGTATAAGAGAAATACTACGTTCTCCTGGAAGTCTAAAGCAATATGCTGTTAAAACGTTCTTACTGACCTTTAACAAAGTCTGTTAGGCAGAAACAAGGGGTTAAGAATGTAATGGACTGGGAAACATTTTATTTCTGAAGCATTTATGATTTCACACATTCCCTTTTCAAAGTCCTTTTAACAGCTCTGACATGAGGCTCCACTGAAGTTTCAGAAGGAATGTAGACAGGTTGAAAGGCATACAAGTAAAAAGGCTTCCTATTAGAATCAAAATGGAAATAACTCCTTAATTGTTCCTTTCAAATTCATATCATGATCAGTCAGAGCATGTTTCTGCCCAGGTCATCCAGCTGGGGAGTTCCCCTAACTTTCAAAGAAATCTCCTCTGAGGGAAGACATCAGCTGAATCATATCTGCAGACAGAGTTAAACATGAAAATAAAAGGATTTTTTATCATTCTAAAAGAACTCTTCCAAAGCACTGTTTAATTGGTCTTTCACAAACAAAGACAAAGATACACAATAACCTATGGGTCCTGGAGCTATAAACTAGTTGTTAAAAGTCCAGTTGGGAGATTTTTGCCCCTAATGCTCATTAACTCACTTTCCAGCTCATCCAGGATAAAAATCAAACTCCTTCCTAGAGCTGATAAGAAAGAATTATTCAAGCTTTCCCAACTCTTAAAGCAGAACACAGGCTTCCTATGCTCAGTGCTTTCTTCTTTGGATGATAATGACATCTTTCAGAAAAAGAAACGAAACATTTGAATGCAGTGCCCTTTCTAGCCATTCAGCCATTTCACACTCATTTATTGTCTATTTTATGCCGGATCCCGTGTAGACTGTACCAGGCACATGAGGGACGGTTCCTGCCTTCAAGGAGTTGACCAACCAGTAGGAGAGACTGTCATGTGAATCACAAATTACTGTATAGGGGGGGTGGGACCTGGCATAGATGGGAGTCAGAGATACCAGCTTGTGTGTCCAAGAAGAGGTGACACATAAGCTGGGTCTTCTTGGACATGTAGGAGTTGGCTGGGGAGGGGAGGGAAGGGAGTCCAAGGAGAGAGCAGGTGTGAAGGGGCACAAAGCACCCCAGTACTTTAACAGGGCTGTGCAGAGGGCTTTGGAAGGGGGAGAGAGAGTGGGACAGAGGAGGCTAGAGAAGTGAGCAAAGAGATTTGTGTCCAACCAGAGCTTGGACTGTGACCTGAGTGATATCGGGAAGCAGTGGCACGTGTCTGAGCAGGTGGGAGGATGCTCCTGGGTGTGTGTGTGTGTGTGTGTGTGTGTGTGTGTGAAGAGCAGGAGTACCGAGAATTGAAGAAGGTCTGGCTGGGAGCAGAACGGTTAGGAAGCCATCACAGTAACCTAACCGAGGGCAGAGGTGCTAAAGAGTTGACTTAACGCTAGTGGGTAAACCGGGGAAGCGCACACTAAAAAGGAATATTTCGGGCATTAGAAACAAATGAAATCTGGTTGCTAATAAGGAAAAAGGAACTGTTTCCAATGATTTCCAGAATTCCATCTTGAGCGACTGGATCATCAGCGGTATCTATCACCCGAGACCGCTGTACTAAAGGAGAAGCAGGCGTGACTTAGTTTCCTGGTTCTTCGTACAGAAAGTGAAAGGCAGGGCTTCCCTGGTGGCGCAGTGGTTGAGAATCCGCCTGCCAATGCAGGGGACACGGGTTCGAGCCCTGGTCTGGGAAGATCTTACGTGCCGCGGAGCAGCTGGGCCCGTGAGCCACAACTACTGAGCCTGCGCGTCTGGAGCCTGTGCCCCGCAACAAGAGAAGCTGCGACAGTGAGAGGTCCGCGCACCGCGATGGAGAGTGGCCCCCACTTGCCGCAACTAGAGAAATCCCTCGCACAGAAACGAAGACCCAACACAGCCAAAAAATAAATAAATAAATAAATAATAAAAGCTTTCATCATAAAAAAAAAAAAGTGAAAGGCAAATATGCCTAATTACATATGTCACCATCAACTGCCAATTCTAACTTCTCCACATGTCTCAAATCCAACCTCCTCTCGTCCCCTGCACGACCTTCCATGAAGCTCCCACCATCACTTCCTGCTCCTGTGCCAGCCCCTCCTTGTCTCTGGGCTTACCCTGCCTTGTGCTCTGAATTGTACCCATGTTCCTGCCTAAAGATCTGCAGTGGCTGTCCTAGGACTTCAGGACCAAAATCAAACTCCTTCCCATTGCATCCTGTTCCTTCTGAACTGTTACCTGCTCACCTCTCCTACATCATTTTTCTTCACTCCCTATTCCTGGGAAACACTGTCCTTGCTTCTCTGCCCTGGGCCTCTGATCACCCTCTTCCTCCTGTCTGCAACACTCTGCCTCTCCTGCTTGGTGCTTTGCTCTGGCTGTCCCTCATTCTCCTCCGTTTAGCCTCAGGATTAGGCATCGCTTCTTCAGCTGGTCCTGGCCCCCAGGACTGGGAGGTGCTGGCCTCATACCTACTCTTGGTTTTGCAGTAAATCAGCACATCACTAATTTTTCTGGACTAGAAACTTCTTGAAGGCAGGGACAGTGTCTTGTTCATCGATCGGTGTGCCTCTGTATTAGTTAATCTATAGCTGTGTAAAAAGTTGTCCCATATGTTTCAGGGTAAAAGAACAAACACTTATTATCTCACAGTTTCTGAGAGTCAGGGACTCCAGAGGAGCTTTTCTGGGTGGTGCTGGCCCAGGGCCTCGCAGGAGGCTGCACCCAAGGTGTCAGCTGGGGCTGCAGTCATTTGACACTTGACTGGGTTCGAGAGGATCCAGCTGGCGGCTCCCTCACATGACGGCTGGTAGGAGGCTACAGTTCCTCACCACGTGGGTCACTCCAGAGAGCTGCTGAGGACATGGTTTCCTCAAGAGTGGCCCAAGAGATATAAAGCCCAAGACAGAAGACACAGTCTTTTACGACCTGATCTCAGAAGTGACATGCCACAATTTCTGCAATATTCTACTGGTCACACAGGCCAACCCTGGTGCCATGTGGGAGGGGACTATACCAAAGTGTGAATACCAGGAGGTACGAATCACTGCAGGCGATCTTGAAACTCTCAGTCTCCAAAGCACAGCCCCGAGATTAGCCCATAAGAGGTACTAACAGATACCTGAGAACTAATGAATGTCATTTAATTGTTCTAATCAATGTTTAGCCCACAGGTACAACTGACAAGCAGTTCTCTATCTGCCTGTAAATAAAATAAGCTGGCTTAATAGATAAATTAATACACAATGCGACACTGTACTATGATGGTGATGTGCTAACTGAACCAATAAGAAAAAAAAATTCATTATTAAGGTAATTGTTTTAAAGTAACAAACATTTATCTTCAAAGAGCTACATAAGGAAAACTACAAAATACTGTTGAAAGAAATTAAAGAAGACATAAATAAATGCAAAGATATCCCATGTTCATGGACTGGAAGACTTAATATTATTAAAATGTCCAAAGTGATCTACAGATTCAATGCAATCCCTATAAAAATCCCAATGACGTTTTTTTGCAGAAATAGAAAAGTTTATACTAAAATGTATATGGAATTTGAAGTGACCTTGAATAGCCAAAACAATATTGAAAAAGAACAGAGTTGGAAGACTCACACTTCCTGATTTACAAACTTACTATAAAGATACAGTAATCAAAATAGAGTTGTACTGGCATAAAGGCAGACACATAGACCAACAGAATAGAATAGAGAGTCCAGAAGTAAACCCTCACGTATATGGTCAAATGATTTTCAATAAGGATGTTAAGCCCATTCAATGGGGGAAAAGACAGTCTTTTCAACAAATAGTGCTGGGAAAACTGAATATCCACTTGCAAAAGAAAGAAATTGGACCCTCACCTAACACCATACACAAAAATTAACCCAAAATGGATCAAAAACCTAATGCAAGAACTAAAACTATAACATTCTTAGAAGAAAACACAGGGTAAGAGGTTTATAATATTGGATTTGGCAATGATTTCTTAGATATGACAGCAAAGGCACTGGCAACAGAAGAAAAAGTAAAAGTGTTCATCAGCAAATGAATAGATAAGCAAAATGTGGTCTATACATACAATGGATAGAATTAATCAGCCTTAAAAAAGAAGGAAGTTCTGACACATGCTACTACATGGACGAACCTTGAGGACATTATACTTAGTGAAATAAGCCACTCACAAAAGGACAAATACTGTATTCTTCCACTTACAAAAGATACCTAGAATCGTCAAAATCAGAGACAAAGAATATAATGGTGGTTGCCAGAGGATGGCGGGGAGGGACATGGGAGCTACTGCTTAATACTGTACTATAGTTTTGCAAGCTGTTATCATTGAAGGAAACTGGGTAGACTATACCTGAGATCTCTATGTATTACCTCTTATAATTGCATGTGAATCTACAATGATTCAAAATAAAAATTTAAATTAATATTAAAAAAAGAATGTTTAAAATTTGTAGTTTACTTATTGGGTGTTAATATACACATATCTGATAAAATTTTCACTCATTAATTTAACAAGCATTTATTCCAAATATACAATATGCTGGTTCTCATGGAGCTTATGTTATTTTTAAAACAAATTTTAGTATCGTAAGGTGAAGACTAAAATTCCCACAACTGTCCTACAGAGAGAAGTTCATAGCCTAGCTAACACTGTGATGCTATATCTAATAAACTACATTTTGTGTTCAGAAAATAGATTGTGTGATGGAGGACAAATTATTTAGAGGGCTACATTGTATAAATGAGTAATGTGGCAACAATTTTTCTCAAGATAGTAAAAGTACATGCATTAAGTTTTTTTTAACCAACTCCATCTGAATTCATTTTCATGTGAAAGTTGAAAATATCCATTATATCCTCCTACGTACCTGAATAACTAGGGGTCAGTGTAAGGTGACACTTCTTTTTATAGTTTATCTTTTTTTTCTAGACCAGTAAAGGACATAAAGGTCCAAGATATCCAAGCTTGCAGCCAAGAGAGAGAAGAACCAATTTACTACTTTGGACTATCAGCAAAATACAAAGCTACATTTCATCGTCCTGGATGGGATGCTGTGATTTATCAAATGTTTATCTTCAAAGATCCCATTCCTTTACTAGTGAGCAATCAAGATGGTTCAAACGTGCCTTGTTATTCTGTTGACTTGCTGGGAATTTAGTGTTGTCCTTCTGCTTTTCCAGTTTTGTGGGAGTTTTTGCTTTTTTCTGTTTTTTCTTTTTAACTTAAGGCCATTTAAAGGAGACTGGCACTGAAAATTTTAGTTCTCCCTTGTAATGAATGTTTCTTGAAAAAATACTCATTATGTAACAACTGATAAAATAGCTCATCTCTAATATACATGTTATTAATCCAACATTGTTATCAAATCAATCTCGGTTTGAATTACTGGTAGAAAGATCAGTTTGAATTAGTGAAAGAAGAAGATTATGTAATAAGACATTCTAATGTAATTTTATTACTCACAGGTATATTTTTTAGATTGTAAACATTTTGAATGTAAAGGTTTTTATTTAGAGACCCAGCTGAGGCAGTTTAATAAAAGTTTATGGCCCCCTTTTTTTTTTGAATAGACTTTATTTTTTGGAGCAGTTTTAGGTTTACAGACATATGAATGGAAATTACAAAGTTCCCATATACCCTGACTTTGCCTCCCCAGCCCAGTTTTCCCTGTTACTAACATCTCGCATTAGTGCGGTATGCTTGCCGCAATTGATGAATCTATACTGATAATTTATTGTTAGCTAAAGTCCATAGTTTACATTAGTGTTCATTCTTGGTGTTGTTCGTTCGTTCTGTGAGGTTTGACAAACGCACGATGACATTATAGTATGATACACAATAGTTTCACTGCCCTAAAAACCCCCTGTGCTCCTCTTATTCATCCCTCCTCCCTCCCAACCCCCCAAACCCTGGTAGCCAGTGATCTTTTTACTGTGTCTATAGCTCTGCCTTGTCCAGAATGCCATATAGTCGGAATCACATCATTTGTAGCCGTTTCAAATTGACTTTTTTCACTCAGCAATATGTATTTAAGGTTCCTCTGTGTCTTTTAGTAGTTTGACGGCTCTTTTATTTTTATTGCTGAATAACATTCCACTGTACAAATGTGCCACAATATGTTCATCCATTCCCCTATTGAAGGACACCTTGGTTAATTCCAAGTTTTGACAATTATGAATAAAGCTGCTATAAACATTCGTGTGCAGGTTTTTGCGGGGGCATAAGTTTTAAATTCATTTGGTTAAATACCAAAAGAGTGTGATTGCTGAGTCACACAATAAGAGTATGTTTAATTTTGTAAGAAACCATCAAATTGTCTGCCAAAGCAGCTGTACCATTTTGCATTCCCACCAGCAATGAGAGTTCTTGTTTCACATCCTCGCCAGCATTTCCGGTTGTCAGTATTATTTGCAATTCCCTGATGACCTATGAGGCTGAGCAACTTTTCATATGCTTATTTGCCATCTGTATAACATCTTTGGTGAGGTGTCTGTTCAGATCTTTTGCCCATTTTTTAAATTGGTTTGTTTGTTTTCTTATTGTTGAGTTTTAAGAGTTCTTTGTATATTTTGGATACCAACCCTTTATCAGGTATATCTTTTGCAATATTTTCTCCCCATCTGTGCTGTGATCTGTTTTTTAATAGCTTAACTAATTTGCTCATTCATCTTTATATGACCTTCAAAACTTAGAAGGTTTCTCATTTGGTATTTATTCAGCAAGTGTTTGAAGATGCCCATTTAAAGAGCTTGCCCACTATAATATGGGTTTGCATGAAACTATTTGTTTTGTGTGGGTACATTTTCAAATATCCTACAGTAATCGTTGAGAATAAATGCTGATAAATTTCCACCCACCCTCCAAAAACAAAATTTGAGTTTACTTGTAACAGAGAGAAACTTGATGAAAATGTATCAATCCGCTTTCAAGACTGCCACTCGTTTCACAGAGTTACTTGCATTTCGAGTTGAGAAAACTCATCTTCTTTCTAACTGGACGCCAGCCACCAGTGCAAAAAGATTTAACCATAACATTGCTGCACTAGACCAAGATGGGCACATCCGTGACTCCTGCCCTCCCAAGCTAATCATGCCTGCTTCTTTCAGATACATTTACATTTTAGACATTGGAAGTAGTAGGTTACCCTCTCATTCCAATTACCTAAGATAAACAATCTTTAAAAAGTATTTCCCTTGCTAAATCAACCCCAATGAAGTATTACGGATAGTCGGGTCACTCCAACAAAGTTAAAGATCATTCATCTCTTAGCATTTGCAACAAATCCTGAAGAATCCCTGAGGCTACCCTGGAAATTGAGGTCAAACATTTAATAGATGAGTCCTGGGCAGAAAGTCTTCTGAATGAGTGTAACAGAAATGTCTAAAATACTACTACTCAGGCCATTATGTTTACATTACAATTTGCGTGTATAGCACTCTGGAAAATTGACTATGTAAAAGCTTTGTATGAATTCCATTTTCCATAGTGTTGTCCCTCCTAGTGTCTTTTTAAAACAATTGGAACAGTTAAGCAGGGGTTGTTACTTAGAGAACATGTGCTAAAACAGATTTACTCTCCTTGTCAGAAAAAAGAAACATGTCCTAAACGATGCCCGTGCCTTAAAAATCTATTGTCTTCCTCTGTGATCTATTTACTCAAAACACCAGGCTAGTCTATCCCCAGCAAGGTCCTACAAGCTGAGGACAGCTAGAGAAAACAAGCAAGCTGGGCGAATCATCTCACCTGCAAGTTACATGAGCTAGGGCTCTCAAGATTTAACCTCCTACAACAAAGATTTTTTCTTCACAAGAGAATTTTGGGTTCAGCGTTCAGGACTACAGATCCTTGTCACATAGGAGTTTGCTAGCATTAATACAGTGTAAAATGAGTATTAAAAATATCTGCTGCAAAGGAAGCAGTGTTTTGATTATTGGCAAATATGTTATTTGGCAAGACATAACCATCACAGGGCACCTTGAATGGACAGGGTTCTTTGTAACTAAAGACTGTCTATCAAAGAAAGTTCCAGATTCTAATGTAACGCAAGTTGGGGGCTGGGGTAATGCTTAGACCCTACTTCTGCCGAAGAGGAAGAAGTATATGGTACAGGCTGGCATTGCAGTTGGAGCTAGGTAATGATCATTGACCGGAGGATCCCTTTCACAAGAAAGCAGGGCCTTCCTATCAATAGAGTTAAGGCTGTTGCCAGGGAACCACTAATCTGAAGTCAAGGACAGGAGTCTGGTCACTTCACAAGTCTTGGGGCTCTCATTATAGCAAAAAGGAGGCCTTTTCACTTGTTCAACAATAGACCCAACTGAAGGCCTGGAAAATGGCACCCTCAAGCAACACTGACCACCACCAGGGCCAGACTGGGACTCTGGATTAGGTCAGCAGAATAATTTAACATAGCAGGAGCATTTTTCTGGGGTGCTATTGAATACTGAAACATCTAAAATTTGCCTAGTAATTGAGAAATTAAAATTTTTCATCCAGTTTTGCTGTATATACTTGATTCAGTATTGTATTACATGCAGAATATTTTAAATCTTCCCTTAATTCATGGCCTTATTCTGAATGCCTGTATAGGAACTTGAGAGAGAGTTTTTCAGAAGGTGGATTTACCCACTAAAGGATGCTTAAAAATCAGTCTTACCTCAAGAGACAATTAGCAGAAGCAATTCTAATAAAAACGCATGCATACATTTTATTGCAGGTCTTTTTAACTGGAAACACTGTTGTGTCTCTCTTCTGTGCCACAGACGGGGTTTCTCTTATTGGCAGCAGTATATCCAGCGCTTTATTCACAGTATCCCCTACAAACGTTTTACGAATGAATAAATAAGTGAACAAAAGAGTATGGAAATTCAGAACCATAAGTGGCTTGATATTTGGTCTGCATGTGGGCTTAGAGCACTGTGAACAGTTGTGCTAATGTCTATATCCTTTTACAAAAGGTGCCAGAATTCTTATAGCACAGTTTCTGAAAGGACAAACTTTTATGCTTTTAGGAACCTGTGAGTGAAACAGGTTGAAATTCCCCCAAATAGAAAAACCTTTTCATGCATTCAGCCCATTGTGTCTATCAGTCCCATCAGTAATATCTACTATTTCCCCTTGAGCTCCTTATAATTAATACCAGCTTTTTCAAAACTGCTGACATTTATGCCCTGAGCACTTGCGCTTCCAAAGAAACATTCTGACTTACATCACAGGGAAGTTTATATGCCGGTTGTGTATCAACACCTGCACTGTCATTTTCCTCCAGCTTCCAGAATAAAGGGAAGAAAAATCTGAAGTCTAAATAAATACCTACAAAAAAAGTATTGTTATTTCAAAGACACAACTCTCATTATTTAAATGACTTGGATCCATGGGTTAACTTCATTCAATCTGCAGAACTGATTTCCTGAAGGAGAGTCCCCATTATCTGTTTAATCAATGATAGGAAAAACTTGAGAGAGTTTACCCACATTAGTGTTTCACAACAATTTCACGGATTAAAGCCCACATCCATAATTAGCTTAGCATAGAGACAGAGGAAAAGTAAGTGGTTCTCGTTTCTTTGCTGGAAGCATAGTTGGTAACGGGATGGGGGACAGTAGGAGCTGATTTGAAGGCAATAGGTTCCCAGGTCAGCTCTTTACTCACTAGAGACCCATTTTCATACATCCCTCCTCATACCAACTAGCAACCATTCACTTCGCCTGAAAATCAGAGACAGAATAATATAAGACAATTCATTTGGAAGAAGATTTGAATATTCAGCTTCAAATCCTCAGGTTTCTTCTAGTAGTTTCTTGGAGATCACAGTTCTTGCACTTATAAACCCAGAACATCTCCCATCTCCCACCTTTTCAAGTGCATGTGCAAAAGGAAAGTGGGGAAGCAGGCGGGGAGGGTGGGATCCTTGCATAATTTACCTCCTATTTCTTTCCCAAAGTTGATTCTATCCTGCTGGATGATTAAGAAGATTTCAGGGGGATGGTTCATTCAATCCACAGACACTCAGAATCTATAGTGATCATCGATGTTTTTTGTTTATATAACCCTAATGTTTTTTTCCTTCAAACCCTCACATATTTCTATGTATCTGACATCTAAAAAGATTGAATAGTTGCAAAAGATGTAATTTTCACCATACTACAATTAATTACATTTTAAAATAAAACTGCTACATTACTCTTTTAAATATATCCTTCAAATCTAAATACTACAGTGAATCCACCAGCATCTACTATGACACATATGTACAATCATGTCTTTAAGAGTCAGAAATTTTACGTAGCTTCTTTCTCTCTTTGAACTCATAATGACATTTCACATCCCCCAAAGAATTTCATTCTCATGTATAAACATTTTTTTCTTAAAACTTCCATTCAAACTACTTTACTTCTTTGCAAAAATCCGTCTATAATTAAGACTTTTATTTTCTGTCACTATCATTCTTTCTGTCAGTACTCACATCAGTATTTGAATGTTCCTTTCTTTGGCCCTCCACGGGTTTTTACTTCTTGAAACCACACACGACAGTGAAATTAGGGATGGGTAAGAGGTAAGCCTGTATTCTGCAGAGTGGGAGAATGTAACTTGAGACCAGGGATGTGGGAAAAGGAGCCCATTCCAACCACAGGCATATTTCAGGCCGATCAGTTTTATGGAAGACTGAATGGAAGTTGCGGATCTGGAAACTGACCCTCCTGAAAGTCTTCGTGTACCACGTGCCCTGGTTGGCACGCAACACCCTTGTCTGGAAAAACCCGCCAAACTAAGAGCTCACTGACACCAAGAACCTCGCTTGGGTTTGAACCAGTCTGGAAAATGCCCTGGACAGAAGGGTCACCTGGCTCCCACATTCATGCCTCCTTGCCCCATCAGCCCGCAGGTCATCCTGATGGCCTCCTGGAGGAGGGGGCTCCTCTCCCACTTCTTGGCCTCCCACTCGAATGGGGTCTCAGGTACTGAAATGATCATGGGGTTGGGAGTCAGACAGACATGAGAGGAAAGCATAGATCTGCCACCTGTTAACAGAATGAACTTAGTCAAGCTAATTAAATCTCTGGGCCCTAGTTTCCTCACCCTATAAATGAAGCTAATAATACCTGACTTTTGTGAGGATGAAACGAGGCAATACCTTTCTGAAGTACGGGGCACAGTGCACACAACACACCTGTTTGCTTTGCCACTTTCTACCCTCCCCCAAAGGTTGTTACTCAGCATCCTTACCTGCTCATCTCCCATCTCCTAACCAAAATATACATATTTGAGTCAGTTCTACCTTAAAGTTGGGATATAAAATGGCAGGAAACAAATGCTGCATTTTCTACATGTTTACATGTTTTGTTTTGTTTTTATTTGGCTTGGTTAAGTTTTTAAAATTAGTTATCAAAACCTACATCTAAGCAATAATTCTTCAAGGGCTGAGATTTCGGGTACAGCCCTGTAGGGAGATGAATCTGAGGCAAGAAAGAGCCTCTCCATTGCCCAGAAATTGTACTGTATTGGTTGTTCCTGACTCAGTCCGGGTGTTGGGTGGCCTTGACTATGATCTGGATTGACCACTGAAGTCCTCGGGGCCTTGAGGGGAACAGACCTAATCTTCCGAGTGATCCTAGGGCCACCATCATTGCCTACACCCACCCCCAGCTTCTTAGCAAGGTCTGCAGCAGAGGGGTACCTGGCTAATGCCGAGTCTCATACATACAGCTTAGTTCCATTTCAGACGAGAGCCGACTCTAGGTCTGTGCGGATCTGATTACACAAGCCTTAAGAACGGGCGAACAGAACCAGCTCCTGTGCTTATTAAGTGTTTGATCAAATACTCCAAGTAATGGCAATACCCACTTCTACTTTATTTGATCCTCAGCATCTTATAGACTAATCAGCTTACAAGCTAATAAATAAAAAATAATAATAAAAATAAGGAGAAAGTCCCAAGGACTCTAGCACCTACCACAGAGTAGGAATATTTATGTTACAGAAATACTTTCTAAATACTTTCTAAACACACTAAACTTCATATAAAGTTGTTCTTTTCCACAATTTTAGAATTAATATCTACAATTTGCTTTGTGATGTTTTAAATATAGGTGTCTTCCCTGTCCTTTAGCTTTCTTCCTAACCAAATGGCTTTGAAAGGTCATGTGGAATTTAAATACTATCGAAAATAGCCAACATTTTGCTTTTAGTTATATGGAATTGAATCCAACCCCATCTACTCTCTTCTTTAAGTCTTTAAGTACATTTTTTTTTAAGTTTAACATTCACTTAAAGTTTCCTTCCCCTCTCAACATATAATTGTCTCTCACACAAAGGCATTCTGTAAGACAATATAAAGAAAGTAATCTGAAAAAAAGTATAACCTATTTTATTTTACAAACACAGCAAACAAGCTACACTGCTAAGTCACCAGGCTGACACTGCACCAATGATCATTTTCCATTTTATAAAAATATCACCTTTAGAATTTTTCTTCATGTATCAGGGTTTATGAAATTAATTGACAGTTGAGGTATAATGCAAGACATATAGTACCAAGCAGAACTGTGGGATACAGACAAGTTTCGGGGATATCCATTCTGTTTTAGAGTTGTAGCTTAAGCATTGCTTGGAATTTTGGGAGATTTACTAATACGTCAAAAGTTTCATTATAAACAGTCGAGTCTGCTTCAAAGAACTAAGAGTACTTCTTGACCTTCCTGCTAAATTATGAGGAAGGACATATTTCTGTTTCAGACAATACAAAAAATCTGAATGATCATACTTATCTACATTTAACTGAAAAATCATACAAACACACAACTTTTGAAGGATTTAAAGCCCCATGGTTGGATTCTCTGGAGGTAACAGACTCCAGGATTTGGGAGATTACAGGTCTAGGACTAGCATTCACATTACAAACAAGTCTAGGATTTTTGTCTTGGAGTATGACTTAGAACCTGTTAACTAGCAACTTCATAAAGCATGCCCTGACTCCAGTGAGTGATGGTTTCATCCTCTGCCATGAATTAGAATGAAGTAGATTTGCAGCTCCTGGCTTTCAGACACTTCTGAATGTGACTTGTATGCACATTATCAAAATAGGAAGTATTTAGGCAGAGCAGTTTTCCTTCTCAATAAACATAAGATGCTTTTTACAGGCGTATATGATTTAGAAACTCAAATAAAATTTTTTCAGCAATTTAAATCTTTTTTCTTTTAAATGTTACCCTTGCAACCTCTTGAATCATGATTAAATAGATTTGTTTCAATTTGGACATATAACAGATGTGCAAATACTATTATTTTTAAAATTCAAACTCTAAATTTAAATGAACACCATTTTTATAAAGCAAAGCAACTTTTGGTATATGGCTTGAGCACAGCTTCATAATGGATGGATATTTGGGGTTTTAAAATGATAAAATTTTTTCTTTAGATAAAACACCAAAATGTTTTCTAACCAGTCTGAATCATACTAACTTTCAAGATAACCTGGAGCAAATGACAATGCCCTTTTAAATTTCAATATATGATTGATTAGATGATTGATTCACTTTTCCATGAGTGAGGCAAAATAATATCTATTTTATTATGAAGGTAAACAAAGTACCTCCTGCCATTTGTCAATGGGCTATACAGGTAGACTTTCAGCTGTGAAATGCAAGATTTCTCAGCAGATCTGCAGTTTCTATTTCCAAATCTCCCATGCACTTGCTTATTTCCCTACTTCTGCTAATGGGACCTTTCTTTTTACAGAAGTTGACTTATCACCTAGGCTCAAGCTCTTTGAATTACAAGACTCTTGCTTCTCATTTGTTGCCTATAGTCAACTGATCGCCAAGTTCTATTGATTTTATTTCCACCACAAACCATGAGGATGACCTTTCATGCAGAGTACAATTATTCTAGTTGACCATTCTCATATCTCTTCCAAAGATGTTGCAATATACCCATACGTGTCCTGCGTCCAGATCTGCTTTTGGCAGAATAATCTTCCTAGAATACAGCTCTTGATCATGGCCTTCTCTGACACACCTTCAAACTCTTCACGTTGCCATGTGAATTTAACTTTCAATTCCTTAACTCAAAATTAAGGCTGTCCCTAGTCCCTGACTCAGCCATCTTCACAACCACCCTTACTCTGTGCCCCAGTTAGAAGGAAGTACAAATCGTTCCTCACAAACACCAAGGCTGAAGTTACCATATTGTCCTCAGACATGGAGACCGAGGAAAGCTGGGTGGCTGAGGGGTCTGTGAGATGAACAAGCCTTTGAGGTACAGCTGAAGAGACCACTCGGAGTTACCGCCAAAAAAAAAATTAAATATCAAAAAAGTATACTTTTCTTTAAATAATTTTCAGAACTAGCTTCTCCCACAGCTATCTGTGGAGACGAGCTTTGGCTCTGGTGTCAACCTAACTATCCAGCCAAACCTGCCCCATCTGTTCATTCAGGACCACAGCTCCTAACTCAGTGCTATGTTCTCCTGACCTGTTACACTTATCTCTAAGTCTGAGCACCTCGATCAGTTCTGGCCAGCTCTGTTTGCCTTACTCTGTCTTCCCCACAGCCCTGCCTTAACCCAGGTGTCCTGATGCACCTCTCCATCTAATTTAAATTCAGTTAATGCAGTCCTACTGCACAACCTAACACCACACACCTTATCCCAGAATACTCCGGCTGGAAGTGCTCTCTTCTCACCTATAAAAACACTTTGTACAATTCACCTAACATTTCTCACGTTCTGCCTAGAGTTATTTTTTCTTGTTTTTTTTTTTTTTCTACACGTTTAATAGCACAACAACTTGAGGCCAAGACTTATGCTTTTTGCTTCTTCTACAAAACCCCAAACGGTGCTTGCACGCAAGAGAAGCCTAATACATACTTGTGCGGTTAAATGGAATTTGTGTCATAAATGAAAAATATATTTAACTGCATATTTGATTATCTGCCTCTTTTTCCTACAAGATTATAAGGGTTTTTCTCCCCGAGTACTTAGTAGTGTCGGGCACACAGGAGTGCTCAGAAAAAAATGCATGTGGAAGGGAGGAGAGGAGAGAAGAAAAATAAATAAGGAAGGGAAGAAGGGGAGATAAAGAGATGGATGGAAGGAAGGAAGGGAGGGAGGGAGAAAGGGAGGGGATAAAGGAGATAAAGAGGAAACAGAGCGAGAGAACATGTTTCTACATGAAATGTTGGCTTGTTGATCTCACTGAATTTCAGAAAAATAAAGCTATTTGTGCAGCATTTTTAATAGAATAGAGTGAATTAAAACATAAAGGAAAAAAGCTGTTTCTTTTAAAATGATTAGGTAAGAGAGCATTTAAAATGGAATGGCACGTGGCTGGCCAGTGTGTCACCAGGAGAAGCAGCTGTTCAGCTACCCAAGGTCTCGTGTGACTGGGGGTGGGGACAGCAGATTGACAAGGACAGGCCCTCAGGTCGAGAGGCTCAGCAATGCAAACCATGTCTCAGGAGAGTATTCAAACCACCAAGCTCACAAAAATCAAAGTGGTAGAATTAGGATGCAACTTGACTCTTCTAATGTACACCGAGAAATAAAACTGTGGCAGAACTGATGAGGTCATGACCAGCACACGCTCTCCCTGTGGACACACCTGCATGGAATGTCCAACATTAAGGTTAATATTTCTTGGTGGGTGCTAGGATCAGAACCAGGCAAGTTTGTTACACGATTTCAAAGGGTGATAGCATTCGTCTAGGATGGTTTGCAGTGTCTATCAGCTCGGTGGTCATTCATCCTGAACATGGAATTCTATTACCTGGCTCTTTGGCCAAACGTATCACTCCACTAAAACCATCAGTTATTGAATGATCAGTGTCAAAATTTTGACACTCTGACTCTTCTTTTTCTATGTTCTATTGCTGACCAATACGTCTCTCCACTCCCTTCCCCCCATACACACACTGCCTTCTGATGATTGACACAGATACCCCCTTTCTTTATCTTATGAATATATTCAGTCAGGTATTTCTCTGGCTGGGAAAAACTATCTCATTAAGGTTTTCACAGGTCTGCTCTTTCTTATTGCATTCTGCTTTAATAGTTCAACTATCAGAGCTGTTTTATTGCTATTAATTCTAAATTCTTGGGAGATACCCAATTATTACCCACTGCCATGCGCAGCAAGAGGTATAAAAGTCCTCCTTTCAAAAACTCCTTCAAGATGTTTGAAGGTGGTTGAAAGGTACAAACTTCCACTTATAAAATAAATAAGTCTTGAGGATGTAATATACAGCATGGTGATTGCAGTTAACAATATTGTATTGTAGGGCTTCCCTGGTGGTGCAGTGGTTGGGAGTCTGCCTGCCAACGTGGGGGACGCAGGTTCAGGCCCTGGTCCGGGAAGATCCCACATGCCGTGGAGCAGCTAAGCCCGTTCACCACAACTATTGAGTCTGTGCTCTAGAGCCCACAAGCCACAACTACTGAGCCCGCGAGCCACAACTACTGAAGCCCGCGCGCCTAGAGCCCGTGCTCTGCAACAGGAGAAGCCCCCGCAATGAGAAGCCCGTGCACCGCAGCGAAGAGTAGCCCCCGCTCGCCACAACCAGACAAAGCCCACACGCAGCCATGAAGACCCAACACAACCAAAAAAAAAAAGTACATTTATAAAAAAAAATATATTGTATTGTATATTTGAAAGTTGCTAAGAGAGTAGATCTTGAAAAATGGTAACTGTGTGGTGATGGATGTTAGTTAGACCTACTGCAGTGGTCTTTTCACAATATATATGTATATTGAATCATTATGTTGTACACCTGAGACTAATATGTTATACGTCAATTGTAGCTCATTTTAAAAAAAGAACTTGACAAAAAAATTATAAAATTTAGTTCTCTCCCCAAATACTAAAATTCAGTAATACACACAGTAAGAAAACAATTATCAGCACTTAAAACAGTAAGACACTTAACAAATGCAAAGGAAAAGTACAGGCAGAACTGAATCAATGGCAGATATAAGCTAAATCTTTTAACAATGTAACAGTTTATAACTAATAAAGGAAAAGAAAGTTCAATCAAAATATTTGACTACAAATCAAAATTCCAAGAGAGATATTAATAGCTCAGGGAAGAAGAATATACTGAAAGTGCAGGGTTAGGGTTAGGGTCACCACCCCCTGCTCTGCTCTGGTGCGTTACTCTGAGCGCTATCCAACCTGCTTCCCCAGAACCCAGGGAAATGGCTGGGACATTAGATAGCAGAGTAGGGAGATCTCAGGGCTCAGAGGCCGAATTCCCCATTCGCCAATGCAACGGATGAGAATGAATCAAGGTCCTCAAACCTAGTAAGATATCCAAGCACCACAAATTCTGGGAACCCAGATGGAGACGGTGGGTGGAGAACAGACTTTCATTCTTTTTCATCCACAGGTTAGTGCCCATGGACCCGAGAAGGTGGGACTGGCGACACCATCATGCTTAGACCTTGGGGAGAATCACAGGATGCTCAACAGGCATTTTTAAGGGACATGCAGAGAAAGAGGATTGGCTTCCATTGTCTCTAGAAAGAAAGTCAAAACTTGCCCTTAAAAAACTAGTGGTGTCTAGGAGTCAATTTGTCTATAAGAAACAACAAAGTCAGTGGGCACTCTGTGAGCTGTACTGGTACATGTTTATTCTAATTAATAACTGTATTCTGCACTGAGATGAGTTTTTTTAAGGTAGTTGCAATTTTTGCAATGTCCTCTTGTCAAAATTATATCTGCATACATTATGGAATGCCCTAACTCAAATTCTATTTTCTCCTTTAAAACCCAATGTCTGCCGAAAGATCTGTAACCATTAAAGCTTTAAAGTCATATTTAATAGAAATATCTGTTTTCAAGACAGTTATCAACAATTAAAACAGCAATAAAGATGTATTTGTAACTCTGAGGGCTGAAAGATAAAAAAATACTTTAAATTTTGTATAATCAAGGGTGAATGATAGGGTAAATATGGTAAATACGGTTCTAAGAACAGTCTGTTTACAGAGAAACTGTTCTGTGCCAGGCAATGTGCTATCTCCTTTACAGACCCTGAAAAGGGTCTGGTCCTTGAAACACTCCATAATTTTTTCACTTTACTGACCCAAAGTCACATGGCAAATGAGGCTTAGAACTTGAGATTTAACCATATTTCCTTCCCATATTTCTCTCTTTCACTATAACTGAGACTTCCCAAAGCAAGGTTTGGGCCACCTAAGAATGGATGTTCTTGTGATTTATAAGTAGCTTCTGCTGACCTACTGGACATCCATATGCCAAGGATGCAATCAAAGCAGGATGCTGTGACTCTAGGCAAGTTAGAACAGAGGCAGATGCTTTCCTATGGCATCCAGTGGCGCTTAAACTCCTCGTATGTGAAACGATTAAATCCAGAATATTAGTCCCAGAGTGGTTATGTCATCAGCCCAGGGCCCAGGTCATTTAGCAACAGTGAGACTAGTCTCTTATACCTTCTGGCTCTCAATTCCTTGTTCTTCCTTCATTCCATTTGCATAGTTACATTTCAGCAGATACGTGGTAAGTGTCCACCTGTGCTAGGTAAATCAGCTTTGAAGACTCAGTTATGCATTAGAAAATAACTTCTCTGGCACGGTATTAGAACAAAGTGATCTGGACCTCTGTCCAGCTACACGGCCTCCTCTGTCCCCTGATGACTGGCAGAGCGCTGATAACTTCTTGCATTGGTTTCCTTCCTGCTGGATTACATGCTTAAGCAGATGGGCAGGGACACATACACAACCCCTCAGCCATGCATTTTCACGTCGTCCCCTAGGATGTATTTCTGTAGATGACTATGCTTGTCCTATTCCAATTTAAATAGAAAAACAGTGACTTGCCCAGGATCCCATGGCTGGTTGGGGACAAGATGAAGTCTGTTCCATTTTCTACTGCCCTGCTCCTGGCAGCTTCTTAAAAAGACAGCTCTAATCACATTTTATTGAAAAATAGGGAATTAGAAAAAGATTATTAGATACTCCCTTGAAAATTAAACCTCTAAAACTGTAACAACTTTTGCAATTCTATGTTGGTTATTTTTATTCTATAGATTTATACTCCTGTAACTAAAATTAAAACATTAAGTTTTGTGTTTTAGATGCTGTATTTCTTTTATTAATCAGGCAATATTTTCAATATATATTTTAAAAGATTCTGCAATCCCAACAATTTGGAATTTGAAGTTATCTTACTTTGCAAGTTAAAACTTTTGAAAAATAAGCTGATTCCAACCTAAGATGTATTATATCTGATTTGAGAGAAAGCAGTCAAGGGCAGTGCCTGTCAAGGCTATTCTTTGATAAGTCAACTATGTTTTCTCATAGCTTCCAAATTATGTATGCAAGTCCCTTCACCACATTAAGCTACAATTTCCAAAAGGGTCCTCATTTTAAGGCGATCTATTCTGCAATTAGCATTATCTGGTCCAGATAAAGCTCACTTGGGTCCCTGGAAGTGTAGTCAGGTGTTAGCAAACACTTTTTTTTTTTTGCGGGGGGAGAATCTTATAAGAAAAAGAGTGGACTAAAAACTGGATCCTCAGTCACTGGCTGTTTTTCAAGAGTCCTGTGACTACTGCAGCAAATTGAAACAGGGAGCCATGCTCACAGTGGTGCGGTTCCAAAGTCACTAGTCTCATCCAGGGATCATTCAACATTTTCACACATTTCATTTTAATTGTCACAGAATCCGTGACCAAAGAGCACAGGTGTTTTCAAAACAAACAGTGCATCAGCCACCGGAGAACACATTTCCCCAACTGTCCTTGACCTGTTTGAATTCTATGCCTTGTTTTTAATAGTCCTGAGGGGTCCAAAACCATGACCAGGGCACAAAACTTCTTCACTGCACGCTCCCTCAACCCACTCGAGTTCAGGCAGGCAGCTCAAGTGATGTGCAACACGAACTTGTCACAATGCCACTGCTTCTTCAGAGGTACAAGTGGGAGGGGTTAACAGCCCACACCTCTATGTAATATCACTGCTGTAAAAAGAAACCCCAGGGACGGTGGGCAACACAAAACATGAATCTTCTGACAAAGATGCCCTAGGTAATACTTTATTATGATCAGATTAAACCAGACCGTCATTATTTTCTCCTACTGCATTTGTTTACTACGAAGAAAATAAACTCTGTGACATGTTCTCTGGAGACCTACCATTAGCTCTTCTCACCCCTGAAACAATGCAGAGGACAGGACTCACATCTTTAGGCAGCGAATATTCACTGAGTACTTTCTGTGCACCTGGCACTAGGACAAAAGCCAGAAATCGCCATCAAACCTCCAATGGACATACTGACATCCCTGAGGGCCTCGAACTTGGGCTACTCTGTTACTCTAACAGAGCATACGGTTGGTTAACATGATATTTTAAAATTCATGTTTATGTTTTCCTTGTTATTGATACAGCTTCCAAAGAGAAGCAAAAGAGAAACAGAGCTTTTGTGTAATGGACTTTAATTACTTTTCTGCTTAGCACCTAGAAATAATGCCTAGTCTTTGAAATACGACCTGTAGATTTCACTTTGATAAAAAGGACTGCAAAAGAAGTTGGGAACCCAGCTGAGGTAAGAAGAAAGGTTGCTTTTATCCATGTGGTTTAGGGGAGTAGAAGAGACTAGTGCAAAGGATAGACACTGCTTTCTTCCTAATGAATAGGTGACCCACATGAATGCCCTCGGTTTCCCCACTTGGCAAACCTGACATAGAAACACCGCCAAGTTATGCCGCCATGAATAGCTTCATTTGAGAATTCTGAGCATGGCAAGGGGCAGTTCTTGAACATGTTTTTATTCATCTCGGAAGCCTTGTAGGCTAATTAGGCAAGTGAGAACACTCAGACTCAGGAAGGAGTGGTATTCAGGCTGTTTTTAGGATAGCTTGTGGTAGCAGCTGTTGAAAACCACAGTGAGGCAGCACTACAGCCCTACAGGAGAGGAGGTGAGAAGGACTATGGATTGAGATGTACCTGGAGGTTTGAGAGTGAGCAGTTACTATAGTCCAGGCCTGACTTTTATTCAGTATGTGAGAAGCTGTTAGTGACATAGGACTTAAAGTGATTCATTAGGAATCAGAATAACCACTTTGAGAAATGAGAATGCATGCTCTTCAGAACAAGAAAGTAATTCCCCTGAAAGTTGTATGGGTGTAGCTAAATTGCAGAGTCCAAGTGTGTATCAGCAACAAACTACACAACAGAGTTATTTTCTTCACATCATTCAAAACCGGAGTGCAAGTGGAAGGCTAGACTGATTCAGGGTTAATGATTTGTAGGGTAGCTACAGCAGATTGATAAAGGGCATTGAAATGACGGATGAAGGAAGAGTTGAACTCTGGATTCACAGGAAATGTAGAAATGGAAAACTTTCCAAGATGAGCAAATAAACTGGGAGAGAAAGAAGGCGATGAGGGATGTGACACGGATATGTCGATGAGGTTGAGAAGAAGGGGTGGTGGCAGTTGTGGTTGAGGGAACAGAACATAAGACTTTAGAGCCTGGGCAGCTCCTGGCAACACTCAGGATGTGATTAAGACCCAGGATGACCGTCAGGAGTGGAGTTAGTCCCTGGAGAAGGATAGCTTTGCCATCCTTCATAAAGTAAGAACTCAAGCCTCCCAGGGTTTCCAACAAGGAGAACTGTGGTGAGGACCAGGGCAGTCAGCCCTGATGGCCCTGACACGTGTTCCCCTGTAGGGTTCTCTGAGTGACTTCTGCTGCCACACTGCCTCTAAACTCTTCTTCCTTCACATCTCTGGACCAAGTGAAGACACTTAAGTTAATTATGTCTGGCTCTGTTGAGACCAGTTCTGAAATAGTAAGACTCTATTAACGACTTAGTGAGACAAAAGGGAAATTGATAGAGTAACATGAAAACTGGATACTCGGGCTTCCCTTGTGGCACAGTGGTTAAGAATCCAGCTGCCAATGCAGGGGACATGGGTTTGAGCCCTGGTCTGTGGAAGATACCACACGCCGTGGAGCAACTAAGCCCATGCGCCACAACTACTGAGCCTGTGCTCTAGAGCCTGCGAGCTGCAACTACTGAGCCCGCGCGCCACAACTACTGAAGCCCGCGCGCCTAGAGCCCGTGCTCCACAACAAGAGAAGCCACCACAATGAGAAGCCCTCGCACCACAACAAAGAGTAGTCCCCTCTCGCCACACCTAGAGAAAGCGCGGGCGAGCTAAGAAGACCCAAGGCAGCGAAAAAATAAATAAATTAAATAAATAAATAAATTCAAAAATAAAAGAAAAAGAAAACTGGATACTCTTTTTTTCTTTTTCGTTTGTTTTCTGCTTTGTTTTATTTTTTAGTATGATTTCAGCATGCCAGCTTGGTTCCCCCTACATGGAGACCTTCCTGTGTCATTCCCTGCTCCAAGCAAGTCATTTATAGACTCCCTACACCTTGGTTCCCTCACCTAAAGATATGGTTAAGCCTTTCAGATCTACTCCACATGACTTGTGAGAATCAACTCAATAAGATGAATCCTAAAGCACATAGAAGCTTTTATTGTTATATGTGCACTATGTTATTGCTAATTTATATTATCTCCCATTAAAATACCTTCATAAAGTATAATCTTTACATTTAAGTGTACTTGTGACTTTTACTTCCTGGAAGACATGGTAGATAAGCTCTAATTTTATCAAATCTATATTGAGCAATACAAACTCATTTCTTCTGCAGTTTACACACTTTCCCAAAGTGCAAGTCTTCGGCCATCTGTCCTCCCCCCACTCTCAGTGGGGCTAAAGCTGAAGTGTTCCTGCTGGAGAAATAAGCTGTCCAGAAATCTGGCTGTAGTCACTGTTGTCACCATCATCATCGCCATCACTCTTAGAGCCTAGAGTAACAGCTAACACATTTAAAAGGAAAACCATAAATCTTGGCCATAGTGAGAGAGAGAGCTCAGACTAACTTACACAGATGTGCAGTAGAACAGTATCAAAGTGGGCAGCACTTTTAGAAGCCATAATTCTTAATTACAGGATGCCCCAAGTGCACCAGGGAGTATTTTAAATATCTGAGTCACCAAAAATGAAGAAGAGTAGCAGCCTAGTTTCATATTCCTTAGGACCCAAAACCCTAATTAACATGGAACATCCAAGCTTTTATCCATTTCAATACCCAGTTCCCCTCTTTAAACTAGTATTTCAGTGTGAGATTGAGATTTCAAGTTTTCCCTTTCAACCTGTATTTTTTTGGATAATGTCACTGGTCACAGATGTAACCAAGCCCAAGAATCATGAATCACCACCCATCTCCCTATTTGACTGGCATTTCTCATTGCAAAATATGCTATGCTTTTGACACATACCACTTCTTTTCTGGAAACATCTATTGAAAGAGATGGGAAAGCAATTCCTTGAAAGTCAGCAACTGAAAAGGTCTATTCACAATAATGTATATATAAATGTGCACATTCTCGTATTTTGAACATTATCAGAAAATAATGATAATTTTGTCAGTAAAGTATATAGATTCTCAACATATAGCTCCCAAGGCACTACAAGATCCAGATTACTATTTATGTCAAAGAGTCTTTTTCTCCATTCCCGAAGCCATGATGTATATTTTCACTGCTGTCTTAAGTTTTCTCGAAAGGGAAAGCCATTGACCACATGCACACATCACGTCTAAAGTACATCACTTAACTGCTTGCCCATTCAAAGCAGAAACCCTTCTCCGCCTCTCACACGCTACTGCTCTAGGACCATCACTCTAACCCCAGCCCTGTCTCAGGTGTGCCCAGAGCAGGCAAGCAGCAAACACTTGCGAAGTGAATAAAAACATGAGTGAAGTTTCTTCACTCTTTATTTTGCCTCTTGAGCCCTCTAGCCCTTTCCTCCTCCCCTTTGGTTTTGTATAACCTTATCTCCAAGCTCGCTAATCTGAATCCAGTCTTCCTTTCTGCCACCCAAATTCCCTCCTGGATTTCACCTTTCCCTGACTCTCCACTCTGGCATTTAGGCCTAGGCTCGCATACTTAGTTTCTGGATTAATTTGTATTCCAAAAAAAAGCTCAGCCCAGCTCCTTGACCCGCAGACGCCACTTACCCCATCGCCCAGCACCCAGAAGGATCCCATGACCTGTGGGAAACATGACGAGGGGGAAAGAGATACATAGTAGATGGAACTAGAGTTCATTTCTACCATTTTCTTCTATTCAGACAAGCTGAACAACACTGAAGATATAGGACGGTTGACAAAAAAAGTAAAAAGCAGATTGTGGGGTTGGTCTTCACACAGGAGCATAATTAGACGGGCGTATTACATGGTAGCTGGCACTGAGAACAGGATGCTACGTATGTAAAAAGAAGGACTAATAGGGACACTTACAATAATGAGATTATACACTGGATGGCACTCTACAGGAAAATCCTAAATAAAATAATCCATATTATATCATAGAATATTAGTTCAAATGAAAATCAAAATAATTATCGTCAGTGCTAAAAGTGTATTTCACAACTTACATCACCCATTCCTAAGATATCGCTTGTATTTTCTTGCATAACAAAGTATCTATTCCAAAATGATACTTACCATGATATTCCAGTGGGAAATATTAGATTTCTGTGTACAGTAAAATATTTTAGAATCCATAAAAATAATTTTTAAAACTTTATGATTTTTTCTTTCCTTATTACTTTTGGAATACATGAACATCTTCAAATTCTTCTTTTAAACTTTCTAAGCTTATTCTTAATTTTAGAACCTATAAAATGACAACAAAAATTTTTTTCAAATAGAGTAGAAATAAAGCATCCCATTGTCTTTACACAACTTTTATAATGTGTGTATATTCCCTTCTTGTGTTTTTAGACATCTTTTTACCTCATTATGATAATAGCGTGTGCAATTTGTGCCTTGCATTTTCATTTATCACTGTACATCTAGCATTTTTCTATGTGGCTACCTCATTTTCCTTATCGTTATTTTAAAAGACTGCCTGTTTTTCTATCATGAAGATATTCTACAATTTATTTGAGTATCCCGTTGATTGATAGTGTCTTATTTGCAGGTTTTAAGGAATGCCACGGAGGACAGCTGTAAGCACTACTTTATTGGATTTTAACAATTCTAGTTTTAATTTTATGAACTCATTTTAAAAAACCCTTCATTATATTGTTGCAAATATTTCCTTAATATTTTGCTTGCCTTTTTAGTTTTTGTCACTCAGTTTTTACCCTTCATGTAATCATAGATCCTTTCCTTTCTGATTTCCCAATCTTAAAAAATAGAGAATCATACTCCTAAAGAAACTGACAACTTAAGGTGAGGTTTTATGTTCATCCTTCCCTAAATTTCTAATCAGTTATTGCAATACCACTTACTAAGTAATTCTCCTTATCTTCATTGTTTTGTAATGTTTTCTTCAATACCATTAACTTCTAAAATATGAAGAAATATTTCTGGGAAAACTTTTTGTTTCATAGGTCTATTTTTTTGTGCCCAAACCAGAAAACTCTATAAATTAATTTGCCTTTTAACATGTCTATACTAGTTATAGAGATGTTTCTCTTAAATAACATTTAAATTTTTTGAAAAATGTTTACTCTTTTCTTCAAATGAACTTTAGAATAATTTCTTTGAATTTACAGTTTCCTCTTTAGATTTTTAATTTCATTAAACATATGAATTAGATTGCAGAGAATTCATACTTTTATACATTGAATATTTTTTAAATAAAGCAATGACCTGTCTCTTCGCGTACTAAAATCTTTATTCTTTATGAGGTTTGGTGGTCTTCTGTTCGTCGGCCTACACAATATATACTAAGTTTACTATCATAATGTACATATTATTTGCTTATAATATGCTCTTCTTCTCATTATAATTTGCACTTGATAATGGTTAGTATATTAAGGGAACTTCAAAATCTAAGTGAGAAAAAGCGGAAGTACGCACTTAAGGAATATGTAACAATTCAGCGAACCAAAAATGCCCAGCTTTCTGACCCACTGCAACCTCTCTGTTCCACCAGAAATGTTCCTTGTTAGCTGACTGTGAATTCTCTAAACCTTTTAATTTATTTATATGAAAAATATGTTTTGCCATTTTTCCCATCTGATGTTAAAAATTAAAATCTAAGATAAACTCTAAAAATCACAATAAAAACTTATTTTAGCTGAATAGGATACTTTTTAAGCTCCTTTTATTTATCCCATCTGTAATATTTTTGTTTCATGACTGATTTGTTTTTAATTACTAGAAATTTATTTATTTATTTACTTACTTACTTACTTACTTACTTACTTACTTATTTATTTATTTATTTATTTATTTATTTATTTATTTATTTATTTATGGATGGCTGTGTTGGGTCTTCGTTTCTGTGCGAGGGCTTTCTCTAGTTGTGGCAAGCGGGGGCCACTCCTCATCGCGGTGCGCGGGCCTCTCACTGTCGCGGCCTCTCGTTGCGGAGCACAGGCTCCAGACGCGCAGGCTCAGTAACTGTGGCTCACGGACCTAGTTGCCCCGCGGTGTGTGGGATCTTCCCAGACCAGCGCTCGAACCCGTGTCCCCTGCATTGGCAGGCAGATTCTCAACCACTGCGCCACCAGGGAAGCCCCTAGAACTATTTATTTTAATGACGGTAATTAAGTTAAAATTGACCATGATTTTTACTTTTTATAATTAGAAATTAAACTTTTGACTGAAGTCTGTCTTTGCATTTCCAGTTGACTGGATAATCTCATTGCAATCCATACCTACCTTTATCAAATTATGTTCCCCAGATAGAGATAAGTGACATATCAGTAGGATTATAATTTCATTTGTTGCTTCTCCTTTAATTTAATTTTGTTAATACATCTGTTCCAAAAAAGGGTTCTTCTTGTCTATTTTGAATTAAAATAATACAATTATGTTTCATGTTATTATAAACATTTTTTTTCATGCTTATTGCATGGTCACCTCTCAGGAGAGATTCCCTCCACCCCTCCCAACTGACAGACACACAAACACCACCCTCCCACGACACGCATGCAAACTCAGGTCCGACTGGATGATACAAATGAAGCCTCCAGTTAACAGCAATAACATGTCATAGCCGCTACACGATGTGAAAATCACTTAGCCACTCAGATCCTACCAACGACAGGGAAATGATTTTTCTTCTGATTATGATTTTGGACACAGATAGCACCCCCATTCCTCAGATTTCTAGTTGAAAACTTCTAGATCAATATTAAAATTCAAAGTCACACATTTTTAGCTAAAAATATACCACAACACTGATAACAAAATACAGTGTTTCTTTCTAAATGAGGAGAATTGTGGCAAAGGCAATAAAATCAAGGCCTTCTCCATCTACATACTGTTCAATTGGTGTTATATTTCCAAGAGTAATTAAAAAAAACTTCTTTTACTACACCAAACATGGACACAGCCATAAACGGCTGTTAAATAAAGGAAGCAAAAAGACTTGGGGTAATACACAGAGAGACTTTCCTTTTTGAATGACCATCAACTCCTAAATTCACAAAGTGTTCCTCTCTAATTATCTTGAACATAGATCCTATCCATACATGAAAAAGTGTAATGATAAAATCAATTTCATTTAAGTTAAACCATTCTGTGAAGGGGGGAAATGTTCAAGGGAACTGAACTTCAATCCTGAGCTCTCCATCTGAGGAGCCTTTATTCCAGCAAGAGGACAGAACACAGTTTCCCTGGGAATCAGATGTGTCAACAGTGGAAGAGCGTTTTGAAGCCTGTGGTCAGGGCTGTCTTTCTGGCACGGGCCACTGAACCACACAGCCGAGGCTCCCTTTACTGTCAAATAGGCCTACGACAGTGCTCCCGTCTGAGCCCCCATCACACTAAAACCTCTGATCACGGAGGCTCTGAAAGCCATGGTGGGAGAGAAAGAGAGGTTTTCTCTTTACACATAGTTTTCTCACTAATTCCAGAAACAAACAAAAAAACCCCAAATGCATAAAAAAGTGAACAATGATAGAACAGCAAAACATTTTTCACAATGTAAAAATATTTTAATAACCAGAGAGAACCGACCAAACCAAAACACATATTCAACCTTGTTAGCAACAGAACGTCAGTACCCAGACACTGGTTGCTTAGCTGTATCAGACAGCGTGGGTGGCTTAACTCCTTGACGCAGAGAAGCTGTGTCTTAGAAATACAGGGAAAATGTTATCTTTTTCTATCTCTAAACTTCTTCTCATTCATTCATTCACTTGACAAAAAGCTACTGAGTACCTACTCTATGTCAGAGACTCTGAGTGATAGGGAGATAGCCATGAGAAAGCAGAGATGGTCCCCTTTGCACATGGATTTCTCAAGGTCTTGGAGGTACAGGCAACACACTCAATAAATATCTAGCTGCAAGTTATGATAAATGTCATGAAGGAAAAAAATAACAGTTATAACTGGAGGAACAGATTCAGGTTAGAAAGTAAGAGAAGATGTCTTTAGAAAAAGTGACATTACACCGATTCCTAAAAGAAAAGGGATGGTCACCTGCATAGTTAACTTAGGAGCAGCAGCAAGTGGGATGGCACTGGGTAGAAAGGGCATGGGACTTTGGGGGACAGAAAAAAGGCCAGTGTGACTGCAGCAAAGCAGACAGAGGGAGGTCAGGGCAGCAGGAGGTCAGGCTCGAGAGGGAGGCAGGGGTCAGACAGTCTGGGCTGTAGACTTGGGCTCACCATCTTAACGGTGGTGGGAAGTTGTTGGCAGAATTGATACGGAGGTGGGTCAGAATCGGATCTGAGCTATTGCTTGAAAGATCCCCGTGGCTGCCAAGTGGAGAATGAGGGGAGGCACAGCAGTCTACTCAGCAGGTGACTACAGTGGTCCAGCAAGAGGAAGTAGAACATTACCCACTGGTGGTCTTGGTGATGGAGAAAAGCAAATACAGTCAAGAGCTATTTGGGGATAGAACCTAAGAGACTTGGAAATGCATCAGGTATGAGAGGTGAGGGAAAGTGTGAGGCCCTCAGGTCTCTGTAATAAGCAGCTGGATGGAAACAGGGGCCAGAGGTGGAAAAATGGTCAAACAGGTGATAAGGAGGAGGGCACCTAGGGCTATGCTTTGGAATTCTTATATCAGGGCGGCCAGTGAGGAAGAGGGAAACGGGCCATGCGGATTGGGAGCACAGAGATCTGGGCTAGAGCTATGAACTGAGGATCTCTTGGTGTGTAGAAGCCATGTAAAGAGGGGAGAGTGGGTGAAAACTGCCCTGGGCAAGAGATAAATAGAGACGGCTGCCACCCAGGACGGATCCCTACCGCAGGTTAGCGTGTGGACACTGCGTGTAGCAATCTTGCAAGGAAAGGAAGTGAAAATTAGCCCTAGAAGTGAATAAAACAGGGTGTTTAAGGAAAATGGCCCAGTGCAGCAAATGCTGCTGAAGGGTGAAGAGAGTTGAAGAATGAAAGTTAAGTATTAGGTTTAGCAGTAAGGAAGCCATACGCAAGAGCCATTTCAGTAGAAAATCACGGGTGGAAACATATTGGTGTGGGTTGAAGAGTAAACTGGAATAAAGTGAAGATAAGGTATAAATATATGTAGAAATAGCTTGTGTATAAGAGTATCTGAAAAGTATTCTTATAAGGTAGAACATAGGACTCTGTGCTTTTTTTTTTTTTAAGATGGGAGATAAAAGGCATATGTGTTCATTAGGAGGAATGATGCAGTAGAAAAGAGACAATTCAAGAGAGAGAGAACGGGCCCACCTAAGAAGCCACGAGTCAAGAGTTACAAACAGAAAAAGAGTGACAGATGTAGAAAACAAACTTATGGTCACCAGGGGGGAAAGGTAGGGGAGGGATAAATTGGGAGATTGGGATTGACATACACACACTACTATATATAAAATAGATAACTAATAAGGACCTACTGTATAGCACAGGGAACTCTACTCAATACCCTGTAATGGCCTATATTGGAATGGAATCTAAAAAAGAGTGGATATATGTATATGTATAACTGATTCACTTTGCTGTACACCTGAATCTAACACAACATTGTAAATCAACTGTATGCCAATAAAATTTTTTTTTAATTAAAAAAATAATAGAGATGAGGCAGCCTTAGGAAGGTAGGCTAATGGGTGGAGAGGAGAAAACAGTGATTGATGGATGGCGGGGAGATGAGGGAAAGCCTATTTGATGGCTTCTGTTTTCTTACCTGGTCAGAGTATGGGACTAGTGACAGTGAGAGGTAAGGCAGAGGACGAGATATAACAGCCCAGAAAGTTTGAAGAAGGTGGAGAAATGTGTGGAAGTCACTGCAGTTTGGAAAGTCAGAGAAAGTTGAAGACCCAGTGGAAATCAGTGATAATTTATAGCAGTGCCAATATACCCAGTTTCCAGAATTCCCCTCTATTTACTCTCTAAATTAAAGCATTTCTAACCTACCCAGGCACTTGGGCATGAATACTTGGGGTCACCCTTGACCCTCCCTCTGCACGTACTTCCAAACTGCGCATCAACCCTGCACATTCCAACTCCAAACCCCTCCCCACCTCCCCCCAGGTCCCCTGGCCACTGACCTTATTCAGTCCTCATCATCGCCTGGAAAGAAAACTGCTGTCACTTGCAGGTTTCCATCCTCCAGGGTCTCTTCCCTTGACCTCTTTCCACGATCCCACTACTTTACTCACCACACCCACTGGCACTGCTCACTGCAGCACTGGCTTATTCCCATGCCCCGTTGTTTACTCTTTGTTTTTTCCTGGAATTCCTTTTCTCCTTTCAGGCAAAGCTAATTTACTCCCTAATCTGCAGTCCTGGCACTTCTATGTGCAGCTCCCCCGTTAGACTGTGAGTCTCTCAAAGGAAGACAGTGTCTGTTTGCCTCTGCGTCACCAATGTCCAGCAGAAAGGACGAATGACATAGTTTTCAGGGCTCGGTGCAAAATGAAAATGTGGGTCCCTTGTTAAAAAATTGTTAAGAATTTCAAAATGGTAATTGTCTGGTGTTACAGTAAGTGTGGGACCCTAAGCACGGGGCCCTGAGCAAACTGCACAAGTTACACACCCATGAAGCCACCTACCAGTGAAGTACCTGAAAGATATCAAGTGTTCATTAAATCACTGATGCATAAATACAGAATTTAATGAGAGATCAGTATATGTAGATATAATCACTGATTAAGTAAGGCTGTACTATGATAAATAGAGCCCTAGATTTGGTCTCTGATACTAACTGGCTATCTGATCTTGGGTAACTTCCTTGATCTTCACTTTCCTAATCTCTAAAACAAGAGGACAGGATTAGACAGCTTCTCAACCACACTTTTAAAATCCTAGAATTCGTAAATGTGCTCAGGCCTCCACTCAGTCTGACAATCTCTCTTACTAGCAAAGAAAAACAAAAGATATTAGATACTAATGAATTTCAGAATATCCAGGTGATTCTCTTTATTTATAAACTCAGTATCTCTGAGGACCTTTAAGGGTCTCACTTGAACAACATGAGAATTTTAAGTGAATATTATAGAAAATTAGTAAAATTGGGAATCAGTAACTAAACAAGAAGGTTCAAAAAACAGAGCTCAGGTAGACAAGTAGAGACATGATTTAATTTGTGCAACACTCCTGTTTTCTCAGTGCTTACGATGAGCCTCACAGGGTGCCAGCCCCTAAGGATTCAAAGGCAAACAATTCCAGGTCCTGAGCTCAAGAAATTTGCAGTCCGTGTATTTCTGCACATCTGGACAGACATGGGTAACGTGGGTCTTTTCCCTTCCCAGGCTTTGTACCTCTACATGCACATAACAATAAGGAAACAACCAATGCAGAGCAGTGGCTAAGCCACTTCTTCGCTTGGACAAGCTACATATTCCCCAGAAGACTTAGTTATCTCCTCTATAAGATGTGGTAAATATCAGTACCTTCCTTGTAGAACTGATTTAAAAACTGGATGAGAAAAAGACTGCAATGTACATTGCACCAAACAAGTGTTAGTTTATATTTTTCCTGCATTCACTAGGCACAGGTGAATTAATAACCATAGAAAAGTTATTTGAAAAGCTCATTAGAAATGTTCCTGAGATCTGCTTTCTACTTGATCCACGATCTAGGCTGGCCAACTCGATTACCCACAATTAAACCAACTTCTGTTCTCTCGGCCTGAGCATACTGGTTCTCTGGGTTAATTTCACAGCGCTCTGTTCTATTTTACATAGAGCCAGAGTTAGTTAAAGGAAAGCAAGAGAAAAGTTTCCTTAATTAACTCTCTAAATATATTTTGAGCAAATATGACCCTCAAAAGTATCTTCAATTTTCCTAATAAATCTTCCTCATCAATATCAGCTTCCCCCCACATCAAAGAAAACTCTCCATTCATGAAATTTTGACTAAAGTGGTAATAACTATCTAAACAAAGCAACATAATTGAATATTTCTTATCTTCCAATTTTGGTTTATTCCCACCCCCTCAGAAAATAACAACAAAAGCAAAAAAACCCCACTTTTACAAGGAAGAAGATAAAACTCACTGGTTGTAACAAAATGGTACCCCTGTCCTCCCTGGTATTTGAAAACTATGCCTATAAAGTTACTGAATTCTGACAGGTAACATCAGGCATCTTCTAGCAAAATGTGCTCTTAGGACATATATGGTTTTTTAGAAAGTGTTTTTCAAACTAAAGAAAGTTTATAAAGATTAATAATTCTAAAGATTTGGAGAGTCAGAAAAATGAAAAAAAAAAAGTTTTATTATTACCTGCAGACCTGTGCTATATTCTAAACACTTCCACATTTTCAACAAAAGAGAGAAGAGATTAAATATTTCTCAGAGTCTGTCTAGGTAAGGGACACTTATAACGCTGGAAAAATATTTTTTCCTAACAAGCATATTAAAACTTATAACACACTCTTGTTGGGATTACTCTTATGAATATAAAGATGGACAATGTTGAAAATATAAATTGATGATTATTAGCTTATTTTTTTAATCCAAGAATATCTTCAGGGAGCTAGTTGAATAAACCTCAAAGGATTCTGTAATTATTTTGTTCCACTAAATTATAGCGGTAAATAGTATTTAATTTTTGTTACATCAGATAGTGTTTGAACTAAGGGAAAGATTAGTGGGTGGGGAGGTTAACCATTTTATTGTAATGGAATCCAGAGGGAGAAATCTTATGATTGAGAAGGAGTAAATCCATTACAGTCATTTTACTTCAAAATGTTGATTAGGAGTCTCGATGTCATTAAAGTACAAATTCAATCTAGAAAGACAAAAAGGTAGACGAAAGGCATCTTATTTTTAAAAATATGAAGCTATTGTAATAAGTCACATGTATTTAGATATAGTCTAGTTCCCCTAATTGATGAAATGGCCTTTCTATAGCAATGGGACACCAAAGGAACATATTTATTTTCTCTCCTCTCAATGCAGATTTGCAAATTTACAGGTCCAACACAGTTAGACTTGTAAATTTACAACTCTAGCACCAAAGTGTGAAAATTCAAGTTTTCAATCACTTGAAACAAATCTTGTCCTTTCTTGCTCTTTTGATGATGTTAACTGAAATATGTAGGATGAAAGCTGATTAAATTACTGTTCTCAGGGAGCTGACAATCTAGCGTGTGGACAGGAATATACACCTCAAGGCAGAATATGACAGCACCCAAGGCACTGTGCAAGCATGAAGGAAGCAGAAAGATTTATTTTAGGAGGATTTGAGACGGTTTGGTTGAAGAGCAGTTATATCGTCTTGATAGGCTATTGATGGGTGAGGATGGGAAGAAGAGAAGGAGGTCATTAGGTGAGGAAAAAGATGAAAACTAGGATGCACAAGTCATGCCAAGGCTGAGCAAGCCAGCGTGGTCAGCTGGAGCACAGACGGCAGGCATGTGGTGTATGTCCTTCATGGCAGGAAGTGGGCAGTAAGACGGTGTTGGGTGGGTGGTGTTCAAGAGTGGTAGAGAACAGCAAGCAGTGAGAATCTGACTACGGAAGGATGCCAAGAATTTGTACCTGTTTTCTGGGCAATGGAAATCCACCAAAAGGCTTTTAATAGATGGGTTATGAGGGAATAACTAGGAATTTCTGTCCCACTGGAATACACTGAAGCTACTCTTTCAGTCTTTCGTGTAAGATGTTTTCTGAAAAGAGATCTGCAGGAAATTTCAAAATGTTCCCAGTAAACTTTCTAAAATGAAACCTAACATATTTCCAAGTATCTATAGCCCAAGTGCAGATAAACGCTATTGATTTGTTTCCATAGTTCCCCCATGAAAGCTCCCAAGTGTCTTAATCTTGTACTGAAATGAACTGGTTTCCGTCCAGTTAAGAACATAAATCAGGCTCCCAACCCACCCACCACTGAAGGCCAGCTTTGCCTCTTCATGTCAGGATTGTTTCTTCAGTCAAAAACAACGACTAGCTGGGTTGTAGGTACTTGTTAGAGAATCACGGACCGAGTGGTGCTGGGAACTTGCCAAGAATACTGATATTTGAAAATGACACTTTAATAGGAATCCATTCACTTAAATTGTACAAGTTCTATCATATTAAATTGTAATATAAATAGAGGATTCCTAGACAGCATTACCTCTGGTCCACAGAGAATCCCTTCATTAAAATACGGTGCTGTATTGTGCCTTCTACCTTTGAGAGAGGGTATATGAGAACTGTTCATTTAAAAATATTTCTGTATCATCTTTCATACAAATAGAAAGAAAACATAGTCAAGGATACTGACCATTATATTTCATCACTTCTTTACATGAAGCTTGCTTAGATAAGTTTTATATTCTTTTTACGTTCAAGGTAAGGGTTATGTGCTGTTTTGTCAGAAATGAAATCCTGAACAATTTATTACAAAGGGAATGGTGTGCTGAATTTAGGAAGCTCAGAGTCAAATTAAAGGTCTAACGGTAACATTCTGTTGCAGACATCTGGTGTGATCACTTCCTTTCCCTAAACCCTCTTTGCTCAGTGGGGGAGGAAGGGAGGATAAATTAGGAGTTTGGGACTACCATACCCACACTACTATATACAAAATAGATAATCAACAAAGACTTACTGTATAGCACAGAGAACTCTACTCAGTATTCTGTAATAACTTATATGGGAAAAGAATCTGAAAAAGAATAGATATATGTATATGTATGTGTATAACTGAATCACTTTGCTGTACACCTGAAAGTGACACAACATTGTAAATCAACTATACTCCAATGTAAAATAAAAAATTTTTCAAATATATTTTTTAAAAATCTTTGCTTTATTTTAGATTCAATTTGATTTAATAAACATCTATGGAGTATCTACAATATACCAAGAACTTGGGTAGACATTTGGGATGCAGATATAATTAAGTATCTTATCTTGCACTTAAAAAATATGTAAGCTACCCCAAGTCCTGTAATGGAAGAATGTACATCATAAATAAATATGCCCACATGCAGAATACACAGATTCAATCTTCTAGGAGAAAAGTTGTGTTTAATTTAGGCTTTCTTTTTTTTTTCAATATACAAGTATAGAAAATTGAATTGATAAATCATGTAAAATCCTAAGTGAAGAAAAACTACAATTTCTTTCAGGCTTCCTGGTCCAGATATTTCCGTTAGGACTGTGTGTTACCCTCGTCTATCAACTCCAGAGGAAAAGGGACTCAACAGGGATGGAATCTGAAGGCCCTCAGATATCAAGTTTCACCCACAATTCAGGAGGTGGCATCAAAAATGGGCAATGGGGTCAATAACAGTGGTGCCACACAGAGAGCTCTAAAAGCCACTTGGAGGGGAACCCCAAATCCTACTGCAGAGCCCGGCCGGGGACAGGAGAGGAGAGACCAGGAGGGAGCTCAGGGAACCTCTGACGAACTGCTCCCCATAATGTGCTCCAGCCTCGGCTGGTTTAGGGTCAGCCTCTTAAACTCTAATTCTCATTCCAGGGACACCTTCAAAGAACGCCATAGCTCCTGATAATGGGATACCCCAAAGCCAACATTTCCAAAAAGAAGCAGATGCTGTGTTTGCAGGTGAGCACAACATACATTTATGCATTCTCTCAACTTTCCGCCATATCACAGAATATACAACTCAGCAGAAACATTATTTTGCCAAGATTTCATAGCCAGCAACTTCAGATCAATGGCTTAGAAGGCATACATTCTCGATTTTACAGTGACTTTTTCTTCTCCAATGAATATGTATATTTTAGTGGCTTTAGCATTCGTGAAGCCTGGGATATATCAGGAGAAAGATTAAAGGAGAAGTTTTATGACGTGTATTGAAGGGTCCTAGGACATTGTCTCTTTATTTTCCAGGAATAGTAATATACTTAAAATTATAGAGTCATTCTAGTGCATTCCTGGACCAATGCTTTAAATTACTGTGTTGCTACTTTTCCCTAAAAAGAATCTGAAAACTAAAAGGTCAGTTTCTCCGCCAGCTTGCTCACGGATGCACGTCTAAACCACTGAACTCGGATGTCACTGAAGCCATTTGTACCAAACTTATCTAGGAATTCTTATTGGCTTACATTTAAATAATTACATATGTGGGATTTTCCAGTTTCAGAGTTTATTTTTGCATCTCACTTATACCACATTCATGTTTTACCTTTTTCCTCTTGTTGAAATTCTACCCACGGTGCATCATTACCTCTGGGTCTTGAATAAGCCATACTCTGAAACTAAGCACCACACATCTGCCATCTTAACCAGAACAGCAAGGACAGCACCAAAGAAAGGAGAAAAAGACTGAATGTCCCTCACTGCCACCACTGTCTTCCCCTAAGTCTTATTCACATGGGTTAAAATGACCAAAAAATTAGACAACTTCCTAGAGTCCCACAAACATAATTTTCTGAGCCAGCCAGCACCAGTGCCATGTTGGTTCACTCCAGCCCAGCAGAGACCCCCTTTTTATACCCTTTCAGGGACCACCCATTCCGGTATGAAACACATCCAGAAGTCGAGGAGGCAGGTGGCATTGCAGTTTCTCCACTTATAAGAATAGTATTTTCAAACTTTAATTTTCTATGTCATCTTCATAATTCTTGCTACTTTTGTGCTACCTGTTGTACAGTTTCTCTTTAAATCAACACAGTATTAAAAATAGATAAATGTAAAATATAAATAAATAAATAAAATAAAAAATAAAAATAGATAAATGTATCTCCAAAGGCATCAAAGAGTTTCATGGGCCTGTTATATTTATTTCAAAAGTACATAAATACAACATTTTTTAAATAAAATATTTGCCCACATATCACAAAAAATGTAGACTATTATAAGTCAGGTTTGCAATTAAGCACTTTCCAATCTTTAACTAAAATTGCAAGTGTAAGCATAAATTCCATCAGTTAATTTGAAAATTCAGGAAACAAAAGCATTGCTGATTACTGGTTTTAGGAAGGTATTAAATGAGCACGGCTTCTATTTGGTGTGGTTTCAGCAGCTCTGGTTTGAGCCCTATCATCAGTTCGCTCCCCTTTCTTAGCAAGCTGCAAAGCCATTAAGGCACCCCAGGCATCTTCCTTAAGCAGGTCTGTGTCCCTGTATATATATTCTGTCAAACTACTTGCCTAATAAAGTTTTGAAACTCTAAGGGGGGGTTATGTGTGCATATTCCCTACAGCCAGAAATCCTCAGAACAAAAGGAAAGTCAGACCTGGAAAGGAAAATAGTCTAATTACCTGTTTTTCAGTTCATGAGAAATTTATTAGTGATCAACTGGTCATTACAGAGAATGGATATAACAAGATGGAAGAAATGGTCTCCACACTAACATGCCTTCTAATGAAAGGTCAAAATGCAGAGCTGACTTAAGGCTACTGACAGTGTAATGTCTACAGTCATGAAAAGGAGGCACTAGGAAAGCTAATTAGCAGGTACCTGCAACACGTAAAGATAATTTTTATTAAATGAGAAAGACACACAAAATTCAGACCTTTAAAGTATTAAGAGGGAATCTACAACTGAACAGTTAAACATATTTTTGATTGAAGAAACATTTATACCCAGTGAAATGCAAAGATCTTATTTATACACTTCAATGAATTTTGACAAATGTAGACACCCCTTTAGCTAACGACCCAATGGAGATACAGAAATTTTCACCATTCCAGAAAGTTCCCAACTGCCACGTTCCAGTCACTCCTCCCCCACCCTTAAGGAACCACCATCCTTTCTATCACTATAAAAGTTCTTGAACTTAAATATATTATACAGTAAGAACTTCCATGTTTTCTTCTAGAAGATTATGTCTGTCTCCTTTCTCACATTAATAGTATTTTTGAAACTCACTTATGTTATTGAGTGCATCAGTAGTTCATTCAGAAACTTTGGGATATTTGGGTTGTTTGCAGTTTGCAGACATTATGAATAAAGCTACTAAAACAATTGTGTACAAGCTTTTGTCCTGACACATATTTCTCCTGTGTAAATGTCTCGAAGTGGAATTCTGGAGTGCAGTAAGGATATGTTTAAATTTCTGAGAAACTGCCAGTTTCCCGTTTTACATTCTGCCAACGATGTAAGAGTTCCAGTCGCTCCACATCCTCATCACCATTTGTGTTGTCACTGTTTTAATGGGTAAGAAATAGTATTTGGTTGTGATTTTAACTTGCATTTTCCTGATGAGCAATAACTGGGAGAATATTTTTCATATGCTTACTGTCATTTGTATCTGTCCCTGTGTGTTTGTCTCTTCAACCTCTTTGTCCATAAATTCGTCTTTTTGTCTCTTAATTATTGTTTTGTATTAGTTCTTCAAATATTCTAAACGCAAGTCCCTTGTCAGGAAGGTGTAATGCACATATTTTCTACAACGCGTCTTGTCTTTTCATTTGCAAAGTTTGTCTTGGGATGAACGGAAGTTTTTCAGCTGATGAAATACAATTTATCAGCTCTTTTCTTTTTTCTTTTCTATAATGTCTTTGCCTGTTCCAAGGTTGCAATGCTATTCTCTCATGTTTTCTTCTAGAAAGTTAGGAGTTCAGCTTTTATGTTTATGTCGATGATCCATCTCAAATTAATTTCTGGGAATGGAATTAAATAGGGATCAAAATTCATATTTTTCCATATGTCTATCCAGTATTCAGCACCATCTGTTGAAAAGATTTTCTTTACTCCCTTGAATTGTCTTGGTGCCTTTGTCAAAAATTAATTACACGCAAGTCTACTGTGCACTCCTTATGTTCCTGTACTCTATGTGTCTGCTTTTATGTCAAGCCACACTGTATCGATTATTGGAGGTTTACAATAAATCTTGAAATCAGGAAGCAGGAGTCCTCCAACCTTGCTCTTTACCATGATTGCTCTGGATATCTGGGTGCTTTACATTCCATTTACATTTCAGAAATAGCTTGTCAATTTGTTTAAAAATAATTAAGATTTTTGATTGGCATTATATTGAATCTATATTATGCAGTTTTTGAGTGTACTGTCTTATAAATATCGGTCGTGTCAGTTGATTAGTGAGAGTTGCTGAAATCGCTGATTATGAATTTATCTATATTCCCCTATAGTTCTGTTGGTTTTGCTTAATATATTTTGAAATTCTGTTAATATTTGATTGCATATTAGGATTTTTTTAATGGACCCCTTTATATTTATTTTAAAAATGTTCTCCTTTGTGATTGGCAGTACTCTTTTTCTGATTACCATTTTGCTGAATATTCATAAAGCACACTAACTTTTTGATGCTTGTTGTTGGCAAAGTACATCTACCCCCATCTTTGATTTTTTTTTTGGCTGCACCATGTGCCTTGCCAGACACGGGGATCTTAGCTCCCCAACCGGGTATCGAACCCAGGGTCCCTGCAGTGGAAATGTGCAGTCCTAACCACTGGACCGCCAGGGAATTCCCCCCATCTTTGATCTTTAATTGCATATATCAGGATTTTGATTTTTTTAAATCCAGTCTGATAATACACAGCTTTTGTTTGGAATGTTTAATCAATTTATATTTGATGCAATTATTGATTTGTTTGGGATTTTCCATCGTATAATAGTATATTTGCTAATTTGTCAGTTAGGATTTTTATATTATTGTTCTTCCTCTCTTGCTTTTTCTAGGGTCATTATCATAATTATTTCTAATTTTATTATCTCTCCTGGCTTCCAAGCTACAACTATCTTTTATGTTTTTTGTAGGAATTACAATATGCATCCTTTACTTATCACAGACTACTAAGAAATTAATATTGTAATACTAGCTGTAAAATATGAGACTTTTACAACAATACAACTCCATTTATTTATGCCATCTCTTTTTCACGTATCTTACATCCATATGTGATGTAATACCCATAATACAATCCCATTACTTTTATTTTCATTGCCTTTGAAAGAAATAAAGGAAAAATATTTATCCAACTCTTTATAATTTCTGATGCTATTCTTTGCTATTTGTGGCCCAGCCCACAGCCAATGTCTTGAGACGTAACTTCATGAACTCCTCATTTCCCACTGTGCATCTACATGTCTTTGTTACCTACTCCACAAATCTCAGCCCTGACCTCCAATACCTGCGTCCTCGTATCAGTAACACCCCTGCTGTCTGGATGGGCTCCAGACCCTGCTTCTCATTCAGAAAGTACCCTGTAGAGTCTCCCTTTTCTCAAGGCCACAGCCCTGCACTGCCTGCTCTCCAATGCCTGAGAAACTGCCTCGTCTCTTCTGTCCAGCATTACAGTTGTTTATGTCAAACGAGAAAATTCAGTACCACTTACTTCGTCTGCCAGAAGCAAAAGTCTACAGATAATTAAAGGAGGATTTTAAAAATAAATAAAGTGAACTTTATTTAACGATATATCCTAAATCCATGTTAACTTACCTTAATCCTTCCTATAAAACAAACAAAAAAATTAATCCCTTTGTTTTGGATTTCTAATTGGGAAAACAGCTTTGTATAGTACATTTCATCTGAACTTTAAAGATGACTATATATGAAAAGTTTCCAGAGAAGATGATAAATTTTTATACCACACGAGCTACATCACATAAAGGATAATGACTCATCTTCCTTTCCAATAGGAGGTCAGTCACTACCCACAGCCCACAGACCCACAAAGGGAGTGTCTGCAACACCGGGCAGCCCAGAAGGCTCAGAGTGTGAGTGACAGACACCAGCGGTCATCAATAACTCCTGTCCACTCACATGCCTATACCTCGCCACAAACCCGCCCAGGTCTAAGTTTAAATTTGGAGTAAACCGGATGCTCAAAAATACAAATCTCTTTCTGTTCACTTACAAACTAGAAATTACTACACAGATTCAGAAAATATCCTAAGGAAAAGGTACCTTGTTTACATAATATTCTATCCAATAACTGTTGACAGGTTCATTTAAAACTTAGCTGAAACACACTTGTTTTTTAAGAACAAATTTATATTATATTCAAGAGTATTTATCCTTGATTTCAAAAGTAGTCTGTTTGGGGGCATTTTCTGAAAAGGGCATTTTATACATCATTATTAAAATTGAAGGTCTTCCCTGGTGGCACAGTGGTTAAGAATTCACCTGCCAATGCAGGGGACACAGGTTCGAGTCCTGGCCTGGGAAGATCCCACATGCCGCAGAGCAACTAAGCCCAGGCGCCACAACTACTGAGCCTACGCTCTAGAGCCCGTGAGCCACAACTACTGAAGCCCGCGTGCCTAGAGTCCGTGCTCCGCAACAAGAGAAGCCACCGCAATGAGAAGCCTGTGCACCACAACGAAGAGTAACTCCCGCTCGCCGCAACTAGAGAAAGCCCGCGCACAGCAACGAAGACCTAACAGCCAAAACTAAATAAATAAATAAATTTATAAAATTGAAATTCACTGTTCAATAAAATTTAGCTATCATTAGCAATTAATTAAATTATACAGATCAAAAGAAAAAATAAAAAAGTCAAAGATCATAGGAATAGAATCTTTTGTGGTAAAAGTATGGAGTACTAGGAAAAAGAAAATTCAGAAAAGTAATGAGAAAATATGCATTTTATTCACTATTGCATAGAAATATTCATAGAATTCTAAAGCATAGAAATATTAGCTGAATTCTAAAAAGAGAGTCAAAACAATTATTTTATTGTGATGATTGACTTGAACAAATTGAAACTATTCCTAATGAAAAAAGCATTGAAAATTACCATTCTCATTAATTTGAGCATGACTGCGAGTAATGATAAATTCCTAGCCTTTTAATTTTAACTTTCCTCAGCAGTCTATTGAATATTGCCTGAAAGAAACAGACGAACTAATAAATTGGGAAATTTGCCAACCTAATACCAAAAAAAAGTGATTTTAATAGCAAAACCGAATATGCAGGTAAATATAAAATTAATCTGAAGCATATACATACTTTATAGCACACCATCTCTCATTTTTACAACTGGTCATTAGGATAGAGCTTGAGGTAATTAGAAATACAATAATTGCTTCATTTCTAGTTTTTCTTCTTAAGTCCAGCGATGTTGCCTAGCAATGCAGAGCCTTGTCACCACTCAAAAATACTTCTCTTTAATTACCAATTTAAAAAATAAAAATCAGAACTGACATAATAGACCTATATACTAGTAACCTACCATTCTCTCAAATCTGAATTTCTTCCCTACATTTCCAACGTGTTGGATCTTATTTAAACCCAAGAAAAAGACACCCTGATTTTATACACAGCTAAGTTATAGCCTCAAATAGTTTATCTTTCTTCAGCATCTAAAAAGTCATGGAAAACCCAAGAAGAAGATGATTAGTAAGCTTCAAATTCAGCAGAGTGAATATTGTTCAATGTATATTGTTCAATATATATTCAACACTAAAATAATTAAAAGGCTCACATCATGGTAATATTCATAGAAATAGCTTTCTGATATTAGAATTATATTAGAAACATTATAATACTACAAAAATTGTACATTGTGATTCCCTAAATTATACTAAATAATACTTTAAATATAAATTATAAAAGGTTCTCCTACTCCTTTAACATAAATAATATTTGACTTCTACAGCACTTAGATTTACTCTATTCTTCATCAAAACTGGTCTTTAAACTGGAAAAGGCAGGATTTATGTAATTTTAAAAAAGAAATTGAAGTTAAGTCTATGACTATGGAATTACTGGGCTTACAACTTGAGGAAAATGGCAGAAAAAAACTCAGAATTACATACTCTCTCACTTATACTCTTTTCGAATCAAGATGGAAAATGAAATAATATACCAAACACCTTAAAAGAAAATTAAACTCAAGAAATAACGTAAAGCAACCAGAGACTCCCCCCAAAACACACACACACACACACACACACACACACACACAAAACCTCAGAGCATCCAAGTCTCAGGCCCAACTGAATATTACCATAGTGCAGAATCCCAAAGTGTTGTATTATCACAGCTGATTCACAGCGATCATAGATCATAGAAAGCACCCAGCTTCACTAATGATTAGTGAAGGATACTAAAGATTCTCTTTGAAAATTCCAGCCAGACTCCTCTGTGCCTGCTTCTTGAATAGCGCCATCAACCTTGGCCTACAAGGATTGAACAAACACTAACACAGTTTCTAACAGCTCAAGGCTGCATCCCAAGGACGACCCTAACTCCCCTTAAAGTGCCTGTCTGAGAAAACTCAAGGCTGCCCAAAGAGTTTAGTGTTTGTTCCAGCCAACGCCTGAAAACAGGGCCCCTGTCTCCGGGGTCTGTGGGAGGGTAGGAGCCAAATCACAAGCACCGTTAACAAACCCTTCACATGGACCAGCTATCCCTTCCCATTTTCTGTAACTTTTCACTTCCCTAACTCTACAGACCCCCGTTCACCCCTTCCCTGTAACCTCATTCTCCCTTTAAAATCCCCCATCACCTCTTTACAAATCCAAGTTAAGCTCAGTTCCCCTGGACTCATTTCCCTACTGCAATAGCATATCCCCAATTAAAATCTGTCCTCACTGCTTTAACTAGCATGGGGCTTGTTTAACAGTCCAAGGAACAACAGACACACTTGCAATAATGAAGAAAGCCTGAACTATCACAGCTTCAAAAAATTCTTTTTCCCAAAGGGGATGCAATTCAGCTTCAGAGTAACAGATGCATGCCACTATGTGTCTAGTGCAAGTTATCTCAGAAAAAAACGTTGAGGGCCCTCTTAGTTTTTATATTTCATTCCTTGTGTGGATGAAAAACTCACATGACTAACTTCCACTCTCTGGCCACCTGTATCACATAAATTCCAGGTTTGTTTATTTATAAGAAGTAATCAAGACAGAAAGAGAATACTCTATTAAAGACAATCTTAGATATGAGCTTCTTAGATTATCTCTCTGTTACTAAATCTCCTTGAAATGTCTGCAGGATGTCTAGTGGAGGTCAGCAGTGGCCCAGGGTGTCCTTGAGAAGGAGGAAGGGCACTAAGACCACTGTTAACTCTTTCCCTCCCACAGAGGGTTCTAACAGACCCTTAACTGTGACCTCAGAACCACAGTCAGAAGTCTGTGCCGTCATGCTACAATGGCATGAAAACCCCACTTGGGCAAATATCTCAAAAGGAGCGGGTACGGGGTGGGACTGATAAGATTTCATCTCTTCCCAGCAAACTATAAGAATATATGAGTAAACATGATTTACTAAAAGCCAGTTTTATATGAGCACTATTAGTTTTGTTGGCATTAATGGAGTGGCATGGCAAGAACCTGTAATAGACATACATCTTGACTTCAGGAAGAAAATACACACAACCCCCTCATGATTCTTGTAAAGAAAAGAAGTAATTGTGCTGCATACCAGAATTTTGGTGTGGTTTCATGAATTAGTTGATGATTAAACTATGGTAATCAAATGTTTATCACCTAGACCACTAATCATCTTGAGCTAAAACTAGTTATGTGGTTAGGGTCTCTTTTTGGCTTTATTCCGTGCAAAGTGTCTGTTTTGGTCTGAAGAATAACTAGATAAAAGCAAAAAAGTGATGTATTAGGTGATACAGAGTATAAAAGAATCTAATTTTTATTGGATAAGAGAACTTGAATAATGAGAATTCAAGAGGTTCTCAGCTGATTGGAATGACTGGCTGAAATCAATACAATGATATGAACAGACATAATAAAAAAGTACCACATTTGGAGTTTAATCAAATTATTCTTTAAGTACAGAGCAGGGATTGGCAAACTGTGGCTCAGGAGCCAAAGCTATCCCACCACCTGTTTTTGTAAATAAAATGTAATTGAAACACAACCACACCCGTGGACCTGTCATGTCCACGACTGCTTTCTGGCTACAAAGGCAGAGTCCAGTAGTTGCCACAGAGATCAGCTGGGCTGAGAAGCCTAAAGTGTTTATTATCTGGTTCTTTATCAAATAGTATGCTAACCCCTGGTACAGAATGATGGAAATTCTGATTGTCAATGGCTGATGTGAAGATCTGAATTGTTAATGGACAATCAGCTGATAAAAATCAAAAAAAGATAAATGCAATCTTAGGTTGCATTGATAGAAATAACAGTAACAGCTGTAACCAAGTCTTAAGTTAGTCGCAGTCACTAATGCTACAGGTGCTCTTTACACTGCATGGTCAAGCCACAGACGGAAGACAGGGTCAAGTTCCAAATGCCGCACCTTAACAAGGACAGAGAAGACTTTCCTCAGGGTCACACCCTGAGGAAAGTCACCAGGATGGGGAAGGTCAGTAAATGTGTCATGGGAATAACATCAGAGGAAGCTGGCAGGTCTCTCCATTCCTTTGAAGGACAAAGCAGATACCAATGGGTCGAATTGTCAAGGTTTCGGCTAAATGTAAGGAAATCTTATTCTGAATGCTACATGTCCAACAAGATATCTGGTTGCTTCAGGGAGTGATGACTTTCGTGTCTTTAACCCTCCTTCCCAAGAACGCAGATGGAGACTCAGTGCTTCTCAGTGGGATGCTACTATTTTAGGCAACACTTCCTCATCGGGCAGGACTTCCTGTTCGCTGAAGGCTCATCTCTGCTCTTTGGGAACCTGAGTGCCCCTAGCACCTCAGCACCCCCACTGCTCCCGTCACTGTGACAACCAAACCATCATCACACAGGTCCAAATGCCCCAAGCGACAGGAAGGATGCAGTACTGGCCTGGGTGAAGAACCACATAAAATGGTATGTGGTGGGAACTCCAAAGGAAAATGATTGCATGACCTGCCTCTAGGATCACCTTGCGCTCCAGAAGTCTATCCAATTCAATCCCTCCCTTATTCACTGTTACCAAAAACATGCACGGAGCACTTCTTCCATCTGAACACTAGGATTCCATTGTTCCGCCCGAGGCTGGCTGGAGGGCAGACTCTTTTCTAGCCTTTAACCACCAGCCACCGCCTCTGCTGTCAGCCATAGTTTTCTGCGCACTGCGCGGCTGAGCTGGGCAAGTAGCTGCCCTAACCTCCAACCACGGTGGGCAGGCAAGCTGACCTTGGGCTCCCCGCACAGCCTTGTGGACTCTCCCTAAGTTTGGGGGAGGAGAGAGCTGACCGCCGCAGGAGCTCAGCACCCCAGGTCGCCCTCTGAAGAAACAGGAGAGCTGAAGTCAGTTCTCTGTTCTCAGAAGAAAGGGATTGTGGTAGATGATCTCTAAAACATCATTAAAAAAAAAAAAGAGGAAAAAGACCCTCTGTCCTTTCTAGTGCTATCGCACCAATGGACCCATAGAAGCCTTAGTATCCTGAAAGCATTCAAGTACAACCGTTGGTAATTCTTTACTACATGGAAAATGAAGCACTATGAAAGCATTACATTATTTACCTGGATAAAGTATAACGGAAATTCCTAGCTCATGCTATCGCGCACGCCTCCTAATGCCACCAGGCCAGAGCCGGGGTTTATGCAGCTGCCTCAGCTCTTACGCGCACCCTGCTACTTTATCCCAGGCAACACAGCCAGGCTAGTCTCGGGTTTCTCCCTGAGTCAGTCCAATGTAAAGCTTTCTTTCTAAAACGCCCAATCTCTGGGTCTGCCACAAATCTTGGGCTTAAAGACAACAGTAAAAACAAACAAGTCAAAGAGTTGATTGCAAAAAAAAAACCTCATTTGTGGACGTATCTTGCTGTCATGAGCTATTCTGTTGAAAGTCTAGGTCACAGTAAATCTTATTCAAGCTGCATTCCAATCCTGGCAGAAACATCCACTGAGGTTTATAATTTGAGGCTTTGACTCTGTATTGCTTCTAACTAAAACTAAAGCAACCCGAAATACTTCAAAAAAAATTTCAGAAAGAATGCTCTGAATGTGTTTCATGTTCGATGCTAAGAAAATAGGAGAAATATCCATGTTCTTATGAGTGACATCTAAAAATATTAGTTAGGTTTGTAAGACCAACTTTTAAGTTTTTCACAAATTTTCAAAAGAACAGTTAAGAATACATTATTTCACAAGGCACCCTAAACTTCAATGTAGCCAGACCTTCCATATTGCCATACCAATATCACATTATGTTCTCAAAGGAAGAATTTGGTATTTGGGTTACCAAACAATGGAGAAAAGCAGGAAGCCCTCCACATGAACTAACATAAAATTAAATACACTGTTTTTGCATTACTTGTGCTTCAACATAAATTATTACTTTTATTTTACTTAATCTAAAGTACATAGAAATTTTTAGAAGATAGATGGGCTAATTTTGCTCAAAAAGTTTTCTTTTTATGACTTCTCATGAAATGGTGAATCTGATGAGAATGTTTCATTATGCACTGTGTGCTTGCTGGGGTTTTCCACCCAAAGGCAGAATCAGCAACACTAACGAGATTATCAAATGCCGCGCAAGTCAAAGTTGCTGATCTGAAGTAACTTACAACTGAGTATAATTGACAATGTATGGCTGTGATAAGAAAAACATATCTTAAGGTGGACCCACATAGTTTGATAAGTGCTAAAATCTTCAGAAATGTGATAATAAAATCTACACATTTGGGCATTAAAGATGAATATTCCAAAGCTTGTTTTTACAGCCCTGTACACTTTACTATGATGCATGCATTAACTAGAACAAACTATCACCTGCAAAAAGGAACATGGTCAAAGATAATTAGGATTGTATGCCCAACTCAGCAGTAGAATGAAAAAAATTGGACCGCTCCAGAGATATACTGTCTCATCTTTCTCAAAGCAATTTTCTAGGGAATTGGAATATGAGAAACTGTAAGATCGAGGGAGAATTCCATAAACTGGGCAATTTTCAGTTTACCGAAGAACTCTGTTGTAAAGAAGTGCCTGAACATTGGTTGTGTGGCCCTCTTTAGGGTTGAAAATGGTTTTTGAAAGCCCAAGAAAACCTAGGTAAGCCACAGTGCTGCTGATAAATAGTACCGCGATATTAGTAAAGTTTCAAGCTATACTTATCCACCATGGAAAGGGGTTTTATTGACCGGTGGTCTTCTAGATTGCAGAATTACAGAGAATAAATCTGTCTACATATTACATCCAATCCCACGACAATAGAGGTGGCCTTTGACCCCCGGGGCAGTAATGACAGTGACAGATGATGTATAGGGGATGCTTTTCAGACAACAGCAAAGAGGGTTCACATTTTAGTGACCAGATAAGAAAAAAGTGTAGACCCATGTGCCAGAAATTAAATTAACTGCACGTAGAAATGTTAAGACGTTTCACAGAACCTATGTGAAAGAGGGAATCACTCAAGTCAGTCTCCCTGGGTCGGACTTTCCCAGGTTTCTGATATTGTGTACACCCCATGGGCAGCAAATCAAAATAGGCTTTGTAACAGAGTAGAAAGAACCTGGATCTAGACCTTCATGATGCAGAGCTAGATTCTCAGCTCTGTTTTACCTCCCAGTGATGTGATCTTGGGCAAGATACTTAGCTTCTCTAGATCTCATTTTCCCTATTTGTAAACTAGGGATAACACTGGCTATGTGCAGGGTAGTTGTATGAAATACAAAGAATTATATAAAATACCAAGCATAATAGTCTATAAAGTTGAACTATGATCATACCTCCTTACTTATGGCAACATTGCCAGTGGTTATGTCATTTTCTGATCATCTTAGGTCTTTAGAGGAAGGCGCAGAAGAGCATTCTCTTGTCCTTCTTGTCAACAGAACTCTGGCTCTGCTCATGCAGTGAGTGTCCTGCCCGGAGGATGGGTCATGGTGAACTAGGCCATGACAGTTCTGCACTGATTGGTCCAGAGAGGGCAGGTGACCCAATTAAATATGCGGAGAAATCTGGAAAAAATTTTCCTTCCAGATGAAAAGAGATCTGTGAAAGAGGAAAGGCTCTTTTCTATCTGCCCATTTCCTTCCTGAGTTGAATATTTTCACGTGAAAGCACGAGGCTTAGAACTGCAGAAAGCATATGTAACCAGAGTAGACAAGACCAAGAGAATCCCAGAAACACCACGAAGAGCCCTAATGCTGTTGAATTGATAATCCGACCCCAGCAGCGAGCTCCCTCTGGATTTCTTGTTACGTGAGATTTATTAATAAACAGTCAGTGCTTCTCAAACACTCTGTAATAAAGGACATTTCTTTTTTTAATTTTCAATCCGTTGAGGACAAAACCTTTTCTAAAATTCAATAAAAAATTCCTAAGAAAATGGTCAACCACTTGAATGTCAGGACAAATTCAAATTGCTACCAATGGTTCTAAACGCTGACTTAATTACTTAGCTCCTCACAGGTCAGAAATGAAATTTATGTATTGATACCAGTCTATGGATCACATTTTGAGTAGCACCGGTTTAACCAATTTTTACCTGGGTGCGTTGCTTCCTGCAAGCAAAAGCAACCTGATGATACTGAAGATATAATAACCCATTCACCCAGAATTCGACATATATCTATTCAGCAACTCCTGTGCATAAATCAGAGTACAGGCACGGTGAAGAATACAAAAACAAGGATGGCACGAACCTTTCCATTCCTACAATGGGGGAAATATACACAAATAATAAAAAATAAACCGAAGAATAATAGCAACATGGGATATTGGCCCAGAGTAATAATTCAGAGAAGATAATCATCTTCAAATATAAAACATATTCATGTGAATGTAGCATAGTATCTGCCAACAGAATCAGGACAAATAACTAGGGAGAAACATACAAAACTGCCAATATTTGATCTAAAAACACTAAAATTTCACCAGGGTTTACTGATTTAGGAATCTATTTTTAAAAAGTGGGTAAGTTTTCCATATATAGAAAAACGCTATGTAGGAAAATCGAATTGAGTGATTTGCTCTATTGCTACAATTTGGAGTCATATCTATATGAACCAAAATTTCAACTGTGGAACACAATTAGCACGTTGTATTTATTATTTGTTATAATTCAAAAACCAGAGTTGTTATACTTTTGAAAATAATACAATATAGTTAAAATATGCTTCCTTTAAACATAGTTTTTGTACAAGGGCAATGATAGATGCAGTTGGATACTTCAACTCTTAAGTGGGATGTGTACTACAATTCTCAAGAGTCCCCTTAAAAGACACAGCATGTAAGATTAACGCTTTCATGCTATGTTTCTCTTTGAACGTGTTTGAAGTTTTGATATCATCTATTTAAAATTACCATTTTTATTTCATATGTGTGTATATTTCTAGAGGGATTTGCCATCACTTAGCAAGAAGGTATGCATGTGAAGAGAAGCATCTTAATTTTTAAACTGGAAAATTCCTAGAAAGAATTTTAATAAACAGAAATTTAACAATTTTAATAAATAAAAATAAATTAAAAATCTAGATTTTAATAAATCTAGAACCACTTCACACTTTCTAAACTAGCAGTTTTAAGATTTGTTTCAATAGTAGAAACCCTCTTGTTACCAAGGCTATTGCCCCAGAATCATACCCCTGCCTCTCCCTCTAATGGAAACCAATTACTCTTATCTAAGTTTCAGGAGGAAGCTGCAAAGAGAAAAAAACAAGAACTATTTAGAACCAACTAGGTCCAAGAGAGCAGATTTGACTTCCAGGAGACCTTGAGCCTCATTATAAGCTCATTGTAAGACTAAGTGACACACCCACCAGCGCCATGACAGTTTACAATTGCCATGACAACAGCTGGAAAAGCCCATACAAAGACTAAAAGGGAGAGCTGCATCAGCTCTGGGTCCAAACCACACCCATGTTACTGGAAAACGCATGAATATTCCTCCGACTCTGTCCACTTCCCTCCATTTTACCTCGACTCCCCTATACATTTGGTGCCTCCACCCGAACTGGATTGAGAAGTTAATTTGCAAACTAGGTTCCTGCTTCTCCATCCTTTGGCTGTTGAATAAAGCTTGTGCTGTTCCAGTCTCAGCATCAGTTTCCTTAATGACTGTGGGAATCTGATGACTCCAAAGCTGGTCCGGGCGGCCAATTCAGTAACACTTTCCCAAATAAAGTCTTATTTAGACTTTAGAGTTTTATAAAACAGAATCTTAACTGTTCTGCTTAAAATGCTATGAGCCTCCATTTCCTACAGAAGATCAGGATTGGAGTCCAGGACCCCTTGCTTGGTATTCCCTTCTTTCTCACTTCTAAGGAGCCTAGCGACACTTTCTGGGACTCTCCAACTCCTTAGGACACCTTAGCATATGTGTGACAGGGACACACCAGTGCAATGGCGTGCTTTTTAATGTGCACATCTTGTTATTCTCTCTCTTGAAGAAGGTGAGGTGGATTGTTTTGTCACCAGAAAACTCCATTTTTATTAATATTTCTCATTATTTTAGATACTGCTAATGTTCCACGTGGTTTGACCTTCTACATTGTCTACAATAATACTGAGCATAAATTACTTACTCATGATTATATCAGTTAATCTTATCCAAATTCATTGACACTAGGCCACCATCCTTCACACTTTGTTCCGATATCACTGTTCCAGAAAGCATCCCTGAGTCCCCTCTCAGGCTGGGTTAGATGCCCTCTCAGGACCCCGGAGCTCCTAGGGCTTAGTTCTGTATCACAGCACATTACATTGACATTATCTATTTACTTAATTGTCTTTGGTCACGAGACTATAAACTTCTCAGAACAAGGTTGATTTTTAAATTCATCTCATAGATAGTCATAAATACAGTTTGGAGAGTAGTAAAGAAAAATTATTTCAAACGTTTGGATAGGTAATGTTACTATTAACCACACTCCTACCACAAGCATTAGTCAAAAAATCTCCCACATATATTGTAACAGTTACTCATGTGATAATCCTCTGTGCTTCAGACACTTACTGTGACTAAACTATGTTTTGTTATCATACATGCCACACTCCACTGAGGGAGGACTATGTGTGCCCTATTCAGTCAGTGTCTGGCACTATGCAGGATACATGGTTAGCCCTCAGTAAATACCCTCTCAGAAATTCATGAACAAATGAATGGATGGATGGTGAACGAATGAATGAATGAATATAATGGTTTCTGAAATTTAGTTCAGTTTTATCTAGTCACAATTCCCTGCTGTGATTCCATAGATGAGGCTCCAAAAAGCCCCACAAATAATCATGTTGGTGGAAGTGAATTAATTTTAAGTGCTACAAGCATATCAAATGGGAATAATAATGTTCAAAATTAGCACTCAGGAAAAATATGTGCTATTACACAACATATTATTAACCTTTCAAACTCACTTTTCTCTACACGAAGTTAATAGAAGGTAGAAAACAAATTAAGATAGGAAAGGCAGAAGGAAAGAGAGAGAGAGAAGAGTGAACAAAGAATGAAGGGAGAGAGGGAGAAGGGAGAGAAAGAAAGAATAAGCTCCCTTTCAAATAGAGAAGAACTTATTCTAAATCAGTTCTACGGGGCATGGAATATCCTGAAAAATACGTCCTTGGGGTGATGTTTATTTTCAGTGCAGTCGTAAATGATAAGTGCAGGAATTACATCACATATTTGAATCCACTGAGTTTCAGATCCTTAAAATCTCAAGCCAAACTGAGAGGGCATCATCCAATATTAAAAGTTCGGACTTGTTTGAAATTTCCTCGTGCCTTCAAATCTGAAGCCACCTGATGCAACCAAAAAAGTTTAGCCAATGTAGAGCTTCCCAAAGACTCTAATTTCGAGAGTTACAAGTTTAAGTGTGAATAAGAGAAGGGAACTGGCTCAAAGACATGATTAAAATATTAAAAACGTTTTGCATCATATTTAAATGAAATGACTACTTCAAATGTACAATTATAAAAATAAACAAATGTGAAAAATATTTGCTTTGCAAGTATCAGGTACCTATTGTGTGTCTATCAATGTTTGCGGAAAGCTGCATGGTTTATTTTTCTGCTTCCAACAATAGATGTGTGATGGTTTATTTTATGTGTTAATTTGACTATACTAAGGGATGCCCAGAGAGTTGATAAAATATTACTTCTACTACAAGCCAATATCCCTGACGAATAGAAATGCAAAAATTCTCAATAAAATACTTGCAAACCAAATTCATCAGCACATTAAAAGGATCATTCACCATGATAAAATGGGATTTATCTCTGGGACACAAGGATGGTTCAATATATGCAAATCAGTGTGATAAACCACATTAATGGAATAAAAGAAAAGAATCATACAATCATCTCAGCAAACACAGAAAAAGGATTTGACAAAATTCAACATCCATTCAGGATAAAAAAAAAAAAAAAAAAACTCTTAACAAAATAAGGCACAGAAGGAACATATCTCAACACAATAAAGGTCATATATAACAAGCCCACAGCTAACATCATACTCAATAATGAAAAATTGAAAGCTTTTCCTCTAAGATCAGGAACAAAGCAGGGTGCCCGCTCTCACTGCTCCTATTCATCACAGTATTGGAAGTCCTAGCTGGGCAATCAGACAAGAAAAAGAAATAAAAGGCTGAGAATTGAAAAAGAAGAAGTAAAATTGTCTCTATTTGTAGATGACATAATTTTATATAGAAAAAAATCTTAAAGACTCAACTAAAAAACTGTTAGATCTAATCAATGAATTCACTAAAGTTGCAAGATACAAAATTAACATGCAAAAATCAATACTATTTCTATACACTAACAATGGATTTTGTGAAAAAAGAAATAAAGCATTTACAATAGTATCAAAGATAATAAAATACTTAGGAATAAATTTAACCAAGTAGGTGAAAGACCTCTACTCTGAAAACTACAAGACAATGATGAAAGAAATCAAAGAAAACACAAATATACGGAAAGACATCCCACATTCATGGATTGGAAGAATTAATATTCTTCAAATGTCAATACTACCAAAGCCATGTATAGATTCAATACAATCCCTATCAAGATTCCAAAGGCATTTTCTACAGACATAGAAAAAAAAAAACCTCCTAAAATTTATATGGAACCACAAAAGACCTTGAATAGTCAAAGAAATCTTAAGGAAGAAGAACAAGGCAGGAGGCATTACACTTCCAGATTTCAAGCTACACTATATAGCTACAGTAAACAAAACCGTATGGTACAAGCATAATACCAGACAAACAGATCAATTAAACAAAATGAAGAGCCCAGAATTAAACACAGGCACATACAGTCAACTCATATTTGACAAGGGAGCCAAGAATACTCAGTGGAGAAAATACAATCTCTTCAATAAATGGTGCTGGGAAAACTGGATATTTACATGTAAAAGAATAAAACTTGACTCCTATCTTACACCACTCACAAAAATTAACTCCAAATCCATTAAAGACTTAAATGTAAGACCTGAAACCATGAAACTCCTTGAAATGGGTCTTGGCAATGACTTTTTGGTCATTACATCTAAAGTACAAGCAACAAAATCAAAAATAATCAAGTGCGGCTGTATCAAACTATCAATAAAAAGCTTCTGCACAGCAAAAGAAATATCAACAAAGTGAAAAGACAATCTACAAAATAGAAAAAAAATTTACAAACCATATATCTGATAAGGAATGAATATCCAAAATATATTAAAAAAAACACATACACTTCAACAACCAAAAAAAAAAAAAAACAAAAACAAAACCCAACTAACCCAATTACAAAATAAGCTAAGGACCTGAATAGACATTTTTCCAAAGAAGATATACAAAAGGCCAACAGATACATAAAAAGTTGCTCAACATCACTAGTCATTAGGGAAATGCAAATTAAAACCACACTGAGATATCACCTCACACCTGTTAAAATGGTCATCATCAAAAAGACAAGAGATAACAAACACTGGTATGGATGTGGAGAAAAAGGAACCCTCATGCACTGTTGGTAGGATCGTAAACTAGTATAGCCACTATGGAAAACAATATGGAGGTTCCCCCCAAAATTAAAAATAGAACTACCATATGATCCAGCAATTCTACTTCTAGGAATATATCTAAAAGGAAACAAAAACACAAACTCAAAAGGATATCTGCACCCCCATGTTCACAATGTTCACAGCAGCATTATTAACAATAGCTAAGACATGGAAACAACCCAAGTGTCCACTGATGGATGAATGATGAATGAATAAAGAAGTTTTTATAGATATCTCACAAAATATATGTTATATATTATATAATACATATTACATATAATATATATTACATGTTTTTTAAATATATATACACACACATATTCCAGCCATAAGAAGTGAGGAAATCTTACCATTGGCAACAACATGGACAGACCTGGAGGGTATTATGTTAAGTGAAACAAGTCAGACAGAGAAAGACATACTGTATGATCTCACTTATATGTGGAATCTAAAAAACGAACAAACTGATAGAAAAAGAGGTCAGATGTGGGATTACCAGAGGTGGAAGAGGGTTGAGGGGGATTGGAGGAAGGTGGTCAAAAGGCACAAACTTCCAGTTATAAGGTAAATAAGTACTAGGGGTGTGATGTACAACATGACGGCTACAGTTAACACTGCTGTATGATATACAGGAAAGTTGCTGAGACAGTCAATCCTAAGAGTTCCCATCACAAGAAGAACATCTTTTTTCTTTTCTTTTTTAATTTTCTTTATGTTGTATCTATATGACATGATGACCATTAGCTGAACCTTATGCTACAATCACTTCACAATATATGTCAATTAAACCACCATGCTGTACGACTTAAACTTATACAGTAACGTATGTCATTTAATCCTCAATAAAACTGGAAAAAAAGCATTATTTCTAGGCATGCCCAAGAGGGTGTCTCTAACAGGAGATCAGCATTTGGATCAGTCGACTGACTAAAGAAGCTCGCCCTCAGGAAGGCTGGTGGGCGTCATCCACTCTGTTGATGACCTGAACGGAACAAAAGGGCTGAGGAAGGGAGAATCTGCTCTCACTGTCTGAGCTGGAACATCTGTCTTCTCCTGCCTGTGGACATCAGCCCTCCTGGTTCTCCAGCTTGCAGACAGCAGGCGGGGACTTCTCAGCCTCCATAATCACATAAATCAATTCCTATAATAAATCTCCTCATATACACATATAATAGGATATACGTCTACGTATCATCATGGTTCTATTTCTCTGGAGAACACTGACTAATACAGGCTGAATCTATCCTTTTAGACAAAAGTAGCCTCAATCTATTCTATTCTTTAAATCATCATAGAAACAATTTCCAAAATCTTCTTCCAGTAAACTTCATAACACATCTTGTTCAGACAAAAGTGTTTACAGAATTTGATCACGCCTGCCATTTTGTAGAAGAGAATAATTATAGAGTAGTCACCGCCATGGTTTTACTATGGAGAGAAAAGCAAATGGAGTGGTAGAAAGAAACGTGCATCTACTCTCAAGCTCCAGGTAGTAATTGTAAACAATGATTTGGGAAGTAGGCAGTTAAGAATTGATCACTTGCACACCTAAATTAACATCAAACTCATTTTCTGTAATGGCACCTTTTATGCACCTGTTTTATCCACTGTTTGCTGCCATAAGGTGCAAGTTACTGATAGCACCTTTCTCATACGTCAAGGAAGTGGCCGTTTTGGAAATTTCACACGGCTCCTTTCTCAGCTACATGGGTGGGAGAGGCCAGATCATAAAACACTGCTCCAGGTGGCCTCTGAGAGCCTCCGTAAGCATGTCACGCTCACAAAAATACAACTGAGGAGAGAATTCATGGCATGACACAGGCAGATGGTGGTCACAGGAGCAGTGGCAGAGACACCAGTAAGTTGTAATTTTACCGTCACAATGGACAGCTGAACAGATAGAGCTGCAGCTGGGGTCTGCAGAGGGAGGGTCTCCGGGATGCAAGTCGGTATGTCAAACTCAGTGTCTGCGTCTTTCTCTGTAGTAAGAGACTGATGCAGGAAGCACAAGTAACAGATGTAACTAAATATGGTGTAAGTTAACATCAATTGCGTCTTATTATATGGACAGGCCCAGTGCAATTATATAGGTTAGAAGCACGAGTTGGCAGTTGTCAGATCTTGGGAAGCACCAAGAAAGCTTGAGAATCAAGTGGATAAGGACGAACAAGGGACCACTCTTCTAAGGTGTCCAAGTTTCTCTAGTCAGTCATCTTGCTGTATTATTATCTCTCATTCTTTGTGCTTCTGAGAAAAGAGTTTTATGTATGTGATTTAAAGACTTAATGGCAACAGACTGAAGAGCTGAAGATGACATACATACTATTCTAACTGTCAACATTGGCTCAGTAACGGAGGTGGGTCAGAATAGGCAGAGTAGGAGAGTGATTCCAGGGACGAAGGAAACACAGACTGAAGCAGGAAGAGGTTGGGGGGGGAGGGTATTTTCCTTTCAACATTCTGAAACAGTCCCTTGTGATGCTAATAATCCACCAGTAGGCTAAACAATCCAAATTCCTTCATTTTTCCTTCTGAATTATTTCCAAATTAGCATTCCCTTTAAGTTGGACTTAAATATTTCACTCTGAGAAATATGAAACTATCACATTCTTTGGTTTAAATATATCTGATCAAAGCTGACAAGACAGGATTACTACATATCATGCTTACATTTACACATTTCAGTATTCACTGCTTAAAGAATATTATACTGCTGATTCGTCTTTTGTCTGTCATTTATTACTGTTCAGATCTTTATCTCCAGGACTTTCTTGCAAATTGTTATTATTGCACATAATGTTGTTTATACATGAATATGTAGTTTAATCCTGTCAAAAACACCATTTCCCCTATACTGGAATGTGATAGAAACAAAATAAGTCCAAATACCAGGAACTCCCAGAAATGTCCAAGGATTTTATTCCTCAGGCTTAGAGATGAAGCTTATGAAGTTTGCCATGATTTGCTGCACTATCTTTCCACTCACACGTACTTCGGTCTGGGCAACCTATCTCTAATGTCATCTAACTTTCTGCTGCTATCTTGGGTTCAGTTATATCACATTAAATGTTGTCCTTATAGCACTAATCCTGCATCCGGTTGTGACTCCCCCCATAAGGTGAGCCTCCTGTACTCATTTGAGCACCTTGGAGAAAATCATGGCTACACAGCAGCTAACCATCCACAGTGTAGTTCTGATGCCTGTGGGATAACGGTTCTCTGTTGCTTTTCCTTTCACTTTGGGTCACGGAAAGCACATAGGCATTGCAGGTGAAGTAGGACCCAAATCTAAATTTCAGATTACCTCCTAATTAAATATAATGGAAAATACATATTGACTAAAGAAGTGTATTTCTATTCATAAAAAAGAGCTTTAACTACCATTCTCCTAAGGACATTTTCAACCTGTCATTGGTATTAGTAATCAACATTGCAAAATCAAATTAAATTTTATGATGACTAACAATATAAGAAATATAAACTTTAGATGTCTGAAAATGTTTAAATATAATTATCTCTTCAGCTTAGGTACAGTCCTCTAAAATATGCAAATAATATTACTTCTTCAGTATAATGGGACAAAAGTAAAGCATCTTGAATTAGAATCCATGCATATTTTTAACTACCAAACTACTTTGTCATTAATAAAGAAAAATATACTAAGAAAATCAATATTTTGTACTTGTGTTGTCTTGAAAGAAAATCAAGCTATTATTTATATCTTAAATTCCCCAAAACCTCTGCCCTCCAATAAAAGTATCATCAGTACTGAAGGAGTTAAACAGTATGTATAAAGACACTTTAGGACTAGTCAAACTAACATATTAATAATAGATGACCACTGCTCCTCTGTATGATGTAGTCTGTGAAATGTTACAAAACGTTGTCTCCTTCTTGTGAAACGCTTCAACAGAACCCCGTGTGCGAAGGACAGATCCCTGGGGACAACTCCGTCTGTATTGCCAACCACAGTTCTGTTTTAGATGAAAAGGCTGTGAGGGAACCTTCACAGGCTTCCGAATGGTTCAGTGGCTTCATCTAATGCTCTCCCCTAATTGGCCCTGCATTCAAGACACTCAGTCAATGATGCAGTATTTAGATCTTTGACAATCACACACTCCCAGGCCAGGGAAGAGTTTCCCATCAGAGAGCAAAAAGGATTCATGGCTTCAAGTCTTACGGAGAGAGAGCGGACAGTTGTTAGTTGAGGTCCCGATGGTATTAGAAGATTCTATCTGGACAGTGAAAGCATTGTCAGAAGTGGTTCATCTGTTGAAGAAAGTAGAGCATGCAAAAACTGTAGAATATTTGGTCTCATAAACCTTACCTTTCATTCTTTTGTTTCAGGATAAATTGGGGTGCCTCCTGAGAGACTCTAAAAATACACAGCCATCATGAGGAAAGCTACCTTCTACAAACAGAAATGGAAGAAAAAAGAAGGCTGCTTCAAAGAGTCACAATGCCACTTCTTATTACTTAAGTCACTTGGATCGTAGTTTAAAATCACATTTTATATAAAGAAACTACTTGCTTAAATAACTACTCTTTCCAACAGGTTTGGCCTGAGCCCAGAGAAACAACTCTCTCTTTTAATCCAGTCTTAAGGTAACACACGCAAAAATTTGTTATCCACATTTCTACATTTCTGATGGCTTAAGCCATATCCTAACATGATTTCAATATACAGCATAATGTCTCCACATTTCAGTTTTCTCATCTGTAAATAGGAAAAATATTAATATCTGGAAGAATGAAACAAGGGAACTGAGGGGGCAATAGGATTTTATTCCATATTGTAACAATGATTACTTTTTAAAATTCAGAAAATAGATTTTATGAGCCAAATATCTTTTAGTGTGCTCTCAAATAAATCACCTTCTCACAGCCTCCTGCAAGACTGAATATTTAGTATTTCAATGTGGGGACAATGGAAAAACTGAAGCTCATCCCAAGCCTGGAAGAACCAGACATGGTGTAAGAGGCTATGTTGGTCTTCCTGCCACTGATTACTTGACATTCCCGTGGAAGGAGCTTTGAGGACCAACAAGTAGGCAAGTGGGGCAGCTGGGCGTGGGCGTAAGTCCCTCTTCCCTCACAGGAATCAAGCAACACCCATTAAGCAGAAACTACTTTCCTCTCAGTGTGGGATTCTAGAGTCTAGTCAGTCACCTAGAAGTGAAACGATGATCAACTCTGGATCATTTAGTCACAAATCAGTTATCAACTCCAATGTTTAGGGAGGTCCGAAAGCTATTATACAAAAGGAGTTAATACTGGAATTTTTGAATATAAAAACTTCTCCATTATGTTTATACAATTTTGCAGATGCACTCAAAAGCAATAAATAAAACATTTAGGTTAGGAAATACACTTTCTATTCACGCATTAATTAGTTACATTAAGGGCTTTATAAATCAGCTCCTGTATGTCCAAGGAAGAAAATCTGCTTTCTTCTGATGAAAGCCCCATCCCAGTGGCGGCTGGTAAATCATGAGTGACTCGCTCTGAGGAGCGAGAGGAGGACCTGACTGGAGTTTGCGTATCTTTATGACATGAACACTTCCACCATAATAGGTTTTTAGCTACCAATATGATGCCAGTGGATGCAGAGTTGGAAGGCGATGCTGGGCAGGGTACTGTCACATAGAATTTCTACCCTACAGACGCCATAGATGTAAAATCACCCCTGGAGCGCCAGTAACAGGGCGATGCAGTAAAATAACTAGGAAGGGTTGAGACTGGGATATTTATTACTTTGGATTTTCATGTAATTTAAAATGTATGTAACTAATGCTTAATAAAGGCTGTGTTTAACAAGTGGCTCACAGAATTTCTGGAAACATAGCAGTAAATTCTCCCCGGTTGGTACGAGCTGGCCCTAGTACATCACTGCCTTCATCTGCAGATAAAAGGCAAATGTACAGAAGAGAGAACAGAAATCGAAGCACAAGAAATTCAATTAAAATATAAGGAGGACTTGGCTGCTAGTGAAAATGTCCATTCTCAGAGATATTTAAGAATCGACAGCAGGGTCTTCGGTACTGAAGATTCATGCTTTGACCTGCTGTAGTGCTAAAGACAGGTCTAGATCATTTCTTAAAGACCCCTCAAATCTAAGATATGATACGTTTCATAAATTATAATTTGAAAGAGCTCCCTCATCAAGAATTTATATTTTAAATACAAATTGATAACGAGTTGCCATTAACGAGAATTTTATATTTCGCATTATCTTAATTATGATCAGTCACAGCTAGTTATCAGTACAGGAAACACAACTGGAGAGCAGAACATTCCACTTTGTACTTTAATTAACAGATTTAACCAATCAACCTCTGTAGCCTGGCGCTTCCCACATGCAAGCACTTATACTACATGTGAATCAATACCAAAGTATAACCACGGTCTCTAATGACTGCAATAGAGAAAAACTGTCAGAAATATATTTATGACTTATCATCACAACCATTGAGCTCGTATCTCTTACGAGAATCTGATTGCTACAAACCTATTCCAATACCTCTTGTTAATAAAGGAGCTAGGCCTCTGTATGAAACCATTCTAAACACGAGTACCTGTGGACAGAGTGGAGAGAAGAAACTCGAACATTTAATCCTACTTAATGATTCAGGAATACAATTAATCAGCAAAGCCATTCTAAGGAGTGGTCCTCTAGGCAGAAAAGAAAAAAAAAAAAAAGAAACCTAGAAAAACAGAACAAGATCATTAACATTGGCACGATCTTGCCCTCCCTTCATTTAACAAAGGACCGTCTAATTCCTGCAATCAGAGCCCTTGTCAGTATCCCCAGCCCGGCTGCCCACCGGCCTTCAGCCTCATCTCCCCGTCCCAAGTAGATGCTTCTCCTCCAAATCTAGGAACTGGGGATGCTCTTACAAGAGTCCAACAGAATAGCAATCTGCTAGTTCAAGGATTTCACCTTCCCTAACTCCGTGATTAAGCAAGACTCAAGGATTTCCCCAGATTTTTTTTTTTACTATGCCCATCTTAAAATATCTATTCTCCAATCCTCTACCTAGACCTACGTAGAATCTAAAAAAGAGTGCATATATGTATATGTGTAACTGATTCGCTTTGCTGTACAGCAGAAACTAACACAACATTGTAAAGCAACTATACTCCAATAAAAATTAATAATAAAAAAAGGAATGTTCCACTAAAGGACATTTAGGGCCTATCTCCTGTTTTATTTTAGTATCTGCCAAATATATCAAATTAAAAATGTAAATTAGATAGTTTGTGCTATGTGTCATTTGCTTGTTCTACCATTTAACTGGCGTTTTGAATACCAATCATTGACAAAGTGTTATCTTTTAGTCTAATGTTACATTCTGTTGTAAATGTATGAAGATTCACACACATTAACATCAATTAGTGTTAATGGAGATTAAAAGCATGAGTTTTTGATGCACCTTAGAAAGAAGGTCCGCTTTAACCTTATCAAGTATTTGCCAAATAGTCTCCCTAAAATTGACATTCGAAATGTCTTCAAAATTGTTTGAAAAATCTTTTTCCAAAATTAATGTTAAAATTTCTTCGCAGTGTAACGTAAGTATTACAAGAAAATCAAAATAAGCAATTAAAAAGATAATCATTTGTGGTTTTCTTTTTAACCTCATTTTTTGTCTAAATTACTATAAATCCTAACTTACCTATGAATCAGCTTTACTTTCAGAATGATTAATACATTTATTCTCCTATTCCATATTATCTCCACTATGATATTAGGCAGCTAACTTTCAAAATGCAACACTAAAAGGCACCCAATTCTCCAGCCCCGTGCCAGGGTGCCCCTCCCAGCAAGCGGATCAAGTGTTGGATTTCCACCTAACACACAACACCTGTGTGCCACACACAACCTTATATTAATGCTCTGATCAAATATGCTCTGCTGGATCCCTCCATTTGGCTGGTCATCTGTTTGTTCCATTTTTCTTCCCAGCACTATTACTGCTTCATTCAATGGGACCTTGGGAAGAACGGAAGGTAGATGCTTCTGTGGTTTGTCATCTTGTTGTGAAAGCCCTCAAATTTTCTGTTTTCTGTTCTGATTTTTATTTTTATCTTTAATGAGTAATTTTTGTTAAGCACTTGAAATCCTGCTTTTGAATGCAAGATGTACTTCACCTGATGAAAACATATGCTTAAGAAAATTGTCAAAATATACACAAATATATCTGCTTTATTTTCTGCTCACATATACAAACGTTTGCAAAGAAACTGCAAAGTTTATATTACTATGTCTCTAATGCCAAAACCTTAAGTAATATTAACTCAAAATTTCTTAGGCTTACATTTGAAATTCTTCCTTTATATAATGTGGATAATTGTTCAAATGTTTCCCGGAGACCTAAAGTATACATTGTAAAATTGGTGAGAGAAAGGTGAAAAAATATGGACAGAGCAGCTCATTTTTTAAAACAGAAAGTACTATCGAAGTTCTGGGGAGAGAAAGCAATTTATTTTTCAACATCTTATGATCAGGATTATCCTCTTAGAGGGAAAACAAACTAAGCAAAAAAAAATCCACATGGAAGTGACCAGAATGAAAATGATTTTATTAAAACTGGGGACCATTTTTTTAAAAAATCAATAGCACTTGATATTTTACGAAGAATAAAATAACACAAGTATATATAAATATTTCCATTTCAGTGAACTTTGTGCATTTCCATTTTCTCAGTTTTACCACTTGGAGTCCTGGTTTCCGTCCTGTTCTCATCTATCTTTATGCTCTCTCTCTTCTATTCTTTTTTTTAAACATCTTTATTGGAGCATAATTGCTTTACAATGTTGTGTTAGTTTCTGCTGCATAACAAAGTGAATCAGCTATACATATACATATATCCCCATATCTCCTCCCTCTTGCGTCTCCCTCCCATCCTCCCTATCCCACCCCTCTAGGTGGTCACAAAGCACCGAGCTGATCTCCCTGTATGCTTTCTCTCTTGACTGATCTCCTCCAAGGCTTTAAATACTAGTATTGGACATGGTGCCCAAGTCTGAAGATTTGATCCAAAGTTGTCCTCTGAGTTCCAAGCTCAGATACCTGACAGCTACTTGGCCTTAGGTGTCAGAATCTTAAAATGTCTCAAACAGAACCCTTCTGTCTCCAAACACTCCTGGCTCCACCTTCACACCCACAACACCCAATTTCCCCACTTTCAGTAAAAAGCACTGCAATTCAAGTCTGTTACACAAAATGTGCGGGTCAACCCCTCAGCAAGTCCTAGGCTTTTACTCCTAAATCATGTCCCAAGTCCACCCTTTCCCCCATCTGTCCTGATTCGAATTCCTGCATGTGTCTGATTCAAATTCTCCCTTGCTCAGAATAACAGAAGAAGATCCTGGCTGCCTTTCTTCTCTTGTTTCTCTCTAGTCTATTCTCTACTCAGCAATGAGAGTATTTTGAAACACAAGTCACTGGACGCCAGGACTCTGTTTAAGATACTCCAGTGGATTCGCATTGCTCTTTGAATGAAGTCCGGTGCCACCGCAGGTGTCCAATGCCATCTCACCGCATGCACCCCATCTCATGCTGTGCCCTCGCCACACCAGACTCCTGTCACATCTAGAAATGTTCAAGGCTCTTTCAAAACTGGAGGCTTTGCACATTTGGTTTCCTCTCCTTAGAATGGTTCCCCGCCCTCTGCAGGACTGAGAAGTTTTCCTGACCACCCCAGCGAAGAAGACCCCTCCCTACTTCTCTGTGTATACTACACTTTCATCTCCTTAATGGCACTTCATACTTGTAATTAGGTAATCTTTGTTTACACATTTATTGGCAGCCCTTCTGCCCTCAGATATAAACTCCAAAAGAGCAGGCCTACATCTGAATAGCTCACACCTATATACCAAATGCTTGGACTCTATGAATAAATGTTGAATGTTGTTGATTATTTCAAGTACAGGAAGCAAAGAACACAGTAAAGAGAGTGCAGATTCAAATCCGAACCCTGGTTCCATCGTTTACCAGCAGGATAGTCTTGGGCATGTCACTTAAACTCTCTACCTCAATTTCTGAATCTCTAAAATGAATGGTTGTGAGAACTACATGATTTCAAAAGTATCTAGAGCAATGCCTGGCACAGAAAAAAAAAAAACTCAGTGAAGTTTAGCTATTCATTTATGCATTAATTTATTCTCCAAGTATTTACTGAGTGCTTACCCTTTGCAGGGTGTAGTGTAAAATTCTGTGAGTAAATCAGTCTTTGCCATTTGTGGACTTGAAATCCAGTAAAAGAAACAGCATGTACACAAAGAGATAAACACAAAGAAAGTTTGCTAAGGGCTGCTGTAAACAAGTAGCACAAACTGAGTGGCTTAAACCACAGAAATTCTATTGTGTTACAGTTCTGGAGGCTAGAAGTTTAATATTAAGGTGTTGGCAAGGTTGTTTCCTTCTGAGGGCTTTGAGACAGAACCTGTTCCATTCCTCTCACCCAGCTTCCGGTGGTTCGCTGGCAATCTCTAGCTTTCCTTGGCTTGTGGAAGTATCACCCTGTTCTTCCTGTTCCTGTTCATATGGCGTTCTTCCTGTGTTCCTGTTCATATGGCGTTCTTCATGTGTGCATGCCTGTGTCCACATTTCCCTTTTATATAAGGATACTCAACTAATTACACCTGCAATTGTCCTTTTTCCATATAAGGTCAGGTTCTGAGTTACTGGAGGTTAGGGCTTCAACATAAGAATTTGGGGGGAACACAATTCAACCCATAAGTCTATAAGAATATAACATTTCTTAAGCAAGTTCAATACTCTGTACACTTAAATAACAAGAGAGCTGTAAATGGATTTGGATTTGTAGAAAATTGGCTAATGCAGAATATTGTAATGATTTCAACATCAATCATGTTATAACTAAAGTCTCGTTATTAGCCAAAATTTTAATTTCTCTTTTTCGAAGTTTCATAAGATGAACCAGAGTATTTAAATATAGAAAAAGAATAGAAACTAAATGATTACAAATTATATTTTTCAGGAGAAGAGAAAAAGCTATTAAAATTTAAAACATCTTAAAACAAAAGCATCAGTACACTACATAGTAAAATAAATGTATCTGCATCCACTGCCAGATATCTATGATAAGTGAGGGGTACCCTTCTTAAAACTTAGTTTAAAAATATGTTACCACAACTACACCACCATCATTCAGACACCTCTCAACACATTTTATCTCAGCATCACAGTGTCACAGGTGATCACAAGATGGTCTGAATGTGGAGTGGAGAGACAGTTAACTGATTTTCACTGTGAGAAAAAAATTACTAGTTTTATTTCAGGACAGGATGTTCTCTAAAATAAAAACAGGGTCCATCTAGGTGTTAAGAGCTGCTTGTTTTCTATAAATCCTCTAAAGATTTCTGTTACTGTGGATATGTAAAGTAAGAGTTTGGGATTTTTTAGGCCCCATAGGAATATGTGGTCACCTGTCCATAAAGTGATGCAAGGTGCAATAAATCTCCCCTGGTGATAACCATATCCGGGGACAAAGTTGCTCCCTGTGATGTTGAGAAGACATCTAAAGTTCTGTGGGAGCAATCCCTGCCAAGCTGAGTTCAACATTTCATGAGGCCATTCTGAGAAAGCAGCTCAGAAATGCATGTGGAAGAAATTTTAGACTGAAAAACATGCCATTAAGACTCATTTAAATGTGGCAACCAAAAACAATTTACTAAAAGCATATGATCAAATGTTTCACACGTATATAATAATAGAATACATGTTATTTTGAAACAAGAAAAATCAAAAGTAGCCTTACAAAAATGTGTCTAAAGTTCTTGGATGACTTGATGAATGTGTTACCTGGTGATGAACTGCTTTTTCAGAAAAGATTTACTTTGCACAGTTTTCTACGGGCATGCGCTCACGCTTTTCACATTCTCTCCAAGCTCATTTAGCAGAATTAAGAACGTGAACGTGGAATCTGAGGCAAACACACAAATGTGCTCGAGGGTAGAAGCACAGTAGCATGGGAGGTGGCCAGAGTAGTGCAGTGAAGGAAGTAGAAAGAAGAGTGAGATTTTGCAAACCAAAGTGCATCCAAATACACTAGCCTCAAAATGGTAAATTCTCTCTAATGATATCCCCAATCTGGGGAGGAGGGAGGTCGGATTTAGTGTGAATGAGATGATAAAAACCTTTCATTTGTTTCTTTAACTTTAAGAAGGAGTTAATGGACCATCTTTTAATGGTCCACACAGTGACTTAGTCATTAGCACACAGACTCTCTTCAGCAAACGTGTCCTCCAAATACCATTCCCCCTCAACACCCGCACTTATTTGTTGCTTCATAACCCCCATCTTCCAACAGTTGGTGGGAGCAGAAAAAAACATGAAAGGGAAAAAAATGACAGCTGGTTTCAGTGGGAAGAACAAGAGATCTGGGAGTCCTACCCAGCAGTATGCTGGAGGAGGCTTACACCAGATCAGAAAGTTAGACTTTTAGGATTTTATGAGCCAGCTGTAAAACACAACCATTATTTTAAAATAAATAATAAAAATTTTTAATTGTATTAAAAACAGAGGGACTAAATATTTAAAACACATCCTTTCCTCATTATTTTACTGTCTTCCTTTTTCTATGCTTCTGAGGTTATTTATGCTTATTTTATCTGTATGATGGAAATGCTATGTAATGTTGTACTTCAAATTGGCCAAGGTGGGAGTATTTACATCAAAGAAATTGGCAAATGCTAAAAATCAGGGTGTAACACTGATTTTGTTTTGTTTTGTTGATCATCTAGACTTAAAAAAGCGATGGAAAACTTTTTTCTAGTAATGTGTATTCAACCTAAGATGTGTCATGTCATTATATTGCCAATAGCACAAAAGAATTGAGACAACCCAATCAAAAAATGGACAGAAGACCTAAATAGACATTTTTCCAAAGAAGACATACAGATGGCCAATAGGCACATGAAAAGCTGCTCTACATCGCTAATTATCAGAGAAATGCAAATCAAAACCACAACAAAGTATCACCTCACATGGGTCAGAAAGGCCATCATCAAAAAGTCTACAAATAATAAAAGCTGTAAAGGGTGTGGAGAAAAGGGACCCTCCTACACTGTTGGTGGGAATGTAAATTGGTACAGCCGCTATGGAGAACAGTATGGAGGTTCCTTAAAGAAATAATAATAGATTTACCATATGATCCAGCAATCCCATTGGTGGGCATATAACCAGAAAAAATGAAAACTCTAATTCGAAAAGATACATGCACCCCAATGTTCACAGCAGTCCTATTTACAATAGCCAAGACATGCAAGCATCCCAAGTATCCATCAACAGATGAATGGATAAAGAAGATGTGGTACATACATACAATGGACTATTACTCAGCCATAAAAAAGAATAAAATATTGTCATTTGCAGCAACACGGATGGACCTAGAGATCATCACACTAAGTGAAGTCAGACAAAGACAAATATTACATGATATCACTTATATGTGGCATCTAAAAAAATAATACAAATCAACTTATTTACAAAACAGAAACAGACACACACACAGAAAACAAACTTATGGTTACCAAAGGGGGAGGGGGAGGAGGAGGGATAAATTAGAGGAGTATGGGATTAACAGATACACACTACTATATATAAAAGAGATAAACAGCAAGGATTTACTGTACAGCACAGGGAACTATATTCAATACCTTGTAATAACCTATAATGGAAAAGAATCTGAAGCTGTACACCTGAAACTAACACAATACTGTAAATCACCTATAGTTAAATTAAAAAAAAAAAAAAATTGAGGAAATAATTTTCCAGTGCTTGAAAACTATTACCCAGTTCCGCAAAGAATCTGCTCATATGTTGGAGGAGGTCATGGAGAGGACCTGACCTCCAGTTGACCCTCGAGCTGGACCCGGGCAATGAGAGGCGCCTCACTCCCTCCCAGTCCTCGAATATATGTCCTGCCCACCATTCCCTCAGTCGGGGCTGTTTCAAGGATGCAGCCTGCACAGAGCAATGTGTTGTTGAGACCATCTGGACGGTAGACATGACTGAACCCAAAAAACGCCTCTAAATAAACTGAAGGTTCTGGCTGCTGGGGGAGGGGCGGAGAGCAACTCATCTTGCGGCAGTCCAAGAGGAGCCTTGTAAATTCTCTTGCAAATTAAACCTGCCGCCTACCAATCAGGAGCTGCCTGCCTCTTCTGCCCCTCCTTGGCCTCGGGCTATGGGGGAGCCAGTCTAGAATTCCACCTGGGTTCAAACCAATATCACGTCATCGATGGAGTGAAGTTACAATACCGACTTCCTGGTTTCACTTTCCTATTCCTCCTCAAAGGAAATAAAAATATTAACCAGCATTTACCTCAGAACTACAGAACCAAGAGTTCATCAAGTTCATCAGACTGAAGAGATTCTGCCAGAATTAATCAGTTATGTAGAATTTACAATAAAGAGTACTGCGTATTTTATTATAAGTATTTGTCAAAGTGACTGCTACACATCCTTATATAAAGATTTATAATGTACTAAGTAACAACGTAAAATATACGTATATGTTTTGTTTTGTCCGAGATCCAATCATTAAGTGTTTACCATCACTCGGCTGTCTCTCCCATCCGAAACCTATTGATTTGAAGAAGTTGTTTAAACTCTACGAGCATCAGCTTCCTCATCTGCAAACTTGTGAAATGGGTGCCTTCCTCAGAGGGTAATTTTAGGGGTAAAACAAAATAATGTTCACGCAAAAACCCGGTAGGGATCGCAAATGTTAATCACCATCGTCCATTCAGCTGTATGTTTTCTCTCCTAATACGAGCTCTTCTAAGGACTCGCAGGGTTTACAAAGATGAACGGTGTTTGATCCTTATCCTCAGGCTGCTTACAGTCTATGTGGAAATCACTAAAATAATGTAAGAGGATGAAATGTGTTCTAACAGAGGAAAAAGCAACCTACCGTGCAATTAAAGGAAAAGAAGGGATTGGTCTTTACCTGGAGCACCACGGAAGACTCCATAGAGAAGGTGGCATTCTAAGATAAGCTTTGAAGAGTAAGTTGCATTTCTATCAGTTGAGAAGGTGTACGTGGAAAATGCAGGCATTCGAGGCTGACACATGAAACACCAAACACATCACCATCACAAGTATTACAACCTCAGCTAAGGAAATCATAACTGCATTGATAAATCCGCTGCATCAAAAACCCTTCCATGTTACTTCCACATAAAACAGAAAGGATTATGCTACTGTAGATTACACAATCCAGCGTGCCCATCTACAATTTTGCATATTCAAAGGTTGACTAAATATTTATTGTTTTCCCAGCTCATAAGCCACGTCCACTTCTAATAACCAAAGTGTAAATTATCCTCTGACCTTCTTTCCTTAATGAAAACATTCATGTTCCAGTGAATTTTCAAATTATTTTTCAAGGAAACTCTATAAAATACATCCTATTGTTAAATAGGACAAAAGGGACTGTTCCATAGATTTAAAGGAAAGTAGTCACTGATTCCAGATCTATAAATATATAAATTATGCACACATTATGTAAACAATGAAGAACACCTCTAAAGTGAGGGTTGAATGGGAGAGTAAAACACGGAAGAGAAAAGTGAAGCCTTTTAAAACATTCGTGGGTACTAACTATTAAAGAAAGAGCATTATTTTATCCCTCAGTTAATGAGCCTTGCAAGGGTTGACGTGACTTGGTCAAGCTCTCCGAAAACCTTTTTCCTCTTGCTAGTCAAAATATGCTAGCTAATGTTTGTCACTTTAAAAAACAACACTTGGAAGAAAGCTTGACAGAGCATCTACAGAGTCTGTATTAAGTGTAATAAAAGAGCGATGTCTATTAATCTCTCACACACAAGTCTCACACGTTAAGGTCTGTGGCCTTGACCTCAAGGGACTATGAAATAGACCACAGGCCCAGGCTAGGTCCCAACAGCACATACGTCAAGATAAGCATTCGCTCCGCACTGAAACCCCTATCGCTCTCTACTCTTCCCATTCCATGCACTTCCTGGCAAGCCACTGCGCCTTCTCTCCCTGATGACAGCTGTCAGTCTGTCGCCGTCTGAACACGCAACATTTCTACAAAATCTAAAGAGAAATTGGAAGGGCAGGGGCTAAAACACTCTGTTTAAAAACACACAGCGCGACCTCCTTCCTGGAGATCCGAGACTCCTCAACCACCCCCTTTCAACCGCAGGAGGGAAGAACCGCCTCTTAACTAAGACTTGGAGCTCGCCCCGTCTCCTCGGACCTGGGCATTCCCACGCACCTTGTCACACAACGTTACTGGAAACCATCCCGAGAAGAAAGAGCCCACAAGCCCCTGTGAAACTTCAGCGGGAATGCGGAGGTGCTAAAGCCAGCCGGCCAACCCAGGGGCGGGGAAGTCGCTCACCCCCCGGCGCCCGGGCAGCAGCCCCTGGACCTCGTGGCGACGCCCGGCGGGGGCGCGTGAACCCCCGTGCCCGGGGCCGCGGGGAGACCGCGCCCTCCCGCAGGGCGACCCGGTGAGTGCCCGCGGCGGGGAGGGCAGTGCGAGGGGAGCGGCGGCGGGGAGGGTGGGAGCCGGCGGGAGCGCGGGGCTCGGCCGCCCGCCCGCCCCGCGCCCGGAGCTGCGGCTCCGCGGAGGGAGCCGGCGAGGCCGGTCCCGGGGCAGGAACTCACCAGCTGCAGCGCGCAGAGGCCGATGAGCGCACAGCGCCCGGTGCAGCAGCCCATGGTGCCCGCGTTGTCCGAGCGGCGCGCGCCGCCAGAGATCCGCGTCGTCCGGCGCCGCTGCCTCCGGACTCCCGAACAGCCCCCAGCCCGGCGCTCGCCCGGCCCGGCCCAGGCTCCACCGCCCCGCGGCCGCCGCTTGCCGCTCTCGGGGCCGGGCTCGCGCGCCGCCTTTGTTAGTTTCCCGGGCGGGCAGAGGTCAGGACGGCGCGCACGACCCGAGCGTCTGGCGGGGGTCTCTGCCGCCCGCTGTGCGGGTCTGCTTCTTGGGGAGGGGGAGCCGGGCGGGCGGGGCGGGGGCGGAAGGGAGGCTACAGATGGTGAGTGGGTGGAAGTCTGTTTAGGGGAGGGGAGTGTGGAGGAGGTGGGCGTCTGAAAAGTGGAGTGGGCCGCGTGTGTGCGTGCGTGTGTGTGCGTGTGCGTGTGGCGGGAAGGGATGAATGGAAGGGAGTGCCGGGGGGAGGGTCGGCCTGTCTTGTTTGGAGCCTGGAGAGGGAGGACGAGGAGGAGAGAATGAGAATGCGAATGAATATGAATGAGCGTGAACGGGGGCGTGTGCGGGTGCTGGAGACCCTCGGCGGCGGGGGGAACCGGGGAGACCCGGGCGCGGCTCTCTCGCTGGGGTCTGTGCTGGGTGTCGGGAAGGTGGTCGAGGCGGGTGCGAAGGAGGGGACCGGGTTTGGCTGAGGTGCCCCGGAGGTGGAGAGGGTGGGAGTTGAGACGGCGTGGGGCCCGTGGGAGACGGGCCCGGAGGCGAGAAGCCGAGGGCGGGCGAGCGCGGCGGAGCGCGGGCCGAGCTCCGAGACGGCGGGCTGCGAGCGCGGGCGCGTCCGCTCGGCCGGCGCTGGGCGCGCGGCTCCGGGGTCTCGGGGCCAGGGTCGCCCCTGCCGCTGCGGCCGGCTGCCCGGAGGGCGCCCCTGCCGGAGTCTCAGGGGGAAAGTTGACCGAGTTGGATGGGCGAGAGGCGGGCGATGCGGCGGCGAGGAGGTGCGCCGGCCGGGAGCGCGGGGATAGAGCGGGACGCCGCGAGGAGACCTGGCGTAGGTTTTCTCCACTCAAATGCTGTTAGAGATTGTCACCAGGCGTGAAAGGAGAGGACGCGTGGCTTTTTCTAGGAATGGAGAATGTTTCCGGGGTGAGGATAAATATGATTTCTCCCTAGAGGGAATTAAATTGTTTGAAAGGGGCTTGGAAATAAGACCTGGTCCCGGATGGTTAAGATCCAGGACAAACTCTCCATGAACCCCAAGGAGGCTCTCTTGCTCTCTCTCACCTAATAGATGAGAGCGGAGGAGTTCTGCGGAGGATTCAGTTTCTTCAGGCTCGGTGTCAGATTTCATGGGCATGTTTGCTGTACCTGGTGGAAGAACGCACGGAGCTCGCGCACCTGGAAGAGCAGGAACAAGCCTCCCGGCCAGTTGTCTCAAGAGGTTTTCTGCGGATCTTGGCACTGAAACCCCCTTCTAACCCACTGCGGCCCGCCTGGGTCCTTAGTGGTAGGTTAGTGAGAAAAGGAGAGAGATCTCTGTGTTTTAAAAAATTCACTCCGTGCAGGGAAACTCTGCTCAAGGCAATCCTTCAGACATTACCGGGAGTTTTGTTTTTATTTGTTTCGAAATTAACTGGCTCTTTCTAAACCATTCCTTCAGGACTGAGGTTTATAACTTAAAACAGAGTTCCCAGGAAAATTGTTGCATGCTGTCTTTGAAATGCTAGTAGGGACACACGGAATAGTCTGCAGATTTGGGTAAATGAAGGGGTCAAGAACACAAGTTGTTGGATTCCATCTCTGTCCACTGTCTGGGAGAAGGGGACTAATAGAGGCAGAAGCCTTTTTTTTTTTTTTTTAAACCCAACCTTTAAGACATCAGAGATCATGAGGGCATACTTCTTTTACGCACAATAAACATAACCGTCACCATTCATGATGAATGAAAACAACAGGAAAAAATAGACCCTGACAAACAGGTAATTTAGCATATAGAAAAGGACAACACAGAAAGTTCCAGGCCACTGACCCCTCTGAAAGCTGTAGGAGGCAGCTGAAGAGGGAGAGAACATGAACTAGTCTACCTACAACTTCCAGAAATGATCACAACCTCTTCACCATCAGGGACTGTGATGAATGATGATACTAAACATAATGGCCCTTCGTTCCCTCCACATTTACATATGTTTACCCCAGTATCCTTTTTTCATCGTTTTATTTATTTTTTAGGAAGTACCAAATTTGCAGCTAAGATGCACTGGGTCCTTGCCAGGCACCAGGCTAAGTGCTTTATGTGTATTCATTTATTTAACCCTCACAACAGCCTATGAAATGGGTGCTATGAGCATCCCCAGTGCAAAGATGTGGAAATGGGAACAGGGCATCCCGCGGCTACTGAATGGATGAAGAGGAACTCAAAGCCAGGTCATCTGACTCAAGAGCTCCTTGATGTACGTGTTCACCATACTGCCTTTAAATCTTAGGGTGCGAGTGACACCTGCGCTGGCGCTAACTGCTCCCACGGGGAGCAGGCATAGTAATTTGCATTTACCCCGTTTCCGGAGTCAGTGCCACTCACGTGGTGTGATTCCAGGGAAACAGGAGGGTCCTCCTATACCTTTCCCTTTCCCACTGCCCTCTCTACTGATAGACCCAGATTGGCGTTTCTTCCTTGTACAGTTAAAGACGGTTGAAAAATGCATTTGGCTTTGAAAGAGAGGAAGAGGAAAGACTCAGAGATGGCACAGTGCTAGTAATAAGTCTAGAAAGTGTGTGAAACTACCTCTGTTTTTCTCTCCGGTCTCTCATTCATTTTCTAAATTGAATTCCATCATGAACTAAAAATCTTCCTCCCTTCCTTCTTTGTTTCCTTTCTTCCTCAGTGCTGCCCTCAAATATTTCTTTCTTCTTTTCTTAATTGCTTATTATGTCAAAGGCTACGCTAGCTGCCAAGTTTGCAGAGCTAAGTGATATACTCCCTCTCCTCCCTCAAAGGCTTGGAGGTGGGAAGGGAAAGCAGAAGGTCAATGAAGCGGGGCCCACTTGGCACTGAGTGCTGTCACCGAGTGCTGTCACTAAGGGAATTAACTGTCTCTTGGGGAGGGGAGAGGAGAGGAGAAGAGAGTAGACAGTGACTGAGCAATGGAAACAGTGGGGCCCAGGGAGGATTTTGGAAAAGTTATTAATGAAGAAATAATAATCTAAGGAACAACTAATCCAATGTATGGTTGGTTGTGTCATTCCTCACTGTAGAATCTCAGACAAGTCACTTTGCTTCCCTTCGAGTCCTCGTTTTCCTGTGTAAAGTGGGCGTGATGTATGACTTGCCCCATGGGAATAAGCCTGACATTTCTTCTTCCTCCTCCACCTACATGTGTCTTGCTCCCTCACCTCATGTCACATCCCATAGAGGCCTTTGCTGACCACGCCATCTGATTTAACACCCCAGTCAGTCTATTGCATTTTCAATCAAAACATTGATTTGTTCATAATTTCCCATCTCCCCCACTCAAAAACAATGCTGTTTCTCTAGTGCTTATAACAATAGTTAAACTCAATATTTGTTGAATTAAAAAAGATAACGTGTGCACATTTTTAGCATAATACTTTGCACACAGTATTGACTATATACGTATACACATATATATGTAGAATACAGTAAGTATGAAACATATACGTATACACAGGCAGACATATCCTAATGACAGCAGAGTCTATGGTTTTTTTTCTTTCTTCTTTTTATTTCTCAGTTTCTTGGTAAAATTCCTTTTGAGAAACTCCAGTCCTGTCCCCCTTAAAGTTGAGAGAGAAGCAAAATATCTATGCACGGGAAGAGGGAGATAACTGAGTTAAGAGAGTGTCCCTAGAGACCAGACTCAGAAGTGCAGATGTCTAGATTTCACAGGACTTCAAATACTAAGATTTGAGACACCAGCTTGAAGGAATTAAAGTTCCTCCTTAATTATTTCACTGCTTTTTAAAAAAAATTTTTTTGAAGACTTCCAGGTCTGCATTTTTGGTTGAATGAAATAGTGTGCAGTTTGATCAAGTGTTCGTCTATCTCCATTGAGAAAAGTTCCCAAACGTGCCACTAAATGTGTGTTTTTTTCCCTGGTGCCTGCTTGATGGTGGGCCCCTTCTTGGCACCTTTTTGGAGCAAGAAAATCTAAATCCTCCACACATCCTCCTGCAACTAGCTTAACTTCATGAATATCTGACAGACATTGTAATGACAGGATGGCTGCTCAGTTGGAGCAAAGATAAGCTTCACCCTGGAGCAAAATCTGGAGACCTACGTGTGGAGCGTGTGAAGCATGGCGGTAAAGGCTGTGGTACATCAGTGTGCTGTCCAATGCCTGTTGAGGCCACAGTCAATTCTAGTTGAACTGATTCACTTGTTATGCATAGCAATGAACGTCCCAGAGTGCTGGGGACACGGGAGAGAGATACTTCTTGCTATTATAAGCACTTTACATCATAGCATTTAAAAGTGACTCCCCCCGCAAAGGGCTGTTTTATTTAGAGGTAAGGTGAGAAAGAAGTGGAAGATGGATAGGGGACGTGAGAGTGTTTTCAAGGACACCAGAAAGCCTGGAAGATTCGAGAATTACAAAAGGAGAAAGAGCGAGGAAATTTCTTTGGAATATTTTGCTTCAAGAATTATTAGTAATAACTAGCTTTAAAATTTGAAAGGGATAGCCAAGCACCATCTTTTTAAATTTCTGTTTGGGTTAAAAATTAAGCCTCAATTAATATTTACCTAGTACACACTTTAGTGGTCTAACAGCACTGATCTTGTGGCTACTATTATCATAATTAATATTGCAATGATATGCATGTAGAGTGTTTCTAATATCATGAACTGAGCCACCACTACTGACACCAGGAGTTCAGGCATTTCTCACTCAGTAGTTTATTGCCAAACATTGGCAACCATTGGGGATTTCTATGCAACAAACGCTACTACACACCTACTATGTCAGAGCCCTCATATCAGAGACACAAACACTTCCTTTACTACCATTAAAATCTGCTCCCCTGCCCTCTGCTTTTCTCAAGATTTCAGAAGATCAGATTAGACTCCTCTGCATGGTGGCTTAGCTAGACATCCAACAAAGGAAGAGAGAAGGTGGCATGACTGAAAGCAAAAAAGAGAACATTAATACAAAGTCATTGAATCCTGATGCCTCCCAACTTGGTTTTTGTATGTATGTATGTATGTATGTATGTATTATCTATCTATTGATACCTATCTATCTATCTGTCTGTCTATTGGATTACATTGTGTTCAAAGGAAAGCAAAGATTTTTTTTTTCTTTTTTTCTCTCGTTTTTAAACCAAGGATGTTAAAAAATTTTTTATCCATTTCAGCACCATATGTGGAGAGAATATCTCTACAAGATGATGAACCTTTGCAGCAGATTTGCTCACATCTCTCTGGTTCCAGAATCAGTCCTATATTATTATATAATGCTTATCTGAGATGGTAACGTTAAGGAAGGTATATGGAATCTCTATAATTTAACACCTTTTTTTTTGTAAGTCTAATAATACTTAAAAATAAGTAGTTAAAAGTAAGAAACAATCATGTAAAATATGCTACACATGTAACAGCAGGCATATGCAATACTGAACAGTAGCCCATGAGAAATGTAAAACCTAATATAAAGTATATTAGCTCAGGCTAATATGAAGCAAACTATTTTTTAGGTATATATAAATGATGGATTTTTTTATTTGTCCATGGTATTATAATATGCATATATGATCCCCCCAAAATATACCAATGTGCGTAAATATACATTTGTTTTAATTTTAAAATCAGCAATACAATGATTTCAAATCACAATGAACCTGCTGCTGCTTATTCCCATGCATTTTTATTCAAGAAATCTAGAGAATTTTTAAAAACCATTAAAGATAATACAATCATATAATTTCCCTTTATATTTTTGAATGGGAAAATAAGAAAATGAAATTGATAGTAGAGAAAATGAGTAGTCCTTTGTAAAATCACTGTGATATTCCGAGGCAGTCTTGAAAATTAGAAGTGGCATTCCGGGCCAAATGGCATAGATTCCCTTTGCATTTACTAGATCCCAAAGTGCCCTCAGTAAGGCTACGGTCTCACCTGAAAGAGTTACAACTCACTACATTATACATTGTATTAAATAGAGTCCTTTGACCTCTTAGGTTTGCCTGGTATGTTTTCCATAGTGGGCTTAACAGAGCAGTGGTAAGGAACTGACAGATTTTGAATACAGTTATAAATATAGCTCAGTTTTGAATATGTTATATATAAAAATAAGTTGATTAAAATAAAAATTAATTAAGGCACAGAAATCTATTCTTGGTTTTAATCAATCCTGAGTACCTGCAAACAGATCCTCAGGTGTGTAGTCAAATCAGTGGTGCTGGGACAGAGTGGGAAATGCACAAAAGCAATTTTCCCAAGAAGCACATCCAGTCTAGAAAAAGTCTTGTTAAGATGGCATCCAACAGCGGTTCGTAGTAGATGCTCTGGCTGTCCCACCGCATCCCTTTGTCCTTACCATTTCGGTGCACACGGGTCCAGTTCCTCCCGGCAGCGCCTGGATTTCACATGCAGGGCAGGCTGCGGCTCCGGAGAATTTCCACCTCCCAGGAGTGACTCTGGAATCCTGACTGATAGAAGTTGGAATAGAAATACTTCAGCCGCCTCGACACTCGGCGAAGATGAGTCAAAGGTGCACATTCTGCATCAGTTCCCCAGCTTCCGTGGCCCTCAGGAGTAATTTGTTTCATAATTTATTGGGTTGGCCAAAATATTCATTTGGGTTTTTCTGTAACATCCTATGGAAAAACCCAGACGAACTTTTTGGCCAACCCAATACCTTTTATTGGCTCTTCCCCTTCTCGGTTTCACGTCCACACTCCTCTTCCGTGGTTTCCGGGGATCATCTCCCAAACAAACTGCTTGCATTTGAATTTTTATCTAGGGGTCTGTTTCCATAAAAGCCCAAAGTAAGACATGGTTACACTCAACTGGTGTCCCATTCTTGGCACCGGTACCTTGACTAAGTAATCAGTAGGATTCAACCTGGATTTTATACATGAAAACGACTTAAAGTGATTCTTTAAATCGATTTTATAAAAATCATAAAAAGATGAGCAGGTGGGGCTTCCCTGGTGGCGCAGTGGTTGAGAATCTGCCTGCCAATGCAGGGGACACGGGTTCGAGCCCTGGTCTGGGAAGATCCCACATGCCGCGGAGCGACTAGGCCCGTGAGCCACAACTACTGAGCCTGCGCGTCTGGAGCCTGTGCTCCGCAACAAGAGAGGCCGCGACAGTGAGAGGCCCGCGCACCGTGATGAAGAGTGGCCCCCGCTCGCCATAACTAGAGAAAGCCCTCGCACAGAAACGAAGACCCAACACAGCCATAAATAAATAAATAAATAAATAAAAATTAAAAAAAAAAAAAAAAAAAGATGAGCAGGTAGTGACCTATCCCACAGCACAGGATCAGAGCTGCATACAGTTCACGATCGCCAACCCAAACATCACAGTGTACTACGTACTAGAAATTTTACACAGTGGGATGCTGACATGAATTTCCCATTTCTTCCTAAGGATTTGGGTCACTCTTAGCAAGAGGTGACAAAAAGAACGAACTCTGTTTTGCTCACGCCTGTATTTCTCTTCCAACATTGATGGGTTCTGCCCAGCTACTTCTAGATATCCTGTATAATGATGATCTCCAATGAAGCAATCTTGCCCTCGCAACAAAACGCTTATTCTAATTATATGCTAATTATTCTCAGTCTCTGCCTGTGTGTAGCTCAACATCTGTTTTCAGTACAACGTTTCCAACTCTTACATTCAGAAAAAGTCACTTCTGGCAAGGGTTACTCCTGGGTGCCTCTCACTGGTCCCTTACGCCTCCTCCTTCTTTCTCCATTGGACAAACCTCAGTTCTCTGTGAGCTCTCATTTCGAAGAGGAAAGGTGAGCCTTTATGTTTCTAGTCCTTTTGGCAGAGAGAACAACTTCCAGAGGGTGTCATACTCTGAAATGGAAGCAGAAAAATACACCTGTCATACTTGCTGTCACTTTAACTCAGAGGTTTTACTGCTTTACTGTTTAATTCCAGTCATGTGATGACACACTGATTAATGAGTTGCGTTTTGTTTCTTAAGTCTCGTTGGAGAAAAGGCATGTCCAAGGTTGAAAGGTGGAGAAAGAGGCCCATCTCAGCGACAGTTAAGCTTGAACCTTTGGGAATACACTTCAAAGCCCATTAGAAATAAAAAAGCTACCAGAAGAACACACTGTCGTGCTTGTTCTGCCATAAATGCATCCTATAAATGATTGCTCTGGGCAGACAGTCTCTGTAGCGTGAACCAATCCTTCAACTGGGCATCATTACATGTTAACGTTAATACTTTGCCCAGATTTATACTGCTAAAGTGCTATTATATCTTTTAATGCACTTGGTTCTCAAACTAACCACAGAGGTATCCAGAATAAGCAACTAACACAGCGAGTCAGTGACTGTTAACCTGTTTCTGCCTCGCAGCCATCGTTTACCATCAGTAAAACATTATCTCTGTTAGTTAAGGCAAGTAGCGTTAGCCGCTGTAACAAACAAATCCTAAATCTTAGTGGCTTTAGACAATAAAACTTTCTCTCTCCCTCACACAAATGTTGTTGTGGGGTGTTTTTAAATTTATGTATTTATTTATTTTTGGCTGCGTTGGGTCTTTGTTTCTGTGCGCAGGGCCCCTCTAGTTGAGGCGAGCGGGGGCTACTCTTTGCTGCGGTGCGTGGGCTTCTCATTGCGGTGGCCTCTCCTGCTGCAGAGCACAGGCTCCAGGCACGCGGGCCTCAGCAGTTGTGGCTCGCGGGCTCTGGAGCACAGGCTCAGTAGTTGTGGCGCCCAGGCTCAGTCGCTCCACGGCATGTGGGATCTTCCCGGACCAGGGCTCGAACCCACGTCCCCTGCATTGGCAGGCCGATTCTTAACCACGGCGCCACTAGTCAATGTGGAAGACTTTCCATGTGATTGTCCAGTGACTCAGCTTCTTCCATCTTTTGGCTTCACTCTCCTCCCGTTCAGCTGATTGAAGGGGAAAGAGTGAGAGAGGGGAGGTTTGCTTGTGGAAGGTTTTTAAGGACCAGACCTGGAAAGGACTACAGCATTTCTGGGCTTATTCTTTGGCCAATACCCAGCCACATGGCCATATCCAAGTTCAAGGGAGGCTGGCAAAGGTAATCTAGCTCTGGGACCACGAGGAGAAAGAAGTAGGATTTGGAGAACACATAGCACTCTCTGCCAGATATAATATGCTGCTTCTAAATTCCTCATTTTGTCCTGTAATCTCCTCCATGAGAATACTCCCTCCCCTTCATGCACTTCCCTTCTCTAGGAAACGTTCACCCATCACGGTCACTGAGCTCAGATGTTGCCTCCTCTGAGAATCCTTCCCTGATGTGCTCACCCCCATCCTCAATTTGTATAAGGTACCCCTTTTCTTGTTCCCTTTCCATCTTAAATATCCCCTATTATTGAATTACATGAGCTCTATTTCCTCTTCTGTCCTTGGACAGTGTGTATTAGTGACAATGCATACTTGCTGAGTTACTGAAAGAATGGAGCCCATTGTTTCCCTTGTGTTCTCCAGTGGCACCAAAATAGCAATCCTCCAACACATATAGGACTGACTTCAAAAGGATCACCTGTAGCGTTTGTTACACCTAGTCCCTCAGCACCAACCCTCAAATGATCCTCCCCCCTCCCTGCTCCCTTGGGCGGAGTATATATTAAGCTCACTCATGACTTGAGGCACCGCAGGACTTGGTCATGTGACTTGCTCTGACCAATGGAATGTGGGCAGAAGTGAAGGTGAGTCCGTTCACAACAGCTGAGCCACAACCCACTCACACAGCTGTAAGCAAGAAAGCAGCGTAAGCCTCTGAGCTTTTTAGCAGAGTTTGTTGTACAGCATTACAAAAGCAAATGTTAACTCCCTCACCCTGATTGTTTTTTTAATAATGGATCAGGGTGTTGCCTAGAAATCTGTATTTTAAAAGCCCCCAAGGTGATCAGCCAGCTATTGTACAGCAGAAAAACCTAATATTAACCCCATGAAGCAGGTCATCTCTTAAGACGTTATTGTCAGCCATTTCCCCAGTCCCTTGCCAGGGAACATGACTTCAGTTAGACTCTCAGCTGTTCTCAGGGCATGGTGAACATGGACCCTGATGCAGTGGGGGATTTGGGAAGCAGAAGCAGCCTGGAGATGAGCACTGCTGGACCCTGCCAGCCTCAGTGTGGGCAGTAGTGCTATATGAGCCTATATAGGATGCGGGTTGGTATAATTTCCTTCTTTCAACTTGAATTCATTGTTTCAACGTAGTGTATTAAAATGGGCCAGATTACCAAATCTTAAACGATCAGTTTATTCTAAGTCATTAGGTAATATAATTTAAAGGTAAAATAATTATATTATGCATATGGTCTAGCAATAAGAGATGTGTTTAACAGTAAATAGCATAAATAATTACTATTTCATATGTGTTTGCAAGGACTTTTTTCCCTACATATCTGGCGTGTAGTATGCTATTGCTGGCCATTTTTAAAAGACGCTCCAGTGATTTTTTTATGGCTTTTTAGCCGTATAATATGACTACACATGATGTCCCCAGTGATACACATTCTCTGCTCATGAACTGAGGATCTGCAATAGGTGCAAAAGAACCTGGCTCCACAATAGCTGTTCTTACATGCTATAGTTCAATAAGTGACAAAGGAATTTGACTTTTGCTGTTTCTTTAGCAGAGGAGGGAAAGTGTAGGGAGAAGAAATATATTCAACTCTTTAAATGCTAGATCTTATTTCCTCCAATCATGGTAGTAAAGGAAGAGGAGATAGTCATAAGAACACTGAGAAATTTCTCACATCCATGAATCACAATAGGTAGGGAGATTAGAGTACTTTAAAAAAAAGAGTTGACAGTAACCTTCATTTCAAATACAGAGTTATAATCCCAAAACACAGGCGTATCGTGTCAGAATCCTCCAGGACTCCTCTAGTTTGTCACAGACAGCATCCTGGCTCATTTTTTGTGCTTGCCCTGTTCCTAGCCTAGTTCCTAACTTTAAAAATGTTTGCTGAATGAATGGATGGGCAAGTGGACACTGGTGGGGAAGGGAGATTTCTCCTGAGCCCAAATGGGAATCATTGATGATGCTAATCCAGAAAGTCACGCATGTGGTGGAACAAACATCTGCTACCAGAAACTTCTGCCCTTTATCCCTGTCCAAGGAGGGTCTCATGCTAGCGCCATCTGCTGGGGGCTTCTTGAGATGCCCATGCAGATAAGCCTTCTAGATTAGCCTGCCACTTCCTCAAAAGCTGGCTGACCCTATTTCTGATCCAAGGGCTGCAGAAGATTTTTGTCTGCTGTTACCTTTTTATGGATGCCATTGAATATTTTATAGTATCGTTGGTGTTTTTAGCAAATCCTATTTTCAATATATCCTTGAAGATCTGGTTTTAAATTCATGTATGCTTATATCTCATGCTAAGAAAAAACATTCTTCATTGAAATGGAAGCAGTTTATGTAAAATGACTAAGTTACTAAGTATTTGTAAGCCTTCTTATCATAACCAACATATGAACCTGCTATTAATGTATGTAAACTTAACTTACCCTGCAGAAAGTAGGAGTGGATCCTCTGAGCTTAACTTGAAGAAGGCAGGCAATTTTTTCTCTCATTATTACTTGGTCTAAGGCACAGAAATTCAGGCAAAATTTCCTGTCATTACTACTGAGTCTAAGGATGGAAATAAAGGTAAATACAACAAATACCCTATAACACTTCACCGTCATTTGTAATTTTAAGCATAGACATCATTAGACAATTTTAAAAAGGAAATGCAGATGGCTTAGTCCTCATATTAAAAAGCACATGAGGGCTTCCCTGGTGGCGCAGTGGTTGAGAATCTGCCTGCCGATGCAGGGGACACGGGTTCGAGCCCTGGTCTGGGAGGATCCCACATGCCGCAGAGCAGCTAGGCCTGTGAGCCACAATTACTGAGCCTGTGCGTCTGGAGCCTGTGCTCCGCAACAAGAGAGGCCGCGACAGTGAGAGGCCCTGTGCACTGCGATGAGGAGTGGCCCCCGCTTGCCGCAACTAGAGAAAGCCCTCGCACAGAAACGAAGACCCAACACAGCCATAAATAAATAAATTAAAAAAAAAAAAAAAAAAAAAGCACATGATAACGCTAACTTTGGTCTTGAATGAGAAAGGAAAGCTCTGGGCACTCCAAGCAAGGTTCTAACCATAAGTCTGGCCTCAATCTTAATGTTCCTTTTTTTTTTTTTATTGGAGTATAATTGCTTTACAATATTGTGTCAGTTTATACTATACAGCAAAGTGAATCACTATATGTATTTCTTTTTAATAAGTTTATTTATTTATTTATTTATTTATTTATTTACTTTTGGCTGCGTTGGGTCTTTGTTGCTGCGTGCGGGCTTTCTCTAGTTGCGGCGAGCGGGGGCTACTCTTCGTTGCAGTGCGCAGGCTTCTCATTGCGGTGGCTTCTCTTGTTGTGGAGCTCGGGCTCTAGGTGCGCGGGCTTCAGTAGTTGTGGCACGTGGGCTCAGTAGTTGTGGCTCACGGGCTCTAGAGCGCAGGTTCAGTAGTTGTGGTGCACGGGCTTAGTTGCTCCGCGGCATGTGGGATCTTCTCGGACCAGGGCTCAAACCTGTGTCCCCTGCATTGGCAGGCGGATTCTCAACCACTGTGCCACCAGGGAAGCCCTATATGTATTTTTTTAATACCTGGAGCAAAAACCTGGCTAATGATGTCCAGCAGCTCTGCCCAGAATACAGTCTTATTTCTAAAGTTTTTGGCTAAATAGGGCCTGGGTTTTTCACCCTGGTCTGAAGTTGTCAGATGGTTCTCAGCCCAGGGATGTAAGTTTCACGAGAGCAGGCCTGAATTTTACCTTTTCTACAGGAAATTAGATGTTACATTGTCTTCAGCACCCCCTTTAGGCTCCAAGCCCTTTCAGAGGCTGTATCCAGGCCAAATATGTGTGTTAGATAAGCTTTGTTCAGGCCTGAGTTATGGTGCTATTGACTGTGAGTTAAAAGTTAATGAATCAACAATATATATGAAATAAAGTCTCTTTAAAGAGAAATACAGAGAAAACAAAACCTTGTTTTATCAGGAAAAGTTTTTTTCAGCTGGGCACACAAGGACAGATTATAATGAGTTGATGTAAACAATTCAAATATTTTTTCATGTTTGGTTGACTATCAAGCCAAAATAAGCATGTCTTTGAATAAAATTTTTTGTAAAGGTTAATCAGCGCAGGACCCTGGAACTTCACCAGTTGTTACTTCCATAATACGTGCTTTACAAAGCCACTGTCCTAAGCCATTTTCCTATCGGCAATTTTCTTAGGTATTTATCCTCTGGTATGCAATGTCTATTAGTGATTGCATTATGAAACCCCATCACTGTCTGCTGGAGTCTACATAGGAAATGAGACACTACCATCCTCCACAAATGGAGTCAGAGAGACCACAGGAGGAGACTCAGAAAGCAGGCACATGGTGGCAGCAAAAAAAAAAAAAAATGAGACAGAAAGGGCAGTATTTCAGTTTAAAGAAAACTAGAGAGCATCCCAAACAAGATCTATTTCTGTTGAGGGCTGCATTCAGAAAACAACCTGTAGGAGTTGGAGATTTCAAAGATGAAGGAATGCTGGCTGATATAAAGGTCCAGCTCACAATCATGGGAGGAAGTGGGGGAAAAAATTGATTGGAAGTGAAAACAGACATCAAGTAGTCAAAGAACTATGTCTCCCTAAAAATGGCAGGAACTGGGGTGGAAAAAAGAATCCATGAACGAAGCACTACAGTTCTCCCTAAATACAGAAGAGTGTGTGACCCAGAGACTGGAGATCATATCGAGTGGGCAGAGAGGCGGTGTTATAACCTGATGCTATGGGCTTTGGTACATTTTTAGTTAAGAATGGAGCAGTTATTCTTGGAAAAGACTTAGGGTAGATTGCTCTAGGTTCAGAAGTTGGCAGGAACCTGGTGAGGCTGGAGAGCAGCTCCCCGCTTCCAGAAAGTCTTTCTCCCCATGGAAGTGCTAGGATGTGCTGGGAGAATACTAAGAAGATAACGAAAATATAGAAGAACTTGTTCACAGTAATCTTGGATTCCACTGGGCACCGTTGAAGGGGTGGGGATAAACAGCAAGCAGTATTTGAGGAAGTGTCCGAGGGTGGAAGAGTAGAGCCATAAAAAGTGGCCAGAGAGGCCTGACTTTTGGTTTGGGTCCCATGATTACCAAGATGAGAAGAAGGGAAGGAACTTACTAGCCAGAAAAGGTTGCTAAATTTGATATGAACATTATAATGAACATTATCTTAATGCTAGAATTGGAGCAAGTCTCAGGTGTTATCAGGGTCGATGCAGAACTTCCCTCTTCGTGGCCCGCTAAGTGTCCCATAGCCTGGGGGAAGATCTCGTTCCAGTATTGCTTGCTGAGCTGTGGTCCAGGGGTGGGTGAGGTCCTAAGGACGGTTTACAAAGCTCTTTATCATCCATCTTCATCTCCTACTGTTTCTCCCACTGTTTCTCCCTGGCGCGACTAAATGTCCAACAAGGTTTCCCTTTCCACAACCAAGCTCCAGACGGCCACAACGCATGTGGCCACTTCACCTCTCCCTGGGGAATTCATCAGATTCAGGCATCAGCTAAAAAGTCCACTGCTCTGTGAAGTCTTACTCACCTGCTCGTCTTCTCCCCAAGCTTCACCAAATTCCTCCTTCACGTCTTCAATCAAACTGAAGGTGACCTGGAGGGGCAGAATTGGACGGAATTAGACAGACATGGTGTGCCCTGAGACCCCTAAAGACATGACTAATGTTCATGTCTAATGGAAGAAGCATTAGCAAAGTTTGACTGTAAATCAACACGTAAACATATGTATCTGGGAGACGAGAGCCAGTGACGTGTCGTGAAACCTCCAGAGCCCAATTGCCTGCGCTCAAATCTTGCTCAAGCAGCTCCACGGCCTTGAGAAACTTACATTACTTCTCTTTCCTTCTCTGTAAAATGAGGATCATGATAAAGGTTTTTAGCAGAGAAGTGTTATGAGACTTAAATGAACAAAGTAATATAAAGCTGTCGGAACTGCTCCAGACCCATGGTGAATACGCAGTAAGAGGTAGGTATTATTTCGATCAGTACAATTTTTAAAATTCTCTTGATTTTAATTGAGGATTGATGTTGGATTTGGTTACATAATGTATTTTGTTTTTCCTTTGCTTTGTTCATTATTTGATATTTCTGTTTTTCTCTTTTGGAAGAATTCAAGCAATAAAAAGTAAATTAAAGAAAATCATTAGGAAACACTTTAATTTTTCCTGAGCTTAATATAGCTCATGCATCTTTTCAAATTATGATTTATTTTTTACGCTCAAGAACACAAACACACACGTCATAATCATTTAGAAATAATTTTAAAGGGTTATTTAGGAGCTTATTTCATATTCTACCCATAATCTTTGAAAAAGAGATTGCAATAAAGTATTTTTTTTAATGGGTAAAGCAAATAAGAATATGTTTAGACAGCATGAAACTCTACTTCTTTTTCTTACCAGTTCTTGCTCTTAGAAGTCTGTATGTTCTTTTATACAGGGTTTTCTTCCTTGTACTTCTTATTAGAAACGTGAGAATGTAAATAACGGTAGCTCTTCAGATGAAACTGCAGAGTGAAATGTATTCTGTGCTTTAGTGGAGTTTACTCCACTCTTAACATAAAATAGCAAGTGGAAGATTTCAAGACTTGAGGTCTATTTATTAACAGGCTGCTTAGGACAGCACTTGTACTGTCCTTTCCTGGAAATCTTACTAACTCAACAGTAGTCAATCCATCACAGCTTCACAAAGGAGGCGATGAAAAGCATGCCTGTCTGCTGCACTTGAAATTGAAATTAGCCTGATTGGATTGCACAAACAGTCCTCTGTAGTCAGCCCTGGTTGACTTCAAAGGATTCAGATGCATGGAAGAAAAAACTTGCAAAGCTACAAACAGTTGAGAATGTGGAGCAAATAATGTCATTTTTTACTTAAGGCTTAAAATAACAAGCAAAACAAAACCAAGAAAACCCGAAACCCTGCTGTTTCCAAACAATTAATTTTAAAACTATATGTGATTAGTCTATTTATTTGTCATTTAATAGCTACAGGTGGCTCTAAACATTACTACTGAAGTTTAAGGTAATTATCTTTATGTACCTTTTGAAATGCATCTTGCTTTGGTAAGTGAAGAAAATTGATGATATTCCTGAAATCCTGCAATGTTTGTTTACCATTTACAGTGGGTGTGGCAAATATCAGTGTGTGTAGGGCCAGGCAGGAGGTGTGGTAATGGAAGCAGCGTGGATGGGGAATGTGATGAACTTGTTTGTTTATTTATTTATTTATTTATTTTTGGCTGTGTTGGGTCTTCGTTTCTGTGCGAGGGCTTTCTCTAGTTGCGGCGAGCGGGGGCCACTCTTCATTGCGGTGCGCAGGCCTGTCACTATCGCGGCCTCTCTTGTTGCGGAGCATGGGCTCCACACGCGCAGGCTCAGTAGTTGTGGCTCACGGGCCCAGTTGCTCCGCGGCATATGGGATCTTCCCAGACCAGGGCTCGAACCGGTGTCCCCTGCATTGGTAGGCAGATTCTCAACCACTGCGCCACCAGGGAAGCCCGATGAACTTGTTTAAAGGGGCAGCCATGACTCAGCATCAGCCAACTGCTATCTTGCAGCAAGAAGAAACAGCATTGCCTGCTCTAAAGACTGTCAAGTTTTTCCACAATTGCAGTTAATTAAGAAATTAAAACATTGTGTGGGCTAACAAAACGAGTCATATTTATTATATTTCATAGAAAAATCAGTTGTGAGGGTGTGTGGAGCAAAAGATGAAAAGGTAGGATTGCTTGACAATTAGTCACTACAAGAAATCTCTGTTTCTTCTAAGTTGCAGGAGTGAAAATGTTGCCTGAAGGTCAGTGGCAGGTACTTCAAACCTTCAGATGTCCAAGTTCAGCTTCTTAAGCAGGAGCCTAGGAGGTTGCGTTTCTGGGGCTGGGCCATTACTGCAGTTTTTGAAGCTGCCACCATGAGGACTCACACGTCAGCTGCTACAGATGTAGCTAATATTGTCATTACTTCCTGAATTATTCCCATTCCCTCCCTGTAGCCTCCATCATGGGGACCCCTCAGTGCTGCTACCACTGCTGAAATCAGTGTTGTCACGACTTCCAGATCTGTTGCACTGCACCATTAATATCACTGCAGCTACCACTGAGGGCAGCTTTAGAGGAAGCAGGTAGAGAGTAACTTCTCCCCTCCTCCACCAGTATGACTTTCGGTCAGGTCCACCCATTGGCAGATGACATAGAAATGATATGCCAATTTCTTTAAGGGTACATGTGCAAAATTCTCCTGAAAATATTAGAAAACTAGGTTGACCATACATATAAAAAATCCATCAGTAATACAGAAAAATGGCATTGGTTTTACCTAGTAATGCAGGAATGCTTGAACAATAGAAATTCTTTTAATGTCATTTACCACATTAACAGATCGAAGGAGGAAAACCATAGGATTGTCTCAGAAGATGTGAGAAAAAAACATGATAAAATCCAATACCCATTTATATTACAAGCTTTTTACCAACCTAGGAATAGAAGACAACTTTCTTAACCTGATGTGTTTACCTATAACAAAACCATTAACATTATCATATTTAATGTTGAAACAATCAATATTTTCTATAAACACTAAGAAAAGGAAAAAGATGTCTGCTGACACTCCTTATATTTATTATTGTTCTAGAGTTCCTGGCCAGTACAGTAAGACAGGATGAAGAAATGTTATATAATCAGGAACAGAAAAAGACATAAATTGTCATTGTTTGGAGATGTTTAAATTACCCATATAAAAACCCAAGAAAATCTGTAGTTAACACTATTCAAATCAACAAGGTTTTTAGGTATAAAGTCAAGGTAAAAAAAAAATAATCACTGAAATTGTTATAAAACAGCAGCAACTAATTAGAAAATATTATTTTTTAAATATACCATTTATATTAAACATTAAACATTAATGTACCTAAGAATTAATCCAGAGAACACAGGTAAGACCTTTCACTTAATTTTATTGAGTGACATAAATACCTATATATACCTAAAAACAAACAAAAAAACATGAGTATACCATGTTCATGGATGGGAAGGCATAGAATCATAAAGATGGCAATCTGTAAATTTATAGTTATTCCAATAAATACTCCACTAGTATTTTTCTTAGAACTTTATCTTAAAAGTCATATTGAAAAATCAATGGAAAGAACAAGCCAAGATTACTTTATGTATAATATTCTATCAAATATTAAAACTTATTAAAATTATAATTAAAATAGCTTTCTTTGGCTTAATGATACACTAATAAACCAATGGGGAAAACTGCGTAGCATCAAAAAATAGATCAATGGATATACTGAATATTTTGGACTAGTAATGAGAGTTGAGGTACGACAAATCAGTGGAAAAATCATACTATTTAATAAATGATGCTGGAATAATTGACTATCCACATATAAATAAAATCTGTATTTTGTATCATATTATGAAAATCTACTTGGGTTAAAGACTTAAATAAACTACTGGGCATATACCCTGAGAAAAGCATAATTCAAAAAGAATCATGTACCAAAATGTTCATTGCAGCTCTATTTACAATAGCCAGGACATGGAAGCAACCTAAATGTCCATCATCGGATGAATGGATAAAGAAGATGTGGCATATATATACAATGGAATATTACTCAGCCATAAAAAGAAATGAAATGGAGGTATTTGTAATGAGGTGGATGGAGTTAGAGTCTGTCATACAGAGTGAAGTAAGTCAGAAAGAGAAAAACAAATACAGTATGCTAACACATATATATGGAATCTAAGGAAAAAAAAAAAAAAAAGGTCATGAAGAACCTAGTGGCAAGACGGGAATAAAGACACAGACCTACTAGAGAATGGACTTGAGGATATGGGGAGGGGGAGGGGTGAGATGTGACAGGGTGAGAGAGTGTCATGGACATATATACACTACCAAATGTAAAATAGATAGCTAGTAGGAAGCAGCCGCATAGCACAGGGAGATCAGCTCCGGTGCTTTGTGACCACCTAGAGGGGTGGGATAGGGAGGGTGGGAGGGAGGGAGCTGCAAGAGGGAAGAGATATGGGAACATATGTATATGTATAACTGATTCACTTTGTTATAAAGCAGAAACTAACACACCATTGTAAAGCAATTATACTCCAATAAAGATGTTTAAAAAAAAAAAGACTTTAAGAAAAGCACATCTTTAAAATATTTTAAAGTATATATAGAAAATTAACAACTTTGGTGTAAGATAGGGTTTATTAAACAAATACCAGAATATAGGAAGAACCAAAGAAAAGACTGATAAATTAGAGTACATGAAAATTTTAAATTCTAGGCATCCTAAATAAAGGTTAAATACCAGCCAGAAAACTGAATAAGGTATTTACAAAATATGTAACTGCAGAATATAATATCCACTGTATATCAAGGGTCCCTACAAATCAATGAGGTAAGTAATTCAATAGAAAAAAATGGTTAAAGATTCTGACACAATATTCACAAAAGATGATAAAAAGGAATAGTGGATTGTTATGGAAATATAATTTAAAACAGCAAGGTACAATTTAACAACTATAAGACTGATCGTTGCCAGTTTGAAAATATAAAACCATGGCAGGAACTCATATACTGCTAAGAGGAATTTAAATCTGTCACTTTGGAAAGTAATTTGACAATATATGGTAACATTGAAAAAAAGTATATATATTATATATATATATATAAATATATATATTTAGTGTGTGTGTGTATATATATATTTACAAACACAAATTCCACCAGGTAAATCTTCTTCCTAGAGAAATCTCCCTAGAGAAACCCATACACATGTACAAGTACTTGAGTACTGACCAAAATCCACAATGCTAGCCCTATCCCAGGATCCTCTTTTCTAACAAAGCTGTTAGGTAGATGGTTAGAAAAGTGACACTTTGCATGGACCCTGGGACATGCTGCTGCATCAGTACAGCACTGTCTGTCATGAATGACCATAACCCACCTTAGAGAGATTGTAAACACTGAGAAGCTGGAGTGCTCCCTTCCCTAAAACTGATCACTATAAATACTTGTTAACAAAGGAATGTCGTTTCTATTATCGTCATATAAATAAAGGTAAGTTATTTCTATCATCAAGTCGCAAATACTTTAACAGAGGGGAGAAAAGACCATTTTTTAAAACAATCTCAAAATTTCCTCCAGATTCATCTTGCATTTTGTATGTCCAACTGCTGTATAACACCAGCTTGTTTTATTCACTGTTGGTACTATAACCCATTTAGAAATACGAAATGTCTTTATGACCACATGAGTAATTAACCAAATAAAAGGCAATATATGAGCCAATTATTCCAGGGCATAACCTTATCCTTGGAAGGAAATTTAATAATAAAAGGGTTTGGATTACTTTTTTTTTCCTATTTTAAGAGTATCAAACTGATTCCCAAATAAAATCTAATGCACTAAGATAATATGGTTCAATAAAAGGAACAGCAGCCTTATACCCGTTCTAATGAAGAAAATTAATTTCCTGGCCTATTTGAAATGTCAGAATTCACACTTAAGATTTCCATGAACTAAAATAAATAAACTAAAAAGAAACAGTTAAGGGAAAAAACTGAAATAGTAGTGCTATCAAATGGGTTATATAACGATTTCCATTTAATAAAGAGTTTTGTATATTTTCCTAAATATAAATTCTTCAAGGAAAATAGAATGTTCTATTAACACAGGAGAAACACTCAAATGGAATAAATGATTTTCCTTTCCTCTTTTGAATAAAATAAATGTCAATTACTTGGCCCATGATACACCGAGTTAGATTGACAGAAAAAAAGAATGTGGTTAAATAGCTTCTCATTTGGTGCATTGTTTATGTATTTGGTCTTGATGATAATGCGCTGAAACACAATCAATCACTGATTTTAATTTCCTTTATTGTGTCACAGACAGATGAGAAGGGAAGAGAATTGAATGAAGGAGTTGTTTAGCCAGGCCGTGCACCGTCTCTAGATCCAGATGGGACACATATCCTGTGTTCTTTGCAACATGACTAAGCATGGCTAAGAACCACCTCACACAGTCCGTGCAGTTCACAAAGCACTTCCCTAAGAGACGGAGTTAAAAAAAAGACTCACCACCTTCCTCTTTTTGTATGTGAGGGGATCATAAAACAAAGAACCTAATTTTCATGAATCACAGAATAAAGATGTCTTATATTCTGTATGTGTTATATGTTCTAAAAACAACAAGATTAGTAATAGTTGCCTTTGACACTACCAGGCGCTCAATAATCAAGAGTGTAAAATAGATAGTGGGAAGCAACCACATAGCACAGGGAGATCAGCTCGGTGCTTTGTGACCACCTAGAGGGGTGGGATAGGGAGGGTGGGAGGGAGACGCAAGAGGGAGGAGATATGGGGATATATGTATATGTATAGCTGATTCACTTTGTTATACGGCAGCAACTAACACACCATTGTAAAGCAATTATACTCCAATAAAGATGTTTTAAAAAAAAGTGTATTTACTAATACTTTTCATTATAATATGTTGGCAATTCCTGGTTCTTTCTCCCTCTTTCTTTCTCTTTTTAACCGTACAGACATTAATAAGAATTTATAATATAAAGTGAATGAAATTATTGTGTAGAGATGAGGATAATTATTATTATTGTGTAGAGATGAGGATAATAATTTTTTCTTCATTAAGTTGAATATTTTCTATAGGAGTAGAGTAAAACCTAAAGAAATGACCTATAATTAAAGATTTGAAATGTCTTAAGCTTTACGTCCAACGAGAATACAATTGACCCTTGAACAACACGAGGGTTAGGGACCCCGCGACCCTCCACGGAGTCAAAAATCTGAGTATAACTTTTAGTCAGCCGTCCACATCCTGACCCTCCTCCTATCCCGAGGTTCCTCTATATCCTTGATTCCACATCTGTGGATTCAAACAACAGGGGATCTTGTACTGCTGTAGTATTTACTACTGAAAAATATCACATATTACTGGATCCATGCAGTTCAAACCCATGTTGTTCACAGGTCAACTGTACAGGATTTTTTAAGCCTTTTATTCAGCACTCAGGTTTACTACCCAAGCACCATCCGTTCTGAAATCCTTTAGTTTGAGAAATTGTTTCTTCAAGAAACTTCTGCAAAATGCTTGACTTTTCCTGGAAAGCCATACATATAGCCCCTTATCTTGGACATCCGTCAATATACATCAATACAACTGGTTAAAAAAAAGTAACGTGTTTGGTGACTAAATAAGCATCCCTTCTTCCAGACAATCTTCTGTGATGCTCAAGGGGATGCAACCCCTCCCTTCTTGTCTCCCCTCCCCCAAGTTCTCCACCTCTCATGGGGCACCAAATACACAAAAGGCATTTATTTGTTTCTCTGTATCTTGTCCAGTTGACTGTGTGCTCCTTGAGAAACAGAGTCACAACTTCTCCATCCCTGTATCTCCCAGGGCCAAGGACAGTGCCTGGTATCTGAGTTTAATAAAGTGAAAAGGATAGTTGAAGAATCTTTCTATTAAAACAAAATCCACTTTTATGTCCCTTGCCACTGAATCTCTGGATATTTCTGAATAGTTGAGAGCACATTTAAAACATTCCATGTTCTGTGTTTTTTATTTTGTTTTTTCATGTGGTGGCCAGTCAGGTGCGGCCACAAGAGGAAACACAGGAGAGATTTGGGAAAACAAGGTTTATTATACTCACAGGTCCCAGCACACGACGCAGGCCCACGTGGGGAAGCCTCGGGTGATGAAGAGGCAGAAAGCAGCAGTGAGGGGAAAGCCTGGACTAGACCTTTCCGGGGGGTTCCCGGGAAAGGCAAGGCAGGTTAAGGTGAACAGTTAAGGACTGGCTAGTTTGAATACATTCAGCAGGAGCCTAGCTATGGGATGGTCCCCAGTTGCCTGGTACCTGGCCCTGGGATAATTGAGGCAGGGACTCATTGCCTCCTGGGGTGCAGGGGCCCACAGAGGGGGGCAGGCTCTGAGTCGAACAAACTTCCTGCAGCTCATACTTCAAGGACAAATGGCAGGAAAACAAACAGCCAAGTCCAAGGTCACAGGTACCTTCTCCACCCTCGCATGGACCCCGAATACCAGGATTAGAATGGGACTGAAACCTACTGCAATCAATAATAATAATCATAAAAGGTGCGTCCCTATAACTCCATGGAACTACTTTCCATAAATTTTCACTTAATGGAATTGAACTGAAAGTGGTTCCAAGGCATTCATAGCATTCTTATTGTCATGTGGGGACACAGTGCAAGAAGCCCCCTTAAATATCAGACCTCAAGGTCAGGGAGAGGAGAAAAACTGCCTTTGTGTTTCCTCCAGTCCTGAAACGTGGCAGTGTGCTAAGTGGCCACACTGATGGAAGACAAGAAACAAACAGACAGTACACACAGTGGAAGACGCTCTATAATGTGTAACATTATTCATGTGTTTTCATCAGTGATACACTTCTCTTTGACTCCGTCTGGGCAGACAATTGTTACCCAATTAAAAATGAGAGAGTGTATAAAAAGAAAGGTGAAAACAAATATTAGTAGAATGATCACGCTGCTTTGGTGGAAGTAGAAGGGCCCCGATGATTGCTTTAAATCGCCGTCTCAGACCTTATGAGAGACTAAGCCTTGAAGCTCCCATTTCCTTTTCTACCTCATAAACTGATTTGAGGAATAATGAACTACTGTTTGTGAAGCACTTATATCTTTAAATAATGACTGTAATAGGAAGGCAGATGAGGGTCGAAGGAGGAAATATTCTTTTCAGAGCGGAACAGGTTTTATCCGGTGACATCACCTCTGAGACTTTGGCTGCTTAGGCTGGGGTGATACCCTGATACATGGACCTCATCTCTAGAGAAGCAGCCAAAAGCTGTCCACCGTAACTCTCAGACACTGTGTACTTGATCTCTCTATCAGATCAAAGCCACCACTCAGGTCTTTTTTGGGAGACAAAGCCAAGGGTCATTTGTGCAGCCTCACACCAAAAATTGAAAATTAGTTAACTCCATCACTCCACCTGGAAGAAGAAAACGCATGGGATTTAATTTGTAGCCATGGTATAGGATGTTGAAGAAATAAAACCTATCTGGCTCCTTGGTTATCAGAAAGAAAAAACAGATAAATTGCAACTAATACAGGAGTGTCAGAGGTTTCAAAACCGCCAGGGTGTTTATATTTTCTTCAATGCTCTTAACGTTAAATTAGAAAAGACACTAAACAGCATTGGAACTGATGGAGTATAGAAAGTGATATCAACAAAACTGCTCAGAAATAGAAGGAAGTCTTAGATTTAAACGTCAAGTCCAAATTGATCTGTAGACAGAGGAAGACTCCCTCCTGGAAAAAAAAATTGCAGCCAAATGTTCATCAATAGAGACAAAAGATGAGACTGGCAAACTCATTATAGTGCCAGTGAAGCTGTTTGATAAACCACAGGCCGGAGACAAAGCTCTCTGTTAAAAGAGCAGTCTGAGGCTCTCCACTCAACCTGCCAACTGCAGCTAACATGAACATCTCTTAACAAGAAATGTGCGGGGGGTGGAAAAATGAAGGAGCGATTCACTGAATGAGACAGAAAGCTCCAGATCATTAAAGGCATTGCCTGAGACACCTGGAGTTGGTAATATGCCAAAGCCCAATGATGCAGCAAAAAAATCTGCAATCAACTGCTCTGAAGAGATCAACATTCAGCAGACCTAAAACTTAGCTAACTATTTATTTAAAATCCTGCACATCTGGGGCAGGGCAAGACTGACTGGGCTGAGGCAAATGTCATTCATGAGAGAGATAATGAGTGCTGAATAGACCAACCATCTCTTCCTGCCAGACTCAAAACGCCCCTGCGGATGAAGCCTTGTTCAGAGGATTTGGGATTCTGCATGGGATCTAGATGTGCTGGCTTACACGCTTAGCTCTAACTGAGTCCAAGTCTGCTGGTCTGGACAAATTTACTCCTAGCTCTTGAGAGAATCTGGGCCAGAAATCATATATGCCCAAAGATTCAAAATAGGATAGTGCCGCTTGAAGAGAAAAATGTTTGTGAGAACCGCGGAGATGCTTTGCTAATACCGCTCATGCAGAGAACTTTCTGTGGAGGACTCACAGCCCCCAGTTGCTGCTGCCCAGTGCTCTCAGGTGCCCATGCTGAGGCCCTGCTTCCCCCTGCTGCTCCCATCGTGACTGAGGATGGCAGGGCAGCCAGGCGTGGGGCTCCTCTCACACGCCGTCCTGGCTTGCGGACTTCCTATCAGCCTGGTGAGACCATCCCAGCACCGCACAGTGGTCTGAGGCTCCGCTTCCCAGTCCTTCCTTTCCCCTCTGCTGTCACAGGAGCCACCACCCCTGCAGGACAGTCTAAACACTCCTTTCTCCTATGCCTATCCCCTCCCTCTTTATCCTTCAGGGCACTTCCTCAATAAATTGCCTGCGTGTCTAACCCTGCCTGGTCTACATAGATTCCACTCACGGAAGAGACGAAAGTGATTTATCAAGATGTTTGTTTAGCATTAGAAAAGCACAGCATGGATTTCGTAAAAGTCGTGTGACATTTAAATGACTTTCTTTCTCAGTAGGGTTACTAGAGCGACACATGGGGGGAAATGCAGAAGGCATTTGTATTTTCACAAGGCATCTGGCGATGTCTCAGTTATGACTGCATTTGGTCTACGAACACCGTGCGATGACTGACCCTGACTGCACTCATCCAGGACACTTCAGAGGGAAGGCTGTAAAGGATGCAGATGTGTGGGAGAGGTGCGCTCAGGGAAGACGGAGAAGACCAGGCAAAGACCCAGCAGGCTAACAGCTGCCACGCACTGGGATACTTCCAGAACATTTACAGTGCTCCTGGCAGTGTATAAAACAAAATGCAGACTATGTATACAAACACATAAAACCAAAATGTCATCCTTTTGATGAGCCCATGAAAGAGACGATTTCCTCTTGTTAAGGATGAAGAAGCCAAAGCATGGGAAGCTGGTTTAACTTGACAAAGAATGCACCCTTGGTTAAGAACCAGGAACTAAACCTGGCCTGTCATCCTCAAGCCCTGTGCTAAGCACAAGCCCTGCCTCCTGTCTCTGGGGAAGAATTTCAAGCTCAGTGTGGCCAGACTTTGATATGCACTGTGATAAACACTATGGTGGGAGAGAAGGGTCCCCTCTAAACAATGCAAGGTCACAGTTTGCAAAAAGACCTTCCGGGCCTTTTTTAACATGCAACCAGCATCATCTGCAGGGCAGTAGGTGAAAGTGCAGGAGAGTGTGCTCTGGGTCTCTGGCCGCTCTCCAGGTACAAATGCAGATGCCTCTTTGATGGGGTGGAATCTGGGCAGAGTGGCTAACAGGACAAGCCTGGGCTTGGGGAGGGTGTGGGTTAGGTCAGGCGACGAGATTACTCCTTCGTAATGCCACATCGTAGCACACATGTCACATGTTCCCTTCCCAGCAACTTGGCCCACTTCTGAATTTGCTTTTAATTGTGGTGGACAGTTCCACTGAAGCTCAGCCTGCTTTTGTGATGCCAGCATCCCAACTAATCAAACACCTGCATCTTTTGCCATTATCTTGTAAGATCTTATCCAACTTAGCAGGCTCTCGTTTCCGCCTATGCTTGTATGCAGCCTAGAGATACAGAAATTTATCAGCTCCATCAGGGAAAGGGAGCCATTGGATAATTCTGGGGGCATTCTCGCTGCTCTGAGCAGTCACGGCAAAATTGAGCTACTGTTGATTACAGTAGCATCCTGGATAATGCACGCTTATATTGGCTTTTCACCTTTCCTTGTCTCAATAACCCTGCTTCCTCATTCCCCTATGATCACCTCTCAAAATATAGAGGTGCTCTAATCCTTGTCACAGCCTGTCCTGTCAGGGGAACTTAAGCCAAGACAGTTGGTATAAGAAGTGATTCTAGAAAGTACTCAGAATGAGATTCTGGAGCCGGGTCTATCACAGACCATCAGCCCATTTCTGACGATTAGAGGAGGGGGCAGTAATCCCTGGCGCGTTTAGAGGAGGGGGCAATAATCCCTGGCGTGTTTAGAGGAGGGGGCAATAATCCCTGGCGTGTTTAGAGGAGGGGGCAATAATCCCTGGCGTGTTTAGCAGCACAGCTACTGAGCCATCTGTGAGGTGACTGGGATGAGGGAGAGGAGAGAAAGGTAAGCAAGCATTGGGTCCTGCAGTCGCTCTAGCAAAGGAACAGCATGGGGCAATGGTAAATATGATGGTGATGAAGTGGGCTGACTTTCCCTCCCTGCCCTAGAAGGCTTGAGCAAAAAAGAGAATCAGGCTCACGTTAGTCAGCTATCAACCCAGTGCAGGCAGGTGGCGACAGCCAAAAGGTCTCATGGCAACACTTAAATACCTCCTCCAGACATATAGCAAAATGTGCTAAACATGCAGCCCAGAGTTAGCTTAAAAGGGTGAGAACTCAATGGAAACTGCATGTATCATCTGAAGAGGTATCCTCTGCTAAAATAAGGGCCTCATCGGAAATAACGGCACCTTGAGGCCTGGGCTGGGGACTGTTCTATGTCTGCATCAAACAAAGGTACAAGTGGAATTGCCTCACTCCCCATCACTTCCAGCAACACTCCTGCAGGATGTGTGCTGTACAGGTCTTACATCCCACAGAATTAGCAGTCCAGGGGAAAAAGAAACAAAAAACATTCCACCAAGGGACAGTAAGGGACAGTTTACCCTGAAACTCACTGCGTATTTTAGACTCCTGGTTTCAGCACAGGAAGGCTTGTATTTTTCAGTGTAACCCACGCCGATTACCATCAGGAGCTAAAGGGGGAACATGGCTGCAACTTGGGGACCCCTGGGGGTTCTTCGGCATTTCTATGCCTATGCTTACTGAACAGGCAATTGTAACAAACACTGCCACAAACAGGCAAGGCAATCAAGAATGCAGACCCCTCTGGGATGAAGGTCTGCGGCTCTGTACCAGGTGAGCAACGCGGTTCTGCCACAGTGCCGGATGAGGGTGAGGGATACCTAGAAGGCATGGATGCAGAGGGAGATGATAAATTCCAACTGTCGTCCGGATACCAGCTGCGGCAGGGAGGACCGTAGCTCGTTCTACTAAACCTGCCTGTGTAAAACTTTCTCATAGAAATTGTAGCCATTCCCCACCTTGCAAATGTGGTGACAGAGCGGACTTAGCGAGGGGCATGACACAATGTGAAGCGTGCAGCAGGCTGGGCTGTAGCACGTGCCACGTGGCTCATCTCAGCTTTAGCCTCGCGTGCAGTGCGGCACCTGAGCTCTGACTCGCCTGGCTGTGCCTCAGACACGCACGGCCTGGATCAGTGCATCGTACTCCAGGGCTTTCTGAGATGCCAACAGAACTCCTGGGACCAGCCGCAGGCACAGCCTGAAGCCAATACCCTTGGCGGTGACCTTAAACCAATGGGTGAGGAGTGTCAGTGGATAAAGGCTGCAGCCTCCCGACGTTCGCAAGGACATTTCTGAGAAATGTTCTGTTCATTTCCCGGAGCTTCTGAACGAATCGCCCGATCGCCTTTAGCAGTGGCAACAATAAGGCACACGTATATTGGCTTTCCTCCCTCTGTGTATGTCTCCCTCTCTTCCTTTCCTCTGCTTCTTGAGTTCATCTGTCAGACAAATTACCTGTCCTAAAACCCCCTTTCAAGCTCTACTTCTAGAGGAAACCAAACTAAAACACACAAAATGTCTCCAAAATCGTCATGTTTTCTGCTTTATGACAAATGTGTTCACTCCGGCTGGAGGTGGTGTAGCTGCATTGACTATTGGATAAGGAATATTTATTATTTAGAGCCCAATAGCAGTATGAGTCTGGGGTATGTGCCAGATTTCAGATTTCTACTGCTTTGCAGAATCTTCACCTTAAAACTTGGAGATGCTGAAAACTCACCGTCACAGCCAGATGAGTTATTGCTACTGGAATTTTTAAGTTGCTCAGATAACATATTTTCAGAGAAACTCTACCGCAGAGCAAAATTGGAAGCACTGGAGGGAATACATGTTACAAGCCTATCATTTTTCACCTTTCAGATTCCCTTACACATCCAGTTCAAGCTATCATTGCTATTGCTTTGGGTCATTCCAAGTCGTCCCCAGCGAGCAGTCAGCTACTAGCTCTGACCACTCTCTAAGAAACATGAAGTTCAAGCATAGTCTAAGAGCTTAGATCAATGAGTCATGAACGAGCTAAATGGGGTGGCTCACCTTCACAAAGCTCCCAGACCCCGAGGGCAACACTGAGGAACGCTGATGGATGCTCTCCAAGGCACAGCAGTTAAAATAATACTTAGCATTTAGTGGCTTCCAGTCCCAAATTATTTACTGAAATCTGGGATAGTCCATCGCCATGCCTTTGAAACATGTGATATTACCCTCCTTATTCTAAATAGAGGAAAATAGGTTAAAAGTGACTTATTTAATAGTATAGTGGGCAAAAAAGCAAAAATTGTAATTCAGTAGGTCCTACATTCAGAATTATCTCCTTTGGTTGTATAAGTTTGAAGAATTCAAACCAGACTGATGTTCTATCCAGGAAAATTTTTTTTCTATGTGCTATTTCCTACTGTGTTCCAGAAGCAAGTGATGTCAATAGCTCTTTGAATGGGGAGCTCAGGCTTCAAGCTCTTGAGAGTGAAGGATGTTTTGTTGCACTCAACAGGCCATGGAGGTTCTGGAGAATTCAAAAACCGTTGCTGAAGACAGTAAAAGAATATTTACTAATCCTTACTTATGTCAAATAGACAAAAGCGGAGGTGTGGACTGAAGGAGTGGATTGATACAACTTATTGTGTGTCCACAAGTCATCCAGAATCAGGGCACCGCTCCTTTATTATGCTGAGTTGAACAGCTTTCCGTTTAGAGTGCTCGCTGCAGAATGCGAGCATAAGGAACTCGTTTTTTCTGTATCACAACATTTCCTTTGAAAGGTGACTAAACCTGTATGGCTGTTAGCATCCCTGACACCATCTTGGGCCCACACAGCTCCTCCCGTCCTTACGCTGACCCCACCCAGGACTGCACTGAACGGTAAATCACTTCTCTGTCTTCAGGGGCTTTGTAGTTAATGGATACTGTTTAATAATCATTAGGACCACATGGCCTCTATGCTCTGTTAGTCCCCAAACAATGAAGAAGACCGTACTCCCAGTGCCCACAAGACTAGGTCCCCATTCATGAATCTTGACTTAGGAATGCACATCCTGTTTCCAAGCACGCACCCTCTTCCGTAGGTTAACTACAAAATTTACCCCAATGGCCCCTCAGCAGAGCAGCTGTGAATGCTTCTGAATGGTCGTCCGCCACATCCCGATGCCACCCTGTGAGTAACTTACCCTATAATAAACTGATCCATCGCTTATACGCAGCTGCCCCCCTCATTTTTCAGTCTCAAGATAACTTCTCAGTTTGGTGGGTACTTTTTGTTCCCTCCATCCTCCAACAAAAATGAATACGTTAATTAAATTATTTTAAATTATCTTTTCACATAGACATAATTTCTGAAATTCTGGGCATAGCTACATCCCAGGAAAAGTAACCGTTTTTTCAACATAGACAAATCTAATGAGAACTGAAGAGTTTAGAAGGAAAGAATTACACTAATATAAATTATCATATTGTTCAAAACTAAACACTGACATCTATATGCCATTTTCTTAAAAGTCTCGGGGATGCTTATTAAAAAGGCAGGTTTCTGGACCTCATCCAGGACCACCAAATCAGAGTGTTCTAGGGTAGAGTTCAGGTATGTAAACTTCCAAACAAACTCCACTCCCACCTTCCCCTGCAGCACACATGACTGGTCCTAGGAAGTCTGGAGAAACAGAACCCTGCACACTGTATTCTGGATCTCCATGTTGGGGAAGCAGCAAGTTACATGAAGTCTGATTTATAAAAGCACACTCACGTTGGGATTTTTCTCACATACCAACAAGTCCGCACATAGGTGCCTGCTGGCTTCGTTCCAACAGTGCCGTGATGCCAGGCCCAGCGTCTGCAGACCCTCTGGGCTTCTTCCTCATAACCGTCCCCCAACCCCAGGAACTATAGCTCAGCTCACATTTACACCCGTGCTGTGTCTCCTCAGAGGCTGCAGCCTGGGGCACGCACACAGGCATCTGGGGATGACAGCTGTTATTACCAGGGTTCTCTTTGAATGTCTCTCTCTCTAATAAATCTGTTAAGCTGTCTGCCTCTCACTGTATCATCTGTAGCTTTTAGGCTGCGCTAATAGCTGACTAATCGCCCTATTGTTTTCAATAATGAACTGGAGCATAAATTTCTCCAAGGTCTGATATCCTTTGCAGGGATATTTCTTGAAGTCAGTATTTGAGTTTTGTTCTGACCTCAGGAGGACTTTTTTTCTTTCTCTGGTCATGTGGCCAGCCTTCAAGTTAGCCTGCTGTTTTCATGGAGCTACCCATCTCCTCTTAATAGCTTTCCATAAAAATCTCCATTGGTGTTGAAAGCAATCTCAGGTTTGAACATACCCACATTCAGTTCTAAGTAAAGTCAGTGTGTGGGGCAAGGAGCTTCAGAGCTCTGACCCGCCTCTCTCTCTGAGCAAAATCTCTGAGCCACTCTTCTCCAGCTGGGGATGGGGCAGTGACCCCCTTCTTTCAGAGTGACACTCCTGATTTATGAGCAGGATGCTTGGTTGGGGGTGTCTCTCTCAGCTTTGAACCCCCAGGAATGAGTGATCCGGGGGGAAGGTGATTAGGACCTGCCATGCCTACAGTAGAGGTTCTGCCCTGTAAGTGGGGGCCAGGGGAGGAAGAGCCCTAACATCTTAGGCTCACTTGGAATTTAGCCTGTGCAACATGGAGCTGGGAGATAATTAGAAATCCTGGCAGCCTTTGCCTCCCGGAAGGATATCATAGCCCTGGACTAGGGGCTGTGAGGAAAGGGAGCTCTATTTTCTTACCACATCCCTCTGGGGAGTGGAGCTTCCTTCCTACAGAGTTGAGTGGGGAGGGAGGGAGCAGGTCATGGTCAAGTGATGCCAACTCTGTTCTAACCAAGATTTAGTAGATTTTTTTATTAAAAAATATTTCTTCATTTTTTTGTATAACCTTAGCACAGTTTCCAGAGACTTTACCTTTTTTTTAAAATTAATATTTGCCAGTTATGGTTGTGTTGCTGGGGAACCAGTCTGTGGAGTTTCTTACACTACTGTTCTGGAAGTCATTTCTTTTCTTGATTTCTTTAGACCTGTTAACACATTACAGAATTGACATCTCTGTGGTATTAGTTGTAAGTATTTTATCCCAGTTTGTCATTTGCCTTTTTACATCACTTGGGGCATATTGTTTTGGCATGGTATTTAGAAATAAAATTGTATGGATAAAGAAGATGTGACACACACACACACACACACACACACACACACACATACACACGATGGAATATTACCCAGCCATTAAAAAGAATGAAATAATGCCATTTGCAGCAACATGGATGGACCTAGAGATTATCATCCTAACGAAGTAAATCAGAAAGAGAAAGATAAATACCATATGATATCACTTATATGTGGAATCTAAAATACAACACAAATGAACATATTTATGAAACAGAAACAGACTCACAGACATAGAGAACAGACTTGTGGTTGCCAAAGGGGAGAGGGAGTTGGCGAGGGAGGTATTGGGAGTTTGGGGTTAGCAAATGCAAACTATTACATATAGGAAGGATAAACAACAAGTTCCTACTGTAGAGCACAGGGAACTGTATTCAATATCCTGTGATAAACCGTAACGGAAAAGAATATGAAAAAGTATATATATATATATATATATATATATATATATATATATATATATGTGTGTGTGTGTGTATAACTGAGTCACTGTGCTGCACAGCAGAAATTACATCATTATAAATCAACTATACTTCAATAAAATTTAAAAAAATTGTATTTAGCTTACATAATCATTTTCTCCTTATTGAATTTTGAACCTTAATTGGAAAAGCATTCTCCTCTCCCATGTTGTAAAATAAGGGGCTCATTTCCTCCTAGTACTTGTGATTTAATTTGTACATTTAGGCCTCCAACTATTTTTAGTTTATTGAAAGTGGGTTGTGTGAGGTATAATTTCTAAATCAGCTTGTTCTAAATGGCTAATTCAGTGTTCCAAACCAATGATTAAAAACTCCATCTTCTCACATTCCTGAGATTGCACGTTTATCATTTAAAAGTTTTCCACATATATTTTAGTTATTTTTGACTCCATTCTGTTTTTTTGGCATATCAATCTATTTATGAGTTCTTTTAATTATAGACTTCCTATTACGTTTTAAAATTTTTAAATGGTTAGCCTCCTGCAACTCAATTATTCTAATTTTTAGGGTTTTCTGGACAGTTGTGGTTTATTTTTTTAATTTTTAAAATTTTAGAATTATCTTGTATGGCTCCGGACCAAGAAAATAAAATTAAACTTGATGGATTCTGTTATCACATTACATTTATACATTAACTTGGGGAGTATTGACATTTTTCGATTGAGTTGCTCTATTCAAAACCACAGAAGGTCTGTGCATTTGATTGAGCCTAATTTCTCCGCATTTCAGTGGCATTTTAGTTTTCCTCAATCACATCTTGCATGTGTCTTCTTAACACTATTTCTGGGTGTTTGTCACTGTTGTTGTTGCTGTAATAAGTGGTGGTTTTCTCTTCCAACATGTCTTTATACATTGTTATTTTTGATCTATGAAAGAGCTGTTGATTTTGTATTTTAACTTTATAATCTGCTAAATTGCTGATTCTCTTATTGTTTGCATTGATTTTTTTCCACTGATTGTCTTTGGTTTTCAAGGTATGCTATTATAAAGCCTACAAATAAAACTATTTTCTCCCTTTTTTTTTAAACTGTAATACTTGGAATTATTGACTATGTCTGAAGGATTGGCTGATTCCCCCAATATAATAAGTAGTAGTGAGTATTATAGTAATTCTTGCCTTGTTCATGATTTTAGTGAGAATGGAAAAGATGTTTTCCTGTAAATGAAGATGCTGATGCTGATTTTTCTTCATTTTCCTGGAATAAACTCCACATAGTCTGATGCATCTTTTTTTTTATGGTATTGTTGGATTCTATTTGTTAATGGTTTATTTATAACTTTTCACCAGTATCTGTGAGATCAGTCTGTAGTCTGGTTGACTGTGTAGTTGTAATTACTGTTGCAATCATTGCCAGGTTTGGGGATCACTGTCATATTTCCTTAATGAAATTTATTTGGACGTTTTCCTTATTTTATAAGCCTTGGAACAGTTTAAATAGCAATTGCATTATTGGTTCTTTGAAGGTTTGACAGAAGTCCCTGTGGAAACATATGAATGAGGTCCTTTTGGGGGGTATAGCACTTCAATACAGTTCTCTATTTCTTCTAAGGACATTGAAATTCAAATCTCTTCTTCCTGGGATTGGTTTTGGTAAATTTTGTTTCCCTTGAAATTTACCTCTTTCATCTAAGTTTTCAAACTGACTTACAAAGAATTGTGCAAAGTTTTCTCTCAGGAATTTATTTAAGCTCCTACAGTTTCAAAAGGTATTTTCCCTGTCATTTTTTGTTTTGTGTATTTTGTGTTTCCTTCTGTTTTCTTTATTGTGTTAGCTGCTGGTTTGTCTATTGGGTTGATTACTTCAAAATACCAGCTAATGTATCTCTGTATTAGTTATACTTTCTTGTTTTCTAATTTGTTAAATTTCTGCTTTTATCTTAAATCTTTTATTCTTCTAATTTTTAAATATTTATTTTGTTCCTTTTTGTGCTTTATGAAGTGGATCCCCCCTTCCATTTTTGTTATTTGTATTAAGAGTCACGAATTTTCCTCTGAACATTGTTTTAATTGTATTATATAGATTCTCTTTTGTACAGTTTTAATTCTTTCTAAAAGAAATTATTCGGGCTTCCCTGGTGGTGCAGTGGTTGAGAATCTGCCTGTCAAGGCAGGGAACTCGGGTTCGAGCCCTGGTCTCGGAAGATCCCACGTGCCGCGGAGCTACTAGGCCCGTGAGCCACAATTACTGAGCCTGCGCGTCTGGAGCCTGTGCTCCGCAACAAGAGAGGCCGTGATAGCGAGAGGCCCGCGCACCGCGATGAAGAGTGGCCCCCGCTTGCCGCAAACTGGAGAGGGCCCTCGCACAGAAACGAAGACCCAACACAGCCATAAATTAATTAATTAATTAATTTTAAAAAAAAAAAGAAATTATTCAATTTTGATTTATATTTTTCCCTTTGACTCAAGAGATGTTTATAAGGAAGTTTTAAAATTCTGGTTCTAAGGATTTCCCACCCTCTTTAAAATTTAACTTCTAGTTTAATATAACATGATCAGAAAATATTATTTGCATTATTCTTTTAAAAATATTTATCCTATTTTTATATGTTGGAGCCTATGTATCTTTACCCTATTAATTTTTCATTCCAATTACTTGTCTTAGCTTGCCAATATTTTGTTCAAATCTCTTATTACTGGTGGGATACTGTTTTTTATTTCCTATAGTTTTATAAAAGTAATTTCTAAGTTACTTTTTCATTTCTATTCATAAATGCTTTATATATTCACTGCAAAATTATGGCCTTATTTATTATAAACTACCATTATGCAACATTTCATACGATCCGAAACTACAGAGAAGCGTATAATTAACCCTCGCATACCTGTCACCTAAGTTTAATACTTCTCCAGTCAAGACCAGTTTTGTTTTATCTGTATTTCTAACCACCCCCTTGCTTCCCTGCATTATTTTGAAGCAAATCATAAAATGAAATTGGAAAATTTCCTTTTTTTTCCTACACTCTCAAATAGTTTAAGTAGCATCCAGATTATCAAATCTTTAAAAGTCTGTCAAAATTCCTCCTCGGAATCATCTGGATCAGGTGCTACTTTTGTTATCTACATCTTCTATCAGTATTTCTACTTTGGTAATTGTTCTGACCTCTACTGAGGTCAATTTTAGTGAATTGCATTTTTCCTAGAAGATCATGCATTTCATCTATTATTTCAAACGTATTCAGACAGCTTTAGAAAACATTGTTTCTTGTGATTTCAAATGCTTTCTCTATTTTATAGTTAATTCCCTTTTTAATATCTCAATATTATAAACTTCTGCTCTTCTGCTCTTTAAAAAGCACTACTAAGAGACTGAAAAGGCAAGCTTCAGACTAGGAGAAACATTTGTAAGTATCATATATGACAAGGGAACTTTTTCCAAATATAAAATGTCAAAATAATAAGAAAACAAGCAGTCCAGTAAAGGGGAAAAAAAAAAAAAAAAAAAAAAAAGGACAGTAATTTTGGACAGGTCCACAAAGAAGATACGTGAATGGCAAATAAGCACATGAAAAGAGGCTCAACATCAATTAGTCATCAAAAATTGCAAATTTTTATCACAGTGAGATACCACTTTACAGATACGAGAATGGACAAAAAACAAAAGAAAAAACCAAAAATAACAAACTCTGGTAAGGACTTGAAGCAAGCTAAACTCAAATATTGCTCATATGAATGCAAAATGTCACAGTCACTTTGTAAAGTAAACTGTCACTTACCATACGACCCAGAATCTCACTCCCAGGTGAGATTCACACAAAACCTGTACATAAAAGTTTATAGCCACTTATTCATAACCATCCCAAACTGGAACTACTCCTCATGTCCTTCAACAAGTGAGTGGATTTTATAAAAGGTGGTACATTAATACAATAAAATACTTCTCAGCAATTCAAAACAAATGAACTATTGAGACACACAACAACATGGATGAATCCCAAGAAGAATTTGGTAAGCAAAAGAAGCCAGACTTAAAAGGTTATATACTGTACGATTCCATTTGTATGATACTCTGGGAGAGATAAAACTATAAGAAAGGAGAGTGTTTCACTGGTGGCCAGGTTAGGAGACGGGAGAAGGGTTGACTGCAGAGGGCTGAGTGAGGGTTCTTGGGGGGGTGATGGAATGGTTTGTATCTTGATTGTGATAGGAGTTGCACAAGTCTATGTAAGCACTTGTCAAGACTCGTAACACCACACACCAAAAAGTGTATTCACTGTATGTAAATATAAAAAATAAAAATAAAGTGGTAGGAAGCAGGAAGGAGTAAAGGTAAAAACAAGCACAAGGAAAAGAAAATAAACACGTTGGATGTCTTCTGTTTTTGCAACCAAATCATTCTAACACCTTCTTCAAGGTTCTCTGTGTGCCAGCAGGCTGACCTTTTCAGGCTACACCAACATGTCCCCTCACCATCAGTGTTTTGGTGGGTGTGGTCACATGGAGCCCCCGTCATGGGATGAGAGGAGGGAGGAAGGCGATGCTAGGGTACAGACACATCGATTCTCCTGGCTCCTTCCCTGTGGGATCCTCCACCAATCCTCAGGACTCCTCTAGTCATCCTGGCAACGTGAATCTCCCCTTGCACTTTCCAGCATTTACTTTTTCCTCTGATCCCTTTTTATCTAGAAATAATAATAATTCCCACTCATACTAGCTCTAGGAAATCATGCTATCTTTGGTGGTTTCCATACCTCTTGTGCATAGTTTCGTAAGTATTCCTATATTAAAATCTCTCAAGTCATCCAATGTTACTTTGCCATCCATTTCATGCAGAGACCCTAACTACTGCAGTGACTAAAGACTCAGGAGAATGATTCCAGCATGTTCTTGGACAGTGAGAAGGGCAGCTTGACTGGAATAAGAAGCTTGAATAAGTGAGAAATAAGATAGAAAATGCAGAGTGAGGCCATGATCAGCAAGGTCACAATATCTAAAACTAGGTTAATCTTAATTATATCAGGAAAAATGAAACCATTGGAAACTTTTGAACAGAAATTGATATTATTAAAATATTACATAATAAAGATTGACTGTAGTATGCTAGATGGATTGTATCGGGAAATGGACTTTCGATGAACAATTAAAAGAATGATAGATGACATATAAGGTGAGCTACACAATAATCACGCAGTGGAAATGACAAGCATAGAAAAATAGATCTTGGAAATGAAGTAGATACAAGACAGGAAAGAATAAGATGAGCCAAAGATGACTTTGAAATTTGAAGTCTAGGTGACTGGGAGAAGGATGGTGCTATTAAAATGTGCCATTTGGGGGGAGGGCAGAGTGATCTGTAAACAAAGGTGGTGTTTGAAAGATAAGGAACTCACGCCCTCACATTACCATTTCAGGAATTAGCTCTGGGGTGGGTATGAGTTCAGCTTTAAAAAATAATTTTTCTCCCTATGTTAAAGCAAAGCCTAAAGTTAATAATCCACATTAAGACCAGCAGATGGTTCAATGTGCAGTATTCAAGGAGTCTGATTCCAGGGATCATTGGGAACAGAAGCTACAATCCCAGGAACGAGATAAAATAATAATTTCTGTGACTCGACTCAGCGTTAACAGGTCAGACAGATTGGTTGTTGAAGTCAGGGGAATGTTACTTGCACTGGATATGGAAAATAGAGAAACCATCCAGACTGAAAGAAATACGGACAATGAGAGCTTTTCTAGCAGAAGCTGTACTACAAAGTGGTAAGGGCAAGGGGAATCATTATACAAGACAATTTATTTACTCAGTAGTTTACAGAACAGACTAAGGCTAATCACAGAGGTGAAATTAGTTAGCCTGGGAAGGAGATGGCATCTAGATTCAAAGACAACAGAAGTCTGTGGTGTCACTGCTCCAATTCTTGCCTCTACTTAGTAGTGATCTGTATTTGGTGCAGTGGGTGGGAACCCAGCCATTGTGGGCAGACTACTGAATCTGACCTTTGGGGTACATGGTTTAACAGTAAGCTTAGGTTACTTTTGTAGTTATTAATATTCTTGCTGCAAATGTGTAATTTGGCTTGAGATGGGGCAGAAGAGAAGATGCACATGGAGGAGTTTTCTGAACTCAGGTGAGTGAAAGGAAGCTGCAGCAGGAATACACCCCAAACTCAGACATGTGAGGATTCCTAGGGTTTTTCCTCTTTTTTGGTCTTATACAGACACTAACACAATATTGGATTTAGAGAAGATGCTCACTAAATAAGTGTTGAATTGAACAGGTACTAACCCAGAATAAAGGCAGTCCTACATCAAAAGGAGAATACTATTGCTTGAAAAAGGCAAAAAGTTGTAAGACTCAGGGACCCCAGAAAGATGTTTAAGTTCTAAAAAATCTGATATGCTTTAGGAAGCATGAAGTGGGATCCTCAAATATGTAAGGGCAAATAAGTGTCTTTTAGATAAGCGGAGCTGATACGACAAGACAATATATATATAGCTCAATAACCACTGAAGGAATAAGAAAGGGTAGGCAAACTGAAGTTACTTCCCTGCAGTTTTCAAAGAAATCCCAGTGGCGATGAAGATTAGAGTTAGAAAAGACATATCAGAGAAGGCTCAGCAAATCAGTGATTTCTTTAAGTTGAAACTGAAACAAGTACAGTGCAGTAGATCTGTTCATACACATACCTCATAAGTTTCTTTTATCATAAAATATTAAGAGTAGATATTAAAGGCGGCATTTTAATGACTGACTTAAATTCCACCACCTCCAAATGAGCAGAGGTACTGTAACAAGGAGTCTGAACCATCTTTTGCAGTACATTGCGGAACTATTTCTTCCTTGGATAAGCTTCTCCAGCAGTGTTTCCCAGTGAGTGGTCAGAACTTCACGATTCAGTGTTGACAGTGAAACCTCCAGTTCACATTTTCATCATTGAATCAGAAGGCTCAGGGGAATTGCTAATAGAGACTAAAAGAAACATAACCAAAAAATCTACCTGCATTTCCACAATCACTTGTTAGTTTATTAGCAAATATATATACCTGTGATGCTGGATTTTTCAGTTATAAAAGACATCACAGTTGTGATGTTGTGTCCTTAGGTTTCCTTCATTGTCTTTGTCCTGGAGGATTTAAGTAATAGTACATAGGTCAGTTTATTGGGGGTAACTCCCCCCAGAAAAATTAATAAAGTAATACTCTACTCTTTAAAATATATTTATTAATATACCACAAACGAATGCATAAGTATTCCTAACAATAGGTTTTATTATTGATGTTTTAACTGTGGTGGAAAAAATGAATTTGTCCAGAATACATGTTGTATACGTGTTATTTGTTCTTAATTTTACTGATATAAAAACTGATGCCTAAGCCACTATGGAGGTTCCTTAAAAAACTAAAAATAGAGTTAGCATATGACCCAGGAATTCCACTCTTGGGTCTACATCCAGAAAAGAGAAAAACCCTAATTAGAAAAGATACATGCACCTCAGTGTTCACAGCAGCACTACTTACAATAGCCAAGATATGGAAGCAACCTAGATGACCATCGACAGATGAATGGATAAAGAAGATGTGATATATCTACATAATGGAATATTACTCAGCCATAAAAAAGAATGAAATTCTGCCATTGGCAGCAACATGGATGGACCTAGATATTATCATACAAAGTGAAGTAAGTCAGACAAAGACAGTATCACTTATATGTGGAATCTAAAAAAATGGTACAAGTGAACTGATTTACAAAATAAAAATAGATTCTGATTTACAAAACAGAAATAGATTTACAAAGACATTCCCCTTTGGTAAACTTATAGTTACCAAAGGGGAAAGGGGAGGAGGGATAAATTAGGAGTTTAAGATTAATAGATCAGACTACTATATATAAAATAGGTAAGCAACAAGGATTTACTGTATAGCACAGGGCCTACAATGGAAAAGAGTCTGAAAAAGAACATATATATATATATACACATATATATATAAAACTGAATCACTTTGCTATACACCTGAAACTAATACAACATTGTAAATTAACTATACTTCAATTAGAAAAAAATTTAAAAATTGATGCCTAGCTATAAAGAGAAGCTCCCAAAGTCACAGAACAAGGTAGCTTCCATACTACTGCAGGCAATAAACTCACCCAACAGTCAAATACTCAAACTCATTTTTGACAAAATATAGATCAAGAAATAATGGTTTTTATATTTACCCCATCAATAATAGTAAACAATTTAGCTATATTAATGTATTTATAAGCTCACTATAAAATGTAATGAAGCAACACCTCTCAGTATCAATATATTATAGCAGATAATAAGGGAAATTTTAAGTGGATGCATAGACAGGTATATATTCAGTTCTTGATATTTCACTAAATTATTCGTCACAAAAGCTTTCACAAGTGCTTCCCCCCAGAGATGGAATAAACAAGGAAACCTACCTGAAGGGGTATTTCATTTAAAAAATAATATACATTATATTATTTAAAGTTTATTGATAAAAATCTGAATTGGTTCTTTTCTTTAGCCTTAGAGTAGAAATTCCCTTGGGAAATTTTCTCAGCTTTCCTCAAGGCTGGAAAACTTTGTTTTATATAGATTAATAACCTTAGAATTTTATCCTCAAAGAAATGTTTAATAGCCTGATGGATTGTGGTATAGCGTAAGTGATTTCTATGAAGTATTATCTTTTACTTGTTTTCAGCACAGCAAAAAGGGACTTCAGATAATTGTAGTCTCCCTTCCTCAATGCAGCTTCCATTACTCTCTGAGTTTATCATGAAGAATAATGATGCTTTGATTAAAAAAGGAATATCACTGCTGCTGCAGTCAGACCTCACCAAGGGCTGGACTGCACATCTTCCTCTTACTCTTTTCCCCATAAACATGACAGAGAGCAATGGTACAATACATCAGATTATGACAATTGTGCAAGGACTGCTATATGTCTTCAGTTCCTCATGAAACATTCACAAAACGTTTCTAACCATTGCAATGCGTATACTCATTAATCTTCAGTTTCTCTCCTTTGTAAAAAGGTAGAAATATGCTAAAAGAGGCAAAGTCTATCAGCCTTTAGCCCATCAGCCCAGAGTTATTAACCCATTAGCATGACTCTAATACGTAAGTAGAAAAAGCAACATAAAAATTTAATATATTCTATACTTCCTTCTCATACTTTTCCATCCTCACTGTAACTCTGGTTCATTTTCTTATGCCTAAGCTGACTGATGTGCAATGGTCTTCCAGCTGATTTGCCTGCTTCTCATGCCTTGCGTTTCAATCTATTCTTCCCGTGCTCCAGGTAGTACTTCAGCTCTGCAATCTGCTTCCTCACTGCCCAGGGTTCCAAGCCTTTTCGGTTGTTGACTGTCTCTACCCCACCATAGGGAATATCCTCTGCCCCCCATTCTGCTTTCAGTCTCCTTAGATTTTCAGGCCATCTGGGTTTGGTTTTTTTGCCTTTCCTATTATTCTGGGCTTTATGTTGTTTATTGTCCAAATTATGTGATTGTGATTTGATGAGAGCCTTTCATTGATAAAACTTGATGAGTTTCCACTGGGTTCAAGCGAATTCATCTTGCAGAAATATTTATATGAATCTGTTTAAAAATACTGGGATTTCTCATCTCTCTTTCTTTAGTCTTTAATGGTATTTCTTTCACAGTATTCCAATGAGACAATTTCTGGTACTTTTAAAGGCTAGCATTTTATATATCTTTAATCACTTTAAGCATATAAAAGGCAATTTAACTATTCACAACGTATTGTCAGAGTATTGTTGGAACACTGGAAACATTTCTGGGCAAAGTAAAGCCCATCATTCCCTAAATTGATATTGATCTTCCTTTTAAGGTTATTAGTAATATAAAGGGTTGTGAATATCTTCCATATGTGGGGTTCTACATACGATCACGACAAGTTATGTAAGTGCTGACTTAGTCATACAGTCCTGTTGTTGAGTATCTACATTTGTAAATTGTCTATATGTGACGGATCAGTCCTGCCCTTTGTGGAGAAAACAATGGGGTGATATAAATCCAATGATATGATTTTGGTTCTGACTTTACATAAACTAAGGGTACAAAACCAAATCTGAGTAGAAACTGGCTTGTCTACTCCCTTAACCCTTTTTTCTCATCAAGCATTATTTTGAAAGCCACATAGGCACATTCATTCAACAATGTAGAATTTGCTGTTGAAAGCTACTCTGTCCCAGAGTATATACCATGCTAGATGGTATCTGTACACAGCCATTTTATTCAGACTCTTAGGACTAGATATGCTTCTGAATGAAGAATTTTTCAAGTTTTAGGAAAGTGAAACAGTGCATGCATCTTCTGTTACAAAATACTCCCAGGGGAACCCTAAATAGTATCCTATAATCAAACACATTAATGTGTCAGCAGTGAAAATCACGACTATTCACTTAGGAATAATGAAGTTTATAAAAGGTCTCATATCAAGGCAGACAAGGTTTTGCAGCCAAATGAGTTATAGAGACAATTTTTATCTTTTACACCTTTTTTGGATTTTAGAATTGTAAAGGCTTGTGGACCTGTGGTGTTTAATGAAAACTAGAACATAGTTTTTGCCCTCAAGGAAGCCAACAAGTGTTAATATTTAGCTAGTTCGTACTGGTAGGCTCATACTGAAATTAAAATGTTGAAAAGTTTTTTCCAGTTATTAAGTGGCCATTGTCCCAAGCCATTCAAGGACTCTTCCTTCCAAGCCATCCATCTCCTGGACCTGGTACCTTCCTTGCACCTACCATAACCCAATAACTGAAGGGGTAACTCCACAGCCAGCCTCGGTGGCTGGTAGGTGCCTGAGCCACACCTCTTGTTCACAATTTTGAATATCATTCCTGAAATCACAGGATAGGGAATTTCTTCCAGGATTTTGGCAGAATGAGGAGAGGCTGGGAGAACTACGGAGTTCCACTTCCTTTTATTTTTAACTTTAATAGATCAGAGGTTTAGGTAAGCAGAAAGCCAATGAAATTATCTGTGACCCTAAGTCTCTACTGCTCCAAGAAGGATAACAGTCCACAAGAGGAGAGCCAGGGAAGAGTGACCCTGGGAAAGAGTGTCCACCACGATCCCTTATCAGTGGCTTTTGTAGTTATATTCAATAGATTTACCTCAGATGTAGGAAATTCCATATACAATTTTTTTTCAACAGATGTCAATTTTCAACATGGCATAATTGAAAGAGAACATGACTTGATGAAACACCTGTTGTTGAGAACTTTTCCTTTTTAGAAATAATATCCCTGAGCAAATTCCAGCCTCACTAGCTTATATTTTTCACCTTAAAAACAAGTGTCATAATTCCTATCTGATGCCAGCATGTTTGTGAAAACTGAGATGTCATATATTGCAAAACTAATACAAGGCGTTATCATTTGTTTTTTATAAGATTAAAAATGACTCTTAGAGATTCCTTTTGTTATATGTTTTCCATTGAATTTGATCAGCACTGACGGCTGGTACTTAGGGATGAAACGCATTGACCTGTCACCACCCTGTTCAGCTGGCCAGAGCCCAGTGACTTGAGTGGATACTAATTGGGACTTTCATTAAAAAATTGCTCCCTATTCTAATTTAGTATGACAGGCAGTAAAACATAGTAGTTAAGAGAGTGGGTTCTGGCATATGACTGCCTTATTTTCAATCCTAGCTCTGGCACTTACTAGCTGGAGCAAGTTTACTTAATCTCTTTACGCTTCAATTTCCTCACTGATAAAATAAGGATAGTAATTGTACCTATCTCATAATACTGTTACCATTATTCAAAGATTTAATGAACTCATATGGCCTAGTACACTTCCTAGCAGAGATTAAGCTTCTCCAAGTGTAGACCATTCCTGGAAGGATGCGTGCCACCAGGGAGAGCCCTCGTCACAAGCTGCTACTTCTCAGTTTCTGCCATGGTCTTAACTGTGCTAGTCAGTCTTCGGCCTTAGAAGCTGATATGCATTCGGTTTCTCCAGGGCTCTGCAATTAAGGCAGCTCAGCTTGTTATCAGAGCTTCCTTGTTGTCATCACTGCCATTGCTGCTACTGCAGCTGTTCTTCTCTTTCTTCTTCTCCTTCCCTTTTCCCTCCTTCTCTTCCTCTTTGTCCTATCCTCCTCCTCCTCCTGAAATTCATCTGAATGCACATCTGTTAGTATAAAAACGTATGTAATCTGTTATTATTTTGTGCTCTTCCAACTCTAAATTCTCATGCCTATATTCTCCCCGTTTGTCTTGGTAATAGTGAAATAGCTTATCGCACAAGAAGGAAAGGTCTCCATTCTCTTGTTATCACCTCTTCAGATTTTGACTTCTTCTCCTTTTCAGACATTTCTGTTCTTATCCCCTCACGTGTCTTATACTGTGACTATTATATATCTTATTATAATCTCCACTACAATCTGAGGTACACTCCACCAAACAAATGTCTCCCTTTCCCCATTTCCCTACCTCCCACAAATTTAGTCACGTTTCTTAGTCTATGTCCCAGCTTGCCAACAAGCAGTCTTCAATTTGCTTTCCTATTTTCTTTTTTTTTTTTTTTTTAAAGTATTTATTTATTTATTTATGGCTGTGTTGGGTGGGTCTTCGTTTCTGTGCGAGGGCTTTCTCTAGTTGTGGCAAGTGGGGGCCACTCTTCATCGCAGTGCGCAGGCCTCTCACTATCGCGGCCTCTCTTGTTGCGGAGCACAGGCTCCAGACGCGCAGGCTCAGTAATTGTGGCTCACGGGCCTACTTGCTCGCGGCATGTGGGATCTTCCCAGACCAGGGCTCGAACCCGTGTCCCCTGCATTGGCAGGCAGATTCTCAACCACTGCGCCACTAGGGAAGCCCCTGCTTTCCTATTTTCTAATGCCTATTTCGATATATACCATTTTGAAGAAATATTGTTAAGGCCACAATATTTAAATGGCCAAGCATGAACAATCTAAGTTTATGGAGTAAAGATACTGGTACTGTAATTTTTCACGTGTTAGAAAAGGTTAAGCTGGTAGGACATTCCCTACAGAGGTTTTTCCTATATCTATGTTTTAAGTCAAAACCTTAGATAATTAGCTGAATTTTAGGATAACACAAACTCAACAGCAATGTCAATTACCCTTGCTAACTTGACTTTGCCTTAGAAACTTCAGCCTTTTTAACACTACTTCTTTGACGACCTGAAATTTGAGAGAAGAAGAAAGATGAAACATACAAAGAAGAATAACTCAAGGTTTTTGTTTTCTTCTTCTTCTTTTCTTATTTGTCCTGTAGCTTTCAACTAACAGTGGTTGCTTTTTCTTAGGCTGCCCAGCAAAGAGAGATCAGGATAAAAGCATACAAATATATGCTAACGTTGGACTGACTTCGCAATCATAAGGCAATGTGATGATGGTGGCAGAAACGAGAGTAAATCATCCAGGAGCCAAGAGATGCCACAGCTTCTGGAAGCTGGTAGAAGCAAGGAACTGATTCTCCCCTAGAGCTGGCAGAAGGCACTATCTCCAACGATTCCTTGAGTTTAGCCCAGTGAAACTGATTTTGATCCTCTGACTTCCACAAATGCAAAAGAATAAATATGTGTTAAGCCATTAAGTTTGCGGTAATTTGTTATGGCAGCAATAGGAAACTAATACACATTTTGGTACCAGAAGTGGGGTGCTGCTATAACAAATACCTAAAACATCATAAACAGAATCTTGAGCATGGGTGAAAGGAATATACTTGAAAAGAAGAGTGAAACCCTCCTCGTTAGAGATTGATGATTCTATAACTCATCTGGAGAGATGCTTAAACATAGTACAGAGTAAGGCTTGGTGTCACTCTCCTTTAAGGTGGACAGCTGAACCAGCAAAAAGGATATTGAGAAGTGCTAATAATACGTGATAGTCAGAAGATAAATGAGGCAAATTGTATTTGTGCTAGTCCCAAAACCACACAAAATTTCAATATTCCTTTTATCCTACCTTTTTCACCTCATTATCTAAAAATTTTCTATTTCTCCCTTCTCCCCCCTAAACTATGTATATGACCCTTTATCTCTACTTTTTTCAATCTCTATATATGTTGCATGATAATGACTTTTTAAAATGTTTTGATAAATATTGATTGGAAAATATTTATTGAGTACCTACATTGTGCTCAACAGGCCTTACATCTCTTCTTAAAATGACTGATGGGGGCTTCCCTGGTGGCACAGTGGTTGAAAACCTGCCTGCCAATGCAGGGGACATGGGTTCGAGCCCTAGTCTGGGAGGATCCCACATGCCGCGGAGCAACTAGGCCCGTGAGCCACAATTACTGAGCCTGCGCGTCTGGAGCCTGTGCTCCGCAACGAGAGAGGCCGCGATAGTGAGAGGCCCGCGCACCGCGATGAAGAGTGGCCCCCACTTGCCTCAACTAGAGAAAGCCCTCGCACAGAAACTTAGACCCAACACAGCCATAAATAAATAAATTTAAAAAAAATTTTTTTTTAAATGACTGAAATTGGGAACTTTCTCTAATTCACTCTTGATTCCACCAAAGGGTCTGAACCAGGGTGTTTTACTCATGCAGATGATAGGCAAATGTTTGCTGAATTAAAAATAAGTGAAGTTATTTTAATGTTAGCTTGTTCATGCTTGTATTTATTAACTGACAGAGATAACAGCTAAAAGTACTAAGCTTTTCTCATGAATTACATCACTTAATCTTCATGCAAATGCGTGATGTATATACTGTTATTTTTATTTTACTGTTGAAAACAACTTAGCTTTAAAAAAGTTAAATAATTTACTCAAAGTTACACAAATAATAAGGACTCGGATCCATACTCAGCCAACTCCAGTAGCTTATTTTATAACCACCATCTTCTCCAATCCATAAAGTATGCTGCTTGTTCACATAAACTCTTGACCTTCCACCATCAGAACCTATCAGAAATGCCAAGGTCAAACATTAAGCAAAAGAACCTAGTGGACAAGCAAAAAAAGGAAGGTCTTCACCTAGGAATACCCAAGTTGTGTAATCATAGATAATACAGTGGTATTATGATTTTAAAAAACCTCCTGAAAAGACAGTCTCTGTTGGTGATGTCCCCTTTTGTTCTCAAGACACCAACACGCACAGAAACTTAGGCTCAACCTGTCATCATCTGCTCAGGCATAGTGTGTTTGCTGACATCAGTTTGGAATGCCTGTCTGTGTACATAACCTATCACCCATAAAGCCTGACCACAATTTGTCTGACTTCTTGTCATGGTTCATCTTTTGCTTTCAGTTTTGGCCATGGTGCTTATACTACTCAAAAGTGTCCTGAAGGGCTTTGCCAAGACTATTTGATGACGATCACCCAGCTTACTGAAGCACAAGCATTTTGTGGACTTGGGGGCACTTGACTGAAAATCTCCTCTCCATCCCTGAGAAGTAACATTTTCAGTCTGTTTCACTCAGACAACACTTTTTCAAATTCAGAGTGAAAGTCTGTTTTCATAGCACAGGTAATTTATTCCAGTCACTTAAGACTGAACTCTGAATCCATGTGCCATTGGTAATTTAGGATGGATATAAGGAAGAATTTCCTGAGAGTCTTATGGGTTATTAAACACTGACACGTGCTACAGAAGAAAATTGAAGGACCCTCTTCCTTCAAAGGGCTTTAACAATGGAATCAATGAACATTATCCAGTGTGGGCTAGGGTGGACCCACATGAAAGCAAGGATATGGAATAGACGGCTTCTCAAGGTAATTTACAGGGCTGGCATTCTATGATTCATGCTTTAAAATAAATGATCTGTGTTGAGAAAAATTATATCTTATCAGTATGTGAAGAAAGCAAACATAAAATATTCTAGAGGGAATGATAAGCATTTATAGTGCACTAAATCAATACTGTTGCCTTACAAGATATTGACCAAGTTCGACTGATTGCAAACGTGGCAGTGATACTACAATCTTGGGGGGGAAACCTACAGTTTTTAATGTAGCACTTAAAACTCATGCAGTGAGAATGGAGAAACTCTTTCAAAAATACATTCACTGTCTACATTCAATAAACAGGAGAGAGGTTAGAAACCTTCCAAAATGCTGTCCCTGCATTCATATTATAAAAGAAACTAAAGATATAAATGGCTCTCAAAGATTGTACCATGCTATTTTTTTTAAAGTTACTCTTTTTTAAAAATAATTAATTAATTTTTTGGCTGTGTTGGGTCTTCGTTGCTGCGTGCGGGCTTTCTCTAGTTGTGGTGAGCGGGGACTACTCTTCGTTGCGGTGCGCAGGCTTCTCATTGCGGTGGCTTCTCTTGTTGCGGAGCACGGGCTCTAGGTGAGTGGGCTTCAGTAGTTGTGGCTTGCGGGCTCAGTAGTTCTGCCTCGCGGGCTTTAGAGCACAGGTTCACTAGTTGTGGCGCACGGGCTTAGCTGCTCCATGGCATGTGGGATCTTCCCGGACCAGGGCTCAAACCCATGGCCCCTGCAGTGGCAGGTGGATTCTTACCCACTGTGCAACCAGGGAAATCCCTGTACCATGCTATTTTTAAATGGCATATAACCTATTTATTTTTCTATACTCATAGATTATTTAGGCAGTTCTCCATTTAGCTTGGTCGTGCCACAAATTTTCATGCTTTGGGAAATGAGAATGCATTTTCCTTTTTCTTTTTTTTTAACATCTTTATTGGAGTGTAATTGCTTTACAATGGTGTGTTAGATTCTGCTTTATAACAAAGTGAATCAGTTATACATATACATATGTCCCCATATCTCTTCCCTCTTGCGTCTCCCTCCCTCTCACCCTCCCTATCCCACCCCTCTAGGTGGTCACAAACCACCGAGCTGATCTCCCTGTGCTATGCGGCTGCTTCCCACTAGCTATCTATTTTACATTTGGTAGCGTATATATGTCCATGCCACTCTCTCACTTTGTCCCAGCTTACCCTTCCCCCTCCCCATATCCTCAAGTCCATTCTCTAGTAGGTCTGTGTCTTTATTCCCGTCTTGCCCCTAGGTTCTTCATGACCATTTTTTTTTTTTAGATTCCATATATATGTGTTAGCATACAGTATTTGCTTTTCCCTTTCTGACTTACTTCACTCTGTATGACAGACTCTAGGTCCATCCACCTCACTACAAATAACTCAATTTCGTTTCTTTTTATGTCTGAGTAATATTCCATTGTATATATGTGCCACATCTTCTTTATCCATGCATCTGTTGATGGACACTTAGGTTGCTTCCATGTCCTGGCTATTGTTATTACAGCTGCAATGAACATCTTGGTACATGACTCTTTTTGAATTATGGTTTTCTCAGGGTATATGCCCAGTAGTGGGATTGCTGGGTCACATGGTAGTTCTATTTTTAGTTTTTTAAGGAACCTCCATACTGTTCTCCATAGTGGCTGCACCAATTTACATTCCCACCAACAGTGCAAGAGGGTTCCCTTTTCTCCACACCCTCTCCAGCATTTATTGTTTGTAGATTTTTTGATGATGGCCATTCTGACCGGTGTGAGATGATATCTCATTGTAGTTTTGATTTGCATTTCTCTAATGATTGATGATGTTGAGCATTCTTTCATGTGTTTGTTGGCAGTCTGTATATCTTCTTTGGAGAAATGTCTATTTAGGTCTTCTGCCCATTTTTGGATTGGGTTGTTTGCTTTCTTGATATTGAGCTGCATGAGCTTCTTGTAAATTTTGGAGATTAATCCTTTATCAGTTGCTCCATTTGCAAATATTTTCTCCCATTCTGAGGGTTGTCTTTTCGTCTTGTTTATGGTTTCCTTTGCTGTGCAAAAGCTTTTAAGTTTCATTAGGTCCCATTTGTTTATTTTTGTTTTTATTTCCATTTCTCTAGGAGCTGGGTCAAAAAGGATCTTGCTGTGATGTATGTCGCAGAGTGTTCTGCCTATGTTTTCCTCTAAGAGTTTGATAGTGTCTGGCCTTACATTTAGGTCTTTAATCAATTTTGAGTTTATTTTGGTGTATGGTGTTAGGGAGTGTTCTAATTTCATACTTTTACATGTACCTGTCCAGTTTTCCCAACACCACATATTGAACAGGCTGTCTTTTCTCCACTGTATATTCTTGCCTCCTTTATCAAAGATAAGGTGACCATATGTGCGTGTTTATCTCTGGGCTTTCTATCCTGTTCCATTGATCTATGCTTCTGTTTTTGTGCCAGTACCATATTGTCTTGATTACTGTAGCTTTGTAGTATAGTCTGAAGTCAGGGAGCCTGATTCCTCAAGCTCTGTTTTTCTTTCTCAAGATTGCTTTGGCTATTCGGGGCCTTTTGTGTTTCCATACAAATTGTGAAAGTTTTTGTTCTAGTTCTGTGAAAAATGCCAGTGGTAGTTTGATAGGGATTGCACTGAATCTGTAGATTGCTTTGGGTAGCAGAGTCATTTTCACAATGTTCATTCTTCCAGTCCAAGAACATGGTATATCTCTCCATCTATTTGTATCATATTTAATTTCTTTCATCAGTGTCTTATAATTTTCTGCATACAGGTCTTTTGTCTCCTTAGGTAGGTTTATTCCTAGATATTTTATTCTTTTTCTTGCAATGGTAAATGGGAGTGTTTTCTTAATTTCACGTTCAGATTTTTCATCATTAGTGTATAGGAATGCAAGAGATTTCTGTGCATTAATTTTGTATCCTGCTACTTTACCAAATTCATTGATTAGCTCTAGTAGTTTTCTGGTAGCATCTTTAGGATTCTCTATGTATAGTATCATGTCATCTGCAAACAGTGACAGCTTTACTTCTTCTTTTCCGATTTGGATTCCTTTTATTTCTGTTTCTTCTCTGATTGCTGTGGCTAAAACTTCCAAAACTATGTTGAATAACAGTGGTGAGGGTGGGCAACCTTGTCTTGTTCCTGATCTTAGTGGAAATGGTTTCAGTTTTTCACCATTGAGGATGATGTTGGCTGTGGGTTTGTCTTATATGGCCTTTATTATGTTGAGGAAAGTTCCCTCTATGCCTACTTTCTGGAGGGTTTTTATCATAAATGGGTGTTATGTTTTTATCATAAATGGGTGAATTTTGTCAAAAGCTTTCTCTGCAACTATTGAGATGATCATATGGTTTTTCTCCTTCAATTTGTTAATATGGTGTATCACATTGATTGATTTGCATATATTGAAGAATGCTTGCATTCCTGGGGTAAACACCACTTGATCATGGTGTATGATCCTTTTAATGTGCTGTTGGATTCTGTTTGCTTGTATTTTGTTGAGGATTTTTGCATCTGTGTTCATCAGTGATACTGGCCTGTCATTTTCTTTCTTTGTGACATCTTTGTCTGATTTTGGTATCAGGGTGATGGTGGCCTTGTAGAATGAGTTGGGGAGTGTTCCTCCCTCTACGATATTTTGGAAGAGTTTAAGAAGGATAGGTGTTAGCTCTTCTCTAAATGTTTGATAGAAGTCGCCTGTGAAGCCATCTGGTCCTGGGCTTTTGTTTGTTGGAAGATTTTTAATCACAGTTTCAATTTCAGTGCTTGTGATTGGTCTGTTCATATTTTCTATTTCTTCTTGGTTCAGTCTTGGAAGGTTGTGCATTTGGAAGAATTTGTCCATTTCTTCCAGGTTGTCCATTTTATTGGCATAGAGTTGCTTGTAGTAATCTCTCATGATCCTTTGTATTTCTGCAGTGTCAGTTGTTACTTCTCCTTTTTCATTTCTAATTCTATTGATTTGAGTCTTCTCCCTTTTTTTCTTGATGAGTCTGGTTAATGTTTTATCAATTTTGTTTATCTTCTCAAAGAACCAGCTTTTAGTTTTTACTGATCTTTGCTATCGTTTCCTTCATTTCTTTTTTTTTTAGAAATTCACGTTATTTTATCTATTTATTTATTTATTTATGACTGTGTTGAGTCCTCGTTTCTGTGCGAGGGCTTTCTCCAGTTGCGGCAAGTGGGGACCACTCTTCATCGCGGTGCGCGGGCCTCTCACCATCGCGGCCCCTCCCGTTGCGGAGCACAGGCTCCAGACGCGCAGGCTCAGCAATTGTGGCTCACGGGCCTAGTTGCTCCGCGGCATGTGGGATCCTCCCAGACCAGGGCTCGAACCCGTGTCCCCTGCATTGGCAGGCAGATTCTCAACCACTGCACCACCAGGGAAGCCCCTCCTTCATTTCTTTTTCATTTATTTCTGATCTGATCTTTATGATTTCTTTCCTTCTGCTAACTTCGGGGTTTTTCGTTCTTCTTTCTCTAATTGCTTTAGGTGTAAGGTTAGGTTGTTTATTTGAGATGTTTCTTCTTTCTTGAGGTAGGATTGTATTGCTATAAACTTCCCTCTTAGAACTGCTTTTGCTGCATCCCATAGGTTTTGGGTCGTCGTGTTTTCATTGTCATTTGTTTCTAGGTATTTTTTGATTTCCTCTTTGACTTCTTCAGTGATCTCTTGGTCGTTAAGTCGTGTACTGTTTAGCTTCCATGTGTTTGTATTTTTTACAGATTTTTTTCCTGTAATTGATATCTAGTCTCATAGCATTGTGCTTGGAAAAGATACTTGATATGATTTCAATTTTCTTAAATTTACCAAGGCTTGATTTGTGACCCAAGATACAATCTACCCTAGAGAATGTTCCATAAGCACTTGAGAAGAATGTGTATTCTGTTGTTTTTGGATAGAATGTCCTATAAATATCAATTAAGTCCATCTTGTTTAATGTATCATTTAAAGCTTGTGTTTCCTTATTTATTTTCATTTTGGATGATCTGTCCATTGGTGAAAGTGGTGTGTTAAAGTCCCCTACTATGATTGTGTTACTGTTGATTTCCCCTTTTATGGCTGTTAATATTTGCCTTATGTATTGAGGTGCTCCTATGTTGGGTGCATAAATATTTACAATTGTTATATCTTCTTCTTGGATTGATCCCTTGATCATTATGTAGTGTCCTTCTTTGTCTCTTGAGAATGCATTTTTCTTGATCAACAACATTGATTTATTTATTTGCCTGTTTAGCTTCCAGAAGATATTTAGCCCAATGAATAGTGGTAATGCTGCTTTAATCTTAATAAAAAATGAATGAATGGGAAATAGATGCTTTGCATTCCATTTCATCATCTTGAATATCTGAACTGAAGGAGGTAGAAGGACACTTATGTAGAAATACTGCAAAGAATTTCTGGGCATTTTCATAGGCTTTGGTACTTGGTATGACACTGAGTACCATTTGTAATTTCATTAACATTTTTTACTTTTTTTTTCCTGTGGATAAGTACATCATTATTACTAATTTTTCATTTAACTTTGACGGTATTCCTATTTCCATTTATTTATTAAGCAAATATGTATCAGGCACTGTGCTGGCTACTGGCATATAACAGCAATAGAAAAAATGAGGTTCTGTCTTCATGCGTTTTACAATTCACTAGAAGAGATATAGTGACAAGAAAAAGGAAGCCTAGTTACACAGTATCAGAAACTTTGGCAACACTTAAGAGCTGCAGGTGGGCAGAGGACATAAATAGACATTTCTCCAAAGAAGATATACAGATTGCCAACAAACACATGAAAGAATGCTCAGCATCATTAATCATTAGAGAAATGCAAATCAAAACTACAATGAGATATCATCTCACACTGGTCAGAATGGCCATCATCAAAAAATCTAGAAACAATAAATGCTGGAGAGGGTGTGGAGAAAAGGGAACTCTCTTGCACTGTTGGTGGGAATGTAAATTGATACAGCCACTATGGAGAACAGTATGGAGGTTCCTTAAAAAACTAAAAATAGAATTACCATACGACCCAGTAATCCCACTACTGGGCATATACCCTGAGAAAACCATAATTCAAAAAGAGCCATGTACCAAAATGTTCATTGCAGCTCTATTTACAGTAGCCAGGACATGGAAGCAGCCTAAGTGTCCATCAACAGATGCATAGATAAAGAAGATGTGGCACATATATACAATGGACTATTACTCAGCCATAAAAAGAAACGAAATTGAGTTATTTGTAGTGAGGTGGATGGACCTAGAGTCTGTCATACAGAGTGAAGTAAGTCAAAAAGGGAAAAGCAAATACTGTATGCTAACACATATATATGGAATCTAAGAAAAAAAAATGGTCATGAAGAACCTAGGGGCAAGACGGGAATAAAGACACAGACCTACTAGAGAATGGACTTGAGGATATGGGGAGGGGGAAGGGTAAGCTGTGACAAAGTGAGAGAGTGGCATGGACATATATACGCTACCAAACGTAAAATAGATAGCTAGTGGGAAGCAGCCGCATAGCACAGGGAGATCAGCTCTGTGCTTTGTGACCACCTAGAGAGGTGGGATAGGGAGGGTGGGAGGGAGGGAGATGCATGAGGGAGGGGATATGGGAACATATGTATATGTATAACTGATTCACTTTGTTATAAAGCAGAAACTAACACGCCATTGTAAAGCAATTACACTCCAATAAAGATGTTAAAAAAAAAAAAAAAAAAAAAGAGCTGCAGGAATGTAGAAGATAAGCAACGTAGCTAAGTAATGAACTCATTGATTTAGCTAAGGGGATTTCCAGGCAGAATGCTGAAACGTTGACTATCCTCGCTATGATAAAATAGTCTAGTGTATTATAAAACATAAAAAGAGAAGTGGAAGTTGTTCAGTTTTTAATCAGAACTTAGAGAACATATAGAGTACCCAGGACAGTCTTTCTAGCCAAGAAAAGATTCTCAAAGTAAGAAATGGCCATAGGGCAAAAGTCAAACCCCAGACGGAAAGACTAGGTCTCTGAGAAAGACTGAAGTCAGGATGAGGCTGAAAGACTCCTTTCTTAATACTTCATAAAGATATAAGGGTGTGCCTTATAGATCCTCTTTGTTAAGAAATAGTATTTTTAAAAATTTTAAGAATTAGAAAATTTTTTTCCAAAACCTCACAGATTGCTGAAGGTGGTTAAGTGGCTTTTGTCTAATGATGTGAAATAGAAATCTGATGTATTAGACAACTACAAAATTTTAGGAGATATGTACTGGCAGAAAGATTAATTAAAACATACACAGACAGTACAAAATGAAAAAGAAGAAAACTTTGGTATTTGGTCTTCTAACAATTTATAGACAGGAAGTTGGCTGAGAAGACTACACAGCTGCAAACCTGGTACATTTTTTATGGAAAAGGAACAGTACTCAAATTCATGAAGGATGCATCCAAATACCACTGAGAATGTTTTCCAGGAATTAGGACAGAGTCCTAACCAAGAAACCAGCAACATGTACCTGTCCAGTTGCAGAATTGTCATGAATCAGTTTTGTGCCTAGAATGTTCCCGCGTTTTGAAAGCAGGTGTCTATTGTGGTTGCCCTAACCCTGTCTCGTATTGTATATTGAGTGTGTTGGTGTGCAGATTACTTGTCTCTTTAGTTCCCAGACCTTCAGATCAAAAGGAACCATACTCAAGGAACCGCTCTTGAGGAGCCTCAGCCAAGGCTGGTCCTGATATAAATTATAAGGTTCTGGACTTTGAGATGATGTTATAATGGGATGAGCCTTTGGGCATCTTGCAAGAAGTGGATCTAGTTTGCAATTTGGAGAACCACAAATAATTTTTTGGTTTTGGCTGTAGGAAAGATGGTAGCAGAGTCTTTGGTTTTTATCTCTTTGAGAGGTTGGATTTATTTCCCTTCCCACTGAATCTACACTGGACTGAGATTCCTTTGAGCATTATGGCATGATGGAGTGGAATGACACTATGCCTGTCCCAGGCCTAGGGAGGACTGTAAGCTTCTGCTTTGATCTCTTAAAGTTCTGAGCTGCCATTCAAAAGTGATTTCTCAGGTAGAGATACCACATGGAGAAGACCTAAGGCTACATGGGCAAGGCGAGGAGCCCAGCTGAGGTCAGCTTTCCAGACATGCTCTTTCAACTGGCACAGGCATGCGAATGAAGCTATATGGACCTTCCAGAACATTTCAGCTGAATATCACTGTGAGATGCCAGTCCATGTCAAATAGAGAAGAACTACCCAGCCAAGTCTGCCCAAACTCTGATCCATGAAACCATTAGTTTCTATGAAATGTGTTTTGTTTCAAGTTACTATATTCTGAAGTAGTTTTGCAGTACAGCCCCCAAGAAACTGACTTAGGAAGAACTGAGAAGTCTGAGTGGAGGGTATACATTTACAACAGTGGAAGCAGCAACTGAATTAAAGATAGAAGCTTTGGGAATTGAGAATAAGGACAGACCTTTGGTGAGAGGGCTCAATGACCCCAAGGCAACAAGGAATATTTATAGATTTATAATCCACATAAACAAATGGATGATGACTTAGGTCTCAAGTGGACCACATGCATAATGAATATTGTTGCATATAAATTATGAGTGTATCCATCCTTTTAAGAACTTTGAAGTGGCCATGTTCCTGGATGAATTTGAGGGGTGAACTAGGTGGGTTTTCGGAAGCGCAGATCCTAAAGGGTGACCTTTTCCCTGAGATTCAGACTTCTCTCAGAGGTTTTCTGACACTTGCTAAAAGTTCTTACTTAATTAATTATATCCATTCATTCAGCAATATTTGTTATACCACCTTCCTGTGCAAGTTCAGTGCAAGGTTCTGTTAGGGATACAAAGAAGGAGATGCTGTCCTTGTGCTTGAGGGACTAAAAATAGGGTTAAAAGGATCAGACAAGGATTGAAATAACTCTAATGCAGCAAAGAAATAATGATTGCTAGCATAAGACAGGGTTGACTGACCAGAGAATTTGGGAACCTAGTCAAGGAGCTCCCTAAGTTTAAGAGGCAATATCTCAGTTCCTGAATAGACTAGGCAATATCTCAGTTCTTGAATATTCTTGGATATTCAAGGGGCCTAAATAATTCCAGCACTATTTCTGGAGCTGAAGGTGAGCCTCTAGTCTAAGAATCTAGAGTATATAATCTTAATATGAGTCTCTGGACTCCAGGTAGACCTGGAGCCCTGGCAGATACCTGACCTTTTAAATTAGCATCAGCGGTGGACAAGGTATGCTGGACTCAAGGGCTACAAGTATGAGTGCATGGCGCTCAACCCTGTGCGACCAGTGGAAAGGAAAAGAGAACCCTATGTTCCGGAAAAAATCACATCTCAGCTAGGTTTTAGGTCTTAACTGTGCTGAAGCACTGCTGGGCTGGGAAAAAGTGGGGCAGGGAAAAATGTCCAGGTCAGACCTAGACTTGCAGGTGAGACGATAGATAGATGGAGGTAGATTTGAGGAGCCAGAGAAGCAAAGAAGTGCCTGTATAAAATGTCTTTTTGTTCTGCTTTTGGCTTCTATCCTAGCTTCCCCTTTCCTTGTTGTATACTAGGGAATTTGTTGCCTGATGCAATTATAGCCATCTCTGTCTGAAATTTAAAATTTCTCTCCATTCATGTTTCTTTGAACTCATTAAAAAGATGCTCTGCCTCTTTTCTCTGGTGGGACTACTGCTAAGTTCCTGAAGAGGTTGGTCATGGAGCACCTCTCAACCCAGTGAGGACCATGCAGGGTGCTGTGGGAAATGGGGGTATAATTTTATAAGACAAGGTCCCTCAAGGAGCTTAAATAGAGTCAAGTAGATGAAACATTGGCATGTATAACTCTAGTACAAAGCAGAATGTAAAAACATTCCACAAAAACAACAACATTTTAATTTCCCTTGAAAAAAGACTGGTTGCTCTTTGGCCATAGTAACAAGTAACTCTCAGACCTGGTATTAAAAAATCCCAATTGATCAACGACAACTTTGAATCAGTAATCACACTTCTGGATGCCAGGCATTTTGTGACAGTCCCATACTCCTGAAAGTATCAGCAATAGCTACGCTCCAAGAAGCAACTCTTCACAGCTAGAGATTAATGCATCCCTAAAAGATTTTGCTTCTGTACATCACTCCTGAACCCCATGCTTCTCCAAATCCTATGTGAGATCAGCAATTGCTTTATTCAGAGAGACTGCATCTTGCAAGCACAATTTTTCTTTGTCTAATAAACAACAAATTCAGCTTTCTGTTTTAGATTTTGAGTGATGATTTTTTTCTTTGACATCCCTGGTAAAACTCAATCATTATCTTTGGTTGGTGTGTTTTCCCTGGAGTCACAGGCTATCAGAAAATGAGCATCCCATGGAAACAACCTTCCCAGTCTAGACTCACTAATCATTAAGTCTTTGATAATGCCATTACCAAGTATGGTGCTCTGATCTTGGGAAATAATTATGCCAGTCATCAGGATATAGATGGTACCATGGACAGAGCTTTCTTTGTAAAAGCAAGCTCATAGACAATTTTGGCAGGAGGGCTATAAATGATAGAGCATGCCATCTCTCACTACGGAGTGTCAGGATCAAAATGGGGAAAATATAAAATGTTTACCCGAGCCTGTGAGGTGGGTGATAATCTGCCACACTCCCACCTGCCATTAATTAGAATCAGGATAGCTAGACCTCTTATCTCTACTATATATCTTTTTCCTGTACAGCCAGATAAGAAAGAGTCAAAATTCCTAAAGAATGGGGATTCATGTTTTTAAAATCTAGGCATCTAAGGAAGGAAGAATATTAAAGAGGAAAGTTAAAAGATATGAACTATTGTAATTATAATGTTAACCACTGGGAAGTATAGTCTGGGAATCTTTCTAGTAGAAAAATAAGGAGAATTCCCTGGCAATCCAGTGGTTAGAACTCTGTGCTTCTTAACATCCCACATGCCGAGCAGCATGGCTAAAAAAACTCAACCAACCAACCAAACAACAGCAACAACAAAACCTATCCTGTGCTCTAGAGATATTTGGAAAGAGACAGTAGGGCTGGCCAAAAAGTTCATTTGCGTTTTTCGGTAACATCTTATAGCAAAACCTGAACGAACTTTTTGGCCAACCCAGCATGTAACTGTGACTTGATAGACATCACCACGCACTGGATATGGCCGGCCTAATACAGGCTAAGATGTATCATGTTTAACCAATTCTCTAATCGGTTTAATTCGATCTCATGAGAACAAAACATTTTAATTTCCCTGGAAAAAGACTGATTGTTTTCTGGCCATGGAAACAAGTAACTCTCAGATCTGGTATTAAAGTTTCAGATCTGGAAATGTCCTCCAGTTTCTAGACTCTATGTTATGTGGAGGTTCATGGCAAACTGAGAAGTCAGCTGAGAAGAATGACCATATACAGCTCTCACATTTGGGGAATGTGGATAATGAACAATGCAGATAACTATAAGGACCCATAATCCAGCAGGAGAGGGGGGTTTGGAGGGGCAGTTATACTGTGAGGGAGAGTGGAAAATATCACCCTGTAATGAGGAAGGAAGCTGGGCAGAACTGACTGAAGGAAAAATGCTCCCTTAGAGAGGGACCCAGAGTCAGATGATAAAATGGTCAGTTACCAATGCTAGGTCACTGAGACCTATGTCCTGCAAGCTTTCCACTTAGCTTTGCAAAGACAGAAAAGTCTTGTAAAAAAATAGTTCTTTCTAAAGTCACAAGCATATCTATTAAGAAGTATACTTTTCTTTTAAGACAGCTGAGGGTTAAAGTAAAAGATGAGGCAAGAATTCTTTTTGCTCTGAAATATCAAAATCATGCTGACTTTTGGGGGGATGCTTTTTGTTAGGTGATCCCACGAAGAAGAAACTGTCTTCATTCCGAAATTATATAAGGAAAATTCTTGGCCCTAGCCAACCTCTCCCTAATTAGCATATAGCAGTGTCAGAGAAATCCCCCAAATCTCATGAACACTTAGTGTTTGATGAAACTAATCCAGAAGGGAGGCACTTTCCTGGAATAGAACGATCAGCCGACTTCTCTCTTCTGTTAAACCTGTTGCACAACTTGTTGTATGACTCGTGATTGCACAAGCAAAGGCCACGGATTTTTATTACATATTATGCTACAAAAAGGATTGCAAAGAGCCAAAAATCCATTGAAGACCGAATGAAGGAATAAAAGTGTTCAAACTAGGGTGTGAATTATTTAAATACCTGCTGCTAATATATTTTCTTTTTTTTTTAGCTTTTTAAAAAAAATTTTATTAGAGTTTAGTTGATTTATAATGTTGTGTTAGTTTCTGCCGTATAGCAAAGTGAATCAGTTATACATATACATATATCCACTATTTTTTAGAAAAGAATCTAAAAAAGAGTATTGAGTAGAGTTCCCCGTGCTACACAGTAGGTCCTTTTTAGTTATCTATTTTGTATTTTCTACTAGTCAAATTAAGAAAAGCTAAAAATAAATTTAGCAAAAATAAATATATGAGAAATTAAAGACAATAATAAAAATAAACAAGGTAAGAGAAATTTTAAAAATTCAAAAGAATCTAACACTTGCTAAAATACACAATAAATAAAATATAAAAAAATAAGAAACAAACCAAGACAATTTCGAGTAATTGAAAATATACATTAGAACATTTAACGAAAATGCTGTTTAAAAGAAGACAACAATATAATCAGATAAAAATAATGCAAAATTAATATTATTCAAAAGACTAGGTTAAAGAAGAAAAATAAATGGAACAAAAAAAGTTAAATGATGCAATAATAATATTCTAAGATTTAATACCATGACACAGTGGCATATGTCCTTATAACAGAAAGCCAGTTAACACAGCACAAAATACTTTACTTTTATATATGTGCAAAAAGCCTTTATTTTCTTATTTTTTTAATTAAGAGTTTCCATTTTTGGAAAGTGAAAATGATCCGATATAGAAATACAATTTTATTTAGTTAAAATATTCATCACATTTATAATAGTAAAATAACAGAAACACTTAAGTAAAGGTTTAAGTTGACTCCAATAGAGTCACAATGGTCAGCTCCTCCTGCTGGATGGATCCTATCCTCTACTGCTCACTCAAGGATTTCTCTTCTACATTTTTCCTTCTGTATCTTGAATTGATAAATAATTCCTATCAATATTCAAACATACTTTAACATTTCTCATATCTTAAAATAGCCTTCAACCAGTAAAGCACTCATATCCAGACTGTGGAAACAATATCTACAAATCAATGAGGAAAAGGGAGCTAACCAAAGAGAAAAAAAAATGTGCAAAAATGTGTGAACTTCTGTCATACAGAGTGAAGTAAGTCAGAAAGAGAGAAACAAATACCGTATGCTAACACATATATATGGAATCTAAAAAAAAAAAAAAAAAGGTCATGAAGAACCTAGGGGCAAGATGGGAATAAAGACACAGACCTACTAGAGAATGGACTTGAGGATATGGGGAGGGGGAAGGGTAAGCCGGGACAAAGTGAGAGAGTGGCATGGACATATATACACTACCAAATGTAAAATAGATAGCTAGTGGGAAGCAGCCGCATAGCACAGGGAGATCAGCTCGGTGGTCTGTGACCACCTAGAGGGGTGGGATAGGGAGGGTGGGAGGGAGATGCAAGAGGGAGGAGATATGGGGATATATGTATATGTATAACTGATTCACTTTGTTATAAAGCAGAAACTAACACACCATTGTAAAGCAATTATACTCCAATAAAATAAATAAGTAAATAAATTCTTTAAAAAAAAAGTGTGAACTGACACTTCACAAAGGCAATGTCCAATTGGCCAATAAACATAGGACTACACTGGTCTTTAGTGAAGGGAAATTTAAAACCATATCACCTCATGGACATATATACACTACCAAATGTAAAACAGATAACTAGTGGGAAGCAGCCGCATAGCACAGGGAGATCAGCTCGGTGCTTTGTGACCACCTAGAGGGGTGGGATGGGGAGGGTGGGAGGGAGGGAGATGCAAGAGGGAAGAGAAATGGGAACATATTGTATATGTATAACTGATTCACTTTGTTATAAAGCAGAAGCTAACACACCATTGTAAGGCAATTATACTTCAATAAAGATGTTTAAAAATAAAATAAAATAAAATAAAACCATATCACCAAAAAAACCCACAAAACCATATCACTATTGATAAAGTGAAAATTTTAAAAAGACAGTAAGTGCTGGAAAAATTTCAACAATTGGAACTCATATACTCATAAACACTGTATAGGATTGCTTGGCTGTAATTAGTTAATATACATGTTTTTTATAATCCAGTAATTTCATTCCTAGGTAAATACATACATATGTTCACCAAAAGTCACACACTAGAAAAATACATGACTAGAAAATTATGACTTGTACATGGCAGCACTATTCATAAAAGTCCGAAACTGCACAATACCCAAATTCCCTTCAAAACCATGATAAATAAATAAGTTGTAGTATATTCAAATAATAGAAAATTAAACGGCAATGAGAATGAAAACCCTACAACCACCAGTAAGTAACAAAATGAATAATCATCACAAACATAATGCACAGCAAAGGAAGTCAGATACAAAAGAGAAGCCAGTACTGTTGTGTCAGACATAAACATAAGGGTCGCCCTTTGGGGGATAATGAGTGACTGCGTGGAGCCCTGGGGGCTTCTGGAAGGCGGTGATAGTCTATTCTTTGATCTGCAGGCTGTTGAGTTTCTGAAAATTCATCAAAAGGTATATTTAAGGTACATGCACTTTTTGTAAGTTTATGCCTAAAAGAAAAGTTAAAAAAAAAAACTTGAGGGCTTCCCTGGTGGCGCAGTGGTTGAGAATCTGCCTGCCAATGCAGGGAACACGGGTTGGGGCCCTGGTCTGGGAAGATCCCACATGCCATGGAGCAACTAGGCCCGTGAGCCACAATTACTGAGCCTGCGCGTCTGGAGCCTGTGCTCCGCAACAAGAGAGGCCGCGATAGTGAGAGGCCCGCACACTGCGATGAAGAGTGGCCCCCACTTGTCACAACTAGAGAAAGCCCTCGCACAGAAACGAAGACCCAACACAGCCAAAAATAAATAAATTAATTAATTAAAAAACAAACAAAAAAACTTGACCCCATATTACCCTCAGCTACCACACATGTATATGATCTTCTATAATAAGCTTTCTCCAATAAGTGTCCTGTACTTGCTACATTTATTGTATCCACTTTCTCACACTGTTTTCTCTGTAGAATCCATTCCAACTGGTCTTTGGTACCTGTTAGCAGTAGGACTCTTTTCAAAGCCACGGATGACCCTAAGCCAGTGGCTAGTTTTCTGTCTTCATCTTCCTCAACCTCCCAGCAGCACTTGCCACGTTGATCATTGTTCTTGAAAAATTTTTATCCTTTGGCTTTGTGACGCTACATTCTCCCCACTGGCCACTTCCTTGTAGTATCTCTTGCTCAATATAGCAAATAAAACCAGCAAAATGACGTAACTAGAATTCACACAACACTACAAACTTCAAATTACCTGTAAGTACAGAAGTAAATGCCTATTTTCAGCAGAGCCATCTCTCAACTTTGCAGACAGATGGGTCGGAGGTGGGGAGGAGGACTTGAAAAAACTGCTGAGGGAGAGGGAATAGGAGAAGAAATGGCCATGATTGATTTAAAATCTCCCCAGAAAGAGAAAGTCCATGGTAAGTGTGAAAATATTGAAATATATTTCTGATAAATCAGAGCACTGACAGCAGAGAAGGGAGCTCACGATGACAAGATTGAGAGGCCTTATTTCTGAAGGACGAGGATGTAATAAAGAGAGTGGTGTTTTTTGGAGACTGGAAGGTAAAGGGAAAAAAGAAGCAGGAGGGAGAAAATGTGATCATGCTAGAAAAAAAAGAGGATAAAAAAACAATATCAAGGGCATACAATCTCTGTCCAAGCTAACCAAATAATCCAAACAAACCAAGAATTTCCTACTCTTGAAACAGGAAACTTATAACACTTCGCACTGGCATCTTGTCCACAAACTGCATAGACATTAGCTGTCTGCATTTACACACCCCACTACTACAGGAGGAATACAGAGTGAGAATCAGACATTTTGTCTCCCAGGTGAAAGCCCTCTCTCAGGAAACCAAGCAAAAGCGGAAGAAAACTCTAAGGCAGTATTCTAAACTGAATTAAATATCCCCAGACAAGCATTTGTGGACTTACAGGCAGAATAAGAAATGTATATATTAAGGAAGAAATGAAATAAAATGTGATTGAACGCAGTGAAGAAGAAGCAGGAGGAGAAGGAGAAGAGGAAGAAGAGATGGAGGAGAAGGAAGAGTACGAGGACAAGGGAAAATGCTAACAGCAGTGACGACTGAGTTATGAGGTACCCCAGGGAGAACAGGCTTAAACAAAAATGTAATAAGGGACTTTGGAGAAAAGCAGGAAGATAATCAAGAGAATGAAAATGAGTTTAAAAAAGAAGTAAAAAGGGTGAGAAGAAAATTGGTTAAAATGAAAAAGAGGTAGATATAAAAACATCATATATTATGGAGTCTGACAATGAAAAACAAGTAATAAAACAGAGCCAGTATTTACTTCTTTAATACAAAAATTCCTGGACATAAAACAAGAACACTTTTTAAATATGGAAGACACCCAACAGGTACCTAAGAACTTTTCTTGAAACAACTACAGAGAAAAAGTTGGAAGCAATAATTCACTCACAGCAAAATGACACTTGGCTAAATTGTTAACCTATGGGACGAGCATCAGACACCTCAGCAAGACTCACTACTTCTCTGCTTCATTATCTGCCTTCCCCCACACTAGGAATACTGCTAGAAATCTGTCCACCCCTGGCATTATTCAAAAATCACTGGTGGGCTCCTGTCATACATTTATGTATGACCAGGACCTCTGGTCTACCTCTCTGGGCCTGGAGATCAAAGCCCAGGGACTCACCTTACCTCGCATTTACCTGAGTGAGTAATGAACCTCTGAATTACTAACACTCACTCACTGTGGTGAGGTGTGTTTTGACTTATGAAACTTTAAATGAGAGAGAGCTGGCTGGGTTAGACCTTAACAGTGGTCAACTTCAAGATATATGTTAATAAATCTATAAAACTTTAATGATTAAAAAAATCTTAAGGAGTTACAGGCAAATCCTTTTGACTTACAGGCAAAAAGATCAATAATTTAAAAGGACCAGAGAATTGACTGACACTACATTTCTTAAAAACAACATAAAAAGCTAAACAACAACAGAGCAGCATTTTCAATGAAAAAAATGTGAATCAAAGATTTTGCACTCAGAAAAACTGTCATTTAACTATCAAGGTTATAGAAAAAGGATTTTAAACATGCAAGAATCCAGGTTATACTGCACTCTCAAGATCTCCTTGGAGAATCTTCTAGAGTATGAGCCTCAGAAAGAGAAAAACAAATACCATATGCTAACACATATATATGGAATCTAAAAAAAAAAAAAAAAAAAAAAGAAAAATTGGTTCTGAAGAACCTAGGGGCAGGACAGGAATAAAGACGCAGATGTAGAGAATGGACTTGAGGACACGGGGAGGGGGAAGGGTAAGCTGGGACGAAGTGAGAGAGTGGCATGGACATATATACACCACCAAACGTAAAATAGATAGCTAGTGGGAAGCAGCCACATAGCACAGGGAGATCAGCTCGGTGCTTTGTGTCCACCTAGAGGGGTGGGATAGGGAGGGTGGGAAGGAGATGCAAGAGGGAGGAGATATGGGGATATATGTATATGTATAGCTGATTCACTTTGTTATCAAGCAGAAACTAACCATTGTAAAGCAATTTTACTCCAGTAAAGATGTTAAAAAATAAATTGAAAAAAAAAGAGATAACTGGGAGAATCTTCAGCGGAAGGAATTGTGATTAGCATTTATTCCACTAAACTGTAGAACTAAGATTGAGGCTCAGGTGTGGAGGAAGTGGAAGAATAGTGAATAAATATTATGTGTTCTTACAAAGTAAAAGTAATGCAACTAAAATAATGGAAGAAAGAAGAGCAAAAGAGGAACGTGGAATAAGCTCATTGTGTGGGCAATAGGCAGATGTCAAAAGATACTATTAAAAATCAACAGACCAAATAACAAACGTTTATATGAGAAACCAGGGTACTAAGACCATTAGAAAAGTACAATCGAAAAGGTAATCACTAGAAGAAAATATAAACTATTCTAAATACCAAATGAAATTTTAAAATGTAAAGAACAAATTATACAAAACCACTGCAGAAAGAAAGAATATATGACATGATACATACAATAATTGTGAAACTGTAATTGTATGAATTTATAAAAATTATAAAATATGAATTATTTCTCATATCAATAAATGTGGATGGGCTTAACTCAGCTATTGTAAGAAAACTTTCAATTTTACTAACAAAGTAATGTGAAGCTATAATTCTGTACATGAGCAATATACCTAAAATAAGGTGATCCAAAGGCTAAGATAAAGTTCAGGGACATTTTGGTCAAATGGAAACATTAAGAAAGTAGGATTTGTGATCCTTATAGTGAAGTCAGGTCCAGTAAAAAAAAAAAAAAAAGGTTAAGTGTGACAGAGGAGGACACTTTTAATGATTAAAGCCACAATTTCCAATAAAGACATAACAATTACAAATATGTATATGCCAAACAAATAATACACTACTGTCTTTATAGAGCAGAAACTATAGGAAATAGAATATAAAAAGGAAAATCTATGAACTCTTGAAATAATCTTCTTGAATAAAACTAAGACACACTGAAAATACAAAATATCTTAAAATAACGATTAGAAATAAACTACATGTTATATATAGAAATATTCAAAGCAGTAATCAGAAGCAAATAGACTAACATCATTACCGCAGAAAAACGTAAAGGATGAACAGAAATGAAATAACCTTTTTCACTCTTTTTCTTCTTCTTCTTCCGCTACCTCCTCTCTCCTCTTTCCTTCTACACTGATTCCTCAGAAGCTCTTTTTGGGGCGCAGCAGGACTGCTTTGAATGGGAGGTAGCCATGGTGGCTGAGTCAGTGCCCCGAGCTGACCGACGGGAATGAGCTCATCCACAGCCTCCCCATCATCAGCATCCCTCACCAGAGCAGCACATGTGCTACAGCTCATGAATGTACATTGTCATCATAATCTGCAGAAGTCCAGAGTTTACATTACAGTTCACTCTTGGACGTGTATCCATGGTACCATAAAGAGTATTTTCACTGCCCTAAAACTCCTCTGTGCTCTGACTATCCAACCCTCTCTCCTTGTCCAGAATGTCATATAATTGGAATCGTATAGTATGTAACCTATTCAGACTGACTTCTTTTACTTAGTGATATGCATTTAAAGTTCCTCTGTGCCTTTTCATGACTTGAGAGCTCATTTCTTTTTAACGCTGAATAATAGTCCATTGTCTGGACGTACCACAGTTTATTAATCCATTCACCTACTGAAGGACATCTTGGTTGCTTTCAAGTGTTGACAATTATGAATAAAGCTGTCATAAACAACTGTGTGCAGGTTTTTGTATAGACATAATTTTTCAATTCACTTGGGTAAATAGGAGAACGACTGCTGGATCATGTGCTAAGAGTGTGTTAGTTTTATAAGAAACTGCCAAGATGTCTTCCAAAGTGGCTGTACCATTTTGTGCCAATTTGAATTTCCCTGATGACATATGATGTTGAACATCTTTTCATATGCTTGTTTGCTACCTGTCTACCTTCTTTAGTGAGATGGCTATTAAGGGCTTTGGTCTACTTTTTAATTGGACTGTTTATTTTCTTATGGTTGAGTTTTAAGTGTTTGTATAATTTAGATAACAATCCTTTATCAGATGTGTCTTTTGCAAATATTTTTTCCTAGTATGCGGCTTGTCTTCCCATCCCCTAGACATTGTCTTTCACAAAGCAGAAGTTTTAAATTTTAATGAAATTCTGCTTATTAATTACTTATTTTATGGATTATGCCTTTTGTGTAACTAAAAAGTTATCACCATTCCCAAGGTCATCAAAGTCTTCTGTTATGTTATCTTCTAGGTGGAAAAGGCAATTTTTTAAAAACCATTGGAAAAACAGTAAATTAGGTTTGAAACAAAGACTGAAAAATATAGATGTGGACAGTAATATTTTTGGTGACTTTTTGCCTTTCTCCTTACCCCAATTATTATAGATTAGCATGTTCTGCTTTTCCAATCAGAAAAAAAATTTTCAAATATGTCCTTGTTGTCCTTTTATGTTGTCCATAGACAGTTTACCTCTTTTTATCATACTTGGGTTAAATATGTGCACCTAGGATGGTAGGGAAAGTGAGGGATGAGAGTCTTTCTCTACACAGCAACAACTGGCATCAGCATTTTGAAAAGCCCTCTCTTCAAAAGAGAGAGGAGAAGTGATTCTAAGCATGGGCTTCAGGAGTCAGATGGAAACAGTATGAGTCCCAGCTCTGCCTAGTACTCAGTATGTGACTGTGAGTGAAGGATTTAACCTCTCCAACCTTCATTCAGTTCCACTACCTATGTAGTGAAGATCATAAAAGAACCTTCTTTTTGCTTTGTTGTGAAAAGTTAATGAGATGGTATGCTTGACATGGTGCCTGGTACATGACACTAGTCGATAAACTGTGCCTTTATTTTTTTTAATTCACCTCTCTTATTAACACCAAATACTCCGTGTATTCATGTAATTCATTTTGTATAAAGGTATCAAAACCCACACACTGATACAAATGCACAATGAATAATTAAGAAAGGATTATTCACCTCACTGAACAAATCACAGCAAGACTTTCTTAAATTATAAGCCACTATAATACATTTACTTTGTGTTAATAAGTAATTCCCAAGACACTTTCAATGAACACATAAATATATATATATAAAGAGAACCAAGCAATTAAGATTTATATACATGAAGAATATACACATCACATTTACATAATGTCAATCATCCTCAGTAATGCTAAAGCAGTTGAACATTTTATTATCCAGAGCAGTGCCTTCATTCTAGATTATAATCAGCTAGAGAACAAAGGCTATATTTAACTTGCCTTCTTCCTTGCCTTGTATTTGTATACACTACTAAAAAAATATTGTCAACAAGCTGACTTGATGTTTTCCAAAGTTTCTCTGAACTGATCCTGTTAACGTGAGTGTGCAATACAGAGAAACAAAAAAAGTCCTTTTGTGCTAGACTCTGCTCCTCCCTCCAGGTGACTCTAAGTGTCAGGGCAAAATGAGGCTGTCCTTCCTCGGGGCTGGACGGACCAGGCTGTCCAGATTCAGGGAGAAGAGCGTAAGCATCCCATGGTGTAGAAAGCCTGGATGGTGGAGCTGCTCAGGATCAAGAGGACACAAATGAAAGTGCTCAGCCGGTCATTGTACGGTCGATGAATAAACGTGAAAGTGGTTCTGAGAAATGTACTCTGGACTGAAAAAAAAAATAATGCTGGTACTATTACAACCTTGCCATTAGGAGACAAAGCAGAGGTTTTCTGCCAGAAAAATTCAAGTGAATGTAGAAGAACCAGCCACCTCAAGTGGGAAGCAGCCGCATAGCACGGGGAGGTCGGATCAGTGCTTTGTGACCTCCTAGAGGGGTGGGAAAGGGAGGGTGGGAGGGAGACGCAAGAGGGAGGGGATATGGGGATATATGTATACATATAGCTGATTCACTTTGCTATACAGCAGAAAGTAACACACCACTGTAAAGCAATTATACGCCAATAAAGATGTTGAAAAAAAAAAAAAAAGAATCAGCAGCCTCAGCAAGAGGGAGGGGATGTCTGCTTTGTTCTTAGCCCATCACCTCCAAGCTCCATCTGTGAGGAGGCATGATTTTCTGTACACGAAGAGGCATCCTACCTATCTAGGCCTGAAAAGATGCCCTGGAGGAAACAAAACATTGATGTGGAATTTAAAGGGCAGTGGAAACAATAAAAAACATAGAAGGTCAATGGATCCAAAGTCTGCCAGCCAGAGCTTGCCGACCCCTCCTCGTTGGGAAGGCAAGGAGACCCTTACAAAGCACACTGGGTCAGGGCACTGACAGGAAAACGGTCCTTCTTCCTTGAGCACAATGATTTGTCTCAACCAAAGACCCTCACTTAGGAAAATCTTTCCTGCTCTGCACAGTGTCTTCACTTTTTTATCAAATCATTCTTCAGGTAAAAGCTGTCACATGGAGAATGTTTGATTACATTGGTTCTTTGAAGAAAGAATAGTTTCTTGAAGCACATCCTCTGTTAGTGGATACAAATGTCTTTAAGAGTCACAGGCACAATCTTACACTGGCTAAAATCAAAAGACAGTTGCTACTTTCCTGGCACACAGGAGCTAAATGAATGAAAATGATACGCACACACACACATACAAACACACACGAGCCTTTCTTTTTTCTTTCTGCAGAGTAGAGGTTCTTTTCATGGAATGCAATTTATCTGTTTATATTTTCTTAGAGACCACTTCTACTTTTACAGCCCATGAAGCCCTAGCTAATATTTGCCGACCTTCTCTTTTGAGCTCTAACCACATCTTCATTCCCTTCCTTGCTCTACTTTGGACTACCTACCTGAGGTGAAATAATTCACTAATTCTATGTAAAATCACATTGCATCTATTTCTGCACTTGTATGTGAGACTGGTTGTGTTTAAGGTGCATCTATACTCAGTAAGTTAAACAAACATAAAAACCTAGAACCTTAAAAATGTCAAAATGTTAAAATCCATTAAAACTAACTTTGAAGTGGATGCTATTAATTTCCCATCTTTGTGATTGCATTTGTTTGATTTTCAGTGTTACTCTGGGTCTGTGGCAAATTGTTGCTTTTGTCGAAGTACCTGTAATTCCACAGGGGAGAAAAAGAAAAGGAGAAAGAAATCGGGAGAGTTAGGAAAATGTACATAACAATGGTATATTTAGGAAAAGATGATGTAGATTGCTAACTGTTATGCACGTGCTTGTAAGATTTACTTTTGAAACACCAGTTAGATTTTGATTGTAATATTGGCATTGGAAACATTAGAAGCATACTTTTATTTCCTTAATTTTTTAGCTTGTAGGGAATATCTCTTATTTAGTTTATTATATTTATTGTTGAAAAAGTGTGAATGAGTAATCTGACAATACATAATGGAAATTCAGAAGACATAAAAATCTAAATATCTTAGGTATCTATACCTGACATGGCTCATGATAGCATAGAAAACAGGACTATTCTTAGCCTGACCCCTAGTGTTAAGAGCAAATAAGTGTGGATTCCGACAATACTAAACAAAAAAATTTGTTTCAAAAGAAACACATACCCATAGTTTTTTCCATTATAAAATAGTTCATCCTTAGTGAGTAAATACGGAGCACAGAAGCATCAATCCAGAAGAAGCTCAGAGATTAACACCTTCATTTGATAGAAGAGAAACCTGAGCCTGACAATTTTTAGGATCACAGAATTAGTCTGAATCAGTTTATGGAGCTGCATTTCAATCTCTGCACCCACTCCACTGGCCATAGATCTATTTTACATCCATGGAAAAACAATCACTGGCTTTTAATCCCTGTCATCACTGCTTCCTGAGCCCTGCCATGGCTAAGATGCAGGTACACTCACTCCTTGCCTGACTGGAAGTTGGTAGGCAAGTTCAAGTTAGTCCAAGGGCACAGCAGAAAGGGCCAGAGAAAGAATTTATTCTTTATTAATCCAGTTCTGAGTTTAGAGTTGTATGACTTTTCTCCAGGCAACAGAGACAATCTTAGTAATTATCCACTTATTTACAAGACATTCCCAAATACAGCTCCTTAATTCAACCAACTCCCTCTTTTCTCTGGTAGGAAGAAATCTCTTCTTACAGCAGAAGCCCTCTGAAGCTTTCATCCATGACTTCAGGTGATAATGTTCTTGGCAGATAAAGAAGAGGAGAATTGTGAATTGTTTGCTTATTTTCCTTAAGATCTGAACATCCAGCTCTTCTGATCTCCTTTGTGCTTATATACTGTATATACCCCCAAATCTGCATTTTTTTTAATTTATGAATTTTTCACTTCTCTTGATCCTGAATTCAAATTATAAAAGTTTCCCAATGATGACTGGTTAGCTTTCAATGTTGGATAATTCAACTTTGCTTCCTATATCCAAACTAATAAAGACATTTGCTTCCTAAACCAGGAGGTTGTCACCAGGGTATTCTAAGATACTTTTGACAAGATGTAACCTATCGAGTTAATTTTTCAGCAGAAGTCTGAGCAGCTAATGTTCTAGTTAACACTCAATTTCCTATCTTGGGAATATTTATAAGATGATTAAAGAAAGTCATGCTTAGAAGTTGCTTAATTATTATTGGTCTTAAAATGACACAATTCTCATTGTCTTAACTGTTAATTCTCTTGTCTCTTAGGGTACTGATGGAAACATTGGAATAAAAAAAGCATTTTTGGAGATATTGTTAAAATAAACTTGCAATACAACTCTGCAAAATTTTTGATGGAGCAGTTGCCAATGATGAGTGCTGTGTATACATTTGAATGTTTGCAGTGTTTAGAAAGTTTGCCAAGATTAAAGAAGAAACATACACGATAAAGATAATATCTTGAGTGAATACTAACTCTCTGATGTAAACAATGGTGATTAGAATCCCCTTGTCCCTGAATCAGCTTAACTGCTATCCCTTTACCCACCCCTCCAGAGCTCCTTGATTCCTGTCTGATTTCCAAATATGGGGCCCAGCATCCTAACCATTCTATGAGCTCCTCCACTAGCATTCTGATAAATCTCCTTTGATTTTCAACATTGGTTTCTGTTGCTTGTATCCAAAATTAATCCAGGTTAGCAACATTACAGGTTAACAAGCAAAAGCTGAATTTAGTTCCAGGCAAAATAAGGCTGGTAGCAATGACAATTCCTATCCATAAACCCAGAGAGGAAGGTAGCACTCTACGGAATGAAATGGCTAGATTAGTTAATTGCATTGCCACTGTGCTCATCCAAAATCAAATTCATATGAATATATGTATGGATACATAAAATACCTCTGCTCATCCAAAATCTAATTCCTATCTCTATTATAGCAAGACTACTTTGGGAGAGTTGCACTGCTTCTGCCATGAAAAATAAGAGATGTTGTAGATCCTAGGGTCACAAATGCCAGGCCATAGCACTCTCTGAGGCAAACATGTTTATCATAAGAAGCAGCAGGACGGGTACAATAAACCCATTCGATTCACAATGTTACCACGGTCAATTGAACATGAATTTCCTGGAAGAAAATCAAACATCAAAATAAAAATTGAGTTCTGGGACAAAAGTCTGTCTTGAGCCACCGTAATAAATAGAGTTGGTCCTCTCTTGATTCCCAGGCCTGAAACAGTTCACAGACAACATGCATAAAAGAAGGCAGGAGGGACTTCAAAATGAACCTTGCAATGTATCCTTTATGTATACCCTGTGAAACTGGTCCTAACCATAATCAAAGGGTCTTAAAGCTACTTACCAGGGTAATTCTTTAATGGAATGGAAATACCAGATCTTTCAAGGGTTATCAGGCACTGTCTCAGAGCTAATTCCTGGGAACTCAAAACACTGCTGATCTAGCTTCAGTGTAGCTTTATTTTAAGGTGTAGACTTTCAGAGTTCTCGGCACTTGCCAGGCACCTTTATGGATCTTGAATTTCAACTTTTGTCCCAGCAGTCTGTGAACTGATTGAAGATTTTTTTCAACCTCTTAGGCTTTCAGGATCTAGGAGGAAATTGTTCCCTCCTAAAAGCCAGAATCACCTCTTGGGAGTATTTTTGTTTTCTTAGATATCACTCCCTTAGTTCTCCATAGACTTGATAGCTCTTAAATACCATTCAAAGGATTGAAAAAACTTTTGTTCATCTTCTATAGTTTCCTCTTATGTGTGTGTTGTCCGAAAGACTCTTCTGCTTTAATGTAAAACAAAACTTCTCAGGTACTACGTTGGAGTGAAAATCTTCAAGGATTTTGAGAAAAGACAGAGAAGAGGTATTTTTTTCTCAATTTTGTTTGTAAAATATGAAGAAAATGAAGGAAGGTGACTATAAAGAGAAATATTTAAGGAAACTGGAGTTTATTGGGTCCTTTTGAACTTCAATTTAACATTTCTCATTCTTAATTTCCTGTGAAATTTTTAAGTGAATATAGTAAGTTTGTTTTCCCCTAAACTATTATTTTTGTCCTATTTGCTATGAGATAATTTATATTTCCACACACACAAACTGGCTGTAATTCAGAAAGAAAATACAGCCTCTATTATAATTAAATAATTTTAATGTAAATAATGTGAAGAAAGCCCCACATCATTCAGAGACCTGACCGATTCATCTGCAGGAGAATGAAATAGCAAATGGTGTTGTAAGGAGCTGGTAAGAAAAAGTTGGATAGTAACACTGGAATCTCATTTCCCTGAACTTTGAAATGATTTAGCTTTTAATATTTTTCTCTTGTCCGGGATAGATCAGATGCCTCCAGGAATTTCTGATTAGTTATATAGTTTTAATTTTCAGTGTGATGACCCTGTGCTACCCATGTCTTCTAAGCATGGATTAGGAGTCAGATTTCTCTGTAATTACTGTGATGCCACTGAAAATATGTTGATCTTTTGGACCAAGAAACTCAATATTTGAATGACAGTGATTTTCATGGGGTAAGCAGTGTTTTCCTGAGCTGTTAAAAAAAACAATGTTTGATATGTCACACTGTACTTTCTTTTGAAACAGGATAAACGAATTTGGATGACAGATCCCAATGAAACATTAATTCCATCAGTATTTGAAATATTAATCAGGATATCTCTATAGATTAAAAGATATGTTCAGAAGGCAAAGAAAATATTGGCAGTTGATACATAAGTTGTTTATATTTAATTTATCTTTCCTCCCCTACTTAAACTTACAGAGAATTGAGAATATAAAGGCAAAAGAAGCAGAACACAGAAAAGGAGACTTTTATCATTCCTAATTGATCAGCTAAATATTTATATGAAGTTCTCAAACAACTGATTCAGAATAGCACTTTCTAAGAACAGCTTTTCTAGAAACTGAGATTCTTTACAGAAAATTAATAATACAGAAAAACTGTATTTTAATACTACAGGATTAGAATGTAATAATCTGGTGAGTCAGATATCTTTTATTTATTTTTGTATTGCTATCTCGACTTTTAACTGCTTAAAAATCACTCAGAAGGTCCAGGGGACATAGTAATATCAGAAACTGGTATATCCATGCTTTTAATCATTTATAAAGGTAAATTGGATTGAATTTACACACTACTGTCTCTCGAAAGTTGTGTATTTGGGGATAAAAGTCAACTTAAATAGTCCCTTTTGTTTTTTATTGTAGGAAAGCGAAAAATCACAGGTCATTAATGTAATAAACGTAACTTATTTCCTCTAATTCATAATTCTCTTCCAAACTATACTCAGTTTACATTCTGTTTGAATTCTGCCAGCAAAGAAAGACCAGTATAAAATATAATATTTTAAGCAATATATCCCATCACAGAAAACATGGAATTTCTGCAAGAAGGGAACCACAAGGAATTGTGAACTTTAGCAATGCAATTACCTTGATGCCTCAGGCATATAACATAGCAGTCAGGGCTTTATGTGCATCATTTTAAACATACAGATTAGTGTCCAATGTCACCCTGAGAAAAATCCTTCATAAGCGAAGTTCAAAACCTACTGTCTAATGCAGGGGTCCCCAAGCCCCGGGCCATGGACCGCTACCAATCCGCGGCCTGTTAGGAACAGGGCCTCACAGCAGGAGGTGAGCGGCGGGCGAGCGAGACAAGCTTCGAGACAAGCTTCACCTGCCGTTCCCCATCGCTCACATTACTGCCTGAGCCATCCCCCACCCCGCTCCCCATCCGTGGAAAAATTGTCTTCCATGAAACTGGTCCCTGGTGCCAAAAAGTTTGGGGACCGCTGGTCTGAAGAGATGCAATCTCTAGTGCAGGAGTGCTGATTCTCTAATGTGCATCTCACTGCTAGGGAGACTGAAAGAGAGAATTCAGAAGACTTTCTTCAAGTACAGTTCCTACAGTAACCCTATTTTACACTCCTTATTCAGCCTTTAAGTCCCCCCAAATAACACCTTAACCACATGTTAATACTGTTCATGTAATACTGTTAAGTATTAAGTATTTTGTGAAAAAATGCTTGAAATATGGGTAAATTCTATATTCTAGTCTCAAAACACTATCACTTTAAAAGTTTTAGTTCATGAGATAAATAATCTGCATATTTTCTGGTCTAAAACTATTTTTTAAAGTGATTAAAGCCATAATAATTTAGAAGCCAACAGAGGACTCTTCAAACCTAAAAAAAAAAATTTAGAAGCCAACAGAGGACTGATAAGATATCTGAGTTATAATTCTGACTTGTCCATTAACTATTAGCAAGACATTATGCAAGATACTTAATCCTTTTCAGTCTCAGTTTTCTCATCTGTAGAATGAAAAGGGTTGAACTTGCGTATTTCTTAGGTCCCTTACACCTCAATTAATGAATTTGAGGTAGAGACCATCGAAGAATTTAAGGAATTCCCCATATTCTGGAGAATTAAGACAGTATTGAATAGTGTCACAGTATCTGGAGTGGACCAGGGCACTGGATCATGCCTACTTATACCTTTGTGATCAGAAGTAAAAACTGGGCCTACTTGTTTGGTGGTAGGTGTCTTCAAAAGTCTCAGTTTCATCAAGGAGGGTGCAACCAAAGCACACATGCTCCAAGAGCATTTCCTTCTCCCCAGGCTGGAATCGAGTGGCACGCTGGGACTAACAGCATGATACCTCTAGAGCTTTTACACTCTTATCAGGGGTGAAGAGAGAGCCCCAGGACCACTCCTCTCCATTGCCCACACTCAGCCCTTCCAACACCACCTACTTTGAAACAACAGAAACTAACTTTGTTCTGCTTGATTCTTCTGTCTTCAGTCACCATAAGAAGTTCCAGACCGAGGACATCAGTCACCCTCCAGTCTCTGATGGCTTCTTTTCTCTCCCCTTTTTTCCACCTCTAACTTCTGAAAAACTTCCTGTGCCCTCTGGACCTCACCTTCGATCATCAGCACATCTCCCTGCATTCTTAGCCTCTTCTCTAAATGCTCCTTTCATGTTTTTTTTTTTTTTTAAGGAATTTATTAAATTTATTTGATTTGGCTTCGTTGGGTCTTTGTTGCTGCGCGAGGGCTTTCTCTAGTTGCGGCGAGCGGGGGCTACTCTTCATTGCGGTGCGTGGGCTTCCCATTGCAGTTGCTTCTCTTGTTGCTGAGCACAGGCTCTAGGTGCGAGGGCTTCAGTAGTTGTGGCTTGCGGGCTCTAGAGCTCAGGCTCAGTAGTTGTGGCGCATGGGCTTAGTTGCTCCTCGGCATGTGGGATCCTCCTGGACCAGGGATCGAACCCGTGTCCCCTGCATTGGCAGGTGGATTCTTAACCACGGCGCCACCAGGGGAGTCCCTCCTTTCATTTTCTTGATATAACAAAACCTGACTCTCTCCTGAGGACCTTACCTCCTCTCAACCCTCTCAAATGGTGGCTGTATTTCCTTCTACCTTGTATGTTGTGCTAGAGGGTGGGGCAGGAGGTTGAATTGCTCTTCTTACTTGTTATTTTCAAACTATTCTCCTTCCCTTCCTTCTAAAGACCCCTCAAGCTTTGAATTTCATAAATCAGATAATTATTTTTATAACTTTTTTGGTTTGTTTTCTTTTATTTATTTATTTATTTGGTTGTACCAGGTCTTAGTTGCAACAGGCGGGCTCCTTAGTTGCGGCTCGCCACCTCCTTAGTTGCGGCATGCATGTGGGATCTAGTTCCCCAACCAGGGAATGAACCCAGGTCCCCTGCATTGGGAGTGCTGAGTCTTATCCACTGCACCACCAGAGAAGTCCCAGTTTGCTTTCTTATTTCCACTCATTTCTATTGATTCTAGACCCTAGCTCCCATCATGGACTTTCTCCTGTTTTAATTCTTGGCAATTTTGGGATACATGTACTAATCCTTCCCACACTCTGGCCTCTCAATTGCTTGATCTCCTTTCCACAATGACTTTATGTGTCTACTCTTCTCAGACACTCTCATGGTCACACCCAAGATCTCATCATTACCAATAACGATACAACAAAATGGCAACCTCTGTTCAGATCCTAATCTGTGACACTAAATAAAAGGACAATCAGGTGCCCTGCTCAACAACAGACAGGGCTAATTGTCCTGAGACACTGAGAATTCAGACTGGCCCAAACTCCTCCCCCTGCTGAAACATAAAACATGGAGCTACTGGGTGTCTCTTGTTCTTGATAGAGGGAACCAAACAAAGATGTGTATTAAGACTATTTGTACGATTTACACCTGTGCTGTTTTAACACTAAACTACAAAAGCCATAAATGTTCTAATACAATCTGCAAGCACTGAAAAAAAAAAAGAAAAAAAGGGTGACGGAAGGAGTAGAAGACTCCTATGTCACTAAAAATTAAAAAAAAAAAAATAAAGCACACAAAATAATAGCTGTAAGTTAAATCCACTCATGGAAATAGTGATTTGAATTTACCCTTTGAAAGCAACTTAAATGAGATTGACCAGGTTAGTGTGTTCAAATTAGGGCTATGATTATCTAGGTTGTTCAAATTCAAATTTCAAATGCAAGTTATTGTCAAAATGCAAGGGATTTAGTTTACCCTAGCAAAAGAGTTCTATTTTCTAATTACAGGCTTAATGTTAAATTAGGTCTTATTTCTCTGTAGCAGCAAAGTAATCAGAGGAGAATCCCATGCCTCTATTAAACATTTACATTAGAACTGCCTAATTACACCAGGATTTGTTTGGGTAGCAGTGGCAGATGTTCTGAAAGGCTGAGGAAAACACAGTCACTGTTTCATAGGAGTTGGGCATCAACTTAATGACCATCTTGACATCAGAGCAGGATATGTGAGTGAATGAAATCAAGAAATGTACTGGATGTTTTTCAGTATAACTCATTACAATAGATAATCTGAGCACCTGTAATGAAGGTATTTGCTCTTCATCTGCCTCAGGAAAATATTGCAACAATTCACAAAAAGAAGCCCAGAAAACTTGAAGCATTTCAAAATTCAGTGTTGTAGAAACAGAAAGCTATTTAAATTATTGTAATCAGAGTTTTAATGTTGAAAAAAAATCCACATAGGCTACTTTTGTGATAACTGGCCACACATTTCCTAAGCCCTTTTTATCTTCACTTATACATGATATTTGTAATGCTATGAGATTTTACTGGTATAAGCCCTGGTGGTTCACAGTTGAATAGAAGGCACTAAGTTAGTCACTGCCCTCAAGAAGAAGTGCAGCTGGCTCTGTTTCCTCTATTTCATCTCGTGATACAATGCTCGAAGGGGTAATCGTGGGTCAGAGAAGCCAAAGAGGAAAGAATCAGGACTGTCCAGGTGACATGGTTCATGCTCAAAGAAATAAGCTCTGGATCCAGGTTTACTCCATGTCTTCTCCTGCCCCCCTGCTTGATGCCCAAGATTCCTCTATAATAAGCTCCTTTCTCAGGTTGGGGACATTCCCTCAGGCTCTGTGAACTTCCTCTGCTCAGAATAGGCTTGTTCTCATCCATTTTCCTAAGAGTTTACTCAAACCTGGATCTTCCCTCTCTGTCTAACTCTCTCTGACAAATTGGTTGGATGGTCTGCCTGATTTTCATTTGAAATCCTTCCCCATGAACCTACTCCTGGGTGACCCCCAACCCCGGGTTCCACATATTGCAGCTCACGGACCACTGACCCCCTCGACATGCCCCCACTTCCCACTGAATCTGGCCACATTCCTGGGACACACAGCGCACAGGACCCCTGCATTCTCAGGAAGGGGGTTCAGATAATATTTATTTGTAAAAATATTTTAATGTGGGACATGTGGAGGCAAAAAGTTGGTCGTCAATAAGTCGTTAGTTGGACTAACAGTATGCAGCATTGCTTTGAGCAGAAAGTTCCTTTTCTTCTCTAAGCCCCATTAGGGTCTTTCCTACAATCTGCAGATTTCATTCTTAGCCTTTTCATCTGCAAGTACTCAGAGAGGACATCAAGGAAAATCCTTACCATTGATTTTTGTTATTGTTGTCTTAATTTATCATCCTATGAACGGCCTCCTGTGTTTGCTTGGTTCTGTCATCATCTTTATAATCAGAGAGCTCTTTGAGATCTACAAATTTTTTTCTGGATGGTATTTTTCTGCTCCCACTAATTTTCTAGATGGTGTGGAATTCACAACCACTTCAAGCTCTTTTTAGCAAGAAAAACAGTTTTCTGTTTGGGATCTAAGTCCCAGAGCCACCACAGTCAACTGCCCTCATGGCAGCTGCAGCTGAGGGGGATCTCTGCCTGTTCCATTTCACAACTGTCGCATCTACAGACGCGCGCTGAGCTGTGACACCTGTGGCCACTCGTTCATTCCGCCTGCCCTTCTCTGGTCCTCTGCATACCCTCTGAGCCATGGGTTCTCTCCTGAATGTTCCATCATAAAATGAGATTTTAATGCAAGTTCTGACCGCCCCCCCTCACATGTTCACATGACCTCAGTGACTGACTGTTTCTCTACTAAAGGCTGAGATGCTTTTCCTGGAGAAAATGAATGTGGCAACGATCTAACTGTAAAGAAACCACCCCTCCATGCCACTGACAGAGGAGGGACATGGAAGGGATATGGCTTAATTTCCACTATGCACACGTATATCAGGCACACTTAATTTTGTATTAATTTCCCATCCTTTTACCAAGATATGCAATGATTCTCAGGAAGAAGCCAACAGACATATTCAGTAAAGATGGCTGAAATATAAACATTATATTTTCCTGACTCTGGAATTCTGTTGTATTCTATGAAGACAGTATTTCTTATCAAGTTCTAAACAAGGGCCATGACTATCGATTAAACTGAGTTTTAGGAAGTATGGAAGAGAAAAATAAGAGAAGCAAGTTTCTCTCTGTTATGAGTTGAATGGTGTCCCACAAAAAATGATATGTTGACATCCTAACTCTCTGTGCTTCAGCATGTGACCTTATTTGGAAATAGGATGATTGCAGATGTAATTAGGTAAGTTAAGATGAAGTCATGCGGAAGCAGGGTGGGCCCCTAATCCCATATGACTGATGTTCTTATAAGAAGATGGCCATGTGAAGACAGAGACACACAGGGAGAATGCCTTGTGATGATGAAAGCAGAGATTAGAGGGATGCAGCTGCAAGCCAAGGAATGCCAAAGCTGACAGCAAACCACTAGATGCTAGGAAGCGGCAAGGAAGGATTCCCCTGTAGGTTTCAGAAAAAGTATGGACCTGCTAACAATTTGATGTCAGGTTTCTAGCCTCCAGAACTGTGAGACAATTTCCCTTGTTTTAAGTGAACCAGTTTGAAGTACTTGTTATGGCAGCACTGGGGAACTAATACACTTTCCTTCTCCCTAATCCCAAAGCTGGGCCAGAGCAAATGCTGTAGCGATCTGTGGTCACTGATGCAGCCTCCCTGGACTGATCTCAGGGAGGCAGCGCTGGGGGACAGAGCATCACAGAAACTGCAGGAAATAGTCATGAGTGTGACTGTCGCAAATACTGGAGCTCCCATCCAAGTATGGTGTTTAGGATTTGCTGAGAACCCAATGTCAGGGGAGAATAAAAAGAGCAGCGTTTTAGAGTCAGACAGATCTGGGTTCTAATCTGAGCTCTGCTGACTTCTGACTTCTGATTTTGGAAATGTTCCCTAATCATTTTGGTCTTTTGTGTCTTAAAGTTTGAAATATAATTACTAATGTCTGTCTTAAAAGGTTTCTATATGGTTTGGGAAATAAATATATATAAATTACCCAGAAATGGCTATTGCAGTGACCATAGAGAGTTCAAAATATTTATAATGCACAAAAGAAAATGCATCAATTAACGTTTATCGACAGCTTTGTTGAAATGATTTTCTCTAGGCCTCTACCCAGGGGACCTGGTTTCGTGGCCAGGGAGATTAGTCTCTGCTCTGTGCTAAAGCCACATACAAGGGTTGTGATTAACTCTAGAAAACTGAGAACCATTCCAGCCCTTTCTGGATTTTCCTATTTATAAAAGACTAGTGACAGTAACTATTGCCACCGGGTGCAGACTATGTGTCAGGCATTGGAGTAAGTTTTAAGCTCATTATCCTCTTTTGTTCTCATAACAAGCTCATGAAATATCATTATCCCAATTTTTAGATGACTGATTTGAAGCTGAGTTAGATTAGGTTGCTCACGTACAGTCCAGCAGAAAGTGGTAGAGCCATGATTCTAATCCAGTTCACTCTAGCTTTTAATTACATTAGTCGCTCTAAAATGTTTTTTAGCCAGAACATCCCTGTTTATCAAAATATTATCCATGCTCTTTTTATCAAAATGTTTCCCAATTTCATTTCTCATAATACTATCTAGATCCCTAATAAATAGAACAGACAAATCTAGCTGGTGTGGTTCAAGCCCAGAACTCTAGGGCCTGTAGAACAAAATGAAAAGCACTCACTTTAGCGCAAGCTGCTTCCCAGAAACTACTTTGAGAAGTAGAAACTACTTGAGAAATATAAACAGGCTACATACATGTGACATTTAACGTAAGGGAAACGGCAGTACTGCCCTGTCAGGGTGCCCAGTAGCCCGGACACTTTTCCCACTCTTGAGTTTAGACAGTTTAGGCAAGATAACAGTGCCATTTCCAATGACAGCAGGCACCCTCTTCTCCCAGCTTCCACAGAAAAAGGCAATGCGGATCACTCATTATCCAACTTGATGAGCTAACAGCAAAGAGACTGGAAGAAGCAGAATGCAGAGAAGGAGAGTTTTCAAAGCATTCTTAAAAAATGTTAGACTCTGTTCTCTTAATCACATCACTACACCCACATGCACCGAGAATTTCACAAATAATTTGAGGCAATGCAGACATTGCCCAGAAGGAGTTCCCCACCCAGGGCACCAATCAACACATGGATTACTGCAGATTTCCAGTTGTCTGTACTAATGCATCCTATGTAGCAAAGTCCTTAGACTGATGTTACTTAGCATGACCTACTTTGGTATTTCTCACTTTTTGTACAGTTTTTCTCCTCACTGTGTTGTTTCTTAGAAATTTATTTCAGCCTTGATTTTCATTTTCACTTCTTTTACTCAGCTTCAGCTTTGCTAGCATTTGATGAAACGACCTTTTTATGAACGTGGAATTTACTGATTATCCTTTGAGAATTGGAAGCAGCTACACTCAAGGCATTCGGTCCTCTGATTCTTGGTGAAGGCCAAGATGATCCAGTACTGTTCCTTTGGTGATTACATAAAGAGGTCCTTCTTTGACATCTGATGATTATACCTGTTTTGGTGATTACTTTCTAGAACTGTGTTGGTGCTTGTAGTCAAAACTCTGAACTTCATCCTGAATGTCACTATTTGGCAGAGAATGTCAAATGATGTGAACAATTCACATGCAGATTCACTTCATCTTTTTCTCTGTAATTGGTTTAATTTAAAGTGATATAAGTAGACCAGAGGTTAAAAAAAACCGTGCCAACATGGCTGAGAATGTAACTAAGAAATGAGTCAAAATTATAATCCATATGAGACACAGCTTGGAACCCCTTCCTGGGATTCGGCTGTCCAAACATTGCTGATCCTGGTAACAGCCACATGAAGCATAGCTAAGACGTGTTAAAGCTGGAAGAAACAGAGGGAAATATCTGCAAACTGTGCATAGTAAAAACGTCTACGTTTTAACAGCTTTAGAGCTGCAGAGTTACTTGATTAACTTTAAACTTTTAAGCTAAATCTCTTGGGAAATATCAGGAGTTGCTTAAATATCATTTTCATGTACCTTCAGTGGGAATTATTCCAAAATGTTCTTGCTCTACTTACTTATAATCCACATCTGCTCTGTAAACAATCACGGCTGCTTTCTTGAAAAATAAGCACCAACATGGATTCTAAAGTAACTAAATGATTTTTTTATAAGAAAATGTTACAAAATGATGCAAAATGGCAAGCCTGGTTAAAGTGTTCTTAGGCCTTTTTAATTACTCTTTTACTCAAGTGGAAAATTTTTTTTTTAACTCAGAAGGTTATTTTAATGAAATTTAAATATACTTGCTTTTTATGAAAAAAGTATTAAATCCAAATTCCCAATGATTAACTCAGAAAGAATTATTAATATCTGAAAGTATAACAGCTTTACTTAAGGTTTATACTATATTTTATATAGCTTTTTATGATATATAAAATACATCTAGGTTATAAAAATTAAAGATCCACATTATTTTTCAGGACTATACTTATTGTTTAAGCCATCTGTATTCAATATTGAAAATGAGACATGGTATTTATATCATTTTATTTGTATTTACAACTGTATATCTATTATTGAATATTAGCATTCTCATACGATTCACCCTCATAGAATGGCATCAGAATGACAAGAATAATCAGGAAAATTGCAGTATCAGGATGACATAATTCCCCACGATGCAGGTCTTCTGTGGTGGATACAAACCGATGTTTTAGATTTATATTAATCTCAATATATTTCTGCATATATTATGCAGAAAACAATCTATTTGCTTTGGAAGCAGGTCAGTTGACATCGTTCTCTATTCCCTTAACTCCTCGAGCTTTTAATTTAACTTAAAAAATATATTTCTTTTCTTCCAAGAAAACCTTTGATTCCAAAACATTTGCCAGTAAAGGAGTTTCTTAACAGCACCCAAATGGAAGTATTTGTTAATTAGTCACTTTAAATTTGCTACTTGATAACATTTACGCCTGCATATGTTCTCTTACTGTTATGACCCTGAGATTATTCAAACCCTCTGTCAACCTTTCCTCCATGCACAGGTAGAGTCCACTGAGCAAACAGTTAAGTGGGATATTCAATTATAAATGGATTACTTTCTGCCTTTAGACCTTGGCATGCATTGGGCTTCAAAGTTTGATTCCTATGATAATACAGTTGTCCCTTGAAGATTGGTTCCAGGCCCAAAGTCAGGGGATGCTCAAGTCCCTTATATAAAATGACATAGTATCTGCATATAACCTACACACATCCTTCCATATATTTTAAATCATCTCTAGATTACTTATAATACCTAATACAATGTAAGTGCTATTTAAATAGTTGCTGGTGCGTGGCAAATTCGAGTTTTGCTTTTGGGAACTTTCTGAAAAAATTTTTTTCTGAATATTTTCGATCCTCAGTTGGTTGAATTCACAGATGAGGAAACTGTGGGTTCAGAGGGCTGACTGTATCTCAAATTATTTTCTTGGCTGTGTTATTAAATGTTTAAATAGCACTCTGAGGACACTCCTCCAACCACTAGGAATATAAACTATACAATTATTTTTAAAATACTTCCAGAGACTAGATATTTTGAGTGCATTTTAAGTATTCTTCCTTTTTATTGGACACACAAAATTGTTCTCACTGGCTTTAGTTGAAATCTATGATTTTTTAAAGTACACAAATGAAAAGAAGTACTTTAAATTTAAACAGGCCTCTAGACAAGCTAATAAATGGCTGTAATTACTTCCATTTCCCAATGGGAAAGCAGGGTCCAGAAAATATACTGAGCAGGGAAATGTGGAACCTCTCATTCTGAACCCCAGTGTTTTCCTTCCTAACTTCTGCTTTCCCCAAGTATGTTCTATGACTGGTAGCCTGGTCAATTCTTTTGGAAGGAGAAGTTGATTTTTGCTTTGGTTGCTTGTGCTACTGGTGTCATATCCAAAAAATTGTAGCCAAACCTATGTCGAGGAGCTTTTTCCTTATGTTTTCTTCTGGGAATTTTATGGTTTCAGGTCTTATGTTTAAGTCTTTAATTTATTTTGAATTAATTTTTGTAACTGGTCTAAGATAGGGATTGAATTTCATTCTTTTACATATGATTATCTAGTTTTCCCAACACCATTTATTGAAGAGACTTGCCTTTCCCCACTGAGTATTCTTGGCTCCCTTGTCATGTATTAATTCATGGTATATGTGAAGGTTTATTTTTAGACTTTCAGTTCTGTTCCATTGGACTATATGTCTGTTTTCATGCCACTAACATACTGCTGTGATTACTATAGCTTTGTAATATAATTTGGTATAAAGAGGTGTGATATCTCCAGCTTTGTTCTTCTTTCTCAGAATTGCTTTGGCTATTTGGAGTCATCTGTGGTTCCATACAAATTTTAAGGTAGCTTTTCTATTTCTGTGAAAAATGCTGTTATAATTTTGGTAGGGGTTGCATTGAGTCTATAGATAGCTTTGTGCAGTATGGACATTTTCACAATTTAAATTCTTCCAATCTTTGCACATGATCGTTTCATATATTTGTGTCTTCTTCAGTTTCTTTCATCAAAGTCTTATAGTTTTAATGTAGAGACCTTTCACCTCCTTGGTTAAATTTATTCCTAAGTATTTTATTGCTTTTTCTCCCAATTTTATTGAGATATAATTGACATAATAGTATTTTATTGTTTATGATGCTATTGTAAATGGGATTTTTAAATTTCTTTTTCAGATCTTTTGTTGTTAGCGTATAGAAACACATTGATTTCTGTATGCAGGTATTATTATATCTTGCAACTTTACTGAATTTGTTTACTAGTTCTAACAGTTTATTTTGTGGAGTTTTTGGAATTTTCCCTATATATAAAATCATATCATATGCAAAAAGACAATTTTACTTCTATCTTTCCAATCCGGATGCATTTTATTGGCTTTTTTTTGCCTAACTGCTCCAGTAATTGTGTTCAGTATCTAGTATTGCTTTCAATAATATATTGTATAGGAGAGGTGAGAGTGGGTACCCTTGTCTCACTCCCGATCTTAGGGGAAAAACTTTCAACCTTTCACTGTTTAGTATGATGTTAGCTGTGGGCTTGTCATAATTGGCCTTTATTATATTGAGTTACATTCCTTTTATACAGCATTTGTTGAGAGTTTTTATCATGAAAGTATGTTTAATTTTGTCAAACGCTTTTTTGCATCTATTGAGATGATCATGATTTTTATCTTTCATCCTATTACTGTGGTGTATCACATTGATTGATTTGTGTATGATGGACCATCCTTGCATCCCATGGATAAATCCCACTTGACTGTGGTGTATGGTCCTTTCAAAGGGCTTTAAATTTTATCTGTTAATATCTTGTTGAGAAATTTTTCCTTTCTATTCATCAGGGATGCTGGCTTGTAGATTTCTTGCAGTGTCCTTATCTGGCTTTGGTATCAGGGTAATGCTGGAGTCATAAAATGGTGTCATTTTCAAATGACAAAATGAAATAAAAATAATAATATGAATATATTTACACAGATGATAAATTGAAATCATGATCAAACCATACTCACAATGATAACCCCAGGCTCAGATATTTTTGTCAGTGAATTCTATCAAATATTTAAGAAAGAAATAACCCAAACTGTGTTTAAAATTTATAAAGAAATGCAAATAACCTAGAATATTCTAAATAAATTTTTCTTTAGAAACAAAAATGGTGGAGGACCTACACTCTCAGATTTCAAGCCGACTATAAATATAAAATAAAGTGTGGTACCAGAATAAAGATAAAGAATAGATCAATGAAACATAATAGAGTTCTCAGAAATACACCCACACCTATACAGCTTGCCAATTTTCTATGACACCAAAACAATCTCATGAAGAAAGCAAAGAATTTTCAAAACAGGCTCTTTGAACAATTGGATGTACATTCAGAAAAGCAAATTACAAAATATTTTTTATTGAAAATGGAAACACAACACTTCAAAATTTATGAGATGCAACTAAATAAGCACTTATAGAGGGAAATATCACAGTAAAGTTTATATTATAAAAAACTAAAACATTAAATCAATGATCTAAACTTTCATTTCAATATCCTCATGAAAACCAACTGTGCAATCTTTTGGTCAAGAAGTTGAGACCAGTCATTCAGTTGGCGTGGAAGGCAGTGTCCCAGTGACCCAAGGTCCTCAGTGAGGGAGACGGCACCTATCCACGTGGCCAAGAATGGGGGCTCCAGAGGCAGACTGATCTGGGTCTGCATGCTGGCTCTGCTGCATCAGCCCTGTCACCCTGGGCACATGAGCTCACCTCTCTAAGCTCCAAGTCTCTTGTCTACGCAATAGGGCAGCAATATAACCAAAATCCTAATGTGTATGTGAGGATTAAATACAATAAAATATGTGTTGATTTGCAATCTTGGGAGCTTCCCCAGGTGAAATTCAAAACTGGCGACTGTATACGGAGGGCAAGGAGAAACAGAAGAAAGAGACAGAAAACTCCAGATTTGTAGGAGGCAGTTATAATAAGTAAGGGAACTTACATACGAGGCTTGTCTAGGACAGGTGGCCGCAAGGTTAGTAATCTCCATCCTTACCCCACAGAATCTTGAGTTTATAGAGAGGCCTTAATGGGTCAGTCCCATACACTGTCCACATGGTCTCACAAAGCATTGCTATCTCAAGGCTGCATCTGCTGGGATACTGAGGATGCCTGGAATTCCAGGTGAGCCTGAGCCAGTGAGGGCTGCTTTCTGAACTCAACTGAAAATGTTTTCTGTGAAGAAAAAGTAAATTGCTCTACTTAAGGTTTCTGTTGCCTAGGTAAGTAGATAGTGGGAAAATTTTCTCTTTTTTATAAAAATGAAAATCACTTTTCAAAAATATTCCCAAAGGCTACACTGTTCATCATTGGTATATTTAACTCATGCACCCTATTATTTAACAGAGAAAATTATAACCTGTTAGCACAGAATTCTGAAATGTTAATTAGTTTTCCCTACGTATTTTCCAAGAACTGTGTAGAGTTTTTGTACTGGCTTAGTTCTAGAAAAAAAATGTGATGTCTATTTGCTACAACAATTTTTCCAAATGGAATGCTAAAGTTTTTTCCTATGAGTTACTTTGGAACATTGAAAGTGACTTTTCAGAATAATAATTTTTATCTTTTTATCTTTGATATATAAAAGCTGTAATTTTTTAAACCTTTATACTATCTCCATCTTTAATAGTTGGAGATTTCCTTTGGAACCAGGATTTATTTCATGATTTGGAAATTTTATTTTCTTTTTCCAAGTAAATTCTTGTTCTTCAGACTTCTTCCCTGGCTATTCAAGTCCTAATGAATATGGTAAATGATCACAAACAAGCCAAACTAGAAGACTAATTTTTTTCCCCATATTTAACATATTATTATTTTATTCAGTCCCAACATCTTGGGGTTGGAGTTCTCTTTAAAGATTTTTTGATGTGGACCATTGAAGACGACTAATTTTTATTCACACCTAATCAGCTGCTCTTATGAAACCTTCAATCTATATATTGCTCATAAAGTGTTATTCTAAGCACTTTACACTTTATTACGTATAACTTTCAAACAACTGCTACAGTTAAGTTACCCTAACTTAAAATTAAGAACCCAGGACTCAGTGAACTTAAATAAATTTCTCAGTTTCTCAGTTATGTAGTCTCTGAATTGGGATTCAACCCAGCTCTGTCTGTACCTGAAGTACATAAGCTTTATCTGCCATATGACTATATTGGACTTAACATGGTCCAGTCACTTACTAGCAAAGAACTCTGTGGCCAAGTGAGAAGCCAGCTTCTCAGTTTTACTAACAGGCCACAGAAATTCCCTAAACCCGCAAAGTATATGGCTCTTTGATAAAGCCAGGAAAAAGGCTCCCGTAGACCTTCTAAGACAAGCCTGAAATGAACTGACCCACTTGGATGCTGGTGGAAAAGCTGTGGCATGGCTGACCTGTCCTCTGAGAGGGTCCCAGCTGGGGGAAGAGGGCTTTCTCCCTGGAGAGTGTAAACACAAAGTCATGGAACCTGAAGCCAGTTGGGGCCACAGGGAAACAAAACCACATTGTCATGACATGCCATGACATGACTGCCTTCATGCCTTAACCCCACTCATCAGAGAAACATGGCCCAGAGGCGGCTTGACGCTCACAACTCTTAACGGTAAGTGTAAGACTGAACTGTCCTGTGAGAAGGCAGAAGAATAGAAGATAAAGATGGAAGTTTCCTCTATCTGAAACTAACTTTTGTCAGTTGGGGTAGAAAATGAGAAAAGCAAGGCAATGGTTTCCCTACCCTTTCCAAGTTTACTCTCAAACAGCATCTTAATTTGGATAACCTCTGCCATACGCGTGACAAATCACACATTATTCACTTTAGGATACAGGAAGGGCTCAATGTTGGTGAAAAAGTAACCCATCCCTTGACTTAACATTTCGTGAATAAACATTTTTATTAAGAGGTAAATTAGAAATGCCTTTCTATATCTGCATTCCTTGAATGGACATAGGGATGCATAACAGAAGAAAATTATTCAATGTCTTTGCTCTTCCAAAGAGCAAAATACCTTGTTTATGAAGTTGTTTCCTGATACAATTCCATAATTGCATGGAATTCAATTAAGTTTTCAGGCCCGTTGGGGATCACTTAAAGCAACATAGAAGTGCATTATCTTAGAGAATTAATGTTATTTTTCAAATGCTTTTTCTATGAATAAAATGGATATTCAGTTCCATCTAAGAAGAGCAATTGCCTTTATAACCCCTGTAGGGATAAACACCTAGGAGCAATAGTTATCTGCCCAGTTCCATATACCTTTTGCTTTTAGGAACAGACAAGGAGAATCATTGCTGCCACCTCTAGGAAAGGCACTGAGAGCCCTGGCATCATGATACTTTCCTGGAAAGTTATGGGGAGGCCATTTGGATGTTCTTTACACTCTGACTGTTTAAGGTATATTAGCTGAAGATATTAGTGGACAAAGGGATCGTTCATTTCCATAGTTCTTATGAAAGGAGTTAAATGAAATCACTAACTTGGTGATAGAAATAGGGATATAATCCAGGCTGTGAAATAAGAATCACAGCGAGAAGGTAAAATTAAGATGATGCCTGGAATTGGAGAATGGGTGAAAATGAGAACAAAGAAATACGCATAGGAAGAAGGAATTTCAATGTGAAGAAAATTTATTTGAACATAATGAAGGAGGAAGAGGAAACACTGACCATAGAGTAAAAGCAAAAGTTATGAAATCCTTTGGATAAGAAAGAAAAATACATGTGAAAGTAGGATTTCTAAATAGACATGGAAAAATAATTTATAAAAAGAAACTACTAACTTTGAGGTATAGTTCCCCACTTTAGTTCCCCTCTTCCCTTTATAAATGAAATTTAAAAAAATACAACAGGAATATTCTTAAGGATCTAACATTTTGCTACCAAATTAGAAAGAGCATCTAAAATTTTGAGATGTCACTACCTATGTGCATTTTTATATTATTTTTTGCATGTACTTTGCGTGCTGAGACAAATCAGACTTCACAATTCATTATTTTTGTAAATCTCTTTATGAAACTCAACATCAATCCTGAACAATACATAATATACTATATTATATACTATCATATATATTATGGCATAATAAATCCAATAAATCTTAAATAGGTATCATACCTGTTGTCTTGTTAATATCCCGATGATATAACTCTTTAAATACAGCTTCAAATAAGTTATTTCTCATTCAGTTATTTGGAGAAATAAATGAAGAAAATACATAAGCATTTTGTTGGGTTTGGAATTTTGGAAAGTTTCGCTTTATTTTCTTCTCTTTCAATATGACTGATTTATTTTTCACATCTGCTTAATCTAAAATCTAAATCTTATTTCAATGTTTAAAATTTGTCAAGTATATAGTCTCAGCAAAAGTTTTTTTATAAGCTATTAAAATCCTGACGTTATCATATGTTCAAGTTCATGAATCCTTGGAGAATGATATTTATATTTCCGCATTCATTTGGCAATGGAAGAATAGTTTGCATAAGAGCTTCATTAATGCAAAACAAACTTCTTAGTTTCATAATATTATTTTAATATTAATAATGATATGCCTTAAAGTGTCCATATTTCGGTAAATTTTAGTAAAATTGATAGGTGGAAGAAGATGTGAATATATATTATTCATGTACAAACAAATCATTCATGTTTTTACAGAAGCTAATCTTTGGGGAACCACAGGTATCCGTATGATAAAAATGACTGAAAAGGATACCTATGCAAGGGGAAAAATGACAGTAAGCTTGATTTTGTAAGTACCAAATGTTGCCAACTGAAGTGATGACATAATTTTCAATACGAGATTTCACAGACAATTTGAAAAACTGCCCAGTAGTCAGATTTAACAGCCAAATGATTTGCAGGGAAAACAAAAAAAGACAATTTTTCCCACGCTATTTTTTATGCAACAAAAAATATTTTGCATCTACTCTGTGTCCAGCTCTGTGCTAGATACAGAGATTACAAAGGTAAGTAAGATTCAGTTTCTGATTACAAAGAAATTACAGTTACAGGAACTCATGGACCAAGTTTAAACCACTTTCTAAAACACGCACAAATAATTTTTCCTAAATTTTGGTCCACAAATTAAAAATAAGAATAAAATTATGTGTTAATATTTTTGTGAAGGTGGTCATCCCTGACTACACATTCCCCCCAAAATTCACATTGGGCCCTGAAATATCTGAATTATTTTTCATAGACATCCAAATTACTGTTTAGCTTTGTGTTTTCTAAACAATCACAATGACCCTTCTGCTTCATGTGCCTAGAGCAACAGCACCTTAGGACGTGTATCAATATTGTTAAACAAACGAAATACTTAATGACTACCGAATGTTGATATTTTAACATATTCCTCCTGAGACCTTGGGAAGTGATACAAAATAATTTCATTATGTAAATGTAAGGCAAATTAAAATTATCTCATATAAAAAGTAATTACTGAGAGCCCTGGCTGGTATGAATGAATGGTCTGATTAAATCTGACCACTTTACTTTCTGTGAAACATAATTTAGCAGATCTGCATATGAATAGAAGAGGGAAATTAAATCAATTTATTTAAAATGGAAAATTCTGGAAGAGTTCACAACTGAAATAATCTCACTAGTCAAAACACATGTCTTCTGCAATTTGTGAAATATTTAATATATTGCAGGAGAGGGTGTCACTTGAACCAGGATTTGACTGGCACTGAGCCACTTTGTCATTCACCCGGGGTGAGTCCTGAGTGTTGGATTATAAACATTCTCAGGAACATTCACCACCAACTCTCCTATGTACCCAAATTCTGATCCTGGTGTTTATGCAGATGCGGTTTAGTTGAAGCCTTGATAAACTCAGGTCCTGTGCTCTGATTACTGCATAATATAATACTACTTTCTACTGATTTAAAAACCCTTCTCGAGCCCTCCAGTCCCGCATGATAAAGCCCACACTCACAGTATCTATATGGCCCTTGTTATCTGCCTTCCGATCCTCCAGCCTCAACTCTGCTTCCTCCGTGCCTGTCTCCAGAGCAGCCATCCCGCTCCTCTTCCAGTTCCTTCACAGGCTCGGCCCCCTCTTAGCTCTGAGCCTCAGTGTTTCATAGTCCATTTACAAGGAAAGCTCTTCTCATTCTCCACCCAGGTAACACATTCCTGCTCTTTTCTTGTTGTTGTTAGAACTCAGCAAAATAAAATTCCGGTTTATTGTTGGGCAACACTGTTTCACACATACATCAAACAGGACAAAATAAATAAATAAATAAACAGCAACTTCATAGACAAAAAAAGGAAAAAAAAGAAACGTTCTATCTTTGGCCTTTTTAACCATCTCATACAAACCGACTACTTACAGTACAGCTAAGTACGTACACAAAAAAAGTTACTGGAATGGTCGGAAGAAAATTGTTTTTTGGTTGTTGTTTTTGCTTTCTTTACAGAGTTTTTTTTTCTCCTTTGAGATTATAATGAACATGGTCACACCACAAGTAAAGTCAGATGTAGGACTGAGAACGCTCCGAAGGCTGGTTTGGTCATCCGAGATCATTAGAAATGGCTGACCCCCTAACAATATGTACAAAAATATAAAATGCAAATAAAAAATACAAAAAAATTTTCCTTTTTAAAGTACTTTAAGAAAAAAAGCGGGGCCTTGTAAGTTGTGGTTCTTTTTTCCTCCCGTTGCAAGTTCGCGTTGTGGTTCTGGCTGGGTGGCGGGGAGCGCGTGTCATCTGCGGGTGGCGCTGCCGCATGGGCAGGCAGGCAGGTGGGGCTCTACTCGAAGGGGACCACGTTTAGATCCTGAGACGGGAAGTGGAGGGTGACTAGGTCACGGTGGCCCTTTAAGTTTAACTTCTCCTTTTTTGCTGTCCAGTCCTCCTCCTCGGTCTTCCGCTTCCGTCAACATCGTCGTCCTCTTCATCTTCAGCTGCCCGTCTGCATGTAGCTGCCTCGACCTCATCTTCATCTCCATCCTCCTCCTCACCGTCACCTTCCTCCTCCTCCTCTTGTTCATCTACCTCACTGTCTGCCTCCCGCTCCCCATGTTCCTCGTTAGCAATTCCATGAGCAGGTGCCTCTCCCCCATTCTCCGCCTCCTCCACAACTTCCTTCTTTTCTTAAGTCCTTGGTGGTGATTTTGGAGCTGGTGTCCGCGGCCGCATCTGACATGATGGGGCACACCGGTGATCCGATGCAGCGGGTTAAGAAGAAAGCGGGAGTGAAGTAAGTCAGAAAGAGAAAAACAAATACCGTATGCTAACACATATATGTGGAATCTAAAAAAAAAAAAAGGTCATGAAGAACCTAGGGGCAAGACAGGAATAAATACACAGACCTACTACAGAATGGACTTGAGGACACGGGGAGTGGGAAGGGTAAGCTGGGACGAAGTGAGAGAGTGACATGGACATATATACACTACCAAATGTAAAATAGATAGTTAGTGGGAAGCAGCCGCATAGCATAGGGAGATCAGCTCAGTGCTTTGTGACCACCTAGAGGGGTGGGATAGGGAGGGTGGGAGGGAGACGCAAGAAGGAAGAGATAGGGGGACGTATGTATACGTATAACTGATTCACTTTGTTACACAGCAGAAACTAACACACCATTGAAAAGCAATTATACTCCAATAAAGATGTTTTAAAAAAAGAAGAATGCAGGAGTTCGACGGCCCTGGTGACAAAGCTGCCGGAGTCCGGCGGTGACTGAGGCGGGCGGGGAGCCAGACACAGGAACGATGCAAAGATGGCTTTTCCGAGCAGCCAGTCCATTCCTGCTCTTGGAGTGTCATTTTACACTTTACTTCCCTGAGGAGAAAATAACCTTATCCTAAGATTAGAGAATACGTACTGTGTCTACCTTGGTGAATCCACAGCATTAAGCAAATTCCTAGCCTTTAGATTTTTTTCATCCTTTCAATCATTCCCTCATTATTCGATAAATATTTACTGATCATCTGATACATGGCAGGCACTGTTCTAGACATGAGGGATGCAAGAGCAATGTAGGACCAAGTCCCTTCCTCCTGAGGCTCAGGTTCTTGTCATTAATATAGACAACTGAGACATGAAAACAGAAGAACATTTCAGAAAGTCATAAATACTATGAGGAAAATCAATCATGGGTCAGGGATAGGGTCTCTTGGAGAAAGTTTCATTTGAGCGGGGTCTTAAATTTTAAAAAAGAAAAGCCACATCAAACTCAAGAAAAAGAACACGCTAGTCAGAGGAAATGTAAGTGCAGAGCCCTGAGAGGGGATGAGCTTGGCATATTTGTGGGAATGGAAAGAGCAGTGCCTGGAAAAGAGTGGAAAATGAAGCATCACGGGTAACAAGCACCTAGCTTAGACAGCCTCCAAGTCCTGTGGCACACCGCAGGTCCTAGTGTGCAGACTGGACTTGATTTTAAATCAAAAAGGAAGCCACTGGAGGCTATGGAGCAGAGGAGGGCCATGTTCTTACAGGCTTTAGAAAAATTACACTGCTACTAATGAAATGTAGGAGGAACAAGAATGGAAGCAGAAGTGATGATGGCTTGAACTAAGGTTTAGAGGAATAATTGGCAAGATTCAGGATCTAATTTGGGAAATAGAGTTTTGAAGCATCTGATAATTTAAATGCCGAAGGTAGAAGAAAGAGAGAAATCGGTAAATACTTATTTAAATTAATCCTCTTATTTCATTTTAAGAATAATGCAAAAAGAAGAGTTTTAGAGCACATCATGTTTTTTCAGCCTCAGCACTATTGATATTTTGATCTGGATAATTCTTTGCTGTGGGGAACCTTCCAGCACTTTGTAGGATGTTTAGCAGCATCCCAGAAGACAGTAGCAAGCCTTGATTTTGATAACCAACAAAGTCTCCAGGCATTGCCAGATGTCCTCAGAGGATGAAATCTAACCTGGCTGAAAATCACTGGATTAGATATAAAAAATGATGCTTCATTTGAAATAATATTACAAATATTAGGCTATACTTATCATGGGAAGTAATAATATTTTCTTTTCTTAAAACTTGCAAGTAAAATATTACAACCATCTTTTCTGGATGACTTGTTTGTAGCTGTTTTTGTGAGAATATTTTCAGATGTATCATTCAGTAATACATGGCCTGCAGGACATGGCCTGATGATAAACCCGCCTATGCCATTCACTAGCTAGGGTCAGTGATGATAACAGCAGAACCTTTCTCGTGGAGATTGTTTTACATGTAAAATCTGCAGAGCACCTAGAACAGTCCTGGCACATAGTAAGCACTCAATAAACACTAGTTTGTTGTTGTTGTTGTAATTATCAACTCAGAGAAAACTACTGGTGACTTGCGGGGGATTCCATAAAGAAAAATATTTTTCTTCTCTCAAAGAACCTTATCTGGACTTCCTACAAAATAATAGTAATGTAAGAGGTGACTGAAGTTACTGTGATTTACTTGAGTCCCTGTCACAGTATGGGGATGAGTCACAGTATGGGGCTTTATCTAGAGGCTGTTCTAGACTTGTCTCTGGTTCAGGAACATTTCTGCCTATCCTCCTACCCTCCCCCTTCTCAATCTAGAGACATTTCCAGGGTAGAGTGATTGGGAAAGCAGTGGGTACCTCTTTGGAAGTTATGGAGAATGTGGATTCTCTTCAGAGATTAGAGGTATGAACAAGCTGACGAGTGACACTGATTAGCCTTTTAACTCACGATGCACTTAAGAGATGCAATTTGTTTTCTCATAGTAAATATCACAGTATAAACCTGATGCTCGCTATAACTAAACTGACATCATAAGTCATGTGGTCCAGTCACAGAGCAAAGAACACAGACCAATAACTATAAGCAACTACAAAGTAACTCAAGTATTCTTTGTATTTTTCACGTATAGTGAATAGCGTACACAGTCCATGGCAATACTTAGCTTTCTTCCTTATTTTTTTTCACATAAATCCCTTAAGCCTCATGGCTTATATCTACCATTCCCTAAATTTCTTCCCTAGTCCGATCTTATCCGTCTCTCTTTTTCTACTGCCCCCTTCTCATTTTCAATCTGCAATATGAAATTCAAAAGGTTAAATATGGTAGAGAAGGGGGGAAAAGCTGGGCAGGGAAGGTTAGCCTACTTGTTGATGGACAAATGGCAAAAATACGTGCGATGATAATCCTTTGATATATTTTGTCTGATCCCAGCAGTACATAATTTTGCCACACTGTTCTCTTCTTTCCTAAAGCTTTCTCATGTTTCAGATTTACCTCTTGCTGGTCAAATCAAGGATCAAACAGTACATTCGTCCACTATGATCCCAATACTTTATCTTGTCTTGTTCCATTTTCCTTGCCAGATTCCACTGCCCTTCATCAGCCAGGTAAATTAGGATATGTCCATTCATTTCAAGTCACATTTTCAAGTCCTCCGTGATTTATGAGCTACCCAGTGTTAATACAGGTTAAAGTGCAAATATAAGTGCACTTATATTCATATTTAATATGATTAAACTCTGATTTACTTAAACTATTTCCTCAACTACTCTAACTATCCATCTTGTTGCCTTGCGTATATGGTAATCTCCACCTTCAAACCATTGTTCTTACATGCTCTTCCTTAGCAGAACCCTTCACCCTCTCCTTTGTAGCAAACACAGTTTTGCTCATGTTGAAGGCTCATTTCAAGTGTTTCCACTGAAGACTTCCTATTTTTAAAATTCACAATAATTCCTCTAGTCTAACAAATGAAGCATTAATAATTTATAGTACTATACAAGATGTCACTTGACTGGAAATTATTTTGTACTAATTACTAATTGTTTTTAATTTATTAGCCTCATTTCCTCAGTAAGATTGTGAGATCTTCAATCAATGGAGCTTGCTAGAGTATAACTAAAGAAAGTTTATCTTAATTATCACAAATGATAAAGAAAATGTCTTTTTGATGTCTTTTTTAGGAAAGATATAGTTATCCTTACTCTGTCCCTTAGTGCCTAAGACTTGAATGGGTACATACAAGGTATCCAATAAATACTTGTTGATTTGATATGGCAAATATGTAAATAACTTCATTACCTATATTTTTATAACATAAAAGAGAGAATGATACCCTTCACTAAAGATTGCATTTGCCTGTAATATATGAAATGTGTATGTTATATGAGTTCTTAGGAAGAAGAGCTCTGTATAACTTTTTAAAAAAACATAACATTGAATTGATGCTAAATATTTTTCCCTCAATCTAGGAAATAAAAATATAAGTTGCTTAAGGCCGAATTTAAGCAGTGATTCTCAAACTTTAGCAGAATCAGCATCTCCTGGAGAGGATGTTAAACATGAAACAAGCTGCTGAGTTGAACCCCAGAGTCTCTCATTCAATAGGCCCAGGGTTGGACCTAATAATTGCATTTCTAACAAGTTTTCTGGTGATGCAGAGCTGCTGTTCCTGGGAACATACTTGGAGAACCAGTGTGTAAAGTATTCTTTTTTACAAGAAGAAAACTCAGCTGCTTTAGTCATACCTTCACCATGTTCCGAGAAGCATGATGGAGGAAGGTGAAAAAGCCCAAGGAAATAACTATTCATGATTATTTTATTCAAGACAAGGTATTCAAACAAGGGAAGTCTAGTTTCTCAGAAACTGGGAGGCAGGTTGTTCGCAATGCAAAGGAGTAGTAGCATGACCCGGATGCTTTAGCTTCAATTTGTCCACCCAGATGCCCCTGATCCAAGCCTCAGGGTCCCACACTTTCCCAATGACAATCCTCAATTTCACATGAAAACCTTGACGAGACTGTGAATCCATTCTATGCTGTAGTTCTGCAAACTTCACAACTAACGCCTATGTTAGTTTTTCAGAAAATTTTTTCTGATGGCTTCGTAAATAAGAGGTTCTTCTAGGGCATAGAAGCTCTTTGTTCTCTGATCATGACTTGACCTGAGAGTTTACAGAATTGAGTTTGTAAGTGTTTCTGTAAGAACCCCAGTACAGTCAGAAAAATTCATCCCATGCCACCACATGCTGGAGTCGGCTCATACCAGCTGGCATGATGTGTGCATCTCTTCCCAACTCTGTGTTCAGTGGCACCACATTTGAGGATCCATATTGGTCATGGTGGGAATATTTACACCTAGGAAACTGACCATGACTACAGATAATTTTCTTTGAGAATCAGTTGTTAAACATTTACCAGCCCAGTACTAATTCCATGTCACTGTTTCTGTAGTCAACATTACTGTAAAATTCAGTGCAGAAACCTCATGGTCCCCAAGACAATTTCTTGAGAAGGCACTTCATCAAAATCAATCGAAGGTGATTACTCATAATTCTGCAGTATCCTAGGACTAATTAGCATCTCATTTCCCATTGGCAAGGAGCCTGGGATTGTGTTCAAGCTCTGAGACATGAGCCAGCCAACTCCCAAATGCCGACTTTGAGGGACTATTTCCTGGGACGACTCCTGATAAAAACTTCTATATCAGTCTATTGTCTACTCAGGAGACAAATTGTGGTTGTTATTTTAACAGAGAATTTAATATGAAGAATTGTTAACGTGTACAGAATTGTAAACTAGGTATCAATGCAAAAAAAAATCCACATTAAGGTATCATGGCAATATATTTCATATTAGGTATATTGTATACCTAAACCTATATATAGAGGAAATATCTACAACATTATCATGGGGAAAGGTAAGCTGGGGGAGAAGTTGAGATTATTAACATTTAGAAGCTTGGAAAATGAGCTCCATCAAGCTGAAACGCAGACCTCAGAGAAGGGATTTGATTCTATTTGGCTAGTTCTGGTGTTTTTGAGCTTGGAGGAGGGAACCTGTGTTCTGGGACCCTAATGACCGAGGAGAGGATCATGTGGGCTGATGCTGGTGTCCATGTCAGGATGTCTCAAGAGAACAGGAAAATAGGTAATACAACAATGGCATTGCAAACACACAGATAACTATGCCTGGGAATTGATTCTAGGGTACTAGACAAAGGAGAATACAATATAACATGGGGTCAGACCAAAATGATTGATGTGAGTGCACTTACTAGAACTTTTGGATTTACTGTGTTAATGAGTGAATTTGAAAGCTTAGGTGATTATATGACTAAAACTTGGACTCAAGCATGGTCTACCTCTAAAGACGCTGAGATTCAAAACTTTCCTAGCATAACAGAGAGAAAGAAATGCAAACGTTTAGGCAATAGAATATTAGAAACAATAAACCTGTTTCTCCAAATGCTGGAAAAACTGAACACCGTAATCAAAGAACAGGCTTTGCATATGAGTAGAACTGAATCTTTAGTATTTGCAGATTCAATTCTTACACAGTGAATAATTATAAAAGTGTCATCAACTCCCAGTGTGGATATCAATTTATAACTGGGTCCAAAGCTAGGACTTCTATTTCCTAAATGAGTATTTTTCTATAAAAGTGTAATTTTAATAGCCAAGTTCCAGAACTTTATTTTTGTCAAAATGAGTATTTTCTAACATTGCTCTGTTTTTCCCTGTAAAATGGGTATAACACCCGACTTTCAATTATCATATGTCGTATTCTTTACTTGGAAGGTGTCTCTGTCCCTCATCACTACTTCATCTAGCATCCTGTCATTCTCAGTTTTAATATCACTCCTTCAGCAAAGTCCTCCCATGTCACGTGAATTTATCCTTTATGGTTTCGACCACAATGGAAATTGATTAATGGTGATGAGTGCTTAATGTCTGTCCTCTTTTTAGTCTGGTTATGAGAGCAGTGGTCATTTCTGTACTGTTAATGGCATCCCCTCAGAAGATGCTCAATATACACCTGTAGAATGGATGAATGTGTATCATATAAAGCACCTGACACAAGTAGATAGGCAATAAATGATAGTCAGTGCTATATTCATCATTTGTATTTTTCTATTATAATTTTTCTAATTTACGGTAAAGTCTTTAATAAAAATCTGCCATGGTGTTATTTTGTGCAGTGACCTTTTTTTTGGTCCTACAGAGATTAGAGCCTACAGCATAAAAATCAAAGGGCAAATTTTATCACTTCAGCAGATGAATACGTTGGGCCTTATTTACCTGCAGAATTTTATAGATGTGAAGCTTTTCAGAATAGGAAGTTTTCCCTTTGTTCTGATGCTAGAAAAAAAAATGCTGATATTCTCTTTAGTTTATACTCAGAGTTAAATATTTTTTTAAACAATTCACTTTTGACTGTAGGCCAAAGCATTAAAACATGGTGAATGATCCACTTAGCATGTTCAGGCATACTCGCTGTCTATATGGCTAGCAAACTTACCACAGAGAGTTAGGTCATAACCCAAAGCAGCCAGGTAGCCAAGAATCATCTTTCCTCTAAACAGGAACTTTCCTACCAGCTCCCTGATCCCAGGCAGGCCATTGTCAATTTGTTTGTGCCTATAGAAACTCACCTGGTATCTACCCGGCCAGATCAGTATTTGCAAAAGATGAGGTAATTCTTGTAGAAATAACTCCCTTAGAATCCTTGACTCCTACTCCAAAGGACTCATACAAAGGTGCCATGAAAGAAACTGATAGCCCATGACTTTGTTCTTTGGAAAAGTAAAGGCATTTGGGTAACATTGCCCCATATACTCTGAGGCAGAGTTAATTTTCTGAAGCAAATAAACGAGCTCCCAAAAGATTTTCTCTCCACGGGTGCCTCTTCCTCTCTCTAAATTTGCCTGTGGATATGGATATGCAGAATTTCTCTACTTAATAGCTAATGTGTATTCAATGCGTACACTGTGCTTTATACTTATATAAAAATTAATGTTTACAGTTACCTTATAACGTAACTACTATATCCCCAATTTCCAAAATAGCTATTATCCCCAATTTCTAAATGAGAAAACTGAGGCACAGCAAAGTTAAATAAATTATAACTCATATGTTCTGCAACTAGTAACTGATGAAACTGAGATTTAAATGAAGCTGGTCCAACCCAGAACGTCCACTCTTCACTGGTATGTAACACGGCTGGAGAAAAGAGTGGTGATGAGTGGGAATTTACCTTTCTCTCTGATGTGTATATTTATATAAATAGAAAATATATGAATTTATTTGACTAGTCAAAGACATATGCCATGCTCTCTCACGCTGTGTTGTTGCAGATCAAACAACAACAACAACAGAATGGCCTGAGATGAGGGATGCTCAGGGAGGACTTAATGAACGAGGTGAGCTTGAACAGTGAACGTGCTTACAAGGCAGAGGTGATGCGGTGCAGAGGGACTGACGAAGACCCGCCAAGTGGAGGAACAGCTGGGCACAGGCATGAAGGTGTGAAGCGGCACGTGTTCCCACCGAACAGCAGGTGCCAGGGCCCTGACTGCGGGGAGTAGCTCTCTAGCTGTTGGCTTCACCTCTCTTCTCCAGGCATGCCTTCTGCTTCCCGTGCCTCGATTTTAAAGGCTGGGGCAGAGGTATCATCCACCATGTGGCACGTTTTTTAATCAAAATTTCCCAGGGAGGGACAGATTACTCTAGACAAGTGTCTGTTGAATGAATAAATGGTTGCATTCAAGTGTAGGGATTGCCAGGTTAAATAAGAAAGAAGAAAAATGGGGAATTAAACAGTCTGTTCTTGATCTGGTTTGGAGACAGCTAAAAGGACATTTCTACTTTCTTTAAATGTTTTCGTATTCCCGATTATAAAAATTTCTTCTAAATATCCTGACATTTTTATTCAATCAGCTAGAATGCTCACTAGAAATAAGATCATGAATTAATATAAATGCATCAAATAGTCCACTCCTGTAGTTAAATGCAGCTTGTACATAATTCAAAATAAAAATATTAATAAACACTTTTTTTCTGTGGCAACCATATTCTTTTCTATGTCTGGAATTCGGGCCAAACTAATTTGTGCTGTATTTATTGAGACATAAAATTTACAGTAATCAATATTTTGTTTAAACTTGTAAGTGAAACACTCTTAATTTCATGTATGTAAGCTGATTGACAGACTTAAACAGAACAAATTAAAACAAATGGCATCTTTGTGTTTGCTCTAATTCCAGCTTTTGTCTGAAACCATTATTGCTATAGTAATTGATTTTATCATACTCAAAAATAACAGATTTTCAAAAATATTCTATTAACCTGAAAAGATTAAATTACTTTCTGCTGTCTTATTAGCAATCAGTGGTAGTAAGGACTGTGAAAGTGCCTTAGAGAATGCTTAATTATCTTTCTGAGATCCTCTGAGAACAAATGAAAGAGAGGCATATAAAAACAAAAGTTAATTAACTTGTCCTAAGGACTATACACATCCAATTAAAGTATAAATAAAATATTGTTAACTTACCATAGGTTGTTTATGATAGGTAATTTATGCAAGAATAAGAATAAGCAATAAAAAACATTTTAGAACCAGTTACCTTACTGAACCTGGTTCCCTTAAAAGGTATGTCTTCTAGTTTGATAATTTCTCTCAATTTTCCCCTTAAATTTTTCCTCCTTAGAAGATGGCCAAAGGACCCAAAATAATCCACAGGAATGCACAGAGATGGTCTCTGCCCTTGCAAAGATGTTCAGGGAAAACAGAATCATTATGAAAGTTATTTGCAAGTCTGAAATCTTCATAAACTGCTGGATATGTATCCCTCTAGACATTTTATTTAATTTCCCAACTCAGTCTTACCTTCTGGGTAGAAGAAGAACTCAGCCAAGGTCCTCTTCAATCATTTTGAGGTCCTTAAACAAGAAATTCGGGAGTATTTTTAGAAATTACCCATTACTATAGAATTATTTTAGTGAACTACTATGTAAGATGAAAGGGTTGTCACCCAAAATACTCTCCATGACACTGATGTGAATTAAGGAAGGGCCTATACTTCAAAGTAACCTGGAAAAGACACCATACATTAACACACATTTTATGCCTTATTCCAGTTTATTTTGTCCTGTTGTCTCTCATCTTTTCATGGGGAATAGCCTAACTGAAGTGTATTGCATTTTAAAAATTACCTGCTTTTCCTAGACCATGTGATTTGAATATGGAGTTTATATCATCATCAAATATTAGATTACATCTCAACATCAGCATGCAGCAATGAATCTAAGAAATAGTGTATTATGTCCCTTGATGTTGCTATCTAGAAGACTACATTGCATTTTAGACTTCCTCAGCACTCATATGCCCACCATGCTTTCATACTTCATCAGGGCTCAGTACTAACCACTACTCTATTCCTTAAGTCTCATTTGATGACTTGGTCCATGTTGAACTGGGGAATTAAATCCCTCTCACTCAGAGACATGCAAGAGACCACTTACCACTGTTACAGCAGAGTGGTACAACCCCAAGTGGAATAATACTTAATTTACAATTCCATAGAACCTTTTATATTTGCAAGTTTAACAAATATTGTAGTCCTGATTTCTACATCTAGCTAGAAGGCAAAAAACACTCACAAGTTCTGAGTGTAATAATAAGCCAGAGAAGCTGTAAAATCACAGTAAGCCATGTTGGAGTAACCAGTATCAAAATTTGCCTCCTGGCATAAACAACCAGGAAAACAATTCGACACAATATATGAAACAGTTGACTGTACACATTGGACAATAGGTAGTGCAGGGCTGTGATCCTTGGAAAATTAAAATTAACAAAGAAGCTTATGTGTTGCCCCAAGGTTCTTCATGGAGGCACCTTCAAAATCAGCTTATAAGAGCAGACCATGGAGATTTTGCTGAATTAAGAAACAGACATTGCATTTTGATGAGGCCCTAGCAGCCAAAATTTTAAGGACAGAGTATTGGAGAGGCGGGAGCTATGCAGAGAAAGAGCTCTAGAAATTTGCATAGTGCCACTTGAATGTGTGGCTGAACATTAATTTGTTCATGTGTAGCATAAATACCCTGAAGCCAGGCTAAGATATACTTTTAATTATAAGAGAAACAATTCCTAGAGATCACCCAGAACTGTAAGATGTTCAAGTTACAACCTGCCATAGAAGAGATGCCTCAGTGAACAATCAGGGTACTCAATAGAGAAATCAGGATTATATCTCAGCAATAAGGTTAATTTATAACTACAGCAAACTTAGTCCAGACCCACCCTAAAAAACTTTTAAAAAGCTTCAAAAGGATCAAGCTGTTCCACAAATAACTTGACTATCAAAACTACCTCAACGTTTTTTTAAAGAAAGACACAACACTCCAGACAAAAATGCAACAAACAAAATGACTAGCACCTAATTAAAATTTACTAGAATATGAAAAAGCAGGAAACTGTTACCCAGAACTAGAAGAAAAATAAGACTACTGTAACAAATAAATATGACAGAGATAATGGAATTCATAGAAAAGGACTCTAATACAGCAATTACAAACATAATAAAAAATTTAAAGAAAATGTAAGCCTAAATGCAAGAGAGGACATATAAAAATGAAACAAATAGTACTTCCAGACAAGGAAAGTACAATATGGGAACTGAAAAATCCTTTAAAGGCTTAACAGGTTATTAGATACTTATAAACACATTCAGTAAACTTGAGGAAAAAGCAAAAATTAAATAGATAGATGATAGATACATAGGTAGATAGATGATAGATACATAGATAAATACATAGATAGATACATAGATAGACAATAGATATGAGAGAGAAAAACAACTTTAAAAGTTTAATAAAGCCTCAACAACCTGTGGGAAAATACAAAGCAGTTTAATATATGTTTAATTAGAATCCCCCAAAATGGAGGAAAGCCAAACATTATCTGAAGAAATAATATTGCTAACCTTGTTATGAGACTCAGGAATTTTTTTTTTTGTTGATTCTTTGGGATCTTATACATAAAGAATCATGGCTTCAGTGGACAAAGACAGTTTTATTTCTTTTTTCCCAGCCTGAATTTTTTTTTCTTTCTTGTTTTCTCATATCACAGTAGCTTGGACGTCCAGTACAATATTGAATAGGAGTGATGGGAGAGAAGATCCTTGTTTTGTCTGTGATCATGGGGGGAAAATGTTCAGTTTCTCACCATTAAGTATGATGTTAGCTGAAGGTTTTCTGTAAATACTCTTTATTAAATTAAGGAAGTTCCTCTCTAATCGCAGTTTTCTGAGGACTTTTATCATGAAAAGGGTGTTAAATTTTGTTATATCTTTTCCTGTATCAAATGATACAAACACATGATTTTTCTTGAGCCTGTTGATGGGTGGATTTTATTAATTTCCAAATGTTGAATCAGCCTTAGATAACCAGAATAAATCCCACTGGTTGTAATATATATTTATTTTCATATATTGTTGGGTTCAATTTTCTAATGTTTTGTTGAAGATTTTTGCATCTATATTCATGAGAGATATTGGTCTGCAGTTTTTCTTTCTTGTAACATCTTTATCTGGTATCATTATCACAGTGATACCGGATAGAATGAATTAGGAGGTGTTCACTTTGCTTCTGACTCTTGGATGAGATTGTGGAGAATTGGTATCAATTCTTCCTGAAATATTTTGTAGAAATCACTAGTAAAGCCATCTAGGCTTGGTGTTTTCTTTTTTTGGAAGGTTTTTAATTATTGCTTCAATTTCTTTAACAGGTATAAATCTATTCAGATATTTATTTCTCCTTGTATAAATTTTGGTAGTTCGTGTTTTTCAAGCAATTAGTTCATTTCATCTAAGTTATCAAATTTGTGGGCATAGACTTCTTTACAGTATTTTTTAAATTATTCTTTTAATATCCATGGGATCAGTAGTAATAAACCCTCTTACATTTTTGGTATTAGCTTGGTAACCTAGCTAGAGACTTACTCATTTTTTTTTTCTTCTTTTTGTCTTTTCAAAGAACCAGCTTTGGGTTCATTGATTTTTCTCTATCATTTTCGTATTTTCATTTTCATTGATTTTTACTCTGATTTTTTATCATTTCTTTTCTTCTGCTTGCTCTAGACATACATGACTCTTCTTACTCCAGTTTCCTAAGGTGGAAGTAAAAATGATTGATTTCACTTGTTTTATTTTTTGATTTTTCATTTTTTAATAGAAAACAAATTATAAATAAATTGTAAATAGATAATTTTAGTACAATTTAAAAAAACATTCTGAGAATATTTTGAAAACGTTTTTTTCTCTCAGCAATTCAAAACTCTTCAAAACTTTCTTGTCAATATGATTTAAATTTAAATTTTTATATTTATTTTAAATATAATTTTTTTATTGGGGTATAGTTGTTTTACAATGTTGTCTTAGTTTCTACTGTACAGCAAAGTGGAGTTCCCTGTGCTATACAGCAGGTTCGTATTAGTTATCTATTTTATATGTAGTAGTGTACATATGTTGTATATATGTCAATCCCAATCTCCCATTTCATCCCACCCTCCCCACTTCCCCGCCTTGGTGCCCATAGGTTTGCTCTCTACATCTGTGACTCTATTTCTTCCTTGTAAAACGGTTCATCTGTACCATTTTTCTAGATTCCACATATATGAGTTAATATATGATATTTGTTTTTCTCTTTCTGACTTACTTCACTCTGTATGACAGTCTCTAGGTCCATTCATATATTCCATTGTATATATGTACCACCTCTTCTTTATCCATTCATCTGTCGATGGGCATTTAGGTTGCTTCCATGACCTGGCTATTGTAAACAGTGCTGCAATGAACATTGGGGTGCATGTGTCTTTTAGAATTACGGTTTTCTCAGGGTATATGGCCGGTAGTGGGATTGCTGGGTCATATGGTAGTTCTATTTTTAGTTTTGTAAGGAACCTCCGTACTGTTCTCCATAATGGCTGTATCATCTATGACAAAGGAGGCGAGAATATACAACGGAGAAAAGACAGCCTCTTCAATAAGTGGTACTGGGAAAACTGGACAGCTACATGTAAAAGAACGAAATTAGAACACTCCCTAACACCATACACAAAAATAAACTCAAAATGGGTTAGAGACCTAAATGTAAGACTGGACACTATAAAACTCTTAGAGGAAAACATAGGAAGAACACTCTTCAACATAAATCACAGCAAGATCTTTTTTGACCCACCTCCTAGAGTAATGGAAATAAAAACAAAAATAAACAAGTGGTACCTAATGAAACTTAAAAGCTTTTGCACAGCAAAGGAAACGATAAACAAGGCAAAAAGACAACCCTCAGAATGGGAGAAAATATTTACAAATGAATCAATGGACAAAGGATTAATCTCCAAAATATATAAACAGCTCATGCAGCTCAATATCTAAAAAGCAAACAACCCAATCCAAAAATGGGCAGAAGACCTAAATAGACAGTTCTCCAAAGAAGACATATAGATGGGCAAGAGGCACATGAAAAGCTGCTCAACATCACAAATCATTAGAGAAATTCAAATCAAAACTATAACGAGGTATCACCTCACACTGGTTAGAATGAGCATCATCAGAACATCTACAGACAATAAATGCTGGAGAGGGTGTGGAGAAAAGGGAACCCTCTTGCACTGTTGGTGGGAATGTAAATTGATACAGCCACTATGGAGAACAGTATGGAGGTTCCTTAAAAAACTAAAAATTATTGATTTTACATCATTCTCCTTTTCTGAAATAGTCATTCAATGCCATAATTTTTTCTCAAAGCACTGTTTTCACTGCATCACACAAATTTTGACAAGTTGTATTTTCATTTTTATTTTGCTCAAAATATTTAAAAATTTCTCTTGAGACTTCTTTGACCCATGTGTTTTAGGTATGTTGCTTAATTTCCAAATATTTGGGGATAGTCTAGCTATCTTTCTGTTACTGATTTCTAGTTTAATTCCACTGTGGTCTGAAACACATTTTGTATAACGTCTATTGTTTTAAACATGTTAAGTATTTTTTATAGTCAAGAGTGAGGTCTATCTTGATAAATGTCCCATGCAAGTTTGAGAGAAACATTTATTCTGCTGTTATTTGAGGCAGTAGTATATAAACATCTGCTATATATAGCATCTGTTAGATATAAACACTGATTGATAGTGTTTTTCAAGTCAATTATATCCTTAAATATTTCCTATCTGCTTTATCTATTAATACTGAAAACTTTTTTTTGAATTCCTTTTTTTTTTGAAATTAATATAGCTACTCCACCTTTCTTTAGGTTGCATTATCACAGTATACCTTTTTCCATTCTTGTACTTTGAGTAAGTGGTTCCTTGTAGACAACATATAGTTGTTGTTGTTGTTAGCTACCTTGATAATAGGTCTTTTAATTGGTATATATTATTAATATTTAAAGGATTTTTTAAATAGTTGATTTAATATTTATCATGTTTGTAATCTTCTGTTTATTGTATTTGTTCTTTGTCCCCCCTTTTATTCTGCCTTCTCTGATTTTAAGTGAGCATTTCATCTGATTGATTTTATCTTCTCTCTTAGCATATCAGTTTTATCTGCTTTAAAATTTTTAGTGGCCTCTCAGGAATTTGCAATATATATTTAATCTAAATTCATCACAAATAACACTAGGCCACTTCACATATAGTTCAGGTAATTTATGATCGGGTATTTCCCATTCCTCCGTCCCATCTCTTACTACATTGCTGTCATTTATTTCACTTATTCAATTGCTATAATCATCCAACACTCTGTTAACATTATCACTTTAAACAAACACCTTTTAGATAAACTGAGGATTAGAAAAATAAAATATTTTATTTTACCTTATTTTTTCTTTGATGCTCTTCTTCATTTTATGGTTACCTGAGTTTCTGAGCTATGTCATTTTCTTCTTGAAGATCTTCTTTTAATCATTTCTTGAAAAACAGTCTACTGGTAATGAATTTCCTCAGTTTTTGTTTGAGAAACCCCTTCAATGTTAAAGGACAATTTCACTGGACATAGAATTCTAGGTGATAGCTTTTTCTTTCAACACCTTAAATATTTCACTCTACTCATTTATTACTTGTTTGGCTTCTGATAAGAAATCAGCTCTATTCATTATTTATTTGCTTACTTATTAACTGAGGTTAATAGGCCTTTGGTGTGAGGTTTTATGTTACTCTGGCCAGGAGTCAAGCTGTGTTTAACGTTTACTGTAGCCTGTGGTGCCAGGGGCTTCACTTCCTCTAGTTTTTGACTTCCTTGTTGCCTTTGGACCTACCTATGAACTCCTTTTAGATAGAATTTGCATCTTGCAGCTCTTTTGGCAGTAATGCATCATTATTATACTGAAGCCCTGTTGGTGTGGTTGTAACTAGGGGAAGGGAAGCGTTCTATAATCTTACGATTGACGATCAGTCTGTTAGTGGGACTGTGTTCCTGGGATGTCCCCTTCACCGGTGTTTCTTAGCTTTCTCACCCCTTTTAGGTGAGTACAGGGAAGTTTAGAGGGGACTGGAATCAGAGGAATGCCTTTCTCCCAGGTGGGATAATGATCTGGTAAAGGCTCTTCCCCTGAAGTATACTGTTCAGGGTTTGTTTTTGAGGCTATTCTGGTCACATTTTACAACAGTGACTCTTCCTCTCCCACAGCCAGAGCCAAGAGGAACTCTTTCTTGGTTCTTCACCATGAGAATCTGGCGGGTTTCCTGAAGCTAAAACCCACAGAAGTGTGGGACCCCCCTGGGAATGGGGCACCAGAAGTTTGTCACTCTTCAAGCTGATCCTCAGAGCTGCCATCAAGTCACCAAAGTCACCACTGAAGCGGACCCCCAAGTGTACGGCTCCTGCCGCTTCTGCTGCAAGCAAGCAGATCTCAGCTGTGGCTCTCCACGTTCACCTGTCTCCCTCAGATTCGAGGGCAGTGAACTACCCTGCAACCTCAGTCTTCTGATGGCCCCAAGAAAAGTCACTGATTTGCAGTTTGTTCTGCTTCTTCTTGTGGAAAGAAAGAGTGATGACTTCCAAGATCTTTACATGTAATAGCAAAAGCCAATAGTTCATGTTACCTTAACTTTTAACAATCTTTTTATACTTGGAATCTAGGTATACATTAAATGTCTCCTGTGATCTCAAATAGAGAAACACTGATATTTATGTCAAATTACAGTTCTATGAGCACTTCTCTTTTATTCCTTCCATGTGCATAAGCACATGTTATCTGAAATTTGCTGAGCTCCTAGATTGATGTGTCAGAAGACTCCTACTATGTACTCTCTCTCCTCCGTTAGCCATGCTAACTGAGTCTGCTACAAAGCTAGTGTTAGGAATCCCTCTGCTGCCACAGATGACCATGGCCATTGTGAGAAGGCCAGTGTCTGTTCTCAAAGTGTTGTTACCAGATATTTCCAAGGTTTCCCATCTTTAGAATGCTACAGAGGTGCTGAGGTGTGGGGAACTGAAAGAAGACCAGTGCTTTTATGGCTGTACTATACAAGTCAAGCTGTTGTATAACCCAGATGAGACTGGAGAGGGAAACACGCTCTTGCAGCACATGTTGAAGAATATCATTAGGATGCTCTGGAAAGGTTTTAAGTTTAAAAAGAGTGATATTTTCTAATGTACATATGGTCAAACTCACCTAGCTGGCAACAGATATAAAGGATTTTGTCCAAGTTTTCTAAAATGTATTCTCTTTCTACAAGGAAGTCTCACACATGTGTAATGTACTAATCATAACCCTAAGAATAACAGAGGTGGTGTGTTTGGAAGACCATCAGAACAATCCCCATGCAGCTTCAACTTCTCTGTTAATATTATTTTGACTGCATTCAGCACTCCTCTTCAGTTCACAGTAAGACTGAAATTAGCAGTGTTTGAGCGTAAAATTAACAGTCTAAATTAAAACACCACTGCACGGCTAATATTTCCCTCAACATTTCTTTGCATGCAGCATTCATCCTGTGGGAAAAGTATTCTGTACACATATTGTATTTCCCTCATATTGTACCCTCCATGTCAGACTTGGCAGTCTCCATATTCCTTCAGTATAACTCAGAAACAGTTACATTTGTCCTTACCCACATCGATTCAAATGTTGAGTGCTCTGAATATTTTCAGACAGATGTTATCAGACATTTTCTTGTCAGTTTCCTCCGTAAATTTGCATAGAACAACCATTGCCACTGGAAATGAGTTGCAATCAATGGAGAAACAATTTGTGTTTGTCACTGAGATCAGGGAATATGCCTGTATTAGGGAAGGATTTGCCCTTTATTGCACTAAAAACACTTCTGTTCCAATGTTTTTGCATTTTTCATATACAAATCAGTATATACTTTATATATATGTATTTATATATCAAATTAAAGTATATATGTACAAATAAAGTATACACAATGTATTTTATATATCAGGTTAAATTATATATACTTTATATATATATATTTAAATCTTATATCTACTTTTCAATTTATCAGATTAAATATATCAGATTAAATAAATACATACATTGTGTATTTTTTTCTCCCCTTGATGCCCCCCAATATCTCTCTAAATGGCATATTATCTCTTTCATTTCTTTTTCCAATCAAGAGAACTGGGGTCAAACCCCTAATACTTATGGCTGTATTTAAAGGGTCATAAGAGGCCATAACTCACTATTATTAACTATAATAACAAAAAAATTTGGGTAAGTTTTAAAAAGTCATAGTTTTTTTTAAAAAAGTCATTAGAAATCCAAAGATGCACTGAATTTTAAATGAACTAATCTCAAGAGAGAAATGAGTACTTTCTAAGGAAAAAGAAATTGCTGGTTACTCTTATGCCTGGGGGCAGAGTGGACACAGGACAAAAACTGCTATAGGTAAGGGATGTTCCACAGGTAAGAAGAAACCAACTAAATTTCTAATGGAACATGAGGGATGGCAAGATGGATTAGATTCCAATAAGCCCCAGAAGCAAAGTACTTCCTCAACCATCAACAAATTCTTTTCCACAAGGGTTCCAAATATATGGAAACATGCTAAATGCTGGGGCCAAGACAAGAAGGCAGGGTACCATCTCCTGAGGTGGATGATACTGAAAAAGGTGTGGTTGGAGAACTCACCAGCAGCCCAAAAAGCTGCTATAAAGCATAAAGAGATCTTGAGAGTCCCACAATCCTTAGCTCCCAAGTCCTTCTGAAATGCTTAGTCCTGATCTTACCCGCAAAATATTTGAAGACAAGAGCGAACTCAAGTGAACAAAAGCTTCAACCCATAACAAATCCATTTACAATAAGAGCTTAGATCAGGTCTCACAGAGGAAGGGGTATCTCCTGTTCTGAAATTAAGTACCATTGATTTCCTGCCTAATATTTTATTTTATATAGAAGATTCAATATACAATAAGACATTACATGATGTATGAAAATAAATCAAAATTCAAAAATCAGAAAACTATGACCAAAAATAAAGGAAAAAATTGTTACAAAGAATAGAAAGTACTGGTTTTAACAAGAAAGAACACTGAAATAACTACAGTATGTTAAAGAAATTAAGAAAAATATTGTACTAATAACAAAAAATTAATAAAAATTTCAGAAGAATTATCTAAAAACATAATGGCCAAGAATTATGCAAGATGTTTAAGTTTTGTAGATTTATTGTACAACATACAGCTTATAGCTAATAATACTGTACTGTACACTTAAAATTTGCTAAGAGGATAGCTCTACGTTAAGTGCTCCTATGACACCCAAAAAGAAATATTAAAAATACAAATCAACAAAAAGAGCAGAAGGAAACTTTTGCAATTGAAGGATAAGTTTGTGACTAATGATTGTGGTGGTAGTTTAATGGGTGTATACCCATCTTCAAACTCATCAGGTTGTATACATTATTAAATATGTTCAAATTTTTCATGTCAAAAACCCACAAATAAACAAAAATCGATTTTACTCTTACATACCAAACATAAAAAATGGTTCTTTATTTAAAAAACAATACCCTATAAACTGGTACCAAAACATAATGTGGCACTTCTGTATTACTATAACAAAATATATGCAAGATCAGTATGCTCAAAAGTATAAAACATTTATAAAAGAATTCAAAGACTTAAATAATTGTAGAGATATTCCATGTTCATGAATTGGAAGACTCAATATTGTTAAGATGTCAGTTTTCCACAATTTGATCTATATTCCTACCACAATCTCAATAAAAATTCCCGCAAAATTTTTGGAGATATTTTGAATCTAAAATTATGTGGAAAGGCAAAGAAACTAGAATAGCTGAGATAAATATGAAAAGGAAGAATTAAATTAGAGTACCTACACTACACAGTTTCAAAACTTACCATAAATCTACAGTAATCAAGATAGTGTGATATTGGCAAAAAAAGACATGTAAATCAATGGAACAGAATGGAAAAATCCCAAAACAGACCAACACAGATATTGACAAAGATATAAAGACAATTCAATGAAGAAATTATAGTCGTTTCAAAAAATGGTGCTGGAACCATTGGATATCCACATGCAAAAGTATAAACATTGACATGTATCTCACACCTTGTACAAAAATTCACTCAAAACTGATCACAGACCTAAATGCAAAACATAAAACTATGAAATTTCTTGAAGATGGCATAGGAAAAATATCTGCCTGACTTTGAGTTTGGCAATGAGTTCTTGGATACAATCAAAGTTCTACCGATAGAAGAAAAAATTGCTAAATTGCACTTTATCCAAATTAAGAACTTTTGCTTTTTGAAAGACATTGTTAAGAAATTTTTTAAAAAACAAGCCACAGAATAGGAGAAAATACGTGTACATCACATGTCTGTGATGATGGATCTGTACATAGAATCCATAAAGAACTCTTTAAAATTCAAAAATATTAAATGAACAAAGTACAAACTATATAAACAGACATGTCACTAAATAACTAATTAAATAAGTTAATAAATTTATTAGTTAATATTAAATTTAAAAAAATATATTAAATTTATTAGTTAATAAACTAATTAAATAAGTTAATAAATACTCAACATCATTTGTCATTAGGGAAATGCAAATTAAAATTTCAATGAAATATCATCATGGGCCTATGAGGACTGATAAAAGTAATAAGAAAATAAAAAACAGCACAAACTACTGGGGAGGTTGTAAGGCAACAGGAACTCTCACTCATTGCTGGTGGGAATACAGAATAGTACAGCTGTTTTGGGAGACACTTTGATAGTTTTTGAAAAAAGTAAACATCATCTTATCATATAATCTAACAATTCTACTCCTAAATATTTACCCAAGTTAATTGAAAATTTCAGTTCACGCAAAAGCCTGTACTCCAATATTTATATAGCACCTTTATTTATAATCAGCAAAAAAATGAAAGTAATCCTATTATGTCCTTCAGTAGGTGAATGGATAAACAAATTGTGGTATATCCATTCAATGGAACATTATTCAGCAATGAAAAGAAGTAGACTGTTGATTCATGCAACAATATAGATTAATCTTAAATGCATTTTGCTAAGTGAAAAAAGTCAGGCCTAGAAGGCTACATGTTATATAATTCCATTTATATGATATTCTGGAAAAGGCAGAACTATAGGTATAGATAACAGATAGTTTCCAGGGTTGGAAATACATCGTATTCCAACTATATAATGTTCTGGAAAAGGCAAAACCGTGGAGAATAAAAATATCAGTGGTTGTTAAGGGCTAGGAAGGAGGGAGAGATGAACAGGGGATTTTTTAGGGCAGTGAATCTATTCTGTAAGATACTTCTATGGTGGGTACATGTCCTACATTTGTACAAATCCATAGAAAGTACAACACCAAGAGTGAACCCTAATGTAAAGTATGGACTCTGGGTGATAGTAATGTGTCAGTGTAGGTTCATGGATGGAAACGAATGTACCATCGGGTGGGGGCTGATGATGGGAGAGGCTGTGCATGTGTGAGGCTGGGAGGACATGGGAACTCTCTGTACTTTCTGCTGAATTTTCTGTGAACCTAAAACTGCTCTAAAAAAATAAAGTCTATCTTCATACAAATTACATATATGTATACGTATATACACTAATTTATTTATATATGTATACATATTTACTTATGCTTATATTTGTATTAGTATATGCCTATAAAAAGTCTATTAACACTACACACCAAATTGTTAACAATTGTTTTTCTGGTTGGCAGAGAGGGGTGGATAATCAAAGGGATGTTACACTTTCCACCTTACGTATTTTATATTTCTATAATGAGGATAGATTTTGACTAAAACAATAAAGGCATCAACATTTTTTAAATAGATGAATAAAAACTAAGGCTAGAGGGACTTCCCTGGTGGCACAGTGGTTAAGAACCCACCTGCCAATGCAGGGGACATGGGTTCGATCCCTGGTCCGGGAAGATCCCACATGTCACGAAGCAACTAAGCACATGCGCCACAACTACTGAAGCCCACGTGCCACAACTACTGAGCCCGGGTGCCACAACTCCTGAAGCCGGCACGCCTAGAGCCTGTGCTCCACAACAAGAGAAGCCACCACAATGAGAAGCCCGCACACTGCAACGAAGAGTAGCCCCTGCTCGCCGCAGCTAGAGAAAGCCCGCGTGCAGCAACGAAGACCCAATGCGGCCAAAAATTAAAAAAAAAAGACTCTATAAAAAACCAAGGCTAGAAACTAAGCTTGCTTTACCCACAGTCCATTAGATACAGGCCTGATTTCCTGAACTACTGCTCCAGTCAACCTGCTATATTCCAATTGTGTCTGTGTTTGACTGGAAATATTCACAGGTAGGGAAGGTATAAAATATTTAAAGCTCATGGAGCACTTACGACAGTCAGAATGACACGTTTCGCACACACAGACCTATGCTATGGCTTTTAGGTCAGAACTGCCCATTTATGTTAGCTGTAGCTACAGCTTATATTCATTTAGTTATATCATAAAAGTAACAATAAACTTTTATACATATTAAAGTTCCTTTTATTTCCTATCCTTCAGGTCATGTGCAAGTGATTTATAGTGGCAGATTATGTTCTCTGCAGGAGTATTTTTTTTTTTTTGTTCACACCCTTTAGCTCCAGCTGCCTGGGTTTTCTTCCCCACCTTTCTTTTTGGATGGTAGGCTGTCTAGAGGTCCTGATTGCAGGAGTAATTTTTAAGTATTAAAAACACCTAAAAAGTACATTTCTAGTTTGAAGTAGAAAATTTCCTTCACACTACCTCCTACCTCCAAGCCCATTTAATTCTTGCTGATGTTGTGTCTTGCTGTGAGATCAGAGTGAACTAAACTTGTGTTGATTCACATTTCTAATGAGCCACATTAAGGTTGATCAGTTTCTGCGTGGACCACAAGTAAAATTATCATCACTGTCTATATGGTCCTTGCATGCTGGGGCTGCCCCATGTCAACGATGCATTCACATGACTCTGGCTAAGTGCATCTGAAAAAGGAAATGAATGGGTATGAGTCTCTTAAAACAGGATCTCTGGGAGATCCAAGTTAATGTAAGTTTTATTTCAATATTCTTTGCGTTTAGATTTCTGGTGAGTTTTTGTCTATGTGGTTTTTCATGTGGCAATTATATCCTACTTTGGGGATCTATATTTTTCAATCCTTCGTTTACAGTTCCATATCACCATCACCACACTTCTGCCCCAGAGCCCCAGTACAATTTGGTAATTCGTAAAGAACGTCACGGTCTTTCAAATCAAAAACTAAAGCTATGAAATGATATGAGGATAATGTAGTAATTTGTACCTTACAATTTTATTTACTCTGTAAAATCTCTTTCTTAATGAATCACAGAAAGCAGGAAAGTTTTCTATTTTTATGCATTACTGTCCTCAGTTTGAAGAGAGTTCTTTTGTTGTTGTTACTGTGATTAATCTGACCCACTGACAGTTTTGGTGCTCATGGAAAGACCTAGATAGTTTTCACACCTTATGAAGAGTAATGCATAGATTAGAAGAAGCATGAGAAAAATGATGTGATAAAGACAAATTGTCTGGATAACTTCAATAAGTCACCAGAAGTGTCATTTAAAGTTAGGGACAAACTTAATCTGTATCCCAGGGCTCCATACTCCTCCCCACTACTATGACATACTTTAAAGATGTTTATTAATGTAAATTTACTTTTGAAAACTGCTTAAGGATTTGAGAAACTTCTTGAGGTACCTAGATTCAACCAGAGGTATTTCAATCTAAGGATAGAATTTCTGAAGATTTTTACTTTCATTTTTGGGTTTGACTTCCTTTGTTCTAAAATAGGGATATGCAAACTTTTTTTTTTTTTGTAAAAAGCCAGAAAGTAAATATTTGAGGCTTTGTAGCGCTAAGATTTCTGTCTCAACCACTCACCCCCGCCATTGCAGTGCAAGAACAGTCATAGACAATATATAAACTGACATGTGTGCCTGTGTGCCAATAAAACTTTACTGACCAAAAGAGAAAGAAGCCTGGATCGAGCCCACAGAATACCACTTTGTATCAATATATTAATACGTTCTTGATAAAGGACAGTTAAATCAAATTTGTGATAAACAGAACAAAAGTTTGATTTTTATGGACACTCATGGAAAATCATATAAATTGAAAATCTATTTGCTAATGGAAAACAAGTTATGTACATTTTTTAAAAAAGTCTTTGAAGTCACATAAAATTCAAACTGGCTGATATAGTACTGAAAGAATTAGGGTATTCTATAGCTTGTAATTAGAAACGATCTGGTCTGACACATGTACTTTATATACAAGTAGCTGGCATCTCAGGGAAACGCTGTGACCTGCACAGATTCTAATAGCTATAGGTGCCAAGCTAAAATCCAAATATTATGTCCTCTGCTTTTGTCCTCTTCGTATGTTACCATTTAAATATTAAACTAAAGCTTTATGGTATTTATAATATCTATAATTTCTGGCCTTTAAAAGTTAATATCCAGGAAAATGTAAATTAAATTGGAAGGTGTGCACAAGTGAATTACCAAAGCCTTTTTGTGACTTAAGTAATGCTGGCACTTTCCCTTTCACACGTCTTTTCTCCAAGTACATGAAAAGCACTCTCTGAAGATTAAGTGTAATTATTAAAGAGGACTGTCATTGAAGGTTAAGTATAATGATTAACGAGAACAAATGATAAGCCTAATGCAGGAAAGAATCTTGCCTTTCAGGTAATGTTTGTGTCCAAAGGCAAAGTATACAGTAGAAAATCTAATCCTCTTGAATAAAGTAGGGCCAACTTCTTGATAAAAAAAATGAACGTCGTAGAAATGAATGATTATAAAATAAGGAAAAGCCAGCTGAGGCGGTACTGGGGTTAGTGGCAACGTTGGCTTCTCACAGTTTCATTTTGAAACACAGGAGTTTGATTTATGCAGCTGCTGGAAAGTGAGCAGAGAAAGGCCAGCCCTTGTCAATTTAGATGAAGCTGCGTTGCCTCTCCCACAGGTCAAGGGGGTACTGTCAGCCCCACTGACAAGGGGCAGCCTGGAGCATGGAAAGAAATTCCATTCCTTCTACTATTTTCTGAGTCTCTCAATGAACTCTATGAACTCTAAGGGTGAAACCAGTGTCCCCAGTACAGCAAATGTTTATTAAGTGTTCTCTGATTTTTATGTAAAATTTCCCGGGGAACCAGACCTAAGACAAAATGCTTAGTCTCTTTCCATGTAATTTCTAATATTATGGCAAATTGTATTTTCCATAAGGCTACAACGAGTTCCCCATCTCACAAGCTCTTCCTACAATGTGCCATTAACATTTTCCTCCCCAGGTAGTGGGTCCTCGGTTCCTTCTCCCAGGATCTGGGTGGGCCTCTGCCTGTGGCAGAAATGACACAAGTGACTCCCAGGGTAGGTCATAAAAAGGATACAACTCTCTCCTCCCCAACCCTAATGCCTACATTACAGCCTCCTGGGCAGCCCTAAACTCGAATCTCTGTCCCATCAGCGCCACCATTTTTCTCGACAGTTTTTATCCATCTACACTGGGATTTATATACAGCACTCCCAGGCAGAAAGCCAAGGCAGATGTCGCACTCACCTCATGGGTTTCCCTTCTCTCACGATTCATAGTCCTGTACTGCCTGCTGTCCAACGAAGAAGAGAGTTGCTTCATATATTTAGCAGAGTTTGATAGTTGTTTGCGGTGGGAAGGTAAGTCTGATCCCAGTTACCTCATCGTGGCCTAAGTGGAAGTTGGCTTTCCTGTTGTATATACAAAATATTTTTATGTTGTGTCCCCTGTTAAAAAGTAGAGCTCGTTTCCTTAATGTTGGTGAACTTATTGTTAAGTTAGCAATTACATTTTTGTGGAAACTGACCAATTCCTACCTCTACTTAATGTTACATCACTTGTATCCGTCAGGATTTCATGCATATCAGGATGAAGAGAAAAATAAATCCCTCCTTCTGAGGCTCAACTCATTTCTCTATTGAATGTAAAAGGGAAAGAAGTTGGGTTCAACTGACTCCATCCTTGGAAAGTTAGCTGGTCTTTGAGAGTCTCAGCCTCACCTATTATCAGAGGGCGATGCTTCAGGAAACCAGTGGCTCAACCCAGTCCTGGAGGCTGCATTGACTCTGGTTCTTCAGACGAGGCAGACTGCGATTTCATGACACCCCAGGTGGAATTTTTCCCTTCCAGGAATAATTTCGTTGATTCAACAAATATGTATTGACTACCTGCCGTGTACCAGGGATTTGGCATTGAAAAGCAGATTACATTTTTTTGGAGGGAGCCAAATATTAAATGAATATATAATTGATTAAATATGTAATCTGTAAGGTAATCATAAATGCTATGTGGAGGAAGTAACTCAAAGTAAGAGAGTAGATTCCAAGGTTGAGCATTCCAAAAAGCAGGAAGCAGAAATTGCCAGGCTAGAAAAAGCCAATGCCCTTTCCTGATGCACAGCACCACTTGCACCATATTCTTATTGGTTCAAGCAATCACAGGCCTGCCCAAGTTCAAGGAGAAAGAGGAATAGATTCCACCTCTTGATGGGGAGTGGCCAGGCCACATGCAGAAGAGCTCATGGGGTGAAGCCACCTTTGGAAAATGCACTCAACTACAGTTTACACGCCTAAATATACAAATTAATCATTGCCACATGGTAATAGAGATACATTTGTGAATTATCTATCACAACACTACTGAACAGTGAAAATCAAAATTTGCATAAATATCTGAGGCTATCATTCACATTTGAAAATGCAATGAGAATATTTTAGCATACTGATTTCATCATTTAAAGGGAATTTTTGGCTTCTTTTTTAATTTTTTAAATTACACTTTACCCATTTGAAAAACATAAAATATAGTATATTCAAAGAGTTAAGTGAGAAATTATTACTCTACAGCTTTTATTTCTGAGAACATTTGAGCTCAAATCAATAGTACTTAACATTCCAAATTTATAATACCTTATTAAATTGTCACTATCCTATCTATTGTTATACATTTAACATCATCATATTTATTTTATAATTGTATGTTACAAACATGTAATTAAAATAATTTAACCCTTCTATAAAGATGTAATAAATTGTCCTTGCTATTTAAATGCATGCTAATCAGCAAGAGATTACTTAAGTTTAATAAGAAAATTAACACCAAGAAATAGAGAATGAACAAACTTCTGGGGAAGGATAATTTCAGGGACTAATTACATCTTCAACAATAAATCATAAATGCATATTAATGTGAAGACTTATTCCTTTCCATTCAGATTTTAGATGTGGCCAGAATTGGTCCAATATGTGTTTTTAATCCTATCCATATTAATACTTCTTTTCTCGTATTCGATTATTTATTCAGAAATGCGTTCATTTTTCATTCTTTTGTGTATTCGACAAACACCCACTCCTGGTCATAATTAATTCTATTATGAGTAGTGTATTAGGGTTCTCCAGAGAAACAGAACCAACAGAATACGTGTGTGTGTGCATATATTACTGGCTCATGGGATTACGGTGGCTGAGAAGTCCACACCTAGAAGAGCCAATGGTAAAGCTTCAGTTCTAGTCCGAGCCCAAGGCAGGAGAAAAATAATGTCCCAGCTCAAAGACACTTAGAGAGGGCCTAGTCCATTCTGGCCTTCAGTGGATTGAATGAGGCCCACCCATGTTGGGAAGAAAATCTGCATTAGTTCATTAATTCATATGTTAATCTCATCCAGAAACACCCTCACAAACACACCTAGAAATAATGTTCTGGCAAATATCTGGGCACCCTATAGCCAAGTCAAGTTGACACATAAAATTAACAAGTAGTTATGAGTGGAAGAGAAAGCAATTAATCAAAACTGTTCCTGTCATTTGCTTTTAGTTTAGTTTTTTCGTAGTTGCTCCATTGTGTTTTTGTTTGCCAGGCACAGAGACTGCCGCCGTCCCGGTATCTCTTTGCCATGCCACCAGTTCAAGATATCCACATCCTGTCAAAGGATTCTTTTTACACTTGCCTTTCCAGTTTTATATTTGATCTCAAAAGCAGCTGTGTGTTATTTGTGTTAACCCACTTAATCAACTGTAGACATATTTTTACATTATGTCTGCATATGTCAACTGTAGACATAGGTTTGATAATTGCTATCAAATGACTTATCAAACATCCTTATGTTTAAAACACAGTTAGTTGTCAGATACTATGCAAAAATGAGAGAGAGAGAGAGAGAGAGAGATCCTGTCCTTGTCCTGGAGAAATGAGATTAGGAAAAGATAAGAGAGACAACCAAAGTAAGTTTATACCCAAAATATATAAGGAGCTCACATAACTCATTATCAAAAAAACAAAAAATCCAACTAAAAAAATGGGCAGAGCACCTGAATAGGCATCTTTCCAAAGAAGATATACAGACAGCCAATAGGCACATGAAACGTGCTCAATGCTGCTAATCATCAGGGAATGTAAATCAAAACCAGAATGAGATATCACCTCCCACCTGTTGGAATGACTATCGTCAAAATGACAAGAAATAACAAGTGTTGGCAAAGATGTGGAGAAAAGGGAGCCCTCGTGCACTATTGGGGAAAATGTAAACTGGTAGAGCCACTATAGAAAACAGTATGAAGGTGCCTCAGAAAAATTAAAAATAGAAATACCATATGATCCAGCAATTCCACTCCTGGGTATTAGTGAAGAAAACACTAATTCAAAAAGATATATGCACTCCAATGTTCATAGTAGCCATGACATGGAAGCACCCCATTATTCACAGTAGCCAAGATATGGAAGCATTATTCACAGTAGCCAAGATATGGAAGCACCCCAAGTGTTCAACAACAGATGAATGGATAAGAAAACTTTAGTATATATACAATGGAATATTACTCAGCCACAAAGAAGAATGAAATTTTGCCATCTGTGACAACATAGATGGACCTAGAGGGTATTATGCTTAGTAAAATAAGTCAGGCAAACGAAGACAAATACTGTATATTTTCACTTGTATGTGGAATCTAAAAAATAAAGCAAATGATCACATATAACGAAGCAGAAAAGGATCACAGATACAGAGAACAAACTAGTGGTTACCAGCGGGGGGAGGGGAAATTAGGTGAAGGGATTAAGAGGTACAAACTACTACGTATAAAATAAGTTACAAGAATGTAATATGGAGCACAGGGAATATAGTCAATATTTTATAATAACTTTGTATGGAGTGTAATCTATAAAAATACAGAATGACTTATGTTATGCACTTAAAACCAATATAATATTGCACTTCAATTAAAAAAAAAATCTGTTCCTAACCTTGAGCTGCTTACTGGCCAGTTTGCAAGGAAGTTATTTACCAAAATAGCAGTAATTCAAAGTTAAAAGGGATATGATCATTTTAAAAGATAAGTCAGGTTATGTCACTTCACCACTTAAAACTCAACCATGGCTTCCCAACGTATTTATATTAAAATCCAAATTCCTAGCCTTGGCCTGGACAACCTTCTGTAGCTCTCTGACTGTACCACCTTTCCTCGTCCTCTGCTACTGCCAGGGCAAAATTGTTCATTCCAAAAGATGTCAAACTCTCTCTTGCCTCAGGACCTTTGCCCTTGCTTTCTTCCCTCTGCCTGGAAGGCTGCCTCTTGCTCCCCCATCCCCAAGACCCACACAGGTCAGAGACATATACAACACTTTCTCTGTACAACTTCCATATACATCTAGATGCCACATCACAAATAGATCATATTTTTTCATAGGAAAATAATTGAGGCAGTTATGATCATGAATTTCATAGCAAATAAATCACAGTTACGAATTAAAATTTTAGCAAGGATATATCTACCATAAACCCCTATAAGCATTTAAATGTATGATGAAACAATACGAAGTTGCAACTCCTTGTTGAATCAATGTATTAATTAAGCACCTGATATAAAAATACATTTTCTCCATAATAAATCTGATCCAAATTCAAGTAGGAAGCTAAAATCAGCACTTAATGTTAATTGTCTTACTATTATGTTGCTTCAGATTCACAAGAGTTTGGCAAAAATGATTTGGAATGTCCATCTCTCTCTAAAAAGCTGCTAATGGTGGCTTCTACTTAGGTCTATTTTTCAGTAACTTTCTTGCATCAACAAAAGATAATGAAGTTCCTCAAACGTTGTGCTTCTTCCACTGAGAAGCGTTTTTGAAAACAAAACTAACCCAAAAATTTTTCATACTTGCTTATATAGGTAACTAATTCAAAATCACAAGTACAGCTACTTAGTGTTTGACTAGGGTCTTGACTTACTAATAACTAGTTATGTGACTTCAGGAAAATTGTTATTTTTTTCCACTGTTTTACACTAACATTTTTCTTACTGACATTTGAGATAGCTTCTAACAACAAAGTTAATTGAATAAGCATAGAAATAGAGATGAGATTCACAAAAAGAGAAGGGGAATACACCTGGGAGAAGTACGAAAGTGGACTCTGAGATTTTAGGGGGAAAGAGGTTTTGTTTGTTGAAGTCTTGTTTTTCTTGTGTAAACCCAGAGTGGTTGATTTAGATCAGGAATGGAAGTGGTCCTTTCTTACATGCCAACCCCGATTGGTTGGAAGAGGCTGCTGCAGTGTGATGAAGATCTTCCTGAGGGCATCTCATCTATGTGCTCACCAAGGCAGAATGCCCAGCTCACTCGGCGAGGTCTGCCAAAGTCACAAAGTAGCAGCAGCTGTGCCATGTATTGGTCATTTCTGGACAAGATTACGGCTGTCAGTGACTCAAGTGTCTTCACTGTTTTTGCATAATTTCTCCCTGTGCAGTGCAAACTCTTTGCAAATAATGAAAAAATTATCTGATCTGTTGTGCATATTCATTGACAACACTGGTGCAAATTATTTTAGTAAATGTATTCCTCTCCTTCCCTTTTCTGGTCTTGGAAATCCTGAGCATGATCCCTGACCCCATCCAGCTGAGTGTCCAGTAGGTGAGAAAAGAACCTTAATTGTATAAATTATTTAAACTACGCAATTGCTGTTGTGATGAGCCCTATCAAGCAAGAGTATAGCGCACAGTGAGGCAGACCTGGCCTGTGCCGGCAGGTCTGAGAATGGCTGCTGTGCCTCAGCCCCTGAATTGGAGGGCACACCACCTAATCTCTGACTCACACAGGTATTTGCTTCCCATGTGAGGTTTATCTGCATATTTATTCATTAACATACGTCAAGCTACCATTACCTTATCAGACCTCTGCTCTGTTGAAATACTGAACAATATTGTTTTATTGAGTGTGTACCTACTGACAGTAGCACCACGCACACATGCATTATTCTCACTCTATAGCTTTAACAGTCTGAAGGTAATAGTGAAGAAAATGTACTGTTGCCTATGCATGGCATTTTAGATGCTGTAGTAGTTAGAGCTGCCAATTTGGAAATGTACACAATGAGTTATCTAAAGCCCATGCAGCAACTAAGTTGATATATCAAACAAAATGCTGAGAGAGACCAAGCTTCTCAAAAGCATTACTAATCTGATTATTGTTCACAGCTATAGCATATGGGAACTGTTCCTGGAAATTAAAAAAAAAAAAGTTCTTTTTTTTTTTTTAAAGTGTATTTTAAAAATTGAGGTATAGTTGATTTACAATGTTGTGTTAATTACTGCTGTACAGCAAAGTGACTCAGTTATACACATATATACATTCTTTTTTTATATCCTTTTCCATTATGGTTTATCACGGGATATTGAGTACAGTTCCCTGTGCTATACATTAGGACCTCGTTTATCCATTCCAAATGTAATAGTTTGCATCTACCAACCCCAAAAAGTTCTTTTATCTTTACTTTTCTTGGTAACGTCAATGACAAGAGCTGGATGAGGTCTGGCTAACATGTTGACCTATTAAAATGTCAAAATCCGGCATCCTTCAGCTGACTTTAACAGAAGATTCAACACATAAACTACAGGATATGCATATATTCAGAAAGAGAAAATAGTGATAACACCAAGAGTGTTTTTGAATAAAGTTATTTAAATTTTATATTATCAAGGAAGTGGTACTTTAAAAAGAGAGAATTTTAAGATATCATTTTATATACATCATCCTTTCGGTTTAAGTTTTCTTTTTAAATCCTAAATTCGGAACATCTTATCCATCTATTTTAGCTGCTAGGCAGTATTCCATTTAACTGATAAAACATTTTTCATTTATATTAACCCCACTGTGGGATGATTAGCTTGTTTACAAATTTTTCCACTCTTACAGACAGGACTGTGGTAAAAATTTTTATACAGATATTATGCACAACTAATTTCTCTAGGGTGGACACAAAGGAAGAATCAGGAAAAAAAATTGCAAAAGAATGGGCATGGTAGGGCACAACTGACATAAATTTTTGTAACACTAATTTTTTAATAGTTACAGTTTTTATTAAAGAAAGGCACAAAAGTTCACGGGAATAATTTATTCTCACTTCAGGATGGTAGTTTCCTTTGGGGAATGAAGGTTAAAAGGGATGGAGGTTAGGTGTAGTTGTATCTTTACATTTTCTTCCTTAAAACTAAACAAAACCAAGAAAAAGTGATAACATGTGATTAGTCAAGGTGATAGTTATGTAAGTGTCTGTTTATTGTTTCCCATACTTTTCTCTATGCCTGAAATATTTCATAATCTACAAAATTATGAACTGTTATGAAATCATAAATGAGCCAGGGATGAGACACAAAGAAAATCAGAGCAGATCTGGCAAGAAACACAGCTCTAGGAAGCTGTGTCATGAGGTGGAATGCTGACGCAGTTGTGTTGGAGTTGCCTGACCTGGGTTTGAAGTTTTCTTGGGACACAGAGTCTTCATCTCAAATATACTCTCATGGGAGTTCAATGAAATAACATATATAGATCTTGGCACCACAATAAAATCTGTGTTCCTCCTCAGCTAGAAAAGACAATAAAATTGCAGATGAGATGGACCGGTCCCAAGCCATTATCTGAAGCTCTCTCTCAGAAGATACTGTGGACAAAAAAATGTTGCCTGACATTTCAGTAAACAGAGAACATTGCCCGCCATCAAGCTATCAGCCACTGCAGCCGCCCTGGACAGATGCAGTGCACCCTGAAGGGAATTCAGGATGGAGGGAAAAGGGATACTGGCCCTAGATAGTTAGGATGCATATCTAAGGAATAATTTCAATGAGCCCAGACTCTTACATCTTCCCACACACAGAAAAGCACTAAAAGTATTAGTGCCTGGAGTCAACTGAATTCTTTGTTTAAACTGTGGCTTTGCCACTTAGCAACAGAGTGAGGTTCTAACCTATGTCTCAGTTTCTTCTCCTGTAAAACTATCTGAGGGCTGTCTTAGTCCATTTGGGCTGCTATAATAAGATATCACAGATTGGGTGGCTTATAAACAACATAAATTTATTTCTCATAGGTCTGGAGGCTGGAAGACTGAGACCAGGATGCTGTCATGGCCGGGTGATGACTCTCTTCCAGGCCACAGACTTCGTGTATCCTCGTGGTGGAAAGGGCTAGGGAACTCTTTGGTGTCTCTTTTTTAAGAACACTAATCCCATTCATGAGGACTCCATCCTCACGACCAATCACTTCCCAAAGGCCCCACCTTCTAACACCATCACATTGGGTGTCAGGATTCCAGCATGTGAATTTGGTGGGGGGGGAATTGGGATGGAGGACAGAAACATTCAGACCAGAGCAGGGGGTGGTTAATAAGATAAATATTATATGAAGTGCTTGTCCAAGTGCCTGGCACATGCTACATGCTAAATTGTAGCTATTATTATTATTCCTTTTGTGTATAATTTTATTTTCCATCCTATTTGAATACAGAAAACAATGTAAAGGTGAACATTTTTGCAATATTCATCAATCTGCAGGAGCATCAATCATTTTTTTAAAGATAAGTACCAAATAAAAATGATATTAAGTGGAATCCAAAACCTTGAAGCAGGACATTTTTTTCCCTCGGGCATTGATGAACAAAGAGTATTTTATACTTATCTTTATGTTTGTTGAAATTAGCAATAATAGCACCAATCAACACACTCAGAGGAAGAAATAATCCAATGATAAAAAAGTCAATAAAGTAGCAATACATGTAGATGTTGTCTTCAAAATTAGGTTGCAGGACTTCACTGGTGGCGCAGTGGTTAAGAATCCACCTGCCAATGCAGGGGACACGGGTTCGAGCCCTGGTCTGGGAAGATCCCACATGCCGCGGAGCAACTGAGCCCGAGCGCCACAACTACTGAGCCTGCGCTCTAGAGCCCGTGCTCCGCAACAAGAGAAGCCACCGCAATGAGAAGCCCATGCACCATGACAAAGAGTAGCCCCCACCCACAGCAGCTACAGAAAGCCCGTGCACAGCACCGAAGATGCAACGCAGCCAAAAATAAATAAATAAATAAAACAAAAACAAAATTCGGTTGCATATCTACCTAAAAGTTAAAAAATAAGCAAGATAAGGCAGAGCACAGAGGAATTTCAGGGCAGTGAAAATACTCTGTATGATATTATAACAAAGAGTATATGTTATTATACATTTGTCCAAACCCATAGAATGCACAATGCTGAGTGAACCCTATGGTGAACTATGGACTTTGGGCGATCATGATGTGTCAATGTAGGTTCGTCTTTGGTAAAAAATGCAGCACTGTGGTGAGCGATGTCAGTAAGGCGGATGCGTGCAGGGGTGTATGGGAAATCTCTGTACCTCCCTTTCAATTTTGTTGTAGATCTAAACTTGCTTGAAAAAGTTGTTTTTAAAAATAAAATAAACTAAAAAGTGAGAAAATAAGCAAAATATTTATACTGACTTTTTAAAACATAAGATTTAGAAAACAATTTATGACAAGAAAATATAACAGTGTTACCTGAGGCAATATTTCCTCTTCGTTCTTTGGTGAATAGATATCATTGCTTTTATTTGAATTTTAAGGTTTATTGCATTGGTTTACTCATCGTTATGATAATCTTTCAAATGGACCTATTGGGCCTTAACCATTGTATATAATCCTAGAAGGACTTCATTGTTCATGAAATAGTCAATTTGAAATGTATTTAATTTCTGTCTAGCATAAGCATTTGCTTTTACCATGTTAATTACCCAATTACTGCTTGTGCCCTGTACTTGAATTGCAAAAACGATTCTGTGTGAACCTTAACAGTGGCTCTAGGATTATATTGTATTTACACCAATAGAATCAACTGCTGAATTCATAATAGTGATCCATCCATTAAATGTTGCCTCTAAAAATGGCGTGTATTTAATTCTTATGGAAATCTTATGCTTTGTGGCAAATAAAAATTAAAACTCAATCTGTTATTAAAAAAAAAAAAAGATCGAAAAGAGTAGTAACAGAATTTAACACATCTGTCTTCTCTGTAGAGAAAGCAATGATGGAAAAACCCAGATGCAAACAGGATGAGATAAAGGGTTATGAATAGCTAATAGAAACTCCCTGAGAAGTTACAGTGAGAGGGATGTAATAGAAGATAATAAACATGAGCAACATTCCATAGTTTAGTTACGTGGTGCTGGGCCTAATCACTAAAGAAGAGACATTCATAAATGTTTATGAAATGACCCTAGAAGCTGGAGGAAGGCTCCGTCTGCCAACCAAGTCACAAGGCTGGTGTCATTGTCGAGGCATGGAAAGAGCAAGAGCCTGAAGGCAGGCAGGGCTGGCTAGGAATCCTGCTTTGGTGAATTACTATCAATACCATCGTCTGTCCTTGCTAATTCTCAATATCTTGTTAAGTAAATTGAGGATAATAATATTTACTTTATGGGAGGCTGGGAGAACCAAAGGAGATAATGCATGTTTAGTGATTAACCTACACTAAGCACTCTCTAAATAAAGCTAGTGGTTAATCCCTTGGAACTGGGTATTCTCCATGCCCTATCCTTTTCCTCATGGTTTGTACTTCTTACAGGAAACTGTACAGATCACCAAGCTTCTTTAGCAGAGCTCATCATTTTCATTTATTATCAGTCACATATTCCCCGTCTATTTTGTCACAAAAAAAGGAGATATGTTAAATGTCTGAGAATTTAAGAGGATTAACTTCTTCAGATTGGTAGGACAATGTATCATAAATCTATTGACCTAATCCCGGACCATGCAGACATCATCATTGCTTGTATCTTTCAGCACTTTTCAGTTACTATCTCTTATTAGCAAAGTGTTTTGAAAATAATGGAAGAAAGGGAGCCTTCCCTCCCTTTTTCTCTCAAACTAGCCACTTCAAATCTGAAAACTCTGCTGTTCTATATTCTTAGCAGGGTACATTGTGGGCTTACTTTCTTGGCATGTATTGGAATGTATTTATGATAATATTAGGAATACCATTTAAAAAACACCATCCTTTAACTTGAATGGCAGAGTTCTACTTAATTTATATAACTTGTGAAAAACACACTCACATTTTCAAATTGAGATTTGTGTAACAATAATCACGTATGTTAAAAAAATCTAGAAAGAACCTAAGTAATTTTTGGGGTTTACTATTTTGTATACATAAAGTCTTGGCATAAAAACGTAATTTTTATTTAATTTAAAATTAAATTTATGAGGGTTAATGAAGAATGCTTAGTTTATATAAAGCTATAACCTGGGGACAAAGTAGAATTTCCTCTTCCTAGAGCAAACACTTAGTTTTGTGACTACTAAGCATCTTTACTCCTGTCTTGTGCTAAAGCATCTCCGTTGCCATTTTCCTTTTGAAGAATTATTTTTCGTAAAGACTGAAAAGGTAATGCAGTGTGGCGGGCGTGTCAGTTGAGGTGGCCTGCCTTTCACAAGCCTAGGCATGAACATGAAGCCTAAAGCAAACCAAATGAACTCTGTCTCCTGTGATCTGGAAACATGAGTAAAATAACGCTAATACAGGAAAAAGAAGAAAATTGGAGCCAATTCATCTAACTGTCAGTACCCGGGTTCGGTAAATCCAGTGACTCAGTTATGCCACTAAAGACCCAGAATCTTTCTGATTTATCTCTGCTTTCACAGGTTCATCTTTTTTAGCGTAGTCCTTCCTTGGTCTCAAGATGCCTGCTTCGCCCCAGGTCTCACAAGACACTGCGATTCTGTAGAATGGCAATTTGATCAGGGCTCAGCTGGACAGCTCACCTCTGTATCAACGGTGCCAGCTAAGCTTGGTCATGCGGCGCAATAAATAAACACACACCGACTATAACTATATTGCTCTAGATTTGCAAATATTCTGATTTATTTTACAAATCTCTGAAAATATCCTAAATACAATATTCTACCAATTTGTATTATGTCTTTTGAAGTTGTACTTCAAAAGAATACTTTTCAGTGACTTTTTTGTTAGCAGTTTTGGAGGTAAGAGAAAAACATCTTTTCTCTTCTCCATTGCTCAGAAATCGCACACTCTATCTTATTTTATGTTCATCTCTGTACAGAATCCCCTCCAGCAAGAGAAGCTGTAACTAAAATTGTCTGTTTGATGCTGCACTGGGATTTCACTTTTTCACTCTCCTGTGCCCACTTATGTCTAAGATATGGGGATCTTCATTAAGTGTTTTTTGAATTAATAATTAAAAATAGATTAAATGAGGAAAGGCAATTACTACAATATGAGCACTAGAGAGTGCTTGCTATCAACAACAACAACGTGGACATGATTCCCACGAAAGTAAAGGACGTCTATAGCTGAGACTTAGAAAAAGGAGCAAGAGCAGAGTATGGGCTACATTGAAAACACCACATCCTGGAATTCGTAAGATTTGGCTCTGAGAGTTATGAGAGTCACTCAGGCACACATTCCTGACAGTGAACAACTGACATTCTTGGTTGTGTATTTTTGCTTGTTACAAAGTCATTCGGTCAACACTACCCCTGGTAAGAATACAAAGACAGAAATTGTCTCTACTCTTGGTGTACAATATAGTAGGAAGTATATCAAATTTATAGACTCGTAGGATTAGAAGGACCTAAATTTATTTTTCAGTCTAACGTGTTCGTTTTATAAATGAAAAGACTGAAGTATGCAAAGATACTATTTTAACCCATGCTATTTTAATAGCATGTTTACCACTTATTCTGTGTTGTCTTAAATTATTTACACACATTATCTTATTTAATGGACCCAACAATTCTATGAAATAAGAGCCCCAATTTATGGATCAGGGAACCGAAATTCAGCAGAGTTATGTAACTTATCCAAGGTCACACAGCTGTGCTTCTCATTAGCTATGGGACTGACCTCTGTTGACTCCCAGCCTAGGGCTCACTCCACAGCACCAGCGGCCAGTGCCTGGGCTTGTGAAACAGCCTAAGTGGGGAATCAACCCAGGTATTGGGCAGAGAAGTTTAGGTGGCTTTTATGTGCAGGTTGTGATGTCTGATTATCATCATGCCCTATTCATTTAACAGCTTTTACAAGTATGCTTACTGTTTACAAATGTAAACTTAAATGAAAAGGCAGAAAATCATGAAACTGTACCTGATGAAATAAACTATTTTCAGCTAGACCGCTACGTTCATTCTAATCAGAATGAAAAACAGCCGACATTCCTAATGTAGCATCACCAGGTTGTCTAGGGAGGAAGCAGGTGATATCACGGTTAGTAACTCCAATGATACCATTTTTTCTTTCTGTCCAAATGATGCTGAGAGCACAGCTTGTCCTTCTGAGGTCATGAGAGACACACAGGGCTCCTGCAAAAGAGCCGGAACTGTGCAGGAAAGAATGCCTGCCATTAGCTGTCATCTTACCCACCGATTCTGGTTAATACATTAAATATCTGCATTGAGTTCAGCAGGAAGCCTCTCTAGCGTTCCATGTTCAAAGCGAGGACAATTCATTAATTCACTGATGCATGCATTTATTCAATGTGTGCTCATGATTGAGCTCTTATGATTGGCAGGTTGCAATTATGGCAGGAAATACGGGAAGAGATCTAAAGATCCCCTTTCAAAGAAGCAGAGTTAAAATATGTTGGATAATATAATTAGAGTAGATTAGACTAATTTTAGCTCCTCCTCTTTCTAGAGGTAGAAGCTTCATTTTTCTATATCATTTTATGTAATTAGTTTCCCAGCCAGAAATATTTTATTTTTGTTCAATAGTCTCTCATTTACCTGCCTCTTTTCCCAGGAGATTATTTCCTAGAATCTTAATAACTACAATGGAGTGGCCATGCTCTGCTTAATGGGCATGAGCTTTAGAGAATAATGTTATTTCTGAACACTTAACAAGTTACACAATTGAGAAGGTATTGAAGTTCAAAGTCTTATTTTTAAAAAGTCATTTTTCTAATTATAACATAGCCATCTGATTTAGTAATCCAAGTAGTCTTTTCTTCTAATTTAGGGCATTAATTTATTCCTATTTCTTCCTGACCTTGAGATAATTCAAAATGTGAAATGCTATTTGATTACCATCACAGAAAACTACTATATGTGTGTGTATGTGTGTGCATGTGTGTGTATATACCTAGATAAAATAGTAAATACAGTATAACATAAAATATATGATACAGATATAGTAACCTATATCTATACACACACATACATATATAGTGGTTTGCCTGATGGTTGTCAAATAGCCATTTCACATATTGAATTTTGCCACTTATATCTATATGTACTATTCTATATATAGTATAGTATCTATATCTATATCTACTATGACATGTGGTATATATTATATTGTATATAGATACGTGCTAATATATACAATCATCTTTTTAATTATTAATAAAATATAACTTGGGAAAGAAAAAAGTCACAATTTTTAAAGAATGAACAAATACACATAGGAATTCTGTTTTCAGTATATGCTAGAAGATTAGTAATCATGAAAAAGCTTATTATATTTATTTTCTGTTTTGAGAAATAAAGAGAATTGAAGCAATCATTTTAAAATTATTCTCATTGGGATGCCTAGTACTTGGGCAATTTCCATGCGTGTACTCTGAGTTTTCTTCTCAAGCACCTCACAGAGATTGCTGAGGTCTGTCTCCAAGCGGCCTGATTAGAACAGACTCTCACTATGGGAAAAATCTTTTCTGCTAATCCTAAACTCACTTCTTGCCTCCAAGACCCTGTGTAGTACCGGACCTGTTTCAATGGAGAGTCCTGTCTCCAGGAATTGTCTTTCTATTCTATTCTAAGAGAACTTTTCTAATTTGTAGAGGATCCTAAATATCTAGTCCAGGCCACATGTCATTCTTATCAAAATATCTGAGAGATGAATTTGAATGTGAGCTAAAGTCTAGCTGTTCTCCACAGTACACTTGGGACTTAATCCTTATGTCCTTGGACTTCTGCCCAGGTTCTCAGCCCACATGGGCTTATTATCTACAAAAGGCTTAATATTAACCTTGGTAACTCTTTGGCACACACTTCTTGAAGCAGTTGGTTGTATGAGTAACATGATAAATGGCTAGTGCCTTTTACTTGGTGCCATCAATTCGAATTCTCTATTGCTGTGTGGTTACTTTTATTTAGTTTTTAGAATGGTGCCAGACACTCACTGTGCTACTTAACAAATACACATTGATGATGACTGTAACTATCATCACTATTAAGGGATGCTGGGCTGCCATTAGACTTGTGGATTCAATTGAATGAGAGTAACATTTAGCCAGGGTCGTTTCTGGAATAATACACGGAATACATGCCGTAATATAGGATCGCTGGGTTTTGCCAAAGAGAGATAGTGAGTGATAGTCCTTCTTCTCAAGTATTTCAGTATTCTTTAAAAAGTATTTTACTTCTGCAGCCTCTAGCTTCTGACCTCATCTTACACAGCTCCATTTTAAACACAATGTTTCTGTCATTTCATTCTTTTCTCCACAGACTTCCCCAATGAAATATAAACTCTGCAGCCTTGTATTCAGTTGCTCTGCTCTTGCCCCACCCCTTACTCTCCAACACACACACGCACACACACGCGGTGTCAAAGCACTTCAACTTCGTTATATTCCTTCTCTTAAACATCTCATCAGTTTTCATAATCTATTCCTTATTATGTACATGTGGAATCTGTCAGTTTCTGCCACGTAACAAATAACCTCGAAATTTCAGTAGCATACAACGAGCATTGGTGTTTCCCTCCTGAGGTAGTGGGCTGGCAGCAGGGACTGAACTTCAAGCTGCAGTCACTGGAGTGGGTCATTTCCACCTGGCTCTTATCCTGGCCCTGGGGCCATCAGGCCAGCTGACATATTTCTCTCATAAAAATGGCCAAAGTATAAGAGGGCAAGCCCCACTGTGTGAGCTCATTTCAAGTTCCTGCTTATCACAACTGCAATTGGGAGGGATGAAGAATGTGGTCCAAAACTCAATCTACCACTGTGATGAGACAATTCATGCCTTTTCATGTTCCCAGCCTATATTTTTTTGTCCTCTGTCATCTCCTAGTACTTAGACTTGCAGTTATGAACAAAAATGAGTTCAGAGACTATAACATGCAGAATGTGCATCCTGGATTTGACTCATATGTGATCACAAGGGAGGAATTACGGTTTGCTATGCCTAAACTAATGATACAGTAAAGGGGAAGGTGAGCATTGCAATAAATTTTGAAAAAAATTGAGAATGAACAGTAACCTTCTAAATAAAAATGAGTTGTTCTTTTACGTTACTAATTAATATAAATGAACAAATGCCATGGGTTTTCTTTGAAAAACTAGATTATAATTGTGAGATTGTACAGAGTCACTCACTTCTGCTTTATCTTTCATTATCTCTAAATCGCCCAGTGTTGTGTTGTAAATACAATATTAAAAACATTGAATCCACCTAACACATATTAGAATGGCTAAATTTTATAAATCCTAAATATACCAAAACTGGTGAGGATGCAGAGTAAATGGAACTCTCCTGCATTGCTGGTGGGAATACAAAAGTGGTCAGCCACTTTGGAAAACAGTTCGTGATTTCTTATGAAGTAAAACACATACCATCAGAAACAGCAATCCCATTTCTAGGAATCCTTTGCATCTTTTGTCTAGGATGCAACGATGTTTTTTTGTTCCTTTGGGGCTTCTCTTTAGGGACGCCATGTTTGTTTTGCTATCCTTTACTTTCTTTTCAATTACCCCCAGATTACTAGGCTTTTTATTTACTCACTTCTTTTTCTGTTCTCCTCATTTCTCATGATTTCAAAGATGCCGATTACAAAGCTGTCCTTATAGATCTTCTTCCAAAGTCAAACTATATTCTATTCTGCCTGTTCTCTCCGTCATTATGCAAAATGTGAGTTATTGCTCTTGTGTGTATTACTTGCCATCAACTAGACCAAAAGCCTGTGACCCTTACAGATAGTCTTCTTATGATCATGGTCCTTAATTCTTTTATCTCCCTAATATATTTGCACTTATTTAAAAGGTGAAACACAGACATTTCTGTAGCAAACATAAGCTATGGGTCTCCACTCATTGATATCCGAATAAGTGCTGCTATATGTGTGCATAATAGAATCCTCTGCTTGAGGAAACATCTTTAATATCTTCTCATGATATAAATATGCTAAATGGTGAGTTATGTCTGAGATACATCATTTCTCACAGTGGATGCATTTCACATGCCAGAAAACTTAATTAGATATGATGTTTAAGGAGGATTAACGTTGTTTCAATTTGCTGGGTTTGTTGTTGAGCTGCCGCACGGTTCTGCCAGCAGCCCGCCATGTCAGAGACGACAGTTAGAGCACAGGGTCATACATCTTCCCTCACTTCCTCTCTTTCTCCTGTTTTTGATGTCTTTCTCACCCCTGCTTCCTTGCACTGTAATAAGTCTTCATTATAGTCAATAAAAAAGGAAAACAAAAACCAAAACCATCAATAACAATGAAAAAAACCTCTTTCGGTTGTGCCTTACCCCCAGCCCTTTTTCCATCTCTGTTCTTTGATCACTGCCAAAAATTACAAGTAAAAAGGCTTCAGTTATTTATCATCTTCATCCCTCAATGCTCGAAGACCTACATTTTAGTTTAACAATCTATGACACCTGAATGATGCTGCTCTTCCAGAGTCTCTGGTGAATCCCCACTTGCAAAATCCAGGTGCCTCGTCTAGACTTCACCCTCATGTAACTTTCTGCAGTACTTGACATTATTGATCACTGATTCCTCCCTGTTGGGCTCCTTCTTGGCTTCTTTTTAATCTCCTCATTCTCATTCTACTACTGGACAGCTTCTTCTTTGGTCTTTGGACTCAGACTAATCTGGCTTAAACTTTTGTCTCGGTCACTTATCCACTGTGTGCCTATGGAAAAGATACTTACATGGTATATACAGTTATAATTTGGGGAAAAACACCCAACTTTACAGAGTTACTGTGAGGATTAAATATCTAACACACCGCCTGAAATATGGTGGACTCACTACCCAGGAGATGTTCTGTGTTACTACCTTCTCTTCAATGTCTCTTTCTCTTATTGGAACTCTATCCTTTAATAGCATCATTTCAACCCAGAGCAATTTCTTCTCACTCTCTATCTTCATATCCCATCAGTGACCAAGTCATGTTGATTTTGTTTTTCTTTTCACTTTTCCTTGCATCTGTATCTAACTTTCTCTGTATAGGCTCTTATTATCTATATTTTAGATCACTGCAAAACTTTCCAATTGTTTCTTCTGCTTTCAGTATCTTATTCCTCCAAATCATCCTTCATACTGCCATCTAAGTTGTTTTCCTAAGGAACAGCGATAATGCCTTTACATTTTCCCTCAGATTGCTTCAGTGGCTCCTAATTGCCTGGAGTATAACGAGCAAACTTCTTAACCAAGCATTCACAGTCCTTCTCAGTCTGATTTTTCGTTGCCTTTTCAGTTTTATCCCCTCCTACTACTCTTTTTTTTTTTTTTTTTTTTTTTTTTTAATTTATTTATTTATGACTGTGTTGGGTCCTCGTTTCTGTGCGAGGGCTTTCTCCAGTTGTGGCAAGTGGGGGCCACTCTTCATCGCGGTGCGCGGGCCTCTCACTATCGCGGCCTCTCTTGTTGCGGAGCACAGGTTCCAGACGCGCAGGCTCAGCAATTGTGGCTCACGGGCCCAGTTGCTCCACGGCATGTGGGATCTTCCCAGACCAGGGCTCGAACCTGTGTCCCCTGCATTGGCAGGCAGACTCTCAACCACTGCGCCACCAGGGAAGCCCATCCTACTACTCTTTATGAGCTCTTTGCTCTAGCCAGATTGAATAACTAACTGTTCTTCAAGGAAGGTCAATAAAGCATGTTCAATACATTTCCAATCTTTGCAAGGTCTCTTTTTTCTTAATAAATTCCAGTTAGACACAGCAGCTTCTGCCTCAGGCTTCATGTAGTATGTTGCTTGTATCTCTGTTAAGTGCTTTATTTCTTCCTTTCTCTCTTATATTGGTATTAGGTATGTGGGTGTCTTTCTTCACCGCAAGTTGAGCCCATTGGAAGCAGAAATGACAATACAATAAAGCCAGTAAAATAGAAATGAAAGTAGAAAAACAGGACTGAAAAAAATAAATAGACCAACATTATAGCCCAAGACGACTGCTGTAATTATTGCCAAACTGTGCTCTGAATTTCTGAGTACACTGAACTTCTGAATTCAATAATTCATTTCGCAAATATAATTTGAATGTCTTCCTTAAGTCTTGCACTGTGCTAAATTCTTGGGATAGAAATGCAAACTTCACAGGGAACTTTAAATGGCAAGTTACATATCTCAAATTTTCCAAGAGAAAGAGACAACATCCTTTGCAAGAAGCAAAATTTCTTTTAGTACTAATGTTTGAGAAATGCTTGGGATCTTATGAGGAAGTCATTGAAAAAATAACGAACGGGAGCCTCAACTATTCTCTCACAAAGATATAGAAGCAAATATCCATATGACTGTTAAAAAGCAATTTGTATCACTACATTACATGTAATATCCAAAAGTACTAGTGCCTCTGTTCATCAAAGTATTTTTGGTATTTTCATTAAACATAGCCAAATTCATTGGTAACAGCATCTGTGACACATTAGTTAAATTCATTCTGGGCATTTATTTTACATTTAGCAGTAAGTAATCCTTACCTGACAGTCCTTATTACTGGCATTTCCCAATTTATTGTGTGAATTGTGACTATAGCCACTAATTAACTATTCAAATAAGCAAAATGTATGAAATAAATCTGCACCCACCTCTTGAAACAAATACATCTTACTTTCCCTTAAGTTCATAAATAATTGCATGTGTATGTATGTGTGTGTGTATCTTTAACGCAGGTCCTGCAATTTTCTCTGACTTGCCATGTTAGTCTTTGGAATCAGAACACAGTAAGCTGGTATGAGTTTGCAGGTTTCTCCCCTGCCTGTCTGTCAAGGTTCTGTTTCCTTCTCAGGGATTATTTCCACTCCCTTCACCACGCTATCTAGTTTTCTGCATTTCCTCACCTAATACATAATGAATAATGGGTTGAAAGCATCTATTCTATTTCTTCAACTGAAGCAACATGAAACAATAAAATAATATCTACAGACAGTGGTTAGCTCTTAAACAACTGATTTTTTATTCTTATGGTAAGATGTTTTTAGTTGTGAACATGCTGCTTATGTGATCTGCCAAAAAAAGATGATTTTGCACTGTGTGAATAATTTTCCATTGTTTACCAAAGCATACGAGTGGTTAGAAGACACATTCCTACTATGAGTCTACTGGTTTCACTTTACAAAATTTTAACAATTTTGGATAGTGTGGATAAAAATCCAGATGCATGAAGATTTTTGATTTGAGTCTTGAATGTGATCAAAGCATAATATGCTTCTTCTAGATTATGAGTTACTCACTGGGACTTATTTAAAACCCAGGCAAGCATCCTCTAGGTTTGGGCACACAGCAGGAATTCAATAAATGCTGAATATATCGGTAATAGAAGCATGTTTCACTCTTCTTTTCCCTAGTAATCTTTATATTCTTGCCAAGTCACATGGAACTTAAAATCAGATAGAAATAATTGATGCTGATGATTCGATAACATGTCATAAAATGCCATCTCTGGAGGTAATGCTCACACTAAAACATCATTTATTGTTCTACAGAATATAGCATACTAGATATTTTTCTGAATGAGAAATATGTATATACATATATATTTAATAGTATGGCTTATGTAATTGGCATATATAATGCATACACTGTATTTATTTTTATATGTAATATATAATATTTGCATGGCATATCTTTTTCCACTCTTTCACTTTCAATTACCTATGCTATTGAGTTTGCAATGAGTTTTTGTAAACAATGTATAGTCAGGTTGTGTTTTTATCCACTCTTTCAATCTCAGTCTTTTTATAGGTGTACATCCATCAATCATATTTAAGATAATTATTGATATGTTTACATTTAAGTCTTCCATTTCATTATTTTTGTGTTATTTTCTTCCTGTTCTTACTCCTGTTTCCTTTTTATCTTTTTCTTTTTTGACTTCCTGTGAATTACTTGAAAATATTTTTAGGATTCTATTTTGATTTATTTTTAAAAATTTATTTATTTATTTATTTATTTTTGGGTGTGTTGGGTCTTCGTTTCTGTGCGAGGGCTTTCTCTAGTTGCGGCGAGCGGGGGCCACTCTTCATCACAGTGCACGGGCCTCTCACTGTCGCAGCCTCTCTTGTTGCGGAGCACAGGCTCCAGACGTGCAGGCTCAGTAGCTGTGGCTCACGGGCCTAGTTGCTCCGCGGCATGTGGGATCTTCCCAGACCAGGGCTCGAACCCGTATCCCCTGCATTGGCAGCCAGACTCTCAACCACTGCGCCACCAGGGAAGCCCCTATTTTGATTTATTTACAATGTTTTGAGTGTGTCTCTTTTAAATTGGTTACACTGATATTATAGTAGTATATGTGATATCACATTATACTAGTATCAATATTTTACCATTACAGTTCAATGTGGAAATCTTATTTTCATTTAGGTCCCTTTACTGTCCTCACATTTAAATATAATTATGTAAATATAATTATCTTAATAACAGATGAAGTTAGAATTTTTGTTTCAATTATAAGATGTATAAAACTCATGAGTTAAAGGATAGTCTATTGTAATTCTGCTCTTTCCACTGTTCCTTCTACATTCCTTATGCTCCAAGATTCTTTCCTTTGGAAGATTCCTTCTATTTTAATAATTTCTGTGGCCAGTAATGAGAGTAGGTCTTGTAGTGACAAACCTTCTTAGTTTTTCTTGGTCTGAGAAAGTCTTTATTACCCTTTCATTCCTTGAGGATAGTTTCCTATGAATAGAATTCACTGTTGACTGTTCTTTTCTCAGTACTTGAAAAATATGTCACTTCCATCTGGCCTCCATGGTTTTATAAAAGAAATCCACTATCATTGAATCATTTCATTGGTGTTCCCCTATGGGTAGTGTGCCATTTCACTCTGGCGGCATTCAGGATTTTTCCTTTGTCTTTTGTTTTCAAAAGTTTAATTACACTGTCTCTCGGCATAGATTTCTTTGGGCTTATCCGTTTTGGGGATCACTCAATTTCTTGAATCTGTAAGGACTTTCTACACAATGATGAAGTTCCTACCCCTGGTTGGCCTGAAATTTTAATGATAAGGGTAATTAAAACAAGAAACAAGTAAAGAAAACAAGTAAAAGGCAACTACAGGGAATAAATACATGTGTGTAAGATCATTCTGTACATGACAAACCGTGTATGTAGGGAATAAAACTTTGATCAAAGACAACAGGAGATGGAATAGAATGAGAAGATTTAAGGAGGTTTGGCCATAACATTGAAATTAGAAGAAAGACATCCACTGAGAGCTTTCATAAGTACATTGTCGCTTATGCCTCAAGTTCTGCTTCACTTCACTAAGGTAACCTTGAGTACGCATCACACCATCTGTCCAGGAGAATGCTTCCATTCAATGAGATTTGTGGCCCTTATTCTTCTAGTCCTTTATCTGTCACTTTCACTACTGCTGTGCTCCATATGGTCTCTTCCTTTATGGTCTATATTGTGTGTCCCTGACTGCACAAAAATAGTTGTTTGGTATTTTTGATCTATGGGCTCTTAGTGAAATGCAGCAATGGTTGCAGTTTCATACCGAAGCAGTTTAAGCATCCAAGGAACAGAGGTATAATATAATCACCAGGCTGCCATGAGGCGCAGGCCACAATTGCACACATGTCATGTACCTTGACCTGGGTCTTCTGATTTTGGTTTCTCTCATAGTAATTTCTTCCTTATTGTAATTTTCCTAAATATCATATTATCTATTTTTCCTCTATTACTAGCCTTTTCATGTAGAGACATTTCGAGCCATATCATCTTGGGCATTTTAGTCATTCGCTAACTAAATCAGTATTTATGGAGCAACTGCAATGGGGAAAGCAGTATGTTAGACACTGGAAATATGCACATAATTTATACATGGATTCTGCCTTCATTTGTCTTACTGTCTAACAATAGGAGTCAGGACATTTACATAAATGCCTTTGTTTTAAGTATGTAAAAGGTTTACAAAGAAGAGATACGGATATTCAGAAGAGGAATAGATTCTTTTGGATTGGATGAAGGGAAAACTTCATAATGGGACTGACATTTAAAATAGGTGTTTTAATGTTGCTTTGAATTTGGATATTGAAGTTTAAGGGAAAGAACACTTTGGGCACACAAAACAGTATGAACAAAGGGAAAGATGGACTTACAATGAAGTTTGTAGAGGGAACAATAAATAGATTACAAGATAGAAATACTTTTAGCTATAAGAAACAGGAAACCTTTCTAAACAGTGATTTAAACATAAGAATATTTGTAGAATACTTATAGGGAGCCTTAAGACAGAACAGCTCAAGGTAAGTTTCTTGATTCAGGCATATCCTGAAAGACCCAGACCATTTCCATCCTTCCATTCTCGCATCATTACCATGTTGGCCTTTATCCTTGAACTTCCCCCTTTATCTCATTTTTTAGAATTAAACTGCAAGTCCATGTCTAGACCATGGGGAGGAAGGAGTAGAAATGACAAATGCCATTCTGATTCCTTCTCTGAAGCATTGTTGTTGCCCCAGAAAAAGACAGAGTTGGAGAAATAAAAGAGGCCATGGTGGTGGATAGGTAATCTGAGAGGCAGCTGGCAGTGTCTGCCAGACTTCCTTTGGCTTAACTTTGGGTTTTCAATGTTTACAGGGATACATTGGGTGAAAACTTAGGAACTGTGTTTTGAGACCAATCCATATTGTTCAATCCAGTGGTCATAGTTCAGCCCTCCACTCACCTGACCTCTTTTGACATGTGACCCTTTCAACTCTCCTTCCTTCTTAAGCTCTCGTGTCACCCCCTTCTCCCATGTTTTCCTTCTTCCTCTTTAGTTGCTCCTTCTCAATGTACTTTGCTGGTGCTCTTCTGCTCCTCACAAAAATGTCAAGGTTCCTGGTTTCTCTCCCAGGTCCTTGCCTCTTCTCACTATTCCAAATGAAATTCATATGCCATCTTATATATGTTTGCTGCTATATTGCTTCTAAATCTCTAGCACAAGCCTCATACTGTTCTTCCAGCTTTTATACTTATTTGTTTTAAGAGAGAGATTGTTAACTTTACTTATTTATTTGGCTGCGCCAGGTCTTAGTTGCCGCATGCGGGATCTTCATTGCGGCATGCGGGATCTTTTAGTTGCATCATGCGGGCTCTTAGCTGCGGCATGCGGGATCTAGTTCCTCGATCAGGGATCAAACCTGGGCCCCCCTTGCTTGGAGTTCCAACTGCTGGACCACCAGGAAGTGGTGGTCAATTTATTTTTGACTTTGGGGTCCCTCCAATCCGTTTTACACCTTCTGCTTTCACTCACATTGCCTCTACCTGGAATACTACGTTCCTTCGCATTTTTGTGTGGTAAATTAATTCTCATTCAGGCTACAGTTAAAGTGACATTCCTTTCAAAATGTTCTCTTATATTCTCATGTTGATTCTCCTCCTCTGTGCTATCTGATACTCTTATTTTTTCACTGTAGCCATTCTTTTAGAGACAACTTATCTTCAAATCTACTATAATCTCTCTATGCTTCCATCATTTCCCACAAAAATCACTGCACTAGCCTCCTAGTTAATCTCTTTACATCAATTTTGGCCATCCTACAAACTTCCTGATTCTCTAACAGAATGATCTTTTCTAAGCACAGATTAGATGATGGCTTTATGTTATTTAAGAACTTTCAGCTTTCCTGTTATCCTTAGGATAAAGACCAAGTCACCTCATGGCCAGGCCTGTGCTTCTCTCTCCAAACTTATCTCACATCTTCTGTCTCTTGATCTTTGTTCCATAATCCTGTGGACCTTCTTTCATTTTCCCCAAAGTGCCACACCTTCTTCCTGCTGATACAGGGTTTTCACAAATGCTCCTTCCTTTCTTCACTTTTACCGGATAAACTCATCCATATGATCACAGCTCAGGGATCACTTGCTAAGACCATTCCTTAGTCTTTCAGTTATGTGTTTTTGTAGAGACTTATTCCATTCTTCCCTTGTGCTTATCTTTGAAATGATACACCTGTTTGTGTGATTATTTGATTAATATCTTTCCCTCTCTGAACAGTGGTCCCCAGAAGAGTAGCCTTGCTCATCTTTGTATTTACAGCATCTCCCACGGTTATAACGTCTATTACATGTTGATAAACATAATGCTTGTTTTATAAATTTATGAATTAAATTAGCCAATAAATGATTGGAATTTCTATTTTAGTCTATGAAATTCACGACCTTGCCCCGTACTTACACCGGAAGTTATTGGTGCATTATCGAATTAAGGAATGAATTAGGGGGACTTTAAGGAATCTGGTTTCTCTGTTCTCTCTTAGTTTGACTTGGTTTGCACTGTGTCATCCTAGTTAAACCAGAACTACATTTCTTGGTCCTTCTTGTTTATACGTGTCCAAGTTTGAGGTGGCCATGGAGAAATCAGTGTGAAATTTAGAAGGCAGAAGTTCAGCAGCAGAGAGTACTCTCTGATGCCAATGGGTTTCAGCTTCTTCTCGTTCTCCTTCATTTTGCTTCCAGTAATTCTCGCGGCTGCAGTCCCTGCTGACCCACAGCAGCGCCAGGCCACTCACCAGACATTTGGCTTCAGATCCACAGGAGCTGCCCCTGGAACCTGGCACCAGCACTCCTTGTACCTCTTAGGCAGTGGGTTGTGCCTGGATTGTCAGATCAATGGTTGTGACCGCTCTCAGGCTCCAACCCGCACTGCAGATCTCACTTTCCACTTATACGTGAGGTTTAATTTCTATAGTCAATATCTTATCCCCCATAATACATAGTTCTTGTGCTTCCCAACTGAACCTAGACTGATACAGAATCTGGTATCTGTAAATAAGATGTTCCTGTAACAAAGGTCAAAAACATGTGGCAATGGCTTTGGGACATTGCCAATAACAAGGAGAGTGGAAAGAAGAGTATTTTTTAAATTGCTGTAGGCTGAAGAAAAGGGGATTCATTTTTGCATTGGTGGAGCAATTAACTAGACTTCTACCTGCAGTAAAATGAAAGATAGAAAATGATTTTGTGGATCTGGCTAAAGAAATTTCCCAGCAGAATATTTAAAGCATCAATTGGCTTCTTACAGTGGCATATTATAAGGTACTGCAACAGAGTTATGAGAAAAATAAATAGGCAGTTTTCAAGCAAAATTTACAGAATATATTTCTAACACCGAATTTCTTGGCTTGGAAATTAAAGTTGTTTTCACACTCAACCTCTCTTGCCAGCAAAAGATTCTCAAATAAGCAACGTCCTCAGGGTTGGGACCTCCCTGGTGGTGCACTGGTTAAGACTCCATGCTCCCAATGCTGGGGGCCCGGGTTCGATCCCTGGTCCGGGAACTAGATCCCACATGCAATCTGCAACTAAGGAGCCCACCTGCCACAGCTAAGACCCGATGCAACCAAATAAATACATAAATAAATAATTTTTTAAAATGTCCACAGGGTAAAGAACAAATCCAAAATGTTGAGAGAAAAATGTGGCCTCTAGGTCAGTATCAAACCAAGGGTAAGGCTGTAAGATCCTTCTGTTAAGACGTCAGAATGTTATAAGATGGTGCCTCATAGACCCTCTCGGCCAGTGTTATTCTGATATTGGTTGATGTTAATTCATGAGACCTGACTGTGTGTCTCTCTTTCCAGCTAGCTTTCCATGACTTCATGTTAATACCTTTATATCAGCCATGGGGGATTATTTCCACCACAGGAATGGGTAAAACTAGAAATCAGTCCCCTCTCTTCCCCCACAGAGAAGTGCTTGTCAAACATTTAGCCTTACACTACTGCTCTTGGAGATAATAAGGATGTGAGAGTATCCTCTTACACCACTCTGACTCTCGGTCCATAACAGAGAAGCAGCTGCCTCAAAGAAACTTTTTCTTTCAAAAATACTTTTCTTTTTATTTTAAGATAATTGGAGTTAACAAGAAATTGTAAAAAAAAATATGGAGAGATCCTGCATTCCTTTTACCCAGTTTCCCCAATGGTATCTATAACTTTGCAAACCTATAGAAGCATATGACAACCAGGATACTGACATTACTGTGTTCAAGGCACAGAGCAGGTCCGTCACCACTAGATCCCTCGTATTGCCCTTTTGTAGCCACATTCACCTCTCTCCCTTTACCCCTCACAACTCCTTCCATAACCCCTGTCCGCCACCAATCTGTTCTCCATTTCTAAAATTTTATGATTTCTTGAATCTTACATAAATGGAATTACACGGTATAGAGCCTTTGGGTTTTGAATTTTTTCACTAAGCATAATTCTCAATTGCATCTATCAATGGTTTGTTCCTTTTCATTGTGAAACAGTATTCCGTGGCATGGGTATACCACAGTTTGGTTAACCATTTACCCATTGAAGGACATATGGGTTGTTTCCAGTTTGGGGCTGTTAGAAATAAAGTTGCTATGAATATTTGTGTACAGGTTTTTGTGTGAAGCTTCTGGGTCGTATGGTAGTTGTATGTTTATGTATGTACAAAAGTATCAAACTACTTTGCAGAGTGGTTGTTACCATTTTATATTCCCAACAGCAAAGTGTGACTGACTCAGTTCCTTTGCATCCTTGACAGCATTTGGTACTATCACTAATTTTTACTTTAGCCATTCCAATGGGTGTGTACAGACATCATACTGTAGTTTTAATTTGTATTTCCCTAATGGCTAATTATGGCGAAATTCTGTTCATGTGCTTATTTGCCATCTATATATTCTCTGGTAAAATGTCTGTTCATGTCTTTTGCCTATTTTCTAATTGGATTCTTTGATTACTTTTACTGTTGAATTTTGAGTTTTTTTTGTCTGGCCATGCTGCATGGCTTGCTGGATCTTAGTTCCCTAACCAGGGACTGAACCCCAGCCCTGGCAGTGGAAGCGCCGAGTCCTAACCACTGGACCACCAGGGAATTCCCGAGAGTTCTTGATATAGTCTAGATATGAGTCCTTTAACACATATGTAGCTTTCAAATATTTTCACCCAGTCTGCAGCTTATCTTTTTATCCTCTCTGCAAGGTCTTTCATAGAGAAATATATGTTTTTAAAATTTTGACAAAAATCTCATTACTAATTTTCCCTTATGTTCGTTTCTAAAATATTTATAGTTTTACATCTGACATTTCACAGTATAATGTATTTTGACTTAATTTCTGTGTAATGTGTATGACTTTTTTTAATTAAAAGAATTTGACCCACAGCTCCCAAAATTTTTTTAATGGAGTTTTATCTAATTAGACTAAAATGAACATAGGGAGTGCAAAGTAAAAAAGAGGCTTCTGAACTTTGACATTTCTAAGAGAAGGAAGTGCACTGATATTATTGTTTAACTGAAATATTGCTTATTTTTTATGGAAGGGAATGATGACCATGAAAGTGGACCAAGATCCCTGAGAGATGATTCAAGAACGGGAATTCTAATGCCAGGGACCAGAACTCAGCCCTAACCAAGTAACACTCTCTGACCCTGGATTAGGGGCTCTAGAAATATTTTCCTTGTGGGATGGTAATAGAGTTAATATAAACCAGTCATGAGCCACCACATGGAAAACAGGAGGATGGGAGACTATCTTGGGTATTCTAGCCTCGGATGATTTCCCCACTGTATGCAGTGCATATGCATACAGTTGCAGTTGCCATGATGTTACCCTGCAACACATGAGGGTCCCTACAGCTGAGCCCATGCAATCCATAAAATCATGAGAAATTATAACTTGGTGCTGTCTTAAAAGCCACCATATTATGCAGTGGTTATACCATAGACAATTGAAACAAGGATATTATTTAATTGTACCTTTTAATGTTTTCAATCTCATCCGTGATTCTGTAATCCCACTATTACATTTGTCTAATTTTGTACCTAAAAACCACAGACAAGAAGGCACTTTTCAGCTATACTATGAGTTTAAATCCTAAACTGCAGGAGTACACCAGAGTTGTTTATACAAGAAAATCTTCACTCTGCAATGAACAGCCTGTGCTTTCGGTCACAGAGTTTATATTTGAGCTGCTGCTTCATTTACACCTGTAGAGTTTATTTGTGTAGCCACACATTTAGTTTTGGTTAATTCTTGACTGTAAACTTATTCTGACTTTCTTTTTCTCTCTAAGAAAATTTTCATTTATCAGCATTTTAAGTTTCACTTTCTCTGAACACATAGTACATTACCAGTAATTACTTAGAAATAAGTAAATTTTTAAAAGTTTGTGGCAGCAAGGTGTGTAAAATATTATGAAGTGACATTATCACATCGTTGGTTCCTATTGACATCATGTAAGCTATTACAGGAAATGCAAAATATTAAAAGAAACTGATTTGGATGGCATATCTCCTTTCTAAGACAATTAATGGCAGAAACTAATCTTCTTTTGTTAATGCATTGGTACACATGGACAAAAGTACTGCTATTTAGCCTTGTATGAATAGGTATAATGCATTATGATTAACAGATGTCTCATAACTCCCCAAGAGGAAAATAGGTAATTTATTGCAACCAATTGTAATCCAGATTTCTTTAACACTTCTACAAAATTACATTCTATCACATCAGCTCACATAGCATCAAACTTGCCAGAGGAAGGAAACAACTATATTTACATTTAAAATGAATTATTTTTAGTGCACTTGTGGGTAGAAGATGTGGTGTACATCCACTTGAACTTCTCTATTCTGTATTTTTAAGATACTGCCTTTTCTCTATTAGAATTTAGCTAAAGGTACACACAGTTTGCTCCAGAGATTACTCAATTTATTTGTATAATGAGACTGGGTAGAGCCACGTTATCCGATTAAACTAATAACTTACATTCTATCCTGTATCATAGATCCACCTGTATTAACAGATTAAATTGTTTGCATAGTACATCCATTAAAATATGAGCTCTTGAAGGGCGAGTATCTGTGTATCTTATATGCCTAGGCACTAAATAGGGATTTAATAAATTTTTAATTAATTAAAATGCTTAGTATTGATTGACTGGTAAATTTTAACTCACTGAGAACAATAACTTGAGTGATCTTTAATTGTGCACTAATATTTGTATTGAGTGTACTAAGGTAAAATAGAAACAGGACGTCTGGCAGTATTAGTGATTATCATTTGTACTACTCTTATGCTAACATACTGATCAATTGTGTTGTTTATCGCTTTCTGCTAATTATTTATTGACCATACTACCAGCCTCTGTTCTCTGAGATACGCCCCCTTATGTGTTTGAAATATTGTACATTGTCTGAGGCTTGTCCTCCTGCAAAACAGATGGCTAAGAAATCTCTCTACCTCTTTATGTTCCTTGAAACAACTAACCACAAAGAAGCACTCTGCTCTCCTTTACTCAGAGGTAACACCCATCTCCAACCCATCTCGTGACTCCCATAAGACTCACTGGCCAGCATTCTTCATGATCACCTTGTTTAGTTGCCTCTGTAAGACCCCAAGTTTTCTCCTTCCTCGAGGCATTCTACATTAAGAAATATATTTCCTAATGCAATAGCCTGAATAAAATTTTCCCCTTGGGACTTCCCTGGCGGTCCAGTGGGTAGGACTCCATGCTCCCAATGCAGGGGCCTCGGTTCGATCCCTGGTTGGGGAACTAGATCCCGCATACATGCTGCAACTAAGAGTTCGCATGCCGCAACTAAGAAGTCCGCGTGCCGCAACTAAGACCACTGCAGCCAAAATAAATAAATAAATATATTAAAAAAAAACCTTCCCCTTAATTGTGTAATACATTCTGTCTTTCATGTGACAGATGCCTTGGAATTGAAATAAATGATTAGGATAAAATAAACAAGATAAGTAAAATAAAAATATTTACTACTATATTAACAGATAAAATTCTATTTTAAATTAAACACACACACACACAATGCAGGTATTCGATAACATATCTTAGAGAAAAAAGTGAAATTCAACAAGTTATCAGGTTAAAATAATCTCTGTAATAGAATGTTCTATTTTCTGTGTTTTTACATAGTTCATTATTGCAATGAGGATGAATACACGTTTACAATCATTTCAATAATAACCAGTTATTTAAATGTAGGGAAATACTTTAAACTGCTTGGGTAGTGTTTTCATTTCCTAGTGCTGCTCTAACAAAGTATCATAAAATTAGTGGTTAAAAAAACACAAATTTTCTAACAGTTCTAGACATCAGAAGTCCAAAATGGGTCTTAACTGAACTAAAATCAAGGAGTCAGTAGGGGTGTGTTTCTTAATCTGTCTTCTCGCCCTTTCCAACTTCTAGGGGATGCCTCCTCTCCTTCGCTTATGACCCTCTTCTGCCATTTTTAAAATCAGCAACATTGCAGCACTATTTACAGTAGCCAGGACATGGAAACAACCTAAATGTCCATCAACAGAAGAAAGGATAAAGAAGATGTTGTACCTATGTACAATGGAATATTACTCAGCCATAAAAAATAACAAAATAATGCCATTTACAGTAACATGGATAGACCTAGAGATTGTCATACTGAGTGAAGTATGTCAGACAGAGAAAGACAAATATCATATATTATGGCTTATATGTGAAATCTTTAAAAAATGGTACAAATGAACCTATTTACAAAAAATAAATTGACTCACAGTTGTAGAAACCAACCTTATGGTTACCAAGGGGGAAGGGGGGGATGGATAAATAGGGAAATTGGGATTGACATATACACACTACTATATATAAAATAGATAACTAATAACCTAGTGTATAGCACAGGGAACTCTATTCAACACTCTGTAATGACCTATATGGGAATAGAATCTAAAAAAGAGTGGATATATGTATATGTATAAGTGATTCACTTTGCTGTACAGCAGAAACTAACACAACATTGTAAATCAACTATACTCCAATTTTAAAAATTAATTTATAAAAAGAAAAGAAAAACACTAATTCAAAAATAAAATAAAATAAAATCAGCAACAGTGGGTTGAGTTCGTATCACACCACACCACTCTGACCTCCTCCTCCACTTTCTTTTTTCACTTCAAAAGATCCCTGTGATTATATTGGGCCGAACTGTACAATCAAAGATAATATCTCCATCTTAAGGTCAGCTTATGAACAACCTTAATTCCCCTACATCATACGTAACATATTCGCAGGGTGTGGGGATTAGCACTTGAAGATCTTCAGGCAGCTATTATTTAGCCAACCACAGATAATATGTTCATGTTTTACCCTAAGTAGAAATAAATTCTTCTGGCAGAAGAAGTCTTAGGAAAATTGTGCTGTAGATGAGGTTTCTCTGCTCCTGTCTGAGATCTTTTTCCTTCCTTTACCCAGGCTTGCTCCTGCCCCATCTATGCCTTTTGCCCAGCCACTATCTCTTTGCCCCATTATTCCTCTGCACAAACCTGCTCTCAGGAAAGGTTCTAATCCTAGGACAGGACTGAAGCCATTGGTCCAACTCATTATAGATCTTCATATTTTTACAGTTAACAGATGCTAACATGTCTAACTTCAGAGGAAGCATTTTGCTGGTGGAGGTGCATTTCAGAACTGTGAGACTGTGCTGTGTACAAAGCCATCCAATCACAAGGATTGTGCTCCTGTTAGAGTTCCACTAGGAAAGAGAGATTTCAATTTTGGACCTCATTAACAGCATAAACAAATGATTGTCTTAGCTGCTTACCTTAATCTAGTCCCCAAATCTCCACGAGGCACAGAAAACAAAATAAAATAAAACAAAAACTCTTCAAAAATGCATAGGCAATGAAGTCAATCCTCCTCACATAGGTCTTCTTAAAATTAGGTCACCTAGAAAGAAGATAAAAATTATTAACCACAGAAATAAAAGAGAGGACATTACTATGGATCCTAAATATCAAAAGGATAATAAACGAGTACTATGAACTAAATGATATTTTATTAAATTCAACAACTTAAATGAAATAAATTTTAGAAAAATACAAGTTTTCAAGCTCATTGATGAGGAAATAAAGAAATATGAGTAGCCAAATGTCTACTAAATAATGAATTCATAATTGTAAACAGTCCCATACAGAAAATTTCTGGACCAGAGAGGTTTCTTGGTGAACGTTCCCAAGAAAGAAGAAAGAATATCAATAATACATAAAACCTTTCAAAAAAAAGTAGAAAAACGCTTTCCTACTCATTTTAAGAGAGCAGCATTATCCTGATATCAAAGCATTGAGGCATTACAAGGAAAAAAAAAAAAACTACAGACAGTATCTTTCAAGAATGTAGATGCAAAATTCCATAATGAAATGTTAGCAAATCATATCTATTACTATTATAGATGATAATGATGACAAAATGATGGATATCCACATGTAAAATAATGAAATTGGACCCTTATCTCACAACATATACAAAAATTAACTTCAAATTGATTAAATGTCTAAATGCAATGGATAAAACTATAAAACTCTCAGAAGAAAGCAAAGGACTAAATCTGCATAACATCAGATTTAGCAGTAGATTCTTAGACACGATGCTAAAGCATAAACAACAAAGAAAAAATAGACAAATTAGACTTCATCAAAATTTTAAACTTTTGTGCTTCAGAGGACATGATCCAACAAATGAAATGCCAACCAATAATAAAAAATACTTGCAAATCATTGTACATCTAATGAGGAATTTATTTCTTGAATACATAAAGAACTCTTACAAATGCAAATGCAAATCAAAATTACAATGAGGTATGACCTCACAACCACTAAGATGGCTATAATCAAAAAGAGATAATTACAGATTTTGGTGAGGATGTGGAGAAATCATAACTGTCATACACTGTTGGTCAGAATATAAAATGGTGCAGCCATTTTGAAAAAGAGTCTGGCCATTTTTCAAATTGCAAACATGGAATTAAATATGATCCAGCAATTCCACTCCTAGCAATATACCTAGAGTAATGAAAACATATGTCCACACAAGAACTTGTGCATGAATATTTATAGCAGCATTATTATTCATGATAGCCAAAAAGGTGGAATAATCCAAATGTCCATCAATTGATTAATGAATAAACAAAATGTGGTATATTAATACCATGGAACATTCTTTGCTTATATGGATGAATCCTGAAATCATCACGCTTGGTGAAAGAAGCCAGTCACAAGACATGAAAATTTTATAATTTATTTACATAAAATATTCAGAATAGGCAAATCTATAGAAACAAAAAGTAGATTAGTGGTTGCTTAGGTATGGGAAAATAGAAGGATAGGAGAGTAACAGCTAAAGGTTGCAGGTTTATTTTTGAAATGATAGAAATGTAGAATTGATGTGGTGATTGTTGCACACTTCTGTGACTATAAAAAAAATTGACCTGTATACTTTAAAACAGATGATTTGTATGATATGTGAATTATATCTAAATAAAGCTGGCGACTGCATGCTTTCCCAGCTGCTGAGGATCCAGCTTATAATCAGCCTGCAATTTAAAGCTGACTGGGATCCTGCCTGGAACCCAAAAGAGCCAGTGGGCACTTCCTCAACTGTCTCCCTCTTGCTTGCTCCAACAATAAGACCAAGTCTCCAGCTTCTCCCTAGAAAGAGCTTGTCCACACATCTAGCACCCTAAGTATAATGGCTGCCAGCTGAGCAACTGTCACCGAGCTCTCGGTTCTGACAGGGCTCAGCACTGATGTGTCCCCTGAGACCACATGGGAAAAAAAGGCAATTCTAGTTGGGTGTAAAAGTGGTCCCAGCAACTATACTTGCTGGATCAGCACAGATTAAGTAGGCAAAAATACCCAGCACCTAGGTTTCTCCCTGATAAGGGCTAGACTGCATAGCTAACCTCCTGACTTTGCCGGCTGTTACCTGAAGATTCGACTTTAAATTAGCCTGCACTGGGGAGCTGAAGGGGAAGGCAATTATTAATCTTTCAGGAGCCAGAAGAGGCATATGGGCAATGTACCACTGGAACACCTATGGGTTCTGGCACACTCTCAATTATTGGAAGTCACTAAAAACAAAGATAGCTGCTTTCAAAATCACCAAGGTTTGAGAGGCAACCAGGAGTTTGGGCCAGGCTGATTGACAAGGTTCATCTCATACAGGAGGCCAGTCTGTCAGTACTGAGAGAGGTAACTCTTTGATCTAATGCAGATAAACCAACCCAAAGAGTCAAGGAATATGAATAAACATGGGGAATATGTTCCAAAGAAAAGAACATGATAAATCTTTGGAAACTGACAATAATGAAGTGGAGATGTGATTTACCTGATAGAGAATTTAAAACAATGGTCATAAAGATGCTTGCTAAGGTCAGGATAGCAAGGCATGAACAAAGTGAGAATACACCAGTCAGAATGGCCATCATCAAAAAATCTACAAACAATAAATGCTGGAGAGGGAGTGGAGAAAAGGGAACATTCTTGCACTGATGGTGGGAATGTAAATTGATACAGCCACTGTGGAGAACAGTATGGAGGTTCCTTAAAAAGCTAAAATAGAATTATCATATGACTCAGCAATCCCACTACTGGTCATATACCCAGAGAAAACCATAACTCAAAAAGACACATGCACCCCAATGTTCACTGCAGCACTATTTACAATAGCCAGGTCATGGAAGCAATCTAGATGCCCACTGACAGATGAATGGTTAAAGAAGATGTGGTACATATATACAATGGAATATTACTCAGCCATAAAAAGGAACAAAATTGGGTCATTTGTAGAGACATGGATGGACCTAGACACTGTCATACAGAGTGAAGTCAGTCAGAAAAACAAATAGCATATATTAACGTACATATGTGGAATCTAGAAAAATGGTACAGATGAACCTGTTTGCAAGGCAGAAACAGAGACACAGACGTAGAGAACAAATGTATGGACACCAAGGGGGGAAAGGGGGGGGTGGTGGGATGAATTGGGAGATTGGGATTGACATATATACACTAACTAATATGTATAAAATAGATAGCAAATAAAAACCGGCTATATAGTACAGGGAACTCTACTTCACTTCACTGTACAGCAGAAACTAACACAACATTGTAAAACAACTATATCCCAATTTAAAAAAAAAGTCCCAAGTAGAAATTATAGAGCTGAAAAATAAAATTAAAAATTCAATAGAGATGTTCAACAGTAGACTAGAACAGCAGAAGAAAGGATCAGTGAACTCGAATACAGGGCAGTGGAAATCATCTAATCAGATGAGGAAAAAAGAATGAAAAAATGTAAGAAAGGAAAGAAAGGAAGAAAGAGAGAGGGAGAGGGAGAGAGAGAGAGAAGGAGGGAGGGAGGGGGAGAGAGAGAGAGAGAGAAAGAGAGAGAAAGAAAGACAGTGAAGATAGTTTAAGGGACTTATGGGACCCCATCGAATGGACCAATATACATATTATAGGTGTCCCAAAAAGAGAAGAGAAAGAGATAGGAACAGAAAGCTTTTTCAAAAAAATAATGGCTGAAAACTTCCTTAACCTGGGGAAAGAAACAAGACATCAGATCCAGGAAGTCCAAAAAGTATCAAGAGGAACCCAAAGAAACCCACACCAAGACAAGACTGCTCTCTTCATTTATCTTACTGTTTTGTCTTTTATTATGCATGAATTATTTTAGGTGACCTTTTATTTTTGTTTTTATTTCAATTCACATCAAATGTATCTTTGAGGTATTTATGGAATAGATTTTTGGACGACAGATGAGAGAGAGAGAGAGAGATTTCCTCGGTAAAGAATACAGATCTCCTAATAGGTTTCATTATTTAGAGTCTTTTTCACTATGTACTTTTGGTCTAATATTCTAAAATGGAATGTTACCCACACATTTTCTGACAGAACAGGAAACTGTTCTTACAATTTGAAAATTTTGAAAATTTTACCTTGACTGTTTTGTCCTACATGACAGCTTTAAAATACTGTTGCTTTCAGACTTTAAAATAATGTTGCTTTCATACTGTATTACCTGTAACTGCCCTTCTGGGATCTATTTTTCTAAGCACAGCACTTGTGTTAGTACCTTCAGGCTACACATGTATCAAGAAGCAAATGGCTGCATTCTTAGTGGGCTGTTCATGGCAACTAATTAGAGTCAGAGATAGACAGGGAAATGAAGGCTGCCGATTTATTTACATTACTCTGATTTTGCTTTTTGGCCATTTCTATGTATCTTTCAATATGTGGATGCAGGAGATTGTGACAAGTCACTTAATAATTAGGAGATACCCATGAAATGAATGTGGTTCTGGTGTGGTTGTCTTCAGGCACTTGCTCTTTTCTTTTCTCCTCCACAGCTTACTGAAGGTGTATCTTCACCAAGGGAGATTCGGCTTACTGGATGGACATTTCTTTTTGTCAGCAGAGATTAAAGCTAACCAATCCAAACAGCTGCCATGAATATCTGGTGATATCCTTCAGGTGCCGTTTTTATTTCTAATCTGTTGCTTCTACTGTTATCAGTATAACTAATCATTGCCTTATTTTGTTGGAATTATTATTTCATCAGTGGAAATCTAGGAAGGGGGGGGGAAATGCCTGAAATATATCAGATAGTATCCTAATATAGCAGGTGGCACTATAAAAAAATATAAAAATTATATAGATAAAGAATATAAAACTTATACATAATAATGATCCTGGTAGTCATTGAACTTCATGAAATTCAGTTGCATCATCGTAAATTATATAAATTATACAAATGCATATTTTAGTACATCTTAAAATTGCTTAACAGTGTTATATATATAGCAAAAATGGACTAATACTGACAATACAGCCAAAACTCTCATGGCTCTGTAATTTGCATTTGACTATTCCAAAATAGTTTTTTACTGTTTAAGAGAAATTAGGACCTACTGAATAGTACAGGGAACTCTACTCAACACTCTGGAATGCCCTATATGGGAGAAGAATCTTAAAAAAAGAGTGGATATATGTATATGTATAACTGATTCATTTTGCTGTAAACCTGAAACTAACACAGTATTGTAAATCAACTACACTCCACAAATTTTTTTTTTTTAAAAAGAGGAAGAACCTTGTAAAGGTTAAGGTCTCCACAAAATGTATTTCAAAGGGATTATTTTCCTCCAGTTTGAACCATAGTTTGAGGACATAGTAAGTAATAAGGAAGCTTTGTTTTTAACAAGTGGTTAGCTCTCATCAAAATTGCCATTCTTTTGAGAAAAAAAAAATGTGTATTTGCACACAGGGAGATGATAATGTGAAATAATTTCCTCTACATAGCCTTAGCTCTGTTCTTGTAAGCCTGAAATGATTGTTCAGAAAGCATAATAAGCCAGTCATTTTGTCAAGCATGGTAGGAAATTTAAATCATAAGCCTTCCCAGATTTTGCTAGTGTGGACAACTTAAACATATGTTTCTCCACATAGCTCTAACATCTATTTAACACTTGAAATCATAATCCTCACAAGATCCTCGGCACATTCTGAGACAAGGTGCATGAAATTGTTTATGAAATTGGTAACAAACATCTATTAATATGGTGCCATAATATGAAACTGAACATTCAGACCTCACTAGCTGTTCCAGTTATTATGACTGTGAAATTTAGGGGCTTAAGCAACCATTTATTATGCTCACAAATTTGGTTGTAAAACATTCAGTCAGGGCCCTGTAGAGATGGCTCTCCTCTCTGCTCTGTGATGTCTGGGGTCTCAGCTGGAAGACGCAAAGGCTGGAACACAGGGCTTCTGAAGGCTCACTTACATATACATCTAGCAGCTAATGCAGGCTGTTGGCTGAGACCTTAGCTGGTGCTGTCAATCAGAACTCGTGTAAGTCCCCCTGTGTGCCCTGGTTTCTTCACAACATTGTGGTGCGTCCACGGGAAAACAAAGACTAGGAAGAGCCAGCTGGAAGTTATGTAACCAACTGTGACCTAGCCTCTAGTTCTTGAATTCTGTCATTTTCTCCTTGTCGAGGCAGCCATAGCTCTAATTTCAAGGGGAGGGGAATTTGAAGCCACCTCTTGATGGGGGGTGGAAAAGTTCTGGAAAAAGATATGGGACAAGAAATACTCTGTGATCATTTTTAGAAACTGTAATCTGCCACTTCAACCACGAAAGAAATATCAAAATAGTGTGAGTGTACATAAATTAAACACTACTAGATTGTCGTGTTTTGTTTTTTTTTAATTGAAACTTTCAGCCTCTTTAAGGGGCATACCTTTGATTTCCTTGACTTCCAGTGGGCTCCTATTACTGGTAATTTTCTACATATAACAGTTGCTGTATGGGTTTGTTTAGAATAGTCAGAATAGTTCTTAACACACTGTGACTGGAAGTGTCTTAGATTTACCATGTCTTTTCATAAAAACACTGCTAAATTGTTACAAGAAGATGAAAGAAAAAAACTGTTATTCACTTTGACATCTCAAGATTACTGCTCTAGAACTGAAGTATTAAATTATATTGAGAAAAGACTGTCTGCAAGGAGGATAACAAGGGCTTGCACACATTGAATAATTCACAGTGAGAACAAAACACAGAACACCAAGCATATAATGGCACAGTTGATCTCACACCACATCTGAGTTCAAGGTTTGCCCAGGGAATTTAAAATGGAGTCTGACCAGAATCAGAGGACAGATTTTGGCCATGCAAGAAGAAATGAACACAGTGATGATGAGAATGTAAATTATAAGTGTGAAAACCCTAAAAACCTATTTTAAATCATTCCTGTTCGAAGACTGACAAGAACAATGTAATTCAAATTATAATTAATTTAGTAAATTACAAATACGTATACTGAATTTATTTTTGATATATCCAGAATAAATTTCATCCTATATATTATTGAATATTTCTCCAAATCATTAAGTTAATTTGGGGAGAAAAAAAGAAAACACAAAAACTCTGTATTCTAACTCTTCCAAATATGATTGATATATTACCCTACTCTGGGCCAATATAAAGGCCATGTACTATAAACCACAATCTAATAAGTTATGTATTGTACTTAATTTCATTTTCTATAAAGACAGTTTTTATAATCACTTGTGCAAAAAAATGTACAAAATACAAGTGCTATAGGTAAATGTAAATAAATTCTCAATGAAACTATTTAACCATACAGTACTCGGTTTGGTTATGGAATTACTGAGTGTTTGCTCTTCTTTCTCTGGTTTCCTAAGGGGAAAGATGAGATGATTGGTTTTAGATCTTTCTTCTTTTCCAATATATGCATTTAATGCTATAAATTTCCTTCTAAGCACTGCTTTTCCTGTACCCCACAAATTTTGATGTTTTTAAAAAAATTTTAGTGAGTTTAAAATGTTTAAATTTTTTCTTGAGACTTTGTCTCAACCTACGTGTTATTTAGAAGTGTGTTGTATTCATTAAACGAGGAGGCCATTAGACCAAGGTGGCTCTAATGCCTTGGTAGCTACATAAGCCACAGTCAGTGCACTAGAATCTGAGAAAATGAAACTTAAGAACAATCATAAACAGCCAACCAGGCTTTCCCAAATAAAGAAATGTCTTACGTTACAGCCAATCAAAAATTTCCTTGCTTTGCTTCCTTGTCTTCTCTATAAAAAATCTCTCCTCTAGTTCTGTGGGTGGAGGGCTCCTAACAACTTTGGGCCTGACGCTGCCCAACTGGAATCAATGTATGCTTCAATAAACTCTTGGAAATTTTAATGTGCCTCAGTTTATCTTTTAACGTTAATTTCCAAATATTGGTGGGGGGTTGGTTAATAGCTGCCCTTCAATTATTGATTTCTAGAGTAATTCCATTGTGGTTTAAAAATACACTAAGTATGATTTTTTGTTCATTTAAATTTGTTAAGTTTGTTTCGTGGTCCAGAATATGGACTATTTTGGTGAATGTTCTATGCAAGCCTGGGGAAAATGTATATTCTCCTACTATTGGACAGAGTATTCTAGAAATGTTCATTAGATCAAGTTGATTTGAGAATACTGTTCAGGTCATGTATATCTTTACACATTTTCAGCCTTCTTGATATATCAATTACTGACAGGTGTTAAAATATCCAACAATAAAATATAATTGTCCATTTCTCCCTTCAGTTCTATCAGTTTTTGCCTTATGAATTTTGGGGTTCTTCTGTTGTTTGCATACACATTTAGCATTGTAATGTGTTCCTGGAGAATTTACCCCTTTGTCCTTATAGAGTGGCCATCTTTAATCCTGATGATCTCCTTGTTCTGAAGTCTGCTTTGTCTGAAATTAACACAGTTACTCCAGCTTTCTTTTGATTAGTATTACCATGGTATATATTTCTCAATCCTTTCACATGAAACCTATCTGTCTTTATATTTAAAATGAGTTTCTTTTAGAAAACATTGTTGGGTCTTATTACACACTCTGAAAATCTTTGTCTTTTGTTATTTAAACCATTCAGATTTAAAATAGTTATTGATACAGCAAGATTAATAGCTACCATGTTTGTAACTGCTTTCTATTTATTGCATTTGACTTTTTTCTTATGTCTCCCATTCTCTTTTTTTAAAGTTTTTACTTTATATTGGAGTATAGTTGATTTACAATGTTGTATTAATTTCAGCAAAGTGATTTCAGTTATACATATACATATACCTATTTTTTTTCAAATTTTTTTCCCATTTAGGTTATTACAGAATATTGAGTAGAGTTCCCTGTGATATACAGTAGGTCCTTGCTGATTATTTATTTTAAATATAGTAGTGTGTATATATTAATCCCAAAAATTGTTTTTTTCTTTTTTCTCCTTATTTACTGCCTTTCATTGTTTTAACTGAGCATTTTTTAATGATTCCATTTTATCTTCTCTTAGCATATCAACTATATTTATTTTTAACATATTTTATTGGTTTCCCTAGTTTAAAATATACATTTTTAATTAGTATAATTCCACCTTGAACTACAACTATACACCTTCACATTTCACTTAATAACAAAATATTCCCAATTTCTCCTTCCTGTCCCTTGTGATATTGCTGATATTCATTTTACTTCTCCATATACTAATTACTTTGTTGTTATTATTGCTTTAAACAGTGAGATATTCTTACCTTCATGTATTTTTTCTCTTTATGTAAATCTTTCCTTTCTTTATGTAAATCCAGGTTTCTGACCTATATATGTCCCTCCTGCCTGAAGAATTTTAACATTTCTGGTGGGCCATATCTGTCACCAGTGATTTCCCTCAGTTTTTGTTTATCTGAGAAAGTATTTATCCTTCATTTTCCAAAGATAATTTTGCTGGCTATAGAATTCAAGTTTAGTGCTTTCTCCTTTGACACTTTAAATATTTCGTGTCTCTCTCCTTTTCTTCCATGTGTCCTGATGAGAAATACTTGCTTTCTATATTTCTATAGGAAACACTGTTTTCTCTTTTTTTTTTTTTTCCTTCTCTGGCTTCTTTCAAGATTTTGTCTTTAATTTCCTGCAGTTTGAATGTAATATGAGTAGGTATTTGTGTGTTTGTGTGTCTGTGTGTGTGTATGTATTTTTATCCTATTGGTATTCTCTGAGTTTCCTGGGTTTGTGATTTTCTGTCTGTCTTTAATTTGGGAAGTTCTTAGCCGTTTTTATTTCAAATATATCTTATGCTCTGTTCTCTTCTTCACTTTTGATATTCCAGTTACATTTATGCTATACCTTTCCATAGTGTCCCACAGTTTTTGGATATTCTGTTCTGATTTTGGTTTTGTTTTAGTTTTCCATTTTCTTTTCTCTTTGCATTTCACCGTAGGAAGTTTCTATCGACCTAGATTGATTCTTTTCTCAGCTATTTCAAGCTTCCTGATGAATTCACTGAAGGCATTCTTCATTTCTGTCACAGTGTTTCTTTTTCTAGCATTTCCTTTTGATTCCTTCTTTAAGTTTGCACCTTTCTGTCAACATTACACATCTGTTCTTGTATGCTACTTTTACTATTATAGCCCTTAACACATTAACTACATTATTTTAAATTATCTGTTTGACAATGCCTGCATCTATGTCATATCTGAGTCTGATTCTGAGGATTGCTGTGTCTCTTTAGGGAGTACTTTTTCTTGCCTGTTGCATGCCTTGTGTTTTTTTTTTGGAAGCCAGACATGGTGCTATCAGCTAATAGAAACTGAGGTAAGTAAACCTCTCATTTGAAGATTTACATTAATCTGGCTAGCAGTTGAGCTGTGTTCAACACTTGTTGTAGCTTACAGTTACCAAAGACTTCAAATTCCTTCAGTATGCTTGTCTCTCCTCTCTCAACTTCAGGTCCGCTTTATAATCCATCTCTGAGAGCCTGTGTCTTGCAGCTCTTTCGGCTGTAATCCACTGTTACTCTCCTGGAGAGCTAACGGTGTGATGGTAAAGTGGGGAGCGGGGTGGGCTTGTATAGTTGTCCAACTGAGCCTCAGTCTTTCAGTGAGCCTGTGTCACAGGACTGGGACCTCACAAAGTATTTGTCCAGTTGTATAGCTCCCACACCATCTCCCCCTATTGCCCACTCCCTTCCCTGATTCCCAGTTTCTTTTCGTGAAGTCCTGACCCCTGCTGACTATGTTTCCCCCCTTTGTTGAGATCTGAAGTCTGGAGAGGAGGAATCCTCTTCCCTAAGCAGGGATAAGGCTCTGGTAAAGTCCTTTTCCCCAGAGCAGGCTTTGTTACAGAGAAGACCGAGGGCATAGTTCACAGCAGTTCCTCTTCCCCACTCCCTGCTCCCTGATGAAGCCCTAAGGGGACCATTCTCAGATCTTCACAGGAAAACCTGGTGGGGTTCCTGGGGGAAAAGCCCATGGAAGTGTGGGAGCCCACCGAAACTGCGGCATTGTGGACTTTCTCACTGTCATGCTGGTCCACGCTCAGCCTCCAAGAGTTCATCAAAATCACCATTTAACTGCTGCTGCCAGTTTATGGTGCCAGCAGCTGCTCCAGGCAGATCTCAGCTCTCTCTCTCTCTGGATGTGCCTGTCCCCCCAGATTTCAGGGCAGCAGTTTTCCCTGAAATCTCAGTTCTCTGATGGGACCAATGAAAGTCTTAATATTCAGTTTGTTCAGCTTTTTCTGTTGTACTGTGAAAGCTTAACTGGGAATTTTCCTCAACTTATTTTTAACTATTTACATTATCCAACTTCTCCAAATCACCAGAGTCAAGAGCCTAGGTCATCTTTACAGTTTTATGGTCCTTTAAAAGTAAGTTATACTAGGAAAACCTCCACCTCAAAGACAAAATGAGTGATAGGATATCAAACTTAACCAATTTGGGAAATACTACACTTTTTTTAAAAAATCAATAACAAAAAGCAGAGAGAATGTAAATTAAATTTTGTGGCTATGATGAGCCTCTGAGAAGACTTAACTATTAATTGACACTGCTCAAAATGCACAGTTCTAATAAGGGATGGAGTATAAAATAACAAGAAATGAATATAATAAAACAAATATAACATTCTTTATAATTTTAGATCACTTAAGTCATTTATTATCTTAACTGATAGAAAACTATAACTAGTTGCCTATGTAATGAAAATTAAGGAAAACAACTATTCGTGGGCTTTTCTGATAAAGTAAAATGAATGGGAAAACTATTGTATTTGGTGCATGGTGACTTTTTTCCAAGGAAATTATCATTCTTATTCACTCAAGCTGTTCTATAATGAAGTTCTCTAGGGCATAGTTTCTTTATCTGAATCTAGAAGTGGCTGGTTAGATCTCCATCTCGCACTAGCCAGTTAAGTTAAAGATAACCAATGCTCTCTAGTGATTAAGATATTCTCTAATATAAAAAGAGCCATGAATAAAAACCAATTAATGTGTCACAACAGATTTACAGGTTTGATTGGAAGGCTTTCCTTCATTATGGAAATCTGTCATTAATTTATTCATTCTCATCCTATTCAGTAAAGTTTCATGGCATTTTTTTAGTTAATATTTTCACCATATGATCCACAGAAAGTATATTTTCTACTTTCATAAAATGGATTGAGAAAATAACCTTGACTTACTTAAGTCTGAATATCTGTTTTTAGAACTAGCTTTCTATCAGGACTCTGAAAGTGCTGTCACTGTCTCTAGTCCTGACAATTTATTAGTGTAATTTATTGTAATATTATGGGTGGCCTCGCAGAAAATTTGCATGTTATTTGTTACGAAATGAGAATACTTAGAAAACAGTAATGAAGTCAGCATTAAGGATAAAGTTATATTTTCAGGCCAGCAAGACAATTTAAAAATTAATTTTACTGGCAGGTACTGGAAGTGGTAGAAACTACTGGACTCTGAAATTTGAAATATCTTAGTGGACCTTTAAAGAGCACGGTTTTCTGAGTGTTCCCTGTCTTTCTTCCCAGAAGATTTAAACTTACTGACATTTTTGTTATTGACCTATTTTGTATATATGCCTTCCATCCCCACATTTTTCTTCTCTCTTTTTATTTTATTTTTGTCTTGTGTACAGTCACCAGGAATGTTTTTATTATCTATTTTGATCGGGAAGTATGTAGTCTCTCTACGGCAAGTTTATTATGCTGTTTATCATACTATTGGTATGGAAAAGTACACTTACAAATTACTATGACACACATTATTATTAATGTAACAATCAAGATAATATTTTAAAGGAAATGCTGATTTAAATAGTAAATAATGACTCTGGAAATATGTAAACATAACAAAACTTCAAAACAATAGCCTCATGTTTTTGTTTTTCACGCTGAAGTGGGATTTGGCTTCCAGTGTATCTTCATGTACATTTTTAGATAAGTAACATCAGCATGAACACAACTCCAAATGATTAAGTGAAACATTGTTTTAAACATTCTTGTTGTAAAAGCAGAAAAGGGATTGACTAAGCATGTTAATGCAACAACATACAGAGCAAATCGGTTTCACAGTTTGAATAAATCCTGAAAAGTATATATATCACAAAGGATGGCATCTCTGCATGTCTAAGTGGGACACTTATTTATAAATAACTGATGTTTTATTGTGGTGATTCATATTTTGAATTCCTGATCAGACAGCAGAGGGTCGCCCGGAGTCACCCTTATGTCACTGGTAAAGCCCATTAACAATTCCTGGGAAATAAAAACAGAATCTAATAAAATAAAGTCTAAGCTTTCTTTTTTTCTCCTTTGTGCTTAGTCTAGTTTCACTTGCTCACAGGGTGCCACAGGCAGTGGCCCTGCACCTGGCACTTAGGACCAGAGTCCCTAGTATGAAATGGCTGCACCCCACACTTCAACTAGGAGGACCGTGTGCAAAGATGCTGCACCCAACACTTTGATCCGGACCCTGTGAGCAGCATGTGCTGTGAGCAGCATGTCTGTACCGGACCCCCAAGAACTCTGTCCCCCTCCCCACTGACAAGAGCCGTAGAAAGTAACCCTCACCCCAAAGGCCTTTCGGGGAGTGCGACCTTCCTAGGCTTCATTCTCACAGAAGGTCAGAAAAGGCTACCCCGGGAAAGGAAAGAAGCCATCTGCAGCCTTGCCCCTCCTCAAACCAGAAGACAGCTCAGGTGTTTCCTGGGGAGGGCCGGGTTCTGCCACATCTGGATGCATAACTAAATAGTTAGACCTCCATATGAAAAGCTGAAAGGAAAGGATGATAATACCTTTGAATGGAATTCAGAATGCAAAGGAGCCTTCCAAGAATGAACGAATTACTTCAGGCCCCTGCCCTTGCCCTCCCAGATTTAGCTAAACTCTTTGATCTTCACATTCGCGAAAGAAGGGGAATCGCCCTTGGGGTATTAGCTCAAAAACTAGGGCCCCTTACTGGGGCGGTTGCTTATTTCTCTAAATAATTAGATCAAACAGCTAGGGCGTAGCCTCCTTGCCTGCGGGCAGTAGCAGCTACTCCCCTGCTGGAAGAGCCTGAAAAGTTAACAACTGGTCAGCCAGTCCCTACATGGACCCCACACAGGGTTTGGGCTTTAGTACGTTCTAAGGGAAGAGAACGGCTATCCCCCGAAGGGGAATACAATTTCAGGCTATGCTTTTAGACAACACAATGGCTACTATAAAAACCTAATGCTAAAAAACATGCTAAATCCTGCCACCCTACTACACACAGAAACGGGGCCCCCGGAGCATGATTGTATAGAAACCATAGACACGATCTATTCCAGTTGCCCAAACCTAGGAAGTGCGCCTCTCCCAAACACCAAAGAGGAAGGTTCACGGACAGGAGCAGTTTTATGAGACAGGGAAAAGCGCTGGTGGGATAAGCAGTAACCTCCCAGACCCAAGTCACAGAAGCAAGAAGCCTCCCCCCAGGGACTTCTGCCCAAAAGTCTCAGCCGATAGCCCTCACCCGAGCCTTAGAGCTCAGGACAGGGAAGATCTTAAATGGTTACACAGACTCTGGTGTGCATATGCTGTCCTAGAGGTACACGCGGCTATTTGGAAGGAAAGAGGGATGCTTACTGCGGCGAACAAACACGCGAAACACAGCTAAGCATATCGAAGCCCTTAGAAGCAGTGCAGCTTCCAAAAAAGGTGGCAGCAATTCATTGTAAAGGTCGCCAAAAGGGGGGTGCAGAGGTAATAGAGAGAAACAACAAGGTGGACGCAACCGCCAAAAGGGCCGGCCCTAGAACCAGTAACTTAGTAACTACCCCTCAAACCTTGAAGGCCAGAACCCTGCAATCATTCCCCAATCTATACAAAGGAAGAATTAGACAGAGCCTGAAAACTGGGCTTCAACAGAGATTTAGGAAGCCATGGGTGACTAGTTAATGAACATGGGCGATACTTCTTTCGCCAAACTGCAGCTTGCCCAGCCATCAGGGAGGCTCATCAAGGAACTCACTACGGGAAGGAAACCCTATATAATTGGTCACTTGAGGTCATGGCAACTCCTGGCATGAAAAGTATAATCAGTTGGATAGTTGAGAGATGTTCCATCTGCACAATGAACCACCTCAACCCCAGACCCTCCAGAGGTCCCCAGATAAGGTCCATTCAAACCAGAGGGACACATCCTGGGGAAGACTGGCAGATTGATTTCACTGTCATGCAGAGTATGACAGTGACATCAGGTAATTTCAGGTGTCTCTTGGTGCTAGTGGACACATGTTCTGGGTGGATAAAAGCATTTCCTGCTAGAACTGAAATGGCAGCTGAAGTGGCTAAGGCATTACTAAAAGAAACCACCCCCGGGTTTGGGCTCCCAGGATCCCTACAAAGCGGTAATAGTCCAGCATTTGCGTCTCAAGTGGTAAGGGAGATAATGAGTGAGTGCCCTGGGCATAAAATGGAACTTGCACTCAGCCTGGAGACCCCGATCACTGGGGAAAGTAGAGAGGTCCAATCAGACCTTGAAATGGGCCTTAGCTGAGCTATGTCAGAAAACTCAAGACAACTGGATTAAGTTAGCTCTGAGTGCCCTGCTCTGCATGCGGTTAGCCCCAAGGGATAAGTTAAAGTGAAGTGCATTTGAACTCCTGTATGGTAGGCGCACTCCCCAAGCCTGAGCGAAGGGACATCTTAACCCCTTTGAAATGGAACAACTCAAGTCGCCCTCCAGGTAGGAGAAATCACGAAAGCCCTCACTGCGTATGGTAACCAGGTCTGCCCGCACCCATCGACCTGGCCCTGAGCCCCTCCAGCCAGGAGACTGGGTGCACCTAACAACCTGGAAAGCCCACAGCCCGCAAGCCCAGCTCCCTCCTAAGTGGGGCGGACCCAACTCAGTGATCCTAACCACCCGTTCTGTTCTGAAGTCGCAGGGGGTCACTCCATGGGTGCTTCACACTTGAGGGAAGAGGCCCCCCGAGCCCCAACCTCCGGGGAGAGAACCTGGGGCAACAGCCCCCATGACTGCTCCCTCTGACCTGAAGCTTCTCTTCTGAAAAACAACCAGAGTGTGACCAGGGCACACTCAGACCACATCAGGGCACACTCGCCTACAGGCCGAAGACCTAGAGACCTGCATTTTTAGGAAAAGTTTGACACGTGACCACTACTGTCTTGTTGATATTTGGGCCATGCATTCTAAATTGTCCCGGGTCCTTTGTCTCCAAAAGTTAGACAAATAACTGGTGGTTGCTCAGGGAGACGAAGAGTCAGGGCCGAGTCCTGGTGACAACCAGACACCCCTAAAGGCGGCCGGGAGAAGTTCTGCACCTCCACTCAGGGTTACAACCATGCCTGAAATCAGCAAGAAGCAGTCACAGAAGACGAACCTGCGCCCTCACTGTCCCTCAGGAATGAAGAGCAGGACAAAAGGCAGAGGAGGGACACGTCACCAGCCTAACCCATGAACAATTCCCAGGAAATAAAAACAGAAAGTGGGCAATAAAATCAAGCCTAACCTTTTTCTTTCTCCTTTGTGCTTTGTCTCCTTTCCCTTGCTCAGAGGGTGCCGCGTGCAGAGGCCTCACACCCGGCCCTTCAGACCAGAGTTCCTGGTGCAAAACGGCAGCCCGGACACAGCTCCACGGGCGTCTGCAGAAGCGCTGGAGAGACACCACGACTCAAGATGGCGGCGGCCAGAGCAACTAAGCCCGCGCGCCAGAGCTACTGAGCCTGCGCACGGAAAGCCCACGAGCCACGGCTACTGAGCCTGCGCACGGAAAGCCCGCGAGCCACGGCTACTGAGCCTGCGCACGGAAAGCCCGCGAGCCACGGCTACTGAGCCTGCGCACGGAAAGCCCGCGAGCCTCAGCTACTGAGCCTGCGCACCGAAAGCCCGTGCTCGGTAATAAGAGAAGCCCCCGCAATGAGAAGCCCACGCACCGCAACGAAGAGTAGCCCCCGCTCGCCGCAACTAGAGAAAGCCCGCGCGCAGCAACAAAGACCCAACACAGCCAATCAATGAATCAATCAATTTATTTATTTATTTTAAAAAAAAGATGGCGGCGGCAGGCCGTGTCCAGAGAGGCTGCACCCCATGAGCACTCCCCCCACCATGAGATTCTTATAAAGCAGCGCCTCCCCAGCCTGGGGGAGGGGCAGGGGGATGCTCTAGAGCCGAGCTGGCACCTCTCCATTCTCTGATCAAAGAATAAAACTTTGCTTCTGAACAAAATTCAGTCTTGTTCTGTTGGCTCAAATGCTACTGGGCAGAAGGAGCGACTCGGGAGGGTCGGTAATCCTTTCACAACTGTTACGTCAGCCTATCCAGCTCAAATGTCAGCAAAGTACAAGCTTCTCATGACTCCTGCAGAAGCAGGATTTGATTGCCTTCCAGATATAAGAGCAGCTTGTGCTGAATTTTGATTTAAGTGATTTAAGTATTTTCTTGTACACAGTATAATTTGTCATTGTAACGAACCTAAACAGTATGATTAAATAAAAAGCCATATCTATGTTTTAAATTTATTTCCAACTATAGTCTTCAAATGCATGCTGTTGCTTTAAGTCACTCTCGAAGATTTCTGAGTACCTTATGGTTTAGATCTTGGAAAATCTGCCTTGACCAGCACAGATTCCTGTAGCATAACTCTAACAAAAACTCCAGTGAGGCCCATTTTGTAAAAAAGGCGTTGATTCAGTTAAGCAGTAAGATATCCCCGGAGGATTTCCTCTAAAACCCTCAGAGGTGGTTTCTGTTTGTTCTACATTACAATCACTGTATAGTTAGAACCTGTCACCACATCTCCCATCAGTGGATATATCCATGGACCATACAGTGTATTTCCTACACTAAGTTCAATACCTGTAAACGAAATTTCTCTTTTATAATGTGTTGTTACTTTATTAATTGCCCAACAGTCTTCTATCATATGCATATTATAAAATAATTTGAACTTTACAAATAAAATCATTATGTACATTGTCTTCTGCTTATTTCAATCCATTTTGCATCTTGTCATTTGAATTTGCTTTATTTCCTTCTACGTAACCTAATTTGAGATAAATTGTAACTTAGACTAGAGAAGGTACATCATGTGGAATTGGCAGCATGCAGCCTGTTTTTCTGCTGGGATTAAGTTCCTCATGGTCACTCCCAGTTCCCTGAGATGTACCTCTTCCAGTCACTTCCTATGTTGTATCAGACACCACAAACACAGGACCATTGGGCATAGCAGACACTTACTGAAGATTTGAGATAAAAGAGGGCAGAATAGTGCATTATGAATGAGAATTTGACCCAAACATTAGACATCATGATCTTTGACCTTGATCATGGGAATTTATCATTGGTCATTTTTTCCTCTGTCACCATTTTAGTTGGCCTCTTTCAGCATCTCTCTGATTTCATATTTATAATAGAACTGTACTGAACAGGTCTTTACAAATATAATTGGATAACTACACTAAAATATATTTTCTCTGCCATTTTTATGTCATACTACATTCTCCCTCCAATCAACATTTTGGAATAAACAATTTTTTAAATAAACTTAAATGCTTTATCTGTGTAGTTTGCTGCATAGTTTCAATTCAGGAGTATAAATATGAAATGATTATATTTTCTCCGATATCTCCTTTCCTAACTCTTCTGTGTTAGATTCCCCGTCTCAGTTTCTTAGTACATCATGCATATTCTGTATCAACTTTAGCTGTTAAAACTTGGTGGTTGAATCTTTGTCTCATGTCTGCTCCCTGGCCAAGCAAACCACACTTGTGGCTTGTGGCGTGAGGGTTTCCTCGCCTACCCACACTTCCTCCCCCAGACTCTGCCACCTGGGCAGGGGACGGGATGGAGCAGGGGGTGCTCATCTGAGCCAGACTGAAGTTGGAGGGAGCTTGGGAGGTGATCCTGCTCGCACTCAGGTTCTCTGATGCCCCTGGAGCTCTTCTGATGTGATGGTCTCCAAATTTATGCACTTCGCTCACATGCATCAATAAAAACAACATTTCTTTCTTAATAAATCTATAATTATTTCAATCTATGACAGTTAGGTCACTGTTTGCAGAAGTTAAACCATTGAGAGTAGGCTATGGCTGCTGAACATCAGGTGAAGGCAATGCTGTGCTCCAGAGAAAACCACTTTCCTAGTGTCTAGTGCAATGTGTTCCCGTGCCTTTCGAAAGGCAATTCATACAGGTGGAATTCTTGTTTTTTTTTTAATTTATTTATTATTTATTTATTTTTGGCTGTGTTGGGTCTTCGTTTCTGTGCGAGGGCTTTCTCTAGTTGTGGCGAGCCGGGGCCCCCCTTCATCGCGATGCGCGGGCCTCTCACTATCGCGGCCTCTCTTGCTGCGGAGCACAGGCTCCGGCTGCGCAGGCTCAGTAGTTGTGGCTCACGGGCCTAGTTGCTCCGCGGCATGTGGGATCTTCCCAGACCAGGGCTCGAACCCGTGTCCCCTGCATTGGCAGGCAGATTCTCAACCGCTGCGCCACCAGGGAAGCCCCCCAGACTCTTCTTTTACCTGTAGTCATACCTGTGACCGCATACGATCATGAATCAGAATGTGGGTCACTGCCCTTCCAAGGTGGTCTTGCAGAGAAATGCTCTAAATCAAACTGCAGAGCTACAGTGTTATAGACCAGAGCAACTGTGACATGCTTCTTGCTGGGGATCCTTCTAAGGTGCCCTGCAGTTAATCTTGTTGAGCAAATATAGATAAATGTGCTTCTCAAATATAAGACTCTTTTATAGCCCCTGTGTATTATTTAGCTGAGAGCCAGTATTGATCAAAAGCACGTTTCAAGGAAGGGTAAATATGCTTCTGGAAAAATCCCCTTAAAAAAGTATACTGCTAGAAAAAATAGTGTTAAGAAGTCTTTTCAGAACAAAGTACTACATCCCTAAACTTATTTTAGGAACAAAATTCTATTTGAGCTATTTGAGATAATCTAGCCCTGTTCCTAGAACAATGTGCAATGGTATAATAGCACAATTTCCTAATGGGCCATCTGACGTTTTAGGTTGTACATATGATGAATCGTTTGACTGTTGCCCTATAATGATACAATTAATGGAGAACAAACTCATCTGTGTTTGAAACATTCGGAGGCACTGTTAGTCTGAGAAAACAGCCTGCTCTACTTCCCAGCAGCACAGGACAGCAAAAGCCCTGAGTAGTGACTTGTGCTCAACATTAACTGAGATACTGAGACAGGAGGTGTAGTTATTTTTCCTGCTTATGATTTTAATTTTACATTTGAAGACAATAGAAACAATCGGGTGGAAAATTTCACCTCAGTATAAAAGATAGAATTACAGGTCCCTAAAATCAATGACTGTCAATCAGAACACAGACATTGGGTGATCTGATGAATAATTTAAGACTGATTTGTTAACCCGGCAGAACTGAAGTTAGCCGTGCAGGGAGACACATTGTCAATTGCCAGCACAATTTACTATGTTTCTGAAAACCACAGGCAGCAATTTACAGAAAAGATTAGGCCAGTTACTGTATACGTGTGACATTTTCTTGATTGAAGCTGTCAATCTGGAAAGCTGTTCACTGACAACTGGAGTTGGAATGAGGTTATAACGTTTATGAAGAACTGCTTTTACCTGAGAATGTCTATATTTCTGCCCTGGGGAACCCCTGAATGCACACCTCCTGCAAATGAGCGCTGTCAGAGAGGGTGAGTCACCTGCTCTGGGACCATTAAGCACCTTCGCATCACTCAGTGCTCTAATGCACTTGTCCTTTAGAAAGCATGGTGACGGGCTTTGTTTCTTAGAGCTGATATTGTTTCAAAGAAAACACTATAAATGCACTTTATTTAGCTTAAGCCATCTCAATAGATATAATTACTTTAATCCTGCGCCACAATTCTTTTTTTTTTTTTTTTTTTACTTGCTTTTCAAAAGAATATGGTATGAGCAAAGTAGAAAATTACCCCCTGGACACCACAGTAATAATTGCTGCAGGTAAGATCCACTGATGTATGAAAAAATTAATGGGCAAACCTTTAAGGAGAAACAGGTTATCTGCATAGCCTCAAAGTGTCTACCCCCAAACATTTACTAATTACTGTGTGGGTTTTAACCTATGTCCACAAATTTCTTTATATTCCCCTCCACTCCAGGAGATGAAAGTTAATTTTCCTTCCTATCAGTATGGACTGGACTTAATGACGTGCTTCCAAAGAACAGAACATGAAAAGGGGGAAATGGTAATTTTCAGTGGAGAAATCTTATCAGACAGAACCTTAACCAAATGACTCAGGTTAGTGTCACCAAAGACAAGCCATGTTGGTATCATGTACCTCCTGATATGATGTGATGAGCAGGGCACTTCACCTCTGTGATATCCTTCCCCAAAATTCATAATCCTAGTCTAATTATGAGGAAACATCAGAAAAACCCAAATGAAGGACGTTCTACAAAACATCCAATGTTCTTCAAAAGTCTCTATGCCACGTTCATAAAAAAATCAAATAAAGGTTTAAAAAACTGTCCCAGATTGGAGGTGCAACTAAGTTAACTAAATAAAACTTGGTATCTTAGGTTGGATCCTGGAACCAAAAAAATTAAAACAGGTATTAGTGGAAAAATTGGTTCAATACAAATAAAGTCTCTAGCCTAGTTAATAGAATTTTAACGATATTATTTTAGTTTGATACAGGTATCATAGTTATGAAAGTTGTTAACATCAGTAGAAACTGAGTGAAGGTATATGAGAATTCTCTGTAAAACCTTTGGAACTTACTCTGTATCTAAAACTATTTCAGTACAAAAAGTGAAAAAAAAATAAAAAGAAGAAAATGGTCAATGGACTTCATATGTGGCACTAAGTTCCCCAAAAGATAAGTCCTAACACTCAATGCCTCAGAATGTGACCTTATTGGAAATAGGATCTTTACAGATGTAATCAGTTAAGATGGGGTTATAGTGAAGTAGGGTGGGGCCTTATTTAATGGGACTAGTGTCCTTTTAAGAAGGCACACAGACATACACACGCAAGGGACAAGGGGCAGAGATGAGGGTGCTGCAGTTTCAAGCCAAGGGACATGAGGACTACTGGCCTCCACAGGAAGCTAGGAAGCTGCAAGGAAGTTTCTTTTCCCTCCCAGGTTTCAGCTGGAGCATAGCTCTGCAGACACCTTGATTTTGGACTTTCCAGCCTCCAGAATTGTGAGACTGCTTTTTACTGTTTTAAAGCATCCAGTTTGTGGTACTTTGTTTCATTAGGAAACTAATACAATTGAGAACTAGAGTAAACTTCTGACCTCGTTTTTTATTAGCATGAACTATTTTGATCTGTTTCTTATTGATATTAAAGTTTTCCTTGAATTTTAAAGAAGCTACATTGCCAGTAGAAGTTGTAAACTACAAGATGTCCTGAAGGTGCTGGCTACTCAAAGAGCATTTATGGGACAAAGATTTCATAATTCAAATGCAATTGGGGGTACAACCTGGTTTTGATCATTTCTCTGTGCTTTAGAATAAAATAAATTTAGTATACATTTCTAAATTTATTCTCAGGGTTTACATTAATTTATTAAATTCTTCAATATTTCTCAGGAAGTTTAAACCTTGTAAACCAGGGTGCTTATTATAATTCCTATGCTGAAATTGCACATGCCGATTAACATTTAAAATAGAAGCTGAAGTTTTGTTTTCCATATGAGAAACAGGTCAACATGTCCTTCTTGTTTAGCAGTAAACTATATCTGAACATTGACACTTACAACTTCTTCTGTCTTATACCTTTTACCATTCAACTCCGATACTTTGTTTCCATCCTTCTTTTCCTCTAAATTTTTTCTCCAAAGGGAAAAGAAAGAAGACTGTTTAAAAAATTACTTTTGTATCTTTGATCTCAATTTTCAGAGTTAAATGTAAAATGTTTAGATTTGATGGTAGAAGTTAAACACTGAAGTAATTTGTGAATAGAAATTATTATTCAGCAATTATCCTGAGTCTAGTCAGGTTTTTTTCTTTTAATTTGTGATTGCAAAAGACAGTTACTTGTTTAAAACAAATCAGCAGAGTCGACATTACACTGTACAAGGTAAGTGGACAGCCAACACGAATATGAATGGACTGGGGATTTTTGGCCTACTTTTAAAATACTATTTTGAAGACTGACAAATTCAGCTCTAATCTACCTCAGCTGTCATTTTTATTTTGTCATGTAAGGTTTATCATGACAGAATTCAGATTTTACATTACTGACATACTCTTACATTAGGTAAGAACTCACCATGATTTTGGAATGGCAATTGGCAATTTCATTCAATTTTTCCCTTTAACTTAATAATGTAATACCAAGCATCTACAATGATAGCTAACAAAGCTTATATTTCCATTCCCTTAAGCATTTCTTAGTCCCTTAAAATAGAAAATATATTCAAAATTATTACAAATAGAAAAGTATTCTAAAATTCTTTATACATACCTTACTTTGGAGACTAACTGGTTAAATCATATGCTTTTACTGTGTATACTTTCCTTAAAAATTTAGAGTAGCCGTAATGTAAAGAAAAAAAAAGTAATTTCAGAGGGTTAGTGTTGGCTTATTTAGAGACAACCCGAGCCTCTTCCATGCCTAATTTCTTAAACTTCCATATCCTACTTAGGCATCGCTTTACCTGTGCCTACCTGTATGTCGAATCTGGTGATGCTATGCTCTGGCAAGGGTTGGCTCACTGCCTCTGACCAGCTGCTCTGCCTCTGCAGGTAGATTCAATGTCCTATTGGTCTTTATAATCTTGGGACATATCAAGTGGTTGGCACAGAGAGGACATCTAATAAAGTCAGAATCACAACTTAAAATTATATGCCACATATATAATGTGGTTATACAGTCATGGGTATAGAAGCATAGAACACGAGAAAGACAAGCACAGTGTCATTCTTAGAACATACTGGAAAAGCTACTTATATTTCACGCCCAGGGGACTGAGGTTCTTCATCAGATGGTCTTTCTGATCTTACTCCTTTTCCCAGACGCAATACCCTTCATCTTAAAAACAAGCCATCACATGAAATTTTTAAATGTACATTTTAGTACATTGAGTCTTCACATTTTACATATATGTATGTTTGCGCACGTGTGTGTACAGTTTCATATATTATTAGCCTTTTTGTTTTCTAATGAAATTCCTATTACTGATGAACTTTTAGGAAACACAAGTGTTCCCACAAAATCCATTGTAAAGTGCTGAGCCAGGGCCTAAAATGACACCCAGCTTCCTTCTGAGTACCCCAAAGTGAATTTTAAAGTGCTTTAATTCTTTTCAGTTCTGTTAAGTCTGAAAATATATTCTATTAGATTGAAACAGAATTTGAAGAAGCAAGTACGCACGAATACAGTTTTGGTGCGAAATTCTTAGTTAGGAAATAGGATTTAAATGGCCCGGAAGGATTATGACAGAGGGAATAAATTCACACCCTTATTGGGATGGAAATTCTACTAAAATTTAATTAAAACACATCCTTGTCAGTTTTTTCCTATCGGAGGGGAAATGTTTCACTTCTTTCTCATCCTGCAGTGGGAGGCCCAGGACCTGAGGCAGAATGGCCCTCAGCCGTAGAAGCGGAGCAGGGCAGCTCCTGAAGGATTCTCAGATGGTATGCACCAAGGCTGCAAAATGTAGGGTAGGAGCGCGGCTTGGGGGCCTTCCTCTCCTAATTTCGAATTCTCATTCTGCCACCTAACAGCTGGGTGTCTGAGCAAGTTACCTAACTTTCCTGAGCTTCAGTTTCTGCTTCTGTAAAAATTAATTAAAACCTCACAGGATTGCTGTGGGCACCCCTCTTTGAGGGGTAAAGTTTATTATATAGCAAATCTTTGTTGTTCTTGTTTTACAATATTTGAGAAATTAAAATCATTTCTGAGTATATACATTCCTACTCTTCCTATTCTCCATGTAGTTGTCTCTTTGATTATTTATTCTTTGTTTCTACTACCACTTTCATTTCTCATCATTCCAGGGAAATGAACGCCCTAATCAACGCTAGACTTCTATTTTGAAAACCTCACATTTTTGGATGGGGGTTCCAAGTGTAAAAAAATCGAATCTACATCCATAGTCCTGACTTTTCTCTGAAGTCCCATATTTCTTGCAACGGGAAAAACAGCAATGCTTGAATTCCTTGTCATCAATGAAAATTAAGTGGCCACTTGCATCATCTCTAGCTTTGCTGTGTTCCATCTGCCCTCTGCCTTTAAACAATTCGAACCAGCTGTGAGTTCTTTGGGAACAGGGACTGCTGCTATCATCTCTGCCCCTACAACCTGAGCACAGCGGTAGGGGTCAATAAATAGTTGTCAAATAAGAGAGTGAATGAATGATTGAAGAATGAAGAGTTTTTCTGGTCGAAAAGGGTAGTGACAATGGGAAAAGAAGGGAAATAAAACTAATAATCAAAGGTATCACTAATTGTTCTCCTCTTTAGATAAAAAAAAAATTGTTTGGGGCTGGGGAATTGTGATTGGGAATGCCAAGTTTTCAATTCTATTAATAATTAACTTATCTCTAGTACCCATTTCTCAATCTGTGACATAGCTATCCCCCAAATATTTTATATCATCACAAGGGTTTCTTGAGATAACCTCAAGAAATAGAAATACAGGGTTTACCTATGTCAAAAATTCCAGACTCAAATAAGTCAGCATCTAAAGGGACATAAGAATACACACGCTCGTGCACTGACTCAAACACGAACACACATGGGCCACCATCTTACCCATCGTGATGGGTAAATTGAGTTTTTATAGTACACCATAATTCTAAACATTTTGCTAAGACTCTTCTATTCTAGTGGGACTGGTGTGCAGTTTTTAATCATATTAGGTAAAAAGGATTAAAAAAATTCATCCCGAATCACTGTGGCCTGATTTGTGCAGGCACAAGGAGAAATCAAGTACAAGCAGCCAGGTTGAGGCCATTCTCACCAGCGATGGACCAGATGCCTGTAACGTCTCTGTTCCTAAATGTCAAGGTCAGAGATCCTGAAGCTTCACTGGGAGAGAAAGCAAGGGAACCCGGGCCAGCAGCTATTGTCCCCTCGCATCTCTTGTTCATCGAGGGTTGCCAGGTCCCCTCTCAGGACCACCAGGCATAGGTGTGCTGGTGGGGCAGGTCATGACCAGGCAGGTGGCCTGGTAGGAAGTTCCTGATGGACGCAGGGAACCTTGTCATCTCAGGCTCATCAAATCCACCTGGCATCAGCTAGAGACCACAGTCAGGTCAACTATGCCTTTTAACAATTACCCAAACTGCCATTCCTCTTAGGTGGTTATCTTTCACTCAGTAGATATTTGCTGTGCAAGATGGTGCAGGAGATTAAATTTTGAAAAGTAAATTCATCAAACTCAGACCCTCATGTAAAGGTTGTTTTCAGTCTGTCAGGTAGTAGTCACATACACCACAAGTATGATACACCACAGAGGGTGAGCAATGCTTTAGACAGACAGCGCAGAGAGGGAAAGCCCAGTGTTTATCTCTTTCTCTGGACCGCTTTGAGTTAATGTCACAGCCACTCTCCTGCTCCCAGAGGCTGGGATAATTCAAGTGTTGAGATGAATTCACAACACGGATGAAGGTAATTAGGCTTTCGTTGTAGTCCGTTTGGTATCAGGTAACTCTGTTCAAGATGTTCAGAGAGCTGTGAGCCTCAACACTGACTAATGTGAAAAAGCCTCCTAACCATCGTAAGAAAAGTGCTCACGTGAACCCATTTTGTGGCTAATGCATTTCCCATGTCTCACAGGTTCCCCCGTGCCGACTCAGTGACACTAATGGTAGCTTTTATCCCTTTTTCCACTGTACACCATGTATTGCCTTGACAGGTGGTAAAGCCGAGCACATTTTATTTTCCCTGTAGTTACATTCAGATGTACGTCTGGGCCTTGTTATTTTGGTTTTGTTTTTAAATGAGAGAGGAGACAATTTGTTTGACTTTTTTTCCTTTTGCCTTCAATAATAGCTTTATTTGCTTTAAAGTACCCACACACAAAAAGTACTTTTTCCTGCTGCTCAGTGGAAACTATACTCTGGGGAAGGATCCCATGCAAGAGAGGAGTTTCTCAGATATCCACATGGGGACAGAAATAGGGAGTTTGCATTTATTAATTGCCTCTTTCATGCCAGCCTCAGTACTTACCACCCGGGCCCTTCGGTTCTTAATCTTCTGCCTACCAGACTTCGGGACTGGGTTCCTAAAACCTGCTGTAGAGCTTCTCCCCAACTGAAGGGCCCACAGTGCTTGCCTGAGTCTCCCTGACAGCTGCACTGGGTCTTTGATTTCCCTGACTCACTATATGCCAGCCTCCTCCTGTTCCATCACATTCTCGGCCATGGTCCCTCAAAGGCTGACCTGGTCTATCCAAGCTATAAATTTTGCAAATAAAGCTGCACGATCTCATGCCCTTGAGTTGATTTTTATCAGCAATACTGTAACTGAAAGTGGGGTCTGGCTGCTCATCGCTCAAAAGCCAATAAAGAGGCAAGGTTGGTGGAAAGGAAAGTTTGGTTTAGTTTGGATGCCGGCAACCAGGGCGAGGGCGGACTCCTGTCCAAAGGCTGACTCCCCCCACTGCCAATCAGGGGGCAAGAGCTTTTAGAGATGGAGGGAGGGGCTACATGCAGAAATAGCACAGTCGGCTCTGACAGTCATCTTGAAATTGGTCATCGGTGGTCTGACCAGCGTCATCTTGATTGTTTTAAGTACAATTAATCTTCAGTTCCGGGGTCGGTTTGTTCCCATTTCCTTGAGGCTAATTCTCGGAATTGTGGCAGCTTGTGTCACGGCTACAGTCTGCTCATCACGTAGTTAACTTCTTCCACCCGGTGAGAGTTTCAGTATCTATAAGACCGCTCACAGGATATGGCTCAGAATATGATCTATAACCCTTGAGGGGGAATTAAGTGTCCTTGACTTTGCTTAATGACTAAACTGTTATTATTTAGTCTTATTGGACTGTTTTCCTTTGTTTCTGCATTTTCTCACTTCTCTGATTAAACTTATTCTTTGGCTAAAGTTTTTCTGCAGACAAAAGGCAGGCGGAGGACATGGGGGGCGAGGACCACAGGGTCCTGCTCCGTTTCAATACCACCAGTGATTCAGTGAGCATGAGCTTGATATTTCAAGTAGAAAAATGTGAGTCACATATTTGTTAGTGTCATAGGTCATGCATGTTCCATGGAAACAAGACGCTGAGGCAGGGATTTGCTGCAGGAAGTTGATTGGGAAGTGATTTCAGAATTAACACCCCTGAGGGATGAAGGAAGTAGAATTGATCAGACAGAATGTGTTGGTTTTTTATTGCTGCCATAACAAACTGACTTTAAAATAACTATATTTTTTGTTTTTAAAATATAATATATAACATATAAATTATCTACTTAGGACCTCGGAAACAATTGCTGTTAGATAAATTGCAGCTATTATGATAGGACATACTGTGGTATAATCCCGATTGTTTACTTGGCTCTTCTGCTAAATAACTGTAACTTAAAAGGCAAGATACTGTATCATCCATCATTTTATGCTTAGCTCCCAGAACAGTACCTGGCATGAAGCAGTCTGCTTAATGCTTGTGGATTCCGTAGTTGATTGATCAAGTGGCTAACTGAATACATGAATGAATGATTTCATTTCCAGTCCTAATTTTTAACTTAGGTCTCCTCTAATAAGCCTTCTACGATATCTTCTCAATAGGACCCTCAAAACTTACCTGCCCACTACAAGTTCCTCATTCCAGCTGGACTGGTCTCCTCATTTCCTCCAATCTAAAAATATTGTAATTTAATCTCACTCCACACCTTCTTTCATGACTTCCCTCTTCCCTCCCCGTCCAAATCCAACCCAGGTATCGAGATCCAGGTTGAGTCCCACCTACTCATGAAGACTTCCCAACTCACTGTTCTTGCCAGAAGTTTGTGTATCTTAAATTCTCATTTTCCTACACATCGGCAACACTCATTTTGCACTCTGATGTAATAACTTGTACTGTTTGTTTTTTATCTTGTTAATCATAATGCGATCAGATGTTTCTAAGCTCTTTTAAGGCAGGAAGTACATCTCATATCCTCTTTCATCTATTCTGAGTTTTTTTCCCCACATTTCAACAACTCTGAAATCAGAATGCATTTTACAAGCAATGGCAATTAAAACCATCTTAGGCTTGAATTGCTGTCTGTTCCTGTAGAGAGTATTTGAGTTTGCTTCTGTCAGAAATTACTAATCTGAAACCACTTTAGATTAAACCTGTAGTGTATGTTCAGACCACAAAGATGAGTGAATACCAGCTTCACATTTTCAAGTGAGATCTGTTTTCCTCCCTTGCCCAGTGGTGAGACTGAGACATATAACTTCCCCTGTCCTTTTCTGCCTGCCAGGCTCATTTCTTGTTTACTCTTATACCAAGTGTATAACCTTTGTCTCAACTTAGTGCAGGATCTCCTACTACTCTTGGTACTCTTTTCCTTAATTGAAAATAAAATAATAATCCACATCACAAAAAGTGGCACCTTATGGTGTGCTGAATTGGGCGATTGGGATTGACATGTATACACTGATGTGTATAAAATTGATGAATGATTAAAAAAAAAAAAACCAAAAAACTGATGACTAATAAGAACCTGCAGTATAAAAAAACAAAAACAAATAAACAAAAAAAAAAAGTGGCACCTTAGAGTCAATTCAATATCATATTACTTTCTCTGCCCCAAGTGCTTGACATAGTATTATTAGACGATTAATATGTGTGTGCCAAATCGAATTGCAGTTGCTCTGGATGCTCTTGTTCTTACTCCACAACCTACCCCTTTGTCAAATCCACTTCCTTTTGCTTATTTAACAACCCAGGTATTAGGTAATAAGCCCAGGTTAGTGTAGAGTAGCACAGGTTACTTCTGCAGTCTTTGAAATCAGGCTGCTGGGTTTGCACCTTGGCCTTTTTTGCTTTCTAGCTCTCATACCTCAGACGTATCACTTAACCTCTTTAAACCTCAATTTGCTCATTTGCAAAATTGGGGTTACTGTGGTACGGCCAAGGAATGATGTGAGAATTAATTTAGAAAATCATGTAAAGCATTCAGCCTAGTTCCAGGGTCAATGTAATGTTGGTTGATTCTTAGTGTTAGTACATTTTTAGTCAAGTAAAACATAAAAGTCCTCCATGTATACCAACACAAATAATAATACATATTAAGATCTCACTACGTCTCACTCAATCATCTGTGCCTCAGTTTCTGCTTCTGAGAGTAGGGATAATCTGCTAGGGTTGTTGTGAGGATAACGTGGGATAAAACATTGAAAACGCTCAGCATTCCGTGTGGCACGAGCTGTTGGTACCTCCATCGTGATCTCATTTCTTCCCCAACACAATTCTGTAAAATGGGTGCTATCGTTACCCCCAGCTGTAGACCAGGGTTGCAATAAATTGTTCAAGCGCACACACTCACTGTCGTTTGAGCCAGGATTCCAGTCCAGGCCTGCCTGACATTAGAGTCTGAAGCTCCCTCACTTCCAGCTGCCAGTGGGAAGTAGCTGTGAAATGTGCCCTTTAAACCATTTCTGCTCAGCACAGATTCTAATTGTGTGAACTCTTTATCAAACATGAATATAAAAAGAGGAATTGAAAGTGATGTGGAGTCATCTTTCTAGCTTCGAAATGGTTGTGGTTAAAAATATGGTTGTGGTTTAAACTGAGAACATATGGATATGATTTAAGTGTGAATTTAGCAAGCTGAAGAAAATAAACAAGCAATAAAGGAGAAATTTTAAGCGGGACTTTTTGTATTTCTGAGCTTTTATAACAAGTGACCAGAAATATCTTCACTTTGTCATCTCTGAAGCCGTGTCAGTTGTGTACAATGTCAATTGTCTGCATTCCTCCATTTAAAAGTGTCTTTTTGTATATTAAGAGTCCTGAAAAAGTCTAGCAGCCCTTTTTCAGTGAATGGGTGCTTTTCCTGCATGATGAAATGGTCCCTTTATCTGCCTAGTATCTTCTAACCAGACCAGAGAAGAATAATTGCCTAGAAATTTCTTGTTCATCATGTCTTACCCTTAGGAATAATAATGGAGCATATTGGTAATTACCCTGTTAGAATTTATCAGGCAGTAGGAGGCATTAGTAGATAATTATCGAATTCTCTAATCTCCTGAAATTCAGCATCAGTACAAAGCCTTTTAAAATTCCCATATTTTATAATTATTAATCTTGAAGAATGTTGTACCTTCTTACAGATAAATTGATATTTATATTTGAAGAATTAATGGCTTTGAATTTGCATACTATTCCCCATGTAATTATTTAGGAACTTGTAAATATAAGAATGCCAGCTCACAGAAAATTTGGGAATCTCATTTATCAAAGTTCTTATTAAACATCAAATAAAATTGTTCTAGTGTATGAAGGCACTAACCATTACTTCCTGAAATTACAGGTTTAGGATTTCTTTCTTTCACTCAGTTATTAATTCACTTAACACATTTTGTTTGAGCACTTGGGATGTGCTAGGCAGTGGGACATAGCAGTGAAAAAGACAGACAAAATTCCTACTCAAATGATGTCTACCTTCTGATGGAGGGACACAGCCATTCAACAAAACAATCAATGAGAAAATACGAGATAAGATAAACAATAAATGTTCTGCAGAGTTAAAACAGAGAGGGGACCAGATGGCAGCAATCATTTATTACACCCTTACTGACTTTTATTAACTATCATGAAGAACTAACACAGGTAAACCATAAACTTTGTCCCCTAAAAGCTTATAGTCTAGCAGCTTACTAGAGTATAAGCAATTTATGAACAATTTAAGAACAATTTATGGGTGTGAGGTGTCCCATGAGACAATTGTGGATAAAGTTTAGAGAGGACAAATGTCAGAGAAATTGCTTCCAAAAATGAGGACAAGGAGAGGAAGCTTTCTGGGAACAAAAGAGCCTTGCATGTGAATCTTGAAGTATGGGTAGGATTCCATAGGTAGATAATGATAAGAGGATGAGAAGAGATTCAGCAAAATCAATGAGTGTGAGCCCAGTGACAGAGGAGAAGTGTTGAGAAGGGCAGGCAGTCTTGTTGGACGGAGTGTAGGGAGTGACTGGAGATTGGTGGGGATGTAGCAGAACCACAGAGGAAATATCCTGAGATTTTTATTTGCATTGTTCCACTTGACTAGATGGTCAGTATAAATTCCCTCTCCCAAGGGCAAATATTTCAAGTTTCAAATCGACCAATGGCTTCAATATATCCAACAATATTTAAGTGTCTAATCTAGAAAAGGCATCTTTCTTAATGCCTGAAACGTCTCTTATTTTCTTCTCAATTTCTTTATGATTTACCTGTGATATTGCTGTTATTTCTGTGACATTATAATAGACCAGGTGTCAGTAATCTTCTTCTAAAGGGTGAGATATAACTATAAATATTTTAGACTTGGTAGGTCATATAGTCTCTGCCACAACTACTGGATTCTGTCCTAGTAGCATGAAAGAAGCCATAGACAGTACATAAATAAATCAGTGTAGCCATGTTCCAGTAAAACTTTATTCATAAAAGTAGGCAGCTGGCCTGCCAATCTCTGAAACAGACTGGAAGCTTATGAAGGCAGAATCCATGTCTGTTCTCTTGCAGCACAGTGATTTTATGCCATGGATACATTACAAATATTTGTAAATTGAAGAAAGTCACATAATACTTCACATCATCTTTTAAGAAACTTTTAGCAGTGTCTTCTGAACTCTTTCATTTAAACATAATAACCAGTCACCAAATGGCTGATTAAACGAGTACACTGTTGATCCAGCTCATTTATTAAATCACCTAAGTAACTAGACCGACTATTTTGTAGCCCACTCATTTCTGACATGTGAACAGTAATTATTATTGTAACTGCAAAGTAATTCAACTACTTATTCAAAAATATTTTATAATTAGTTGACTCAAATGGTGTATGCTTTTGTTTTCCTATTCATTCAGACACGAGGAATTTGCAAAATAATTGAGTTTGCATTATCATATCATCATAATATACAAATATTTGCTTAAAGTTTATTTAATAAATGTGTCAAAATTCTGCTTAGTAATAGTGGTAAAGGATGGGAGACTGGGGCCAGAACCATAGAAACTAAAGTGTAGCCTGAGAAAGCAGGGAGACGTCAGAGAAAGAGACCTTCCCGAAAGGCATTTTGGGAGATCCCAGGATGGGGCCCATACGTTCAGAAGCCATTCTGACCAACCAGGACTGGGCAAGGACACATATCAGATATGCTAAGGTCCAGGCAGACTGTAGGAAAGAGATCAGAACCAGAAGCTAGCAGGCTCTTTTCTACATTTGGATCTTTTATCTCCCTCTTATGAGAAAAACACAATAGCAACTATTGGCTTTAAAGATGAAAGAAAAAGGGGGGAAAACAAGGATAAAAAAGATGACATGGTTTAGCATTTCAAAACTATGTCTGCCACTTCAGCATGTGGCAAGAAAATAAAATGTTCTAATGCAATTTCCTTTGCCCTCTTCTTTGTAATACATCCCTGACAAAAGGTCAGTCTGGGTCCGTTATTTCAGTGATGTTTCCATCACCGCACTTACCTGTGAGAGAATAGATTCTAGAACAGTTAGACTGCTCAGGAAGTTAGTCCTTGTATTGAGTCATCGTGACATGACAGGAGGCATATAGACTTTAGGCTTAAATAAACAGAGATTGTTCAAATAAAGGCTCCTGTCTCTTGCCAACTCTGTGCCTTGCAGAGCAATAATGAGAAACTGGGGGCTGTTGATTAAAGATTAAAGTGTGACAGCCTGAAGTGCTCTTTGACAGCCTACAGAGGCTGTTACCCCAACAGAGATAAGTAACAAGCAGATCTAACAGAATCAACTGCAGAACTCCAGAGATACATGCTCTGTCATTTGGTAAAGGACCTTGCAGGGAATTGTGGGGTCCTGAAACATGGAATGAGGTCAACGGATGACTCCTGAAAGCACCCCTCAAGCCTCAGAGTTTTCAGTCATGATCCACTCTTATCTACAGATTAATTTTAAATTAATTAATTAGATCCTTTAATTAACCGAAGAATCCCTATCAAACTCCCAGATGCTTTTTGCAGAAATAGACAAACTGATCCTAAAATTCATATGGAAATGCTAGGGATCCGGAGCAAGCAAAAGAATCTTGAAAAGAAAAACAAAGTTGGAGGACTTATGCTTCTCAATTTCAGAACTTATTAAAAAGTCACAATAATAAAGGCAACATAGTACTGGCATACAGAGAGACACTCAGATCAAAAAAGTAGAATTGAGAGTCCTGAAACAATTATATTCATGGCCAAGTGACTTTTGGCAAGGGTACCAAGACAATTCAGTGGGAGAATAGTTTTTCAGCAAAATCTGCTGTGACAAATGAATCTCCACATGCAGAAGAATGAAGCTGGGCTCTGTATTGATGTCCTAGCGTTGCCATAACAAATTACCACAAACACGGTGGCTTAAATAACAAAAAATTTATTATCTTATGGTTCTTTAAATTAGAAGTCAGGTGGACTTACAGTACAAAAATCAAGGTGCTGGCAGAGCTGCATTTCTTTCTCTAGGAAAAATAAGTTTCCTTGGCTTTTCCAGCTGCTAGAGACCACCTGCATCCCTTGGCTCTTGTACCCCTTCCCCCGTCTTCAAAGCCCATAATGTTGCATCACTTTCTCTATTTTTCTGTATTTCTCACTTTCTTCTCTCTTTCCTCTTCTGCCTCCTTCTTCTATTTTTAAGGACCCTTGTGATTACATTGGGCCCACTTGGGTAATCCAGTATAATCTCGCTACTTTAAAGTCATCTGATTAGCAATCTTAACTCCATTTAAAACTTTAATTCCCTGAAACCTTTGCCATGTACAATAACATGTTCCCAGGTTTCAGGGATTAGGTTGTAGGCATCCTTACAGTGCCTATTATTCTGTTTACCAAAAGTTAAATCAAAATGGATGGTAGATTGAAACATAAGAGTTAAAACTATACAACTCTTAGAATAAAGCATAGGTGTGTATATTTATGATCTTAGGTTAGATAACAGTTTCTTAGATATGACAGGAAAAACAAAAGTAACAAAAGAAAAAAATGGATGTTTCACTACATAAAACTACAAACTTTTGTGACACAAACAATGCTATCAAACAATGAAAAAGTAACGCACAGAATGGGAAAAAATATTTTCAAATCGTGTACCTGATAAGAGTTTTATTTCAGAATATATGAAGAACTCTTACAACTCATAAGAAAAATGCAAGCAACCTAATTAAAAAATGGGTGAAGGATTTTAACAGACATTTTCTCAAATAAGATATACAAATGTTCAATAAGCACATAAAAAGATGTCAAATCATTAGCCATCATGGAAATTCATATAGAAACCACAAGATACTGCCTCAGATTCTCTAAAATGACTAAAAAAAAAAAAAAAAAAAAAAAAACAGACAATAACAAGTGTTACCATGATGGAGAAATTTGAACCCTTAAACATCACTGCTGGAAATGTCAGATGGTTCAGCCACTTTGAAAAAACATCAAATGCCAAATGATTCAGCCAATTTGGCAATTCCTCTAAATGATAAACATAGAGCTACTGCATGGCTTAGTAATTCTACTCCTAGATATATATCCAAGCATAATAAAAACATATATCCATACAAAAACTTGTACATGAATACTCAAAGCAGCATTGCTTATAATAGCTGAAAAATGGAAACAACCCAAACGTCCATGAGTGGATGAATGGATAAAGAAAATGTGGCATATCCATGCAGTAAAATATTATTCAAAACTTAAAAAGCAAGGAAGTACTAATACCTACTATAACACGGATAAATCTTAAAATCATTATGCTAAGTGAAAGAAGCCAGGTACAGAAGACCACATATTTTATGAGTTCATTTATATGAAATATCCAGAATAAGCAAGTCTATAGAGTCAGAAAGTAGATGAGTGCTTTTGTAGGGGAATAGCGGGGAGAGAGAGTGACTGCTTATGGATATGAACTTTCCTTTGGGGGTCATGAAAATATTCTAAAATTAGATTGTGGTGATGGTTGCACAACTCTGTGAATATAATGAAGTCTAGTGAATTACGCACTTTAAATGGGTGAACTTTATGCTGCGTGAATTATGTTACAATAAAGCTATTTTAAAAAAAACCCGAAGAACAAGTACATTAAAATTAAAAAGAAAATAATACAAAAAGCGTTTTGGTAGTTGTTAGAAAGAAGTCTCTGGACATTCTTTAACATAGCTGTCAATAATTCCAACAACATACATCTGGGAAGAAACTCATTGTATGTGTAGGAAACATATCTGAAGAGAAAAACCTAAAAAAATGGAAAATGTTAGCATGAAATGTTACTTTAGTTTTCTAGTCATTCCAAATAACATTCCTATTGATTATTGTTATTCTAATAACTAAGTAGCAGTAAGTACGTATTAGTTAACAATCTTTGAGAAAATGGCTCTATGGTATGATGTGTTGATTAAGAATTCATAGAGTCTGTCTAAGGGAAAAGCCTGGTTCTATGACATACTAATTGCATAATTGTGGGTAAATCACTCAATTTTACCCCACCTCAGTTTCCTTATCTGTGAAGTCGGTATAATAATAGTATATACTTCATAGGTTTATTTTAAGAATTAAATGAGTAAACTATGTAAAATGTTTAAGAGAGAATCTGGCATATAGTCAGGTTTACGTAAGCAACTAACACTATTTTCTCATCAATTACCTTAGTTTATTAGGGTAACAATGATTTTCTAACCAAAACATTATTTTCTGTCATATATGACAAAGCTACTTTTAATGTTCAGTTGTTATACTGAACATTCTCCCAATCACCCAACATTTAAGATCCGATTTTTGCGGAAGTGGTGTTTTGACAGTGGATGAGGAATCACTGGAGTAGAGAGACCACGCCCTCAGTTCCTTAGAGATGAAGGTCAACACTATAGATGTATAGTTAGAAACCAAATGTTGCTTCCTTTTTAGTTTGATGTGATTAATATTAAGAAATTATTTCAGCAGGTAGAACATAAAAGCTAACTGGAAAGGGCATTGCATCGTGACATAAAGTTGCCTTTGGACTCTTAAGAAGCAGATTGTGCAGAGTTTATTCACACCGACATTCAGCCGAGAGCCTGGAGGAGAAGCTGTGTAGTGGCTTCGGGGGCAACAAACATGTTGCTTGCATTGCGTCTTGATGGACTCTGAACCCCAATTAAATAAAACATGTGAGCTGAAAGGGACATTAAATGCCAACTACTCCAATCTCCATAGCTGATATTTAGAACAGTTGATATAAAGGGCAAGTGATCTGTACCATGTATTAGGCACTATATTTTTTACTGTCTCAGTTTAAAATTATTGTTATCTCAAGAGTGCTCAAACCACAAGTTATTTCAAAGTGCTATATACAAGTGGGAAGAATGCTCTATGTACATTAAAAGACATTTGAAAATTAGAACTTTAAAATATCCTCTACTTAGCCACATTTTGAAATGGAATTTCAACAGTTTTATGTAAGATTTTAAGAGAGAATTGCACTTCTCTAAGCCATTGCCTTCCTTTCTGAGCTGGCAGGAAGGAGGTGTGAACTGTGAGATCTGACCAGCACTATACAGGTTTTGCACCAGACAGCAGCGCATCGTTTGAGTAGCGCTGGTATAAACAAACACCTCAGCATTTTAGAATTATCCCACCGAAGGAGAGAGAGAGCTGGGTATTGACCTGCAGCTCCCAAGGGTTACTGGTTATAGAGAGATAAGGAGGATCCGGCGATGTGAATTTCCTGGCACTTCCGTTTTCTGCTGCGTTTATTCAGGCAGCCCAATCCTCAGGGGCTCCTGAAAAAGTCCTCAGAACCAGAAGGACAGAGCACGCCAGAAGGATGGGATGGTGGGCTTTGAGGAACTGGGGCATCTGTTACACAGCTTACTGCTGGGTGTGGGAACTCTCTGTGCCCGCATGCAGAGCAAGAGAATTAATGACTCTGGAAACAGCGTTCAGCAACAGATGGACAGTTGGGGGGTAAATACGCAGCTCCTCACGGCGTCACTGTGAGGCATGTTCTCCTCCGCCCCCTTGGGTGAGTTGCACATCCTCCTCCTAATCTGTCATGACAGTGATTCAGGCTAAAAGCACTGGATTTAAATGGTTGGTGAGCAAGAACTATGAAAGGGCATGACATAAACACTCTGCTTGCAACTCGAGTTGTACACGTGATCGTGATTTTAAAGGTTTACGTGTGCTGGACAAAGCGCTATAAAGGATTTTCCTTTCCTCCCAGGTTTACTTTTCAACCATAAACCCTAAATAAACAAACTACCTGTTCAGGGAAAAAGAAAAAAGCCCTTAGCAAAATGCATTACATTTGTGCGTTTTATATTTAACGTGTTTTCTTTATTAGTTAAACATGAAGTGTACTACCTACACTTTCTACTTATGATTACATATCTTGCTAGATCTAGAATTAAAAGAAAGGAAAAAATTCTAGATGCAAGAAAGTTTACCCTACCACGTAAACATCATCTAACATATTTGTTTTTCTTTCTTTCTTTTTTTAAAGTCTCCTGGAAGGTTATAGTTCTCTACTTGTTGCTATGGCTCAAGGTGTCCTGGTCACACGCAGAGTAGATCCCTAGTGCTATGGAAAGTTAAAAAGACTTTGTTAGCCTATCCGTACAAACCCCAAAGCTTTATGGTGATATCAGTTAACATGAGTTTGAATTAGGAACTTCGTCTCCTTTGCAGCATGTTTAACCATGTTAAGATAGTAAGAGTAGTATCAGAATGCTAACATGAAAAAGAGTGAGTTAACGTTTTTCCGTCGTTGCTTCCAGTGCTTTTCAAGCAACAGTCATCTTCTTGGCCTAGGTTCCCTAGAAAACGAAGCCTGAAGCACATCTTCATACGCGAACATGTTTTGAGAGGACCTCAATCCCAGGGAAGCAGAGTTCACTGGAGTGAGGCCACGGAGGAAGAAGGGTGACCACGGAGAGCGCAGTACTGAACGACAAGGCTTGGTGACAAGGGGAGTGTTTACTCTTGTCCTCAGAGAGACTGTACGAAACTACGCTGTTTTCAAATTGTATTCAAGAGGGTGTTATTTGTAGTGAGGTGGATGGAGTTAGAGTCTGTCATACAGAGTGAAGTAAGTCAGAAAGAGAAAAACAAATACAGTATGCTAACACATATATATGGAATCTAAGGTGAAAAAAAAAAAAAGGTCATGAAGAACTTAGTGGCAAAACGGGAATAAACACACAGACCTACTAGAGAATGGACTTGAGGACATGGGGAGGGGGAAGGGTAAGCTGGGACGAAGTGAGAGAGTGGCATGGACATATATACACTACCAAACGTAAAATAGCTAGCTAGTGGGAAGCAGCTGCATAGCACAGGGAGATCAGCTCTGTGTTTAGTGACCACCTAGAGAGGTGGGATAGGGAGGGTGGGAGGGAGGGAGCTGCAAGAGGGAAGACATATGGGAACATATGTATATGTATAACTGATTCACTTTGTCATAAAGCAGAAACTAACACACCATTGTAAAGCAATTATACTCCAATAAAGATGTTAAAAAATAAAATAAAATAAAATAAAAAATAAAAGAATTAGCACAGAAGAGAGGAAAAAAAAAAAAAAAAAAGAGGATGTTAGAGGAATTATCTGCTTCTTCCATCTCCTATTGGTCGAGCTCTCCTGGGGAGCAGTAACCTCTCTGCACCTCCTGTCCAATCAGATCCTTCAGAGCCTCCAGCCGCCGCAGCATCAGGGATGTTCCCATGGAAGAGCCCGGACAATAAGCACTGTCAGGGCCCTTTAGGGCGTGAGTGCCGTTGGGTTAGGAGAAGCTGCACCAGAACACACCCGGGTCTGCAGGGCGATGGCTGCCCCAGTGACAAGGAGGCCACGCCCGTGACAGCAGGACTAGCCACTGCAGGGACCTCTCCGCCCAGAAAGCAAAGCTCGTGCCTTAGTCCAGGGTGGAGCACCTACGGATTCGAGCATAGTATAGACCTATCTCCAGTTATCTTCAGGGACACAGTTACAGCCATGGTCAAGTTCATCTGGAAGGCTCAGTGTATTATTATTGAGACCATGAAGAAATACATTAATTTACAATTTAGTAAAGAAATCAGTAACCCACTCCTGGAAATCAATCTGAAGAAATTCTATGGATCAACCCATTTTCAATATTATCTATATAAAAGCAGGGGAGACGTGTAAAGGTGTAAATAATTGACCGTAAGGAATTAGTTATGTAAATGATGATGCATCTCCTTGAGGGATTATTATCTCATATTACTTCATTTTTAAAAGGACAGTTATTTTTAAATATTGCAAAATGGAGAAAATACCAATGACATAATGTTAAGTTAGAAAAGCAGAATGCCACACTTTCAAATTGTGATTCAAAATTGTGTTGGTCAGGAGAGGCTAATCACACAGCAGTAAAAAACAACCTAAACATCTCAATGGTTTAAGACAATAAAAGTTTGTTTACTGTTCACAACTAGTCTGCTGCATGTTTGGGAGGTTCTCTTGGCCACTGTCCCATGTATTGTTCATCATTTTTTTTTTTAATAAATTTATTTATTTATTTATCTATTTATTTATTTATGGCTGTGTTGGGTCTTCGTTTCTGTGCAAGGGCTTTCTCCAGTTGTGGCGAGCGGTGGCCACTCTTCATCGCGGTGCGCGGGCCTCTCACCGTCGCGGCCTCTCCTGTTGCGGAGCACAGGCTCCAGACGCACAGGCTCAGTAGTTGTGGCTCATGGGCTTAGTCGCTCCGCGGCATGTGGGATCCTCCCAGACCAGGGCTCGAACCCGTGTCCCCTGCATTGGCAGGCAGATTCCCAACCACTGCGCCACCAGGGAAGCCCTGTTCATCATTCTTGATCCCATCTTATTCTCCATCTTTGATGGAGTAGGGATGAATGACATCCTTCCCTGAACCACCAGGCTACTCAGTCATTAGAGTTTCTGACTGTTCCGTAAACGCAGGACTATTCTACTATCTCTGATTCTGCGATCAGAAATCATCAGATGTGTCAAGGTCAAACATCAGGCAAACCAGCATCTAGAGAACAAGCAAAAAGAAAGGAGGTCTCGCCCTGCAATGGCTCACAGTAGTACGCGGGTCGGGGAGCTAGGCTCAGGCCGGGCTTGTCTGCTCAGACACAGAGTGCCTGCTGAAATCGGCTTGGAATGACTGTCTGTGTGCCTGACCCATCACCCTGACAGCACAACTACAGTTTGTCTGACTCTGGGTCATAGTTCATCTTGTGCTGTCAGTTTCAGTCCTGGTGCTAGTATTACTCATGGGAGTCCAAGAGGGTTACATCTCAGATCATTTGATGACAACTGTCCAGCTTACCGCAGCACAAACACTTTGTGGAGTTGGGCACACTTGATTGAAAATCTCTTGCTCCAGCCCAGGAAGGCTATATTTTCAGTTTATTTCACATAGACTGCCCTTCTTCAGATCCTATGTGGATATCTGTTTTGCTTGAAAAGGTTATTTATTCTGGTTATTCAGATTGCAACTAAAAATCTATGCACCATTGGTAATTTAATATGGATATAAGAAAAATTTTCTGAGACTCTTACGGATTATTAAACACGAAAATGGGCTTCTGAAGAAAATTGTAGGATATCTCCATGCCAAGTTCTTTGGTTCTCTGTGGAGCCAGGGGAACTGCTTCTCAAGGTGCTTCCCAGGCCTGTGATTTTATGATAGGGACCATAAAATCAATATGCTAAGTTGAGGGTTTCCCTGGTGGCGCAGTGGTTAAGAATCCGCCTGCCAGTGCAGGGGACACGGGTTCGAGCCCTGGTCCGGGAAGATCCCACATGCCACGGAGCAACTAAGCCTGTGCGCCACAACTACTGAGCCTGCGCTCTAGAGCCCGTGAGCCACAACTACTGAGCCTGCGTGCTGCAACTACTGAAGCCCGCGTGCCTAGAGCCGGTGCTCCACAACAAGAGAAGCCACCGCAATGAGAAAGAAGCCTACGCACCACTACGAACAGTAGCCCCCGCTCGATGCAACTAGAGAAAGCCCGTGCGCAGCAACGAAGATCCAGTGCAGCTAAAAATAAAAATAAATAAATAAATTTATTTAAAAAAAAAAATATGCTAAGTTGAGGAAAATTACATCTTACCAGTTGTGAGGAAAAATCTGCAGTATTCTAGATTAGCATTTATCATGCACTAAGCAAGTGTTGCTTCCTTAGTGAAGAAATGTACCCAGGTTCTTTGATTGCAAATTGCAGAAATGCAGCACACTTGGAAAAAAGTTTAATACACGGAGCATTTAGTATAACATTAAATGTGGCAAAGATGGGGAAAGTCTTTCCTTAAAGGAAATCGTAGTAAATTCCAAGTGTAATCCTAATTACATCCTTGGTTAACAGAAAAACTATAGTTAAAAAATCATTCAAGGGGATAGAGTTAAGTTAATACTATAAAAGAGCATGAATATATAAATAGACTGGCAAATATCATGGCATACGGTTTTTGAACATAATTAAATTATACTCAAAATAATTCAGTGATAGGGCAGAATGTCAAATTAATATAAAGGAATCAACAGCCTCTGATACAGAAACCGTAACCAGTTAGAAGCTATAATATTGGAAAAAGTCCCATTTCCAATAGCAAAATAAAGTATAAAATACTTAGGAATAAACTGAACAAGAAACTTGGCAAAACCTATGTAAGGCAAACTTTAAAACATCCCTAAAGTAGACAAAAGGAGACCTGAACAAACAGAAAAGCATCATTTGCTCGAGATAGGATAACTTAATACATGGTTAAAATGTTATTTCTCCCTCAGTTGATTTATAAAATTAAGGTGATCAAAAAATAAATAAATAACAGGCATTTTTTGGAGCTACACAAGCCAATACCAAAGTTCATGATGAAAAATAAAATGCAAGAATAGCTATGACGACCCTGAAAAAGAAAAACTATGATGACGTACATCCCACATGAAGACATACTTAGAAGCCCCTATAGTTAAAACAGTGTGGTCTTGGCCCCTGAATAAACTATGGACCAGTGGAATAGAACACAATCTGAAAATTGACCCAAGAACAAATGGAAAATTAATAAATGATAAAGACAGTATCTCAAATCACAAGGGCAAAAAAGTTTTAAAAGCCATTTGAAAGAAGATAAAATTGGATTCTTAACTCATACCATATACAATAATAAGTTCCAACTGATCTGAGTTATAGCAGTTGCCTGTGGGAAAAATCAAGGACAGAGCTTCCTGGGAGAGGGGATGGAGAGTACGAAGCCACATGACTTTGCACGAGGTATTAGTAAGCCCACAAACACCAGCAAATAACAAAGAGCTCTAGAAAGATTGAGGCAACAGAACAGATCATGTGTTCCTCTCGGACTTTAGGTCAATGCCACATCTCTTGTACATCATCCACATTTCAACCTTGACCCAGAGGTTTGCTTGGATGCACATGCCCTGTTGAGTTAGAAAGAGTGCCTAGGAATATGGTAAGTTCAGGAAAAGGAGATGTATTCTTCATTAGCACAGAAAGAAAATTCTAATTTTGGATAGATTGATGATACGTAGCTAGGTAGGTAGCTAGCTAGCTAGCTAGCTAGATAATGGATGGATGGACGGATAGATAGACAAATACATAAACACATGCAGACATACATACCCACTCACAGAGACACACACAATCAACCACAAACACCTTGCAAACATCTTCCAGTCTGTATTTAGATTTTTCTGGCTTCTTTTCCACTTTTAGACTCCCCTTGATTTGTATTTAATACAATTTCATTTATATAAGCATTTATAATATAGGAGGATTGCACCATACAATATGACCCAGATCCTGCATTTTGGGATTCTTGGCTCACTTTGAAAGTTCAGTGATATTAGTGGTTCACCTGGGAGACAACATATGGAAACGAATTACTTAAATATGTTTCACATTCACTGATGAAATGATATAATGTCTGGTGATTATTTCAAAATAATCCAGGTGGTGTTATAAATGAAACAAGATTGGCCATGAGCTGATAGCTGTTGGAACTGGGTGATAGGTACGTGGGACTTCATTTTCCTATTCTTTCTGCTTTAGTATTTGCTTGACATTTTTAATAATAAAAACCTTTTTAATGAAAAGAAACATGTTTTATAAAATGGAAAAAAAATGGTTGTCCCATTTTCCACTTAGAGACCATCATGTACTGTGTTTTTAGCCAAATGTTTCACGGGTTTATGCGGCTCTGGTAGTCCATAATCAAGAGGCAACGTTTTCTCTTGTTACAGAAAATAGTCTATTGTTCTTTGATGACAGTGTGTACATTGTCCACTTTGACCTCTGCGTTGTAAGAGGTAGCACCCTGGTCTATAGGGCTTGGTCCAAACTCCACAGCTCAGAGTTTTATTTGAAAATTGCAGTTATAGACTGTGTATGTTCTCTGAGGAAATGAAGTGAATTTTACACGTTGATTGCAAAAGGGGAGCACACCTGTGACATGCTAAATGTCTACTTGGAACGATCTTTCCTGTGCCAAACCTCCTGACATGCTCTGAGGAGCAGAGACTCATCAGAACGCGTTCTCTCTGCTCTCATCCCATTTCAATGCCCAGAAATGGTCCCCGGCTGGGCGTTGAGGGTCAAGCTGACTGTGACGCAACTGAGCTGGCAGAGTTCTTCTGTGCTGGTCGGCTTTCCAAACACAGCCACCAATTCCCCCTGAATGCACAATAAATCTTCCTTCCCTACTCTTGGCCCCATTGGTGAAGAAAAGACTTCTCCTTATATTCACCCATCGTCTTTTAAATCTTTTAAAGACTTTCTATTGATGATGCAACTCTGCCCATTTTGAAAACATGATGATGAAACAGCATCTTGTTTTTAATAAAATGCTCATTGAGTACATTTTATCCTGTGTCTGAAAGCCTATTAGAAAAGCTTAAAAGGTAAATATCTTCACTGTGTTGCTATTGACAACAAGATAATTATTTTTTAAAAATTCTCCCAGAATTTGAGTTGGTGGCAGTAATTCACTTGGAGGCCTACACTGGTTTTCCTGGCCTGTGAGAGTGATGGTTCCCACACTCTGCTCCCAGACTGTGCCCTTTAGAACACTTCTCACCACACTGCTGAAGCAATAACAGTGTGTCTGTGCTAAATGACAAAAAAAAAAGGACCCTGTAGGACCTAGTGTCCAACCATCAGGTGTTCCCAGCTCCCTAATCCAATATTTCTGCTGTTACATTTCCCACTTGATGCTAGAAATTTACCACTGAGCAAGAATAACTTTTGCTCTGGTTTAGTGGAGTTATTTTCCACAGTAAACAGGTCACTTTATTTTTCAAAATTGTGTGATATTCTCATTGATTTAAGTTAAATGAAGTCAAAAGACTTCATTAAAAATAACTCATATCTAAATAACCACAGTACATATAATTCGGCTGATTTTAGAATCTTTACACAAGGTAAGGCAATGGCAACAGAAGTTTGGACACGACTGGAAAAAATACAGCTATTCTTTGTCTGACCCCTACTGTTTGCCACAGGTAAGTGTAGCGTCAGAAAATACCAAAGGGAAAATTTGGCAGTTACTTTTAAAAAATGATGTTTTGCTTCATTCAGAACAAGAATTTGAAAAGGGTTCCAGAATAATAATTCACCTTCACAAAACTATATACTAAGCACAGAAACATAAACGTACAAGGAACCTTAGATATTTTCAAATTCAGCCTTTGCATCTGATAGACGGGAAATCTGAGAAAGCCTCTTTTCAGGGTCATGAGCACAGTTTGAATTGGTTTTCAGGACCCCACTTCTTTCTCCCTCACTCCACTCGTCTCTAATCTGTTCTACAAGAGCAGAAAGGTAATCTGTGGGTTTTCAAAGCTTCCCACCACCACCTAATCTGCACCTTGAACGCCATCACCATCATCCCCAGGACAAGCAATGACATCCACGAGGACCAGTCCCCTTCCCGAGAAACCAGTGCTGGCTCCTGCCTGAGGCCGTGAGGACAAATAGACGGTACTCAAGCAAAGTGAAAGACAGAGACGGGCACAGAATTCCGTCTATCTTAGCCCAACCCTAGTGCACAATTTTCTGCTTTCCATATGTCGAACTGAAGTAATTGCCTAGTAATGGTCCACTCCAACCGCAATTTATACAGCCCTCCTTTTTGAGGTAGAGCTTCTTACAATTCAACCAATTATGTTTTCTTTGCCATTTTCTCTGCTTGTGGATAATCTCTTCTCGTAGCTGGAAGCCTTCTAATGATTTGCATGGAATGTCACACTATGTGAAATTATCAACCAGAGGCTTATATTTTTCTCTATGGCTTCAAAAACAGAAAGGGAGCACATACTCCGTTGCTTTTGCTTGTTTGTTTGTTTGTGGTTCTTTGTTGGATTTTTTTCCCAAATGACATGCAGCATCCATAAGTTTTGGTCTCTTTGCCCCTTCACACTATCCTCAATTTAATTCTGCACATCTACTTTCTTAAAACATCCTTTATTCAAGTATTCCTCCTCTTCACTGGATGCTGAACTCAGCCTGTTCATAGATGTTTTCCCAAAGGTGTGTGTCTAGTTTTAGATCTTCAAATAACTCAACTTTGTTTCCAAATTAGTAAGAATATTTGTCCTAATTAATTTCTCTAATTCTAAACCAGGAAATTGTCTCTCAGGTGTTTTAAGATACTTTCAACAAGACATGACCTTTCAGATTGGTAGTTTAGCAGAAGTCTACATAGCTAGTGGCCCAATTACACTCAGTTCTTTCATTGGGAATATTGCTAAGTGGCTCAAAGAAGGTCACGCTTGAAGATAGGATAATTATTAATCTCTGCTCTCTTACGTCCCTACTAGCCTGAATATTTGGAATAGAAAAAGCCTTTTGAGAAATAATGGAAACCACTTTTACTAAAACTCTTCAAATACTTTGCAGGATATATGTACATTTAAGTTTGTTTGCTGTGTTTGGAAGTCTGTCAGGATCAAAAGCAGTAAGTAGATGCTAGGAGTAATCACGCCTAAGAGGAGACCTACTTCTTACCCATACACCACACTGCCCTCTGACATCTCTGTCCCTGTCTCAGCATCACCGTCACCCCTCCCGCCCAGCCTTCCTGGGTTTCCTGATCCCAGCCTGTGGGCCAGTCCCGCATCATTTGTATGAGCTCCTCCAACGGAATTCTGATACATCCCTCTTTTTGTTCAGAGATAATTCTATTGATTACATCCAAAAACCCTACCTGATACAGAAATTATTTTTAAAGAGTGAGTTGTAGACAACAGGTTCTCAAAGAAATAGGGGGAAATTTGGAACTAGTCATCTGTCTAAATGTAAAGCAGAAGGCAGTGAAATTCCCAATAATAAACACATAGGGGAATGTAGAACTTCCTAAAGTGGCTGTAGAAACTACAGTGTCCCCGCATCAAGTTCTTTTGAGAGAAAGGCTTTGGGTGGCTGGACTGCTTCTGACCTGAACAGAGCATGAAAAATGTTAGAACTTCAGACGGTCAAAAGTCAAGTAGCAGCATTTAAGTAAAAGAAGCAAAGTGGGCGTGGGCATTCTAGTAAACAGCAGGGAGCCACATGGTAACCACCTGGGCTGAGCACAGCAATACTGATGATGGTCAGCTGAGGATTTCCTGGAACCAACATACACATAAGCAGCCCAAAAGGGTCCTACTTTGTTTGTAGGACCATAATATATTGGTTTGTAAAAGACTTTTTCTGCTCATTTAATAAGAAATTACCTGCTTTGTAATTATGGCAGAGGAAAACTTATTCCTAGCCTTCCCTGAGTAATCAATCATTATTCTCAACTTGAATATAGAAGAGTTTTATTGCTAGTAATTAAATCATGAGTGCATCTGTACTATAAAGACTATGAAGGAACTTTCATATTTATTCTGTGACTTTGTAGTTTAGATCAGTTTCATGTGTACATATGTCCATGCATGGTTACTCCTTCACCAAAAATATTTACATATTGTATAACTTGCTAAAATCTTCTTTGAATGTTTTAAATTTTTAATTTAAAATTACTCCGAGAAACCCAAGCTTGTTTCACCTTTGAACAATAACATAAATTCTAAAAGGAATCCAAAGTTTCTTGTGAAAGAATTTGGGGTCTTCTTATTTTAAAGAAATGGCTTCTGTGAAAATGAAAAAGGACTTTCCAAGCCAATGAGGCAACGAGTACAAACTCCACTTTTATCATGTGAAGCAGCTTCCAACACCATAAGGTTCTGTCAACAAGCAGCGCAACACGGTGTATGGTGGGTTACGGGATTACAGTGTGGAGAAGAGTAAAAAAGATGGGTGTCCACAATACCTGATCTTGAAAAGGTCAGGGGAGAATTAGGTCTATTCTTCAATTTCTTCACTTCTTCCCAAAGCAAAAACGTATTTTCTAAAATCTAAACATAATTTCTAAAATTTACAACCAACTTTACTGAGATATAATTCACATTCAATAAAATGCACTCATAATACACATACAATTCAGAGAGTTTAGAAAAACGCCTATGTCTATTTATCAACCAGTATAAACAAGATATAAAACATTTCCAGCACCCCAGAAAGTTTCTTGTGACATTTTGCAGTCACTACCCTCCTATCCCAGGCCTCAGGAAAAATACAGATCTGTTTTCTGTTACTAACAGATTGTATTTAAAATTAGAATTTAAATACTGAATGAGAAATAAGTAATTGTATACGGCCAGCTCTGTGAAGGACAGTGGACATTTGTTACCACTCATTTAAGAAACCAAGACTGATATCCTAAACTAACCCCCATAAACATGCCCATCTGAGTGAGTATGCACTGTATCAATGTTACTACTCAAGGTGCCAGCCCACAGTGTTGGCTACTGCTTCATTTCAAGAGACATGCAGGGGCTTCCCTGGTGGCGCAGTGGTTGAGAATCTGCCTGCCAATGCAGGGGACACGGGTTCGAGCCCTGGTCTGGGAAGATCCCACATGCCACGGAGCAACTGGAACCGTGAGCCACAATTACTGAGCCTGCGCGTCTGGAGCCTGTGCTCCGCAACAAGAGAGGCCGCGACAGTGAGAGGCCCGCGCACCGCGATGAAGAGTGGCCCCCGCTTGCCACAGCTAGAGAAAGCCCTCGCACAGAAACGAAGACTCAACACAGTCATAAATAAATAAATAAATAAATAAATAAAAAGAACGTGAATTTCTTTAAAAAAAAAAAGAGACATGCAGGATTTACAAGTAGGGGCTTAGGAACTCTTATAGCAGTTTGAGACGGCCGTGTCATCCAGCTACATGATCACTTTTCACAGAAGTTCCATTTTACTGTATTTTTACTGTATTTACTGTATTGGTCAGCAGCAGGGTGGGAATTTAAAAACAAAACAAAAGCTGGCACTTCACCACAATCAGAGAAGTACTCCTCAGGCTTCCAGTGGTTTGGTTTTCCTCCTTCTGTTCTTTGAGGAATGGCTTTTAGGCTTTTAAAAGATATGCACTGAATCTAACGCTGGAAATATATGAGTATAGGTCAAGATTTGAAAAATATGTAAGCTGAGAAAGAAATCCTCAGTGACTCACCTAGAATTGAACCAAAACAAGTGTCCAAGCAAGGGAAAAGTCATTCATAAGGAAAGGCTGAGGAAATCACTGCTGCCCATTGGTTGGTTTAAGCTAATGATGCAAGTAGCCATTACTTCAACTAATGGTAATGAATTTTCTGATGAGCAATTTAGTGAAAAGGTCCCCAGTGCTCCCATTCTGCAAAAGGCTCAGAAGCTAAAAAGAAAAAAGGTATTTATTTTCTAAATTAATGGTGAAGAGATCATTGAGTAAAAGCAATATATAAGGATATTCTTTAGCAATAATAACTAATAAATTATTCTTAAAATTGCTAATATCTTGTGTCCTATAAAATGAGTTACTAATACTAATATTGGCAGACACATATGGCACATTTTATGTCAGGTACTGTTCAAAGTGTTTGACATATATTATTTCAATTAACCTTCATACCAACCCTATGAGGTCATCACTATTATCACCATTTTACAGATGAAGAAACTAATGAAGAAGCTGAGTGACTTGCCAGTGTAACACAGCTACTTCATAGCCAAGCTGGGTTTTAAACCCAGGTAGTGTGGCTCTCAAGTTTACGTGCCTAACCTCTGTGTTTGCCGTCTCTCTGCTATTGAGAAGCATAACCTTCACCACAGAAGCCATTGAATGAAGCAGCTAGAAAAAGAGAAGTACATCAATGTTCTAACTAAGGCATTTTCCCACAAATTTGTCACATCATTCAATAAGTTAAGGCATTGAGCATTAACTTCTTTTTCTTTCCTAGAAAATTTTCCTGGTGGCATTCGCTAATCATGCCGGGTTTATCTAACGTCATAATAATCAACTGAAAAACTAAAGAAAAAATAAATCACAAACCAATTGGCATTTTTAATGAGGTTAGACAACTATTTATTTTTCCTGCTTAAATAACCATCTATTTTGAGTGCTATCAAGCTGTGGTCTACTTTGATAATGGCCTAAAGCCTGATCCAAAAATAAATGCTAATATGAGACTGCTGCTATTATGCTTTATTTCTGATGAAGCAAGGTGCCAGTCCTATGATTGAATTTCTTCTCTTATTTTATGTCTCTCTGGATCCAAGCACCACACACCCTCTATACATTTAATATAAATGATGCTGCATTTTGGTCATATTACAGAAATCCTATGGAATTTTTAAGTCTGGAAGACTTTGAGGGAGTGGAGAACATCTACAGAATTCAGATTTTTTTCATGATATTTCCACTAAAATAGGATTGATTACTTCTGCCACTGATCGAAATGAGATGTTTAGCTTTTGACATTGTATATCTTTGTGCGTTCATTTCCCATCAATTCAACAACTAGACTCAAAAACAGCATTCAAATATATCAGCACCAAAGAAACTATGTCTTCCCAGAGTTTCCCATGGTGACAAATGCCTCTTAGGAAAATTCCCAGTTAGATTCCCCTTAAAGTTAAAGCAGTCACTTGATAAAAAGAAAAGTATAAAACCCTACCCCACACTTTTCTGAGGTTGATTCACAGGCTAATGTGTAAGTTCTTTTCTATCCATCGTGAATGTAATACAGATGCAAATTTTGAATTAGAAAGAAAGTAAATTTGGGGATTAAAAAGAAAGATTATCTGAAAAATCCATTCATTTCACTTGAAGAGCATCATTAAACATGTACTATGTACTGTAATAAAAGTATATTATTATTTTCCACACAAGGATTTTTCTATTTGAATAACGGCAGAGCATAAAATGTAAATTTCAAAACATTTACATCTGAAAGCGCGATACATGTCCTTGGTAAAAGCAACAAGAGAATTTTTGTACACCAGATTAATGACAGATTAGTTCCATTAACATTTTAATTCTCTGACAGTTGAAGAGTCCCAATTTATCAGCTGAGATAGTCAAAGCTGGCCAGAAAGCAATTTCTTCCAAAATGAGCAGAAATATCTCGTGAAAACAATGGATGCTAAAATATAAGAACTGATGAGGGACATGTCAGTAGTGGTTTGGAGTATCACATACACTACTGTATATTTTAGCTTTGATTTTTTAAGTATAAGAATGACAAAAGCTGTGTTTGTCTCATTGCAGCTACCACCAATGGTGAAAGCATTAAAATGTTTAGACATTTCTTAAAGAGGCAATCATTCATCAGACATCCTTAAAGAAATTTTCTGTCCTCAAATCTGCCCCTGTGTATTTGCTGAGTGAATATTATGTGCCAGCCACTGTACTAGCTTACTGTAGACAGAATGGTAAACAAGATATGGTGCCTGCCTCTCAAGACAAACAAGTAAAAGGCTAATATTTATATGACTTAATCATCTATACATACAAAGTTTGATTAAATGTGTCTATAAAAACAACAGCACATTATTTGAATAGCTTCTGTCTGGGAAAAAATCAAAAAATATTATTTTTCATTTTTTATTATAGAAAAATTATTTTTAAATCATAGCTTTAAAAAGTAAGATTAAAAGGAAGTGCGTCAGGGGCTTCCCTGGTGGCGCAGTGGTTGAGAGTCTGCCTGCTAATGCAGGAGACACGGGTTCGAGCCCTGGTCTGGGAGGATCCCACATGCCGCGGAGCAACTGAGCCCGTGAACCACAATTACTGAGCCTGCGCGTCTGGAGCCTGTGCTCCGCAACAAGAGAGGCCGCGACGATGAGAGGCCCGCGCACCGCGATGAAGAGTGCCCCCCCCACCCCTTGCCACAACTAGAGAAAGCCCTCGCACAGAAATGAAGACCCAACACAGCGATAAATAAATAAATTTAGAAAAAAAAAAAAAAGGAAGTGCGTCAAAAACCATAAAAGAAGTCTTGAGAATGAAATGTCTACAGTCTTTGAAAAGCTCTGACATATTCATGGAAATCTAGAAAGCCATATGCATGTGTAAGTCTGTGGACATGTCAAGGAAAGACATGAGAAAACCCTAATATTTCCCCTCTGGCTTACCTTGAGATTATTTGAAAGCAGGAGCAAAAGCTAAGGCACAGTTGTAAACTGCCATTTAAGGCATGCCCTAACACACATGCAGATTCCCTTGGCAAAGATAGGAAACAATGATTCAAAGCATTTAAGGAAATTTCTGGCCAGACATTAGCTGACCAGTAAGTTAACCAAGCAGAGATTTCAGTGGTTCCACATAACAAAGGTTATGGATTTTACAGAATTAGCTCGTAAAAGTCACTAAACAAAGAGCAACAACAAAAAGTGATGGTAAGGCTGGAGTCTAATTTCCAGAAAAAACAATGTACAGTGAATTTCAGCAATATAACTATCCTAATGCTTCAGGGATAAAGAGGAAGCTCCTGAAATCCTAAAATGCATACTTTCCTACCCCCCAGCACCACACTATGCCTTGATTAGCCAAGGAACTAAACTCATTATGCCTTTTTTTCCTCCCTGACCGTTACAACTAGAAGCCTGAGGCTCCAGCCATCCCTCATCCATCTCCCAGTCCCCAATCCCTGAGAGACTCTGCACGGTCCCTTTTCTTTCTCCTTCTCTCACCTCTCTCCATCTCTAATTCCAGAAATCCTTCCACTGTGCCCTTCAGAACTCACCACCCATCATCAGCAAGATCCTCCATATTTTCAACCTTGTCCCTAAATGTTCCTTTCACCTTCTTTATAGAACAAAAGCCTGGCTCTCCCCAAAGACACCACCTTCCCCGTAATCTCTCAAGAAATGGCTCTTTTTCTCCCGCCGTCCTTGTACGGTTCCACTGAAAGGCAGAGTAGATATCTTTCTTCTCCCTCCTTCCCACTCTTATTCTCCATCACTTTTCTCCAAAACTTTCCAGCTTTGAAGACCATGTGGTAAAAAGAATACTGCTTGTAAGTCCTCATGGATCCCCAGATCATTAGCCTACATTTCTTGATGACTTTGGCTCACTTTAGATCACTGTCATTCTCCCGTAAGACTGAGATTCCCTGCTGACAATTCTTGGAAATTGCGATTTATAGCAGTCTGATCTCTCAGTGTCTTTTTTTTTCTTAACTTTTAATTTTATCTTGGAGTAGAGTTGATTAACAATGTTGTGTTAGTTACAGGGGTACAACAAAGTGATTCAGTTATACATATACATGTATCTATTCTTTTTCAAATCCTTTTCCCATTTAGGTTGTTACATAATACTGAGCAGAGTTCCCTGTGCTATACAGTAGGTCCTTGTTGGTTATCCATTTTAAATATAGCAGTGTGTACACGTCACTCTCGGTGTCTTGATCTCTTCTCTACGACGACCTCGCCCACCCGCTGTACCTCAGCCTCTCCCTCCCGTGGTGATGTCCCAGGTCTGTCATTACCAGTAGCTGTAGAACAGGACAGCATCTCCTGCTCAGCCCTCAGCCTGCAGCCCCAGATATATGAGAAGAGAGCTTCCCTGGTCATCAACAAAAGCCCCGACAGCAATGCCTCGGAATAAATGACCAGGGACTTGGAGACACTTATCTGGCCAAACTTGCTTCTTCTACTTGAAAAATAAAAGATGAAGGGTCTTTTTGTTCTATATGGAGAGGCCCACATGAAGATGAACATCAGTGCCTATTTGTATTATTTGTATCATCATTGCTCTCTTAAATAAATGAAATACATCAACTGTATAGTATCCACTCACATTCCCAACAGTGTCATTTAAAGAAACCAACCAACCAACCAACCAATATAAATAAATAAATAAGCCGGAAGGAGTGGGAGATCCCAGTGTAAACAAACAAAAAAATTGCAGTTCCCCCAATAAAGTCAACTCTGGCACTTGGTGATTTAGATTTACTTTTTGTAAACAGTCCACATGAGATGGACTTAGTGTGTTACCCTAAGGTAGAGTTATGATTTTTAGCTTAATTTAATTTCAGTTCTGAATATAAGTCATTATCAAAATGCAAGGGATTGAGTTTGCCTTAGCAGAAGAGCACTATTCACTAATTACAGGCTTAATGTTAAATTAGGTCCTATTTCTCTGCAGCAGCAAAGTAATCAGAGGAGAATCCTATGCCTCTGTTGAACATTTACATTAGAACTGCCTAATTATGCCAGGATTTGTTTGGGTAGCACTGGCAGATGTCCTGAAAGGCTGTGGAAAACGCAGTTGCTGTTTCATAGGAAATGGGCACCCACTTAAGACCATCCTGATACTATAGCAGGGTACATGAGTGCACATGTAGATGAAAAAAATGTACCAGGTTTTTTTCGATATAATTCAGTAAAGTGGATCATCTGAGCACCTGTAAGGAAGCTATTTGTTCTCCATCTGCCTCAGGAAAATATTGCAAGGGTTCCCAAAGGAAGTCCACTAAACTTGGATATTTCCACAATTGAGTGTTATGGAAGAGGAAGGTGATGTAAATTATTACAATCAGAGTTTTAATCTTATTTTTAAAAAGTAATAAACCCACTTGAATTTCCATAGTGCCAACTGACAGTACATTTTCCAAGACTTCTTTATGCAACATAAGGCATGAGATTTGAGAGACTATGAGATGGTGCTGGTCTTAAGTCCTGGTGTTTTGTAGCGGAGTGGGTGGCACCCTGCCAGCCATCTCTGCCGAACAAAGGAGAGAACAGAGCTGGCTCTGTTTTCTGTTTTTCCTCCCAAACTGGTGTACTTGGGCGGGGGGATGGTAAACTGTGGGCCAGACAAGTGACAGATGGCACGTGTGTCCCAATGAGACTTGCCAGTGCAGGAGGCTCTTCCTTCCCACCATGTTCAGGAGCTGCCATGGCTCCACATACAAGTAAGATTGTTCCAGGAAAGCTTGCTTGAATGGACAAGCTTGGCACTAACCCTGAGTCTGGCAGATTGCCTGAAGGACCCCTATTTGACTTACCATAGTTCTGGGTCATCACTGGACATTTCCTTTCTCTAGGAGGTATTCCAGAACAATAAAACTACTTCTCACTACTGCCAAGAACTCCCAGCACTGACTTTTCCTTTCTTTGAAGTCAGATTATTCCTGAAAAAAGAAAAATTAAGTTTAAGAAAAGAATAAAGAACAATTTAAGTTTAAGGGAAGAATAAAATTCTCCCTTACAGGCAGTTTTGGGAAAAATCTGATGATGTAATCCTGCTTCCCTTCCAACCTATTGTACCTTCCCATGTCACTGGCTTTCTACTGCCATCCTTCCTCCCAAGCTCTGTCCTGCTGTTGTTCTCCCCCATCCTACCCCACCCAGATCCTGTTTCTCTGATTTTATACGTAAGAAAGAAAAAATTCCTTGAAGACAGTGGCTGATTGGTTCCCAGCATCTAGCACAATGCCAGAATATAATAGATATGTAATAAATGCTTATTGAATAAGTTTAGAAAGTGCTATATGATATCAAGAAAATAAGGAGAAAGAATCAGGACTGTCTATGTAACATAACGTATATCCCCCAAAGAAATAAGCCATATTAAAACAAAAGCTCCATGTATTAAATGTCCACACTCCTCTTCAGTGTTTGTTGTTCTTCCCACCAAAAGGTAGAGCCTATTTCTCCACGCTCCTTGAATCTGGACTGACTTTAAGTGTCATTGACCCAGAGAACATAAGGTAAGGTACATCCTATCCATTACAAAACCTAGTCGTTAAAAGATTTTGCAGATTCTGCTCTTGTTCTCTCGGAAGCCTGAAGCCAGTACATTCTGAAGAAGCCGGGTATAGCCTCCTGGGGGATGAGAGGCCACTTGGAGGACAGCCAAATTGCTCTAGTCAACAGCCAATGCCAACTGCCAGACGCGTGAGTGAGGCCAGCTTGAGTGAGGCCCCTGTCGAGCCATCCACAATCAGCAAAAGAAACACCCAGCTTGCAACCTAGTAGAGCCATGAGAAATAATCAATCATTGTTGCCTTGTTGGGGGTCAGCTGCCCAGCAAGAGATCCCTGAAACACCCCATGCTGTCCGGGTCGTCAGTACCTCTCCTCCCACCGCAAGGGTCTGGAGCCTACGGTCCTCGGTAACAAGGCTGCAGCTACTTTCTTGAGTTCAGGGTACTCCTCAGGGTCCCCCAACCAGCCCCTGCTGCTCTCATCCATTTTCCTAGGATCCTGTACCTTTGCCTCATACCAGGAGCTTCTCTCCTTATCTCGCTCTCTCCAGCAAATACATCTGTTGAATGGTCTGCTTGGTTTTCATTTGAAATTTTTCCTTGTGAACCTACTACTTGGGTCACCCCACCTGAGTTCCATGGAAGACCCCACAGCTCATTGAACCTGACCAGATTCCTGGGACACACAATGCCCAGGACTCTGCTTCTTCAGGAAGTGGGTTCTTCAGATCAATGCTTTAAGTTTCTTATATTTTAATATAAAATATTTTATATGAAATATTTAATATTTTAAAGAAAAAAAAAGGCTATGGATAAATGTAACTCACATAATGAAATACTAATTATGAAACATTATCTTGAACACAAAACTGTACCCTCTCTCTATGTTCCATTAGGGCCTTTATTACTATTTGTAGTAAGTTTTTGCCGTTATATCAGCAGATGCTCACCGGTTACCTTCAGGAAGCTCTTTACCAACTGGTTTTGTTGTCATTTATTATCCCAGGAGTAACCTTCTCTGTTTACTTGGTCTGCAGTGAATGCCCTTTGACCTGGGTCTAGAGTCTTCTATGGTGACATTCGTCTCATTAATTCTCTAGATACTTTGACAATAATAGTAATTTCAAGTTACTTTTAGTGGGAACATTCATTAACTGGTTGGGGTCCCAGCTGAAAATGACAACAAAGCCCTTCCCAAATTCCAGAATTAGTGTGACCACTAACCTGCCCCATGGCTGCTGCTGCCACACAGGGCTGTGTTTCTGCTCCAGTCTTTCACAGTTGCAATCACTGCACCTGCAGATTCAGCTGCTGTGCCAGTGGCAGGTCATCGTGGCAGATGGCAGTGGAAACCACTCTTCTGCCCTTCCCTGGTCACCAGCTTTCTCTCCAGGTCATGGGCTCCCTCCTGAATATTCACTTACAAACTGAGATCAGGAAATAGGCTCTGAACTGAGCACTAGTCTTTCTATTTAGTCTTACCCATTGACTGCCACCCTCCAGGAGAGTTACAGAGGCTGAAAGCTTTCCTAGGAAAAATGAGTCACTCAGTGGCAATTATCTTCGTCTAGAGACATCATGCCTCTGTGTCAACAACAAAAGAAAGGGCATGGTTCAGTGTCCACGCAATCTAAATGCATCTGGCAGAGTTCCCCTTCCAGCGTACTCTTTCTCAGGTAGATTGCCCACCTCCACGTGACTTAGTTGTTCTTCTGGGGCTTTATCTTGTTCCTTTGTCTGGAACATCTTTTTCTGCTGTTTCATTTTGTCTAAAATTCTATTTGTATTTTTATGTATGTGGAAGCTTAGTTATGGTCTCGACCATGGAGAAGTGGCCCTCTGTAGGGGATGTCCTGTGTGTCCCAGAAGTACACTCTACTCTCACCACCCAACGGCCGGGGACTAGTTGGTCCCAGGGTAGATTCTGACCTGTGTTTAAGAACTCAGTTCCGAATGCTGTGGGACTGTGTACGTCTTTCTTCTGGCGTCTGCCCCCTGGTGGGTGAGGCTGGTCTAGAGACTTGCGGAGGCTTCCTGGCGGGAGGGTCTTGGATTTGGATCTTGGCACAATGGTGGGCAGGGCTGTGTCAGGGGGTGTCTAGAGGTGGCTGTGAGCTCAGGGAGTCATTAGGCAGGCTGCCTGTCGTTGGGTGGGACTGTGTTCACGCCCCATTGGTTGTTTGCCCTGAGGTATCCCAGCACTGGAGCCTATAGGCTGTTGGGTGGGACCAGGTCTTGGTGCTAATGTCCCATATAAGGTGTCCTCCTTCAGATGAGTACTCCCAGATATGTTTGCCACCAGCTTGTAGGTCCCCAGAGAGAGCCACAGCCACAGCGTCACTGCTTTTGCCCTGGGTTCTGGTGCACACGAGACCTTGTGTGTGTCCTCCAAGAATGGAGTCTCTGTTTCCCCAAGTCCTGTGAAACTCCTGTGATCAAGACCCACTGGCCTTCAAAGCCAAATGCTCTGGGGCCTTCTCCTCCCAAGGCCAGACTCCCAGGCTGGGGAGCCTGACGTGGGGCTCAGAACTCTCACTCCTGTGGGAGAACTTCTGCGATATAATTATTCTCCAGTTTGTGGAGAATAATTATATTATATAATTATAATACCTCCACTCGGGGGTATGAGATTTGATTATATCACGACTGTGCCCCTCCTACCAACTCCTTGTGATTTTTTCTTTGTCTTTGGATGTAGAATATCTTTTTTGGTGGGTTCCGGTCTTTTTTGCTGATGGTTGTTTGGCAGTTACCTGTGACTTGGTGTTCTCGTGGGAGGAGGTGAGCTCAAGGTGTTCTAAGCCTCCACCTTGTCTTTTCTCCTGGTGCGCAGCCCCAGGGGCGGACCTGGCTTTGGAGGCAGGTGCATCCCTAGCACCAGAGGTGGTGTGGCCTTGAGCACGGTCGGGGGGCTGGGGTCGAGGGTCCCTGCCACCTTCCCCTTGGGTTCCCTGGCCACTCAGCAACGGCGGAGGGAAGAGACACTGAGGTGGGAGTTCCCCCCTTTCAGTGTAAATTTTTACATTTTATAGCATAATATTAATGTAAAGCAATTCTTGGGAAGAGGCTAGCAGGGATGTGCCATAGGGATGGTTCAAGTACGAACTTTCTGTTTCCTCGGCTCTAGAATTTTGATGTCCTATGTAAAGAGTATTTCTGATGGTTTTAAATAAGGGCCACATCCGAGAGGAATTGGTGGGAGAAATGAGAGGAACAGTGTCTCTCCCTCTCACTGTCCCAGGCCTGAACCAAAGGAAGATGCTGCGACCGGTAACCTGTCTGATGCCCGTATTTGATCCAACCTCCTCTAAGGAGGCGGTGCTAAGAAAAAGGCACCAGAGAAAGTGCAGCAAAAAGTCCCACCTACACAGGTAGACACACAGCATCTGTCCCCAGTGCAAAGGCTCCCATCCTCTGGGATTTTGACATTTTCTGGGAAACCAAGGGTGTGGTAGAGAAAAAATTGCATGGGTTTTAGGTTCCGACAGACCTGGGTCCTAATCTAGGATTTGCTACTTTCTTCCCTCAGAATTTTGGCAGATTCTTCGTATTCACAATGTTGCTTTACAGTGTGTCATGAGAATGAGGATAAAAATGTAAGTAAAGTATGAAATATGGTAGCTGTTATTGCATCTGTAAATGATTTTATGAACTAAATCGCTTTGCATTAAATATAATTCACAAAACTCAGATACATTCTTTAATGATTTGTCTATAGCTTCTTTTAGTTCTTTCAGGCTGCTGGGATATTTTTCTATAATATTTGCTCACCCAGCTTAGTATATTAAAAGAGAAGTATCTAAAGCAAACTACACCATTATGTTACCCAAAAGCCCACTATTTTATGGAAAAGCGTTTCTTGCCTCCTAACCTGTGCTGCTGGCTGGCCATGAGTCCACTTTCTTCACAGCAATGCTGTCACAAGGACCTCAGGCCTCTATACACAGGGTCCACAGTTAGCCCTAGGGTTGCATTAAAGACCAGACTCCGCTCTGTGCTAAAGCTTCACCAGAGGATCACTGTGATCTCAGAAGGCTGAAGGCCATTCCAGAGCCTTCCGAAATTTCTAGAGCTGAAATAATAACAATGGTATTAACAACAACCATTGCATATTGAGTGCTGACTGCATGTCAGCCATTGCAGTAAAAGTTTTATGTTCGTTGTCAACTCTTATCCTCGTAACGACCCTATGAGGTATTGCTACCCTTTTTCTACAGACAGATATTGTGAAGCTTAAATGAGTTACACCACCCAAGGCCACGTGGCTATAGACAGTGGTAGAGTCAGGATTCAAATCCAGTCATGTAACCCATTTTACTCATGTTTTTCAAATTTTTTTCAGCTGCAAATACCTTTTATCCAAACATTACCCAGATGCCTAAAAAATAAAACTGACAAACCCAGCTGGTGAGGTTTGACTGGCGTGTGGCTGCTAAGAAATCCTCAGGGAGCCCTGGGATCCGGAGGCACAGTGAAGACCATTCACTCACGAAGAGGCCCCCAAATGGAAAAGTCTTCTGTGGAAAGCTTAGCAGCATCAAGGGCCATGGAGTTCTTAGGAAAAATGTAAAGTAACAGAAATGGAAGTGTTGCCGTGTTAGGAGACTCTGTAGCCTGCAAGGTTTCTCGCTGTTTAGCCAGACCAAGCTCCTCCCTCTTCCATTCAGCCACTTACACCTGAGAGCGGAAGGGCACTTCACCCGCTTCCAAAGAGAAAAGAAAGTGTGGGTCATCCACTCTCCAGCCGGGTTGGCTAACAGAGAAGAGACTTAGAAAGAGGATCAGAGGAAAGAAATAATCCCAAAGAGACGTTTTGACATAAACTGTCTACACGTGCACGTGCACACACACACACACACACACACACACACACACGGTTCCCCCGGAGGTTTGATCTGATAGCACCACCATTCAGGGAATGAGACTCTTTAGCCAGCCCCTCACCTGGATGACTGCAGGTTTGCAGGTGTAGCACTAACCTTACGCTGCCTTTATTCAGGGCAATCTACTTGGGCATTGCCAACATTTTATTCAACATTTCTATCATCTTTGTGTCTGAGTGGTCTGTTTCAAACTCTGTTTCCATTTTCATTGCTTTTCTCAGCTTCAGCAGTTCTCATATTTAATGTTGGAAATGATCATTTCTTGGAAGCTGGAATTTTCAGATTACCTTTAAGAACTGTCATTTTACTGAAAGAGGCTCTGATACTCAATGAGGGTCAGAGGATTTAGCTGCGTTTCTTTGATGAGCATATAAAGACACTCTTCTCTATGGCCTGGTGATTAGACGTGTTTTGGTGATTACTTTCTGGAACTGTGTTGGCACTGGTAGTTCTCAGATTAGGGAAGTTGCTAACCCTCCATCCTGTACCCTGAATGACAGACTTTGGCAAATAGTGACAAATAAGGCAAGATCTAATAGTCCATACGTACACTTTTTATATTTTTTCTGGAATCATTTATTAAGGTGAGCCAAACAAATTAGAGGTAAAAGATGAACAACTTTGCTGAGAAAGAAATTTAGAAGGAGTTCGCAATTACTCTCAATGTGAGACACACATTGCAACTTCCTTTTCGAGATTTCAATTGTTCAGACACTCCTGAAACCGGTAACAGCCAATATTCTGGATTTATTAAAGCTGGAAGATGTAGAGAGGAAATATGTGCATACATGAAGTGCACAAAATTTTAAATTCTACCTCTTCATCAATGTAGTACACTTCTAAGATAGGCCATATAACATTTATCTGACCCATTACTAGAGTATTTTATTTGACTTTGAAGCAACATCTCTTGGGAAATGTCAGAGCTCGTTTAAAAATCTTTTTCATGTACCCTGGCTGGGAATCCTTCCAAAATGCTCTGCTCATCTATAATCCACACCTGTTCTGTAAACAACCGTGACAGTTCGCCTGGAAAATAAGCACCAACTTGGATTCTAAAGTAACCCCAAGTGATTTCTTCATCAGAAAGAGAAAATGAGAAGGAAAACATCAAGCCTATTAAAATATTAATAGAACTTTTACAAAATCATTTTACTTATGGAAAAGAAAAACACATCTTTAGAGTAAGAGAACTACTTTAGTGACAAATATGTTTAGTTTAAAAAAAAAACCAATTTAACAGAATCCTAAAGTAGGAATTCAGAGGTAATTATTCCTATCAAAAAATCACTATAGGGACTTCCCTGGTGGTCCAGTGGTTAAGAATCCACCTTCCAAAGCAGGGAACATGGGTTCAATCCCTGGTCAGAGAGCTAAGATCTCACATGCCGCAGGGCAACTAAGCCCAAGTGCTGCCACTAGAGAGCCCATGCGCTGTGGAGCCCGCGTGCCACAACTCAGACTCGATGCAGCCAAAAATGAATAAATAAATAAATACTTAAAAAAAAAAATCACTATACATTTCACTGAGGATTTTTGCCATAATTTAATAGTTGGGGCTCCTATCACATTTAAAATAGTATTTAAGATATAAAATTGAAGGTAAAATGCAATTGCGTGTACATGAATTCGAGAAAGATTAAATCTGATCTATATTGCTGGCAAGCAGGTCAGTGGTTGTCTGGGTTGGGGAATGGGTGTAGGGAATAATTGAGGAGGGGCCCAAGTGAAATTTTGGGGGTGATAAACATGTTCTATATCTTGATTGCAGTGGTAGTTTCATGAGTGCAAACATTTGTCAAAATTCACTGAATCATTCACTTAAAAGGGGTACATTTTATTGAATGTAAATTATGCTTCCATAAAGATGACCTCTACTCCAAAAAGACAAAAATAAAACAAAACAAAGGTATGCACAATATTCCAAATATATATATATATTTTTTTTAAACCAAGATATATCTTGAACTTAATTATGAGATGTAAAAACTTTAATATGTCCCCAAATTATCCATATTTATTGTTTTTATATCTCTTTTTCTGCCATGCTCCATTACCGACCTCTACTGAGCATTAAGTCGATTTTACAAGAAAACTTACGCCTTATCTTAATAGGTTTCCTTTCTACTAGTTACTATTTCTTCACAAATATATATGCTTATTCAAACTATTGCATATAAGCAATACATTTCTATTAAAATCCCTAGTAGAGCAATCTGCAGGGTCAGGATAATCATATGCCCATTAGAGGTGCTTAGTGGACTTCAAACTTATTTGTCTTGGGGTGCAGTCTACGGAAACCATTCTCATCTCGAGCTTTCACTTTTTTATTATACTTTTAAAATATATCTCCTGTCTTCAAAAATACTGGATCTGTATTAGTTTCCTATTTCTGTTTTAACAAGTTACCACAAAGTTAGTGGCTCAAAACAAGACAAATTTTTAATTTTTCACGTTCTGGAGGTCAGAGGTCAGAAATGAATTTTACGGGGTTAAAATCCACATGTTGGCAAAGCCATATTTTTTTGTGGTAGCTCTAGGGGAGAATCTGGATTTTTGCCTTCTCTGGCTTCTAGAGGCCCCCTGGCTTGTGGCCCCTTCTTGCATTTTCAAAAGGCATCACTCAGGGAATTCCCTGGAGGTCCAGTGGTTAGGACTCTGCACTTTCACTGCTGGGGGCCTGGGTTTGATCCCTGGTCAGGGAACTAAGACCCCTACATATATACCCAAAATGATGGAGAATAGGCGCTCAAACAAAAACTTATATATTGTTCATAGCGGCACTACTTACAATAGCCAAAAGTTGGAAGCAACCAAAATGTCTATCAATGGATGAATGAATAAACAAAATGTGTATCCATACAATAGAATATTATTCAGTCATCAAAAGGAATGAAGTATTGATACATGCTACAAGATGGATGGCTGAACCTTGAAAACATTATGCTAGGTGAAAGAAGCTAGATGCAAAAGACCACATGTTGCATGTACATGGATTTGAAATATTCAGAATAAGCAAATCCAAGAAGACAGAAAGAAGCTTAGTGGTTGCCAGGGGCTTGAGGGAGTGGGGATGGAGATTGACTGCTCAATGGGTAAGCGATTTCCATTTGGGGTGACAAAAAATTCTGAAACTGGACAGCGGTGATAGTCGCACAACATTGTGAATGTACTTTATGCCACTGAACTATACATGTTAAAATCGTAAAAATGGTAAATTGTATGTTTTGTGTATTTTACCACAATTTGAAAACCTAAGTAGAAATGATTCCTGATTCATGTCTTTCAAAGTTTCTTTTTATACATATGACACACTTGTATCTCATTGTTCTTATACACTTAGACATTTTCAAACCCTAAGTCAACCTCTTCCCCACACCTAAGCAGAGTTTACTCAGCAGCCTGTAGATGGGATATTCAAGTGTAAAATGGGCTGTTTTCAGCTTCTAGAAATTCACATAAAGAAGGTTTTAAGTCTGATTTCTGTAATAACACCCACATCATTTTCTTCTACTGTGAGTCATTAAATGTTTAAATGACATTCTAATGAAACATCCCAAATCATCCCAAATGTTAATATCTGACTAATCGGCAATTTTTTTAAAGAGTAAGAGAGACTGTGTATGTGGAGATCATTTTTAAAGAGTCTTCCTTTTCTTAGACACAAGCAGCCGTTCTGAGCTGACCTTGAGAGAGAATTGCCAATCCAACAATTTGCATATGTAATGTTTGCCACTGCACTTCCTTCAGGAGAAAAGCAGCTCCTTGAAAATCTGGCCTTTTATCTGCTAGCAAAGTTTATAGATTATAAAATTTCCATTTTGCTTTTATGAAGATTGGATAAAAAGGGATTCTGTGTCAGATGTACTGCTGAAAAATAATGTTCGATCTTATGTTTATTATAACACAACCTGCGTGAACCCAGTTGGCCCAATAGACCTCTGAAGTATTTAACAAATAGTGTGATTATCTCCATTTCACCAAGGAGACAGTACAGCCCAGGGGAAGCAGAGAAAGTCCAGATGTCCAGCTTCCAACACCAGGTCTTGAATTCAAAAGAACACTGCTTCCAACATGTATTCTGACAACGTCAGCCTCATCCGGTTTGTTTTTGTAAGTAAAAGTTTCCAGAATAAATTAAACTTAGAAAATACTGAACAGTATATCCTGCTTTTGAAGCTTGGGCACTCATATGAACATATTAAAGGCCCTGAGAATTCCTGCAGTGGAGAAACTTGTTAGATTTTGTTTAGCTTAGCACATGTTTGCTTCTAGATTTCATTATTCCATGTAATGCTGTTTGTATCCTACAGAAAACTCTTAATATAAGATACTCTAAAGGACTCATTAGAATTTCATGTACACACTGGTACTTATTTTTATCTTACCTTTGATAATTAGCCCATAGGCAGTAATATGGTCTAGGGATTTGTAGAACCCTGAAGCTCATCTTTACACAGCCCCTAAATAATGTGCTATCTTCTGCCAATTATGATTATAAACAGGTGAATTACTTAATATTGAGTATAAGAATCATATTGCCATCATTAAATTCTACCACTACTTATACATTTATTGGAGAGAGCAGGTGTCCATAAAAGCAAGAAAAGGAACAAATGTCCATTCTTCACAGGATCCTCGTGGGTCATATGATAATGATTTGAAGAGCTACTGCCAGAAAGCACATGCTAGGAGTCATGTTCACTGACCAGGAGTCCTGCTGGGGCATGGGGACAAGGGCAACTCCTACTCCGAGACTGACCTGCAGACACTCAAGGGAAACGGATGGCTCAGGGTATCAAGGGAGAAGAGCAGGTGTCTTAATCCTCTTCTGCAGTGATGGCTCAAGTTTTCCCATGTCTGTGAGATCAAGACCCTACCCTGGACAGAACAGCATCTCCGTCACGCTGGCAGAGGCTGGCAGCAAAGGGAGAGGTCTGGAGGGCGGTACATGCGAGGGAATGTGTGACATCTAGCACACCTCTCCCACTACTGGATGCTCACTCCCTATGCCTCTTAATTTGTCTAATTGAAATCTAAAAGTAATTGGTCATAGTAAAAAAACAAACAAAAAAACAACCCACGAGACCATCTTTACCAAGGATCACCAACAAATCAACTTTACTGTTTCACAGTTGTCTGCACAAAAGGAAGCGTGCAGCTTTCTGACCTAACACTCAACAGTAGCAATTGGCTTCCTCCAAGGTTCATGCAGGTAGAGTATTGTAAGTAAACACAAGCATGTGGACACAGTTGGAATCACATTTAAATTGCATGGCAAACTGCTATGGACTACTAAACAGCAGCACCAACCAAAATTAATTATTTTTTAAGACTTTTGCAATCATGTATTGATGATAATTTGATTTTATTTAAAGTATCCCCAAAAATAATAAAAAGAAAAATACTAATGCATGCAATAAAATGAAATAAAATACCCATAGCTCCCGAAAGTTGCTTTAAGATATCCCAGGGTACCACAATGAACTCACAGGGATTTTGCAGGATATTTTAAATGTTCAAGGGAAACAGTGCTACTCAAATCTGCCAGTCACCCTGCAAACTATTAGCTAGAGTTCGTTCATATTTTCAGTATTCGATTGTGCCACCTTTCTGTAGACCCTATCATATCTTTGCAAAGCTATGTTTTCTGTAGTTGCTATGACAAAAGGCAAGTGCCTCAACAAAAATCAACGTGGAACAGAAAATGAGGGTGGAGGTGTCTAATCTGATTCCCAACTAGTTGTGAACGCTTCTGACTGTGCAGTCACCAGCGAGAACAGGAATCACTTCTTATCCATCTTTGCGCAACGTCCAGCAGGAATGCAATGCCTTGCATGAGGCAGGTCCTCCCTAACTATTTGTGACATGTTACTATTGGATAAATACAACAGAAAGTAGCACATCGCTACAGAGCAAAGTGCTTATTACATTGTGTATACAAGTGGTGAATGTGTTTTGGAAAGCAGAGCCTGCACTAAGGAATCTGTGGGAAAACCCATTTGTTCCTATGGGACGAAGCAAAAAAATCCACGTCATCTTTTCTGACCCATCTGAGATGCCCTTTAGGCCCCAGGGTTCCTCAAACAGCTGGAATAACATGTGCAAAATAGTTTCATAAGTGAAGGAGGAAAGGCATCACCGAATCAACCAATCAACATTAAGAATAGGATGGGGACTTCCCTGGTGGTACAGTGGTTAGGAATCTGCCTGCCAATGCAGGGGACACGGGTTCTATCCCTGGTCCCAGAAGATCCCACATGCCGAGGAGCAACTAAGCCCGTGCACTACTACTACTGAGGCCTGCGCGCCTAGAGCCCGTGCTCTGCAGCAAGAGAAGCCACTGCAATGAGAAGCCTGTGCACTGCAATGAAGAGTAGTCCTTGCTCCCTGCAACTAGAGAAAGCCTGCGCGCAGCAATGAAGACCCAATGCAGCCAAAACAAAAAACAAAAAAACAAAGAATAGGATAAAGGAGTCACTAAATGTTCACATGTTCCAAATGTCCTGTGTCCCAGGAAAAAAGAGAGGTGGTGTGAGAGACAGGAAATGAGTAAAGAATGAGAGTCACAGAGACTCCATTATGAAAGGGGAAGGATAGGAGGGGAAGGGACATCGTTAAAAAGTAAAGCTGTGTGTGTGTGGCTTCAGTAGCCGCACCAGGGATGGTCTGGGAAGGAAGGGCTGACCAAGAGGAAAGCAGCACTTGGGCTGAGACTGCCGTGGTTCAGAAGGGGAAAGAACTCGACACAGCCCCATTCAGGATGGGAGGGCAGAAGAATCTGGCCATGCTGCCACCATGATCATTGTTCCCCAAATGTGCTAAAAAAAAGACCACAGTAGGCACTGGAGGGGGTTTAGCTAGTAGTGGAGGGTTGTCTCTTTCATTGTAATGGCTATATACATATTTGTATGCATTTCCTTGTGTTCTAAACATATACCTAGCATCAAACACTTAATATCACAACATTATTGCTGACAAGAAGGAGGACAGAGTAAGCTACATTGTTACCCACCAGGCACATATGACATGGCCCGCAGGCATGCCCCGGAGCTACTAAATGTGTGAGCTGGTGAAGACATTAGGTAAATGTTGGAGATTGGAGAAACACTGTTTATGATGATTCCCCAAGAAACTGGCCCTGGCCTTTCTCTAATTTTGCAGGACCTTGTTATACAAATTCTTGTAATGTTGCAAAGCCTAACTTTGGGGGAAAAGAACTTGTTTGCTGGTGCATCTAGATAGGAGAGCAGTTGCTTTGAAAAATGTGAAGAGAGCAAGATAAACATTTCATGCCCGGACATGCACAGGTTAGAGCTCCCCAGATGTAAGAGGAAAGAAGAGTCCATAGGTGTGTGTAGTAGTAATATCAGGCTTCTGTATATTATGAATACCTAACGTGGCACAGGTCTAATAGGGAAAAAAACCTTTCTTTAATCATAAAGTGTATCATTTTATGCCTGGTTGTTCCTTTTACCACAAGGAAGAAAAGAGTTTGCATTCATTAGAGTAAGTTTACCATTCTAAAGGAAGAATAATATTTTTATCATTTTCTTCCCTAAAACATGAGCTTCAGAAAAATTTTTAAAAGAGTAATATTTTCTGTTATTATTCCCCCACACTGATTTTTCGCGATTTTCAAAGTATTTCCTGTTTTTAGTGCTGTAATCCACTTATACCCTCCTCAGGGAAAAAGATGGTCAAGGAATATTTCTTGGTAAATGCTCTGAATTTATTCCAGCTTGTTTTGTAATAAAAAAACATTCTGGAACATGTTAGTTGGTAGAAATGAAGCAAAGATGGTAGAAATAAGCTTTTTTAACAAGACCTTATTTCACACGTAGAACATGTTGAAATGCTACTGAGATGGGAAATCAAAACAGAATTGAGTGTTAAGAATTATTGAGAAGAACACTGTGTGTGTGTCTGTGTGTGTGTGTGTGTGTAGAAAAAGAGAGCTGTCCTTACTCACTTTAAAAATGTGCGTTTTCTTTATTGAACTAGAAAACAATTTTGATTTCGAGTATTCTCATTTACCACTGAATAATTTTCCCCAAGGATCAGAAAACAATGCAATAGAAGATTTGTTGATATAATTAATTATAATACTATTGAATTAATAAACTACAAATAAACCCATGGCTCTATGGATGCAAGTGTGATCTATTAAGCACAAATATATCCTAACAGTACCCCCAACTCCAAATCCAAATGTATGCAAAAATTAAAAGCAACAGCTACCTATAATATTTACAATCTAACTTCAGAATTCACTCAAGAATTGGCCTAGTGTATAAATGAAAGTTGTAAAACATGATAGGACCCATCATTGCCAGTGTGAGGCATATATAGAAGACATCAGAACACAAGGTTGAAAACGGTTTGTTCTAAAATGGGATCATAAATGAAGGGGGTAGGAGGTGAAAAGACAGAGATCACTGGGCCAGAGGGCAATTGAGAAGGCTTCATGGAAGAAGTGGCAACTGATATGGACCATGAGAAGTAAGAAGTGCAGAGGTAAGTAGGAATGGGAGAAAGAAATTCTAGACAGAGGAATCAGAATAAGCAAAGCAACAAAGAGAGAAAAGAATGGGATGTACAGCCTTCAGGAAAATGAAATCAGTTTGGAAAAAGCCAGTGTGTATGAAGGAAATTACTCATAACAGCTAAAATATGCCAGAAACTGTTACATTTTATATATAGTATATCATTTAATCCTCACCACAATCCTATGAGGTGGGTACTATTTTATCACGATGTTAAAATGAGGAAATTAGAGCATTAGGGGGATTAAGAAACTTGTCTGAGTTTCTCCAGGTGGGAGGGGACACAGCTGATGTTCAAACCCAGAAAGTACGAGTTCAGAGCCTGTATTCTTAACTGAAGCATCATATTTTACCCCAAACTGAACTCAGCACCTTCTGCCCTAGTTGTGTTTCTCCTCCTGGAAAACAGTGCATCACATTTCAGTGTTTTAAGCTGCATCCATCCACCCAGGGGCTGACGCCAGAAATCAGGCACCATCTTGACCCCTTTCTCCCTTCACCTCCACATCCCATCAATGGCCTAACCTGGGCTTGTTCAGCTCCGTAGAGCTCTCAAACCTCCGCACTCCTCTCCATCTCCCCACCTCTCCTATGGTCCTGGTCACCCACTACGGCTCACCCGGGCTGATGAACAGCCTCCTATGTGGCCCCTCAGCCTCCAGTCTTGCTTCCCTCTGAGCAGTGGTCCTCAAAATGTGGTCCCAGGACCAGGGCTTCAGCATCCCCTGGGAGCTTGATAGAAATGCAGATTCTTAGGCTCTCCCCAGATCTACTCAGAGGTGGGATTCAGCAATGGGGGTTCTAACAAGCCCCGCAAAGGATTCTGGCACACACTGAAATTTGAGGTCCACTCCCTCAAGTCATCTCTCTACACTGCAACCTGGGCACACCTTCCAACTGCACATTAGATCAAGCCCTTTCTTGTGCTGATTAATTTTCACGCAATTTCAACTTAGGTGTTGTTTCTTTGGAGAAATCCCCCTACTCAATTCATGGGGGTTCCCTGTGTGTCCGCCCTTGACCCCCATACTTCCCTACCAGAGCACTTATCATACTTGATTAGAATTGCTTACCTGTCTGTCTCTCTCTCTTAGCTGCACGCTCTAGAAAGGCAGGGATGGAGTTTGCCTTGCTCATCACACATCCCCAACACTTAATCACTTGTGAAGGAGAGGGAGGGGAGGGAAGGAGGGAGGGAGGGGGAAAAAAAAAGAATGGATGAAATGACAGCTAAGGTCATGTTCTAGAAATCCTGAATGTCAGGTTACAAAGTTAGAAGTTCAATAGATAATGCGGAGTCATTCAAAGTTTCTGAGCTGGAGGCTAGGAGGGGGGAATGGTTGAAATGCTCAAACCACAGGCAGAGGATGACTCATGGTGCAGAGGACGGGTTGGGCAGAGTAAGGGAAGCAGGAGAACAGAGAAGTCCTGCAAAGGAAGACAGTGAGGGCCTGAATGGGTTTTATGGGAAAAGGAACAGAACTGGACCAATGTTACTTGGCTTTGGATTATCTGACCAGAGCAACCCAGAGGTGATACAACCTGGAAAATGCTGATGATTCAAATCCAAATGAATAAAAAGATGGTGACACTATTAGCAAAAAAATAATAAGTGTGGAAGTAAACTAAGTTCTGACTGAGGGAATGATGACCTTAGGGGTGGGTCACATTCAAGGTAACTGGTAACTGTGGGTTATCTGGATAGAAAGGTCGGGTGTAAATGTGGAGGTGATGGCCTCAGGAGGAAGAGAAGCCTAAAGAAGCAGGCTTGGGAGGCATCTGTAGAGAGTTCAGGGTGGAAGCCACAGAGAGCCTGGTGCTGGTGATGGCTAGTGATGTAGAGAAGATGAAGGAAAGAACTGCTATTTGCGGGGTGGAAAGGGGGGCAGACTTCTTAAGAATCATTATCAACACACATACAAGTAAAACAAAATAAAAATTGTAAACCCACCAATTAGAAAATTCGTTGGAGTAGATAGTATTTCCTACCTCAGTTCCACTCCCCTGGGTAAATAACACCGACGTGCCTACTGGGTATCCTCTCCAGCCTTTTCCTTTGCTTATTCATACGGAGCCTAAGGCTCTCCTTGGGGTCCACTCCCATCTCAAAAATCCATACCCTTTCAATTCATTCTCCAGCAACATTTAACAAATACTAGAGGGAAAATGGATTTCTGAGCTCAGAAGCATACAAACCCATAGTTATGATTGCATAGAGGGAAACATATGAAACATTCATGCACTGAATTTATTAGGACTGAAGTACCTTGTTAAAATGTAGCTTTTTAAAATCATACGCTCAAATATTCAAATGCCAGTTTTTAATGGAGGAAAGTAATTATAAGCATTATATTAATTATGCATTTAAATACTTCAGGTGGTTGATTTGGTATGCAGTTTGGGTTACTTTACTTTCCTATAAATATTCAAAATAAAAAATAATTACCCTGGAAGTCTATAAAAGCTTTTACGAATTTAGCCTGTCCAGTGGAGGTATAGAGTTATCAGTATCCAGTAAGGACACTTGGATCATTAGCGTAGACCCCTCTCCAGCAATCAGGAGAACTGACTAATAAATCAGCTTTTTGAACCATATAGACAGAGAAGAACCATAAAGAACATTTTTGACTCATTCTGATCGTCTCTAAATCTTTGTAGTCACAACATAGCATCCATGGGAATAGTAAACTTCAAAAGAAAAGAGTACTTATTGATTCTGCGAGTAAGATGAGTGGCTAATGCCTGTCCTTCTGTTAGAATGTGAGTTCCATGAGGATGGTTTTATGTTGTCTTTTTTCCTATTGGATCCCTAGACTTTAGTAGCATTATACAGAGTAGATGATCAATACCAGTGGAAGGAAACAGGGGTGGAAAGAGGTAGAAAGGGAGCAGGGGAGGGAGGGAAAGAGAGATGGAGGGAGGAAGCTTCCCCATTGGGACCAACTATGAAAACCAGACCACGTCAGACTACATTCAGGTACATAAGGTACATTTGTTGTGTGTGTGTGTGTGTGTGTTTGTGTGTTTTAATTTTATTGGATTACAGTTGATTTACAATGTTGTGTTAGTTTCAGGTGTACAGCAATGTGATCCAGTTATACATATACATATATTCATTCTTTTCAGATTCTTTTCTCATGTAGGTTATCACAGAACATTGAGTAGAGTTCCCTGTGCTGTACAGTAGGTCCTTGTTGGTGGTTACTCACCCTCTTCATATTTTCTTTTAAAGATGAGGAAGAAAGAAAGTTCTAATTCCCTGGAAGCATTCCTTCCTGGCCTGACATCACCAGGGAGTTATGCTTGGCCTGCTCTCTGTAGGGTACCTTCCCAAAAACTATTTTCAAAATTATAAAGCCAGCCACTTCATATTTTTTAAGCATCTGACCAAGGATCTCATTTATTTTTCCACTCTACAATGAACAGACTATCTCAGTTATGAAGATACTTAAAATACTAAAATTGTCCTTAGCAGAGCAAAAGTTGGGTTAAATTTCATATCTACCATATTTATTTTAGGAAGATAAGAATGTTCCCATCTAGATATTATTGAAACTACCTTGGTGAAAACTTTCCTCAATAATCTGAGCCACTTTCCTATAAATGTTATTTTGAAAAATATATGGCCATTTATAAAGCACTTTTAAATATATTTTCCGAACAATCATGGGAGAAAATAGGAAATCCCATTCTACAGATTAGAAAATTGAGGCTGAGAAGTACTTAATAACATACTTAAAGTTACAGAGCTTGGAAGAGGAGGAACAGATATATGAACTGTGATCCATCTGCTTTTTCCAATCAGCTAGCTGACTCAGAGAAAAAAGAATTTTTTTCTATTATGCGTATTTAATTCATAAACCAAGGCAAGCATCTTGCCACTAGCTCTCATTTTCTAATCTCTCACTAGGTTAATATAGAAAACACTAGCTCCGTAAGAATGGATTAAATTCTCACAGGAGAGATTCCTCAATGTGTTTGAAAACTACACGAACCATCAATACTTCCGCTTCAATTACCTAAGCACCTAAAAAGTCTTTTCTGTGTGTTTCAGAATGCACAGCTGTCAAACTGCTCCATCCATTTTATTTGTCTTGAAATTAGTATTTGTGTATCTTTCCATTGCTGATGCCTCCCCGTGACCTTCTAGACTGAAGTTGCCTTCAGAAGAGACAAAATATAAATGTAAGTCATAGTATTCAAAGGCAGGAAATGGCCAAAAGCAATCATTTGAAAACACACAACAAAAAGTAGCAGTTGATGATTCTTAGAAAGTCAACTTGTTTCAAACATGAGGAACTTTTTTTCAAAATGACCAGGAGTAAGGCAACAAGTTCAGAGTGTTTGAAAATCTTGAGGAAAAGGAATCTTTCTTATCCTGGCAAAGAATAACTTGGTCTTTTTGTAGTGTTTAGGATTTGGCCATTCTAATAGGTGCGTAGTAATATCTCATTGTTGTTTCAATTTGCATTTCCCTGATGACATATAATGTTGAGCCTCTTTTCATATGCTTATTTGTCATCTGTATATTTTCTTTGGTGAAGTGTCTGCTCAGGTCTTTGGCCCATTTTTTAATCAGGTTGTTTGGGTTCTTATTGTTGAGGTTTAAGAGTTCTCTGTATGTTTCAGAAAACAACCCTTTATCAGATATGTATTTGCAAATATTTTTTCTGTCCTGATCTTCAATCTTTCAGCAGTGTCTTTTGAAGAGCAGAAGTTTTTAATTTGAATGAAGTCCAGCTTATCAATTATTTCTTTCATAGATTGTGCCTTTGATGTTGTATCTAAAAAGTCATCACTATACTCAAGGTCATTTAGATTTTTTTCCATAGAGCTGAGGGATACCAGGATATGCCACCCCAAAGTATGCTTCTTTAGTATATGGATTATTTTGAGCTAAAGGCCACTGAAAACTATTAGATGCAAGAAAAGTTCTAAAAATTGGGCACAGGTTTTCCTTTTGTAAAGTAAATTTACATTTATAAAGAAAATTTCCGTTTGAGAAGTCTTCCTCTCCCTTACTAGGAGGAGGAGAACTCAACAATTCTTTTTTTTTTTTTTTTTTTGATGAAGACAAGAAAAGAGAAAAATCCATTTATTTCTTTGTGCCTTTTAATGGTATTCTCTGTGTCCATTCCAAGAATAAGACAACCACACCAGGCCAAGCAAACATGGACACAGAGTTATAATGCTCCTTTACGTGCTAAGTACACAGCAGCAATTTTATGTGGCCTTGAACTTTCATCAAATCTGTTTCCGGGTGCTGTCAATTCCTCCTTTAAAAAGCACTACTGTACATCAGCAAAAATACAGGACTCAAAATATGTAACAGGATTGCTTAGTGGAACAAGAGATACCATTCCCTGAGAAGCATAGTAAAAAGTCTACAGAAAATCATATGTGATATTTAAATATCTTATTAATTGTTAAGTAAATAGAACATCTATCTTGGAACTTCATGTTAAATGAAGGTAAGGTTAACCTACCTTTGCCCACGCTCTTCACTAGAAGGAAGCAATAGCAGAATAACTGAGGCAGAAGAATGTATAAGTGACCTGGAAGACAGAATGGTGGAATTCACTGCTGTGGAACAGAATAAAGAAAAAAGAATGAAAAGAAATGAAGACAGCCTAAAAGACCTCTGGCACAACATTAAACGCAACAACATTCGCATTATAAGGGTCCCAGAAGGAGAAGAGAGAGAGTAAGGACCAGAGAAAATATTTGAAGAGATTATAGTCGAAAACTTCCCTAACATGGGAAAGGAAATAGCCACCCAAGTCCAGGAAGCGCAGCGAGTCCCATACAGGATAAACCCAAGGAGAAACACGCCAAGACACATAGTAATCAAATTGGCAAAAAATTAAAGACAAAGAAAAATTATTGAAAGCAGCAAGGGAAAAACGACAAATAACATACAAGGGAACTCCCATAAGGTTACCAGCTGACTTCTCAGCAGAAACTCTACAAGCCAGAAGGGAGTGGCATGATATACTTAAAGTGATGAAAGGGAAGAACCTACAATCAAGATTACTCTACCCGGGGGCTTCCGGGGCTTCCCTGGTGGTGCAGTGGTTGAGAATCTGCCTGCCAATGCAGGGGACACGGGTTCGAGCCCTGGTCTGGGAAGATCCCACATGCCACGGAGCAACTGGGCCCGTGAGCCACAATTACTGAGCCTGCGCGTCTGGAGCCTGTGCTCCGCAACAAGAGAGGCCGCGATGGTGAGAGGCCCGCGCACCGCGATGAAGAGTGGTCCCCACTTGCCGCAACTAGAGAAAGCCCTCGCACAGAAACGAAGACTCAACACAGTCATAAATAAATAAATAAATAAAAGAACGTGAATTTCTTTAAAAAAAAAATAATAACATGTTGTTGCTTTCGATTTAAAAAAAAAAAAAAAAAAGATTACTCTACCCGGCAAGGATCTCATTCAGATTCGATGGAGAAATCAAAAGCTTTACAGACAAGCAAAAGCTAATAGAATTCAGCACCACCAAACCAGCTCTACAACAAATGCTAAAGGAACTTCTCTAAGTGGGAAACAATTCTTATCAATGGAAAAATGGCACCTACTTAAATCTGCATAACAAACTTTGCTAAACAGCCCTTGTTTCCCATACTTTTCCTGGTCACCTTCCCAGAACCTATCCTGCCCAGATGCCCAAAATGTCTTTTCTTTTGTTTTGGTCTAAGCTGATATATAAATCCAAGTTCTAACCATCCCTTTGAGCTTCTCATCTCTGGATATTCCTATGTGTGAACTCATGCAAATAAACTTCTGTTTTTTTCTTTTATTAATCTGTCTCTGGTCTTTCTCATTTACAGGAACTCAGGTAGAGAAGCTTAGATGGGTAGAAGAAAAGATTTTTTTCCTCCCCTGCAGGGTCTAATTTTGAGGACCTGCTTTCTAGTGTACCCGGTGACCAAAAATGAATTACGCAACCTCACTGAAACTCTTCATTTTAAAATGGGGAAAATTATTTATATGCATGTGAGACTAAATGAGGCGATGAACATGAGGACTCTGGTACATTAAAAAGTAAGAACATTAATATTTAAGGGTTTTAAAGGCACCAAGAATATCATTATGTAACCATGCAGAAAGCAGGAACCAACCCTAAAGAGACTTAATACCAAAATCATTTCCACTTCACCTTGTTTTCTGTGTGGCATGAGAAAATACTAGCTGAAGCTAACTTGGGACTTGCAAACAGGGACCCCGTCCTTAACAGCTGTGAGGCCTTGGGAAAGTAGAGTAATCTCTCATGCCTCAGTTTCCTTGTCTGTATGGGGTAAGCGGTAGTTTCTAGCACCTGGAATTGTGAGTAATAAATGAGTTAACACAGAAGAGGTCCTGGCACACAGCAAGGGGTCATGGAAGGTTAGTAAAAATTATTGTTGCTATTGTTGTTTTTGTTTGCCAGCTGCAGGCCTGTCTGAGCTGTAAGTACTAGAAGGTTCTGGTTGACCTCTCCTGCTGCTCGTTTTCTGTCAGCCTTTCTGAATCTGTGTCTTTGCCTCAACTAGACATAATATGAGGCTCAAATGTGAGTGTGGGTGTATTTTGATTTGTACTGTATTTATGTATAAATAACAATTTATTGCACAATTTCTTGCTTCTGTTTCTGCAATGAGTTATAATTCCTTCCTGTTTCTCTCTACTCACTCACGTTCACTTCCCTTTCCTCATCCTTACTTCCCCACCCCTGCCAAAGTCAAACCAAACTTAGCTGAAATGGCTTTTTATTGTGAATTATCTGTGCTGGATCAATAGCTTTCAATGGAACAAAAACGTTTCCTACCTCCTTGAAAGCTCACTTTGCTTTTGTTCCTATACTCATTGCATTGTTAAGAAAACAATCTCATTTTAAGAATAAATTTACTTGCAGAGATATTCAAAACAGCCAAATTTGATTAGTTCTCAAAACCAACATCAATTTGGCATGTCCAGTCATGAAAAAAAAAAAAAAAGCAATATTACCAGTTCTGTAGTAGCTTATAGTCTTTAACTAAAAAAACAAACAAACAAAAAAACCCAAGAAACAAACCAAAAAACAGACATCACAGACAATATAGAATTGTTAAAAGTGCAGGTTTGAACCCTGACCTGCTACTATTAGCTCTGTGACATTGAGCAAATCACTTGACATCTCTGAGCTTCAGTTACCCTAGCTATAAAGTGAGGATAATAATGGGTACCTTTAGTGCTGTCGTGAAGATTAAATGCAATAATTGCCTTGAAATGCTTAGTACACAGGCTGGTCTTATGAAATACTAACAACTAATTTTAAGTCAAATGATTTTAACTTTCAATTGTCACTTTTAAATACATCTGAGCTTTGGAATGTACCAAAGCTTTTCTAAAAATCTTTATTTAATCCGTTAGCTATGTGTACAACATAGGTAGTTTTGTTCTAAACTATTTCACATGAAATAGTCTCTCTTGTTTGTGCATATGACCCATTTGATCTGGGAGCTGGTGTCTCCCTGAACTAGGGCAAGGATTTTGAGCCCTATTATCATGCATGACCAGTAAGAGATGAAAGTAGCCTTTATTTTTCTTTCTGAAACTTAATACAAACTGACGGACCATAAGCAGCCATTTCTGCCTCTGTGTCAGTTCCAAGGAGCACACCACACTTCCTGACCTCCCCCTGACCTGAGTTCTTTGCCATCCCTCTGGGCACAAATGGAAATTCACTCCCCGGCTCACAACCCTTCAGTCTCTTTGCTTTCCCTCCTAGATCTGCTAAATAAAAAGTGGCAAACTTCCAGGTCCCTCTCAAAACATTGTATAGTACTTGATTGTTAAAAAAAGAAAGAGAGAAAGAAAGAAAGAAAGAAAGGAAGGAAGGAAAGAAGGAAGGAAGGAAAGAAGGAAGGAAGGAAGAAAGAAAGAAAGAAAGAAAGAAAGAAAGAAAGAAAGAAAGAAAGAAAGAAAGAAAGAAAGAAAGAAGGCTACATATGATTCCTGCCTCTCAGAAGTAGCTGTTAAGACCACCACACGGTGCAGCATGGGGTACACAACTCCTGGAAAGGGGCAGCTGAGGATGACTCCAAATTTGGTTGGGATGAGTGGACCCCTAAGATGCATCTAATTTTTCCATTGTCATGTGGCTACTGAGCTGATCATGTGGAAGAGAAACTTTCAGTTCAGTCTTGGATAAACTTCTTGGAAATTGTGTCAACTTGGGCAAATTTTACATGATAGGCAGTAGTGAAGATAGGACCTGCTTTCATCTGATAATGTTTGTAAAATATCCTCTGGGGACTTAACAAAAAGATTTCTTATTTTTTTCAAAATTCAGAATATTAAAGACAATTAGATAAAAAGATGAATGTTGAATGTCTCCAAATCTGCTCTAAAATTTGCCTCTTTGGTGTTAAATTGTATCTAGCATTTCCAGTGTAACTCTGAATTCCGTATGGAACTAAGCATAACCGATGTTTTGTGTGTGCAGAAGCCATGTGCCCTACCTGAAAATTTCTAAAATCCAGTTATTCTTTTTTATTATTAGAAGAATAATTAGAGTAGGGTTGCCAGACTTAGCAAATAAAAATACAGAACTCTTGTATTCTGAAATTCAAATTTAATCAAGGGTCCTGTATTTTACACAGTGACCCTAAGTTAGAGAAAATTTTTTAAAATAAAAAATAAATTAAAAATAAAAATGGTAATGATCACATAGATGGAGGCTGGGCAGGGGCTGGTGTCAGATTCATTGACATCAAGAGAGCAGCACAGAGATACTGGACCCTGATTCTGCAGATCAGAGATACCCAAATAGAACCAAGAAACTCATTTTAATATAGACAATAAACCTTTATAAACAATAAAGCTTTAATATCTATAATTAACATAAAATGCTTAAAAATTTACAAGGACATACCAGTGATATATTAGAAAAATTGAAAAGTGTTATGAAATAAAGTTCACCAAGTCCAAATGGCTTGAGTGAAATAAATGGGAAAATACAGAAAAGTAATTGATATATTGTTATACCCCTCAGGATGACACTGCAAGTGCCCAACTAGAAAAGTGACAGCATGGCTTTCCGTGAATCATGCGGATCCATATGCAGCCTGAGACTGTTTGTTTCAAGATTATTTGAGAAGAACCAAGAAGGTATCCTGTTTCAACCCCAACTGATATACTGCAATTCAATTCTAGCACTAAGCGCCTGGAATTAGTGCACACTCCACAAGTTAAAATCTCGGTCCTCCACATGACTGTCCCCACCTCAGACACCAGCCAAAATGTCAAGGGGTCCCCAAGCCACCTGCACTCTGGGCCACTGGCTACAAATTTGGAGGTTCCTACAACCTCCATCGGTTTCAATTATTCACTAGATTGACTTGCAGAATTCAAGAAAAGAGTTATACTTCTTATCACAGTTTTATTATAAAGGACACAACTCACAAACAGCCAAATAATGAATCCCATAGGTCTGGGAAGGTCTCAAATATGAAACTTTGTGCCTTCTTATGAAATCATGGTGTATCAGTTTCCCAGCACATCCACATGTTCACCAACTAGGAAGCTTCCCTGAGCTTCAGTGTTCAGAGTTGTTACCTGGATTTCATTGATTGATTAAATCATTGGCCACACGATTGAACTCAATCTCCAGCCACCTTCCCTTCCCCAGGGGTCAGGCAGCTGGAAGTCCCAGCCCTCTAATCTGTACTTGGTCTTTTTGGTGACCAGTCCCCATCCTGAATATATCTAGGGTCCGACCGTGAATTACCACATTAGCATAAACTCAGGCATGATCCAAGGGCCTCGTGAATAACAAACACACTTCTGCTATTTGAGAAATTCCAAAGGTTTTACAAGTTACATGCCAGGAAGTCGCGACAAAGACTGGGTAAATTCTTTATTATACAATAAAGGGTGAGCAATAAGAGTAAGTGTTTGAGGGCTTCCCTGGTGGCGCAGTGGTTGAGAATCCGCCTGCCAATGCAGGGGACACGGCTTCGAGCCCTGGTCTGGGAAGATCCCACATGCTGCAGAGCAACTAGGCCTGTGAGCCACAACTACTGAGCCTGCACGTCTGGAGCTTGTGCTCCGCAACAAGAGAGGCCACGACAGTGAGAGGCCCACGCACCGCGGTGAAGAGTGGCCCTCGCTCGCTGCAACTAGAGAAAGCCCTCACACAGAAACGAAGACCCAACACAGCCAAAAATAAATTAATTAATTAATTAAAAAAAAAATTGTTCATCTTTTCTTTACACTATTTCTTGCAACAGTATCTTCTAGATTTGTCTTTAAATACTTCACACAAAACTCTTCTCAGTGAGGAGTTTTGCATGGCAAGGTGTTCAAAGCCTTTACTTTACATGCCTGAGAATATTTATTTCATGCCCTCAGATTTAAATGACAGTTGCCTCAATATAACATTCCTATGTTCTAAGTTTTTTTTCCTCAATTCTTCAATGCTTTTAAAACACTACTCCACTCTCTATAGACATCTGATTTTTGTTCTTCTATAGTCTTCTCTTTATATATGTGGGTTTCAGAATTTCCTCTTTGTCTTTGGTGTGATTAAATTTTACTATAAGCTGTGGATGTTTTTCCTTATCTCTTCTCTTTCGTATTCTATGTGTCTTTACAATCTAATGCCTATTTGTTTTTTTAAAATTAATTCTGCAAAATTTATTTATTATTTATAAATACATGAATAAAATAAAAATTTAAAAGGTATTTGTTTGTTTATTATTTCTTCAAATATTTCTTTAAATATTTCTTCCTCTCCATTAATTTTTGTCTCTTTCTGGGACCCCTATTAGTTAGATATTCTACTTCTATCTTCCATATCACATAAATTTTATTTTATAATTTTTATTTCTTTGCTCTTTCATCTCTTCTGGGAGATTTTCCAAGTTTGGTGCTCCAATTCACTAATTCATTCCTTGGCTGTATCCATTCTGTTACTCTTCACACTGATGTGTGCTTTATTAAAAGTAAAACTGTGGAAACAGCAAATATTTCTGCTTGGTTCTCATTTTCTTTTTCTTATTGCTAATAATTTTCCTGATCTCATTTTTCATGCTTATTAGGCTGCATTTAAATTCTTGGTCCTTCTGTTCTGAGAGTTCTACCTCTTACAGAAACTGTAACAGTATGTTTTTCTTTGAAATGCTCCTCCATAGTCTTGTCATGTTGTTGAATGAGCTCTTGTTTGCCCTGAACCTATAGGGCAGTGCATCAGACGATACCCCAGAGAACGTGAACTCCGTGAGCTCAGAGGAGGAGGGGATGGGCCCTGCATGGAGGGCCACGACCAGGAACCCACATCACTCAATCAGCCCTCCTGCCTCAAAACAACTCAGCTCAGCTTCTTCACCCTTACTAGCCCCACGCATTCCAGCCACTCCCAGTAGTGTGGTGCCTGGGACCCTCTCTAGATGATCATTCCCCACCTGGTGGCTTTGGAGGGACAGAGGAGAGCGGGGAGAGCACTGCCCATAGTCAGTCCCCGCTTGTTTTTCTCAATTCTTAAGCATGAGACATTCAAGCTGCCCTGATTTTCCTCCAAAAGACCCTTGAACCAGAGCTCTAGGTTTCTGCAGGTGGCGGGGCTGGCACTGTCTGGCCCAAGGCATAGCAAGAAGAACAAAAGCAGGACTCTACGGCGTCCTTCCTATTTTATCCTCACACCACATCAGCATCAACACTGCCTGCTACCGCTCACCCAGCCTCTCCCCGCCACACACCACCCCAGTTTTGCCCCACCCTGTGGTTTCTTAGGTTTTTCTGTGGTGTTTTTCTTCCATCATTCCTCCAGGGTTGATCTCTTTTGGGGGATACAGGGAAATCAGCAGTTTGTAGAAACCAGAAACTGACCACTCTAGTTCCTTAACACAGCCAAATGAAAGTGTACACATTCTTTTGTGCACAAGCACAGTGTAACAACCACCACCACCCCACCCCCCCCGCCGGAGTTGTCTGGGGCCAGCAGAAGAGGGCAGGGAAAGCAGGGGAGAGAATCCCCAGTGATTCTCAGCCCAGGATACTCAGCAGGAGTTGGCAATGATACACTTTTGTTATAAGATTGGAAACTTCAAGGAGCTGCTTGAATGGGGGTGCTGAGAACATGTATTTGAAAACAATCAGTGTTGGCCCAGTAAAATTTTAAGGGCCTATCATTGTGTTGAGACATTTAATTTTCTTTATGTAAATACTTACTGGGTATACTTCCTTATTTTAGGAGCATATAGAAAGGAAGAGCAAAGCAAATTTTTCTTTTCTTTTTTCTTTTTAGGCAATGCAGATATTTAGAAGGCATTTGGTTCCACAGGTCTGCAGCTTCCGGGATGCTTGGGTCATGCTTCAGTTTACCAAGGACAGTGGGAGCCATGGCAACAGATGAAATTCATGAGAGAATAAGAGAAGAGAAGATGGAGGCTGGAACAGTAGAGGAACCCACCACAAAAAGCAGATGGGGAGGAGGAGCCCCTGAAAGAATTGGGGGGCAGCGAGAGGAAAAAGCAAAACCATGAGCAGGGGGATTTGAGAAGCCAGGGGAATCAAGTGTTTCACAAAGAGCAACCACAGCGTCTAATACCCTGGTCAGGTCAGGTACAACCGGGGATGAAGTGTCCTTGATTTTAGGAACAAGGAGTTTATGGAACTCAAAATGCTAGAGGCAGAAAGCAAAATTGAATTAGGGATGAACTGATAGTGAAGGAGAGAGCAGGTATGAGCAAATGTTCCAAGAAATTTGGCTGTAAAGTGGAGGGTATTGGGAGGAAATGAGAGAGGTTTTCCATATTAAAGAACTGAGCATGCTCAAATGACTAAGGCAACAGATCTCAACCATGGCCAGCAAGTAACGCCACCTGGGAAGCTTTGATACATACCTGTGGCTAGACCCTGCCCACGGATATTCTGATTTAATTAGTCTGAAGTGAGGCTGAGGCATCAGTTTTTTTCGAAAGCTCCCTAGGTAAGTCCAATGCAGCCATATTTGGAGCCACTGGTCTAAGGGAAGGACCCAAGTGAGAAGGAAAGAGCGAAAATATAAGAGAGAAAAAAGATGGGAATTCCCTGGTGGCCCAGTGGTTAGGACTCGGTGCTTTCACTGCCGGGGCCCCGGGGAACTAAGATCCCACAAGCCAAGAGGCGTGGCCAAAAAAAAAGAGAGAGGGAAAAATGATAACCACTGGAGTGAACGGGGCTCAGGCAGGGCAGAGGAGTTGGTCTTCAACAGGAGCGACATTTCTTCTGGTGGGGAAAGAGAAAGGGAGGAAGGATGGGTTCAGAATTTGGCAAGGGCACGGCTGAGATAGGGAAGGAAGCCCAGGAGTTCCTGTGTGTCAGGCTGCATTTTCTTTGTGAAGTAGGATGACAAACCATCTGCTGCGGGGTCTGGGGAGTAGTTGGAGAGGAGATTAAGAACAGAAGAGAAGGGCTGGAATGGTCGCTACAGCAGGAGCCTGAAACAGAATTTCTGACCTTGCTGAGGCCCCGTAGGAGGCTGTGGTGCAAGCAGTCTATGCTCTTAGGTGACTTTCTCTGGCAGTGTTAAGACTCCAGGTTTTCTCAGACGGGCAAAGTGGACATTTATAGTTACATGGTTCATGATTGAGAGGCCAAGGGACACAAAGGAAAAAGTGCAGGTAAAGGGAGTTATAGGTGTGGATTGCAGAATCTGGGGAAGATAGAAAAGGAATTGAAGAGACAAGAGGGCTGGTGGGAAGAAAGTAGAAAGTTCAATAGACTGGAAAGATCAATGAGATTGAAAAGGAAAGTAGCAAGAGAAGCTGAGTCATGGAAGGGGAAGATAGCAATGTTGTCATCAGAGCAGATGCTGGAATTTGAGTCTTCAGATGTGCACGGAGCTGGATGATGACCAGGTCTGGGTACCGCCAAGCGTGTGCATGGCTGAGGCAATATAGGAGAAAAAGCACCAGAACTTTCCATTTTCCAGAATACCCACTATCCCAAATATTTCAATTAAGTCTTACTTATAATTTATATCTATGGTTTATAATTATACTATAAATGGTATAAATAAATATACACTATATATAATATATAAATATAGTTATATATTATAACTATAGTTTGCCCAGCATATTTTTGAAAACATAATAATGAGGAAAAAAAGGAAAAAATGTATATACAGATAAAAAGGACTAGATGATCATAAACCAAAATGTTAACAGTAAGATGATGGTTAATTTTTTTTTCTTTTATTTTGTCCAAAAGTCAAATATTTCTATAATTAGAAAAGGCAGTACATTTTATATTTTAAAAGGAAATGGTTTACCCTAAATGAACTTTGGTCTTTCAAGATTATTAGTCTGGAAAGGAAGTAATATTCTGAACTACGGAACATAGTGCCATGTATTAGTACAGAGAACCTAATGCAAAGAGTCACTGCAATGAGTCACTTTCTTTCCTGTGTGTTTTAACCTGTGAGATAGCAATCAGGCCTAATTATCTGGATTTATAAATATTTACTCTCAAGACAAGTTCCTTATGTTGATAATGTTGACTTAGTAAATGCAAGTTGACATTGATATATAACAAGACTTCCTCTTTTCTAGGTTAGGTATTCTACTGAAAGAACCTCAGGAAGGAGAGCAAGAATAAAGTGAGCAAAGAAGAGCTTCTCTGACTACCCAGTTTTAACCTGCAACCCCTTCAACAAACACACACACATTTCCTGTTCCCCTTTCAACCTTACTTTCCTCCCTAGCACTTATTAACATAGTATCTGTGCCACAGGAATGTGTGAAAGCTGATATACACACATACACACAAGTATTCATGAATCTCTGGTATAGATTAATTCAGAAATTCTGATTTACCTGGTCTGTGGTAGGACGTGAGTGTTGCTGTTTTTTGAGGGTCCCAAGGTGATTCTTCCCTGTAGCCAGGACTCCCCATCATCAACTCAGTTAAATCGAAATGGAATTTTGGGAGGCTTGCTTCCTTGTTCCATGAATATCAAGACATTCTCTGGGCTGGTAACATTCCTGTCACTTTTGGTCCCAGCCACCGTGAATACCTGCTTGTTCAATTTCCTGATACACAAATTTTCAGTGTCTGCCTTTTTGTTTCTCCTTGAAGAAATTTAAGTGTACTAACCAAGTAAAAATGAGGAAAATAGATGCCTACGGTCCTTTGAAAAATGATTAAGTAAAGGGCAAATCACATCTCTTAGGCACTTCAAAAAGGCAAAATGAAAGAAATGCCTTGATGGAAAGGTTACATCTGTAAGAACTTGTCAAGGGCTGCTTGAAAATGTTTAATGGTGAGCACAGGGCCACAGGTGGCAAGAGTGCCATAATGAGATTGAACAGAAGCCCGGTAGCCACAGCTGGCAGAGGTCACAGAGGGCCGCTGTAAGGAAGTTCATCAGGGATTATGAAGCAGCAGCTGGCAGGGCTACAGGTGAAACCAACTCAGATGACATAAACTTTACATAAAAAAATCACTTTCTCAACCAGCATCATCTTTTTTTTTTTTCAAGTTTTGTTTTTGAAATAATTATGGACTTATAGGAAACTGCAAAGATAATACAGAGAGGTCCCATGTACCTTTCACTCAGTTGCCCTGGATGGCTGCATCTTGTGTAACTACAGTCCAATATCAAACCCAGGAAACTGGCATTGGTACCAGGTGGGTGTACAGTTCTATGCCGTTTTTATCATATGTATACTATCATGTACCATCACTACAATTGAGATATAGAAATATCCCATCATTTTCATTTCTCCGGGATAAATGCCCAGGAGTGTGGTTGCTAGGTCTTCCCAGCGGATTGATCTTTCTATCCTTATGGTCCTCTCTGTACCTGGTAATTCTCTTTGCTCTCCAGTCGGCTTTATCTGCTTTCTTCTGACTCATGTTTTCTTGATATATCTTTTTCCACTCTTTTACCTTTAGCCTATCTATATTGTTATAGTTGAACTGAATGTATTATAGACAGCATATAATTGTGTCATTTTTTTTTAACGCAAAGAAAATTACTAGACTTTATCTTTTTAGAGGTTTTAGTTTGATGGGAAAATCTTGCAATTCCCCAGTTATTAACATCCTGTTATTAACATCCTTGCAATTCCCCTGTTATTAACATCCTGCATTAAATGTTCCACATTGGAACATTTGTTACAATTGATAAACCAATATTGGTGCATTATTATTAACAAAAGTTCATCATTTACATTAGGGGTCACTTCTGTGTTGTGCATTCTATGGTTTTGACAAATACACAATGTCATGTCCCCGCCATTCCAGTGTCACGCAAATAGTTTTACTGCCTAAAAAATCTCCTGTGCTCCACCTACTCATCCCTCCCCCACCCCAAATCCTCCACAACCACTGATCATGTTACTGTCTCTGTAATTTTGCCTTTTCCAGGATGTCATGTATTTGGAATCATACAGTATGTAGCCTTTTCAGATTGGCTTCCTCTACTTAGCAATATGCATTTAAGATTCCTCCATGTCTTTTTACAGCTTTAGTGGCTCATTTTTTTTTAACATTGAATAGTATTCCATTATATGAATATATCACAGTTTGTTTATTCATTCACATGTTGAAGCCGTTCACATGAACCACCCCAGCAGGATTATCCCAGTGTCCTGGGACTAATGCCCTGCATGCCATGTCCTGTACTTCCAAAGGGCTGGGAAGCCTCAGGCTGACCCAGGACAAGAAATGGGACTGGAATCTCTAACCAAGCCCACCATGCTCTTCCACAGATGCTACCTCCTTTCTAGCATATGCTTATTCTAAATGACTATGAAAGGCAGGACACACATTCTCCAGATACGCATTCATTTATTCCATAAATATTTACTGAGCACCTACTATGTGCCACACGTTGTGCTATCTCCTTTCTAGTGTCTTCTTATGTGCCACACGTTGTGCTATCTCCTTTCTAGTGTCTTCTTATTCTAAATGACTATGAAAGGCAGGACACACATTATCCAGATACTCATTCATTTATTCCATAAATATTTATTGAGCACCTACTATGCGCCACACGTTGTAGGTGTTAGAGGGACAGCAGAAATGAAGCAAGTTCTCTGCTCTCCTGGAACTTACAATCCCATGTTGGGAGATAGATAATGAATAAATACACAAGAAGAAAGATACACACACATATAGTGTAATGTTACGGCAACGAACACCATGGAGAAAAGTAAAGCTGGACAAGAAAGTAGAGATTGCCAGGGTGAAAGGTCACAGATGTGTCGGGGAAGGGCTCTTTGTGGTGGCGACCTCTGAATACAGACCTAAGAAAGAGAGGAGAGGGGCCTTATAGACCTGCAGGCAAGTGCAAAGGCCCTGAGGTAGGGTCATGTTTGTCATTTTTAGAAAAGCCAACCAGAGTGAGTGAGCAGGGGAGGAGAGAAAGTCAGAGGGGAAGCCAGGAGCTGGATCACGTGTGGCTTTAGAGGCCACGAACAGGATACTGATTTATTCTAAACCAGGTAGAAAGCTACTGAAGGCTTTTTGTTGTCTGCCTCGATCTGGCTTATACTTTCTAACAGTCACCCAGGAGGCTGCAAGGGGTACTTTCTGTGGAGGGTGCCTGCAGAAACGGGAGCACCATCTTCCAGGAGATGCTGGTAGTTTGGGAAGGACTAGCTGTGGTAGACTTGGTTGAGACAAACTGCGATACGGAATCCATGTCCAACTTAGAGCCGGAAGACTTTGCCGGTGAATTAAATGAGCAATGTGAAAAAAACAGGAGCACGCAGGTGGAAGCTGAGTCTAGAGCCTGGGCAACTGGGTGAACCATGGTGCCATTTTCTGAAATCGACAACACTGAGGGAGGAGCAGGTGTCTAATGAGAAATCAAGAAGCCCTGATGTAGCAGATGCTTGACCTTAACATTTTTTTGAGGTAAGTAGAGGACTTTCAGGAATCCCCCAAATTCATAAATACCACCATAACCTATTATTTTTCCCATAAAATACAGTACAGTGGCCTCTTCCTTTTGGTCCCTTAAAGATCTCTCTCTTGCTTGAGAACAGTTATGGCTGAGGCCAGAGAACGCTCTTGAAATGTCATAAATGTCCTTTTCTTATTGCTCCGTAAGACCACAAAGTGTACCCATTCAGGGTGTGACTGCTCCACACTAGAATTTGACACTGCACTCTAGTTTATCCAGAAATTTCAATGTTTAGCTAAGGATTTTTTTAGGCATTTCACTTCCATCATCAGCATTAGCAGTAGTTTCTTTTTTGGCCACTTTTCAAAATGAAATAGAATTGGTTTCACCTCACTAGGTGAAAATTGGTTTCTGAATATGGGACGATGACTCAGCATAAGAAAGCCAAGTCACAACAAGATTGCTAAGTGAGCTGGGAGCCTCTCTCAGGAGCTAAGTAGATCATTCAGTAACATCAGCTTGCCTATACTTAATATATTCAACTGTATGAATCAGTAAAATTTGAAATTCTTTCAAGTTATAAACCAGGTTTCTGTTTAAACCTCACAGATGATTAAAACCATGAATTTTAAATCCAAGAACGTTTAAGTTGATCACATCCAGTGTCTGCTAATTTCTTTAACGTCCAGTATGTTATCCATGAAATTGTATGCTCTGAGACTTCTCCCCGTATGCCCTGCGGTAATGCAAAGCTTCCCCTGCCTACTTTTAAGAATTTGTTAAGACCTCAATAAAGCTTTAGATATCCTAAAGAAAATATGTTTGAACGGAAACAGAAAGACTTTGGTTCAAGTTCTATCTCAACCATTTACAAGCAGTGTGACTTCTGGAAATTCGCTTAGCCTCTCTGAGCATGTTTCTCCATCTTTCAGTGGCGATAATGCCACTTACTGTGTGAGGTGTTTGAAAATGGCCCAGAGTAAGTGCCTGTGGTGGTCATGGAGATGCACCACGCAGACTGCCCTTCAAGAGATGCTGCCGTGAGGAGCTCGGTGTGCCAAGGGCTCTGGCTGCCACACCTTTGGATTTGCTGTGGCATCTACATAGAGGCCATTCCTCCCAAGCCAAGACATGGCAGGGGTATTAGCGCTGGGCCATTTGACGTCTAAAGGTCAAACTCTGCTGGGGATTCCCGTTGGCCTGGCTGAGATTTTTCTCAGAGCTGCTCCGAACAACCTATGACTATTTCTACCCAGTCATCTTTCCTTTTCTGTCTCCATGCACAAGAGTCAGACTGCATCACAGGCTGAGGGAGCTCCCTGTCTCCACCTGCCCTCTAGCCCTTCCTCCTTCACACGTGTTTCCCTCAATATACCTCCTGCATGTCTGACTGTGTCTTAGTGTCTGCCTCTCGTGGGACCCTAACTGACATGTAACATTTAATGGAGACAAGTAGGACCTTGGACAGGGGTCCTGAGTGGTCCCGCATTTCTTCTCACCAGGACATAGACCACATGGCTGCTTCTCTGCAAGGTTACTTGTGAACAGCTAGTTCAACATTAGCCATGCTTGAAAATTTCTGTTCTGCAACTGCTCTTAACTTATGACCTCCAAAGCACATATATCAACTTCCCAGCATGGTGTTGTTGTTCTCTTCAGAATTCTTAACTCCACCTTTGTGTCAGGTCCATTATCATCCCACCCGACCCCATCCCATTGCTATTCCAGCTCCTTAAAATTTCCAAGCTCCTGGAAATACATATACAGATAACCTCAGGAATTGGCTCATAATCCCCCTATATTAACATTACCAAGGAAACAAGAACTCAACTGTGCAACTACCCAGACTGCCTCCAAGTTTGGGTCATAATCATTAGTGTAGCATGGAGGGCAAAGCTTGTACTCTAGAGCTAGACTGCCAGGGTGCAGATCTTGAACCTGCCACTTATTAGATATGTGGTCCTGACTATGAGAGTGTGACCTTGAGTAATTGGTACCTCAATTCCTTTGTTTTGTAAAAATCAGGTAACAATCACATAGCGAATGTTCATTCCTCATTAATGTCTGCTATTATATGTACAACCATAAAATGTTTTTCCAATGAACTAGGATGCTTTTATGAATTTGGTTTCTAAATATGGATTTGGTTTTAGAGAATAAAGGTAAAGAAGTTAAGGGATTGTGTTTCCTACATCTGTTCATTTTCATAAGTTTTGCAGTATTAGTTAAGCCATATCAGAGTGCATAGTGCCTGAACATAAGTAGTTCACTAACAAGAAATTAGCCTTCGTAGATTGTAATGGTTGGACGGTAGGAAAAAAGAATTGAAGAGAAAATGGAGAATAAATGGAAAGAAAGAAAGCTAGACAATAAAATAACATCCAGGACCAAGGAGTAAAGATGAGGTTTCAGTGTAGCAGGATCTTTATTTCTCAGTTTGTGATGCAAAGTAGCAGAAAGAACAGGAATCTGGCTGTAAGGCAGTGTTTCTCAACATTTCCTAACAGCTTCATTGAAGTGTAAATATGTTAAAACCTGCATTTATTTAATATATACAGTTTCATGAGTTTTGACTTAATATCCATGAAACCACCACAGTGAAGTCAACTTGTTTAAAAAAACAATTGTCCCCTACCCTGTGAGAAGCCTTTTTAGATGTTTTTCTGTAACCATCCCTCCACCCCATGAAAATTTAATACCACAGATATGTGTTTATGTAGTACGGCCCTTTGGAGGTGACCATTGTAATATCTAAAAATTTGTTTGCCCCCAGGAACCAATTTCCCCCCCCCCCCATTGGAGGCAACATTGCCCTTGCTGAGAAGGTATGCTGTCAGGCGCCCTGAGTTCTAGTCCTGTGGTAACTGATTATTCAACCTTTGCAAATCACTCTCACTTTTTGAGACTCAATTTTCTCATTTGTAAAATGAAGAGGTTGACCAGTATGCCCTTGAAGACATCTGCAGCCCTGGAGTCCTGACTCCTCTGTGGTTCGCATGGACCCCCGGTAGCTGACTCATCCTGCCCTCCCTGCCTTCTTGCCCACCCATCTTTCCAGGCAGAAGAAGAAGGCAGCACACTCTGTTGTGATTGTCAGTGTGTGTGCCACTCTCCCTCCAAAACCACACAAGCTCCTTTAAGACCAAGTCCATGTGCATCTGCTATAGTAACTGGCAGGAAATGGGCACTCGGTTGACTCTGTAGAATGGGCTGCACAGTGTATGTACAGGTGGAAGTAGATGAAATCACCAACGTTAGACATTTTTGACATCAAAATATAGGCTAACTCAGGCACTAGGGAATTAAATGACACCTGCTTTCTACTGTAGCTCCCAGGGTAGTATCCAGCATTTCAAGAGGTCAAGAAATGTTTAAAGAAGGAAAGAAAGTTCACAGTGAGACAAAAGCAAAGAAGTCATACTGTTAACCAATTTTATATTTCTTCAAAAGTGCCTAGTAACATTTAGCTAGAGCAGATTATTTTCCCCTAGCTCCAGCAGGTTAGTTAATGAGCTTGGCCAAAGTTGGGCATATAGGGATATTGCTATTGCAAAATTTTATGCTCTTTATCGTATAAATCTGTCATAAAAAATGAAAAGGAAACAATTGCTTACATTTGTAAAGCACTTTCTAGTTTCCAAGGGACTTTCTCATTAAGTATCTCATTGCAGGCTCCAGAAAAGTTTCATCTAGTGCAAAAGGCAGTCAAACTAAGTAAATCCACTTAACCAGTAATTGGATCCTTCCACTGTCAACCACATTTTTATCTTATGTAGATGTCTTAAGCATTATCTTCACAGACTAGTTGAGAGTATTCACAGTTGCCATGGATACAAGATGCCATTTCTCATCCTCAGCCATCAACCCTGTGAATAGACTAAGAAAATGTAAGAAACCAGTCCCACTAGCAGCTCCCAAGGCTTAACATCATAGAAAGCAAGAGGTAAAAGGATCTTTATCTGTCCATGCAGATATTCTTAACCTTAGGTACATGAATCCCTAAAATTGACTAGAAAACTTTATGGCTATGAGAATGTTTCTTATGAAATTCCATAGGTTTCATCAGATGATGAAGGTGGACAGGCTTCATGATGACAGCCTACCATTTACATATGAGATAAGGGAGCCTGGAGAGGCCAAGGGAATTTCTTGGGGTTCCACGGCACTAGTCAGAGGCAGAACTGGACTTGTGGCACTCCTAGATAAATGTTCTTTTCCCTTGTCACTCAAATGTCTTCAGGAGGCATAAAGTTTTGACTTCAATCAGGGAATAGATATATCTGTGTGTTTCGGAATTAGAATATGAAAGGGTCTTGCACAAGCCTGTCTCGTTTATCCTAAGGTTCCAGCCTTTAACTGGGATGAGTTAGCATTTCCTTAATTACACAATCTCAGCAATAAAGTATACAGAAAATGAGTCATTTCACAAGGTGAAATTTGGTAGGTACACATTAAAATTTTGAATAGAACTCTTAATATTCTGTGATTATAGATGAACACATTCAGTCTCCTTGGAAATGGTTAGGGCCGATGCCATTATTTAAGAATTAAGAAACTGGGAGCAAATCTCATTTGTAACCTGAACAGCTTTAACTCGTACAAAAAGCAGCAATGAAGATGGTGGAAAAGCTTATTCATGTAAATGTCAAGGACAAAATTTTAAAAGGCCACAATGCCAAAGTTACAAGTGAGAAGATAGGAAATGTTAGTAGAATTTGGGAAATAAGATTTCCCTTAGTTTTTGAATGTGGGAAGTTTCTCAAATTATCTGAATAGTACTTTTAAAAAAATATAGTTATCTTATCAATATCTTTAAAACTAGTCATTTAAGTAGTACTTTAAAAATATAGTTATCTTTTATAACTATATAGTTAATGATATAACAGTTTATAACTATAAAATACAGTATAAACTATACAGCTTATAACTATAAAAATATAACTATATTTTATAACTACATTTTGCAAAAATATAGTTATCTTATAAAAAATATACTCTTCTCAGTCTAAGGACAATCAATTAATTGGATGCCTAACTTACGTAAGAATAGGGAAACAGTTGCTGCTGTTTACAAAAAAATAGCATTTTCCACCTCATCTGTCCTTGACCCTTTATTCTGGCCCCTTCCTCCACGCAGATCTTCAGATGCCATATCTTGTCCTCCCATCAAAATTAGCTTTCAAGAAAAAGGTCACAATACTAAAAGATAAAGCCCTGACAATATTGGCAATGTCTATATGGCAAACTGCCAAAATCACAAACACTGCAGGGAAATAAAACCCCTGAAGCGTGTGTTACCCTGTTAGCAAATGTCCAAATCTTTTCTGGTCTGTACAGTTCCGAAAACAGCAGGATGTCGATCCGAGGAACTGAAGCACCCGCTTCAAAATGAAGGACACAATGAGGGCGTTTGCTGCTCACCAGGCAGCCAGCTAAGTTCCCCCAAGTGTCGTCGGAAGTCCTGCTCCCCATTCTTCCAAAGCCTTCCAGGTCACCCAGGAGCGGACCACGGAGAGAGGAAGGCCTTGGATGCCAAGATCCCGCATCTCCGGGAGAGCGCGCTGGGGATGCGGAGGTGGAGAGGAAGCCCTGGCCGCGGGTCTCCGGTGGCTCCGCTCCCTGTTATCTCAGAAGAAAAGGACTGATAGTGGCTGTGGCCCGAAGATCCACAGGTGAAGACGTGAACCTCGGAGACCTTCTTTACAGCACGTCTCACTGTACGGGGCTCTCTGGGCGGGACGGGGAAGTAAGCAAACGGCGGGGGAGGGGCAGACACCGCGTGGGGAAACCATCCATCAGTCACGTCACTGGACTGATTCCGCGGAGGGTAGGGAAGATGCTACTTCCGTCTCCAGGTTCTGGCTCCAGCTTTTGGCCGTCTAGGAGGCAACTGAAAACTGTTCAGAGCAGCTGCAGAATTACGGCCTTGGGGACCGGTAATCCTTTTGGAGCATGGAAGCTTAGAGAAGGTATCACAAAATGCTGTTCCGTGAGCCCCCAATGACCCGACGGCCAGCCTACTATGTGTAGGGCCCTGTGGTCCAGCGTTGAGATGAGAACACGACCTGATTACAACCTGCTTATGGTGACGACTGAAAGAAACCCCCCTCCACTCCTGCTAGAATAACTGAGAAGAGGGATACCTGGCCTGGAGTGAGGGCTTCTAAGTGGGGAGAGCAATGGGCCCCAGAGATGGATTGCATCAGTCATGCTTCCCTGGCACTGCTGACTGCTGTAAGGCTCCGTGCGCCCGACTCCCAGTAGAAAATATTTTTGGCCAGTCCCTGGCATGGTGCCTTATTTATTTGCAGAGCTGTTGTTCTATAAGATCTGAGCCAGAGGCAGGCCAGTTTTTTTTGCCAGTCATGCTGAATCTGCCATCCTTCCACCCTCCCACCTTGTATTTTTCCTCAGAGTCCCAAGTGTGGGTCCGGGAGGAGGAAGGGCTTTCGGTTGCTCTGTGGAGATTCTTCCCGATAACTCCAGGACTTTTCACCTGCTTTCTAAGCCTCAGCCGTGGAAAGCATTTTAGCTCTGAGTCCACAGCACCTCCCAGGCTGAAAATATCTAGGCCTGTTTTGTTGACAGGTCGGGGAGAAAAGGCCAGGGGGTAAGGGAGCAGCCGGCACCCACACTCTGCATGCCCCCCTTTTCCTGTGTGCCAACATCTGCACCAGAGTGAATGGCAGTTATCATTGCACCATCACGGGCAGCTCTGAAGGGGGAGGGTCACTGGAGAATAGCAGAAAAGGAAGGGGCAGGGGGATCTCCCACATCTTTCCTTGATGCTTTGAGGCAAATGATGGTAAGACAGTAGGGGGGGACATCACATCACTTCACGATGGTCACCTTTCCTGTACAACTGCCTGTACACACAGCCGAAATTAGACTTGAATAAGCATAATTCAGTAAGCATTGCTGCTTATAAGATCTGCTTCTTCTGAGAACCTGAATTTGAGTCGAATGAGTCTAGTGAGAGATCTTTAATACTTGAAGTGATCCTTTTAACTTGAGACTTGGCTTTCTTTTTTTAAGGATTAGTTGAAAACCTGAACTGACAGTACACAATAACCTATGTGAGACTGACCAAATTCTTAATGTACAGGCACACATGTCTAACCACTCTCCATAGTACTGAGCACAATTCTGGTGTTAGAGCCAACTTCTTCTAAGGTGGAAGTGAAAACAAACAAACAAAAAATGACCCAGGCAAACTTGGCTAATAGGATAAACTTTTCTTTTCCATCTAGTTTTCTGTCATTCACAGATTTTCTTCTCTGTCCCATGCTAGCCTGATTTGGAAGTCCCATCATTATTTTGAAGTTCTCATTCTAAATGTAGAGAGTTGCCAGTTTATCTGCTTATAATTGGTCAGATTTCACATTTTAAGTAGGTATTCATTAAATATAGTTCTCTACCTCAGGCTACTGGATTTCCTAAGTGATGACTGCACAGCTTCATACAATGGTCCCTTCTCTTCCTAGGCTTGCTTCTTAATTTCTTTTGCTGTTTACGGCTGCCCACAGTTGTGTGACAGGAGAATGCTAAATGGGCAAGCCCCACTTATTTTTAAGAAAATAAAGAACATTTTGGGTTGCATGCTACTTGAAAAGACTTCTTCTTTTGTCCAAAAGGCATTCATCTTACATTTCTTCTTTTGCATTTCTATAAAATACAAGTCCTTACCTGTAGCTTCCCAGTGTTTTAAAGGCTAGCCATTTCATACCCACACGTGGAGTGCTCACCAAGAACAGTTCAGCTTGAGAGGTACAGTAGGGCTTGGGACTAAAGCAAGAGGGTGTCAGGTAAAGTCTTGTGGTCCTCTGATCTGTGTGGCGAAAGCATCCCTCAGGCAGAGGAACAGCAAGTGCAAAGAGCCTGAGGTGCGAACATTTACGTAATACCTGCTCTGCGCAAGACACTGCCCAGGTCACCAGGAACACACAGATGAGGGCAGCGTAGTCCTCATCCTGCTCTGTACCCTACATGTAGTTTCCTAAATATTGTTTGTGACTTTATTTTTACAGACGCCTAAGCACTATATCAATTTTTCCACATTTGATTTCAGTTTCCTCAAATTTGAGAAAGAGAATTAAAAAAAATATCTCTTGGAATATGTCTAAACGATCAAAATGTCTGCACTTAGGTGTTTAAACAATTGCTTCTGGAAGGATACCTTTGGGTAGCTGCATTCCTCAATTCTTCTTTTGAGTTGGAGCTAGAAAAACTAAGTGCAATATGGATGCCATAAAGAAGCAGAGAAAATAGAATCATATATTTTGTGAGACAGCCCCTTGGAAATGATTTTCACTGTTTTACTAGACTACTATGCTTTCCGGTGCTGGGAGGAGTAGCTTCAGTGAACATCTAGAGTACTGGTGTCTCTGTCTCTAATTCAAAGGAATTTGCCAATAGAGAAATGAGTTCATTAAGTGATGAAGTCAGCACTGAAGCGGTTCCATGAAGAATTAGAAAATATTCAGGTCTACTAGCATAGAGTCACAATATAACACTAAACAATTAACCATTTTTAAAAGTAATGGATATCATACTTCTTAAAGTAAAGAAATACTGTAGAATTCCAAATATATTGGCAGTGGTCTTTAGGTGAATAAAATCTGGTTGTGGTGATACAAAGAGACACTCCCTATTTTCCATGCTAGCAAGTTCTTTGGCAAAGTCTCTTAGGCTTTATTTTTTGGTACAGGCCAAGTAATGTTTATCATGTGCTTATGAAATTGCAGAATAGATTCAAGTCAGAATAATGTCAGTATAAAAAGGACTGAGCCGGGGACACACAGTTTTGAGGACATTAGCCAGCTGTGGCCCCCTTTGCCTGGGCAAAGCGATGAAGCTATTCTTTTCTACTTCAAAATAAAAAATAAAAAGGACTGAGCCAATAATAATTTTATGTAGGATATGCATGATTTCCCATCAAGTATCAAGAATTTAAGTTGACTAATTGATTCAAGTTGCATATTGTAATAACACTATTTATTATAAGGCAAATACATCTGCTTTATGTAGCTAGACTTGATGAAATTGGAGGACCCTAGAAACTAGTTTCAGGATACTTTTCTTTGAATAAGGGACCTGTTTCCAGCTCAAGAGAATGGTTTTCATGAAAGACATAGAAATTATTATATTAGTTATACACACACACACACACACACACACACACACACACACACACACGCTATTAGATCCTTCAGGCAAATATAGTTTAAGTAAAATTACCTTGCAGATAAATTGAATCCTTGAGATTCTTCCACTTTCTTTTTCTTTTCTTCACTTCTCCAATACTTTCTAAAGACTCCTAAATCACATTAATATTTCCTTTTATATACCGTAGAATTGCCATACGTATAATCAGTAGTTATTCTCTAATTATTTGATTTTTCTCCATGCTTAATTTCTTTCTGGCATTAATTTTGAGATATAAGAAGAATCAATTAATTCTATGAGTTCCCTAGACTAGGAAACTTAAGACCTAGCAACAGCTATTACTTAAATGCTATTTTTTACGAAGAGAATTTGGCACTAAGTACCACCAATCCTGATAGAAAATGTAAAGAATTGAAATGAAAAAAGGAACTATAGGTTTCTTAGCTAATATGTTTTCAGATTATTTTTCCATATTATAACACAGTATTTCCAATTCTAATCTACTTTTGACTAGATTTTAAAATTACTTCTTCTTATATGAATTCATTCTATGTATTTATGATACAGATACTAGCCAGGTTTATTTTTTCTCTAGTAATATAAGGTCAAGCTGTTTGATGAAAATGCCAGTTCATTTACTTGTTGAGATACAACTCATACGGGAATAATTGTTTTGGGAACCCTTTGAGTACAAAATGCTTTAAAAGCGTTCTTGTATTTACCAACATGGCCCTCGTTGCAACACATTCTACTAATGTAAAATGAAAACACACAACTGAATCATCACGATCAGTTGAAATTCATTTTTTCCACTAGAGAAGAATTTACTATGAAAAATAAAAACAGGGAAATACTCATTTTTAGTTTGCAATAATAAAATTTCATTTAGGAAGACTGCTTACAAATGAGAGCCACTTTCTAGGAAGCAGGTAGAATGCAACTTTAAAACAGTGTTCTAGTAGGTATACATAAGTCTAGAAATACTTAATTTGGAAAGCATTTAACTGGAGGTTGTGAAGGGTCAACACGAGGGGAAAAAAAAACAACTAGGACAAATCTTGTCCTCAAGTTCTCACTTGGAAATCCCAGTGGTGAAGCCAATGGAAAGTTTATGGAAATATCTGAAAGGCACATTTGGCCTAGTTCAAAAGCTCTCTTAAATTAGTATTTTAATACATTGTCCTAGTTAAGTCTTGCCTTTATGGTCCTTTTAACATTGCTTCACCCAGGGTTCATTCATAGCTTACTCAGAAATCACAAAAATGAGGATAGGCTAACAAGAGACCTTTGACCTTTTGTTTACTTTAGGAGGTAACTTGACTTCCTAATCTTCTCCATCCCAATGCTGAGAAAAGGCCCTATGTAAAGAGATTCATGGATCCAAGGTAAGCTTTGTGTTTTTTAATGCTCATAAAAAGGGAAGTAAAACAGATGTAAACTGTATAATACTGGCACTTAGCTTGGGAGAGTTTAGTCCCTGAAACTAAATTGTGTGTAACTGACAGTATCTAATGTCATGAATATTGTTATAAGTTTTATTTTATAATACTGAGTATATAAATGTCATTGTAACTGTTTCTTGCATTAGAAGGAGGAAGTCAGGAAACCTGTAACTTCCTGTGATCTGTATTTACAAAGCTTCTATTTTGGCCTGGTACTAAGATACACAGCTATGTATCTTCTCAATGGTACCAAATTTGGTTTCTGGAAATGCAGGAGCAAAACATCACTTGACGACATTGTGGAGTCAGGTACCAATGAAACTTGATTTCCTCAAAGAGGTAGACCTTGTTAAGTACCCACCATCAGGTTTTTTTCAGACCTATCTTTGCAGGTAGGACCAAAGCAGCTTCTGGGAGAAATCTGCTAAGAGAAGAAGGAGGCGGCAAGACATTCTCTGCTCAAAACTAAGCCTTGTCCTGGAAGGATAATTTGGACCATACACTGTGGAGCCAGATGGACTGAGTTCATATCCCTGCTCCATCATTTACTAGCTCTGTGATCTCCTTACTTTATGTAACCTCTCTGGGCCTGAGTTACCTCATCCCTAAAAAAGGTACACAGCGAAAGGGTTTTGTCAGAATTTGAGTTCAAATATCTTGAGCATTGTTTTCTCAACTTACTTCTCATTATTATTTTATATTAAGTTCTTTCACTTAGATTTGTCTCTTAGCCCAGCCCTCCCCTCCCATTGATAAGGGGGCCTGTAGGGGGAAAAGCTGTGTGAAGGCAGAAGGAGATGGTAAGCTAAAAGCTGAAAGAGCTGCTTTAGTAAAAACTCTGTGAGCTTCCCTGCCCCTGCTCTACCTTGGTAACTATCTACCATTATTTCACAAAAAGCAGAGAGAGGCCTTCTCCTAATGATGCAACACAACCCTCGGTGGGCTTCTGTGAATCAGAAGAGGCGGATGGGGCCAGGGACCTGCCAATGCAGGGTGGCGGGGCTAGAGAAGAGGAATAAAAGCAGATGCCACTCTGCAACCATGTATCTAGTTCCTCTGCCCTCTTGAGACACTCCCAGGCGGTGCTCGGAAACATGGTCAAGAATTGGGGCAAGGTGTTAAGCAGTTACCAGAAATGTATCAAATCACCAAGCATGTCTGGCTTCTCTGTTACGCACCAGGCCTTGTGCTGGCAATTGGCGACACTAAAAGATGATGATGACGTCCCTGACCTCAAGTCCCCGTCTGGCTCATCCAGGGACCCAGATATTTTTAAGACCATGTGTGGAATTCAGAAGCAGCTGAAGGCCCAGGAAATCTGCGACTGCACGGGGGACCCACGGTTGGCGACATCAAGGGAAGAGGAACGGGAAGAGGAACGTAAACGGCAGCCCGGAGCACAGAGATTTCAGACAGAAATTTCCTGCAGGGCAAGAAAATGAAGTTTTGTTTTACATTTACATTTGCACCTCTTAACTAAGATCGTTTGAAAATGCTGATGGCACAAACGAAGTGAAGTCCTGGTTTAAAACCGAACAGATCAACTGCTTATGGCTTAAGCATTTAATTAGTCCTAACATCACCATTTCAGAAATGTCCTAACATTAATACTGACGAAATACAATTTTTTTCGCAAGAAGGGGGGGTTGCATCCCTTGGCGTCTGTGTGCATAGAGACGTGGGACATGAACAAAATTCCAGGTGAAAGGCCAGGAGGAGGTGGGCTCTGTCCAGACGTTGCACACGTGCCGCCCGTCCCGCCCCCTGCGCCCCGCCCCATCCCGATCGTACAGGGTCCGCCAACGCTCGCGAGAGCCGTCTCGCCTTCCACGTCTGCCACGTTCCAAAGGACCGGGACAGACTGGAAAGTCGAAAACAGCTCGCGCTCGCAGGCGGCTGCGTCGCGCCAGAACAGCCCTAAATCTGTAGCGGGTGGGGGAGCGCAGCCGGGTTCCGCCCCCCTCATAGGAACCCTTGTGATTGGCTTCATGTCCCGTCACTCAGCTTTCCGCCGACGGGGAGGGGGCGGGGCTCAGGCGAGAAGGGGCGTGGCCTAGGGGCGGGAGAGCGGCGCGCTCTCGCGTCGGGAGGGCAGTCACCGGCTCGGCGCACGCGAGGGCCGGGCGTGCGCAGGAGGCACGCGGGCCAAAGTCCTCAGAGGCGCTGCGGGAGGTGCCGAGACACCCGCGCGGCTGCAGGAGCCGCAGCCCGCACCCGCTGCAGCGCCCGCCGCAGTCAGCGCGCCCCGCGCCGCCCGCGTCCCCCACGCCCTGAGGGAGCCCCCCACCCCTCGCCTGCTCCAGCGGTGCGCGCGATGGCCCCGCGCAAGAATGCCAAGGGCGGCGGCGGCAACAGCAGCAGCAGCAGCAGCAGTTCCAGCAGCCCGAGCAGCTGCACCAGCGGCGGCAGCAGCAGCCCCGGGGCCCGGAGAGGTCAGAGGCGCTCCGGGGCCGGGGTCCGGGGCCGGCCCTGGGGATGGGGCCCGGGCGGCGGGCGCTGCGGGTCCACCGTCGCAGATGCCGCGGAGCGTCGTCTCCAGCCTCCGCGTCGTTCCTCCTTTGGCCGCGGGGCGGAGGCCGCGCTCGGTGGGCCTGGCGGGCGGGCTGGAGGGGCCGGGCCGAGCGGGGTCCGCGGCCTCGGGTTGGTCACGCCAGGGAACCCCTTCCCGGCCGGTCCTTCACCTGCAGTGCGCAGCCGAGATGGAGATCGTATTGATCTACTCTTTCTTGGCTTGCCGTGTAATTGGTGATGGGAGTAAGAGAAACAATTTACCTTTGCCGTGCGTATTTTGGGGAGTTTGGAAATGAGCCAAAGTCAGAGAAAATAAGTTCCTGCCAAACCAGCAGCTTTTAAGAGCAACTCAAAGGAGAATATTCTATGAGGGCTGCAGGGGTGAGTGTGTGGGAGTGATTCGAATGTTCTCGAAGACTATCTTAGATATTTTTGCTTTTATGTAGCTTTCTTATGGTGCGAATACTGGGCGAGCTTCTCTATTTTTTCCCTTTGTCTTTTAAAAAAATCTATGGATATTCACCTTTCTCTTCCATGGGCTTATCCAGGAAAGAGGGAGAACAGATGTTTTAAATCTGTTTCATCTCATATTTCAGTGGTTCTCGGTTTCTTTTATACTTCCTTTGACTCATATTTAGGATATTGAAACTGCTATACACATGTGTATTGAATGTGAGCTGTAAACTTTCTTTTTTGAAATGATTTTAGATTCTTTGTTTCCTGAGGTCTGCAAGTAATGTATTTATATGTATCAAGAAAGTAAATCAGAATACTATAGTCATACTTTAAAGAACTGTTTTTTAAATGGCACTTACCACTATCCGACATTATTTATTTTCACGTGTATTGTCTTCCTGTCTCACTCACTCCTTGTTCACCCCTATTCCCAACTCCTAGAGTGGGTCTGGCCCTTAATAATTGCTCAATAAATTATTTGATTAGTGGATGAATAAATTTAAATGGTAGTGCAGTTAAAATCATTGCATAAATTTACACTCTGAGAACTAATATTTGTAGAGAAAAAGTACAGTTTGAATTTCAAAACAAGCATGTTAATTTACCTTTGGCGTAAGTAAAAGTTTGTGTTCCTTTGCCACTTGCCCTTAAATGCCAGTCAGTTGACTTAAACAGGCAGACGGGTAGATGCACTTGTGTCAGGCAGCTCTGGCTACCCTTTTTAAAGTTTCTAAATGAGAAGAGCCCATTGGACAGCTTAAGCACCAAGCAGAGAAAGCTGATAAACAAGACTTTAATGTTAATTGTTTTCAAAAGTTTTCCGTAGCTGTTTACAAGGAAAGCACATCTTTGTTCCATTTTGTCCTTTGCAGTCGTGGGTAGAGTGGGTTAACTATATCTGAAGCAGTTGCTTCATTATGTGGCCTGTTGTTGGTGGGAATTAGGAAGTATTAGGAAGTGTGTATTATATTCCCACCCCCAGTGGTTCAAGAACTAAACCAGTTTTAACAGGTAGGTAATACATTTAGGAAATGTTAGGACCTAAATGAATATATTCCAACTTTCATATTCAGGCATTTTAGAGCAAGTTCTGTCTGTATTTGAGGATCTACAGCCTTTCAAGTATTTTACACATCGATTCTATAATTGTCATGAAACAGACATAGTGTATAAAAGAGAACATGTAAAAGAGAGAAGTATCTGTATTACCAGAAAAATCTCCAAACAGAGAGTTGGTATTGGAGTGTTGCGTGTTACATAATGAGCATTCTTTTTCCGCAGCTATTTTTTTGAGTAAATGGTGAGTTCTGACTGTGTGCCAGGTGGAAGGCACTGAAGATGGTGAGGAGGATTCTCGGAGTTGTAAACAGTTACACTGCAGTGTGAAAGTGTGATTCTATTTATGTTGGTTTCTTATAGTAGGGTATACCGGAAAGATCGAGCCACTTCTCTTTTGTTGCTGTGTTTATTGGGTCACTGATGTGCAGACATTGATGCCCAAGTCAATCCCATGTGCTGGGGAAATCATAGAAGCTGAAGAAATTTTAGCTGTGGTGTTACGGTGAGGCCCAGAAAGATTGTCTGGCTCATTAAAGGTTATGTACTTCTTGGAAACCCAACTAGTTAATGGATGATCCAAGACTAAACCCAGGTTTTCTCTTATTTGATCATTATATTATAGTACTGGACTTTAGGTTCTCTAATTTTATAAGATTTTATGGAAATCTTAAAGTAGATTATCTTTTAAGTTTCCTTCTGGCTGTCTGTGGCATATTACACCTAGTTATTTAAGAAAAGTCTTCCTTTTGTCATACCACTGATTAACTTTGCTTTTACTAAAATTATGTGTGAAACAGTATATTTGAAAATCTTAGTTTGAGAAGAAGTGCGTGGGCTCAAATAGTGTGTTTTTTGAGATGTTTTGCATTGAGAGTTTGAAGTTGATGATGACGTTGGTCACATTAAACATTATTATTTCTTAAATTTGTGCATGAAAGTACAGTGGAAAAAGGACCTAGTCCTTTGAAGCATGCATTTTAGGGAAAATGTGATTATCTCGACTTCTGTTTATCTTAGTGGTCATTTTTTTCAAAAGTGGTGCTTTGAAACTGTGACTTTGGGGCTTTACATAACACTTGGATTTTTAAAGCAGGTGTCTGTTTTTTGTTTAACTCTTCAACTTAAATTGAAAACATGAAATGTCTAGTTTTTTGCAGAGCTCAGTTTTACCTTTTCCAGTTTTATTCTTTAAAATATAAAAGAAACATGAGTAAATTGGACATTTTACCTTTAACTTGCATATAAAATCTTGACTTGCATGGCCAGTTGAGGCCAAGGGAAACCTCTTTCAGATTTATTGATTTGAAAATCTTGTTTAAAAGGGATAACGATGTACTTTGGGACTTATTTTGTAGTTACAGACACTGGTATGTATAATGTTTTTGTTTAGCTTTTCTCTTTGGAGTATCAATCAGTCTTTCCCTGTAGCTTCTAACTTGCTACAGGAATGGAAACATCTGTTTATTTTGTCTAATAGTGTCGCGCTACTACATCATGCTTTACCGGTAGGTGTCACTGTAGAACAATTTTTCCTCTTTCAATTTGAAGCTTCAGATTATGTAACACCAACTAGTTTTTAAAATTTAATCAGCCCTGTACACACTCAGAACCATTGATGGAAATCTACTTAAAAAATGCTCGGCCACTGCTGTTTAATTCTCTCAAAATCGCTAACAAAAGGTTTTGGATTTAGTAGTAAGAGTTGGCCCCTAGCAGTCTTATTTCTTTAGGCTTATTGTATTCAGAATTAAGTGCATTGATAGACTGTAAAATTTATACATTTGCAGATATTTGATGGGTGTTAATCACTTAGAATTTTTTTCCTTCCTTTTTACTTTCAGTATTTCTTAGACTACTTAGTAATTAACAGATACGATACATTGCTGATTGCCTTCTGGCTCCCTTGAATGAGGAGGCCTTAGTGAAATTCCCTTTCTTTAGCCAGAGAATGTCAGTTAGGGCCAGTTACTTAATCCTCCAGTAGTCATTCTAGAATGAAAACATAGGAGGGCCATAATTCTTCCACCGTAAGAACTGTGTGCTGTTTTGTGTTCAGATGAACAGCGTTTTGACCACCAGGCCAGATGGTATGAAACCAAGGGCTAAAAAATATTCTGAGGGAATTCTTGAACACAATTTTAACAACCTGTGTTTGGCTTAGGAAGTAAAAGGAGAGTTCCATACTTTAGCTTTGCTCGAAAATCGTGTGTCTCAGAGAGATTACTAGGAAATGAGAGGTTCTGATTTTCAGCTGATTGCCAACAGGGTAAGTTGGATAAAGGATCATGTGGGCTATCCACTCTATTTTTAGTTAGTATTGGAAATTTAGCCCCTGCGTTCTCTGGTCCCAGTAGAATAAACCTTATTATCTGCAGAAAGACAGTGTAGTTTGGGAAAGTCTGATGACCTGGATTCGTATCCGTTTAAGAACCGTGTGGCAGGTCACTCAAAATTTCTAATCCTGGCCTCCGACGGAAAGAATTATTCAGAGTTGTGATAGCCCTAAAATCAATTTTACATGCCTTCCTGTTCCTCAGATTTTTCATTAAAGTACCTCTAATGGTAAAGGTGAGTATAAAACTTTGGAGACTATATAAGGCTGTAGAGCGAAGCAGGCTACTGCATGCTTGAAACATTTTTATGATTTATTTAAAGAAATCATTTTCTGTTATATTGTGTAGCATCTGTTTAAGTGGATGTTTAGAGGTCATGTTTATACTGGGCTCTGAGTATCACTTGGCACATTTCTGTCTACCTCTGGGGGGTGTAAGTATCCCATCTGCACATCACCCTTCAAGTTGCTGATTCACCCTCTAACCCCTCCCAGATCTGTGCTATCTCCTGTTACTGGAGCTCAGATATATTTCAGTCTTTTGACGCTACTCGCGCACACTGTTTTAATATCATGAAAATATGCAACTTAGTTTGTGTCTTGGGTACTTCTGCATCTCCCACGTGGTTTGACTTCATTCTGTACTAAGATACAGAACATTTTAAAATTCACTTCTCTTTAATAAATCCTGTATGTACATAGAACCCATCTGCAGTTTACCCAGATCTCTGGGGAAAGCCTCAGCCATCTGTCAGGAGACGTGAGTGTGCTCAGGGCGGCTCCTGTGTTTCAGTATCTGCTGCCCCAGCATCCACGCCTGTTAGGATGTCCATTTCTTCCTTCTCTTCATCTCTGTGTGCCACTGTAGGGGCACCTATTCCAGAGTCGAGTGCTTTAGCCACTTCACTTTCTCCTGGTAGTGCTGGGAGCCAAGGGGGTATTTCCTCGTCAGTCATTATTATTTTTTAATGAGGGTGCTTCAGGCATTTGGTCTGCATATATTATTTGTTTTTCAAGGGTGTGTCTTGTTTACCTCTGGCTGATGTGGATATCTTTTAATGGCAAATCGGTGAGTGTAATTTAGTTCTCATCAGATTGATGACACCTGAGGACAGATCTGCTGTAGATAACCTGTTAGACTCAAAGGAAATTTTGAGCTTACTTGGTGAATAAATCTTTTTTTTTTAAACATCTTTATTGGAGTATAATTGCTTTACAATGTTGTGTTAGTTTCTGCTGTATAACAAAGTGAATCAGCTATATGTATACGTATATCCCCATATCCCCTCCCTCTTGCGTCTCCCTCCCACCCTCCCTATCCCACCCCTCTAGGTGGCACCGAGCTGATCTCCCTGTGCTATGCGGCTGCTTCCCACTAGCTATCTATTTTACATTTGGTAGTGTGTATATGTCCATGCCACTCTCTCACTTCGTCCCAGCTTACCCTTCCCCCTCCCCGTATCCTCAAGTCCATTCTGTAGTAGGTCTGTGTCTTTATTCCCGTCTTGCCCCTAGGTTCTTCATGACCATTTTTTTCTTTTTTAGATTCCATATATATGTGTTAGCATACTGTATTTGTTTTTCTCTTTCTGACTTACTTCACTCTGTATGACAGACTCTAGGTCCATCCACCTCACTACAAATAACTCAATTTCGTTTCTTTTTATGGCTGAGTAATATTCCATTGTATATATGTGCCACATCTTCTTTATCCATTCATCTGTTGATGGACATTTAGGTTGCTTCCATGTCCTGGCTATTGTAAATAGAGCTGCAGTGAACATTGTGGTACATGACTCTTTTTGAATTATGGTTTTCTCAGGGTATATGCCCAGTAGTGGGATTGCTGGGTCGTATGGTAGTTCTATTTGTAGTTTTTTAAGGAACCTCCATACTATTCTCCATAGTGGCTGTATCAATTTACATTCCCACCAACAGTGCAAGGGGGTTCCCTTTTCTCCACACCCTCTCCAGCATTTTTATTTGGTGAATAAATCTTTAGAAAAGATAGTGACATAAGATCTTTTGAAGGATTGGGGCTGTTCTTTGGCCCCCTGAGAGTTCCAGGTGGCTGGCCAGTCGTTCTGGCTGTAGTATGACTGCTCTCATGTGCCGTAGAGGCTCTCTGTGCTCTAACGCGGGTGGGACTGGGGGTGGTGGGCGGGAGGGTGTCTGGTCAGAGTGGAAACCATTATTGCTGTACTTGGAGAGGTGCCAGCGTTTCTCTCCTGCATGTGTTCCTACAGATTTAACCCTGTGACTCATTCTGTATGGAAGCCAGCAAGCAACAGTCTTAATTTTGAGTAAGAAAATATGACTTGAGAAAATAATCTTATTCTATCACCAGTATTGTATAGCTGCCATTTCCCATATCTTATGTAGGTTTGACAGCCTTTGCTGTCATTCCCTAGTGCAGACTCGGTGCTGTCTTGTTGTTCTCTCCTGTGTCTAACTTCTGGTTCTTGTTTATTATATTGCTAATATACAGTTTCTCACACTATCTTTCACACTCTGTTTTAATTCAGTTTTCCTGAATTGGTCTCCTGGAAAGTCTTTGATTGGTCTTAGGTTCACAGGTAAATTTTATTTAGAAGTTAATTTCTTTCCCTTAACATGAAAATAAAAATCTGTGTTGTGAGTGTTTATTGAAAGAATACCTAACATTTAACTTTTCCATTCTTTGAATCAAATCACTTTGAACAAGGTGGCTGTCACTTACTGAATTTTATAAAGTATTTATAAATTGTTTCATGCTTTATGCTTTTTACTTTTTGGTAGCGTACCATCTCTCTCTAACTTTCAGAATACAAATATTTCTATGTGCTGCTCTTTCAAACTGTATCTATTTGAAATATTACATATTAAGACGTTTACATAGATATAAAGAGTAATGCAGTGGTTACCACGTATCCACCATACAGATGAGGAAGTAAAATGTCACCAAATTCTTGGTTTCTCCTGTCCTGTGTTATCCCTTTCCAACCGCTCTTAAATATTTTGTGATAATCATTGTCATGCATTTCTTTACAATATGTAATATGTAATATATGTTGTATAATGTTATGTTGCATATTATATACTATATATCCATTTGCATAAAATATATCTGCTGTTAAATGCCATATATACGAAAATTGCTTAGGAAGTATATCTATATCCCTATGTATAGAAACATAAATACATACATATATATACATACATACATATATACTTGTTTAGCACATGTTAAAAGTTTTATGAATAGGTTCATACTTGGCACATTAATTCGACCCTGTTTGAGATTGTACCAAACTGGCTTTTTGTTTTCATATATATAGTTCTTCACTGTATGAATGTGCTACTTTTTCTTTAGCCATTTTGGAGTCCAAGACCACTTCGTTTTCATTTTTCTTCTTTCAAAAACTGCTGCTCTGAACACTCTTAGAGCTGTCTGTCCCATACATGTCTAAGTGTTTTTCTAGAGCAGCGGTCCCCAACCTTTTTGGCACCAGGGACCGGTTTCAAGGAAGACAATTTTTCCACAGACACGGGGTGCAGGGGAAGGGGACGGTTTTGGGATGATTCAAGCTCATTACATTTATTGTGCACTTTATTTCTATCATTATTACATTGTAATATATAATGAAATAATTATACAACTCACCATAATGCAGAATCAGTGGGAGCCCTGAGCTTGTTTTCCTGCAGCTAGATGGTCCCATCTGGGGTGATGGGAGACAGTGACACCCGAGGTGTGTTGCTTGTGTCTAGTCTACTCCGTGATCTTGTTTTGGTCTCTGTCACTGCAGAAAACCGTGCTTCACAAAGATAGGATGTTGGAAATGGAAGCAGGCTTTTCAGTGCTTCTGTGGCAATCTCAGGATATTCCGTCTTGACTTTAATCCAGACATATGGAGATTTGAAGTTGTCTCAAACATACCTTTAAGGCCACCGTCATCTGTGATCTCAAGCAGTTGATCCTGTTCTAGCACGGAAGTCTGTTCACCTGGCTTATTCACAAAGGGGGCGCGGATCCATTCCTTCCCCGTTCAGGGGTCTTTTGTGGGTGGGAAGTAACGCTCAAAGTCTTTTGAAAGCTGAGATAGGGGATCATGCCCCAGCTGGGAGAAAGAAGGCCCTGGCTCAGTCACTTTCAAAATCTCTGCTAATGTTTGAAACATGTCAAAAATCCCCATGTTCACTTGTCGCCCCTATAATTCCAGTTTGGCTTTGAATGCAGCCACTTTATCTGCCGACTTGAACACAGTTGTCGTACTCCCCCGAAGTGACAGATTGAGTTCGTTGAGCAGGTGGAATACGTCACACAAGTAAGCAAGTTTTGCAACCCCTTCTGTGTCACTGAAGTGTGCTGCCAGCGGTGACTGTTTTTCTAAAAGAAATCTCTGGAGCGGCTCTCCTAACTCAGAAACTCTGACCAGTGATCTCCCTTTAGAAAGCCATCTCACTTCTGTGTATGAGAGAAGACGTGTGTGCTCTGCGTCCATCTCCTCACAGAGCTGCGCGAACAGACGTGAGTTAAGGGCATGTACTTTAACGGGGTTGATAATTTTAATCACATCCTGCAAAACGTTGTTAAGTTTGGGTGACATTTTTCAGCCTGCCAACATTTCTCTATGGATGACACAGTGCGTAGACTCACATTCAGAAGCGACCTCTTTGACCCAAGTAGTGAAACCAGAAAGCCGTCCAGTCACGGCAGCCGCTGTCTGTGCATATACCAACACAAAATGACCAATTCAGTTTTCCTGATATGTAATCATTCAAAGACTTGAGTAGTTCTGCAGCTGTGGTGTTGGTCGGCAACAAAAGTGCACATAACATGTCCTCGTGCACATCCTTCTGAAAAATATATCGCACAAAATCAAGCATTGTTGCCTTGTTGTCAACATTAGCAGACTTGTCAACCTGGATTGTGTACCACGATGACTCATTAATCCTCTGTAACAATTGTGCCTCAGTATCCTCTGCTATTTCATCAATTCATCTAGTTATGGTGCTAGCCGAAAGAGGAACACGTGCCACCTTTTGAACTGCAGCCTTTCCTGAAAGTTCACGACAAACATCCTTAGCAGCAGGCAGGATCAACTCTTCACCAATAGTAAAGGGCTTCTTAGCTTTAGCAATGAGGTTAGCCGCTAAGAATGATACTCTCAGTGCAGACACTGAGCGCATGAAGTAGTGGCTGTTAATAATTGCTTCCGTTCTTCGTGTTCACATTTTTTTCTTTTGAAAAACTCCAAAGGCTTGTCTTTTAGTGCACGGTGCTTGATCTCCATTGGTGAAGCAGTTCTGAAGGTTTCATGGCTTCATTGGATAGCAGGTCACCACATACTATACAAAGCGGGCTTGGAGAATGTGAATCACTTGTTGCAATGAACCCGTAAGTTAAGTAGGACTCTTGGTATTTTCTTTTAAATGCAGCTTTCTTTTTGTTGGCAGTCTTAGAGTCTTCTGCTGTCTCATCATTGGGTCTTTGCCCCTTTTCAAAGAAGTTCTCCAATGACGCTTGTCTTTTACTGATTTTGGCTAGGGTTAGCTTGTGGGCTTACCAAAACTGTGACTGAGACAAGTGCACAGCATGGGAAAGAGGCGTGGCTGGAAGCGGTAAATAAAATAACGGGCAGGCTACTCGCGGACTAAAATAAGTGTCGGATTCTGACTTAAAGCCTGCCACCAGATGCAGCTGTACAATCGGAGTACATCAACTCACTTGCCACTATAAAGCCTGCCACCAGATGTGGCTTAATTGTCACTTGTCACTCACTGATAGGGTTTTGATATGAGTCTGCAAGCACTTGATTTATTTTGGTCTCTGTGCAGACAGACCGCTCTGCTAATGATAATCTGTATTTGCAGCCGCTCCCCAGCGCCAGCATCAACGCCTCAGCTCCGCCTCAGCTCCGCCTCAGATCATCAGGCATTAGATTCTCATAAGGAGCCTGTGACCTAGATCTCTCGCCTGCGCAGTTCACAGTCGCCGCTGATCTGACAGGAGGCGGAGCTCAGGCAGTAGCATGAGCAATGGGGAGCGGTCGTAAAACAGGCCACCGACCAGTACTGGTCTTTGGCCCTGGGGGGTTGGGGACCCCTGTTCTAGAGCATAATTTAAGATTGGAATTGTTGGGTCATAGAAAATACACATATTAAAGTTTACTAGGTATTACTCTTTTTTTCACCTGAAAATGGTTATATCACTTTACACTCCCACCTCCCGTGAATATAGCTACCTGTGTGGTGCAACCATATTACCAACGCTCAGTAACCTTTAATATTGCTATTGCAAGTTTAGTGGGTGTGAAGTAGCATTTTGTGTTTTAAACTTGCATTTACCTCATCACCAGTGAGGTTACCAGTGAGGATAGCTATTTGAGTTTCCTTTTCTGTGAATTCTTTACATATAACCTATATTTTTTAGGTTTTTTAATTTTAATTTTAATTTTTGATTTGTAGAATTTCTTTCTTTATCCTGAACCATTTGATTGTGTGATAAAGGGCTTCTTCCAGTCTGTGATTATTCACATTGTCATTTTCTGTGGTATATTTTGTTGAACAGAATTTTTAGATGTTTAATATATTGATAATAGCATTTTTCTGTTTTCTACTTTATGGTTTGTGCTTTATTTAACACATCTTTTCTAACAGATCATAAAACATTTTCTACTTTTTTCTGTAAAATATCTTAAATTTTGCCTTTCACATTTAGATGTCTCAACTGTGGGGTGTAGATATTATTGTATATATTGTGAGGTGGGGATCTGATTCAATATTTTTAAAGAATGGATAATGAAAATTTCATGTACCATTAACTGAAGTGTCTTCTTTCTACACTAATCTGCTGTATCACCTCTTGTGTGTAGCTACCTGTGGCTCTGTTTTGTTCCTGGCATGTGGAATTGGGCAAGTCCTTCTACCCTGTCTTTTTCATCATTATCCTAGATGTTTTTGGACATTTCCTTGCCTGTGTCCTTTTAGAATCTGCTCATCAAGTTAAGTGTCATGAAAAAATTTCAGGAGTTTGACTGGGATTGTTTTGAATTTATAGAACAGTTTGGGACAAATACACATTTATATAGAGTCTTCCTGTACATGAACATAGTGTAACTTCCTACTTATTTAAGTCTTACAATGAATTGTTATAATTTTATCCAAAAGTGATATGCCTCTTTTATTAGATATAATCTAAGTACTTTATTACTTTGTTTTTTTAAACTAACTTTTTATTAGGAAAAATTTAAAATATACACCAAAGCTAAAAGAATTGTATGATGATCCCATCCAGATTTTACAGTGGTTAACATTTCATATATTTGCTTTATATCATACTCATCAATTTATTCTTTTATGCATTTCAAAGTAAGATGTAGACATCAGTATACCTCATTCCTAAACATGTATGCATGCCTGTTATTAGAGCTCAACATTTGTTATGGTCCCCTGCCCCCTTCCCCCACTGAGGTAATATTATCATACAGTAAATTGCACAAATCTTAGTATATGATTTGAGGAGTCTTTATAAATGTATACATCTGTGTAACCCAACCCAAGATGAAGAATATTTCCATGATTCCAGGAAATTCTCTCAACCCTCTTCATTGCTACCACCTCCGCCCTCAGAGGCAACCATTGTGCTAACTTTTCTCACTGTAGATTGGTATTGCCTGTTCTAGAACTTCATTTTGTAAATACTTTTTGTGTAAGGCTTCTTTGACTCAGCATATTTTTGAGGCTCATCCATGTTGCTGGTATGAGTACTTTGTTCCTTTTTATTGCCAAGTAGTTCATTGTGTGACCATAGCACAACGTGTGATCCATTCTTTTATTGATGGACACTTGAGCTTTTCCTAGTTTGGACTAATATGAAGAAAAGTCTATGAATATTGTAATATTGGAGAAGTTTTTTTTCTTTTTTTAGTGGACATATTTCTTCATTTCTCTTGAGCAGATACCCAGGAGAGGAATTAGTGGGTTATAGGGTAGGTGTATATTTAGTTTTATTAAAAAAATAAAAATAAAAACCTGCCAGAGTGTTTCCAGAGTGGTTATACAATTTAATTTAACTCTCACCAACACTGTGGGAATTTTAGTTGTTCTATATCTACCAGCATTTGGGGTTGTCAGTCTTCTTAATTTTAGCCATTCTGGTGGGCGTTCAGTGGCTTCTCATTGTAGTTTAAAATTCTCTTTCCCTGATGACTATGATATCACGTACTTTTTCTTGTGCTTATTGGCCATGTACATTGTTATCTTCCTTTGTGAAGTTTCTGTTTAGGTTTTTTGCCCATTTTTATTGCTTTTCTGTCCTTTTGTTATTGAGCTGGAATTTTTATATATTCTAGATAGAAGTTTTTTCAGATATATATATTGCAAATAATTTTCCCAGTCTATAGCTTGCCTTTTCATTTTTTAAATAAAATATTTTGAAGAACGAGTATTTTTAATGGTGTTTTTTTTTTATGGTGTTGTTTTCTGTATCTTGTCTAATAAGCTTTTCCTATTCCCAAGTCACAAAGCTATCCTCCCATATTTTCTTCTAGAAGTTTTGTAGTTTTAGTTGTTGTGTTTAGGTCTATGATCCATCTCAAATCAATTTTGGATTAGTTTTTTGTTTTTTCCTATGGATATCCCGTTGTTATGGCACCATTTGTTGAAAAGACTTGGCTTTCATCATTGGATTGCTTTTGGTACCTTTGTCAAAAACCATGTGACAATATAATTGTAGACCTATGTCTGCACTCTCTATTTTCTGGCACTTTCAGATTTATTTGATTATTTTATGGGGTTTTAGCTACTCCGTCTATTTAGTTGTTAACCAGTAAATACACTTGGAGGCCTCGAGGGCTGACATAGATCTAAGATACAGTTACTGATGGCCTCTGTGGTACTAGTAGATTTATGTGTGAAACAAAATTACCCTTTTGCTCTGTAAGGTTATGTAGAGTAGGACATTTTTAAGGTGAAATTAATGTATGTGAAGGTGCAAAGCTTATAAGCAACTTGTATTTATTTTTTCTTCTAGAGGTAGTGCAGTATTTGTGTTAATAAGTCAGTTGTTGGAATGGTCTTGTGCTCGGTGAGACATTTGAGATGATGAATAAGGATAGAATGAGATTGAGTAAGACAGAGAGCTGGTCCCCAGCTTAAGTAAGTACTGATTTGGAATAAATTATGTACATTCAAGACCTTCCCTCTCCCTGGCCCCTCAACAATGTCTTGCAGGCTCTCCGTGGTTTCTTAGTTGAAAACCGGTGTTTTCAGCCCCAGCTATTTAAATCTTCAACTTTCTGAGCTCAGGACGTACTACTTTCCATTCAGTTCCGGCATGTGGCTTCCTCCCGTTGTGCAGGGAGACCAGAGGACGTCCTGAGGAGTACTCATCGCTTCAGTGGTGGGTGGGGTTGGCCTTTGAGTTGCATGGCATTGGGGGGCAACTGATGTGAGGCTGATGAGGAGACATGGTCTAGGACCTATGGTGGCTGCAAAAACCAGTCCAGTTGAGAATCTCAGCAAGCTTTTGCTCTGATTTGGGCATGAAAGTACCCAACAACTGAAGTAGGTCTTGAATGCGTAGTTCAGTAACGCTCCTTTTCTTTCTTCAGACTGAGGAGCAAGCCCAGCAGGGTGGTGGGTGAGTGAAGATGAGCCAGCACCACAATTAGGATTTAAAATCCTGGCAGTCACAGCTCTCCTGGACCTTCGGCCCCCACCCACCTAAGAGGAAAGTCAAGGCTATGGTCGGAGTCCTGGGTCTCTCTCGAGGACCCTTAGTGGGCACCACTTTCTCAGAGACCTGAACTGTCACTTACCTTCTCCCTTAGAACTCTCCTCCCCCCGCCCCCACAGCCTGGACCCCCTTCTTTAGTCTTTCTCATTAAATGAAAAACAAAACAGAAGACACAGAGAGCTTGTACTCTCCCTCCTCTAACCAGCCAGATACTGCAAATGAGTAGTATGGCTCCTTGCCTTCTCTCCTTCAGGTCTTTCTGGACTCAGCAGAGACTAGTCCCAAATCCACTGGGCTCTTCTTGTTCCTTTTCTTTATCTGCTCCCTGAAGGATAGTCTTCCCGAGGATTCTTTGCCTGGCACGGTTCTAATCCCATGCCACACAATCTTCACTTAATAACAGTCGTGACAGAGGAAAAGCATAGTACCTGTTACTGACTGCTAACTATGTGTCAGACACTGTGTACTTCTTTATATGTCAGCACTGAATTCTCACAGTAGTCCTCTAAATTCCCTTTCTGTAGATGAAGAAATGGAAGCTTAGATCAGTTTGCCGAAGATCATGGAGCTCGTAAAAGTCGGAGCTGGAGTCAAGATCCCAATTCTGACTCCAAAGCTACTTTAGTTGAATGTTTTAGATCCTCGGTAGTTGTTGCTTAGATTACTCATAACTGGTCCTATTTCATCCTTCTGTCATTGTCATCTTCACTGATTGGAAGTTAGATCATGTCCCTTCCTTATTGGAAAACCTTGAGTAGTTCCCCCGGGTACTCAAGGTGTAGTTCAGATTTCTTAGCACCATCTAGGAGGCACTTCATGGTCTTGCCTCTCTTGCCCTCTCTAGCCATTCTCAGCCTTGCTCCCTTTATATGTATATTAATTAAGCCATATTTAATCGCTCTCTGTAGTCTCCACACATGCACTTGCTGTTTCTTCCGTGACAGCACCTCACTTTCTCTTTCCCTATGTGGCTCCTGTACCTCCTTCAAGATGCAGCTCCTCCATCAGTTCTTACTCTCCCTTCATCGTCTCCCCAGAGACTGGGTTTTGCAACCCACTTCCCCCTCCCCCAGCACGAGCTTCTGTAGCGCCCTCTGCAGTCAACTGTTTTAGCATCCTCATTGATTCACGGGTTCCTTCAGCAGATGAAAGTGTGACCCAATCATTGACAACAAAATATCAGACTGAACTGGACCCAAGTACTAGCGCCGCCACTCAGTTTTAACCTTTAGTACGTCAGCAAACCTCTCTAAGCATCTTCAAATAGTTCTCCATCTTTCAAATGGAGATAATAATACTCATATCATACTTATGAAGATTGGCTGCAAAGTGACACGTAGTAAGCGTTTCCTAACTACACTTATTCTATATGGGTGATACCACCACGACCAAAACAGACATTTTCTTTTGTACCGTGATGATCTGTTTTCTTTCATTCTTGCTTGATTGTAGGGGCAGCTCTGTGTTAGGAACAGACATCAGACGCAAACTCCCGTAAGGAGTTTAGGAATTGATTTCATTTAAAAAGATGTGATGTGCTCATACCAAATGTGGTAGGATCAGTGGCTCAAAATGTCCTCAGGGCATGCGCCCTCTCAGTGTAGGTGTCTGCCATCCTGAGGCTGGCTCCTCCGGGATTCAGGATGGCAGCCGGCAGCCGTTGGGATTGCTTGCTTCCCTGTTCACGCTCAGCAGAAGAAGGGGACTTTTTCTGTTTTGCTTAGAGCAGGGCTCCTTGGCTCAGCCCTACCTGTCTCACCATCGCTGGCTGCCGAGGGGTTGCCACAGTTGTTCTGATCAGGGGTCAGCATTGTGGTCTCATGATCATGTTATTACATTTTTCTTTTGATTTCTTTTTAACTGATTTAAGAAGTGAAAACCATTCTTAGCTCCTGGTTCATACAAAAATAGGAGGTGGGTCACAGTTTACTCACCCTGGTCTAGAGTAATTGTTAGGGTTGGGAGAGTTACTCCTAATGTTTGGTGTAGGTAAACACCATGTTTCGTTTTCTTTTTATCTCCAGTGCTTAAATGATTGGGTGTAGTAGGTGCTCAGTAAATATTAGAATGAACAAGTACAGGGAAAAGTCTTACTTCCCTCTCATAGATCAAAAGGGCACTGAGAGTATATAGGCTGTGTTTTTGTGTCTTCTACGCTGCCTTGAATGTAATAAGTGCTCCAAAATTATGTGTTGTGTAGGTGGATTTTTTTTTTTTTAGGTTTATGGTATGGGCCATAAGACAGATCACAGAGTCCTCTTGATGTTTATAAGTGTTGGAGCTAAAGAAATAAAAATTATTAAGATGTGGAGAATTGTTTAAATCGATCAAGTCCTTGCTGGTAGTTTCAACATTGTAGTACTTAGGCCAGTAGGAAGCATTCAGAGTTTGTACATTCTGATTGGAAGGAGGGTTGGACCAAAGCAGGCATTTATTTGTTCTGCATTTTGTGAAATTAGAAAAGCTCTGCTTACTTTGCAAGATTTTGATTTCTCCTCACTTTATTCTTAAATATGACTCATAGATAGAGTAAAATTATTTATGTGAATACCGAAATACTGCTAAGTTTTTGTTCCCTTTATTTTTTGGTTTTGGCTTTTAAAATTCTTTTGTAAGAATTATCAATATTTCCTTCTTGACTTAAGATTAAAGTTTGTCAATTTTAATTAAAAAATAAAAAATATGAACAATGCTAACATTTATAAAGAAGATTGTCCCTCAAAATGCTATATATCTTTAAATTCAAGAGGATGGTTCTTCCCAAGTGATTATTTTCATCCACATTGTCCCATATACCCTTTTTTTTAAAACATCTTTATTGGAGTATAATTGCTTTACAATGGTGTGCAAGTTTCTGCTTTATAACAAAGTGAATCAGCTAGACATATACATATATCCCCACATCTCCTCCCTCTTGCATCCATATACTCTTTTACCCTAATATAGTACTTACCAAAATGAATTTTTAATTTATTTTTATTTGTTTTTCTCCTCCACTGGACTGTAAGCTAAGCGGCCTCTCTTGTTCATTGCTGTAGTGCAGGGCAGGGATTTCAAGAGTATTTGTCGAATGAATGCATATTTAGGTGCATGGAGAAAACTGTGGAAGCCTTTTAAAATTTACCATCCTGTGATTTTGATTACTTTGTGTCTTAAAATCTTTACATTAGCTTATAAAGCTGAGAGAAGCTTATTCTGCTGATCCGAATTAACATGTTGAGCAGAAATGTTCTATTTAGAACAAGACTTTTATCCAAGATGGTATTACAAATATTTAGCCACTGCTAGGGAAGGGACCCCAGTCAGGACAGCACCTGTAAAACATACCTTTGCTGTATAGCTGATTCACTTTGTTATAAAGCAGAAACTAACACACCATTGTAAAGCAATTATACTCCAATAAAGATGTAAAAAAAAAAAAAAAAAAAGCATACCTGTGCTTTCTGCCTGAACATTAGCTTCTCGGGAACTGGCATAAAGCTTTGAGACTTCAGCCTTTTTAGGTGGTCAGATTTCACTGGGTCATACTCCTAGGAACTTCGGCAGCAGCCTAGCTGGGTTATTCTGGAACACAGCCAAGAGACCAGTATTTGCAACAGTTTGCTGCAGTGCAGCCTGAGTGCAGGATGGCAAACGGGGTGTATGGTGACTTTTGTTCCCGGTGACCTCAGCCAGAGAGGGAGGTTGTGAGTTTGGTGAAGCTGGAGCTGAGGCGGGGGTCAGGGAGGGAGGTTAGAGTAAAAATGAGTCAGTGAGAGCAGAGTTAGGGGGCACCTGAACAGAACAGGTGGTGACATTGACCATCACTTTGGTTTTGAACTGGCACAGGATTGGGAGGAAAGGGACAGACTTGGGGTGTGAGGCGGGGCAGCCGAGTCGACGAAGCCGATGAGGTCCCAGCTGGACCTGCCCTGGCCATTCCTGTCCCTCACCCAGAACCAGACTGTGGTCCGGTTTTGTTTTCAGAATACTCCATGTATGTTATATTTGCTTTACCATCTAGATGGCCCCCAAAACATTTATATTTGCATTGTTTTTTTGTGGGAGTGCCATGTAAATTGTCCAGTGAAGTTAATGAGGTTACTATGTCCCGGGTCCTGTGCTCCGTGGGGAGGGGATACAGCAGTCAAATCTAACACCAGCCTCTGGGAAGGTCACTGTCCTATGGGCTGCAGAGCAGTAAATACTCCGATGAACGAAGTGTGCGTGGTTCAGGGAGTAGGGAAAGGAAGACTAAAATGCGAACCAGCTAAGGCTTTTCAGGACTCTCAAAACTACAGCCCCAGCTAACGTCTTCTGGGCAGTTAAACTCTGTGGAATCATGGAAATTAGAAGAGGTGACAAAGACACTTGAGGGACAAATGGCCCATTTGTATTAAAGAAAGAAAAGTAGATTCAGGGCAACTCTAAACTGATGTCTCATGACAATCCTAGGCAAATTCTAGAATTAAAAATTCTAGGGTGGGAGGGAGGGAGACGCAAGAGGGAGGAGATGTGGGGATATATGTATATGTCTAGCTGATTCACTTTGTTATAAAGCAGAAACTAACACATGATTATAAAGCAATTACACTCCAATAAAGATGTTTAAAAAAAAAAGCAAAAATTTTATTTTTCAGTGGATAGAGAAGACACTGCAGGTTTACTTACTAAGTGTAGGTTCTCACTGTGCATTTTGATAAGCTTTCTGGACAAGTGATCAGGATACAATCTTGTAATTTTTCCTGACTTCACCAAAGTGTTCAACACCATCTCTGAGAATTCCCCTGGGCCTCGGGTGGTAAAGCATCGGTCTTGTGACAGAGTATGGACCACAGCTGACTGCAGCACTGGACCCACAGAGCGCTGATTTCATGGGTTGATGTCAGTTTTCAGGGCGTCTGGCCCAGTTCATGTCTCTTAAAGTAGCGTGTGGCACAGAGGTGAGTGAGGGCAGTTAGTCCCGGGAGGGAACGAGACACCACGCAGGCAGCCTGGCTGGGAAGGTGGACTTTGACACATGGTTGCACACTTCTGCAAAATGAACTCCTTGCTGAGGGTAAGCTGGGACAGGCTTGAAGCAGTAGGTGTATTTTCCAGAAGGCCTAGTGTTTTGTTGTGTTGGGGTTGGGTTTTTTAATTGCTCGCGGTCTCAGAGGGTGCTGCCCGCTTGATGTGTCTGACAAGGAATCCCCTTGCACGTGAGTGTAATCGCGGCCAGGTGAGGGAGGGGAACGTCCCACCCTGTGTAGGGTGGGCTGCATCCGGACTTGTGAGGCCTGCATATTGGGGGGGGGGTGGAGGCAGCGGGGTGTGGGGAGCGCCTTTCCGATGAGGCCCTGGGCTGAGGGTGTCGTGTTAGCCCGGTGGCGGGAGGGGTGAGCACCCTGGGACGCTGGCCCCCATGGAGCCCTCCCTGCGCCCCCGTCAGGAGGCTGCAGAGGAGTTAGGCTTGTACTCCCAGGTGAACGGGAGGCGCAGCTCAGGGCATTCGGCGGAAATGTCCAGCCAGCAGGTGGAGGTCTGTGGGCAGAACTTGCCTGGAGGAGACCGTTTCCCCTTTGGTTTGTCATAAGTTGGAGGCCAGAGGCAGAATCGGTGTTCTTTTCATTACTGCTGGGTTTAGGACTGACTCGATCCTTGATTTCTCTTATTTATTTATTTATATATATATTTATTTTATTTTAAAATCAGTTTAGTTTTGTTTTTATTTTTATACTTATCCAACCTTTTGTTTTGCAACTTTCAAACCTATTTAACAGCAAAAAGATTTGTACATTGAAAGGCTCATGTACTCTTCACCTGTATTTACCAACTGCTGGCAATTGGTCACGTTTGCTCTTTGTGTATCTTCCTTCCTTCCTTCCTTCCTTCCATCCCTGCCTTCCTTCCTTCCTTCCTTCCTCCCTTCCTCCCTCCCTCCCTCCCTCCCTCCCTTCCTTCCTTCCTTCCTACCTTCCTACCTTCCGTCCTTTCCTTCCTTCCTCCCTCCCTGCCTTCCTTCCTTCGTTCCTTCCTTCCTTCCTTCCTCTCTGTCTCTCTCTGTCTCTTTGGGACCTCTTTGAAGGTAACCTGTTAGTCATCATGACATTTTAACCGACTTAACTACTACTTCCTTCCCCATGCATCTCCTAAGGACACGGTAGGGTTCTCAAACCTAAGGAATGCAACACTGATACGGTATTATCTAACTGCACTCCCTGTTGAGATTCCTCTAAGAGTCTCCAGAAGCATCCCTAAAACTTGAAGTTTTGAAATTTTAAACTTTTTTTACTTATCCAGAATCCAATCATGAATTAACCTGGGAGATTTTAACGTTTCAGATTTTTAACCCTTACCCTCTGGAGTATCTGATTCTTTAGGACTAGAATGGGCCTGGAAATCTGGATTTTACCAACTTTTTAGTGGGAAAAAATTCAAACCTTCAAGACAGTTATGAGAAAATTCGTTTAGATTCACCAGTTGTTTTGATGCCTTTGCCTTTTCTGTTGGTCTCTCTAGACACACACATACCATTTTATTTATTTATTCATTTTACTGCTGAACCACTTAATTAAATCATGATACTCTACCCCTGAATTCTTCAGCACATTTTTCCTAATTATCCCACTCAGAAAGTTTAACACTACTCACAGCACTGTTAACTGAAGTCCGTAGTCAAATCTTCCTAATTTACTCCAATGGTACCCTTTAAACAGCCACCTCCACCTTTGAATTGTTGGTCTCTCTTTTATTTCAAGTTTTTTTTTATTATTAAAATAGATTTTCTCCCACAAAGTCTCATGAGTAAACCAGATGCCTTTCCTCTAAAATATGTTGCTTTTTGTGATATTCTGTAGCTCTTATACGAGGTATGGATAAGGTGAAAATCACACTAAAGAGACACTTTTTGATCTCTTCCTTTACAACAGACCGGTAATTTAAATGTGCAAGTCATGAGAAGTTGGGGGAAAACATGCCGATAAAAACACAAGTACACTGGTTTTTGAAAGAAGAGGTTGAAGTCTTGGCAGGGCTGTTGGGTGGCAGAGGCATTAGATTTATTCCATCCAGTCGAATTTGAGGGAAGCATTAACTAGCTGGGAAACTTTTCGTGACTCATGGGAGCTAATGAAAATAGTCCTTAAAGTAATCAAAGTTATCTTGCTTTTCCTCTGTGATGTCTGCCACTAACAGACATTTAGTTGACATCCTGGACTTTGATTTCATGACTGTCCTTTTCACTGGCATAGTGTTTGAGCCAGTGACATGGCTTCTGTGAATGGTTGTGTCACAGGTCCAGTGATTGTGTAAAAGTGCTGAAGTAGACGTCACACTTCAGGATGTAAAGCATGGAAACCCTGTCAAGGTTCAACATTTTCCAATTTGGTGATATATTTAAAATATATATAAAATTAATACATTTTTATGACATTTCAAGAACAGGCAAAACTAACCTACGGTGAAAAAAAAGCAGAACAGTGGGGCTGTCCCTGCATTTGGGGTTGGTGTGGAATGTGGATGGTAAGGGCCATGAGAGAACTTAGGGGTGGCCTTAGTGTTCTGTGTCTTGATAGGGATTTGGGTTACACAGTATATAGTTTGTTTTTTTTTTTCAGATGGTAAAGACCTTTATTTATTTATTTATTTTAAAATTTATTTATTTATTTATGTTTGGCTGTGTTGGGTCTTCGTTTCTGTGCAAGGGCTTTCTCTAGTTGTGGCTAGCGGGGGCCACTCTTCATCGCGGTGCGTGGGCCTCTCACTGTCGCGGCCTCTCTTGTTGCGGAGCACAGGCTCCAGACGCGCAGGCTCAGTAGCTGTGGCTCACGGGCCTAGTTGCTCCGTGGCATGTGGGATCTTCCCAGACCAGGGCTCGAACCCGTGTCCCCTGCATTGGCAGGCAGACTCTCAACCACTGCGCCACCAGGGAAGCCCCACAGTATATAGTTTTGTGGAAGCTCAGGGAATGTACACTTAAAATTAGGGCATTTCATTTTATGTAAATTGTATGTAAAAATGATAAATATTGGACTGTGGTTTATGATATAGAAGCTGAAGTACTTAGGGGAAGTGTGTTAATGTCTATAATTTATTTTGAAATGTATTAGACATATGAAATGGATTAACGGATGGATACGGAGGGATGAATAGACATGCCATAAGCCAGATAATAAAATGTTACTTGTAGCATCTGAGTGATGCATACACGGATATCCTACGTAAAATTCTTTCACCTTTGTTGTGTGTTGGAAATTTTTGTAATAAAATATTTTGAAAATATTCATTGTTTTTTGAATCCTATGAAATAGCCATTTTTGTGGGCTCCATATGGTCAAATACTGGCAGTTTTTCATGGGTCCGCCCACCTTTTGTGGCTGCTTTATTTAGCAGGCTTTGTCTGGCAGGGTATCAGCATGAAGCTTCATTTTCCTCCAGTCATTGTGGTTAGTCGGACTAGATTAATCTCTGGGTAGCAGAGGCTCTTGACCATCTCTGGGACAGATTCCTTAATACCCTAGTCACTCTCCATTTCTAAAAGTCTGTCTGCTTTAAGTAAGATCTCGTTTTCAATGCAGAATTTCTTGTCTCCCGTTGGCAGGAAGGCAGGAGGGCCTGCAGTGGGGAAGTGGTATTTGCATTCTCTCCACGTGGTCTGCTTTGGGGCAGTGCCCTTCTTGCCTCTTCCAGGCTCTAGCTTGTCAGGAGCACTAGGGAAGGGAGAGGGAGAGAGGGAAAGACCTCTGTCCCCTCACTGGCCCCTATCGGAGTCTCCTGCTAGTTGATAAGATCACCTGGCCCCAATTGCCCACAAGTGACAGGCACCGAAACGCTTCCTCTGTGAGTTCTTTGGAAGGCCTGGTGGGACCTTCCCAGAGGATACGATGTCTTCCAGTCCTCCTGGGCATCCACTCCTGGCAGAGCACCTCGCCCTCTCTTGCTCTTGGAAGTCACATGCCTGGCAGTCAACGCTTTTGGGCGAGATGCTGGCGAGATGGTACAAACCCCTGTTCTCCCTTGCTGCCCTCTTCGGGCCAGGGGAAACTCACACCTTGCCGGGGGTGCAGACTTCTTGGTAGCCGCTGCCTTTCCTCTGCAGCCGTTCCTCCCTGCTTTTCCCGGCTCCTGCTCAGCTCTGCTGAGGGTGGGCCAGTCCCCAGGGCTGCCATCACTTCAGACCAGCTGGCCACAAATTTGAAGGTCCTCACAACCACCCTCAGGCTTGATAATTCCTGGGAATGACTCAGAATTCAGGAAAGTGCTCTATTCATCACTGCAGTTGCATTACAGTGAAAGGATACAAATTAGAACTAGCCAAAGGACGAGACTCAGGACAAAGTAGGAAGGTTCCGAACACAAAGCTCCCATCGTCCTCAGGGACATAAGTATTGCCTAATATGCACGGAGTACTGCCAACTAGGGGAGCTCATCCGAGCCTTTGGTACCCAGAGGTATTTACTGGGGCTCCATCACATGCTGCGGGCATGGCTGCCGTTAAGTGATACAGCCACACAGCCTGTCCCAAAGCTTCATCGTAAATCACATTGTTAGACTGTCCAATGACCAAAAGACTGTCCAATGACCAAAGCCTCCAAGCAAACAAATCACTCCTGTCAGGCAGGACATGCCAGGGACTTCCAAGCAGGCAAGGGCAAAAGCCAGAGCTCTCTTTGGCTGAAGTTTAATTCTTCACTATGCAATCCACAGTTACAGCTATTCTTGCTTTTTATTATTTTTTAAATCAGGTTCATTATTATTAATTTATTTAGTAAAGCGTTGTTGGCTGTCCCCAAAAATGTAGTGTGATGCATAATTGCATCAGCTTTGTGCCCTATAATTTTTTAAGACCCATATGTTTTGTAATTTACATGTGAATTTTCCCTATATTTTGTGCTACTGCTTTTATTTACTCCCTGCCTTCCCGCCCCATTTGCATCTATAGGGCACTTTGTTGTAAACGCTGAATTCTTTTGCCCTAGGAAGTGGGGACTCGTGGGGAAGGGTGGGGACTGGTGGGGAACCCATCTTTTGCCATCTAGATGGGTTAATGTGGAAGTGGGACGCAGCAGCAAATTGGTGGTGGTCCCATGTGATGGCTTTGTGACCTAGTCTCATTGCCTTGGAATTAGAGCTAAAAGGGTAGGCTAGGCTTTTCTGTTGTTTTTAGTTTTGAAAAAAAGAACTTTTTTTGTTGTTGTTGTTTTTTAACAACTTTTCACCTCACCACCTCAGTTTCTGAATGGACACCACAACTTGCTTTTTTGTTTTTTAAAATACATTTTTCCACTCCAGGTTCAGCAGGAGACTGTCTGAATTTCAATACCATGCTAATAGCTGTCCACACAGATCAATGATTGACTAGGTTGGGGGTGTTTTTTCCCATGAGACTAAGTCTTCTTTCTTTATTAAATTCTCTGTAGAAAGAATAACGGAGTTTAAAGAACTATCTCATTAGGCCTGGCATGAGCTTTTGGAATTAACTCCCATTTCTATTATGTTTTTAGCTTCTTACCGGTGGAGTTTTGGCCCATCACAGATTCATAAGGTGGGGTTGATGGACCCGTGTTCCGATTCAGGTGTCCCCTTCTGCAGTGAATCAGAGGTGATACAGACAGAGGCACAAGCTAGGGCAGTGGTTCCCCAGCTTGGGGTTCCAAAGAATAATAAAGATTCAAAAAAATATCTGGAGGCTGATTTAGATAGCTGTTGCTAATGTTTCTCTTTCCCTTATTTATCCTGATTCGAATGGAAATGGCTTTCTCAATTTTGTTTTACTAAATTCTCAAACCCACGGCAGCCCCTTGTCACTCCTCCAGCCACTCATGCCTTTTCCACACAGGACCGTTCAGGAGAGGTGTTAGGAGCGTCAGGTGTCTGACTGTCGGACCTGATGAATGGGCTACAGCATCTCCTTTGCGCTCAGGCCTTCTTGTGTTCAAGCTGGGTGTCATTCACCCAAGATTGATCAATGAGGAATTTATCTGACACGGAGCAATGAAGACTTGGTCATGGACCGATTTGGGTTCATCACCAGTATTTGGGAACCACTGGGCTTCTTTTTTGAAATAGCTCATTCTTAATGATTTATAGGTCTTTTCCTCTTATGAATGAATTTTAGGATCATTAAATTCCTGGAGATGAGGAAACCTGAAGTGACCTGGCATTTGTTGGACCATTTTTTGTGTCCCTTTGCTCTCTTATTTCTGAAGTGTAGGCAGGAAGAGATTTGATTACGCATATAATATCAAGGACTTGAGAAAGAATTTACCTACTTACTTAACAGATAGGTGCAGGGCAAATGTACATTAATGAACAAGGCAGGTTCAGTCCCTGGCTTCATGAAACTTGCATTCTGGAGTTAGAAAAAATTTGAGAAATTAATTATTGTAGTTGTCTACCAATGAAAGAACACTATGAAGAAGTACATTCTACAATGAGAGAATATTAGAAGATGTTTCCATTTAAGCCAAGTGGGAGGAGATAGCTAGGCTGGGACCGCAGTGCTGCCATCCCAGGAAGAGGGAATGGCGTGTGCAGAGAGCCTGAGGCTGGAAAGAGCATGGTGAGTTTTTTGTGGCTGGAGTATAGACAGCTTGGGGAAAGGACACGAAACTAAAGCCGGAGTGCTAGACTGGGGCCATGTTGAGTAGGGTCTTAAAGGCCACATTGTAGGTTTTAATATTATCCTAAGAATACTGTAAAGCCATTGAGGGATTTTTAACAGGGTAGTGATACAGTCAGATTTAAAAAATTATTCTGGCTGCTGTGTGGGGCACTAAAGGTTATGTTAAGGTATTGTAGTCGTCTAGGAAATGATGCTAACTTGGATTTAGATGATCGTAGGAAAGAGGCAGAAATATGGGCCATTTGAGACAATTTCCCACTTTTTCATGGCATGGCGCATACAAAAGAAATTTTTAAAAATATCATGCTGGGGTACATATAGGCAAGGATGACCCAAGTACTGAGGAGAATTCAAATCTTGGCATAGCTGTAATCCATTGGCCTGATGTAGAAACTCTGATTTGGGAGATGGGTGTTTGGGAAACAAGAGAGAATAAAGTCTAGGATGAATCCCAGGGTTTTGGTTTAAGCCGCTGGCTTGATGGAAGTGCTTATGAGATTTAGAACACTGGAGAGGAGGTGGGAAAGATGATGGGTCCAGTCGTGTATAAGCTGAGTTTGGGGTGTCCTTAAGTCACTCACATGGGATATTGAGTAGACAGGTATGTGAGCTTGAAGGAGAGAAAAAAACTAAGCTATCTAGAAGGTGGTAGCTAAAATAAATTAGGGAAAGGCCATAGGACCAAGGCTTCCGGAATTTCCATGTTTAAAAGTCAACTAGAGGAGAGTGAGCTAGCAAAGGAGATTGGGAATTAGAATTCCACAGAGGTCGAAGATGATTCTAGAGTAACGAAAGTCAAGGGAAGAGGATGTTTAAGAAGGAGGGAGAATTCTTCTGAGAGGACAAGTTAGATGAGGACTGAAAATTTTCGATTCGGTTTAGTGAGATGGATGTCATTGGTGTGACATTGGCGCCGCTACACTGGAGGCCCGTGCAGAAGCCAGATTGCAGCCTCTGGGTTGTAAGGAGTGAATAGGGGGTTGGAGAGTGAAAGCAGTGACATGATGGCCCTGCTGAGAATTTCACCTGTGACGGGGAGGTGGACGAGCAGGGGCTAGCTGTGGGGTTGAGGGAAGATGCAGTAAAGGCAGAGAGCTGGTGGAATGGGAGAGGGAAAAGATAGAGTATAAGGTGGCTGAGGAGGGAAGGGGCACGGAGGACTTAGGAGGGAAGCAGAGAATGAATGCAGGTGAATTTCGGCTTGTAATGGTTGGTAGAGCACAGCCATTGGCAGACAGCTCCTGGCTGATGGCTTTGTCTTCTCTGTGACGTAAGAGCTATGGCTTTTTTTTTTTTTTTTTTTTTTTGAGTTTGCAAAGATAGATGACTTTAGAGGCAGATAAGTTTGACATAGTCATTGTGGAATAGCTGTGTTTGTCCAGGGAGCCAATGATGGCAGATTGATACAGTGAAAGTATAGAGCAGCAGGGAGCTTAGTGAGTCTGGGAGTGATTGAAATAACGAACTATGGCCTCTTAAGGTGGATTTGGAAAGATGTGAAGGCAGGAGGGGAATGAAGAGGGGTGAGAAAAAAGGAGAAGCAAGAGACCTACAGGACCTAAGAAGAAATCGTTGAGTAAACAAGCTGGAACAATGGGAAAGTCGTGATCAGAGTGGATGTTTTCTTCTTTGCTTAGGTATTCAATAGAACCTAAACCTTTGCCTGTAGAGGTAGTGTTCCTTCTACCTGGGAACAGCTGAGCTGGTGTGTTTAAGGAGATTTTACCCAATGTCTGCTGAGTTGTCTTTTGTTACTTCTGTAATACTGGCTGTTTAATGTTGGGTTTAGAATGGTAAAACATGCTCATGTTTGCTTTGGAGACTATATATAGATGAAAGGTTTTTAGTTTTTGTTTTAAAGAACTGTATTTTTGCTATCTCACGATATCCTGCAGTCCTTATGATGCACCCAAACAAGCAGAGCTTTCTTAGCAGGATCTGTTAGGATGGTTGTGCTAGGAGAGCTGCAGAGATATTTCAGCAAGAATGAAGATGTGATTAGGAAGGTGAGTTAGGTTGGGTTTGTGGTAAGGTCCATGGTGAGAATGTAAGGACTAGTGTGGATATAGAATGGAAGGGGAGAAGGTCACTGGATGGATGAAGAAATGAAGGAAAGAGAACCTGACATGTTGGCCACACAGCTGGACATGAAATCCTATGGTTATGGCTGGAACTGAGGTGAAGAAGTTTTCACTGAGGGGAGAGGTTACTGCACACAGGTGATGACAGTGATGGGGCAGGTGGAGGGTAGTATCATTGGACAGCATGGACCTTGGGGGAACAGGGTTCTGTTGTTTTTTTCTTTTTTAGGTGGTAAGGAATGATGGTCTGGAACTTGGTAAAAGCAAGAGCTCCTTTCCCCTGCTCCAGACCCTGAGAATTAGGGATGGCTAGTGCAGGCAGTAGTGCAGTCGTTCTCTTTCTGTGTGGTCCCTAGACCAGCGTCATCAGATTACCTGGGAGCTTATTGGAAATACACATTCTCTGGCCCCTCTGCAGACCTACAGAATCAAAAACTCTGTGGTGGGCTCAGCGTCTGTTTTGACCAGTCCTCCAGGTGACTCTAAAGTTTGAGCAGCACTTTTGATTGTGTGATTGGGTGAGCGGAGGAAGTCATCACTTCACTCCATGAGAACTCTGATGGGTTTTCACCTGGTCGGTTTTGGAGGCAGGGAGAGCGCTGGACTCCGTGGACATAGATCTTGACTCTTGTGGTCTCCAGTGGTGTCAGGTTGAGAGTAATAGTCTCAGAGCACATTGCAGAAGTTTGGTCTTTGCTTGGACCTAGGAGTTGGCTATTAGTTTCAGCAGCTACCACAAGGAATAGTTAATACTACTGTAGTCCTCTTTGCTAGGGTTTTAAAAACATGATTGCAATATGCAAATTTTATCTATTTAAAAGCTTTTATAAACATTTCCCATCATAAAAATGAATTGTTATTATAAGAAATAGTTACTTGCAAATCAGGATTTCTTTTTCCTTAAGCACTGGGATGGATTAAATGTTATTTCAGAGAGATTCATTCATCCTAATCGCCCTATCCAGAATGACAGGTATGCCATTATTGCAAAATTGAGGAGGGAAGAGATTTGATTGAAATAACTGTAAAATTGTTGCAAAAAACAAAGGAGAAGGTTAACTCTAGGATGTGTGAATATGTGTGATAAAGATTTGTGGAGGAGGAATAATTGGAGCTGCGTGGAAGGAGCCTCAGTGGTGAGGCATACGCATACTTAGTAGCTGTGATTCTTGTCTCAGTTCAGTGTTTGGCCCCAGACCCGGAATTTAGGGTGCAGCTGGCCTTGTACAGGCCCATAAAGGGAAAGAGGAAACCCTAGCAGCCCCTGCAGTCTTGGTGGCAGGCTAGGATCATGAAAAGAGCTGTGAATTGGAGATGAGGAGACTTATGCACGAGTCCAGATGGATTCAATCAAAATGTGTTGCATGCATGACTTCAACAAATATTTGCACACCTCGTTTGTGCCAAGACACTTTTTATAGGCAAGGAAATCGAGGCTCAGAAGTTTGATGACTTCCCTCAAATCAAAGGTAATGAAGCAGCTGGAATTGAATCCAGGTCTCTTAAGTCTGAAACAGGCTACCCGCCATGTAAGTGTGGTGGCTTGGTTTCCAGTGCTCCCAAGACGGGCCTCTTGTCACTTTCCCTCTCCCTCTGAAAACAACAAAAGAAGCTTCTGAAATATTTGTCTGGTAAATCTGTGTGCTGGTTGGTCATCTATCTTAAACCCCTGTCAACAGATGATTCACTATTCAACATTTTAGCAGGCACCGACTTCAGTGGGACAGATCCTTGAGGAAAGGAATGGCTCTTGGTCAGAACACCTAAGACCCTGGTCAGGTTTGATTAGTTGTCCCAGCTGCCCTGTTCACTCTGTCCCAGCTCTGAGCCATCACATATTGGTATCTTAGGTTGCTGACTCCTTGTCAGAACATTTAACTGTTTCATTTGCATGTGAAGCATTGTTTGACTGAAAAAAATTAAGACTCATAAAGAACTTTGAAAGGTTGCTCCCTCACTCTGGATACAATTTGTGCTAGATTAGTTTAGTGTAACTGATCAGAGCTCTGATGAATTCTGTGAGCTGCCAGTCTTAAATCAGTGAAGAAATTGGGCTGGTTTTATTTCCCCAAAGAGAATATTTGGAGAGGGGACTGGAGGGAAGTTGAAGAAAATCAGAATGCGGTTGTGCAATGGCTTTCCAGTTCCCTGAGATAGTGGTTCCTAGATGATACTCTTACTGATGAAGAGTTCCTCCTTTCCCTGTCTCCTCATTCCATGCTTCCTTCCCAGCTCTCTCTCTCTCCTTCTCTAGGGAAACTTTTTTTTTTTTTGGGGGGGCCACGTCACTCGGCTTGTGGGATCTTAGTTCCCTGACCAGGGATCAAACCCGGGCCCCCACAGTGAAAGCATGAAGTCCTAACCACGGAATTCCCTGGAAAAAGTTTTTGATTGTTGCTTCAGTTTTGCTGTTGAGGGAATTAGTCTTGGGATGGTAATGCCTGTGAATCAGAATTCTAGAGCATTAATCCATTTCTTACCATTTAGGGTTCTGTTTCATTCAAACAAACTATGTAATGGACTTTTCATATAGGCGTTTGATTAGATTCCGAAGGGTCAATTCAAGCTGTTGCAGGGCCTGGGGCCCACATTTTATAGCAAGACTTGTTTCAGTTTTGAATGATTTGGTACTCGTGCTAAAACCATTCAAGACTGATTCCAAAAACACCCAAACTGGCAACGCATTTGTTCCATTTTTTTTTCAGCATGCCTGATATTTTTTAGGGTTTGGAACTGGGGGATAGGACCAACCCAGAAAGGAATCCCAGCAGTGGGAGAAAGGCTGTCGGACTGTTAGCAGAGAGAGTATTGCAGCCTGAGTGATTAGCAGTATTTGGCCATGAGGAAGAGGCTTCTAAAAATAACTGGTGAGCAGAGCTTGCAGTCAGGTCCAATTTCAGTTCTAGAGGCCTTGCCCGAGGAGCCACTGGCCAGTCCACAGCTCTGGTAACGAAGGGCCTGTGGTGTGCCTGATACCTGCTCATAGGGCTTTGGTTTTTTTTCTTCCATATATATTATTAATGGATTGAAGAAATCAAAATGGCAGAAGGTAAAGGTATATTTTTATTGTTTGGGTTAAAAGTGACTTGGGATCTAGCCGACAATTTTTAGCTTGGTTTTCAATTGTGCGCTGTTCAAATATTTTTGGCTAAGTGCTTTGACTGCATCTTCTACGTTTTCTATTTTGAACTTCTGGAGACCTCGATGTTTCAGAATAGTTTAATTTTTCATGGACTAATCTGTCTGTAATATGAATATTAAGTTTTAGTGTCTTAACTTAGAGTATCTTTTATTGTATCGTACTACCAGAGAGCACATTTTACAAACTTCAGAAAAATAAACATGTGGTCTGTCTTGGTCTTAGACGTTAATTACAGTGAACTTAAAGAATTGTGTGCATTCAGATCTCATGTAAAGTTATAGGAAATTTAAGGGCTTTATAAGTCCCTTCTTGTATTAATGAGCACACTTAGTTGGCTCAAGCAGAGACTTACTATATGTGGAAATGGACCTAATTTTTGTGAAGCAGGCAATAAATGCAAAGAAAAGACATTGGGATTTTATTTTGTTTTTTAAATCAAATCATTAACCTTCAAGCGTTCTTTAATGATGTGTTGATTTACATTTTTGTATGTGTTTGTTTTTGCTTTTCTTTGTAAGTTAAGATTGTCTTTTCATTTAATTGAAGGCAAGCTATATTGGCTCATTATATTGAAAATGTATTTAGGAAAAATAAAATAGACATATTAAAGACTGCTTCCAACTCTCAGCTGCCCGAGCAGCCGCTGGAAGGATTCTATTATTAGTATAGAGATTATGAGTATATCTGCTTTGAACACTGTTTTAAATAAATGGTTAGAATGGCTTACTTGACTTTTCTGATAAAGTGGCTCATGGAGCCGTGAAGAAGAATATGAGATATCTATCGGACTTTTAGTTCTTTTAGAAGGCATTTCTCCTCTTCTGCGTGGATTGCTTAACGGACATAGTGAGGCAAAGTCAGCTGTTACTTCTGACCCACCTTTAACAGTTCATGGCTCCTAAAGGGTGACATATTGTAATGTAGAAAAATAATCAGTTTGATGAATTGCTTTTATGGTTTTTTAGAACTTTAAATGAGTATAATTTGTGTATAAATATGAAATCACCAGCATAATGCTTACCCAATCTCATAAATGGTTATTTGTAATTCACTTAGTTGTACTTCCAGTTAAGTAACTGACTAGTGCTCAGGTGCTGGGGGTGCATCTTCTATTTTCCCTTTTCTAACCAAATAAATAAAATTTCCGATTGTCCCTAGCCCAGTCTTCATTTTGGGGAGACTCATTCCATTGATCACCATGGTAATTTTCTGTGTTTGGTAGTATGTGAGAGCGTTTTCTGATTTGATGGGTCAACGTGGAAAAAAGAATGAATCACGTAGTTCTTGCCATATTCTTAACCCTCATTAAAAAAAATCTTTTTGATTAATCCCTGGGACTATAGGTTGACTATGGAGCCAGAAATGAAATGAAAATTCTTAGATTTATTCTGATTTTAGAACTACTAGATGTTCTTCCAGAATATGTTTGGAACACAGTACTGGTTTCAGGTGTGCTTGGGGAGTTTTAAACTTTCTCGAAGGGTTTATCTTACTCTGCTTTTTTCAGTTTAGTTGGACAGAAACTGATCTGCCCTATGGGACTAGGTACACCATATTTACAAAGTGACACATCAAGAGTGTGCTATTTAGTGTCAATTAAAAAGTTTCCCCTAGAAAAGATGTCTCAAGAAAGACTCCTTTTTTTTTTTAAATTTTAATCAGTCATCAGTTTTATACACATCACTTTATACATGTCAATCCCAATCGCCCAATTCAGCACTCCTTTTTATAATTTACTGTTTTGTTCCTTTATGGAATTGGTAAATATTAACAGTAAAAAGATTAATACTACTGGAGTAACACCTCATTTATTTGACATTATAAAGGGATGGATAAAATAATGCTAATTACTTCATGTTCTAGCTAAACAACATTTACTCTTTTTTTTTTAACATTTACCTTTTAAGCGATAAATCCATTTAATAAAAAAATATTTTGAATGAAAATCTTTCCAAAATTTATTGTACATTTCTTGCATTCTTAAACAGTTTTAAAACAATAGTTTAATGACAGAATTAATATGATTCATTATTACCTTGTACTAAAGATTATTTTAATAGTTAAGGACTATAAGTTTAATAGTTAAGGACTAGTCAGGGTTGCCAGTGAGCATCAATCATAAATGGCCTCCTGCCACTCTTCAGGTTCTGTGTCTACTCGTGCTGTATTCAAACATTTTATAGGCCTGCCCTCCATCAGCACTTGTTGCTTTAACTCCTTTGGGTGAGGCTGTCTCTAAAGTCTATTCTTTAGTTTTGTGCAGTGAGTTAGGAAACTTGATTGAAGTTGTTAGCATGATGTCTAAAATAAATGTGAATAGATTCTAGGTAAAGATGTATTCTTTACTGTCTTTGGCTTTCTCTCTCTTTACCCTTCTAATCCCTTCTCTCTGTTTTGGTATATGCATTTATATAATTTTTTTTAAAACTCATTTCCACTTTTTACTTATATTTGGTGTTGCAGGTTAATAACTTAGACGAGTGTTACGAATTAACTTGGATAAATGATACTTTCCTTTTGAGAATCTCAGGAATTTTCCCCCTCTGTTTCTGCTTTAAGAAAGAGATAGAGGGCTTCCCTGGTGGTGCAGTGGTTGAGAATCTGCCTGCCAATGCAGGGGACACGGTTTCGAGCCCTGGTCTGGGAGGATCCTACATGCTGCGGAGCAACTGGGCCCGTGAGCCACAACTACTGAGCCTGCGCATCTGGAGCCTGTGCTCCGCAACGAGAGGCCGCGATAGTGAGAGGCCCGCGCACCGCTGTGAAGAGTGGCCCCCGCTCGCCGCAACTAGAGAAAGCCCTCGCACAGAGACGAAGACCCAACACAGCCAAAAATAAATAAATAAATAAATAAGTAAGGGAAATTTAAAAAAAGAAAAAAAAAAAAGAAAGAGATAGAAATGGAGAAAGAATTGGACTTGGAATTCAAATTATTATTTTGTTTTATTAGCTATTTCTTTATAAGCTTATTTCAAATAGCATCGTCTGAGGTGTACTTTTATTGAGGTACACATTTTGAAAACTTAATTATTGAGTAAAAAACTGAGTCATGTCTGGCACATATGTGCTGAATAAAATATATTAAATGAATGAATAAAATGTTGAACTATATTTTTTTGGCCTTATTATTTTCTAGTTTATCAGGAACAGTACAAGAGACTGGTATCAGTTACAAAATATCCAAGAGGAGATAAGACAAGAACCCAGTTTTCCTGCCATTTTAGCACTTATTTTAAATAAAAAGTTTAAGTTTGATTCTTAGATAATAAGTAGCCAAGGGAGGAACATCCTTAGTCACTATTATAGTTCCATATTTAGAAGGCATTATTCTTTTTATAGTTAGTATTCTATACAAATGAGTAATGTGCATATATTGATTTGTTGTATAGAAATAAAGGTTTTTTAAAATACTGTCTTAAAAAATGTCTTCATGTTTGTAGAAGTTCAATAAATTAAACACACAACACTGTTACTGAATCTGTGGTGCTCCCCTTCCCACAGAAGCTATTTCTTTTCTTTTTAAAAATTATAGTGGTGCTTTATTTTATATTGTTCTTCGTATAGCTTCTATCCTTAAGACACATAAAATTTTGGAAATCATCAGTTTCCCTCACCAGCATTGCAGAAATTTTCACCCAGTCTCCACTCCGGTGACTATGTTCAGATAATAAAACAGTGGAGCCTATTTTAAGTGGATTTAATAAGTAACATTGTGATCTGTGCCCAGCAGGTACTTTTTTAAATGTATAAGTTTTATTTTTATATAGCCAGCTTTTAGGAGACTTTTAATAGATCATGTGAGGAAAAAGAAAAAAGAAACAAATTAGATGGCCGGATGTTATTTGGTAAAGCGTACTTTTGTAAATTCACCATGTGATTATTTATAAATCTGGCCCTTACTGATGGGTCTGTTAATATTTAAAGAACACTAGAAAAGGAGATTGACTTTTTCTTTAAGAAGGAATTTTGTTTGATTTAGTTAATCAATTTATATACTTAAATATAGATATATAAATAAATATGTGTATGTTTGAGTGTGTATATCCACAAGCATAACGTACACACTCTAAGACTGATTCAGTTTTTATGACCCCTTTTGAAAAGTTGATCTAGTGGTTGGTTTAAAAAATCTGTATATCTTTTTAACAAGAAGAATTGATAGCATGTTGTTGATTTAAGCCACTGGAAAATTACTACCAGTATTCCCTAATTAGAACTGGATTTAGGAATCAGGAAGCAGGTTGTAGATGAGAGCTAGTGAGGTATCTGAAATCATGTAATTTGGCCCATTCATATTTCATATGGAGCAAGGAATTCAGGACCATAGAAGTCAGGGCTTATTCCTGGCTCGACCCACCTTATGCTGGTGGCTTTGGGTGAACCATTTCATCTTTTTTCTATAAAACAGAGATGATTATTCCTGTCCTTACCCCCACTGTTGTAGTGGACACTTGGAAATATTTGGGGGTGTTTTTGTTTGTCATAATCACTGGGAGCTGCTTACCTGTGGGACCAGAGGAAAGCAGGAATGCCAGCTGCCCTGCAGTGTGAGGAACAGTCACACAGGATGAAGAATTGTCCTGTTTAAACCCAGAAACACCCTCTTGAGAAACACTGAGGGGACCCTTGTGAGAATCGCGTGCACGTAGAGGAGGTAACGTGCTCCAGCAACGGAAGATAGCATCCTCCTTTCCTACTTGCTTGATAAATTTTTCCTTTTCCCAAAGGGCATGTTGAGATATGACATATTCTTCTAATTTGTTTATTAATATTTAATATTTATCATATTCCTTTTTAAGAGAAATTTGAGTTTTATGGTCCTTTTAAGGACAGTGTTGACCATTTTCTCTTAGTATGACTTGACTATCATTATTTTTGTTTATTTTTGGCTGTACGAGTATTTCCAGAAGAGTATAACGTATACTAAACATATCAAATGTTTGATACATGACACTTCTGGTGGACAGCACTTTACAAAACTGTATCCTACGTCGAGACCAATTACGAAAACCTTTCCCTTTTTCCCTGGGTCCCAGTGGATCTTGTGGAGGAGGACTGAATTGCACTGTTTGGCTTCTCTTCTTCCCTGACCTCTGTTTCCTATAAATAGTTTCCTTCCTTCATCTCTGTCTCTCTGGCTAAGAATATGAAGTGTTTTGGGGGGAGCTTCTTCTATGGCAGTTACGGTTTTCAAGATTCTACAGAAACTAAATGCGACAGAAAAAAAAGGCTTTGGCTACATTTATGATCTCTTTAAGTTGTTGATATGCTCTGAACTTTGAAGGAGGTTATATTTAGGTTGTTTAGATAAAGAACTTGGAAGGAATACACATATCAATTTTTATTTTAAAAAAATCGCGAACCCATTAGTAGTTTATTTCTTTCGTTACTTAGAAGTTAGGGTCATACATATGTGGTATTGAGGCTAAGCATAGTCTTTTCCATTTTTAAAATCTTTATTTTGTGTAACATGATTTAAGAATTTAAGTGAAAACTATTGATAGTTTTGAAGTGATTTACCATTGGAAGTACTCTCAAATTCCTGGAGAAATATTTCAGTGAAAAGAGGTTCAATAAACTGTTTTCTTCTTATATAATGACATTGTCCGTCTGTTTTATTTTTTTTAACAGAGGCAAAGCATGGAGGACACAAGAATGGGAGGAAAGGAGGACTTTCTGGAAGTTCGTTTTTCACGTGGTTTATGGTCATTGCATTGCTCGGAGTCTGGACATCGGTAGCTGTGGTCTGGTTTGATCTTGTTGATTACGAGGAAGTGCTAGGTAAGGATTTTCATATTGTTTCTTATTGGTACTGTCAATTCTGTAGCCTCTCAGTGGTTCTCAGTAGGGAAGGAACAAAAGGGGATGTTATCAGGGTTACCTTGCTGTGGTACTTTCAACTTCTTTGAACATGATCTGTCATAGAAAAAAATAGGCTTTATATTGTCTATATATCACACCAAAAAGTTTTAACAGTACGTACTCTTGTGACATGCAGTACTCTGTAATTTCTATTCTATTTTGTTGTATTATGAATTTTTAAAATACTGGTCAGGAGCCACTGAATTTATTTAAGGACCCATGAATGGATCGTAAACACAATTTGCAAGACCCTGCCTTAAAGAGAGCATTTCCAAGCACACGCCTCTGTGTCCTTGTTGGAACTGTTGTGTGTGGATGTGAGTGTGTGTGTGTGCGTGCATGTGCATGTGTAGGTGTGGCCTGTAGGATGTTCTGAGGAAGTTGCTGTGTTACTTCTGATAGTTGTCTTCCTTTCCTCTCCATTTCCTTTTCTCTCCCCATAATCACTGCAGTTTTTCACGGTTTTTTACATTAATGATTCTTTACAAAAATCATTATATTATTATAATTAATTATTTATAAGAATCATTTTTTGGAGTCATACTTTTTTTTTTGTTTCACCTGACCAAGTCTCTTTTTGTAATTGAGGTAAAATTCAATATTGTAAATATGTAAAAATGTACAGTTCACTGTTTTTTAACATATAATTTTGTGCTGTCATCATTATTAATTTCAGAATATTTCCATCCCCCTCTTCTTCTTGTCTCCTGGCAAGCACTAATACACTCGGTGTATTTGCCTATTCTGGCCATTTCATGTAAATGGAATTATACAATACGTGGCCCTTTGTGTCTGTTGTTTTGCACTTAGTGTAATGTTTTCAAGGTTTGGTACTTGCTCCATTTTATGGATGAATTATGCTCCATCGTATGGATTCACCACATTTTGCTCATCCTTTCATCATTGATGGACATAGGGGTTATTTCCACTTTTTGGCTGTTGTGAGTAAATGGCCTTCCTTTCTAATAATCCAGTGAAAGATGTGGACCTTTTCACTGAAAAAAATGCACACATTTTTGAAAAAAATGCACACACACTGTACATTCTCTGTATGTACAGTGTCGCAGAGAAAATCCCCTCCCTTCCATAGACCGTTCTGCACTTTTGCTTTACTTATTAGATTATAGCCAGCCATCTTTCTGGGGGGAAAGGCAAAGAATAACAAAACACACATGTAATCTGCCTTTTGTTAAAGCTTCTTATTTTTACTATTGTACTTCGAGGAAAGTGTCTCCGAGTAGATTGATAAGAGTGATAGAGGAAGAGTTTTAGTTTGGAGATGAACTTCTGAGTAGATCTGTGCTTTTGTTAACTTATGTTGGTGATGTTGCAAAGCAAAGTCTATTAGACAAAAGAAGAGATTTAAAAGATGTGTACATTTAAGCTCAAGTAACAATTTTCGTGTTTTTGTATGCATGCAGCCAAAGCAAAGGACTTCCGTTATAACTTATCAGAGGTACTTCAAGGTAGGCTATTGGAGATGCATTTTAAGTCTACTTGTGTTAGTCTCTAAAACCTCACCCTTGGTCTACTATTTTAGTTATCACCTGCATCAGAGAATGTACGTGGTAGGACCAATTTTCCCTCTTAAATTTGTGAGAAAGTATAGTATTTTCTATCTTTTTATTGTTATTTGAACTCTGTGCTCTACGTAGCCTCAACTGCAGACCAGCGCTTTTCACTTATATTTTCTTAGCTATAGAAATGATAACTCCCTTATCTCTACATTATTACTGTTACTGTCATTTTCAACGTGTATGTGCTTTGTCAATCAGACTTCTACATAGCAGGTTAACAATATTTTCCTAAGTGGAACAAGGGCTCTGGGAGGGTCTAGGTTGGTCATAGCAACTCTACTCCCAAAGTTCTTCCTGCTGTTGTGCAATGTTTTAACTTCCTTTTTTTTTTTTTAACATCTTTATTGGAGTTAACTTAGTTTTTATTAAAAAATGATGGCAGTAAGGGGGGAAAGTGGCGGGGGGTGGTGGTGGTGGGATGAACTGGGAGATTGGAATTGACATATATACACTAATATGTATAAAATAGATAACTAATAAGAACCTGCTGTATAAAAAATAAATAAAATTCTATAATTCAAAAAAAATAAGTAAAAATAAAAAAAGCATTGCTTAAACAAACAAACAAACAAACAAAAATGGTGGCAGCGCTGCCGACTGGTGTTTTAGTACTGATGCTGTATTTGTAAATGTGGTTTAAATATTGCTATTTAAAATATTGTTGTTTAAAATGTTAAATTAATAAGTCTCTTCACAGCCATTGCCCAATGATGAATTATGAACTGTGTTGATTTTAGGATGTTTTTAGGGAACTGAATGTATTTGACTTACATTTGAAATGCTGAACCAGTGCTCTGAGATGATAAAGTTAAAATACACATTTACTATTCTTGAAGGAGGAAGTCTCTGCTAGTATTGTCTTCTCAGCTTGTCTGTTCTAAGCCTTATTTTTTTTCTTAGTAGTAGGTGGCCAGTGCTAATTACATTTTTAAGTAGGATAAGTGTAAGTTTTCCTTTGTAGTTTCAGAAAGCCAGTTTTACATACTTTATTTCCAGAAGTCTGTTTTTAAAGGTTGATTCATGATGCTTCTACCATAAATCATTATTATGAAACGTAAAATTAATCATCCTCTTATTTTTAGTACTTATACTCGATGTTAATTATATATGGTCTTTATTTGAGGCTCAGTGGGTGTTCTTTTGTTTTGAGTATTAATGGTGTGAGGAACTTCTGTACTTTAGAAACATTAAATTTCATGTAACTGTTAGAAATGGATCTGTATTATTCCTTATATATGTTGAAAATTTTACCTAAAAGATTTTTAGCAGTAAAGTTAAAAAAAACTATTCTGAAATGATTAAATCTCAGGGTATTGTTAAGCCCTTAAAGAAAATATTATCTGAGTTATATTTCTTAGATTTGTTAGGTGAATATTTCCTCAATCTCTAAGTGAACTGCCTTCATTTTTAAGTGAGATTATCATTGGCACGGCTTTTAAGGATGAAAGGAGCAAAGAGTTGCACTGATTGGTTGCATTAATGGCCGATATGCAGGACTGTAAGAAATAGTAACACCTTATTAAATTTGTTTTTCCTTTTGTTCCCATATCCGTCTTTCCTTCCCCTCTTGTAGGAAAACTGGGAATCTATGATGCTGATGGTGATGGAGATTTTGATGTAGATGATGCCAAAGTTTTATTAGGCAAGTACACATTTTTTTTTTTTTTAATTAGTGGTGCTAAAATGTTGGAAGCAAAATAATATCGGGTTGACCAAATGAACCTTTTGGCCAACCCAATATTTTAGCCTTAGTAATGTTTGTGTCAGTCATTTCCATTTTATGAAAGATATTTTCCCACTTAAATATTTATTTCATCCTTGTTGGGATGTTGAATGGCTTAACTATTTTTCTATAAACTCTCACATTTCAACTTACTGTTACAAATGGATAAGTATATAGCTCCTGCACAGATATTATAAGTAATATAATTTCATATGTGTTCTTAGATTTAAAGCACTTTATATTCTGAACTTAACATTTGAACATGTAGATAATGTCCTAGTCTGTTTTCACATATGGTAATGGCGAGCATTCTTTAGCATCATTTGACATAATTCAACGTCCATTTGAAAATGTAAATTTCTGAAGGCTTACATAAATTCATTCTGAAATAAAATAGTGGTAGTAAACATCTTATAATGTCCTACGACTATTTGAAAGGTAACATTAAAATATAAACTAGTAGTCTTTGGCCAGGTTTCTTGATTTTTGTAAGTCTTGGACCCTTCTCTTTTATCACCAGAATTACCTGTCTTTAACATTGAGATTTTTTTTATAATAGATAAAGATGTGATATTCCTTCATTTAATTTTAAAATACTCTCATACTAGAAAGGATGGTGCTAATTTTAATATGCAAATTTTATATAATCTGGCCTGGTGAGATATGTATTTCTGCTTGTTAAACAGCATCCTTTCCTTTGTTTTAGTATGTAGTGTAATATGCATTAAAACATTTTATACTAAAGTCTTTAGAAAAATAACAAATATGGCAAGGTTTACATACTAAGCTTAATAGAATAATGGCACAAATTCTTCCTAGACACACAATTTTGTGTATATTTTATGGATATGAAAAAAATGGGAGGTGCATCTGTGTTGAAATGTAATAAAACTTCTTAATTTTGACGTTGTTTTCTTGTTACTGCTCAGTGAGAATTATATTTGCTACTTAACAGTGAAAGCTTCCTATACCCATGAAATTTCTTTTCCTGTCTTAACCGTAATAGAATTTTCTATATAATTTTGTCATTATATATCTAAATTTGGGTTTCTATAAATATGGTAAATTCTCAGAAGACTATAATCCTAGGCATGTGTAAGAAAGAAAATTATATAGACCTTATTTCAGAATGATGCTAATTTGGTTGCCTATAAATGGTTTATTACTTCATTTTGTTACTTTTCTTTAAATGACAGATTCTGAATAGCAAAGCTTTTTGTTTAAAAAATAACTTCATGTGAGCCGTTTCCTCATTTTTAGAAATAATATTACTTATCTACTGTATTTTGTTGATTTTTTTAAGGGGGGAGGTGCTTAAAATCAGCTATCTGGTCTGTCAGGAAACGTCAACTATTAAAAATTAAAACATGTTATTTCTTCTACAGCACACATTGATTTCTATTGCAAACTTACATGAATAACTTGATTTTTAGTATTTTAGATTTCAAAAATTTATTCCCCTTAATATTTTTAAGCAACCTTTAAGTGTTTAATTAAATGTAATTTAGAACATCGCCATTTGCGGGTAGCCACATATGTGGTATGGGCAAATGGTAACTTGTTCCTTTTGCAAGAATCATATACTTGGAGACAGAACTCAGTTGGTGAATCTGAGTGTTCATTTGGTAATTTGACTATTAAATGCACAAAGGCTAAGATAAACTATTTTACTGTGTGTATGTACAAATTCGCAGTTGGCTTGTGGCTTTGGTAAAGATGAAAGAAACTAATGTAAGCTGTTTGTCCTCTGACCTTATTCTGTAGTGTTTGAATTCTCTGCATGAAATACAACCTTGATAGGAATTGAATTTTATGACTAAGGTTCTTTTCTACTTCGCGAGGTTATTGTAGCCTAGTTGTGCCTCTATTACTGGTGGATGGTTGCAAGAACCAGGTGAAATTCTGGCCTTGCTGGGCTCTGTATGTTCAGGGAGAGATTACGGGGGAGCAGATTCAGTGAGAGTGTAACCCAAAAGGAGCCAGCTCTCTGGGGTACGTTCTCATTGGAGAAGCAGCTCAAGGGTAAGGGCTTTGGATTAAGGCAGAGGGAATCCCTGGGGAGGGATGAAAGTAGAAAGTCAGAGATTGGGTGAGAGCTAGGCATGGCAGGTGTGGTAATAGTTATGCTGAACTTCCATAGGTTTGGATTTATCTCATTAGTATTTCTTTCTGGAGTCTTAAATTTGCATATATCTAAATTTGATCAGTTTGAGGAAATGTACACATTCATGTTTACATTTCTTTTACATTTCAAAGTTTGCTTTTATGAACTATAAAGAGAATGAAATATGTGAGTAAATCCAGATCAATAGCCATCATTAATTTTATTATTTCTGGCCATGGCCCTTACAATATACTTTGAAAATATTCTAAGCCTGGTCTTGTTTACATTCCTTCCTACTTTTGTGGCCAAATTATCTAAAATAAAATGTCTTTGATTTTGGTTTGGATGATTGAAAGCTACATTGTCTCATAATGTATTCTTTGAAAACTTGTTTCCCAAATAAATCAATAGGAAAGAGGACTAAATTCTGAGTAACATTTTCTTAGAGTAACACCACCTGTGGATTACATAGTTATCCTTTTGCCCTGTGACTGGCACCTAGCTGGCACCAGCTATGGCCAGAGAACAAAAGGGAAGGCAATCCCTAGAGCCTTGACAAACGTTTGTAGACTTGACAGATGCCTGAGTGAGCAGGAGGGAAGGGAGGGCTGGATCTTGCCCAAAGGCAGGCACATGCGGCTCTTTGTTTCAGGCCTTCTTTTAGAGGTTAAGGAATTATAAATCCAGAACATATTTTCTTTTTCTCTTTGGACTAGTACTTTTGTCTTAAGAACCACAAAAATGTTGCATAGTTGGGTAATTAGTTTTGCTCAAATACTTTTGCATATTTGTTGCATACTTCATCCTGTCATGCTGAAGGGTGGTAAAGTTTTATATTTTATATTCAGTACTTGGAAGTACTTGTATTGGAAAATGGAGGAAAAGAAAAATGTTTATTCTAAATATACAGCTGTAGAGTTTTTGGACAAGAAGAAGAAATAGTGTTATTCCCACAGGGGCTTGGGTGGGAATACAGATCTCCGTTCATAGCACTTGTCAACTGTTCAATTCAGTGAAGAAACATGCTGGGTTGGTCAAAAAATAATTTAAATACCGACTGAAGTTTGTGGGGTTCCCCCCCCCAATGCATGAAGAATGGCGCAATGTAGTTCTTCTATGGACTAATGTGGGGAAAATTCACTATAATCTTTAACATTAAACTAGTTGTCTTATTATTATCCCTTACCTGCCAATCTTGATTGCTGGTAGTTATGCTGTGTGGACAAATTCTGTGTTGTCAAAGCCAGAAATACCAAATTAGGTGGTTATAATCCGAAAAGCTCTAAAATCATAGATGTGCATATTTCTTACAGCCTGTCTTTTTTTTTTTTTTTTTTTCTCCTCAAAATTATGGATCTTACTGTATAGAACTTGACAGTTCTATTGGTGGCCTTTGATACCTGCTGGACCCAAGAGACCAGTCTTACCCAAAGCCAATTCTTCACAGGAAAAAAACAAGTGATAAAAACGATATATACACTGCTTTCTTTCCATATGGGGGTCTGGGGTCTTTGCAGTAGAAGCTAATTTCGTGAGCTGATAGGGAGAGAACTCTGGAATGTTCCTGTTGCAGGTGACTGGCCTTGATCACATCTCATATTGGTAGGCTGAGCGTATTGTTATTAATAGCTGACTCTTATTGTTGGTCAGAACGACAGGACCACAGGTCAGTAACCGGAGCATTATAAAGCTCACATTTTCTAGTTTTAAAATGTAAGTTGTTGATCTGGTATAATTTGAGCACGTTGGTGCCCATCTGTGGAGGCTGAACGGTTACCCTGCTAGTCATGTTAATTCCAGAGTTTCCTAAACTAACTCCAGCTCCTAAAGGGAAAAGTTTGAGGAAATGAACATTTCTATTTTCAGTGAATATTTATTGACATATGTAAATGTTTGTATAATCAACTCTCGATAATATCTGGGTGCTACATGAGCAAATGTGGGGCTTGTCGGAAGTGTCTTTTTATCCTCATACTACTTTTACTCACTTTTCCCTTTGAAGTTGGTCAGTCTATTTTGGCTGATACAATTTTGTGGGTTTTTTTGGCTCTCAGTTCTCTGATGAGAGAAAGGCAAACCCGGTTAGGGGCTGGTAGGAACGGTGAGGATTGGCCAAATTGCTTTTCCTTTAGTCCATATGATTGAGAGTTGATTGTAAGGTGTGCATCTTAACCGATTTCTTCATTTTCCAAAATATCTTTTCTGTAAACTTCCTTGACCATGATGCACATCCTTTTTGAGATCACTCTTCCTCAACTTCTTTTTTCCACCTAACTGCTCTCCTTATTTTCTCTTTCTCTCTTCCTTTATTCTTATGTAGGCCTGACCAAAGATGGCAGTAATGAAAATATTGATTCTCTTGAGGAAGTCCTTAATATTTTAGCAGAGGAAAGTTCAGATTGGTTTTATGGTTTCCTCTCATTTCTCTATGATATAATGACTCCTTTTGAAATGCTAGAAGAAGAAGAAGAAGAAAGCGAGACCACAGATGGTGTTGATGGTACGTCACAGAATGAAGGGGTTCAGGGAAAGACTTGCGTCATCTTGGATTTACATAACCAGTAACTTTGATGCAGGGACTGAAGTCACTGGCTTGTGAACCCCCGAAGCAATCTCCTTTCTCTTTCTTTCCTTTGCTCACCCAGGGCTTAACATGCAGTGGGGCAGCTGTGATCGGACAATACAAGGCAACTATGTGATCTTTTCCCCAGTACAGCGCCTAGCTAGTCCCTTGCTTGGCTTTCCCACTTGAGGAAAGCGGTACCCCTCATTCTCCTGCTGGTCCACAAAGTGCATTGAGAATGATGTTCTTGGTAGTATAATTGGTTTCTGTATCGTTTTGTTTTAACTCATGTACTTGCTGAACTAAATTCAGAAACTTAATAGCGAATTGTTTTGTGATTAACCCTTGCTGCTTGTCCTTCTAACACGCTATTCATTAAGATGATTATAGTGGAATTAATTATAAAAATATTTCTAGCATGATTCATAAATTCAGTGCTTCTCTTTTGGTCTTTAACATGACTGATGTGTAAAATGATGGTTCTTTAAAAGGCTGATTTTTTTTTAAATTGTAATTTGTTTAGGTTGATTTGTCACAGGTTAATACAAATTTCAGTGTAAAATTCTGTATTAATGGTGCTTTTAAAATAATTTGAAAATAACCTCATGTTTTTGCCTTAGGGTAGTTCAATTACTGTATTCAGATAGTAGTGTGTCTGAATCTTTCTGTCTGTGAAAGCAAAATTTATTTTTAATTTCATTTCCAAATAGACATCCAGAGAAAGTAATTTGTATTTTTTTTAAAGGAGGCATATTACACAGGAAGGAAAATGTGAATATGTTATCTTAAATAATGTTGTGCATATTAAAATTATTCATCCTAAATAACGGTCTTTTTCCATTTTTTCCTGTATTACCTTATTAATTGGCCATCAACTTTGGCTTAGGTGTAATATGATTTTTATATTTGTAAATTAAATTTATTAAAGTGGTAATTCTTTTTAGGAGAATCCATTTTTGCCATTAGAAAACCTTAAAAACACCTTTGAATCAATTCATTTAAAATGAGTTTGCTTCAGTGATAGCAAAAACAATTGTATTAGACATATGTAATATGCATTTCTTAAAATGAGATTTCATTCATTTCCCACCTCAAACAAAGCTCTTATAGCTTAAGAGCGATAAGATCCAAGACCTTTGATTTCTTTTACCCTTTTTGGGAGTGGTGTTTCATGTTTTTACATCTCTTTGAGCCTCTGTGAAACTTAGCTTTGGTTCTTTATAGAGCTTAAAATTGGAAAATATTTGCATTTTTTAACATTTTATTTAACTGTGATAATTTCTACTTTTCAAATATTTATTCTTATTTTTTCCCATTTAATCACGTTGCTTTCAGAAAGTAGATTATTCACCCATTTTTTCAGAAGGGAATATGACAAATGTAGTTTCTTTTTTAGAGCTCGCTCTTGCAGGCTATCAAAATGAGAGCCTGAAAGTCAAAGTCTCGAATCAGAACCCTGGAAGCACATCAACTTCCCCCTTGACTCAGCATTTACATGTGTCCGGAAAACTGTCCAATTTGCTAATCTTATTGTAAAAAAGCATTATTCAGTAGCTACTTTTGGAAATAGATACATGTGTTGTACATTGGACAGTGATCTCCTAATGCTTAAATACCTATTATAACCTAGTTTGTCTTTTCTTGATTATTCAGGGACTGTGTTTCATTCTGTTAATGTTTCTGACAGTCCAAAGCTTCTGATTTTGGAATGTTAATATTTTGGAACAAATGAGTATGATTTAATAATGTTCTTTCTGAAAGCTTATGCAGTCTTTGCCTGTATTTATCATGTCTTCCACTTTGAATTTGAGTACTGTGACATATCAGAGTTCATTAGTTTTAAATTCGAAAGCAGTCTTAGGCCTCACTCAGAGAAATTCTCTTAGACAAATGTCTGAGATTTTTTTTTTAAGGCAGTCTTGTTTCTTCATGCTTCATTGTTACTAACTCTGGAAGACGTTTGATCAGTTTATGAGAAGTAAATAATTAAATTTGTGTGTTAAAAATGTTTGGAATCATTAATTTCTCATCAGGCTCTGCTTTTTTTGTCATGCTACTAATGCACATTTTATGTACAGAAATTAATTATGCTGTATTCTTGTAAGTGAAAAATAAGGATGTGAGATTATAATTTGCCATTTCTTTGGTATCCCTTCTGATCAGCCCTTTTGAAAAGCCTCTGATGAAGGTAAAATCCAGGTAGCTGGTGAACCCCTGACTTCTGTGACTGCCTTCAACTTGTGCTTAAGGCTTGCTTTGGTGAGAAAATAAAGTTATTTGCAAAACTGGTATAGAGTACTTTGAAGCTGAACAAAGTTGCTTTGCTTACATTTTATTTATTATGTATGTTACAATTCTTAGTCTTCTAAGGCTTTATTGTGTAATTTTCTGTTCGATCATAGAAATATTTTCCTAGCTTGTGTCTTTTAAGCTTAGGAACTTAGTTAAAAAGGCAAAAATGTAAAATGTATGTTTGAATGTTTATTTATGGTGAATTTTACATTGTACTATATTTACTCTGCATTTGCAGTTTGGAACAACCAAAGGCACTTTGAGGAATGTGCTCTGAGTTCAGATGGCCTTGTCTCCTCCGAGCTGCCCTTCCTCAGATGAAACTGCTGTTTGTCCAATTGAAAAGGCGCCGGGTTCTCTGGAATTTGGTACCAAAACAAGGAAGTGGCACTCAGGGGACTCCTTTTCTGCACTTTAGTTTCTTTCAGCTCTTATTTCCCCTGGGATGTGAGGGGTGAGGTGTAAGTCAGTTGGAGAGGTGTCTTCTGGGTGCTAATCTTATTAAATCCCTGAGGCCCAGCTGCCGGCTCACTGCGTCATGCAGGTGCCTCGGACATAATGTGCTGGACGATATCCTGCTTTTTCACCTTGTACTTGATTCTTTATTCTAGAAATTACCTCCCTGTCTTATAGAGCTGTATCCAGACGTGTAAGAAAAACTGTTTTCTCTGCTTGAATTCTGGTTTGTTTTCATTTACAGTTAGCTAGACGGGGCAAAATGTTTCCTCGTTTGGCCTGATGTTTATAACTTTGGAGTATTAGTAAAGGCAGATAGAAGCATAGACAGTTATGAATTTGAACACCTGGCAGTTATACCTTTGGGGGCTTGATACTCAGCAACCCTTTCGAAATCAGGTTCTGGTCTATAAAACAAGTAAAACGTTTTCTGCGTTTTGAGCTGTGGAAATTTCTTTGATCACCATGCATATTTGGAGCACTTTTATAAAATCCAGTGATGCAGACTTTATTATCACAAGTCGATTGATGGAACACTATGCTGAATTCTCTGCCTGTTATTTGTTGTGATAACTCTGTAATACACAGGAGTAGATATTAACTAAATTGTGAACTGTCTGAAGTTGGGAGTCAGGTTAGGCTGCATTTGAATCCCTCTTCAAAGCTGAGCCCAACATAGGGTATTTATTAAATATTTGCTGGGGTTAGTCCTGGTGAGTGAGAACGTCAGGAGTTACCCCTTGCATAATAAAATGCTGATTTTTTTTTTAAAACAGCTTAAATAAGTGAAAACAATTATTGGATGTATTTTGTTTTCCAAGAGAAATGACACTTTGAAGTTCAGACAATAAACTGACCTATGCTAGCTGAGGTCTTCAGGTGACCTTTCTGCTGTCTCATTTGTATTCGTGTCTGGATTTTATCTTTATTCAAGCTCTCAGTCTCTGGATGTAATCCCTTCTTAAACTTTTCGTCTTTCAGTCCTCTGATGTTCTGGTCTTCCCTCATCCCCGAGGGTTGGAAGGTTTGTAGCTTCCTTTTTTCAAAAACGTCTGTGATAATACTGTTACGCCATCTATTTAAAAATAAAAAGGAAAATGGTGTAGTGTCTTGACTTGCGTTTTGCCAAGACTAGACTTACGTTCTAGAGCAAGTCTGCCTAGCTCACAGAATCTTCTCTTAGGCGTTCAGGGCCTCATCTGTAGCCAATGTTGAAATAAATTATGATGCTTCGTGCGGGCAGGAGGAAGCTTTGAAACTGAGGCTCAGAGTGACTCACGGGTCTCACCAGAGACAGTGGGAGTGACTCGGATGACCTAAGTGTGACATGACACTCAGCCGACCAGTTCTGTGACCAACTCCCTGAAAGCCTGCAGCAGCTATAGTACTTGGGTTTCTGTAACGGAGCCAGTCTTCTAAAACTGTGGTGAAACCGCAGGTCCAACCCTGATTCAGCGTTTTAATTACACACAGAACATTTCACTTTGAAAGTGTGTGTGGGATAGTGGCCCTGAGGCAGGTGCCAAAATAATGTTAATTACCTTTAGGCAACTCCCTCAGGCTCTAAGGGAGGTATATAAGACCTGCTGCTTTCAAATTTCTGTGTAAGGATTACCAAATAGTCAACCGAGCTATTAACAGTAATCACCTTAAAACCATCAGAATAAACATACAGGGCAAAAAAGAAGTAAACAACATGGTGATTACTTTTTTTTTTTTTTTTTTGCCATTCTCTTTGACTGCAGCCACATCCTAATGGCTTGGGTTCCATTATCATTTCTCTACTCTGCACAGCATTTCTTTACTCTGAGAAGTGTTTTGAATCGTTGTTTCCTCTCTCATCGGTCATTTTTCTAGCAGCTGACCTTTGCCCTGGGTCTGCACCTCCTGCTTCTGGCCGCCTCCTTTCTCTCTCGCTGACTCAGTTTCTCTACCCTTAGACATGCCTTTGTTTCCTAGCCCTCAAAACATACGAATGCAGATCAAATTCTTCAAACTCTTATTCCTTTTCTGCCCACTGAGAATCTTGGGAAACCCCATAGATGATCAGTTTTCTTCTAAGGAGGGAAGAGAGGCCGTGATGGGCAACCCTGGGGTTTTGCTCACCCTTCTTTCTACCTGTTTTCTCATTGTAACATGACCGCCTCTTATACTCCTTGTAAAACTGTATATGGGACATTTACTAACTAACAGAATTCAGTAGTGTCCTCATCCTAACCCTTTGTTCATTCCTTCCTTTCTACAACTGCTACTTTGAGTTTTAGAATCCTGCATTTTCTATTCATTCATTCATTCATTCATTCCCTGCATTTTCTTGACTCTCCCCTCTTTTTTTGTTACTGACGGGCTCCTGTATTACCTTCTGTTTTCCAAGTGCTGTGCTTTCTTTCCTGTTTATACTCTTTCCTTCAGAGACTGAATATGATGATTGTTGTTTAAATTATTTGTTCAGGCTTTGTCGTGTCAAAAATATTGAAAAATGATTGAATATATTCTTTAAGTTCAGAAAAGACAGCTTAGGCTGATACTTTGGAATTTTATATAGTACAGTGGCACATTGTTAATTTGTATCACATTAGGGATTTATACCCAAACTGGAAAAGTTGTAAATCAAGTACTTATTATATTTTCATGTTTCTAATCAACTAATCTGATGTTGATCTAATATGTTGGCTTATTTATGTTAACTCTAGCCTTTTCATCAATATAGCTCTTTTGACTATATCATAATAGTGGAGGGGTAGGGGGATCGTCTGATTCCCACCATTCTGCTTTCTAAGGGGAAATCCAGGCCTCCCCAGTCAAGAACATGCAGGAATCAGGAGGGGACATTAGCATCATTATAAGTGTATTTTAATGCTTTATGCTAATTTCTTTTGCACACCGGATAATACCCATGTATTTAAAGGTTGTCATTACAAGAATAAGTTTGACATTTTACCTAAATAAACTTTCTTGGGGAGTGGTCCAAGATAGCATTCGGTATTACAAGGTGGTATGCTGTTTTTGCTAGAGTTTAAGAAAGAATTGGGCTTTGTCTGTGAAAAATAGTTGTTAGACACACACACTGGTTTTGGTTATGTATGCATATCAAGTAACTGGATAGATACAGATAGCCACATGGAACAGTTAATTCACGTTTCTGTTTTTAATGTAGTCATTGGTAAGATATACTAATACTTTTTTTCCAGAATGACAATGATGATATCTCAACCAAAATAAATTGCCATTCTCAAATTAACTGTCTCATTTGATGGAAACAAATTGCCATGAACAGAGAGAGGGGAAGAGATTTAGGAGTGGAGGGTGATTCAAACAACAGAATAGGAGTAAAAAAATCTCATACTGGAAGTGGGAGTGTGATTATGGTTTTGAGAAACATACAGAGGGGGTTCCACAGTTTCCAGCAGGAGTATGTGTGAAAGGGCTTAGGGGCTTTCTTGGGACACTTCAGACCTTAGTTGTAGGGTGACAGGTTGTACATGGTGCTGCCTCCACAGGGGATGAGCAGAAATCACCCTACCTCCTACCCTGGTGTCCCCAGGAAATGGATTGGCAACCTGGAACGCCACTTTGGAAAGTTTGCTGATATGTGAGTGTAAAATAACATTTATGTGACCAGGAGATAGAATTGGGAACATCAGTTGGTTGGGATGCTAGGTACAGCCTGGGTGGAAAAAGTGTACGGCGAGGTATATGGTACCTGACATTTGTTAGAAGGTTAAAAATAAACACATTATCAGAACTTTCATTTGCCTAGAGAAGAAACAGAAAGCCTTTGCAGAGTTTTTAGATGAAGAGTAAAAAAGTTAGTATATACCTCCATAATAGTATAATTCTTATTTATGTAATTTTTTATAAAGAAAGTTTGAAACTATGGGAGAAAAGCCATGACTATTCAGACAGTAAAGAGTAAAATTCTATCAAAATATGCTATCCTTTTTTTGAGTGGCAGTGATGATTGAGTAGGGAGATAAGGTCCCCAGGTCCTTTCACCCCTGGTGCTTGTAATTGATCATCTGTGTCCAAGCAGAAGTCCACTGGCATCAGGTACCACTGAGAGGGAAATGCCTGTGGTAATTAGACATCTCTAAAGCCAACAATTCTTTCAGACCTAAGGCAGGTTGTGAAGTTGATTAAATCAATGATTTTTTTAAAATGCATTTTTCGGTTATAGGTAGTGAAAGTAAGGTTCTAAAATGACGTATGAATGATAGATATTTGTATGTTGCAGGAGTGTATTTTTTTAATGGTGAATTTAAGTAAATTTGTTTAATAGTTGCAGCAATTGAAACTATTTTATAGATACTTATTTTTTATTACCTTAATATTTTCTGTTTGTAACATATTTTCATCTTGTAAACACCAACAGAAGGACCTGGTGGGGTAGCCAAGAGAAAAACCAAGGCTAAAGGTATTTTCCATTTTTCAAATTAGCCTTGAGTGAATCAAGTTTAATGCTTGAAAATGCATGACAGTTTATAGATAATGTTTTGTAGATGCAGCTACTAATGCTAAACATTATTGCTTTTTGGTTTTGGGTGCACCTTTGGTTGTAAGTAGTTTTATCAAGGTTTCATTAAAGAGTTTTCTGCCTCGGGCCTATAATTTTAAGTAATTTCCTTTTTCAGATTATCAAAACCTTGGAACAGTCTTTAAACCACACATTAAATTCACAGTATACACATCCTATCTACCTTGTAAAACCTTTCTTTAGTCTAAATTTTTTAGTTACTGTCGGAAATAAAGATGAGTTCATCAATGATTGATTTCCTTTTTCCAAAAGCTCTGATGATGCTGTCTTAGAGCACAATAAAAGCTAGTGGGACCAACTTGTAGTTTTCAGTAAAATGAAAACTTAGATTTCATTATGCCGGTATAGAATTTGCTGTGTTTGATATTTTGATTCATTAAAAATTATTACACCCGTCAACCATTCTGTGTAGGCTAACAGCTTATCATTGCAGCCTTATTTTATATTCCTTTGGTTTTTCTTGTTCACTTGTAAAGATTTCTGTCCTTTAGGGAGAGGGGCATGGGGAAAGTGCATGCTTTTCTTTATAAACTTGTAATCCTCTTTTGCGTTCAAGTGCTTGGCACATTGTATGTAGTTTGATTTTGGTGAAACATTAACAGGTGAGACTTTTACTGTGTGATTTACAGGGTTTTGTGATTTGTATTTTAACTTTAAGATTAGGAAATTTTAATGTTTTAACTCTGATATCCCGCCTGAATAATTCCCGGGAAGAAAAACAGAATTTTTACCATTTTATTCTTATGTAAGTTATTATGAAATAAATGGCCAATAAAGTATAATTTGACTCCTTGATCTAGAGAGGCAAATTCAACATTAAAGATTTAATATTTTAAAAACTGTGTGCAGAGTAAAACGTGCCAGCATTGCACCAGCATTCTGCTCTTGCAGTGTGGCTTATCTATGTTACTCTGAATGGCGTTGAAGAAGAATGAGAACTTGGAGGATGGTTGATGATTTATGAATTCTATTCTGTATTTTTACAAGGTTTTAATAAAATTGTCAGGAAGAATCGAATAACATTTTGTACTCTGTGAGTTTTACATGATTCTGATGGGCAGAAACATCTTCCACGTTTTATTATATTAAAGAAATCTTTCTCTTTTTTGTTTCTGCTTAAATGCTACATTATACAGTAACACCTTGCTTCTCTTACGATTTCTTAATGAGGAATCAAGAAGGTGAAATTCAAAGCTTTTGCTAGCAGCACTGTTCAACTTTATTTAAAGCAGGTTGAAAGCAGCACCTCACGTGAGATTTGGAATCACCTGTATATTCCGTTTAACTGTTCTCTCTTCTGTGAGCATGGACAGCATAGATGTTGGCTTGGAGTGGCTCTGCGTAAAATAACGGGAAATATACTTAAAGGAATACTGATTTCATAATGTTGAATAGAAGCAGAAAAGAAGTTCTCCTTGTCATCTTAGACACTGTAGATAACAAACTTAAAATTTTGTACTCATATGGAAATTGTATTTTTCTAAACTAAGAAAATTAAATGGTATTTAACTTTTCATTTGTGCGTTATATTTGTTTCCAAGGAGTGCAAGCACAGATATTTTCAGGACATACTTTTTTTGTTAGCGCTAAAGACTTTTAAATTATCTTTGTACAAATACTTGCAAGCTATGGAAAATTTGTTCCTACGTTGTCAGTGTTCCTTTAATTATGTTGTCATAGCTGTGATATGTGAGTTGTTAACACTCTGTGTAAAGTGCTGCCTTTATGGCTGGACTCATTTTATTAATATTGCATGTTAACCTTGTTTTGAGGCAAATCATACTATATTGCCAGCTGGAAAAATGATGGCAAGTTTCTAGCATTTCTTTTATAGCTGATACTTTATAGAGGTTTGCATCTGTTTTTAGGCAATTTAAAACTAGTGGATGAAAGGCACTTTTTGAATGGTCATTTCATGTTTGTGGGGAGATAGAAAAAAAGGCAATACTTTTGCACTAAGTTGCTATGAATTAAGAGATGACTTCAATAAACATTTTTCCCTTTAATTGGAAAACCGGAAAGTTAAAGAACTCACTAAAGAAGAGCCCAAGAAGGAAAAAGAGAAGCTTGAGTCAAGGAAGGAAAGTAAGCATGAAGAGAGAAAAAGGGGCAAGAAAGAAAAAGAGGATTACCGGAAGGAGAAGAAAATTGCGGATTCATATGTTTCCAGGAAAGAGTCTCCTAGGGTTAAAAAGGACAAAGAAAAGGAGAAAGCGGGACTAGGTAAAGGTACTAAAACCAAGGAAAATAGAAAAAAATCAACAAATATCAAGGATATTTCTGGTAAAGCGGCACCCAAAGACAAAGATGATAGAAAGGAAGGGAGAAGTTCTGCCAAACAGGCACACTTAGCAAAGGGAAGCAACCAGAAGAGAAAGAACTAAAGCTGCAACAGCGGTATCCCAGGAAATGGTCATATTCTTCATCGTGATTTGCTGCTGAAGGGCATAGAAAACTTGGTATTGCTCTGGTTGGGGAAGATGTGTCATTTAGCCATTGACTATATTTATTGGTGCTCAGCCAAGTAAATTCTTTGAAATTGAGGTACCTGTCTCATGCTTCGAAATTTAAAAGATGAAGCTTTAAAAAAATATGTAATAAAAATATGATGTAATAACGTCTATTTTTATTAACTTATTGATCGTGCATCAGGTAAATGTATATGTATAATATGAATTGTAATGATTTATTAATACAGAATATTTTCACTGGAGTTCAGCAAGAATATTAAAATTTTAAATAGTATTTATATGCAGAGTGATTTGTAAGTTTCAGGAAGGATAAATACTCAGGTAGGTAGGAGGTTATCTTCTTCTCTGTTAGCTGTTGTTTTTCTTCCCTCCTTTGCCTTCCTGCTTTCCTGCTTCCCATTCTTCTTCAGCTACCCTTTTCTTTCTCCACTTCCTTTCTCCATCCCCTTTTCCTTCCCCCAGCTCTTCCCAGGGCATCTCCTCACGAAGTTGCCTGCGTGTCTCCCTCCCCAGGCCCAGCCAGCACCATCCCCCTCCCCCTGCCCCCCTCTCAGGGGGCTGCTCCTTCCCCAGGCTCTTCCCCATTCAACTCCTTTTCATCTCTCCTCCTCGGTCTTTTACATCTCCTTTACCTCCTTTTTCACCCCCCTGTGCTGCCTCACTCGTCACCCCTCACCCTGCCTCTCCCTTTCCAACCATCCCTCCCCCACCTTCTCCTGCTGCCCAATAAATACTTAGTGTTCACTGTGTTCTGAGAATTCTAGAAACAGTCCTGGATTAAAGAATTTTATGTAGAAGAACAATTTTAGAATGCTTATTTGTGACATCTTTACAGACTCAAACTAGTTACAGAAAGGCTTTAATTATTTCAAATTAGGATATACTTTCATTTTATATCACACAATTTTTCAGTTATATTGGTGGAATGGCATATATTTTTCATATTTGATTGATCATACTTGTTTACCATTTCTAAGGAGTTGCAAATTTGAGATCAAAATTGAGTTCAGAAAACATTTAATAAAATGAAATTTCTATAAGAAATGCATTTCTACAAATGGTTTGTGCTGTTCTACATGAAGTCTTAATTCTGTAACCGTGACTGCTGGTGAAATTCAGCTACTGAATTTGAGAAGAATAACCTGATTTGTTGTAACTGAATCATAAGTGCTGCCACAAAATTTTTATTTTATTTTTGAAATAATTCTTCACCTTCTTCTTTGAAGAGCCTTTAAAAACAGAGATTTTGGCCCAATTAAAGATATTTCAAATCAGAAATGAGTAAGCGTTAAGTGCAAAATTTTCTAAAAGTATTGTGTTTTTGTTTTTTTAATATGCTGGCACCTTTTACTGCTTAAAATCAAACACCTGTACATTTAGTTACAAAAATTCCAACAGACATAATAGAATTATCCAGCAAGGGGGCAGGCCTAGAGAATATCTAGTCTAATATCTCTAATCCAATCCTATCATTCTGTTGTTTAAAAACTGAGTCCCAAAGAAATTGTCACATGGGTTAACTTGGGGCTTCATATGTTGATCAGTCCGGATTTTATTATTTTTATAGTTTGATTATAGGAGCACAGTAAACCTCAGTGAATTTTATGGCTCATTTGGTGGCAAATACAGGGGCAATGGCTTGAGGTGAATAGATCCCAAGTACAGACCTGTAATCAGCTGTTTCTTCCTAGCTCTCTTCTCAAATCTTGACTCTGCTGATTTCTACTTGACTTTATTCTATATGGAGGTGCTACCACTTGATGAGGAGGGTGGCCCTCGGGGGCCCCAGACACATTTTTCTAGTTTAGCCATCCTTGTACAAAGATGCAGTTTTCTGGGCTGGCCCTGGGAGGAAAGTCCTGGGAGATTCTGGCTGTTCTGTTTAGGCCTGGAAGCATCTGTGACCATTCCTGTAGTCGGGGACAGGCTAGCTCCTGTGCACAAAGCTTTGGGTGTGGGTTGAGGGGTTCCCTCTCAAACCACATGAAATGCTTCCTGCAGGAAAGGGTTTCTGGGAGAAGAAGAGGGAGACTCTGAGAACTGGACAGAATGAGAAGCAAAACTATATCCACCGACCATATAAAATTACAATCTTTAAAAAATATATCCTGATGTTAGGTCTTGCTAAGATAAATAGATTGAGTTTTTAAATTTATGTTTCAAATTTTAAGTGTTAATTTCTGTACAGATAACTTTTTTTTTTCTCCCTTGTAGAGAAGGGCAGCAAATTATAATGACCTTTACTGAGGGCATTCTAATAATTTTTACCTTGGTTTTTGAAGGACAGTCAATGGCTGTAGGGCATAAAGTACATAAATGCTAAATTCTAAGAAATCAGTGAAAAAAATTTAGACTAACCCTAATCAGCGTAAGCATATAAACATTATCTGTTGCTATTTAATAAAGCACCTGGAAATATTTTAGTTCTATCATTGAGTTTCCCTTTGAATAGCAACTCAAGAATTGAAACTCCTGTCCTAAAATATTAAAAATATTTCAAGAGCCCTTGAGAACTGGGAATTGGCTTACTTTCTTTTTTTTCTTTCCTTCCATTTTCTTCAGTAAATAAAGATTTCAACTGAATTTTATTGAAGTTGAGGCAACACTTTACTCAGATGCATTGGCCCTTACTGTTCACCTAAAAAACTTAGTGGAAATACGCTTTTGGTCATGATTAATGGGTTAAAATTATACTTGCTTTCTCAGTTTTACTTACTTTTTTATTCGGTATGTAGTTATTTCTATATTCTGCTGCTTCATATTGTTATGTAAGGATAATTAAAACCAGAAAGGTCACCTTTTTGAAATGTCAATGAAAAACAGGGACAAAAATTACATAACTTGAAGTAGTTGGGAGTCAGAAAAAGTCCTGAAAAGTGAAAATTAAATACTGAGTATAAATGTATTTTGTTATATCACTAACATTACTTAAGCTACACTAAGAGGTGATGCATAGAATTCTAAAAAATGACATTCTTGGCATAATTTTCCTTTGTATGATAACATTTCCCATGTGAGTAGCAGTCATCGTAAAGACGGTCAGTTTTACAAAAATGTTTGAGAGCTTATCAGTTTTTCCAGGAATCTGTTATCCTATAGTGTTCAGAATACTTTCTTTGGAAGAACTTTATAATCATTGATATTTTTCCTTCAGTTGTGGTATGTAATTTCTGTGTTTCATTGGTTAATGGCTTTGTGTGTGAATTTCAATTATTTCTAACATCGCTTGTAATCAACTATTTGCAATCTTATTTTTTTCAAGATTTTCAGTTTTACTTTATGGATGATTTGCATTGTGTATAGGTGGTCCCACAGCATTTCAAAATGAGGGAGAGACTGGTAAAGAAATTGACATAAATCTGTTAGCATGAAAGTTTGAATTAATCCTGGGGAATTAATTCTGCCAGAGATTGGCTCATAGAGAGTATTTTGTAGTGTTATGGCCTGTGTAGCCATCCAACTTTGTAACTTCAGAGGTTCTCATAATGATTACTTGGGTAATAAGGACTCCCTGTATATACTTCCATTAGAAAACAAAGAAAGATAGCAAACAAGTATGATTTTAAATGTTAATGGTTTGGGAATTCCCTGGCGGTCCAGTGGTTAGGACTCTGTGCTTCACTGCAGGGGCCACGGGTTCCATCCCTGGATGGGGAAGTGAGGTCCCACATGCCGCACGGCCAAAGGAAACAAAATTTTTTTAGTGATTTAAGTTAACTGTAGATGTCATTTTCCATGAAATGGGTCTGCTGATTTAGTCTGTGTCTCCAGACTTTTATTCCTTTCTCCTGTGTCTTTCACTGTTCCTTCTGTTAATGCCCATTGGTAACAATTCTCCAAATCGGTTACTCAGTTCACTATAAAATGCATCTTGGAAATGCTGGTTTTTCTCTCCTTTCCCTCAAGGTGGTTGTGCATGCGTGGCTGGTATGTTGTTAGCACTCGTGCTTCCCTTTCTTTTGTCAGAACAATGGTAATAATTCTACCAAGTTGTTTCAGTCAGTTGTTAAAAGTTTGGAAGCACTGTGGCTATGATTCCCACTCCTTTTATCAACAGATAGTGAGACAAATAGTTAAGTTCTTTATTCTTTGTAACTAATGTATCATTGTGAAATGGGTGTACTGGGTCCTACTTTGTTTTACTGAGATCATTGAGCGGGCAAATAAAAGTAATTCTAAATGTTACATATGTATAAAACTGCAAGAATGCTTAGTTATTTAAAGGATACTGCTACAACATGGAAACACAAGATGTGAAATGTAAAGGTTAGAAAAAAGTTATGAAGAAATAAAGTGTAGTCTTAAGTATACGGTATAATTGAGAAATTTCATACCCAGTCTAAGTGTGAAAAACTATTTATAAGTTTGCTTTGTATCCAGAACACATTTTTCCATAGAAGCGATTTTATGGTCTTTAGAGGTTTTCTATCCAGTCCACAAAAACCTATTCAATTCCTAATTTCCAGTTCTGCAAGTCTCAGTGTAACTATGTTTCTATGGAAAAAGCATTCATCATTCTTCCTCAGGATATTAGGAACACGTTTAGCTTTACTTCTAAGTATTTTCCAGAATTCTTCTGGTTACGTGTGTGAATCCATTCCAATTAGCTTACGTGGACCAAAAACATTGATTGGTTCACGTGACTGTAAAGCCCAGGCGTAGCTGTGGTTTTTGTCCTTTGGTTATGCTAGCTCTGGGTGTTCAGACAGTGGTCTGGACCTCTCTCTCCATCTTTGGACTCTCTCAGGAGGTGGCCTTCCTTCTCAGGCAGCCTGGAGTCCCCGGTGCGCCTATTTATTCCTAATTCTTACAGAATGGGGGATGGGGTAACCAAGCTGTGACTGCAAGACCAAGGGCATGTGAGTGCCACCCTTAAAACTGGGATGATGGAGAACCGGTCCCTCAACGAAATGAGTGCGCTTTTACCGGGAGAAGGGGGACTAGGTGCAGGGCAGGCCACACAGTGAATATTTATACCCTGTATTTCATCCGCACCAAAGGCAGGCACTTTCTGGAATTGTTTTCCCCTTCTCTCCTCCTCACCCCATGCCTCCTGCTGCCGCCCAGATATGAAGGGTTGAATGGGATGAGCCTGAATGGGTATCTCAGAGTTAGAGCCCTGGGAATAGAGAGAACTCATCCCAACCCTTGGTCAACAATAACTTTAGGCAGTTAAAGGAATGTAAGAGAATATTGCCATTTGATAAATACTGCCATTTAGTTATCAGGTGAATTAGTTTATTTTGTTAAGCTCTTTACATTTTCCCCTGGCTCTGTCTAAAGAGAAAGTGTTTGTTCTTAGGAAACTGAAGGGTGAGTATTACATCGCAGACCCAGAAGGCTTATTCTCATGCACATCTTGTTTGGGGTACTTGGAAAAAATCCTCAGTAACAATCTTTAGTGTCAGGCCCTACCTTCTCCATTTGCCTGAGGATAAAACCACATGAACTAGATGTTTATTACTGGTTTTGGATGTCATTTTTACGTAGAAATCAATTTCTGCAAAAGCTTCCATTTTCTAAGCCCTACAGAGCAGAAAATCATCTATTTTTCTTTGTTCTCATTTCATACCTCATTTGATTTCACTTCATGTATGTATTTAATCACTCTTTATTAGCATCTATCCATCATAGAGGTCTGTCTGTCACTTCTTCCTTGCCTCAAATATTTCTTCTCAAAGAGATTAGAGGAAGGCATATACTTAAAGTTTCTGTGTTGTTTTTGATAATGAAATAAAGACCCACATGCTGTGTCATCTCTATTTCCCATTTATTGATTCGTTGAAGAAATATTCAGAGTATCTGCAGTGTATTGGGGGCTGTTCTAGGCCCTGCGGATACAGTCCCTACAATGAAATGCTCTGAGCTAAACAGGGGATGGAGAAAAAATAAACTGGACTATTGCCTGTCCTGCCCACTTCCCCTCTGCGTACAACATGCTCCCACTGTGTGGTGGGCTGCCTTCTGCCTCTCTCGCAGTATCCAGCTAAGTCATCACATCTGTCCTCACGTTCTCTGATCCTCCCAGGTGGTTGGATTGTGTGCCTTCCAATTATCATGCTCTTCACTTTGCTTCATTCCGGGACTTTGTTATTAGACTATGATTTATGTCCAGTACCTATCATAGTAACTGACATTAACAGGCATTCAATGGATGTTTATTGAATGGTTAACATATAAAGTAGATAATTAAAATATATTTCAGGTCTGTATACACTGTTAGTAATATTAGAAAGGTGAAAAATGTTTAAAAAAATTTTTTAAGGAAAAACCCGGAAGCTTTTTCAGTAATTTGTTTTAACCACCTTGTAAGTTGCCTTAAGCTTTGTTCATGTTGTGTGTATGTGTGCAAGGCAGGCGGGAGGGAGAGGTAGATTTGTTTCTTTAGAAGAAATAAAGGAAAACATTAACTGATGGGGAAAATGTGTATTTTCTGGGTTTAAATTATCTCATTTAATTCTTAAAAGCCTTCTAATGAGTTACTATTTTATCCGCCTTCCATACTTGTGGAGACCAAAGTTGTAGCAGTGGGAATGTGTTCAAGATGGGATTCAAATGGAATTCAAAGGCAGCCCTCTTGGCTGATGTTCCTAAGCTCCTACACATGATCTCCTGTTGTGAGATGTTAAACTGAGTCCACTCCAAGCCCATCTTTGTGGAGTCCCTCCATTGGTCCTGAAACCAGGCTCTTAGGAATCTTTTTGGCAGTGTTTAATTCTTTTGAGATTTATGTCATCCTCTTCCTGAAGCCTGTCTGTCCGCCTTGGGTCATGTGAAAATGATTTGAATATGGAATGGCTCTTAACTGCATGTCAGGGAAGCTCTTACAGTTCCTGGCAGTAGGGCTGCTCTTGGGATACCTGCCAAGATTGTACCTGCTGATTATACAAGCGAAGAACAACAGCAAGGATAGCATGGCAAATCAGTACGTGTGCCTTTCTGGTTTATTGATTTCCCAGAATATTTCTCAAGTTTCGTGTACCGGTTAGGGCTGTTCTTGGGGTATATTGATTTATACCCCAGTCTAACATGTTAGACTGCTTGCATCTGAGACAGCAGCAGCCCCGAGCACTTGCCTGCAAGAATCGCAGCAGCTGGAGTAACCTGGATGGGTAAGATCAAACTTTTTATTCCTCTGTATGCCACTGAATTAGTAAATCAAAGATTGAGAAACTAATTTTTAAAATGTCTTAGCTTTTATGGGCTAAGATTGTGAGAGCCTATGAAGCATCATACTATGTATAATCCTTACTGGCCCACATTTTGTTGAGAAAGCAGTTTGTATATGATTCTTATGAAAAGCGAATCCTTCACTCTCATTCAGAGTACGAGCCGGGTGTCTGGGACCTTTCTTTCTTCTTTTTTTTTTTTTTAAAGATTTTTTTTTTTTTTTTTGACGTGGACCATTTTTAAAGTCTTTATTGAATTTGTTACAATATTGCTTCTGTTATTTGTTTTTGGTTGTTTGGCTGCAAGGCATGTGGGATCTTAGCTCCCTGACTGGGGATTGAACCCGCACCCCCTGCGTGGGAAGACAAAGTCTTAACCACTGGACTGCCAGGGAAGTCCCATGTCCAGGACCTTTCTGATCCTCAGGCCCGTGCTCTCCAGCTGTGTTGGCCACCTGGTCATTCTTCACTCCCGGCACCCTCCCTGCTGAGGAATTTTGTACTTGCTGGTCCAGAGCTTTACCTGGAGACTCTTCCCCGGTGTAAGTCACAGGGCCACATCCCTGATGTCCTTCAGGAATCTGTTCCAGTCTTTTCCGCGAGTCCTTTCCTCATCAGTTCATTGTAAATAGTCCCGCCCCCTTTCCCTAAGGGCCTGCCACTTTCCCCAAGTGGTATACTCTAAAGAGTTCATGTTTCTTATCTTTTTAATTGATCCCTTTCTGTGGCGGGTAGGGGTTTTGTGTGTTGCTTTTCTATAGAACAATGCTTTGCATTAGTGGGTGCTAAACATTTGTTGAATGAATGAATGTAATATGCAATTTAGTAACCTTTAAAATGTTACGTATTTATGGGAAGGAAATCCACTTATTCTTTCCTCTTATGGTCAGGTGTAGTTGGGTAGTAGTGAATGAAGTAAGCTGATATTGGGCTAGAGTAATTGTATCAGGTAATTAAATTTGCTATGAATGGTTGATTTAAAGTGCTCATTTCATTTACTTTTTATAACTTGATCCATTTTTTAATTACAATTGGAAGAAAATTTATACATTTATTAAATGTAAACATTAAAAAAAATTTTTCCGTATTTGTCTCATGTGCTCAAAGAACTAAAAACAAGGTGTGTTTTAAGGGAACTAGTTGGTTTTCCAAATCATGCAGGAGCTGTCATGGTTGACGTGCAACGTTCATTCAGCCCTAGATAATCACTGTCAAACAACTGTGGTCGTCCTCCTGCTCTTGCCAGTTTAGGAATGGAAGTGGGTTCTGGTTCTGACTATTAAAACTGAAAGGGAAGAATGGTGAGAAGTTCCAGGAAAGACTTCCTCAAGCCTAAGAGAAGCAGAACAAGAGGTGGTCCTTTGCTTCTGGACATCGTCTTGTCTGAAAGAGGAGCTTGCAGCTGGGAGAGCCCGGATTGCCGCCCTGAAGACAAAGCCAGGGCTGAGAGCCAGCCGACCTGCTGTTAAATAATAAATTTCCTTCTTGCTCAAGCCAGCGTGAGTCGGTGTTTTGTTGTTTGCAGTCACATCGACATCAGAACCGATACATTCATTTCATAACCTGATGTTGAAGATTTATTTCGGAGCTGTATCCTTGCCATGTGTACCTCATAATAAATCCAATTTGAAAACCTTTCCTTTGCCTTATTTTATTTATTTTTCTTGTTTAATTTTTGTTTACTTTTTGCCTAAAATCTTGTATGAGACATGGATTTACCACTATTTTCTGGGGAATGCTTCATGGATTCATGGATTAAAATGGACTTGGGTAACAAAAAATCTTGGAAACATCACAGTAAAAGCTTCCATATAGGTTATCAAAACAGTAAGAATTATTCTAAAATGTGTTTTTGTTAAATATTAGGAAGTTTATAAGGGTCTGGGGAAAGAGATGTGTTAATGTGATCTTCAGCTTCTTTGAAGTTTACAAAATAGTTTATTTTTGCACTGATTTCACCTCTGGAAAATAGCTGTGACCAGGTATTAGTACATTTACAATTCAGCTGCTGCTTTGGACAGAAAAGAAAACTACTCAGTATTTTCTCTTGTTATGCGCTTTTGCTTTCTCCTGTTGTTTTTCACGTTTTACAGTGTCAATTTTAGAGACCAATAACTCCCAGCTGATTTAGAGAAAGCTGTTTATTAGGGGCATTGTGGGTCTGAATATTGATGTACTAGTTGTTTTCAAGCACTTTTAGGATCAAAATTTTTTTCAAATGAAACTTTTCTCGGAATCCAGTAAGAACGGGATTTTCAGGCAGCTTAAATCTTTATTGTTTGATGGGGGAATATTTTACTGCTTATCGAACCCATGGAGCACAGTTTTGAAAGCCTGCTACAGATGGGATTAGTGAAGAATGACCCTGTAATTTTTCATCCAAACTGAGATGCTTTTGAGAGTGAAGTCATTATACCAGGACAAAAGACAAACCGGACCGTCCGGGCAAATTAGGCTTGTGGTACTGAAATGGTGGATGCCGCTAGAGCACAAATAGGCATCTCGTTGGTAAATAGTAGCAGGGAAATTGATGTGAGTCCCCCTTGCCTCCTCTACAGCCCTAAGCCTCGCTGGTGCAGCTATAGCCTTGGCCCTGCAGAGAGTCTGCAGCCCTTTAAAGAGCAGAGCAGTCACACACGGGGTGTGCTCAGCCCTTTTGCAGCAGTTTATTGAGCACCTGCTATGTACCAGGTGTTTTCTGAGATGCTGAGAGTGCAAAGATAAATGACTTGATTCTGAAGACTCAAAGTTTAGCCTGTTCATTCAGCAAAACTTGGCCGTAAGTCCATACCTGTTCCAGTAACAGTTAAGAGACGTAAGCATGGGTTATTTAAGTGGAAAAGGGCATGGGAATTTTCAGCCCTGAATTTGGAATTTGAAATGAGATGTTTTAATAAGCCTTCATCCCTTACCCCCATGCCCTGAAAGTGAATTACAATTAGGATCTGTGCCTATGTGTGTATGCTTTCTCAGGAATCTCTAGTTAGGAGTAGAACACGACTGTATGTATTGGTGTTTGTTTTCTAACGTTAGGTTTTTTGGGTAAGTCGTATCAGAAATAAGTAACTAGAGGAAATATAAATGATGAGGTGGGATCCTGTGAATCTGTTTCAATGTCTTTTTAGGATCTGGGAGAGGATGGTGGGAGGGTGTTTTTGTCAGTGGGAGAAAAATGAAGAGCTATAGAAAAGGGAACAATAAGGGAAAATATAAAGAACCAAAACAGAAGAGTAAGTGACATTGAAATGAGGATTTTCCAGAATGCAATAGTATATCTCCATTGAGTTGTATAAAGCTGCGTAAGATTAGAAAAGGCCTCTCAGTTCTGTCCTGACCTTTTCATTCCAGCTATTGACATGCAGAACACATGCTCTATAGTAGCTACTCTTGGTACAAGATTCTCGGTGGGGTACCGAAGAGCCCAGGGTTTGATAAATGGAATTGTCAGGCTCATGACAATCTAATTTAGTTTTCTAAATAGTTGTATTTAATTGAGGATGTATTTTAATGTGCTACATATAAAATATCAAAGAACTAGCAGTATAATAGATTTTAGACCAGCATTGACTTTAAAAATCATCTTTCATGTTAATTTACCCTGATGTCTTATCTTCCTTAAGACAAAAAAGGAAAAACATAACTTTTTTTTCCGTATTTTTTTATGGAATAATATTGCTCATAAATGTTACCTTTAGAAGATTGTATATAGTGACTTATGTATTATTTCCTCTCATATTTAACTATAGTTTTCAAGAAGAATAATTATATATAAATCAAAATATGGAGTGCATGCAAATAACAGTAGAAAGTTCCAGAGTATCTTAATTGTCTTATTGCTGAATTCGGAGTCCAAGAGTTAGAAGTTAATTAGTCCCTTACGAACACGAGAGGAGATTGAACTCATACTGAATTTTCTTTTGGCAAGTTCAGATATGACTTTTTATTTTACTTTGCTTATTGTTTTTGTGACTATATTTTAGAGATTTGTGAAGATTCAAACAATGATTTATTATTATTTTTTAAATGAGAAGTTAATTTAGGCAAAGAGATGTTAAAGGCCCAGATGAAGTTAAAGAACAAACTATTTTCCTACTTCAGTTTTTAAGCATATCAACATTTTCATGTAATATAAAGTCTTGGAAACTTTGAATTACTGGCAGTATTGATGAAGTGTTTGGAAACATTGTTTTACTTGGTTTAACATGTCAAAAATTTTTTAAAAAAGGAAAAAAACCTTAAGTTAATTTTGTGAATAAAAATGCAGGCCTTAAAGAAAGATCTGCTCCAAAGCCAACAGTCCCACCAGAAGAGGCCGAGCCGTACCCTTGGCTGCAGGATCAGGTTCTGGAGGGGCCAGGTAAGCTTTCCTCTAATTCTGACTGGATGCACCTCAGCTGCCAGGTATCCCAGGTAGCACTTTCCACAGTCATGTTTTACCCATCATTTTGTTTCACAATGTTTGCAGAATAATGAAATGCTTTCTCTTCTTGTCTTCTGAAATTTTATAGTGAACTCTATTCTTTTCTAGAAAAAGTTTATACAGGATCGTTGTAATTTTTGAGATCAAGAATCCAAGGCACAGGAGGTTTCTCCTTGTCTGAACATAGTTAGAAACATTGTGAACTAAATGCCATGTTTCTTGATTCCAAGTCCAGGACGACTGTGCCATATTACATTGAAAGTAAAATTACACACGTACTGCACACTAGTTTGGTCACATTATTTAATAGAGTAGGTCTACTGTGTTTCCAGTCTATTTAATATGAGTCTCCTGTCTACAACAAAAGACTTCTCAGGCCTCCGTGTGATCCTCTGTGAAGCCTGTTTTACATCTGCATGAATTCATAGCTCATTTCAAGTATTTCCTCAGTCACTCAAGGGCCTGTGACCCATAGGATGAAAACTCCTGAAGTCTCTTAATAAATTGGTAAATGAAATTTGGTTCCATTACTGTCATTTCCTATTCGTGCTTTGATTTTTGTTGCAAAGTACTATTTAATTTCTGTACATTTTTCATTTACCCAGTAGTTCTCAAAAATTTGGTTTCATTTTGCCACCTATTGGAAGTGTTAGGTATGACACTGCATATTTACTGGCAACTTTATTGCTGAGTCCAGATGGTATCAATACTTGGGCTGACTTTATCACTAGGTGCTGGTGAATACTATTTGATTTACCTTCCTTCCTTTTAATAAAAATCAGTATGTTGCTCTTATTTTTTGTTGTTGCTCAAATAATCCCAGGAGAATTTCCTGTCTCTCTCCCATTCCTGTAGAATTGCTGTAATCATACCATGGCTTCAGAGCAAGAGTGATGTTTTTCTTTTTTTTTTTTAAGTTTTACAATTTGAATGTATATTTGGATTTAGCACTTCAATTTTACTTTGTACTAGATTAATTTATAATTTTTAAAAATCTTGGTTTTCAAAGCTGGTACTTACTCCAAAATGTACTATTTGCTTTCTCTCCTCCTTTTTTTATTCTTTGTTCATATTACTCTTTGCATATTACTGATAACTTGTCCTCCTAAGTCCTTCAGTTTGTTATCACCTCATATCCTTTTCAACTTCTTGGTGATATTTGATTTAGTTTAAACGTTGCCTTCTCAACCTTCCTCTTACCTAGGTCTTTACCTTCTGTCTTCTCTGACTACCCACCTATTCTATAAACAGAGGTACATATCTTTCATTAAAATACAATGAAATAACCACCCCTTTGATCCCTATAGTTCTCTCCATCTGCCCTCCAGTCTCTCTCCTTGTTGTACTAGCTACACTTTTGAAAGAAGAATTTGCAGTTGCTTTTTTGCCTTATTTACACTTAGTTTTTAACTCACTGCAGCCTGGTGTTTTTTGTTTTTGTTTTTTTTTTGCCTTTACTCACCATCCCCAGGGGAAAGGAGGGGCATCAGAGACTCGTGGAAAGATGAAACAGCATGGCGCAGTCACCAAGTTCTAAGCCAGTGCTGGTAGCAGATGATTTTAGAGAGGCATGTGAAGGCTAGATTGTGGAGGTCTTGCATTTCCTTCTGGGGCTTCAAGGAACTTAGATTTTCATCTGTTCAGGCAAAGGAAGCCATTGAAGGGTTTAAGCAGAGGAACAGAGTTCCAATCTCTACTCCTCTTTACTCACATTATATTTTCTGTGGTTGGTGCTGTCAGCAGTTGTAAAACTGGGAACTCTGCTAGGAAGCTATCGTGGGCATTGTGTGAGGGAAGAACAGAGATTGGGAAGGTCTCCTATAATTCTGTGAGAATATGTATAAAAGTAGTTTGTGAAATATAAACATCTATAAAAATAGAAGGCACTCTGTGCTTTAGAAATGGTTTTGTAGTATAATTAGCATAGTAGAGTCTTACAGTTTTTTTCAATCTGAAGTTCAGATTAACTTACTCTGTTTTTGTCACTGAAGATTAGTTTGTCAGTATAACTGATGTCGTTGGCATTATCTCATCTGATGGCATTCATGATACTACATCTGGTGCTACTTCTATTTAGTGAACATAGATGATGTCTGTTAGAAAATTTGTAATAGTGTCAATGTAATTATAGCTTCTTGTTTGTTGTATGATGTTGCAATAAGCCTGATAATCCGATAAGCACCACAGTGTAGTTGCAATGTCATTACTAATGTTGTTCATGTCTGTAATTTACATTATGACAGATGTGACTGTCAGATGAGGTTCTCCAAAGCTGAGAGGATTGTCTTGTAAGGTCTTCTACTCACGCTTCCTGACACCTTCTGGGAGCGGGCAGCCAACCATCCCAGCCCTCACACCAGCCAGCGAGCCCTTTCTCCTGACTATTGGGAAAGACAGTGGTTGACCATGTACTTTAATTTTATTGACCTCTTCTTCCGCATTTTGTCTTTATTTCCCAGTACTTCCTTTTCTGAAAGGTTTGCCCTTCCCATTTGCTTTTTCTATCGTTAGTGTGAATTTTGTTAACTAGAAACTGAAATAATTTTGCTCTGAGTGAGGTTTTTTTTTTTAAAGAGAAATCTGAATCCGAGTTAGTTTCCTATGTTTTAAAATCTTATGAAGTCGTTTAGCATTTATATCTGCTGTCAAAATAAACCCAACTTTAAATATCTACCATATTTGCCAACATAAAATAGGGCTAAGCTGATAGGAAAAGGGTACATAGTTGATTAGTCCAATATATTCATTTTAATGTGTATATGTGGAGGCCATATTTCATGTTCTACGTTAATGTCTAGATTTTTTCTACTTAGTTATGTTTTAATTATTTTAGGGCCTCAGAATATTGAAGATGAAGTACAAGAACAAGTTCAGTCACTTCTTGATGAAACAGTATACGCAGAACATGGTATGAATTAAAATCTATGTTTCATGCATTACTAAAATAATGGTTAATTACCTAAAATGACTTGGACATTATTTTGAAATTTAAATAATAATTAAGTGGGCTTTTTAAAAAGCTATTGGAGGACAAGTATTTCTAAAATAACACTACACTCATTTTATTTTACCCCATTTTATTGTTAAGAGAATAAGCAAACAGAGACCAGTGATACATCCAGAACAAATACATCAGCAACCGGGAGGAGGGGAATAGAACAGAACCAAGGGAGCTGTAATGGGCTCTCCTGGAGCTGTCTTCAGCCCTCAAATTATACTGAATGCTTGGGTGGCCGCCAAAGCAAAAAAGGGGAAACTTTAAATTATGTAGGTCATATTACTAGAGAAGAAGTAAACATGCTGTTTACTTAAAGAATCTAAAAAGTTTCTTATGTTAAGTTCTGTACAGAGAATATTAAATGATACTATAGAAACCAGTGTTTTTAAGATTTTATAAGACTGTTTCTTGAAGCATCTGTTGATAAAAGCACAGAATATAACCCCAAAATGTAACAGAAGGATTTTGAAGAGGGCAGAACACATGATATCCGGATACTTCCAGTGGTTTGGTGTGAGTTGAAGGTAGTCCTAGAGGAAAAAAATAATGTTTCTTAAAAACAAACAGAATTCCCTGTCATTTAACTTGGGCTTTTGCAGGCCAGCTAAAGTATCTTATTCAGTCTTAGGTATGTTGGGGTTAAATGTAAAGCATCCCATCCAGCTCCATCTGTGCTCCTTTGGGGAGACCAGCTTTGGCTGAGTTGTAGGTTTTTGCCCTGGGCTGCTAGGGGTCTAGGAGCCTGTGTCCTTTTATTACCAGTTTCTTCTCAGCTAGAAAAGCTACTTCACCTGAGCATATCTGCCTGTATAAGCAAACGCAGGCTTTCTCGTCCTATATCTTTTTTAAATTTTTTATTTTAACCTAACACAAGGATGATGCAATCTCAATACATGATTGATTTCAATATGTTGAGGTAAGTGCTGTGATGGTGAAACACGTGATGCTATGTGGGATTAGCAGAGGCTTCCTGGAGAAAATGACATACTGATTTAGGAGCTGGAGAATGGTGTGCTTTGCCAGGCAAATGCTATTAGTAAAGAGTAATGTTTAAGCAAAGGGCATGGCATGTGTGAAAGTCCAGAGGCCAAAAGGGTCTGAACGGAGGTGGAGAGATTAAGGGAAGAATATTTTTACTTGATTCTAAGAGGAGTTGGAACCATTGGAAGGTGTGAAGGAGTGTTGTGTATTCTGTCAGCGTGAAAAATAAGGTGAAGGAGATGTCAGCAGGGAGATCAGATGGGAGGTGGTACCGGTGACACAAGTGAGTCGAGATGGTTGGTCAAACTAAATTTCACCAAGGGTTCCAAAGGTAGGGGAAGAAGGAAGTGAAGGGTGTGGTAGACATTTAGGTGGGTGGGTGCAGGATGCCAGACAGAGGAGAGAGAAATCCAGGCTAGCACTGGATTGTGTTCCTTGGACCTCTTCTTTATCAAGACTTTCTCCTTAGAAAATCACAGGCCATGACTTTAAATATTATTTAAATATTAAATATTGCTTCTGAATATATCTACAGCCCTGATCGCTCACCTAAGCTCCTGGATTATCTAACTGCGTATTCTTATCTCTATTTGTATGTTTTATGGGTATCTCAGACTTAAAATGTTCCTAAAACTGAATTCTTGATTCCTCTCCATCTCACAGCTCCCCTACTCACCTGCAAAAATGTTTTACTCTTATTCTAGTCTTTAGGTAATGGTCTCCCTGTCCACTTAGTTGCTTAAGCTAGCATCCTGGGAGTTTTCCTTGATTTCTCTCTCCTCTTCTCCCCTCATATGTAATCCATCAGCCGGTCCCTTCAGCTTTGCCTCCAAAACGTATTTTGACTTCTGCCGTGTGTCAGCTACCACCATCCCCTCCTCCCATCCACTTGGGCCCCTGTTTCCATCTTTGCTCCTCTACACCCCCTGTTTGATGTGGCCAAGCCCACTGTGCCTTGTCTGGCCCTGGTCTCTCTCTCCCCTTGGTCACTTTTCTGTAGCTCAACTGGCCTTCCCTTTTTTCTTTGTCATTGCCAGGCCTGTCCCTACCGCGGGGCCTTTAACTTGCGCTCTCTTCTGTTAGTGTGTGCGTGTGTGTGTTCCAGTCTTCACATCTTATCAGACCAAACTTGGCCTCCCTGACACCGTCTCTAAAGTAGACTCTCTGTCCCTGTTATTCTGTATTTCATTGTCAGGTTTGGGTCCTGCAGTTGCATTTATGAGCTGTGTGGCTTTAGTCAAGTTCCTCAAGCCCCTCATCCTTCAAAGTGGGATAATTGCTACCTCATAGAGTTGGTGCAGCAGCTGCAAGAGGGCATGGCAGTGCCTCCGGTGAGGTCTAGCAAACTCTCAGGAGACTGTTTTCCTCATGGCAGGCTGTCCCTGGGCCGTGGAGACTCACAGACAGTGTACGGTGCTCGGTTGGTTTCCCTATGAGAGCAGGGGCTTCCATTGAGTAGATGGCTGAAAGAGCTCAGTCCTGCTCACATGAAAACTGTAAAATTAGACTGAGTAAATGAGAGTGAGGGAAAAGGAACATGGCAAGAAGAAAAGAAGAAAAAGAGTTGTACGGTTAGTGACAGGAAGAATTGGTGATTGGTTTGCTGAGAAGCAGAAGATCTCAACTGAGGAGAAACAAGATAGCAGGCTGTGATGAGAAGACAGAAGACAAACAAATAGTGTCAACAGAAAAGGGCCTGATAGTCCAGTAACACCTGAGAGCATCCCTGGGCCACACCAGAAGTAAAGTGACTAAGGACACTGTCCTGCAGTGTGGTGGGGGGCAGTTCTGTAGCAGTAGAAGTAGTAGTATTGTTATTACTGAGATGATGATGGTAAAAATATTAACGACAGCAGAAGCAGCACAGCAGCAATAAAACCTAAATACTTATTATGGGCCAGGCTTTTTTCTAAGTGCTTCATCCTCACAACAATGCTGTGAGTAGGTACTCTTATTATTTCTTTTTTATGGAAGAGAAATCTTAGGCACAGAGTCATCAAGTAACTCTCCCAGGGTCACACAGCTGGTCTAGAGACAGACCTAGATCTGGAGTCAGATATCCCAGACCGCACACTCCTAGAGCAATACTGCACTGCACACCTAAGTCTAGTTCCCTTGAGTTCTCGCGTTAGAGTGCTGCATCCAGAGCGTCCTCTGCTTGAGGCCATGGCAAGTTACTACTGGGAGAATGTCTTACACCACGATGACAAGCTAACCCATGTGGCAGTGGAGTAATGCAGCATGTCCATCATCTTCACAAGAGAAGCAGAATGGTTCAGTGTATCGTGAAAGTCTCAGAAGAGAAAATGAGCATCTTAGCATAACTTAAAGGCTAAACATAGGAACCTTTAGAAGCAAAGTATAATGCAGCTGAACCAGTGCGGATGACCTGGCATACGGTTTAGTTGGTGGCCTGATGTTCTTTGTAATAGAATATTTGCAGAGAGTTACTTAAGATTGTTACATGGAATTTTACGTCAGTTCTCAGTGGAAGGTTGCAAGGTGACCTTCCCTCTGACCTAGTGATAATTAAAGAGGGAAATATAGTAAGAATTCTGAATTCATTTATTCACTTATTAAATATGTATTGAGAACTACCTATGGCTTAGTCATGGCCCCAGGGGCTGGGCATACATAGTCGCCAAAATATGTGAGGTCCCTGTCCTTGGTGAGTTTATTGCCTAGTGAGAGAAGACCTGTTACCCCCTCAGGTGGACTAGCCCTTGGCCAGAGAGAGGACAGAGTTTCAGCAAGTGCAGTGGCCCAGAAAAGGGGCAGGGCATGCCGAGCAGCTGAAGTGGGTATGTGGCAGCCTTTGAGATGGGGCGTCTGTGTCTGTGTTGGCTGCTGCCTGGGGCCCTTGCTGTAGACCTGTGTCACTTTGTTCATTTTCATTGTTCAAGGAGAGGACCTGCACCAAGAACAGGACGGACCAGCAGGAGAACTGCAGCCCGAAGATGGTGTCTTTGCAGGAAGTGATGTAGATGATAGATATGAACCTGTGGGAACTGGAGCAGTTCATGAAGGTAGAACACATTTTTTTGGTTTCAGAATAAAACACAATAGGTAATTTGTAATTACGATTATTGAAAGTTTTCTTAAACACCTTTAAAACCAATATTTAGCTTTTATCTAAAGTTTTTTTTTTTAAGTTGAAGCTGAAAACTTCAGTTAAAATAAGTCTTTTCCCTAAAATAAATAGATATCCCAATTTTTTAATTCAAAGTACGTTAGGGGAAATTCTAAGGATATATACGTTTCTTATATAGGATGTAAGTGAAATCCTTCAGCACATTTACTTTTACTGTACTCTCCTTCCTAGAGTACCATTTTTGTAAGAAATTCAAACAACTGATGATATATTGACCTTGATAATCTATCACAGGCTCTTGTTCTAAAATAAACTCTATAACTACAGTGGGTAGAATACAGTTCATAGCCTAGGCATTGGCAAACTTTTTCTGTAAACGGCCAGCCGGTCAATATTTTAGGCTTTGCGGACCATGCAACCTCTGTCCCAACTACTCATCTCTGCTACCACGGTGCAAAAGCAGCCCTGGACAATGCCTAATTGGATAAGTGTAGCCGTGTTCCAGTAAAATTTTAATTAGAAAGTCAGGAGGCAGGCCCAATGTAGACTACATATGGACCATAGTTTGCTGACATCTGTGTATATCAATATTTTAAATTAAATGCTAGTTACTTACATATCAGTTGAGTAGTTTACTTTGTATTATTTGCAATAGGCAAGTCAGAATTATTGCTATTCACTACTGACATATAGAAAAATTTTTATTTGTATACTTATTGCTCTGCTCTGCTTTAATGTGAGGCTACCATGATTATTTGGAGCCCTGCTAAATTAAGTCCACATGCTTTGTTCTTTTGGTATCTACTCTGTACTCTTTTCTTTTTTTTTTTTTAAATTAATTATTTATTTATTTATTTTTGGCTGTGTTGGGTCTTCGTTTCTGTGCGAGGGCTTTCTCTAGTTGCAGCGAGCGGGGGCCACTCTTCATCGCGGTACGCAGGCCTCTCACTGTCGCGGCCTCTCTTGTTGTGGAGCACAGGCTCCAGACGCACAGGCTCAGTCGTTGTGGCTCACGGGCCCAGTTGCTCCGCGGCATGTGGGATCTTCCCAGACCAGGGCTTGAACCTGTGTCCCCTGCATTGGCAGGCAGATTCTCAACCACTGCGCCACCAGGGAAGCCCCCTGTACTCTTTTCTTAAAGTAGTCCTTTAAAACCGTAGTGGTTTTAAGCCACAAGTTTTGTACTCTGACTGATTTTTGTCATTTTATTTAAAATATATAAATGATATCATTTTATACTTAAAATGAGTACTAAGGGAACCTTGTTTATTTAAGAGGGATGTTTTATTTCTAAAGAGTGATACAAGAAAACAAGCCTATGCTGAAACCAGGGGGAGTAGTTGATGGCACCAACACAAAGTGAACAGTTACACAATGCACCCCGCTATGTAGTAATCGTCAGAGTCTGTAGGACCCATGTAACAACACAGCACCACCGGCCGCAGAGGGTCTAGACTGGAGGTGCCTGGTAGGGTTCAAGGGTTAGCTCAGCCTAAGTTGAGTTTAGAGAGCTGGACAGAATGGTAAGAAACAGGCGGTAGATCGGATCCGCAGCGCTAGTAAAGGTAGGAAGGTCTGGAGCCATAGGGTCGTGGATTCAGAGAGACACCTCTTATGAACATGATCCACTAAGATGGGCTGGTATCCCACCACACCACTTCCGATCCTGGCTGCATTTTAGTATCCCCTGGGGAGCTTTTAAAAGAATTCCAGTGACCCACCCTGATCAAAGTGAATCAGAGTGTTTGGGGTGCGGGGCCCCCAAAATGGATGATTGTAAAAGCTGCCCAGGGGACACATAATTGCTGCCAGCGTTGAGCCCAGGTATGGTTGGGCTGTTTCCTGTCTCCTGGGCCTCACCTCACTTCCTGCTCTGCTGTGTCTGAACTGGTTAAGGCTTGTGCTCAGAGCCAGTGGGAATCAGGCAAAACACACAGGACTCGTCCCGGCCACGTAAGAATTGAGAGGTCAGGTAGCCTCAGACAATGCAGTTGGTAAATGGTTGCAAAGACTATTTTAAAGCATAAACGTTATGAAGATGTTAAGTAGATCTACTTCTCACAATATTTAATATATTGGGGAACTCCTTGAGAAGCAAACAGCTCCTAATTTATGAATGAATGTATTTTCAAAAGCTTATATTGGTGCCTGTTGTTGAGAGCAGAAAATGCACTTTTCCATAGAAATAACGTTAAAAGTGATGGTTTGGTTTCCATACGAACCTACAGAATTGTATATAATGCATAATTTGGGGGAGAAAATGTAAGTTCAAAATGCTTTTGAACTTGTGTTTGATTCCAGCTGGATTGTGCATTGAAAATAGGCATTTACAGACTAGCTTTTGAACTTTAGACCTTTAGTTATCAGGCATATCATGATTCCTATGGGAAAAACATTTCTAAGTTCTGAATAGGAATGCTGATGAAATGATTTCCACACTTCCCTGGAATCTCTTGCTCTCTCCCATCTTCAGCCAGGATAGCTCAGGAAGATTGACAGTTGCTCAGAATTTTGGTATCCTAGATGCTGCTTATACAAAAAATTTCAGTTAAGACCCTCAAAGAATCTGAAACATAAGGCATTTGATATTTTTGAGGTTAGGAGTTATAGATTGGGAGTAGGAAGAAACATTTCAAAAAAGTTCATAAATTGAAGAAACCTTATTTTATGACCTAATTTTTAATTGGGACATAGATTCAGTTTGAACATAAAAGTTGCTTGTTAAAAGTCTTCAGAAATTAGGACTTCCCTGTGTTTTGCCTGATTCCACCAGGGCGCAGTGGTTAAGAATCCGCCTGCCAGTGCAGGGGACGTGGGTTCGAGCCCTGGTCTGGGAGGATCCCACATGCCGCGGAGGAGCTAAGCCCGTGCGCCACAACTACTGAGCCTGTGCTCTAGAGCCCACGAGCCACAACTGCTGAGCCCACGTGCCACAACTACTGAAGCCTGCACGCCTAGAGCCCGTGCTCTGCAACAAGAGAAACCACCGCAATGAGAAGACTGCCCACCACAACGAAGAGTAGCCCCCGCTCGCCGCAACTAGAGAAAGCCCGCGTGCAGCAACGAAGACCCAATGCAGCCAAAAATGAATTAAAAAAAAAAAAGTCTTCAGAAATTAAAAATATTTCCACTCCATGTGGCTGTTAAATAACGAGGGTCACATGAGTGGCAGCACTTCGCCATCAGCGGTATGTGGGTGAAGGTATCAACCCATTTACCTTTTAGCTCCCCAAACTTATAAAGGCTCTGGGTTCTTCCTTTGTGTTAATGTGTGGAGACAATGTGCTTTTGCTCTAGAAGATGGCAGGAGTGTCTAGAAAATAGAAGAGCACAGTGGAATGTGATGGGGACATAGCTTTGTCACCACGGTGTTACTCTGTCTAAATCTTTCTCCCTCTTTAGCCCACATTATAGTATTTGTCAACCTCGTGGGGTTGTTAAGTGGATCATATAAGAGAATGTGTGAGACGTTTCTAAGTGTAGTTCTAGTGAAAGATAAAGTGTTTAGCAGACATTTAATTGATATTTTCATGTTTTATTTTAATAGTTATTTGCTTTCAAAATAAAATCAATGATAAACATTCATTCAGAATATACATATACAATATATAAACATACCATTTTATGAAAGTAACAATATTTATTTAATGTTTTTTTTTCAGAAACTGAAGATAGCTACCATGTAGAAGAGACAGGTGAGATTTTAATTTAATACTATTCTTTTTTGCTTAGAATGAGTCTTTTCCTATAAAAGAGCATCATGAGAAAGAGAGATAACATTATTTATTAATTTTAATATATTTTATATCAAATATCACATAATACATAGTTAATATTATATAATACATATCATATCACAGGTTTATATATGTGTGTGTGTATATGTATGTATGTATACACATATATATACATACACACACACACACACACATATATGAATATAGTTTTTGTGCTTTTGAAGTCTACTTCCTGAGGATAAATTCTCAGTAGTGGGATTATTAGGTCAAAAGATAATGTGGGAGTTCGGGATTAGCAGATGCAAACTAGTATATATAGGATGGATAAAGAACAAGGTCCTACTGTATAGCAAAGGGAACTATATTCAGTATCCTGTGGTAAACCATAGTGGAAAAGAATACAAAAAAGAATGTATATATATGTATAACTGAATCACTTTGCTGTACAGCAGAAATTAACACAACATTGTAAACCAGCTATACGTCAATAAAAATAAATAAATAAATAAAATAGGAAAAAAATAAAAAGAAAGATAAGTGACAAAAAGATACACTACTATATACAAAGTAGGTAACTAATAAGAACCTACTGTATAGCACAGGGAACTCTACTCAATACTCTGTGATGACTTATATGGGGAAAGAATCTAAAAAAAAGAATGGATATATGTATACGTATAACTGATTCACTTTGCTGTACAGCAGAAACTAACACAACATTGTATTGGGTTGGCCAAAAAGTTCGTTTGGGTTTTTTCATAAGATGTTACGGAAAAACCTGAACTATAAATCAACTCTACTCCAATAAAAATTAATAAAAAAAAGAAAAAAAAAGATACTATATAATTGCATGTTTTGTAGTCTTAAGTTAGCAAGTTAGTGAATGGGCAAAATTGTGTATTGTCATATGTCATGTGTCCCCAGAAGGTATGACCACACTGGAGATGGATACACCATCTTCCCATAAGCCTGTGTTGTTGGCTGGTTTTTCTTCAAGTGTTGGAATAGATCCCTCTTTCTGTGCTTAAGGACCACAGGATATTGTTGGCTGGCATTTAGGACCTATATTATTTCAACAATAGGCACCTGTAAACACTAGAATTACATTGCAGTCTGGGGGTACTCAGGTGTTGAGTCCAAGTTATGGGCTGGGAATGTGTGTCCTCGCTCAGGCTCACTCAGGCAAGTGCCTGCTGGGTGCCTGGGAGGAGGGTTCACCTGCACTGCTCTCTCTGTGTCTCTGCTTCACTTTTTGTTTTGTGAATATAGTTGAATTTGCATAAGCTAAATGAGAATATAGCTCCACGATTTTGTGGTTCAATTACATCGATGATAGAGACTTTCTTATTTACCTTTGTATTTGGCATTTAGCACAGTTAGTACCTGTTTGTTTCATGAATGAATGTAAGTTTGATCATCATTTTGATTTGATTTCTCTCTTTACTAGAAATTGTACTTGTCTTGTTTTAACTATCAAGTGTAATCCTTTTCTGAGGCATATTTGTAATTTCCTAATTGTTTCCTAATTTATAGCTTCACCAGCCTACAGTCAGGATATGGAAGACATGATACATGAGCAGGAAAATCCAGGTCCGTGATGTATGTTTCTGTTTGAGGCAGTGGCCAAGGTCATTTTCAACCAAGGTTAATGATTCACTCTGATACAACATAGAAATCTCTTTATAATACTCAGTCATTTTTGGCTGCCCATATATTATATACATTTCTGAATATAGTTTAATATTACATGAAGAAGTGGGGGAAAAGGGGATGTGTTTTTCAGACCACTGTTGGGATTTTGGTCTTTGTAGAGAGGATACTGGAAAGAATATCTGGAAATGAACGGGGCATATGATCTAGTGGAGCCAGACTGGGTACAAACCCTAGTTCTGCTCCTTCCTATCTTTGTGACTGGAGAGAAAATTATGGAATGTTATTCAGCTTCAGTTTTATTAAATAATGATAATACTGTCTATCTTACACATCTGTGAGGTTTAGAATTAATTTGTAAATATTTTAGAATAGTGTCTAGCAATGTGTTTGGTTTGTTCAGGTTTGTCAAAAATGTGTTTTTTCTTTTTAGATTCCAGTGAACCAGTGGTAGATGATGCTGGAAGAACGTATCAAGAAGCAGGTATGGACGTTTTCATTAGATGTTAAACATACTTCCAGCTTTATGGCTGCAATGCTCTGTTAACCTGGTGACTTTTCTTTCGATGGGTCAAAGACATAATTTTAACACCAAATACAAGACTTTTTGCTTTGCAACAAAATTAGATTATTCAAAGAATATCAGGCTTTCATATTTCATCTCATCTACCACCACCTCACAACAAAAGAGGATATTAATTCCTAATGTTTCTTCTGAATGTCTTGCTTTATGCCAATCTGAGGAATTTTTTTTGTTTTTGACAACAATGCCTCAGTTTTATTTTTTTATTTTATTTTATTTTATTTTTTTAACGTCTTTACTGGAGTATAATTCCTTTACAATGGTGTGTTAGTTTCTGCTGTACAACAAAGTGAATCAGCTATACATATACATATATCCCCATATCCCCTCCCTCTTGCATCTCCCTCCCACCCTCCCTATCCCACCCCTCTAGGTGGTCACAAAGCACCGAGCTGATCTCCCTGTGCTATGCGGCTGCTTCCCACTGGCTATCTATGTTACATTTGGTAGGGTATATATGTCCATGGCAGTCTCTCACTTCGTCCCAGCTTACCCTTCCCCCTCCCCGTGTCCTCAGGTCCATTCTCTATGTCTGCGTCTGTATTCCTGTCCTGCCCCTAGGTTCTTCAGAACCTTTTTTTTTTTTTTTGATTCCATATATATGTGTTAGCATATGGTATTTGTTTTTCTCTTTCTGACTGACTTCACTCTGTATGACAGACTCTAGGTCCATCCCCCACTACAAATAACTCAATTTCGTTTGTTTTTATGGCTGAGTAATATTCCATTGTATATATATGCCACACCTTCTTTATGCATTCATCTGTCAGTGGACACTTAGGTTGCTTCCATATCCTGGCTATCGTAAATAGAGCTGCAATGAACATTGTGGTACATGACTCTTTTTGAATTATGGTTTTCTCAGGGTATATGCCCAGTAGTGGGATTGCTGGGTCGTATGGTAGTTCTATTTAGTTTTTTAAGGAACTTCCATACTGTTCTCCATAGTGGCTGTATCAATTTACATTCCCACCAACAGTGCAAGAGGGTTCCCTTTTCTCCATACCCTCTCCAGCATTTATTGTTTGTTGATTTTTTCATGATGGCCATTCTGACTGGTGTGAGGTGATACCTCATTGTAGTTTTGATTTGCATTTCTCTAATGATTAGTGATGATGGGCATCCTTTCATGTGTTTGTTGGCAATCTGTATATTTTCTTTGGAGAAATGTCTGTTTAGGTCTTCTACCCATTTTTGGATTGGCTTGTTTGTTTTTTTGATATTGAGCTGCATGAGCTGCTTGTATATTTAGGGGATTAATCCTTTGTCAGTTGCTTTGTTTGCAAATATTTTCTCCCATTCTGAGGGTTGGCTTTTCGTCTTGTTTATGGTTTCCTTTGCTGTGCAAAAGCTTTTAAGTTGTAGTAGGTCCCATTTGTTTATTTTTGTTTTTATTTCCATTTCTCTAGGAGGTGGGTCATAAACGATCTTGCTGTGATTTATGTTATAGAGTGTTCTGCCTATGTTTTCCTCTAAGAGTTTTATAGTGTCTGGCCTTACATTTAGGTCTTTAATCCATTTTGAGTTTATTTTTGTGTATGGTGTTAGGGCTTGTTGTAATTTCATTCTTTTACATGTAGCTGTCCAGTTTTCCCAGCACCACTTATTGAAGAGGCTGTCTTTTCTCCATTGTATATTCTTGCCTCCTTTATCAATCATAAGGTGACCATATGTGCATGAGTTTATCTCTGGGCTTTCTCTCCTGTTCCACTGATATATATTTCTGTTTTTGTGCCAGTACCATACTATTTTGATTACTGTAGATTTGTAGTATAGTCTGAAGTCCGGTAGCCTGATTCCTCCAGCTCCGTTTTAATTTCTCAAGATTGCTTTGGCTATTCGGGGTCTTTTGTGTTTGCATACCCACTGTGAAATTTTTTGTTCTAGTTCTCTGAAAAATGCCATTGGTAGTTTGATACGGATTGCATTGAATCTGTAGATGGCTTTGGGGAGTATAGTCATTTTCACAGTGTTGATTATTCCAATCCAAGAACGTGGTATATCTCTCCATCCGTTTGTATCATCTTTATTTTCTTTCATCAGTGTCTTATAGTTTTCTGCATACAGGTCTTTTGTCTCCTTAGGTAGGTTTATTCCTAGGTATTTTATTCTTTTTGTTGCAATGGTAAATGGGAGTGTTTTCTTAATTTCTCTTTCAGATTTTTCATCATTAGTGTATAGGAATGCAAGAGATTTCTGTGCATTAATTTTGTATCCTGCTACTTTACCAAACTCATTGATTAGCTCTAGTAGTTTTCTGGTAGCATCTTTAGGATTCTCTATGTACAGTATCATGTCATCTGCAAACAGTGACAGCTGTAAAGCTTTACTACTTTCTTAATTGTTTTGGGTTTGTTATTGTAGGTCTTTTCCTTCTCTTGTGTTTCCTGCCTAGAGAAGTTCCTTTAGCATTTGTTGTAAAGCTGGTTTGGTGGTGCTAAATTGTCTTAGCCTTTGCCTGTCTGTAAAGGTTTTAATTTCTCTGTCTAATCTGAATGAGATCCTCGCTGGGTAGAGTAATCTTGGTTTTTCCCTTTCATCACTTTAAATATGTCCTGCTACACCCTTCTGGCTTGCAGAGTTTCTGCTGAGAAGTCAGCTGTTAACCTTATGGGGATTCCCTTGTATGTTTTTTGCTGTTTTTCCCTTATTGCTTTTAATATATTTTCTTTTTATTTAACTTTTGATAGTTTGATTAATATGTGTCTTGGTGTGTTTCTCCTTGGATTTATCCTGTATGGGACTCTCTGTGCTTACTGGACTTGATTGACTATTTCCTTTACCATATTAGGGAAGTTTTCAACTATAATCTCTTCAGATATTTTCTCAGTCCCTTTCTTTTTCTCTTCTTCTTCTGGGGCCCTTATAATTCGAATGTTGGTGCATTTAATATTGTCCCAGAGGTCTCTGAGACTGTCCTCAATTCTTTTCATTCTTTTTTCTTTATTCTGCTCTGCAGTAGTTATTTCCACTATTTTATCTTCCAGGTCACTTATCCGTTCTTCTGCCTCAGTTATTCTGCTATTGATTCCTTGTAGAGAATTTTTAATTTCATTTATTGTGTTGTTCATCATTGTTTGTTTGGTCTTTAGTTCTTCTAGATCCTTGTTAAATGTTTCTTGTATTTTCTTCATTCTATTTCCAAGATTTTGGATCATCTTTACTATCATTACTCTGAATTCTTTTTCAGGTAGACTGCCTATTTCCTCTTCATTTGTTTGGTCTGGGGGGTTTTCAGTTTGCTCCTTCATCTGCTGTGTATTTCTCTGTCTTCTCATTTTGCTTAACTTAACTGCATTTGGGGGTCTCCTTTTCGCAGGCTGCAGGTTCATAGTTCCTGTTGTTTTTGGTGTCTGCCCCCAGTGGGTAAGGTTGGTTCAGTGGGTTGTTTAGGCTTCCTGGTGGAGGGGACTGGTGCCTGTGTTCTGGTGGATGAGGCTGGATCTTGTCTTTCTGGTGGGCAGGACTACGTCCGGTGGTGTGTTTTGGGGTGTCTGTGACCTTATTATGATTTTAGGCAACCTCTCTGCTGATGGGTGGGGTTGTGTTCCTGTCTTGCTAGTTGATTGGCACGGGGTGTCCAGCACTGTAGCTTGCTGGTCATTGAGTGGAGCTGGGTCTTCGTGTCGAGATGGAGATCTCTGGGAGAGCTTTCCCCGTTTGATATTACATGGGGCCGGGAGGTCTCTGGTGGACCAATGTCCTGAACTCGGCTTTCCACCTAAGAAGCTCAGGCCTGCCACCCGCCCTGAGCACCAAGAACCCGTCAGCTACATGGCTCAGAAGAAAAGGGAGAAAAAAAAATAAGGAAAGAAAAAATAAAATAAAGTTATTAAAATAAAAAATATAAAAAAATATATTAAAAAAAATTAAAAAGTAATTTAAAAAAAGAAAAGAAAGAAAGAAAGAAGAGAGCAACCAAACCAATAAACAAATCCACCAATGATAACAAGCAGTAAAAGCTATACTAAAAAAAACCCCCCAAAAACAGACAGATGGAACCTTAGGAGAAATGGTAAAAGCAAAGCTATACAGACAAAATCACACAAAGAAGCATACACATACCCACTCACAAAAAGAGAAAAAGGAAAAAAAAATATATAAAAAAAAAAGGGAAGAGAGCAACCAAATCAGTAAACAAATCTATCAATGATAATAAACTCTAAGTACTAAACTAAGATAAACATAAAAGCAGAAGCAAATTAGATGCAGAAAGCAAACCCCAAGTCTACAGTTGCTGCCAAAGTCCACCGCCTCAATTTTGGGATGATTCGTTGTCTATTCAGGTATTCCAGAGATGCAGGGTACATCAAGTTGATTGTGGAGCTTTAATCCGCTGCTCCTGAGGCTGCTGGGAGAGATTTCCCTTCCTCTTCTTTGTTCGCACAGCTCCTGGGGTTCAGCTTTGGATCTGGCCCCACCTCTGCATGTAGGTCTCCTGAGGGTGTCTGTTCTTCGCTTAGACAGGACGGGGTTAAAGGAGCAGCTGATTCGGGGCCTGTGGCTCGCTCAGGCTGGGGGGAGGGAGGGGTATGGATGCGGGGCGAGCCTGCGGCGGCAGAGGCCAGCGTGACGTTGCACCAGCCTGAGGCGCGCTGTGCGTTCTCCCGGGGAAGTTGTCCCTGGATCACGGGACCCTGGTGGTGGCGGGCTGCACAGGCTCCCGGGAGGGGGTGTGTGGAGAGTGACCTGTGCTTGCACACAGGCTTCTTGGTGGCTGCAGCAGCAGCCTTAGCGTCCCATGCCCGTCTCTGGGGTCCGCGCTGATCGCTGCGGCTCGCACCCATCTCTGGAGCTCGTTTAGGCAGTGCTCTGAATCTCGTCTCCTCACGCATCCTGAAACAATGGTCTCTTGCCTCTTAGGCAGGTCCAGACTTTTTCCCGGACTCCCTCCTGGCTAGCTGTGGTGCACTAGCCCCCTTCAGGCTGTGTTCACGCAGCCAACCCCAGTCCTCTCCCTGCGATCCGACCGAAGCCCGAGCCTCAGCTCCCAGCCCCAGCGGCTGAGCAGACAAGCCTCTCGGGCTGGTGAATGCTGGTTGGCACCGACCCTATGTGCAGGAATCTCTCCGCTTTGCCCTCCGCACCCCTGTGGCTGCGCTCTCCTCCGTGGCTCTGAAGCTTCCCCCCTGCCACCCCCCGTCTCCGCCAGTGATGGGGTTTCCTAGTGTGTGGACACTTTTCCTCCTTCACAGCTCCCTCCCAGAGGGGCAGGTCCCGTCCCTAATCTTTTGTCTCTGTTTTTTCTTTTGTTTTTTTTGCCCTACCCAGTCTCATGGGGAGTTTCTTGCCTTTTGGGAAGTCTGAGGTCTTCTGTCAGCGTCAGCGTTCAGTAGGTGTTCGGTAGGAGTTGTTCCACATGTAGATGTATTTCTGATGTATTTGTGAGGAGGAAGGTGATCTCCGTGTCTTATTCCTCTGCCATCTTGAAGGTCCCCCCGCCAATCTGAGGAAATTTTATGAAAATAATTTACCTGCCCTTTCCTCTTGTTGTTTTTTGGCCAGAGGCATTTCTCACTGATTGTGCAAACATTAATATTTAAAGGAACAGACTTCTGTATTTGAGATTAAGTTGTGTTTTTTAGCTAAGCAATTACACACAATGACTCAAGTAATATTGTAATAAGCAATACTTATTAAATAAGTGATACTTATTTTTGTTTTACTCTTTTTTGCAGATGACGTCACCTACCAAGAGTACGATGAGCAAGGTCTGAAAATGCTTCTTGACCTTAAGTTACCTACTTGTTTTAAAATCTACTCAGAGTTTGACTATGAAGTATGGAGAGTGGTATTTTAGCTATAAATATTATACCATAACTTAAAACATCCAAATGAATGGGTAGTTCTCAAAGAGTTTACTTGGGGAGATTGTCTACCTATTCCAGTGGTTCTGCCATTGCCTAAATTGTTTCTTAAATTCTTTGCAAGGTGCCTTAGGAAGCAGTTACAAATTATTCAAGAAAACACATCTCATTCCTTTATAGTCATAGCTCTCCTTTAATGAAAAATAAGTCCCATGCTTGAAAGACTACTTTGGTTAGATTTTAACTACTCTAGCTGCTTCTGCAGATTAATTTTACTTAAATAAAGATGACTGATCTGCCAGCATGGAGAAAGGTGTAGCAGAACTTCATTCTGGGCTTCAAGGCAGCATAAAGAAAATAGTTCTGGCATCAGATTCTGATTTAGACAGTTATAGCTCCTCTTGTTGCCCCAGCACTTCTCATGCTGTTTTATTAAACTCCGTGAAGTAGATTATGTTTTCACTGCTTCCCAGATGAAAGAAGTAGGGTTCAGAGAATGTAAGTAATTTTGCATAAGTCCACATGACTAAGAAATGATAAAATACCAGTGGTGGATCGTTTTTATTCTAATATCTTCAAAGATGACTCTGTAGAAGGAAAGAAGCCCATTGGATGTAACTGTCTGTGAAACAAGAAGGATGAAGAAATGTGTAGTGCTTGAGTCAGATATGGAGGACTTCCTATGTGCTGGATGGTTTTAGGGCTTGACATTCAGTTATGAATAATATAGAGTCTCTACTTCCAAAAAATTTGTGGTCTCATGTTAGCTGGTGAATCTCAAGTGAAGAAAATTAGGAAGGGCTGCATGTAGATCTAACATGCTGATTTATTAATCATGTGATTTTAAGATTTTAGACCCTACCAAGATCACCATCCACAGTGGCTGTTCCTAATGGGATATGAAGGATCCCATTGGAAGAATCCTGCAGTCTATCTCTAGGGATTAATTTTTTTTTATAACAAATTAAATAACTTGGCCACTATAATTGAATTTAGATTTTTTTTTTCAATTTTGAATTTGAAGGAGAAAATAGGAATTTGGAATTTAGAAGTTGCATGTAGATGTGGGATTTGAGATAGCTTTCTAATTTCTGCCAGTCACTGTGGTGTTTTTCTAAATATGCTGGAAAGAACATGTTTGGAATGCAAGTTGCAGACTAGATATAGAGAATTTTAAAATCAAATTTGCAAGAAGTGTAAAATTAGATAAAATGCTAAAAAAGATGTTGTGAAAGTAAAGATATTTTCGTAGGAAGAATGTCATAATAAATATAATTTAAAATGTTAACAGGGTAAAAATATGACCTGACGGGTCATCAAGTTTTGATGAGATACTTTGAATTACCTTGTTATAGAACATAAACTTTTTCAAATCAAATAGATCTAAGAGGACAAAGGATTCTTCATTATGTGCTACAAAGATACCTTTGTGCAGTTCAGGAACCCAGACAGGGAAACCAAGTGACCAAATATATATATATTATAAATACACATATATATATTATATATATATATATATATATATATACACACACACACACACACACACACACACACACACACACACATATATATATATATATATATATAAAGCTGTAAGTCGGGTGAAAGAAAACCATTTTTCAGTCAGAGAACAGAATATATTCTGTATTAAACGTTCCAAATTCTAGGACCTGGAAAACATAAAGCTTGTTAAGGCTGTAGAGGGAACCAGCTTTCCACATAAAAAATGTCCTGGAAAGCATTAAGCCTATATTGGAAACACCTGGCAAATGACAGTACAGTCTTACCATCTAATTGATTTATTTATTCATACACTACATATACTACATGTGTATCACATAGCCTGTGTCCAAAACGTAGGACACTGGGGCAGTTCCAGTGAAGAACACACATAGCTTATATTCTCATGGACTGTGTATTTTAGCAGCGGGGTAGAAATTATACAAATCATTTTAGTTTAGTATTCAGTTACAATTACATTAAGTACTGGTACGAGTGAGTATAGTGTACAACAAGAGTATAAAGTGGCCCTACCTAGTTTGTGGACCAGGGAAGGCTGAAGTATGAGCTGAAGAGTAGAACAGTTGACAAGGCCAGGGGAAAGGATGCTGGAATGTAGAATGAAGCTGCTGATGGGAAGATGTGTCTGGAGTGCTGAGCATGAGAGAGACTGGGGCTGAGATTGTGAGATGGTCCGGGTCCAGAGGTCAAGGACGTTCACCTTCACCTTGGAACACTGTTCTAGGGCATTGCATTTTGTAAGGACTGACCTGTCTAAAACGTAGCAAATAGATTGGAGAGACAAGAGTAGACGTGGGGAGGGAATTCCTTGGTGGTCCAATGGTTAGGATTCCGCACTTCCACTGCAGGGAAGCTAAGAATTCCGCAAGCTGCGCCACGCGGCTAAAAAAAAAAAAAAAAAAGAGTAGCTGTGGGGAGACCAGTTAGGTTACTGCAGTTTTCCAAACTTGATCTTCGCTGAGTCACATCTCTGCCAAATGAGGCATCAGAGGAGATGAGTTTCAAGAAAGGGATGTTCAGCCGTGTCCTGGGCTGCTGAGGACCCACCCAAGTGAGCACTGAAGACCTGCCTTGGATCTCGTGCTACGGAGGCCTCACCGGTAACCTTGGCAAGAACTGTTTGCAGTGGACAGAAGTTGGACAGAGATGATAGTGGTTTAAACCAGGGTGGTGGCAGCGAAGGTGAGTGGAAGTGGACAAAGCTGAGAAGTAGAAGATAATGTTGGCGGGGATGGATGTGCAGGTGTAGTTGGGGAGAGAGAGCAAGGTGTCGGGAACCACGTCCACGGTTGCGCTTATGCACCCAGTGGATGGGGTGCTTTTTCCGAAGACGGTGAGACTGGAAAACAGGCTTCAGGCCAGAAGGTCACGAGTGCGGTCTGTACGTCCTGATAGTGCCTGCTGAGCCATCCAAGGGGAGATACCAAGTTAGCCGATGGATGGTGTTCGGATCTCAGAAGTCTATTCGTAGTTGAGTTCGAGAATCATCAGAATATGCATTGTGATTGAAGCCAAAGGCTGCGATCATTTAAGGAGAGAGGAGAGAGCAGGAGTAGAGGAGGATCTATGGCTGGACTTTGACGAAAAGCAGCATTTAATGCCTGGTAAGAAAAAGGTGATGTGATGAAGGTTGAGAAGGAGAAAGGAAAGAATGAAAGGAGAGTATGGTCACATTGGAGTCCAAGGACAAGAGTGCTTGTAAAGGAAGGAGCTGCTAGGAGACCTGATCCAGTAAAGGCAGGAAGTGTCCATTGGGTTAAATGAGTGCTCGTGGGAGGTCTTAGGGGAGCATTTTCAGGGATGTGATCAGGGCCGGAAGACAGACTGGAGTGGGTTGAGGAGAGGAAGTGAGGAGACAGCATGTGCAAATGACTCTGAAGAAATTAGATTGTGAAATGAAGGAAGGAGAGGGCAGGGAGAACCTATGATGGAGAAGAATCTGAAAAAGAATATATACACACATACACACACACACACATATATGTATAACTGAATCACTTTGCTATCCATCTGAAACATTGTACATCAACTATACTTCAATAAAAAATAAAGGACTTACTAAATAAATAAATGAATAAAATTAAAATAACAACAAAAAGAAAAGACTTGTTTATTTGTTTTTCAGTTGATAGACTTGAGCATATTAAATGCAGGCACCGTTCAGGGTGACAGAGTGAGCAAACATTCACTGCTCCTTTGTCTTCCAAATGCCACCAAAAGGGTAGAAAATGATCTGTTAAAAATTGTCCCTTGCTCTCCCCGAGCACTAGTAAAAATATCTGAAACACAGTAGATGTTCAAACGTTTTTCTTTATTAAATGAACAAGGAGAATATATTTGTAACCGTGCTAGAAAAACAACACAGTTTGCTCTTAGGGTAGCAGAAATTTTCAGGCATTTTGGAAGATGGAAAAATAGGGATCAGGCTGACTAGGAAAGTGATGAGCCAGCCAGGCATGAGGGGAGACCGCAGCCGAGACGAGGGCCTCCTTCGCAGTGGAGCAGAGAGAGATGAGCCTGGGCCGTGGTCAAGATAGTGGATTAAGACCTGCCCGCAGAACCCTCTCTCTCAGGGACTGGAGGCAGGGCCGTTTGCCCCAGGTGAAAGATCTGAGCATTGCTCCCGAAGCAAAGTAGAGAATCTGCCTGGTAAAAACTTGGACCCAGCGTGATAAGCGGGTTGAGCCACGGGTAACTCAGAGCCTCCACTACAGTCATGAAGCAAATAAAAAAATGAAATTCAGTATCACCCCGGGGTAAACAAATTACTGGATCCAGGTAAAAAGTGACTGGGGAGGAACTTTAATTTTCCCCATTTTACAAGAAGGAAGCATGTATAATTGCTCCTCTGGCTAAAAGTGGCTGCCCTGCAACTTGAATCCAGGCCTGTTTTACTGCAGACCAAACTCTTCCCGGCTCTACTCTGTAACCTGCCGCTTGCCAGTGACTGAGACCCAGAGGTTCAAGGATAAATTAGACATTGAACCATACAGCAAATGTTGTGTTTTAATGGGAGTTATACGGTGCTAAAGGATTATTTTTTCTGTGTATTTTGCAGCGTTTGAGCCATCGGAAAATGAAGGGACAGAAACTTCAGGTAAGGTATTTGTCTAAGCAGATGTTTCCTGAAAGTCAGCTCCCCTTGTATTTGTGAAAATGAATATAGCTTGTGGAACAAAGCCTCCATAGCACAAGGAGATCAACTCAATGCTTTGGGACCACCTAGAGGGGTGGGATAGGGAGGGTGGGAGGGAGGCTCACGAGGAAGGGGATATGGGGATATATGTATACATATAGCTGATTCACTTTGTTATACAGCAGAAACTAACACAACATTGTAAAGCATTTATACTCCAATAAAGATGTGGAAAAAAAAAGATAGATTCAGTCAGAAATACAAGACATTCTCAAGTCACCAAGGAAGTAATTGGATCATGTTGTTATGTTTATTCCCTGTTTATGGTGTAAGTTTTATGTCAGCAGGGATAATACCAGCCTATTAATGTATTCTTTGAATATAATTTAGAAATTAAAGTTGATATTCTAGTGAGTGTCTCTATAAGAAGCCCCAATCTAAAAAGAGCCAAATTTAGGTCTCTGAGTGGATATGTTCATTTAAGGACCTAGTGAAGATGAGTTAATGTAAGACATGTTTGCTTTTTTTTAGATAATGCTGTAGATGACTCAAACACAATTTTAGAAGGTAAGTTAATTTTATAGGCATGGTTTTACTTTTTACATTAAAATTATGTTCATTTCTTCAACAAGCACTTATTGCACACTTACTATTTGCTGTCTTTATATAGTGCTCAAGGGCTAGGAGGGCAAGAGCAAATAAGAGAGTTGGAATTCTGTTTTCACTGCGGCTGGAACTCTAGTGGCCAAAGAGATGATGAAGTAATTAAAGATTATGAGAAGTGCAGTGATGGAGATAAAAGCAGGATCGTATAGTAGAAAGTAACTTGTTAGGGTGAGGAGGGCCACCCTAAATAGGAGGAGGTGGTCTTGTGAGAAGGAGTTATCCATGGGCAGAGGTGGGTTGAAATGGTAGGAGTGTAAATTGATACAGCCACTATGGAAAACAGTAATGGAGGTTCCTTAAAAAACTAAAACTAGAACTACCATATGACCCAGCAATCCCACTACTGGGCATATACCCTGAGAAAACCATAATTCAAAAAGAGTCATGAACCACAATGTTCATAGTTGCGTCCTTTACATTGTTACTCAGCTGGAAAAAACTTCTTTTGAACCTGAAGGATTTGTTTCAGAAAAATAAAACTTGTTACATATATTACATAGTGGTGCTTCGACACGACTTAGATTTCTGTAGTTCATAACAGTTTGCAAAGCTCGTTCCCATATACTGTTTCCATTGTTTCTCACCATAGACACTGAAGCGGAGGCGGGGCAAATAGCATTGTACTTACTTTACAAATGAAGGGCTGAAAGCCTGAGGTGAGGTCAGGTGGCTGCCCGGGTTCCAGCTAGAGTGGCCGGGCTGGTCTTCAACCCAGCGTTGGGGCCGGCAGTTGACCCTGGAGTCTGTGTGCTCACAAGGAACATGTCATGGGGAATTTTGCTCATGAGATTAATCTTAGAATTCATTTATGAGCCACTAATTGTCAGTTTTCAGATTAAATGTTACTGCTTCTGAGCTTGGTTAGACAGAGTACAGTCAACTGAATTGGAGAAGGTGGGGAGGGGGAAGGGGCGAGGAGGAGAGGGGATGCTAGAACTGCCCTCATTGTCCACTTAGCTGCTGGGAGAGACCCCAGCACAGGAGCTGTGGGCCGCTCTGTCTAAGCTGATCATCCATGGAGCAGGCTGGATGGCACTCAGGTTTTCTCCCACCTCCTATTACTCAGTTCTCTATGGAAAATATAACTGAGTCTGTTTTTTTATTCAATTAGAATTAGAAAATGGAAACTCAGAATCCCTAGAAAGAACTTCATCCAACCCACCCCACATATACTGTTATATATAGAAGAACTAACCTCACAATATGCAACTTGGCTTTGCCTTTTTTGTATTAGAAATAGTTTTTCTGAAACCATTTCCTCTAAGATCAGGAACAAGACAAGGTTGTCCACTCTCACCACTATTATTCAACATAGTTTTGGAAGTTTTAGCCACAGCAATCAGAGAAGACAAAGAAATAAAAGGAATCTGAATCGGAAAAGAAGAAGTAAAGCTGTCACTGTTTGCAGATGACATGATACTATACATAGAGAATCCTAAAGATGCTACCAGAAATCGACTAGAGCTAATCAATGAGTTTAGTAAAGTAGCAGGATACAAAATTAATGCACAGAAATCTCTTGCATTCCTATACACTAATGGTGAAAAATCTGAAAGAGAAATTAAGGAAACACTCCCATTTACCATTGCAACAAAAAGAATAAAATACCTGGGAATAAACCTACCTAAGGAGACAAAAGACCTGTATGCAGAAAACTATAAGACACTGATGAAAGAAAATAAAGATGATACAAACAGATGGAGAGATATACCACGTTCTTGGATTGGAAGAATCAAAATTGTGAAAATGATTATAGTACCCAAAGCCATCTACAAATTCAGTGCAATCCCTATTAAACTACCAATGGCATTTTTCACAGAACTAGAACAAAAAATTTCAAAATTTGTATGGAAACACAAAAGACCCTGAATAGCCAAAGCAATCTTGAGAAAGAAAAACAGAGCTGGCGGAATCAGGTTCCCTAACTTCAGACTGTACTACAAAGCTACAGTAATCAAGACAGTATGGTACTGGCACAAAAACAGAAATATAGATCAATGGAACAGGATAGAAAGCCCAGAGATAAACCCACGCACATATGGTCACCTTATCATTGATAAAGGAGGCAAGAATATACAATGGAGAAAAGACAGCCTCTTCAATAAGTGGTGCTGGGAAAACTGGACAGCTACATGTAAAAGAATGAAATTAGAACACGCCCTAACACCATACACAAAAATAAACTCAAAATGGATTAAAGACCTAAATGTTAAGACCAGACACTATAAAACTCTTAGAGGAAAATATAGGCAGAACACTCTATGACATAAATCACAGCAAGATCCTTTTTGACCCACCTCCTAGAGAAATGGAAATAAAAACAAAAATAAACAAATGGGACCTAATGAAACTTAAAAGCTTTTGCACAGCAAAGGAAACCATAAACAAGACGAAAAGACAACCCTCTCAATGGGAGAAAATACTTGCAAATGAAGCAACTGACAAAGGATTAATCCCCCAAATATACAAGCAGCTCAATATCAAAAAAACAAAGAACCTAAACCAAAAATGGGCAGAAGACCTAAATAGACATTTCTCCAAAGAAGATATACAGATTGCCAACAAACACATGAAAGGATGCTCAACATCACTAATCATTAGAGAAATGCAAATCAAAACTACAATGAGGTATCACCTCACACCAGTCAGAATGGCCATCATGAAAAAATCAACAAACAATAAATGTTGGAGAGGGTGTGGAGAAAAGGGAACCCTCTTGCACTGTTGGTGGGAATGTAAATTGATACAGCCACTGTGGAGAACAGTATGGAGGTTCCTTAAAAAACTAAAAATAGAACTACCATATGACCCGGCAGTCCTACTACTGGGCATATACCCTGAGAAAACCATAATTCAAAAAGAGTCATGTACCACAATGTTCATTGCAGCTCTATTTACAATAACCAGGATATGGAAGCAACCTAAGTGTCCATCGACAGATGAATGGATAAAGAAGATGTGGCACATATATACAATGGAATATTACTCAGCCATAAAAAGAAATGAAATTGAGCTATTTGTAGTGAGGTGGATGGACCTAGAGTGTGTCATACAGAGTGAAGTCAGAAAGAGAAAAACAAATACCATATTCTAACACATATATATGGAATCTAAAAAAAAAAAAAACGGTTCTGAAGAACCTAGGGGCAGGATGGGAATAAAGATGCAGACATAGAAAATGGACTTGAGGGCATGGGGAGGGGGAAGGGTAAGCTGGGATGAAGTGAGAGAGTGGCATACACTACCAAATGTAAAACAGATAGCTAGTGGGAAGCAGCCGCATAGCACAGGGAGATCAGCTTGGTGCTTTGTGACCACCTAGAGGGGTGGGATAGGGAGGGTGGGAGGGAGACGCAAGAGGGAGGAGATATGGGCATATATGTATATGTATAGCTGATTCACTTTGTTATAAAGCAGAAACTAACACACCATTGTCAAGCAATTATACTGCAATAAAGATGTTAAAAAAAAAATCATTAGGGATGAACTGAAAAAAGAAAATACAGTTTTTTCGTAAGCCTTTTGATCCGCCAGTAGAGGGCGTAACAGGCTGCTCAGGGAATTCCTTCTGCTGGGCAGTGGGGCTCTGGATTGTGCGCCTCTGGCCCAACCTGCAGTTTCTACGTTCCTGCGGCACTTGAGTGGACAGAGAGAGGAGACTCGTCATCTTCACTCGCCCACCAAACTTCTCTTCCCTTGTCTTCCCCCATCTTGGCTGGTTGCATCAATAAGTACTCGGGTTCCCAAACCAGCAATGTGGGTGTTGTCTCCTCTCCCCCTCTCTCTATAGCTAATCCCAAGTCCTGTTGAATAGTCTACTTAAACATTTCTCAAATTCATTCTTTCGTCTGAAGCTCTAGTAGTCTAGTTCAGCCCCTCATCATCTTCCTGGACAATGGCAGTAGCCTTCTAGCTAGTCTTCTTAACTCCACGCTTGTCCCCTTCAAATCCATCTTTCACAGTGTCACTAGGATGATCTCTTCAGAAGTACACATCTGGCTATGTCAGGCCTGTGCTTAAACCCTTCTGTGTCAGTAAGGTTACTTTCTGCTGCAGGTAACAGAAAAGTGAATTTGAATTGGCTTAAGCAGTAAAGAGATGGGACAGATCATTTGGGGCCTTGGAGGACCTAGTAAGGAATTTGGATTTTTTTCTAAGTACAGTGAGAATCTATGGAAATACTTGTGAGATATGACATAATCTGATTTATGTTTTGAAAAATTACTTGTACTGTTAGAGAATGGATTGGATGGAGCGAGAAGGGAAGCAGGGACCACCTTGTTAGGAAATTACTGTGTCCTAATCCAGAGAAGGGATCATGGTGGCCTGGAGGAAAACCATGAAGTGGAAATGGAGGGGAAAGTTTTAAACTTGGAATGTATTTTAGAATTACAACTGATGGAACTTTCTGATGGTTGTGAAGTAAAGAGGAATAAAGGGGGCTTTTGGTTTGATTTAAATAACTGTTGGATGTTAAGGCTGTTTACTGAGAAGAAATGATTTTCTTTCCTGGTTTAGGGAAGAAAATCAAGGATTCCATATTAGATATTTTATGTTCAGGAATTATGTGAGATACCCAGGTGGAAGTGTCAAGTAGGGAGTTGGATATGCCAATCTGAGCTAGATGGGTGAGATCTGAGATGGATAGGAACGCTTGGGAGCCATCACCATGGAGATGGTGTCAATTCCATGGAAATAGATAAGATCATTTTGGAGGTGAGTGCAGAGGGAGTAGACCAGCAGTTCCAGGACTGAGCTCTAAGGAATCCCAACATTGTGAGGTTTGAGGGAGCATGCATAGCCAGTGAGACAGGAGCAAACCAGTAGGGAAGGATGGGAAAGAGCAAAAGGCAGGAAGGAGTGTGCTCTGTGCTGCTGCCGTTGGAATTCCAGGGCTTGCGAAGCACCGATTGCATTTGGCAACGTGGAGAATGCCGGTGATCTTAGCAAAAGCTATTTGAGTAAATTGATGGGAGTCAAAGCCATACTGAGGTGGGTTTACAAAGTCCCGGAGTAAGACAAAGTAGGCTGTATCAATAGGCAAAACTTACAGGTTGTGCTAATATAACAAATTATTTCTTTTAAAAAATTCTCGTTATATCATTACCAAAATACATTTCAGATAAGTTTGTTAAATGTACATTTTTTCAGAATAAATTTGGATGAAAATTTATCACAATAATGTCTCTCTTAGTATAACATCAGGGATGAAAATAACAACGGATGTGGTTAATACTTTATGATGCATACAAGTTTTTCAAATATACCTAAAATGACAAAAGTGAAAGAAATTCTTAGAAAAATATTGGTCAGGTTGGTAAAGTGCTAACATGTCTCTAGATTATTAAGAACCAAATAAATAGGCAAACCATTAACAAGCCAGTCACAACACAGAAAGCTAGTAAACATTCATGGTACTGCCACTAGAAGAAGGAACTCTTCCAGAAGCTTAACAGGGTTCAGGGAGAATATGTGTGATATTTTTCTGTTTCCCTTTTACTTTTATCTAAAATATTTCCAACTGTTTTGAGCATGTATCATTCCTAAAAGTAGAAGCAAAATAATGCAAGAAGAAAAATGATTAAAATAGCTGCATAAATATTTTGAGTTTTAGAAAATGCTAATAAAAATTCCTTCTTTTGACCAAAGCCTGTTACAAATCTTGAGCAAAGGGAAAGCAGATACAATCTTACCTCTCGATTAGGGTAATGTTACAGGGGTTGTTAGGGATGAAGATGTAAACATGTGATATAATTTTATAGAGTGAATCAGGTCAGTATATCATTATACTGTTGAGTGGTGAGGCTTACAATTTCTTTAGTTGTAAGTAGGTTGAAGTAGGCAAGGAAAAAGACTAGATGTTAAAATTCATATCCACATTTCTGGCTAGTTTTAGAATATGTTACCTTGAGTATTATTTTTCAAAAGCAAGTTTATTAAAGATAGTGATATATTTTTAAGATTCGTTTCAATTTAACTTTTTGTGCCATTAACAAGAAACGAGATGCTTTAAATGTCTTTCCTCAGCTTTCTTATCAAGTCTGATGCAAAATTGTGGTGAAAACTTAGGTTTTAGTTCGTATCTCCTTTGCCAGACTGTGAGTTTTGAGGTCAGTCAGTTAGGCAGATAATGTTTTAAAGCCTGTAGTTCAGGACAGTTGAGAAATATACAACATTTTACGAAGTTATAGCTAATTCTTCTTTGTTGGGATGGTGGAGAAACCTAATGTTTTATGATAATTGCAGTTGAACACCCAAAAGGTCTGTAAAAATGATCACTGTAACTTAAAGATCAGTGGTCTGTATTTTAAACACTGGTCAGCAATCTGTAATGCAGTGTTTTATGATTTATGATTTATTTATTATTTATTTTAGAGGTGCACGTGCCCCCTGCAGAGGAACAGCGAGAAGTACCACCAGGTATGGCATTTTGTCAGATGCATTGCTTTTTCCTTTTTTGTTTAATTTAAAAGATGCTGCTGATACACTAGATGGAATGATTCTATGAAGAGTAGAATTCCCGAGAGAGGAGGATTAATTATACCTAAATTTAAAAAGAAAATGTTCTGTGTTTTCGTCAGTTGAGCCAAAGTAATGGGAAATAGACATCAGACTGAGTCTAGTACATATTTGTTGAGCTAGAATTTGAGGAGTATTCATGATCAAAGTACTGTATGATTTTTGCCATTATAGATGTTGATAGTAGTGGAAGTTAGGGAAGCTTTTTTTTTCCTTTTTTTTGATTGACAGGCTATTTGATGGAGGATGTGGAATCAGACTTGCCTTCAGATAAAAGTTTAATAGTGCTTAAATTAGTGACATTGGTCCTCCTTCTCCCCCTGTCTTCCCCAAGAACACCCTTGTGCCCCGCGTGACCCAGGCAGTCCTTGCTGCCAGCCCACTGTGCTACACCCGTCCCTCTGCGTTTTCCTCCCTTCCCCCGCATGTCCCTTTCATCATCAGTGAGTTTAAACTCATCATCAATGAGTTCAACCAAGGCCTGTGCTTTCAAATGCGTTTTAGAGGTGACATTAACCATACCTGCAATCGGAAATTAACATAGAAACCTCTTGCTTTCAAAGTGGGAAAAAAATGTTTCATTAGGAGAGGATTTTCCAACACCTCTTTCCTAAATGTATTTCTTCTTGTTTCTGTGTTTTATTTCCATTTGTTTTCTTTCTGTGTCATTTATTGGTTCAATTTTTACTCACATTTTTCACATTATGCTTAATGTGAATTTTGTAGCGATGATGTACATTTGTATTACTGATTTTGGTAGAAATAATTGTGCCTTCCAAAATTTATTGAAATACTAAATTTCAAGAGGAGAAAAACCTTTTATAATCAAAGAGTATTTTTAGTTACACCACAGCTCATATTTGTTTATTTAACAGTTGGGATGTTTTAGATTTTGATAGTTGTTGTATGTTGTACATTTAGAATATATACGAATACTAAAGGAACCGCATTGTTGGTATTGTGATATGAATGAGAAAAGAAATCCATGGAGAAATTGATCTTTTACAAGATGACTGCTGGGCATATATGTATATTTTGTGTTTAGGAAAGATGCACTGAGCAAGGAAGGTTGATGTTTCTGTCCTGCTTTTGTAATTTCCTCTTTGTTGTTGAGCAGTGCTTCACAGAGCGCCTTGTTTCTAACCTGAGGATGCAGGGCAGGTTACTGAATTTGCATTTTGATTACTATCCATTCCTCTAAAGAAAATTGTTTTATAAGTAATCCTAAAAATAACGAGTTTCTACAACACTGACATTTTTCTAGTTATAGTTGATATTTTTTTAATATTTATCTGACTTGAATGAAGGTATGAAACGTAATATTATTTTCTGACCAGAAAGTTCTGTGCTTCTACTTTGGTGATTTATAAATGAAGCCCAAGAGTTTCCTTGGAACATAAATACAAAATACTAAGTGGTTGGGGGGCTGGAATAAGGTGCTTTTTTTTTTTTTTTTTAAAGTTTAATTTTTTATTTTATTTTATTTATTTATTTATGGCTGTGTTGGGTCTTCGTTTCTGTGCGAGGGCTTTCTCTAGCTGTGGCAAGTGGGGGCCACTCTTCATCGCAGTGCGCAGACCTCCCATTATCGCGGCCTCTCCTGTTGCGGAGCAGAGGCTCCAGACGCGCAGGCTCAGTAATTGTGGCTCACGGGCCTAGTTGCTCCGTGGCATGTGGGATCTTCCCAGACCAGGACTCGAACCCGTGTCCCCTGCATTGGCAGGCAGATTCTCAACCACTGCGCCACCAGGGAAGCCTAAGGTGCTTTTTTTGATGAGATGTTTAACAGCTGAAGTAAATGAAAATAAAGATTTGATTCATATGCATACCTCCTGACACACAATGAGCTCCCAGTAAATGGTGGCTGTGGCTCTTATTGTTTAGTAATTAATTAACCTGATCTTTGAGGTGGATCAAGAGAAGCTAAATTCTGAAAGACCTGGTCCAGGAGTTGTAACCTGTCAGTTGTAATGCATTTGTCTTACATTCTGGTGTCATAAAAATTTGAGTGATGCACCGCACGGCTGTAGTTTGACCTTTACCAAAGAGGATATGAGGCGGAGAGTCAGCAATAATTATTTGTAATGATTGCACTGGGTTTGCTTATTTCCTATTATCTTCTTAGTCTTACTTTATATTACATTTTTTAAATTATTCAATCTTACAAAAGAATAATATTCATAAATCAGTCTCTATTTTGTACAGTAAGGTGACTGCTTTTGCAACAGTGTTGAACTGTGTGATGCAGGAACTGAGAAAACAATTGTGGGACCCATTTCCTTACTACCTTTCAATCTTTAAAATTTCTTATTCAGTGGAAAATGCAAACTGAGGCCCTCTGCAAAATGCTGGATATCGGTTTTTCCTGGCCCTCAGAATCTAACTGATAATTACTTTGCCTTCCCCGATCTTTCTAAGAATTCTAAGATTTCTAAGATTGTTGTACAATCTTAATATTGCGCATTAAAGTTCATAATAACATACTTACTTATCGTTGTGATAATCCCATGGGGTGGGAATTGTCTTAATTTACTATTGTATCTAGCCACCTACCAGGAGGCAGTGCTAACTTTTATTAAGCATTATGTATGTCATGCTATTCTAGACACACACATGAATTAACTCCCTTAGTAAATATTTCCAGTAGCCCAAGAGGTAGACATGCTGTTATCTCCATTTTACAGATGAGAAAACTGAGGCACAGCAAGGCAGAGGAACCTGTCTGACGTCTCAGAGCTGACAAGTGGGAGAGCTGAGTTCGATTCTTGCATTTTGGCTCCAGAGTTCACATACTCAGCTTCTGTGCTCTAGAGGATTTCACATAAATGAAGGCCTAAAAGCTGATGCGTTTTGAGAGCCGTTTTGATGTGATAAAAGCAGAGATATTGTATTCTTTGGCATCTTTTTCTTAACATGCATTAGCACTTCACTTAAGACTCAGAAATGTTGAAGATTAATTATGATCCATTGTGGAAAACTTAGTTGTCCAATAATTTAAACTTTGCCATCTTTTGTTTATATTTATAAATTTATCAGTGCTTTGCTGGCATACTTTTGGCAAGGATGTAAAAAGTCAATCCTAAGAACTGATCATTCTGATATTAGAAGTCAATCATTCTGAATACCGTGTTTTTTTAAAAAATTGATTTTGGAACCTCTGCTCCTTTAGTGGGTTTTCACCTTTGTCCTCAAAGTCATATTTTTACTTGAAATCATACAGCATATTTCTAGCAATATGACAGCATAAACATACATAGCACAAATTGAATGGCTTATGAAGGAATCGCTTAGGAAATTAAATTTCCTGCCAAGCAATACTTTAAGGCCATTTGACTAACTGGTTCCTTTAACAATTTTTCTGTCATGGCACGCCAGAAAAAAAACTTAACAGTTACGTCTTGTGATGATAATCATGCTGTTTGAAATGAAGATATGTGAGCATCTGTGTTTCTGGGTAGGTCTCCTTGCTCTTGTCTCTCTGAAAATGGAGATAACATTTGTAACTCATCTCACGTTTGAATATTCTAGCAGGGGTGATGGTTTCACTCCGTTGCATCTGTCCAGAGCTGTCACTCATGACTCCCCTGTCACCCAGCATTTTCTAACACTGACCAGTAAGACGCACAACCAGCTTTACGCTGTCAGCACTAGAGGTCTTAGCTTATGGTAGTAAGTGCCTAATACGCATATCATTGTTACTGATTTGATCATTCATCTATTCAAGAAATACGTATCAAGCAACTCCTACGGTACAGGCTCTGCCCCGGACAGTGAAGACACACAGTGAACAATACAGTCCCTGTCTTGTAGCGGTTCACAGACCTGTGGGTGTACAGCTGGGGGTAACAACCAGTACGGCGTCATTAGCTTCTCAGAGTGGTACACAAGGCAGCACCGGGAGGAGGGGGAACTAACCCGACTTTGGGACCCGGAGTGCAAGCGTGCGGAAGGCCTCCCACGTGTGGTCGTGCTGGAGCGGAGCCTTGAGGAGCTGCTGGAAGTGAAGGAGCTGGCACGTCGGGGGTGGGCACGGCAAGTGCTTGCAGCACAAAGACCAAGGTGGTGTGCCAGGTACAGGTGTAAGAAGACAGTGTGGATGGGCAGGCGGCGCTTCTCGGAGGATCCCATAAACGATGTTTGAGAATTTGAATGTGGGCCTGAAAATGCAGGGAAGCAGCAGAAAAACTCCAAGCCGAGGAGTCGTATGATCAGATCCACATTTGAACAGAGGAGTCCCGTGAGGAGGTGGAGACCAGTCAGGGGGCAGATGTGTTCATCTAAGCAGAAATGATGGGACCTGGAACTGGTGGCAGGGATGCAGAGCAGGGATACAGAGCAGGGATGGATTTCACGGACCTTGGAGGTGGAGGTAATTTGGTGGGAGAGGGGCTGGTTGAGGGGGAAGAGTCAAGCTTGATTCCTGTGCTTCTGGCTTGAATGGATGGATGATGGAACCTTAATGGAGATACAGAAGGCGGGAGGAACAGAGGGTAGCAGAGACCACTGGCCTGAATTTGGAGATGCTGGGTTTGCAGCTTGGTGGACTACTTCTGAGTGGAGACGTCTTCAAATATGTAGGGGCATAATTTGAGTCATTCAAAACTGTAACTGAGCTTTAACGTTATTTGCCTTGTTACCAGTACTCATACTTTGAATAAGTTCCCATGGTCTCCAGGATTTTTGATTGCACAGGTTACAGAAATGCTTATCCCTCACACTCCAGCTAATGGTTAAATTCTAAGAGAACCTAAGGTCAAACGCATCTTTTAAAACTTTCTGTTGAGGTGTAATTTACACACAGGGAGGTGCTCACATGTTGAGGGTACAGTTTGATGGACTTGTACGTGTGATACATTCTTATACCCACTACGCAGAGTTCTTCTAGCCCCTGGAGGTCTCTCCCTCTCCCCTCCCCCAGTAACGCACCCACAAAAGGTAACTACTGTTCTGACCTGTGTCATCATAGATTGATCTGCCCGCCTTTGAATTTGATTGAATAGAACCGCAAGTAAACACGCACATACATATATACACTTTTTTTGTGCCTGTTTTCTGTTGCTCATCTTTATGACTGTGAGTTTCATCCACTTTGATATTTATAGTTATTGGTTTTATCACTGCTATTTACTGTAATATTCCATTTAAAAATTCCTTTTTATGTTTATGGCTGCAGGGACTATTTCTAGTTTGGGGCTATTATGAAGAAAGCGGCCATGAATATTCTTATACATGTCTTTTGGTAGACAAACATTCATTTCTGTTGGATGTACAAAAGTATACATATAATTTCCAGTTACTTCTCATTAGCACCAAATAATTCTGCTTATATAAAAATTTCTGGTTACACACACACACACGTATGCACACATGTAGACAGATACATAGGGAAGGAAGGGAGGGAGGGAGGAAGGAAGGATGGATCACAATCCAGCTTTAGAAATTGTATCAAAATTTGACTGGGCCTTTATGTGCAGAAACTCCTTTTTTACTCTAATTGTAACATAGATCCAATGCTGTGGTAGTAAAATAAATCAGACACTAGAGTTCGGAATAAGAAAATATTTGTTGAAAGTTGGACAGAATGAATTTTACTTCTTTTAAAATAGTGTATACTTTTTTTACCAACCACTTATATCTTCAGTAACATTAAAATTGATATAAGATTATTAAAGTAATATATTTTAACTGCAACTTACAGTATCCTGTTGCCCCTTGAAAATCCTTCCTATATTTGTGTTTCAAATGCCATACTAGGTTCCCTCCCCATTGCATTTCCTTTTTTTTTTAAAATTAATTCATTATTTATTTATTTTGGGCTGTGTTGGGTCTTCGTTTCTGTGTGTGGGCTTTCTCTAGTTGCGGCGAGCGGGGGCCACTCTTCATCGCGGTACGCGGACCTCTCACTGTCGCGGCCTCTCTTGTTGCAGAGCACAGGCTCCAGACACGCAGGCTCAGTAGTTGTGGCTCACGGGCCCGGTTGCTCCGCGGCATGTGGGATCTTCCCAGACCAGGGCTCGAACCCGTGTCCCCTGCATTGGCAGGCAGTTTCTCAACCACTGCACCACCAGGGAAGCCCTGCATTTCTTTTTAATACAGTGAAAACATTGATGGGAGAAATTTAATGCTTGTATTTCTCAAAAGACTGACATTTTAAAATTCAGTTGTAATTCTCAGATGCTCTAGAGAACCTCTGATTTTCATTAGCTTTGCAATGAAAGTAGTAGGAACTACTTTCATAGTAGCAGGTGCCCCAGGGACTGCTCTAGGTAGTGAATCGTTCTGTTTCCCTGTTGCTGTTAAAAACAACAACAATCCAAAAAAGAAAAAAAGCATTTACTTCTGTTGGTGGGTTTTTTAAAAGTAGAGTAAAAATGAAGCAGTTTCACAGTCTATGTCTAGTTGGTCCTTTAATTTAGATTTCCCCTTATTTTTGCAGATACTTAAAGCTTCAGAAAGGCTGCCCCTACCACCACAGGAGGACCAGTTTACCCATACGCTGCAAAAGATGGCTGGGATAGATCTTGTGAAGTAATTTCTGAGCAGACCAAGATCTTTGGGAATGAACACTAAAGATGTTTTGAATGAACCATAGTCCACTGGCATTTTAGTGTATTTTTTTTTAGAAACAAAAATCACATGTGATGTTACATTCCTGCATGTCCTTTTCTGATAGCCTTAGTGGATCCATTGGATTTCTTTTCTTTTTCCTTTTGTGACACAGCTTTTAGTCTTACCTGCATTTATGTGTTTTTCAGACAATAGTTAATAATCGTATTGATGATGTAGCAGCAATTGTCATGGCAGGGTTTTAATATCTCTTATCCGTAATTAACACTAACTATGTTGGGCTGACTTGTATACACTGTGTGAAACATGATTTAAAACCACTAAGAGTGTCTTAAAAACACTGATGGGGTCATTATTAGCTGTGAAGATTTGCGTTGTATATATCTGCAGCAATACCTTTATAAAAAATTGCTACATTAGCTTCGAGTATTCAGGGTAAAACTCAACATTTGAGATTCCTGTAGCTTTTAGCTTGTTAATTAGAAAAAATTTAAATTTCAATAAAAGTTTAAATTATCATGGTTAATTTATTTTTCAAAATAAGGGGGGGAACTTATTGTTAGGACGCAGGGGAAAGGAATGGCCTGTTACATCATGCAAAAATGCTTTTCCACACCTCGGAGTGATTGTAGAATAGCTGTAGTCCCGTGAGTATTTGTTTAAATTTTAGAAAGTCTCTTACCAATTACTGGTGCATAAGGTAAAGGTTGTTCTGCCTTTGGCTGGTTAAGTAACGCCCGTACAACGCTGAAGCCCGCTCCGTGTATAAAAGTCCACAGGGCCTCTGGCTTGGTGATGTGTAGGGTGTGTGAAAAGTGCTCACAAGCCAGAGGCCCGCTGCTGTTTGACAGTGTTTGAGCCTTTTCCTTTCCACGCTGAAGCATTTCTTCTATTTTTAGTGTGAGTAATTTGTGACTCAGAGATAGGTGCCGTGATGAAAATACTCATTTGTTAGAAAAAAAAGGTAGCTACACCCTCATTTTGAAAGGACCCTGAGCTATTAAAAAAAAACTCTAAGAAGTGGTTTCATTTATGTGTCCAGGGAGCTCTTGATCATGTTCACATTGTTTTAAGATAAAGTGACATTTTTTCTGCTTTTAGGGTTAAAATCAAAGAGATTTTATATTTTTATCATTAGAGGTCATCGGTACAATGTAGTAAGTTATGCTGAACCGTAGTGTAGTGAAACCCAAAGTAATATGTTAGTAAAGAAGCAATAATTTTCTAAAGCTGTGATCTGGGTAATACAGAGTTGCTACTCAAAAATCTCATAAAGCTCTTACTCCGTATGGTGAATTATAGAACACTACTTTTTATAAAGCCATATTTTTTTAGGGAAACTTAGGAGTGACATAGAACTGATAAATGCGTAGAATAAATTTTGCTGGATTTTTGTATATAATCATCTCTAGAACTCTGGACATTGAGGATTCATTACGCTGTGGTCAACTTCAAATACTTTCTAATTCCAAATATCTCAATGAATGAGCCTTGTCTTCACAGATGTATGCCAAGCTGGGCAACATCAATGGATTTTTCTAAAAATAATGTAATCATCTTCTGTTGAATGTTATTTGAGTGCAATAAAATGCAGAATTCTTCTCTACATTGTCATTATTTTGAAGTATATTATTTTTTGTTTTGTTATATAACAAAATTGGTTCATCTTATATTTACTAGTATTTTAGAATATTATAGCATTTTTGATGACTAAAATCACAAAGGCGTACCTTCAACCTCTTTCTTAACCTATTTCTAGTAGGTAATGTGTATTTATTTTGTTTAACATTTCCTATTATGCTACATTTTGGGGAGCAGAATGAAAATGAAAGAGCCCCTGCATCCATCCTCTGTAGGTTTTTGTCCGGCGCCTAGAAGTTCTGATAATTCCCTGGTGCGGCCACTCCCCTCCCCTGTACCCTTGGATCCTCTGTTGACCGTCACACGGTGGGGATATTAACTTCAGCCTGGTTGAGGGGACCAAGGATTCTGAGCAGCTGAAAGGGCAGCATAGGGTACAGAAGGTTCTCTTTCTTCTCATCTTCATTCTCTGGGCAGAAAAGGAGAGCTAGACACATAGGGACGAAGCTTCTGGGGTTCTAGAAAGTGTTGTTTCCTCTTCCAGTGTGCCCAGAAGAAACGCTTAGAAAAAGACTTTCAGGCAAAGCAGACCACTTTTACTGACTGCACTTACTCTGCTAAGTGCTGAGGTAGGGAGTCGAGTTTTCCCAGCATGTGGGTGTTATTACCCTGCTTGCAGACAAGGAGACTGAGGGTCAGAGAGGCTGAAACGCCTGCTGGCTGAGGTCATTCACGGCCTAAAGGCTAGGGTGCTCAGGTGGGCACCGGGTGGAAGGTGGAAGCCATTGGAGGGCGCCCACAAGCTGGTGGAGGGCAGTTAGGTAACTAAGGAGTAATAGTCCAGGAGATGTTGTGATAGGACCTGACCTGGGGAAGCGCTAGTGGAGAGAGAGGACGGGGACCAGGTGACTTAGTGAACACTGGGTCAGGGAGAAGCGGAGCCCCAGGTCTGGGTCTTGGGGGGTGAACAGATGCCAGTGTGACCAGGAACTCGGGAGGACACACAGGCCTGGATGGAGATTAGCTTTGCCAACAAGAACTGGCCAGTAGGCAGATGAGCGCAGTAGCTGCAATATGATTGCGTTCAGAATAATTGAATATACAAAAGTGATTTTTCTTTAATGGTTGTATGACAGTTTTTAAAAGATTAAGATCCTGTTTTTTTAGTAAGGTTTTTCTTATTCTGTTAAATAGTGTTGAAAAAGAAAAAGTAGGCGGGAGCCCAGAGCGAGGCGCGCCGCGGAGGAGGTGGGATCCGGCGCAAAAGTTTCCTCCCAACTGCGGCCCCGCGCGCCACCGCCAGGGCTGGGGCCGGGGCCGGGGCCGGAGCAGCTGGGCCCTTGCACCGCGGCGTCTCCAGCCCCCCGCCACCTGGGGGTCGCCCTCCCCGCTGCCGCCTCCTCTCCGATTCCCGCCTGCCCGGGGCGAAGGGGCTCTGCTGTGAGCCCCCGGCCCGGAGGGGCGCCCCGGGGTCTCTGTGCCCGCCCGCGCCCGCCGGCCCAGACACCTGTTCGGCCCGGCCCGGCCCGGTCGCCGGGGGCCGGGATGAAAGTGACCGAGCGCCTCGGCAGGACCGCCACCGTGGTGCCCTGCAAGGAGGGCCAGCTGCGCGTCCGGGAGCTCACGCAGCGGGCGCTGCAGCGGTGCCTGAAGACCCGGGAGAAGGGAAAAAGGAATCGGAAGCCCTGAGAATACTGCGCTTTACTCTCCCACATGGCAGCCATCAGTTGGAGCTGAGGACATCTCTTCGGAAGGAATCATTGTGCTGTAGTCTCCATTATTACCTTTCCCAATAGATAAGTGTGCTCCCAATACTGTTCCCTTGTGCGCCGGCGCCTCAGGGTTCTGGCCTTTCTTTCAGTCGGATCTCATCCATTCCATGGCTTCGGCTGCCCTCAGGCACACACCTCTAGTCTTGAACTTGCTATAGAACTCAATATCCGCCAGCCTGTGGACTTCACCTCCTTGATGTCCCACATACAGTTGGAGCCCAGCCTGTTCTCCGTACATCTGCTTCTCCCGATTCTCCTGTAGCCTGTTTCTCCACTTCTGGTGCCACCATTCACCTGGTTGTCTAATCCAGAAACCTGGAAATCCTTCCTTCCTTGACGACCTCTCATCCTCCATATTCTACCACTTGTCTAGTTGGTCAGAAAGTTCCCTTGATGCTCCCGTGTGCTATCTCTTTGATCTGCTTCCTCTTTTCTGCGCCAAACTTTGCGTTTCTCATTCCTGCCGTGGGGAACTGCGGCAGACCAGTAACTGGCCTTTCTGCCTTTCCTAGCTCCCAACTCTTCCAAGCTGTTCTCCGTTGAGGACTTTACAGCTGCAAATCTGATCATGTCTGGAGTATTGCTGCGAGTATTTGAATGGCTCTACATTGCTTTTAGGTGAAAACCCACTTTGCTTACCGGTCCAGTACCTTCTCTAGTCCTCTGTACCCTTTAAATTCGTACACGCAACGTAGTATTCTGTCCCATTTTCCCCACCCCAGGTAAATCCTGCTTATCTTTCGGGGTGAGTCTCCAGTTGCCTCTTTCTCTAGGAATTCCCTCCCTCCCTTTCCCCCTCACCATCACTTAGGGGCCTCATTCTTGTGTTCCTAGAGCTCCCTATGCTGTGCTTTCATTTTGAAAACTACATTTACTTTATACTGTCTATTGGTCAGGGTCTAGTAACTTAACAGACAGCCCCCGAAGGGCAGTGGTTTATCCCAGCAAAGGGTTCTCTTTCTGGGTGGGAGGTGCGGGCTCTGACCCATACAACCACCTGCCCACCGTTCCTTTTGGCTTTGGAGTTTTCTGCAGATCCCCTGCACTGTACTAACTGATGAACAAAGAGAGTGTGGAGGTTGCCACAGGAGACGTAGGGCCTGGCCTGGAAGTGGCAGACATCACTTTTGTGTCAGCATTCTACTGGTGAGACGGGCCATGTGCACCGTCTAGATGCAGTGGCCTGGGGAAGTAGTCCACTTGGACACAGGAGAGCAACTGGCTGGGCTCTGCCACATGGTGCAATCGTTTTGTCTCTCTTACTCTACTGTGGACTATTCAAGAACAAAGAATGAGTCATTTATTTTCCTATCCCCATTTTTTAGCACGGTATCTGATATATATAGTATGTATACCAGAAATGCTCGTTGAATTATATCAAATTCCACGTCGTTTTCTTTCATAAAAATGAAAATGACCTTGTATTCAACACAATGTTTTGTAAGTTTGAAATCTTTATATGTGGTATAGTTTTAAAAAGAAAGTCTAAATGCAACTTTTCTCTTGATTATCTTCAAATACCTCATCACATCCACATGTGCTGTAGGCAGTAGTTTCGTGGTCCAGTATATCTGCCACACTGATTGTCTTTAATAACAGCTTCAAATTCTGACACGTTGACTCACTTTGTAGATTTTTGAGACTGAGTGCTCTGCAGTTCCGGATTGTCAGCAAAGGAACATCATAATGTTTTTGTTTCATGAAGATTTGTGCCATGCTGTCCCATATATTTGCACAATGTTTGATTTTCAGCATTTTATTCATTAATTTCATGTTGATTTTAAAAATGATTCTGCACTGTCAAAGAAAAAGAAAAAGAAAAAGTAATGTTAGTACAGTTAGAGAACGTGTAACATCGCTTTCTTTTCGTGTATGTATTTAAACACTAAATTCGAGTTACTGGTGAGATTGTACTTTTGTAATTTTCTGGGTTGGACTGAGTGTAGAGTTCCCTTTTATGTATGGACTGCCCGCTATTGGAATATACAGAGCGTGACTAACGTAGTATTGTTGTAGAGTGTGGCCTTCTGAATCGGTCTTAATTGTTCTGCAACCCTTGGCAAGATTCCTTAGCCTCTCTAAGCCAGTTGCCTGATCTACAGAATTAAAATTACCTTTCAGAGCTGATCGTGTTAAATGGGATCATCTGCATTAAGTGTTTAGAACAATGCCTGGCAGACAGTTAAATTTTAATAAATCATTTTCCTTATTGGCACATCGAGGGCCATTTGAGGTCTCCCAGGGAAGCCTATGTACAAAGAGTAAAGTAAAGCAAAGTCACGCTTTATTCTACTGTGCAGGATGCTAATGAGGTAAGCTGGATCTCTTAGAAAACTTTACCTAAGCTAAATTTAAGCACTGAAAACCCGAGAAGCTAAAATTCCCTGCTCTGTGTATTTTCCACACCCATACACGAGTCTCAGATCTCAGCATGCTGATGTGAGGTGGGGCAGAAGAGGACACAACCGAGAGCTTTCGCCCCAGGGCTGGAACGATTGGGCTAGGCCTTCTTAGGGCAGCCTCTCGCCCGTCCTAGGTATTGCATTGCCCGGATTCCTGGGAGCACACCTAGCCAGGGCCCTCCCACACCTATTTAAAAGGTGACCAGTTCAATCCACTCCTCCTTCCTTGGTTTCCCCCCAGGGGCAGGAAGATTTGTGGAGAGCCCTAAACTTTTCTTCATGACCAGCACCCACCCGTCTTCTCTAGTCAACTTAGAAACTTGCATTTTGTGCTTGATTTTTAAAATTACACTAACCACGTGTCAGGTAACAGATTACTGGAAGGTGTGGGGACTCCCAGCCCTCCTGCAGGCATTGCTGGTACCGCAGAAAGAGAGCTCCTTGGAGATCAAGATTTTTGATGCTTTTCTACTATCCTGTATCCCTGATGCCTACAAGAGTACAACTTACTAACTGATGTACTGCCTGTACTGATAAGGAGGGTATATTAATAAGATCAGAAATTCTAGAAAGTTCAGTAGAGATCTAGAAGTCTTTTTATTTCATATCCTCATACCTCCTGGAGCACTGGCTAGTGCGTGTACAGCCAACGTTATAAAACCCACTCTTTGCAAAAGTCAAGACCTGCACTTCTCTTTCCCTTCGTTCCCCTTGCGACAAAAGTAGAGGCTGGCACAGGAGAAAGAACATATGTTTTGGAACTGTGTGCACCGCTGACCCTGATGACTTGGGCCCTCTACTTTCTCAGCTTCCGCTTCCTCCTCTGCACGAAGAAGGAGATAAGACCTTCTGCGGAGGGTGTCGGGAGACAAGAGACGTGCCTTGTGCTTGGCACCAAGCTGGCACACTTTTAGTCAGTTTGCTTCCTCTCGCCTGGGGTCTCAAAGGAGAAAGACACTTGATGGATAAAAATCCCCCTTGCATCAGGAGCCTGCCTCAGATTTACTTCTCGCCTCCAAAAAATGAAATGGTTTATATGAATGAATGTGGGAAACTGGGGATGAAAAAATCCAGCGATCATCACTGCAACCCCGAACGCACCCTGCACGGCACCCGCACCCTCTCACATCTACTCTGGGGAAAGGATGGAATCTATGACTTTTAAAAAATTTATTTATTTTTGGCTGCATTGGGTCTTCGTTGCTGCGTGCGGGCTTTCTCTAGTTGCGGCGAGTGGGGGCTACTCTTCGTTGCAGTGAGCGGGCTTCTCATTGCGGTGGCTTCTCTTGTTGCGGAGCACGGGCTCTAGGTGCGGGCTTCAGTAGTTGTGGCACGTGGGCTCAGTAGTTGTGGCTCGTGGGCTCTAGAGCGCAGGCTCAGTAGTTGTGGCGCACGAGCTTAGTTGCTCCGCGGCATGTGGGATCTTCCCGGACCAGGGCTCGAACCCGTGCCCCCTGCATTGGCAGGCGGATTCTTAACCACTGCGCCTCCAGGGAAGTCCCTGGAATCTATGATTTTTTTAATCAATCTCCCAAACTCTGCCCCATCCCCACTGGAACTCACGTATACACATCATTCCTAGGAATTCTCAAAGACTAGATAAGTACCTACTGGGACAGAAATTAACTGGTCTACCTTGAAAATTAACTAGATCCTAATCTGTACTAAACAAAAGGCCAGATAGGAGGTCATAAATGCAGAAACGAGCTTGTTTCCGCAGTCAGGTCATGTGCTGTTGTTCCCTGTCTGTGGTGGGTGTTCTTTGGCCTGTCCAGGTTCTTGGTGGGTTTCGCTGTGCTCGGCAGCCCCATCCATTGGTGGAGAGACACTAGCTGGGATTAACCTAGTGAGAGGCTGATACAGCCTCTCCTCGGCAGGTGAGCTATAGCGCACCTGGGCTCAGTGTGGGCATCCCCAGTGGGTCCCCTGTGGATGTATGAAGTCCTCGAGGAGTGAGGCTAGTTCTCAGTAGGGTGGCGTGCTGCATTCCTTTAAAGCACACAGTGCCTATTATAAAGTAGTATATGGCTTTAGGAGACAATAAAAATATTGGACAGGCCTTGAGGAGGGCTTCTCCTGACCCAGTTTGCACCCACAGGGGCACTTACTGTTGGTGGAGATGACCCACCCCCACCTTGTAGACCAGGAACATTCAGCCTGGTGCCCAATACCTACTTACTGCTTGGCGACTTTTATAAGTTATTCAGATCCTTAATATTTTATAACAAATTGCATGTGTAACGAATTCAGGATTTAGGAAAATTGAATTGTTTGCCCAGAAATATTTTTCTTTTCTTTTTAAATTGAAGTGTAATTAATTTACAATGTTGTGTTAGTTTCAGGTGTACAACAAAGTGCTTCAGTCGTATATATATATATAATTTTTCAGATTCTTTTCCATTGTAGGTTATTACAAGATATTGAATATAATTCCCTGTGCTGTACAGTAGGTTCTTGTTGTTTATCTGTTTTATATACAGGAGTGTGTATCTCTTAATCCCAGAAATATTGTTCTTAAATGATATTTATTTGAATTCATTTAAAGATAGTCCTGTAATTTGAGATATTGAATCGTGACTCACAGTACTTATTTTGCTTTGTCTTTTCAGAAACAAATAAGAAAACAGATGATCCAGAAAAAAAAGAAAAAGGTGAGATTATCAAATCAACAACGTTTCAGGTATATGTAGGGAAAAGTTATTGGATCAATACTCTCCATGAATAACATGATTTTATATTATATCACTAGTTAAAATAAATTGCCAGTGAGTTTATTATTTCAATGATTTTATCAACAGACATTAATATTCTACACAAACATTAAAAGCTAAGGCTCTGGAGAGAGATTGGCTTCTAATCCTGGTTTTGTCATTCACTGTACGTGCATCTTGAGAATTACTTAGCCTCTGTGCCACAGTTTCCTCTTCTGTGATATGGGAATAATAATAATAGTACTAACTTCCAGGAACTGTTTCCACAATAGTAATTAAGTAAAAATATATGTAAAGTTCTTAAAGCAGTGTCTAGCACAGGGAAAGTACTTAGGAAATGTTAATTATTATTGTCACCTTTGTTGACAACTGTGCGAAGTAGAGAGATCCAAAGATTATTAGAACGTGTTGTTTTTTCAAGGAACTCTGAATTGTTGGAAAGAAAGGCATGCAAACAGTTACATCCATATAGAAAATGTCATCTCTGCCTTCTAAGAACTTATTACAGAGGCATTCTAATAAATTTAAGAATGGAGTAGAATTTTAATTCAACTCTCACAAAGGTTGTTAAACTTAGAGTGAGGAGCTATTAAATTTATAGTTAAATTTGTAACTATTATATGGATGATCATAGAATAGTGTTTATACTTTTAGAGTCAATTGAATGATAAAATCGTCAATGATTAAACATTATTGGAGTTTCAGGAATGGCTTTAATTTGTAGTGATAAAAGCAGTGTTTACACTTAAAAGATACAGTTCACGTAAGGTCCAAGATCTTACTTACTCAGTATGTAAATACTACTTGAGTATATGGAGTTACTGGCCTGTGGCCATTATTTTATAGCCCTTAGGCTGGGAACCAAGCATTTAGCTCATGCATTTTTTTTTCTGACTGGTTGTTTTTAATTTTATATTAAAGTGGTATACAGGTCTGATTTTTAAAGTGTGACTTATAAAGAAAAACAATATTCTTCTACCCTACTACTCCCTATCCATGAGTCCCATCCCAACATTTTTAGTTGTTTCTTCTAGTACTTCCCTACACATTTCTTTTTTTTAATTGAAATATAGTTGATTTACAATGTTGTGTTAATTTCTGCTGTACAGCAAAGTGATTCAGTTATACATTTATATATACTGTTTTTTTAAATATTCTTTTCCATTGTGGTTTATCATAGGATATTGAATATAGTTCTCTGTGCTATACAGTAGGACTTTGTTGTTTATTCATTCCGTATATAATAGCTTAAATCTGCTAACCCCAACCTACCAATTCATCCCTCCCCCAACCCCCTTTCCCTTGGCAACCACAAGTCTGTTCTTTATGTCCTTGAGTCTGTTTCTGTTTCGTAGATGGGTTCATTTGTGTCATATTTTAGATTCCACATTAAGTGCTATCATATGGTATTGGTCTTTCTCTTTCTGACTTCACTTAGTATGATAATCTCTAGTTGCATCCATGTTGCTGCAAATGGCATTATTTCATTCTTTTGTATGGCTGAGTAGTATTCCATTGTATATATGTACTACTCCATTGTATATATGTACTACATCTTTATCCATATATCTGTGAATGGACATTTAGGTTGTCCTAAATAACGCATTTAGGTTGTCCTAAATAACGCACCTACGCATTTCTAAATAACTTCTGAATTCCGCAATTTTCTCCTCCATATTGGAAACCGTTGGTTGGCTTTTATGTATAGATGACTGGGATTTCACCTGATCATCTACTCACACAACAAGCTCTCCCCCATCTTCCACTATATTCATGACTTACTCTGTTGGGTAGTGATGAGTACTAAGGAGAAAAGACAAAGCAGAGAGGAGGGTATCAGCAGCTTTTGATGGAACTGATCACTTCCTGTCCTCCGGAACACTTCCTTCCCTTGGACTGCAAGATGCCACAGCCTCCTGACTTTCCTCCTATCTCTACTGTTTGCTTTTTCCCAGCCTCTTTGGGTGGTTGCTCCTTTTCGCCCCGACCATCAAGCATTGAAGGCTCCAGGATCAGTCCTCAGAGTGTGTCTCCATCTACACACACTCCCTTGATGATCCCATCAAATCTCATGGCTTTAAATATGTCTTTATGACAAAGACTACTGCTTTAACTGCAGGCTGGGTCTCTTCCCTGAACGCTAGATAGGTATGTCCAGCTGTCTACCTGATGGCTACCTGGTGCCCTCAGTTGGGTATCAAATAATCGCAAAAACTTAAAAGGTATAAAACGGAACTCCTGACCTTCCCCTGAAAATACACTCCTCCTACAAATCTTCTCTCCTCCTACAAATCTTCTCTCCTCCTACAAATCTTCTCTCTCCTGCCTCCCTGTCATTCCATCAGCAAACCCTGTCCTCTCTTCCGAATGGATCCCGAATCCAGCTACTTCCTGCCACCTTCCCCCGTCTACCACCTGGGTCCCAGCTGCCACCATCTCTTGCCTGATTATTTCACTTGCCTCCTAACTGGCCTTCCTTTGTCTCTATAATCTTTCTCAATTCAGTAGCCACAGTGACCCTTTTCAAACCTAAGTCGTATCATGTTGCTCACATGCCTCCAGCCTCTTCACATCTTCCGCAGGGTAAAACCGAAGTCCTTTCCAGTGGTTTACAGGCCTCACACATCGGGTTCTCACTCTCAGAAGGTCTCTGAGGAGGTTAATGAGGTGCTCAAGGCCGCTGTGGGAAGACTTGGCTAAGAGCACTCCAAGCAGAGAACAGTCTGTGCAAAGGTCCTGAGGCGGGAGTGAAGGCCTGAGAAGCTGGAGCACCCCTAACAAGCTGAGAGTGCGTGCAGGGCACTTGGAGAGAAAGTCAGGGGCCAGACCATGGCAGAGTCAGGACGGGTTTCTTCATGCAGTGGGGCACCATGCCCAGCCCATGCAAGTGCCTGTGCAGAGCAGAGCCTTTCCACTTCACACTCTGACTGGTTTGCTTCCGGGAGGCTCACTCCAGCACCTTCTTGCAGAGGTAGAGACGGGAGGGTGGGTTGTGGAGGTCACTTATTTCCGACATAAACAGGGACAAACCCTGCTCCAGATGCCGTGCACAGCGTTCCTGTGACCTCAGGCTGCTCACTCTGCAGGGCTCCGTTTCCTCCCTGGGGCTGCGCGTCCCTCTGCACTGCCCGGTTCCCTCTGGTACCCTTTGCACAGCTTCACCCTCCCGGGGTTCTGAGCCTAAAGCGATCTTTCCAGCGGCCTGGGAGGTGGGCTCCCTTGGCTATTTCTTCATGGAACCTGTGGAGAGAATCTGCCGCAGCTTCAGCTGATCGGCTTCTCACTCTCCATCGTGCAGAACTGACATGAATACCTATACCAGTACCAGCCGAGGGGTGTTGGCAACTGAAGTCTTTTATTGATTGTGACATCCAGGGAGAGTCTTAGGATTAAAAGACGTAATGAATCAATGTTAACCCCAGATTCACTGAAAATCCTATTAGAGCAAATTGTCAGCTTTGGGAATTCCATCCGTTTTTTACTCGGATAGATTCATACAGTGCTGTTAACTGGGAGGGCAGAGGGAAGGGGCAATATTCCATTTCTGGAATATGTGGTGAAAAAACTGAATGTTTTAATAGCCAGACATTAATTTCATAATAATAGAAATGGAGATTTTTTAAAATGATAATTGTAAGTTTGTCTCAGGATGAACCATTAGGTTGTCTAATTTTCTACTGCGTTATCTCCCTCAAGTTCTTTATCAAAGAACCACGGATGAGAGGGGGAAGATAATTATTTTTACTTAGAATTAATAATTATACGATCCTTTTCTTTTAGAGAATCAGGTTTAGTATATTTTGATAGAGTCATAGGTTTGGAATAGGGCTCATTCCAAAACAGGCCCTCTTTGGAGATGCCAGCTTCTTAAATTGAATCAGATTATTTACATCTGTTTTAGCTAAAATTGCTATATCAGTTTCTCCCCACTGGATGTCATCTCTTCCCACACATTCCATATTCCACACCCACAGAATGGAAGTGTGAGCAACACAAAAATGGCTTATGACATGTCCAGTTCAAACAGTTATTTTTATTCATCCATTTATTCAGTACATATTGAGTACCTGCTATGTGCCAGGCCCTGTTTTAGGCACTGGGGCTAAAACATTCAATAAAAACAAAGTCCCAGTTCTCGTGGTACTTATATTTTAGTGTATGTGTATGTAGGGAAGTATATAATTAAAAAAAAATAGAATATAATATGCAGTGATAAGTATGAAAAGGAATATAAAACAGGAAAAGAGTACAGAGGATGACAGTGGGCTGGGGTGTTGCTCTGCTGATAGGCCTCTTGGACAGTGACATTTGGAGATGCAAGATGCAAGGGCGTGAGCTCTGCAGCCACCTGGGAGAAGTGAGTTCCAAGGGTGGAATATGAATATGAAAAACATGTTCATAGTCCCTCGGGGAGGTGTGCTTAGCACGTGTGAGGATTAGTGAGGAGGCCAGTGGGGCAGGTGAGGAATATGAAGGGAGAGAGAGAGGAGGGGGTGAGATCAGAGGGGCTATAGGGACCAAATCACATAAAGCTTTGAAGAAGGGCTTTGAATATGATCTCAAGTGAGGTGGGAAACCATTGGGAGATTCTGAGAAGAAGATTGATATGATCTGCTTTATATTTCGAAAGGCTCATTCTGGATGTAGGGATGCAAAATTGGAAGCAGGGAGGCCACTTAGAAGATGCTTGCAGTGGTCCGGACATGAGATGGTGACAACTGGGATTAGGATGTGGGGTAGATGTGGTGAGCGGTGGTTAGATTCTGCATATATTCCCATGTGAGGTCTGTAGGATTTGCTAATGGTTAGGATATGGGGTATGAGAGAAAGGAGTCAAAAGTGACTTCTTAAAATGTTGTGCGTTAACAAATTCATTGAACGTTAAAAGTATGCAATGTGTTACTGATTTAATACATGTCAAATGTCAGTTATTAGAACAGGATTTGTGAGCCTTTAAAGAAATTTGAGGAGCAACAGAATATACCCGTGCCTGCAAAAAGGGAATGTGCTTTTGCATGTGTTTGTATGTCTGTGTGTGTGTGTGTGTGTGTTAGATAAAACTGCTTCTGGATCAGGGTCTTTTCCAGAAATTCTCCTTTGATTTAGACTAATAGTTAATGTCCCACTATATTATTCATTACAATTAAGGATATGCTTACTCACTATATTTTGTGAACGTCTTTAAGAAGGCATTTAAAGATTTCCTGGTTACTATTTGTGTTCTTTTAAAAGTAATAGTGCCTCAACAAAACACCAGATGGCACTAGAAAACAAGTCACATTTACACTAACAAATGACATTTTTTATGCAACTTAGAGAAAAGGCTGGGATGGCTATATTACTGCCCTTAAATCAGCTTAATGCAACCAGTACCTCATATGGATATTTCTGAGTTTTCTGTGATCATAAGGAAAATAGAGAGAGAGCCAACAAGGGCAATAATCAAGCCTAATTAAGAAGTTTTCATGTTTTTAAAATATCAATATGTCTATCTCTATGAAGTTTTTCCTGGGATTCTTACAACTGTATATAACATATTTGAGCAAAAACGGAGAACCTTGCCCTGAGGATTAAAAACTAGACTCCTCACGGCAGCACCTAAAGCATCTCGGGATCCGGCTCCTGCTTATGTCTTTCCTCTGTTCAAAATGCGCTTCCTTGACTCCCCACTTCACAGTCACAAACTCCTGTTCCTCAGAACTGAGCTTAGCGATGACCTCTGCCAGGAAGCCTTCCCTGACTACACCCCCATCTCCTACCCCAGGCTAGAAGATGTACTTCTCCTCTCTGTTCCCAAGAAACCTCGTGTTTCAGATTTTTGACATGTATTTTGAGTTTTCCCCTTAATTTTTAGACACACACACAAAAAACTTCTTAAGGGTGGGAACCATGACCTCCCCACCCTTGTATTAGTCAAGGTTCTCCAGAGAAAGAGAACCAATAGTGTGTGTGTGTGTGTGTGTGTGTGTGTGTGTGTGTTTAGAAAGAAACACAGACACAGAGAGATGTATTTTAAGGAACTGGCTCATGACATTGTACAGGCAGCGAGTCTAAAATCTGCAGGGCAGGCAGGCAGGCAAACTGGAGACCCAGAAGAGAGTTGATGTTATAGCTCAAGGCCAAAGACATTCTGGAGGCAGAATTCCCTCTTTCTTGGGGGGCGGGGAGGGGTGTCAGTCTTTTTCTTTGGGCCTCCAACTGATTGGATGAGGCCCACTGACATTATGCAGAAAAATCTGCTTTACTCAAAGTCGACTGATTGAAATGTTAGTCTCATCTAAAAAATATCTTCTCATATAAAAAAATACCTACACAGCAACATCCAGATAAGTTTGACCAACTATCTGGGTACCATAGCCTGGTTAATTTGATGCATAAAATTAACCATTACATCTCTCCAGTGGCAATTATCCATTACATAGTAGGAGCTGAATAAAATAGTTGTAGTATGAAAAAATGTGGTTAATTCCATTTCCTTTGATTGCCTCTTCATCTGATGGTGATAATATGAGATGCAAATAGCCTAAATGGTGGGCAGAGAGAATTATGAACAGAATATCCAAGTATGAATGAACTTTGTGTCTACAATGTACTATATATCTCAAGTTATTTTCACATAGTTTCTCATGTAATCCTTATCAAAAAGATCTTGTGAATTAAGTATTTTTTAGCCATTATTTCAAGTATTTTTTTTCTTCTTTCTCTCTTCACTACTTCTGGTGTTCCAATTAGTTACATGTTGGACTGCATGATACTGTCCCACAGGTTTTGAACCTTCATTCATTTTTTTCCTATGTATTGCATAATTTCTACTGCTCTATCTTTAAGTTCAGTGATTCTTTCTTTTGCCATTTCAAATCTGCTGTTGAGTCCATCTAGTTAAAATTTCATTCCAGCTACTGTTCTTTTCAGCTCTAGATTTCCAATTGCTTCTTTTTTATAGTTTCCATTTCACTGTCAAGATTTTGTATCTGTTCACTCATTAATACCTTGTTTTTCTGCAATTCTTTGTACTCATTTATAATCACTGATTTGAAGTGTTTTTCTTATAAACCTGATATTTGGGCACACTCAAAGGCAGTTGCTATTGACTGCTTTTTTGTATCCTGATTATGAGTCAGGAGAGTCCTTTTTCTTTGTATGTCTAGTAATTTTTGGTCAGAAGCTGGATTGTGTATGTTATATGTTGTAGCAACTCTGGAATTTGTTTTGCTTTTTCTGGGAGTTGTTGGTGTCTAGTACACAGTTAATTTGCTTGGGCTCAAACGGAAAAAATCTGTCTCCCCTGCAGTAGGAAGCAACTACTGCCTCTGCTTAGGTTTTTTGGCTTCTAACTGCTGTTTTTAAGTCTAGCCCTCTGGTGGGTGGTGGTCGAGGTGCCCTGTGCCTGCGTAATTTACTGGTCTGCTGAAGATTTGGGCAGGATTCATACTCAGATTTCGGGGCGTGCTTCTGGGATTTCCCTTTGCATGTGGGATTCCGGTTCTAAGTTTCCGGTTGCTTTGCCAGCACTACCTTCTGCCCAAGTTATATCTCAAGCCAGGAGGACATCTATTTTCTGCTACTGAAACTGTGTGTGTATTGAGAAATGTATTCAGGCAAAACACAACAAACTTACAGATTTCACCAGAAGCAGTTATGTTTTTTGAAGATCGATTTCTGCCATAGTTTGCCTCCACGAAGGCTCCCGAGGATTCTTGCCTCCTAGCATTCATGCCTCTCTGTAGTCCTCTCTTCACTGCATAGGGCGACCCTGTGTGACCCAGAGGGTATTGAAGAAGTGACAGAGTGTGACTTCCAAGGCTAGGTCATAACAGACATTGCAGCTTCTCCCTTGCTTTCCTTTGGATACTTGCTCTGGGGGAAACCAGTTGCCACGTTATGAGAATACACAAGCAGCCCTTTAGGCAGGTCTGTGGAGCGAGGAACTTGTGTAAGATAATAAATGTTTATGGTTGTTGCAAGCTGCTGAGTTTGGGGGTGGTTTGTTTTGCAGTCATGTGTAACGAATGCATCCTCTTCGAGTTTCTGCTTGCTTTTTCACCAGCCTCCCTGGGGTTACCCATGAAGATGGAAAGTTAACCATCAGCCAGGGATTTGGGCAGAGTTTACTCTCAGGATCTCGGTCCTTCTGTGGCTCTCCTGCTTCCAACATTTCTCCTTTAAATTTCTATCTGCTCTGTCGCTCTGAAGGCCACCATCCGTGCCCTTCAGTGAGGAAGGACACTGCCCATGCAAGAAAACCACAAACTCATCATTCTTACCCAATGTAGAAACAATCTTTCAAGAGCAAACTCTTCTATTTTTAAGTTTCTCCCTGTCTTTAGTCATGTTCTAGTGCCTTCAAATAATTGTTTTAATGTTTCAGCGATATTTCATTGATTTAATGAGTGAAATATAGAGTACTAACACTCTGAATATTGAAGAAGCTGGATATCTCCAACCCATTCTGGATTCCCTTACTGTGAACTGCCTCTTCGTATTTTAGTTAAAAAGTTTTTTCTTGTTGATTTTCAGTGGTTTCATTTGTATTACTGATATTAACCCCTTGCTGGATTTTGTATTACCAAAATATTTTCCCAATTGGTTTTTAATCTATTAACTTCATGTACAATGCCTTACAGGTACATAATGGTTGGGATAAATGAGTGTATGAATGAATACGTGAGAGAATGGCGTTCTCTGGTCTGGTTTGGTACCTTGAACAGGTCTAACAATATCACCGTGCTTTCATATACTTTGCCATTATAAAATAATAAAATACGTACAGAAACATCGGACAACCTTGATTCAGATGACTTTGTTTTTGGGAGCTTGGGAAGAGTGAGGCAAAGAATAAATTCTTCCAGCAAAGGATTTATTCATTATCTTATTGAGATAAGAACTGTAGTTTCTGACTGTGGAGACACCTGTCATCAAGCTTCAATTATTTGGTCTCTTAGGGTCCTTTTCATTGATGTACATGGGCTTGACCAAGTCATCACTGCCTTGAACTCAGTTCCTGCACCGTCAGTGTATGTAGGTCTTCTGTCTTTTAGATGTCGATTGGAGGTGCTTTGGTTCATTGTCTTTAGCAGTCCCTAAAACACTGTAAGTTTTTCGTTATTAGTACCACAGCCCATTTAGATGTAGCGTAGGCTGGTGGTTCAGTTCAGGCCACACCACTATGGCTTCAGAATTTTCCCTTAATGTAGAAGAGCAATGTAGCAATAGCACACTTAAACCAACTCAGGGCAAAGCTTTGAAAAACCAATCTCCCTCCCACCCTTGCAGCTGTGAAAAGACATTATGAGATAACTGCTGTTAGAGATTTATTATAGTCATTACATTCAACAGCTACAGTAGTTTTAGTGGTTCCTAAAATATACCAGCAGTTATTGTCTGATTACTTCTCCAGATAAGTTAATTATAGGAGATTTCTGACTCTTATACAAGTCTGATTTAGAGAGAAGTTTAATTACAGCAATTTTAGTGATTTCAATAAGCTCAGCATATATTACCAGTCTCAGCAAGTGAAGTAGGGGTTTTTAGCTGTGTTGAAATACACATTTGCTTTGTTTTTATTTTTCATTTCATGATTTTTAACTGTATTGTAGTACGAGTGATAATTCAGGCACCTGCTTCCACTAGAGTGGATCTTCAGTCAAATACACCGCAGGACAATAATAGCAAATTCTTTGTTATCATTAAAATCCCATTCTAATGTTTCCCATTGAACACTCAACATTTTACAATGCTCATTTCTGTGATGATTGTGACAACATGAGCAGGGAAGAAAAGTAGGTTTCTTAAGGAAAAAACTCAGATATTAGTGTGTTTTAAAATTATCATTAGGATCTAAATTTTCTTTTAACTGATGGGAAATGAGACTCTGTCTTTGCATCAGAATAATCTATTTTTTGTGTATTAACACATTGTCTATTTGTATACCGAAGCATATTAAAGAGTGACATATTAGCTACATATGCCCAAGCAAGCTTAAAATTAAGCTTTCAAAAAATGTGCCATAAAAAGACAGTGCTGTTGGTAGTTGAATATACTCATTTACTTAAACAAGACTTCAAATTGGAGAGTGCCTTAGTTTGAAAAACGTGTTACTGAAAATTACCTCAGTCTGATTACAGAGTTCTTCCTCACAGCGTTTTTCATTCTTCTGATATAATGGTGAATTGTACTGACATTTGCAGCGGTAATACTTGCCATATGTTTATATCTTTCATTAAAAAATCAAATATGTGTTGACAACAGAAAGTATTAGTAATAGTGAAAGTAAATCAAATCCTTTCTGTTTCAGTTTGGGTGATTTGATTACATTCTGCCTGGGAAGCTGGTCTATTTATCCCTAGCACCATGTCAGTCGTGCTTTTCTCCTTTGCTAGAATGTTCTTTCTACTTTATCTACTTAGATCCTGCAGCCCTTTGCTGTTATTGAGGCTGTTCCGCAGTGGCACAGAGCAGCATGGCAGTGGCTGGAGCCTGAGGTCAGGCAGACACTCAAGAAAGTTAGGCACAAGCAGCAGGTGGTGTCGGAAGGCCATCCAGTAGGCAACAGGCAGATGTAGCTTAGGAATGGGGAGAAGCCCCAGGGGTTCGGGAAAAGACCACAAGAAAGGCTGCGAGTGGGAGGATGTGTGCTGACGGAGTATTTTCACATAGAGGAGGAGCACTGAAATTCCCCAGAGGCCCTGGCATAGGGCAGAGCCCACCGCCAGCCCTGCCATGGACTCTTAGGAGCTGGTCCAGGGTGATGGCAGCAGGGCACGAGGTTGGTGCCGGGACATCAGCGACACTCAGGGTTTATCAGCTGCCTGAATGCTTTTATTTAACCCCCCCGCTGTCCTGCTGGCCCTCCATCCAGAACATTGGAAGCTGGTGTATGGATAATGAACCGCTACTGAAACCAGGGATGCACTTAAACACAACTCGTTTCCATGTAGGCAGCGCTGTATAATGCAGCATTTCTCAGCCCCGCCTCCACGTTAGAGTCACGTGTGGGAGTTTTCAGAAAATGCCCTGGGTCCCACTCCCAGGTGCTGTGATTTCCTGCCTCTGGAACACAGTCATCGTAATGAGCAGTCAAGTTGAGAAGTACTAGGTAAGGCATGCTGATTACCTGGTCAGCTTGGTCTGTGCACCAGGATCCTCTTAACTCAAACTTTTTCATTGGGTCCACTTGGTTCCGATACCATTCCTTGATAATATTTGAATCCAGTTTGAAGGGACTCTTTAATAAAATATAAAGACAACAAAAGGATTATCTGAGAGGAGCTGAACCTATACTATGGAAAGAACTATTGTTAAGTTTATTAAACAGCTCTCCTAAAGATAAATATACGAGCCACAAATGGTAAGCACAACTCTCACCAGCGGTGCAGGTCTGAGAACCGGCTGCTTCCTCATTGTGGCGTTGGTAGGATACTGAGCTGGGCAGGGTGTCTGTGTCTGAATTTGGTTCTGGACCCTTTTCCTCTTTCGCGGCTCATGTTCCGTCTCATCTGCAAACCCTCTTCTCACCTCACATGGGCCCATTCCTTTGCTAAACCTTGCAAATTTAAATCGGGACTAAGAGAAAAATGTTAACGAATTCTCAGTCGCCATCTACCCACACTCAAACTTCAGGTATAAAAGAACAAGGACACTTTCCTAAGTCTAGCTTTTTCTGTTACCACTAGTTACTATCGCACTGATGTCAGCAAATGTTGGAAGCAAGTTCAGCCCTTCCAACGCTGCAGAGATGCCACCTGGGAAGACACTGACTGCCTCTCTGGCCTTTGACTAGGAGAGACCCACTTCCAGGCAGACTGTGCTCAAGCCCTCTGGCCCTACTGTCCTCTTCCTCCACCATCCTGCAGCAGCCAGGGGCAGAAACCGCCCTCTTTGGGATTTTTGCTGTTTAACTAATGTAACCCTCATCATGTGCAGGTTATAAAACATCTGGGGACCTAGGACATATCATTGATTGAAGATAGGTTCCTATATGGGGTGAAGATGTTTGGGGAAAAATATAAACCTAATAATAGAGAGCAAATATATTCCACTATTTTGACTCATGCTTTGCCCTCTCCTGATGGGGCCCGGCTGTGCTTTACACACAGAAGCTGCTCAGCGTTGTACGGTTCCTTGCCGTGGACGCATTCTGGGATGGCCAGGGAGAACTTTTTAAAAAGTCTTTTCTGTTAAAGTCATAAAAAAAAAATCACTGAGGTAGTTAAAGGAATCCATTTCATACATCCTCCAAATTGTTCACTACTAGAGATATTAATCATTTAAGGCAAATGTGCAGCAACTTATATTGTAAATTCTAAACTTATTTCAGATCATAAGTACATTTGCCCACCTGATTATGGTAGAATCAGAGAACACTGATTTTGCCTTTGAGTTAATTTTTAAGGAGTCAGCTCATGTGGATGAAGGGAGTAAGGGTAGGAACTGCATATATCCTAATACATTTCTTTTACCGGAGATTCACTTGTGTTGGGTGAAGGTATGGTCCCGGTCCACCCCTATGTGTGTTGACTTCTTAAGGAACGAGCGTGGGAACTGAGTCAAGGGACAACAGCTTCTAGTTAAGAGGGATGATTCATTAAATCAACCAGTGTTCCAGCTTTGTTTGTTTGCCATGCTCTGTGGAGTGCCCTGAAAATAAAGCAAATAAAATAAAGCAAACAATATAAGGAGGCAGAGGTTATGAGCAAGACGCGGTGGGAACACCAAGGAGGGAATAAGTCACTGCTGGGGGTGGGAGGGTAGGGTGGAAAGAACTGACGTCTTCATAGAGGGTGACATTTGGGCTGGTCCTCAGCGAACAAGGGGTGTATCCGTGCAGTTCTCTTCGCATAGACCTGAGAATTCAGATACCTAAGTGTTTTTAATGACAGGGATGATGGGTTAAGAAAAGCAACTCCTAGGTGCTTCTGCACACAGCCAGATCATCTTAACTCCAAGAGCAGTGCTACTAGGGTACCACAGGAATGCTGTCTATGAAACGGTTGACATTGATTAGAGCCCCATTTTGAAACTCTTGACAACTGCCACTTGGGGGGAAAATGATCATAATTCTTTTTTTTTAAATATCCAGTGATTTTTAAAGTACTTTCCTTTGTTTCTTCAATACCATTGATGGTACCTTTTGTTTGTTCCTTTCCTGGTTCACCAAATAGATTAAATTAGAGCCTATTTCTAGAACTATTTATGTATTATTTATCTGGAGCCTTCAGGGTCATTTAGCTACCATGATTATATAATATCAACTCTGCTCAAGGTGGAAGTAGCATTAACTGCAAATTATAGCTTCTGCGTAAAACTAATGAACTTGGGTGAGCTTTTTATTTCGTTGCCTTGTCACTTTGATTCATACTGCATCTTGCTTTTTAACTGCTTCCATGAACCCCATGTGCTTTCCTTCTGCCTCGGGTGTTAAAGCTTTATTAACACTGCTTTGGAAAACAGCTAACTAAAAAAGCTAAATGCTTAAGGGATTTATTATAAAACTCAGTCGTGCCATTAATTTCTGGGGTAAAATAATGTATTCAGCAAGGAAGCAAGTCCCTGCTTCTCCCATGTGTCTGCTTGATTGTGCTATTGGTAGCTCACTCTTTAATTAAACGTGTCCAAAGATAGGATCAGCTAAAGTGTGTACTGTATAAATAGTTTTCATTCCCAGTTTGCAAGTTTAAAACCCTGGTAAAAAGAGTTTGCCATCTGTTAAAACCCAAAACATGCAGTGTGCCGTTGCATAAAAATCAGCTACACGTTATTCATAAAAAGAATCACAACATAGATCCTGTCTTTCAGGCTGACAGTCATCTGTCATGTTTTAGAATGTCACCACCTTCTAAGTGACAGCATGCTGAGTAGTGCATTCTGTTAAAAAAACATGATCATCTAGAAACACAGTAAAATTAATAGATTCATTTTTATTCAAGTGAAGATAGATTTGGATGTAAGTTTTACTGGTGAGAAATTACAGCTTTTTTCTTTGATATTGGCAAATGAAATTATTTCTAAGAGTTTTATTTTCAAATCTTCTTTTCCCCTAAAACTTAACCATTTCATTTAGCCAGGAAATTGGCTGTCTCCCTGCACTGCCGTTCCCTCAGCCCTGTGACAGCTTCTCCTCAGACTCTTACGATGACTTCCACTTTTTTTTTTTTTATTGAAGTATAGTTGATTTACAATGTTGTGTTAGTTTCAGGTGTACAACACAGTGATTCAGTTTTATATATATATATATATATATATATTCTGTTTTAGATTATTTTCCCATATAGGTTATTACAAAATATTGAGTATAGTTCCCTGTGCTATACAGTAGGTCTTTGTTGGTTATCTGTTTTATATATAGTAGTGTGTATCTGTTAATCCCAAACTCCTGATTTCTCCTGACCCCCCTTTCTCCTTTGGTAACCATGTTTGTTTTCTATGTCTGTGGGTCTATTTCTGTTTTGTAAATAAGTTCATTTGTATCTTTTTTTTTTTTTTTAGATTCCACCTATAAGTGGTATCATATGATATTTGTCTTTCTCTCTCTGGCTTACTTCACATAGTATGGTAATCTCTATGTCCCTCCATGTTGCTGCAAATGGCCTTATTTCATTCTTTTTTTATGGCTGAGTAATATTCCAGTGAGAGTGTGTGTGTGTGTGTGTGTGTGTGTGTGTGTGTGTGTATACCACATCTTCTTTATCCATTCATCTGTCCATGGACATTTAGGTTGCTTCCATGTCTTGGCTATTGTGAATAGTGCTGCTACGAACATTGTATTGCATGTATCTTTTCCAGTTGTGGTTTTCTCTGGATGTATGCCCAGGAGTGAGGCTGCAGGATCATATGGTAGCTCTCTTTTTAGCTTAGGAACCTCCATACTGTTCTCCATAGTGGCTGCACCAATTTACATTCCCACTAACGGCATAGGAGGGTTCCCTTCTCTCCACAATCACTTCTTCGTATACTCTTTGCCTTTCCACTTATATGTATTCACGACAAGAGAAACTTTCTAAAACACAGGTTATTTATGATCATTCATTAAAACCATCAGTAACCATTGCCTGTGGAACAGTCTGAATTCCTCAGACGACTGTTCAAGAAACTCCATAATCTGACTCTGAGCCTTCTGTGTAACCTTGATCCTCACTATTCCTGACCCAGCGCCCTGTGAAATTCCACCAGACTTCCCACAGATCCCTGAACTGTCCTCTTGCAGGTTTCCACCTCCATATTTTCCTCTTTCTGTGGAAGATTTTTCTCTGTTTCTGTCTCATCCCAAGTTAGATCTGTGCTTCAAGACTCAGCTAAACACCAAATTCTTCCTAAATTCTTACCTTATTGTTCCTATTAGAAGTAATACCCTTGCTTCTTTGTGTTCCCAAAGTATTTTATAATTCTTATTTTTCCTAATAATTTTCAATATTCTATTCTAGTCATTAATTTACATTTTTTTGTTTTTTTTTACTTTCTAATGTCAATTATTTGAGAATAGAGATTTTTTTCTTAGTCTTTTCAAGCTGCTGTAACAAAAATACCATAAACTGTGTGGCTTAACCGAAATTTATTTCTCATAGTCCTGGAGGCTGGGGAGTCCAGGGTCAAAGCACCTGCAGATTTGGTATCTGGTAAGAAGTCTGGTTTGTGGATGGCAGCTTTTTGCTGTGTCCTTACTTGATAGAAAGGGCTAGGGAACTCTGTGGAGTCTTTTTTTACAAAGCACTAACCCCATTCATGAATGGAGCCTTCATGACCCAATCGCCTCCAAAGCGCCCCACCTCCTAACACCATTACTTGGGCGGTTAGGATTTCAACATATGAGTTTTAGGGGGACAAAAACATTCAATCTATAGCAGGATTATATACAGTTCATTTTTGTATCCCCTGCATTAGCCAGCATAATACCTTGTGAGGTACTTCATAAATGTTTGTCAAGATAGTTTGAAAACTGATGTACGCATTCCTCTAAAGAATCCATAATAACCAGCGGAGACCTTCAAGATGGCGGAGGAGTAAGACATGGAGATCGCCTTCCTCCCCACAAATACATCAGAAATATATCTACACGTGGAACTGCTCCTATAGAACACCCACTGAACGCTGGCAGAAGACCTCAGACCTCCCAAAAGGCAAGAAATTCCTACCTGGGGAGGGCAAAAGAAAAAAGAAAAAACAGAGACTAAAGAATAGGGACGGGACCTGCACCAGTGGGAGGGAGCCGCGAAGGAGGAAAGGTTTCCACGCACTAGGAAGCCCCTTCGCCGGCGGAGACTGCGGGTGGTGGAGGGGGGAGCTTCGGAGCCGCGGAGGAGAGCACAGCCACAGGGGTGCGGAGGGCAAAGCAGAGAGATTCCCGCACAGAGGCTCGGCGCCGAGCAGCATTCACCAGCCCGAGAGGCCTGTCTGCTCACCCGCCGGGTAGGGCGGGGCTGGGAGCTGAGGCTCGGGCTTCGGTCCGATCACAGGGAGAGGACTGGGGTTGGCGGCGTGAACACAGCCTGAAGGGGCTAGTGCGCCACGGCTAGCGGGAGGGAGTCCGGGAAAAGGTCTGGAGCTGCCGAAGAGGCAAGAGACTTTTTCCAGCCTCTTTGTTTCCTGGTGCGCGAGGAGAGGGGATTCAGAGCGCCGCCTAAACGAGCTCCAGAGGCGGGCGCGAGCCGCGGTTATCAGCGCGGACCCCAGAGACGGGCATGAGACGCTAAGGCTGCTGCTGCCGCCACCATGAAGCCTGTGTGCGAGCACAGGTCACTATCCACACCACCCCTCCCGGGAGCCTGTGCAGCCCGCCACTGCCAGGGTCCCACGATCCAGGGACAACTTCTCCGGGAGAACGCGCGGCGCGCCTCAGGCTGGTGCAACGTCATGCCGGCCTCTGCCGCCGCAGGCTCGCCCCACCTCCTCCGTACCCCACCCTCCCCCCAGCCTGAGTGAGCCAGAGCCCCCGAATCAGCTGCTCCTTTAACCCCGTCCTGTCTGAGCGAAGAACAGACGCCCTCAGGCGACCTACACGCAGAGGCGGAGCCAGATCCAAAACTGAACCCCAGGAGCTGTGCGAACAAAGAAGAGAAAGGGAAATGTCTCCCAGCAGCCTCAGGAGCAGCGGATTAAATCTCCACAATCAACTTGATGTACCTGCATCTGTGGAATACCTGAGTAGACAACGAATCATCCCAAATTGAGGAGGTGGACTTTAGGAGCAACTATATATATATTTTTTCCCCGTTTTCCCTTTTTGTGAGTGTGTATGTGTATGCTTCTGTGCATGATTTTGTCTGTATAGCTTTGCTTTTACCATTTGTCCTAGGGTTCCGTCTGTCCTTTTTTTATTTTTTATTTTTTAGTATGGTTTTTAGCACCTGTTATCATTCGTGGATTTGTTTCTTGGTTTCATTGCTCTCTTCTTTCTTTCTTTCTTTTTTTAATTACTTGTAAATTTTTTTATTTTTAATAATTTTTAAAATTTTTTATTTTTTAATAAACTTATTTTATTTTTTTCTTTCTTTCTTTCTTTTTTTCTGCCTTTTCTTCTGAGCTGTGTGACCGACAGGGTCTTGGTGCTCTGACTGGGTGTCAGCCCTGTGCCTCTGAGGTGGGAGATCCCAGTTCAGGACATTGGTCCACAAGAGACCTCCCAGCTCCAGGTACTATCAAATGGCAAAAGCTCTCCCAGAGATCTCCATCTCAATGCTAAGACCCAGCTCCACTCAATGACCAGCAAGCTACATTGCTGGATACCCCATGCCAAACAACTACCAAGACAGGAACACAACCCCACCCATTAGCAGAGAGGCTGCCTAAAATCATAAGTGCACAGACACCACAAAACACACCACCCGACGTGGTCCTGCCCACCAGAAAGACAAGATCCAGCCTCATCCACCAGAACACAGGCACCAGTCCCCTCCACCAGGAAGCCTAAACAACCCACTGAACCAACCTTACCCACTGGGGGCAGACACCAAAAACAACGGGAACTATGAACCTGCAGCCTGAGAAAAGACGACCCCAAACACAGTAAGTTAAGCAAAATGAGAAGACAGAGAAATACAGAGCAGATGAAGGAGCAAACTGAAAACCCACCAGACCAAACAAATGAAGAGGAAATAGGCAGCCTACCTGAAAAAGAATTCAGAGTAATGATGGTAAAGATGATCCAAGATCTTGGAAACAGAATGGAGAAAATACAAGAAACGTTTAACAAGGACATAGAAGAACTAAAGAGCAAACAAACAGTGATGAACAACACAATAAAAGAAATTTAAAATTCTCTAGAAGGAATCAATAGCAGAATAACTGAGGCAGAAGAACGGATAAGTGACCTGGAAGATAAAATAGTGGAAATAACTACTGCAGAGCAGAATGAAGAAAAAAGAATGAAAGAACTAAGGACAGTCTCAAAGACCTCTGGGGCAACATTAAACGCACCAACATTCGAACTATAGGGGTCCCAGAAGAAGAAGAGAAAAATAAAGGACTGAGAAAATATTTGAAGAGATTATAGTTGAAAACTTCCCTAATATGGGAAAGGAAATGGTCAGTGAAGTCCAGGAAGCACAGAGAGTCCCATACAGGATAAATCCAAAGAGAAACACGCCAAGACACATATTAATCAAACTACCAAAAATTAAATAAAAAGAAAAAATATTAAAAGCAACAAGGGAAAAACAACAAATAACATACAAGGGAATCTCCATAAGGTTAACAGCTGATCTTTCAGCAAAAACTCTGCAAGCCAGAAGGGAGTGGCAGGACGTATTTAAAGTGATGAAAGGGAAAAACCTATAACCAAGATTACTCTACCTGGCAAGGATCTCATTCAGATTTGATGGAGAAATTCAAACCTTTACATACAAGCAAAAGCTAAGAGAATTCAGCACCACCAAACCAGCTTTACAACAAATGCTATAGGAACTTCTCTAGGCAGGAAACACAAGAAAAGGAAAAGACCTACAATTACAAACCCAAAACAATTTAAAAAATGGTAATAGGAACATACATATCGATAATTACCTTAAATGTAAATGGATTAAATGCTCCAACCAAAAGACATAGACTGGCTGACTGGATACAAAAACAAGACCCATATATATGCTGTCTCCAAGAGACCCACTTCAGACCTAGGGACACATACAGACTGAAAGTGAGGGGATGGAAAAAGATATTCCATGCAAATGGAAATCAAAAGAAAGCTGGAGTAGCATTTCTCATATCAGACAAAATAGACTTTAAAATAAAGACTATTACAAGAGACAAAGAAGGACACTAAATAATGATCAAGGGATCAATCCAAGAAGGAGATATAACAGTTGTAAATATTTATTCACCCAACATAGGAGCACCTCAATACATAAGGCAAATGCTGCACCCAACATAGGAGCACCTCAATACATAAGACAAATGCTAACAGCCATGAAAGGGGAAATCGACAGTAACACAATAATAGTAAGGGACTGTAACATCCCACTTTCACCAATGGGCAGATCATCCAAAATGAAAATAAATAAGGAAACACAAGCTTTAAATGATACATTAAACAAGATGGACTTAATTGATATTTATAGGACATTCCATTCAAAAACAACAGGATACACATTCTTCTCAAGTGCTCATGGAACATTTACCAGGATAGATCATATCTTGGGTCACAAGTCAAGCCTTGGTAAATTTAAGAAAATTGAAATCGTATCAAGTATCTTTTCCAAACACAGCGCTATGAGACTAGATATCAATTACAGGAAAAAAACTGTGAAAAATAAAAACACATGGAAGCTAAACAATACACTACTAAATAACCAAGAGATCACTGAAGAAATCAAAGAGGAAATCAAAAAATACCTAGAAACAAATGACATGAAAACACAACGACCCAAAACCTATGCAATGCAGCAAAAGCAGTTCTAAGAGGGGAGTTTATAACAATACAATCCTACCTCAAGAAACAAGGAGCATCTCAAATAAACAACCTAAGCTTACACCTAAAGCAATTAGAGAAAGAAGAACAAAAAAACCCCAAAGTTAGCAGAAGGAAAGAAATCATAAAGATCAGGTCAGAAATAAATGAAAAAGAAATGAAGAAAACAATAGCAAAGATCAATAAAACTAAAAGCTGGTTCTTGGAGAAGATAAACAAAATTGATAAACCATTAGCCAGAGTCATCAAGAAAAAAAGGGAGAAGACTCAAATCAATAGAATTAGAAATGAAAAAAGAGAAGTAACAACTGACACTGCAGAAATACAAAGGATCATGAGAGATTACTACAGGCAACTCTATGCCAATAAAATGGACAACCTGGAAGAAATGAACAAATTATTAGGAAAGCACAACCTTCCGAGGCTGAACCAGGAAGAAATAGAAAATATAAACAGGCCAATCACAAGCTCTGAAATGAAACTGTGATTAAAAATCTTCCAACAAACAGAAGCCCGGGACCAGATGCCTTCAAGGGGAATTCTATCAAACATTTAGAGAAGAGCTAACAACCATCCTTCTCAAACTGTTCCAAAATATAGCAGAGGAAGGAACACTCCCAAAGTCATTCTACGAGGCCACCATCACCCCGATACCAAAACCAGACAAAGATGTCACGAAGAAAGAAAACTACAGACCAATATCACTGATGAACATAGATGCAAAAATCCTCAACAAAATACTAGCAAAGAGAATCCAACAGCACATTAAAAGGATCAGACACCATGATCAAGTGGGGTTTATCCCAGGAATGCAAGGATTCTTCAATATACGCAAATCAATCAATATGATACACCATATTAACAAATTGAAGGAGAAAAACCATATGATCATCGCAGTAGATACAGAAAAACCTTTCGACAAAATTCAACACCAATTTATGATAAAAACCCTCCAGAAAGTAGGCATAGAGAGAACTTCCCTCAACATACTAAAGGCCATATATAACAAACCCACAGCCAACATCGTTCTCAATGGTGAAAAACTGAAACCATTTCCTCTAAGATCAGGAACAAGACAAGGTTGTCCACTCTCACCACTATTATTCAACATAGTTTTGGAGGTTTTAGCCACAGCAATCAGAGAAGAAAAAGAAATAAAAGGAATCCAAATTGGAAAAGAAGAAGTAAAGCTGTCACTGTTTGCAGATGACATGATACTATACATAGAGAATCCTAAAGATGCTACCAAAAAATGACTAGAGCTAATCAATGAGTTTGGACAGTAGCAGGATACAAAATTAATGCACAGAAATCTCTTGCATTCCTATACACTAATGGTGAAAAATCTGAAAGGAAATTAAGGAAACACTCCCATTTACCATTGCAACAAAGAGAATAAAATACCTAGGAATAAACCTGCCTAAGGAGACAAACGACCTGTATGCAGAAAACTAATAAGACACTGATGAAAGAAAATAAAGATGATACAGACAGATGGAGAGATATACCACTTTCTTGGATTGGAATAATCAACATTGTGAAAATGACTATACTACCCAAAGCAATCTACAGATTCAATGCAACCCCTATCGAACTACCAATTGCATTTTTCACAGAACTAGAACAAAAAGTTTCACAGTTTGTATGGAAACACAAATGACTCTGAATAGCTAAAGCAATCTTGAGAAAGAAAAACGGAGCTGGAGGAATCAGGCGCCCAGGCTTCAGACTATACTACAAAGCTACAGTAATCAAGACAGTATGGTACTGGCACAAAAACAGAAATATAGATCAATGGAACAGGATAGAAAGCCCAGACATAAACCCATGCACATATGGTCACCTTATCTTCGATAAAGGAGGCAAGCATGTACAGTGGAGAAAAGACAGCCCCTTCAATCGGTGGTGCTGGGAAAACTGGACAGCTACATGTAAAAGAATGAAGTTAGAACATGCCTTAACACCATACACAAAGATAAACTCAAAATGGATTAAAGACCTAAATGTAAGGCCAGACACTATAGAAGTCTCAGAGGAAAACATAGGCAGAACACTCTATGACATAAATCACAGCAAGATCCTTTGTGACCCACCTCCTAAAGAAATGGAAATAAAAACAAAAATAAACAAATGGAACCTAATGAAACTTAAAAGCTTTTGCACAGCAAAGGAAACCATAAACAAGACGAAAAGATAACCCTCAGAATGGGAGAAAATATTTGCAAATGAAGCAACTGAGAAAGGATTAATCTCCAAAATTTACAAGCAGCTCATGCAGCTCAATATCAAAAAAACAAACAACCCAATCCAAAAATGGGCAGAAGACCTAAATAGACATTTCTCCAAAGAAGATATACAGATTGCCAACAAACACATGAAAGGATGCTCAACATCACTAATCATTAGAGAAATGCAAATCAAAACTACAATGAGGTATCACCTCACACCAGTCAGAATGGCCATCATCAAGAAATCTACAAACAATAAATGCTGGAGAGGGTGTGGAGAAAAGGGAACCCTCTGCACTGTTGGTGGGAATGTAAATTGATACAGCCACTATGGAGAACAGTATGGAGGTTCCTTAAAAAACTAAAAATAGAACTACAATACGACCCAGCAATCCCACTACTGGGCATATACCCTGAGAAAACCATAATTCAAAAAGAGTCATGTACCACGATGTTCATTGCAGCTCTATTTACGATAGCCAGGACATGGAAGCAACCTACGTGTCCATAGACAAATGAATGGATAAAGCAGATGTGACACATATATACAATGGAATATTACTCAGCCATTAAAAGAACGAAATTGAGCTTTTTGTAGTGAGGTGGATGGACGTAGGGACTGTCATACAGAGTGGAGTAAGTCAGAAAGAGAAAAACAAATACTGTATGCTCACACATATATATGGAATATAAAAAAAAAAAAATAAAGGTTCTGAAGAACCTAGGGGCAGGACAGGAATAAAGACACAGGCGTAGAGAATGGACTTGTGGACACGAGGAGGGGGAAGGGTAAGCTGTGACAAAGAGAGAGTGGCATGGACATATATACATTACCAAATGTAAAATAGCTAGCTAGTGGGAAGCAGCTGCATAGCACAGAGAGAATAGCTCGGTGCTTTGTCACCACCTAGAGGGGTGGGATAGCGAGGGTGGGAGGGAGACTCAAGAGGGAGGAGATATGGGGATATATGTATATGTATAGCTGATTCACTTTGTTATAAAGCAGAAACTAACACCCCATTGTAAAGCAATTATACTCCAATAAAGATGTTAAAAATAAAGCACATATATATATATATGGATATATATATATGAGTCACTTTGCAGTACACCTGAAACTAATAAAACATTGTAAGTCAACTATACTTCAATAAAATTTTTGGAAAAAAAAAAAGAATCCATAATAACCAAATAAATTCAGTGGAGAAATATAGGTCAGAGCAGATTTTCAGATTCAAATATTCCATCAGATTTGCTGCAAAGATTATTCCTTTCCCACTGAATTGCCCTTGCATCTCCATTGAAAATGTTCTTATACATATGGCTGTATTTTTGAACTCTATTCAGTCCCATTGATCTGTTTCTCTCTCTCTATATCAATACCACATTGTCTTGATTCATCTCGTTTTATAGGAAATTTTGAAATCATAGAATTTGAAACTTTCAGTTGTTTTGGTTATAGTAGAGGTTATTTGTATTTCCATATGAATTTTAGAATTAGTTTGTTAATTTCTACCAAATAAAAAACCTGCTGCGGTTTTGACTGAGATTGTATAAAATCTATATCTTTACTTGGGGTGAACTGATGTCTTTAAAATGTTGAGTCTTCTGATCTCTGAATTTGGTGTGTCTCTCTATTTAAGGGCTTTTAAAATTTCTCTCAGCTTTGTTTTATAGTTTTTCATGTACAGATCTTTCACATCTTTTGTCAGGTTTAGTCCTAAGTATATTACATTTTTGGATGCAAATGTAAGTGCTATTAGTTTATAATTTCAATTTCTTCTTGTTTTTTACTGGTATGCAGGAAGAAAATTGATTTTTCTATACTGATCTCCTATCCTGGTGCCTTCCTAAACTGACTTACATATTCCATTAGTTTTCTTCTAGTTTCTATCAGATTTTGTACAAAGATATTTATGTACCTCTAAATAAGGACAGTTTTACTTCTTTGTTTTCAATCAGGATGCTTTTTCTCTCTTTTCCTTGCCTGATTCAGTGGGTAGAACCTCTGGTAGAATTTCAAACAGAACTTATGAGAGTAGAGATCTTTGTCTTGTTCCTGATCTTTGGGGGGAAGAAAATCAGCCTTTCACCATTAAGTATGATGTCAGCCGTAAATTTTTCATAGATCCTCTTTATCTGATTGAGAAAGTTTCCTTCTATTTCTACGTTACTGGGTTTTAGATTCAGTCGAAGACTGTTTCTGTGCCTAATAAAATGATCATATGGTTCTTCATTTTTATTGTATTAATATTATAAATTACATTGATTTTCAAATATTAAACCGACTGTGTACATTCCTGAGATAAATCTCGTGATGCATTATCCTTTGTATATATTGTTGGATTTACTTTGCTAAAACTTTGTTCAGAATTTTTTACGTCTATGTTCATGAAGAAAATCAGTTTGAAGTTTTCGTCTCATGTAATGTCTTTGCCTGGTTTTGGTTTCATAGTAATGCTGACCTTACCTTAAGAATGAGTTGGGTAGCAGTCCCTCTTCTCTGAGAATTAACGTATTATGTATTATTTCTTCTTTAAATGTTTGGTGGAATTCACCCGTGAAATGAGTGGGCCTAGAGTTTTCTTTGTGCTAAGGTTTTTAATTACAAATCCGATTTCTTTAATTGACATAGGATATTCAAGTTATTTATTTCTTCTTGAGTAACCTTTAGTAGTTTGTGTCTTTCAAGACTTGTGTCTATTTCATCTAATTTGTTGAATTCATTGACACATAACATTGTTCATAATATTCTCTTATTGTCCTTTTTTTTTTTTTCTTATTATCCTTTTAATAATTGTAGGATCTGTAGTGGCCTCACCTGACTTATTCCTGATATTGGTTATTTATGTCTTCTCTCTCTTTTTCCTGATCAGTCTGGCTGGAGTTTTGTCAGTTTATTTATCTCCTCTCAAAATCAGCTTTAATATTATTGACTTTATTATTTTTTTGCTTTCTAAGCTATTGATATTTTCTCTGATCTTTATTGTTTCCTTTCTTCTACTGCTTTAGGTTTAATTTGCTCTTCCTTTTTTTTTTTAGTTTTCTAAGTTGGAAGCTTGGAAAATATTCTGTGTGCCCTTGTAAAGATGTATATTTTGCTGTCGTTGGGGAAAGTGTTCTAGAAATATCAGTTAGGTCAGCTTAGTTTATACTTTGATTCAAATCTTCTTTATCCTTGCTGATATTCTCTCTACTTTTTTAATCAGTTGTTGAGTGAGCAATATCAAAACCTGTGATGGATTTGTAGATTTTTCTATTCTCTTTATAGCTCTGTCAGTTTTTGATTCATGCATTTGGAAGCTCCGTTACTAGATGCATAAACGTCTAGATTATTATGTTCTCCTAATGAATTGACTCCTTTATCCTTATGAAATGACCTTTGTCACATCTCTTCGTTGTTCCTTTTTTTTTTTTTTTCCTTTGTCTCTCTTCTTCTGGAGTAATAGAATAATTTTTATGATTCCATTTTTTCTCCTTTGTTGAGTTATTAACTATAACTCTCTGTTTTGTTACTTTAGTGATTGTTTTAGGGTTTATGGAATACATCCTTAACTCATTACAATCTACCTTCAAGTGATATTATACTACTTCACATACACTATATAGAACCTTATGATAATATACTTCCTTCTCAAGGAAGGGGAGGCTCAGAGAGTAACCACAGAACATGAAGTGAGGAAATGGGCTGCCATGCTAAGTCTACATTCTTAGCTAGTGGGCCCTGCCTCTCTCTCAGAGCAAAGCTCTTCTCCTGTTGGCTTAGCACAGGATAGAGAGGAAAGAATTCACAAAAATAGTGGAGCATCTCTGAACGTCCAAAGAATTTTCCCTTGAGAGGCTAGAGAGGAAAGTTTGTAGACCGAGAGTCCTTGCTTAATCTCCATGAGTACCTCCCACAGATTTGTTCACCAAACATAATTTCAACAGACTGTAAATGTGCGATGCCAACATTTTCTCATTATTTAAAAACGAGCTTTCACGTATGGGGTTTGAAATTGGCCTGTTTAGTATTTATATTTTTCTTCACTCACAATATTCTGACCTGTGGAAAAAAAAATACTAAGTGGTCCAGGTGATGTTTTTAAGAAAAGCTCTTACTATCATAGAAACTATGTTTTTTGTTTAACTTTGTATTACTCTGGAAAGAGCCTAGTATTAATAAAAAAAAAAAAGCTTAAATGACTTGCAAAAAAACCACTTTCTTCTCCCCTCGGAATTTGTGCTATCGTTGTCAGACGTTTTAATTTTACGTATTCTCTAAAGCTTACACAACATGGTTATTGTTTTTGTTTAAACAATTATTTTATTTAAAATAATTATCTTTTAAAGACTTTTAAATAATAAGGAAGAAAACTTATGTTAACCCATGCAGTTACCATTTCCAGTCCTTTCGTTTTTGTGTGTGTAGATCCGTATTCCCCGCTATTATTTTTTTCCTTCTGCCTGAAGGATGTCATTTAACATATCTTGCAGTGCAAGCCAGTTGGTGATGAATTCTTTCAGCTTTTGTATATTTTTGTTTTGAGAGACAGTTTTGGTGGGTATAGAATTCTCAGTTGACTTTTCTTTCTGTCCATACTTTAAAAATATTGCTTCACTCTCTTCTCCCTTTCATTTTTTTCTGATAAGAAATCTGTTATTCATAATTTTGTTACCCTGTATGTAACATGTCTATTCTGTCTACATTTACAGCTCTCTTTTTATCACTGGTTTTGAAAAATTTGATTTCTGTCTCTCAGGGATCACTGCCCTTCATTATCTGATGTAAGTGCCTTGCAAGCCATTGTTTCGTGTATGATATGGAAATATTTAGAAATTTGATTTTGTTTCGAAAGTATGCTCTCAGCCTTAGTATTTGAAGATAACATCTCTTTCTTCTTTGTGTTATTTCCACTACATATATTTCAGAAAGGCAATGGCTTTATTTTTCAATATATTGAATTATAGGTTTATATCTCTGTTACTGATCCATATTCACATTTGTCTGTAATTAAAACCTGGCCATTTAAACATGTATTTTCTACTTGTCAAAATATCAGAAATCGTTTGTCACTTTATCATCCTGCTATTGCCAGAGTAAACACCACTATTTCTCATTCTCCAGAGATCCAGATCTTTACAGTTGGGTTGCTTGTTGAAAGTTTGTGGTCATCTTATCATGTCTACCATACTCCTACAAATCAAAATTAATACATTCTGTAATATCAGGTTTTCACTTCTGTCACACAGGGAGAAACTCCAGAGGCACTCTTGGGTTTTCTCTCATTGCAATGATCAAATTGTATTGAAAGGTATCCACTTGGGTTTGGCGAAATCTTTGATGTTGTCTAAAAACATGTGAGCCAGATGTGATTTCTGTCTTAAAAGATGTAATAATCAAAACCAACCAATATCAATGCTGACAAACACCAACCAAGTGTGTACATCCTTGTTGACATCTGAACAATCAAGTAAAAATCAAGGTAGTGTTAGAAACTTAAGCTTACAAATACCTTTATTATTCATGTATATAACATATATTAATCTTCAGATATATCTGAGATGTTGCAGAGCAGAGTTACCTATACTTATTTTTTTTTAGTAGAGTTTCTTGTTGCTTCCTAACCCTAACCCTAACCTACCCCCTTCATGATTCTTATTTGATGGTGCTTGGGAATGTCTATTTTGTTTCAGGTTCCCCTGGTGATACTGATGTGCAGCCAGGCTTGAAAATTATTGTGTTATTTGACATTACTGGGAAATCAGTATTTCATGGAAACAGATATTTAAACATGACTTTAAAGACGCTTAAGCACCACTTAAACAAAATTAACAAAAGTTGGTAGCTCCTTTTCTAAAATACTTTTTGTGCCTTTCTGCCTTTTTAAATTGTATGCCGCACACAGTTTAACTTTCTTTGGTGATTAGAGACTGCCATGCCCATTTTAATGAACATCAGTTATTGTGCAGGGATACCTTTTGGGGCTGTTGAAGTACATGGCACTGTTTACTTGTACACAATTTGACCCATATTGGAATGCTATTTGAGCTGGGTTCATTTCTGATGTCTTTCTTACTTCAGTCTGTTGTCTTTTACATCCTGCTGCTGAGTGTATATCTGATTCAAGCAACCCTCACTTCTTCTTTCTTATATACTTATAATAAGGTAAAGATGCTAGCCTCTAGAACCAGAAGATCAAGATCGTTAGAATTGTATCTAAAATAAAATTTGGGGAAGGTGGCTAGTCTCTCATGGGACAGTGAACATGGAGATGAAATTCTTAATGTCTGAATTAGCTGTTGGTAAGCCTGTGGACTGCCTTGGCACTGAAGGGGTTTCTGTTATGTATAGAAAACACATCACTTAGCATCTCTGAAATTTCTAATTTAACATATGGGGTCACATCTGTTAAAGGATTATTACTGTAGAAGGGGAGTGATGTATAATTTATTAAAATACCCCTATGGGGAGACAGCAGACTACATTTAATAAACCGGAATGCTTGCTGGATCCATTGACTGCTCCCAGTTGAATCCCACATTATTTCAATAGAGGGGGCAGAGGAAAACAATTGCCCTTTATATAATGTTTACTGTGTTGTATTAGTTAGTGTCTCTCAGCAGAAAAACATTTATGCTAACTGTGTAGTTTAAGCTTTGAATATTGAACTCCTGCTGGCATGTAGTTGATATTTAACTCAGAAGAACAGAAGTCCATTATTCCTTAGCTGTAGGAGGAAAGGAAGGGTCCACCTTTCTTCTTCCCTCTAATCATCAGTAAAGGCTGGCAAGTAAGACAGTCTCCCCTGAGTTGCCAAGATTTACCTCTTCTCCCCCTACTATATACCTGCAAGGTGGATATATCACATCAGAGGAAGTGGGCTCAGAAGGGGCTCTTTTTGGATCAAACACATTAATTTTCCTTCTTCACAGTGATAACACAAAGACTCCCGCCAGAAGCACTTCTGTGGCTGTCTGCTGATTGGGTTTCCCAACAGCAAATAACATGACCCACTATCGATATGAAAGCAGATTTATTTCAGACCCTCGTGTGAAGCATAGCAATAGAATACCTTGCACAATTCCCACTTGTAAATGAAAGAGAAAAGAACTGAGAGCTCCCACCAACAACCCTGCCTGTGCCTTGGAGGAGGATTGGTAGATCTGGGCTTGCTTTCCCTGTACCCGGCAGGAGGAATTTCATCAAAAACCCTAGTACTGGATTCTTGAAGTCTTGAATGTTTCACTCTGTTGTTTCCTTCTTTTTTGTTATTTGCCTTAATTTATAGATTTCCTCACTGCCAGACAAATTTAGCGTGGAGGTTTTTTTTCTTACACTGAAATCTATCACTGATTTTAAAAAGAAAAGCAAAATTAACTTCCAGTTGTAACATAGGAAGATTGAAATATGTAGTGGGGTCTGTCGTGGTTTAACTGCTATTGAACATGAATAATATTGCAATAAGCATTACATGATTATTTCAGTGCTTCAGGCTGTATCTCAGATACAGAGCACATTTTTCTTCAATGTCTTATTTTGGTCTTACTCTTCCTTCCCTTAAATCATTTTGCTCTTTAGATTATTTTTTATCCAATTCCACCTTTGGATACCTATAACAAAAAGCAACCCTTCATATTTTATGTGGTCCTGCTTGAAAACACAGTAGGGTTTAGGGAGCAAGGGGAGTACAATGGGGCCCCATAGCTCCTTAGTCCTTTGTTGACCCAGGAAATACAAACGGGATGTAGGAATGGTTTGGCAAAGTTATTAGTTGTCCAAAATCTCTGCCAGAGAAATGTTTGACCGTAGAGCAAATCTGGTATCTTAAAAAAAAATTAGTTCCCCAAACATTTACTAATAAGGTAGGTCATACATATCTCCCATTTAATTAAAGAGCAGAATTTTAAAGGAAATGAAAATAAGGTATTATAGATGTAAGTCATGATTAATATTTACATGATATTTTATGTTCCTTTATGGTTGGTAGGTAGGGGTCAGACATTATTCCTGTTTCATGGAAGTGAGACTAAGCAAGTCACCTAAGAAAGGCAGAAGTGGGGCTCACACCCTGGCCTCCAGACTCCATACCCTGTGACCTTCCTGCTAAGCCAGGTGTCTCTGTGTAATGTGTACACGCTGGGTCTTTGAGACACAAAATGAAGGGAAATCACTGTGATTATTTAACTCCCTTTATCCTCTGAGACAAGTAGTACAAAGTTCAGCTACTTCCTTACACAACATAATACTTATACTAATACTTAATTCCACTCTGTCATCACTCTCCAAACATGCAGGAACACCCTGGTTTCTGAACTTTGGGGCCAGATGCCAGCTATACAACAAAATGTTGTCAACAGCATAGACACTGGAGTCAAGACAACCCCCAGCTCCAGTCTTGAGCACTACTGTTGACAATTTGTGCAGCCTGGGTGAGTGGCACATGTCTAGCAGGGTATGTGATCAATGAATGTCAACTATTATTATCAGCAAATAGTTTGACAAGGCATTAAGCAGAGACTCAGAACATAAAAAGCAAGCTGCTTAGTGTAGTTTTTATGTTCTACTAAAATCAGCTGAACTTTGCAGTCCAAGAACTTACTGGTTAGTTGTGTCTAACATTCTGCCATTGTGTTCTAAATTCTAAATATATGGAAAAACTAGAATGGAATAAGAAATAAATATCGGTGTTCTCTATAAAATCTTCAGTGGGGTTTGTCTCGCACTTACCTTGTGTCTTTCTCTTACCTTCCTCCTCCGTCCCCTCTTTTGTTGTCTGTTGACACTTTTTGGACTAGACCTTCTTTATAAAGCACGCTATTCTCATTCTCAATTCATTCTCTACCTTGGGTGCTTACAATTTTCCGATTGTTTTTTAAACAACTGATACGCCTAAGTTACAAATTGACGTGGTGGATATCCCCTTCTGGAATATCTTTTTTTTTAATTGAGTTATAATTAACATTTAATATTACTTTCAGGTGTACAACATAGTGATTTGATATTTTTTATACATTATGAAATGATCACCACGATAAGTTCAGTTACCATCTGTCACCATACAAAGTTGTTGCAATATTATTGACTATATTCCCTATGTGACATTCCATCCCTGTTACTTATTTATTTTATAGATGGAAGTTTGTCCTCTTAATCCTCTTCCCCTTTTTCAGCCACCCCCTAACTCCCTCCCCTCTGGCGACCACCAGTTTGTTCTCTGTATCTGTGAGTCTGTTACTGTCTTATTTTGTTTGTTCGTTTGTTTTGTTTTTCAGATTCCACATATAAGTGAAATCATACAGTATTTGTCCTTCTGTGTCTGACTTATTTCACTTAGCATAACACCCTCTAGGTCCATCCATGTTGTAGCACATGGCAAGATTTCATGGGATATTCTGATTCATTTGTGCTTGCATGTATTTATATACATTCAGAAACATTTATTGAAGACTTTTTATGGGACAGACCATGTGCTGTGCTGGAAATAAATTATGAGGAAGACACAGTTCTTTCCTCACAAAAATTAACAGTCCAGCAGTATGGGGGATGGCGTGGGGAAGAGAGTGTACATCATATATAACCACATGGCCAACTTAAACACAGCCTGAAACTTTGCTATTTCTAGAAACAAAGTGTTGTATGAGCACAGAGGAGAAAGTTTTGTTGTTTTTTTTTTTCACGAGGATGTCTTTAGATGACTTGATAGAGGAAATAGCATTTAAACTTGGTCTTGAAGGTTGAAAGAGAGTATTCTTTGGTAGAAATAGAAGGAAGGGTTTTCCAAGCTCCCACACCCAACCACCACCAAAAAAAAACACCATGAGAAAAGTCACGGAAGTGTCACAAGTTCATGCGAAATTTGAGAGTCTGTGTAAAGGAAACGTAAACTGCTTTACAGGTAAGTAACAGGAGGCGAAGATAGAGTGACTAGGAGCCAGTTTGTCAAAGGCAGTAAAGCTGGTTCCAGGAAACAACTGTGAAAGGGTTATTTCAAGATGTACGTATTTTTCTTGACTAAATACAACATTTCAGATAGGTTTTGAGTTGGTGGAAGAAGTTCTCATTTTCTCTCTCTCTTTCTCCCAGTAAAGTTAATTTAAGGTCCTTAATCAGCTTAGAGTGTTGTATCAGAAGCAGATGGCAGCCCCGGGCAGAGCAGGTGGTTTGGCCCTCAGCGTGGGAATCTTGAATCCCGCCTCTGGCTGGGGTGTGGGGCTACAGCTGTCCACTCTTTGTCTTGCATGTTTTCAAAAGCCCAGTTCTTGCTGTGCCACCTCTTACAGCTGGGGTGTACGTCCTCTCTCTACAAAACTAAAACTCCCTGAACGTGCATTTCAGACCTCTTCTGGCTCTTAAAGCAGGTTCAGTGTCACTAAGGCCACGTACCCATATGTGGGGAGAAAGCAAGTCAGTGGCCGGGGTTCCTGAGCAATATCTCCACCACTGTGAGCTTTCCAAAATTCTGGAAAGCCCGGATTCCCATAATAAGAACATATATATTGCACCAAACCATAGCATCCAAGCAGGAGGAGATTTTTAGAAAAATAAAGAAAAATAACTAATGGTGAAAATACAATTTCCCAAACTTGTGATTGATTTACAAAATAAATACTCTTTCCTCTGCCCGGAATGCTACTTCTATCTGGGTATATACTTAAGTCCTCGATTTCCCCAGAAAGCTTTCCCTCCCCCTTCCCAAAAAGATTAGCACCACTCCTGGCCCACCCTTATAATTACCCTCATTCCTCTAAGCATTCATTATCCGTTTACAGCTTTCTCCCCAGTAATAAGACTGTAGCCTCCTTGAGGAATGTTCTGTTGAATCCCCAGCACTTAGCACAATCCTTGAAACATGGTGGCTTTTTAGCAAGTAGTTGAATGAATGAATGAACCAATGAAAAATGTGGGTCTCAGTCCAAAGCCTGGGGCCCCCTCCACTGCTTACAGAGTCACACACAGAAGAGCAGCAATGGTTTCCTATGCTTCAAGAGTAGTCAAATTTAAAAAAATAAAAATAAAAAATAAAAAGTAGGGTGCTTGGAGGGTTGAATGAATGATAAGCAAGAGACAGGACCAGAAAAGGTAGCTGGGATATTAAATAAGGAGAGGATTTTTCTTCCTTTTTTCTTCTATTTGCAGGGAGGAGCCTCTTAAGTATAGTTGAATTTGAGTAAGTTCACATTACCTCCTGAGAGGTTCATGGTTGGCGGGGGAGAGCTCAAAATCAGTTAGTTGTGTTTTTGAAAGAACGATGTTTCTATGCCCAAATGCTTCGCTTCACTGTCTGTCCATCCACTGGCTGATGGACGTTTGGGTTTTTTCTGCCTGTGGCTGTTTCAGTGCTTCAGTGAATACGAGCACATGAGTCTTTGTGTGGACATGTGCCATCATTTCTCTTGGGCAGATAACCAGGAGCAGGGTAACTAGGATGGCATGCAAAGGAGTTTAGGTTTTACTTTATGTGTTTGGGGGATCCATGGCAACGGCGTAACATGGACAGATTGTGTTTCAGGAAGATCCTGAGGACAATGTAGAGAGAGAACAGACTGGAAGCAGGGAGACACGTCCGGAAAGTTGCTTTTCTGTCTACCTTATGGCAGACCTTGCAGCTTCCGTCACTCATCATCAGAGCGTGGTAGGGACGTAGAGAGATGCAAAGATTCTGTGTCTGTTTTCATTGCTGGTCAACTTCTCCTCATGTACCATGGTATGAAAACATCTTCTTCCATGGACCAAGTGGAGAGGAAAGGGAGTCAACATGTAATTTTTGTATAATCTACATGTGTATTGTTAGTCTTTTTTCATGCCTTTAATTATTCTTTTATTTCCCTTCTTTTCCATTTCATTTGCTCTTAATGTTTCAACCACGGCAAGGGAAGCCAGGATTTGAAATGCAACGGGTCACTTTTTTTTCTTTCTTTGTGGTTTTGGAAAAGGACAAAATACTTGAAATGGCAGTGACCAAAAAGAAAAGTTCAAAGTTTTATAAAACATAAACATCTGCTTCCTAAACCATTTTTAAAAATCCACATTCAACAAAATTCACAACATGAATGGCAATACTCCTGGGTCTACTTTGAAAGATTATTGACATGATTTAAATCAACTGAAAATTAGAAGTGCAGGATTTGTTCAAAGAGACCTTAAGAGAACCATTTGTAGAAGAAGAAACTGAGGCCCTAAGAGCCTGAGAGAGTTTGCTTCATCCTCTCACGAGCCCTGAGACCCCACTCCTGTTTCTGCAATAAGACCACATGTTTCCCCAGAACAAGAAGGAACAGATCTGTGTTTTTTTACAACTGGAAAAATTGCCTTAGGCTTTTTATACACTTAAAAATAAAAATAGTCATGATAGGAATAAACTTGAATTTCAAAGAGAGGAGCAGTATTAGCAGCTATTAAATAAGAAGGTGTGTGAAAAGAAATTTTATGGGACAAAGTAATTTCTCTTGGTAATGAGTGCTTTGAGATTTTTAATATTCTCTTTTTCCTGATGATACTGAAATATGTTGACACTGAGTACAGTATGGCTATTTAACAAACATATTTTAATGTTAACTATATATTTTGGATGTCCTAAGCTGCCAATAGTTTTTTTTTTCCCCCTTGTAAATAAACCTCATGTTAACTTTAACAGTGGAACATGGGAGATGTGCTTGGGAAAAGTGCTGATGCCGGCAGTTAACCCCCCTGCTCAGGTGCTCGCCAGGCTTTCCTGGTCCTGCTGTCGTCCTGCTGACAGACACTTCTGCAAAACCAAAGCGAGCAACTGAGAGACATAAGTCAGTGCTGGGTGACACGGCACTAACTTCCACCATTTATAAATCCCCATCTCAGCCAAATGTCGATTCATTTCCCATGTCCTCAGCACGTATGCTAACATATCATGGCATGCCGTTGAATGTGCCCGCTAGTCACTATTTTTTCAGTCTCTGCGTTAGACATATTTTTCAACAATAGGGGGCCTTGGGCTTGGGGGGAGGAGAAGTGAAAGGTGGAATAAATAAAAGAGAATACCAATTTTTTAAAATATATAAGGAATGATATATGTACCACACCTTCTTTATCATTCCTCTGTCAATGGACATTTAGGTTGCTTCCATGTCCTGGCTATTGTAAATAGTGCTGCAATGAACATTGGGGTGCACGTATCTTTTCAAATTATGGTTTTCTCCAGGTATATGCCTAGGAGTTATATACAATGGAATATTACTGAGCCATAAAAAAGAACAAAATAATTCCATTTGCAGCAAATGGATGGAACTAGAGATTGTCATACTGAGTGAAGCAAGTCAGACACAGAAAGACAAATATCATATGATATCACTTATGTGTGGAATCTAAAAATAGGGTACAAATGAACTTATTTACAAAATAGAAGTAGAGTCACAGATGTAGAAAACAAACTTATGGTTACCAAGGGGGAAGGGGTGAAGGGATAAATTGGGAGATTGGGATTGACATATACACACTGCTATATATAAAATAGATAACTAATAAGAACCTACTGTTTGGCCCAGGGAACTCTACTCAATACTCTGTAATGGCCTATGTGGGAAAAGAATCTAAAAAAGAGTGGATATATGTATATGTATAACCAATTCACTTTGCTCTACACCTGAAACTAACACAACATTGTAAATCAACTCTACTCCAATAAACATTGAAACTATATTATATACAAGGAATGAAATGAAAAAAGTGATCAAAGTGTCAACTTTATTACTGATAAAAGTCGAATTAAAGAATGGGACTTAAATGAGCAGGAATAATAGGTTTCATAATCTTGAACCCCAGAAGTGGACATACCCGCCCACTCCAGGCTGTGGAGAGCAGCCCTAGTTCCGCCATGTGGGTGGGACCCCTCCCTGCCGGATGTGACATCCACTCAGCGCATTAGTGGTACACGTCCTGGGGGAAGGGAAGGGGTGGGACTGAGCTACACAAGCTTGTTGCTTCCCCCTAACTCACTGATCAGGTAAGTCACACCACCTCCCCTGTGGGGAGAGGCAGGAGGCTAAGATTCTTAGGAAACTTCCCTCTTTTTGGAAACCATTCAGGTGGGAAATGTAGATGGGAGAGGGGAGGTGTCGGAGGACGGACGGAACAAAAAGTGCCCACTGAACTGAGAAGGCATCTTGAGACCGAACAATGAGTCAGGAAGCCCCCTGTAATCAGTGGATCAATTTATTACAGGGTAACTTACTCACAGGGTGGGATTGGGCAGAAAATGATCTGGAAGCATTCGCAGAGGCTATGGCCACTGGGACAACTTGATAGTTAACCTGGGGTATGGGGTGCTTGGAAATACGGCGTGTATTCCTAAGTCAAGATTTATGAGTGGGTAACTAGTCTTGTGGGCGCCCGGAATATGCCAGCAAAGGTCTTCATCGTTGTTTGGAGACTAACAGAGCATAGAGGCCACCTGGTCCTAATGATGGTGAAACAATATCTATTAACTCTAAAGCCCCTGACAACAGAGAAGTGATTCACTGCACAGTACGGTCCTGGGTAGTGTCAATGGAAGGACGGGAGGAGCTGTCAGGGCCCAAGATGGCATCATTCATGCTAACAGCCATACGGGAGGTGTCAAGGGACTGACCCCTTTGAAACCTCAGTGGCCACACCTGTGAAGTTAAGTTCCCCATGTCCAGGAGGTTGAGAATAAAAGGAGATGTGGCCTGGAGACCGGCACACAGTGAGTGCTAAAAAAAATAGTAGCGATTACTTTCAGTCTTTGGATAATTCCTCAAGTTCCTTCTTCTTTGCCCTGGTCACAAACTGACCAGGTTCGTGATTTGGAAACAGACGAATACAGCGCCATCCTCTGAAATAGGGCAAATCCGAGACAGAACAGATTTGTGAGCAGTAGCGAATTTCACTTTGGATCTGAGCTTGAAGCCTCTGTGTCCATAGGCACTTGGATTTATGATTTTTGTATTTCAGGAGAAAATTAACTAGTTAATATGTAGCTCAGTTTGGAAATTAAACCGTGGAAGCCCTTTAGAGGCTGAAGACTGACCCTGACGAGCACGACATGCTGGGGAGAGAGGAGGAAAACCAGGAGGGTGGGCAACACAGAAGTCAAGGCGACGGACCCTTTCAGGAAGGAGGGAGGAGCCCGCCGTGTCCAATGCTGCAGGGGGGCCAGGTTGGACGGGAGAAAAAGGCACAGGGGGGCTTGCAGAGATGGCCGTAAGCATTATTAGCTCTCAGATACGGAGCACTTAACTGTATGTTGGTCACTGTGCTAGTTGCCCACGTGCAATGTTATTTAATTCTCAAAAACACTACCCCATGTTATAGATTAGGGAAGTGGGAGTCGGAAAAGTCTACCACCAGCTTGGCTTAGGTCACAGAGCTGGGACTCAGGCCCCTGCCATCTGACTCTTAACCACTGAGCCTCCTTCCTTCTGGACGACTCGCTTTTGCCCCTGTGGTGGGTGAGGACAAGAGCATTGTGGGTGGAAAGGGAGCCACGAGGGAGGGGAGGGGGGAGAGGATGGCGAGTAGGAGGGGGAGGCTGAGGTTTGTCCTGGTTCGTTGGTTTGCTGGCTTTAGGATGGTGGAGACTTCAGCACTGTGAAACGTGGATAGGGGCTCAGAGGAAAGCCGGAGTGAGGAGACCTACGGAGGAGGAGATGGAGACAGCAGAGTGTGGGCCTGTGGGGCAGGGCGGGGAGTGACCTTAGGCGGGAGAACCCCTCCTCCTTCACCTGGGGACAGAGCACAGGGAACTGAAAGTGTTGGTTTAATGTCAGAACATTAAGGAAGTTCTCCTCTGGCTGTTCTCATTTCTCTCTACCTGGAACATCCGGCTTACCCTTCAAGGTCACACCTGGTCATGCTGTGAGCCCTGAGACAGGATTGTCTGCTCTGGGTCCACTCCGCAGGCCCCGCCCCTCCCCTGCTGGTCGTGACTTCAGGCTGAGTCAGCAGGAGGAAATTCAGGTTGCATCAAAGACATGCTGCCACTCTGCAGGGGCTTATGGTTTGAAACGGGACCAAGATACGTACATAAAAGTCCCATATAATAGGGGGAAGAACCGCAAAAAAAAAAAGACATGTGCATGGTGCTGAGGACTTCAGTCGTGTGATAGAGAGAGAAAGCAGAGCACTTCTGTGAGTGATATGTGGAGTGAGTGTGGTTTTGAGCTGGTTGTTGAAGGAGGGGCGTATTTTCAGCTGGCAAGGAATAAGCCACTTTACTTGGAGAAAGTAGCCTCAGAAATGGCAGAAATCTTATTTGGGGAACGAGGGGTGGTCCCATCTAGCTAAAGTATGGAATATGCTGGAATTTAGGTCCAGGATGCAATGGAAGGGTCTTGAGTCCTAGACTAAGAAATCCTGCCCACTTGAGTCCCTTGAGAGTAATTTCCTACTTTTATCTGATCAGGAAACACTGTGGGTGTGTTCAAAGACAGTGGTAAGCAGTCTTTTGGGCTTAGCCAAGGAGCTGATCCAAAGAGTTTAGAAATCATACCTACCATTTTCATTCCAGAAATTAGGTCACTATCCTGAGAGTTTCAGGATACCAGAATGCACCCAGTCTCCTAAGAACACCTTCGAGCATTTGAGAAAAAGGGCCCTGGCCGTCTCCCTGTGGTTTGGCAGTTACTGACTGGGTCATCCTGGGGGTTGGGAGAGCCGTGTGGGAAGCTGAGCCAGAAGTGTGCTTGGTTCTCCAGTTAGAGGCTCAGGACCAATGCTAGGTTTCTTACTACTTTTGTAAATCACTATTCTCAAGAACTATTTCTAGACAAAAACATAAAATAAAAATTAAAAACCTCTTTTTTTCTTTCAGTGAAGAAAAAGAAGCCTAAACTATTAAATAAATTTGATAAGACTATTAAAGCTGAACTCGATGCTGCAGAGAAACTCCGTAAACGGGTAGGTGGTTGTTTTGCTTTTCGCAGGAACATGCGATGGTTTCTTTGTTAAATAAACTCAGCCATTACTCTTGATTTGTTTTTTAAAAAAACTGTAAGAGAAATAACCTTTGAATAGAGTGGATTTTTCCCCAGGCACTTCAGCATTCCACGTAAAGTGAATCAAATGAAAAGAAAAACAGCAGCTGTAATGGCCAAATAGAAATAGAACTTTACTGTCAGGCCAGCCGACTTGGGTGGCAGCCCCTCCCATCACAGTCTCCTTGTGTGGCTTTGGGCAGATCACTTAGTCATTCTGAGCCTCCGTTTCCTTATTTTAAAAAATGAGACTAATACGTGCTCTTCCTACTTCCTACTTGGTCTTTTCCAATGAGACAAGAGATTAAAAAAGAAGCATCAGTACTGTCAAGTACCATACAAGTAGGGGTTTCCATTTTAAAGCAACTCGATGCAAAAAGAAAACATAGGTTAGTCCAATACTCTTAGGATAGTTACTGTTAAGGTGAAATGATAATAGATTTAAGATTCTTCTCACTTGGGGTTAACCTCACGCACCTCCAGTTTCCAGGGTGACTGTTTGATGTTTTGCTTTGTCATCAGTTAATTTGAAATATTATTTGCAGTTGTTTCTGGATATTACAGTTTTTGAAAAGTCAATTACCACTAGATTGAAGTTATCTGTTCTCTTAACCCCATCATACTCATGTAATTATTGGGCCAAATATTTATTATAATGTATTTAATGACATCACTTAATCATCTACAGGCATACCTCATTTTATTGTGTTTCACTTTATTGTGCTTCATGGGTATTGCGTTTTTTACAAATTGAGGGTTTGTGACTGCCCTGTATCAAACAAGTCTATTGGTGCCATTTTTCCAACAGCATTTGCTCGCTTCGTGTCTCTCTGTCACATTTTGGTAATTCTCGAAATAATTTCAAACCCTCCACCAGCAAAAAGATTTTGACTCGCTGAAGGCTCAGATGATGATTAACATTTTTTTAGCAATAAAGTATTTTTAAATAAGGTATGTGCATTGTTTTTCTTAACATAATGCTATTGCACACTTAATAGACTACAATATAATGTAAACATAACTTTTATATGCACTGGAAACCAAAACATTCATGTGACTCACTCTGTTGTGGTATTTGCTTTATCGTGGTGGTCTGGACCCAAACCTGCAAGATCTCTGAGGTCTGCCTGTAGTTGTTTCTTATGAAAATTTCTTTCTCTACTCTGTACTTGAATTTATACTTGCATTTTAGACTAATTCTCATTAGTTTTCCTGTAATGTGATTTTTAATCAGTAGACATTAGCTGAAAAAAAAAAAAAAAAAAAGGAATAAGGGGACTGTTATAGGTAAGCAACAACAATAAAAACACCCGAGTTAGGCACTGAAGTGGGAGGAGAATGTGTTTCCTCCCACATTTATTGGAAAAGTCCCAACAAGCATGGCGCCGTCTGTAACTAGCATTAGGCAAGGTTCCCAAACCAAAGGCTGGCTCACCCTGGTCAGCAGCTGATACAAATGTAGTAACTCCAAAGAATATTGCAACAAAGTCTTTGTTCACTAAATTAACATCGAATGATTTCTGTGTCTATCTTGTTTAACTTTATAAAATGAAGCCGTCTACTATTTGTTGAAAATTTGCATTTCTTAATAGAAACGAAGCAGGAATCTTCTTTTTCTATCACCTTGTTTGGCATTCTCCACTTTCTCTGTGCTACATGCCCTTGATGAAAATGGATGCCTATTTCACAGGTGACTTTAGGGATAAAGCACAAATGAACAGCTTTAGAGAAGGATTTTTATGTAATTATAATGAATAGTAGAGAAGGGCTCAGTTATCAAGGGGCAGATAAGTCAGTGAAACATAAAAATGCTGGAACAATCCATGGAGTATTCTCCAGTTCTCGCTTATTTGGAGAAATTATGATGCTTTCTTCAAGGAGCACCGTGGATCTATAACAGGGTAAATAAAGGAGGAAGAAGAGCCCACAGAGGCAATTCTTCCTTCTGAAACAGCAGGGAGCCATGTTATTGCCTGAGTCATCAGCATAATTAAGTTTTTTAGGGTTGTTTTTATAGCTGGTAGTTTCAAATAATGCAACCGACTACACTGGGATTGCTACGGCCATAAGGCAGTAATGACCAGAGGAGGCCTGGTCTCAGGCCACACCCATGTTTCAGAAACTGTGTGACATGAAAGTACGAGGTCACTTCAGTTTTCCTGCAAAAATGCATGGATCATATTTTAAACATCAATTTTTAAAAATAATATTTATTGCTCAAAACTCCTCCTTATGCCCCAGAAAAAGGATTTGAAATGATACACTGAAATATTTGTTCATTTGTTGGAATCCGTTTTTATTATTGTATTGTAAGTGGAGAAAAAGAGAGAAAGAAGGGAAAACTTAATAAAGTCAGAGTAAGTGCGACACACGAAAGTTCACACCACAGGCTCTAAACGGGGCTGGGAAAGAAGTAAACTGCGGGCAGAGCAAGAAAGGGGTGTAGATCACACTGTCAGATGGATAGTAGTCCTCAGAATAGCTGTTCTGCACCAAGTCCAGAGAGGAACCTTATGCCATAGATCTTCATAAAGGGCCCAGTGATGGATGGCACAGTCTCCTCCCTAATGTCACAACGCGGGTTCTACGTGACCTCTATGGGGTGTGTCTTAATGTCCTTCAGCGCAGCCCGCTGGCCTCATGCCAAGACAGGGGCCGGGGGTGGGGGGTGGGGGGGGTGGGAGTGAGGCAAGTACATGTCTCTCCAGTGAACTGTCTTGGTCCTAGGATAAAATGTAAGCTATGTTGAAGAACAGATGATTTTCAGGCATTTCTTCGTGAGCAGTCTATCAGGAGCTACATTCTCCAGCAAGAACCTAGGGAAGGGAAATTTTCTTCAGACTAAAAGCAAACACATTAACTTTGCCAGACAGCTGAGGTGAGGGCAGGGCTGATGGTCCCTTAGGAAAGGCACAGAGCATCTGTGTTAAGGGATCCAAAGGATGCCTAAGACAGAGCCAACGTATTCCATTATTTTTATAACCTTGATGGCCAGCTAAGGGAGTGTTAAGCTGGAAAAAATACTTTCGCAGATTTGTTATGAATATTGTTAATCCTCTGGTTTGAATCTGGAAATGGTGCATTTAGCATGATTTTCACAAAAACAGCCTCAACATTTGCAATTTAAGTTGTGTAAGTCATGTGATAGGCTAAAAATAGTCCCTCCAAAGATACCTGTGTCCTAATCCCTGGAACCTGTACATGCTACTGTGTTTGGAGGAAGGGTCTGTGCAGATATGATTAAGTTAAGGGTCTTGAGATGGGGGATTATCCTGGGTTATCCAGTTGGACCCAAAATTCAATCACGTTTCCATATAAGAGAGAGGCAGAGGGAGATCTGACACAGACAAAACAGGAGAAGGCACACACACACACAATGTGAAGACAAAGTGGAGATTGGGGTGATGTCAAGAAATGCTGCAGGATGGCAAGGAGCAGATTCTCCCCTAGAGCCTCTGGAGAAAGAACGGCCCTGCCCGCATCTGGATTTCAGCCCCAGTGAAACTGATTTTGGACTTCTGTTCTCCAGAACCGTGAGCGAATGAGTTTCCGTCGTCCTAAGCCACAAAGTTTGTGGTCATTTGTTACAGCAGCCTCAGGAAACACATACAAGTTAGAAGAAAGTCACACGGAGAGGGATACTTAACATTGAATTCTTCATCCCTAACAATCACTCATGGAAGAAATAAGATGGTGGTTTTAGAAACTGTTATCCAAAATATACAAAAAACTTGTAAAATTCAATGATAAGAAAAACAACCCAACTTAAAAATGGGCCAAAGACCTTAAAAGACAACTCACCCAAGAAGATATTCAGGTGGCAGATAAGCATATGAAAAGATACTCCACCTCATATGTTATGAAATGCAGTTTAAAACAAAATGGATGTTACTGCACACCTATTAGAAAGCCCAAAACCTGGAACACTGACACCACCAAATGCTGAAGAGGATGTGGAGCAACAGGAACTCTCACTCATTGCTGGTGGCGATGCACGATAGTACAGCCACTTCGGAAGACAGTTTGGTGGTTTCTTACAAAACTAGGCACACTCGTAGCATACAATCTAGAAATCTTGCTCCTTGGTATTTATCCAAAGGAGTTGAAAACTTAGGTTCTCACAAAAACCTGCACGTGGATGTTCATAGCAGCTTTCATAATTGCCAAAACCTGAAAGCAACCGAGATGTCCTTCAGTAAGCGAATGGATGGATAAACTGGGGTACATCTAGACAATGAAATCTGATTCAGCACTAAACAGAAATCATCTCTCAAGCCATGAAAAGATAGGGAGGAAGCTTAAATTCGTATTACTAAGTGAAAGAAGCCAATCTGAATAGGCTACATACTGTATGATTCCAACTTTATGACTTTCTGGAAAATGCAGAACTATGGAGACAGGGGATACGTGTCATTATACATTCGTCCAAACCCGTAGAATGTACAACACCAAGAGTGAACCCTAACGTAAACTGTGGACTTTGGGTGATTTCAGTGTGTCATTGTAGGTTCATCAGTCGTAACAAATGTACCACTGTGCTGAGGGATGTTGATTACGGGGGGAGGCCATGCACGTGTAGGGGTAGGAGGTATGTGAGAGATCTCTATACTTTCCTCTCAATTTTGCTGCAAACCTAAGACTGCTCTAAAAAAATAAAGCCTTTAAAAAAGTTAATATCATGAGAGACACAGCATATTTTAAATAGTGATACAATGATTTCTGACAATAAATATAACTTAGAGAATATGTTCCTGACTTGACTTATCTCAGCCTTCAAGTCCTCATTCCCTTTGCATTAACCTGTCCATCAGATAAGAGACTTAACCTGGGGCACGCTTTATTGTCTCATGTGGGCTCACACATCCTCCCCACGCTACGATAGTAATAATCATAATAGCTACCACTTTTCATTGCTTTCCATGCGCTCTGCAGCGGCTATAAGCATTTTATATATGTTATCAGATTTGACCTTCACAGCAGCCCGACAGAGTGATCAAGTACCCTCATTGTACCCATGTCACAGATGAGGCATATAAGGCAAAGTCGTAAGTTACTTGCCAGGAGTCACACGCCTCCTAAGTGGTGGAGCCCAGGGTCTAGCCAGTCACTCTGGCTCTGGAGCCTGCACTCATGACCACTCCTCTGTGCATATACTGTCTCCCAGACCCTCAGCGCCACTGATGGGCATGTGACAGGGAATGAGAAATCTCCTTCTCCCATGATTTTAAGGAACTTTAATATGGATATTGCCTGGCTCTATTTAGTCAAGTTGTGGAGAAGTAGGTATCAGTAACCATCAGGTAGTGCTGTATGGTTTGCTGAGCCCAGCCACGTTTGAGGGGTAAACTCTGTTGCTGTGAAAACTCACTCAGTGAGGGTGACAACATACAAACCACAGTGAGCTTGCATTTATGCGTGGAATGAATGGATGTATGGATTGATAGGCAGCTGAAGTGGTGGTAAAGTTCAACTCAGAAAATCCGTCTCCATCGCATGGTTCCAATATTCTGAGGTGCTGCCTTCCATTAGACGCCAGGAGATGTGTGTTTCTCCTTGTGGATGGACTGAGAGGGGGAGAGGGTGCCTCACCCCCATGCCAAGACCCTCAGCAAGCTTACCTGTTACACACCCCCCATTTCCGCTTGCACAGTGGTGGTCGGAGACCTACCACAGGCGCTTGGACCAGCTTCTTAAGGGCCCGCGTGGGCTTTGGGGGGAGGGGGAGTCACATGACAAGGAAGCAGTGGGGTGCCCCAGCAACCAGGTGAGCCGCATCAACCCTGATGTTCAACGGGTGACAACGTCGGCGGCCAGGTGGCCCTGTCATCCTGCGTGCTTATTCCCTGCCGACCGTGCCCTTCTCATTGCAGACCCCAGGCATTCTAGCTGCTAGCAGTATGCTTCCCCCAACTGAAATCCTAAACTTTTTTAAGAATGCATGTGGGAACTGTACATGTAGAGAGAAAATGCAATTTCTTTTTTTTTTTCTTTTTTAAATTTTTATTGGAGTAGAGGTGATTTACAATGTTGTATTAGTTTCTGCTGTACAGCAAAGTGAATCAGCTATACATATACATGTATCCACTCTTCTTTTTAGATTCTTTTCCCATAGAGGCTATTACAGAGTGTTGAGTAGAGTTCCCTGTGCTATTGCAGCAGGTTCTTATTAGTTATCTATCTTATATATAGTAGTGTGTGCAATTTCTTTAACAATGACTCATAGTACATCATTTGCCAGGTATCTGCCTTTTAAAAAATAAAGTGTATTTATGTCCATTTCTGGTTTTTTGTTTGTCATAATGCAGTTAATTATTTAAAATCTTAGGATAAAATTGTCTTAAACTCAGAAAGGAGTCCAGGAAATTTTGACAACATTACTTGGTGAATACTAAATAACTATATTGAATAACATTATGCGTTTGAATTTATTGTATGTATATAATTGCCTCTTCCTAACAGGGAAAAATTGAGGAAGCAATGCATGTGTTTGAAGAACTAGTTCAGAAGTACCCTCGGAGTCCAGGAGCGCGATATGGGAAAGCAAAGGTATGCTGAAACCTTGCTACTTAGGACACTGTTTTGATGTCCTTATGCTCTGTATAATTGGATTTTCAAACCCAGTATTTGCATTTTATTTTTCCTTTCTAACTTGTATACAGAATCAATTTCTCATGCATATACATAAATTCAAGCAAGAAATACAGTTTTAAATAAGACAATTAATTATTGCTATTTTGTACTCGTGAATTTAGTAACATTTTTTTTGCTCCCCCTCCATCTGGCTTCTCTCCGGTTTTGAAAAGAAAATAAAGAATAACACTTTGGTCACTGATTTCCCATCACCCTCGCGTTTGTTCCATTTAGACCCACCACCTAGTTTTTACTTCAGTCTCCTTAGAGGTTTAAGAACCTCATTTTATCACTAGAGGTTGCAAAGTGTGCTTAGAAAAGACTTTTAAAATGTAAAGTGGGATGGACTTTGTTCTCTGTGTAGTTTCTGTCAGCTGACTCATTTCTTACCCCTTACCTTCTCCCCAGCTCCTTCCCCACCTTCTCCTTTCTTTTTTGTTTAAATTAATTTATTTATTTACTTTTGGCTGCATTGGGTCTTCATTGGGTTGCGTGGGCTTCTCATTGCAGTGGCGTCTCTTGTTGTGGAGCACGGGCTCTAGGCGCGCAGGCTTCGGTAGTTATGGCTCATGGGCTCTAGAGCACAGGCTCACTTGTAGCACACAGGCTTAGTTGCTGCCCGGCACGTGGGATCTTCCCGGACCAGGGCTCGAACCCGTGTCCCCCGCATTGGCAGGCGGATTCTTAACCACTACCTTCTCCTTTCTTATTGGACTTTCTCCATCTTCCAGCTCCTCAGTGCATGAAGCTTTTCCATGTCCTTCTGTAGCTGGGAAACCCTCCGTGGGCCACATTCTGTTTTAGGTCCTGGGATTTATCATGAAGAACACTCTCGAGGTCTGTGTCCTTGTGGAGCTTATATTGCAGTGGAAGATATTTTAAAAGTTTCTTACTCAAGTTTTTTGTAGTGAAAGGCCGCTCTGTGGCAGGCCCTATTCTAGGCACTGCAGGCACAGCCATCAACAAAGCACATGGTGTTTTCATTGTAATGGAGAAGACAGTGCCTGAGACATAGAAGAAAGTCTCTTGCTTGCTACTGGATACTTTGTCAAGAGACAAAAATAAAGAAGAGCACAGCCATAGGATGTGTGAGGGGGTTGAAATTTTGGATAGGGTGGAAGCAAAACCAGGGTTTTGAGCAAAACCCTGAAAGTCTTTATAAATAAATATACATTTAAAGAATATTAGAAGGGTTAAAAACAAATGTATTAGAACACCTTACATGATAATACATGCCCTAGAGAAAAGAAGGTCATGGAATAAAGAACATGTTATTATGATTTTTTGTTTGTAGGTCGTGTGATTGAGAGTGACACAGCAACACTTACGATAATAAGGGGATCAGCAAAGGCCTCCCTAGGGAGGTGACAAGTGGCTGAAACATGTCAAGGTCGAGGAAGGAGCTGTCCAGGCAGAGGGAAGAGTGGGGGCAAAGGCCGTGATGCAGGGAGTCAGCCTTGGCTTGATTAGAAGGACAGGAGCAGGGGCGTGCTGAAGGAGGTGACACGGGGCAGGCGGGACCAGGGACTCTCAGATTGTGTTCTCTGTGCCCTGGGGGCCCTTGGAGGGTTTGTGGGTGGGTGCGCCCGTCTGGTTGCTTTTTTTAATAACAATCGCTTTGGTTGCTTGGTGGAGAATGGATTCTGGTGGCACAAGTAGAAGCCAGAAGAATAGGAGACCATTGCAGGTGTCCTCGAGATGCGCTGGCTCAGACTGTGGTCGTGGCCGTGGAGATGGAGCAGTGGACAAGGGCAGAGCTGAGAGGTCTTGATGATGGATTAGATGTAAGCGTCAGAGAGCAGACTCGAGGGTGACTTCGGGTTTTCCGCGCCATGCGGCTTGCTGGGTTCCAGACCAAGGATGGAAACCAGGCCCCCTGCAGCAAAAGTGCGGAGTCCTGACCACTGGACCGCCAGGGAATTCCCGACTTCAGGGTTTTTGGTTAAGCCATCTAAGGAAAGGATAGTGCCAGGTACTGACCAGGAGGACTGGTGGAAGAACAGGTTTGGGGAGGTACAAAATCAAGCATTCGCATTTGGTCCTGTGAAGTCTGTGATGCCTATTAGAGACACAAGTGCACGTGTCAGATAGACCGTCGGAGATATGTAGTCTGGAACTCTGGGTAAAAGCCAGGGCTGATGTACAAATGTCAGGCGGTAAAGCTCCTCCAGCCCCGCCTGGGGGGATGAGACTGTCAGCCCTGCTGGGAAACGGCAGATGCAGAGCTGCAGAAATTTTCCAGACCCAGGAGAAGCTGACAACACCCCTTTGGAGGGGGCAATGCTGTCACTTGTGGGTGACACTCACACGGAAACTAACACATCTGGAGATAAAACGAGCGTGCTTTGCTCTGAACTAAAGGTGGCAGCCACTCGAAATCCAGTTGCTCAAATTCTTCCTATCTCCCCCTTAAAAACTTATTAATTAAATTTGTATTAATTCAGTTTTAATAAATTAAATTTGTGAAAATTTAATGCAAAGAAGTTCCTTTTATCCATGGTGCAATACAGACTAGGTTTAGCAGACAGCAACTGTATTATTTCTATAAATTCATTTGGTCAGTAATCCTCCAAAATTGCTAAATTGTATTGCTATTAAGCAAGAGAGAATATGTTTATTACCAAAAGATCATGCCTATTCAAATAAGTGATGTGCTTTGCCACTAGTCCTGGCAGTCATTTGATTAAGGAAAAGCATATTAACTCGAAAGAATAATGATTGGGCCAAATGCTCATCATGGCAAAAATGTTTCATGCTTTAGAATTTTTCTTTATGTGTGATGTTAATCGCGGGTACCAAAGTCTAAATAAATGCAATACTTTTTGCACGTGGCACTTGCTGTATTTATACCCTTATTTACAGTCAGAATTTGAGATTTATGCCTCAGCAATATTTTTTACCTCTAAACTATTATGCTACAAGGTGTTATCAATATTAACATTAATGCAAAATTTAAGCATGGTAAATTAAATTTTAATAGAATAATTTAAAAGAAAGCTTAAATTTATAGGAGTTTTAAAAATAAAAGTTCAACAGAAGACGGATTTTGTAAGGAGGAGTAGGTGATGACTTTTTCGTTCTTTGTTAGCAGATTAAACAATTACTTTGGAATATCCCAACAAATTTTTCAAATTCAGCAACATTAAGTTAAATAGAAACTACAGTATCTATCATTTCTAAAGTAGCACTGGGGCTTCCCTGGTGGCACAGTGGTTGAGAATCCGCCTGCCAGTGCAGGGCACATGGGTTCGAGCCCTGGTCCGGGAAGATCCCACATGCCACGGAGCAGCTAGGCCCGTGCGCCACAACTACTGAGCCTGCACTCTAGAGCCCGCGAGCCACAACTACTGAAGCCCGCGTGCCACAAATACTGAAGCCCGCATGCCCTAGAGCCCGTGCTCCGCAACAAGAGAAGCCACCGCAATGAGAAGCCCGCGCACCGCAACGAAGAGTAGCCCCCGCTCGCCGCAACTAGAGAAAGCCTGCGTGCAGCAACGAAGACCCAACACAGCCAATAAATAAATAAATAATAAAATACATGGAAAAAAAAGTAGCACTGATAGTGTCTTATTCTTTGGATTACTGTGAAAATCAATTTTGACCAAGTTCCTTGAACATCAGACACAAAATTATGAGCTCAATTCACTTTATTATCTTACACAAACCATTAATGCCTCTCAGGCAGAAAATGCCACATCTCAGGCATCTTCAGGCATCTTCCTGCCACAAATAGGAAGGTTGGATGGGGAATTCGTTTGAATCAACAAAAGGCTTTCTGATGTTAATGTCCTGTAGCAAATGCTCAGTTTCAGGGCAAATCCTTTATCTACAGATGCTAAAGTAATCAATATCAATCAATTTTGATATTCAAAGCAAAGCCTATCAGTTTTATTTAAGAGACTTTGAAGAAGTATGTACTATTTTAACACTGATATTAAAATTCCATTTCCGGAAGTTCTAAAATGTTTATACTTCATTAAAATGAAGGACCTTGAGGATGGAGGAGGGAAAGGAACAAGGCAAGTAGTTGTATCATCTGTCTCTCATTTCATATTGAGTTTAGTTAAGATATTTATTCCCCTCTATATAGAGAATGATGTCTCAGTTGACATTTGCCCTTGAACTAACCTTGAAGAGACCCTCCAGTTCCGGGACCTGTTTGGTAGCTTGAAGAGGCTACCAAATGAAGAAGGTGAACAAGATGGTCTCAAAAGGGCTCTCTCAGCTCTAGGACTCTGGCATTCTGTGACGTCATCTATGAACGACCATGTTTGGGGGAGTTAACTCACCATAGCCAAACTCACAAGAAACTGATGCTTAGACAGAAAAGCCAGCATATGGATATACGGAAGACCATGCAGGCAGGATGACCAATACAGGATATTGACATTGGACTTTCTCTCCTGGTAGATAAGTCTATTCTGGAGACCATTTGCAGATATGAACAGGTTGTTGTATATTCTGAAGCTTTTTTTTTTCTGTCAAGCACAGGTGAATTGCCCTTTTCTAATCTAGAGATTTTCATCCTATCAATTTTCCTTTATCATAAATCTGTCCACTGTCCGTCACCACTGATCCAATTCCAGCCCTTATCATCTTGGGAAACTTACCCTTATCAGTACATATTAACAAGTTCTTTCTTTGATGTGGTATTTTCTGAAAAGCTTCCCACAGGTATCTTACTTTATCAATTTGTGCTGATTCTTGTTAGTTTTTCATTTTAGGGTGGAGGAGGGTTGGATCATTTCCTTACTGTGTCCTCAAGTTGTGGAGTTAGACTGTTTTGGTTCTGCAGGCATCTACATACTGCCTACAGCACACACTTTGTTTTAACAAGGTAAACATGTTAAATAGGATATTCTGCAGAAAAATTATACATGCTACTTTTAGCATCTATATCGTTTTTTTTTTTTCTCAAATGGTAAGCTTCAAATTGTAGTCTACTAAATCTGATGAGATTTTGATGACCATTTTACAGTTCGCCCCTCTCTTCCTACCTCTAGTATTTCAGTCCCTGTTCTCGTGGATGTTAGCATGGATGAACTGCTCTGGTCCCTCTCCCATCCCCTCTCACCTGCTGAAGGACATCATTCTAATTTTTGTGTCCCCTGCATCATCAGATTTTCCCCCTCTACTGGGTCTTTTGCATCAGCTTAGAAACATGCTGTAATATTTCCCATTGTTAAAAAACACTCCCTTGTCTCCACATTACCCTCCAATTACTGGCCCATTTTTCTGCTCCCCTTTACAGTGAAACTCCTTGAAGGAGGTGTGTTCACCTCCTTCCCTCCTATTTTCTCTTGAGCCTCTCAGCTACGGGTCCCCAGCAGCCCCACGGAAATGCTCTTGCTGGGACCCTCAGACGCATCACATTGTCCCCAGTCCAGAGTGATCTAGTTTCAGTTCTCATCTTGTTCAACCTGACAGCCACTTCTGATACAATTGACCACTCCCTCTTGATACCTTTTGTCACTTGGCCTCCAGAATACCACTTTTTAAATTGTTATTTTCTTCTCTCTTCCTTCCGTCCTTTTCGCCGGTCCTATCCTGGTCCTTTCTGACCTCTGATGACCTTGAAATCTTGCAGCTCTTTAGAGTCCTGTTCTTGGACCTCTTTTCTCCGTCTACACTCACAGCTGCATCTAGCTTCTTAGCTCTAAATACCCTCTCTGTCCTCGAGGATTCCCCAGTGTTTCTCTCACTCTGACCTCTCTCCTGAACCCCAGACACATATAGGCACCTTTCTATCCATATCTCCACTTCGGTACCTGATAGACATTGGGGCTTAATTGGTCCAAAACTGAACTCCTGATCCCATATCCCTACAAACCCGCTTCTTTCTGCTCTAGCTTCCCATTCTCAGGAATGACAGTTCCAACTGGTCACTGCTCAAGCCAAAAATGTTGAATTCATCCTTGACTTCTCTCTCCCTTTCTCTTATACTCTACATTCAGACCATCTGTAAGTCTGTTGGCTCTGACTTTCAAGATGTACCTGTAATCCGACCACCTCTTACCACCTCATTACTGCTACCCTGGTCCAAGTTGCCATCACCCCTTGTCTTGATTCCTGCCAGAATGTCCTAACTGGGATCTCCACTATTCCCTTTACCCACCTCTGTATATTCTTCACATCACTGCCAGTGTCCTTTCGACTCATACAGGAGATCACGTCAAAACCCCTCAGTGTCTTTCCTTCTCATGTAGAGCTAGTGTATTAGGATTGGCAGTGGCTTACCAGGCTGGTGCCCCACCCCCCCATCAGTCTCCTCCTAGCTCCCCTTCAATGTACCAGCCTTTCCTCTATTCCTCACTTCTGCCTCAGGCCCCTTGCTCTTGCTGTTCTCTCTGCCTGGAATGTTCTTCTCCCAGGTATTTTCATGCCTCACTACTTTCAGGTCGTCTCTGATCATCCCGATTAAACTAGAATCCTCCCTGCCACCCCACTGTGAGTACACAGAAGCCTACTTTATTTTTATCCACAACACTTACGGCCACAAGACACATGATACTTTTATTTGTATATTGAGTTTCCCTTCTAGAACGAAGCAACGTGAGAAAAGGGCTTTGTCTGTTTTGTGCAATTTGTCTGCCACCTGTCTAGAACAGAATATAGTTGTTGAAGGAATGAATGAACACAGGAATAACCTAGTGATAGAACAGGAACTGTGGAGTTCTGTCTATTAATGATGTATAACAGGATGTAAATTCCATCAGCCCTCACATGTATTAGTCTTGCTTTTATGATAGTCTTTCTCATCTGTAGCTTAGTAGCTAATTTTTCTTCATATTATTAAAATAACATGCTATGTTGTTTTCCTTTATTTTTTTAATCCTTGACAAAAAGAAAATTTGAATTTGTCTTGAATTACTTTTAAAGCATGTCCCAAAGTCAACTTTTCATAAATATTTTGAGCCACTGCAAATACAGCTTGTCCTGGGACATTTCTCCCTTCCTCTAGTGCGAAGATGATTTGGCTGAGAAGAAGAGGAGCAATGAGATTCTGCGCAGGGCCATCAAAACCTACCAAGAGGCGGCCAGCCTGCCTGACGTCCCCGCAGACCTGGTGAAGCTGAGCTTGAAGCGGCGGTCAGACAGACAGCAATTTCTAGGTGAAATGGAGTAAGAATCAGTTCAGTGGCAATCAATGGCGTGCTTTTATCTGGAAAAACCCGCAGGCTGTGTATACTTTCAGAAGAGTTTAGTTACATGGAAGGAAACCTGAGTTTGATAACTAATTTCAGGCAACTTCTCTGGTTGTGTCAGACTGAAAGAGTAATCCTTCATGATTACAAAGATGCACATGGTACTTTGCCACTTACCCACCGCCAACACACACTTTAAGGAGGAGGCAAATGGAATTCTGAGAGGTTGGATATGTTGCCTAAGGAATCATAGCTAATAAATTAATAGGTCTGCAATCAAAAACTTCCTATCTTGCCAAATTCTCCTTTTCTCTCTTAACGGTAACCAACTGATTAATGGTGGCTGAAATCATCAGTGCAACAGTTTTTATAGAGGAATGTTAGGAGTTCTAAGCACTCTAAAAATTTTACCTGTAAGTTTTGACTCTATACTAAAGAAAATGATAGAAAAAGAATTTTTAATCACTAAGTAAATTTGCAAATGCTTTGAAAAGAGCAGCATAAAGCATCCTTTCTAACTGACCCAGGATCCCAGTGCCAAAGGCAAGGGAGACTCCCTGTACCCTAACTTCATTATAACCAGGCCAGTGATTGGTTCTCTCTCACCTAAAACGCCATCAGTAAGCCAGGAGGGAAGAATCTAAGCCATGTGTAACCCCTAAGGTGGGTTCTCTGCTGGCTGGATAAATTATGTAGACAAATTATCTCGATTACACTAGGAAATGCTCCTAAAAGTAATATTCAAAGTCAACTGAACTTTATATCAAGGATAAGAATTAAAGGTAGTTGTGTTGCTTTGGTAGATGACTAAAATCTGTGACAGGAGTAGAACCTAAGCGATGATTGGAAACTAGAAGAAATGGTCTTATTCTAGAAGAATGGACTTATATTCATAAGGGCCAGTCCTGGGGAAGGAAAACATACAGCACACGTATAGGATGGAAAAGGCAAGGCTGGGGCTCCATGGAGGCGCTCGCCGTGGGCACAAAATCAGTGTCACTGAGTTGTCCCCTCTCCTAGGGCTCTGACATGGCTTGCTTAGCACTGTGGATTTTTTACATTAATTTTGATTTTTTAAAAAATGTATAAAATATGCATCTTGATGACAGAATTTTTGATGCCCTCTTAAACTTTGCCTCTCTTGCCTCACCCTATTCCCGGCCCAGAGGAAAGACAGCCCACCAGTAGATTTAATCTTCTTTGGAAACAGTCCTTCGGTATTTGAATACAGTCTTTCCTCCGAATGAGAATGAGGCACGTTCACTAGAGGAGGGACTCGTGTGCAGACTAGGTGGTGAAGTCCCTTGCGATTCAAAGTGGAAGGGGCGGGGAGGACATGGCAGCTGGACGGACTCTCACCTGGGCCTTTGTCCTTTGTTGTTTATCTATTTTATATATAGTGGTGTGTATATGTTAACCCCAAACTCCTAGTTTATCTCCTGCCCCTTCCCCTTTGGTAACCATAAATTTGTGGTTCAACAAGGGAAGTTTAAAAGCAGCAGAAAAGTGAGCCCAAGTGGGGCAGGTGGAGGAGGAGGGCTACAGAGAGGTAGAGTCAGATTTCTTAGTGAAGGAATGAAAGGCTGAGCAAACCATCCCAGACTGGCGGGGAATGGGGAGCGGCCCGTGTGGTGAGTTGGTGGCGCTTTATGCCAAACAGTTTTTCTGTTACTGGAGCATCCAACTGCATTAGCTTATTGACAGTCCTACCATGTCTTGGCTGATTTTCAGTTTGTGGTCAACAAAGCCCCTTAGGTAATTAATTTTGTCATGTGGACTCTCATTTTGCACATTTTCCCGTGTACAATTTGTCTTTCCAACTGTGGTGAGGAGTGATGACAGTTGGCTCCTGAAATCTTAAATGTCCGTCCAACAGCCTTAAAAATGACTTGAAGCTGGGTTTTCATGACTCGTGTGTGCACAGTCCCCTGTCGTCCACCAGAGGGTCCCCTAATACTGGATGATGTCTCCTTTGCTCCAGCACTCGGTCATCACTGACAGAAGAGGACAGCGTAGTACCTCAGTGCCTCTTCAAGTTTCCTCCAGGATGCTAGACCTTGAAATCTATTAGACTTCTTATTTGCCTGTTCTGTATTCGTAATTTTAATTATAATAAATCAAAAATATCCCAGTAAACATTTTTTAATAAGGAACCGGTAACTAAAACTTTCTTAAGAGGGAATTTGACATAAAAGGGTAAATGTTGACAAATTTAGAAAATACGAGTGTCTTTAAAGTATTTATCATCAGCATTATATTCAGTATCTATTTATGGGAGTAACTGATGCCTTTGCAGCTGCAGGATGAAATTCTAATGGGTACTTAGCCATCAGTATATAGAATCAGATTTAAGCTGGTCCTCAGGCTCTGTTGAGTAGTCTCTTATGATGTGTAGTCTCAATACAGAGGTGCACAGAATCTGTTTTTATTTCTTTTTTCTTTTTTTCTTTCCACCAATCAGGTCACATGAGAGGTTCCCTGCTTACTCTGCAGAAATTAGTTCAACTATTTCCTGATGATACTTCCTTAAAGAATGACCTTGGAGTGGGGTACCTCTTGATAGGAGATAATGACAGTGCCAAGAAGGTTTATGAAGAGGTAAGCAAGCAGCAATTTGCTACTAACAATTAATCAAATTATTTTGAACATGAAGTTCTAATGTTATTTGTAAATTGCATTTAATACGCCTCATCGCTCATTCTCCTTAAGCTAAATCAAATTTGTCTCATTATAGTTGACATATCCTAAAAAGTGGTGCTTTCCTCCTTTGACTGCCGTCGGTCCCATAATTGGGAATCACTGGATTTAGGAGCAGTTGTCTTTTGACCTTTGTCCTAATTTGTATATTTTCTGAGAGAGCAGAAGTAAGACCTTTGCTGTTTATAGCATCTCTAATATCTATTCAGAGTGGGTTGAGCTTACAGTGTTGAAAATTTGTGCCACGTGCTAAAGTACCTGTTACAGGTCATAAAATAAGTCCCTATGGGGCACTGTATTTGCTAATGGCTGAGTGCCCTGCCTTGTAAAGTTTGGCTAAAGGAAACATCATGTATCTCAGTGATCCAGGAACATATGAGTGTAAGAACTGTCAAACTATATCAGACATAACCATTATTCTGCCACGGTCACAAGGCACAAAGATGGAATTATAGAATTTCTCCCTTCCTTCCTTCCTTCTTCCCTCTCTCCCTCCCTCCCTCCGTTCCTTCCTTCCCAAAAACCATGATCAAGTGTCTACAGGGTGTCAAGCACATTTGAGGTTAGGGCAGGATCTGAAAGCATCCTGGTTCCTTTCACCCACTATGGATTTGTCTTTCTCCAGCTTTTCAAAACCTTCCTTAAATATATTCATTCTTTTCACCTGGTACTAAATCTCAACTATATGAAACATTTTACTTCATTTTGAACAATAAAACTTACCTGCTGTTGTTTATACATTTGAAATCATAATCTCATCGGAATAAACATAACAGGATGCAGAAAATCTAAAATACAGCCTTATTATACAACCGAGTGAGTTTCTTTTTGAAGAAGCATTGCTAAACTGAAAATAAGTGTGGGGTTTGCCTTTTGTTCCCTCCTCTGACTGCTAAGTTAATAAGCTGAATCTGATAGATTCTCTTTCCTTTACTAAAGTTTATCCTGATATGTTTATGTCTCAGTCAGAGATCATTTTCAGCAAACGGATATTGTAATTTTATATTTTTCTTCATGTTGATTTTTATCTTGGAGTAAACTTATAAAAATCATTGATCGTTCCCTTTCTGGGTTTTGTTTGTTTGTTTGTTTTGCTGCTTTTAGTTTCAACAAAGACTGACCCCCACACACTTGCTTGGGAAATGGTGGTTAAGGAAACAAACGCAGAGTATGCCATCATGGAGTTACAATCTGGTACCAAGTCACTAATCTTGGTTAATTTTAACTTCCTCAATATCTTTCAAATCCCCTCCCTTTTTAACTCAGGCCCCATCATCTCTTACCTAAAGTAGGATAGATCCACTCCGTCCAGGCTTGTTCTCCTATGATCTTCGTCAACACAAAATGCCAATCTTACCTCCAACCCTTGGCTTCAGCTCTTTAGTGGTTCCCACTGCCCACAGCAGTGATCTTCAAACATGTTCCATTGCATACCCTTGCAGTATAAACTGTTCAAGCAAAAACTTGGGATATGTATGTTTATGTGTTTATATATTATGTCTATGTATGTATGTACTAATCTGTGATGTACATTGTAAAAGGTCCACATTCTAAAATAGGTCTTAAGATGAAATGAAATATTTCAAATACTTTTAAAATTTCATTTAACTGCCAAAATTTTTTTAACTCACACTGAAAAATTGATATTTTAGTAATATCCATGTGCAACACGATTTATGATTATATGATTTTTTTTTAGTCCTGGTAGTGTGTCCTGCAGAGTTTGTGCTGAAACTAGAAATGTCAGCTCTGCCAGTTTGTTGTTGTCTGTGCCTTGTGTGTGTGTGTGTGTGTGTTTGTATGTGTGTGTGTATGTGTAAAGAGAGAGAGAGAGAATCTGTGTAACATTTTTAGTATTAACCTCAATTTGGTTTTCTTAGAAATCTTCATTTTCTGAGGGTTTGTTGATTACAACTAGATAATACAGCCTGTGCATCCATTATGCACCGCATGTAAACTGCAGTAAGCCCAGTAGGTGATCATAAAGAATCAAGCCTGGAGGGCAGCCCTGTCGGTCACTCTGGGTCCTGACCACCCACCCTCCCCTCACAGTAGCAGGTGTGTGAGTGGGACGTGGGACTGTCCACCATGCAGATGAGAGAAGAGCCCTGGAGTCCATATTATATTTCAGAGACAGATATAGGTAGAGCATTTGTCATTTCTTTCCACTCCCCCCGAGGATTATCTTGTACGTGATACTGAACAGGACCTTCCGTGGTTTACCTCCTGTCCTTTTCTCCAGTCTCATTGCCTTTGCTGTTCCTGGCCCACTATTCCTTTTTATTCACTTTCTCCTGTGCCTTGAATGCCTACCCCCAAAGTCCCCCACCTTCCTTTTCCCTGGTGAGCTCCTATTCATCCACAAATACCTTTTAGCACTTGCCCCTGCCACACCCACCCTAGAGCGAGCTAGATGCCCGTCCTCTGTACCCCCGCGTGCCTCACGCCCGTCGCTGTGCTTACACTTACCACGGTGCGTTGCTGTCGTCTGCTTGTGAGTCTGTCGCCTTCTCTTGACTGAGAGGTTCCTGAGAAAAGAGAGTATATCTCACTTATGTTGATATGTCCAGAGCCTAGAAAAGTTCTGTGTGTTCTACAATAGCTAGTAAATTAATACATTTGCTAATTACTTGAGATGATGGCTGTGTCTACAGTAAACAGAAATGTCATCTGCGTAGCTGCAGTAATTGTAATAATTCCTTTGTAGTTGTGCTACCAGAAATGTGATCAGCCTCAGTACAGTTCAGTTCCAGAAGTGTTTATTGAGCTCTTGCTCAGCACCTGACTCAGTAACAGCGCCGTGGAAGGTGCAGAAGAGGCAGAGTCTGGGCTCTCAGAGATCTAGCTGGGGAGTCGAGCCCGGCATGCAGCCATCTGTTCAGTTAGTACAGAGTTCTCCACGACCTGCCATGTGCCCAGCTCTGCTCCAAGCACTGGGGGCCAGCAGTGAGTGCAACAGACAAAAGCCCTGCAGAGTCTCCATCTTTGTGGAGGAAATCCAAATAAAATAAGTCAGATGGTGACGAGTGCTCTGAAGAAAAGGGAGTCTCACCATAAACAAGTTAGAAAGTGATAGTGATGCAGCTGGAGGGTCTGTTTTATATCAGGTGATTCGGCTTAGGCTTCACTGAGATGCTAACCTTTGAGCAAGGATTTCATCACAGTAAGGGAGTGGGCCGTCTGGATGTCTGGGAGAAGACGGTTTGAGGCAAAGGAGTACTGTGTGTGCAAAGGTCCTGAGGCAGGGGTGCCTTTGGCTTTCTATGCAGCAGCAAGGAGTCCAGGGTGCCTCAGAGTGGCTGATGGGGCTGGATAGGAGAGGAGGCCAGAGAAGTAGAGAGGCCCAGCCCAAGGGAGGTCTTAGAGACTGTTCCTAGAACTTGGTCTTACTCTGAGTGAAATGGAACCCCTTTGGGTTTTGCATAGAGGAGGGATAAAATCTGACTTAGGATTTAGTGCTTCCTTTCAGGACCCACGTGGAGAATGGGTTACAGGAGAGTGGGGCAGGGGTTCAGAGGGTCGGCAGTTAGGAGGCTCCTGTAAGAAGGTAGCAGAGAGATGAGAGACTTGGACCAGGATGGCAGCGGTGGAGGAAGTGACAAGGAGTTTGATTCTGAATATATTGTGATGGTATCATTGGCTGTATTTGCTAATGGATGAGGTACAGGCGCAGATGCAAGATGGAAAACACTAAAATATTGGCAGGGTGCACTGTGGACTCACCAAGAGTATGGGGTCCCTGCCCAGCACACTTACTCCTTCTGTGTGAAAGATCCCATGACTCCCTTTTCCTACTCAGGCTCAAGGATGAAGAGAAGCTGTAGGATATTCATCTTTTCTCTACATGCATTCAACTCAAACCTTCTTCACCCTTCACTTTTGGTCTGTAAATTAGTTTGTCTAAGCAGCTTCACAAGTTGAGTGTTGTTTTGGTTTCTCACTGCTAATATTTAATTTAGAGGCATTTTGCATAATTTATCTTTAATCATAGTAAATGCAGATGATAATAAACAATGATCTGATTTATATTAAATATTTACCTGGGTTTTATCACAGAATATTGGATTTGGTCACCACTTTATCCTCAGTCCTTAAAATAGTCTGGGTGTTCAAGAAATTTATGATGGATCGTGATATATTTTGAATGCAAATCTAAATTTTCTCTTAATTAAGGCAATGTATAGAGTATGTACATAAAGAAATGTATAATACCCATTTGGAGTTGACTTCAAGTAAAGCTAATTTAAAGCAGTTTTTCCTGATCACGAAAAAAATACTGAAGTCATGAAATTGACAGAGGTTTTGCTGATTTGCATTGTTAAAGCAATGCTTTAACAGTCATTGCCTTTTCATTCATTTCTTCATTCTTGGAGAACATTTTGAGTTGAGGGGAAATGGGGCCATTTAAGCCTAATGTATTGCAATGAGACAAAACACTATAGCATTTTAAGCTATAACATCATAATCCAGTCCAAGTACTGTACAGCAAAGCTAATTAAAATTTGTTTTGATGGTCATTTGTAGAATTCATAGTCCATCACAATAGCTTTTTGTTTTCTTTGTGTTTAGGTTCTGAATGCGACGCCTAATGACGGTTTTGCTAAAGTGCATTACGGCTTTATTCTGAAGGCACAGAACAAGATCGCTGAGAGCATCCCCTATCTAAAGGTAGCTCCCTCCTTTCCTCTGTTTTCCTCTTCTGATCCCTTTGAGTCATTTGGACACCCTTGATTATCTATTGTAGATTTATTGGCATGCACTGCTGACTCTTTTCAATGCCAAAATGTACACCCTTGGACCATGACATTCACAGACAGTGTGGTCCTTCAGCATAATCAAGAGTATCAGAGGTAGAAGTACCAACTACGTGAGCAGAGACTATTTGGAAAAAATTTTATGAAGAAATTCCTAAAACTGCAGTTGTTATTAGTTGATAAAATATTTTAAAATATGGACGTGTTAACTGTTACTTTTACAATTTAATTATACATGGAAATGACTTTGAACAGGGCTCATGGAAACCTTTACAAAGTGAGGTAACAAATGCAGACTGAATAGGTCAAATCCCCAAGAGCCTGATAGCCTTAAAGACTCAGAGTAAAATATGCCATCATTTTTTTCTCACATAAAAATTGAAGTTCACCAGAATCATATTTGGTCTGGCTCGGGGCTCTCCAACAGAACTTACTGCCACAAAGGAAATGGTCTTTATTTGTATCCTCTATATGGTAGCCACTAGCCACATGTACTGTTGAGCATCTAAAATGTGGCTGATGTGACTGAGGAACTGAATTTTTTATTTTAATTGTAATTTAAATAGTAACACTAGCTAGTAGCTACCATATCAGCCAGGTAGCTGATCGACTACTTGTGAACTTTAAGTAGCGCTTTTGTGATCCACCTTTATGATCTCTTTCTTTCACATGACTTTGATCTGAGATCCCAAATAGTGACCCACTGATTGCAAGTAGCTTGCATGTTCTGTTTGGCCAGCATAATTCTCTTAAAAACAATTTTAATTGCTTGCCTTGGTTGAAAATCTGAACATTTTATATGAGCATGCAGATTTCTGGTGTCTCTGGAAAGGTCACATGTGGCCCACATCTCAGCACAGGAGCTGAGCAATGGTGTCCCCTTGAGGTGGGCATGCACCCCTCAGTCTGTCTTGGCTGTCACTGGGCCTCTGCAACCTGCCTATTCCCTACCATGACCCTGTGGGCATGTGGGTTTTTCTGATTTAAAGTGTTCCTCTTAGATTTCCTTTCCTATAATAAGGACCTAACAGTACTCTCCTGGCTCAGAGATGAGGAAGTGGAGGGCAGGGTTGGTTAGTTAATGAGCAATGACGTTTATTTGAGTGTCAGTCAGTCAAGAGCCCAGATCACAACTCTCCTCTCATGAGTGATGCTTCTGTTTCATGCTGCTATTTTCCAACATTATGCAAATAAAATTTCTTCCGAGTAAAAGATAACGGGCTTCTTGTGAAGAGGCCTCAAAGATGCAGTTTTTTAGACATTTAAATATGTTGTATCTTCATCCTTCTTTTACTTTTCTAAATTCATTCTCTTGCTTTAATATTTTCTCTCTCTCTTTCTTGTTTTTACATAAATGTAAATTTCAGTTCTTTTGTGGACAGTGGGGATGGAAATCAGCTGAGTGTTTTAGGATAGGAGGTGTTTAATAAAATTAAAGATTCCAACCGGCTTTAATCCTGTTGTATGTTCTGTCAAAGATTTCATTGAAAAGTGAGGACACATTTGTTTTGAGTGGAAAAAAAATATTATTTGCAGTTGGGTCTCTATCATTTCAAACATCTATGAGCAACTAAACATTTTGGTTCAGGGATAAAAAAGCCTCTAGATGACATATGGTCAGATTTGGAGAGCAAAATAAATGTGATAGAAACTCAGACAAAGAAATTCTTTGAGATATTGAAATACGATTGCTCCTGCAGAGACAGTTCACAAAGAGTCATACTGATTTTGTGGCGTATTCCACTGTTAATTGATGATGAATATGTCGTTAAGTTGAACTTTATCACCTCCTTTTGGCTTTGCATTGTAAATGTTGACCAGTAACCTAACTGCCAAACTTCAATATTGAGGTGATTTTCTGATTCTTAGAAAACATTAAGTAAATCAATGAATTAAGTCTGGTATTTAATTCTTTCATAAATACTGACACTGTCCTTTCTACAGGAAGGAATAGAATCTGGGGATCCTGGCACTGATGATGGGCGATTTTATTTCCACCTGGGGGATGCCATGCAAAGAGTTGGAAACAAAGAGGTAATGCATTCGTGAACTTTTTGTTCTCTTTAACGGAAGATAGAGGAGGGGGAAAGTATTTCTATGAGAGAGTTACAATTGAAAAAAATGTGTTAAGCATAAACTTTTGAAGGTGGTGATTTAAACTTTTTGTAGCAACCTAACAATTCTTACTAAATCCTATAAAGAATTTTTGGGATTTGACTTTTATAATTTCTTTCAAGAGAGTATCTGAATAATCATGAGTAGCCTCTAAATTAGTGTGCCTGCGTGTATGTCTGTGTGTGTATCTATAGAGATAGATATTGCCTTGAAAAAATATTTTTAAAATTATGAAATGAAGAGATGTGTTTGAAATTTTTAAAATATTTTTGAGATAATTTTACAGTTTGCCTAGATTTATTTTTATTTTATTTTGGAATTTAAAAAGTAGTTATTTTTAGAATGAAGTCTTTATTCAGCTGATTCCTAAGCACACTGAACCCAGTAGTTAATTGTGTAATTTACCTTCCAAAATATTTAATGCCAAGTTGAAGATGAATACCTATAGCTATAATAATGACTGGTATTGACACAGAAAATATAGTAGCTAAAGCAAATCACATGTTTTCTTTGTGATTATCCCTTTTTTTCTGAGTACAGTGTCAGCTTCTTTAAACGTAACATTTGGTCATTAATCATGACATCATACAATGTAAATTCCCAAACTCTCACCATCCACTTTGGTTCACACAGCATTGCTGGGCTGTCCTTCACCGTCGCTTGGCTCTAGGCTGGGCTGTCCTTAGAGTCAGGGATCAAAGGCTGTAGTGAAACCTTGGCTCTTTGTAGCCATGCATTCCATATATGTAATAAAGTGACATCTAAGGATAACATAGCTTCGGGTTTCTAAAATTAATAAGAACATGGGACCATTTGGACAATTGAGGGTTCATTGGAACAAGGGGTTTTGTGATGGGGTAATTGCCAGCTAGTGACCGGAACCAATTGCGGGTAACAGAAATTTGGATGATTGACACTGTTTTCTTTATACATTTCTATGTGTCTATACCTTTCCCCTTCTGACCTAACAGTCAATCAACTGGAATAGAATGAGAAATGAGAGACGAAGAGAAAGAAGGGAGAAGAAATTGTTGATTAGTAGTCACTTTTGTGTTCCTTCATTCTTTTAAGATGTAAATGCCTGGTACCTCCTTTGAATGAGAGGGATAAGAAAGATTTTGCTACAGTATCTAACACTTGATAAGTGTTCGTATGTGATTGCTATAAATGTAATTGTCACTAATTAATTTACCTTTCAACATCTCATGGTCCAGGACAAAGGCAGATAAAAGAAGTCTGTGATTTAGTCTCACATCTTAGATGAAAACAGCCCTTACTTCAAGGGCAAAGAATTCACTACTACACGTTGTTAAGGGCTTGGGATTTGAACCTATGGGATTGTTCTATCAGCTTAATTATCATTAAGACACAAAGAACGGCACAGTTCTTGAATTTAAAAGCTCACAAAGATTTATCCTTATAGGAGAAACAAGCCTATAGAAATGCCACGTTAGCATATTCTCCATATTAGATGTTGAATCTGAGTTGACTCTCGTGCTCTGAGTTTTCATACCAGGAAGCAACCCTCCTTCATGCTCTTAAGCTCTGCTCCAGGCACGAAAAGAGAAGCAGACCCACAGCCTCTGTGCTGCAGGGGCTGACAATAAAGTAGTTTTGACTTTTCTAATGGGATCATTTTGTACGGGCAGGAAGCGGGAGAAAGACCAATCATGATCCTCTCGTAGCAATTCAGCCTCAGCTTGTCCCAGAATTTCTGTGACTCCCAAATCCACATTCGAGCTCTCGTCTCCTACTCAAAGTCCACAATCTACTGCCTGCCTAGTTTCTCCGCACGTTGCCGCAGTGACAACTCACTTGTTCTCCTCTAAACCACGTTTCTTCCCGGGTTCCGGCTCTCACTGGATGGTATTGCCAACTCCCAGGATCCAGACTTGAATCAGCTTAGCTCCTCCCTCTCCTGTGACAAGCCCCCTCCTCACTCCAGGCCGGTCAGGTCAGTCAGCTTCTTCGATGTCTGGCGTCCATCTCATCTTCCCTCTTGCTTGGTCGGTGCTCTAATTCCAGCCTTTGTTGCCGTCCACCTCTGTGACGGCTGCAAGAACCTGGCTGTCGGTTCCTGCTTTAGTCTTACTTTCTTCCAGGCATCTTGGGCTCAAGAACCCCATGGTGCAAAATAGAAATAAAGCCCTCTTCCCAAACGATGGCATTCCTGGTTCTCCCAGGCCAGTTGAACCACCTGTTCTCATCACAAGTGTGTGTCCCGTGTCCCACTGTGCACCATGCTCCAGGCAGAACAGGCTCTGGCTGGGGTCACGTACCACGGGCCCCAAACGTGGCCTGGACTTTCCTGAGTTAGACTCTCTTGACGTACTATGTCTATGTAGTTCTGTAGTGAGTGTGTGTGTGTGTGTAAACTATACCTGGGATTAATTTGAAGTATAGTAGACATTGATATAGACCACATTTAACAAGGTGCCCAGGTATGCTTCCTGTGTATTTTAGTATTCCTGTAAAGAGGACATTTTCAGAGGATTCTAACAGCTTGATCATGGATTTTCTAGCAACTTTTATTGGGAGGCAGTCTAGATGTTTTAAAAAAAAAAAAAAAAAAAAAAAAGGAGTCTGGCTGAATTCATTGGGTCCCCTATATAATTGAAGGTATCATTGAAGATGATTTTTTAAAATTTCGAATAGATCACTTCACAGTTTTGTTTCTCTAAAAGTTAAATGGCAGAGGGTATAAAACCAAGGGCCCTGTTTGATGCACTTTGAGTGTCAGAAAAGCTCTTATGGGCAGTTAAACATGCCCCCGTAATCAAAGTCTCTTGCCCAGACATTCAGCCTGTTGACTGTTAAGGCCAAGACTGAAATCTAAGACTTCTAACTCCTGAACTAGAGTTATAAGTTTTGCTATAATATGTATATTAATATAATATGATAATAATATAATATATTTTCCTATAATAATTTCTTTCTCACTACTCTAACAATATGCCTAGTCCTTAAAATGAATTGCTGATGATTAAAAACCTAATGGACTGTAAGGGTTTCCAAAAATCATCCGTTGTAATTAATAATGTTGTTTAACACTGAAAATTATAGGAAACAAAATCCTAAATTTAAATTGGACAAAAATAACTGAAATAGTCAATTTAATTTCAAAGGTAAAATGCTATATTTTTTGAAATCAGACAACCATGAGCTGTTTTTAAAGAAATTACTTTATGGTTACCACTTACATGTATTTCAAGGAAAACATATAAGTGATTAGTGTATACATTCTTAATTTGAGATATTGAGAAAGATAATTAAATAAGAAGATCCCTTGTGATAGTTTTTTTTTTTTTTAATGATACAAAGATAGAAGGAAAGAGGAATAAATTGCCAATAAATTGCCCTGGGTGATAATTCAACATATTTAGTCTTTTTAAATCTCAGATTGAGCATTTGTAAAATGGAGCTATTTAGGGTTATTGGAAAGATCAAATGAAATTACGCATGCACAAGCTAGTAGTAAGCTGAAAAGTGTTACTGAAAATAGGAGTGGTTCTGCTATCACACTTGATTTTTCTAACGAAGGAAATTTTGACTTATGAATTTTAAGAGACTTAAAAGTTATTATTTCTTACATCTAAAGTAAGATGGGGTTTTATGAAGATATTCTTCTATCTTCTTACTCTGCTTGCTATTAACTGCCTGTTTTCACTGATCAAAATGTGTATTTGAAATCACTCTTCAAAAGTAATCATTAGATCAGAATTAAAATAATGGAGGGGATACCATTAGGCACACTCCTAGAACCGTCTTCCAGTCTAAAGACGATGGGGTGAGCACGGTGCAGGACGCATGTGGGGAGGGCCGCTGGGAGAGGTTATGGTTCGGGCGTCCTTTGAAGGGTACGCATGGAAGCCAGCTGTCCCTGAAAAGGCTCGTTAGTCTTCTTGGAGGCAAATTGTATCGTGTTACAGCTAGCCTACAACCGCAAATGTTATCCCTTATGGCAGGAAAAAAAAAATACTAGGAACAAAAATTCCCTTCTAAAAAAATCTAATGCGGGCTATCACTCTATTTACTGCTAACTCAGAATAATATTTTCTTGCGGTCTGCTTCTTTAATGGAGGATTTATACTTCGTTACCTTGGGGCAGCCTTCTTCATGTGAACGTGAGAAGATTGTTCATGTTGCTGTCCGGGACTTCCCTGGCGGTCCAGTGGTTAGGACTCCCCGCTTCCACTGCAGGGGGCACGGGTTCAATCCCTGGTCAGGGAACTAAGATCCAGCATGCCGCCGGGCGTGGCCCAAAAAAAAACACAAAGAAGAAGTTGCTGTCCTTCTTAACATCCCAATTCAGTAAATGCAGATATCTGTGAAGAAACGATGAAAGTCATACTCCTTTCCTTTGAAAGGAAACACAGACTTTAAGAAATGAAAGCTAAAATATAAACATAGTCCCCTTTTGTGTCTTAAATGATTTACCCACTCAACAAAGTCCTAGGGTCTGCTGGACACTCCGGGGAGACCAGAGTGAGTGCAGTGCAGTCCTGTGTTCAGAGAGCTTACAGCCTAGGAGTGAAAATAAAAAACACACATTTATTTAAAATAATAGGTCATAATCAGAGACCCAATCAAATAACAGTATTTTTGCCAGTGTAACAGATTTGGGCACCTGACTAGCAAGCTCTTTATTTAAAAGTCAGACCTTGTTGTTAGGGACTTTAATTGTAAAACTAGTAAAACTGCTTCATTTGAAGTTCAGTCTTTCTGAACTCTTCCAGGCATATAAGTGGTACGAGCTTGGGCACCAGAGAGGCCACTTTGCATCTGTGTGGCAGCGCTCACTCTACAACGTTCATGGACTGAAAGCCCAGCCGTGGTGGACCCCCAAGGAAACAGGCTACATGGAATTAGTGAAGGTGAGTGTTAACTTTGTCGAGTCCTTGTCTGTCTCGCCCTCTAAATTCAAAGACGGCTTCTCATGGAAAGGAATGTCAGGGAGGAGATAGATTTTCTTTCCAGTGGCATTTGCAGAAAATATGGCAAAAAGGATCTTCATCCCATCAGCCAAGAGTTTAGGTGAGATGGTGAAGAAAGAAATTTGTTGAAGAACAGATCTCAAATATTTTGGCTTTAGGACCCCTTTGCACTCTTAAAACTTATTGAGCACCCCAAGGAGTTTTGTGTGTGTGTGTTGGGGGATTATATGTATCAATATAATTTTTAGAAATTAAAACTAAAAGGAAATTTAATCTTTTAAATGACTTCTATGAAAATAAAATAATAACTCCATTACATGTTAACATCAATAACTTTAAAAAATACATTTTCAAAGCAAAAGAAGTGAAGTGAGAAGATGGGAATTGTCGTGTATTTTTACAAATCTCTTTGGTGTCTGGCGTAATGGAAGACAGGAGGGTTCTCACCACTCTTTCACCCATACACCCACCGGAGCAGTGATGTCATATGTCAGGTAGCCTCTGGAACACTCCACTGTGTGCTCATGAAAGAATGAGCATGAAAAGAGCAAATGACATCCTGGTATTATTAAGAAAATAGTTTTGATCTCGAAGACCCCCTCAGTGGGTCTAGGGAACTCCCTAGGTGTCCCTGGACAACACTTTGAGAACCACTGGTCCTGTTTATTAAAAAAATTAGATGTAAATACTTTTGGAAAATGTTATGGCAGATATCTAGGATATAGAAATGTAAGTAATTCTAACAACTTAGTAGCTTAAAAAAAGAAACAAAATATTGGAGGCTTTTATATTGGTAGATTAAATCTAAACTATAAGAATGTCTACTTTATTATTTTGGTACAGGCTGGTCAGAAGTTTAACTCTTGCCTTGATAAGCTCCTTCTTCTTAGAAACATTAATCAAATGGAAAGTAAATCAACTCGTACTTTCAATCATTGTTTTCTACTCAAAATGTAAAAGGTAATCATGTATCTTATGAGCTAGAGGGGCTTCAGTGGTCTGGCCTGAGAATCTAACTGCCATATGTACATTGTTCATATAAGAAAATACATTCTGATTTTCAGACAACTGATTATCCATATCCAATGTGTATTTTTCAACACCACCAGGGAATTCTCCAATTCTCAGGGGACACTGTCTGGGTGTCCTACAAAATGAATTCAGTTCTGATTCTATCTACCTGGAGATAGATCAGAGCCCATAATTTAAGGGCTCAGTCCCAGAACACTGACCCCACTTCAGATGCCAATAGCAAGTTTAGGTTGTCACCTGAGGTTCTGACCAACGGACTGTAAAATCAGAGGTTCCCCTATGACCGTCTCCTGGGGTTTAGTTTGTTAAGAGTGGCTCACAGAACTCAGGACATTTAGTTATGTTTGCAAGTTTATTGTAAAGGATATTATAAAGGAAACAGATAAACAGCCAGATGAAGAGGTACAAAGGGTGAAGTCCAGAAGGGTCCTGAGTGCAGGAGCTTCTGTCCTCATGGAACTGGGGTGCACAGCCTCCTGGCCTGTGGACAGGCTCACCCACCCAGAAGCACATCAAATCTTGGGGTTCAGGAGTTTTATAGAGTGTAATCTGCAGCACGCACGTCCATTCCCAGTGGTGGGTGGGCTGGAAGTTCCAGCCTTCTAATCACCTGGTCTTTCTGGTGACCAGCCCCATCCTGAGGCTATCTGGGGCCCCACGCTAAGTCGTTTTATTAGCATAAATTCAAGTGTGCTCAAAAGGGACTCCTTATGAATGACAAAAGTCACTCCAATTATTCAGGAAATTTCATGGGTTTTGGGAGGTTTATGCCGGGAACTGGAAACAAAGACCAGATATATTTCTTATATTATCCGAAGCCACCCCCTGGGTTTTGAGCGCAGATCCCTTCTAACAAAAGAATCCTAACAGTTAACAGACATGGGCACATTACTAGACCTCATTCAGTCATTAATAATAATGAGTCCAGTCCAGTCTCACGTTATATGAAAGTACCTCCCAGGACGAGGCCACTCAGGTTGGCAGGCCTCCGTTAGATCTCATAAGCTCCAAAAGTAGGAGTGGTCTTGGCAACATATGGCTTTACCCTTTCAGACATCTGGTGTACCTGAGCTAAGAGACAATATCTTGCCCTGAGCCTCTTCGAGGTGTTAATGTAATATTGGATTTCCCTCATTACATACCCTATTTATTCATCCTCTTACCTTCAGCAATTATTTCTCCTTTTCTTCATTTATACCCTAACTTTTCCACCCTTGGAAAGGACATTAAGTTTGGCCACTGTGCTGGTCTGGATAGCAGGCAGCAGTACTAGTCTAGCAAATACCTCCTTCTCAGTTCACTACCATTCAGGTGGGGTAGGGTTACCCAGGGGCAAAACTCGTGGGCTGTTTGTCCCACCAGGCAGTATAGCTACATTCACTCATCTGAGAGAGGTGAGAAGGGAAAAGCAAGAGTGACAAAATATTGATAATTTTGGAATCTAGGTGATGGATATATAGAGGTTTCTTATACTCTTTTCTCTACCTTTAAGTATATGTTTTACATTTTTCATAATTTTTTTGTTAAAGAACATCTTGTTCTTTAAGACCTATAAGACTTCACTGATCAATTTGGTTTACCTGGGGAAAAGAAATTTTCAGTGAGGTTTCAATAAACTTATATTAAATGAGTCTTCCTAGACCATGTTTATTCTGTATTTTATTATAAGATCAGAATACAAAAATCAATTGTATTTCTTTACACTAGCAAAAACAAACAAAAAAACCCACTCCCAAAATGAAATTAAGAAAACAATTCCATTTGCAATAGCTTCGAAAAAGAATATAAGATACTGTATTAGTTTGATACACCTTCAGTAGCAAAGTATCACAAACTAATTGTCTCACAGTTCTGGAGGCTATAATTCCAAGATCAAGGTGTCAGCTGGGTTGCTTCCTTCCAGGGGCTGTAAGAGAATCTGTTCCATCCCTCTCTCCTAGCTTCTGGTGGTTTTCTGGCAACCTTTGGGGTTCTGTGACCTATAAATTTCTGCCATCATCTTCACATGGCATTGTCCCTGTTTGTGTATCTGTCTCTGAATTTTCCCTTTTTATAAAGGACACCCTTTGTAAAAGACACCAGTCATATTGGATTAGGGCCCACCCTAATGTCTTAATTTTAACTTTATTACTTCTGTGAAGACCCTATCTCCAAAAAGGGTCACATCCTGAGGTACTGGGGGAGTAAGAGTCCACATGTAAATTTGGGGATCATCATCCAACTCTTAAAAGATACTTAAGAATAAATCTTACAAAGAAGTGCAAGACGTACACTGAAAAATACGAAATTGTATTGGAGGAAATTTCAAACCTCTAAAGAAATGGAAACACATTCCATGTTTATGGACCAGAAAACTTAATATTAAGATAGCAGTATTTCCCAAGTTGATCTAAACTTTCAACACAATCTCTATCAAAATTCCACATGGCTTTTTTTTTTTTTTTTACGGAAATTGACAAACTGATCCTAAAATTCGTATGGAAACACAAGGGACCAAGAATAACCAAAACAATTTTGAGAAAGAACAAAGTTAGAGAACTTAGACTTGCCAGTTTCAAAACTTACTACATACAAATTAAAGTAATCAAGACAGTGTGATAGTTCCGTAAGGATAGACATATAGATCAGTGGAATAAGAATTGAAAGTACAGAAATAAACCCTTACATTTATGATTAACTGATTTTTGACAAAGGCGCCAAGACAGTGCAAAGGGGAAAGAACTGTCTTTTTCACAGGTGGTCCTGGGACAATTGGATATCCAAATGCAAAAAAATAAAGCTACCTCATACTATACATAAAAACAAACTCAAAATGGATATAGACCAAAATGTAAGAGATAAAACTATAAAACTTGTAGAAGAAAACATAGAAGTGTTCATAACATTATTGAGTTAGGCAATGGTTTTCTTGGGTATGACACTGAAAGTACAAGTGACAAAAGACAAAATAAACTAGATTTCATCGAAACTTAAACTTTTGTGCTTCAAAGGACATGATCAATAAAGTGAAAGTAAAATCCATAGAATGAGAGGTAATATTTGCAAGTCATATATCTAACATATATATATATATATATATATATATATATATATATATGATATAATGAGAACTCCTCTGATAACTCAATATAGAGACAGATAACTCGGTTAAAAAATGGGGAAAGATTTGAACAGACACTTATTCAAAGAAGATAATGAATGGCCGAGAAGCCTATGAAAAGGTGATCGATGACATTTGTCATTAGGGAAATGCAAATCAAAACCACAATATGATACCATTAACCCTCACTGGAATGGCTGCAACAAAAAAGATGAACATTAACAAGTGGTAGCAAGTATGTGGAGAGATTGGAACCCTGGAACTTTGCTGGTGGGGATGTAGAGGGGTGCAGCCACTTTGGAAAACGATTTGGCAGTTCCTCAAAATGTTAAACACAGAGTTAAGGCCCAGCAATTCTACTCCTAGGCATATACCCAAGAGAAATGCAAACATATGTTCATACAAAAATGTGTCCCTGAATGTTCTTAGTAGCATTATTCACTATAGAAAAAAAGTGACCAATAACCCAAAGGTCCATCTAAATGATGAATGAAGGAATAAACAAAATGTAGTATATTACACAATGGCAATAAAAAAGGAAGAAGCGCCAAGATCCATGGTACAGCATGGATGAACCACGTGTTACATGATTCTATCCATATGAACTGTCCAGAAGGCAAATCAACAGAGAGAGGAAGGGGTGGGAGCCAGGGACTGAGGAGAGGGCCTGAGGGTGAGCAACTGCTCCTGAGTAAGGAGTTACTTTTTGGTGTGATGAAAATGTTCTAAAATTAGATAGTGTTGATGGCTCACAAGTCTGTGAATACACTAAAAACCACTGAATTGTAAAAAGTTAATTGAGTGAATTTTATGGTATGTGAGTTATGTCTCAATAAATCTGTTAAAAATTGGGAAACTGTGATATATACGTTGTGGTTCAAGTATGTTGAAAACTAAACAGGTTTCTGAGGGTTGATGAAGAACACCTAACTTAACCATCAGTGAGGCAGTACAGTGAGGCAGGTTAGAGCATCTGCTCCATAGCCATATTGCCTGATTTTGTTGATTTGACTGTTTCATTTGGTTTTTCAGTGAAGTATGATTGATTTACAATATTATGTTGGTTTCAGGTATATAACATCGTGATTCAGTATTTTTACAGTTTGTACTCCATTAGAAGTTATTACAAGATAATGGCTATAATTCCCTGTGCTATAGGGTATATCCTTGTTACTTATCTGTTTTATACATAGTGGTTTGTATCTCTTAATCCCATACCCCTATCTTGCCCCTCCTCCTTCCCCTCTCCCCACTGGTAACCACTAGTTTGTTTTCTGTATCTGTGAGTCTGTTTCTGTTTTGTTATATTCATTTGTTTGCTTTATTTTTTATATTCCACATGTAAGTGATAACATAGAGTGTTTATCTTTCTCTGTCTGACTTATTTCACTATGCATAATACTGTCTAGGTCCATGCACATTGCTGCAAATGGCAAAATTTCATTCTTTTTTATGGCTGAGTAATATTCCATTCTATATATATATATATATATATATATATATATACCACATCCTCTTTATCCATTCGGCTGTGGATGGCAATACAGTGAAGCAGTTTAGAGCATTGGCTCTGTAGCCACACTGCCTGGTTTTGAATTTTTGGTCTCATTCCTTACTAGCTATGTGACATTGAGCAACACTTCTTCATGCTTCTGTTTCATTATCTGCAAAGTGCCTACGGAAATAGTGCTTGTTCCATGGCTGTTTATTTAATAAGTAAGTAGGAAGTGCTCAATAAACATTAGTTATTGTTATCATTTATAATTTTAATTTATGTGTTACCTTGTTTTCATAGGAAAATATTCTCTAGTTTCTAAAAAATTAGTCAGAAAGCAAGTTTTGAAATTTTATGTATTATTGAAATAATAATATAACAGCTATCATGTATTAAATGCATATTTGTAATCATTGTGCTGAGCACTTTCGTATGTAATACTTCTCATCTTTACAACAACTCTTCAAGATAGGTGTCATTGTGTACCCACTTATGTTTGAGCAAGTAAGGATTAGAGAAACTAAGAAATTTGCCCAAGGCCCTATATTTAATAGGTCAGGGCTGGGATTGGAACTGAGGCCTCCTTATCCTCAAGTCCGTGCCTTCACTGGTACCTCACTGTGCCCTCAAAGTTACTGAGGTCTGCTCGTATGTCTCATGTTATTCTCCTTCTAGGCAATTAAATCTTTATTTAGAATTATTTCAGAATTCTATCTCTCTGGGCTTGATTTCAGCCCTGCCTGTTTTAAGCTCTGCTTCATCTAAGAAGAAAAACAGCAAGTCCTGGGCATTAATCACAGGATCCCCAGCAGCATAGAACAACCCATGTGACAGCTGTGGGTTGTGGTTGTAAAGCTAGCTTTACTTTACTAACTACCTTGATTTGCAGAAATGTTAATATCATACATGTTATGACTTAAAAAAAAAGTAATTTCGGGTGACCACTCACCAGGAGTGAGTGTGACGAGGCAGAACTTTCTGTGTGAGGAACCCAAGGCCCAGCACCACTTAGTTGACACACACTTGCACATCAGGATTTTTTTCCATTTTCAAATTACAGATTTGACTGTTGTGGATCATGAATCATCACCCAGGCGTTCATATTGGAAGGTGGAAACCTAGATGGGGTATAGCTGCCATGTTTGGCCAGAATCCTTTTAGAATGATTATCCAGATCTGGCCCTTAACGTAATGATTCACTGCCACGCATAGCACATCTGCATTTAAATTATCTTCATTGTATGTTCCAGTGAGCTGTAGAGTGCAGTTTTCTTGAAGGCACGGGACAATGTTCAGTAAAATGTTATCATCTGTGTTTTTCCATTTTGTTGAATTGTCATTGTTTCCCCTTATTGTGTAGCTTGCAATTTGGCGATTCTGTGCACCGGGGGTGTTAAGAGGCTGTGCAACTCGATGAAAAAAATTTAGAGAAAAATATCCCAGCGGAGTTTTCTCTTTTAGGCGTATGTTCATTAAAATTGAGTGCTTCTTTTGCTCAAATAACAAATATGAAAACCCTAAGTGTTTTGGGGGTATTTAACAGAGAAATTGAAACAAAAATAGATTAATGTCTTTGCTAGGTTATAAATAGAAAAGGGAAAAGAAATCTCTTCCAGCGAGAGGAAAGCCGTCATACTTGAGAATTTTGCTCTTCTTCTTTTTGAGATTAGCTTTTTGATCCAAATTACTCCATGGCTAATTTAGATGTAAACATGCATGCATTGAAACAGCTGTAGTAACATGGAGAACACAACAGCCAATAGCAACTGAAAACCATAGTTCAAAATAACCCTTTTCTATTTTTTTCCCTGCTACCTAACTCTGCATTCATCACTGGGAAAAAGGGAAACTCTTGCATGCTTTTTCTGAGTTTTTCACAGCACTTGCTCTGATAGCAACATATAGCATCACAGATAAGTTTTCCTTCCTCATACGGTAGTTTTATTACAGTTGGAGAAGTGCCCAGTTAAACTTGCCAGTGTTGTGACACAGTGCGTAAGAATGATTGATTGAATGATACTCTTCCTGGCATTTTCTCTCAGACTCTGGCTTTTATTAATTAAGAAACCCGTTGTGTATGAATAATGCCACCTGGACAAAAATAGGACTTATACAGGAGTGAATTCGTGGTTCAACATTTGTATCTATGTGATTAAGTATTTGAATATTTTCACTGAACTGCTTTTGAAATGAATTGGATTGAGACAGAAGCAAAAATGTCAGACTTACAGTGGAATTAAGCTATAAAGTAAGAGGATTATCAATTTTATAGAAAAGTAAGTATCATACTATAAAGAAGTGCTGAAAGCAGTTTCTTAAGATTAACGTAATAGTTTAATCCTATTTTTCTAAATCAGACTTTTGACTTTTGGATTCCAATGATACTTTCACTAAAAATGACAACAGGAGTCCAGAGAATTTACAGAATTCGATGGTTATGTGATTTAAAAGTGAACTTTAGAAGCAGGTTAGTTTCGCTCTCTGCTCTGACACCTTGGGGAAGTCATTTCATCCATCTGGGCCTCGGTTTCTTTCTCTCCAAATGCAAAATAATTGCCTCAGTTCCTCCTCTCCTACGAGGCGCAAAAACAGAAGAAAACACAACAAAACACCACCATCATGGATGTTCCCCTGTGTGTTTAAGTGTGAGCCCTTAATAAGAGCTGACACTCTGCTACGAGTATAGGAGGGTCTAAGATGCCAGTTATGGCAACATATCAAAAGGGTGAAATATTAGAAATTCTTTGAATTATTTCAAATTAAAAGGTCATTTTCTTTCTCAAAGCAAAATTGATGAGTTTTCAATATTTGTCAGTTTTTCAAAAATGCCTAAAAATTGGCTTTATCTCTGGTCCACCTCGGGAGCTTGCAGTACAGTGTTTGACTTACAGACCCGGCACTACACTGCAAGCTGCATCTGTAGGTTAGTACGCCATTTGCAGTTCCAAAATTTTTGATCAAGTAGTGTTACCAAAAGCGGGATCTGGCTGCTCACCGCTCAAGAGCTGGCATCCGGGGATGGGGGTGAGAGTGGGCCAGGTGTGTGGAGGCGGACTCCTGTCCAAAGGACAACCAGGGGCGAGAGCTTTTACAGGTGCAGGGAGGGGCTACGCGCAGAAACGGCACAGGCAGCTCTGGCAGTCGTCTTGAAATTGGTCATCGGTGGTCTGACCAGCGTCATCTTGATTGTTTTAAGTACAGTTAATTTTTAGTTCCAGGGTCAGTTTGTTCCCATTTCCTTGAGGCTAATTCTCGGAATTGTGGCAGCTCATGTCACGGCTACAGTCTGGTCATCATGTAGTTCACTTCTTCCACCTGGTGAGGGTTTCAGTATCTATAAGACAGCCCACAGGATATGGCTCAGAATATTATCTGTAGCCCTTGAGAAGGAACTAAAGGTCCTTGACTTTGCTTACTGACTAAACTGTTATTGTTTTGTCCTGTTTGACTGCTTTTCTTTGCTTCTGCATTTTCTCACTTCTCTGATTAAATGTACTCTTTGGCTAAAGTTTTTCCACAGACAAAAGGCAGGCGGAGGACGTGGGGGGCAAGGACCCTATATAGGGTCCTGCTCTGTTTCAGTAGGTCATGATCTATATCTTAATATACATACACACCGATTGATGCATGTGCACATACACATTATAGATAACTTGCTTATCTGTTTATCAAGTGGTTTGTTTTATATGTAAACAAAAAGTCTCTGTCAGACTTGCAGCCCCCTTGAGATTAGGGACTTTGGGGTTTTTACTCCCTCCTGGCCTAGCCTGGTGCACCGTTCCCTGTGGGTAGAGCAGGGAAGGGACGACAGAACTTTATTTCCCCTTTTACCTTCCTCTGACTGAGAATGTTGGCTGGCATCCCTGCCAGTCTGGGCTAGAGTACAGGAATGTGGGTCTCCTTTGCTGTCTGTGTCCTTGAAGCCCTCAGGCTGGCTGCTTCTCCTGGCGATCTGGGCTATCTTTTTGCCTTTCTCCTAGGAGAAGAAACCCCTTTTCTCCCACTCTTTAGAAAGAGCAAAATTCAGTCCTCCAAGACTCTTCTCTTGCCCTGTGCTAGGTACTTTATGCTATCCTTCCCCTTCAGTAAGGATACGAGAGACTGTATATACAAAGCGGCAATGGCCAGACCATTTATAAAAATAGAACCTTGACCTACAATCTGCAACAGCCTGCCAGGGAACCGAACCCCTTTTCTACAACAAATAAACCAGGAAGCCAGCCTACTATAAATCAGACTGACAGGAAGCCAGATTACTATCTCCAGTGGCAATCCAGAAAGCTAAACAATAACTTCTATAACATTCTGCCCCAAATGGCCAGGACTTGATTAATAACTGACAGCTTTCCTAATTTTTGTCCCCGCTTCCAACTTAGGACCAACCAGAGAAAGTCAAATGTGCTCCGCTAACCAATCACTAGAACACCCAGCTTCTAGGCAGCCTGCCTACAGCTTCCCCAGGCCAACAGCCTCCAATCAGGGCACCCCTGAAGCCTTCTCTTTTTTCACTAGAACGTTTTCCCACGTCTCTGCCAAAACACTGGTGATGGTGGCAGACTCCCTTGCTTGTCTGAATTAATAGCTTTTGCTTTTCTCATTTGGTTGGTCCTTGTTTATTTCCACAATAAGAAATGTCAGATGTTTTCCTTTATTTTTATATTCAAACTTGAAAAACAGGAGGTCTGATTAAAATGCACTAGGACCAGCAAGAGACTGCTCCTTCAATGCAACTAATTTCCCTAGAGATTTTATTAAAATCAGTTTGCTGTGAGAGCATTGCGCGCGCTATGGTGTTTGCTTGGATTTCATAACTTCAGCTCAGCGCTCAGGAGGATGTCCCTCTACCCTGGTATATTCTTTCTAAGGCGGGGGACACTGCTACCCACGTCTTCTCATCACAGTGTAAAGTATAGGCATGTTTTAGCGAAGATTTAAGTAAACTGACTTTAAAAAATCAGATGTATAATTTCTAAAATAAATAACTATAGCCAGCATGTTCTTAGATAATTAGGTAAAAATGGTATAGATTTTAGTAATGCACCACTATTATCAATTCATTCTGACTCCAATTTAATGCGTAAACTGGAATAGTCTGGTCTTCGACCACATGCCTTCTCTTAATTTAGAGTCAGAACCTTTCAAAGTACATACACATCTCTGGGACTTCTCAGTTGCCAATGTCTATATTTTCTCAATTCCCTTTTTTCTTAACAGCTAATCATACACAGTTACTTACCTAATCTTGCTTATGTTAACCTGAGCTCTGTGAATTCTTGTATTATGGTTTGTTCACATGTTAAAAGCATAACTCTTCCTGACTTTTTCCATGACTATACTTTATTTTGCTGCTATAGACTTACTTGATTCCTGATCCCTTCCCATCTACTATTTGCTTTCTTAGCTGGATCTAGTTCTAACCTGAACCTGCATTAGTGTTATGAGTTACTTGTGTCCCCTCAAGAATTATATATTGAATTCCTAATCCCGTTAGTACCTCTGAATATGACTGTACTTGGAGATAGGGCCTTTAAAGAGGTAAAGTTAAAATGAGGGCATTAGGGTGGGCCCTAATCTAATATGACTAGTGTCCTTATAAGAAAAGGAAATTTGGACACACAGGGGTGTAGGCACACACAGAGGAAAGAGCATGTAAGAACATAGAAGATGGCCATCTACAAGCCGGGGAGAGAGGATTCAAAAGACACCAAACCTGCTGACACCTTGATCTTGAACTTCCAGCCTCCAGAATTGTGAGGCAATGCATTTCCATTGTTTAAGTCACTCAGTCTGTGGGATTTGGTTATGGCAGCCCTAGCAAAGTAATGCATTAGTGACTTTCCTTACTTAGCAATCTGCAACATTTCCTAACTGCCTAAGCAAAAATGTTTCTCTGAATGGGCCTATTTTCCTCCATAGAAGAAGATATTTAAAACTCAGTTGGATGAATTCTGTTTGATTTAGGACAAAATTAAAGTGATTTTATATCAAGCTTCAAGCATCATAATCAATTTTATCATCATCAGAGCACATCATGGAATTGGGGGGATACCAACTGTGATGCAAGGAAAGTGTATAGGCCAAGAGGTGAAGAAAAATTAGTTGACAATAAATCAATATATGGATTACCAGAGTTTAGTTTAAAATGTAAGCTATGATGCTGAGAATTCTTTCTTCTCTCTCGCCACTACCTTTCTATCACGTGAAACATCATTGCTTTGGTGGTCTTTTGCAGACACATTTGAGGGACTAGTAAAGGCTTTTGCAGGCCAATAGGATTTTGTTTCAAAACTTCACTAGAAGGTTGAATTATATATTACAAGATCCTTCTAGTTTAAGAGAAAAGAAGGTAAGCGGTCGAAAATAATCAGCTGTTAGAGCTGTCTAGAAAATATGAATGAGGAAGGGTTAAGCAAAACTGTACACACTCATTTACCACCTCCCACATGAAACCTCACGTAAATGGCAGTAAAATAATAAAAATGATATAAACCCACAAGTTAAAAAACAAAAAGAAAAACAGGAGGGAGACAATAACAGATGAACAACGTCAGCATGTTTTTTGGAAATGGAAAAGAGAAGTAGCTAACTTAACAGATCCAAGAAAGCTGAGATGGAAGTAAGTAATTACAGAGGGACTTCCCAAAAGAAGAAACTTGCTACTACAGCAGTTAAAGAAAGTGTATGGCCTCCAAAAATAGGGTTGTCTATCCTGACATTTTAGGGTGCCCCGTGAAAACACTGGTTTGACGATACACCCATCAGTGAGGCCTGTCAGTCATAGGTCCTGCCCTTTCCCATAGCATTTCCAATCAGTGACTCAGTTCCGTAGGACTCGCACCCAAGGATCACCACACATTGGAGAGACCCCTCAACATGAAAGAAAATAAAACAAAAATGGAAAGAATGCTGTAGTTCAGGGGAAACAAAATTGGGGGAGCAAATGCCAACTTAATATCTCTAATATACTCGAAGCAATAAGAGAAGAGAGTGTAGCCATGAAAAAAGAATAGGATGCTATAAAAAGGAACAGTCAAAGACACGGGACTCTCAGAAATTTTAAAATGTGATTTGCAGAAATAAGAATTTAATAGCACTATTGGAAGCTAAGTCAAGGGAATCTCCCAAAAGAAAAAACAAAAAGACAAAAATGGAAATAGAAAAGTTTTGAAAATTAGAGGCTCAATTTAACATGTCTAATGTACAAACAAAAAAATTTCCAGGAAGAATAGGAAAAAAAGATGGAGAAGAAATTATGAAAGAAATAATACTATATAGTCTAGAATTGAAAAATGTGAGTTTCCGTATTGAGGGGACCACTAAGTGTTCAGCACTTACACTAACACACGTTTCCACAAAATTTCAGGAAACCAGAAATAAAGAGAAGATCTTAAAATTCTCATCATTATCATCATAGCTCTATCCATATATAGCACCATTACTTTTAGCACATTTAATCTTCTTAGAGACTCCTGAGGGAAGTAGTAGGATTTTATGTTCTTTATAAGTGAGGACTCTAAGGCCCAGCGTGGTTATGTAACTTGCCCAACAGCACACAGTTAATAAGTGGCACAGTCAGATTTTCAAACCAGGCAGCCTGGCTCCCATGTTTTACACCCCTAACCACTACACTGTGTTGACTTTTATAAAGCTTCTAGAGGGGAAAAGAAAGAAAAGAATCCAAAAGGCATCAGATTTCCCAACAGCAGCACTACATGTTATATAACGCAATGGATCAATGCTTTCAAAAGTCTATGTAGAAATTATTTACTACCTAGAATTCTGTACATAGCCAAGCCTTCAATCAAGTGTAAGAATAGCTTCAGATAAGTCAGAAAGACAAAGACCAATACCATATGATATCACTTATATGCGGAATCTATAAAACAACACAAATGAACATATATACGAAACAGAAGGAGACTCAAAGGCACAGAAAACAGACTTGTGATTGCCAAGGGGGAGGGGGTATAGGGGAGGGATGGATTGGGAGTTTGGGATTAGCAGATGCAAACTATTACATATAGGATGGATAAACAACAAGGTCCTACTGTAGAGCACGGGGAACTGTATTCAATATCTTGTGATAAACCACAAAGGAAAAGAATATGAAAAAGAATATATATATATATACACACACGTATAACTGAATCACTTTGCTGTACAGAAGAAATTAATACAACATTGTAAATACTTCAATAAAATTTTTTTGAAAAGAATAACTTCAGACATTTTTAGAAATTCAGTTTTACCTGTGGTGTGTCCTTTCTCAAGAACACAGATAATTCTTTATCCAGATTAGAATCCAATAATTAGGGAGCCTCATACTGGGCAGAGGTCAGGAGAAGTTCCCTGATGACAGTTGTCCGGGAAGCCCAGACACCGACCAGTTCAGAGCAGAGCAGGGCAGACGGCTACTGGAGGGTTATCTTCAGAGAAAGAGAGAAAGAAAGTAATAGCTTATACAATGTTTTTGGCAAGGCATAGAATAGTATAAGAGATTTTACAGCACTCTTTCAGGGCTATAAAGAAGAAACGGTGATAAGGGCATTAAAAAATTAAGCCAAAGAAAAGGAGGCAGAATTTATAAATGCTGCATGTGAAATGAAGTGTAATTGTTACAACTCAGGAAAACCCAAATGTGAGTTTACCCAGATGTATGAAAGGTTTGTGACATGAGCTGAACTGCTAGATGGAGAAGAGGGAAAAGGAGACATCACATTGCTAACTTGTTCCCTTCCCTGACAGAAAATGAGGGATCAAGTCTAGAATTAATAAATCAAGAGATAGCAGTATAAACATATTATTCAGATAGAAGCAGGCAAATATGAGAAAAAAAATATTTAAAGGAATTAGTTGGGACTCTGTTGGACTCTGGACTGGGAAAAACTTGAGTAAGATACTGCTGCTTTCATTATAAGACTTGTAGTAATATTTGCCTTTTGAAAAAATGTGTATGTCTTAATTGAATGAAGGGAACTAGTAAGGGAAATAGTTAAGAATGTCTGCTCCTCTAAAGGCTTTCTGCAAGAAATCAGTTTTAGGAGAAGCCTTTAAAAGGAGGACTTAATCTGATGTGGAAGAGAAAAGTGTGCCATCCAAGCGGGGTGAGCAGAATATCTGGGAAAGGAGGAAATGGCCCTGAACTGGAGGGAGGGTGTGGGTTAGGGAGAGCTGGCGCACAGTTTGGGATTGATGAGGCTTGAAACTGGGAAGTCCATCTGTAGATGACTGGAATGCCAAATATAGCTGAGGTTTAACTGAAAGGCGAGTGCTGATGACGGGTTTATGAGGCCATGAGGCACTGTGAAAACAAGCAAATCTCTGTTTTCTAAAGCCTGTGTAGCCAGAAGAAGAAACGTGAATCAGAAGCTGTTGTCTTCTGGGCAACCAACTCAAATACCAACCCTATGAGTTTCTCTTTTCAGTTTCATGAAATGAATGAATTTAGGGTCAAGGAAGTAATATGTCAAATGAAACCTTTAAAAATGTAGGCATGGCCCGCTCTGTGTGAGCCTTCAAGTTCCTGTTGGAATTTCCTAAAAAGCGGAATTATTTGCCAAGTCAGACAACTAATAACATTACTGTAGAGAAATACATTTCTCCTTTCCTTCTCCTTCTTCTTCCTCCTACTCCTCCACCTCACCCCCCTCTCTCCCCTCCCTTTCTCTCTCTCTCACGAGCACACACGTCATTAGGTTTGGTCTTTAATCCCCTGTAACCATGTGAATTTTTTACAGTGCAGTTCATTGGTTTGTGCTTGAAAATGCCATTCCCAGGTCCCATTCCAGATTTCTCCCTGATACCCGTAAAAGAGACCCTGCCATGTCTTTCCAAAGCTGCAAAACACCCCCAAGCAGTCCTTACTTTAGTGGAAGAAATGTTTCTGTTGAACACGTAGGGGATCATGATGGGTGTGATCTCTGTGTTTTTCATCACGTCACCAGGTAGAACTGGTGTGATCTGGTTAGCCCAGTTTTCCCCAGTTGTCAGTGTGTGCCCCCTTTGAGACGCACCCAGTTCCCAGCCAGGGACACCCCGTTCCACCAGTATGTGCCCAGTGTGTGCCCTGTAAGTCACAGGAGACGGGGACCCACGGCCGCTCTGCTGCCCCAGAGGGGCGCAGGGCGCGGAGCCCCCCACAGCCTGACACCCTCCTCCCACAGGTGCCCCGGGGATAATCAGGGGGCACCGCAGAGCCGGTTCTGGTGCTAGATTGTGAGACCTTAGGCTCAGTCACCGGCCCAAGTCCTCTGTCATCCCTAAAGTGGAAAAGTCTCCACTGCACTCACAGCCCAGACACTTCCAGTTGTCAAATTCCGCGACAAAGTACTGAACTCTAAAGAGGACATGCTGAGTGGCTGCTTCATGATGAAAATAAACGTCGGTGCAGTGTCTGCTCAGCACCAAGCACGCTGAGCAGCTCGGTGGCACTGCCGCAAGAGTGTTTCCAGTTTGGGACCGGCTGGGAGACCCTGCATCTGTTTGCTCCTTTCTGCCAGAGTCTGTCCTCCAGCACCCCTGCGGCACGTATAACAAGGGCAAACAAGAAAGTTTTTTTAAAAAGTCATCACTATTCCAGGAAAAGTCCCTCTGCAGCAACACTTCCCTGGGGGGACCTTGGGGAGAAGGGGGCAGAAGGGGACAGGAACGACGTTTCACATGTAAAAGACAGCCTGCCCTTAAAGAAAATTTAAACATTTTATTTAGTGATGCAGCCACTTGAGCATTTTCCCTAGGCCTTTGTGCCCTATTTTAGGAACAAAAGATCAGCTCTTTCCAAAGATGCCCCTAAAATCAGCTTTCAAAAGAAATGAAAGAAGCCACTAAGATACTGGGAGGGCAGAGGGTGAGAGCCTGCCTGCCATATCAGGCACTGATAACCTCATTTGAAAAGTAATTTCAAGTGTTAGAGAGGTAATTCTCGCCTGTCTTTGTGGCAGTTTAACAAGAATTAGACAGATTTATCTAACAACTTGAATAAGTTACAGTAGCTGTGGAGAGTGTTGGCAATTTGGGTGCATTTGGGGAGATGTATCTGGGGTGCATTCTCTTTCCTTTCCATGATCTTGGGATTCTTGAGAAAACCATGGTCTTCTCTCACTCTGGGGACCTGCCTAAGTGAGGGTTTTTGAGTATCTCTTAATTGCAATGCAGTCTTTGACTTGCTATTTATGAATTACCTTCTTGGGATGAAATAATGTTGAAATTGTTACCAAACCAGGTTCGTTTGCCAGGTGCGCAGCAGCAAAGAAAGGATTTATTCACAGGCAGCCAAGGGAGGAGGCGGGAGAACCAGTCTCAGATCTGCCTCCCTGAAGGCAAGGAGCTTGAGATATTTATGGGATAAAGAAGTAGGGTGGTCTTAGGGGTGGGGAAAGGTGATTGGACGTAGGGAAAAGGTGAGGTAATCAGTGGTCTGCCCAAGGTGTTTCTAAGTTACATGCTTCTTCATGGAATGTATATGTAAAAACGGAGGGACTTCATTGGTGGTCCAGTGGTTAAGACTCCATGCTCCCGATGCAGGGGGCACAGGTTCGATCCCTGGTCGGGGAACTAAGATCCCACATGCCGCATGGCATGGCCTAAAAAAAAAATTTTTTTAATAAAACAAAATAAATAGATAAAATAAAATAAAAATGGAGGCACTTAGCATGATCTGAGCGTGCAGGTTTTGGTCCTCGACATCAAACGGTCATTCATCAGACACCTATACAGGCCCAGTTTTAGGGTCACTGGTCCCAACCAGGCTTAGCCAGCTGGAGCTTGAACTAGACACAGCTGACTCCAAGTGCCTGGAAAACAACTCAGGCAAACGTCTTATTGTTTAGGCTACATGAAGCTTGGAGAGTATGCAATTTGCAAGAAAATAATTAAGGCGAGCGTGGATAGTAAAGTAGGCTGCAAGCAGATATATAGCAAACTATAAGACAAACTCAAGAATTTCTGTTAGTCACCAAGTTTCTGTTAACCCAATGGGGCACAGTTTCAGGATGGGTTTTTTAACTCTATGGGGCATGGTTTCAAGATTATTTGTGGACAAATGATCCACACCAGCAGAGAGCAGAGTGATGATAAGAGCAGCTCTGGATTTTGACACAAATCAGTGGGTGGGTTTCATAGAAATATAAAATCAACTGGTGCAGCTGCTGTGGAAAACAATATGGAGGGTCCTCAAAAAGTGAAAAACAGAACTACCAAATGACCCAGTAATCCCATTACTGGGTCTATATCCAAAGAAATGCAAATATAATTCAAAATAAAATATTTTGAGATATCTGCACTTTTGCATTCATTGTACCCTTATTCACAATAACCAAGATATAGAAACAACCTAAGTGTCCATCAATGGATGAGTGGATAAGGAAGATGTAAGACACACACACACACACACACACACACACACGCACGCACAATGGAACACTATTCAGCCATGAGAAAAGAAATCCTGCCATTTGTGACTTGGACGGACATTGAGGGCACCAAGTGAGATAAGCCAGACACAGAAAGACAAATATTGTATGGTATTACTTACAACGTGGAATCTCAATTTAAAAAAATAAAAGTAAAACTCAAAGAAACAGAGAGTGGAAAAGTGGTTGGCAGGGGCTGGGGGCGAAGGAAGTAGGGAGAGGTTTGGGTAAAGGGTACAAACTTCCAGCTATACGATGGATAAGGTCTAAGGATCTGATGTATAACATTGTGACCGTAGTTGATAACACCGTATTGTATAATTGAAATTTGCTAAGAGAATAGAATTAAAATGTTCTCACTCCCCAAAAATCAAATAAATAAATATGTGAGGTGATAAATGTGTTAATTAACCAGGTGGGGGGATTCCTTTCACAATGTATATGTATATCAAATTACCATGATCTACATTTTAAATATCTTACAATTTTATATGTTAATTAAGCCTCAAAGCTGAATTTTTTTAAAAAAGAAATGTCAATAGACTCAAAGTAACAAGGGGGAAAAAAGCGGTATAAAATCAGTATCTAATCTTAAAATCTACCGCTTGCCCTAGAATATTGTAATATACCTAATGTGGTCACACAATGTCACAAGTGTTCCCTGGGTTTGGCTGAAGTTGCTACCGTGTCTTCACACAAATCTCTGAGGGTGTCTGTCTTTGGTGGAGTCCTGTGCTCGTGCCGGCTTCCTGGCTCCTTCTCGGTTTTCCTACATTGAATCATTAATTCATAAAGCACGGGTCGGTAAAAACACTTGACACCTTCTCTTGTGCTTTGCTCCACCCGGTAACTGGTCATCCAGCCTTCTTTTGAATAATTCAAAAGATAGAGACCCCTGTTTCATGAGGCGACTCGGTCCATTTTCAGAGCGCGCTGATTGTTGCTTCCATTTTTTGTATGTGTTTGTAACTCATCAGCTTTACTTCCTTGCTCTTGAGCCCTGATTCTCGTTGAAATCATCTATTGTGTTCTTCCCTATCCGGGTACCCGTAGACTCCACGACCCCATCCACTTCCCATGCAACGTAGAAATGTTTGAAATTATTAATTAAATGTTTGAAATTATTAATTTCAAACTAGCCTCTTTCATGCCATTTTTATTCTTTTCTCCTGATAGTGGTTCCTCCTAGGCTGCCACTCCGGATGCTTGCCCTGGCCTGCTGTCCCCCATGGCACCCACCCCACTGCCATCCCCACTGCTCGTCAGTATCGCTGTGTGGTGAGGGTTCCCAGGAGGAGAGCCTGGCCTTCTCCTCCCACGGGATCTACCCGCACCAGCCAGGCACTTACTGACAGAGCCTAAGGCACCCTCAAAGTGAGAAGTCAAAGAAATGTTTTTGTTTGGCTGAATTCTGAACACGAGGACATTTACTGGCTTCATTTTGCTACTAATTTTATAACACATCACATGCTCCAATGGACATTTTCCCAATGTTCTTGAAAGTTTAATTAATATTTACCATGTTGAATGGCATCTTTATGAGGACCTCTCTTGGGAGGTGGAATTAAGTCTGTGATTTGAATTCCAGTTTGGATGCTGGAGTGCCACATGGACTGTAGGGCAGGGTCCTGATGTAATAATGATCAACAAGATAAGTCCTCTTGGTTGGTTAGGGTCTGTGAAAAAAACGACCTTTAGGCAAACTTGAAAACAAATTATAGACGGAATTGCTCTCGGCGGTTCCTAGGAATTATTGAAATGTTTATGCTGCAAAGGCACTTGGTTCTGAAAAATAATTATTAGGTGGGTTTTTTTACACCCTTGACAAGAGGTCCTAGAGGAAATCGAAATAAGTAATCTAGATGAGAGGGAACATTTCATTCCTTATTAATCAGACAAACAAAAAGCTGAACATCACTATGAGGTGTTTACCAGGCATATTTTCAGTCCAGTAAAACCAGAATCTTCCCTCTAGTCCTTAGAAAGAAACTGGAAGTTAATCCGAGATGAAGGCCTTGCAGTGATGGATAGAGCCCAGGGCCTGTTTCTGCCTGAAGATGAGAACCTGAGGGAAAAGGGTGACTGGAGCCAGTTTACACTGTGGCAGCAAGGTGAGCGTGCTACTTCCAGATCATTCTCTGCAACCTGATGGGAAGGGGGCACTTCTGGCGATACCTCCCAGAGCTAGGGTTCCCTGACTTAAAGGAAACTACCTGGGAAACCCAGATAATGAAAATCTATTTGTTGCTTCTTGAAACTACGTAGGAACATTCATCTGTGTGTATGTGTGTGCATGTAAATACATGGATGTGTATATGCATGTGTGTATTTGGATAAATATATGTTGTACTTTGATTTTCCTGGTCTTTCCTGTTAAATGATATGTTACAAAGAGTAACCCTACCGTACAGACGTAACTGAAGAGCCCACCACGTGCTCATCGACGCCTTAGAAAGGAGCTTTCCTGAGCCTCTTTTGCTCCTGTACCTTGGAGACGATGTTGCGTGCCAAAAGGATGTCACCGCGGTGAGAGCCGTTAGGGGTGATGACAAAGCAGAGTGACAAGTCAATAATAACTAGTGTCTGAGCTCATCAAGAATAGGAAGAGGTTCACAGTCAACCTAATATTCCTTGAGCTGAACCCAGGCCCAGGTACACAGACAGGGCCCCAATGAGTTAATATATCAATCTGTCCTCAAAATGAGGAGCACTGAATTTTATCTTTAAAGCTCTCTCCAACTCTCTTCTGGAAAATTCAAGTTAACCTGGGTTAACGGTAGCTGAACAAAAGTGAATCCATTTTGAAGACTAAACAGCATGTGTCACACATCTTTAGCTGCAGAAAATAAATTGAGAGGATGATAGGCAGTTGGTTTGTATTATGGGACAAATCGCACTGTTGTTTATGTCGGTATGCTTTCAGAATACTAAGATTTACACGTCAGAGAAAGAAGAACGACTTCAGTAATATTTTCAGGGAACTGTCCAACAGAAGAGACATCACATGATTTCAAGTGACTGTGTCAGCTTTTTGCCAACAAGATTTTTTTAAGTAGAGCTATAATAAGGTCCATATGTGAACAACATGCTAATTTTGTCTATTGGCATCTCACTAAATGAGTCAATTCTGCTGGCCTTGAGCATTCACCAGTTCATCTGATGGCTCCGTTCCATTAACATCCTCATGCTTCATAGAAGTTACTGGGCTTCCTACACTAAGTCTTCAGAATAGTATGCATCCTGGCAGTAATTTCCGGAAACCATAGTCTCTGCTAAAAGCACATACTTTAATAAGGTTGAAATATGCAAAGCATTATAGGGCATATCAAAGTGTTAAACAAGAAAGGAAATAAATAATGGAGACAATTTCATTGGGGGCAACATTTTGACTTTTAAGGTTTTTGTGTATTTAAAAAAATTTGTTAATGGTAGCACAGTACATATAACTTAAAATTTACCACCTCAACTGTTTTCAAGTGTACATTCAATGGGGTCACGTATATTCATGTTTTCACACAACCAATCTCTAGAACTGAGTTTCCTCTTGCAAAACTCAAACTCTGTACCCATTAACAACACTCCCCATTGCCCTCCCCCAGCCCTTGGCAACCACCGTTGCACTTTCTGTTTCTATGAATTTACTACTTCAGACACCTCATAGAAGTGGAATCATACAATATTTGTTAACTTACAAATTTTCATATATTTTGATTATACCTGATTTTCCATGAATTAGAGTAATTTCTTAAAATATTTTTTACTTCCTTGATCTTTGTTAAATTCTTCTTCCCACTGAATGGAATTTGCTTGTTCTTTTTTTTCTCTCTCCTTAAGTTTGACAGAGTGATCTAGTATGTTCTTTAAAAACCTCAAATTATATCTCACCTTATTTTGATTTTTTTCTAATTCCTGCTTTTATATTTTTCTTCCTCCTCATGTTCTTTTTGTTGTTTATTTTATCCATTTTTTTAAAACTTTTCAATCAGAACTTCTTAGTAAATTTATTTTCATTCTTTCGTCTTCATTAATAAAAGCATTTAAGGCTATGGACTGATCTCTGGATTCAGCTTTGGATACTTTCCTTAAGCTATAGTTTATATTTTCACTTGTATTATTCCCCCCAGAAAAGACTTCATTTTTATCTCAATTTCCATTTCGATTCCAAATAATTTAGAGTGTGTGTATGTGTTTTATAAGTATCTGTTTTCCAATTAGTTGCAGTCAATTAAATAGAAATTAATTTCTAGTTTTATTTTATGATCGTAGAATAATACAACTCCCATAGTTGCTCTTTTAAGAAGTTTTATTAAGGTTCTTTGTGGTCTTTTGTTTGTGGTTCCAGGCTTCTGGGAGGAACCCAGTAACTGTTTTCTGGAAACAAATTTCACAGTTTAAAGAATTTTGAAGGCAGCTAGTGTTGTAGCTTGCATAGAAGCAGGGTGGCACCTCTGAAGGCAGATGCCCTGTTGGCCTGGAGACAGAGGGGAGGGAATCCTGCGGCAGGAGGGGTCAGGAAGGTGAGGGGAGGGAGGTGGCAAGGTCGTTTCTTAGCCATGCTGAGAGCTCAGGTTCAGACAAGAGGCCCATGAGGATCTGACTTGTGAAGACTTAGAGGTTGTCTAGCCTAGTTAGGAAAGGATGCTGCTGGATTCTTGAAGGCCTTGAAGCCGTGGCTGCAAGCTTCATTTCTATCCATATGTAAGTGGGAATCATGGAAGTTCTCTAAGTAACCCAATCATTTCTGAAGTATATTTATTCCTTTTTAAATGATCAACGTTTTTGAGTTGGAGAAAAAAAAGAAAGACCGAATCAACAAATATACATAACTAATTTTTCCCCACAGATGTTTTCAAATTGCTGTGTGAATGTTACAGAACATCTGTTTTGCTCGTTTATTGTTATAACAATGAACGCTAAAACATAGTGTTAACAAATACGCCACACATGCACAGTCGTTCTTTCTTCCAGAGCCCATGGGAGATAGTGCTAACCCATCCCAGTAGCCCTTCTGGATGAGCTCAAGGTGAACCTCTGAATCCTGCTCAACACAGTGTTCTAGGTAGCCACTGTCAGCTGATCAGAGCTGTCATGCAAGATGAACCTATTGTCATCCCAGCAGTAAAGCCTTGAAACTGCAGAGAGATACAACCCAGAACCTTTAAAAATCTCACCTCCGTGAATATCCCTCATAAAGTGTATTCTTCACATGTAGATGAAATATTCAGTTGATTCTTTCAGATTTGCACTGGCAGTTAGATCTCTTTCTGGGGCTATTTTTCCCAAAGAAACAAAGTTTATCACTTCTTGAAAGTTACTTTAAACTGTGTGAGAAATAATAAATTAAAAACAAAGCCACACTGAGTTCAGCTGCTGGGCAGTTTTCTCCTCCGCGGAACGGTTTGTTCTGCACAGTTATGTTCAAATCCAAGACGCAACAAGGTGAAAATCATGCTTTAAAGCATAGCCTTTGGAGACTGAGGATCCCGAGTTGGGGTCCTGGCAGCACCACTTGTTAGTGTGTGATGTGGGCTTGTTCCTGACTCTCTGAGCCTCAGATTCCTCAGCTGAAAAATGACGATGAAAATAGTGCCTCGAGTATGGGGTTGTTACCAGGATCAGTGTGCAAAGGTCTGACATACAGGTAAATGATAGCGATACTAGTTTTTATTACATAATAAGCATACATTATGTAACAGTAATGGAGACATCCTTTGGTCGCCGTTAAGAACATGGACTCTGGGTCCAGTTGGACTGGAATTCCCTCTCTGCCACTTACCGTGTGACCTCTCCGTGCCTCGCTTCCTCTTCTATAAAATACGATTCTAATAGCGTCTCCCTCCCTGGTGTTGAAGGCATTGGGTGAGTGGTCCCTGGCGCATGCTGAGCACCATGGAAGTGGGTTGCGTTCCTAAACCCTCCCGATCACATGTGAATAGTTAAAACTACCAACGGCAGTCCACGAACGACAAGATTCCCCTACAGAGAATCTGTGTTTACAGACTAGAAAAGATTTATGTGTCTAAATGGCTAGAGGTGTTCTTTAATTCACTCTTCACCAAGTGGCAATCCTAGTGACCCAATCTGTTAGGTTCCCCATTTATTAGCTATCATTCGGGTGAGGCACACGTGTTCTCCACGTGACACGTGCTCAGCCCTCACCACTGTGCCCGTGGGAAATCCAGACACCTCTGGTTGCTCCTCAAGGGCCCAGGATTCACTTAGCTGCTGCCTGAACACACAGAACCCACAACTGGTACTCCTGCTAAGTCATCCCCAGATCCTGCGTTTAGGACGGCATGGGAAGCTAGGGCTTGAACATTCTTTATGATGTCGTATACAAGAATCTGTTGGTTCACACTGACATTATCATTAAACTCCTATTCAATTCGTAACTAAAAACAGCAACTAACATTTTACTCAAGAGACAGATTACTTAGGAAAAACAAATATAGAATTTGTTTTCTAAAATATCGAGGTCCATTTGATCGAGGAGACTGCCGTTAAGATACATTCCTTGTTAACTCTCATGTTATTCTCAGTATATGATTATCTTCGGACACAACTAACGTTAATTAAATAAAGTTGAACTCAGCTTTAGGTGTATCAGTACCTTGTAGGAATCCTGAACAGAGAATTACAATGTCTCTACCTTTTAAAAAAAACCCATTGTTTTCCTCCTCCTTGAGAGCAAATGATTCTGTACCTTCCTGAGCACATCTTTCTTCAGAAGCAGTGATTTTGTCAATGGTGAAGGAATTTGCATAGTCCAGGGTGCTTTAGACTATGTCCCAAAATCTGTGTTCTTGACGAGTCCCTCAGAGAAGCCCCCATCTCTCAGAGACCTCCCCCCGTCTCCCCTGAAATCCTATTCTTATCAGCATGTAAAGGATGAGATGTACATTGGAAAATACATGAAATCTCAATGAAAACTAATGTGTAGGTTATTAGAATATAGTCCTAGAAAACGCACGTTTAGGTCAGAACTGTAACATAAGCTATTTTCCTTCCTTGAGGGCCGGGGGTTGGATTAGTTTACTGTGGCTGCTATAACAATGACCATAAATGTCGTGGCTTAAGATAACTCAGATGTTTTACCTTTACAGTTCTGGGTCTCACTGAGCTCAAGTCAAAGTGTCATCAAGGCTGCATTCGTTTTAGAGGCTGCCCGCATTCCTTGGCTTGTGGTCCCCTTCCGTCTTTGGAGCCCACAATAGCCAGTCAAGTCTTTCTCATTCTGTATCACTCTGGCACTGACTCCCTCTTCTACATTTAGACCCTGTGATTACACTGGGCCCAGCCAGTTCATCCACGATAATCTCCTTCTTTAAAGGCCAGCTGATGAGTAATCTCCATGTCACCTGCAGCCTTAATTTCCCCTTGCCACGTCACATAGCATATTCACGAGTTCCTGGGCTTAGGATGTGGTCGTCTTTGGGAGGAACCATTATTCTGCCTGCCACAGGGGGAAAAATAAGTATTCAGCACATGCCTTGTCCGTTAGACATCCTTAGTCAAATACGGAAGTCCAAGGCTGAGTGGAGAGCTCTGGGCCTTTCTGTGCCAGTCATGGTTTATTGGAACAGGACACTATGTCTTCTTGTGTTTACTCGGCCTTCTCATTCTTACAGCGAGGAGGACAATATAGATTGTATCTGGTCAAAACGGGATGAGTTAAAGCTTTACTGTGATTTGTTTCTAACAGTGGTTTTATCATTTATTGTTCTAGGAAGGAAAAATGAAAATGCCTGTAAAGGAGCTCCTAAAACCTGTTCTTTACTAGATAACTTCCCCGAGACGACAGGATGCAGAAGAGGACAGGTACCAAGAGTGTTTTCTGTGCTGGGAAGAACACAGTCAGTTATTAGGGGAATAAATGGGAATGCTGATGTTTACAAAGAAACGCTTATTTCCTTTGACCCACTGAATGCCTCTTTTTTCACTTGCTTTTTAATAAAACATAGTTTCATGCCCTCGACGGCAGCATTGAGGGTGGAAAATGTTCAGTGTTTATAGCTTTGTGGAAAATGGGAGTCCTTATTTGTAGTTCCTTCACAAAGAAATAAGACGAGAATATAAATTATGAGTACTGCAAAGGCACTAATCTAAATTGACAGTAATTTTGTACTTTTAGCAGTTCTCCCACACCTTGGTAAATGGATGAGCAGGGTGGTACATTTTCTGTGCAGATCAAATATTCCGTCATGCAGCCGGGAACCCACGTGTGGCCGCACACGGGACCCACGAACTGCAGGCTCCGAATGCACCTGGGCTTGGTGATTCCCAAGGAAGGCTGCAAGATCCGATGTGCCAACGAGACCAGGTATGTTTCCTCCCATCACTTTCTCTCTTACTCATCACCTCTGAGGATGGATGTTCGTTATGACAAAGCTATGCTCAGTTGGATTATTTCTCTTTCTTTGTAACTGAAGTAGACTGGAGTGGGCGGTATTTATCCAACTTCTTAGTCCGTGTCCCATCTCTGTGCTTTCCGTTGGTCTGGAGATACTCCCCAATTCTAGGACTGCCCTCCTTAATCATTTCTCCCCAGAGCATTCTTGTCTGCTTGATGAGCCTTCTTGCTTCTCTTTCTAGATGGACAGACTTGCATTCAGTCAGCTAACTTGTACTAAACCCTACACATATTACACATTGTGTTTATTGCTTTACACCTTGAACTATGCATCAATACAAAGAGTCTCCTTCCTGAAGAAAACACCCTGTGATATTTATATGTCTTGCTCTAGAAGACACAGCATGGTGTGATGGACATGGCTGCCTTTTCAAATCCCAGCTGTGCCGACTAATCCTGTGTAACCTTGGCCAGTCCCTTAATCCCCTGCAGCCTCAGCCTGCTTTCTTATAAAATCGGGCGATGTTGCTGTCTGCTTTGCAGGATTGTTGTCCAGATTAAACGAAATAATGCCTACAAGGCACTTAGCCCGGGTACCGGCCTGAGAAGGGACATGGTGAATGTTGGGGCAACTTCTTTTGATGCCTTTGCCTGTCCTGATCCTATTACTCTCTTCCCCTGGAATGCCCGCCTTTTCACCCATCCAAAATAAACCTATTACTAAGATCCAATTTTGTTCCTGAAAAGGAACCTCTCCTTTGCCTTCTTAGAGTGTTTACAGGGTATATTCTCAGTGATCCCGCTCTTTATTTCCATTGCTTTTTATTAATTGGTATAGATTAGTCTAATCTCTGGGACTGAGCTGTAAGTGCCTGGAGGGCAGAAACCGAGCTGTCTTCTCACACATTTGTCACGGCCCTTGGTGGAGGTCTGCTGGAGGGGTGTTCAGGAGTGTACTGCTCGTTCATTTGGTTATTGGCAGACACCTGCCTGCCCCGGGCCTGGGGCAGCAGCCCACCGTGCCGTGAGGGATTCTGAGATGACTCACACGGGGGTCTTCCCCCACCAGAGGTGTCCAGTCAGGGAGAAAACACAGCTCGAAAGTCGTGAGTCATAAGAGAGGCTCAGGCAAGGATGCTGCAGGTGGTCAGTGGGCAGGCAGCTCATTTGCCGCTGAGAATTGGGAACCTTGACAGTGTTGGCTTTTAAAGACAGGAAGGATTTGGACATTAAAAGCTGGAAGAGAGGGGCACTCGAGGCCGAAAGAACAGCATCAGCATAGGCATGGAAGCCAAAAATTACAAGCCACATGTGAGGAATATTGAGTGCTTTCAGCAACCAAGAGTGTGGGATACTGTTACGAGGTAAACTGACCTTTAAATTCTGGTAAATTTTTCCAGAATTTATTTGAACATATATGATTCGAATCAGGCAGCACCAAACCAAAGGTGGTTAGGAGCGCTCCACCGGCAGGAGCTGGGGGCCAGGTTTTTATAGAGGAGATGCTGAAGCAAAGCAAGGAAATTATTTGACTGGTTATAGTGTAAGTGGTCACCTTATTTGGGAAAGGATGCTGGCTATTTGTGATTGGTTGTTCTTAAGTTTCACTTTCTCAGATTCCAGTGAATTGACTCTGGTGTAGGTTTTGCTTTGCTACGAGGCTACCAAGGCATTAGAACACCTCCGTCTAATGACCTCCTTGTTTCGTTACTTTAACATACAGAATAAGGTTGGAAAGTGAGAGAGTGGATTAGAAGCTAAATCATGGAAGGCTCTGAATACAAGCTAGTGGGATCAGATCTCTTTTAGGAAGGCGTTCTGGAAACCCTGGGTGTGTCCGATGGGGTGTATGGGAAGAACAGTTAACAGACTGCCACAGTAGCCCACCCCAGAAGAGCAGGGTTTGGGATCCTGGAAAGAAAGGGAGAGTAAAGAACAGAGGCAGGAGATGTGATGAAGATTGACTCAAGTGGATCTCGAGTGTGTGGGGCAAGGGAGGGGTGTCCGTGATGATGCGGCAGTTTCCATTTTGGTCGGTAACGGGGTGTTGATGCTTTAGCACATGCTGAGAGCTTGGGAAGCATGAGGCAGGTTAGGGGAACAGATCATGAGTCCTGTCTTCATATTATTTGTTTAAGTTGCTGTTGGAACACAGGAGTGGAAATATCCAGGAGTCCGCTGGATAGTGAGGTCTGGAGCTCAGGGGAGAAGTCAAGTCTAGACATAAAGGTTTTAGAAGCAGGCTTATCGGGAGGCGCTAGAGGAAACTTGAGAGTCCATGGCCACATCGACATTTTGGAGGCAGAAAAAGAAAAGAGAGCCAAGAAGGAGCTGGGGCAGCAGAGGGCGGAGTTGGAAGAACCAGGAGGAGGAATCAGAGATGGCCAGACAGGGCGAAGTTTCTTCCAAGATGGAATGGGTCTCACCAAACCTTGGTGAGCTCCGTTCGGGTCTACAGGGTCTCTCCGCCAAAGGGGAGAGGGGCAGGGGACCCAGGGAAAACAGAGAGGAGGTGGGAGTGTGCTGGGGAAGGCAGAGTTTGACGAGGTCAACTCCTTGGAGATCAAATAAGAATCACAGGGGCCGTGAAGGTGGAGAAGAGCTTCAGACCTAATTTAAGTTTACTAACTTAGGGTCTTAAACTGAAGCTGGGAATGTGGTGAGGGTAACTGTCTGCACCCACCGGCAGTAGGGAAGGGTTATAAGCCCAGTTCTGAGACTCACTTGGAGGGTGATCTTGAATAAGAACACTGACTGGGCAGCCCCTCCATTCCCACTGGGCTAAAAGCCAGCCTCCTTCAGGTGGCAGTAAGTAGCTGCTGATAACAGTACTTTGCAGATGCTATAGTTTACAAATTCACAGTGATGATTAAAAAGCACTTGCCAACACCCCGCCTCTCGCAGGGCCAGGGCGGCGGTTTTGCGGAGGATGGATTGTTTCACGCTGTCTCGTCCCCAGGGAGCTTCGAGGCATCAGTGCCCTTCCTCCCCCTCCTCATTGCTGGTCACCATCCTTCTCCGTGTCCCTTCTATGGTACTTGTTTTATGTTGCATTACATTCTCATCCTTCATAATCCTTAACTCCAGGGTGGCTGGGTCAGGCTAAGTATTTCATTACAAAAAGAGTGTTTTTCATGAGAGAAATGGGTCAATGAAATTAAAGCACTGTGCAATGCTTCTAGTGAAAATAGCTAGAGAGCTGAATAGTAGAGTCAGTTTATAAACTCTGAGGACAGAATATGAAATCTGTATGTAACATGAAATCATATGTAATATGAAATCTGGGAAGTTTCACGCTGTTATTATGGAAGCACTATTAGTGTGGAAACAGAAGCACACATACCAGGAAATCAGGCTTCCTTGTTATAGGCAAGGGGAAGCAATTTTTCAGAGCTTCTCGACTTTTGAAGGAGTAGCAATTTGTGCCTTGTAGTTCTCAGGTATTAATCATCACACTGCGATTCCTGCTAGCGGGCGTGCATGTTGGTTAAAGATTCCATCACTGCAAAACATAGCACGGCTCTTTTTATCTGAAGATGAGCTTGAAGGTATGCAGCTGTCTATCTCAATAAGTAAAATGATCATTTAAAATGAATAAATGCTTTCCGATGACAAAACTGATGCATGCCCCTGCTACATAATTTGTGAAACACAGAGAAGCACGATAAAGAAAGTAAGTATTATTTTTGATTTCGGTACTCAGAGGTATTGCTCAGACGCTTCTCAGGGCCTATATAATGTATATTCACGATGCGGAAGCGTGTAGTGAGAATATACATTGTGCTTACTATGTGTCAAGCATGGTTCTAAGCACTCTGCATACCTTCACAACAACCCCACGTAACTGGGATTATTAAAATCTCTACTTTTCAGCTGAGGAGACTGATGTATAAATAGGCTGAGTAACTTCCCCAAGGTCACTCAGCAAGTGTCGATATTTGTACCAGGGTCTTAGGGCTGCCGTAACGAATTAACACAACCTGGATGACTTAAAACAACAGAAATGTATTCTCTCACCATTTTGGAGGCCAGAAGTCTGAAATCAAGGTATGGTCAGGATTGGTTCCTTCTGGAGGCTCTGAGGGGGAGCCCCTGTCCCCTGACTCTCTCCTGGCTTCCGGTGGCCACGGGCTCTCCTTGCTGCGTCCTGGCTCGTAGGCGCAGCACTGCAATCTCTGCCCCTGTCATCGTGTCACCTGCTCCCTTCGTCTTCTATCCTTGTCTTCTTTTCCAAAGGCGCTTACTGAGGACCTCCCTGGCGGTCCAGTGGTTGAGACTCTGCACTTCCAATGCTGGGGGCACGGGTTCCATCGCTGGTCGGGGAACTAAGATCCTACATGCTGGGGACATGGCCAAAAAAATAAGCAAATAAATAATTAAAAGCGCTTACTGGATTTAGGGCCCAACCTAACCCGGAATGATCTCACCGCAAGCCCTTTAACTTAATTACAACTGCAAAGACCCTTTTTTCCAAATCAGGTTATATCCACAGCTTCCAGGGGGACATACTTCTGGGGGTGAGGGCCACCATTCAGCCCACTACAGTGTTGGAACCAAGGTTCCATGCCAGACAGTTTGGCTTGAAAGTTTGTGCTTCTAGCCTCAATGCCATAGACCCACTTATTTATAGGTTTGGGGTTTTTTTTGAGTTTTGTTGTTGTTCACAAGATTAGGATCATGCTATACTTACAAGGTGACCACTTTGAATGCTGGTTTTTGTTTCCAGACATCAGGGTAACAAGTAGAGAAGGCTGCTGGGGAGTCTCCATCTCTGGGGGTTTGTTTGTGTCCCCCTCGACAGGCCATGCTTTGCAGTCAGTAAAATGAGCTCATTAGCGATCTTGAGTCAGAGCTGAATGAACTTGAGTCAGTGGATAAACAGGCCACCGCTGGCAAGTGGGAATAATTGTTATCCTCACAGAGTGGCCAAGGTGTGTGAGCTTTGGGTGATCCCAGAGACAAATTCTTTCTTCTGAGTCTCCAAGAGGGCTTCTGGTACATTCTGGAACCATACCAAGGGAAAGAAGGGTGACCGTGCAGCTCTCCTGGAGACCCAGCCTCATTGCCTGTGAATCACTGACCTGAAACGTTGCACGGGACCTATATGCAGCCAGAAAAGCATGTGTTGGCATGAGTGTCAGCAACAGACTGAAGAAATGAATTGGCAAGAAGTCATTTAATTCCTCTTTATATGGTTGTAGAAATAATGACCTTTTCCCACACACCTCAAGTATTTTATAATATATTTTTTCATTACTCTTTCAAGTTTCCTATTAGGAAGATTGTGTGGAAGGCATGCTAAAATACTAACAGTCAAAGAGAGACCGTTCTTTTTAATCCACCATGAATTGTTCATAGACAGTATTTGTTATGTTTTCATAAAGTGTCCAAGAAGATAGTCAGTTTAAATTTTTTCTCACCACGTTATAGAAGCTGTGAATTACCAAATCATTTGGAACCAAATATTTTTGCCTCTTCTGCCTTTTTTTGGGGGGGGGTTGTTTTTTGGTTTTTTTAGTCGTTTCTCTGAAGTCATAGATCTTCTGTTTCACAAAATATACCCATCTTCCATTCAAATTGTAATGTGACCTTTCCACATTACCTTAGCCACCATTCAAGCCTGCCCATCTGGGACTGTGGGACCAAAAATGTCACTTTTAACTGGATGGGATACTTCCCTTAAGGTTTGTTGTTAAATAGTAGCGTTTCACGCTCTTTCTTCTTTTACTTAAGCAATTTGGAGAATTAAAAACACCAATAAAGTTTCTTTACCCCTGTCCTGGTTAGCATGGGGTGTCTATGGCTGTTCATACACACAGATGAATATCTATGTCTCAACAGGGAACGGCACTTCCCACATTGAAAACAGATTGTGTCCACACATTTGTTCACTGAACTGACGGTTGAGAATTTGGAAAGTTGAGATCCATTTTGCTATGGCAATAATAAATGATGTGGAGGTTTCTGGGCCAGCCCCTAAGAGCCTCCTAACTCATGGACTTTGTTAATAGGGCTCTGGCACCAGTGACTATTGGTTTTTTTAGCTTTTTATTTTATATTGGAGAATAGCTGGTTAACAATGTTGTATTAGTTTCAGGTGTAGAGCAAAGTGATTCAGTTATACATATACATGTACCTGTTCTTTGTAATAATGTTTCTATGGGAAAACAGATCCTGAGTTTTCACTTCAGGTTTTAACATCCTGTATCTTCATGAAAGCAAATTAAGAGCACCGAAGTCTCCTGACCTGGGTTCAAGTCCTGGCTTCCCCTCTTATGAAGTGTAACTTTCGACAACTTGCATGGCCTCACTAAGCCTCAATTTCCGCATCTGTAAAATGGGAAGATTAAAAGTATGTCTTGGTGTAGTTTTGAGAATTAAAGTGATCCGTATAAATACGTTCAGAACTGTATTTACAGAGTATGATGTGGTAAGCATGCTCAGTATTTTCGAGCTTTTATTGTGCTCGTCTCTGATTGCTGCAGAAATGGGGACTTCGGCCCCTTACCTTCCAGGGAGTGAGACCAAGCACTCCTGTACTGTCGGAGGTGGTCCTTGGAACCTGCGGTGCACACTCTGGCGGGGATGAGGGTGGGTGCTCTAAGGAGATGGGAAGGAGGGGGAAACGGGAAGTCGAGGGTGTGCAGGGCCAGGGCTGGTGAAGGAATGGATCAGATACGGGGGGGGGGGGCTGTGATTTGATAGGCCTGGGGCTGGGAGGGTTGCTGAGGCTGGGGGGGGCACAGCAGGGCACAGCGGATGGCCACCCCCTCCATTTCCCCTTTTGCTCCCATGCCGCCACCCTGGAGAGGGGCCAGAGGCATCCCAGCTCTGTGGCCTCGGGAGGTTTCCTCTCCCTCTTCCCTTTCTTTGTCCTCCCTTTTTGGCTTTCTTAGCGATGTTACAGAGCCCTCTGCTACTGGGTGACCGAGGACCAAGAGGAGGAAGTCAAAAGCTGTTACAGAGGCAGCGCAGGGGCTGCACAGCAGAGCTGAAGCCCCGGGCCCACTTGGAGGGGAGAGAATCCCCGCGGCAGCCTGGGTGGAACGAGTCCCCCCAGGAGGGGTGGAGAGAGATACTAGGGTGCATATATAGAGAACCTGTTGGGAAAAGAGCTTCTTTGTAATTTAGCCATCTTTTATTGAAATTACTATTTTGACATCCAACAAAATAGCAAATATCATGCCCATTTCTCAGATGACAGTTTGTGAAATGTATTCTATAAAATGCAATATGAAGACTAAAGTCCGAGCCAACAGCTTGGCTCAGAGAATTAAGAGAATTTCAGACCTGAAAGAAGCCTTGGAGGCCCTCTTGTCCTCCGTCATTGCACAAATGGGGAAACTGAGGCCCACAGATGACATGCTTATCACAGCCACATGGCTAGTTAGCAGTGGTCAGAACAAGAAGACAGGTGTCCTAGCTTCCAGAAAAATGCTTTATCCTGATAGATAGATGATAGATAGATAGATAGATAGATAGATAGATAGATAGATAGATAGATAGATAGATGATAGATGATAGATAGACAGACAAAGAAGGTATGTGCATGTGTATTTCTGTATTAGGAGGAGAGAAAAAAGAGGAAGTGGCAATAATGCAGTTTTACATTTCAATTCCAGGATATGCCAGGATTTCCAGTGCCGTCAGAAACTGAGGGATTTCAATGGCTCAGAATTAATAAGAGCTGTGTTAAAGTAGCCTGATTCCTGAGCCCTTTGGCCCTTTTCTGTGCTCCAGTCAGCCTGTTTAAATGCCTTACAGGCCACCTCAGCATAGCAGCTATAGGCGCTGAGAATGTTTCCTAGAACCGTGATCTCCAGCTGGAGGTTTGGCTGTAATGAAGCAAGCCTAGTGCCTTTCTGCTTCCTCCACAGAATCACGGTGTCACTGCAGGCATCCGAACTGGCTTCCATGTGATTCCTTTGCTGAAAAATTAGAACCGTGTCATTTGTCTACCTCAGAACCTTTTAGCAAAGATCACTGAGATACAATCTATAAAGTTTTTAGGTGGAAAACTCTATAAGCACGTAGCATCATTATTTAACATTATTAATGGTGATGGTAATTCTATGACAAAATTATATTTATTAGGCTTGCACTGCCACCATTATACCATTATCATTAATTATAATAATCTGAGAAATTGAGGAATTACACAGTATTGGTTTATCTTGTGACCAGATATTCTTCTATCTTTTGGCAAACCAGGGAGAGACATTCTTCTCGTAATGGTAAGAAATGCTAAAATTAAGCTGAGGTAGCCATCTGGGGATGGAGTGCAGCTCCCCACCGCCATCCTGCCTTTCTGGGCCCTCGGAGGAAGGCTGGGTGAGCGCCTCCAGGAAGACTTCTTTCCAAGGCTGCTCTGAAAATCTTTTCTCCAGAGGGCCCTTCCCTTGTCATAATTTGAGCATAACTTAAATGTATGTGGTGGAGATTTGCTCTCAAAGCGAGTGGCCTGAAAACTATTTTCCTTGCATTGCAATGAGTGTCTTTGTTTTCCACTCAGAAGAGATGTAAGACCTTTGACATCTTTGAGCTCTGTCTCTTTTTGTTCTGGAAAACCTTCATCCTTTCCCAGACAGGTGACACATCTCTTGTTGAACTCAAGTCACTTTAGTCTGCATGTCACTTGGATGGAGTTTTATTGTCCTTCCCAATTAGGGCTGCACTTTTAGTCATTCTAGCTCTCATAAGTGATTGAAAGACATCATTTTTTACCTATTCAGAAGGTGTCTACACTTAAGAATCTACAATGAGTAATTGAGTATCTTTGCTGTTTTCTGGGAAAATGTCTGAAAGAAAATAGAAAGGCAAGTAAAAATCTAATAGAATTTTATGGCCCTAATGGAATCCAGCCCCTTGGAATACCTCCCAGATTTCATGTTTAAAAAATTGTTTAATCAGTGGTTTACACTGGTCCATACTTGACCCAAAATATCTGCAAAGCCACAACCCAGTGCTAACTTAAGTTCCACCTTTACAGGCACTGGTATGCCATGAATGAACCAGCACTAAAAGCTTTTCCCAGTTTACAAGGAATTTAAGTTAATGAATGGAATGTTTAAGATTTTTCTCACATCCAGCATTCCTAAATCTTTGGCTTTCTTATACTTACCGTAATCTAGTAAAAAATGTCATTTTGTGCAAACTTAGAATGTTCAGTTTAGTTGTCTTAATTACTTCCAGTACTTGAAGTAGGTTCTAGACTCTCTACCACTCAAAAAACGTTGAGAATCACTTGCCATTGCCTCACCAAGTGTATGTCACAGATTCTCTTGGGGAGTTTTGATATTGCACCCCCTGGGAAGTTTTCAGTCTTTTCAAATAAAGGCAAATTACTCATAGGGAGTGATGCCAAAGTAATTTTGAATTTTCTGTATGAATTTGACTACTCTAGGTGCTGCATATAAGTGGAATCATACAGTATTTGTCCTTACGTGAGTGGCTAATTTCACTTAGCATGATGGCCCAAAGGTTCATCCATGTTGTAGCATTGTCAGAATTTCCTTCTAAGGCTGAGGAATATTCCATTGTATGTATAGACCACATTTGTTTATCCATTCATCTGTCAGTGGACACTGGCGTTGCTTCCACCTTTTGGCTGCTGTGAACATGGTGTACTGTTTTTTTCTTTTGCATGCCCTTCCCCCCTTGTCTTCTGCCTGTATTGTAGGCTTGTCACTGACATTGCTTAGTCCCACCGATAACAAGACCGAGGATATGACCACCAAACTGTATAAGCTAGGGATCATTTTGCTTCTTTTTTCTTGTCATTTTTTTCTTTTCTTAACTTTGCCTTTCTCTTCAAATTTGGCTTTGCATGGTAATGAATACATAGTCTGTCATTTGCCCCTGAGTCTATATATTTTTGTCCTTTGTTACACTTGGATGGGACTCCACTAGACCCTGACCCTTCAGAGGAATTGGATGAAAGAGCCAAGCAACTCATTTACTGAGTGCAAGACTTTAGGGTAGCTGGGACCTCCCCTGTGGTCCAGCGGCTAGGACCATGTGCTTCCACTGCTGGGGGCGTGGGCCCTATCCCTAGTCAGGGAGCTAAGGTCCCACAGGCTGTGCGGTGCAGCCAAAAAATAAAAATAAACAATAAACTCGCAATTGCACAACATTGTGAATCAACTATACTTCAATTAAAACAGAGACATCAGGGTAGGTGTGTGAGGCAGCGCAGGAGGTGAGGCTGGAGGGAGAATGCGTAACAGGATAGAGGATTGTTTCCCAACTTCAAGGAGCTTTTAATTTGCAGATATTTGTTACTTTAAATTATTTGGAAATTTTAGTGTCAGATTCATTAATATGTCTGGGACAAATTTGTCTCCCACTTCACTGCCTTCCAACTCAGGACATTTGGCAATGACTGGAGACTTTTTTTTTTTTTTTTTTGGCTGCGTTGGGTCTTCGTTGCTGCACGCGGGCTTTCTCTAGTTGTGGTGAGCGGGGGCTACTCTTCGTTGCAGTGCGCGGGTTTCTCATTGCAGTGGCTTCTCCTGTTGTGGAGCACGGGCTCTAGGTGCGCAGGCTTCAGTAGTTGTGGCTCGTGGACTCAGTAGTCGTGGCTTGCGGGCTCTAGAGCACAGGCTCAGTAGTTGTGGCGCACGGGCTCAGTAGTTGTGGCGCACAGGCTTAGTTGCTCCGTGGCATGTGGGATCTTCCCGAACTAGGGCTGGAACCCGTGTCCCCTGCATTGGCAGGCGGATTCCTAACCACTGCGCCACCAGGGAAGCCCAGGAGACATTTTTGATTGTTACAGTTGGTAAGGGCGTGCTACTAGTATCTAGCGGAGACCAGAGATGCTGCTAAACGTCTCACAAAGCACAGGACAGCCCCCCCCCAAAACAAAGAATTACCTGGCAAAAGTGTCAGTATTGCCAAGGTTGAGAAAGCTTGCTGTGTGTAACATTATCTAATTTAATATTGATTAATAACCAGGTAATGAACATAAAAAGACAAATCATTTCCCTAAGGAAAACTTCCTTATGGTAATGCAATAACTTGAAATCAAGCTAGCGTTTTCCTCCTGTAATTTTAATTATTTGCTAATCCAGGAAGTAAGATTTTAAATACTTGAGAGGAATTTTGATATCTAGCAAAAATTTCCTAGTAAAAATTTCATTTCAGAAACATAACTTAGCATTTACCATATTGACAATTAATACGTATTTGAAAAAGAAGAAAACATTAGCATAAGTAATAAACTTTCCTTGGTTTTGAAAGGCATTGTATGATTGCCCCCTGCATTTTACTCTCTCGACTGCCTTATTTAGACTAGCACCATATTTAGATCTTAGCTCCTATACAGATGTCTTGTGAAGTAGTGCTATCAGCCCTAAAGGATGTTTTGCAGCATTCATTTAAAATATTCCATGGATAACCCACTTGCACAGCGTATAACATTAGAAGTATAAACAATCTGCCCTTCCATAAAATGGAACTTTAACAAATGGAATGGGTTGAAAAGAGAATCATTTGGAGATGCACAGACACCATGCCTGTGGGACATCAAAATGCCTGAGACCCAGTCACTGTCTGTACTTCCGCACCAATCTCTGAAATGCCAGGGAGGATACCACGGAGCCATTGACTGGGAGGTCACCTTGGGAATGAGCCACTGGGGCACACTTTTGAGTGCTCCCCCGACTAAACAAGCCTTGCCTAGGTTTGTACCAAGAATAAGTTTACCCTTATCACCAGTCTCCTGCCTTTTGTATACCTTCAGTGCTGAGCATGAAAGTTGATGTTCATGGTAAGAATCCTGAACTTCTTTCTTAATCACCAAGGAAAGAACACATCCTGTGTTTCACTTACCTGGTCCTATTGCACAGGTTATCATGAGAGAGCCTTCCTGAACACAGACGTGGATTGATCTGCAGGCATCCGAATCACAAGCTTCCATGCTTTTCTGTTCCAGGACATGGGAAGAAGGCAAGGTGCTCATCTTTGACGACTCCTTTGAGCATGAGGTGTGGCAGGATGCCACGTCTTTCCGGCTGATCTTCATCGTGGACGTGTGGCACCCCGAGCTGACACCCCATCAGAGACGCAGCCTTCCTGCGATTTAGCGTTTTGTGCAGGCTCAGGACACGCTGGAGAGAGGCTGCCTTTCTGGTTCAGTCACCTTGGATGTGGGCATAGACGTTCAAACACCACAGCCCTTAATTCCCTTGATTTGCAGCCTGAAAACTTCTAAACCTCCGAGGGTTGGATGACACTAAAGGGAATATATGCCTCGCTGCAAATCTTTTAGGAAATACCTGCGGTATTTCATCCATGACAGCCCCCATCTGATGCCTGTATTCCTGGTGAACCCATGATAGCTTCTACCTTGCCGGCCAAAGATATTTTTTCCACTTAGAATAGGCGAAATCAGTGTAAATGAGAGTATATGTAGAAACTGTGAATGGATTGCTTTAGTTTGTAATTTTTCTATGCAATTATATTTTTCTAGGGTAGCAGGATGATTTTGTCATCACACACTGCTACTTTTTTGTTGAGTTTAATGACAAGCTGTATAAACGCTTTAGTTCTGCTTAATCATAACTTTCCTGGTGAACTCAGACGTCCCTCTTTTCATTATTTTTAGTAAAAGGCACTTATATGAAAAAAAGATTCTATTTTCCTAATACAAAGGAGGAAGACATAATTATGCCAATGTCTCATGAACCGTACTACTCCCTACCCATTGAGTCTCTTTGCTTTTTTGTCATCATTGAGAGCTGGTATCTTAATTTCTCTCCTTGCTATGTGAATGGTGGAGATACTGTCAAAATGGTATTTCTTTCTAAGAGGAACTTTTTACACTGAAGAAGGACTTGGAGTCATTTTATAATGAGTTATAACAATGACACATGTAAATTTTTTTAATGTCAACCACTAGGCATTAGAAAAAAAAAAGTAAAATTTCTCCAAGTGAAAATTTTCTCTTGGGATCAGGTAGATAGGGGGCTGCTAGGACACCTGGCTCCTGGTCTCTTTGCATCTATGAAACAGGGCTGGAATCCGGAGTGTTTTCTATTGTGGATCCTTGTGAGTGATGAGGTCGTTGAAAGGATTCCCATCACAATTTTGTAAAATTATGAAGGATGGCAGAGTGGAAGACCAAGAATGCCAGGATCTCTGTCTTGCGTGTAGGATGTAAAAATTGCTTTCCTCTTTGAAATTGTTTGGAAGACTCTGACATCTCCCTGGCTTAAGAAACTTCTGCCATTTAAGCTTCACTTTGAGATGGCAATTATTATTGATAGTTTAGCTTTAAAATTTCCTACTGCGTGGAAAGAACAGTTGCCTACTCGTTCCAAAGATGACCACGTCATTAATTTAGTGGAACATTAATGCATTAAATTTTGCGTTTTTTAAATCCAAGCTAACTAGAAATGTTAGCTATAAGAATGTAATGATATTCATGCACTGAATTTTAAGCCAATATGAACAAAAATGCTGGAGAAATGACACATAGGTTACCAGATTTCATTCGCAGGTAGAAAAAACACTTGTGCTTTCTTTTCCATTGAAGGACAAAGAAGGATGCTTTCTTTATCTTATTTAGAAAACATTCTTTAATATTGAAATGAACCCCCTTTGCTTGTCTTTAAGGACTTCAGCTTCCAGTCAAAGAGTTTGTAAAATATTTGCCCTCTTTCCTTCTGTTTCGCCAATGTTGAAAAATCTCACTAAAATAGATGAAGAAGCATGTGAGGAAAAATATCAAAATTAATTACCGAAATCCAGAAGAAAAAGCAAACTCTTGAAAAATAAAAAAGCGTTTGTGTCCTTCAGTATTTATTGAACAGAAGAAATGACTGACAAAGAACAATACAATCTAGTGTTCATGTGGTAACATTTCATGTCACTTACTGAATTTGGTTCTTGTATGTATATTGCATACACATAAAGAAATTCAAAGTATAAGTTGTCACTGTTGAACCATCATCTTAGATTCATGTAATGAAATCATGGAATAGAGTAAAAACTAGCGGTTAACTTAGTAATTATAGTATGGTATTTAAAATCGGGTCACTACAGGAGGATTCTAAATATTGCCGATTGGAAAGCCAGAACTATTACTGCTGCAGAATGTTGGCAATAATAGACTCCAGTAGCATTTGAAATACTGGATCCCACAACTATTTTATAAACTCAAGTAATAAAATTTGTTTTCTAATTTGCTTTAATTCTTCATCTTTCTTCCCTATGTTGTGGTATATAAGAAAAGTGTTTCAGTCATTGCATTGGTAGAATTATTTCAGTGTTATTTTTTTGTTATTTGAAATGTCTACACAAAATGAATTGGTTTTATTTATACTGTGATGCAGTTGGTTGAGAAATATTTTAAATTTTCTTTCAATTTTATTTCAAGGGTGGAATACAAAAATCACTTCTGTTATTATTTTCTACCAGTAGAAAAAAACTAAAACACTAGATCCATTGAGAAAGAGATGTAATAAATGATAAAGATTAGTATCTATCGAGGGTGATTATGGCCAGTTGAATCTCCTCTTTCCTTTGAATTTTTTAGCCAACAAATTAACCCTCCCAAGTACCTAATGTGTAAAATCATGTTTTACTGCTCATAATCAACTAAAATATTTTTTATTTGACATTGAGCACCAACTGGTCATACTAATGAAGGCCCATGTCATGCAGATGGCTGGGAGAATAAGAGATAGCTAAAAACATACACCTGGTTTTGGGAAACATGGCACAAGTAAGGATATCATATCTTATGATATCTGCTTATTTTTTATCTAATTTCCTTTGAATGGATAGCTGGGGACTCCATTTCTAAGGATAATAAACAAAGAAATAAAGTGATCTTTGGCATTTCATCCTGCATTCCTGGTCTTCTCTTATTTTCAGTTCTTTCATATTTTACCATCCTTAAGGGTCTTCCTCCATGATTGATACCTACCCTCTCAGCAACAGCCAGGCCCTTTCTCCACACCTTTAACTGGTTGCAAGAGGAGGTGAGGGGACGTGGGGGCGGTGTGATGCTTTTGTAGCACTTTTCTTTTCTGTAGTGACCCAAGTGAGGCAACTTGAATGGATTCATTAATCACTGACATGTATTTTCAATGAGAACCGCCCACCCTCTAGAGACACACATACCCTGTGGGAAGTCACACTGCTAAGATGAAATAGTCATCTTTCAGTTTGTGTCTTTGTTTAAAATTAGTTCTTTATAATCAGCTGGTGGCCTGATCAAAGATGTGATATCAAAATCATTTTTGCAGGATATCAAAAAAAAAAAAAAAAAAAATCAAGCTCTGCAAATAGCCAGACCTATGAGAACGTGCTCTTAGGCTGAACAATTTGAAATTTGATGCTGGTGATGAGGTCAAAGAAAATATTTCAATATAGGAATGGAAATCACTGGGGATACTATTGTCTTGGGGCTTTGCACTACATTAAACTTGACAATTGTGTCTGCACAGTTTAATTCTTATGTACCTACTTGGAAATGCACTTAATCTTAAATTGCAAAAACTGGAGAGAGTCTCTGCAAAGCCTCAGGAAAATCCTTATCCTAATGAAGTGTGTGCATCAAATTTAGTTTTTCTCTTTTCAATTCACTTAATACTATAAATATGGGATGGGGGGAATCTTGTTTCCATAACTGCCTTGCTGCATCCTCCAATTCCCTCATTGAAAAAAAAAGCATCTGTCAAGTCTTTGTTCAACTTTGGCTGCTTAGACCAATGGCTGGTGACAGTCATTACTGGGTGGCAGGAGAGGAGGCCCTTGTGTCGAGCCGAACACACACATTGTGGGGTCAGTTGCACGTGTGCTTCCTGGTGGCTGATACCACTGAGGGCTGGCGATGTCGGGAGCACGGGGTGGCTCAGGGTTCAGTCCAGAGCCAGGAGTGGCTGAGTGTTCTCATTCTCTCCCTTGTCCTCGTGTTTCAGGGTCCCAGCTTCTACCACAGACTGAGATCTAATAACAGGGGAAGGAGAAAGATATGATTACAAATAAGTCACGGTGTCAGCCATTTTGGAATCTTGGAGGGCATTCAGACTTTATGTCCCCCTTATTAACCAAGACACTCAAAATAACTACATAACTTCTCCCCCCTTTTGTATCTCTGTTTTCCTTGCTTTTGTGTCTTCTACACCACATTTTTAGGGAGCGAGGCATCTTGGAATCTTCTTTGCAGAAATCTCTTCTTTTGGTACAATGAACACGTTTTCTAGCCACAACCCTGGCCCCTTGTCTAAACATTCTGTGGATCTTGAGATGTATAAAGTCTCATAAATTTTGTTGGATTTTTAATGTCTCAAAGTATTTTTGAGAGCCTTTGTTTCTCAAGGTCATAGGAAACTATCATGTATGATGTTAAGACCATGAGATTTGGAATCAGATGGTAAATGTATTCTTGACCCCTTACTGACTGAGGAGTCTTGGGGGAGTTCTTAGAGCCCTGGACCTTTATTGTCTCACCTGTAAAGCAGAGCTGTTACCTACCTTCCAGAGTTGTTGAGAAGGACTAAAACTGGTACTGTACCTAAAGCACTTGACATGTGGTTGTCGTCAAAATCTGTGGAGCAGTCTGCTATCACCATTATTGCAATAATGGCAGTGGTCTTAGTTTCTGGTGTGTCCTTTTATACTAGAGTAATAACAATTTCCTGTGTTTATAACATGGAGTGAAACTGAAATTATTTTCTAGCTTTATAGAGAGAAGATTATATAAGAGCTATGTACACAGTAGACATTCAATAAACGTTCACATACTAAAAAAAGAAAAAGCCATTCAAAACATTAAGAAAATGGTTGAACTGGGTTGTTCAAGTAAGCAAGATTTACATATATGTGCAGTAAATGGTTAACTCGGTAGGCCTGAGTTGCCCAAACCCTCCACATTCCAAAAGTCTTCAGGACTGTCCCTTGACTGGTTCTTTTGAACCCTTGGAGTATCCTGACTGATAAAGTGTCTTTGTATGCCTGAGACTTTGGGCCATGCCTCAATGGTTTATGCAAACAATGTGATTTATGGTGTATGCCTATTTTTGTATGCCTGAGCTTTCGGTCACACCCTGTCAGTTGGACCTCTTGTTGGGGAAGGTGGAGGAGTTGAAGACCGAGTGGCTAAGGTCAGTCACACATGCTCTGCGTGCCTATGTGACGGACCCCCCCCCCCAATAAAACCCAAAACCCTGGGCATCAAGGCATGGGGGAGTTTCCCTGGTTGGTGACACTGTGCGTGTGTTGTCACACGTCATTGCTGAGAGAACTGAGCTCTCTCTGTGTGACTGCACGGGCGGAAAACTGGAAGCTTGCAGCTGGTCCAGTGTGCCTGGACTCCACCCACCCAGTGCACCTTTTTCCTTTGCTGGTTTTAATCTGTATCCTTGTGCTGTAAGAAACCTTGACTGTGAGTGTAACTACATTTCCGGGTCCTGTGAGTCCCTCTAGCAAATTATCAAATCTGAGGATCCCAAACACAGTATATAATAACACTAATATTTGCTGTCTGTGCACCTGGTATAGTTGTAACTTCTTTACTTGCATTAAGTTACTTCATTTTCATACCTCTAAGGAGTGATGCTATTATTGCTTCCATCTGGGTGGTGGGAAAAACTAAGGGACAAAAAAAATCAAGTAACCTAGGAAAGGCTGCACAAATAGAGAATAGAGAACAGGACAGGTTTATCACCCTCACAGTGTTCCTGGGTCTACCTAACACTGCAGAGATTTTTAGCTACTCTAAATGTCAATCTCATCAAACAGTCCAACTTTAGGTACCAAGTCTAACCTTTGAAAATGAAATGGATTCGTTTGCTCCTGGGACAGGGCAGAGAAGCCCCAGGTAGCAGTGTAGTTCAGCTCTTTTACACCTTGCCTACATATTTCTCTCTTTGCTTTTAACTAAGGCCTGGTGTGTGTGTATGTGTGTGTGTGTGTGTGTGTGCACGCACACACGCTTGGGGGGGGGGGTGGGTAATAGATTTATATAAGAAGAAGAAAAGCTGAAAACCCAGAAGGCATTAAAACAAACTGAAAAACAGAGGAGTAGAACTGCCCACACAGGCCACTCCATCCAGCACCTTGGACAGCTGCCTAACTGCTTTGCCCTTCAGGCCCTGGTGAAGATGAAGGATATTCAAGGCCGGTCCTTTATTATTGAACTGTATTCCTCTACCTTCATGCCAGTTGGCTTTGTTTTACAACATGGCAAGAGAATCACAGCCACAGAGTTAGAAGGGACCTTGGCAACCCACTAGATTAACCCACTAGGACATATTCAGTCAGGGGCCATGCAGCTTCTTGTTGAATATATCTGACTTAAGAAATCTACTCGTCCATGCTCCTAAAGGAGGAGCTCTGCTAGAAAGTTCTTTCTTACACTGAACTAAAACCTGTCTTTTTGCAAGTTCTATATACTGCTTCTGGTTTCATCTGCTGGAGCCACCAGAGTATGTGTAATCCATCTGGTCCACATAACAGCCCTTTAAGTATTTCTCTAGTGCTCTCCAGCCCTCTCTCTGCCCGCACTAAAACTAACCAAATTCTTCTTGAGCCAAGGTTTCTAAAATTACCACTCTCCTGCATCTCTTCATCAACTGGTTGCCCTCAGGATGTCACCTCAAAATGGAATGAAATTATTGCTTCCTTTTTTCTTCTTCTTTTTTTGTATGCTTCTATTGAAGCATAGAAAATGCACCTAGAATTGCGTTAACCTTTCTGGCACTCACGTAATAAAGCCGAGGGAAATCTTAGCTATATTTACACATGCTGCCGTTAAGTCGTTTCTCCCCCATCTTGAAAGTGCGTGGTTGAGTATTTCATCTTTTTTAATTTGGCTCATATTACCACTGTATCTCTATCCTTTTGGATCTAGAAATTTGTTATCCATCTAAATTATTGTCTGTGATTTTCACGAGTATTGGATTTGTTTCCAAACTTTCCCTTCCCCTATTTTGGGAGCCACTATGGGAAAAAAAAAAATCAACAAATTCTCAGATATTGAACTTTCAATCAACAGTCACTGATTTCCACGCACTCATGGTAAGAAATGCTTGTGAATGTCTTCTGCTATATGCCAGGGACTGTTGGAAAATGTTCAGAACCCCTCATTCTTCAGTGGAAATATTGCTTCAGTTACCCAGTCATAAACGCACAGATAGGTATGGGATTACTGTGATAGGCACCCTGAGAACAGGGCATTTGGGGGAGGGGAGGCATTAGCTGTAGAAGGAAAGGAAGGAAGGAAAAAGTTTCATTCACACAGTGACATCATTCACAGTCCTTATTCAGGTGACTCTTCCCTCTACTTGGCATCAAATTTGGATCTAGCTGGAATTTTTTAATACCCACACTGACAGCAGGGACACAGAATGCTAGTTTTGTTATCTCAGCCAATAAACTGTTTGTCTTGGGTGAGTGGTGAGTAGCAACTGAACAGTTCTGAGGCACTGAGCATGAGGAACCAAACATACCATTTTTTCCCCTTGTTTGCTTTTTCCCTGATGAGAAGGAGACCATAGCCTCCCTACTTTCAGCATGATGTAATTCCATTTACCTGGTCACACAATGAACATTTGATATAAGGAACACACTCATTATGAAGTGCTTGAAATTCACGGGAAAAACAGAAAGCATATGTTGCTGTTTTCAAAATCTAGTATAAATAAAGCAAAGAGAAACACCTTTCTTAAGTCTTGCCCTCAGTCCATATAGCTGAGTCACAGTACTCTCTGGGAAGACCGATCCACTGCTCACTGATAGAAATGTCACCAGCACTTGTAAACAGAGGGCTCAGGAATTGTGCATTAACTGGAGGAGCCACTTGCCTTGTGACTTTGTTGCCCAGACCACGCTCAGTGGTAATCCCTCCATTTGGTGGCTTTGCCTTCTCCCAAGAAGATTAACACTTCTGCTAAAATAAACATTTCAGACTTTTCTCTTGGGTCCTCTTTCCAACACTGAAAGCCAGCTTAACCCCAAGGGCAAGCAGGGGAGTTATTTGAGCTATCTCAGCCATCATTATCTCAGTGGTATAGCAGACTACCCTAACAAAGGCTTCATTCTTGCCTTGATAGCCACATTTTGTTTTCCTGCTATTATTATCTCCTCTCTCTCTCTCTCCCCCCACCCCATTCCCTCTACCTTTCTTCTTTCTACCTTCCCCTTTTCCTCTCCAAAATTTGGAACTTTCTCCACTGCTTGTCTTCAAGCATCAATAGCCATGGTTTAATTTTTACTGATTCCAAAGGCAATGAAATTCCAAAAAGAACAAGATAAAGACGGAAAATGTTCACCATGAGCTAGTCCATTCTGCATAGACTTACAGTTGAACTAAGAGTTCTGTTCTCAGTCAGAGGTTTATTTGCAGAACTTCATTTAACTACCTTATCTCAACAGCTATCACCACATATTCTTCTTACTAATGAACTGCCATTGCCTGGCTTGGGCTTTGTGGACCCCAAATAAGGGCACAGGAACTCCACCCTTCAACCCCAGACATTCACCAAGAGTCACTGAAGGCCAGGGCTGTAAGGAGCCTCAGAGGCAATTTAATCAAACTCTCATTCAACTCAGGTCCTCCCCATTTCTTTTCCAGGGACCAACCTTGTCACTTCATCAGGAAGTATTCCATACTTCTGGTTTTATTTCTTAAAGTTAGTGATGAGCTTGGTTTTGTGGAATAGTGCAGAACTGCCTAATATCTTAGTGAACCTGTATAAGAACTTCTAAACAGAAAGAGTGGGGGGGGGGGGTTTAAAGATATTTTTAAAGATGCCTTTAAGTAATTCTGTTTAACCTCTATTTCTCCCTGTAAGTTCAATTATCAAGGCAGTTCCCTCAGGAGCTCCTTACTGGGCTTGAATGATGGCTCCACTGCTGGCTTTGTGATCTTGGGCAAATTCGACCCCCTCATGTGTAAAATGGAAATAGGATAGTGCCCACATCATGGGACATGGGGGTAATGAGAATTAGATGAATTACAGCAAGTAAGGTGTCTAGCCCAGTGTCAGCTTGGTGTATGTGCTCCTACATTTTTAGCTCTTGTTAATTCTTCCGCATTTACCGATAAGAAAATTAAGGCCTGGAATATTTAGTTCATTTACACATTGAGTCACAAAGCATGAATTCAACTCCAAGTTCCCATAGCCTCATGATTAAACTTACAAGAGAAAATTGTGTGTCCTGCTTGATGTGTCAGGTAACCTGACACTAAATGCAGACTAAGATTTGAGAATGGATCCAGACTAATATTTTAAAATTTCAAAATAAGTGATGCGACAGTTCCACATGAAAGCTAACCTTATTATTTTACTTTATATCCTATAATTTTCAGAAGTAACACAGAAGTTCCCATCTGATTAACAATTATTTATGTAGCTTTCAGCACATCTATTTGTAATTGTTTTCCACTATGTTAAGCAATACGGGGTTTCCTTCTACTATAATGCCTTTGATAATGTCCTTGATAAGGAGTCTTAAGTTATAGTTGTAAGACATGTATTCTTCTGTCCAGCTACCAAACTCTTCAGTATTAGAATCATACTTTCAGGCAACATGAAACAATTAATATTTACTGAACTAGTAAATAAATCATGAATCATAAATCAACAAAGCACTTTAACAAAAGGTAAACCTAAGTATTTTTCATGTCAGCAAAGCTTTTCTCTATCAAAGTAAAGAAATAAAAAATAAACCTCCCTCTACTTTGACAATATAGTTAGCCACGACTTACTGAAATATAAAGATACCAATCCAAGAAAAATAAATATTCTATTGCTTTTTAAGCGAACTATTTTTAGAGTGAGCCAGACATTCAATTCAGGTCTTGCCTATTGCACTATAACTCAAATTTAAATGTATAACATATTTCTATTTAACCATGATGGGTACCGATCTTATAGCAAGGAGGAGAGAGCCAAGAGAAAATGCGTGCACCTTCAGAAAGGATGAAATTGGGCTCACATGTACCTAGGACTAGAGCAGCTCTGTCCAACACAGAGCCCTAACCACATGTGGCCATTGAGGACTTGAAACTGGGCCAGTCTGAGTTGAGATGGGCTATAAAGATAATGTATACATGGGATTTCAAAGACAGTATGGAAAAAAAAGAATGTAAAATATCTCACTAATACTTTTAAAAGTATATTGAAATTATAATTTTGTATACATGGGGTTAAAACATATTAAAATTAATTTCACTTGTTTCTCTTTACTTTTGTCACGTGGCTCCAAGACAACTTAAAATTCCATGTATGGCTCACATTATATTTCCATTGGACAGCAATGTTATTTAAGACGTCATTCCCTCCATCACACTTGTGGCTAAGCCAGAGTAATATACTAATCCTCATTTAGAAATTCACAGTCATCCCAAAGGACCACAGCAACAACATTATGATCTGTCATTGCCAATATTCACTGTGCTGAGTTATTTTCCATGTGTTAACTCATGTAATCCTCACATTGACACACACAAAGCCCCAGGTGACAGGAGAGCTGCTTTCTGAGTATCACCGTCGTTGCTTGAATTCTAAATAGAAAGAAACTTCATCAGTCTAGATTCCATTAATTTGTTATCCTTTAGATGAGGGTGAACACATACCATTATTTTTTTTTTTTCTCTAAATGAATAAATAATAGAACACATACCATTATTTTATCTCTAAATGAATAAATAATAGGAAAAGACTTTAGGAGGAAATTTAACCTACTTGAAGTGAAAGAAATAAGTTCTTTCTGAACATATAGCAAAATTAATATTAACTTTGTGTTACCACTACAGATGTTTTTTGCTGTTCATTGTAAGGGTCCTTGGAGAGCTGAGCTGATGGAAGAGAACTAGGCTGGGAGTTCCGTGCCTCTTCTCATCACCCCTGTCACTAACTTGCTGTCACTAACTAGGACTCCACGGAGCACCTCACTTGGCTTCTGTGATCCCACATTTTTCAACCGTAAAATGATCTCAGACAAAGTGCTATTTTTAACCCCAAGATTTCATGAAGTCTACGAGACTGGGTTAAATCACCCATTAGTTCTTGAAAATAATTAGACTTCATTTTTCAAAGTTCTACAATTCAGACTTTAAGCTGATTTGCTCAGATAGTCCAAGTTCCTCTCTATCTCAGCATTTGTCTTTACCTCCTTCTAGAAAAGCATAACAATACTAAAAATGACAAAATTTAGCAGGACCTGGAAAGCCTTTCCTGAAGTTTGTGTATGCCCAATACATTTAGATTTCATGAGTCAAAAAGATTTACCTTTTAAAAATATTTTTATTTCCGTAAGCTTCTAAATTTTGAATTCAGAGCTGCCAGGTGCTACTTAATAACTATTTTCCTGTGTCATTGTAAAGCATTTTAGTCTATTTAAAGTAACTTATTGCTACATGTCTGCAGGTCACAGTTTCCTGCTGCAGAGTAGCTCCCATCTGATCTGGAGCCACCAAGGGTTTTCCAGTGTGCAGAAAAATTCCAGTTGGCACTCAGCAAATCTTGCTTGTCACATCTGAAATCAGTTTCAGAATGTTTTGGAAAGGAAGGTTTCAACACACACTTTAATTGGATATTTTTAGAGTTATCACCTACAGGAGAGTTTCCCATCCCCGAGGCTGGTTATTATAATTATTGTCATCATCTCATCATGGCCATCAGCAATAGCAACCACAGCATTTATTGGGTACTTATTTCATGCCAGGTTCTGCACTAATTATTTAGCCTGCATTATCTTTATTTAAACCTCACAATAATTTTCTGAGGTGAATATTGGTTTGTTTTTGAAATATAGTTGATTTACAATGTTGTGTTAGATTCAGGTGTACAGCACAGTGATTCAGTATATATATGTGTGTATATATATATATATATTCTTTTTCAGATTCTTTTCCCTTATAGGTTACTACAAAATATTGATCATATCTTCCTGTGCTATACAGTAGGTCCTTGTTGGTTATCTATTTTATATATAGTAGTGTGTATATGTTAATCCCAGCCTCCTAATTTATCCCAACCCCTGGTCCTTTCCCCTTTGGTAACCATAAATTTGTTTTCTATGTCTGTGAGTCTGTTTCTGTTTTGCAAATAAATCCATTTGTATCATATTTTACATTCCACATATAAGTGATACCATATGATATTTGTCTGTCTCTGTCTGACTTACTTCACTTAGTATGATAATCTCTAGGTCCATTCATGTTGCTACACATTATGTTATTTCATTCTTTTTTATGGCTGAGTAGTATTCCATTGTGTATACTACATCTTCTTTATCCATTCATCTGTTGATGGACATTTAGGTTGCTTCAGGTCTTAGCTATTGTAAATAGTGCTTCTTTGAACATTGGGGTGCATGTATCTTTTCAAATTAGAGTTTCTCCAGATATATGCACAGAAGTGGGACTGCTGGATCATATGGTAACTCTATTTTTAGTTTTTTAAGGAACCTCCGGTATAGCCATAGTGGCTCCACCAACTTACATTCCCACCAACAGTGTAGGAAGGTTCCCTTTTCTCCACTGAGGTGAGTATTGTTAATTCTGCTTTGCAGATCAGGAAACTGAGCCTTGGAAAAGTTAATTAATTTGCTCAAGTTCCCACAGTTAGTTGTGGAACTAGAATCTGAACCCAAATATGACTCTATAACCCACATTCTTAAACACTATGCTATACTGTACAAGAAATACCTACAACTTGGTAAGAAACCAAAGGATATTAACATATATCCAGAACTGTTAATATTCAAGTTCTCAGAGAAGCATTTCTTCTGTTGGCATCGATGAAGCCAGTGGTTAACAAAATCATCTATTATGTATTAAAACTTTATTTTGGGCACAGTGATGAAATCAGAAAAGAAAATAGCAGAACTTCATTCAGGAAAAAAAAAGTGTTCTAATAATTACATGTTGTACAATCGTATCTTCATCTGTAATGACCAGCAAAGAATTTAATAACACTTCAAGATCCTTTCTTTTAAATGTACAGCATTCACCCAAATACCTGGGAACAGCTCTACAGAACTGGAATCAGCCAACATGGAAAGTCGATTAGGATGGAGAAAGGGAGCAGATAAGATTATCTGAGAACAGAGCTCAGCTGCCAGAAGACAAATCAGGCCAGGAACTTGGAGATGAGGAGGAAGGAATGAAAGAAAAGACCAAGAAAGGCCATGGTGGAAACTGGCAGCTCCAATTGGACGTTCCGCTTAATTTATTTGCAGACCGGTTTATTGCTCTTTATGAAACAATGCATTCCTGTCATATTAACTCACAGTTTTTCACCGGTACAATGAGGACAGGATATTACCACATTCTCTAGAGAGCTATGAGAGATAAAAGATACAATAAAGTGCTTGGAGCTCTTTCAAGGAGAAATTATTTCAATTGGAAAGACATCATTTTACCAACACTTCTCTGAATATGATCTTCTGAGTATGAACAGCTGATAGTCTTTCTGATAACAGAGGCAGCCCTTGCCTGCCCTCTTGAAGAAAACCAAGGAAAAGAATGCAATTTAGAAAATAGATATAGAGAAGAGGATTATTTAGTTATAAATATATTCTTAATTTTACCAAGCGATTTCCCAAAGCATTCCTTTAGGCAGAGTCACCCTAGTGCTCCTGAGGATGAGAGCATTCAAGGTCACAATTAGCGTGTGTTATGTTCAAACCTTTCCGAGGAACCCCAGGCAGCAGAGTGAGGTCTGCAGATGTCCTAGGGCCAGTCTGTAGCTGAACCAGATGACTGTCCTTGCCATGAGCTCACATTCTGTGTGTGTGCAGGTTTCCAAAATTTTGAGACACAGAATGCATTGCTATAGATACTCCGATGTGGATTCAGGTGTCCTGAGATGGTCAGAGGATGGTTCAAATAATACATTTTCAACATGCAGATATTTCTGGAGAGTTTTTTTATACTACCAATCATATCTTAAAATAGCAACACAGGGGACTTCCCTGGTGGCACAGTGGTTGAGAATCTGCCTGCCAGTGCAGGGGACACAGGTTCGAGCCCTGGTCTGGGAGGATCCCACATGCCGCGGAGCAACTAGGCCCGTGAGCCACAATTACTGAGCCTGCACGTCTGGAGCCTGTGCTCCTCAACAAGAGAGGCCGCGATAGTGAGAGGCCCGCGTGCCGCGATGAAGAGTGGCCCCCGCTTGCCGCAACTAGAGAAAGCCCTCGCACAGAAACGAAGACCCAACACAGCCATAAATAAATAAATAAATAAATAAATAAATAAATAAATAAATAAATAAATAAATAAATAAAATAGCAACACAGCAAACGGCTACAGGTGCTGGCGCCACCTGCTTTGAATGCACGCGTCTTTCACTAGAATTAGACGGGCACAAGGAGCCGCCTGGCACTTTCAGAGCATCCCTAGTTTTTCCTAATTATTCCTCTCCCTGTGAAATGGGTGGTGCACAGCCTCAGTGGAGTTCCTTTGCTAGAACTAGAATATGGTGTTCTGAAGCAGGTAGAGAAATGCCAGAAGCTGCCACCAGCTGAGACCATGAGGATGGCTCATGCCACCTGAGTTTGAAAAGGATGGCTAGGGTTCTCGACAAAAACTACCTTCTGTAAGTCTGTTTTTGAGTCAGATGACTTAAATGGATCTAAATGACAGGACGTTAACGGATCTTCTTTGATAGCACTACATTAGCCTGAATATCAATTTTCTTCCAGAGTAGCTGTAGCCTCCCCACTCAGAATGTGGTTTGGGGACAGCACAGTACATGAAAGTGTGACAGAGTAAGTTGCTTTTCAACTGTGTCTTAAAGACAGGGTACAATCCGGGCTGGCAGGAACAGGAACAGACATCCAAGACAGCTGCAGTGCTTTGCGCAAAGGCAAATGCCCCGAAAAGGTGCTCTATAAGCCCCAGTGGAAGGAAGGAAAGAGAAGGAAGAAAGGAGGGAGGGAGGAAGGAATACGCAAAAGTGTGAGAACAGATGTGAAAAAGGAGACACAGCATTGGGCTTGGAATGAAGAGAACTGAATTTACAATATTTTGCCACCTACCAGCCCTGTGATCTGGGCTAAATCATTTAACCTCCGTGGGCTTCAGCTACTTGATCTATAGCATGGGGATAATAATCTATTTTTATTAATTTTAATGTATTAAAATTCTCTCTCTATTTTTAAACATACCTATTTTTAAAAAATTCTCAAAACCTGAAAGGCTCAATTTTTCAACAACCCTTGGAATAAGTCCAGGAACATCTGTATCCAGTCTGGCATGTGGGGAAATAGTCCAGCCTAGGGCCTTGCCACTTAAAGTGTGGTCCCCAGACTAGCAGCACATGCACCACCTGGGAGCTGATGAGAAATGCAGATTCTCAGGCCCACCCCAGACCCACTGAATCAGAATCTGCATTTTAACAAGATCCCGGTGCTTTGGACGCACATTACAATTTTCAAAGCATTGCTCTGGAGCTGTCACTACCTGGCTAAATAATTGTGGGGCAGTAAGAAACCTTCCCATCCCAGGTTTGCTAAAAGGAAATCTGCTTTCATCTACCTCAAGAAGAGCTGTAAGGAGTTGTCAGTTGTGGCTCATTCAAACCAAATTTCTGCTTCTGTTCACTCATTGATGCAATATCTTAAAGCATCAGAAGAGCTCATGAAATGCCACATTTATTACTAGGGAAGAGCTCTCGGTTTAGGAAAATCTGCCTTCAAATCTGGAAAATATTTCAAGGGGCAGGAAAACATTTTGGAAATTCAAAGTTGAGCAATCCTGCTTTCCCACTTCACATTTTGTCCGTGTTCATGTCACACAATAAATTTTTTCAAAAGTTTTGAGCATGTCGGTGCTTTGTGACCACCTAGAAGGGTGGGATAGGGAGGGTGGGAGGGAGACGCAAGAGGGAGGAGATACGGGGATACATGTATTTGTATAGCTGATTCACTTTGCTACAAAGCAGAAACTAACACACCATTGTAAAGCAATTATACTTCAATAAAGATGTTAAAAAAAAAAGGTTTTGAGCATGTACTATATGCTAAATAAGGAAGGGAAAATATCTCTGCCTTCAAGGTATTCACATGAAAGAGATACAGATTAACATAAAAACGCCTGTCACTCTGGCAGCTCTGTATACTCTCATTCCAGAGAGTTGCCCAGACTCAGTGTCAACAGCTCACACACAGGTTGGAAACACCCTTGGAAAGTCAGGATCGTGCTGTCTCAAAGCTGGGCATCGGTGTAAGTGCTGGACCACAGGACTGATCCAGTCAGAGAAGCCTTGTTCACGTGACTAGTGGGGCTGACACAGACAATGAACATGGAAGATGGAAGCAAACGAGAGACTTCTGGAAAGTGAGAAGTGCTGGGAAGCAAATGAATCAGGGCACTGTGACAGAGAGGGCCTGGGGAAAGGGGGTCTTGTTCCTTTAGTGCGGATGCTCCCCACCAAGATGAACAACTACTGTGGTTCAATTTGGATCACTGTTTTATACTTTGGTTCCAACTAAACTTTTCAAAATAGCACAAAAGTCAGATTTTATAGTAATGCATCCAGATCTGTGTTCAGTGGGTAGAACCAACAAGATTGGGGAGAAGGTTGTGTGTTCAGTTTTGGACACGGTTAGTGTGAAGGCTTGTGTGGCATCCAGTGAGAGTAGTCACGTAGGCAGCTGCTTATATGGTTCTAAAGCTCAGAGGAGAATTCTAGAATGAACATAAGTTAGGGGCTCCAAGGCATAAAGGGATGCAAGCCACGGGAACCGAGGAGAGCTCCAGAGTGAACGTCAGAGTGGTAGGAGGTGAACCAGAAGTGGTTTCCTTGAAGCCAAGGGGCTAGAGTGAGAGTTTCAGGAAGGATAGGGTAGTCTGCTCTACTGACCTTCTCCCCACTCAGCTCCTCCTCCAAGTTCCCTATCTTGGGAAACAGAAATGTTCTCCAGCAAGTTACCCAAGCCGGAGACCTCCAGTCATTCCTGAAATCTCTTCCCTCTGTTCCCCATAATGACTTTATCATCAGGTCATGTTGATTCTACCCACTAAATATTGCTGAGTCCACCTTCTCTCTGCTTCCACTCACACAGCCCCGGTCCAACTACCGCCATCTCTTGCCTGTACTATTGCGGGAGCCCCAGACAGTCTCCATGCATGTTCCATCCCTCATTCCAATTCATACTCCTCACAAAAGGCTGAGTGAGCCTTTTCATAAACTCATATATTCATATCACTCCCCTGTTTAAAACCTTTCCATGACTCTCCTTTGCTCTTGGGATAAAGGTCAACAGCCTTCTCAAGACCTATGTGGTCTTGCATGCCCCCCACACACCTCTTCTCGTCTTACTTTCTGCTCTCCAACCTCTCTGGGCTTTTCTGTTCTTGTTTTCGTTTTAATTCTGTATTTCATTGAATCTAAGATGTCATCAGTTGCAAGACAGGTCCTGATTTCAGAGATTTTTAATTTAAAAAAATACATCTTATAATTGGTAAAACACGGTCATCCCAGGAACCACCCTGCTCCTTCCAAATGCAGGGTGTTTGCTCCCAATTCCACGCTTCTCCTTTCACCTGGGAAACTTTTTCTCAACCCTCAAGTCTCAATTTATGCATGACTTCCTCAGGGAAGCCCTTTCTGACCAGCACCCCTCCCAGACCAGATTAGGACCCTCAAGATGCACCTCATGGTACATTGTCATTGTCAAAGCGCTTGTCCTGGTGAGAATAAACCAGCTGTTCGTACAGTGATGTGTTTAAAGTCTGTCTCCCCTCGTAGACTGTGGACTCATAGCACAGGAGCAGGGTCTGCCCTCCCAACCACTTTATCCTCAGCAGCTAACACTTCATTTCATCCTCAGAGCACAATAATAAGGCAGGTCTGATAGTTTTTTCCCTTTGGAGAGAGGAAACCAAGGTCACAGAGAGATAGCTACTCGGGTCCCATGGCTCCTAATTTGAACCCACAGAATCTGATGTAGATCCTGGTCTCTTAATGACTCTATCTTGTACTATGTCTTGGTGTCTAGTAGGTCCTCAATACATATTTGCTGAATGAATAAATGAACAAAATTTTCAAAAAGATAAGTATTATAGAAGTTAATTGTTAATGAAAATTCAGAAACTAGGAGAAATAATCAGACTAAGGAGTTAGTTATAGATACCCTTAGAGACAATTTCAAATTCTGATCAAACATTGATTACAAATAAGACGATGATACTGTCTTATTCCATCATGCGTGGTTGACTGTTAACCTCATCACTCTACAAAGTCCTCTGTTCCTAACAGCATTTACTGTCATACAATTCCTTCCTTCCTTCTTTCCTATTTCCCTTCTCCTTTTTTCTCCCTGCCTCTCTCCTTGCCCTCTTTCTTCCTTCTTCAGAAAATGTGCATTGAGCATCTATTATATACTAGGGTATTTGTGAGGCACGGGGTACATACTGGTGAATAAAACAGCACAGCCCCTGCCCTGAGAGGGTATATAATCTATAGAAGGGAGATTGAATACATAAGCCAACAGATGTGTGATTATGGGATTGTGATCCCTATTAAGAAGAAAACAGGGACTTCCCTGGTGGTCCAGTGGCTAAGGCTCTGCGCTCCCAATGCAGGGGGCCTGGGTTCAATCCCTGGTCAGGGAACTAGATCCCACATGCCACAACTAAGAGCCCGCATGCCACAACTAAGACCCGGTGCAGCCAAATGAATAAATATTAAAAAAAATTTAAAAATGAAAACAGTGCTCAGTGACAGAGAAGAGCAGGGTGGGAAGGGAGGGGTCTTTGGGACGGGGAGGGTGAAGAACTCCCTCCAGGGCTGTGGATGGAGAAGCCAGCCCTGATGAAAGAGTGGGCCATGAGCCAGGGGAGAACATCTTGGAGCAGGGAGGCCCTGGAGAAGGAAGAAGCCTGGCCATGGAGGCGGTGGACAGAAGCCAATGTGGCAGGGGCCTGTGATAAAGGGGAGCAGCCTTTATCCAATGCAGGGAACCAGTGGGAAGTCTGTAGAGCATGTTGGGCAAAGGGGTGGCATCATTATGATTTTTAAAGATTACACTTAAGATTCCATGGATAATAAGTTAGATTAGAGGAACAGAGAGGAAGGAATAACACTAATAAAGACCAATAAGGATATAACTGCTCTCCAAGCCCAAGAGGGCAGGCTTACACCAGGACGGGTTGGTGAGTGGAAAATCAGGGCTCATGTGAAGACTAGACCTTCTTGGCAGACAGAGAGGAAGAGAGGCAGGGGGTCTGTGTCGCTAATTCCCCCCACCTTGACTTTGCCGTCTGTGTCCAGCACCCACTGTGCCTGACCGTTCTGGGTGCAGGGCTCCAAGGGTACAAAATTCCTGCCCTCTGCACACATTAAGGCAAAGAAGAGGGAAATGGCCAATGTAAGTCTGACTTCTAACCAGGAATTCAAGGCATCTCCCTTCAAGCCACCACACCTAATCATTGCCTGCTTCTCTCTTAGGGAGTTGGGAATTTCCATCGTTAGTGAGAAACTTCCATCGGGAAAGAAGTTAAAACTCTAAAAAAATGGAAATCCTTACGAACCATGCTGGAGAAGAAGGAAAGCTACGACTTACCATCCTGTTCCTCTGTAGGACGTCCCGGCTACTGTCTCCCCTTGCTGCCATCTGACTCTGACAGCGACCCCTGAGGTTATATCCACTTTAGAGTTGAGGAAGCCAACACTCCACATGGCTAAGCCAAGACTCCGCGTGTGCCTAACATCACATAACTAGAAAAATCTGTGGAAGGAAATGACCAGAACCCACATCTAGTCCCATAAGGGGAGACTGGGGGGAAAAAAAGGCAAGTGAGAAGAAAAGAACTGTAAACACTGCCTCACAGTCTCAAAGCTGAAGCAAGCGGCTGGGATTAGGATGCGGTGACACGTGCCTGGAGCTCCTGAGGCCCGTCTTGAAGAGCGGTGGAGCAAAGCGAAGCCGGGCCAGCGGGGCCAATCACCATCATCACAGGGACACAGGCAGCTGCATCCCAAATGGGGCCCTGAAGGAGTTTCCTATGAGATGCTGAAAGCTCAACAATGCTCATTTATGGCCTTGACATGAAAACTCGAACACTGCAGTTTGGATAATTTAAGCCCAAATAAGATCTACAGCAGGTTTGCCTAAACCTGAAAAGGAGCTGAAATTCTGTATGCAAGCAGCGCATTGTTTTTATGAAAGACACTTCAAAGAGATTTTCATCACGTATCATGTCAAATATTTGTTTTCATCCATACGATCACTAAAACTTATACGAGAGACCCACTGCTGGCTAGATGTTGGGTACACACAGCATCAGCGTTATTGGAATCAGGCAAAATGTTTGTTTACCAACAGCAATATGTTCAGAAGAAATAAGCTTTCTTTGCTTTTCTTGCCTAGACTACATCTCGCTTTCCAAGTAATTGCATCTGACTGTTAGTCTTCAGCAAACAGCAGTCTTTTTCGGAACAGACACTGTGAGTAGCCAAACACTTTGCACTTGAAACTACACCCAGTCACACCCACGTCTGTTCATTTTCCTCTAATTCAGCCCTACTTCCTGGCTTTGCCAGGAGCTTGGAACTCTTTATCTCATAATCTGTCATGTCATTCATTAAAAAAGAGGAGAACATGGCATTCCCCCCCCCCATATTTTATCTGGCCTCATTCATGTTCTTAGGGACTGAATTCATCGTAGATTTTCTTCCATTCTAATGTTGCATGGCTCTACAGGATGCATTTGCAAGGAGATGCACCACCACCCCATTTCTGCCCCAGCAAAGACAGTTGTATAAAAGCAGGACATCCATCTCAGCCGGATGCACAAGTAATGATGAGACTAGGCAGTTCTTCTTCTCGGTTCTTTAAGAAATGTTAACCCTTTCCTGTCAGCATCCACGCAACACTTCAGTATCCAATAACCGACAGAAAACACCAGGCATGTGTGGCGTTCCCATGAGGTCTTTGCTTCTAGAAGTGATGATATCGCAGGCATTAGCTGCCTGAAGAGGAGTGACACCCCAAAAGTATGAAGTTCAATCCTGTTTGAGTTATAAACCAGTCACAAGACAACTTACAGGGCAGCAGGGACTGTGGAGCATTCATTAAGAAATGACGCATTATGTAATTTTACTGAATGTAACCTCCACATGGAACATCTGTTCCCGGGCCACACAGTAAAACGGGCCCTTTTTTGCCCCGACTGCTTAGAAGACAAGGGTCCTCCTGTTTCCACACTGCCACCCCTCATTCTTTTCGTATGGGTTGTATTTCACGATGATGTATTGCTTCTGCCGGAAATGAGTGGTTATCCAGCAAACGCGTACATTCACCCTATAAAACGAGGAGGACATGCTGAAAGGTCACCAAGGTCATGGCCAATTCTATTGACAGCTGAAAACAGTTAAAACGACTTTTTTTTTTTTTTTTAACCACCCAGGCAGGACCCAAAAGGGAACAACATGGCCAAAAATTTCCTTCTGGCTCAGGAATCTGAACTCGATCCAAGCATTCCCTCACCCTCTCCCCACTCCCTCCAAAAAAGCGGATGGCTCACAATGTCTTTTGACATCGTCCTACTTCTTCCATGTGGGATCTAGGAGAGGACTTTAGGGAACATAGGGGCGAAGGCATTTTGTCAAAGGGATCAAAAGCAGTCCTTCCACTGCGTAGCTGGGCAAGACCCCAAAGCATTGGTCCCTCTGATAGCCCAGTATACAGGGTGGATGAGGTGGGTCATTTCTCTGAAAGCTGGGGCCACTCCTTACTGGCATGAGTGAAGGTGCAGCTCGGGTCTTTAAGGCCTCTTTCTCTACAAATAATTTTCTGGATTCCTAATAAGTTCTAAAGGTTTAATAAATAAATAAAAACAGGAGTTATTGCATATACTCAGCCAAACTTTACCTATGATCAGACTGCATCAAAACCCCCCAAATTACTGGAAATGACAAAAATTGCCAGTTTTGACTAATGAATGGTGTTATCTCTAGCTAAAAAAATAATCCTGGGAACAAACATCTTTACATGTAAATACACACTGAAGGCAGCAGAATCATTGCCATGTCATGCCAACTTAGAAAGTCGGTATAGAATTTATAACTAAAATGTTACGTGTGTGCTCTTCTACATGGGTGCTGCAGTATTGCCACTTTTTGCCTTGAGGTGCTTTGCTCACACCGGTCTTTTGATTCCATGAGGTACAGGGGCCTGTGATCTCAGCACAGAGGAGCTCTCCCTAAATACCTATCGAGTGGATAAGGCCAGGCTTCTACACCACTCTGTATCTTCAAAGTCACTTTGGCTCTGCTTTTCCTCAAAGTGACTCCGTCTGATTCGGTGGCTGGTACGCCTGCATCACGGGCTGGGTTTAGCTATCAGGCCCCATTCAGCTCACTCACTGTACAAGGAAAGAGAAAATGTGCCTTTCTGCCTACGGTAATTTCCGGGCTTTTGAGAAGGAACCACGGCTCCACCATCATCAGGCTAGGAGTTCCTCTTCCAGGGCTGAGACACGAATGTTTATTTGGAGAATGAATGAGCTGAATGAGACTGGAATCCCAGATAGTGCATTAAAAACATCACCATCATCATCATCCCTTTCCTTGAATAGCAGGGATGCCAGATGGAGCCCATATCAAAATGCAGAGGTATCTGAGCGCATGCGCGGGGACCTCCAGGAAACAAAGAGGATGGAAATTGTGAGTCAAAGTTCAGCCGGGTTCCATGAACTTAAATCAACTCCCTGACTTTCTCTTTCGAATACCCGGCCAGGGTTTTCCATCCTCTTAGCCACTGGGAGATGAGTGTACTGTAAGATGTTAACAGCTTCTCTACTCAGAAAGCACCCTCTGATGAAACAGTTCTGGTGATGCAGCTTTTTGCCCTGCAGGACTTCTCAGGACCTTGACTATGATAATCAGACAAAGAAAAATATTTTTTAAATCTTAGTACCAGTGGAAAAAAAGCATAACTGAGTACCATGTACTTACATATTTTTTAACTAAAAAATATTAAGTATGTATGGAGCGCCTGCCATGGGCAAGATACCATGCTTTCGGCAGAAGCTAGCAGTGCGACCGAACCAAAAATCTTCAGACTGAAAGTTAGGACGCCGAGCTTGATTTCCAGCTATTCCACTGAAGCAGTAATGGGCAAGGGGATGGGGTGGATATCTTTACATTATGGTTGATAGTCCACAAAATGTAATGGAAACTTACCATCTATAAGACTAAAATTTAAGTTAAACATCGAGTAACTTTGTTTTTGTTAAAATTAAAGATCTTAGGAGAGTTTTGTAAATAACACTGATTCCATCATGGCAACATGAGTTTGTGATTACTTAATAAATGCAGTGTTCTCATTACGCAACATCTATATATATATGTGTGTGTGTGTGTGTGTGTGTGTATACACACACACACACAACCATGTGGGGGACATCTGATGATCTCCAGATGACATCTAAGGACCTCCTCCAGCTCTAAAATCTCCTAAGTCCCTGATAATAAGGAGAATGATAAAATGTATTTTATATGCCATTTTAGTATTTTATATACAATTTTTGTGGAGGGTGTTTATCCTGCAAACAGAAGCTGTCTGCAGTGGCTTAGACAAGAGGAACCTACTGGAGAGCAATAGAGGATGGCCTAAAATAGACTGTTTCTCTCCCTGGCTGCCCTGGCACAGACCACCTGCCCTTCCTGTACGGAGGGAACACACCGTTTTGATCTGGTCTGCACCCCTTCCTCTTTCTATAACAATCTGGTTTAGTCCGGGATTTTACCCTGCCCTCCACCAGAGTGACCACATGCCCAGGCCTGGAAACTCAGATGCACACGCGCCCTGCCTCAGTGATGGGCTCAGAGACGGTGCAAAGCCTGGCTTTTCAGAGGCCTCCCTTTAACGTTCGCCCAGAAATGCGGGGAAAGACACTTTATTTCTTTGAGATCATCAGCTCCATTGGCAATAGCTGCCATCAGGGTCGACTAAGATTGGGAGCAACCAATGGAGTCATGAAACGATGCATCTGAGAGCAGTTTGTCATCTCTCCCGGGCTGCAGGGGGGCTGGTGAAAACCTTGCCTTCTCAGTGCCGGATCTGAGCGGCACCGTACCAAACCGCCCGCTTCTGCGCGAGCACGGCTCCACCTCTAGGGAAAGGCTTCAGTTCCTTACTTGGAATCAAGATCTTAGGATAAAATTTACATAGGATTTATCACCAGTAATTTTTAAAAAATTTATGTATATGTGTGTATACATACATTTCAACATATACATATATCCATTTGTACATAAACACCAAATATATAGTATACATATATGTACAAGTATATGTGTAGATGTATACACATATAATACATACAAATATATTTTAAAAAGTAAAACCTTTCCAAAAATGCTCCTCATCCACCAGTAGTTACTTCAAGATTGTGTATGGGTGTGCCTTTTTAATGATTTCCATAGCCATTTTAATTACTTTATCAGAGATATAGGCTAGAACCAGAAAGCAATTAATAAACCAATCCTAATAACTGAAAGAGATGTCACAAAATCTGTGACACTGATTTAAAGACCATGCACTTGCTTCATGCGACAGAAATTCCAGGCCTGCACTCCCAAAACTGAAGCGGGGCTGCCGGTTCCCAATCCAAGCCATTCCCTCCTCCTTCCAGGCAGCAAAAGCTCCTTCGGTTTGGGTGTTGTCCTCCCCCTGTGAATCAGGGTGGACTCCTGCCTCAGAAATCTCCACTCGTGCTGGATGCAGGGGTAAGGACCTGGGTTCTGGTGGCAACCACTGAGCCACTAGAATAAACATTCCTGTAGCCACCTTACTTTGTAACTTCTCATTATGTGAAATAATACATTTTCCTTATTGTTTAAAGCAATGCAGTTGGAGTTTTGTCATATTCGCAGCCAAATAATTATATAGAGCCTAATACAAAGCCTACTTACTGTTATTTGTTGGAGAGTATTAAAAAGTTTGGCTACCTGCTTTCCAGATCTTAAACATATTCCAGTAGTAAATTAGGAGGAAGTAGGGTGCTTCAGACCTACACAGTCCCAAGAACAGAAAATGACAGCCAATGGGCTGAGAGCAAGGACATAGACTATAACATAAAATAAAAAACAGAAACAAGAAGTTAAAAATACAAAACTCAGGGTCATCTAGTGTTAGAGCAGAAAATGTCACACACTCAGCCCACAAAGGCATTATCATATCAAAGAACTGATCAATATAGAAATAAGTAGTATAGAGAAATTTTCAACTAAACTAATAATTTTTTAAAGTTTCTGTGCTCAAGGGTTGAACCAAAATTACCTGGAAAAAAAAAAAAAAAAAGCGCTGTTAGAACCACTCATTCATCGAGAACATCACACATCTTGGATTTTACTCTGCGCCTATGCCAGAATGCATTGTTCCGAGCTGCCTGGAACTGAGGCAATTTGTGCTCCTGAAACACATTATGAAAAGTGATTAGGTCTCATGGACAGTCACAAAAGCCCATTTGATTCCAAATGGGTCTGAAGACTGTTGGAAACTATGGGAGGATTAGGACTATGGGCGTCATCTACCTGCTGGAATTGACAGCGCTGTTGCAGAGGTCAGACCCAGGTCATCTGGCTCAGAATAAGGAGGCATGTCCTGAAGCCATGCAGCAGGGCACACGCTGCCCCATGAGCTGCCTGCCCGTCTCTGGACGGTGCAACTTGGGGCTGCCTGACAGGCTGTGCTGGACAACAGGCTACCATATGGGGTGGGGAGCTGGAAGAGATGACCTTCAAAGTCTCCTCCAATTCTGTTTCCAATTTTCTTATCCCCTCTGGGTCCTTACGGGTCAAAAGCTGCTCTGAATGGTGACTGTTCTGTCCCTGTAACCTTCTCGTTCATCACAGAGCTCTGTTTGTGAGGCATCTGACGGCAGGCACAGCCCAACAGCAGGAGTGGTCCCTCCTTGCTGGCGTCACTGCTGGCACCAGGTTGTCGCTGCCCATCCTGCTGCTGCCTGAAATCCCCAAGCAAAGGCTCAAGGATGCCAAGGACAGCAGGACTGATGGGGTAATGAGAGGCATATGCAATTGCTAGCTGCTCTGGCAGAGTCCCGGATGTTGACTCTGATATTTTACCTTCTCCAAAACCTGGGTCAGCTCTGCCTTCCTTCATGAAGACTTCTCTGAGTCTTCTGGCTGAAATTAGTGAATGCCTCCTCAGAGCACCACAGCAGGTCTAACACCTCCCTCACAGTAGCTCTCCCATTCTGCACCTAAATATAGTTATTTGTGCAGACATCTTATCTCCCCTATAAGATACTACGAGGCAAGATCCAGGAGAGTCTTGGTAAAGCAGGAGAATTAGCTCTTTCCGTCTGGGAGCTGACAATTTGTTTGAAGTAACGGGCAAGTGCACCAAGGATGGGTTTGGGAGGTGGTAGCTTTCACTCAATGTTGAAATGCAGCGAGCATGTCTGCTGTGTGTCTGCTGTGTGTTGGGCGTGGAGTTGGATTCTTGGGGGAGGGAGTGAGGTGAACAAGAGTTAGTTAGACAAAGCCTTTACCCTCCAGAATTCACTGGCTGATAAGGGAGGGTGTCACCTCCTCTGATCCTCAACATTAATTCAGAGGTGGAACTTGGAGTCAGGACGTGTCTAGTCACCCAAAAAAGTGTAACTCTGTAACTGATCATCTGGGGAAGGAGTGGCAAATTCCTATTTCATGCCACTTGACTTTGGAAGTTCAGACATATAGGAAGGTATGATGGCCGTATCCGAAAGAGATAGGGTAGGGACAGGCCACATGAGATGTCACTATTCCTGTGCATAGAGGGGTTGGAGAGAGAAGGCTGGCACTGGAGTTGAGGATAGAAAGTACAAGGAAAAGCAGGCAGCGTGCCATATCTTATAGAGGACACAAACCCAGAGCACGGAGCCAGCGTGCCCGGGTCTGAGTCCCAGCTTGGCCATTTACTAGCTGTGTGAGCTCGGGCAGTTGCTTAACCTCTCTGCGTCTCAGTTTCCTCATTTGTAAAATGAGAATAATGACAATACCTTTCTCATACAGTTGTGCTGAGGATTTAAAGAGTTTAATGAGCTAAAGGGCTCAGAACAGTGTCAATAGTGTGAGTTGTCGTTACAGTTGTTACTGTGTTGTCATCTGGACTGAGTGTAGGTCAGGACGCGGGCCGCTAGGTCAGTCCCTTCCCTGTAGAGGCACAAAGCCAGCCTCTTAGCCACCATGACCACCACTTCCCAGAGAATGTTGACTAGTAACCTGGGGAGTAAATGAATTTCCAGGTCCCTCCCGTCCCAGCAGAGAGGTTTTCCAGACATTTGAGTGTAGTAATCCTGACTGAGCAGGAAATGCAGAGCTTCTCCTCCTCCTGGACACTGGGTCAGTTCAGGACATCAACATGAGCCCAGCTACCCAAAGGAGACTTCGATAGTGACACTCCTCCTTCCCCAAACATCTCCAGAATTCAGCTGTTCTTCCACCACTTCGTCATCAGTTCTGGCCCTCATCTTCCCACCTGAGCCCCCATATCAGCTGCTGATGGCTTTTAGTCTCCTTTTCTCTGATAATTCCACAATCCTTACAAACCCCAGACTGTAACTGTGCTTAACTATGTCTGGTGGGAAAATACAGATGAAAACAAAAATACGTACGGTTGTCCCACCATCAGGATTATGGTTAAAACTGACCTCCTAGAGGGGTGGGATGGGGAGGGTAAGAGGGAGGCCCACAAGGGACGGGATATAGGTATACATAGAGCTAATTCAGTTTGTTGTGCAGCGGAAACTAACACAACATTGTAAAGCAATCATAATCTAATAAAGATAAAAACAAACTCATAGAAAAGGAGAGCAGATTTATGGTTACCACGGGCAGTGGGTAGGGGGAGGGAAAATTGAATGAAGGTAGTCAAAAGGTACAAACTTCCAGTTATAAGAAAAATAAGTACTAGGGATGTAACGTATGTACAACATGATTAATATAATTTAAACTGCTGTTATGTTATACATGAAAGTTAATAGAGTAAATCTTAAATCTTGAGTTCTCATTACAAGGAACAAAAATTTTTTCTATATCTCTTTAATTTTGTATCTATATGAAGTGATGGGTATTCACTAAACTTACTGTGATAATCATTTCATCACGTGTGTAAGTCAAATCATTATGTTGTATACCTTGAATTTATACAGTGCTGTATGTCAATTATATCTCAAGAGAAAAAAATGAAGTCTGATAATATCAAGCACTTTTCACGGGTCTGGGAGAGATTCTCACATACTCCTGGTGGGAGTAGGGTCATTTTGGAGGGTATCTAGGCAGTGTGGACTGAAATTTAAGATGCACAGTCCTCTGACCCAGCAGCCTCAGGGTTCCAAGTCTACCCAGAGGAAGTTTCTCCTGAGAATGAAGGAGGCACATCAAAAAGGTTCAAAAGGTTCATTGAGCCCCATTTAGAACAGAGAAGAAACTCAGAAAAAACCTAACTGCCCATCAACGGGGAAATGGCTACACTGTGATATATCCATGTTCTGGAACACTACACAGCACCGAAAACATAAGATATACCTAGAGTTACTGACGTGGAAAGATGTTACATAATGACATGTTATGAGATGAGCTATGCCCCCTCCTCAAATTCATGCTGAAGTCCTAACCCCTAGGACCTCAGACTGTGACTGCATTTGGAGATAGCATCTTTAAAGAGGTTAATTAAGATAAAATGAGGTGGGCCCTAAGCCAATATGGCTGGTGTCCTTATAAGAAGAGGAGATTAGGATACAGACACGCATGAAGAGACCATGTGAAGACACAGAGGGTAGATGGCCATCTACAAGCCAAGGAGAGAGGCTTCGGAAGGCACCAACCCTGCAGACACCTTGATCTTGGACTTCTAGCCTCCAGAAATATGAGAAAATAAATTTCTATTATTTAAGGCACCTAATCTGTCCTAGTCGATGGGACTTTGTTACAGCAGCCCTATCAAACTAGGCTACACAATACCCGGTATTAGATATTTTCTCTGGATGTGTATAGGTGTGTGTAATATATGGAAAAGAGAATGGAAGGGTCCACCCCGGTCTGATCCCTCCTTTGGGGAGGGGTTTGGATTGGGGAATAGTGATTGAAGGAGTAAAATAAAAGTTTTACTTTTTATACATTTCGTACATTATTTGTACATCAGTTTTTTAAAAACCCTCCTTCATGTCTCTGCACTGAATACAGTATGCAACGTACTTCCCCACCTGCATCCGACCATCCTTGGAACATTATTCCCACTCTCACCCCTGGCCCTCGCACGCCTATTTGCCACACCACACCAGAATATCCCATCCCTCCACTGCCTCCAGGCCTCTATCTTGTCTTTTCCTCCTTTTGGGCTGCTGATTTTCATCCTTCAGAGCCCAGCTCAAACATCACTCGCATTAGAAATTGGTTGCTAGAAGTCTTACTTGGCAGATTTTCCCAGGGCCTTCTTCTTGGTTTTTTTGTTTTTTGTTTTTAATGTCTTTATTCACTTTTGTACTCCCAGTGCCTCATCAGTGACTGTGGCCAAGTAAATGCTCAATAAATGGTTCCAAATGCATCAATGATAGAAACGTTTTCTAGCAGGTTGCTTTTTCATTCAGTGTATCTCAAAGGTCCCACATTTCATTCTGTGTGAGTTAACAGATTCCCTAGAGCCTAGGACTATAATCACGACATGAATGAGGTCCCAGCCTTTTACTGCTTCTTTCATACAATGGGGAAAACTGTATTTCTGGGCCAGCCAAGCCCCATTTACGTTCAGTTCTGGTGAAATCAGCTGAGAATGTACTGCAATTTATTTTATTCAAGTTCTGTGCCCGTAAAGGTCTTCAATTACTTAACCCACAATAGGCCCAAATCCAAAACGCCCCTTGACCTCTAACTGGGAGGCTCTGCTGACCCAGGCCTTACCTCTTCATCGGCTTGGGTGAGCACTCTCTCTCCAGGTTGGAGGACGTGTGTCTCACGTGCATTGCATTATAGGAGGTGTGAGTGTAGTCATTTTCATCGCTGTAGTCAGGACCGAGTAACGTCCGGGCCCAAGTTCCCATGTCATAAGGAGGAAGGGTTCCTCCAAATTCAGACGGCAAAAATTCAGGGTGTATTAGCTGGTGGAGGCTGTTTAAGTTGTTTCCATGCAGGAAAATCTGGAAAGAAAAAATAATTAGCAAGAAAAAAAATCCAAAACTTATGACCAAGCATTTAATCTAATACACAGTCTAGCAATGACAAAGTGGATGCACTACTGGTGATCATGGGGTTTAAAGAGGCATTCAGTTTTGTGTCTGTAGCTTAGTCTGCATAAAATGTTAATTTATTGCTCAGAAAAGGGCCTGAATTAATAGTCCTTAAAAATGAAGTTCATGAACAAATTGGGTAGTATTTGGCCATGGCCCAAATTTACACATACGGTCATCTCTTAATTATCCCTGCTGATGAGAAGAGTAGGGATGCAGACCATCCCAAACCATCCAATCTTGCTTCACACACATCTCCACATTGCTGTGTTCTCCCCCGGAGTACCCTCCGGACCCTCCTCAACCCTCCCCATCCTTCCCAGGCCTACACCAAGTGGCAACTTCTTTCTCAGTCTGTCCCAGTGGCACCTGCCCACTCTGGTTCTCCCCTCTCCCCCAAATTAACTCTGCATTGTGTGATGACTTCTAGTTTTTTCTGATTTGTTCATTTATGTCTTGCTTCCCCATAGCAAGAAAGGAATGCTCAGGAAAAGGGACAGTGTCTTCTTTCTCTTTTAATACTCTCCTAGCTCCCAGGGTGGTGTGGGCACAAGGAAAAAGCTCAGTCCATTCTTAGTCAGTGGAACTGAAAACTGGGACCTGAGAATTTACCGTGAGATATTTTTGCAACGATTTTCTATTTTTGTCTGGATTTGCCAATACTACCCTCAACAAACAAGTTTGCATCTTCTAAGCATATGATAGATGGTGATGGAAATTAGTCAAGCAGGGGAGAAAACACCCCCAAATAACAACATTTTCAAACAAATCTATAAAGTGGATAAGCCACAAGTTGATAATTACCATTGCCTGAGATTTAGGAATTGACTCCTGAAAGTTTATCTAAAGTGCATCTGTATAATGACATCGTTTCCCACACTTCTTCATGTTGCAGGCCCAATGCGCATAAATTGTACTCAAATATAGGGCCATCAATTACACCCCCCCCCCCATACTTAACCATGATGAAATGTAAATGTGATTTTTAAAATACTTTCATATAGTATAATAATATACCATATAAGTATTATATTATGCTATATACTACATACTACAGGCATCCCTTGTTTATTGTGCCTTATTGCACTTCACGGATATTATGCTTTTTATAAATCGAAGGTTTGTGGCAACCCTACGTCAAGCACATGGCGTCAAGTCTATTGGTGCCATTTTTCTAACAGTGTTTGCTCTCCTCGTGTCTCTGGGTCACATTTTGATAATTCTCTCAATATTTCAAACTTTTTCATTATTATTATATTTGTCACGGTGATCTGTGATCAGTGATCTTCGATGTAACTATTACACTTTTTTTGTTGTTTTGTATTTTTAATTAAGGTATGAACTTTTTTTTAATAAGAATTTTACTTTTAAAATTTAATAATTATTAACATTTATAATATATTTATGTTGTTTTGGACAATTGTGCATTAATAACAATTTTAATGATTACCCAACTTAAAAGAAAAATTTTTGATACTTAAAGCATTAGGGTCATGGGTAATCAAAGAGTAATTTAAATTTATATACATATTTTTGTTGCAAAGAAATGTAACAGGGTGATCGATAAAATGCTTTCCAGTATAAAAAAATGTTATATGAGGCTATGATTCGGTGGGGGAAGTATAATGGAAATACAAGTTCAAGGAGAACAAAAAGAACATGTAAAGTTTCTGACTGTTAATGAGGAATTTGTTTAATAATTTTTTTAACATCTTTATTGGAGTATAATGGCTTTACAATGGTATGTTAATTTCTGCTGTATAACAAAGTGAATCAGTTATACATATACATATATCCCCATATCTCCTCCCTCTTGCGTCACCCTCCCACCCTCCCCATCCCACCCCTCTAGGTGGTCACAAAGCACCGAGCTGATCTCCCTGTGCTATGCGGCTGCTTCCCCCTAGCTATCTAGTTTACATTTGGTAGTGTATATATGTCCATGACACTCTCTCACTTCGTCCCAGCTTACCCTTCCCCCTCCCCGTGTCCTCAAGTCCATTCTCTATGTGTGCGTCTTTATTCCTGTCCTGCTCCTAGGTTCTTCAGAACTTTTTTTTTTCTTTTAAGATTCCATGTATATGTGTTAGCATACGGTATTTGTTTTTCTCTTTCTGACTTATTTCACCCTGTATGACAGACTCTAGGCCCATCCACCTCACTACAAATAACTCAGTTTCGTTTCTTTTTATGGCTGAGTAATATTCCATTGTATGTATGTGCCACATCTTCTTTATCCATTCATCTGTCGATGGACACTTACGTTGCTTCCATGTCCTGGCTATTGTAAATAGACCTGCAATGACCATTGTGGTACGTGACTCTTTTTGAATTATGATTTTCTCAGGGTATATGCCCAGTAGTGGGATTGCTGGGTCATATGGTAGTTCTATTTTTAGTTTTTTAAGGAACCTCCATACTGTTCTCCATAGTGGCTGTATCAATTTACATTCCCACCAACAGTGCAAGAGGTAAGGTATGAACATTTTTTTAGACATAATGCTACTGCACACTTAATAGACTACTTTATCACAATACTCGCCTTTTTGCAGTGGTCTGGAACCGAACACGTGATATCTCCGAGGTGTGCCTGTTTATTATAATGTACTATATAAGTATATAATAAATGCTTGCTACTTTGTTCTGTTGTACTGATTTTAACTTGTGATGTAATGACATCATTTAAAGAGGCAGGGGACGAGAAGCTAAGTGTTAAAATTCTTCACAAGAATACTGTAGCACTTCAGAAAGCAATGTACATTTTCTGACACTGGATTGTTGGCTATGACTGAATTTTAACAAGAATTTTTTTGAAGAAATTCACATATTCTGGCTTTTGCAAAATGTCTCACTGGAGGAATTGTAGTATTTGAAGCATGGAAAAGCTGCAGCAAAATACTGGCCCTGGTACCCACCCACGCAACACTTCCAGTTCTTAGAGGAAAAGGAGCGCTGTTGAAACTGGCCCTCTCTCCGGGGGTCCTGTGGGGTGGAGGAATTCAGCAGGTAGGAGGTGGAATCCCCACCTGTCAGATTCTGTTCTGCACCCAGAGCTCCAGAAACCCCCTTCAATGGCACAGCACAAATGTCGATTGCTTTGTGGGAGGAATTCCCACTGGATCCTTCTTAAGTAGAAAATGAAGCCAGTGGGAAGCATAAAGCCACATTGGGAACAGTCTAGGGCACTTCTCTGCCCTTATCACTGTCATGAACCCCAGACAGATTGCAGAATGTTCCAGAATGTCTCTGCCTCTTGGGGCTGGTGAATTCTAGTTCCCAGTTCCACACTCATTTGGGGACAGCAGAATTACTCCGTATCCCATACCCTACTGCAGTGTTTCCTAAGGATCTGGAAGCATCTGAGGTCTAGGAGTTAGGAAACCTGCAGAGTGTGTATGGGAGGGTGTCCCTCACATCGTCATTCCCCCCCTGAATACTCAGAGCTCTTCCCCAGCACGGGGTCCCTGGGGCATAGAGGCCTATGTAAGGCACTGTAAGACTGACCCTGGTTCCCTTAAGAAGTGATGTCCCTGAGCCAGGTGATAGCTGAAATCGGAAAGCTTACAAGAAAAGAGAGCTAAATGGGAAAGAGAAATTGGTGTCATGGAGTCTCTACTACATGAATAGCTTTATGCTATTTGTCTCATTAAATTACTCCAACCACTCTGTGATGTGGGTGTTAGTTTTTCCATTTTATAAATGAAGAAACTGAGATTCCGAGTGGTTAAATAATGTTCAGTTTCTCAGCTAATCAGAATGCCATGAAAAAATACCCAGCTCTGGTGGAAGAGGCTGGCTTCCCAAATGTCGTCAGCTGATGCAATCAAGATTCTAAAAGCCTTCTTCCTACGAGCTCTATTATTTCCAAAGAAGAATGCTTTCCCAATCTCAAAGGTGATGGAGCTGGCAGCTATGACCCAAGAGCCATGGGGAAAAATACAAATCATCAGTATTCTTCGTAGCAATAATATATTCACAGGACAAAATGCTAGCTCTTAAAATATTCCATGAACAGGAAGCTGCTTGACCCCATATTTCCCACAAGCATTTACAGTAAAAGGGGCATCTGTTATTTGCATGCCTTCAATGCTTCCTTTGGTTTGTCACCCGGACTGTAAAATAACTCAGTTCTACTAAATTACTGATTAAATCCAGGCCATTTGCAAACTCCAGCTGAGGCTCAAATGCTCAGGGACTACAGAAAAGCAGGAAAAAACGCAATGAAAAATACAGAGAGAGGGAGAGAGAGAGAGAGAGAGAGAGAGAGAGGACAGACTTCATAATTGTGCCTCCGAATCCCCCCTTTGGGTTTTTGTTTTCATTACCCGTTTCCTGGTCTTGTCTTTAAGGAATGGCTTGATGAGTGTGTACAGGGCATGAATGTACCAGGGCTGGTTGACAAAATGGACTCCTCCGAAGCGGGCAGGAAAGCTGTCCTGGGTGGAAAGAAAGAAACGCACACCAATCAGTGTACATCACAGGTTAGACGGGCCCAGCAGGACCGCCACCTAGAGCAGCCTGCTTCTTCTCTCAGACTGAAGCACCCACCAGCTAGCGGAGGGAGAGACAGGAAACACGCTTACTTCCCAGCTGTTACGGTCTCCTCTGTTCCCCTTGCCTCCCTCTTCCCCTGTAGCTCCACAGCTGAGAAATCATACATCAGGCCTGTCTTTTCCAAGTCACAATTGTATGACCTCTGACATTACACCAGAGCATTTGCAGCCCAGATAGTGAAGGAGCTGGGATTCTTCGTAGTGTCAGGGCACCAAGGCTTCAGTTCCCATGAGCCCTACAAGATGGTTCTCTTTACCCTTTACCCTCATTCTCTGCTCTCCGGCTCCAGCCCTCTCCACTGGGTGATCATGGCAATGACTCAACTTTCTGGGTAGGAAGGGGTTGGAAAAGGATTTCAAAGGCTCTTCAGAGATGGAGCTCTCTGAAATCCTCCGAAGTCTGACAGCATCCAACATCTGTGGCTCCTTTTCACAGATTTCAGAACTGGCTCCTTACTTCAACCTGGGATCCACACAGTAGGTCCCAGGGACAGACATTTGCTCATTGATGGGCTAGTTGATTCCCCTAATTGAGGTCCTCCTTTTCTGCAGGTGAACACATTTTGTAAATATCAGGAAATAAGAGCATTTAAAAAAATGCTTTCAATTTTAGAATCCAGCTCAGGGCATAAGCTTACACTTGCTGAGAGGCTGCTCTGCTTGTCCACAGAACAAGGGACCTTGACCATAAAACCTGAGCTAGTCCCACAGCACCAGGTCCTGAGTTCCTGATATAGGACTTCTGAAGGTTGTATTCGTGTCGTTAATGGCATGAAAAAAGAAGGAACATCTAATGCAATTCGAATTGCCAAGTGTGCTGGCAATCAATTTCATTGCGACAAACATCTTTGTAGAATGTTAGCAAGATGGGATGAAAGCAGAAGGAGCCTGGTTATCTGAGCTAACAGTTCAGGCCACTAGCTGCTCCTTGCCGTGTATGAAATGCCCTGCCTGGGTCTTTTTTAGTCACAAAGAATGAGGGCTATTAACTTTTTTCAGAACCCTTTGAGTCTATAAGCTCCATGGGCACCTTCTACATTGAGACCTGGTTTCCAGTGTAAGTACGTGGACCTGTGCTTAAAGGTAGACCTTTAAAAAATTTAACAATAATTTTGCCTCTATCTAGACATTTCACAGAGTACAAAGGAATTAAATATTTTGAAAGTTAAACTAGACAATTTCAGTAAGAGGTCTTTGTTTTGAGGGGTATGTATTTTTTCTTTTGTTTATTCTATTTTTTAAAAAACTTAATGAAACCACCAAGTAAGGGTGGAGAGACCGTTTATACCAATTTGCACATTTGTCATAATCTCTCACTATTCCAAATGTAAATTTAGAAAAGTAGAAGTTCTTAGTAAGGTTTTCTTTTCTCTTTCAGGTACAGTTTGGGATCTAAAAATTCTTTGGTTTCTTAAGAAGAAAGACCTTTCCCAGAAGGTTTTCCTTTGCAATGAGCACTAAGTAATAACCTAAGCCCTGTTGGGGCCTTTTGAACTTGTTATCCAGAACTAAAAATAACTATAATTCATTGTCTTACATGCTAAACGTGGGTTCTGGGGCTGTAGAAGGAGAAAAAGAGCAAAGGGTTTATCTGTAAACCAGGGCTTTACTATCCTTTTCAATAGGACCAATAAGAGGGTTTTTATTTCTATTGAGAGTCTATTATATAATATATTTCTAGGTTGGTCAAGTGGAAGAAAACCCTGTAAATAGTACTGCAGAGGCACTAGGTAAAATCTCAAAGAAAACATTAACCTTTACAAAATATCTAGAGACTCCTAATTTTTGTCTATGGAATCTCAGTCCTCAAAGACAGCGGCACTGTCTTTGATTTGTGCCAGAAGAGATTGAAAGAAAAAACACAGGGCTGAGACCCATCAGTTGTCTGTGGCTTGGCCCTGGCTTTGAGTCTGCCATCTTGAAGGCATGGGATCTTATCGATCTCATTCAGGTCGGCAAACAAATATGTGCAGATAAACACATGTAACAAGGCTCTCCTGTGTAATAAGGGCAATGTGCACATGGTTCGGTTATCCTCGAATGAGCCTGACTGCATTATTAATTATGGTGTGTGTGTGTGTGTGTGTGTGTGTGGGTGGGTGGGTGGGTGGGTGTATTGTGCAAAGGGAAGGATGAGGGAAGGGAAAATTAGAAAACAGAGCACTCTTTTAAGCAATGCCCATCGTTCTTGGTCGTTTTGCCTGATCTCATTAGCAAACCACAGATAAATGGGAAGCTGTCTGTCACACAAATGTCTCCCAGGACCCCAAAGGGGTCCACCGCCCTCACGAAGGTGCATTTCTTAGGGGCTGGAGCAGACCTATCTCAAGATGTAAACCTTGATTCCATGACAGTGTGACATTTTGTTTTTCAGAGTTCTTGGTGACTAAAGAGTATGCTCCAAAAACATACCCCAGGTTCAAGAAAGCGGCATTAATTTGTGTGTATTTCATGCATTTATCAATAAAAATATAATTTAATTTTGAATTATAAACATAGTCAAATCATAAAAATTATCTTTTCCCCAGTTTATTGTAAATTAATTTATTTCCTTATTACAAAAAATATACCCATTCTAGAAGAGTACAAAATTGATTTAAAAAATTATTTGAAAAATTAGAAAATACAAAAAGATAAGAAAGAAGAAAAGAAGAAACACCTACCATCCTACTGCAAAAGACTATGTTACTTACTATGTTGTATCATTCAGGACAGGCTACGTTATGTTATAGTAACACACAACCCCTGCTTTTTATCATTTAAAACTGTAAAGATTTATTTCTCGTTCACACAAAATGTCCTTGCAGCGTTGGCAGGAGCCGGGCTTGATTTGCTCTCAGCCAGGGATGTAGCCTCGCCGTCTGGAACAGGGCTGCCACAGCTGAGGGAAACAGCATGGGGAATCACACCTTAGCTCTTAAGGTTGGCTGCCAGAAGTGACATGCTTCATCCGTCACATTTTACAGGCCAAACACGTGGCTGACTTCTAGGGCGTCAGGAAGTATAATTCTACCATGTGGCTGGTAAAGAAAAGACCAAAAGTGTCGGTGAACAGCACTAATGATTACCCAAGCTCTCCTTTCCTTCTTCCTTTCCCTTCATTTCCTTTATTCCCTCCTTTTCTTCCTTCTTTCCTTTCTAAATGGGATCATGTTTTTTACATTGGACTTGATGTTTTTACATTGGACAACTGATGGCCTGCTTGATACTGGTGAAATAATATCAAATAATCAGTATCAAATAATACAAGGTAGAGTTTACAGAGGAGAGGGGAAAACAGAAAATTGCCTTTATGTAATGACTGGTTTACTGTCTTTAATTCCTCACTGAACAATCATTTCAGACCTTGCACCTCTTCAATTCAGCACATACTTCTGAGTGTCGACTACAGGACAAACACTGGATTATATTCTTTAAAGCACTTGGCAGAAATGGCCATCGCCACGGCCTTCTGGTACTTTGATTCCTTCTCCCTCCTTCTCTACCTGAGCTCTACTCACGCCCTAAGCTGCTGAGGTCAGGTTTGTGTTCCTTGGTGTCCTTTTTTAAAATTTACAGTCATGCTTCTTTAATATTTTTCTTTGGAATAGTGGTGACACAAGAGGTAGCTTGGAGTGCTAACATCGCTATAATCAATCCTTCCTCTAACCCCCAAGTCACACAAATACATGTTCACACTAGATAATCTAGCAAGCATATCTTCCAAACTAGTCCCCGAGGCATTCTAACTCCACATTCAAAGAGTGCTACCTCTAAATCCCTCCTAAATGGAATACTGGCTCAATGATTGACCTGAAAATCTGAAGCTAGGATCCCCTCTTTGCTCTCTGAATACTCAGAGAAGGCTATTCTCATCCATCTGCCTTATTTTCCTACACCAGATAAAAATCAGAGCATTCAAGGGTTATTAAAATAAAGATCTGATACCAGAGAGTGTAGGAAGTAGGGAGGAGATATAGGGATATATGTATATGTATAGCTGATTCACTTTGTTATAAAGCAGAAACTAACACACCATTGTAAAGCAATTATACTCCAATAAAGATGTTAAAAAAAAATGAATGAAGGAGGAGCCAGTGACGAAGAGAGTGGTGGGGTAATAAGAAATAGGTCTGAACATGCGGGAAAAAAATTTCTTTTAAGAAATTGGGAAAGCCAGTTGAGTGGGATAAATCAACTAGGAAAGAGAGGGAGATAGAAGAGGTTCTACTGTACATTCTATTGTTCAGAAATGTAACTGTGGAATGAGTATTGGAGATGGGACTTTATTGTGGAATATAAGAGGGTGAACCAAAGTCACAGCATCATGGACGTGGCATGACTCTTTCAGAGCCGTGCAAGGTACCTGGGCTTAGGACTGAGGCTAATTAAAGAATCAAGGTCGGCTCCCTAGAAGGAATACCCAGGGAGAAGATAACTGTTAACGCCCTGCGAGACTGATAAATGGGTAACAAGAGAGAGCCTTGTGGTGATGAAGATGTTCTGTAACTTGACTCTGCTGATGTCAGTATTCTGGCTGTGCTATTGCTCTGTAGTTTTGCAAGATGCTACCAGTGGAGGAAGCTGAATAAAGGTTGTACGGAATCGCTCTGTATTTTCTCCTACAACTGCGTGTGAGTCTACAGTTATCTCAAAATAAAATCAAAGCATATGATTACTGTGAATATTTCAAAACTCCCCAATAGGAGTAGCCATTTTTTTAAGTATAGTAGAAGCTTTTCTAAGGCTAATCTTTTCTGCCTTATGTGAAGTGTTAGACAAAGAATGCCAAGGTAAATGGTAAGGCACAAGATACACTGCAGGACATTCTAAGGGGCTCGTCTCTCTTTTCTTTGGGAGCCTTGGGCAGCATTAAGTGACTCTTGCAGTCCATTAGAAATATCCTTCATTTTTAAATGGGCACTACATTTGCACTTCATTTTCACACTGGCACTATTCAAGCATCACTCAGCTGCCTTTTCTTGTGTTTGATCAAGATTTAGGAGCAACATGGTAGAGCCAAAACTATTTCCTCTCTCTTTCCTTGACAATCAGTTACAGATGTTACTGGTGGCAGTTGGCCGAGTTTCCTGCTGGGTAATAAAGCACTTACTAGTGATATTCGCTAAGTTTGTAATGCCTGCAGGCAAACGTACTTCCAACAGGGTTCAAGACACACCTGACCTCAAAATCATATTGCCTGGCAAGGCTTGGGGAGCTCTGCTCAATCTGGCTGTCTCTAACTCCCATCCTTCCTCACTTCTTCTACTGCTCTTATGTGGAAACCAGAGCAGGACCACTCAAATTCACAGATACTATGCCCTCCCCCCATCTATTAAGATTCCTCTGAAAACCAAAGGCAAAGAAGGAAAGAGAGAGAGGATGAGTACATGAGCTGTCTTTTAGACCGTCTGCCTTCTTCCCTGTGGTGACTCTGAGTGTCTTTCAGGACCTTAGCCAAAGGCCTCCATTCATTCACCGAACTGCATGTATGTAAGTCTGAAGGCAACACGAGGACACAAGCATGAAGTTAGGATTTGGTTCATGTCCTACTAATGACACCCATTTCCCACATCAAAGCAGACAGATAAAAACATTTTCAGCAGCATAAATGGGCTTTCCTGATGCAAGAGAGCCTTCTAAAAATGCTATATTTCATGGTGATGGGTTTCTATTACACCACGTGGTACTCATTAGTGTGAAAGTCACATATCCGCCTATTTGCAAGGAAATGGAGAGCTCATGCAATAACAGTTACACACCAAATGCTTTACATACATCAGTAGCAAGCATGAGAGAGAAAAGAGCATGCTTATTCGGACGCCGCTGGGAGATAGCTCCAGCTGATTACGGGCTATGGATTTTCTTTGAATATACGCTCCTAGAAGGCATCATTGATTTCTGAGAAGCTGTACCAACCCAGTGTTCTCTTGAGGGTAGGAAGGGCTTGGGCTTTTTGTGGAGGTTCAGATCAGGGCATGCTAAAGGATGAAATTTTTTTTATCTGCAGATCCTAGAACTGTTATAATGCTTTGGCAATTCTCCTAAACAGAGTAAGCAAAACTGGCTTTCTGTCAAACCGGTCCAGATGAGCAGATCAAACTCAGAATCTTCCCTGGCTACAACCTAAACAATGTTCCTTGATATTTTTCATATTCCATTCTGGTCAACAGTTCACCATGCAGTTATTGAGCTCATCGTATGAGTGAAATGCAGGGGTGCAGGGGTACAGGAGATGCACGTCTGTGTCCAGTCCGTTCATTGTCCAGTGGGAGAGACAGGGAAACTGTGATGCTTCGTTTGAGAGAAAGACACAGATCAGAGATTAGCCTCTGTGATTTATGGTAGTTTCTTAGAGCAGAGCTAATAAGCAGCATAGATAACCGGAGGTGGAGATCAGGGAAAGCTGAACATGCTGCAGAGGCCAAATAAGAAAGCCTTCTATAAAAGAGCTATCCAAAGATTTGGTGATTAATAAATACACGTGACTATGTTGGAGAGTCTTCAAGGGTTTATTTGTCACCAGGAGACCCTACATTTTTCCTAGCCTCACTGTTTACTAAGAATGAGCTTACAGATAATCTCTATTTAAAAAAATTTTTTTTTTAATTAAAAGGAAGGAAGGAGGAAGGACAGGAGGGAAAGAGATCAAAAAAGGAAGGGAGGGAGGGAGGGAGGAAGGACGGAAGGGAAAGAGATCAAAAACCATCTATCTCATGGTGCGTGCCTGTCAAATTTTTGCCGAGACAACAGAAAATGTGACTGTAAACTTAAAGAGTATCTTGATTACCCTGATATCTGCCTCACACCTGGTAGGAAAGTCTATAGAGCAAGAAAACCAACTGTTTTTTGTTTTTTTTTTTTTACTTCCTACTTAATAGAGCGCCAAATAGGAGAACTGCATTCTTCCTGGGCTCTGGCAATCTCATTGCTGGCCAGGCAAGGTGACCAAGGAGGTGACTGTCCTCAAGGAGGTGACCGCTGTTGGGAGGAGAGAAGAGGTAGACTGCAAATCCATCCAGCCTGGTCACTCTGAGTCATCAGAGCTGAGCTCAAGCAAAGAAAATTTAATTCGCCAGAAAAATCACTCCTGCTTCTCTAACCACAGTAACCTATAAAAGGGCTTCTAGTTGACTATGAAATAGCAAATACATTGTGGTAAGTACACAATACTTCATCTTCAAGTTTCCCTCAGGGGCCTTATGTGGTAAATAGATGATTGTTGCTCATTATTTAAAAGCCAATTAGTGGAGAAATCCAGATTGCTTGAATCACTGATTTGCACAGGAAATCAATGCCGGAAGATACGACGTGCTTCACCCTTTAGTCCTTACAGTCACAAAACCATGGTGTGTCTTAGAGAAAGAAGCACGGTCAAAGGAACACAGAGGTCACTCGAAGCAAACCTTCTGGCAAATGTTAAAGTTTTAACCACAAAAATATCTTTGGTCTGTAACTAAGCTCGTAATAAGTAAGTGTAGTAAGATGTTAAAGTCTTAATAGATATAATTTAAGAGAAAACATTAAAGTCAGTAAAGGTAATTTAATAGCTAAGAATTGGGCACTTAGTATCTACCAGGAATTTTTATATATGTTATCTCATATCACACCCAGGACAATCTTATGTAGGTATAATACATGTGTTATAGTATCTATAATATCCCAGTTTTACAGATGAGGAAACATAATCTTACTTAGAGTAGTTAAAAACTTGCTCAAGTTCACACATCAAGTAAGAGACTGAATGAAGTTGAATCCAGACATGTCAGTTCTTATAGTTGAAGCTCTTATCTCCTACTGTAGGTTCATACAAACTCTATATATGTCAGCAAAATTTGGATTGTCGACCATCTTCATGAGGGTTTTAAGGGTGCATATGCTCACTAATTGAGATAAAACAATAAACATTTCAAAGCATAAATCTCAAATCCAAGTTAAAATTTCTTAATCTTGCTTTAGCTGCGAGCGCTTTAGATGACATTTACAAGAGGACTGTCCTCATGGTTTGAAAGCGCTGTCATTTAAAGAGTTACAGTTGTTATTAGAACAGAATGAACAAGTATTCCTAATGAGCACTCTGGAAGTTTTAAAGATCAACTTGAATCTCTCCATACTGGCCCTGCCTTATTAGGGAACATTGTACTTTTATAGCATAGATATAATCATTTTAACATGGCCTCATTCTGCAGGAGATTTGAGTCAGCTGAAAGTTTTCTTGTATTTGAGCACAGTTTATTTTCTAATCACTAGATACACATCACTTCTCCATATCTAAAGCTAGCAGTAAAACCCATCTCCAAAATAAACAGCAGGGAGGATTCTATGAAGACAAAGCCATGAAATTTATTTGTGGTACTGCTCCTTCCTCCTAGCAATGGAGTTGGTGGAGCTCACCTGTACCCTGGTCTTCTCCCCTGTCTGGGAACCTGGCTAAACTACACTTCCCAGCCCCCACGTTACAAGATGAGGCATACGACCAAGTTCCGGAGAGCGGAACGTAGGCAGAAGTAAAGACTGTAGGTAGAGGTAAGATTCACCACTTCCAGACTCAAACAAAATAGATGTGAGTCTCCCATGCTTTTTTTTTCTCTCTTCCACATGGCTGGAAATGAAGAACTCTGCTGCCCTAGAAGATGGGGAAGCCCCAGAATGCAAGGAGCCCCAGCCTATGAGTCACTTGCTGGAGGAGAGATCCATGCTCAGTGGAGCTGCCTACCAAGGACAGCAGGTAAGAAATAAGCTTTCATTCTCTCAGTAAAACCAAACTCAGCATAGCTTATCCCGCCCTGATGAGCTCGGCCACTACAACAACGGGTAGGGACATCTGGGCTGCCAAAATGACTTGGGAGTTACCAGCTTGTCGATGGTGTTCGCATCCACGTGCTTTGTGAGTGAAGCTAGAGCAGAGACGAGATCTCAGGACTGAGCCCTCAGCTTTGCCATGTTTAAAGGCACAGATAATGAGAAGAATCCAGGACAGATATCTGAAGGGTGGCCAGTCAGCCTCCGGGAAAGAGGACAGTGTCCTGGAGGCTGAGTGAAGGGAGCGTTCTCAGACTACCTCAGTATTTTCACAGTTGATGCATGGAGCAGTCGATGGTGCTGAATAAAATAATAGGCTGAATAAAATGCAGGCTGAGAGCTGTTCCTTGAGTGTGGCAATAGGAAGGTCCCTGCCTTCAAGGAACTTACCCTCTATTTGGGAGGGAGGGAGAGATAATAAACAAAAGGTAGAGGGGAAAAAAAGCTAGAAGGTGCCACGTTGGAAAATAAACAGGGAAGAAGGCTAGCGAATGTTGAGAAAGGGAACTGAATTTCAAAAAGTTATCAGGAAAGGCCTCACTGAGAAAGTCGCCTCCGAGTGAAGACTCAAGGTGATGTGGGAAGCCAGCCACGTGGCTGCCTGGGGCTGTATTTCAGGCAAAGGGAACAGGAGCAAAAAGCCAGTGGTGGGATCATCCTCACCACCTCCACAGAAAGGGATCATGTAAACTAGCATCTCCCAAAATAGGTACTGCACAATATTATTCTGAAGGGTCTCCTCGTACAAAAAGAGGATTCCAAGTGAAACACCGCATTCTTGGCCTTCTCTTAGGAAGTAAAAGAACATGTTGGTCTATTTAATTAAAGCCTTTGGAAGAGTCTGGTAGCAAAGAAACCAACTGAACTTTGTTTAACCTTTGGTTTCCTATGCGTTTTACATCATAAGATCCATTTGGGGGAGGTTATCTATTAACCAAAACTAATATTCTAGAAAATCCACAAGGGAAAATATTGGACTTCCTCACCTCTCTGTGTAAGTCAGAAAGCAATGTACTTCAGGTACTTGGATCGGTCAGACTTGAGTTGGCAGTGTGACAGTTTGAATATTGTCAGATACCATTTTAAAGAAATCTACTATGAAAGTCATATAGTTATAGGGAGAAAACATGTGATTTCAAGATATTACTTTATCTCTTTTTAAAGTTTGAGCTGTGCTTTAGTCACTTGAAAATCTGTATTATTCATATTTCACCCAGCTTACCCGTGATCTTTAGAAAGAGACACCCTGCAACTTCTTGCTGGAACAAAGAACAGAACTGACTCTCCTCCTGAGACATCCATCTATATTTCCATCCCAATTACTTGATCTCAGGTCTGGGGAAAGAACCACGCCATCCATTAGAGTTTAAATGGTACCTACGTTCGTCTGAGGTTAGGATAGAGCAGAATCTTGCCTTTAAACAGGACCACGTTAAGCACTGATTTGGTGTCCCCTTGAGAGCAGGGCACCAACGGTAGCAGGGCCTGTGGAGACGGCTGACAGGTCATTATGACCTGGGATCCCAGAGAAGAGCCAGGCTGGACCTGAACAAAGCCAAAGTCTCCTTTCACACAGGCAGAGAGTACTGCTTTTTACTGCCTAGATATGGTTGCTGCTTTTCTGGATGAAAAAAACAAAAAACACACCATGAACGTGGAGGGCAAATAACTGATCTTGGGGAATTTTTTTCCCTTTCTTTGAAAAACTACCTCATACACTTCTTCTTTAAGCTCATCTGTCTGCCATGTGGAATGGGGCCTATTTTGTCTTGTAACCACTTACTGCACTATCCAAAGGAAATTCTCCCTAAATCCCAACACAAGTACCCAAATGGTGCCATGAAATTTAATGTTTGATTTAAGCATCTTAGAGATCTCATGCATTCATATATTTATGATGTATAAATGCATCCACAAAAGAGTTTTGGCAGTTAGGTAGACTTTACAAGAGTTTTATACACTTATTTATATGTTGCAGTGGCCTAAGTGCTATTTTAAGGGTACAACTTAAAATTCCCAATCAGTTCTCTAATGAATATTGACCATTATAAATACTTGAGTAATTTTTATCATGGACACAGCAGCTTACAGGGACAGTTATTTTAAAAATGATAGAAATGATCCCAGAGGAAATAAAAGCTCACCAGCAGGACGTGTTAGATTCTAAATTCTACCGCTTGTGCTTTTAACTCAGCTATGAGAATCTTCAGGAATTTAAGGGCCAAATGAGAGAAGATTATTCCTGATAAAATTAGGTATTTTCTACCTCCATCATTATAAAATACCTTGGGGAAAATGGCTTTCCAGTTTTTGATTAGTAACACAAATTCTTATGAGTACTTTATATTTTATAGCAGCAAAACCACTATATTTATTGAAAATTACATCATTAAGGTATTCCATTTCAGATTAGAGCCTACAGAATTACCTATTGTCTTCAAGAAAATTCTTTTAATGATATCATACATACGCACATATCTGCAGGATAACGTCTTCAGGGATCATCTGATCTTCAGGGAGAGTCTCAATCAGCTCCATGGGGAAGAATGTGTCTTTTTGTATCCACACAATATTCAGATTTGCTCTCCTAGCCACATCCCCTCTGTGGACTTCTGACTTAAGAAATGGGAATCCTCTACTTGAGGGAAAAGGCTCTAGGGATCTTACTCAGGATGCTATAACGTTTCCTCCTTTGTACTTAATTTTAGTTAACATTTTAACCACTAACTCTAGCTCTGTAATTGACTGTCAACTCAGGATAAAAATTCTTATTTTGTTCTCTTACACACACACACACACACACACACACACACACACCACAGACCCCAGTGAGTAATTGGTATATGTCTATCTTTTGGCTTTTCTCTTCCATGTTTATAATTGAGGGCTCCCAAATTTAGGATTAAATGAATTCAAATTTACAACAACAGCAAAAAATTCCAACGTCAGCCTTGTCAGCAAGCTGTGACTTATGTGGGCGTTACCTCGGGGGGGAGAGCAAATCCCCACCCCCTTCTACAAGCTGCAGATCCGTCATTAAGGACTCATGCCTCTGCCACAGAGCTGATCTCCTGGTAAAATAAAGACGCCACTGTCAGGGTAACGCTCCAGTTGTTTTTCTCCCGTTATTGCCCGGGAGCAGATCTGGGGCTGTTACGGATGCGAGGTTTGTGTGCGTCTGTGCGCTGAGGGTGGTGACGGGGGTGGAGGGGTGGATGTGAGGGCCGGTGACAGAGGATAACCGTAGGTCTGAGAAGGAAGCCTGCAAAGGAAGGTGGAAGAGCGCCGGCTCTCCCTGCCTCAGCACCAGCTCTGTCCCTCTAATGGCGTCGCCGAAAGGCACGTATTTATCGACACCTTTGAGAACGCAGCACTGTGTTTCAGGGGTAGCACGGTGGATGGAAACTCGCCTTCAGTGAGCTCTGATTCCAAAGCTACATGCAGTACAACTTTGGGCGAGTTGCTCCATCTCTCTGGGCCTAGTTTGCTGCTGGTAAAATTCTGCAGGCGATTGTGGGGCTTCACTGGATCAGAGCGTGTCATCCGCCGTGTCTGGCAACCGGCGTATGCCCTGCATGTCCCCTCTCGTGGCAGTAGGTGTGGGCATGCCCAGGTGACCAGGCTGCTTCTGCATGCCAAGTCTGTCTTTCCTCTGCATCCTTATTTTCCCCAGCTTTTGTCAGTGATCTCTCAAGGGATTGTGTGTGTCCTGGGCCTGTTTACCCCAGGGTAGGTCCATCACTCACCCTCCCCTCCCTGAGCTAGAGTGCAGGGTTTCTGCCCCTGCACCCAGGCCACCCTCCCAGGTTCCTTTTCAGCCAGTGGGGAACTCTGAGGTGGGTGGGATGGGGGAGAAACCAGGGCATTTCCCCCACGTGGTTCTAGCTTGGGTGGCCTCTCCTCCAGGCTCCTATTCCCTTGGGACAGGCCTCTGTGGGTCCCGCCGCTGGGCCCCAGGAACGCTTTGTCTTCCAGCCTCAGGTAGGTCTCTGCTTCCTGTTCCTGCTAATCTCCAGCTTGCCCCATCATCCCTGTTTGTTTTCTCAGATTGGTGTACCCCATTCCCTGTGTTAAATTAAGTTACCTCTGTTTTAAATTTTTATTTTTTTATTTTTTTTATTTTTGGTTGTGTTGGGTCTTCATTTCTGTGCGAGGGCTTTCTCTAGTTGCGGCAAGCGGGGGCCGCTCTTCATCGCGGTGCGCGGGCCTCTCACTATCGCGGCCTCTCTTGTCGCGGAGCACAGGCTCCAGTCGCGCAGGCTCAGTAGTTGTGGCTCACGGGCCCAGTTGCTCCGCGGCATGTGGGATCTTCCCAGACCAGGGCTCGAACCCGTGTCCCCTGCATTGGCAGGCAGATTCTCAACCACTGCGCCACCAGGGAAGCCCAACCTCTGTTTTAAATACTTATTGTGGTTTCTGTTTTCCTGGCTGGACCCTGACCGACACATGGATGCTGTGTTATGATGTTACTGAATTTTTGCCTCTGGGTTGGAGACTCACACTGTGGAATTTCAAAGCAATGGGTCCTTCGATTCCTCAGGTAAATGGACTTGAACCCTCACAGGGCCAAGTTAGCTTGAGGAGCCTGGTGAATTCAGCTCTACACATCAGCACAGAAGACACGTGTGTGATCCGTCCAGGTAGGACCTCTGTTTACCCCTGGCCACAGATTGTGTTGAAACAGGGAGCTGAAACTCCTGTAGGAAGGACCGAAGAGAATTTTGACGACCAGAGAACCCCTTCCTGAGATGAGCGATTCATATTCTGTGTTTGGTGAGGGGGCAAGATGTCCCGTCAAGCTGAGGTTAAGTGGTCATAAACAACTTCTGTGAGCTTGCTGCTATTTACATCACAACATCAAGTGGCGTGTCCCCAAGTGGAGAGGACAACTCTTTACCAGCCCTGGTAGATTCTCTCCATTTCTTAATCTTATTTCACTTGTAACAGGGACGAAATTACTCCTGGAGTATTCATAGTCTTCACCCATAGAAATCCTCTTTACTGCTCTCGCCACCTCCACTCACTTCGAGAAAGGAAGGATGCTCTTGCTCAGTGGGTTGGTTCCAGGCTCTTCTCTGCAGTGCAGACTTGGGATAATGAGTGAAAGAGAGGGAGTCAAGGAAGCCAGAGAGGCTGAGTCTGGCACTGAGAAAAAGCCAAGGGGCAGATGCCTACGAAGTAGGTGCCCATCGAGTGAGGGGAGAGACTTGGGGACTGGGGTGAGAGGCTGCAGAGAAGCAAGGAGTACAAGAAGACGGGCAGACAAAGAAAGGTGATTTCGTGAAGTGTTGTTGTTGAACGTAAGTTACATCTCCTTTAAAGCTCTTTAAAAGATGCAGATAAAAATCTGATGTACTGTAAAATGAGTTTTAGTGGTTGGACTATACTTTTCAAACATGTTTTACTTATACCAGACGATATGGGTACCTAAAGTTTATTCGGTTTACACGTTGTTGGCTGTGCACAATTAACCCTTTCAGTGATACTGTCTTGTTCTCTCATTGTTTCAGGTGTGTGTGTGCTGTCTTTTTGGCTAGTCAGAGAGCTGCTAACAACTGCCTTTTAATTTATTTATTCACATGACAAAAATTAATTTGAGAGCCTGCTGTGCGCCAGGCTCTGTGTAAAACTCCACTCTGCCCATGAGATGCTCTCCAAGGAGGGAGACAGAGAACACAGCCCGCGTTGTACCGTGGGGTACGCGCAATGATGGACATGAGGATACAGGGCAGCACAGAGGAGGGATGCTGCTTTCAGACACCTGGCCCAGAGCCAGGCACAGAGCAGGTGCCCAGACACAAGGCACATCCAGTGAAAGAGGGTGCTGGGCTGAAAACCAAATGCAGGGACATAGCCATACCAGTTGTCAGGGGCCCAACTCTCCATTAAACTATTATAAAATGGGAGTCAGTAGAAAAAGTGGCTCAACCCACAGCTTTCTACCTGACAGCTAAACCAATTCCATCGTTTGTCACGTATTAACAGCATCAGGACACAGTGGTGGTGTGGGACAGGGACACACTGGTCTCTATTCTCAAGGCAACCTCCTTCTCTTTAGGAAGATAAGACAAACACAGAACACAATTAGCAAACGTACAGGGAAGCAATAAAATCACGAGCTAGAAGTGGCTAGGTATTGTGGGAATTGACTGTCAGGTAAGCCTTTCCTACATCAAAGAATTCATGTGACAGAAATTAATGCCCATAAGAATGTATTGAGTATATTAAGGTGGCACTATGGACCCCCAGGAAGAGGGAGTGTGTGTCGGGATGATGAGTGTAGGAAATGATGGATTGGTGTTCATGGGCTATACCCTGGTTGGTTTTCCACTGAAATAGAATAGAATCGAGGCAAAGTGTGAGATGGAAGCAAGCCAAAATTCTTCACTTATATCCTGTGGTCTCCTGTTTGGAGCCAGGTTCTAACTCTAAGTAAACTTGTGAAAATGTATTCACAGTTCTATAGGGCCAGAGATACCAAATGCTGGTGTTCTACCAGCTTAAAACTCTAACTTCATGCAAAATGGAGTTGTATCAGATCTTTCAGCAGCCAAGCACAGAAAAGAGAGCTAGTCTGTGTACTCTGAGTTTATCTCAAAAAAGAACCATATCTAACACGCAGAACTGTCTACTCTCTTCCCTCTTTTATACCCCAGACAGTATTCAATAAATATTTGTAGAACAAATGAATAAGAGAAACCACCACACCAAAAAAGTCCACTGTCTATTCTAATCACAAAAACATTCAATTCAGCCTTTAAGGTGATTTTTCCAATTGAAATGAAGCTACTTGGGGTTTGGGGGCAGGGGTACTGAGTAGTGAGTGCCGTTGGGTACAGAGTTTCTATGTAGGGTGATGAAAATGTTCTGAAGTTAAACAGTGGTGATGGTTGGACAGCTCTGTGAATAAACTGCAACTCACTGAATTGGGCACTTAAAAGGGGTTAATTTTGTGGTATGTGAATTATATTTCAATACAGCTGGGTTTTTTTAATCATAGTTGAGATGCAGTCTTGATGAAATGCATTATAACTCGAGAATCCAAATACAGCTCATTGTGCATAGTGTAATAAATTAGTTTTATTCTTGAACATAAGGAGACTTGTAATCCAATGAAAATTATGACCTTATGAGAGAGAAAAAATTATTCTGTTGAAATATGAAAGCACTTTAAACCGAAGACCAGCATGCAAATGAGCAGGAGCTCATTAGCTGAGAGCTGCAAATATTCTGTGTATCAGAGAATTGGTAGTTGGGTTATTGGTTCATTTGGTCTCTCATCCAATGAACATTTATTAAGAAATCTGAGTAGCAGTATTTTTCTAGGATCCTGAAGAGCTAGCTGTCTCATCAATGGCTGAATCAGTGAGCACCAGAAAGGTTTGAAATTCTCTAATACCTTGTGTATACACTACATCCCGGGCTGTGTAGATCTGTTTCCTCTACAGCAAGACCTGGGGCTCTCTCAGACGAAAATTGGAAGAGAGAGTTACACGGCTCTAACAGAACTGTGTTCATCTTGACCACAAATCCTAATGCTTCTACAAACAGAAAAATGGACATTCTTTCCTAGATACAGTGACTTTCCTCTAACATTTATGGCCCAGAACTACCATCAGTTCTCTATCTACCTGGCATCCAGTGTAAGCTTCAACGAACTATAGCTGATAGGCAGTCCAGTGCCTCTGGAAACACGTGGTTATTCAACAGTTGAAATGTGTCTTATCCAAATTGGGATGTGGTGTCAGTACAAAATACCCACCAAATTTTGAGGACCTAGTACTAAAACTCTAAACCATCTCCTTGATAGTTTAAAATTTGTATTTTATGTTGAAGTCACACTATTTTGGATATATTGGGTGAAATAAAATTATATCACCCCCTCCCAATGTAGCTATCTCTTCCCTGAGGATGAACAGCAAAGAACTCAGTTAAAGAAAGGTCAGCCTTGTGAAGGCAACAAAGAATATAATGAAAAGAGGTGAAGAGAGAGGCATGGCAAGCCTCTGCTCACTAACTTGTTATAACTGCTGTCATAATTGGGGGGAAATTAGAAGAATGAGGTTTGAGGTGTTAATCTAAACCCTTCAGTCCTTCTGAAATGTTAACACCATTTTATAACCAAGACTTCTTTCTGGAAGGGGAATCCCAGCTGACCACAGGCAGATTGTGTAGCTGGGCCTTAAGAGCTAGATCTCACACATAAGCTAATGTAACTGCTGCTGCTACGTACAGGCTCAGCTGGACGTCTGAGGAGTTGAATCAGCTGCACAAGGATGATCAAAAATGACTGGAGCCCCTTGCCAAGATGTAAGTAGTCATTTTTAAACTATATTCTTAATATCCACGTGGATAAAGAGCTCATAGCAAGTGCATTTCCACTGCATAAAACGTAGGGATTTAATCTTCAGGATACATTCCATGTGCATTTCCTTTATGTGAACAGTTCCAATTGAAAAAGAAAACACACACATCTTCCAGAGTAACTCATATGTGCTTTCAGCTCTTTGCCATCTATAATCTGACGAGACCCACCGTGTCTGGGTGGAGGTATTAGAGACACAGCCAGTGTCTCTAAGTGACTGGGTAGCCTCCCTTGAGAGAGACACAGTTTGATAGGGGAAAGAGCCAAGAAAACAAATAACTGCAGCAATTTTATACATATTGTATAATACTTGTGATATTTGACTTTTAGTGGATGTAGGAGAACATGTGCCTTTTTGTAAGTAATTAAAAGCAAATCTATGTAACCTACTGCTTGATTAAGAAAGCTTCTACTGCTGCGGGAGAACAAATGAATTATCTGCTAATTATCTTACTTTAGAGGTTAGTCCAAGCCACTTTGGTGTCTATATATTTGTGTCTATGGTTATTTGCTGCTGGTGATATAGAACAAACAAATGAGGAGTGAGTCTTTTGTGAGGTACTCTATGCCCAATGCAGCCATTGGTCAGGGAAATCTCTGTGCTCTGCACACAACCCTTGGTGCCCTGGAGTCTTGGCTCTGCAGGAAGAGTAAAACCTTTGTGAAATCCCCGTGTTCACTGAGAGGCACTCATGTAGATAATAATGGCAGACAGTTTAGGAAAACAGATTAATTATTACATCTGACAACTTTGGGGGAAAAAACAGGAGCTCATTAACGAATTTGCTAATTAGTCCTCTCCACTGTGATATAGAATTCAACAGGTATATCTGTGTATAATGCAGGATGGCTTTATGTGGTGTGTCTGTGTGTCTGTGTGTCTGTGTGTCTGAGTATAGACAGAGATGGTCGGTGTCCTGGAGTCTCATGTAATAATCTTATAAATCGTTGATGAATGTTCCCAAGTCTCTGCGGATTACTCTTGGTTTGTAAATGAGACGCCTTTGCTACATACAGAAAATCAATGTTGTCATATTTGCAAATTAACCATTCTAATCCTTTGATATTGCTCAAATTACATTTCCATCTTTGTTCAGTCCACTCTCCTGAGAGACCCTTTGGTCAAACATGGTTTCCTCTTAGGTAGTGGAAAGGGAACATTCCGGGTAATATTTGAAAAACGTAGCTGTTTAGTCAGCACATGTATTTGGATGCCTCTACTAGCTGTTAGGTAATAATTCTATCAAGAGGCAAGAGGACAAGGGGGCACAGATGAAACCTCCCCGAATAGTGCTTTCAGGGAACTTATATAAGAAAATCATTCTTTAAAAAAAAAGAAAAAATATTCCATTAATCTGAATCAGGCAAAGAAAATGGCTGTTACTCGTTGTATCATTAAATATTAGGTTTTGCTTGTGTGTATGTGTTTGGTGGCCAATAAACAGACTTCACAGTACACTTAGAATCTTTATAAAATCCATGTGGGCAGTACATATATGCCCATCTTGTAGAACGTGGAGAACAATAAATTTTCCCCAAACAGTTTTATAATTGTACATTTATATTTTGATATATATTTGGTTGGATTTAGGACGCATTCCCCTTATTGAAAAACATTTTTAAGCACAATTATGTAACACCGCACAGATTGCATTTTGGAAGATATTTATAATTAGGTGAGAAAGGAAAGCCTGTGTCCCTTGCAGGGAGAAATCCCTATAGAATATTATCTATGCTGGTCCTGCCCTAGAAAAGATGTAAAAGTCATGATGAGTTTGTTTTGAGTAAGCTAATTAGCATCATTAGTTTAACGTGTTCTGCGAATTAGAAAAATTTCTAAATGGCCTGACTTGAAGAATATTTTAATTTTTAGTACTACTACATAATAAAGAGCTGTAACTCGGCACAAGTTACAGCAGTTTGACACTTACTCATATGAGTTTTGGGGTGACACGAGTTAATAAAGAAATAAGCGCCTGGCCCTGATGCCACAGCCTAGGAGAGGAGGGAGCGGGGAGGGGACCCGTGGGAGGTGGTCTCATCTGCAGGGTGGGGCCGGTGGAGGAGGGACCACACAATGCAGGGCACATTTTGCTCTCTCTGGTAATGCTTTGAGATGCACTTTTTTTTTTAAACATCTTTATTGGAGTATAATTGCTTTACAATGGTGTGTTAGTTTCTGCTGTATAACAAAGTGAATCAGCTATACATATACCTATATCCCCATATCTCCTCCCTCTTGCGTCTCCCTCCCACCCTCCCTATCCCACCCCTCTAGGTGGTCACAAAGCACCGAGCTGATCTCCCTGTGCTATGCAGCTGCTTCCCACTAGCTATCTGTTTTACATTTGGTAGTGTATATATGTCCATGCCACTCTCTCACTTCGTCCCAGCTTACCCTTCCCCCTCCCCGTGTCCTCAAGTCCATTCTCTACGTCTGCATCTTTATTCCTGTTGAGATGCACTTTTATCCTCACAGTTTCTCATTAAGAATAGTCAGTGGATACTGGAACCAGTAGCAGCCCTTTCATCCTCCAAGAAGGCTCACTGCTGCTCACACATCCACTGCCAGCTCTCCTGAGGGAGCATTACCAGCCGGAGCATGTCCCACCTGAGATGGGGCTGGGAGGTCAGGTGGGTTCGGATGCTTTTACCTCTGTCTTCTTTGATCTCTGCCCCCTGTAAATAAACCTCTTTTCCTTCCTTAAATGCCTCCCGTCGTTTCAACTAACTCATGAGGGTAGACTAAGGAATACTATTGATAAGCAGGTTTCCTTTGTTTTTATAGGTTTTAAAAAAGCTGGTAAAAAAGAATCACACTCTCAGCACTGAGATAGAGCCAACCAGTCACACGATTGCCCAAGCAAGAAAATCCTCTTTTCTCATTTGAACTCTATTTCTTGGCTAAAGCCCAGCATTTTCATTTACGGGTCTGGTGTTTCCGTGTGCGTTCACAGCAGGAAGCGTCCCTGTAAGATCCTTGCCCAGGAAGCAGCCCACTGGATCCTCCCATTTCACTCCAGAATGAAGGCATCCTAGCAGGACCCCAGAGGAATACAATAACATCTGGCTGTCTCTTCATATTTCACCGAAAAAATTTACTTCTAATATGAAGAGCCAGCAACAACATCTGTATTGTCTTGTTTCCAGAGAAAGAAGCAGGAACTGACCGAGGCCTGTGGGGCTGGTCTTACAGTGGACCAGAACTCATGTGGCAGCTGGTGTTGCTGGATGCCCCATCTCCCAGAGATGGGCCTGCCTGCTGAGCGCCTAGGAGTGGTTCCAGCTCTGTGATCAGAGGTGGAGAGAAGTCAGGCCTTTTCGTAGTCCCCTGGTGTTACGATTCGCCTAAGCCAGGACCACCCTAAATTCAACCCAGCGGTGGTTAGAATTGCTTTCATCAGAACCAACCAGCTATGGGCTATCCTGTCTGGGGAGGGTTGCTCTACCCTTGGAAGAACCATCCCAGAGCTTCCCTGCAGTTTCTCGGCTCCGGTAACAGCACTGCTTTGTCCAGGTCTTCAGTCCATTTAAGTAGGCAGGAGCACTGCCTGCCTACTTTGCTGCTCCAGCGCCATATCCACTTCTCGGATGTTAAACAGAGAGGGATGCTCATGGTGACATAGCCAAGCATCCATCAGTTCATGGCTGGAGCAGGGACATCCACCTGGGGTCTACTGAGGGGGTCATCCTAGGCGTCCTGCAAGCTATTTTCAACATTTCAGAGCGTCTGCCTCGGAGTAGAATATGCATCCCAACCGAAACACCCACTACCTCAAACGAACAAGCAAAAACAATCTTTCATTTGATGCTAGGTTTAATTTCTATTTTTCTCAACTCACATACGTTGAGTTGCATATGTTTTTGAGTATGAAATATAAAAATAAATGAATGATTAATAAACATAATTCCTAAAATAATAACAAAGATTTTTAAAAGCTTTTCTTTAAACCATTGTGTGTTTACCATGTGCCAGACCTTCTGCTATGTGTTTTTATAAGAGTGTCAATTCAATCTCATAGTAACCCTGTAAAAGATAATATTATTAGTTCCATTTTAAGGATGAGAAAATCGAGGCCCAGAGAGTTTAACTAATTTACCCCATGATCTATAACCCTGATCCATACTTTGGAGGCAGGACTTAAGTCCAGGCAGTCTAACTCCAGAGTTCCTACACTGAATACAAATTCCATTAAATAAAAAGGAGGAAGGTTATTGAAATATATTAAATAATAATAGTCAGATTTGAAGGTTACAGATTTGCATAAACAACGGATAGGTTAGTTGCCTGTTACCTTATTAAGCTAGCCTTAACATGCTTATTTTGCATAACTAAGGTAAACAGCAAGGGTCAAGGGCTTAGGGAATTATTCTTAGAAACTCCGGAAGTCCGCCTTGGTCCCTTTGGACAGTACATCTTTAACTGGTAGTTTGCAGATATGCGGTCAAGTTCAACACACAAAGTCCAGAGCATCCAGAATCAGGAAGTTACGCTGAAAAAGCCTTTGGAGATGTAGAGAACAATAAAGAGTAAAACTAAAGCATCTAACTCCAGGAATCAGCCACTTCCAGGGGCAGGATTCCCCGAGGAAGTTCCAAAGAATTATGTTAAACTATATTAATGTAAGAAGGTAAAAGAGAAGCCTGATTTCCAGTTCAGCTTTGGAGTTCCCTTGGCTGGTGAAACAATTACAGGTCCCCGGAGGCCACCAGCCTTCAATGCGTCAGCCAATTTTTTTCCATTGCTTATTCAGAGGCACCCTCAGATCTCTTAGAGAAAATTCCCTATTTTCCCTCATTATTTCCTCCCATATTTTCACCAAAACACTTCTTAAAGAAATGGTCCTCATTTGTAGTCTTGTTTGTACCTTCATTTGTTCCTTTTTAAATTCATTAATCTATTCATCAATTCTTCCTAAATTGTCATCCCACTCTTATTGGTCAGTCACCTGCAGTGTGCCTGGTTCTGGGGGCAGTCATGGATCAGGTAGCCCTGGTGCCCCTCTTCCCCAGCCCTGGGCCCTCATACTGCTTCCACTGAGGCACTCTCCACTGAGGCTGGGCAGATGGGACAACTCTGAATTCTATGCAGCAAAATTACTGACTGCATTTGTGTTTAGTAAACTCACCTATTCTTTCACTCAGTTTACCTCTCATTGATGTTAGGAAGAGGAAGCTGAGTGGTGACTACAGTTTACCAAGCTCTTTTATGAATCTGATTTCATTTGCTTCTGCAAACAATATATAGAGTGGGAAAAAAGCTTGTTGCAGAATAATGTATATGTCATAAATAAATTTTAATACAAAAAAATTCCTCTTTATTTATTTATGTTTGTATGAGCAAGGAGAAAGAGGTGGAAGGGTATACATTGGGGCTGCGTGTTTTGCCTGTATCAGGAGGGAGGGCATGAGGGGGAAAGGGAGAAAATCATCTTTGCCTTCATACCGTTTTGTTAGCACTTGTTTCGTTATGTAAAATAAGCATGCAGTACTTCTGTAGTTTGAGAGATATCAGGTACAAATTTTACACTTAAAAAAACAGAAAAATAAATAATCCTATGAAGTTGAGATTAGCAATACCTCATTTTTATGGGAGAAGAAATTGAATGTGGAGGGAAAGCAAGGGTTTCCCTCAAGTGATAAGGCCAGAAACAGAGCCAGGCTCCATTCCAAACCTTCTGGTTGAGAGGACAGTGAGACTTCTGCCCCAAGCAGCTGTTTCCTTTCCATAGAACAAACACATCACAACTTGTTAGGATTGCGGGCAGTGTACCGAAGCAAGGTAAAATTCTCTGTACTGAGGGATAAGACATTTTGACTGAAGGGATAAACAGAAGACCAGTTGGCTCTGGATGTGATGTCGGACTCCACGTCGAATACATGAAGCTCTTCATAACTTCTTTTACTTTTCTTCTGCCAAGTCCAGAAACCCTCTAAGAGCTCCCAGCTGTCATCAAATGTCTCCCAGGGCAGAGTAGCCAGTCTCTGGCACAAGGAAGTAGGTTAAGGGATTCACCAGGCTTTATTTTGTACTCGTCTGGGTCTAGCTCAGGGGTCTCCAAACTTTTTGATAATGTATACTTATGTATAATTTGAATGCGTGGATAAAATCTATGAAGTTAGAAAATAGAAACTTTTCTTCCTATACATCAGTGGATCGTCTTTTTTTTTAACATCTTTATTGGAGTATAATTGCTTTACAATTTTGTGTTAGTTTCTGCTTTATAACAAAGTGAATCAGCTATACATATACCTATATCCCCATACCTCCTCCCTCTTGCGTCTCCCTCCCACCCTCCCCATCCCACCCCTCTAGGTGGTCACAAAGCACCGAGCTGATCTCCCTGTGCTATGCGGCTGCTTCCCCCTAGCTATCTATTTTACATTTGGTAGGGTATATATGTCCATGCCACTCTCTCACTTCGTCCCAGCTTACCCTTCCCCCTCCCCGTGTCCTCAAGTCCATTCTCTACGTCTGCGTCTTTATTCCTGTCCTGCCCCTAGGTTCTTCAAAACCTTCTTTTTTTTTTTTAGATTCCATATATATGTGTTAGCATATGGTATTTGTTTTTCTCTTTCTGACTGACTTCGCTCTGTATGACAGACTCTAGGTCCATCCACCTCACTACAAATAACTCCATTTCGTTTCTTTTTATGGCTGAGTAGGTGGACCATCTTGTGCACCATCTTGGGGCTGCTAGTCTGTCCCCTTCTTAATGACAATTCGTGTGCTTCATCACTTCGACGATGAAGATTGGTGGCCACTTGTTGGAAACGCTTTGCATATCTGGAGAGCAAACCGCATGGACCGTATACTGGCAGCCATGGACGGCTCTGTGAGAGCTGAGTCCTCCGGTTCCTGGAATTCTGTAGCTCTGCTGGCATCCCAGCAGCTCTGCCTTCCTGTGCACAGGGGTCCAGACAGTCCTGATGAGCAACTGATCGTTCTGATGACTTTGAATAAAGGCCTACACCCTGGAATGACTTAGCCATCACCATTTGAAAGACAATTAAGAATCTCCTACCAGGGATTTCCCTGGTGACGCAGTGGTTAAGAATCCGCCTGCCAATGCAGGGAACACGGTTTGATCCCTGGTCCAGGAAGCTCCCACATGCCGCGGAGCAACTAAGCCCGTGGGGTATAGAAAATAAGTTAAACCTCATGAATTATGAAATATGTTAATAAACTGCCTGATAAGCAGGCGGATTGTCCCTGGCTGGGAGAAGTAAAGCAGAGGCAGGTGCTGCGAGGGCGAGCTGCATTTGACCCCTCGTCCGACTGGCCTGCAGGAAGCTGCCTGTCTGTTTTCCCGCACAGACAGGCTCAGTTTAATCAGATCATTTCTCAGCACCTTAATGATGGTGTTGTGCTTTCTTTTCCTCTGTAGCTTCTTTCTCCCACAGCTTTTCTTAGTTGACTGTGGGCTGGTGACAGTGACGGTAAAGGTAGGAGCTGATTCCTTACATCAATCTGGAAACCTTAGACCCCATCCACCGCCCCGGCCAAGGAAGAGGCCTTTGCTCCGTCTCTTGAAAAACAATTCTGAGACCTGGAGGTTCATAATCACATCTTTGTTTGTTAAAGATGCCTCATTCTTGAAACTAACAGTAAATCAACTATACTTCAATAAAAAAAAAAAGTCTCATTCTGTTCTCCATTTCATGTCATAAAAATATCCCAGGAGAAAAAAAAAAGAATGGAAAATATGAAAAATAAGTTTTCTGATAAATTCCAAATGAAGCTTGAGTGTACTGTTTTTCTTCATTGGCTTTTATAACCTGTTTATTGTTTAAAGTCCCCTGCAGATCCCACTTCAGTCACGGGGCCTTCTTTGCCTAATTGCATGAACTCCCAGGTTAGGCATTTCTTTCTCAGAGCTCCGTAACATCTTGGGCACACCCTTATTTTCATACTTCTCACTCTTCTTTGTATCAGTTTATATATCGATCATTCCTACAAAACTGCGAGCCACTTTGGGGCAGGAACCCAGATTTATTTCTTTTTCTTCCCTGCACTCTCTCGTTTTACGTTATGTTATATTATTATTATTATTTGGTGGCCTAGCACAGCGTGCTCAGTGTTTGCTGATTGACTAGGTCCCCCCAGGGCTAAGTTACTAATCAGTTATTCAAAATTAGAAATGAAGTTTCCCATAAGTTCCATGTTCAGAATGGCAATTACATTACTGGCATCATTAATCACTCCCTCCAAGTATGTATTTGTGATCAAGGAGACACATAGTAGCTGTGAGTAGCCAAAAGCAATTCTATTGCAATATTAATGGAATACAGTTGACCCTTGAACAACGCGAGGGTTAGGGGCGTCAACCTTCCACGCAGTAGAAAATCTGGTGTAATTTGTAGTTCGCCCCCCATATCCAACGTTCCTCCAGATGGGCGGTTCCGAATTCGGGGGTTCAACCAACTCCAGTCCTGTAGCAGTTTCGTATTTACTATTGAAAAAAAGCCGAGAATAAGTGGTCCCTTGTAATTCAAACCTGTGCTGTTCAAGGGTTAACTGTATATCCTTTGCATTTTGTGAATGTTGCTGTAGCATGTAATTTGCCCCATAAAATAAATCTTTGACCAGGAGTTTCAAACAGAACTCAGAGGGGTTGAGAAGTCGACCCTGGGCTGAGCCAGCCTGCTCATGGTTAAGTGACCAGCCACACTGCCAGCCTTGCAGCACCCCGAATTCAAGGGTCACGGCAAAATGACAAATTGCCATAGCCTTGAAGCATCAAGGCCTTATTTACACATAAACTAAATCAAAATATTAGTTCCAAAAATACACAAAAACTTCTGAATGTAAGTCAGAAGGGCAAAAACCCAAGAGGAAGTAATAGGTATCTGTTATTAGTGGGGAATAAAAAAAGGTCCAATTAAAGGAGAATAAAGAGTTGCAATTTAGAGACTATATATAATTCTGACAGAAAGGTCTAGAAAAGCCTAGGGAAATTTCGAACTTCCTAAACTAGGTCTTAACTCCTTCACTGACATTCGAGGCCCTCTGAACAATAACTCAAACCCAGGTCTGAGCCTTAGTTCTGCACCCCCTTTTGTGTGGCCCAGTCTTGGCCACACTGGCGCCAGGGTTCCTCGTGCAAAGGGTTCGGCTGGCCCCGGAGCCACGCAGCCTGGCGGTGCTGGAGGAATTGGGACACCACTGTCCCTGAGGACACTTGGGCTTTGCACAAGTAAGTTCCACTCATCACGATACCACGATCGCCTCTCAGCACCATCCCCACCAGTAATTCATTCTTACAACCCCGGGCAGATGCCAGCTCAGGGCTTCCGTGAAAGTTCCTCCCGATTCGCCAAGGCCCCGTCAATCCTCCTTCTCACAAAACCTCCACTGAGACCCCCCCAGCACGTGTGGTCGTTTGCTTTTCTAAATCTTCACGGTATTTCCACGGCTTTCATGGCACGTCTCATAGTATGTGTGTGCTTTTTAAATACGATTTTAAAATTAGAAATAACTTGAAACGTGTGTTTTGTCTCAATTACTGGTTTACCTATTCCCATCCCCACCAAACCACCACTTTCTCTGAGGGTAGCGCTTTGTCTTTCCCGGCTTTTACCCCCAGGACCCAGTATGGTATGAGCCACAGAGAACGCCGCGTCCCCTTTGCTAACAAGCGTGGGAGCGGGTGATGCGCAGTGAGGGCCCTGCGGGGGCTGCGCCTTCCTGGACGCACAGCTGCTTCCTTCGGGGCCCACACACGTTGGCTGAGGTGCAGGGAAACACGTGGCTCTGTTTTTCTCGGATAAGGGCAGGGCCCGGACAGAGCTGCGCTCAGCCCTGGGGTCAGGCAGGCTGCTTCTCATTCCTGCCCGCAAAGGGCTATAATCCTGAGCAAAGTGGGAAAGACTTGGAAGAGAACGGGAGAGTGGATGAGAGCGAGTGAGAACGAGGACACTGAAGGAGGAGGAGTGAGAGTGAGTGAGCGAGGGGGCGAGTCTGTGAAGGGGTGAGTGTGTGAGTGTGCGTGAGTGTGTGAAGGCGGCGCTAGTGTGTCAGGGGCAGCGTGTGAGTGTATGACGGGGTGTCTGTGTGAGGGGGAGAATGAGTGTGCGAGGGAGTGTCAGGGTGTGAGAGGGGTGTGAAGTGTGAGTGTGAGGGTGTGAAGGGGTGTAGGTGTGAAAGGAGTGTGTGTGACGGGTGTGAGTGTGTGTGTGAGTGGAGTGTGAGTGGAGTGTGTGAGTGTAAGAAGGAGTGTGTGTGTGAGTGTGTGAGTTGAGTGTTAGTGGAGTGTGTGTGGGTGTAAGAAGGTGTGTGTGTGAGTGGAGCGGGAGTGGAGTGAGTGTGTGAGTAAGAAGGAGTGTGTGTGTGAGTGTGTGAGTGGAGTGTTAGTGGAGTGTGTGTGGGTGTAAGAAGGTGTGTGTGTGTGTGTGAGTGTGAGTGGAGCGGGAGTGGAGTGTGAGTGTGTGAGTGTAAGAAGGAGTGTGTGTGAGTGGAGTGTGTATGTGTGTGTTTGTGTGTGAGCGCGCGAGGGGCTGCCCTGGACGGCAAGGCGCGGGAGGACGCAGTCAGTGGGCCCCGGAGGCTCCGCCTTCCCACCCGGACTGCGCCTGCGTCCCGCCCTCCTCGGCCCCGCCCCCTGCGCGCCGAACGTGGGCCCTGCTCCCTCCATGGCTTCCGGCGAAGGGCGGTCCCCGAGGTCTTGGAGCTGCGCCCCAACGGTGAGAACTGTTAAATGTGCTTCCTTCAGGTTCGACCTGTCTGTCTCTGTCTGTGTCTCTGACTCTGACTCCCCGGCTCCGGAAGGGTGGAGAGGCGGCCCGTTCCCTCCTGTCTCTGCAGGTGTCAGGTCGGGACACGGCGGGCCCTGGGCGGCGCTGCTCTGGGATTCCAAGTGCAGCAAGCTCTGGAGCCTGAAAAGCACTTTTTTTTCCAATTCATTTTCTTTTCTCTTCCCTCCCCCCCGCCCCCCCTTTTCCTTTCTGCCTGACCCGCTTGATGTATGTCTCTATCTCCAAAATATATTCTTGGAAGCCTACATTTCTCTAATCCATCTATAAAAAGTTAATGATTATCTGCTCCCCAGAACAACTTTTAGGATCTGGATCCAACAACTTGGAGGGCAGGTATAAGTCCCCGCACATCTGAAAGCTTTCAAAAGCACTGCATTTACCATCTTACAAATAAAAGCACAGAGAACGGAGGAGAAAACAGTTCTTTGTGCCCACAAACAGCAGCTTTAAGGGTAAATCTGATGGGGGGATGTGGGGCAGGTGTGCAGAGAGTAGAAGCAGAGTGAAGGAGGCTGCTCTCAGGGAGGCCACGTGGCTTCTGAACCAAGAAATCATACGGTCAGCTTCGGAGAATCAGATCTATTTCTTTTCACAGCCGATACATTTATACTGAGTAGAATTTCTCAAAGGAGCTAAATCTACTGGATATTAAAACTTATTTTTTAGCCTCAGTAGTTAAAACGGTGTGGTATTTATGCATGAAGAGACCCAAGTATATATGGCGTATGATGAAGTGGCAAGTATAATCAGAAGGGTGGAAATAAATGTGTCCATAAATTGTGTTGGAACCAGACAGCCTTCTAGGAAAACAACAGCAGAAACCCACACTGTGCACTAGGATAAGCTGTAAAAATGTAAATGCAAAATAAAAAGAAGCCATGAAATTTTAGGAGAAAATCCAGAAACCATACAAAATTGATAAATACTATAATTTAAAAAATGCTCTTATCTAGCAAAAACAAAACAAAGCAAAAAATCCTGCAAGTAAAATCAAAAGATAACTGAAAGAAAACTATGAGAAATATTTGCAATTCATATGATAGAGAGCTAATCTCCCTAATGTAAATTGATAAAACCAACAACATAATAGAGGAAATGGGAAAAGGCTATGAACAGAAAATTAACAGAAAAGGAAAGACAAATTCCACTTAAACATATGAAAAGATTCTCCACCTCAGTCATAGAGAAATGCAAATTAATATTTCACTGAGACAACATTTTTCATTCTGTCAGTCTGTCAGAAATCCAAAAGGTTGAAAATACATTCTGGCCTTGGCAAGGCCTTGGATAATAGGTGTTCTCATAATGACTGATGATAGTGGGTATTGTAGTGCATCCCCCATGGAGGGATATTTCTGACTATTTACCCAAATTACAAGTGGATAATTTTTAATTTATACAAAAATCCTACTTCTGGGAATTTATCTTGCAGATATAATTGTACATGTGCAGAATACTGTATGTACAAACTTGTTCCTTGCTGCATTGGTTGTAATAGCAAAAGATTGGAATTAAACCAAATATCCACTAATAAAGAACTGTGTTTAGCAAACTGTGGTACATCCATATAATAGAATACTCTGAACATGTAAAAAGAAAATAAAAATAAAGTTCTCTATGTGCTGATATGGAAAGATGTCCTTTCTATGAAATGATATGTTGAAATCCTCAAGACATATTGTTTAAATAATAAAGCAAGATGGGTAATACTGTATAGAGATGGAATATTTGAATAAAAAGGGGAAAATAAGAATATATACTTCTATTTCTGTTACACAAAAAACAAAGACACAAGAAACTAAGAAAAGAAGTTACCCTTGTGGAAATGAAGGATAGGAATGAAGTAGAAACATTTGATGAATACCCCTTTATATTGTTTGATTTATATGCAGTGTGAATGGATTGCCTATTCAAAACATATATATTATGTGTCAGTCATATGGAAATATGTCTGATTTTGATAGTATCACTGAAACAGTCCTCTTAATGAAAACCAAAACAAAACTCAAAACTGCTTCTTACAAATTACTCTGTCTCCTCTTTTGTTTTCTGTTCCCGTTAGGGCTTTTAAGCCTGACATGTTTCTTCCTTTGACTTGGAGAAGATAAATAACTGCGCTGATGAGTGGCCTGAGGATTTGAGGTGTTTTGTCAACAATATGGAGACCACCGTTTCCCATTAACTCTGGATATCTGTCTCCGAGGCGTCAGCTGTTCTTAATGCACTGTTTTCCTCTATAGATCACTGCTGTCAACCTGCTAACGACACCCAAGTAGATCTACAACAGTCATGTTTCAGCCCAAGAGTGACTGAAGTAAAGGCAGTGTCTCTCATTGAGATGAATAGCACCAGGATCCCAGGTATTTGCACTTACGTGCCCGAGCTTATTTTCCTCAGTTATAAACAGTGGTTTATATATAGTTTGATTTTATAATGCTTCCATGCAAACTATAACAATTCCTCAATGCATCTATGTAGATAAAGTCTGTGACTTGCTGTAGGTGTACGAAACCCTGACAGTGTCCTGGTGTGGTGGGTCGATTTCTAGGTCTAGAGATGAGAGTCAGGTTCTAACATGGTGTGGAGCGCACCTGGAGGAGGTGAGGTGTGGAGTTGCAGGAAGGAGAAAGCTTCCACTTGCCTGTCTTCCCAATCCGATTTTTAAAAAACTCTCCTAAAGGCCTTTGCACTTGCTGTGTCCTCTGCCTAGAAATTACTGTCCCAGATCTTTGAATGACTTTCTTCTCTGTGTCATTTAGGTGTAAGCTCCTCACCTCTCCCGCACCAACCATTATTCTATCACGTCCTCTAGTTTTACCTTCTTGATAGCACTACTCACTGTCTGAAATGGTCTTTTTTACTCACTTGTTTACTTTTTTATCATTTATTAACCCTCTTCTCTCCACCACCCAATAGACTGCAGATTCCAGAAGAGCAGGGACCTGATCTGTCTTGCCCTCCCACATATTCTTGTGCCTAGAATGGGGTCTGACACATAATAGGACCTCCATAAATATTTGGTCAATGAATAAATGAAGGATTAGAGTCCACGTCTAATTGGGTTTTGTACATAAAACCTAGCAAATGAAATTAGCAAATTCTTATTCAGGGAATGAATAAATTCAAGTAAACTCTTCTTAGACATGGGCATTGCCTTTAGAAACACTCAATCGGGCAAAGAAAATACTCCAGATTGACCCTTACTTGTTCAGTCATCACTGTTTTTTATCACACTTAGGACAATTACTGATATCTCAGAAATTCTGATTTAAAAAACCAGCTTTCTTTTATAATTTTAGTATTGGTTAAGAAGGCCCAAAGTGCACTAAAAAGCTTATTTAACTTAAAAGGCTTATTTGACTCTCAGAAGAGTTATTTGTTATACACATAATTTTTCTTGAGAATCAATGGAACTTGTGCTAAACTGAATTTATTTTTCCTCCAATAACTGATTTAAAAATCAATTGCACAGAATTCTTTGTCATCAACAATACAATATTTCTTTAGGTGCTTTATTCCAATTTCAAATGCCATTTTTATCAGTGTGAAGATAGATTTTTAAATTGTATAAACAACTAGAGTTAATTGATGTGTTGGTTTAGTAAATCCTAACCACAAGGCTACATTTATAATATTAATAGTCCTGGAGACATACCTAGTTACATTTAAAAATACAAATAATATCTGTGCTTTTTAATGAGGTTTAAATCCTTTTTTAGAAGAAGTATTTTCCTTCTCCAACATATGTCCTTTTCTAATGAGCTAAAATTACAGATAGTGAGCCAGGTTTTGGAAAGGAACACAAACATGTATTGGGTGTCTAGACATAGTTCTGGGTATTCTTCATATGTTGGGGACCAATTAAATGTTCTCTGGAGTTTTCTGCCAACCACTCAGCCTTTGAGGCACAACTCTTGTGGGCTGTTTTGTGTGATGCAGTGCACATTGTGACACGGGACCTTGGGAAACCAAATCCTTTTGATCTGGGTCCAAGATAAATCTTATTTTATTAAATTTATCACAAGTAATAATGATGTTCAATATACTGTAAAATCCTTAAAACTACAGAATCTTGTCTTTTGGAGAATTTTTGATTAAGATGATCTTATCTGGAAAGAATTATATGTCAAACTGCATGTAATCAGTCAGTTAATTAGGAACTATCCTAGGTTCTCTTCCATTCTGAGGATTATACGTTAACTCTTTTAGCCTTAAATTTTTTTTAATGAACACATGCCTAAAAATCACATTTCAGATCAAAGGAGCTGAAACACAACTGATTACTAGTCTCTGTGTAGTGAATTACTGAAAAAAAGCATTTTCTTGGAGCACAGAGAAGGGAAAGTAATGGGCCATGCACTTATTTTTTTATCATTATTTCCTTCTCTAAACTCATGGATCTGTTGTAACAGATATTGTTTTGGAAGATGTTTTGGAGTTCACGTGAGCAATGTATTCCATGGTTGAGATATCTGAGTTGGGAGAAGTAACAGAAATTGAAGAGAAATTACTCTTTCCCCTCAGACACACAGAGCTATGAGTTAAAATTTGGACTCTTTATCTTACCTGTAAAGAGGACATAGGAGCTTTAATTTCAGAGAGGGTTAGCCTGATAAAATGGACTTCTGTACCTTACAGAGGGAAATGCAAATTGGTGGATCATGTCTGAAAGGCAATTTCTAATATGTATCAGGCACCTTAAAATATTTATAGCCTTTGACCCAAGAATTTCAAGGATTTGTAGACAGCAGCAGTTCTTAAGTTGTGGTCTGCCATCCTGCAGGGATCCTTGAGACCGTTTTAGGGGGACCACAAGGTCAAAATTATTTTCATAATCGTATTAAGATCATTTGCCTCTTTCACCGTGTTGCTGTTTGCACCAGTGATGCAACAGGAATCAAGAGAGTGGCACCAAATTGTACTAGAACTCATGGTCTTCCACGTTGCCAGCACCAGGAGAAAAATATGTGTCAGTTCCACTTAAGGGTATCCTTGGTAAAGTAGTAAAAACCAGTAACTTTATTAAGTCTCGACCCTTGAATACAAATGGTTTTAATGTTCTGTGTGAGAAATGGGCAGTACAGGTGGAGTACTTCTGCTGGGCACTGAGGCACAACGGTTGTCTTGAGGAAATGCCCTGTGTCATCGTTTGATTTGCGAACTGAACTAGCTTCTTTTTACATGGAACACCCTTTTTTTGTGAAAGAACAACTGAAAGGCAAACCATGGATATTCAGATTTGGGGCTTTAGCAGATACTTTCTCCTAAATGAACAAAGCAATCCTGTCATTTCAAGGATAACAAGTGATAGTATTTTTAAGTCAGAAGAGTCAGGGCTAGAAGCAGGGCTAGGACAGTAATTAACACAGTAATATTTTTAGATGAATTAGTGCTTATATTCCCTGCCCCTGGAGAGTTCTTTGTGACATTCCAGCATACCCAGTTGGTGGCTCAAGCAGCAACCATTTCCCCTTAGCGCGTGTTGAGCAGAGCCGCGATTTGGTCCTGGTGGCCAACCCCTAGATCGTGGTAACTGGCTGGTTTAAGCCACACATGATAGTGCATCCTACTCTTTTCGCCAGGGCTGGAGATTGAGCTTGACATTGAATCTCCTCCCCTGCAAAAGATAGCTGTCCGGGTCTCTTTTGGGCAGGCTGAGCCCAGGGCTCTTCTGACAGGTCTCTGAAGGGATGAGTATCAGATGCCAAAGTTCTCATTATCAGTTAAGTTAGCATGTTAGTTCTTTCATCCTTATAAGGTATGCAAGTAGCCTAGACAAATGCCCTTACTGCAAATCCACCACCGTTTCCCTCTCTTTAATTAATTCATAACAACCTGACCTGTGTTCTTTGCCTTCAAGTTTCCAGTTGATAGTTGCTATTTTGAAAAATCCTGTTTTCTGAAATCTTTCTAGTCTGTTACCTCTTACAAGGTAGTCTAATTGTAATGGATCTTTCACCTATTCAGTAAAGACAAGGATTTCTCTTTTAATTAAAATCCCCCATAGACATTGAAATGAAAATATGATAAGGAGGTGTGTGTATCAAATACAATTCACTCTTTGAAAAAACATTAAAATTCCACTAATGAATCATTGCAGTAGATAAAAATCAACATATAAGGTCTTTGCTCTCAAGGAACTTACAGTCTAGGGAGGCCAAGAGAAAAGTAAACAGACTCTTAGGATACCCTGGGATGGTGCTGAGATGGAAATGTGAACACTGGTTGGAGAGGGAACCCGAAGCTGATCAGGGGGCCAGGGCTGATTTTCTAGACAAGGAGCCTAGTCTTCAAGGCGCCCCCAAATCTGGTCCATGTCTGTGCTCCAGTGTTTCCAGTAAGAACTCCTCACCCCAGGCAGGGCTCTGCTCACTCGCACAAACTCACCATGCTTGTTCCTGTTCCAAGGATCTTGCTTAGATATTTCCTATGTCTGGAGTTCTCTTCCTACTCTCTCTGTAGCCAGTTTTTTCCTGTTGTTCGATGCCTGTTTCACTCCCTGAAGCCTTCTGGATCACACCAGCCTCCTTTCGAGAGGCAGTGTTTGTCATTTCCTCAGGAAGCCTCATATGGGTGCCCTTCCTACACGTTCCCATAGAATCCTCTGCTCATCTCTGCTTTGGGACTTACATATCCAGCTGCCAACATGAATCTCCACTTGGAAGGTTTCAGGCTTCCAGCTTACAAAACTGAACTTCTGAGCTCCCTGACCCCATCCCCGATCAGATTCACCTGAAGTCGCTGCCCTCCTCTCCATTCTCCTAGGTGTTAGCCCTCACCGAAAACCCTGAATTCATCTTCGAATCCTCTCTGTTTCAAAACTCATACATCCAATTCTGGTGGCTCTAACTTAAAATATATCTGGAGTCTGGTTATCTTCCCACCACCTCTGCTGTTTTCACTCTGGTCTCAGCCACTAGAAAAATCTCAAGCCTAAATGATGCCAGTCATCTCCCAGCCTGTTTCCCTGCATCTGCTCGTGTATTGTCAGTCTGCTCTTCACAAGCAGCCAGAGTAATCTGTTTAAAAATTTGATTGCATCACTCTTCTGCTCAAAGACCTCCAGTTGTCCCTCATTGTACTAAGACTAGTCCTTCCAAGGCCCATAGGGCACCCCAACCTCTCTGACCTCATCTCCTACAACTGCTCTTAGTCACTTAACCTCAGAGCTTTTTTGCTGATCTGTGAACACTGCAGCCACTCCCACCTCAGGGCGCTGGCTTGCCTGCTCCCTCCGCCTGGAGCATCCTTCCCTCAGTAGCTGTGTGGTTAACAGCCTCACCTCCTTCAAGTCTTAGCTCCAGTGTCACCTTCTCGATGAGGCCAATCACAAGGACTCTAAATTGCACCCCATTCTCATCTATGCCCCAGCAGTCTCAATCACCCTAATCTGTTTTTTCCATAGTATTTATTTTTTATCATACTATATAATTTATCTACGTGCTTATTGTCTTCCTCTCCCAACTAGAATGTTTGCTCTATCTGGGCAGAGATTTTGGTCTTTTTAATTCATTGCTGTATCATGAGCACCCCTGGGATAGTATCTGTGATGGTATTTGCTGAATGAATAAATATAAGTTATATGTTAACTTGCATTAATTCCTCACTAGACTATAAATTCCTTGAACACACAGATTCTGAATTATTCAACGTTATATATTCAACATCCAACCCGGTACCTAGCATACTGCTAGTGCACAATCAATAATCGTGAGTGAATGAGTCTCTCTCCACTGAAATGCTGTTGTCTGCACTACCCATTTTAACATTTAATTATTGACTGCTTTAATGTCTCACTGAATCTTGTGTGTGAGCGTTAACCATTTGGTGAAACCTGCTTTTATTACAGTCAGAGGCTACAACTCTTACTTCTTTTGTGCATGAACATGGTAGATTGATATATTGATGTAGTCTACTGTATTTTCTGAGTTGAATGGAATGTATAATAACTAGTGGTGGATATTGTTGTTGAGCAGTGGGAGAAATGGGGCATAAGGGTCCCTAGGAAGGTGTTTCCTAGAGACCATTGTTTCCAGTAATTGAGACAAGGTCTGTAAACTCAACACTTTTTGGTTTTTTTGCTTGACGACTTGTCTATTTATTTGCCATCCATATTTTCCTGCATTTATATTCCATGGGCCCTGGAACAACTCCATTTACCTTTAAGGTCTCTTGCTTTTTATGGCTGCTAAGAACTTTAGTATTGTGTGAGTCTTTTTATTCATTTATGTATGCTCAATATTAAAAAGTGACATAAATCTCAACATCCATCCATTCATCTGTCCATCAAATTACTGAGTGAGTTCCAGGCACTGAGGATGAAAGATGGTTAAGATATGGCCCCTGACTATAAGAAATTTATCCTCCTTGGAGAGGCAGAAACTTAAATCAACAATGAAGAATAGTATGTGAACTCTAGCATAGGAATATGTGCAGTGTGTTGTAAGAATATAGAGGAAGGGCACCTAAACCAGATCTAGTTAATTGATATCTTTTTGAAATTAGTGGCACTTGAGCTGTGTCTTGAAGTATAATTAGGAACTAAAGAGTAGGGATAAGGCAGAAGATAAAACAAAGAGACATGAGGTAACATGGAATGTTAGGAACTACATACAGTTTACAATAGGTGGAGCTCAACATTTTGGAGATGAGGTTGGAAAAGGAGGTGTGGAGGGAGTATCCAGAGATGTGGCTGGAGAAGTAAGCAGGGGAAGCTCCAGGAGGATCTTCAGTCACAGGCTGTGGAGCATGAACTTGATCTGATAGGAAATAGGGATCTACTGAAGGATTTTAAAAGGAGATAGTTATTGACTGACCAAACTAGGAATAGAAATTTCCTCAGCCTGATACAGAGCATCTACAAAACATGCAACTAACTTTATACCTAATGGTGAAAGACTGAATGCTTTTCCCATAAGACCAGGAGCAAGACAAGGATGTCTATTCTTACCACCTCTATTTGATATTGTACTAGAGATTGTAGCCAGAGCAATTAAGCAAGAAAGAAAAGTCATCAGATGGGAAAAACAGTAAAACTATCTGTTTTCAGTTGACATGATCTAGTATATAAATAATCCTAAGGAATCCAGTTTTAAAAACTACTAGAACTAATAAATGAGTTCAGCAAGGTTGTAAGATATAAGATTAATATACAAAAATTAATTATATTTCAATATACTAGCAATGAAAAATTAATTTCATTTAAAATATTATCAAAAAGAATAAAATACCTAGAGATAAATTTAACAAAAGAAGTGCAAGGCTTGTATAACAAAAACTATAAAATATTTTTGCAAGAACCTAAATATCTAGGTAAATGGGAAGACATCTCATGTTAATGTATTGGAAGACAATGTTATTGTGATGACAGAATTCCCCAAACAGGTCTAGAGATTCAGTTCAGTCCCTATCAAAATCCCAGTTCCATTTTTTTCCCCAAAAATTGACAAGCAGATCCTGAAATTCATGTGAAAATGCAAGGGATCTAGGATAGCCAAAACAATCTTGAAAAAGAAGAATAAAGTTGGATGACTCACATTTCACAATTTAAAACTTATTTCAAAGCTACAATAACCAAGACAATGTTATACCAGCATAGTATAGCTATATGGATCAGTGGAGTAAAATTAAGGGCCCAGAAAGAAATCTATATATTAATGGTCAATTGATTTCAAACAGAGAAGCAATACCATTTAATGGGGAAAGAGTAGTCTTCGACAAATGATGCTGGAACAAGTGGATATCTTCATGCAAAAGATTGAAGTTGGAACCCTACCTCACACTATACACAAAAATTAACTCAAAGTGAATCACAGACACCCCCAAAAATATATAGGAGTGAATTTTCATGACCTTGGGTTACACAAGGTTTTTTTTTTTTTTTTTTTTTTTTGCTACGATACCAAAAGTACACACAAGAAAAGAAAAAAAAAAAGACAAATTGGACATTATCAAAATTAAAAACTTTCATGCTTCATAGGATTCTGTCAATAAAGTGAAAACACAACTTACTGAATGGGAAAAAAGTATTTGCAAATGATATATCAGATAAGGGAATTGTATCCAGAATATAAATGTGTGTTACAAGTCAATAATAAGAAGACAAATTACCCAATAAAAAATTGGCAAAGGATTTGAATAGACAGTTCTCCAAAAGGGTATACAAATGGCCAATAAGCACAAGAAAAGATCCTCAGTATCAATAGTCATTACGGAAATGCAAAGCAAAACCACAATGAGATACTGCTTCACAGCAATGAATATGGATATAACTAAAAAAAAAAAGAATAACTAGGGTTGGCAAGGAGTGGAGAAATTGGGACTGTCATACATTGCTGGGAGGAATATAAATGATACAGCCACTTTGGAAAAAATGTGTACATGAATATTCATAGCAAGATAATTCATAATCGTCAAAAGTGGGAAGAACTCAAATGGCCAGCAACTGGTAAATGAAAAAAAAAATGGGGTAGCCATGCAATGGAATATTATTCAGCAATAAAAAGGAATGAAGTGCTGATAGATACTACAGCATGGATAAGTCTTGAAAACATTATGCTAAGTGAAAGAAGCCAGTCACAAAGGATCACATATTGTATGATTCCATTCATATAAAGCATCCAGAATTGGCAGATCTATCTAGACAGAATGTAGATTAGTAGTTACCTACAGCTCTGGAACGAGTGGAGGAAGTGATTAATGAGGAGTGACTGGTAATGGGTATGGGATTCTGGGGGAGGGGGTGATAAAAATGTTCTAAAATTAGATTGTGGTGATGATTACACAACTCTGTGAATATACTAAAACCCACTAAATGTACCCTTTAAATGAGTGAATTATATGGTATGTGAGTTATATCTCAGTAAAAGGTGAAAAGGAAAAACACCAAAATGTGAATTGTGGTTCTCTCTGGACTGAGGAATTATGGCTGATTTTTATTTTCTTCTTCATATTTTTGAAATTCTCCAATAAGCTCAAGTAAATTTTTATTTTTTCAACTTATCATGAAAAATATTTATTTAAATTAAGACAAAAGGAAATGGTGTATATTACAAGACAGATGTGACTTTTAGGACGACAATATGGAACCTTTAGAAGAATCAAAGCAAGCCTAGAACAAAGCAGGAGGAACAATTTAAAAATCTGTCTGTCTTTTGGGAGAGAACTGATGAGGTTCCAAATTGAAGTGGCAGCTCTGGAGATGGAAAGAAGATGGAAATGTGAAAAATATTGAGATAAAATCATTTGGAATTGGAATTGGGAATCAGTTATATATATATATATACACACACACACATATATATACACATATACTATATCTATATATATATCAACTATATATAGATATATGAATAGATAGATAGATATACATTAACTCAAAATGATATATGTACCCCCATGTTCATTACAGTACTATTTACAATAGCCAAGGTACGGAAATAACCCAAGTGTCCATCAGCGAATAAATGTATAAAGAAATTGTGGTGCATATATATATATATACATATATATACACACACACACACACACCACAATGGAATATTATTCAGCCATAAAAAGAGGGAAATCTTTTCATTTGCAGCAACATAGATAAACCTCAAGGGCGTTATGCTAAGTGAAACAAGTCAGACAGAAAAAGGCGAATCCTGTATCTGTATGTTCTCTCTTATATGTGGAATCTAAAAAACAAAAGCAAAAAAGAAGGTATGCTATAGTAGTGATTCTCAAAAAGGAGCATATCAGCAATATCAGCATTATCTGTGAACTTGGTAGAAATGCAGATTCTCAGATCTTACTACCCCAGGCCTATGGAAATCAGAAACTCTGTAGAGAGGTTCAGTATTTTTTTTAAACTTTCCTGTAGATTCTGAAGCATGCTAAATATTGAGACCTACTGATCAATACCATTCCCAGGTTCTCTTTTAGATCTAAAATTCAGTGGTCTAGAAGAAACTATGTTTTTAGGGGAAGAAACGTTCATCAGGAATTAGAAAATCTGGAGAAAATCTTCACAGAGGAAGTAAGGTTTGATCTAGCGACGTGATATCATACTTATCATGAAAGATGGAGAGGATTGTTAAGAGGTAAAAGGGTAGGGGGATTGGCAGCATTACAAGCTGAGGTACCAGTGGGAATGGGAATGGAGAGAGGGGAATTTTATGATTCATCTGTGATCAGGGAGCAAATTAGGCAAGTGGTGCAGGAAAGGGGGGGGGTAGTTTTGGGCAGCACTGGTAAATAAACTTGGATGAGTAGAGTAGAGCCGCTTATGGTTGCTCTTAAATATTGAATATTGGTTTATGCTCATAGTTGGTTATTTTCTCTATGTGTCTATTATACCTTGAACTATTATATGTAGCTAACTTTCTTATGGAAGTATGGAAGGTGTTGTAATTAAGACATCCAATTTTTTGCAAATATAAAGAAATGTGAGTATCTATAGGAAAAAGAAAACACAAGAATAATCAAGAAATAGAACTTCGTACCAAAGTACTCAACAATGCCGTGCTCTGACCAGAGAAAAATATTTCAGAATGTTCTCAGGCTTTATGTCTGTCGCAACTTCTGAGTCAGGTCTTCTCTTCTCTAGATCTCTTTCAAAACTGAGTTGCCCCTTCCAAAGTCTGAAAATCCACTTTAACGTTACCCTGTCCTCTTGTTTTTCTAAGAATATCTTAATTAAAACCTCATTCAGTTAATGGAACAAGTTATTCGTAATTTCTTCCAAATCCTTAATGAGTCTTTGGATTAAGGCATCAGGGATTACTCCTCTCAATTAATGACATTTCAGTTGAGCTGGAATTAGCTTAATCATTTAATTTTTTTCACATTATTAATACTCTCCATCAAACATCTTGAAATTCCTAAACTCCACTCTAATATTATTGAAGCAGGAGAAACCATGTTTATGACTGTATTTTTAGAGTTCCTTAGCGGTGAAAGATACTTTTCAAAGCCTTCAGTCCAGCTTTTGTGCTCAACAACAATTGCCCTGTGCCTGGCCAACACACCTCATTTTTCCTTTTCTCCCATGTGGAATGGAAGAAACACCAAGCTAATCTTTGTCCCGTCCTGGGGGCATGACCAGCTGGTCCCTCTACCTATGCCTGCTTGGAATTCTGACGCATGAAAAGTTGAATAAATAGTTGTTGAATTGAAGTGAATCTCCTCTTCCAGCCTTTGCCAATTCATGTTACCCATACTTATCAAAAACTAGCTCAAATTTTTAACAGAAAGTATTAAATGAATAACTGGCTCTGCCATCACTCTCCTTAATATTTCCTCATCACTGATTTATCCATCTGCTAAAATGCATTTCAGGAGGCATTATTCAATAACTGGGATTAAGACTAATCAAAATACCTAGAAAAAAATTAAGTTAAATCCCTTCCTCCACACCTTTTCAAATGTAAATTCTGATAGATAAAAATGTTAAATTAAAGAAAAAATCTAAGTCTAGAAGGAAATACGAATTTTATATAACATTTGGGAAAGAAAAGACTTTCTAAGCCCTAGCAAAGGCCACTTAACAGACTTGATCATATAAACGTCTTAAACTGCTTTAAACAAGAAGAGCAAAAATAAACATTAGTCATTGTAGATGCAAATTATGGAAAAATGTTTGTGATGTGAGAAAATGTTAATTTCCTTAGGTAATAAAAATCTCTTACAAAATTAGAAATAAAACAAAATTTAAAAACCTCAACTGAAAAATGGTTGAAGTACATTAACAAGTGATACACAAAAAAGATAATAAAAAATGTCTAATAAACATATGGGAAAATGTTCCACCTCAGTAGAAGTCAAAGTAATCAAAGCAGATTAAAACAAAAAGGGGCCGTGTGGTGGAGGCATAGTGGGGAGGTTACAGATAGACCAAGACTTATTTTTAATACCCAGTGCTGATTTTGGTTCAGAAGCAGACCCTTTCATACAATGCTGATGAATATTAAAAAAAAAAAAAAACCTTCTGTAGAGCATCTTCAAGATTCATTTCACCTCTAGAAATTAATCCTAAGGCAGTAGTTCATGTGGCCAAAAATTTAGTAAAAGGACATTCATGTCAGGAATTTACATAATACTGAAAAAATTGAGAACAATCTAAACATTCAGCAATTGGGAATTGGTTAATACATTATCATATAACTAAACAATGGAATACTATGCAGTCATTATAAATGATGGTTGAGGTAAAATAAAGAGCTAGAATACTGTTCACTGTGTACTATAAAGTGAAAAGACCAGATGCTCAGGTTTAAAAGGTTTATTTCTGTATAGGGTTGTGTGTAATTTGCGTTTTCTTATTTTTATTTACCAGTATCACCAATATTTTTTAAAGATTTTTTTATACTGAACATGTATAATGAACCCCCAAGAGTGGGGTTTGGGAGTGGAAGTTGAGTTTAGGGAATGTTACAGATTTCAACAGCTGGAGGTGCTGAGGACATTTATTGTTCTTCCATTTCAGGGAATCTATTAGACAGACTTTTAAAGAGCTCCAGCCATGGGAATTCCCTGCCGGTCCAGTGGTTAAGACTCGGCGCTTCCACTGCAGGGGGCGTGGGTTCGATCCCCGGTCAGGGAACTAAGATCCCATGTGCCACATGATGTGGCCAAAAAAAATAGAAAATAAAGAGCTCTGTCTTGGCAATGTGGAAACTATTTTCACTATATAATAAAACTTCTCTAAAGTCCAAATAATAATTTCTGGGATTCCTATGTTATACAAGTGACTAAGGATTTGTCTCTTAAACTGTAAAATTTTCTATATCACATTATTACTGTTTCAGATGAAAATCTCTCTACTGTTTACACATTTCCATGGTGTCTTCAGTAATGCTTATTGAATGTGACTAAGGCTCTTTTTGATAGCTCAGGATCACGGCTGTGTACGTCATATCTGCTCCATGGTATACAGTGGTCTCAGGTACATTAAGCTGTATGCGAAACAACCTCAATCATGGTGCTCTCTAGTTTCAATAGTAAAATTTTTATCTTATTTGTGTTTCTTCCCTGGCTGACAACTGTTATTTCTTGATACAGTCTATATGGCAATGTGAATTACCCCTCAACCAAATTCTTTCACAGACTTCTAATATGTGGTAAGTTTGGAAACTGCATGGCCAAATTAAGAAAATAAATGGGCTCTAAGGGAAAGTTAGAGAGATTCTCTTAATGTAGCTATTTTGTAACACTTATTTGATGCTGCATATTCTGTATTCTATGAGATACAATTGTCATATAGTTAAATTCCACAAGGACAATGTGCTACTGCATTTCTTAGCTTCGGTATTTTCCAAGAATAATCTTATTTATTAAATTCCAAACATAGACATTAATAGTTTAGATCTTAGATGAAAAAAGTACAAGCAGATAGTACACCAAGTGTTGTGATGCCACAAAAGAATGATTGACTCGGGAACACCTGGACACAGCGGGTAGGTCACTTCTTTTTTCTGTAAATCAAACTGTACTCTAGCAAAACTAATCTACCGTGTGGGAAGTCAGGATAGTAGCTACCTTTGGGAGTCAGCTACTGGGAGGGGGAAGGAGTGGCCTCTGGGTAACTGGCAGTATTCTTTTTCTTAATCTGCGTTTGGTTACTTAAATGTTTTCATTTTCTGAAAACTCACTTGGCTGCACACTTACAGCTTGGGTAGTTCTCTGGATGTATATTAACATATCAATAAAAAGTTTATTGGGACTTCCCTGGTGGCACAGTGGTTAAGAATCCAGCTGCCAATGCAGGGGACATGGGTTCGATCCCCGGTCCAGGAAGATCCCACATGCCTAGGAGCAACTAAGCCCGTGCGCCACAACTACTGAGCCTGCGCTCTAGAGCCCGTGCACCACAACTACTGAGCCTGCGCTCTAGAGCCCACGAGCCACAACTGCTGAGCCTGTGCTCTAGAGCCCACGAGCCACAACTGCTGAGCCTGTGCGCCACAGCTACTGAAGTCCACATGCCTAGAGCCCGTGCTCTGCAACAAGAGAAGCCACCGCAATGAGAAGCCCACGCACTGCAACGAAGAGTAGCCCCTGCTCGCCGCAACTAGAGAAAGCCCGCGTGTAGCAATGAAGACCCAACACAGCCAAAAATAAATAAATTAAATAAATAAATTATCACCTTATCTTTGATAAAGGAGGCAAGCATATACAGTGGAGAAAAGACAGCCTCTTCAAAAAGTGGTGCTGGGAAAACTGGACAGGTACATGTAAAAGTATGAAATTAGAACACTCCCTGACACCATACACAAAAATAAGCTCAAAATGGATTAAAGACCTAAATGTAAGGCCAGACACTATCAAACTCTTAGAAGAAAACATAGGCAGAACACTCTATGACATAAATCACAGCAAGATCCTTTTTGACCCACCTCCTAGAGAAATGGAAATAAAAACAAACATAAACAAATGGGACCTAATGAAACTTAAAAGCTTTTGCACAGCAAAGGAAACCATAAACAAGATGAAAAGACAACCCTCAGAATGGGAGAAAATATTTGCAAACAAAGCAACTGACAAAGGATTAATCTCCAAAATATACAAACAGCTCATGCAGCTCAATATCAAAAAAGCAAACAACCCAATCCAAAAATGGGCAGAAGACCTAAATAGACATTTCTCCAAAGAAGATATACAGATCACCAACAAACACATGAAAGGATGCTCAACATCACTAATCATTAGAGAAATGCAAATCAAAACTACAATGAGGTATCACCTCACACCGGTCAGAATGGCCATCATCAAAAAATCTACAAGCAATAAATGCTGGAGAGGGTGTGGAGAAAAGGGAACCCCCTTGCACTGTTGGTGGGAATGTAAATTGATACAGCCACTATGGAGAACAGTATGGAGGTTCCTTAAAAAACTAAAAATAGAACTACCATACGACCCAGCAATCCCACTACTGGGGATATACCCTGAGAAAACCATAATTCAAAAAGAGTCATGTACCAAAATGTTCATTGCAGCTCTGTTTACAATAGCCAGATCATGGAAGCAACCTAAGTGTCCATCATCGGATGAATGGATAAAGAAGATGTGGCACATATATACAATGGAATATTACTCAGCCATAAAAAGAAACGAAATTGAGTTATTTGTAGTCAGGTGGATGGAGTTAGAGTCTGTCATACAGAGTGAAGTAAGTCAAAAAGAGAAAAACAAATACAGTATGCTAACACATATATATGGAATCTAAGGGGAAAAAAAAAAAGGTCATGAAGAACCTAGTGGCAAGATGGGAATAAAGACACAGACCTACTAGAGAAAGGACTTGAGGATATGGGGAGAGGGAAGGGTAAGATGTGACAAAGTGAGAGAGTGGCCTGGACATATATACACTACCAAACGTAAAATAGATAGCTAGTGGGAAGCAACCGCATAGCACAGGGAGATCAGCTCTGTGCTTTGTGACCACCTAGAGGGGTGGGATAGGGAGGGTGGGAGGTAGGGAGATGCAAGAGGGAGGAGATGTGGGAACATATGTATATGTATAACTGATTCACTTTGTTATAAAGCAGAAACTAACACACCATTGTAAAGCAATTATACTCCAGTAAAGATGTTAAAAAAAAGTTTATTCTAAGTATAAAAACAAAATACTACACTTTGAAAAATTATCTTTGGGCTAAAAAGAGTTAACAATTCTTATTGGTTTCTTAGCAACAAATGCTTTCCTTTGGTGTAAGTGGAGACTACACTATCACCTATTTATTCTCACAAGGTCTACCTTCTCTCTTGGTGGGACACAACAAAAGTCTGGGGTCTTTAGTTGGTCTCCAAGGTAACTAAAATCTTATTCAGAATTGATGCTTCACCGATTGTTCCAATCAGTCTTTCCCGCGTTTTTATTTTGAAGTGATGATGTTTTACTCTCCTGCTCTGCTTATTACCAAGTGCTGTTGGGAGGATCAAATAAGGCACTGTGTGAAAGTGCTTTAAGTGCCAGACTAACAATAGGTACCATCATCACTACCATCATCACTGACCGCCATCATCATCATCATCACCAGGTTTGATTATTTTTAACCTAGAGTAGAAACTATGAGCTTCTTTGAGATGTTTGTCTCACCCTATGGTTATTCTCCTTATTTCTTGTACCATGAACACTAGACTGTCCCCCAAACAGTTTAGCTAGAATATCCAGGTCAGGGAATGTGGCAGGCTTGACATTCACTATCCACAGTGAAAGGAACCATCACCAATCAGTGCCAGCATTCTTTTTCGCCTGAGCTGCATTCGAATTGTTTAGATTTGGTGTGGGAGGGCAAGCCTATTTTCCATCCCTGACATAAGCACTAAGGCTATATCCATGAAGGTAAAGTTATAGATTTGTAGCACTGGGTGGTTAAAAGGGTTGTAAGAGTTATCTAGTCCAGTGTTGTCAAGAGTTGTCCCTGGACCAGCACATCACATCACCTGGCGACTTTTTGGAAATGCTAATTCTCACTCACCTACCCAAACACGCCCTCACCCCATCCCGACCTACTGAATCAGACACTCCAGGGTTGGGACCCTGTAATCAGAACTTTAACAAACGCTCCAGTGATTTTGGTGCGTGATGAAGTTTGAGAACCACTGCTCTAGTCCAATCCCCATTGGGTTTTGCTGATGAATAATCTTAGGTCTATAGGTGTTATGCCATTTTCCCAAGGTTATCCATGGAATTACAGTTGCCAAACAGAAATAAAACTCGACTTCCTAATTCCTAGTTGCTACATTGGATAGCAAGTAGAGGATTGCAAGAGAACTTTCCTCTGATTTCTACCTTATGTTTCTAAGTGAAATTTTTTGTCATTTCCCACCATTTTTGGGGGGGCACCCCTCCAACATTCTTAGTCTGTGTGGTTTGGGTTTAGCATCTTGGGTGGGCTCATAATCTGATCTATCTAGAGCACCCTCAATCCCCTCGCTCCTGTCAAGAATATGAAAAAAACCTGTCTGAAAATGAAGTCAGTACAGACATCTCATCTTTGGCGTGCTGAAGAATATCAACCTGGAACTAAACAATTCACAGAGGTCAATTCTTTGTCAGGACCGATCTTCCACAGCTGTGTGAAGGCCCTTAATATATTCCTCTGCTGAAAAATCTTGTCCAGTGGAAAAGTAAGGTGGCATACTCCTTCCAGTACCATCTTCCTGCTCCCTCTCCTCAATCCACCCCCCCCCCCCCGGGTCTGTGGGACATTCTTCTTGATAGAGTTATCTCCGTTTCTCCACCGCCCTCCTCAAACCAGAGCTTTCTAGATGCCATTCCCACGGCTACACTGAAGTAGTTTCCCTCCTTGAAGGCCCATCCTTTTAGTTTCTTGATGAATGAGCTCCTCCTTCTTCTCAACCTGCCCTTTCTCTTTTGCGGGCTCCTCCTCATCTAACTTGTTCATTTTTGTTGCTCTTCGCTTGGGTTCTTTTTCTCAGTCACTGGCTTCACTCCATAGTTTTTCTCCAAATGATCTTTCCTTTCCTATGATTTCAAATACCACCAACTCTATAGATCCAGCCCAGACCTCTCCCCTCAGCTTATACTTAATGCAAACAGTTAAATACCCCATGGCATCTTAAGCTCAACATGTCCAACACTCATTCTCTCCCCACACCTGCCCACTCCCGTCTGCACCGTCTCATGGGTCGGCACCACCTCCACCCTTCACCGGAGCTGCACACCCGGCTTCATCCTCGACTCCTCCTCTAACACTGTCCATTCTCGAACATCCAACCACCAAGCACTGCTTTGCTTTACTTCCTATGTAGTTATTGAATCCTTTTATCACTCCTAATTTCGCCTTTGGTTATTTCTTACTTGAATGATTGCAGTTGTCTTCTATTCGGTTCCCCTGCCTTTGAATCTTCCCTGCTCATACCTACCGAATTGATCCCGGATGAAATATCAATCTGTGGTGTCATCCTGCTTCAGTATGTTCAGTGGCCCCCAACGTCTGCAGAAAGAGACCAAGCTCCTTAGCATGCCACAGGGGCATACAAGCTCCTTGCCTGGCCCTTGTGCACGCCAGGATTATGAAATTAATTCTGCTTCTCTCTCTTAGTGAGTGATGTCTTGCCTCTGTATTTTTGCCCATAATATCTCCTCTACCTGAAATTTCTCCCACCCTGCCTTCATTTAGCTATTCCACAGTCATCTGCTAAGAATCAGCTGAGATGTGGCCTCACCCAGGAGGCCATTCCTAACTCCTCCTGCCTGGATTGGGATTGTATTAACCTGGTACCTATGACCCTTCCTGCACATGCAACACTGTTTTCATCATTTGTTTATAGATCTGCCTCTACTCTGAATGATGACTTGTTGAGAGCAGGGACTGCCTCTGTTTACTTTTGTGGCTGATTCAAAGTCAAGTCTTAGTAACTGTTTCTTGAATGGATGAATCCGAGCATTGGCTAGGTCTATAATGCATGAGAGTCCAGAAAAACCAGTTATCAAAAATATGCCAGAGATAGACCTATATAATTGGAACTGTTTTAAATGGGCCATCCTGTCTGCCGTCTGGATCACCAGAGTGTCATTACCTCTAATTGTCTTCCTGAGTTTAATTGATACTTAACAAGGTAGAGCATTAAAAGGGATATTTTATTCCTCTAATATTTCTATAATAACATATTGCACTACTGCAAACTCAGAATTACAGCTTTGTGGCCTGAGAAAGTAGTTTGTTTAGAGAGAAAGTGTTCTTCAGGCACCCTTCAGGAGTGTTCAGAATGAATTAAGAACCTTCTTGGCAAAATATATACAAATATCCTTTTCCTTCAATCTGTTTGTATCTAATATTCTTTAATATAAGAAAACTGTAAGCATCAAAGACTGTAAATGTTACTGCTTAAAAGAGTCCTCCAGGATGAAAGAGGTGAATTTTGACCCCATTAATCACTCAGCTACAAAGGCTTTGGGAGTGGACTCTTTGGTGATAATTAAAAGGATCACAACACATAAACAGAAAAAACCCCTCCAGTGCCACAGTCTGAACAAGTGACACCAAGCTGGACCCAAGTCATTAACTGAGGTGAGAAGGTAGCTCCCTTGTTTGGGGCCGGTGAACAGGCTGGGGAGGTCAAACTTTAGAGCTGAGGCAATGGAGAGCAATTTCATTTAAATTCGTGAATTAGAGCCACAGGAGCCCACAGATAAGGGCTGGCCTCTTCATTCTTTCAATACCATTCTACCTTTCAGTGAGCACTGACTATGGCCTGGGCGCTTTTCATGCACTATTTAATTTCTACCATAAACCTACGAGGGAGTACTGTTTTGAGACCACATTTTTACAGGCAACAAAACCAGAACTGAACGGGTTAAATGACTTGACTGAGGTCTTAAAGTGGCAGAGCCAGGACTGAAGCCCACGTAGTTGGACTCTGCTCGCACCTACAGCAAGGCGGCAGCAGCATCACCTGGGAACGTCTTGGAAGGGCAAACTCACGGGCTCTTCTCCAGATCTACAGAATCAGAAACTGGGGGTGGGGTCCCGCCGTGTGTGTTGTAGCAAGTCCTCCGGGGAGTCTGTGTACTCACAGCTGCGATCCATCGCGTTATACCGCAATGCCATCTATTAGAGCAGTGCTTCTCCAACTTTAATGTGAGTACAGATCACCTGGAGAACTTGAAATGCAGATTGATTCAGTAGGTTTGGGGTAGGGCCTGAGAGTCTGCATTTCTACCCAGCTCCCGGTGATGTTGACATTGCTGGTTTGTGGACTACACTGCATAATAAAACCCTAGAATGTAGCTTCAGGAAGCCAGGTTGCTTTGTTCTCTGCTGTCGTCTGGTTTAGAAGAATACCAGACTCACCTTTTCTTTTGAATGAATACACCACAAGTCAGTATGTCTGCCTGTCTGAGTCATATAGACTGTTGATTTGGTGTGAATCTACTACTAACTCGAAATGCATCTGCCCAACCAGCCTTTACAAATTTCTCATCACACCAGTCATTCATTTACCCTCAGGAACTGTCATGTTTCCCGGTGACTTGACGGACGTTTTACTGTTCCAGTCTTTCAAGTGAATAGAGCACTTTGGATTCCCCAAGGGCAAGTGAACATATTGTATGTTTTGGAAAAGAGATGGAAAATCAGAATGTGGGAAGGAGTAGGATGTGGAAAGGAGGCTAGAGAGAACGGATGAAGGTTGGAAACAGTTTAATGAAAAGGGACGCCCAGGAGATGGATGATTCCCAGCTGCCTGAGCCTCTGAGCCTTGCCCGCGATCCCCTCCCACCTTTGGGTTAAGAGTTGGAAAAGCAATGAACCTCCTTTCACACTAGACTGGCTCAAAGCTGTTGGGAGAGTTTAAATCAAAGTTGATATAGGTATTATAAAACCATTTTTAACAAAAATGACAACAAGAGTCACACAGTAAACCTTAAACTGGAACGAAGAGTTAATGAACTGATAAAGTGTCTGATTGGCCAGAAGAAAATGACATAAGCACAGAAATGAGAAAAAAGCAAAAAGAGTGCTTCCTAGATCTCCTCTGGTGAGTGAAAAGTAAGCTTCTCTAAACCCTTAACAAACATCTGGGTCCTTAGGGAATCAAATATTTTGTAAATAGCCTATGGGACAAAAGGCTATAGCTCTTCCTAAGTGAAACACTTCGGCGCAGTAAATTCTTTAAGTATCTGGGTTGGCTGAACATTGATAAATGCTGTGTGCTGATCGTAATGGTTGGGTGGCAGTGATTTACAAGAAGTAATTCCAAAAATTGATTTTGGAAACAGTGCAAAACTCAAGAACAGGACTTCAGCATGCTGCTTATTCTGCCAGAATTCCCCAGAAGAATTGAGAATAATGCTTTGCTATATTAAAATGGTGGCATAAATATTACTTTGTTTGATTAAAATTTAAACAAGTTGTAATGAACAGATATAACGGCTCTTTTAGACATTATTGACCACATTTAAGAAATGAAACAGCAGAGTGAGAGAAAGTGACTTCTAGGCATTCTCAAAATTAGTATTTTTAACTAAAGTTTTTTGAACTACTATTCGCAGAATATTTATGTATCTGGGACAACTTAATATTCTAAACAATGACATACCCCATTGTTCTAAAGGAGGAATATATACTATATACACTATTAGAATTTCATGACTGGCTGATGCAAGGTAACTTTTGATGTAAAAAAATCTGATGACCCCTTAAAGAGCTGTCTTGTACATGATTATTATTATTATAACTCATTAATTCAGCCTGTGAAATACATAACCAAAGTTCTATGGACATGCCATTTTTTTGATGACTGTTGTCAGAGGCAGTATAATTGCCCTTTTCTTCACTAAGGCTTTATTTTTTAGAGCAGTTTTAGGTTCACAGCAAAATTGAAGGGAAGGGACAGGGATTTCCCATATATCCCCTGCTCCCACACACGTATAATACTCCCTCATTATCAACAGTCCCCACCTGAGGTGTACCTTTGTTACAACTGATGAACCTACATTGACACATCATAATCACCCAAAGTCCATAGTTTACATTATGGTTCACTCTTGGTGTTGTACACTCTATGAGTTTGGACAAATGTATAACAACAAGTTTCAATCATGATAGTATCATCCTTTGTGCTGCACCTGTTCATCCTTCCCTGCCCACAACCTCTGGTCATCATTCATTGTCTTTTGCAGAGCAAAAGTCTTTAATCTTAATGAAGTTCAGCTTATCAATTATTTCTTTCCTGGATTGTGCCTCTGGTGTTGTATCTAAAAAGTCATCACCATAACCAAGGTCACATAGACTTTCGCCTACATCTCCTGTGTCTGTGTCTAGATTTGTTTTTTTGCATGTGGATGTCTGGTTATTGTAGCACCATTAGTTAAAAAGACTATCTTTGCTTCACTGTAGTGCTTTTGCTCCTTTGTCAAAGATTAGTTGGATATATATAATTGTCTTTTACTTTATTTTTAAAAGATTTTTATTGAAGTATAGTTGACTTACAGTATTATATTAGTTTTAGGTGTATAACATAGTGATTAGATATTTTTATGAATTATACACCGTGTGAAGTTATTGTAAAATATCAACGATATTACCTTGCTGTATATAATATCCCTGCATCTTATTTTTTTATAACAGGTAGGTTGTATGTCTTAATCCCCTTCACCTATTTTACCCCTCCCTGACCCTCTTCCCTCAGGTAACCACTGGTTTGTTCTCTATATCTGTAAGTCTGTTTCTGTTTTATGTTTGTTCATTTGCTTCGTTTTTCAGATTGCACATATAAGTGAAAACATACAGTCTTTCTCCGTCTTCTTTATTTCCCTAAGCATAATACCTTCCAGGTCCATCTGTGTTGTCGAAAATGGCAAGATTTCATTCTTTTTTATGGCTGAGCAATATTCGATTGTGTATATTTACCATATCTTCTTTATCCATTCATCTGTTGACGGGCAGTTAGGTTGCTTCCATATCATGGCTCTTGTAAATAATGCTGTTATGAACATTAAGGTACATGTGTCTTTTCAAATTAGTGTTTTTGTTTTCTTCAGATAAATACCCAGGAATGGAATTGCTGGATCATGTGGTAGTTCTATTTTGAATTTTTTGAAGAACCTCCATACTGTTTTCTGTAGTACCAGTTTACATTCCCACAAGCAGTGTACTTTTCTCCACATCCTTGCTAACACTTGTTATTTCTTCTCTTTTCAATGATAACCATTCTGACAGTGTCAAGTGATACCTCCTTGTGGTTTTGACTTGCATTTCCTTGATGATGGACAATGTGGAGCATCTTTTCATGTGCCTGTTGGCCATCTCTGTGTCTTCTTTGGAAAAGTACCTATTTAGGTCCTCTACCAATTTTTTAATTGGATTTTTTTTATGTTGAGTTATATGCATTCTTTATCTATTTTGGATATTAACCCCTTATTGGACATAGCATTTGCAAATATTTTCTCCCATTCAGTAAGTTGCTTTTTTGTTTTATTAATGGTTTCCTTTGCTGTGCAAAAGCTTTTAGTTTGATATGCTCTCATATGTTTATTTATGCATTTGTTGCTCATGTCTGAAGAGACAAATCCATAAAAATATTGCAAAGATCAGTGTCAAAGAGCATAATGCCTATGTTTTCTTCTAGGATTTTTATAGGTTTTAGTCTTACATTTAAGTCTTTAATCCATTCTGAGTTTATTTTTGTATACGGTGTGAGAAAATGTTCTAGTGTTACTCTTTTACATATAGCTGTCCAATTTTCTCAACCTCACTTATTGAAGAAACCATCTTTTCCCATTGTATATTCTTGTCTCCCTTGTCATAGATCAATTGACCATATGTGCATGGATTTATTTCTGGGCTCTTTATTTTGTTCATTTGATCTCTGTGTCTGTTTTCATGGCAGTACCATACTCTTTTTTTTTTTTTTTTTTTTAGAAGCCTTTGAAAGGTTTTTTGTTTTGTTTTGGTTTTTTAATTTATTTATTTATTTATTTTTGGCTGTGTTGGGTCTTCGCTTCTGTGCGAGGGCTTTCTCTAGTTGCGGCAAGCGGGGGCCACTCTTCATCGCGGTGCGCGGGCCTCTCACTATCGCGGCCTCTCTTGTTGCGGAGCACAGGCTCCAGACGCGCAGGCTCAGTAATTGTGGCTCACAGGCCCAGTTGCTCCGCGGCATGTGGGATCCTCCCAGACCAGGACTCAAACCCGTGTCCCCTGCACTGGCAGGCGGACTCTCAACCACTGCGCCACCAGGGAAGCCCCTACCATACTCTTTTGATTACTGTAGCTTTGTAGTATAGTTTGAACTCAGGGAGCATGATACTTCCAGCTTTGTTCTTTCGCATGATTGCTTTGGCTATTCAGAACCTTTTGTGATTCCATACAAATTTTAGGATCATTTTTTGTTCTGTGAAAAACGCCATAAATATTTTGATTAGGATTGCATTGAATCTGCACATTGCTTTGGGTAGTATGAATATTTTAACAATATTAATTCTTCCAATCCATGAGCCTGGAATATCTTTCCTTTTATTCACATCTTCTTCAATTTCTTTCCTTAATGTTTTATAGTTTTCAGTATACAGGTCTTTCACCTCCTTGGTTAAATTTATTTCTAGATATTTTATTCTTTAAAAATTTGATTGTAAATGGGATTGTATTCTTGCTTTCTCTTTCTAATAGCTCATTATTAGTGTATAGATATGCAACAGACTTCTGTATATTAATTTTGTATCCTGTAAATTTACAGAGCTTATTTATTTGTTCTAATAGTTTTTTGGTGGAGTCTTTTGGGTTTTCTATATATAGTATCATGTGATCTGCAAATAGTGACAGTTTTACTTCCTTCCAATTTGGATGCCTTTTTTTGCTTTTCCTTGTCTAATTGCTCTGGCTAGGGCTTCCAAAACTTATGTTGCTTTGGTAGAATTCCCCTGTGAAGCTGTCTGGTCCTGGACTTTTGCTTGTTGGGAGTATTTTGATCACTGATTCAATTTCATTACTAGTAATCAGTCTGTTCAGTTTTCCATTTCTTCCTGATTCAGTCTTGAAAGGTTGTATCATTCTAGGAATTTAATCATTTCTTCTCAATTGTCCAATTTGTTGGTGTATAACTGTTCATAGAGTTCTCTTATGATTGTATTTCTGTAATATCTGTTGTAATTTCTCCTCTTTCATTTCTAATTTTACTTATTTGGTCCCTCTCTCTGTTTTTCTTTATGAGTCTGGTTAAGGGTTTATCAATTTTCTTTATCTTTTAAAAAAGACAGCCTTTAGTTTCATTGGTTTTTAAAATTCTTTTTGGTCTCTTTTTCATTTATTTCTGCTCTAATCTTTATTATTTCCTTCCTTCTACTAACTTATAATTGCCTTTTAAAGCATTAAAATACAAGTGGTAGACCCAAACAGAAGACTGTCACCAAGTTGCTAGCCCAGTGCCCATCACCTCTATATTACATGGTATCACCTCCACTTGGGGATAATCGGGACTGTATATAACCAAGAAAAAAAGCAGTTAAACATCCAGATTCAAAATAAAGGAAGCTTCTCGACATTACATTACAGGGTATTCCAAATGTCTTTTGCTTATTGTGGTAGATATTCTGATATGCTGCCAGGCCCCCTTTAGGACTGAGTATTTATTTCCCAGGTGCTTGAGGTGCTACCAGGAGAAAATTCTCAGATAATAGTGCCCTCTGGAGCCCCAGGCTGAAGAGAGCTGCTTTGCCCAAACTCACAACCACTTCTCAGGATAGCCTGCACTCAGTTACTGAACAATATGGGAATATAAAGGTCCAGTCCCTTGGCTCCAGTCAGGGACAACTCTGAAGGGTCATCTCAGTTTCAGAACACCTGAAGCTTTCATTGGAAATGATTGAATCCCAGCTTAACTTCTCCTGCCGCCAACCATTCTTCGTAGCTTCCCTTCTGCGGGTGCTGACCCCAAGAGCATTCCCTAATGAATCTCCTGCATGTTAATCTCTGTGTCAGAATCTGCTCCTCAGAGAACCCAACCTGGAACAATTAGTAATTGAGGGTCTCACTGAACAACTTTCTTTATGGAGAACTAAGAACAGCGGTAATAGAGCTAAAACTCAGGGTTTTGAAACTAGGTTGTGATGCAGGCGAAGGACTGAACAAAAATGATTCTAAATTCTCACAACCTGAACACCCCACCCCCTTCTCCTGCAGGAGGTATTGTACTATCTGTGTGTGTTGAGGGGGTTGCCGTATTTCAGGGCCCCAGATCCTCTAGGAGTTGATCAGCAGGTAATCCTAGATAACGCCTATGAACAGCTGAAACCCCAAACCAGATGGCCTAGCACAAAAGTAGTCTGATTAGTACCCCCGTGCCAGGTTACTTTCTCACATCTACCCCACAAAAGGCAGGACAGCAGAGAAAGCAAGTTCCCTTCACTGGACATAGGGTCTCCCTCCCCTGCAATCTCCTGCGTGTCTACAGGACACTCGAACCTCCTTGGGCCTCTCTGATGGTGCAGAGGAAAAAAGAACAGCAGTGACTTCTCAACTCTCACTGACCCTTTCCTTTTCTCCAGTAAAGTCCATGGCCTTTACCCATGTCAGTGGTGTTATGAAATTTATCTTGAACTTTCATGGCTGACAAGTGGAGACCTGTATGGGATCTTCCTTGTACCACAGTGTGACCACAAAGACATGAATTCTGCTAGTATCAGTTAGGACTTTTTTGAAATGCCAGAGCGGTTAATGGTTACACTGTGGATGGAAGCAATCCTTGCAGTGATAAAAGGTCCCTGGGAGAGCTGGTAGAGAGGTGACCATGGTGTCTGAATTCCCGCAAAGCCTGAGAGAGGATAGCCTGGAGCGAGAAGTTGCCAGTGGCTGGCCAGAGCTGACCACCCACCGTAGGGCAAGAACCAAACCAACAAGCTCGTTAGGACAGGGAGCCCATATCCCAGACAGAGGAGCTGCATCCAAGCTCAGCTTCTTCTAGGATCACTGGCTTCCTTCTCCTGGCAGGAGGGTCTGCACCTTTTTAAGAGTTCTTAGGTCTTCAGGGTCTGGGCAGGCAGAATTCACAGAAAAAGCTGCATCCCAATCCAGACAGCCTGATAGGCCTGATGCTTTCCCACAGTCAAAGGAGTTTACCTTGTTTAGCAACAGAGAGGTCCAGGCCATTGCTCTGTGAGATGATGGGATGAAGTACTTTTTCTCCACTCTGACCCTGACCCCATGCATCTCCCCTTCACCCAGTAGAGGCTGTTCTTTAACCAGAGCTATAGGATGTTGTGGAGTTCAACCCGGACCCTGGTACATGAAGAGAGAAGGCCCAGATAGGACTGGCTTTGCCCCACAAAAAGTCATCTAGTATTTCTTGTAAAAATATATTACAAACTTATGTACAGCTTTATGTTTTAAAACACATTCACATGCATTAACTCAGTAAGACCCACATTAGCCTAGAGAAGTTGGCAGGGGACATGTTATATAATCCACACATTTCCAGAAATAAAAATTGGAACACAGGGTTGGAAAAAGTACATTTTTCTTCCTGATTTATGAAAAATCTTATAAATACATAGAATTTGAATCACAGCTACTTACACATGTAATGAATTATCTCTTTTTAGAAAGATAAAATTACATGAAGCTTGTACTACACCACAGAAAATCCTGGAGATATGGCCAGCATAATTATAGGGAATGAAATAAACCTTGCAGCTTACTTTAAATCTCCCTTTGATAAAAGCTTTAAGGAGAGAAAGATCAGATGTTCAGAGGCTTAGATGAGAGGACGCTGGAGAAAAAGAGAGCTAAGAGAAAGTGATCGACAGTAAAGGACAAACAAGTCTATGATTGAGATATTTTTAAGGCAAGGCAGGATATTCTGTAGTCTAGAAATGCAAAAGCAAATTTTAAAATGTGCCCCCGATACACTGTGTGATGTAGCTCCCCAGGATAATGTGGCATTCTTGGAACAGTGTGTACTTGTTCCTCTTCTGAAATAGGAAACCCTTTCAACAAAATAAGTTCCATTCAATAAACATGAGTTTATCAGAGGCCCTGTAAGTGCTGTATATTTGCTGGGAGCCACACATGAATCAGCCACAGTTTAAGAAACAGGCCCATCAATTACTCATCACACTGGAGTATGATGGGTGATTGAAATGGGTTTCCCAGTCTTGTACTTTGAAGAGCTTGAGTACTGGCTGCTTGATCTGAGCATTAACAAATAGTTTGTGATCTATGTAGCTGCATGTAACTGCCGTCTGTTGGGTGTCAATCTTCCTGCAAAATGAAGAATGGACTTGAGTTTTATCTATGCTGATTCTGAATCTTCCTGAACTATGCCTTTTCTTTTGTACAATGATAATGCATCACCAGGAAGCTAAGCAGCATTGCTTAGCTCTGAGTTTGCTACTTTTCATGGAATCACCGGTCCTTAAAAGTAGAAGGGACCCCAGGTACTGACTACCCTAACCTCTACACAGCACAAAAACCCCTTCCCCAAAGTCCTGACAACTGGTCATACAAACAGGAAGTAGAGTTCCATATGCTTCCTTTGCCCTGAAATGATTTACGTTAGTACAAACACCTCAGCACGTTGCCTTCAGAGGAGCGAGGACCCACCGGGTATATTTTCTTGTGCAAAGATGCTTCCAGAAACCCTGGAAAGCTTCCGTGCCACTGCAATATAAGGGCACACTCATAAAGTAGATGTTTTCTAGTTTTAATTTGTGTGAGCTCTCACATTGGATTTGGCTAAACATCTCCAAGCTTTATTCATAATCGCAACGGTAGGTAATTTGTGCCCGTGGTGACAGTAGTTGAGAGTTGTTAATGAAAATGGAGGCTAATTTTTTTTAAAAAATCATCTCAACTCAGGCTGGGGTAAAAATACGGAGTATTCACAGGTGGATTCTATCGAAATTTTCTTTTTCCATTCTCAAAGACAAACATTACTTGGGTTGCAATAAGAAAAGAGCACACAGTCGCATACTATCTCGTATGGTACATTCATTGAACATACCTGCAACCCTTCAATGGCCAGTTTGAGGATTGATGGTGTCAGTTTGGAGGCTTGTTTGAAGGAAAAATTACTCCAGTCTATAATTAAAATGAAACCATTTATCTGAAGCTCCGGATCTTCAATAAGGACTTCCAATGACAGCAGGATGGCCCGGAGGATGTCTGTGAAGGAGTTCCTGCAGCCAAAGCAGAAAGGAGAGGCTGTGCATGAATATTAGCAGGCGATAGGACTTTGTGTGTGAAGCACTGGCCGCCTCACTCCTCTGCTCCGTGAGCCCAGCCTGCAGGGTAACACCAGTGTCCTGTACCCAAAGTGATGGAAAATACATTTGCTAAACTTCACAGGAACAATGCTTTGAGAATCACAGGATGGAACCTCCCTTTGATCTGACTGTACCAGAACCCCAGACTTTACAAGGTGTCTCTCTTTTGTGTTTCCTTGGGTCTCTAGTCTCTGCTTCCACCACAGACCTGATTGCATTTCATTGAAATGCATCCCTTACTTGTCTCTCCCTCCTGGACCATAATCATAGTTGTGGCCCCAGTATCTAGCTACTTAATGAATATTGCTGAAAAAATGAGGTAAGACCTTCATCAGAGGCACTTGTTTTGATTAAACCTCTTATTCCTTTTGTATGGTTAAAATCTTGCTCAAAGTGTAAAAACAACTGTGCAATTGATGCTATTTTTTAGCCTCAATTCATGAACAGAGAAAAATAAAGCAAGAAGAATAGCTTATTTTCATTGAAGGTTTGCAGAGTGTGATTCAGGAAGGGAATCGCTTGGAGTACAACAGTAACTATGACAACAGGTAGACCTGAATACAAACTAGAGTGACAGTTCTCTAGTGTTGTATGTGTTCTTCCACATCATATATTCCCAGTCACCAGTTGATTTTTGTTTTAAATAATTTTCAGACACGAAGAAATGATGGCATATTTTGCTAATTCTCCCAGCAAATTATTTGAGCTAAAAATTTAAGATCTTAAAGGATCTCTAAATTCTGTGGATGTCAAGTGATGGCAAAATCTGTTACTTCCTTCAGGCTATCATTACTATCAGAAGCTGTATCATCTTGTGAAACCAGATGAAATGATCAGATTCCTGAGCATTTCAGTCTGATTCAAATTATAACCAAATCTAATGATTCTAGATTGGAAATCAGAAAATATGTGATTAAATATGGGATTAACAGATACAAATTACTATACATAAAATAGATTCACATCAAGGATTTACTGTATAGCACAAAGAATTATACTCAATATCTTGTAATAACCTATAATGGAATGTAATCTGCAAAAAAACCTAAAACTGTATCATATGCTGTACTAACGAAACTAACACAATATTGTAAATCATCTATACTTCAATAAAACAAAAACAAAACAAACAAAAAACCAGTAAGAAGTTACTGAATGGCTGTTATAAGCTCAGAGCTCTGTTTAATACTTGAAGTTATGGAATAGTATGTCATATTTCTACTTTCAAAGAGCCCTTAATTTAGTTGGGGTGGGGTAGGAGATTAGCAAAATGAGTTGAAAGGGATCGATAAAATTTGAGTAATCAGGAAGAGCTTACAGAGGAATGAAAGCTTGGGCTAAGCCTTGAAGGGTAAATAGGATTTTGGATAAGTGGGAAAAAGAGTAAGACATTTCAGGAAAGAGGAGTGACACGTGAAAAATACAGATATTAGCCCATTCTGTTTCTGTACAGTTCTTCTTACTAAAAATGTCTTCCTTATATCAAGCAAAACTTTTCCTCCCCCAAACCCACCCACTGAGTATAGTTCTGCTACAAAGAAGAGAACCTCAGGTCTTCCTATACCACACACTAAATTATCTAAACATGGTGGACATGACGCCCTATATAATCTCTAGATAAAAATATATATATATATTAGTAACTTTAACCATTTCTCATAGAATGTGGTTTTTAATAATGTTCTCATCATTTTCTTTTACATATATTCTCTTCTAAATTTTAGAGATGTCAAATTCCTATTAATGTAGGGTAACTTTTCACTAGGGCTTTGAGTTTTGTTTTTGCATTCATAGCAAATATGATCTAAAGACCCAAGTCTTTTTTAGAGATACAGCTTTGTATTGGGAAGAAACATTGATTTAAGTGGAGCGTGAGACCGAAGATTGTGAGCTTAGGCAATTCCAAAGGAAAATATGGAAATGCCCAATGGTAAACTACAAATGACCATTAGGGAATTAGAGCGTCTGATCCTGGATAAGCTTTCTTAGGAAGAATACACACATGGAGAGAATCAGGAAACTTAGAAAAGCTAAGCCTTATGTAAAGCTTACATACAGTTCTGAGGTTGAAGGAAGAAAGGTTAAGGAAATAAGAAGTGAGAGAATCATGATAGTAATGTGTTTTTTAAAAGGGGGGATAGTGTTTCAAGAAGGATATGATAGATTGCATTACTGACCCCAATTCTTCACTTATCTGAGCATCCACACAGTAGCTATGTGTTGACCTCATTGATGAGAGTGTATGTCTTGCCCTTTGGCCATGTGACTTGCTTTAACTGATGGTATGTGACTGAAATGACAGTGTACCAATTCGGGGCCTAGCTCTTAGAGACCTCAGATGTTACTTGTTCTCTTGCTTTCTGCCGTTGCCATGGAAAAGAATATGCCACAGCTAGACTGCTAGACTGAAGAGAAGGATGACTCCCCAGCCAGCCAGCTAGCAGATCTTTGAAAGAAGCAGAGCCACCCAGCTGACCCCAGCCTAGATAAACTCTAGCTGCCCCACAGATGTGTGAGCAACAGTAAATGATTGCTTTTTTAAGCCATTGAGTTTGGGGATGGTTTGTTATAAATTAATAGCTACCCAATACCAGAAGGTAGTTAACCAAGTCAAATGCAACAGAAAGATGAAGGAGAATAAGGGAGAAGAAAGGGCTATTGTATTTGACAGCAAGTAGATCTTTGGAGAATTTTGAGATAGCCCTTTTCGTTGAATAGTGAAGACAGACATTGATTATGAAGATCTTTAGCAAATCACTTAATTGCTACCGCATTTTACTCCTCTGTAAATGAGAGATAGCACCTCTTCCATCACATATCCACTTGTATTCACTCCCAAGAAAGAAACATTGACTCTTGGAAACCTGAAAACTATTTTATGCATTTTCAAGACCAGAACCTTACTGATGGGTAGGCACTTGCAATGAATGAAGTATTATACTTACGGGGTGATCCCAGGAGAAAAGTAAAATAATTTTGGAATTCACTATAGTTTCCAAATGTTTGAATACTTCACTTTTCTAGAAGAACTAGAAAGTTGGGCAGCAAAAAGTTGAGTGGAATGGGTCTCAAGTCATGAGGCTTACCCCTGTTGAGGGGTGTGACCACCCCCTATACCTTAGCTGATCATTAGCTTGAATTCCTTACTTCCTGGCTTCCTGGAAGCCTCTTAGTTAATTCTGAAATCACAGTGCATATTTCTATGCTAATTCTTCTGCATATAACAGCAAGAAGTCTGTTAATATTAGTAGTTAAAGCTCTTTTGACCAGTTCTTGAAACCTCTTCACTTTACAATCAATATCATTGTGTTTACGACTGTTGCTTGGAGATTTTTAGGGTCCTCCTTAAACCACAAACTAGTTGTGCAGATGGTTTGCCAATATCTATTTGCAGCAGGTGCAGAAACATTCTTTATATGAGTATGCTTCTTTATCTCTTCATCCCATTTGGAGTTTCTTTCAAAGTTAATTACTAAAATAACCACAGCATGACTTTCACAGTTCCTACTTTGCCCCTTTTCTGATAACGTTGCCTAAGCCAACGTGGAGAGGAATATGTGCTCCTTCTGCAACTCTTCTGATGCATTTTGGCCTCTAGACATGGCAAGAACCCTCTTAGTAAAGTGGCAAAAGAGTCTATACTCAAGGGCTTGACATCCTGGCTCTGCCACTCAACAATCATGCAACTCTGTATAGAAGACTGAAGTCCAACGTGGGGTGATTTCCTGTTTCTCCATGTAGAGGGCTGTTGCAGGGTTATGCAAAATTACATGTGCGAAGGAGCTTTGTGAATTGGAAAGTTCCTCCCAATAGGATAGGAGGCAGTATTTGTACTTGCGTGGAATATAGAGATACCCCTCTTGGTTACACTGCTTTCATGGTGGTGATGGCAGCAGGACAATAGGAAATGTGCAAAACTCCACTGTGTTCTGTCCAGATGAACCTATTTTCTCCTCTTCTAGGGCTGAGGGTCTTTGGTAAGTGGTTTGGAATGGGAATTCGGGTGATATATTTTCCTAAATGGGTTCTAATAATTTGTATGTGAATCAGGTTTCAGCTGGATGGTCTCTGTGTGTCATTATGCATCTAGGCAAACAAATCTATTTCTCAATGAGGTAATCAAGGAAAAGTAAAAAAAATAATTGTGTTCAGATAATATTAGGTCAAGGAAGATGCTAACAAAAATATTTAGCTTTGCTGTGGCAGAATTAATATTTGCAAGACCTTAATCTTAAATGTATTACCCTGAATGTTAGCTGGAAAGTCAATTAGTTAATTACTTTTCTTAGCAGGGGTGGTCTCCCAGAGAACAGAAGCCTGGGATTGAACTCTGCCCCATATGGTTTGATGAAGCTCGTATGATTAAGAAGAGTAAGAAAGAAAAGGAAGGAGAAAGCAGGGAAGAAAGGAAGGAGGAAGAGAAAAAGAGAAGAAAGAAAGAGAGAGAGAGGAAGGAAGGAAAGAAAGAAAAGAAAGAAAGAAAGAAAGGAAAGAAAAAGGAAAAGAAAGAGAAGGAAAGGAAGGAAGGAGGAAAGAAAGAAAGGAAGAAAAAAGGGGAAAGGGAGGGAGGAGGAAGGGAGGGAGGGAGCCCCAACTCACCTCCAACTCAAGCATTTGCTTATGGAGGGCAGAACATAAAGGGTAATGTTCTTGTCTAAGAACAGGGCCCTGCTTTTGAACTAGTAGAGAGAAAATAGTGATGTAAATGGTGAAGACAGTGTTCTCTCACTCAAGTAAAGTATGCAGATAAGAGACTGTTTCTTTAGACCAATGCTGACAGGCCTATCCATCTCAGGATATAGACACAAGAATGCAAAGTATTCATATCCACCATTAAAAATGAAACTGAAACTAAAGTTTTCAAATTCCAGTTTGCCAGGGTTTTTCCTTGTTTGTGTTTCTCTGGTGAGCAAGTGTGTAAATCATCTGTGTGTGTGTGTGTGTGTGTATGTACACAAACAATGAATTCATCCTTTAGGGTTGCCTCCATTCAGGCTTTTTTATTTTAAGTGGGAAGATGGTTTGAGTAAATAAAACCAATATTTTATTACATTTGGTCCAAGTACTTCTAAATTCTCCCAAGAATTGAAGAGAATGAAATTAACATCAAATGCTTCTATCTGCTCACTTAAACAGTTAATGAAATTTATCATCACTCAATGTTTTATTTTAAAAGTTTTGAAGTACCTAGAACTGGATGAGGAATCAGGAAGGCATTTATTCAAAGATATGACAAAATTTTACTTTGTGGAAGACACATAAGATAAAAGGATATTTTTTACTTTTCTGCTAGTAGATGGAAACCAGTAGAAGACATTACAAAATACATACATGGAAGGCAGTGAAGCATAGTCATTGAAAGCATAGGGTTTGGAGTTAGCAGACGCTGATTCAAATCTCAGCTGTCCTGTGTAAACTTAGCAAGTGAGTTTTATCTCTCTGTGGTTTAGTTTCCTCATCTGTAGAAAGAGGATCATAGCACCTACCTCCCTGGTAATGATAACATGAGCTAATGTACACAAAGTCATAGAGCAACTGACTTGTTCTATCCATAGAATGAGTTGGTGGTCATGTTGGTTTTCATTATTACGTAAGTGAACATGATATCAGGTGGAAAGTAATAGGAATTGCAGAGTGTTTGGGAGTTATAAGGCAAGATCACCCATGGCTGGGAGGTTTCAGAACATCTTCAGTTGGGCTGTGAAGAATGGGAAGCTTTGGATGCTGGACGTAGAAGGAAAAGGGCGGAAGGAGCCACATAAACAGTAAGTTCTGAGAGTGTAGAGACTATTGTATCGGGAGCAATGGCAAGTTTGCCAGTGCCATTGGGGCAAGTGTAAAGGAATGTAGAAATAAGGTTAGAATTGTGATCCGTCTTCATCCTGCTTGCTGGGAGAACTACTGGCTGTTTATGCAGAGTAAGGGAGCAACAGCAATTATGCTTTAGGAATATTTGAACTGGTAACAGGGATTATGTGGATTGGAGTTAGGAGACTGGAGACACAGAGTCCAATTAAGAGGAGGCCATTGCAATATAGTAAGTGAGAGCTGAATGGAAACGATAGAGAGATGAGAAGAACTATGAGGGCCAGTACCCAGGACTTAGTTACAGATTAGATGTGGATGTAAAGAGAGGAAGGTCAGAGGTACTATTAAGGACAAAAGGAACTCTGCTGGGTAGGAAGTGAGTTAGAGGTGCTAGAGTTGTATCTAGTTCTTACACGGTAAGAATCAGCACCCAGGACAGCAACGCACAATATTAATATTAGTTATTAATATGACTTGACATCGGGGCTGTCAGGGGGGTGCCTAGAAGTGCATGGTTGTGTGGGGTCTGCATTCCTGCCACTCAAGTGATGAAATACCACCCTAAGTAGAAGCCATGTCTGCAGAAGAGAATATTTCCTGTTCTCTTTGCAAGAAGGGACCGCTTGCCTCTCTAACCTAGACTGTGAGCTCCATCAGGGCTGGAAGTGTGTAGTATTTGTCCTTGAATCCCTGTAAATCACCAGTACCTATACATAGTAGATGCTGAATAAATGATTCTTAGTAAAAGAATGAAGGCAAACATGTTAAACCAACCTGTTGGAAGCTTTGAAACACTGAAAATAGACAAAACCCACTCTGGGAGCACCAGTGGGTAAATTTTCGTCCTCTTTAATGCCTCTTTTGCTCACTGATAGGAGCAGTGATGGCAGATGTATGTCCTTAAGCCCTTTTTCCATCATGGCTCATATTTAATATGCTACTAAGTACCATGTATACAAGAATTGGAAAGAAAACCAGGCTTTAAGATTAATTTGGGGGACTTCCCTGGTGGCGCAGTGGTTAAGAATCCGCCTGCCAATGCAGGGGACACGGGTTCTATCCCTGGTCCGGAACATCCCACATGCCGAGGAGCAACTAAGCCCGTGCACCACAACTACTGAGCCTGCACTCTAGAGCCCGCGAGCTACAACTACTGAGCCCGTGAGCCACGACTACTGAGCCCGCGTGCCTAGAGCCCGTGCTCCACAAGGGAAGCCACCGCAATGAGAAGCCCGCGTGCCGCAACAAAGAGTAGCTGCCACTCACCACAACTAGAGAAAGCCCACGCTCAGCAATGAAGGCCCAACACAGCCAAAAATAAATACATAAAATAAATAAATTTATTTTTAAGAAAGGATTAATTTTGGTTTAGGAGCGGGCCGTGGCTGTATTCACATAAGGTTAGTGTGGGCAGTAAGAAGATTACAATCTAGAACAGTTAAATGCTAGATGGATGTCTACAGATAGGAAGGCTGGTATACCACAAGATTCTTAGCCCATTGGGAAAGAACTGGTCCCAAAACACCACTTTAAGACAGCCGAAATGCAAACAAGGAAGAGGTTTATTTCATTAGTCCTGTAGATGGGGATTGGGCCAGGGTCTATAGGGAGTGGCAGCCATAGAAGAAACAAAACACCCCGATGGAAGTGAGCTATGAGCATTCCATCTATTACTAAGTGACTATGGCAAATTAATTTCATGCTTATCTATTCTGGTAACTCTTTGGCTGAGGAGCTTCAGAAAAGTAAAACCTAGGAAGAGTCTCAAGAATGCAAAAAAAGCACTTAAGACTAGACACGGAGCTATGATCATATCAGCCTAAGTGGGGTCACAAACAGCAAGATCTCCTCTGACATAGGTGAATGAATATGAATGGCCACATTACTCTTACTTACAATGGAATTCAATTGATATTTATAGATCTTGCGTGGAGTTCATGGTAGTGTACTAGCCACTGCTTGAAATGGAATATTCTTTCCTCTAAGTCTGTCTGGCTCTTATAGCCATAAAATCACTTTCAGGATAAGACATTGGACAATAAGATGAGGAGGCATTTTAGGAAAACATACATCCCATGGTACTACACTGCTTTGAATGATTTTCCCCTCCTGAGGTCCTTCCCTCTGAGTGATAGGCTGCAGTCACTCTTGCAATCAAGAGATTCCTTTCTGAAATCGCAAACTGTGTGCAAGACAGTTTGAACTAAATAATGCATTAGCAAAACAACTCTTTAGATGTTACCTTTCATGGAAGACATACCTGTGACTTGAGTTGGAAGTATGCAGCATCTCATAATTTTAATTAATTCATAAAATTGCCCATCTCCAGTGAAAACTCCAAACCTCTGTACTTAACGAAGAGATCAATGTATTCTGGCAGGATAACAAGATCTTAAAACCAAGAGAAGCCCCAAGGCTCTAAAATTAGTTGCCTGTAACTAGGAGTCTCAACCCTGAAAAATATGGGTAACTCACATCAGAAGCTTTAATAGAGACTGATTGAATTCAGAGAGTCTGCAATCTGATTGAAGTTTTCAAAGTTGGTTTATCCTTTCCCCTTTTGAAAAGTCTAGCTTTCTTAATCATAAGCTACTTAAACAGCAGCAAGCAATCAAATGTATACACGATTAAAAGGAGAGAGCCACAAGGAAATCATTACATAATGGAAAGAAAAAGCTTATTTTCATAGATAATATATTCAGGAGAGCTTTATAATCTACTCTGGTAGAAATACAACTTGTTGGCTGGTTTCCAGATAGGCATCGTCCATCTGGCTATCACCCTTTAGCTGTTTCATCTTCCTCAAGACACCTCAAGGTTATTAAATTCTCAGAAAGAGAAAGATATAAGGCTCCCATGACCATCACAGCTATCAGGCTCAGGAAGCCCCTTACCACTGTTTATACTGTCTCTGAGCTTTGGCACTACTGAGGCTAGTCTGACAGGAGGACTTTTTGGTCTTGATCAACTCCTATAATGCTTGTGATGGTTCACAAATTGCAATAATGACAAGCAGTTTGATCATCCTTCTGAAACTAAGATAAATATATTTCATGCCCAGAAGGAACAAGCCTTTTGCAAACTCCACGTACTTTTCTTCCAGAACTGAACATGTACTTCACTTCAGCAGAAAAATCCCCTTTGGAGGTTTCAGAAGACAGGTTGGACCTTGAGTGCTCTGCCTATAATAGTTAGCTGGCAGGACCAGACATGTCAGAATAGAGATGTGGGAATTTCTAGAATTCTCCTAGAAGAGGTTCCACATGCACATTCCCTGGGCCCCAACCCAGCCCAATTCAGGTGGTGGGTTATGGAGATGAAAGAGTGGCAATGCCCTCTCCCTGCACCCTCTTCCCAAAGCAGTGGCCTGGAAGCTCCCAAGAACTCACTTATGGACCCCCAGTCAAAACACAAGCTCATATTTTTACCCTGCTTATATTGGGAATCAGAATCAAAACAAAAGGTAACTCTTGAAACGTTCATAAAAAAATAAACATAGGCTCTACATAGTTCATTTAACAGCAACAACAAAACCAACGCAGGGTTTGGTTGACTTTTCCTAGCTGAGGAAATGTGCTTAGAGGGTTAATTTTGCCCCTTAAGGTAACTTTACTTATGGAAGGTCAGATGCCTCTGTAGGGGATCATTTTATGGAGGTGGTTAAAGACAACATTGGTTTCTTTTACTTAATTACATCACAGATTATCACTTGGCAATTCTCTAAGCAATTAGAGCCAGTGGTTATTATTTATTGCTGCCACTTAACAGTAGCTGCACTGCAGGAGATACTGTAAAACATCAACATACATTTATCTTCAACATAAGTCCAAAATATCCTACTCTGAATAGCAGAACAGAATTTGGAAAATGTATTACATATGTATAGAGGCACAATTTATATATTTTAAATATATTTCTCACACAAAGAGAAAATACAACATTTTAGGACTTGGAATTTTGCTGTAGGAGGATTTCATTGCCTATATTTATCCTAACAAAATCTCAGAGATTGTAAAGGACGACTTAGAAAGATCAGCAGTTTAATTTCCAAAGAGGAAAAAATTTAAATGCTCAGGCTCTGGAAAGTTTTGTCTCAAAATTTCCCTCTTGCTTTGATCCTCATCTGCTACAAACTGGTGGGTTATTACCCATTCCTCTTCTATTAGTCAAGGCACAAGGAGGGTATTTCTAGTCCTGGCTCATAAGAACATTCCCAGAGGAAAGAGCTGGGATCTTCTGTCTCTTTCACCCACATTCAGGAATATGGGATGGTACTTACCCACCCACTTAATTCTCTGGACTCTGGGGAAGCTTGGAGGGAGGGAGAATGGATTAAGATGAGGTTGCTTCTTCCAGGATGGATTTACAATTCAAATAGAATGAAGCAATAGAGAGCTACAAGGAATCCTGGTGATTACAAGGTGATTTTCAGCAGAAGGTAGGATCACTCCCTCCCCAATTTGGGGGACATCTGGTTATGTGTATGGGAGGGAATCATTGCTGGTTTTTACAGTATTTGGAGAATGCTGCCAGCATTTATTGAGCAGAGGCCATTGGTGCTAAATATCCTGCAATGTGCAGTACAGGCCCCAGAATAAGATCCCCGTCCCCAATGCCAGGAACTTCTTTATCTTAAATGGCGAAGGTCAGATCCAGAGATGCTCAGTGCAACCTCATGAGCGGTTGATTGCACAGTCGTAACAGGGTTCCTGACCCCTGGGTCTAGTGTGCCTGTCACAGCCCTGAGACTCACAGAACATCCAAAGGAAGAAATGCTGGCTCAGTGGGAGGCTGCGCAGTGTGTGGAATCCAGAATTTCTTGCTGCTTCTCTTGCACTTCCTTCCTCTGTGCCTAGACTCTTCTGTCCCTTCTCCTCACCAGGCTCTTTCTCACTCTTGAGTCAAATGCTACTTTGTTAGGAAGACTTTCCTGCCACAGGAAGTGGCAGAGTATTGACAAAAAGCCCCACCTTGACCAAACTTGAGTCGGGCTCCTCTGAGTGTTTTCTTCATCCAGGCCTCCCCCTTGGTCCACATCCTTGGCCTGCAGAGCCCAGTTTTCGCAAAAAAAGTCCTGCTAAGCCAGGATTTGAGAATATTGACAATATTGAGAAATTTGAGAATATTGAGAATCTCCCCACCTTTAATATCTTAAACCAAGTTTCTCCCTGCCCCCCATCCTTGGCACCTAACCAAATTCCTCTTAGGAATTTTCCATCCACTCCCTCTCCCTGCCCATCAGCTATAAATCTCCACTTGTCCCTTGTCAAACACTCTCTCCTATTACAATAGTCTTGACCCCTATATGCCTGTATATACGCAATATAGGCAGACCTCATGTTATTGAACTTTGCTTTATTGCACTTCACGGACACTGTGTTTTTTACAAATTGAAGGTTTGTGGCAACCCTGCACCAAGCAAGTCTATCAGTGCCGTTTTTCCAACAACATTTGCTCACTTTGTATCTCTGTGTCTTTTGGTAATTCTCACAATATTTCAAGCGTTTTCATTATTACTATATGTGTTATGATGATCTGTGATCAGTGATCTGTAATGTTACTATTTTCATTGTTTTAGGGCACCACAAATTGCACCCATATAATAACTTAATGGATAAAAGTCTGTGTTCTGACTGCTCCACTGAGTGGCTCTTCCACTGTCTGTCTGTCTCCCTCTCCTCGGGCCTCCCTGTTCCTTGAGACACAATGATATTGAAATTAGGTCAATAACCAATAACCAAACAATGGCTTCTAAGTGCTCAATTAAGAGTCGTATGTCTCTCACTTTAAATCAAAAGCTAGAAATAATTAAGCTTAGTGAGGAAGGCATGTTGAAAGCCAAGACAGGCCAAAAATTTGGCCTGTTACACCAGTTAGCTAAGTTGCCAATGCAAAGGAAATGTTCTTGGAGAAAATTAAAAGTGCTACTCTAGTGAACATATGAATGATTAAAAAAAAAAAAAAGTGAAACAGCCTAATGGCTGATACGGAGAAAGTTTTAGGGGTCTGGTTAGAAGGTCAAACCAGCCACAACATTCCCTTAAGCCAAAGCCTAAGCCAGAGCAAGGCCTCAGCTTTCTTCAAGTCTGTGAAGGCTGAGAGAGGTGAGAAAGCTGCAGAAGAAAAGTTTGAAGCTAGCAGAGGCTGGTTTATGAAGTTTAAGGAAAGAAGCCATGTCCTTAACATCAAAGTGCAAGGTGAAGCAGCAAGTGCTGGTGTAAAAGTTGCAGCAAGTTATCCAGATCTAGCTCAGATAATTAATAATCTTTATAATAATATAATGATGGATACCTTTCATTATATATTTGTCCAAACCCATAGAATGTACAACACCAAGAATGAACCATAATGTTAACTATGGACTTTGGGTGATTATGATGTGTCAATGTAGGTTCATCAGTTGTAACAAACGTACCATTCTGATGAGAGATGTCGATAATTGGGAGGCTACATGTATGGGAGCAGGGGGTATATGGGAAATCTCTGTACTTTCCTCTCCATTATACTGTGAATCTAAAACTATGCTTAAAGAAAACAAACAAAAATGTACATTTTATTAAGAGCAACTACAAAAGAAAATGACTCATAAGTTCTTCTGTTTGTTAGGATGGACACTAAAATCCACGTGCCCAGTGTACCCCAAGCTCATAGCTTTTAGATCACTTCCATTGCATTGTTCTTCCTGCATTACTCGGGCAGCCTCTCTCCTGGGATACTCAGACCTTGAGAGGGGAGATGCGTTTTCAGTTCTGTGCTCCTGAAGCTGGGCTTTAAGGGCAAACACACCTGTCGGTACAAATCTTCATAATCATGTTCAGCTTTATATCCTGGAAGGGGAATGATGGTGTCATGCCTGGAATTCTGATCAAATTTGGGACTTACCCTTGGGTAAGACATACTGGTCGGGCAGCTCAGAGCAATAGGAGCAAATTGGCTAAAACTTGGCCTGACAGGCTTTGGAAAAAGATACAGAAGAAAGTCAAATATGACTAAATCTTGACAACAGAAAGGCTAAAGAGGCTTGCACATGGTATACAATATAATGGTATATTGATTTGACTTGCTAGAAATGACTAGCTTCAGAAGGGAGGTAGGTGACGGGCGAACAAAGAACATTCTTCAAATATTTAAAGAATACTTTCTCTCCTTCCTTCTCTCTTTGTTGGATCCAGAAGAAGAGAGAAATTTCTTAAATTACTGTTTGAAAGATTCATGTTGGAAGAAAAAATGTGCTGGCAATAGGGATTGTTCATGATATGAATGGATTATTGAGAGATTTAGAATCAACTTCTCTGCTGACCTTAAGATATACAGAATTTTAGAACTGTTTCAAAGCCTTCATCTTTATACATGAGGAAAAAAACGAGGCCCAGAAGACACAGCTAACAAATATCAGTGCCAAGATTTGAACTTCAGTGTTTGAATATCACAGTGGGAGGGCACCTGAAAGACCATGCCATCCCCACGTGGCCAGCGGGGTTTGTTTTCCACCAACTTTTTACTAAGAAAATGTCCTGGCAAACAAAAAAGTAGAAAGAATACCACAGTAATACACCCATCATTTGATTCAACAATTGTCAACATTTGGCATAGTTGCTTTATCTATCATATGCATATGTATGCATATGTGTGTGGACAACCAAAAGCAAGTGCAAAGTCCCATACATCAATTTTTTAAAATGATTTCCATGTTACTTGTCCTGTAGAATGTCCTACACTTTTGTTTTCTCGTTATGCCATTTAATTTGTTCTTTTTAAACTGGAAGGAGGTCCACAGGCTTGGTGAGATTCCGGTTAGATATTTCTGGAGAGACTATTTTGTAGGATGATGTGCCAATAGGCTTGAATTCATTGCCGATTCTGACCTACTGATGGGTGCCGCAAGTGCTCTTATTGAGAAAGAGTCAAACGCTACACGGAAGCTCAGCAGAAACTGGTGCCAAGATGGACTTACTGGTATCGAGGGGGTGGAAACAACTTTATGAAGAAGAGGGAGGAAGTGAATATTTTTTCAGTTGAGATAATTGTAGACTCACATGCCGTTTTAGTCATTTGTGTGTGTGTGTGTGTGTGTGTCTATATATGTGCATTTAGTTCTGTGCAGTTTTATCAGACACATAGGTTGGTGCATTCATCATCTCAGTCAAGATGCTGAACAGACACATCACAGCAAGGGCCCTACATGCTGCCCTGATCATTCCTCCCTAAACCGTGGCAACCACTAAACTGTCCTTTGTTTCTAAAATTTTGTCACTTCAAAAGTGTTATAATAAATGGAACATTATGGTGTATAACCTTTGGGGACTCTCTTTCTTCATTCAGCATAATTACCTGGAGTTTCATCCAAGTGGCTGCATTTATAGCTTATTCCTTTTATTTCTGAGTAATAGTCAATGGTATAGATTTGCCACCGTTTGTTAAACCTTTTGAAGGATATCTGAGCTGATTCTAGTTTTTGGCTATTGCAGATAAAGCTGCTCTGAGCATTTGTGTATAGGCTTTTATGTGAATATCAGTTTTATTTCTCTGAGACTAATGCCCATGAGTCTAATTTCTGGGTTGTATGGTAATTGCATGCATAGTTTTTTTTAAAAAAGGACTGTCAAGCTGTTTTCCAGAAATGCTCTGCTGTTTTCCAGAAATGCTCTACTGCTTCCCAGTATTTGATGTTGTCACTGTTTTTATTTTAGCCATTCTGATAGGTGTGTAGTGTTATCTCATATCTCTTATTTTAGTGGCTAGAACTTCCAATACCGTATTAAATAAAAGTGGTGAGAGTGGACATTTTTGCCTTATTTCCAGTCTTAGGGGGAAAGCATTCAGTCTTTTACCCTTAAGTATAATGTTAGCTGTAGGTGTTCTGTAGATGCTCTTTACCAAGTTGAAGTAATTCCCCTTTATTCCTAAATTGCTGAGTTTTCTTAAGACTAAAATAATCATAAATGAGTACTGAACTTTGTCAAAGCTTTTTCTGTGTCAATTGATATAATAGTAGGATTTTTCTTCTTCAGCTTGTTGATGTGAATTGTACTGATTGAATTTTGATTGTTGAACTAGCCTTGTATGTTTGGAATAAATCCTGCTTAGTCATTGTGTATAATTCTATATATCATGGGATTCAGTTTGATAAATTTTTTGATGATTTTTGATTCTAAGTTCGTGAAAGGTATTAATCTATAGTTTTCCTTTTCTCTACTGTCTTGGTCTGGTTTTTTTTTTAATTAATTTATTTATATTTATATGTATTTTCGGCTGCGTTGGGTCTTCGCTGCTGCGCAGGCTTTCTCTAGTTGCGGCGAGCAGGGGCTACTCTTCGTTGCGGTGCGCGGGCTTCTCATTGCGGTGGCTTCTCGTTGCGGAGCACGGGCTCTAGGCACGCGGGCTTCAGTAGTTGCAGCGCACGGGCTCAGTAGTTGTGGCTCGCGGGCTCTAGAGCTCAGGCTCAGTAGTTGTGACGCACATGCTTACTTGCTCCGTGGCATGTGGGATCTTCCCAGACCAGGGATAGAACCCGTGTCCCCTGCATTGGCAGGCGGATTCTTAACCACTGTGCCACCAGGGAAGTCCTTGATCTGGTTTTGCATCAGGGTAATATTGGCCTCATAAAATGAATTGGGAAATGGTTCCTCCTTTTCTTTTTTTCTGGAAGAGATTATGTAAACTTGGTGTTAATTATTCTTTAAATGTTAGGTAAAATTCTCCAGTGGAACCATCTGGACCTGGAGGACTCTTTTTCAGGAGAATTTTAATTACGAATTCAATTACTTTAAAGGTTATGGGGCTATTCAGATTATCTATTTCATATTGATTGAGTTTTGTTACTTTGTAGTTTTGGAGGAATTGCTCCATTTTTTCTAAGTTGTTGAATTTATGAGAATAAAGTTGTTCATAGTAGTCCTTTATTTCCTTTTTTTAAGGCTGTAGGATCTGCAGTGATATCACCATTTCATTCCTGATATTGGTGATTTGTGTCTTCTCTTTTTAAAATTTTTGTCAGTCTTGCTAGAGGTTTATAATTTTTATTGATTTTTTTGGAAGAACCAACTTTTTGCATTGATTTTCTCTTTATTTTCCTACTTTCAATTTCAAGGATTTCCATTCTTTATTATTACCTTTTTCTGACTGCTTTGGGTTTATTTCATTCTTCTCTGTTCTGGTTTCTTAAGGCTGAAATTTAGGTTTATGATTTGAGCTCTTTCCTCATGTCTAATAGCAGCATCTCATGCTATAAGTTAACGCTCTCAGCACTGTTTTATCTGCATTCCACATATGTGGATGCATTGTCTTTTCATTTTCATTTAACTGTATATACTTTTTAAAATTTCCTTTCAAACTTCCTCTTTGACCCATGGGTTATTTAGAAGTGTGCTGTTTAATTTCCATGCTTTTGAAGATTTTCTAGTTGTCCTTCTGTTTCTGTCTTATTTCAGCAGTGGAAAAATGCCATGCTTCTTCCTTCTCCCTCCATGGTCAGATGAAAAATCCACTGTCACTTGAATTAGTGTTCCTGTGTATGTAATGGGTCTCTGGCTGCTTTCAAGATTTTTCCTTTGTCTTTAGTTTACAAATATTTTATAATGATGTGTCTCAATTTGTTTTATTCTGTTTGAAATTCATTTAGCTTATTGGATCTGTAGGTTTCTATTTTTCACCAAATTTAGGAAGTTTTCAGTCATCGTTCTTCAAATACTCTTTCAGACCACTCTCTTCTCTCCCTCTGGAACTCCGATCATACAAATATATGATTTTATGATACTGTCCCCCAGATCCCTGAGTCTCTGTTCAATTTTTTTCAGTCTATCTTCTATCTGTTGAGATTGGCTAAATTCTATTTATCTGTCCTCAAGTTCACTGACTCTATCCTTTTTCTCCATTCTACTATTGAGACTATCCAGCAAAGTTTTTAAATTTTCTTTTATTATATTTTTCAGTTCCATAATTTCCACTTGGTTCTTTTTTATAACTTCTATTCTTTTGCTGAGACTTTCTATTTTTTCATGATGCACAGCTCACCTTATGTCACTGGAGAGAGTATTGTTAGATCCCTGGGGGAGGAATGAGGCCACCTGGGCTGCCTTCTGTTGCTAAGTTGGATGCCAGGAAACATTGACCCTGGGTCACTTTCTTCCATGGGTAAGGATGTAAGATACCCCAGGGCTATGCTGTTTTCCAGTCCTGGGGTCTTAAACCGGTTTACCTTCTCCTTGCCACCTTCCAGCAAGGTTGTCTGGTTGTCTTCAGTGCTATTTCCAGGGATTATAGCTATGGTTAGTGTAGAGGAGCAAAGAGAAGCCCATCTATATCATTTTGTCTGGAAGAGAAGTCGGAAGAGACTGGTTTTTAAGGCTTTTTCTTCTCAGAGCAGGGGTTCTTAATCTGAAGTTATGTTTTGTGCCTTTGTATGCATCTGTCTTTCTCTGTAACCTGGAGTTTTCTTTTGTGTATCAAAGGAAGACACAGTGAAAAGTGTCATGCCTTGCTCTCAGAGTGGCATCATTTCCAGACACACCAGCTCTGCCCAGATGATGGTTTCCATGAAGGGGCTCAGCTGGGCTCTTGGCCGCCCTTGCCTCCCCTACTCAGGAAAACCAGAGCCTCGGCGCTGTGTATTTGCCGGGACCTCACAGTTAGGCAGCCTCTAGAATAGAAGCTCTACAAGGCTAGCGTCTCCATGCATTTTGCTCACTGCTGTATCCTCAGAGCCTAGAGCAGTGCCTGGTATCGAGAAGTCATTCCGTAAACATCTGTGTGAATAACACTTGGACTGGAGCTAAAGTAGCCTGAGAACACCCCACAGCCCCAGAACCTCCTGCTGAGCCCAGGGTAGCTCCCTTACACCCCTTTATGGGGAAGGGAGATTGTTCAATATGGGGTGAAGACCTCATGGAGAAGACCCTATTTGATTTAGACCTTCCTGGGATGCCCTGACAATGTGGGATTCCTTGGAGGAGTCCAGACCTGAGCAAGTAGAGAGGAAGGACAAGATTCAGCATATACCCCATAACGTGACTTACTAGGACAAGCCATGATGCCAGTTACATCTTTCTGGGACAGATGAGGACATGCATTTATTCCCTACCAACTTCCTCATGCATCCCAAACTTTTCTAGAAATCTCCATCAGCCCACCACGGCAGCCCACCAGGCAAGCAGCACACCATCTCTATTCAGCTGCACAAGCAGAGAGAAGTGAGGAAGCCTTCCTAAGAAAGGGCCAGATGCCCCTGTAACTCTGCTACCGTCACGACCATGTGGGTGACTGGGAATCACTCAGTTAACTAAAGGCTTCCCCGCAGCTTCATTTCCTCTGCTAAACATGGTAATTGCTTTGCTCATTTTTGCTTTACCTTTGATTTCAATTCATATAAACAAAAACATAGTGATATAAGGGGGAAGAGAAGAATATGCATTTTCTAAGCTGTCTGGGGCCTGACGATTGTTTGAATGTGTGTGTACTTTAAACAAGATGGTAGATTACACCATTAGCTTATCTTCAGAGTAATAAAAACTACCATTCAGGAACCAAAAGTCTTCTAATGGTTTATTGAAATGGTTCCCTCTTGCAATGCATTATCACCGTGCTTTACAATAAGGAGAAAAGTATGTTCCAGTACAACATCAGATAATGCCACGGTACACAGGCTTGCAAGAGAAATAGCTCACTTGGGGAATAGAAGAAGTGAAGAAAACGCACCGAGTGCAAGGTGCTAACCAGAACTCTGGTAAATGAAGTAAGCAATGACCCACGTGGGACCCCCGATTCTCCTCCACGGTCAAAAACACTGAGGAGGAGAGTGAGTAGAGAGGAGCCACAGTTTAATGCGTTTTAGTTAATTGAATACCCTCACAGACTTATTAATCTATGCAGCAGGCAAAATTAAACCTTTCTTACAACACTTCTTGCATGGCAAAGAGACCAGGTGCCTCAATGATGCAGTTCAGGGATTATTTGGATGGGGCTTAAAAAATGCAGGCAGTGTAGTGCACACCTGTGTTGTGTTTGGAAAGTGCTAGAAGGCCAGGAAGTGCTTGATGTAACTACCTAGACTGATCCTTCACCAACTGGTGATTCCTGCCCTGTGAAACTTTAATGTATGGAGGCTAATTCTGTATTTATATTTTTTTCTCTTTGGAATTTTCAAACGAGAAACGTTTGGGAGTTTGGAATCAAGTACACTAGAATTGCAAATCATTTCAAATTGTTTTTTACTGACTCCAAGTGGCAGATCAAGAAGGTTCTGAGCGCTCAGATGGGGGATCAAACAGAAAGAACAAAAAACTTCCTGGCCTGTGTTCTGAGCCATCTGACAACCCCGATTCTGTCTCTGTATTGCTTCCTGTCTCAGGCGCTATCTCAGACACAGGTTCACATGCGGAAATCTGAGAGGCACCCTTGACCCCAGCCTTCTCCCCTGCCTCTCACTCATTCCCAGGCAGTCACAGAACCCTGTTGATTTCACCTCCCAGTAACTTTGCCGTCTGTCCAGGTCACCTTATCTCCACCACCACCTTGCTCCTCCAGTCGCCTTCATCTCTGCAGGAAATAGCCTTGGAACTGGCCTCTGCTGCTTTCACTCTTACCACCCTCTAATCCGTTCTCAGCCCAACAGGCAGAGGAAATCTTTTTAAGAGACAAACCTTATTCTACCGATCCTTTCCTTTCCTTAAAACTGTCAATGGTCTCCTCCTGCTGTGTCTCAGGATGACCTACCAGCCTCTGCGTGGCTTTATCTCGCCCCTGCTCCACATCAGTGCATGTAAGTTGGGGCTCATTCTTGGTGCTGCTGCAGCCCCCTTTTGTGACCTGTGCCCCCTTGGAGTTAGTTGTGCAACAACTCCAAGTGTGCGTACATTTAACAAGAGAAGAAAGCACCATTCTAGGAGTGAATACCACTCTCCACCCAAGCTGAACTCTCCCGCTGACTAGCCTTCTTAAGTTCCCTGAATATACCGTGCCTTGTACCACCTGAGGACATTTGCACAGACTCTGCTTGTTGATATGGGATGCTAACCTTGGCTCTTTCAGATCTCCTTTCAAATATCTGCCCCAGAGCAGATCAGGGGCCCTTGCTTTCCATTCCTTAGAATCCCGTTCTTCTCTCCTGAACACGTACCACACTTGTGCTTAAAAAATTAGATGGGACATTATTCGTGTGATAAACTGTTTCACAACTGTTTCTGCCATTAGAACAGAAGCCCCGTGAGTACAGGACTGACATCTGTCATGCTCATGACACTGTGCCTTGTTCAGGGCAGGAACTCAAGGTTTGTCAAATGAATAAATTACCTGGGAGAAATACCTGCTTCCCGGTTTACAAGGAAACCTCAGGGGAGCAAAATCTTGAAGGTTTGCTAGTGAGAAAGGGATGACAAATGGAAATTAATTGCATGCTGCCTTTTTACTAATTAGAGGCATATAAAAGGTTATCGTTAGTGTTTGGTAGGAGTCCTATTATATCTTAGTGAGCACAGGCATATTCACACAGGCTTTAAGGGTCTCTGAAAGACTCCCATCCTTGATTTTTCTTTGACTATTTAGTTTGCTCATCTGTGTCCTCTACATGTCCATGCGGAGACTGCTTAGGGCAGTGGTTTCAGCCCTGGCTTCACTGCTGGGGAGTTCTTCCGAAATACTGATGGCCTTGCCCCATGCCCAGAGACTCTGATATAATCATCTGGGGGCAGGTCCCAGGTAGCCTGAGTTAAGAAACACAGACTGAGTTCCATTCCATACTTAACTTCCATAAGTTATTCCATAACTTCAGCAAAATGCCCTATGCAGGTACATTGGAAGTTCTTTCATTTTTAAATAAATGTTCCTTAAGATTTGATGGACACAATTTTACCTTAAGCCATTGGACCAATGTGCTTTTTTATGAAGTATATCACCACAGAGTTAAGTGTGCTCTCTCTTCATTGTCTAAAATAACCAAGAATGGATATGGGTTTAGGGCAGTGGAGTCAGTCACTCTTGAGCTGATTTTGGCTGAGTTTCCTGAAATACCTGCCCTACAACCCAAGCTCAGGGCCCTCCCCGGCCCTGCCCCCGGTGACCCTGCCAGCCTCCAGATCCAATTTCTCCAGCACCTGCTGCCACCATCCACAGCCCTCCCCAGCTCAGGAACAAGGCTCTTCACTCACTTTTCTTCTTCTCTACCTCTTCCTTTCCTTCTGTCTCTCTTCTTTTCCTCCTTTTCCCATTTTCTACTTCCATTCTGTTTTAGTCAAGGCTGGGCCTTTGAAAGACCTGTTCTTTTCCTGTAACAGCTGAAAAATATCTGCACATGCCATCAAGCCAGACACACACCCAGAAGCAACTAACCGGGAAGAGAGAAAAGAGCTGGCACAGTATTCTAGAGAACGTCTAGCCCTCCAAATGTACTGCAGAGTTTCCTTCTCACCCGGGGCTACAAGCATTGCTTCTGAACCCTGCGCACCCCTTGCTTTTAGAAGAGGGCGTCCCACATGCTCTGTGATCTTTCTGAGCGACCCTCAGCCTGTGAAAGCATCTAGTGTGGAGCACTCGTATGAGGGTCCTGAACAATGCAACGTCAGCCTAGTCTGTGCTTTGAGAATAAAAATTAAAATGCAAAGGGGATTTAATAAGTAATTTTCATAAAGGTAATTGTCAATAATGGGAAAAATACAATTACAAGAACTGTAATAGAGGAAGATGTGGTTGATAAGTGTACAGGTCACGTGGTCATGAGAAACAAAGTTGAACTCGCTTCATCTTGGCTCTCATGGTTATGCTGGCAGGTGCATTGCTCTTCTGTAGCAATGCACTCTTTAATATAGGTTAATAAAGGGACTTGTTTTTATTAAAAACCTTCAATATGATAGTTTAGAAAACTACCACTAAAGAGACTCTACACAGCAGCAGACGAGCTGCTCTGAGCCAACAAAATACACATTTGCCTTTGGTAACAGTGGGTCACATGGATGTAATTTTCCATATCCATTCCATATGGTACTTTCTCACTCTCTCTAGGATAGCACTTTTTCTTAGGTAGTTCAGACCCCAAGTGGTATGCCTTTTGCAAAACCTCAATTTAATAAGCAGGAGGAAAAAATGAATACTTAGCAAAGAAGTATGTCTTATAGCTAAAAAGTCAAGGCAAATACTGGAACCAAGGAAAAAATTAGAGCTGGTTCCTTCAGCAAGGGGAAGAGTGTCTCAGATCCTATTGGATATTCATTCATTCATTCATTTATGGAGCACCTATGTCTATGGCCCGATGCTCAATTCTAGAACAGCTGAGACAGAAGGCCAGCTTGCACATACTCCAGTCTGTACTGCAAGATGCCAGAATTGGGGGCAGGGGGTTGAGCAGGTTGCTACGGGGTCATAGAGGAGACAGAAGTTATCCGGCAGAGCTAGGCTGCTCGTTTCCTGGAGAGGGAGTCTAGCCCTACCACAGTGTGCTGAGCGCCGTGCCCCGTCTGGTCCTGCTGACTTAAGGAGAGATTAAGCTTGCACTGTACTCGGGATGGTCCCCTTGTGGCCACAGTGGTTAATGGTGGGAGCTCTGGAGCCAGGCAGCAGGGTATGAATGTTGCATCTGAACTTAACCAGCTTGACTTGGCCAAGTTTGTTACTGTTTTTTAATTTCTCTGCGACTCAAGTTCCTTGTCTGTATAATCAAAATGAGAGTGCCAAATTCATAGGATTATGGTGACAGAATTAACTTTGAAAAGATGCACAAAAGATCACTCATTTTTTTAGCAATGGGTAACTGAATTCTGTGTGCCTTGCACTGTGCCAGATGCAGGGGCAACAGAAGTGAAGGCAACACAGCTTTGGTTTTCAAGCTTACCTCAGGGAGAGACCAAGAGGAAAACCAAGCAGTAGATCTCGCGTGATAAATGCAGTGGTGAACAGGATGCCAAGCAAGGCAGACAGGTAGCTCAGGGAGCTTTGTGTAGGGTGGGAATTGGCAATACATGCTGACATCAAACTCCACTGGCCAAGTCACAGAGGAGCTAAGACCTCTCCCTGCTGAGTCCAAGGCAGAGCCCTCTCCTCTCCGCAGGGCTCTGCTCTGCTCTCTTTTCTCTGTCCTCCCGCCAGGCCAGTGATGCAATTAGAAGGGCCCTGAGCTCCCTCTGGTTGGGGAGGAGAGTTCTTCCCCCTCTACAAGGGGCACAGTGGAGCCAGGATGAGACGTGGGTATGAGGAGGAGGGTACTAAGAAGGGGAGCCCGCTGGACGCTCCAAGGAGAGAAGAGCAGGTGCAGCCCAGTTCCCCACTGGAGCGAACAGAGAGATTTGGGACAAACCACCACCTAGCACTGTCCCTGCAAACACCTCTCAGGAATCGGGGGTTTTCGGAGGTGGGTAACTGAAGGTTAGAAATTCTATCGCTTTCCGCTGGAAAGCCAACTGACACATTTTCATGACTCTTTGAATCCGCCACTCTTCAGATGCTAAACATTAAAAGCCCTCCAGGAAATGGCGGTGAGTTCAGCATCCATTCAAAGAGAGGAAACAGCAGCTGTTTTCACTCAGGAGTGTTCACACCCAAGTCTTCTTAAAATGCCCTTCAAAGCCATCAATTAGATTCTGGTAGCTTTATCCCAACCTGCTGGTACAACCTTGGCTTTCGCCTCCAGCCTTAAAAGGTGGAAAATACTGCCAGACTGTCTCCCGTGTGTACTTTTTTGTCTGAAACAAAATTCTAAACCCCAGGGAAAAGTTCATCTGAGTGACGCTCAAAACAAATCCGCCCGGGTTGTAATTCACGGAGGCACGCAGCACCTGGAGAGCTGGCCGCCCAACAATACCAGATGGTGGGTGCAGAATTGATGAGGGACCCTCCTGAGAGATGCTGGAGGATACAAGCATAGGTGGGAGTTCCCAGCCTGGGGGCCAGGCCTGTGATTTGGGGCATGCATATTCACAAAGGCCCCAAAAGAGACCGGACAGCCAGCTGTGAACACATTGTGTGTGTGGAAAATGGCCCACGGAGCACAGTGAGAGCGGGGCAGCAGGCCAGAGGCCCCTCCATTCATTTGTGGGTTTTAACACAGCTCTATTATCTTTAACAGCTTCACGCCTCCATCCAGTTATAGTTCCAGCACAATTTGCAGACCCGTTTCCCTCTAAACAGAATGATGGACTTCTCAACGTGTGGAATAGAATTCATTCTGCTGTAGTGGCTAGAATGACAAACGCTAATACCATCAACAAGCCGAAGAAGAAATGTTTTCAAGAAGAAATGTTGTCTATTGTTTACCACTAGGCCTAACTTATTCTTCTCAGTGCATTTTAAAGGTATATGTTTGTATCCACAGTACCTTTAAGAGAAGGCCATTGTCTTCAGCGCCTCTATCCTGCCTGTGATGTTGCGCTGAGCTGACAGAACGGACACCTGGTTACAAAGCAGAACAAAGCAAAAACCAGGAACTACGAAGTGTCTTCCCATCCCCTAAACTGCCAACCTGAAAATATTCTACCCCAGAGTTTAAAAATTATTGAAACAGTTAAAAAAGAGAGATTATTCAGAAACAAAATTTCCATTTGCTTTCAACAATAACGATATTGAAATTCATGCAATTAGAAATGTACCCAGCAGTTCTAGAAAATTAGGGGAGTTCCTATTCTTTCTTTCTCCCTCCCTCCCTCCCTCTCTCTCTTCCTTTCTCTTTCTTTCTTTCTCTCTCTTTCTTTTCTTTCTTTCTTTCTTTCCCCTTTCTTCCTTCCTTCCTTCCTTCCTTTCTTTCTTTCTTTCTTTTTCTTCCTTTCTTTCTTTCTTTCCCCCTTCCCCCCTTTTTTCCTTCCTTCCTTTCCCCCTTCCCCCCTTCCTTCCTTCCTTCCTCTTTCTTTCTTTCTTTCATTCTTTCTTTCCCCTTCCCTCTTTCCTTCCTTCCTTCCTTTCTTTCTTTCTTTCCTTCTTTCTTTCTTTTCCCCTTCCCCCCTTCCTTCCTTCCTCCCTTCCTTCCTTCCTTCCTTCCTTCCTTCCAACACTTCATCAACTTGCCTGAGGTACGCTCTCCTGAATACCTGTTGCTGATGAGACAAAATTTGGGCCAAATATTTGGGTTCTGGGCCCCTCAGTTAATATCCTGTGAAGGACATGTGGCCTAGTGACCTTCCTTGGACACAGGACACAGGTCACTGTTCACAGGTCTGGCTCTGGCTGGACCACTTCAGTACTTCACCCAGGGCTGATAACTGCCCATAGGTGAACAGCCACAGGCCTGTTCTTAATTGCTCAAATATAAAGATATCTGGCATCCTAAACAGAGGTCCTAGTACCTTAGAGACAACGCCTAGGGCATCTGCCTTTCTGCCTGTCCAGTTGTCTCTGTTCTCTGTGCAGTGAGGACCCTTCCAAACTTAAAGCCAATGAAACACTTTAAGACTGGCTCCTGCCTCTAAATTTAGGACATGTTTTGTTTTACTACCCTCCAATTTTGAAAAAATGTATTTGTTTCCCTCTTGTTATAAGTGCTACAGCATTTTAGAAGTTACAGTGAAGGCTAGAAAGATCAAATAATAACAAAACAGAACCCTGTTACTCACAGAGGGAAATGTGAGTCTCAAGTTGGGTTAAAGCCTGGAAATTCCCAAGGATGAACAGTATGGTGAGACTTCATACTCTGAAGGGAAGCTTGAGTGGTGTCATGGCACCTGCTGGGAGCAGCTCTGGGTCTGGCTGTGGGTGTCCGACCCAGGCTGACAGCTCAGAGTGGGAAAGAGGGTCCAGCAAGTGTGGAGAAGCCCCGGCCCACCCTCTTGTTCTCCTCACTGACCCTACTCCAAGGGGCTGTACCTCTCCTTTCAGACAGCGTCCATCTGTGCCCTGACCCTGGCCTCTGACCCCTTAGACACCTCCCCCCCAAAGAGTCCCTTTATCCACCATACTTGGTGTGCCTGCTGGGTGAGTTCCCTCCAGGGAAAGGCATGCCATCCCGGGACGCTTGGATATCTGATCCCCTAAAGGCTCCACTCTGTGTTTGGAGCAAAAGAGAAAAAATCTGCTTTTGCTGCAGTCTCCTTTTCAAAAAGAGTAAAGCAGAAGTTTGACACATTTTAGAATGTGAAGTTTGATGCTGAGAGACAACCAAAGCCTTAAATTGTAAAATAAACTCTAGATAATTTATACGTGTTACCTAGGTTTTTACTACATATTTACAAATAGACTCCTACTCTGAAGAAAATTGGCTTAACAATTTTAGTGAGGAATATAAGCAGGTGGGCCGGGGCTTCTCCACACCTGCTGGACCCTCTTTCCCACTCTGAGCTGCCAGCCTGGGTCAGGGACCCACAACCAGACCCAGAGCTGCTCCCAGAAGTTGCTGTGACACCACTCAAGCTTCTCTTCAGAGTATAAAGTCTCACCATACATTCATCCTTGAGAATTTCCAGGCTTTAACCCAATTTGAGACTCACATTTCCGTCTGTGAGTGATAGACTTCTGTTTTGTTATTATTTGATCTCCTAAGGAGGAGAAAAATCTCTCATCAGCCAGAAAAGACTACTTTTCCTAGCCCACTTGGACATAAGCTTTGCTGCATGAAGTTCACAAAGTACATTTGCCTTTGTGATCTTTGCTGATATTTCCTGGTTCAGAGCTGATGCCCTTTTCTCCACCTGGATAGATCCTGGTCATTCGTTAAGATCCCGCGCAGCCATCGCTGTCTGCCCCTCCCCCCCCCCCCACGTGAGGTGGCTCTCCTTTGCATTGCCATGGCAACCAACATACTTATTTATCACAGACAGCACTTACTACACTTTATGGAATTACTTTACTCAGTTATCCCCTTCATTAGCCACTTAATTTTTCAGGGGTAGCCATCTTGCTTACTTATATTGACGATGTTGAAATTTATCCAATTTCTGTGATCCTGGAAAACAGCAAAGGTTAAGCAATCTCCCCACCCTTTGTGCTCCAGGAAAAAAGGGCTGACTGCAAAGAAGCACCCTGCCCACATGACTTAGATCAGACTCACACAGATGCTCCCTCCCCTGTTGACCTGTGACAGACACAGACTCCCTAGCTCCCCATTCTTTGCCTCATAAATGATTAGCTGAACTGCTGGTCCCCACTGATCAAAGGAGCAAAATGCTTGTTAACCAAATTTGGTTAAGATTCTCTCCTTTCCCTGGACCCTGAAGGTTGGTTCATCCTCACCTGGTCTCAGGATAAAACATTCTCTGATCTCCTCTCCATCTGGCCATCCTTTCATCCCACTTCCCACATCCAGATCTTTCTAGCCTTGTTTATTCCTCCCCAGAAAAGAAAACTCTTTCTGCTTAACCCGTGAGACACTCGCAGATCTTATGTTCAGAGTGGTCTCCCTATCGCTTTTTTTTTTTAATTAAAGTGTGGTTTTATTTTTTTTTTAACTTTTTATTTTATATTGGAGTATAGTTGGTTAACAATGTTGTGATAGTTTCAGGTGCAGAGTGGTCTCCCTATTGCAATCTCCCTTATGTTCAGAGCGGTCTCCCTTCCCCTGCTACAATAGGGGGACCCAAGGGAACTCAGGATGTTTCTACACTGCACATCATCTGTGAGCAGAAGCTCCTTCTGCAGATTCTTGCTGCCCGTCCCAGCTCCTCTTGCTACCTTCTCCCATGGCTTCCACGTACTGGGCAGGGTGGCTGCATGGTATAGATTGTGATCTGTTGGGTGTTTTTTTTTTTCTGTTTAAAAAAAATTTTTTTAATAAAAAGCAACTCATTGAGTTACCTTGCAGGGGGTTGTGTTTAAATCTTTTTTTAGACTAGCTTCAGCGTTGTGCAATTTAAAACAAGTAACTTAAATAACTTAAACTTATTTAAATCCTGTATTGTAAAAAAAAATTATTTCCTCCCTTTGCAATAATCTTTTTTGAGTGAAGTCTCTCTTTACTAAGTCCGGATTTGTTTTTTATTTGACCATATATTTATTCTCACACAGTAAGCACTTGGTAAACTTTTTAAGCTGTTGTTGCTTTTGCTAGTTTTGAAACTTAAGATTTCTGATGAATAATTAATCCTAAAGTTTCCTTTCTATTTTATTTTTCTTGCAAGCTCCAGTTAGTCAAGTACTATTAAGTCAGTACCTTTTCTTACCTTTGAGATCTTTACAGGACTCTGTCAACTATCACAACTAGATGATTGGGCTTTAATTTCTAAAGGAATTTTCAGATTATAATTACTTCCTACTATGATGCTTTACCTATTTGTCACTGGATATGCACCTTATTAAACTTTCAAATTCTGCCATATCTTTATTCTTGCCCTAATTCAAAGGGTATTTCAAAACTTTTTTGCTTCCTAAGCAGTGTAATAAAAAAACATAATCAGTAAGTGCATATAAAAATGTATGGACTAAAAAACTCTTAGGTATTTTAAATGTTAACATTGTAATATCCTTGCGGGAAAGTAAAAAAAAAATATATGAACAAAATGAAAGAAACCTGTTACAGCTTCCAGTTAAACATGGCAGATTGAGCATATGATTTTATTTCTTCTCCACTTAAGACCTTATTTATATAAGAGCAAAATAATTTTTTAAAAATGAGTAAACCTTGGGAACAAAGAGAACCTATGGAGAGATGATGGCAGATGAGAGATATTATCGAATTTTGGAAGCTGGGAAGCAGATGGACAAGGGGCTGCTGACGTAACAGACCAGAGGAAGGAAGCCAGCAAGACGCAAGTCGATTCTGCACCATGGACTCCTGGAAATGCTCGGGAAATAGTCTCCTCTGAAGGATGGGGCAGGTGGCTCAAACCAGGGGAGTTCGTGGAACGTGTTTAAAGGAGCAGTTAGATACTAGATCCCACTCAGCAAAAGGACAGTTTACTCTCTGGAAGTTGGAACAGAGAGGCTCCCGGATGCTATGTCCAGCTGGGGCTGGGCCACGGGCCAAGCAGGGGGTTCACTGAAAGTCTATTTCTGAAACTGCAAAAGCACTTGTCCTCCCTCCCCACACCCATCTCCCAGAGAGCTGGCACCACCCTCACCCCTGATCAGGAGATTGGGAGCACTTCTCTCTGGGGATGCTGAACCGAGCGGGAAAAAAGACCTACAGATACTGACAGTTGGGAGTCCTCCATGGAAAAAGACAGCTGGCTACCTTGTCATGCCACCATGGAGCTCACAAGGCCCTCCCATTCAGGCTGAACTTCCAAACAGGTGTTTAGTGCCTCCACTCTTAAGAATGACTTAGCCAAGGATCAAGGACAAGTAAGGAAACAAATTAACTTAGAGAAGATAAGCATATGCAAGAAGGAGGATTATAATTAATATTATCAGAGAAATGAAAATATTGCATCTGTGGGGGAAAAGAGTAAGATATTATTAACAACACAACCAAGCATACTCTTAGCAAAGAAAGGTGTGATATCATGTGTGAAAAATGCAGAGAAGGGTAAGAAAGTCGCATCAATAAAGTCTTAAAAAAATAAAATAAAACAACAAAAAAAAAATTTAGAAAGTGGAAGAAAAGAGTAAAAAAATTAGAAGTTAACTCCTCTAAATCAACCATTCACATAACAGGAGTTACAAAAATAAAAATGAGAGAAAAAGGGGAAGGGGATTTAACAACAAAAAGTGATAATAAAGTAAGAAAGTTTCCCTGGACTTAAGCACATGAATTTTCAGATTGAAGGGCTCATGGAGTGTTCAACTGAGTAAATGAAAAAGACCCAGCCCCTTCCTTTACCATGAGGGGTCTTGCACACACCTGTGGATGCTACACACCTGCACCTCCATCAGTCCTTGGCCTTGGAGTGTGCACACAGTAAGAACATCTGCCTTTGCAGGGAGGACCTGAAAGGGCACTTGGGACCGTCTGGGCAGGGAATTCTGGAGTCCAGAGGTTCAGAAGCCAGATTTAGGAGGGCAGAGGGGCACAGCGTCCAGGTGGGCATGTCCCTGTCCCCTTGGCTCCCTTGGCCAGGGGATCCCATGACATAGAGGGGCGAGGATGGAGGAAAGCCACAGTCTAAGGCTCATGGCCAAGGGCAAAGGGCAGTACTGGATGCACAGAACATCAAGTAATCTCTTATAAAAGCAATTACTAACCTAAGGGATAACAAAATGTGTAAGGAAGGAAATGTCATCGTAGTTTTTTACTGTTAAAAAACATTTAAAATATAATCATTTTTTAATGTGGTCAGCTATGAATATGATTTATATAGTTATAAAAATATAAACACTAAGTATTGATTTAGTCCCAAATTGTGTTTTCACGATTTTAAGAAGTTGGGAAAATGATGTGCAAGTTGGGGTTAAACTCTCTTAGCAGAATCACTAAACTCTCTTAGCAGAATCACTAAATAGTAACTTAAACCAAAATGATAAACAAATAGCAATTTATGCATGTCACTTGAAAATTTGCAAGTAAATACCAGAAGATACAGTCAAAATGATTGAAAACATTTGTCTCTGTACAATGGAATTCGAGACAGAGATAATGAGAAGTAAGGAGATGCTGTCTACTGTTCAAAGGCTATTATAATTTGTCTTTTAATACAATCAAAATTAAATTGAAAAAGAAGATTACATTATTACTTTGACAAAATCAAAATTAAATTTAAAAAGAAGATAATTAGAAGGAAATACTGGGGGAAAATGAATGAGAAAAAATGAAGAGAAAATATAGAAACATCAAAAGGGAGGAACTCAAAATTTTTTAGAATAGAATAAAATAAAAGAAAAAGGAAAAGAATGTACAGGTCCAACTTGCAGACATAATATTGAAAATTCCATTTTAGACACAGTGCACTATTCTGCAAAGCTTTCATGGGTTTGTCATTCATTTATTTTATTGCCTTAACTTATTCCTCATAATATGCCTCTGAGTTAGCAAATGTTCAGGGTAAATAGAGTTCAGGGTGAGGAGGGAGGGGAGTTAATATCCAAAGACAAATCTCTGTTACCTGAAGACTTACCTCCTGCTGAGAGACAACCACATAAGGGGGAAAAAACATGAAAACACAAATGAGAGACACATAGAAATCCATCTAAGGCAAATTAGAAATGAACTCGCACGCTGGAGGACTTCTGAGGCTTCAGGGAATCTGCAGTCTGAAAGATGCTTTAAGGAAGTAATGGATTTTTCTGATGAATGAAGGAAGAAAAGACAGTTCTTGCATGGAGATAAAGGAGGCGATTTTTAGAAAAGAGTAAGCTTGGCCAGGACAAGGTTGAAGGGGATAACAGGCAACTTATGCTGAAGGGACAGGACAGCCTGCCCACCTGACATGGCTCTAACTTGCCCACGATAACCCTGACCAACCTGTGTGTCCAAGTCGACCCTCACCTTCCAATTCAAGCTCCATCTCCACATAAGCCACAAATGGGCCCTATTAGCAAAGACAACAATAATTTCTCTCCTGCTCATTGTTAGCTGAGGTCCTGTACCCTCATTTGGGGCACTTTTAAGATTTTCTGCCAGGTGTCCCGATCCAACTCTTCCCTGGATTAGAAGGCCACCCAGAAAGAGCGTGGCCTTTGACACTGAATTCGAGTTAGAATTCCTGCTTCATCTACTTACTTACGGCAGTGGTACTGGGCAAGTTCACAGAACTCCCAGAGCCTGTTTCCCCACCTGCAATCTGGGCATAATGAATGTGTAATTAGAAATGTCTTTGGAAGAATGGAGATAATGTATGTAAAGTACCTGTCAAAGAGCAGGTGTGCAAAACACGGTAGCTGCTGTTATTATTACCGAGATTATGGTTATTTACATAAATATTCTTTTCTCAATTAAACGACACATATCTTGAGAACAGCGACTTGTCTTTTTCCCTTCTTAGAATCATAGTGCCAGGCACATGGTGGATATTATTGCATCTGTGTAGATTGATCAAGATAGGGTTGGCACCGTGTGTGTTTAGAGAAGGAGAATCCTATGCTACTAATAAAAGATGATGGTTGGGGGGAGGCCACTGAATCTAATCCTGACCCAGGAGCAGGGAAGGACACTTAGGTGTAGGTGATCTGACTATGTTGTGACACCCCTTTAAATGAGGAGGAGAAAAAAATGGGCAGAAGACATAAATAGACATTTCTCCAGAGAAGACATACAGATGGCCAAGAGGCACATGAAAAGATGCTCAACTTCGCTAATTACTAGAGAAATGCAAATCAAAGCTAAAATGAGGTATCACCTCACACCTGTCAGAATGGCCATCATCAAAAATGTACAAACAATAAATGCTGGAGAGGGTGTGGAGAAAAGGGAACCTTCCTACACTGTTGGTGGGAATGTAAATTGGTGCAGCCTCTATGGAGAACAGTATGGAGGTTCCTTCAAAAACTAAAAATAGAGCTACCACTTGATCCTGCAATCCCTCTCCTGGGCATATATCCAGAGAAAAACATGGTTTGAAAGCATACATGCACCCCAGTGTTCATTGCAGTGCTGTTTACAACAACCAAGACATGTAAGCAACCTAAATGTCCATCAACAGATGAATGGATAAAGAAGATGTGGTACATATACATGATGGAATATTACTCAGCCATTAAAAAAAATAAAATAATGCCATTTGCAGCAACATGGGTGGACCGGGAGATTATCATCCTAAGTGAAGGCAGTCAGAGAAAGGCAAATATCATATGATATCACTTATATGCGGAATCTAAAAAAAATTATACGAATGAACTTATTTACAAAACAGAAACAGACCCACAGACTTAGAGAATGAACTTATGGTTACCAGGAGGGAAGCGGGGGGGAGATAGATTGGGAGTTTGGGATTGACATGTACACACTGCTATATTTAAAATAGATAACCAACAAGGACCTACTGTATAGCACAGGGAACTCTGCTCAATATTCTGTAATAACCTAAAGGGGAAAAGAATTTGAAAAAGAATAGATACATGTACATGTACAACTGAACCACTTTGCTGTACACCTGAAACTAACACAACATTGTTAATCAACTATGTTCCAGTATAAAATAAAAAATTTTTTAAAAATGAGGAAGAGAAAAATGCCTTCACAAGTATCTGAAAAATATTTCTTTCCAGTGTGCACATAGGAATAAAATCATACAGAAAAGTTGAAACTTTTTAAGTCATAGTTGGAATTGGAACTACAAGTTCGATGTGCTTTAATTCAGTTTAAATCTTGAGGAACAACTAAATGCAATGCTCTGAGAAAGTAGGTAATACATAGTTTTAACTTTAAAAAGATAAAATATTTATATTACAAATAATTCTAAAAGTGATTGGAAATTTTCTGTTCTATCCATTAATAAGCAGAAATGTAAAACAAGGCTCAGATTTTAAACAATAGAGCGTTATCATGACAACAAAAACACTAACTGTGCTGTTAGTACATGTTTATGCTCAACTTTTACCATATTTTAAATTGCCGGGATTTAAAGTTCCTTTGATTATTTTAAGATGAAATTTATTGCAATATATAGAAACAATGCTTCTTCGTCCTGCCCCACCCCCCTTTTTTTTAACTAAAGAGAAAAAATTGGATTTCTTCCTTGAAGGGCTCTCTTTGAATTTCTCATACTCTCTCCAGCTAATAGTTTCCTCTACACAGACATACATGGTGGCATATATTCATGTGTGTGAATTGTTCTTGCCTCCAGAACAAAGAGATCTCCTTTAGCTCACTTTTTTATGATAGCCTGACTATTGTATTCATGAGAGTTGTCAAATTGAAAATCCGTTAACTGAACATGCTCTTAGGGATTTCAAGTATTAAAAGATAAAAATCAGCATTTTTCTGGCCACATTTATTATGTGGAGTGAAATCCTTCTAAATCATCAGGGGAAAAAATGCCTTTGAAAGTATCTGAATGCCAAGTCTATTTTAAAAAGAACATCAGATTTGGAATTACTAACCTCAATTCTTCTTCCTCCTTCACTTCAACAAATATCTATTATAGCGCTTATTTATGTTAGATGATATGCTTGGTACTGCAAAGAATATAAAAGTTAACAGGACCTGGCTTCTGTGATACATTATTCAATGGTCACAAAGACCTCCCATCTCAGGAGACAGGTCCACTTGTAATGTGACTGGGCTGTACCCCTCAACCAGAGATAAGAGTCTCTTTCTGTACCTCTTCAAACCAGGCTGGTCACGTGACTTACTTTGCCAAATAGAATGTGGAGAAGTAACATGTAAGTTCCAGGGTCTAGGTCTCAAGAGACCTTGTAACTTTTGCCCTTTCTCTCTTAGAACCCTGTAACCACTATAGAAGCCCAAGATGAAAGACTACTTGGAGACAGGTCCAGCTTTCCAGCTGTCACAACTGAACCCAATTCACAGCTGACCCTACAGCTGAATGCAGGCAGGTAAGTGAACCCAGGCAAAACCAGCAAAGAACTACACAGTCAAACCACAGGATCATGAGAAATAATATATCATTGTTGTTTTAAGACACTAAATTTTGGTACAGTTTGCTATGCAATAATAGACAGTAGGCCCAAATTGATACCGGGAAATGGAGTTGTGTTGTACCAGAAACTTAAAACACGTGGCACTGGTTTTAGTTCTGGGTTGCAGGTGAAGGCTGAAAGGCAGTGAAACTGTTGTTAGCAAAGGCTGGAAGAGCAGTGAGGAAACTGCTATTAAAGACTGGAGAAAACCAGTTTGTGTTATGGGTGATGGAACATTTGCAAGACCGTTTTCTGGGGTAATGTAGAGCACAGAAAATGTACCGAAAGAACTTGTGAATACGGCAAAAAGTTGAAAGTGTCAGTTGGCACTTTTTGGTCATGTATGATAAATTATGTCAAAGGAGAGATGAACTAAAGAAGGAACTCTTCAGTATGAAAGGCCCAGGATTTGTTGAGTTGGAAAATAAAATTATTTCATATTCTCAGTCTCTCCCACTAGCAAACAATGCTCAGTGTAAGAAATGGCTTCAAAATAGAGACCAAATCAAGGCTGTGCCTGTTGGTCCTTTGCTAAACCTCACAAAGATTTTAAATGGCGCCCAATAAACACTTTCAGCTAGACCAAACAGCATCAAAGAAACTCAAGGTTTTGCCGCTTGGCAGCCACTCGCCTAAAGTACAGAGTGGTCTGTCTCAAGAAAAGGACAGATGCAGCAAGAAACAAGAGGAAATATTTTAAAATTTCTCATAATTTTAAAATATTAAATAAAATATTTTAAAATTTTTGTCTGTTTCAAAAAATCCCGGTGAGTATTGCGTCTATGGAACTTCAAGAAGCTGGCGTGAAGAGTGGTCACTGTAGTAGGAGAAATTGCATGGACTTTGCACAACACTACTGATTAATAAGAAACAACAAGAGAGGAATCAACTGCAGCAACACAGGAACTATTTCCTAACACAAACACTCTAATTAGAAAACAGTGTACACTGTTTCAAGAAAAAAAATGTCAGGATGATAGCTAACAAGGAGGAATTTTTCAGTATCTGAAAGGAAGAAGAGGAAGAGGAGGAGTAGGATTTTTATAAAAAATCCAGAAGAAAAAAATCACCCAGAAGAAACATCCACAAAAGTTTCAGGTTGTTCTCAGACTACTTAGTAGGTCAAAGTGCTAGAAATCAAGCTAGCAAACCATTACAGAACTCTGGAGAATAAAGCCTCTGAGAAACACGAGCATGTCCTCAGCTACTTCAACATGCAGAATTCTACCATCAGGGCAGTCTTCCTGAATAAGCTGCTGGAAAATGCCAGGGCAGTGAAGCACATATAAAAACAAGTCCAGAATGGAGAAATCTTGGTAGATGGCCAGGCATTGGGCAGAAAAATGAGTAAGATGCAGAGATGAATTTGAATGTGTGTTTTAAATGGTCATAAAAGTAATTACTAAAAGCTATTTTTAAGTAAATTAAATGATCACTTGTATTTCTAAGATAATAGAAACCAAATTATGGCTTCCATAACCACAGAGTTCTGAAGGAAAACTAGGATTAGAGTGGTGGAGTATAAAAGGAAACAGTATTAACATTTCTTTTCTTCCACAGCAGATGGTTTTCGAACTTACTAGTTTATTACTTAATAAATTAAGAGTTGATTTAACACCGTTCCAAGATTGTCTTTCAGAAATCTAAATTGATTTAAATTAATTTAATTAATTAATTTAAATTAAAACTGAAAGCACAAAACTTATTTTTTTTAATTTTGCTGGAAAATTAGCAAATAAAAATAAATGTATGTAGCAAAAATGAACAAACCAAAAAAGCAGGTACAGAAATAGCAAAAATAAAAAGCATTAAACAGTAACACCACCCTCCACAACAATTGTAAAGTATAAGCAACACATCTAAAACAAAATAACACAGAGAAGCTTAGAACAATTTAGGTGACAAAAAGCAGAAAAGATGACTCCAAAAGAAGAGCTCTAGAGGCAGCTTTTGTCTGTATAAAATAATTAAAAAGGAAAAACAACATGTATGTTTACACACAATAGCTATAATCAATGCTGAAGATAAAATGAACAACATAGTACTTACAAGGAAGCAAAGTCATAGAGAGCCTGATAAAGATACAATTATACTGAAAGAATTTGACACATTGCTCTCAATCTATGACAGAATACATAGGCAAAAGTAAAGAGATAAAACTTGTTGATAAAAATTGAGAAAATTGAGAACTTGTTTACACATATTCACATTTTTAGAATATGTGATTGTATGCTTGAGACCCAAGAAAATAGAAATTTAAGTAAGGTGAATAAATATAAGGTAAATATACAAATATTTATGTATTAAAAATTCTGCTTAAGATGGTAGAATAGGCTGGTGCCAGAAAGCAGAAATCTTCCCCCAAACAGAAATGTGGGATAAATATAATTTTAAACTGTTAATTCATAGCTGAAGTCAAAGGTAAGAAAGCAAAATCTCCACGGGTCACAAAGGAAGCAGGAGTCATCAGAGAGATGACGGATTGAAGCCTTATGGAGCAAGTGAACCAGAGCTAGCTCTTAGGGGCTGAAGTTCAAATGCTTCCATGGTGATGAGATGGAGATCAAGGCCCTGGGACTAAAACTAGAACTGTCTCCCCATATAAAATGAGGCGCTGGAAAATGAGAAGTCATAGTTGTAACAGGAATAAAGAAAATTCTGCCTGCTTATCGTTGGGCATGACATGGAATGGGGCTTTCATCTAAGTCCTTGGTAAGGGTAGGAGGAGACAGAGTCTCTGTTTACAGATGATATGATACTATATATATTAAAGACTCCACCAAAAACCTGTTAGAACTAATAAACGAATTCAGTAAATTTGCAGGATACAAACTCCATATACAAAAATCAATTGCATTGCTATACACTAACAATGAACTATCAGAAAGAGAAATTAAGAAAACAATCCCATTTACAGTAGCAGCAAAACAAACAAACAAACAAACACAGGAATAAATTTAACTAAGGAGGTGAAATATTTGTGCACTGGAATATAAAAGATGAAAGAAATTGAAGAAGATGCAAATAAATGGAAAGATATTCTGTTCATGGATTAGAGTAATGTTTTTAAAATGTCCACACTACCAAAGCACTACCCAATCTACAGATTCAATGCAATCTCTAACAAAATTCCAATGGCATTTTTCACAGAATGAGAACAAACAATCCTACAGTTTGTAAGGAACCACAAAAGACCCGGAATAGCCAAAGAAATCGTTAAGTGAAAAGAACAAAACTGGAGGCATCACACTTCCTGGTTTCAAACTAATATTACAGAGCTATCATAATCAAGACAGTATGGTTTTGGCATAGAACAGACACCAGAGAGAAAAAAAGATACCTATGAAGAAACATCAGAAACATACACTTTTTTAAGGCAACCAAAATGCAATTAATATCTTCAAGGTGTTTAGGGAAAACAATATTTAATCTAGATCCATATACCCAGTTAAAATATTATTTAAGAGTAAAGAAGAAATTACATTTTCAAACATACAAAGGTGGCTAAGAGAGTTTACTAGCCGCAGCTACTCACTTCAGCAAGAAGGAAATAAATTCACAAAGAGGAGTCATGTGCAAGATTCAACAATGAGGGCTTCCCTGGTGGTGCAGTGGTTAAGAATCTGCCTGCTAATGCAGGAGACACGAGTTCGAGACCCGGTCCGGGAAGATCCCACATGCCGCGGAGCAACTAAGCTGGTGTGCCACAACTACTGAGACTGCGCTCTCGAGCCCAGGTGCCACAACTACTGAAGCCCGCAAGCCCTAGAGCCCGTGCTGCACAACAAGAGAAGCCACCGCAATGAGAAGCCCGTGCACCACAACGAAGAGTAGCCCCCACTCGCCTCAACTAGAGAAAGCCCACGTGCAGCAACAAAGACCCAACGCAGCCAAAAATAAATAAAAAAATAAATTAATTAATTTTAGAAAAAGGATTCAACAATGAGCAAAGAAATTGGTAAAACACCTTGGAAAATTTGAACAGGCATTAATTGTCAAGTGATAACAACAACAATAACAATAACTCTGAGGTTGAATATATGGTAGGACTAAAACAATAGATAGCAGTGATTTTAAATATGGGGAAGTTCAGAGAGAAGTTAGAGCATTCTTTTTTCTTTATTCTGGATAAGAATAGAGAGATTGACCTCGAACTTTTTAGCAAAATCTGCTGGTAAAGCATCCATATTAAAATTTGGAGAATAGGGGCTTCCCTGGTGGCGCAGTGGTTGAGAATCTGCCTGCCAATGCAGGGGACACGGGTTCGAGCCCTGGTCTGGGAAGATCCCACATGCCGCGGAGCAGCTGGGCCCGTGAGCCACAATTACTGAGCTTGCGCGTCTGTAGCCTGTGCTCTGCAACATGAGAGGCCGCGATGGTGAGAGGCCCACGCACCGCAATGAAGAGTGGCTCCCACTTGCCACAACTAGAGAGAGCCCTCGCACAGAAACGAAGACCCAACACAGACATAAATAAATAAATAAATAAAATTTAAAAAAAAAAAAAATTTGGAGAATAACATGTAAAATAATAGAAGTAGATAACTTCCAAACCCAAAGGGTGGAAGTGGGGAAAAGCAAGAAACGATAAAACTTGATCAGACCAACAGAAAGCAGTGCTTTGATGACAGTGCTTTGATGCATAACAACACATTGCATTGTACAGCAAGGAGAGAGGAGTGCTCTCATAGACTCCTGGGGGGAATAGAGACTGGAAACTTATTTCTGGAAAGCAATTTAACTATATATGTACAAGAGCCATATGAGTTTTCATTGCTCACTAATTCAACTTCTTGGAATTTATCCTAAGGAGGGAAAACCAAAGATGTAGAGAAATATTTATATAGAAAGATGTTCATTATGCCATTACTCATACTGGTCAGAAATTGAAAATAGCCTGATGCTCAGCATTAATTGAGTTTTAAACTATCCACTCATAATTTTGTGCTTAATACATGTTTAGTAAACTCATAAAATAACCATGATATAATTTTAACTGAAAAAAAAAGCAGATTAATAAACAAACTAGTGGTTACCAGTGGGGAGAAGGAAGGGGGGAGGGACAAGATAGGGGTAGGGGATTAAGAGATACAAACTACTATGTATAAAATAGATAAGCAAAAAAGGACACATTGTACAGCACAGGGAAATATAGCCATTATTTTGTAATAACTTTAAATGGAGTATAATCTATAAAAATATTGAATCACTATGCTGTACACGCAAAACCAATATAGTATTATAAATTAACTATTCTTCAGTTAAAAAATTTACTGAATTGAAAAAAGCAGATCAATAAAAAATAGTTGACATTTACTGAGTGCTAAGTATGGGTCAGTCATTTTTCTTAGCCTTTATTTGTATTAACTATTTTCATTCTCATTACAACTCTTTAAGGTTGATACTGTTACTATCCTCATTTTATGGGTGATTAAATTGAGACCCAGAGTGTTTGAGTGACTTGTCCAGGCTCAGGCAGCTAGTATGTGGTGGAGCTCTGACTCACACTCAGGCAGTCCAGCCACAGCTCTTGAGCTCTGTATCATAGTGCTATCCTGCTATCCAGTATAAGCCTCATTGTGTGTGTGTGTGTGTGTGTGTGTGTGTCTATGTGTGCAAAATATACTTCAATTCTCAGTGTAAAAAGTGGTTATAGCTCAGTGGGGGGATTGTGGATGATTTCCAACGTCCTAACACTTTCTCTATTGTCATGATTATCATCAATGCTTACTTTTTTATTTTCCAGTTATATATATACATATGCATATGTATATATATATGTGTGTATAACTTTTTCAGATCCTGTTCCATCATGGGTTATTGCAAGATATTGAATATAGTTCCCTGTGCTCTGCGGTGGATCCTTGGTGTTTGTCTGTTTCACGTATAACAGTAATGCTTCCTCTTACAGTCACACAGCCCTTCATGTTTAGGATAGAGCAACAGGCCCATTTGGCAGCCCTTCTGTGACACTATCCAAGTAGGGTGTTTGCTCCCCGGGGCATCGCAGAACTGTATGCACAGGGAAACCAGTACATCGAATGTGGGGTTCTTAAACAACTTTTGGCTGTGAGCCTCTTGAGAATCTGGTGGAAGCTGGGTACCTTCTATACCAAATGCACATGTGTCTCAAATTTCAGGAGATTCACAGATTCCCAGTAGCCAAACGTAGACCAAAAGTCTCTGCCCTCAGGTTCAGAATGAGCCGGGTAAATGTGTCTCACTTACCCAGCAGCTGCAATTACTTAGACCACTGTGGAAAACAAGGAAGAAGGCATCTCCCACGTTTCTCCCCGGCTAAGGTGTCTATGAGCTCATGCTGCTTGCCAGTGTCCGTGTTCCTGTCCCCACCCCTGGGTGAACAGACCAAAGCAGTATAAATTTAAATCTATAAATATAAAAATTATATTTTGGTCATGGTGGTGGGGTCAGGGTCATATGACACATGAGAAGGGGGTGGCAGCTCAAGTGAGGGGACCAAAGGGAGTGGGCCCAGGGACAACGCTCTTTGGATCCCCACTGCCTTAGAGTAGGTATTCAGGAAAGACACAGGATGTAGTAAAAGATAAACAGAGAGCTAAGCTACTTTTTGTTGCCCAATATATTCTTGATGAGAGACAAAAGCTTGCATTTAGTAGCTAGAAAAATCTAAACATAAAAATATAAAGGATAGTCACCACTTTGGTAAAAACAGGTTTAGTCCAAGTGTAAATGAAAACATAGGTCCTTTTCTGTTAGGCTGGGCAAACATTATAGAGAAGAAAGACACACAAGTCAGAGGGGGGTGTAGTATGTGAATCCAAGATTGGAAAAACCTTGGAAGAAAAACTGCCCAGGTTTTCCATTTTGCACAGTTCCAAATAGAATCTGCATCAGAAGGTGCTTCATGCCCTGCCTGCTGGTGCATTAGGCAGAACTATATTTCTGAGCATACAGAGGAGATGCCATAAAATTCATGCACTGCTACAGCTCATTTACATTATTTCTTGGGATTCCCCATAGATCTTCACCCAAAGCATACAATTCAACAAGCTCAGTTTTCTGGCTTCCTAATCCACAGAAAATTAGGAGAAAGGGTTTTGAAGCAAGCCCACTAACAATAGCCAATTAATAGCTAAGAGGAGAAAGAGGTACTCAAAACAAAACAAAACAAACAGAAGAATTAGAAAGTGCACATAGCGTGGCAGTATGGGCCATGTAGCATGGGAACAAAGCCCATATGTTCCAAGAATCCTCATCACGGTAGTTATTTCACAGCCCAGGGCACGATAACTTATATTTACTGTTGTCAACATTTGTCATTTTAAAAAAGTATTACACTATATTTGACAAGGGTAGGGAGTACATAATGCATTCTAAGGTGGTTTTTTTTTAAAAAAACACACACAACTGCATAAAATAAAATTTTAAAATTGGCTTCTAAAAAGCAACCCTCAACTATCTGAAGATTTAGCTTCTCTGGATGGGATACCCTCTTCCCTTACGAACTATAAGGTAAATGAGGCATTGCGGTGTTATTCTGGGGGGTTTCACAGATCAAATATCAAACTGAAACACTCCAGCTGTGGTGGTGTGATCTACTAACCAATATGCATGCTATAAAATTATATGATGGATTAACTCATCAGAAACTCATGAGGAAATGTGTGATCAATATCATCCACACAAACCTGTCAGGGTGAAGAGGATCCGTAGTAGAAATAAGACGCCATTCGTAAAGACTGAGGCGGGGAGTCGGGTTTCCGCTCCCTGAGCTCTGCAGGGAAGGAAGCACCCTGAACCATGCACGTTTCTATAACACGAAACCTTCTCTCGACTCGGTCTTACGCACAGTGACACGCACGGAATACAGAACGTAAGAATCGAGGGAAAACAACGCAAGGTACTTCCACACCTTATTAGGTGAGGAAATTGGCGCCTGAGCTCATCACACAGCGGATGGAGCCACCACAGACCCCGCAGTAGTGACTCCCGTCCCACGTCCTGGTTGCTCCTGCTGCTTCTAGGACGTTCTCTGTCCCCATTATGTCACGCTGAGAATCGCTGGGCAGGCGGTAGACAGAGCGTCCTCATCTCTTCCTCCTTCATTCTCAAGTTCAACTGCACACAACTCTGGTCCCCTTAACAAGAATGTTGTCATTGGGAAGAGTCTACAGAGAGCTTCTCCCCTCTGGACTTTCCATGGTTCCAAACTTCTCCCCGCCAGTCAAGAGGACGCTGTTGGGCACTACTCTGTGCCTGTGGATACCAAGGAGAAAAAGACACAGCATCCTGCCTCCAGAAGCTTCCTGAAGCATGGAGAAGTGTGCAGTAAAGAAGATGAGTGTGACAGGCATTCAGGGAAGAACAGAGGAAGAGAGCAGTGCTGTCCCAGCCATGGACAAAGCTTCTTAGTGTGGAGGAGAGCTTTGAAAGAGGAGTAGGGCTTGATCTGGCCTCAAGCACAAAGCCCAAGTTCCTTGTGGCAAGCGAGGCCTTTCAGTCCTGGCCTCTGCTTACCTCCCCAGCCTCCTCTCTCTCCATGTGAGCCCTTATAGTCTACCCTCAATGGAACCAACTGAGGCTCTTCCAGCAAGGCTAGCTCTCTCTTCCCCGGATCCCTGCGCTGTGTGGTCTTTTTGTCTCAAACGGCCCCCCTCACATTCCTCCCCTCTACCTGCTCAGTCTTCCTTCTCCGTCAAGCCAGATAATGCCTTCAGGAAAATTTCTCCGAGGCCCCAGCTTCCCAGTGGGTTAGGTGCCTCTTGTCTGTGCTCCTGTAGGGCCCATGCTCACCTCATTATGGGAACGAAAACTAAATAGTAGGAGCTAGGTAAGCAAAGGTGGGAAAGAGCTTCAGTGAGTGAGGAGGGGGGAAGGGGGAGAGGTGGCTTACTCAGGTGGAAGATGTCCTTTGGATAAGGAAACTAATGCCAAGTTCTTAAGGTTTTCTATGGCAAAATGTGTGGCAAAGAGACTGAATCAGTTTTGTTAGGGAGCCCTTAAGGATTCCTGAGCAGGGAATTTGTAATAAATTGTGAGCAATCAGAGATTAGGTGACACAATCCCCGGAAGCAGACCCCAGACATAACCAGGTATCATGAAGAAGGAGAAAGAGAAATACTCAGAATCAAACCACCAACCAGTCTTGTGATTTTGTCCAGATTAGACACCTTCTATTTAAAATGAAGATAATAATTCTCCTTCACAAATTGTCGGGAGGATTAAATTAACAACGTGGCACAGGAGATGCCCAGTGCCTGGGAAGCATTACTAATATTAGCACACTCTCAGCCGGGAAGACACTGGGTGTTACTTGCGGGAGTGCCATATTTGAAATTAGATTCGGAGACACTCAGCAGGGAGTATTAGAGATGGGGAAGAAATAGAGGCAAAGAGAAGAGAAAAATGATGAGAAACAAAAAGAGAACTTGCAAAGAAAAAACAACACATCACTTTAAAACCCTCACAACAAAATTTACCTTCTCTTTATTTTCCTGTCTGATGCTATGTTTCTCAGTATAGTAGCAATAACTTCTACTGCTTTATAGGACTCACAGTAAATGGCTTCTGAGCTTGATTTACAACCTCAGCGAAGTGTAGGCATTTCGTCATCCCCAGCAGCTACTTAAGGTTCCGTATATCACCGTTCAGGAGCGATTATCTAGGAACCATATAAGGGCAGGAGAGCTGGGCGCTGGTCCTAGGCCTGAGGTTCAGGGCTCAGGCACTGGAGGGTTTCCTTGGAAGCTCTACAGTGTGCTTCTTTTAAAGGGATCAAAAGATGCTTCCCGGCTGCTTGAGAACTGGGGAAAGCAGCAAACAGCCCAGAAGAGCTTCAGGTCATACGAGAAAAGGCCCCATAGCTCGCAATGCACTCGTTCAGGAAGTCAGCTACGCCCTTGAGAAAATCTCACAGTGAACGCAGCACACAGACAGCACCGTGATTAAAAACTCCCTTTCTCCGTGCCCTCTTTTACTGCCGCTGGCCTTTTAAAGAGCAGACCCAGGCTGTGCCCCCCACTGGAGCAGGATTTCAAATTGAGTAAGTGAGCAAGGCTCTGGGCTGGCTGCTTTATCCAGGCCACGCTCCAGGAAGGAGGAATTTATTCTTAGACCCTCGAATTTCTAGGCATCAGAAGAGACTTCCTTATCTACACAGTAACGAGTGTCATGTCTTTTAAACTCCTGGGTTTAGAAGTGAGCATTTGTGAGGAGCAGGAGGCCTGGAAAGATATGCTGTCAGTGAAAGCTTGCTCTCCTGGTTCTGATGGTCGCCTCCTGCTGCAAACCTGCCCGGCCTTCGTAACAATGTTGCAGGAGCCCTGTGACCTCTGACAGCTCCCTGAGGGGCTAGGCAGGAACGTGCACTGCCGTGTTATCTCAGAGCAGAGACCCCACTGCTCTGCCTTCCATTCAATCCACACGGGAGACGCTTCTAACGGGCATGCTTTCAAGGACCTGAGCTCAATCGAAGGGGATGTTGACAGTGGGCAGAAAGCAGCTGAGCCCTGGACTAAGCAGAATTAGAGTGTGAGTGCTGAGGAATGTCTGACAAGGAGTTCTTATGGAGGAAGAAGGGGATTTAGAAGAAATATTTGAGAAACTATTTGACTAACCCACGTGGCGAGCCATACACTCATCCAGCAGGTTGAGGAAGCAGAGTAAACTCTTCGAGCTTCATTTCCGCATCAATCGCCAGCTTTTTAGAAGCACGTAACAGAGATGTAGTCCATTTTATAAGGTCTTTAAACCGAATGAGAAATTGTAACTTGGGCATTTTACACTAGATCGACGTGGGAAAACCACCTGAATGATGGAAGAAAGGACATGGCCGTCTGCGTCAGACCCCTTCCTACCTAGCACCTCATTTAACCCTCACAGCTCTACCAAGGACATGCGATTATTACCAGTGAGGAAACCGAAGGTTAGAGGAGTTATGTATCTCGCTGAGGTCACAGAGCTGGTAAACTGTGGAGCTGGGGTTCTGTTTGCCAACTGAAAGCCGACTCATCTTGGTGGAAGGAACAGGTAGGCAAAGATGACGCTTTCGATCACTATCTTAGATCACACGCATACTAGGACCACTTTCTGTGACATATTCCAAGCAATATCCAGATTCCTTTGTTGGGCTGGGATTTTAAAAAAATCAAAGTTGTTTCTGTTGTCACTCTTATTATGGCCAAATAATTAGGGTTGAGATTGGACAGGATCTTCAACATTTGATTTGCCAGGTTTCTATGAGATTGGAGTACGTGGCAACAGGATTTCCCTGTTAAGCTATGAGAGCCTTTTCAAGTCTTTGGGACCTCGAGTGACCGAGAGAGGCTTGCTCACTCATACCTTGCTGAGAGCCCTCCTGAGTGTCTGATCGAATGGCCCCCAAGTTTGGCAAATGGGTTCTAGTGGTGAACTATACAGAACAGTATTTGAACTATGGAGTTAGGTCTGAGATCCAGCTCGTTTTAGCCATTTACCAGCTGTGTGATCTTGGATGGGTCACCTAACCTCTCTGAGTCTCAGTCTCATCACCTGCAAAATAAGGATATGAATAGTGACTACCTAAGAGCATTACTGCCTGCCGCAAGGTAAGCACTCAACACTGTCTGATTTTGTGGTTGTAATACTCTCCTTCTCTTCGGTTCTACTTTGCTCATTGCCAAGGTCACAACAATTGGAAAACTGATGACTCCCAGAACGATGCTGGGAATGTTTCTGTAGGAAGAACAGACAGCTAGACCTTTTCCTAAACCTGCCTCGATAGGGCCTGGGACTGGGGAGGAGGGTTGCCTCATGGCCCTGGTGAGAAGCACAAAGTCCACCTGACTTGCCTCCCCCTTGGCTACCCAACATTCTGCACTGACATTTTAGAAATCTGGCCCCTTCGTTCACAAGTTCTTACACTTAGGACAGTAAAACTGAACGAGGTGTAGACCCCCCGCTGCTTGTAAAAAGCTCTTTTATGCTCTTGCAAAAGCTAAAGGTGAACCTCCATCAAGTGGCTTATTTATAGTTGGAAGACTTACATCCCACCTACCAGCTCGAGGTTTTACTCAGAAGAGAAAACCCACTTAATGCGCATCTCCCACCACCGTGCTGTCGGGACGCAGGCCACGCCAGCCCTTCGGAGGCTGCCACGGCTCGGCAGTAACCGGTGACGTCTGCGGGAGCTGGCTCGCCAGCATATCCATTAGATCCATTACGTCTGGCAGGAGGGGGCGAGGAGCAGCTGAACACCTGTCCAGAACAAAGTGGTGAGTGGAAAAGCGCCTGCTGCCTAAGAGCACATAGATTCTCGGTTGATTTCTTCATTACAAAGTAAACACGGCAGTGTCCTTGCTTTCAGAATTGTGACAGCGGGAAGGTCAAGTACCCTAGTATCATTCATCTTCCTGTCGTTTCACACCTGGAGGGACTGGACGTGGGGGGGTGCTTGTGTGAGATGCCATTCTGGGATGCGGAGCTCCTTTGGACCTTCAGGAACTCGCCCAGAGCTGGCCAACTGTAACTGTTCAGCACGTCTCTGGAGTACATGGAGGAACGAGTGAAGCTTGGATTCATCCCGCTACAATAGCAAGTCTTACAGTAGATAATTACACTATAAAGTGGTAACAATACTTGTCTCCCTGCACTGAACGCTAACGGTGTGTCAAAGACTCCGCCAAGTGCTTTGCCTGTATTATCTCGGATCCTCACAGCAACCTTAGCTAGGGTTACTGCCAGGTCCCATTTGAGAAAGCCGAAAACTGAAAGAGCTACATCACCCAAAGTCACATAGCTCACAAGTGGTAAAGCTGGGATTGAACCATACTCTTAATCACTGGTCCCTAACCTATGGGCCCAATTCTCATAAGTACCATCTCAGGAGGAGTCCAGAAAATGCACGCGTGCCCGAGTATTTTCTGCAGCCTGAATACATTAGAGGCCCAGCTCCTATGTATACTGTTATTTTTCAAGTGTTACTAATGCTACTGCATTTAATAAAATACTGATCACATAGTTAAAAAAAGACTAGCAAGTCTTGTCTATTGTTCGGCGCCCCACCCACTTTCTTATTTGCTCAAACTGAAGTGATGGGTCCCTCTCCACTCCCTTTCTTCCCGCTCTTATTAGGGACTAGACGGGCCCTCCCCATTGAGCCTCCAGATTCATCTCAACTTCCGGTGCACCCAACTTGCAATGCTCTTCCTTCACTGTCTGAGCCCCATTGGAACTCACGAGGAATGGCTTTGTTGTTTACACCAAGCCGCCCTGGGCTTCTTGGCTAGGAGAGGGGGGCTGAAAGGAGGCTGTGAAAAATCTTGCATTTGGACCCCAGGGCTGCTTTGCCACTTAGCAACACACCGGTGATTCAGATTTTGATTGTAAGAAGCTCTGGAAGCTTTGAGTTCAGGGTAGGAATGAGACCATAGCTAGGGTTTCGTGGGAAAGCATAGTCTTTCTATTCAGACAGACAAGAGAAGCATTTCATCTCTTTTATAGATTACCTACACACATAACCTAGATCCTTGCAGGACTATGGTAGGAATTAGAAATTATATGTATCAAACACTTGGCACAAAGGCAATTCACAAAGGGTGTTATTGACATCAGTGTTAGGACGTTTTTAGACACACCCCATCAGGGGTTCTCACAGTGGCTTCTAGCTCCGCTAAGGGCTTTGGAAATATGAAGGTGGTCATTCAGGTGATGACGGTACCTGGGAGAGGGGATGCTGGACATTCCCAATGCTGGACACAGTCCTGCACATTAAGAACCAAGCAGCTTCAAATGCCAGTTGTGCTTCTTTTGAGAATCTCTGCTCTTAAATCTTAGATCCTCTCCACTGTGGTCATTGTCTTCATCTACACCCCTGTCTACCACCAGGAAATCCACTTACAGCCTTTCAGAAGCTCCATGGATATTTTGAAATCTCTAATCACTCAGGAGCTGCGCAGTCAGCTCCAAGTGTCTTTGGAATGAGCTTGGAATTGGAAGCCTTGAGTCTAAGTTTTTCCATTGATGAGTCATAATGCTCCTTGATTAGAAAGTATCCTCTCCTCCCCAAACCTCTTCTTTGTTATTTGTAACTTAGTGATACTGAAACTCCTCAAATGGTTATGAGCATCAAATCAGAAAATGTACATGGAAATGCTTGGGAACCATAAGGTCCTAACAGCTGTATAGAGTATGGAGGTACAGAATTATGCGCTGTAATATAACTGACTAGGAACCAACTTAAGGCTCTTCCCTTGAGAAATCTGATTGGCCTGAGCAATGCTGTGCTGAGCCATATTGGAACGCAAAGCACAAGGAAAAATCAATAATTCTTATCCTGCCTTCTTGAAAATTTTGATATTCTGTTCATCAGGAATTTTTGTTTGCGTTAATTTTGATTCTAAAAAATGTTTTATGACAATATTATTTACTTTGATTAATGAGTGTTTTGGTGCCCCCTTCAATTTTGCATCCCAAGCAAATGCACCAACCCCTCACCCTTGTCCCAGCCCTGGGGCTGAAGTCGTGGCTCAGGGTCCCTGATCTTCAATCCAGATGGCTGTGCTTCAGTGCAAATCTTTTGTCCCTGGTTCTGTATTTTGGGGAAAGAGAGCCTACAGGATTCATTGCCTTCTTATAATAACTCTATATACTCAAAGGTAGTAATCAAGCTGTTCATCAGCTGCCTTTTCTCTCTACTAAATTACCCTAACTTGGCTCTTCCTTAGAATACCTCAGCCTCCTCAAAGAACCAACTTTTCAACTAATTTTCCACCTGGCTGCTGATTTTTGAGCTTTCAGTTGTGGGAAACAAACAATACACCGACAAAAGAATGTCCAGTGTAATTTTATATATTTTGATTTACAATGCATTTCCAATTGTTTTTTTCCCCATTAAAGTACTTGGGGACCAGCTGGTCTACACATGGCACCAACGGATACTATTGTAGTCTATTGTGGGGCTTTTATTACCTGGACTGCCCCCCAATGCTTTTCTGACATCCTGAGACTATAGTAAACATAATAGGTAGGGACACTAAGACCAGGTGACTTCTTAGAGCCTGCCAGCCGCAACTGAGCTACTGTGGAGGACTTTGGAGCACGGTGGCTTGGGGTCTTAGCTGTACTGTCTATACTTTTCAGGAGGAGGAAAGTTAGTAATGGCATCAAATTCTGCTGCCCTTAGAAACAACATCTTGTGACCTGATATCCTAGATATTTGCCTGCTTTGAGTTTTTTTCTTAAGAAACAACTGCCATTTATTGACTAGTGCTTATCTATGATCATGGTCATCCCCACTTTACAGGTGAGAAACTGAGGATAATAAGAATTTAAGCAACTTGCTCAGGATCATATAGCTGGTTAGGAGGCGGCTGGAATTTGAAGCTGGCCATCTGGCTTCAGAGTTTGTGCATTTAATCACTATCCTATTCTGCCCCTTGGACACCATCAACTAGAGTAATTGGGGTTAATCCTTGCAACAGCTCCATGTGCCAGATATTAGACCCATTTCCATTTGATAAAATTGAGGCTCCAGAAAGTAAAATAACCTGACCAATTTTAGCTCTTTTGTTAACTGAGCAAAATCCAGAAAAAAATAGACGAGTTCTTCTGTGCTCACATTTTCCCCTTCGTGGGAATGGCATTCCTGGGCAAATCAGGCTGTGTGGCCCCGTGCAAGTATTCAACTCAGAAAGAAACAAGAAATAGATGTCTTTTTTATCAGATCTTAGGGGCAAGTTGGGGATTCTTGCCAATGTTGTTATGAATTAAGGTGAAAAAGATCAAAAGGCTCATTGAGCAAGAGTGTTTCCTTAGGTTTCCCTTACACACCAGGCTGCAGAGCTGAAATGTACACTCTGCTGACCCTGGAGGTGCTGGCTTCATTGTATGAATGAGTAGGTGGGTGCTGATTTAATCTAACTCCTTTCAGTTCAGCCCGGCAGCCTCAGGAAAGACAGAAGTCGGCTGAGGAGGCCAGTTTGTGCTCCGAGACCCCTGTGTTCTGTGGGCACACCTAACCCTGCACATGCCCCTGGAGGGTAGCACTTCTCATCACTCACTGTTCTGGGCTCTTGCTCAGGCTGTCTGCGTCTAGATGAATGAGATTTACATCGTTTTAATAAATATTAATAGCCATTTTAATCTCAGTAAACCTTTCATATGAGACGTTCAGATCACTTTCCAGTCATCTCAGGCTCCCCACGGGAGTCCAGTAATCATTTTGCAAAGCTGTGCTAACTCTTCAGCCCTTCGGGGTTCCATTAGGCTAGGTCTGTGTGACAGGGAACACGTCTGGGGAGAAAGCTAACAAGTGCTGAGGATGGGCAAGGGGCAGATCACACTCGTCAGCCCACTTCTGTTTTCAAATACTATACTCCTGTCTCTATTTTTAACTTATTTATCATCTGTGCTCTATTATATTTGTAGTGGGAGGTTTAATAGTGTTTGTGATAATACTAGAAGCTAACATTAATTGTTTACCATGGGCCAAGCAATGCACTGTGTACCTTAAATGCCTTGTTTCATTCAGTCCTCCAACTACATTATTAAATAACCATCAAGAGGTTGCTTGTCCCAGGTCATATAACCAGTAAATCACATGACAGTATCCAGGTTCAAACTGAGGTTTGTTTGCTTCTAATCATCTTTGGCTATCAGTAAGATAGCCTTATCGTTCACCTTCTTGTTAAAGCCAAAATGGTTTGGAACAAATAGTATTCTACAATTTGAAACAAACTGCCTCAAGTAGATCCAGCTTTGGGAGGGGTAGGAGGGGTGGAAGAAAGAGATTGTGTGTGTGAGTGTGTGTGTATGTGTGTGTGTGTGTGTGTGTGTTGTATATGTGTGTGTGATAGAAGAAAGGGATTACTTCAAAGAACCTAGTGAATCAGGAGCCTATAAAGTGAATTTTAAAATCCCTCTCCATCCATAGGATCAGGCTGAAAGAGCTTCACATTCATGAGCCATTAGAGCTAGAAGATATCTCAGGGATTACCTAGTTCAAGGTTTTTATTTTACACCTGAGGAAACTGAGGAACAGAGACGTGAAGTAGCTCTTTCAAGGTTATCTTAATCATAAAGATTTGAATTATTCCCTTAAAGACTTGTTTCTTCTTGCTTCTTAACACATTTTGAGGTACATACAGACCAAAGACTAATACAAAACAAGATATTTCATGATGATTTATCTCCTCATGTGTAAATCATCGCTTACTGGTGTTCTATGCATCATCTGTCTTAGCAGATACAAGTTCTCCAACACGTTCAACTAAGCACAAATGAAGTCAGCAGGATCATTCTCCAGAATCATCAAATTTTTCTGTTTCGAAATCCAAAATGTTCATGTCCCCTTTTCGAGAAGACAGCTGTTCCCTCTAGTTTAAGACTCATGTCCTGTGTTGATGGTTTACGTCTCAAAAGGAATTCTCCTGTGGTAGATGGGAGTTAGCTGTCTATGTGTTTGCACCATAACTGGACAGTGGGTGGCCCAAGGGGTTGTTTGCTGGAGGGACGTTGTATTTGCATCGCGTTCATCGTGTCCTTGTGCCTTAGCACAAGCCCTGGCACAAAGTCTACACTTGTCACATGTTTGTTGAGTGAATGATATATGGGTGAATGTAAAGACCTGGAAATCTTTCTCATCAGTAGAGCATTGTAACAAGAGGCTCATCCTTAACGCTTATGGAATAACAGAACAGAGACATGGCAGGGCAGCCCAGGCCTAGGTGCAGACCTGAACAATCTTCTAGACTGATAGTGTTAAAACATTCAAATACCTTTTCAGGGTTAGATCGCTTTATTCCAGTTTACCAGCCAGAAAACAGCCAGTGGTCACTAAGGTGTCCCATACTAATCATCATTTTTAGGGGGAGGAATAGTCATATGAGGCACTAAAGGGGCGCCCTAGAAATTCCTTTTAATTATATTTGGGAGAGGGGCTCTTTGGTATTTTTTTTTTAATTAGGAAATTTATTCAATAATTATAGTGATTGATACTTGAGTATGTACAATAGACCAGAAACTGCAATGTATTAATCTTTGGTATATTTTTAAAGTTAAACCTGTGTTTCCCCAAATACCATAATTTCAACATGATCCCCCTGTGAGAGCTCAAGCCACAGGTGAAGTTTTGGAGATTAATTCATGCATTCTTTTGCATTCAACATTTATTGCCTATTGGACCATACGCCCAAGAGATAAACGTGAAAAAGGCACAGTCTCCTGCTCTCAAGGAACCTGCAGTCTTGGGAGGAGGGCTAAGAAAGAACACACAAGTAAACATGCAATTACAGTAAAGCCAGGTTAAGATAACTTGCTCTCAAGTCAACCCCACTCTGTATTTCACTGGTTGTGTGACATTGAATGAGTTACTTAACTTCTCAAGACCTCGTGTCATCAAATATAAAATAGGGATCCTAGGAACACCCATCATGCAAAGTTCTTGAGTGGATTAAATGAGAAAATATATGTACATATAAATGCTTAGCAGAGTATGTGGTATGTTTTCAAAAATATTAACTAAAATAACAGTGGTTCTTATACTCCAACTGTAAATACTTTAACGGAAACATGTGAATAGAGGAAGGCACCTCACTGAAACAGGTTGGGATGGAAGGTAGATAAAGACTACCTTCCCGAAGAACCATAGAGATAGGTGTGAGTCAGTAGGCAGGTTATGTCCAAGATGGTTGGACTTTGCGTAAGAAATGGTTGATCCCTGCTTTAAGTAGCTGGTGGGGCAAGTCCAGAGGCTTGGAGGCATGTTGAAACCTCAGCTATTTAAGACAAGGCTTACACTCCAACCAACAGGACCAGAGAACATGAAAAAGGGCAGAGGGTAAAGACGAGCAGGAGATGCAGAAGGTGGGTCATAAAGAGCTTTGCTTTACTTTGAAGACCTTGCAGGTCACTGAAGAATTTTAATGAGAGGAGCGACGTAACGGAATTTCGGAAGGGTTACTCTGATGATGGTAAAGACTAGAATGGCTCAGAGGAGACTAGACCGGAGGCAGGGACTCCAGTCAGGAGGCTGTCTCAGCGATGCAGGTGAGAAATAATGAGAAGTTACGCTAGGGCAGTAGCCATGGGGGCAAAGAGAGTGAAGAGATTTGAGGTGGTTTTAAGAAGAAAGGGGTAGGGCTTTCCGGGTGGCGCAGTGGTTGAGAATCTGCCTGCCAATGCAGGGGACACGGGTTCGAGCCCTGGTCTGGGAAGATCCCACATGCTGTGGAGCAACTGGGCCAGTGAGCCACAATTAACTGAGCCTGCGCGTCTGGAGCCTGTGCTCCGCAACAAGAGAGGCCGCGATAGTGAGAGGCCCGCGCACCGCGATGAAGAGTGGCCCCCGCTCGCCGCAACTAGAGAAAGCCCTCGCACAGAAACGAAGACCCAACACAGCCAGAAATAAATAAATAAATACATAAAAATTTTTTTTAAAACAAGAAGAAAGGAGTAGGACTTGGCAATTAATTGGATGTGAGGAGCAAGGGCAAGGAGCAGTCCAGGAAGACACCCAGGTTTCTGGCTCGAGAGACTGGATGGATGGAAGAGCGGGGAGAGTGGGAAAGATGCTGCACTCAGTTGGGACATGTTGAGTTTGCGGTTCTTTATAGGACTTTCCGGGAGAAATGGCTGGCAGGCATTTGGATGGGAAGGTCTGGCACGCAGAAGAAAGGTCAGATATTAAAGTCATGGAGAGGGTCCAAGAAATTAGTTCATGTGTTAAAAACACTTGACTTAAAGCCATCTACTGAATCCATTTTTGTTGTTGTTAAAGGTGAGAACCCTAAAGACAGAATATATGGTTCTTCTAGAAGACCAGATTTCAATTTTATTAAAATAAATGACCCACTTTGATGAATAGAATAACTTCTGAGGTCTCTTACAATTCTAAAACTGTGATTCTTTTGTTCCAAAACATTGCTGTGGATCTGTAATCACCTATTGATGACAGTTAAAAGACCTGTGGCCTTAAAATTCTCTTTGTGGACGTGTAGAATATATACTTTTAAATAAGAGCCCATTATCTGTAAAGGCATACAGCCCCAAACATGCAGTGACAATGCTTATGAAAAAGAAAAAACAAAGACACTATCTACATTTACCTACTCTGATCCCAATTGGCTGCAAACAGCAGAAGAATCTTCCTGCCGTAGTGATCGCGGTTTTCCAGCACTCCAGGGAACCCATCGATGAGGGCCCTCTTAATGCCAGGATCATCAGCCTTGAAGTTTTTGAACATGTCCAGGTTTAGCTGGCGGTACTGGAAGTACTGGGCCAGGAGTCTAAAGGCATCTGCTTGGTGAAACTTCCTGGCTCGGAGAAATCTCAGGATGAAGGCATCATCTGTGCGTAAAAATCCAATGTCAGGCCTGGTGATGATCATGTCCCTGACTTGCTGAATATCCTGGTGTAAAACATCTGGGTTTTCATTCAGTTCTAGGCGAGCTTTCTCTATAGTCTCTGGGCTGAGTCCAGCCTGTAAATGGGTCATCTTGGCCAAATCTCCTTTCCAAGTGCTTAATTTCTGATATTTGGGAAGAAAAGAGACTGGTCCCATTCACGTGATGGTCTGCTGGAATTGTGGCCCATTCAACAGTTTTTTTACTACCAAGCTGCCAGTGAAACAGACAAATATAAGGTCTTCTTTCTGTTCCTGGAAAGCAGTAGGACATTCAGGTCCTATGTGGTGGCGGCCGTCCCAAAGAGAAGCAAAACCGAGGCCATTGCTTACTGCAAAACAAATGCACACAAGAGAAACAAACAGAGATGATACAAAGAAAGTCTGGGTAAGTTAATTGGAACTCAGAAAAGCAGTATATTATGCTGCAGATCTGATTCGAAGAATAAAGGGTATATTTTCTTTAAAAGAGGATATTTGGCATAATTTTATTATTGACAACTTCAGTGTGTAATATGCAAGTATTTGCAATACGTTTAGGAAGTTTTTAGTTATGTTGACTAGTTAACATGATAGTGTATGGTCAGATTAGTAATAGATTGCTTTTTTATGAATTACCCAAGAAGAGAGAAAAATCCTCCTCTGTTACCACCTGCTTTATGGGGCTATTCACAGGCCTCCTATCCAGAGACATTATGGCCTCCCATTAGCTTCTTTTCTCAAACAGTTTCTTTCACAGAAATACGCCCTCCTCCACCTGTTTTAAAGGCAGCCATTTGCAGCTTAACAATAAAAAGGGACTTTTAAAAGTCACCCTATTTTCACCCCACAGTACCTAATTACTCAAAACTAAACTCAATGAACTGGAGCAGGGAGGGAAGGACAGGCTTATGGCTGGAAGCTTGACCTTCAGTAATCAAATTCAACAGCAGTGAGAAAGGGTCTCATGTGCGGACACTTACAAGTGGTTTTACTATTCTGCTAAAGGCAAAGGGACTTGAGGACTTCCCTGGTGACGCAGTGGTTAAGAATCCACCTGGCCAATGCAGGGGACACGGGTTTGAGCCCTGGCCCGGGAAGATCCCACATGCCGTGGAGCAACTAAGCCCGTGCACCACAACTACTGAGCCCGCGTGTCACAACTACTGAAGCCCGTGTGCCTAGAGCCTGTGCTCCACAACAAGAAAAGCCACGACAATGAGAAGCCCGTGCATCACAACAAAGACCCAACACAGCCAAAAATATAAATAAATAATAAATAAATTTATTTAAAAAAAAAAAACGGCAAAGGGACTCAAAACTCTCGGTTGTCTCCCTACCTAACCCAATATCCATATGGACTTAAAAGTCATTTTTTCGTATAACTTTTCTGTTGTCCTGAAATATTATTTTACTTATGATAATGATTGTTTTTTGTTTGTTTTGTTTTTCCCTTGGTGAAATAAATTTATTTATTTATAATTTATTTTTTATTGAAGTATGGTTGAATTATAATATAGTGGTAATTACTACTGTACAGCAAAGTGACTCCATCATACATATATACATAGTCTTTTTCATATTCTTTTCCATTATGGTGTATCACAGGATATGGAATATAGTTCCCTGTGCTCTACAGTAAGACCTTGTTGTTTTTCCATGCTATATATACTAGTTTGCATCTGATAATCCCACACTCCCAATCCAACCCTCGCCCACCCTCCTCCCCCTTGGCAACCACCAGTTTATTCTCTATGTCCCTGATTCTGTTTGTTTCACAGATAGGTTCATTTGTGTCATATTTTAGATTCCACATATAAGTAATATCATATGGTATTTGTCTTTCTCTTTCTGACTTGCAATCCCAATCCTGGGCATATATCCAGACAAAACTATAATTCAAAAAGATACATGCACCCCTGTGTTCATAGCAGCACTATTCACAATAGCCAAGACATGGAAACAGCCTAAATGTCCATCGACAAATGAATGGATAAAGAAGATGTGGTACTTATATACAATGGAATACTACTCAGCCATAGAAAAGAATGAAATAATGCCATTTGCAGCAACATGGATGCAACTAGAGATTATCATACTAAATGATTGAGTGTTTTAATCCCCTTGGATTTTTCTACCTAAATGTTATACAGACAAATGCTCATATTATTTGCGTCTTTCTCATTTTAAATATAAGTGTTTAAGCTCTCTCAGACATTGGTTTAGTCTAACTTAGAAGTTCTAAGAGTCAGAACATATTAGGTGTAGAAAAACTTGCAGGCATGCATTTTTTTCCTAGTTTTCCTAGATCAAACAGTATATACAATAAGAGGCAGAATATTTACTTCCAACCTAATTATTAATGCCATATGATACAAAATAATTTTAAAGACAAAAATGATTCTTTTACTTAATTTAGGACTAGCAGTAATTTCTTCAGGGAGACAATCACCTTATACATTTCTGCTTTATATTGCCTTTGTGATATGGAGGAGATGAAGATCAGTTCAGGTAACTAGTATTCATTTTCAAGAATGAATACAGAATAGTAAAAATTTTTATTTACAAAATGCTGGCTTTGTAAAGTAATTTGTAAGAAAGTAGCATTTAGCTCTGTAATGTGTGAAAATAAGAAGTATAACAGAGTCTTGATTCTCACTGATTCTTAAGGACTTAGAATAGTAAAGGAAAACAGTGCTATGCACTAGTCCCAGGATTGGAAGAATCTTTAAAATCCGTCTAGTTCGACATCCATCTGATTTTAAAATTCCCTCTCTATTAGCCTCACCACACCCCTTCAAAATTCATCTCTACACCCATTGCAGTCTATCTTTGATTGCTCTCACCAACCAATGACCAGGATGATCGTATAATTTATTATCCAAATTTAGACACCAGGGGTCACTAATAACAATAATGCTCAACAACAGGCATAAATGGGGACATTTCCAAGCAAACCCAGACAGATGATCACTCTACTAGTGAATGACCTTTCTGTTGCTACCTCCAATAGACAAATTTTGGTAACGTATTATGGGCGACCCCATCAGCATTTGATATTGATGACTTCATCCTTCTTAAAACTCTCCAATTTTCCCACTCTTTTCTGTGATTCCACACACCCTAGTTTTCTCCTAACCTCTGTCCATTCCTCCTCCATCTTCTTCTGTGCTCACCACTTCATATGCTATTTTCCAGGATCCAACCATGACTTAACCACCGGCATGTGGATAACTTCAGTCCATAGCTCTCTCCTGGTCTTCAGGCTTACGTACACATTCCAGTTGCTTACTGGTCACCCCCACTTAGATGTCCCCTAGACACCACACACTCAGTATGTTCAACACTGAGCTAATCATAGTTGCTCATCCTGAATCCCCTCATCCTCCTCCATCTCTTACTGACTGACATCATCTCTGTATAGTTTCCCACGCTAGAAGCCTGGGAGTCAACTATTATTCCACCTTCTCCCTTACCGCCCACATCCAGGCAATCACTTCCGTAATATTTCTTAAATCTTCCCTGTGCTTTCCATCCATTTTCACTGTCTTTGTTTAGACCGCGTCTCCACTCATCTGTTTAGTTCTGCAACATTCTCCCTATGATTCCCTTGTGGCCAACCTTGCCCTTTTCTTGTCCATTCTCTGTACTACAATTGAAATCTGCTCATGTCACTCCTTGATTGACAGCGATCAATAGCTTCCAGTTGTCCTAGGATGAAATATAAAACTCTGTGACGTGGTTTCCAAGACTCTTCATCATCTGGTCCCTATCTGTCTCTCCAGGTTCACCCTCCAGCCATGCAGCCACACCGAGACACTTGTAGTTTCTTCTCTCTTCTCTGGGCCTTGGCAAAAGATGCTCCCTCTGTCTAGAAAAACCACTGATTAACTCCTCTTTCCCCTTCAGGAGTCATCTTGGAGATCATTTCCTCCAGGAACCCTCCCTCACCTTCAGAGGTCACAGGTAGCCCACCAGCCCTGGCCACACCACGTTTTATTGCCATGTTCCTCTCTCCCTTCTCACTCTGAACTCCTTGCACAGAATCTCATTAATTACCTGGCTCTGACTCATCTGCGTATCCCCAGTACAGTGCCTGGCACACAGAGGGTCCGTGCCATGAGCAGAGCCACTATGTTGTGTTCACTGCCTATTCTCAGTGCCTGGAACTGTGCCTACACTGAGTAGGTGCCATATATCTAAGTACATATAGAACCAATTAATAAAGTAGTCAAAATGTTGTTTTAACAAGTAAGTGGTTTCCCCTTCTGTTTGGGTACCTGTAGGACTGTTTTCCTTAAATGAGGGTGTGGCAGCTGCCTTTTAATTTCCTTCCTCATCTACAAAGTATTTTTTTCCTAGAAGAAGTTAGCCTAGGCACACTGTACTTCAGATCATTGCCTCTTTGAAGCATGCTGGGTGATAGTCATGGTTCCAGCCATGGCACAGCGTGCTCAGAGCACAAGGCATAGCAAAGGCTCGTCCCTGGCAGAATATTTAAAGCTGCTGGGAGCAAGTTACTTATCTTGCAGTTCAGGGAGCTCAACAGTGTTTCCAAGATAAATAACTATGAGTTCAAGGGGAGAATTGAGGTTGCATTTTTCATGGCCCACTTCCACACATAGTTATGCCTCCAATCTATAATCTCTGAAATAAATTTGTTTCAATCTATATCTTTGTTCTGTGCTCAGCATACAGTGGAAGCTGCTGGGGAGAATACCCAAGCCAGGGTCACTGGGTTTCATACTTAGGATGAAATAGACATTTTCCATTAAAGGCAAATCCTTCATTTCAGAAGTCTGAATAGACTGCTACTAAAAATAACAGCTTCAATTGATAAGATTTAAGGCACTAAAAATGCTATGCTATACAAGAATGTTCTCCAGATGTAGCATTTTCAGTTGCAATTTTTTTTGTTCACATGAAGGATTTGGTTCTCATTCAACTTTTCTGAATTGGTCAAACAAGTATAAAGGATACATTGGACTAGGTATCACCTGAAGAAGTAGGAGCGGTTTCTGTCCTGGTGGTAAGAAGAATTGCTTCAATTTATTATTTATTATAACTGTGCTTATTATGTCCCAGGCACTTGCATACTCTCTTTTTTATATGGTATATTATTTAATCCTTAGAACAACTATATGAGATGAGTATATTATTGTCCCCATTTCTCAGTTGAGGAAACAGGCACAGGAGGTGGTAAATGACTTTCCCTAGGTTACGCAGTTACCAAGAGTCAGAAATGGGTTTAAGCTTAAGGAATATTTCTGCTGTCCCATGTTCTTTATGACTCTATTTCTTCCTATATGTAGCAGAGAGGTTCTAGTATTTACCACTTAAGACCTATGTGACTTTCAGCAAGTTACCATCCCTGTCAGAACCTCACTCTCCTTCCCTAAAATTCCTTCCGGATTCACTATTCTATAAGCCTAAACGTGCCTAAGGGGTTCACAGACATTTAGGTGGCCTAACACCATACCTTACAAATGACCAGTTACCATCTTGTCCTCACATTTCATCAGTGGATGACAGGAACTCTTCAAAATCTACCTATCTATGACTTTTCCGGCTTTCATTGATTTTTGCTCTGCCTTTACGTATTTTCCTATGGCTAAAATGACAAATCAGAGGCCCTGCCATTCTGTTTGAAGGGCTGATATTTTGGCGTGCCTAGTAGAGCTCCAAGCATAGCCTGGGCATTGAAATGTGCTTGATAACCCAAAAGGGCACTTTAGGCAGATTCCTATGAGCTTTGGAAACTCTCTCTTCCACTGCTGGTTGGGTCCTAAATGATTATTTATTTAGAGATTGTTTCAAATACCTGAAAAGTAACTCACTGCGCTCTCTGGGGAGGCCAGGGTAGAAGCTTACTTCCATTTCTAATCCATACTTTTTCTAATGAACTAGAAATTTCGGTGGTGGTATTTTTGTATGAGGGGGAGGAAAGAAGAGTCTCCTTATCATGATATTTGACATCATGGCATCCATAGAGTCCAGATTCATACGTCGTCTCAAATTCCCATTCGAAAAAACACATATTTGTGTATTTCCTCATACAGAATTCAATCTTAAGAAAGTGTGTTTGCACACACACACTTACAGACACATACCCTAGTCTTTATGAACCAAGGAGTCTAGGTGGAAAAATCATTTCAGAAAGTATAATAATTCAAATGAAATCTATTTTGGTTATTTTATAATCTATCACTCTCATTTATTTCATTATCCTTAGAAACACACATGAAATATAATGATAACAATCAGGATAATAATAACCATGCCTTATCTACAAATATGTACATGTGTGTGTTATTATTTCAAAGCATTTTACGTCAATTATCTTTTTTCATCATTACAGTGATTCTGCAATAGGTAGAATGAAGATAATTCCCTGGGAGATGCTGAGAATCATGTGAAACAATGTAGGTAAAAGTGCTTTGAAAATGAAAAGCTCCAGTTTACATTTACTGTAATGTTCTTGTTGATATCATACTTCTGTTGTCTCCAGGTAGATAAAAGGATGTTGAAGCCTAGAACAGCTAAGCACCAGGCATTAAGTCAGGTAATGAGCTAGTGTGAAAAATGAGGGAAAAAACAAACAAGTATTTGTTGACTAATTGTTACATGCCTCGGGCTTTGGTATTATATAGTCTAATCTCCACACTAACCTTTAAAGCTAGGTTATTACTTATTAGATAAAAGGATAAATCTGAGATTTAGATAGATTAAGTCTAGCTGGAAGAACAAAGATTCATACCCAAACCTGCCTGACTCAAAGCCTGTGTTCTGTCCATTGCCCTACCCTGCCTCTCAGAATAGGTGCTTTCTCTTTACCAGCCTGGGTATCAGTGCTCTCAGACTCACTCACACAGCAAGCACAGACCTACACCCCATCAATCCTACGGAAGAACATTGAAGAGATGTAAAATTGGCCAAATTTGGGAGGGAAGAGTATATTGTTGTCATAACCAGAAAGATGAAATCTATAAATCCTAAATATTGTTTGAAACATAAGAACATCAATAACTAATGAACAATACCTCAAATATTTATTGCTTCTGAATGTTCTTGATAATACAGAGAACAATTTTAAATACATATAAATTTAAATTAATACAAATACAAAATGAGAAACTGTACCTATATTTGTTTCATGGGTTTCTTTTATAAGAAAAAGATGAAGAATGAATCTGAGTGACAAAACTTTCCACATGAAAGTCTAATCAACTACCTCAGCCATCAGTAAGTGTGAAAGGTGTGTTTCAAAATTTTAAATGTATATTGAATTAGGTTAACCCTTATGGCTCTTCACCTTCCTAAAATCTCACTTCTAATTTTTTAACTGAATATGTATTTTCCCCTAGGAGTGCTAAAAGGGATTTTTACACTGAATGAAATAAAAATAGATGCTGCTGATATATCAAAACCAAAATCAAAAGTCACAGTGAGCAAAAATCTTTTTTTAAGTACCATTCTATTTGAAATCTTTCCTGAAAGATGATATGCTCCCTTAGTGCCAGTGGAGCCTCTGTTTAAATCTCAGAGGTCAGTTGGTTACGATATTCTATGGTGCTGACCAGAAAGGAATCTTATTTCCAAGTGATGAATTTGAGATTGACCATTAAGGTTTGTAGAACTTCTCTGCATAAGTACTGGCAAGGGAACATAAGCCTTGTGAGTAACAAATTGAACTCCAATCCACTGACTTTCTATCAAACATTAGCCAACTTGCAGATATGAGCTATCTATACGCGGGGCAGGGAGAGTAGTCTAGAAGGATAAAGGGGAGACCTTTAATCATCTGAAAGTGTAGTGTGGCCAGAATTTAGCCCCTGGCTCATGGTCAACTTTCTGTTGCCTTTAGCTCAGTAGTAGCCCAGGGCTCACCCTTGCCACATAAACGTTCATTGTATAGACTCCCTTGGCTCCCTTTAAAATAGCAACTAAACACACAGTCATCTGCCCCCATTTGTTCTTGCTCTTAAGGAAGATTAAAAGTAAATTGGAATGAGTTCTATCACAGTAGAGACACTGAGAACTTCTACCCAAAATAGATGCCAGATCAGAATTAGAATAGGCTGGGACTCAGATGAAGTGAACTTTCTTGACAAAGGATTGTGTCCTGTTCCAGAACAATCTATAAAATGTTTGTCCTTTTAGTTTGCTTTGGGGCAAAGAATGCAAGGAGTTAAAGGGAAAGACAACTTGTAAGGAAGGCATGGGATTTTTTGGACTCCTAACTGTGTTAGGTAGAAAAGTTTGTAATTGAAGCAGTGGTTACCTTACACTTCACTGTATTTTAAATAAAGAAAGTCTCTAGGGGAAAAATTATTGAGACATAGAAAATTAAACTGGAATGTTTTTCTATGCCATTAAACTATCCCCATAAGAAGTCACTGGCAGTCAGTGCCCCAGTTTTAAAGACAGATTCATTGTGCTTCTTAGGAGTATCAATGAGAAGGGAAGGAAAACAAAAACACTTGGAAGAAGGTATTTCTCTCAGACTCTTTTTGAGGAGGAAGAACTGGAGGAATGTAAGAAAGGCAGGGCTCACTCAAAGACAGCCATTAAACCCCCTGGTCCCCCTTTTCCACTCTGTTTTTCCCCGCATATCTATGTGACTAGGACTCTTTTTCTGGGTGTGATTTGGAAGACTATGAAAGCAGCAGGAATCAGAATTAAGAAAACTGCCTGGTGAAAATGAAAGGCAGCAGAGGTGGGAGGAAAGGGGCTATTTGCATAACTTTCTCCTCAACTAGAGCTATGATTTTTGAGCTCTTATTGCCTCAGAACTTGGGGTGGTTTTTGCTTTGTTTTAGTGTGAGTGCCATTATTGAATAATCAGACATAAAGGTGGGCATGTTAAAAAAAAAGAAGGAATTTGTTCTTTGCTGTTGCTTCTCAAAGTATGGTCCACGGGTCAGCAGCATCGGCAGCTCCTGGAGCTTCTTAGGACCACAGACATCAGGACCCACCCAGACGTGCTGAGTGGTTCGCAGAATCCCCAGTCAGTTTGGATGCACATTAATGTTTGAGCAGCGCTGACCTAAAGGATTGATAATCAAAGGGCTTGAGAAGGTAGGTTAATTACCCCTGAATTCAGAGCTCACTCTGTCTGTGACAGCAGTGCTACTTTGTCCAAGAGGAGAGTAAAAGCACTCCCAGTGTGCTTTCGGAGCATTGACCCTTCCTTTTGGAGAACTGACACTCATAAAAGATCACCTCGTTAATTGTTCTCAAACATGCTAGTATGCCCTATATACCAACCAAAAGCAATGAAGGAAGGAAGGAGGAAGGAAGCAAGTGAAAGCAAGAGAGAGGGAGAGAGAAAAGGAAAGAGAGAAAAATCTTACATGTTTAGTTTGATTGATTTTGTCCACACATAAGACTAGATGGCTTTTATTTATAGAGCCTGGGACTGGAGTTCCCAAGTGCCATTTCCAGGCCCACGGATTCTCTCTTACTCCCTCCAAAACTACAAACTAGTGAATACTGAATACACTGTGTATTTGACACACATGCAGGTGTGGAACTTTACATAAGGCATTTGAGCAATTATACAGGCTGAACTGACATGATGTTATTCTAAGGAGAGGAGATGGAGAGAGTGGTCTGAACAATACCTACAAATTGGAGGTGTGGCTAAAAGGGTCCAGAAGACAAGAGTGGATCATCTCAAACACATATGGGGAAAACCCTACTGGCTCAGAAGTCAGGAAGAAGAAAGCTCACAGAGAATTAGCCCCCCGCACAGAAGCTTTCATGTGATAACAGGTCCGTAAAGGGGGAGAATAGGATTACCCGGCCAGAGACAAGATGATCAGGGGCTGTGGGAATCAGCAGAAATAGTGGAGAATAATGAACTTATTAACTGAATAAATGAAAGCTTTTTTATGGAGACGAGAGTGACCAGTTGATTTCTACATCCATGAAGAATCAAGCCAAAGAAGATAAACGTCCATTAAGCTAAGAAAAACTTGGATTGAAAAATAACCACAGTTTTCTCTAGAGAAATGTACACTTGGGGCTGACATTGGAGGCTACAGTCTTAGAGTAATACTGTGGATCTTCTCCTGAAATTTAGTCCAGTAAATAAACAACTGGATAAAATGAACAATAATCAAAACAATAAAAATTTGGGAGAAAGATGTAATGGGGAAAAGATCCCTCTTAGCTTAAGGGGTATTTCTGGGCTGATTGCATGTGGCCAAACTTCATACTCTGTATACCCATTCTGCTGTGTTACGTCCTCTGGGTCACCATTTAACGGGAAAGCAAAGATCCAAGTCAGCCTGGATCCATTTACTAAGGATGCCTCTGCTGGGGAAATGTGTAAAATCGTGAATAGGCTTCTCAGGGTTACTAAGGTGTCCTTTTGTGAAACGTGCAGAAGTGAAAAGACACCACCAATTCTGGAGTTCTAGATTCCCCCATTTGGGAAATGAATGACCTTCCAGCTTTATACTCCATGATTCTAAAGGATGCATCTGTCTGGGAGCATGTCTACAAAAGTGTTATGATGCCACTCTGCTGGAAAATGTGTTTTCTGTTCACCTTTAAATCCATCATAAAAATGAGAAATTTCTGTTATTGAAAATATGAAAAAAGCAAAATATCCCTTAATAGAAAAAACAAAAGGGGAAGCCAGGATAGTGGCACTTTAGAAAAATTAATAAGCTCAGTATAATATCTTAGTCAAAGAAAAGCATTGCTTCTGAGAAGCAGCATTGTTTTGAAATTTCCCCAGCCACAGGAAATTGTATCAGGCACAGGAAGAAGTAGCATTGAAGGCACTACATTCCTGGCCTGAGTTTCTGGTTCAAGCAGCTAGAACTGGCAATATGTACATTTTAAAAAATTGTCTGGGCTGAACCGTTCTTTGCAGACAGATAAGGGAGTTTTAAGAATCCGGTTGCTTGGGGACTTGAGAAGTCCAGTTTACTGTGGATATTACCAATCTAAGGACAATATATAGATGACCAGATTTCCTTCCTGTCTAAAATCCATTTCACCAGATATTTTCACTAGTTTTCTTGGTTTGAATTCAAAAGTGAGTGAATTTTAGATGCAGATAGAATTAATTCATAGCAGTAAATAACTTTTGACAAAATACTACTAGTCCTCATTCAAGAAGAGTATTTGATGTGAATTTTTCCTCAAAACTTCTTCCTTGTTTGTGACTATTTTTTTTTTTTTTGACAATGCCTCTGATAACGAGCAAGCTGATTTAGACAAAACTTGGCTTCTTTTTCTCTTTAAAGAGGCAGAATAAATGTACAATGGGGATTTTTTAGTCAACCTTTTCTGTGCTTTGGTTTAAACTTGGTTGTTACATGTGACTGACGTTATTCCCATATGAAATTATAATCCATCTCATTTTTAATAAAGATGTTGATTTTATGAAAAACAATTTGCTAAAAAAACCCCAGCATTTTGCTGCTTGGTAACAATTGGTTAAATGAGTACCCACGAAAAGATTTTTATTTATGACAGGCTCGGGCACTTATTTTCTGAGGTTTGTTAGCTCTTATAAAACAGATGATCCTGGCTAAATCAAAGAGGTGCTGTGACTTGTGTTTGGACCATCAAGATATTGGAAGACCCTAACTTCCTTTCAGCTGAGATAGAAAATCTTAGCACTCTAAAAGCAGAACCTGGTAGAACACAGTTACATAAAATGCCTTTTCCATTTTTTTCCACTCCATTACCCTTTACTATTATAGGAAAATGGTGTTATTGCCTGATTACTGAGAAAGCACACAGAAATCTCGCCTTCCAAATCCGAGTCAGTCCTTGACTAGGATGAACAAAGCCAGGCCATCTGCTCTGAATATCATTACTACTTTGGCCATTTGGGCAAGGGATCTATCTTCTCTGCTTCAAAGAGAGGTTTTAGATTGGAAAATTGAAATTAAATAAGTAGACAGGAAGAGACATTTGGACAAATAACACTTTCCAAAGAGAGCCCCATTTGTTAGGTTATTATCATCATGATCATTTTAATTTTCATTCTGGCCACAGAGTTAACCTTTGGGGTCTCCGTTTTACAAAACATTTCAGTAAAAAACTTAATTCCAGAGTTTCTGCAATAAACGCTTAGGAAGGAAAACCAGCATGTGGGTGAATATGAGTCATCAGTCACCCCCCCCCCCCGCCCCGCTTCCTGGTGATTCTCCACTGGAAAACCAGAAACATGGATTGAGTTTATACAGCTCTTTCACCGGAATAATACTATACCGCAGGCCATGTTAATTTCCTGAACTAAACAGTCCCTAATCTGCTGAAAGGCAGCTGGCTAACTGCTGGTGTCTGGCAAGTGCCCCATCTGTCCCCCTGCCCAGGGTCTCTCTCTACTGTCTTCACTTTCCCGTTCTCTCAAGCAGGCGTCTCTCTTTGTTTTCAGGGGTGTAGCCCACCTGAACTTTCCTTTCTATGCCTGAAAACTTGGGCTCTTTTCCTCTATCCTGCGGACCTGCGGCTTTGTCTAAGTGACAAGGCACAGTTGTGTTGACTGTAGTTACGGCGCTGGTGATGGTGGAGATCATGACGGTGATGGTGGAGATGGGGGGCTGATGGTGTAAGGAGCGCAGGCTGAGCGGGCGCCGCGGGGGAGGATGGACCACGGAGGCGGTGGAGAGTGGGGTGCGAGAGGGATGGAGTGAGCAGGGATTGCAGATGGGAGCTGTCCACGCACCGAAGTGCTGAAACGCCGCAGCCATGGCATCACAAGAGCGAAGAAAGGCGGGGAGGCGCTGCAAATATAGAAGGGAGAAAAAAGGCAACAAATACCTTCACACGGCCGCCCAGCCTTGCTTTGGGAATGTGTTTCTGCAGGTGTCCTCGGTGCTGAGCTGAGTGGGTGAGATCCCCTATTCTGGCAGGTTCGGGCTCAGATTTCTCTAGAAAGCTGTGAATGAGAGCCCTGGCTCTTAGGGGCTGTGATTTTGGTAGGAGGCGTGTGCGCCCGAGACTCTGTCCTTCTATATGGAGCCTGGCTTTCCCCTGGGTCCTAAATGCCTCCGCAACGTTGGTTTCCCCCGGTTCCGTCAAGACAATACTAAGAATTATTGTAACTTTGTAACATCTGGGACAAAAAGTATTTACTTACCATTACCCCCCGACAGACACAAACCTTAAAAACAAAACCTTTTAAACAGATTAATGCAAGCGCTGAAACAAGACTCGTGTGTGTGTGTGTGTGTGTGTGTGTGTGTGTGTGTGTGTAAATTTAACAGATGAGAAACTCTCACAAACCTATAGGGGAAAGGATGGATTATTTCATTAACAAATGGTGGTAAGAAAATGAACGATTTGGAAAAGGCTCAAAGCCCCATCGTACCAAATTAATTCCACCTAGATTAAAGAGCTAAATAAGAAAGTAAAATAAAATTTAGAAAAACAACTAGAAGAACATAAGAAATATGTTTACTGATTTCAGCATAGGGAAGGTTTTCTAAGCACCGGAGGAATAGAAGCAATCATAAAGAAAAAAGGGCAATAAGTTTGAGTGCATAAGAATACCTTTGAATGTAAAAATGTCGTTAACAATGTAAATATAAATGACCACTTGGAAAAAATTGCAACAACTATATGTTTCATACATAAAATATCTCATATATCAAAAGAAATACACTATCAGCCCAAGGGAAAAAAAAAAAAAAAACAAGGACAAGCACATGACAAAGAATTCACTAAAGAAAGGTGAATGCATTATAAACCTATTTTTTTTTAAATCAACCTCTCCTGTACAGAGATACGTAATTTAAAATAGTGGATTCTGGCTGAGGGTTTAAATCTACTTAATATCTCATGTTGTTGAGATAACGGTGAAGAAGTGTAACCTTTCTATAAATCTATTTTGCAACATACATTGAGTCATAATATACATACAGTTAGACCCAATAATTCCACTTTATGCACCTTATCCTAGGGATATAATCAGATATGCAGACAAGGATTTATGTACATAAATTTAATTTAGGACCATAGAAACTGTCAAAAATAATGAAAGAATCACATTTTTGTATATAGCCTATAATATTTGCAGCTATTAAAAACATATTTTTGAAGACTACTATAGACAAAGAAACATGCTCACAAAATGGTAAGTGAAGAAAAAGCAAGATAGCAGATACAGTACCCCCCATTATAAAGTTTTCATATTTACTAATAAAAAGAAACATTAAATATTTTAATGCAAACTTTTTATCGTATATTTCACAGAGCCTTTAAAATTGTCAGAATTCTTCCAACTCTGACATAGCATTATGTGTTTATTTACTTATCTGTATATTATCTCTCTCTCCAACAGAATGTAAGTGCCACGTGGTAGAAAATTTGTCTCTTCTGTTCAGGACTGCTTCCCAGTCACCTAGAAGAATGCCTGAATGTCATAGAAGTTCAATAAATATTTGAGAAATAGAAAAATGAATGAACGAATGAATGACATAACCCCCCACATACCAATATGTTTTAAAACATTTTATAAAGCTATGAATTTCATATAAAAAGTTATCCAAAAAGGTATAGTACACCAAAATGACCTGAGGTTGCTGCTGAGTTTCGATCACATATCAGCTTAAAGGGACATCTTCAAAAGTATAACTAATCATGGGCATGACTTGCAAAGTAGCACTAAATGGGAACTTTTTAGGAGAAAAAAGTTTTCTCTGATTAATTTGCAGTCTAATACTGTTCACTTCTTCTTGATCACGATCCCTTTAAAAGCTTTGTAGACTTTCCTTTCTTCTGAGATGTTAATGTTAATTATTCTGCTTCTCTTCCTCCTTTCATCAATTTTATAACCACTAATAGAAATATAAACCAAGACCAAGACGTAAGTGTTTCATTAGCCTATGATATAAAAAGACTTTTTCAAAGTTTCAGATGAATTTGGCTACCTTTGCTCAGCTTCTGTTCTCTTTCAGTTTTTTTTCCCACTGTCAATTGTGACTTTTGAATGACATCAGTGATAACCTAGCCAAGTTTTATTTGTATTTGTAGAAACAAAAATCATATATGTGTGTGTGTGTTGTGTGCGTACTCTCCTTCCCGAGAAATCTTTATAGAAGAAAACTCTCCCCACTTATATGAGGCTGAGACATAAACACAGAGTGCTCCTGCCTGATCGAGTGATAGGACCTACAGAGATGGGCAGAGTAACCACAAAAGCTACTGGCTGCCAGAATATAGTCTTATACTCTGAAAGTTTTAAAAAACAGTTTTAAAATTTACTTGCACTGATCAGAGTGAAAAAAATAGTTTTTTTAAAAAACCTCTCTTTTATTTATGATTAGAACAGATATGTTCACTATATTACAAGATTTACTTCTTCCCAAAGTGCCAGTGAAAGTATACCATTTCACTTTGTATTTAAGGATATTATCCTTGCATTGTTTATCATAATACCATTCTACACCGCTTAAAATTTCTATGTAAGAACAACTGCCCTTTACTGAGTAGATGTGTCTTCACTGTGTTGGATCTTTTTGTTTCCAGGATCCAGATTATCTTTGCTCAGAGCCTTTGCTTGGTAACTGCTAAGCAGAGGCTTCTGTGATGGGTTTCTTTTCTTTCCTCACCCTGGTTGAGATTGTTCTGGTACTTGGCACACTCTACTTACCCTCCATTTCAGCTTCTTGTATTTCTCAGCCGCCTACGTATTTGTTTGCAGGGCTCCTCCACATCCCCTTTGTGTATAAGTAGCCAGTTCCAAGGGTTCAAGTGCAGTCTGCTCATCTGCTCACAAGCATCTTTCCTGGTCCCTGACCTTGTGCCTGACATTCCTAAGTCAGTTACTCATTTCCGTACTGCCTTAAAGGACCCTGTTAATGTTGGATTTGCTGTGGTCTAGGTTTGGTTGACGGGAAGGTGCTTTCTGTGGTTGGCTAGTGACCGATGAAGGTTGTATCCATGTGGGAGTGCAGTAAAGTCTAAGAGTCCAGGCAGATGGGATAATACCCAGAGAAATCTCGATATTTATAAGAGAGATGTTAGGATGATATTACAATGGTAAAATAGCACATTTCTAGACAACTGGATGTTTAAGGACTGGGTAATGTATAAAGACTAAGGTCAAATTGCAAAAGTAAAAATATTTTACTTAGCCATAAGGATAATTCATTCTCCTTATGTATGTTTTGTAATGTACATCTCAATTTATTTATTTATTTTTATAAATTTATTTATTTATTTATTTATTTATTTATTTATTTATTTATTTATGGCTGCACTGGGTCTTCATTGCTGTGTACGGGCTTTCTCTAGTTGCGGCGAGCAGGGGCTACTCTTCGTTGCGGTGCACAGGCGTCTCATTGCGTTGGCTTCTCTTGTTGCGGAACACGGGCTCTAGGCACGTGGGCTTCAGTAGTTGTGGCTCACGGGCTCTAGAGCGCAGGCTCAGTAGTTGTGGCGCACGGCCTTAGTTGCTCCACGGCATGTGGGATCTTCCCAGACCAGGGCTCGAACCCATGTCTCCTGCATTGGCAGGCGGATACTTAACCACTGCGCCACCAGGGAAGCCCTCAATTTATTATTATAAGAGACTGTCACTGATATTTTTACTATCTAATATGCAGGCCAGTGTTGAAGTTTTAGAGTTAGTATTAGTCAGGATAGGCTAGGTAATGCTGAAAGAACAAATTAACTCTGCACTGCCAGTGGCTTCCCACAGCAGTGTCTTCCTCCTTGTTTACACTTGTTTGGGGGCTGGGGGGGAAAGGAGCTGTGTTCCATCTGGTCACCTAAGGGCCAGGTAAGGAATTGGAACAGCAGGGAAGAACAATGCATGGAGAACTTAGACCTGCTTGGAAGTAACACACATCTTTTCTGCTCACAGTCCATTGGCCAGAACAAGTCACATGGCCCTGCCTATATAAAAGGGAGCTGGGAAATGTGTACAAGCACAGAGATATTTGATGAGCAGTCAGTATTTATACAGCAGTCTACCGTGGTGGCTACCAAAAATGTCTTAACACACATAGAACGTACTCAACCCATCTCCAAAGATTAATTTATTCACTACATCTAGCTCCAGGTTTCAGATCCCTAGGTTTTATGGAGTTGTCTTATCCAGATGTGATCCTCTGTCCTAACGATGTATTAAAATACAAATTATTTGCAACCCATCTGCCAACATACCCAACATATAACAGTAAGAGAGGGACAGGGTAACCACAACAAACACTCCCGTTTAGAAAGGGAAGGATGGGAGGATCCCTGGCAGTCACTGAGCCCAGTAATTCTGAAATCACACTGAACGGGTGTGGCCAAGACCTCCTACACTGGGGGTTAGAGGGTTTTTTGAGTAGAGTCTTACTCTGGTCTCTGGGAATAGCTTCTTATTCCTTTGTTCTCTGTGACCCCTGGCACCACATCTGAAAGACTGCTGTTTTTTCCATTATACACCTTGGCCGCATCCAAAATGGGAAGTACAGAATATGCCCTTAGTTGAAATTGAATTTCCAATTTTAGTTTCAATTTCTATTTCACTTGGGTCACAGCAAACATCCAGTTCTTTGAGTAGCAGTATGCACTCAAGAAACCACACAACCACATAGTTAAACATTTATAAATTCCAGCATTTATTTCCTCCAAAGTCTAAATGAGTAAGCAAGCTAAAAAGGTGGTAAAGTGGTTTACAAACTGTATCTCTGAATTGGTCAGTTTTTCTCTGTCTTGACCACTACCAGATATCTTCTGCTTGTTGTCGTTTCGAGGGTTCTTGGAGAGATTCAGGGAACCAGTGTCACAGGTTGCTCCATCACTGCTGTGGCAGGTTGGGTGTATCTTCCATCTGGGACCTGGATGGTATCGATATACCTCACATTCCATTGATTCAAGGTTACAACATTCAGTGTTGCATCGTTAAGCTGGAGTGTTCGTAGATCATTGTATTCTAATCTGTCCTGGGCAAGGTGACCATGTGCTCATCAAAGTATCCCATTTCCTTTGGAGTGACATGGAAAAGCTTTAAGTTCACATCTAGTCAATTTTGCATGTAAGGCAGGTGTGAGCAAGTGGTTACAAACAAGATGAGGCATGCTTTACAATATTTTGAAAGATATATACTTCAGCCTCCTTAGGGGATACAGTTTTTCAGACCATTACCTTCCATAGGGGAACGAGGGGGGCACACAAGTTATTTCAGCTCTCTAAGGCTCATGAATTTTTTATTCCAAGTTCATAGGTTTTTTGAAAGTATCATTCTCTGAATACTTTAGAGGTGCATTGTCTGTCTGGCTTAATCGGTTTCATATTATAATACCCACAGTATAGTTCTTTGGAGACATAGACTTCAGATCTGCTATATTTGTTTGTTTTTTTACCCCCTCAATATATTTTTTACCTCTCAGTATATTTGAGCCTCTCTGGAGTAGTAAGTGGTAAAGCCAGATCCTTTATCTGTTCTTTTTCTGGAAAAAGTCTAAACCATTGAGAGGTTTTAAGTAACCATGAAGTAACATCCTTAATCTGATTCTTGCCAAAAATATCTGTTTTAATGGACTTTTCCTCAAATTCTTTCTTAATTTTACCTCTTTCTTTGGGAGTAAAAATCAATCAGCTATTCCAACATGGTAAAGTGTTGGATTTCTAGAAGTCTCTATTTCCTTGTATTTCTACTTATAAAACCAGTCATCCTTTTCTTTCTCTCTTTACTATCTTGTAAAACACTACAAATAATAACCAAGACATTCTACTACAAACACTTTGTTTTTCACTCACTTTCCCCTAGAAATTTGAGTTCTTTAAATATGCAAACTTACTAAGTTATTGCAGGTGACAGTTTTGCCAAATGTTTTACCACTGCATAACACGGATTATGTTCCTTACCTTTGACATCAGACTCCTAACCACATATTGCCAACCATTAAGTCAACACTACACAATTTATTTTTTAATACAGCACTTCACTTCCAGGAGATGGTAGGCTATGCTTCAATGATAAGTAAATCCAAAGATCTCAGAGTCTTCATACAACAAAATCTTATTTCTCATGCTGGAGGTTCAGTGCTGGTTGACAGGCAGATGGGATGCAGGGGAGATTGAAGGGCTCTGCTCCTCAAAGTCAGACTTAGGGAAGTCCCATCATGTGGAAAGCCATCATGACAGGAAGAATGAGTCCATGAGAACTCACACTTACTCTTCCTGCTCTGACCTAGAAGTGACATGTATCATTTCTACTCATAGCCCATGACCAGAATAAGTTGTTTGCTCCTACTTGAATGCATGGAGCTGGGAACAAGGGAGAGAGTAGTTGATGTGCAGTAGGATTTAATAGGGAAGTGCAAACCTAAGCTCATTTCCATGCTTGAGAAACTAAAAACAAAGACCTAACAATGCATCATTATACTCTGATACTCATCGGAGGGAATCATCATGCAGGATCAAACAGTAGGAAGTGCTCAAGGTTGGAAGTTCTTGACAGAAAGAGTAAAGTAATTCAACCTGTAGAGAATGTCTACTATGTTTCAAACAAGGAAGCATAACCACTGCTATCAGAATTATTACTTTCTGTGACTGGAAAACAAAAGAACTCAGTAATCAATATCAGTATGATTGAAGAAAGAGCATGAGATTTGGAGTTCAAAGGCTTTGGTTCAAGTCTCTGCTTCTTACTAGCTGTGGGATCTCAGGTGAATTACTATAGTAAACACAGGTTTTCTGTCTGGACTATATACCTTTGTAGAAACTCCTCTTCCCCCACTATCTAAAATTCCTGTCCAGATCATGTCATGGGCCGACACGTGACAATTTGATTAATTGTTGCTGGAGAGTGCCACAATGGGTAAACAAAGTAGGAGGAAATGAAGCCCATGAGAGTTTGAAAACTTCTGGAGAGTATATCATTTTGTGGCGTCGATGGCGGCAGATCTCCTGCCCACCCCCCCGCCCCTCTTCCCGTTCGCCCTCAACATTGTTTTAGATCCTCCTCATCCTTCCACGCCCATCTCTTCCACAAAACTTCGCCAGAGACTGGGCTCCCGGCATTGCCATGAGCTGGGTGAACGGTGCCATGACTCTGATTGTAGTCCTTTTAAGTACTGGGAAGACTTAGAGAAGAAAGGTCTAACCTGAAAGGCAATATCTTGAGACCATTTATTGTCTTCCAGAGGGAAAGAAGCTCAAGCAGGAAAGTCACAGTTTGGTGACTTCAGACTGTCTCAAGACTGTCTGCTCCTTGGGGTCAAAATGGGTGTCGAATTCATCTTTGTTTCCCAAGGCACCTGGCACAAGGAGAAGTCATCCAGAGAGTCATGAGGACACTCAGGCAGCCTCTGGAGAGGCCCGTGTGGGAAGAAACTGAGGCCTCCCATGAGCTACAAGCACCACCTGGCCAGCCTGTGACTGCACCACCTTGGAAGCAGATCTTTCAGCTCCAGTCACTTCTGATGACTGCGGCCCTGGTGACATCTCAGCCGCAGCCGCATGGGACGCCCTGGGCCAGAGTCATCCGGCTGAGCAGTTCCCAGATTAATGAACTGCACAAACAATATCATGATGGTTATGGAGTTTCTTGTACATAAGAATGGCCTGGGGACTTTCCTGGTGGCACAGTGGTTTAAGAATCAGCCTGCCAATGTAGGGGACACGGGTTTGAGCCCTGGTCTTGGAAGATCCCACATGCCGTGGAGCAACTAAGCCCGTGTGCCACAACTACTGAGCCTGCGCTCTAGAGCCCGCAAGCCACAACTACTGAAGCCCACGTGCCTAGAGCCCATGCTCCACAACAGGAGAAGTCACTGCAGTGAGAAGGCTGCACACCTCAACGAAGAGTAGCCCCTGCTCGCCACAACTAGAGAAAGCCCACATGCAGCAACGAAGACCCAACACAGCCAAAAATATTAATTAATTAATTAATTAATTAATTTTTAAAAAAAGAATGGCCTGGAATAGAGTGGCATCTATATTAATGCTTTCTGCAGATGCTTGCATCCATGTCATCAGAGCCTCCTTGCCATTATGGGGCTCCGGTTGTAATGTATGTTGTCCATGTTGCCACAAAGCAGCCTAAAGCTTTCCATGACTTTACACCAGCATATGAGGCTGGGAATGTTTGGAAATGTGCCCAGGGTGCCAGCTATGACAGTAGAGTAGAAAGAGGATCCCTGGATTTCACAGGCAGATGTACCCGACTTGGTGCTGCACCCTTTTCTCAAGCTTACCACTGCGTCTGGACTGCGTTTGAATCCTTTTCTGAGTATGACACTGCCAATCCCGTGTGCACTACAGATGCGGGAATCGTATTCAAGGACTGTTAGTTGGACTGTGTTTTATATTGGTTTCACTGACCATATCCTATGAGACAATGGTGCCAATTTTAAAGCAAAAATTACCCTGCTGTAGGGAACTTCACATGACGTTCCATGGACCATTCACTCCCTGAGTCACACCAGGGAGTTAGGTGTCACTGAAAGATGGCTTGGATTCTCAAAGAAAAAGCTTAAAAAGCAATGGAGAGTCGATGCTCAGCTTCTAGTGGAGTTCATGGTTAAGTCTGTCAGGCTGGGCTCTAATGTGGCATTTCCCCAGCAAGTACCTCTCATTTAAGTAGAATGTTTAATTATGAGATTGAGGAAAGGAGGAGGAGCTCCAGATTCAGAATTCAGAAGAAAATGACTACTGAGCTGATAACTCCTTATGTATTAGTCAGGGTTCTCCAGAGAAACATTACCAATAGGTTATGTATGTATATACACACATACATACTTATATCTGCATCTATATCTGTATATCTTTCTCCATCTATATATATATATATATATATATATATATCTATATATCTATATATATATATCTATATATATATATATATCTATATCTATATCTATATATATATATCTATATATATATCTATCTCCATCTATCTCTGTATCTATACTTCGCGGCCTACACATTCGAGAAAGAGTCTTTGGGTGAGCAGGAGTGGGGGCAATGCACGTCCACATCCCTTCTACTTCACCACTGCTGGAGCCCTTGACCTCAGTCCCTGACAATGTCACTCTTTGTCTGGGGTGGTGTAACCAACTGCTGCTCTGGGGATGGAAATGTCAGGCTTGCTCATGTTTTCTGTGTTTGTCTGCATGTTATAATTGGGCAAATAAATGCTCACTCCAAACTAGTGGTATATTTCTCGAAGTTTTATACTATTTTTGTGATACTGAAGTATTTGCTTTAATTCTAAATAAAAATTTATATTAAAAAAAAAAAGAAAACGTATGGAAAGAGAGTCCTATGGGTCCTATTTCCTGTTCCAAGGTTTTGATTCCCAAAACTCTTCCCTCAACTGTTTGAGCCACATGAACTAGCCCATCAAGTTCATTTGAATGGAATTTGAATTTTCATCTTTGCTATTAACTAGTTCTAGTTAATTCTACTGATTTCTTTGAAAGAGTTTGAGGAGACCTTACTACTCAGACCACGCTTTGAAACCTGGTCCTATGAGAAATGTCTACTTCCCTGAAAATTGGCCGCCTTAGTGAATGCCCAACCTTAGGAGGAGAAAATAAGAAGTACTAGTGAGTTTAACTGGCATTACCCATACTAGGATGTGCCTATGAGACTTCTTACCATTTAGCCAGATTACTTTGGGGAATCCCAAACTTTTCCACACACGTCTCCTCTTTGTTAGGGCAAAAATAAGCAGTTGAGTATTAGAAATTATACACCTTAATTCCCACCAAACCTCTGCAAAATGTTAAGTGTCTTTTAGAGAGAGGTTATTCATTATGTCATAATAACTATGTGTTAGTGTCTTTCACATTGCAAGGAATAGATCCACACTTCATTTACTTCATCAGGTGGGAGCTTATTATAAGTGTACACAGTTTATAATAATAATAACAGCTAAAATTTATTAAGCTTTTACTATATATAAGCAATACAGTAAGGAGTTTACAAGCAATATGTCACTGAATCCTCATAGCAATCCCATGACGGGGGTACTTTATTGCCCTCTTGTTACCAGGGAAACTGAGTCACGGAGAGTTTAAGTACATGGTTGAATTATTTGGGCAGGTTGGGGCATAACCCATGTCTGTTCCCAAACCCAATGCTCTTAACCACTCTTCTGTTGTACTATGTGAATCCCACAAGAATTGGGGGATGGGGCCTCTTGGAGAACTAAAAAAGTGTCATATCTCAGTGTCTCTCTTGTGGTCTCTTAAGCAGCTTCTCTCTTGGCTTCTCTATCCACTTCTTCTGCTTCTACCAGTCGCTTCTTTCTCTCTTCTCCTTTTTATCTCATGACTGCTGCTACTTATACTTTACGCCTACTGTCACCTCTCTCTGTATCTTTCCCCACTCTGCTTACTGAGATTTTCTCTGTGTGTTGCATTCAAACTTTCATAGAACCACAATCTGATTGGCTTATTTAGTCATTATCAATTGAGGAGTGTCCTCTCCGGTAAAATTCTTTCATTGGCAGCATGATAGGCTGTCCCATTGCTAGCCGCCTTTTGCTCAGGACCAGCCCTGTTCTAATTGGTTGTGGCCAGGGTGATAGCGGGGTGACATAATTGTAATGGAACACACATAGATACTCTTCTCAAAGGAGAACATGAAAGGTGTTCAGAATTTCGTGGCTTATTAGTTATTTGTTGCTACATGTTCGTGAACATCTTTGCAAGTTTTAGTAACTAGAAAATAGGCAAACCAGTCACTTATTTGGCAAGTTTCTCAGGGTTCGAGATGTAGGATCAGTATATTTTTATGAGTGGAATATCATAAATGTCTGGAGTCAGGAGAGCAGGTTGGAATTACAGGGGATCAGTGGATGCCTTGGAGAGACAGGCTGAAGCAAGAGGACCTTGAATATCCAGTGGGATGGGGTTGGAAGTATGGCAGAAACGCAGAAAGGGATGAACTAGTAAATGGAAGGACACCCTTTCATTAGTCTACTGGGGCTAATAACAGGGTATCCCAGACTGGGTAGCTTAAACAACAGACATTCATTTTCCCACAGTTCTGGAGGCTGGAAGTCTGAGATCAAGATGTCTGCAGGGTTGGTTTCTGGTGAGGCCTCTCTCCTTGGCTGCAGACAACTGCCTTCTCGCTATTTCCATGCACATTTGTAGTCTCCTTCTCTTCTTATAAGGACACCAATCCTACCAGATTAGAGCCCTATCCTTATGACCTCATTTAACATTATCTCCATGAAGGCTCTATCTTCAATACAGTCACTGGAGGGCAGAGCTTCAACATATGAATTTAGGGGGAGACACAGTTCGGTTGGTAACACACCCAAACTCTTTCCCTTACCCTTTGGATCATGAACAGCACTGCACTCACCCTACTCATTCTTATACAGTCCAACAATTCATGCCTCATTTCAGGAGCGAAGGAAGAACCACAGTTCTTTGATGTTTTCTAGAAATTTTTTGTAATGAAGCTGTTTATTCCGCTCAAGAGAAAGAAACTGTGCAGAATAAATGGACAAATCCAAGTCTCTGGGTTTAGTCTGGGGAGCCTTTCTAGTTGTCTCCAAGACTGAAAAGCACATGCATGTCTCAAGCGAGGTTTAATGATAGGAGACTGAAATGTACATGTGCATGTTGGTCATAAATAACTGCTTATGAGGGCAAGAGTATTTTAAAGTATGTGATAAAAATTATTCCGAAACCTCTAGTTTTTGAACTCTTATATTTGCAAATAAGGGGCTTTGTTGCCATTAATGAAGGTGCAGGGAAATTCATCCCTAGTGTCCTTAAGAAATACCTTTTAAAGTATTTTTACTTTAAAATATGTGATATTCATTAATGCATATATTTAATGATCTTACTATGTTCATTTATTTTTGTTTCTATTTCAATATAAAACATTTTAATATAAAGCTCATGATAAAATAGCTCTTCAATACCAAAAGTCAACAATATGATTTTTTAAATTGGATTCAGCAGAAACTGGATATCATTTTGAATTCCGAAAGAAAAATTCTAATACAACGGATAAACTTAAGCAAGTGTGTATTTAATTGGGTTCGTTATTTATTTAGCATATTGAAACTATCCATTTAATTTAAAAATTAATCCTTTTGCCCCATGCTTTGAATAATATGGTTAATAATGTGTACAGAAAATATTTAAGTATGTTGACTTCATATCCTATTTAAAATAAGATATTTAAAATTCACTTTTGTCTTCTATTCATGTAATTTTATGCCTTCATGACAAATACTATCATGCTAGATGAGGCTTCATTTCTTCTAATAAAAATTAAGCAATTTCGAAGTTATTAGTATTATTTCTGAAATTCATAGTAATCTTACCAAAAATTTTATTGAGACTCGGAAAGTGGGTTAAATATCTATTGGGTTCTAAACTCACTGTGTTTAACATATATATTATATACACATATCATAAATAAATAGTCAACCAACCATTCAACTTACATATGTATATCTTATGGGACTGATATTTCAAATTTATACCCTTTTGATACAGTTAAAATTTACATCCTTCCAGTTCCTCAAGGGTTTCAGTGGATATCTTAGTAGGCGATCAGAGGAGAGTTATGGTTTGGGAAATTAGTGCTACAAATCGGCTCTAAATGGATTCCAGCCACTGTAAGTTCCCCTTTCTGCAAAATTGGAATACCTGTGGAATTATTTCTGCAGATCTTTTCAGCAACCACAAGAGTTTGGTTTCTAAATTTGCAATTTGCAAGTCATTCTTTGGGAAGACCATAAAGAAAAAGAGAACTGGTCCTTGAGAATAGGAAAGAAGTAAAGGAAAAGGTAGAAAGGAGCAGAGTTTTTGCATGAAGACTTGGGAGAAATGAGGAAACTAAGGCACATCTGGGCCAAAAGCTGGAGGTGGGAAGCAAAAGAGGAGCTGGCTTTGAATGAGAAGTCCTGTGGGCAGAGCTGCGTCGTAAGAAGGAAGGAGATTGGGGTTAGGAAACACAATTCAGGTTTTTTAAGCCCCACTTTTTTTCATCCCAATTGTAACCTATATGACCTGCGTCGCAAATTCTAAATGTAATAGGGTCACCAGCCTCCTATGTTACTTAAATATGTCTCCCAAAACCTTGTCAGCAGGAAGTCCCCGCTTCCCCCAGGTTAACCAGCCCCCCAGGTTAACTCAGTCCGAAGGGATGGTACTGGCCCTGCCCCACCCCAAGAGTTAACGGTGCAGTTTGATTGGCCGCCCAGGCCAGTGTTTCTCACAGCCATATTCTATCTCTGGGAACCAGTTCCTACACAAGTGGTGCAAGTGCTGTCAGGGAGGGTGCCTGACCCATCACTGTGGCCTCTGTCCCAAGCAAGGCTGTCTGTGCTCCAGTGCTCGGCACCAGCCTGACCCACAGGCCCCAGGAGCATGGGATTAGGCCGGGGGCAAGCACCCTTGTGGTCCAGGGAAAAGACACCCTTAGTGAGTCCAAGATGATCTCCTCTTCTGAGGGAGACCCTCTAAGTCATTCCAAGGGGCCCAGTCCTAAGCTTGTGGGAGTTGGAGGAGGGAAGTTGCCTTCAGTGATTTCAAGGCTCCTGCATATATGTATATGTATGTATATACATAGATAGGTAGGTAGATAGATGATAGATAGATAGATAGATAGATAGATAGATAGATAGATAGATAGATAGATAGATATAGATATATACATATGTAAAATCTCTGATGACATCCAGCACCACATATAACCAAATTAGTTTGTGGTACTAACACTACCAGAGAACTTGGAAAGTTGTGTCCAACACTTCTAGGTTATAAAAGCAGAGACATTTTGAACATCTGCTTTGATGACAGGACATACGAAAAAATGTTCACAAAAAGAAGACAAACTTACAAGGACCTTTTTGAAATCGTAGTGGAGGTTGAGCCTAAATGTCTTCTAGGAGCCCAAGACTGGGTTAGTGCAACAGTCCATGTGATTGCTCTTTAGTAAGTGTACAATGACACGGTCTTTGCTTACTGGGTTGTCTTTATTGGTTTGTTCAGTGGACATAAGAAGATTCATGAGAGAAGAGGCCATTTGTTTTTGCTCACCATTATGTCGATCAATAAATATTTGTTGGATAAATGAGTTTACCTGAGACCTTGGTAATTCCTTCTAATTCCCCGTAAGAGCTTGATTCCCCCCACATGGAGCTGTTGTGAAGAACAAATGAAGCAATATATGTAAAGCACATAGCAGGAGCTAACATTTATGGGAGCTGAAAGTGGGAATCAAATAAAAGAGGCATCCCCCCCCACCCATAGATCACCCCCTTGTACATACACCCTTGGCTGTGTTCTGTATCATGAGAGGCCTCGTGGACACATATGTGGGTATCCCACACAGCAAAGCTCATCCAGCCTCACCCCGCAACCAACAGCACGGGCATGCTCAGGAAGTAGGACCTTTGGAACAGGTCCACACAAGCCCCAGGTGCAGGTTTGGGGCCATTTGGGCAGGGGGTTCTTTCATTCTGGGTACTTGGAACATGGAGGGGGGTGGGTGCAGACTCTGGGTGGACATGTCCCTGGGCACCAGTGAGCATTTCATCCCACGGGGATGCTATGCACATGGCCAGGGCAAGAGCTCCCATTACCCAGATCTACGGGCAGTGTTGGTGCTTCTAGAACACACCTGGTACATAGTAAATGTTCTATCAGTGGGGAGAATGAGGGAAAGAGATAGAGAGCAAGAGATTGAGTGAGAGAGAGACAGAGAAAGAGAAAGTCAGAGAGACAGAGGGACTCCTGAGCCAGCAAGACCAGACTTCAATCAGATTGAAGAGACTGACAGATATAAAGTAAAAAGTATGAGTAACGAGGAGTTTAGTCTGTTATGGTGGAATTAAAAAAGGAGAATCTACAAGACAAATCAATATGGCCACAGATCACTCAAGCATCAAAGAGGTGGCAAAGGTAAGGAACAAGACACCAGAGGAAGGAGACAACTTGGTAGGGGACAGAGAAAACATCAGAGGTCAATGGGAGCCACTCAGCCCTCTGATATGCTTGGGTCATGGATCTAAGCCAGCTTCCCTTCCCTTGAGGGCACCATTCCCTCCATAAATTGGCCTCCCCGATTCTTCCAGCTCAACCATTGTGTCTCTTTTCTATGTTTCAATGTATTAACTAAAACTTGGAGTTTTAAGAAAGCAGGCTCCTTCACAGACAGCTATTATCTGGTGTGGTTTTGCTCATTCCTTTTTTCTTTTTCTTTTAATAAGATCACATATACTATGTTAGGTGCCAGGAGTACAAAACTGATTAAGGCATAATTCCTTGTCCTTGAGGTGCGAAGAGGCAAGTGAGGGAGCTGAATATGTGAGCAAACGGTTATAGTGCATCTGATAAGAGCTGGATAGAGACGGGAAAAAATGCTGTAGAGCACGGGGATGGCTTAGAACTAAGAGTCTAGTTTAATTAAAATCTAAAAGCAAAAGAGAACTTTGCCAGAAAGACAACTTTACTGGTGCATAAATGCAAGAGTTTTTCAAGCAATCTTTCTAACTCATATAGATCTCCTGCTGGGACTGTTTGGGATGACCCCTCAGAAGACAAAAAAGGAGTAAACAAAAAAGAAGAGAAAGGTATTCCAAATCTGTTAAGACACAGTGACTGAGAAATGGAAAGGAAAGAGACTTAAAAGAGAGTGTAAACCAATGTGAGTGCATATTGATAACAATGATTGGACCAAGAATGATGGGAGAGTGTATTTTTTAATTTTTTAATACATTTTAAAATTTTTATTGAAATATAGTTGATTAGGGTTTGTTATAATGTGATAGTTTCAGATGTACAGCAAAGTGATTCAATCATACACATATGTGTAAATATATATATATTCTTTACACTCTCTTCCATTATAGGTTATTACAACATGCTGAGTATAGTTCCCTGTACTATACAGTAGATCCTTGTTGGTTTTCTATTCTATATACAGTAGTGCGTGTATTTTAATCTCAGACTCCTAATTTATCCCTCCCTCCACCTTTCCCCTTTGGTAACCGTAAGTTTGTTTTCTGTCTGTGAGTCTCTTTCTGTATTGTAAATAAGTTTATCTGTATCATTTTTTTTAGATTCCACATATAAGGGATATCATATGATATTTGTCTTTCTCTGTTTGGCTTACTTCACTTAGTATGATACTCTCTAGGTCCATCCATGTTGCTGCAGTGTATTTTAATTACCAACCTGGACCTTGCCCTTCATTCTGTGGTCACCTGCCTTAATTGTTAATGGCTTATTCTAAATGTGTTAGAAAACCACAAAAAGCATTGTTCTCTTAACGAATGTTTAGCTCTGAGTCAGAAAGTGCAAGGAGCCCAGAATTCCCCAAACTAAACCTTTCTCTGTTCCCTTTTATGTTCCTATGATGTAATCGTGGATCTTGCTTACTACGTTAATGGCATGACTGGTTAGAAGCACAGTTGCCTCCTTCGCCAACCCCAATGGTCTTTTTGAAATGAAATCATATTGACATAAGGAAATCTTGCATGAGTAATATGGTAGCTACGAGAAAATAATTTCTGAGCATGCCATAAGATTTTACTAATGTATGTTAATTTACTGGGTTGTTCTTTTGAAGGATCAATGGCATTTTAAAGGCAAGCACCTTCTACAGATTTATTTAGAAATTTTGACTCTATGCTTACAGAAAGAAATGCCATAACTTAATCACCTTTCACAGGCTGTTCCCTTCATTTTGCAGATTAAGCAATAAACCGTGTGTGTGTGTGTGTGTGTGTGTGTGTGTGTGTGTGTAGGGGAGGGTGTTGAGTATAAGACACAAAACCCAGCTTTCTCCTTCAGCTTGGTTAAATTACTCAACCTTCTGAACTAAGCTTCCTTTTCATAACTCCTTCTTCTAAAATACTTTTGTGATTTCATTCATAGATTTTTAGTTGGTTCTGACTTTAATCTCTCAGACTAATATAACCAAGGCTGAAGTACAAAGGATTCCAGATGGACAGTCAGGATGTGGGTGAGGTAACCCGCATATGAAACACATTGCTCATCAGTTACCTTGAACAAATCACTCACCTCCACAGTTTTCTCATTTCCTTACTGTGAAAACTAGGTCACAGATTGAAATGCCTTGAGGTGCCAGGCAGGTAAGACAAATGCGTGAATGGGTTCAGGGGTCGGGCAGTGTTGATGGTGGGAAGTGTGGTGGACAGATCAGTTTGCCTTTCCGAAAAGCATTCAAAACCAAAGTTAAAGAAATAAAAACAACCTGTAGGTCAGATGAAGTTTGGAGTTCTCCTGTTTGCAATCTCTGAGTTAGATAATAATTCTCTCCCTCTCCAGTTTTCGTAGGTCTGTAGTCTTTGTTTCTTTGGCTTGAAGTCAAGATCTCTCAGCATCAGAGCTCTCCCCAGATTACAAATTGGGCACCTTTGGGAACTTCATTAATTCTTTTCATCACCAGAGAGCCCTTCCATAAATTACTTATTCGTTGCACTCTTTATGTATTACTCATTGATTGCAGTCTTAAAGCTGTCTGACAACCTTATTTGTACTTGGAGAATTGAACAGGGTCTATAATATGAATTTTGAAGATATAAGACACTACAAGTGTTAATCAATTGAAGAAAGTAGCACCAAATTTTAAGTAACTTTATCTGAAGAAAAAGGATGTGTTTTAAGCTAGTTTTAAGCCTTCCAAACTTAAAAGTAATCAGTGATTGTGTCCTCCTTTGCCATGATGTATCTTCAAAATGGAGATAAATTCTTAGGGCTTGAAAATCAGTAGCAGTGGGATGAAGGAGGAAGGTAACAATTTCCCTGCTTCAATGAAAACATTTCAGATTTGCTACATGTTAAAAGACACCCGGGAACAAACTGTAATGAGCTCACTAATCAGAATTTGGTTAAGATGGAGTAGGAGAAGAAAGCAAGAAGAGAAAGCTTAAAGGAATTAAGTATGTCCTTGGTTAAGTGATTCACTGGGGTAGAGAAATGGCATTATCAATAACTGTCAGGAAGATTTAAACTCAGGGAAATAGAGCTAATTTCAGCTGGAAAAAGGAATACATCAGTAACGTAAGGAAAATGAATTCAAAGAATATTTAAACTGGGGCTTCCCTGGTGGCGCAGTGGTTGAGAATCTGCCTGCCAATGCAGGGGACACGGGTTCGAGCCCTGGTCTGGGAAGATCCCACATGCCGCGGAGCAACTAGGCCCGTGAGCCACAATTACTGAGCCTGCACGTCTGGAGCCTGTGCTCCGCAACAAGAGAGGCCACGATAGTGAGAGGCCCGCGCACCGTGATGAAGAGTGGCCCCCACTTGCCGCAATTAGAGGAAGCCCTCGCACAGAAACGAAGACCGAACACAGCCATAAATAAATTAAAAAAAAAAAAAGAATATTTAAACTAATCCAAGCAAATGGCAACAAAATAAAAATAGATTCTTTAAAACAGTGTTGAAAGAATAGCTCTTAGGCCATTTTTTTAATCACCCATTGGCTTTGGCTCTTAGTGAAACACCAAGCATGATGAAGGCACTCAATAAATTACCTGATTGCCTGACATGTGAAATGTTTAAAATAAACCAAATGTTGTTTTTAAAATTCTTTATCCAGAATAATTAGCCATTTCTAATTCTTACAAGTTCAGAATGACTCTTATCACCAGAACAGCTGGCGTCAGCATTTTTTATTGTGCTGAGTAACCACCAGGACCCATGAATGGCAGTCTCTTTCCATGATCAATCCACCAATAAAGAGTTAATTGACGCCCTTTTTCATGCCCAGTCCTGAGATAGATTCCTTAAGAGCACTGAGCAGAATTTTCTTAAATAAATTAACTCAAAATGACAATACAGTTACGATGAAATGAAGCATATTTTATGGGTCTTGAAACATAATCATACCAACTTGAAAAGCTCATATTTGTTATACATGTAAGAAGGCAATAAACCCAAATTAGCTATGTACCTCAGTCATGATTATCATTTAATATATTTGCAATTAAGAAGGACGCTTAGGTTAGTCACGAGAAGAGGAAAAACTAAACTGGTGTGGAAAGTTTGGTTTTTTTAAACCATAGCTGTTTAAACTGTATATGGAAAATATAGGAGTTGCTCTATCTTTCAAGGCTGAAGATAATTTTTCCCATAAAATTATAGTCAGAATGAGACTAAGCACGGGTAATCTAAAGCAAAGAAAACTTTAAAAATAATGGAAGATTGTGTGTGTGAGTGTGTGTTGGGGTGGCAGTATTTAGGGCTTAGTGAGTATTTTATTTTACTCTGTTTTTTTTCTGTTGGTTTTAGTTTTTAAATGTAACCAAGAATACGACACAAATTTGATACAAAATTTATAAGATGCTAAATATCTGCTTGAAAAGTGGGAAATTTTATTTTTAATGATACTCCTGGATTACATGGATATTTAGCCTCCTGCAAATACAAAGACAAACCCGTACTGCTCTCATCTTTATTCAGCATCCCAGCCCAGGTGGTACACAATGAAGGCTAGAGTGGAGAATGAGGGAACTAAACTCTTGAGAGGACCAGGGCAGGCATTTTTTCTGCACGTGAATAAGGATGAAATAAGTGGCTGGGTAAATGGTGATTCCATTTCTACCATCAGCCACCTACTCTTGGCCTGAATGCCTTGTCTGTGTGCTTCATAGCAGTTGGTGGTGGGAAGGGGTATTAAGCAATGAGCATTAGGTTTGTTGCAGGAAGGGGTACCCCTTCCAGGGCCCAAGAGTGGGCTCTTGTCTAACACTCAGAAATGAATTGTCTGAGGAGACACACGTACTGACAAAGCAAAAGACTTTACTAGGAAGGGGCGCCTGGGCGGAGATCAGTGGGGTGAGGGAACCCAGGAGAACTGATCTGGCGCGTGGCTCACAGTCTCAGGTTTTATGGTAATGGAGTTAGTTTCCGGGTTGTCTCTGGCCAGTCATCTTGCTTGTTGCCCATATCTGGTCTGACTCAGCATCCTTCCGGGTGGCATGCGCATCTCTCAGCCAAGATGGATTCCAGCAAGAAGGATTCTGGGAGGTTGGTAGGATATGTTATGGGCTGGCATCTCCTCCCTCCTTTCCGCCCCTCTCAAATTCTCCCGGTTAGTTTTCGGCGGTAGCACCGTGCAAGCACCGTGTTCCTTATCGGGACCTCCTGCTGTGAGACAGCTCAGGCAAGTGGTGACCATCGTGCCTGGCCAAGGCGGGCGGTTTTGGTCAACAGTTCCCTAACAGATCCGCCATGCACAGGGCTGCCATACGAAAGCTGCAGTATTTTGACTAGAATCCCAAATGACACTCTATTTTTATTCCGTAATAGATACCCATTAAGCACTTACGACGGGCCAGGCACCTTTTAGACACCGGAAACTGTCGAATAAAAAAAAAATCCAGATTTATTTAAGAGAGACTTTATTCAGAAAGATTATTGGAAGGGAGGAAAAGAATTATTGCAGTAGGAGAAGAGGAATATTACAATAGAAAGAAAGCTGTGGCCATAAGATCTGTGAATACCTCAAGGGTTAAACAAGGGTTTTTCTTTTACAGGGAGGAGTGAAAAGGCTAGAAGGAATCTGTGTGGGAGAGTGGGGTGAAGGAGTGGTCTGATCAGACAGTAGATCAGAGAACAGTTTACCCTGCAGCCAACTTATTCTCACCTGCCTGCTGGCTCAGGCTGAGGGTGGGCCACAGTTCAGTGGCCTCGGGGAAGGAGAGAATATTAACCAAAGTTTGGTTAATAAATATTTTGTTCCATTTGCTCAGTAGAGACAAGCAGTTCAGCTAGTCATTTATAAGGCAAAGAATAGAAACTTGAAAGGTCTGTGTCTGGCCTTGTTATAGGTAAACAAGGGGCATCCATGAACTTTAAGTCATTTTGGGGAAGGATGGTTCTTTTTTTTTTTTTTAACATCTTTATTGGAGTATAATTGCTTTACATTGTTGTGTTAGTTGCTGCGGTATAACACAGTGAATCAGCTATATGTATACATATATCCCCATATCTCCTCCCTCTTGCGTCTCCCTCCCACCCTCCCTATCCCACCCCTCTAGGTGGTCCACAAGGCACCGAGCTGATCTCCCTGTGCTATGCGGCTGCTTCCCACTAGCTGTTTTACATTTGGCAGTGTATATGTGTCCATGCCACTCTCTCACTTCGTCCCAGCTTCCCCTTCCCCCTCCCCGTGTCCTCAAGTCCATTCTCTACATCTGCATCTTTATTCCTGTCCTGCCCCTAGGTTCTTCAAAACCTTCTTTTTTTTTTTTAGATTCCATATATATGTGTTAGCATACATTATTTGTTTTTCTCTTTCTGACTTACTTCACTCTGTATGACAGACTCCAGGTTCATCCACCTCACTACAAGTAACTCAGTTTCGTTTCTTTTTATGGCTGAGTAATATTCCATTGTATATATGTGCCACATCTTCTTTATCCATTCATCTGTCAATGGATAAAGGTTGACAGGTTGCTTAGGTTGCTTCCATGTCCCGGCTATTGTAAATAGTGCTGCAATCAACATTGTGGTACACGACTCCTTTTGAATTATGGTTTTCTCAGGGTATACACCCAGTAGTGGCATTGCTGGGTCGTATGGTAGTTCTATTTTTAGTTTTTTAAGGAACCTCCATACTGTTCTCCATAGTGGTTGTATCAATTTACATTCCCACCAGCAGTGCAAGAGTGTTCCCTTTTCTCCACACCCTCTCCAGAATTTATTGCTTGTCGATTTTTTGATGATGGCCATTCTGACCGGTGTGAGGCGATACCTCATTGTAGTTTTCATTTGCATATCTCTAATTAGTGATGTTGACCATCCTTTCATGTGTTTGTTGGTGATCTGTATATCTTCTTTGGAGAAATGTCTATTTAGGTCTTCTGCCCATTTTTGGATTGGGTGGTTTGTTTTTTTGATATTGAGCTGCATGAGCTGCTTGTATATTTTGGAGATTAATCCTTTATCAGTTGCTTCGTTTGCAAATATTTTCACCCATTCTGAGGTTTGTCTTTTCATCTTGTTTATGGTTTCCTTTGCTGTGCAAAAGCTGTTAAGTTTCATTAGGTCCCATTTGTTTATTTTTGGTTTTGTTTCCATTTCTCTAGGAGGTGGGTCACAAAGGATCTTCTGTGATTTATGTCATAGGGGGTTCTGCCTATGTTTTCCTCTAAGAGTTTGATAGTGTCTGGCCTTACATTTAGGTCTTTAATCCATTTTGAGCTTATTTTTGTGTATGGTGGTAGGGAGTGTTCTGATTTCATTCTTTTACATGTAGCTGTCCAGTTTTCCCAGCACCCCTTATTGAAGAGGCTGTCTTTTCTCCATTGTATATTCTTGCCTCCTTTATCAAACATAAGGTGACCATATGTGCATGGGTTTATCTCTGGGCTTTCTATCCTGTTCCATTGATCTATATTTCTGTTTTTGTGCCAGTACCATACTGTCTTGATTACTGTAGCTTAGTAGTATAGTCTGAAGTCTGGGAGCCTGATTCCTCCAGCTCCATTTTTCTTTCTCAAGATTGCTTTGGCTATTTGGGATCTTTTGTGTTTCCATACAAATTGTGAAATTTTTTGTTCTAGTTCTGTGAAAAATGCCATTGGTAGTTTGATAGGGATTGCAATGAATCTGTAGATTGCTTTAGGTAGTATAGTCATTTTCACAATGTTGATTCTTCCAATCCAAGAGCATGGTATATCTCTCCATCTGTTTGTATCGTCTTTAATTTATTTCATCGGTGTCTTATAGTTTTCTGCATACAGGTCTTTTGTCTCCTTAGGTAGGTTTATTCCTAGGTATTTTATTCTTTTTGTTGCAATGGTAAATGGGAGTGTTTCCTTAATTTCTTTTTCAGATTTTTCATCATTAGTGTATAGGAATGCAAGAGATTTCTGTGCACTAATTTTGTATCCTGCTACTTTACCAAATTCATTGATTAGCTCTAGTAGTTTTCTGGTGGCATCTTTAGGATTCTCTATGTATAGTATCATGTCATCTGCAAACGATGTCAGTTTTACTTCTTCTTTTCCGATTTGGATTCCTTTTATTTCTTTTTCTTCTCTGATTGCTGTGGCTAAAACTTCCAAAACTATATTGAATAATAGCAGTGAGAGTGGTGAACCTTGTCTTGTTCCTGATCTTAGTGGAAATGGTTTCAGTTTTTCACCATTGACAATGATGTTGCTGTGGGTTTGTCATATATGGCCTTTATTATGTTGAGGAAAGTTCCCTCTATGCCTACTTTCTGGAGAGTTTTTTCAAAAATGGGTGTTGAATTTTGTCAAAAGCTTTTTCCGCATCTATTGAGATTATCATATGGTTCTTATCCTTCTATTTGTTAATATGGTGTATCACATTGATTGATTTGCATATATTGAAGAATCCTTGCATTCCTGGGATAAACCCCACTTGATCATGGTGTATTATGAAGGATGGTTCTTTGCAAGCAAATCATTTCTCAAATACAAAGGATGGGGGGATTTCTTAGACTTTACTGTTTTCCAGGCTCTCAAGCATCAGGTAAAGTTCAGCACTGTCAGGGCATGGCAACAAAGTAGACAAAGTGGGTCCTCGCAGTCAAGGACCTGAGATTCCATGGGATGAAATGAACAGGGACCTCTAGGCCTGTCCATTAATACAGTCGTTTCAGATCCTGCTAAGCCTATGCAGAAAAGAGGAGGATATGACGGTGGTGGGCAGTGACTGGTAGAGGAGGCCTCTGGCGGTGGAGACAAGAGAAGGTCTCCTAGAAAACGTGCCATTTGAGCTGAGGATTAAGTGATGCAATTGAGCCATCATGGCAGCTAGACCATGCTGAATGAGGTAGGGAACAGGAATGAGATTGGAAAGGAAAGCAAGACCAGAACAGGTGGGACTTGCAGGTAAGGAGCCTAGACTCTGGTTGCTCTGCCAAGGATGGACAGAGCAGAGAGAGAGCGAAGACAGGGAGGCGAGTAGGAAGGGCCCGGGAATTCTGCAGAGCTGGAATGATGGCCTGGACTGGGGTTGTGGTATTGGGATAGTGAAAGTCATCCAGTTCAAGGTATGCTTTGGAAGTAGAGCTAATGAAATTTAGATAAGGCATGAGGAAATGATAACAACAGCAAACCCTTCCATAGAACCTACAACGCTCTAGGCACCGTTGTGAGTGCTTGATGTGTACTAACACATATTTTATCTTCACCGAAAAATATGAAGAGCTAGGTACTGTATGGTTCCCATTTTCAGATAAGGAAACTGAGGCACAGAACGATTAAGTAATTTATCCGAAGTCACAGAGCTAATAAGCGGCAGAACTGAGATTTGAACCCTGGTAGGCTCCAGGGCAGAGTCTAGCATGCATGGTTCCTGTAATTTTGATCTGAGCTATTGGTCCTGCCATTGGTTGAAATAATTAAGGCTCGGTGGGAAGTGGACTTGAAGAGGAGATCAATGGCTCAGTATAGGCCATGTTAATTTTCTAGTACCTGTTAGATAACCAAGTGACGGTATTGAAAATTTAACTGGGTGTATGTTTGGAGCTCGGGGAAAGTTTCAATTTGGTGCTGTAACTTCCAGCATCTTCAGCATATAGATGGCATTCAACACCACAGGGTTAAATGAGATCACCTCAGGGTTTGGGGGTGGGAGGGGAGAAGAAGACAAGATCTGCACCCTGGGCAGGTCAGAGGTGTAGAAGCTACACCACTGGCTTTGAGCCTCTATTCGAGTTTTCCTGATTTCGGCATGAGGATATCTGTTCTGATGCCTCCTTCTCATACTCTTGCAGCTTGAAAAGAAACTTTGAAGTAAGCTGGAAGTTAATTTGCAATTTATTTGGGGCAGACTATCTCTCTGTGTATAGAAAATCTCATTCTTGATCACTATGAGAATGACCGCTTTCTCAAGCTAAGATACCACTTTGTTAACAGGTAGGAGACCTACTAGCACTGGAGCCCTAGACTGTTTGAAACATAAAAGGCCGAGTTGCAGTTTACTAAATGGTTTCATATCTACCATTCTCTTTGCCCTTCACACCCACCCCAGGAGGTAAGCAGGCCACTGATGATGATGACCCCTAGCTGGTGAGAATCTAATGTTTGAGAGACTAAATTACTTGCTTAAGGCTCTACTGTTGAGGAGCAGAAATGGGATTCAAACCCACATCATGTGCGACCAAATCCTTTGCCCCTTCAGCAACACCAAGCCTGCTCAGCACACCCAGTGCGCTTCATTACAACATTTGCAACTCCCATTCATTTTGTCAGAAGACAAAGGTAGAAATGCAAACATTTAACTTTCTCTCTCCAACTAGCCGAAATGTCTAAGGCTTGCTAATATTGAATCCCAGGACATCGTGGGTTATAGATAAGAGCCCATAAAAGGAGTCGGACAGGAACTGGGCAGACTGCCAACATTTGCAGAGGGCGATCGGCCCAGTAGGGAGGGCTTCATTACTTTGTTAAACATGAATTCTCCAAGCATGAAGCACACCCATTTTCATATGTAAATATAAAACTACATGTAAAAGTCAACTAAAAATAATCTGTGGATTTTTTTTTTACCATAATTGCGTATTTGCGATATTACAAATAATTGAGAGTTGATATTCAAAGAAAAGCATGTAGGTAAAAAACAACAATATGTAAAACCCAACCCCTATCCTCTGTGTGCTGGTGAAATGGGCAGGGACTTTTAGCAGAAATCTTAAGCAAGTTAGAGCAAATATGAGTTGGTTTTTAGTACCTGTGCCAGCCAAGCTATTTAACAAGGGATCCATCTGGGTCATTTTTCACCTGTCAGGATTCCCAGGGAGGTGTCTCTCTCTTGCTCCTCCTCTTTCAAATGCCAGCTGATTTAGTCACTAGAACGTGCATTTACCTTCCTGCTTTGAGACAGTACAGCGCAGCAGGTTTAACTAAATTGCCAATAAGACCATCTTAAGTTACTGGTACCTCCACCTCCACCCCTTGGGGCACCTCCAGCGGGAGCAGGTGTGACGGGCTTTCAGACCCACAATGCTCTTCGCTACTGTTGCTCTGAACCCTCTGGCAGACACCAGTCAGGAAAGGGCAAGTCAAGGACTTGTCAAGGAACTTGTCTGAACGCGGGATGGGGTCTGGTTGGCAGAGGAAGGCCACCTGATCTCTATCTTTCCAGATGCTGATGTCAAAGACAAGTTCAGCAGATGTGCTCTCACTGACGTGATGCCATTCTCTGATCTCAAAACGAGGAAAAGAATCCCTCTGAATTCTCACCAGATGTGCCTGTGAACCTGTACAGCTGATGGGTGAGTACTATCTTCCTGGACAGTCAAGCAGCATCCTACGACATGCTTTAAAAACACAAGGCAGTGAGAACCGCTGTCAAAGGGTGAAAGAAAGAGAAGAAGCAGTGAGTTGACACAACAAGAGAGCATCCCTTGTCTGAAAACTGTGATCTGTGGCACCCTCCCTCTCGCCGGGGCTTTCTGTCTCTCTGGATTGGTGCAGTGGACGAGGGTGTTGTGCAGAGACCTCTCCTGAACCCCAACCTGGCCCCAAACTGTATCCTTCCTACTCTCCTCTTTTATTTGTAATTCCTCTGAAATTAACTTTATTATTCAAGGGATAGTTAGCCTGTATGGGATTCTAAAACAGTATGGCTTAGCCAGTGCTTCACAACCTCTTTCACATCAGCACACTCAGAACAAATGACAGTATTTGGAAAGCACAGCAAGGGAAATGGATGAGGCTGGTCAAGGGTCCCTGGGACACCCCCTGGGAAGCAGTATCTGAGCACACATCACTTGGAAGCACTGACTTAGATCAGGGAGCTCAAGCCACAGGTACTTGATTATTTTAGGACAGGAAAACACGCAAGACTCACTTTTATGATATTATCAGGGCGCCAGAATGTAGATTCTGGGGTCCAATACTTCCATCCTAGAGCTACTGAATCCAAATTCAAGTAGTCGGGGAGATCTGGGGATTTGAATTTACGCAAGTTCCTCTTTTCATCTTCATGCGGGTTAAGCCTGCAAACCTCTGTGTTTGGTGTCTCCATTCTCATCACCCTTACTTCCTCCCCAGCATGTCTTACTTCTCTCCTGTGTCCACTTCCTGGCTGGGGTGTTTCCTCTGGGGAGCTGGCACTTACACATTAAGATAGTAGAAGACAGAAGAAGGAAAAAAGACTCAGCAGAATTAAACGCAGAACTTGGGTGCTCAGAGGCTGTCGGTACGTTTGAGCTGGACCAGGAAGGACCCCTCACTTTATACACAAGACCCGAGGGCCCTGAAGATCAGAACTCCCACCCCTCCCCCAGCTCTTATTAACCAACAGCTTCACCAGAGGGGTAAAGAAAGAAATGACGCATCCCTGGCATGGCGAAGTGGGAAGGAGAGAGAGGGGTAAAAATACTTCTTCCCACTCAGCTGGTATACGGGAAGAAGAGGACAGGAGAACAGCTGTTTGCTGGCAATCTAAAGGAAAAGGCAAAAAGCGGTTTGGTTCCTTCCTTTGGACTGTGCATTGGCTTTATCACCTAATAGTCAGATTTGTTTACAGGCAAATGGGCTTCCAGATGTCCCTGACCTTTCAGATGTTATAGACACAGCCAAGGGCACCATGGTTAATCTAAGGGAGCAATTCTAAGCACTTTCCTATCTCTCTGGCTATTCATATCCTTTGTAAAAGGAAGGGGTTGGACACCCTAATAAGTAAAATCTAGCACATAAGCGCATAGAGAATGATTAAAAACAGGGATCTGCCGCCCTAGTCTAGCTGGGCGAGGGGGCAGGGGAAAGGCGCCGTTCACACAGAGCAGAAGGGGGAGGAGAAAGCAGAAGAGGGGGCTCAGTCGTGTGCTCTGGGCAGAGACCCTATTCGTGTGAAGGGAGGGATCAGGTGGGCCTAGAGTTACTGCAGAGCTGCAGCTCGGCCACCCGGCAAAGGCGAAAATACAGCAGCCCCTGCTGCAAGCTTGGTGCTGCAGCTGGGGAGCTGGGGCCAGAGCAGCCCTGCATGCAGCGATGCAGCGCTATGCCGACAGCTGCAGCCCGGGATGCCCGCTGCACCGGCACCGCCCTGCTCACATCTGCTGCTCACCGTCAACACCCGTGCAGCTGCGCACGGCGCCGAGTGCCCTCCGGAGCCCCGTGAGCGTGCGCTCCCAGAGTCTAAGCTAGAAGGTGACTTTGACTGCATAGGTGATGCTTCATGAGCCAGGCTATTGAAATCTCTCTCCTCGGGAGGGATATGACCACATGCTGCCTGCATTGCCTCACTCTTCTGTTACCACATCTCTGGTTTTGCCCTCAGCACCTTGGCTGCCGTTACTGTAAGGTTTAACCCAGCCCCACCCAGGACTGCACATGATAACTGCCTTCCACCAATGTTCCCATCAAGGAGGATACCACGATAGCGATTCCTTCCTCTAGAGAATTATCTTTGCGTTTAAGGGTTACCCGATCTGCTGTGTTTGGGGGACTTCCAATATGCCAAGGTCAGGAACTGCTCTGATGTTGTGATTTATACAGTATATGCTAGCAAATGTGCTTTAGTGCTGTGATTGCCATAAAACAGTCCCTCTGTGGATGACACTACCTCTCATGGGAGCCCTCGCCCGATACGAAAATACCAAGATTTTTTTTTTTTTGCATTTGGTTAATTAAAAATCTGCAAATTTACTTCTCTTTTCCTAGCTTTAGTGAGGTAAAATTGACATGTAAAATTGTAAGATAGTTAAAGTGCACCAGTTCGGCAACTTGATATACGTACATATTGTGAAAGGATCCCCCCATTAATTAACACACCCATTACCTCACATATTTACCCCCCCCCCCCCATTTTTTATTTTTGGTGAGAGCATCTAGGTTCTACTGTCTTAGCAAATTTCAGTCACACAGTAGTGTTATCAACTGTGGTCGCCACATTGTACATTATATCCTCAGACTTTATTCATCTTACAACTGAAAGATTTTACTCTTTACAAACCTCTCCCTATTTCCCCCAACCTCAGCCCCTGGCATCCACTTTTCAACTCTCTGCTTCTACAAGTTTTACTTTTTTTTTTTTTAGATTCCACAAATAAGTGGTGCCACTCCATCTTTCTCTGTCTGGCTTATTTCACTTAGCATAATGCCCTCCAGTTTCACCCATGTTGCTGCAAATGATAGGGTTTGCTTCCCTTTTAAAGGCTGAATATTATTCCATTGTATATATATATACACATTTTCTTGATCCATTCATCCATCGGTTGACAGACATTTGGTTGTTTCCATACCTTGGCTATTTAATGCTGCAATGAAAATGGGGGTATAACCATCTCTTCAAGATAATGGTTTCATTTCCTTTAGATACCCAGAAGTGGGATTGCTGGATCATATGGTAGTTCTATGTTTAATTGTCTGAGGCACCTCCATAGTGTTTTCCGTACTGGCTGCACCAGTTTACATTCCCACCAACAGGGGAGGAAGGGTCCCTTTCCTCCACATCTTCACCAGCAAGTCTACTTCTTTTTTTTTTTAATTTTTATCGGAGTAGAGTTGATTTACAATGTTGTGTTAGATTCAAGTGTACAGCAAAGCAAATCAGTTATACATATACATATATCCACTCTTTTCTAGATTCTTTAGATTCCTTCCCATATAGGTCATTCCAGAGTACTGAGTAGAGTTCTCTGTGCTATACAGTAGGTCCTTATTAGTTATCTATTTCTTGTTCATTGTTAAATGCACTGTAAATGAAGGCTTTTGCCATTAAAATGAGACTTGTTTCCATCTAAAGAAAGAGGCGAGAGTGCTTGCAAAACTGAAACATGGCCCGTGGAGCAGAGCAGAGTGGCAGGACTCACTGGCTTGCCCTGTTAGTTGATTCTGCCTCTTGCTCTTCTTTGCGCCCTTATTTCCTCCCATCTTGCCTCTTCTCCTGTCCTTGGCTTTCCCGGTAAAAGTCGTCATCCTCCTCATCACCATCACCATCACCATCACCATCACCATCACCATCACCATCACCATTGACAGCCATAAATACATATTTAATAAAATAGCAATGCATAGCGAGTCTCCTCCGGAAGAGAAACAGGACACGTGAACACAATATACATAGTAATTCAGGTTAGTATGAGCCAATAAGTGGCACACAAGCATATTTATTTTCTAAATTCCAGTCTCCCAGCCCTTTAAGTTGCTGAAAAATACTCAGTAAGCACTCTTGGAACACGGGTACAAATCTTACTGGGTTTGTAGCCTGCGACCTACACTGGTGGGTACAAAATCCACTCGTTTCAACTTTGTGAGCAGACAGGAGCGTTTCCAGAGTTAATTCAATTAGAGGACAGAAAATTGAAAGCATCCAGAACGATTTACCCAACCTCTTCAAGTATGCTCGAGGAATATGTAATTTAAGCATTTCTCGTCTTGAGTTAAAACATATTTAACACTTATAAAATCTTAAAAGTCAAGATTTAAAATGTGTGGCTTTGCTGAACATAGATCAAATTTATAGGCATTGAAGGCCTGCCTGCCATCAATTAATGGTGGCAGAACAGCTAAAGATGTTTTATCAATATCCGTTTGCTACAAAGGAAAAAATCTGTCTACTCAGTTAGCAGAGACACAGAAAATGAAAGTGACGCTGCTGATGCACTTGTTGGAGTTACCCCCACAATCTGGGTTTTGTTTAAATCAAATGGTACGGCTGTAATCAATTTTAGCCCATTTTAAAATGCATGTGTTATGATCAATCAAAACCATTTTTAGTGCTATTTCAGGAAAGAAAATAATTCTGAACATCAGAGAAATTCTTTTATTGGCACCAGAAGCATCACCTCAAACCCATACGATGTAGGACCTAAAGCTCTTATAAAATTATATTTCCTGGGAGTGCCGTGGTGGCCTAGTGGTTAGGATTCCGGGCTTTCACTGCCGGGGCCTGGGTTCAATCCCTGGTTGGGGAACTGAGATCCTGCAAGCTGCACGGCCAAAAAAAAACCCCTTATATTTCCAATTAGGAAATCAATAACCATAACATATAAGTAGTTAAGTCGATCTTGGTCCGAAACTTGCCTTTTTCAATTCACTTAGAAGCCCTGTATGTCATGAGAGGGCTCTAGTGATGTATTTTGTCAAAATGACCTGAAATCATCTCCTTCACTAACACCACCTCACAGATTTAATAAGCAAAATGCATAAAAACCACAATCAGTGACAATGGTCAGAATAGAGTTACTTGTGCTAGTAATTTACTATTTGATTCCTATATAGAGTAGGTCAGTTTTAAAAATAATATTTTAAAGTAGTGTATGATTCCACTGACATGAGGTACTAGACAAATTCATAGAGACAGAAAGTAGAAGGGTGGTTACCAGGGTCTGGGGGCAGGGTAAATGGTGAGGTTTTGTTTTACGAGTATAGTTTCAGTTCAGGGTGATCAACAGTTCTGGAGATGGATGGTGGTGATAGTTGTATAACAGTGTAAATGTATTTAACACCATAGAGCTGTACGCTTAAAAATGGTTAAAATTGTAAATTTTGTTATGTATGTTTTACCACAATAAAAAATAAAACTAAAAAAATTAACATTTTAGCTACCTTATTCTCAAAGCAATAATAAGTAATTGGTGTGAAAGGAAGTTGAATGACGTATTCCTTAAGTGAAAGATGGTACTTAGATTTCCAAAGTATATATCTCCCTTCTATTCAGTAGGGTCTATTTTTTTATAGCAAGGTCAACTTTCTGAGTTTTTTAAAAATTATGAACATTTCAGTGGCAAATCTTTCTGTTATTTTTGCCAGATAGTACACAAGGTGCTTCCTTAGAAATTTATTTGACCTCTACTCCTGCTCTGTTGTCTTACTTGAAAAGATGTCCCTGAAACCAAACATCATACCATTCCACGCCTAAGAGAAGACAGGCGGAGATCTACCTGCAGAATGTAAATGATTATAACGAGAAGCTTTAAAGGAGCTAGAATAGCACTGATCAAGACCTGAAATTATATTGTACCTTTGTTTGTTATTTTCTATCGCCTTCACTGCTCCACACACACAAACAAGAATTTGACTTCTGTTAAGTACTGAGGTTTTGTCTGTAAAGCTCCCTACTACACCCTCAGCACCTTGTGTGGTTCCTGGGACATATTAACTGATTGATAACCATTTGCTTAAAGAATGAATAAATGGAGAAAATTGATGAGAAGTCTGGGAATTTGAAGGTACCAGAATTCTGTCAGAAGATCATATTTCTAGTATTTTTTTGGCACACTGTTAATTTAGTTGCGCAATCTCAGGCACGTCCCCCAACTCTCTGGCAATCTGTATACTTGTTTATGGAAGGAAATCCAAGTTTCTTCCAGCTGCGCTATTCTGTGATCTCATCCTGTCTTCACTAAGACCCTAGAAAGGGCAGCATCGTATCGTAGAAGTGAATTCCCAGAATGGTACAACTCCTCCCTAAAAAAAAAAAAATCTACAAAAACAACAAAAATTAGTAGCAAATATTTATTAGATAATGTAAATTTCAAGACAAAAGTACTAAAAATGGTAAATGATCACTTTACCATAGTCAGGCCAAGGCCCTAAATCAGAAATGAACTTGGCCTGTTAAAGAAACAGGAAAAAGGTCGATGTGAGTTGAATAAAGTTTGTGTGGGTGGGATGGAGGTCAGAAAGGAGGAAAGCAGGCGCCTGATCCTACACGTGTAGGAGTCTGGTTTTATTCTAACATGGGTGTGAAGTCATTTAAGCAGAAAGGAGCATGCTAGACCCTCTCCATCTTTATCTCATCTCTACTTTTCAGTGTTGGTTGGTCTAGTTTTCCCCTGCTAAGACCGCGCTGCTTCCTAGGGAAAAGCCCTGTCATTGGCCAGAGGGCCTTGGCTCTGTAACTTGATGGCTAGTGATGTAGGCATGTCACTTAACCACTGCAAGTCTCAGTGCCTTCACTTTCTCGACAAGGAGATAATACGGGTATCCATTGTGCAGGATTGATTTGAATGTGAAATGAAATCTTCCATGAAAGCTTGGATAAGGAGTGACACAGAGGAGGTACTTTCACAATTAGCTTTAGTATCATAAAAGCTATATCTTAAAACAGCGGTCCCCAACCTTTTTGGCACCAGGGACCGGTTTCGTGGAAGACAGTTTTTTCACGGACGGGGGCGGGGTGGAGGGAGATGGCTCAGGCGGTAATGCAGGCGATGGGGAGCGATGGGGAGCTGCAGATGAAGCTTCACTCGCTCGCCGGCCGCTCACCTCCTGCTGTGAGACCTGGTTCCAAACAGGCTGCGGATCCGGGGGTTGGGGACCCCTGTCTTAAAAGACTGAAAAATACACGTATTAGAACGTAACTGATCTCTGGATAAGGCATGGTTTTCTAAACACACTAACAATAAAGGAAATCACAAAGGAAATATATGCAAATTCCACAGGTGATTTTAACAAAATTTAGAAATACTTTAGGGCTGATATATCCAGTTGTCTACATTTTACACTGTACAATCCCAGGGAACAATGAGCAACAGTACATCTTTATTAAATGATCACATTAAAATAAAATCTCAAATAAGCTGGGTTTAAAAATGAAACAAATATAGTAGCTAATACCATACTGTTTAAAAAGTTCTAGGGAATTCCCTGGCGATACAGTGGTTAGGACTTGGCGATTTCACTGGGGGGCCCTGGTTCGATCCCTGGTTGGGCAGCTAAGATCCCACAGGCCTCTCGGTGCACCCAAATTAAAAAAAAAAAAAAAAAAAAAAAAAGAGTTCTTAAAATAAAAAGGATAAATTTTCCAGCTGTCAAAATGGCAAAGGTAAAATGTTGAAGAAATTGCAGTGAGATGGAGACTCATATTCCGCTGTCAGTGTGAAGTATGAATTGGCTTGCTCCTTCCAAAAAGAAATTTGGCCGAATGTATTAAGACCACTAAAATATGGGTATCCTTAAACATGAGACTGTCCCTTCTAAGAACATCGGAGTTTACCGTACAGAAAGAATCATAGTTATCCACCAAGTCTGATGTATAAAACTATAAATCAGGCTGAAAAATTAGAAACTGCTTGAACAGCCACAACAGCAGATTGATTCAATAAATCATGTTATCTTCATTTGCAAGAATATTCTTTAAAAATACCTAATTGCGTGAGAAATTACACACAATTTAATATTAAGTAAAACAAAGATTTTTTTTTAAACTACGTGCAGCGTGACTCCAGTTGAGAGGCTGAGTGTCAGGAAGCAGACACAGGAGCACGTGATGGTGGGTGGTCCACCGCTGCACCGAGAAGCAGAGAAAACCCACCCACCCAGAGAACTGGCTGAAACACATCTGCGGGGAGAACCAAAGCAGAGCCTTTCTGGGTTACCCCCAGCTCGAGTCTGCTCCTGGGGCCGGGCAACAGCTGTCACCTCTGCTCTAGGAGCCAAGCTGTAGCCTCTTAATGAAGCATCTCTTTGTGGGGAATAGAGAAGGAAGGAAAGAAAGAAGAACAAGAGAGGAAGGGAGGGAGGGACACAAGTGTTCGCGGCAGGTCCTTTCTGAGTGTTAGAATTACAGGGAACTGTTGATTCCCTCTTTTTATATCCATGGCACAGTCTCGGATGATCGCATAGCTTCTTCATTACACCCGCTCAGATCTCTAGGACCCCCTGCTCGGTCAGGAAGTAGTGTGGGACGGGATAGGAAGAACCCTACAGATTAGGACCTGTCAGATCAAACCAGTCAATAAAGTGCCTCTTTAACTCATCCAGTCTCTGCCTGAACGACTCAGGTAGACACTCAGCACTGCGGAGTTCTGTCCTCTCCCAGGGTCCTCTTCACGGGAGCATCAGGATAGCTGATGGGACCTGACGGCCCCTGAGGGTCAGCCGCATAGCCTCTGGGCCTCACCTGTCTTGAGTCCATCTGCCTTTGGAGAGGGGAAGGACCTGGTTCGGCCGTTTGTCTCGAGTCGGGACGTCTCTGAGCGCTGAGCTTCTTAGGTGTGACCGCAGGTCTTGCCCCCTTCGGGCCCTCCAGCAGCTTCTCGGTTTTCTAAAGGATCCCATCAAACCACCGCCCCCTGGACAGACTGCTCCACCATGGTCTGTCCGAAGGTTCCCAGAGTTTTGTCAAAGCTGGGAGAGGAGTCACTTTACCTCTCTAGACCCCAACACCCTCAGCTCTTAAATTACTAATTGAACAAGTTTGAAAAAATGGCCCCTGAGTCCATGTTGGTGTCCAGCTCAGTGACATCAAGATTTTCAGAACAGAGGAGAACTTCTTTCTCCATGGACCACCTTGCTCTTCCATTTACCCCCTTACTGGCATTTCCAAACAACCTCCTAAAAATGCACTTCATCATTCTGGCCAGGGGCTTGCTGCCTAGGCCAGCTCTGTCTGAAACAGGCGTCATTCTGTGATTTGACTTTAATCTGATAGAATTCTCTTAGGTCTGGCACAGGGCCTGGGCTAATTAAAAACATTCTCTTTTGCCTTACTCATCACTATCCCATGGAGATATTTCTCTTAGGGGCTTCATATAAAGAAATGCTTAATTGAAGGCAGGATTTAAGAGTTTCTGGGTCCTCTGGCCACACTAATAACATTTACTTTTACTGCGTTCATTAATGAATGGTCCTCCAGCCACCAGTGTGGAGAGAACAGAGTGTTGAGGATGCAGGTGTTGGCACCACTGGCCCCTCACAAGCTAAGCGAGGGCTCATCCATTTGAGCTGATATCCCCCCTCTGCCCCCCACACAAGCTGTGTGACCTTGGGGAAGTAACTCAGCCTCTCTTGGCCACCATTTCCTCATCTGTAAAATGAGGTCAGTGAACTAGAGGATCTCTACCATCCTTTCTGTTTAGAAACCTGTAATCCTTCTCGTTTTTATAAGTGAAGCCAAGCTGGACCTAGGCCCTGGGGAGCTATTAAAGAACAGAGCAGGTGCTGGACGCTGGGAGAAGAGATAGGATTTCACAAAAAGAAAAAGCCGTCTGCCAAGGAACAATGCCAGGGCTGCATTTGTGAAATTTTACTCTCCACTCCAGAGGTCTGTGCTTGGTTGGATTTCTGGGTCCCAGAGGGATGTCTGAGCAAGTGGCAGATGGGGGGGGGGGGACATCGCGCCTCCCACAGGCCACATCTCAGAAGGAGGTCTTCTACCCGCTCTCACTTGGGACCCCACGGTGCTCAGGCTGAACACACCCAGCCCTAATTGCCTGCTGTCGCCACGTCGACTGCCTTCCTGTAAACACTCCTCACGCAGACTTCGCAGCTCTCTCTCACCCTTTCTCCCTCAGGCTTGAGGACTGTCCCTTCCCCGCTCTCGTGCCCTTGGCGGACATGCTGTTCTCTCCCTGCCCTTGGCCCTGGCAGCCCGTTGCCTCATGTCAACGCTGGGTCAGCACAGCCGAGATGAACGGAGGGGAGCTTGGCTCAGGTACCGGGATTTATGGCACAGCCAACTCACTACCAACCGGTTTTGCTTCCTCACTGACCATGGAAAGTGGTCCAGCAGCCTCACAGAAGATCCTGACATCAATAGCACGTCTCAGCAGATTGGACCCCAGCCTCTGATTTCACTGGTCGGAAACCTGACTGCTGGGAGTGCCAGGCCCGGCTGACCACGTGCCAGAGGGCACATCGCTATGTTGACAGGGCTTCTGGCTCGGAGGCTGGACTGTAAACAAAGAAGGAAAGTCTCAAAAGACCCTGGCCCCGATGGTCTTCATTCCTAGCCACAAGAAGTGGCTGGTACATTCTGTTTCAGCTTCAGGACACAGAATGTGCCAGAGAACAAGGCATTCATATATTAACCTTCAAGTCAAATCATCTGATATTTGTGGGTTCCGACATCCTTACAAATGCAGGCTCTCTCTGGACACCGCTGGTAGAGATCAGCCTGGGAAGAGGAATTGTGCATAGACAAACCAAAAACTCTCCTTTCCCCCCACCCTCCTCCTCTCTACTTTCTAGAAAATCTTGCCCTCAAAATTTATAATTGCTTCTGTTCATTGAAAGACATGTTCAGAAGCTTTGAGAAAATAAAATGGTGAGTTTTGCTAAATTTGAATAAAACAAAAACTACAAAGTGTGTCCGCTCAAGTTCCATTTTCTTGAGCTTTAATCATAGTTATTGATAATAACACAGAACTAGGTATATGCATCTGTGATTTGAAATTCTTGCCTCTTGAGACCATTAAAAAAGAAGGCAGAGGGCATTTCCGTGCAGCTCTGCTGGGCTTCTGTTGGAATCCTCTACCTGTGGGTCGTTTCTCTGTTCAGTTTGGGGGCTGCCACAGATGCTCCAGCAACTGGAACATTTTTGTGTTCTGCTCACGTGCTTGGATTTTAACCTTTGAAACCTTTACTCTACAATCTAAACAGTAATTGCTTATGGGACAGTCGAGTCATTGAGATGCTCTTTCCACAAATTCTTTTAGTGCTTCCCTCTACCCAGCTCCCTAGACTTTCTATTTAAGTGGCTACCAGATCCACCTATCAGCTGCAATTAGACTGGTCATTTTAAAAACAGCACTCGGCTTACTCCGTTTAGGGTAACAATGATTATTCTGAAGTGGCCTAGAATTGCGTGTCCCATGCAGAGAAAACCACCTGCTCCTTAGAGATCTAGGGTGGAAGAGAACCACAGCAGCTATTCTGTCGGCTCTGATTTTTTTTTTAAAGACCTAACTATAAAAACTAGCAAAAATTGCACCATTTATGCTGAAGTCTGTGAGCTCCGAACACCCCTATTTTCCTGCTGAGACCCACGTCTGCTAAGCTGGTAAAGACTCGGGCAGTATCACAAGGGTTAAAAGTTTACATCCAACGCCAGAGACCAGGGACTGATCCCTGGCTTGTCCTTGTCTACCTGTGTGATTTGGGGCAAGTATGTATACTTCTAAGCTTCAGCTTTCTCATCTGAAAAAACTGAGGATAATCAAAGTATCCAATACGTAGGGTGGTTGTGAGGATTAAATGAGATGGTGTGTATAAAGTGACAGAAACTTTTAATGTATATGCCCCATCTTGTTCGACTCTCCCTGGCTTAGGGGGACTGAAGATACATTTCTAGTTGTCCACAACTTGAGAACAGGGTCATGTGTCTACATGCTGCATACCCTGAACTCCTAGCCCCAAATCTAGCATATAAAAAGTCCCTGCAAATATAAACAATTATTATTCATCAGAAATGTGTTGAGGATACCACTTCCCACCTGATTCTCATTGATTTCTGTTTGTGAAGGTTATGCCTATGGCCCTGAGGGCTCAGACACTGCCTTGCTACTCTGGGGAAGAGTGAAAGGCTGTCCTCTCCACTGCGGGAGCGGGGGCAGCCTACAGTGAGCAGTCAGTATGGCCTGTCACTGACGGGAAAGAGTTCTTCCTAAAATGCCAGGATCCCTGAACTCCACCCACGCACTCCGATCCTGCGTGGGAGTGCCAGGGAGGCACACTCTCCCTCCTGCTGGAGCAGCTGAAAGAGAGCAAAGCTCCACTGTGCTTTGGGCCCCCGCCTGCCTGGACTCAGATAAAAGGCATGTCCACGCTCTATCGATACAGGTGGGCCCAGCAGGGATAATTCACCTCTTCCTCTGGAGTAATTATCTACAGTTAACTTATGCACAGACCCAGGGACCCTGAGCCACGCTGACACTCCAGCAGCAAGGGCAGGGCACAGGATGACAGGGCTAGTCAGACCAGGCCCTGTGCCTCCAGCCAGAATGCCCACACTGTCCAGCCAACCAGAGACGGGATCCAGACACCCTGGTTCCCCACTCCCTGGCTGAAAGAGACTTCTGCACTAGGGTCAATAATGCCCCGGTGCCGGGGGCCTGGGGTGAGATCCTGGACTGAGGCCACCGGGGAACTGGTTCAGGTAATAGGACGCTGAGCGGGCCTTTTCCTGTCGCCTCAGATGGGTGGCTGGTGCACAAAACTAAAGCAAAGGGGTGTCACCTGCCCCCCATTCTCACGGAAGTTATACGTAACTGGGGGCTAGACACCCCTGCCTGGCTTACTGAGAAGCAAGCCATCAGCTCTGCTATCCATCCAACTGCTACCCCTTTCCTCTCCCCTTCCTGAGTTGGGTACGCAGCGAAGAAAAGAGTATCACTTACCCCCAGCGCAGGACTCATACTTCCAGCCATTTCCTCTCTCTCTCTTTGGGGGAATCTTCTCAAAAAGAAAGGGAGAGAAAGTCTCCAAGAAAACCAAACCAAGCACTGGGTGTGCAGAGAGAAGGGGCTGGCATCTCGTTCCGCGGGTGGATGTCAGCCACGCGTAGCCCTGGGCGACAGACTGCTCCGCCGGCCACGCAAAGAACGGAGCGAGGGCGGGGCCAGGGTGGAGGGGGGATGGGCGTGTTTTACCCAGGTTGGATGGATGGACCCCGTGGATGAAGCAGGCCCTTCCCCTAGCCAAGGGGACAGGCTGCCAGGAGAGGAGACCCCGGCTATGAGAGACTGGGGCTCCTCAGCCGGGAGGGGCAGCGCTGGTGGCAGCCTTGGAAGAGGTCTGGTTCTGGGAGAAGGGAAAGAGATCAGCCTTAAGCCAGAACTGAGTCTGGAGTTTTAAACTAGACTATACCAACCTAGATTTTTAAATAACTGAAAGTTGTAAAAAGCTATGGGTTCTTTCTGAGACTTCATGAAGAAATGAGAAATGGTTGATGGAGAACGGCCGACAGAAACGATGGGGAGAAAAATAAGAAAATAAGTCCTTTCCATGTTTGTCCCCCGCAAAATCTCATACATGTAAATGACAGCTATCTACCAGTCCTGAGTACCTCACAATGCAAACTGATTCAGAATATGTAGACATATTCTGTAAATTCTCATTTAGCCTTTTGAAATATAAAATGACAAACTCTAATTTGTCTAATTTGCATAATTTGTCTGGTAGATATACTAATATCTCCTATTTCCTAATTTTTTCACTTAGCAGAAAGAGAGAAAAATGTCCATAATTCCCTCTTTAGTGATTTCCTTATAAAGGTTCAAACCTTTATATGTTCAAATGCCTGCTAAGAAGTTGTTTGATTAATTAATTAATATTATTTGATTAATAAGCAATGGTTTATTAATCAAAGATATTAAACAATTACTATCTTCTTCAGACATGCCAAAAAATAACCAACGTATTTTACCCTCTGTTAAAGCTTTATGTGGTTATATAATTTTTATATATTATTTTACTTTCCAAAGATTCTAGGAAGCCAAGACTAAAAATGAAAGAAATCCCCAAAATTAAGCAAAGAGCTAAAGAGATGATCAAATGTGGTTTATTTTAATGCAACCTCTCAATAAATAATATAATTCATGCTGTTATGCTTTGCTCAAGAGGCCCCACTTATCATAGGGGGAGATGTGAAAATATTGCCAGATAGTTGCCATAGTAACTGCTATGTTTTTGATGTTGGGTCAGAAAGTCCAGGGCTAAGGATAGCCAAAGATTGATATTGGGGTTTGGGGAGGCTCTCACTAAGAAAGTTTCTAGATCCATGGATATTCACACATTAAAGAGACTACGGATTACATCATGGTGGCGTCCAAAAACCAACCCAATACTGCAGATCTGGGTTGCAGCTACCATTTAGTAGACTTTCTATGGGGAATGAATCTTTCAAATGAAGGAAACTAGTCTGGGAAAATGTGAGGGTTAAATAAGACTTCTTTTTGACCCAAGCTTCTCATTCTTAAAAGGTCCAAAAGCTTTCCATATCCACAAGAGTCCCAAATGTGACTGACCCTAATAATAGACAGACCTCTTCCATATAGATGCCTGGAGGTCCCCAATGCAAACTATACTTTTAAAATTATCCTAAAACTTTTTTCAGGGCTCCTTCTTTGGCTGCTCCGTTGACCACAAGGATCGAAAGCATCTAATGTTACGGCAGCAAAAGACATGCAGGAGGTCACTATGACTGCCTCTCCCATATCTGCCCTCGCACACACCCATTCCTGTGTTGTGAGCTGTGGTAAGGTTTGAGTGAAGTGGGCCTGCCCTCATTTCTAGGTATGGGTCCCTACTGGTCTAAGCCAGGTTCTCAAACCTTAGTGTGCACGAGTGTCGGCACCTAGAGAGCTTGTGCAAACAGTGTGCCTTCCCAGTTTCGGATTCAGTTGTCTGGAGTGGGGCCTGAGAATCTGTATTTCCAGCGAGTTTTCAGGTGATCTGGATGCTACCCGGTTTCCTGTCACTTGCCTCCACTGCACTTTAAATAGTACAATAGGTGAATTCCAAAAGCGTGCGTTACACTCAAGAGATGAAAACTTTCTGTGTGCCAAGGGGGTAGGGGAGTTATGGGGGTCGATTTACTTTAGAGCAGTGGGTCTCAACATTGACCACCTGGGGCTCTCTAAAAAAAAAGGAAAAACTGAGAGCCAGCCCCTACTCTCAAGAGATTCTAATTTCATTGTTCTGGGGAGGCCTGGGCATCAGTATTTTTCAAACTCCCCCAGAGATTCTAATGCCCTTTTTAGTGGAAGCAAGGGACCCAGTGGACTCTAACATGGGACCTGGTCCAGCTGGCCCTATAGATTCAAATAGCTTTTAGGGAAGATAGCTTTTCCGGGTCCTGGATCTCCAGGTAAACGGCATTGTCCAGTTTTGCGTACTAAGCCACGTGGCTAATTCTGCTCAACCCAAGTAGAAGGTCTGAGTAGATGAACAGGAAAAAGAGAAGGTAAACAAAAATAGCAAATTACAAAGTACACAATTAAGATTAATTTAAATAGTAGTGATGATATTTGCCTTACAATACACTTTGAACTTGGATACTTATAGCTAATACTTAAGCAATACTTACTGTATTCCAGAGACTATCCTATGCTTTAACCTATTACCTAAAGGATTCCTCCTAATAACTTCTAAGGAGGATGCTGTCTTTCTCATGATCATTTTCCAGATGAGATTATTGAAGCTTAGAGAGGTTAGTCACAGGCCCAAGGCCACACAGCCAGGGAGTGGAGGGCTGGGATCCAGACCTAGATGGTCTGTGTGATCAACCACTGTGCTAGATGCTGCCCATCTGCTAATATTGACATTTGGAATACTTAACTTATTCACCCAAAAAAGCAAAGCAGAAACTGGCTACATGGTAGTCCCTGTCCGGGGTTAGCACACAGTCTTTGAGAACTTCATCTGTCACTGACCCCCCCTTTAGTTTATTCCTGTTAGAGAGCTTCCCAGATCTTAGAGAAGGATGTAAACATCGGATAAGAGGACCCAAACGTGCCTGGCACCACACAAATGCTCAACCGCTCAGCTGTGCGTTGAATCCCGGGTTTTGCTTCAAGGGGCATGGTGTCACGGGGCCTTCATTTCAGACTCTAGTGGCTTAAATCCCACCGTTCTGCCTTGGGCAAGTTCCTTTGTCTCTGAGCCTCTGTTTCTCTACCTAGAAAGTGAACTAACAATGGGATTTAGTAATTAGACTTATTATGGGGAATAAATGAGAACACAGGTGGGTGCTCCACATGAGGTAAGAACCAGCATGGTGAGTGTAAACCTCACCCCAGGACACATGCTGTTCCTTCTCTGGTTTACAGTCCACCTTGAACACACATGGGCTTGAACTGGGCTGGTCCTCTCATATGCAGAATTTTTTTCAATAGTAAATACCGAACTATACCATCCGAGTTTGGTTGAATCCGCAGATGCAGAACCGCAGATACAGGGACCGACTCTGGGACTTGAGCATCCGCGGATTTTGGTAACCATGGCGGGTCCTAGAACCAATCCCCTGTGGATACCAAGGGATGACTGTATTTCTGTTGACAATGTCTTGCATAGGAAAAAAAATACTTAATAGGGCTTCCCTGGTGGCGCAGTGGTTGGGAGCCCGCCTGCCAATGCGGGGGACACGGGTTCGAGCCCTGGTCCAGGAAGATCCCACACACCTCGGAGCGACTAAGCCCGTGCGCCACAACTACTGAGATTGCGCTCTAGAGCCTGCGAGCCACAACTACTGAGCCCGCATGCCACAACTACTGAAGCCCGCGCGCCTAGAGCCTGTGCTCTGCACGCAACAGGAGAAGCCACTGCAATAAGAGGCCTGCACAACGCAGCGAGGAGTGGCCCCCGCTTGCCGCAACTAGAGAAAACCCCGCGCTCAGCAACGAAGACCCAATGTAGCCAAAATAAATAAATAAATTTAAAAAAAAACTTAATAAATATTTTTGAATAAATTAATGAGTGAGTGGATAAGACAAACCACTTCACTGTTGGTTTTAACTCACTCATTGAAATTCAGGGAAACCAGAAACAGCTGTTTCTCAGAAAAGGCACTTCTCTTTGGAACTAAACACAGAATCCCACAGACCTCAATTTGTCAGGGTACCAGTTTTTTATCTTCCCACCACTTCTGGTATTCGATTTCTGTGTATTTTCTTTCCAAACAGGAAACACCTCTTCAAACAGGATTTCTCTGTCTTGATTCTTCCTGTCTCATTAGTCTAGTCACTGTCTTAGCACGGGTTGGACAACAGCCTTGGTTGGCCAAGCATTTCACAGTTTTAGTACCAACAGTCCTGTGTTCAAGGAAACCTCTCTCACATCACCCTCCTTGGCACCCAGATATCTTTTTGAACTGTAAAATCTTAACATTTGGGTACCACGCATTGTAATATAAAATGTCTCAAAATAACTCATTCCTCTGCACCCGACCTTTGTCAAAGAACAACATATGCCTTCCCTCTCAGTGTCTTGTTTTGGATACGATCACAACGGGAAAAAGGTAAACACGAGAATGAATGTGTCATATTTATGGAAAATAAACACTAATTTTTTGGCAAAAGCCAAAACAGGAATTAATATAAAAAGAAAGACTCACGTCCCTTCAAGATGTTTTTCTTTAAGTTGGATTATTTAAACAGAAGGGAATGTGAGAAAATGCTTATCATGAAGCAAAGAGCAGCGAGTTCTCATGAAAATGTAATGGTGCGGTTTCAGCTCAGGGTACATCCAAGGTTTGCTGGAAATGCGATTATACAGTTTGCCAGAATCAGATTTTACAGCTGTGGGCCTGATGGGAAAGATTGTAAAATCGCTCACCCAAGAAAGGAATAGCATTTCTCACTGAATCCTTAAAGGGCTCGTTCCTCACATCCAAGTGGACTTCATTGTTAGTGAGAATTCATTCAATATGGCACTGGTTGTCTAGGATAGAATCTTGTTTTATACGGCAGTCTGCCTGGAAGTTCATCTATCAGTGTACATCTGTCCAGCTCCGGACACACGTGGATGTCATGGGCCTACTGGTAACACTTCGTTTTGTAGTATGCCTTTCAACTACTATCAGAACTTATTTATTAGAACCAGGTGTTGCTGTAATATTGAACTGCTTCTGAAAAGCTAAATTTAACATGGGAGCTGAGCAAGGAAAAACAAGTTTTCATAACATGACAGGTGTTCTTCATGTACGGTATCTGCCCCCCTCATCCGCGGGCAATACATTCCAAGACTCCAGGGGATGCCTGAAACCGTGGATGGTACCAAACCCTAAATATACCATGTTGTTCCCTGTAGATAATACCTATGATAAAGTTTAGTTTATAACATAGGCAGAGTAAGAGAATATCCAAATTGCCAGCATCACTACTCTTACACTTTGGGGCCAATGTTAAGTAAAATAAGGGTTACATGAACACAAGCACTGCCACACCGTGTCAGTCAATCTTACTGGCTACTAAGTGACTAAAGGAGAGGAATCGCTGGGCAAAGCAATGATTCACGTCCCAGGCAGAACTGAGCGAGATTTCATCACGCTAATCAGGACAGCGCACAATTTAAAACTTATAAATTGTTTATTTCTGGAATTCATGCAATATTTTTAGGCCATGGATGACCCAAAGTAACTGAAACCATGGAAAGCAAAACCACAGATAAGGGGGGACTCCTGTAATTCTAAAAGTCCAGATCATCAGAAAGGAACCCTCATTATGGAGAACAGTATGGAGGCTCCTTTAAAAACTAAAAATAGAGCTACCATATGACCCAGCAATCCCAGTCCTGGGCATATACCCAGAGAAAACCATAATTCGAAAGGCTGCATGCACCCTGCTCTTCACTGCAGCACTATTTACAATAGCCAGGACATGGAAGCAACCTAAATGTCCATCAACAGAGGAATGGATAAAGAAGCTGTGGTACATATATACAATGGAATATTACTCGGCCATAAAAAGAAACAAAATAATGCCATTTGCAGCAGCATGGATGCAACTAGAGATTGTCATACAGAGTGAAGTAAGTCAGAAAGAGAAAGAAAAATATAATATCACTCATACATAGAATCTAGAAAAATGGTGAACTTATTTGCAAAGCAGAAATGGATGTAGAAAACAAACCTATGGCTACCAAGGGGGGAAGGGAGGATGGGATGAATTGGGAGATTGGGATTGACATATATACAATACTATATACAAAACAGATAACTAATGAGAACCTACTGTATGGCACAGGGAACTCTACTCAACGCTCTGTGGTGACCTAAATGGGAAGGAAATCCAAAAAAGAGTGGATATATGTATATGTATAACTGATTCACTTTGCTGTGCAGCAGAAACTAACTCAACATTGTAAAGCAACTATACTCCAATAAAAATTAATCAAAAAAAAAGGAACTCTCATTCATTCTAAATACTTTCCAAAGAGAAACGCATTACCTCAGCTGTGCCATCTTTAGGCCACAGTACCTTCTGATGTCCTCACTAGATGGACATTAATTCTCATTTTCTGACACCAGACCAACGATTGCAAATAGAACCAGTTACCCTCCCCCCATATCCCCCCCAATTTGAGCCTCCTCCCTCCCCAGGTCCAGCGTTTAAATGAGAAGACGCCACAGTATGGCCTGCATGATTGCCAGTGAAGAGGAGATGATTTTGATCTAAAAAGTCCACATGAAGAAGACTCCAAAATTATTCTTCACTCTAAATTTTACTGATTTTAAGGGCAAACTGAGTTCTGCCTCAAATCCTGTTGCGAGAAGACCTCAAGATGCATGCGAAAGTGGAGAATTTGATATTTCTTCACCCATTCACTCTGATCAGGTTAAAACAACACCAGCTATGTACAAAAATAAAGTGCTGCATGTGAAAAATATCTTCCAGTTTTAAGGGCCAAGGCTCAAGTTGAAAAGCTTCAATGATCTTAAGGGTCTGGACATTTTGTTTTAATTTTAAAAATAAAACATTTTGAGTGTCTTATATGTTCCAAGCCAAGAATGCAGTCACTCTTCAAAAACACAACTTCTAATAATACCATTGAACAATAAATTGTGGGCTGATTTTCCTTTTAAAAGTAACATCTATTCTTCACTAATTGATTTATCCATCTTGAAAAGAGCCACTAGGTTTTTAAAAAATTATTTGACCAGCTTTTTCTTTTTTTTTTTTTTTTAATTAATTAATTTATTTATTTATTTATGGCCGTGTTGGGTCTTCGTTTCTGTGCGAGGGCTTTCTCCAGTTGCGGCCAGCGGGGGCCACTCTTCATCGCGGTGCGCGGGCCTCTTCACCATCGCGGCCTCTCTTGTTGCGGAGCACAGGCTCCAGACGCGCAGGCTCAGCAATTGTGGCTCACGGGCCCAGTCGCTCCGCGGCACGTGGGATCCTCCCAGACCAGGGCTCGAACCCGTGTCCCCCGCATCGGCAGGCAGACTCTCAACCACTGCGCCACCAGGGAAGCCCTTGACCAGCTTTTTCTTTTTCATTTCTGGAACATATTAATCTTACTTCAGTAAGCATCTCTGCTCCAGTGCAACACTTCTGAAGCCAAAACAAACCTAGAGATTATCTTCACTGTAGTCAAAGTTAGTAGTTGTCACCCATGTATCTCAAATTGGAAATTCATAATTCTCCTTATTGAAAAGCTTACAGGAAATGTCTTGAGAACTAAGCAAAGATGGCCTTTTAGGGATAATATTAGAAACCCAATGGTTACACCATCTCTCATGGTATAATTGGAAATAGTGGACATGACTTTTTCCTGTGCATTACATTTAACAATTTCTACCCAAGAGGAAGCACTACCAGGACAGGCAAATGCATCCTGGGGATTAATGACAGCCCAGGGGTTGCCAAGGGACTGAGTTGATGACAAAATTCCATTAATTCCAACTAGTCATTTTGCCCTAGGATGTGCTGTCCAGCTAAGTAGCTCTGACTATTTGTAGCGCGTGCAAATAGCCTGAAATACAAAAATACACACACTGACTTACAAAATACATTCCCCTCCAGCCAAAATAGGATTTTTTTTTTTCTTCTGGTTCAGGTTTCATCCTAGTGGTTCAATACCTGTGAAACTGTAAAGGGAACTGTGATATGAATTTAGAAGAATCCCTTCAGAGTTGAAACTGCCTTACCAGGATTTGAGAATCCAGTGGAAAAATCTCGCTTTCAAATCCCAACATGTTCAGCACATTGGAATAAGACTGCCAAAGATTTCACTTACCAATAACAATGCGTGATATTTTTTAATTCGTTTCTCAGGATTTGACAAGTATAAATGATTGTCGATCATAGTTGATAGCCACTAGGCATGAAGGTTTTATGTTCCTTTTTTTAAGCTTCTGTTTTCAAAACTATAAAATTACTCTGGTAAAACACAAATATGTATTTCTCCCAAAGTTATAGATGAGAATTCACAGGGCATTTACAGAGGATTAGAAAGCAAATGTCCTGCAGTCTGGTTAAGGACCATCTCCTCCCATCTCCCCGTGCCCTCACCCCATCCCGTGACCCCACTGAACATGAATTAACCACATCGAGAGAGGTGCTGTGTTTACTTGTTCATATCTCCCACCTACAAAGACTGTGAGCTCCTGAGCTCAGCCGCTGTCTCTTGTTTGTTTGTATACCATCTAGTGCCCAGCCCATGGCCTGGCAAGTAATAGGTGCTTAATTAAAGCACTGAACCATGAGGCTAATATAGTCAACCACATTCTAACAGAGAAGCTAAATGGTGACTTGAGGCATAATTTTGCTCCAAAATGCAGTACTCGCAGCATTTATATATATATTTTTAAATTTATTTATTTATGGCTGTGTTGGGTCTTCGTTTCTGTGCGAGGGCTTTCTCTAGTTGCGGCGAGCGGGGGCCACTCTTCATCGCGGTGCGCTGGCCTCTCACTGTCGCGGCCTCTCTTGTTGCAGAGCACAGGCTCCAGACCTGCAGGCTCAGTAATTGTGGCTCACGGGCCCAGTTGCTCCGCGGCATGTGGGATCTTCCCAGACCAGGGCTCAAACCCGTGTCCCCTGCATTGGCAGGCAGATTCTCAACCACTGCGCCACCAGGGAAGCCCTTGTATTTTAGAAGAGGAAATGTACTTGAGCATTTCTTGCAGGCTACTTCCTTCCACCATTTGGTGTTACTTTTCTCCCTTCAACACCAAATAGTCTGCACTATTGATACTGTGTATAAAATAGATAACTCATGAGAACCTACTGTAGAGCACAGGGAACTCTACTCGATGCTCCGTGGTGACCCACGTGAAAAGGAAATCCAAAAAAGAGGGGAGATATGTATATGTATAGCTGAGTCATTTTGCTGTACAGTAGAAACTAACACAATATTGTAAAGCAACTATACTCCAACAAAATTTTTTTAAAAAAACTCAACCAGTCTGTTAGGAAATAAAAAGGGGGGCAAATGGCATTGTAGCCCCCTTCATTTGGTCCCTGCCCTGACTTTCTTGTGATTCATGGGGCATACATACCGTGGTGAACTAGAAACATCTGAAACCCCAACTCTCTAATCTGTAAATATGAGGGACTTTCTGTAAATCAAGATCAAATCCACCTACACTGATGAGATGCTATTTAACACAACACTTGGAAAAGGGAAAGAAAATAGTAGAAAAGCCTCAGAAAAGATAATGAAAAACTCTAGAGGAGCTGAGATTTCAAGAACTTGAGATTAATTAGGATAGTATTTTAGAAAAGAGAAGGTGGGAAAATCTAGATCCGGACAAGTGATGAGCAGACATTTTTGCGTGATGGACAATTAAGGAAGGTTAAAGATGCTTAAATCTGTGCTTTTGTTTTGAGTTAAAACATATTTAGAATAGCCTGGAGGTGGAAGGTACATGTTCCTAAGGATTGTGTCCTGACATCATAGAAGAATGCCAATGAAAAACTTGCCCTAATGTCATAGTCAGGACCTGGATGCTAGAATGCCAGCACCCAAGCCAGGGCCTATGTCAGGGCAGAGGCTGCCTCCTTTGTGCACGTCCCAGTAGAGACAGAAAACTGGATTCAAATCCTTATTACGTCTACAATATTTGTCAGACTCCCTTGGGTAAAATACTATTTCTAAACGTCCATCTTGCAATCCTGTTTTGAGGGGTGATAAAATCAATGTGGTTTCCCCATCTTGAGCCCCACAAATCAGCCTCTCTTCTCTATTTAAGTACATTAATGTTAGAGTGTTTGTGGTCCAGAGCCCAGCTCCTAAGGCAGCGTCGCTGTCTTTGTGGGGAAGCTGTAAGATGGATGCTAGCACGGTCTGCTAAATTCCATCCTCCAAGTAGACCAGAGGGTGAAAGGGCCAGGCAGGTATGTTTAGAGAGCAGACTGGCTTCCAGCGCACGTTTGTGGCCAGCAAGGCAAAGGCTCTTGGGGGGGATCTTCCAAGCTAGTCTTAAGGATTCTAGACTCTCAGTCATATTCCCTTGACACCCAGTTTTTGTCGTGTGACCATGAGATCCTAATGAATTTGAAGAGTAAGGAGCCAGTGCTAACATTTCATCTATTGCCCTGTGAGACAAGCCAGTATACCCTCCAGTTAGGGGTGCTGTTCATTAGCAGGACTCTAGATTCAGCATGATGGTAAAGGAACATCAAGCCCCAGGGCAGGCCTACCAAGGAGAAAGTAAAGGCCAAGAGGATGTTTTCTATGTCCCCCAAATCCTCCTGTGCTGGAATCTGACTCACAAACTCGGATTGAGTGCCCACTGCCCAGTTTACATGTTCATGCACCTGGGAAGGACCCAAGAAGTGGAGTGAACAGGGTTTGGGGTGACTCAGGGGCAGGAGGAGAGCGGGATCTGTTGACCCCAGGTCAGCTACCTGGGTAGAAACAGCACTCACATTCCTCTCCCCAATGGCACAGCCATGGGAGCTAGTTCCTTCCCCAGGTCAGCCTCGATTTCCCTTGACAAAGTCATAACTGTCATTCTGAAGGCGTGTACAATTTTTTAAAGTTGGAGGACAACTGAGCTCTCTCATTGTCAATTGAATTCCACCTCTCTTAGCAGTGACTTGGAAACTTACTTGGAAACTTTTAAGTAAGTGAGTAGGATGGCACTCAGAAACACACACATACACAAGCACTTTCAATTTCAGTGCTATGAGTTCAACATCATTGAAAAAAAGGTGGGGATATGAGGTTTCAAAACCTCTTCTGGCTAGGATCCTGTAGGTAAATGAGAAGTCAAGCGATTCTTCTCCATAATCACAGTTTTTTTTAAAAAAAAGACCTTGACTAAACTTTACCTTTGATCATTGGTAAACAAGCTAGCTCATGAGGCTGGCCCAATATAAGGAGTTTTAACTCATAGACTGTCAAGTTCAGGTACACAGTGTGACTTTGGTACAATTTTTCACCTCTTCAGCTGTTTTTAATGTCTGTTCCCACTGATCTGTGTGCCACACAGCCTTGCTACAGCAAAAGTTTTGATGCTACTATTTTTATATAGCCAATTTAAAGTGACTGCTAGGATATTTAATGCAGTCTAAAAACAAACTTCTAAACTTTAAGGTTTTTTTTTTTAAACTATGTCCTTTGAATACCTGACTTCTGTACCCAAACCTTATCCCATTTCTCCATCTCATCTTGGACCACAAAGCTTCAAGAGGTAAGAGATGGGGCACATTTCTTAGGAAAAAAAAAAAAAAAAAAGCATCTTGTAAAAGCTGAATATTTACTTTACGTCACACAATAGGAAACATGGTCAAAACATTTCGAGTGTGAAAATGGCTCTGTGGGCCTAGATACTCAATTTTACAGCATTCACAAGTAAAAGAAGGATTCAAAGACTGAACCATCATTAACATACTTGTCAAACTGCTGCATTAACCAGAAAGCCAGTTAACTAATTCACAGTGGGCAGTAAAGCTGAGAAGTGGGCTGGGATTCTCATGAGGTCTGGTTAGTGAATTCTTTCCCCATTATAATAGCTGCAAGGGAGGTCAAATTATAGCCAGAAAGTTACTCCAGGAGTTGGAAATCAGGGTGCAAAGAGTTGGACGGATATATTAGTTTTCCAACTCTGCCGTAACAAAATGCCACAGACTAGTTGGCTTAAATAACAGGAATTTATCTTCTCACAGTACTGGAGGCTAGAAGTCCAAGGTCACGGTGTCAGCACGGTGGTTTCTTCTGAGGCCTTTCTCCTTAGCTTGTGGGTGGCCATATTCCCCCTGTGTCCTCACATGGTTTTCCCTCTATATGTCTGTGTCCAAATCTCCTCTTCTTATAAGGACACCAGTTAGACTGGAATAGGGTCCACCCATACAACTTCATTGTACCTTAATTACCTCTTTAAAGACCTTATCTCCAATTACAGTTCCATTCTGAGGTCGTGGGAGTTAGGGCTTCACCACATGAATTTTGGAGGGACACAATTCAACCCCTACCAATGGATGACTTCAAGGCCAGTTCACCAACATTTTCATAGCTTGGTACACCCATCCTCATTGCAAGGTGAGCCCACCACGCAGATGTGCAGTTGTGGGGTCTCTTCAGGGCACTCTGCCCGACAGCACTGGAAACACCAGTTCTTGGCCCACGGGATCCCCATTCGAGTTCAGTGATGACAGTCCCACCAGTGTTGCAATTCTCCTTCAGAGTATCATTCAAGCGATTAGATCTAACCTTCCTGGGTTGCATTTTTATTTCAATCTTGCCTCTCTCAACTGGCAGCTTCCTTGGATTTGGGCTGTTCCCTAACTCCTGAGTCACCCATTTCTTATGTATGACTTATTCTCTTATTCTTTTCCACAAATGGCGAAACCCATTCACCTAGTGGGTTTCATTAGTTTAACTCACGGAAGGCAACCATATCTCAAAATTCTTCATTATACGTTTCGGTTGCCACTAAGCCATTGATTAAAGAATTAGAATATAGTCATAAAGCGTTCTTGTAAAGATGTTGTTGATTTAACACTATAAGCTTCCCACTTTGTTTTAAACACATTAGTGACATCACACACACACACTTAATTTGAATAACTTGAGTGCAGTTAAAAACAAAAGAAACAATACATAGATCAGAAATGGGCACAGCTATAAATGAAACTAAAACTGCAGAATGGTTCTGGGTCAAAGTGCCCACTGGCTTGAGAACCGGATATGCCATAAACCCAGCTTCACCATGAGGGTCCAGCCAATAGTGTAAGAGCTGCTTCTGGACAGGGAATCTCAGGAGACCAGATGGACGCAACTTTAGGGCCACCAGACAGGGAGGGAAAAACAGAGGATAAACTTTGAAAATAACCTATTTTGACACAACTGCAAACTATCATTTCAAATCACATGAGAAAAATTAAACACTAAGAAAGATAACCAACAAACCAGCTTCCGCCCAACTAGGGAGATAGTATAGTGCAAACCTGCCATTCTCAAGTTTGATACACATCACAATCACCAGGACATAGTGTTAAAAATATAGATCACAGATCCCCAAAGGTGCCAGGACAGGCACAGAGTTGCCAGATACAATGCAGGTCAATGAAAATCTCTTCGCATAGGTATGTCTCAATATTGCATGGGACACACTCATACTAAAAATAGTTATTCATTGTTTATCTAAAATTCAGATTTAACTGGTAATCTGAAAAATGACCAGCCAGAAGAAAACTGGCTTTTGCTTTTTGGCTTTTGCTAAGTCTGGCAAATAACCCTGTTCCCAACAAAATGGAATACTTAATAGACCAATCTGAAATGACTTTAACATAAGTATGTTTTAGGGCCTCAAAGAGATAAAGGAAGAAATAACACTCATTTAATCAAACTATAAAAGTATGAAAAAAAAAACTGAGCAGATGAGCCAATTGCCCCCTGGAAATAATAATATATGTTGACATGGAAATTAACTTTTACAAAGTTAACAAACTGGATAAACCTATGACAGGGCAAAGTTAAAGGAAGAAAGGATGTGATATGAAGTAGTTTGCCTAGAATGCTGTACAGAGAGAGATATGGAGCTAAAAAGCATGCATGAGAGTTTAAGAGACATACAGGAGGGTGCAGAAGCTTCCTCGTGCTTCTAACAGGAACTCTGTCCAGAAGACTGGATGGGAGGGCAGAGGGGTGAATGAAAGGGGTAATGGCTCAGAGGTGTCCACAACAGAGTGGGTACAGAGGGCCTCAGAGGGTGAGTAAAACAAACAAAAGCCTCAAGGAGAATCCATATAGTAAAATGCAGAATACCAAGAATAAAGATAAAAACTTTCAAAGCCACAGGAGAGAAAAAAGTCACAGAGTGACACAAAGGGACCATTAATGATGGTAGACGTTTCATTGGGGCCAGATGTGCTGGAAGGTCAGGGTGAAATGTTTAAACAGGATCGTTTACCACCCACAAACCACTCTGAAAGATCTGCAGAGGCATTGGAATCACCTGAGACTTGGATGTAACGTAATCACAGAAGCCATATCCCATCACCTTGGTCACAGAAGCAAGTTACAGGTCACCCCATACACGCACACTCAAAAGAAGAGGTTATTCAAGGCCATGAGTCATTGGGAGTCCTCTTAGAATTCGGTCTATGACACTGACCTTCAAATTATCTATCCAATTGCCTCCCAAATATCTTTATCTGAGACAACACAGGTATCGACAAAATATGTCCAAAAGTAAATAACTTTTTCCTCAACGCTTGCCCTTCCTCCTCTTTTGCAAAGCTCAGTTAACATTAACCCAGTCACTCAGGTCCAAAAACATGGCAGTCACCGTTCACTCCTCATTCCTTCTCACCACTCCCACTCAGACAACCACAAGTTGAATAGATCACCCTCTTCCATCTCCACTGCCTCTGCCTTAGTCAGGCAGTTGTCTTCTTGTCCCTAGACGACTACACTTGAAGCCAGTCTTTAAGCCGTTAAGCAGGTCCTCACGCTTATGGTCTTGCCCACCCGAAGCCACATGATAGCCAATGTTCTATCATAGTTGAGTCTATATTCTTTTGCAGCTTTTTTGAAGGGCTATAGAAATGTGACAATAAGTATTTTCTATGAGGATGGGATAAAACTTTCTAAGCTTGATGCAGTTAGGCTGGGCAGTCAAGACAGCAACCTCCACACCCAGAGAACAAGCTTAGCCTCACAGCTGGCTGCTGGGCTCCGAGGCCAGCCCTGGATACTGATGGGCCCCTCGAGCCTGGTCCACACATCTGTCATTCATTCTATTCATTGTGTGTCTCCCTTAGAGTTACCAGGTTGAAAATATGGTCAGTGCCTGTAGAAATGGATGCTGTTATCTTAGTGAAGGAGAAGTTTATTAAAATAACCCCACATTTAGGAGAATTGACATAGGGTCTTTTTTTAACATCTTTATTGGAGTATAACTGCTTTGCAATGGTGTGTTAGTTTCTGCTTTATAACAAAGTGAATCAGCTATACGTATACATATATCCCCATATTCCCTCCCTCTTGCGTCTCCCTCCCACCCTCCCTATCCCATCCTCCCTATCCCACCCCTCTAGGTGGTCACAAAGCACCGAGCTGATCTCCCTGTGCTAAGCAGCTGCTTCCCACTAGCTGTCTATTTTACATTTGGTAGTGTATATATGTCCATGCCACTCTCTCACTTCGTCCCAGCTTACCCTTCCCCCTCCCTGTGTCCTCAAGTCCATTCTCTACGTCTATGTCTTTATCCTGTCCTGCCCTTAGGTTCTTCAGAACCTTTTTTTTTTTTTTTTAGATTCCATATATATGTGTTAGCATACGGTGTTTGTTTTCCTCTTTCTGACTTACTTCACTCTGTATGACAGACTCTATAAGTCCATCCACCTCACTACAAATAGTTCAATTTCGTTTCTTTTTATGGCTAATTGACATAGGGTCTTGCACCACCCTACCAGCTGGATAATCTTACAAGAATCACTCAGCCTCATCCACCCTATTTTTAATGGGACCATACACCTGCCCACAGCTGTCTCTTAGAAATCAAAGAGGATTTGTGAGAAAATTTCTCCAATCCTTTAAGAAAAAGGGTGAGCAGTCAATTTGCTGAATTATTTTTCATATCTGGTAGATATGTTCTGATAACTTTTACATTTTGTTGATTTTCCTGTTCAAACACTACAAAAATACCCTTAGTCATTGATGTGCAAAATTCACCTCAGCGTTGCAATTTCTGTGGGCTAATTTCTGAAACTATTGCAGCTCTTGCCAGGAAAGAGTAAGATGTAATACTGTTCTGATGTATCTCATATTTTGTCAGAACCCTTTCTTCAGAATTAATAACCTGGATACCTTGCTCCAAAATATATGAAAGATAGGCTCTTTACAGAATTCTGCCACACAGTTGAAACTAAATCAGCATGTGTGTCTGGAAAAACTCCATCATTCTGTGAAGCCAATAAATATCCCTCCTTAGCAAATGTACTGGTAATGGATCACAAAGTCACTTGATCTATCTGTATGCAATAAAATATTTGAAGGCATTGCTAATTTCTGATTTCTCATTTGTAGTTTTGTTGCAGGACCGAGAACCCAGATGAAATGTTACAGGGACGAATCTGAGTTTCCTGTAGACCTGAGCCCACCGCTCTCCCCCGGCTTCCATCTACCTGCGATAACCTGGGTGTGTCCGCTCCCACCGCCAGCGTGTGCTCGCCTAGCTCCCTGAGCAATGTCAGCATCTTTCCAAGGCCCTCCAGTGGCAGAAAGCTGGAACTGCAAGACCAGGTAGGCTGCCTGGAAAGCCAGGGGGCTGAGTGATTTGTCTCCACCCGCCCTCCCTGTGAACAGAGTTAGAGCTGAGAATCATGATTGATAAACATAACTAACCTTTTCCCTCACACATTCCGTGTGGATAAAAATGGTGTCGAATTATGAGCCAAGTACTTCACAATCACTTCCTCCTCACCAAAACCCAATATACAGTTGGGAAACTGAGGCTGAGTCGGCAGGTGAATCACTGGAGGTCGTACAACTGGCCAGTGACAGAGCCAGGCTGTAAGCTCAGGTCTCTCTGTCTTTTTCAGTAGCTTTCAGACCTGAGTGTATATCAGAATCCCTGAGAGGCTTTTAGAGCCTGGTCCCAGAGCCCTGGGAGCCCCGTGATCCGTATTTTAATGCCATCTCCTGGCAAATGTGATGTGCGTGCAACTTAAGGAGGCCAGCTCTGAATCACACCACCTCCCTACAGTTTTTCAGGAGAGCAAAGCAGGACTCTTCCACCTGAGATGTCAGCTGCTCTTGGGATGGAGTCTGAGACAGCATGGGTCTCACAACTCCCAGAAGTTGCTCAACAAATAATATATGAGGGATATATATAACCCAATCACTTTGCTGTACACCTGAAACAGACACACATTGTAAATCAACTATACCTCAATTTTAAAACTATGAGGTAGAGTAACCGAATTCATAGAGACAGAAGGGAGAACATATACAGAATATATACAGAAGGTATATAGAATGTATACAGAATATATACTGAAGGTATACAGAATATATACAGAATGTATACAGAATATATAGAGAAGGGAATGTATACAGAATATATAGAGAAGGTATACAGAATGTATACAGAAGCTATACGGAATGTATACCAAATGTATACCGAATATATAAAGAAGGTATACAGAATGTATACAGAAGGTGTATACAGAATGTATACTGAAGGTATACAGAAGGCATACAGAAGGTATACAGAAGGTATACAGAGGGTATACAGAATATATACAGAATATATACAGAAGGTATACAGAATGTATACAGAAGGTATACAGAATGTATACCGAATATATACAGAATGTATACAGAAGATATACAGAAGGTTTACAGAATATATACAGAATATATACAGAAGGTATACAGAAGGTACACAGAAGGCATACAGAATGTATACAGAAGGTATACAGAATGTATACAGAAGGTATACAGAAGGTATACAGAATATATACAGAATATATACAGAAGGTATACAGAATATATACAGAATGTATACAGAGTATATACAGAATGTATACAGAAGGTATACAGAATGTATACAGATGTATACAGAAGATATACAGAAGGTTTACAGAATGTATACAGAAGATATACAGAAGGTATACAGAATATATACAGAATGTATACAGAATATATACAGAAGGTATACAGAATGTATACAGAAGGTATACAGAATGTATACCGAATATATACAGAATGTATACAGAAGATATACAGAAGGTATACAGAAGGTTTACAGAATATATACAGAAGGTATACAGAAGGTACACAGAAGGCATACAGAATGTATACAGAAGGTATACAGAATGTATACAGAAGGTATACAGAATATATACAGAAGGTATACATGTATATACAGAATGTATACAGAAGGTATACAGAATGTATACAGATGTATACAGAAGATATACAGAAGGTTTACAGAATGTATACAGAAGATATACAGAAGGTATACAGAATATATACAGAATGTATACAGAAGGTATACAGAATATATACAGAATGTATACAGAATATATACAGAAGGTATATACAGAAGATATACAGAAGGTATACAGAATATATACAGAATGTATACAGAGTATATACAGAATGTATACAGAAGGTATACAGAAAGTATACAGAATATATACAAAATGTATACAGAATGTATACAGAAAGTATACAGAATATATACAGAATGTATACAGAAGGTATACAGAATGTATACAGATATATACAGAAGATATACAGAAGGTTTACAGAATGTATACAGAAGATATACAGAAGGTATACAGAATATATACAGAATGTATACAGAAGGTATACAGAATATATACAGAATGTATACAGAATATATACAGAAGGTATATACAGAATATATACAGAACGTATACAGAATATATACTGAATGTATACAGAAGGTATACAGAATGTATACAGAGGTGTACAGAGTATATACAGAAGGTATACAGAATGTATACAGAAAGTATACAAAATGTATAGAGAAGGTATAGAGAAGGTATACAGAATGTATACAGAATATATACAGAATGTATACAGAAGGTATACAGAATGTATACAGAATATATACAGAAGGTATACAGAAGGTATATACAAGGGAATACTACTCTGCCATAAAAAAGAATGAATTAATGCCATGTGCAGCAATATGGATGGACCTGGAGACTGTCATACTGGGTGAAGTAAGTCAGACAGAGAAAGACAAATATCATATGATATCACTTATACATGGAATCTAAAGAAATGGTACTAATGAACCATTTACAAAACAGAAATAGAGTCAGAGATGTAGGAAACAAACTTACGGTTGCCAAGGAGGAAAGGGAGCGAGGATAAATTGGGAGATTGGGATTGACATATACGCACTACTATATATAAAATAGGTAGCTAATAAGAACCTGCTATATAGCACAGGGAACTCTACTCAATACTCTGCAATGACCTACATGGGAATAGAATCTTAAAAAGAGTGGATATATGTATACGTATGGCTGATTCACTTTGCTATACAGCAGAAACTAGCACAACATTGTAAATCAACTATACTCCAATAAAAACTTTTTAAAAAATAAAGATTATGGTAACCAGGGGCTGGGGGAGAGGAGAATGCAAAATTATGGCTTAATGAGTACAGAGTTTCAGGTGGGGATGATGAAAAAGTTCTGAATTTGGATGGTGGTGATGGTTGCACAAAAATGTGAATGTACTTAATGCCACAGAACCGAACGCTTGAAAATAGGTAAAATAACAAATTTTATGTTATGTATATTTAACTACAATTTTTTTAATGTTTTAATTTTTTTAAAAAGTATTATCCTCATTAAGCTTAAGTAATTTTCTCGTGATGTATGAATTCATGAAACTTGGCAGATTTTCTAGTTCTTTCAACCTAATGAACAATTCTATCTACCTCCAAAATTTCTCTCCTAAGCAGTTATTCTTTATGGAAAGTTCATCCATTTCCTCTGGCTTAGCAGATACTGAAACAGATACATCCTTAAGTTGTAGTTTACAAACTTGACATCCATAAGCTACTCCCATTTTGCTTTTGTTTGGTTTGGTTTTGGATTTTTTAGTGGCAAAGAACTCTTGAAGAAAACAAATAAAATACACTAAGTCCAGTAGGTCATCTATTCGTGGGATAACTTGGCCTCACGGAAGCTTAGTGAAGCTGGATTCCCACATACAGTGGAAACTGCTTTAATAGACAAGTAGCTAAACAAAGTTACATGCGGCACTTCACATTTGTTTTGTTATATAAAATTGATTCTTTTCTTTTTTTAATGAAGCACTAATGTGCTTAATGTCACCTGCAGAATGTTTAGGGAGCCTCATTATATTCTTCCCACATTTAACATTTTCCTATAGAAATGGCCCAGTTCTGTAGACAAGCTAAAAAGTCCTCAGTGCATTAAAAACTACATTTTTTAATAGTGTAAACAATTTGCGTTTATAGCCCCTGAAAATTCTACTTGGATATTTTGCCAGCAAAAGACAATCAAAAGTCCATTAGCTTTCTTCCTGAAAACCCATCAATTTTGGCTTCAGTGGAAAGGCAACATCTCTATATTTGTTTAGTTTGCTTTTTAAAATCGTCCCTGCCCAAGAACATAGGCACCATGGGTTTCGGTTAGCAAGAACTGCCAAAATAATGATGCCTTTCTTTTCTCAGTGTCCCTCAATAAGCATGTCAGTGATGACAGTTCTCCTCTGTGAAAAGCTCTTCCACCTACGACCAGGTTGTGTTGAACACACCTGGAAGGAGTGTGACAGAGTGTAAAAAACACCAGCTTTGAAGCTGGGAAACAGGAATTCAAATCCTAGCCCAACTAGCAGTGGAATCTTGAGAAATTGCTTAACTCTTCTTGGCTTCAGTTTTCTCATCAAAAAAAAAAAAAAAAAAAGGACCCCTATCTCCTACCTGGCAGAATGATTGTAAGAATTAAATAAGATCTCTTATGTGGAAGCACCTAGCACATAGCAGTTGCTCAATAAATATTAGTTGAGTCTTTCTGTAGAGCTGTTTGAAGTAATCATTGCAGTCAATCAATTTGCATACATGATAAGCTCACCAGGTGCCTAGCTTTGTGCTGGGATTAAACTTCTAATCTAAGGAAGCTATTACATGAGGTAAATAAGAATAATATCCACAGATGCTAAGAAAGCAAGAGAAGATGCAAGATAATCAATGCTGAGTTGGGTGGGACAGGCTCTCAATGCTGAAGCAGTTCTCTCTGAGCTTGGCCTGCCTGAGAGGTTTCTTGGAGGAAGAGAGGGCTGAGGTGGCAGCAGCCTTCCAAGGTGACTAGAATTTGGATTGTCAGAGAAGAATATAGGGCACTAAATATAGTAGCTAAAGCACAAAACCCTTAAAAACACAATCTCTTTGGCCCACCACGGCATTGTCATAAACATAACTTTTCTCATTATGACCAAGTCGGCCTTTTATTTTATTTATTTTTGGGGTTCTGTTTTGTTTTGTTGTTTTTTTGGCCATACCATGTGGCTTGTGTGATCTTAGTTCCCCATTCAGGGATCAAACCCGGGCCCCCTGCAGTGGAAGCACAGAGTCCTAACCAGTGGACCACCAGGGAATTCCCCAGCCTTTTATTTTTGCTAGAAAGAAAGATTTAAACATTTCCTGCCACCTCTACCAAACATAGCCATCCTACAAGAGATACAGTCATTCCTGCACTCTCTTCCTTGCTTTTTAGATTTTCTTTTCTTCTGTTTTTTGTTTTTGTTTTTTATGATGAGGGCACTGGATGTGTAGTCAGATCTGGATTTGAGTCCTAACATTGCCCTTCCTCTGGGGCTTTGGGAAGCGCATCTACCCTTCCTCACACTAACTTTCCTCGCTTGCCACTGCACAGGACCTGGTGGGTACCGTGCTGCTATTTCCGATCTAGCTGGGGCTCCTGAGCTCCCCATCCTTCATGTTAGCTAACTCATTCTTTTATGACAATAGTGAACTGGCAAACTTAAAAAGAATGACAATGACTAGTGCTGACATAACTGTGGGGTCAGTAATATCTTATACATGAATAATGAAAGACAAGTCAGCAAACCTTTCTTGAAGAGCATTAAGGCAAAATTTTCATTAATTGCATACCTTTGGAGTTGACAGTCTTATATCATGGAACTCGTTCTAAGTAAATAATCTGAAAAATACTCAAAGACATACGTACAGAGATGTTTATGGTACAGTTTTTCCATTAATGAAAAATTTTTAGACAAAGTAAATGTTCAAAAATAGAAAATAGAATAAATATATAGATAACACCTATATATGGAGTGATATGCCACCTAGGCATTAAAAATGACAATATTAGTGTGCATTTTTTAAATTAATTTTTATTGGAGTATAGTTGCTTTGCAATGTTGTGTTAGTTTCTGCTGTACAGCAAAGTGAATCAGTTATACATAGACATATATCCACTCTTTTTTAGATTTCCTTCCCATTTAGGTCACCACAGATCACTGAGTGGAGTTCCCTGTGCTATACGGTAAGTTCTCATTCATTATCTATTTTAGTGTGCATTTATTTTTTGTCGTGGAAGACTTTCACATTAGATTAATGTTGCAGTGATAACTATATTAACTCCTGAGTGTTCACATGTTTTCTCCTTTACCACCCATCAGCCCCACTCACTAAAGAGAAGGTGGATCTTGCGCTCTCAGTTACTCCCTCCTTCAGCAGAATTTCCCAGCAAGGAAGGTCCCTCACGTTTACTAATGCAGACTCTGGGGAGTGGAAAATTAATAAGGGGACCAGATTACAGAGGCAGAAGATGAGGGACAGGCAGAGCTGAGAGAACAAGTTGCTCCACATATATAAAAAGGTGAAAGGAGGGATGGAGCAAAGCCACTCTGGGAATGGAGGTGACCTGGAAGAGTCGGGCATGGAAGATGCCTTCTGCAGCTCTGGGTGCAAACAAAATAAAACAAGATAACTGGGGAAAAAAGGAAGTGGTGTCCAAGAGTACAACTGTGGGTTGTGTGTTAGATTCCACTTGATATCTACTAAGAAACCCAAGGACAGAATGGAACTGCACTTTGGGTTCATAGATTCTGTGTCTTTGAGGCATCTCTAAATAAGCAACAAGGAACTCTTGGATATACTAGAATATATGAGGGTTATATTATTTGAGAGGGAGTCTAGAAAGCAGGTATAAAACAATACATTATTTTTATACATTCCTATGTATGTATTTGCATAAGCAAAATTCTAAAAGGACATAAAGTCAGAATTTTATACAGTGGTCATTTTTTTCTGTTGTTGTTTATCTACATTTTCTATTTTTTCTATAATGAACACTTTTTTTAGGGAACAAAAAGGAGGAGAAAAATAAAAGACTATTCAGCCTAGAAGCACAAATTCTCTGTGCTGTACTGTATTCAGGATATTATTCCAGTCTCCTCCTCAAACTTGCTGCTTAAAAAATAATTCTTGCTTCCCCTGCCCCACATGTGTGTCCCAAGCTGTGTTTGTTTCTCGTGTGTAAGGCCTCTGCCCTCCACCAGGCACTTGGAATTCAAGGCAGCTCCATCTCTGGTGTCTCTGGGCAGACTGCTCCTTTTGCAATAAAAACTAACTTGAGAGCAACTCCACCATCTTGGCTGGCACGAGTATTTCATGGACTACAAATCCTAGCATACAAACAATTTACCCGCTTCTGGCCGGGAGGTCTGGAGTCATAGGTATTTCACGGTCCCTATTTAGAAGGCCTAGGAGGCTAAAGCTTTTCTGCAAACAGATGTGGGGGACATGCAGGGGTCTGTCCCAGGCGAGTGGCTGACAGGGTCTTGGTGCTCAGGGTGGGTGGCAGGCCTGACCCTCTGAGGTGGGAGAGCCGAGTTCAGGACATTGGTCCACCAGAGACCTCCCGGCCCCACGTAGTATCAAACGGCGAAAGCTCTCCCAGAGATCTCCATCTCAACGCAAAGACCCAGCTCCACTCAACGACCAGCAAGCTACAGTGCTGGACACTCCATGCCAAACAACTAGCAAGACAGGAACACAACCCCACCCATTAGCAGAGAGGCTGCCTAAAAGCATAATAAGGTAATAGACACCCCAAAACACACCACCGGATGCAGTCCTGCCCACCAGAAAGAAAAGATCCAGCCTCATCCACCAGAACACAGGCACCAGTCCCCTCCACCAGGAAGCCTACACAACCCACTGAACCAACCTTACCCACTGGGGAGAGACACCAAAAACAACAGGAACTACGAACCTGCAGCCTGCAAAAAGGAGACCCCAAACACGGTAAGTTAAGCAAAATGAGAAGACAGAGAAACACACAGCAGATGAAAGAGCAAGGCAAAAACACACCAGACCAAACAAATGAAGAGGAAATAGGCAGTCTACCTGAAAAACAATTCAGAGTAGTTCTAGTAAAGATGATCCAAAATCTTGGAAATAGAATATAGAAAATACATTTAACAAGGACCTAGAAGAACTAAAGAGCAAACAAACAATGATGAACAAAACAATAAATAAAATTTAAAATTCTCTAGAAGGAATCAATAGCAGAATAACTAAAAGGGAGAAGAATGGATAAGTAACCTGGAAGATAAAAGAGTGGAAATAACTACCGCAGAGCAGAATAAAGAAAAAAGAATGAAAAGAATTGAGGACAGTCTCAGAGACATCTGGGACAACATTAAACACACCAACATTCGAATTATAGGGGTCCCAGAAGAAGAAGAGAAAAAGGAAGGGACTGAGAAAATATTTGAAGAGATTAAAGTTGCAAACTTCCCTAACATCGGAAAGGAAATAGTCAATCAAGTCCTGGAAGCACAGAGAGTCCTATACAGGATAAATCCAAGGAGAAACACGCCAAGGCACATATTAATCAAACTGTCAAAAATTAAATACAAAGAAAAAATATTAAAAGCAGCAAGGGAAAACAACAAATAACATACAAGGGAATCCCCATAAGGTTAACAGCTGATCTTTCAGCAGAAACTCTGCAAGCCAGAAGGGAGTGGCATGACATATTTAAAGTGATGAAAGGGAAGAATCTACAACAAAGATTACTCTACCCAGCAAGAATCTCATTCATATTCAACGGAGAAATTAAAACCTTTACAGACAAGCAAAAGCTGAGAGTTCAGCACCACCAAACCAGCTTTACAACAAATGCTAAAGGAACTTCTCTAGGCAGGAAACACAAGAGAAGGAAAAGACCTACAATAACAAACCCAAAACAATTAAGAAAATGGTCATAGGAACATACATATCAATAACTACCTTAAATGTAAATGGATTAAATGCTCCAACCAAAAGACATAGACTGGCTGAATGGACACAAAAACAAGACCCATATATATGCTGTCTACAAGAGACCCACTTCAGACCTAGAGACACATCCAGACTGAAAGTGAGGGGATGGAAAAAGATATTCCATGCAAATGGAAATCAAAAGAAAGCTGGAGTAGCAATTCTCATATCAGACAAAATAGACTTTAAAATAAAGACTATTACAAGAGACAAAGAAGGACACTATATAATGATCAAGGGATCGATCCAAGAGGAAGGTATAACAATTGTAAATATTTATGCACCCAACATAGGACCACCTCAATACATAAGGCAAATGCTAACAGCCATAAAAGGGGAAATCGACAGTAACACAATCATAGTAGGGGACTTTAACACCCCACTTTCACCAATGGACAGATCATCCAAAATGAAAATAAATAAGGAAACACAAGCTTTAAATGATACATTAAACAAGATGGACTTAATTGATATTTATAGGACATTCCACCCAAAAACAACAGAATACATTTTCTTCTCAAGTGCTCATGGAATATTCTTCAGGATAGGGCATATCTTGGGTCACAAATCAACCCTTGGTAAATTTAAGAAAATTGAAATCGTATCAAGTATCTTTTCCGATCACAATGCTGTCAGACTAGATATCAATTACAGGAAAAAATCTGTAAAAAATACAAACACATGGAGGCTAAACAATACAATACTAAATAACTGAGAGATCACTGAAGAAATTAAAGAGGAAATCAAAAAATACCTAAAAACAAATGACAATGAAAACACGAGGACCCAAAACCTATAGAATGCAGCAAAAGCAGTTCTAAGAGGGAAGTTAATAACAATACAATCCTACCTCAAGAAACAAGAAACATCTCAAATAAACAACCTAAGCTTACACCTAAACCAATCAGAGAAAGAAGAACAAAAAAACCCCAAAGTGAGCAGGAGGAAAGAAATCATAAAGATCAGATCAGAAATAAATGAAAAAGAAATGAAGGAAATGATAGCAAAGATCAATAAAAATAAAAGCTGATTCTTTGAGAAGATAAACAAAATTGATAAACCATTAGCCAGACTCATTAAGAAAAAAAGGAAGACGACTCAAATCAATAGAATTAGAAATGAAAAAGGAGAAGTAACAACTGACACTGCAGAAATACAAAGGATCATGAGAGATTACTACAAGCAACTATATGCCAATAAAATGGACAATCTGGAAGAAATGGACAAATTCTTAGAAACGCACAACCTTCCAAGACTGAACCAGGAAGAAGTAGAAAATATGAACAGACCAATCACAAGCACTGAAATTGAAACTGTGATTAAAAATCTTCCAACAAACAAAAGCCCAGGACCAGATAGCTTCACAGGCGAATTCTATCAATCATTTAGAGAAGAGCTAACACCTATCCTTCTCAAACTCTTCCAAAATATAGCAGAGGGAGGAACACTCCCAAACTCATTCTACGAGGCCACCATCACCCTGATACCAAACCAGACAAAGATGTCACAAAGAAAGAAAACTACAGGCCAATATCACTGATGAACATAGATGCAAAAATCCTCAACAAAATACTAGCAAACAGAATCCAACAACACAAAAAAAGAATCATACACCATGATCAAGTGGGGTTTATCCCAGGAATGCAAGAATTCTTCAATATACGCAAATCAATCAATGTGATACATCATATTAACAAATTGAAGGAGAAAAACCATATGATCATGTCAATAGATGCCAAAAAAGCTTTTGACAAAATTCAACACCCATTTATGATAAAAAAACCCTCCAGAAAGTAGGCGTAGAGGGAACTTTCCTCAACATAATAAAGGCCATATATGACAAACCCACAGCCAACATCGTTCTCAATGGTGAAAAACTGAAACCATTTCCTCTAAGATCAGGAACAAGACAAGGTTGCCCACTCTCAGCACTATTATTCAACATAGTTTTGGAAATTTTAGCCACAGCAATCAGAGAAGAAAAAGAAATAAAAGGAATCCAAATCGGAAAAGAAGAAGTAAAGCTGTCACTGTTTGCAGATGACATGATGCTATACATAGAGAATCCTAAAGATGCTACCAGAAAACTAGTAGAGCTAATCAATGAATTTGGTAAAGTAGCAGGATACAAAATTAATGCACAGAAATCTCTTGCATTCCTATACACTAATGATGAAAAATCTGAAAAAGAAATTAAGGAAACACTCCCATTTACCATTGCAACAAAAAGAATAAAATACCTAGGAATAAACCTACCTAAGGAGACAAAAGACCTGTATGCAGAAAACTATAAGACATTGATGAAATAAATTAAAGATGACACAAACAGGTGGAGAGATATACCATGTTCTTGGATTGGAAGAATCAATATTGTGAAAATGACTATACTACCCAAAGCAATCTACAGATTCAATGCAATCCCTATCAAACTACCAATGGCATTTTTCACAGAACTAGAACAAAAAATTTCACAATTTGTATGGAAACACAAAAGACCCCAAATAGCCAAAGCAATCTTGAGAACGAAAAATGGAGCTGGGGGAATCAGGTTCCCGGACTTCAGACTATATTACAAAGCTACAGTAATCAAGACAGTATGGTACTGGCACAAAAACAGAAATATAGATCAATGGAACAGGATAGAAAGCCCAGAGATAAGCCCACACACATATGGTCACCTTATTTTTGATAAAGGAGGCAAGAATATACAATGGAGAAAAGACAGCCTCTTCAATAAGTGGTGCTGGGAAAACTGGACAGCTACGTGTAAAAGAATGAAATCAGAACACTCCCTACCACCATACACAAAAATAAACTCAAAATGGATTAAAGACCTAAATGTAAGGCCAGACACTATAAAATTCTTAGAGGAAAACATAGGCAGAACACTCTATGACATAAATCACAGCAAGAACCTTTGTGACCCACCTCCTAGAGAAACGGAAATAAAAACAAAAATAAACAAATGGGACCTAATGAAACTTAAAAGCTTTTGCACAGCAAAGGAAACCATAAACAAGACCAAAAGACAACCCTCAGAATGGGAGAAAATATTTGCAAATGTAGCAACTGACAAAGGATTAATCTCCAAAATTTACAAGCAGCTCATGCAGCTCAATATCAAAAAAACAAACCACCCAATCCAAAAATGGGCAGAAGACCTAAACAGACATTTCTCCAAAGAAGATACACAGATGGCCAACAAACACATGAAAAGATGCTCAACATCACTAATCATTAGAGAAATGCAAATCAAAACTGCAATGAGGTATCACCTCACACCAGTCAGAATGTCCATCATCAAGAAATCTACAAACAATAAATGCTAGAGAGGGTGTGAAGGAAAGGGAACCCTCTTGCACTGTTGGTGGGAATGTAAATTGATACAGCCACTATGGAGAACAGTATGGAGATTCCTTAAAAAACTACAAATAGAACTCCCATATGACCCAGCAATCCCACTACTAGGCATATACCCTGAGAAAACCATAATTCAAAAAGAGTCATGTACCACAATGTTCATTGCAGCTCTATTTACAATAGCTAGGACATGGAAGCAACCTAAATGTCCATCAACAGAGGAATGGATAAAGAAGATGTGGCACATATATACAATGGAATACTACTCAGCCATAAAAAGAAACGAAATTGAGTTATTTGTAGTGAGGTGGATGGACCTAGAATCTGTCATACAGAGCGAAGTAAGAAAGAGAAAAACAAATACCATATGCTAACGCATATATATGGAATCTTAAAAAAAAAAAAGGTTCTGAAGAACCTAGGGGCAAGACAGGAATAAAGATGCAGACATAGAGAATGGACTTGAGGACACAGGGAGGGGGAAGGGTAAGCTGGGACGAAGTGAGAGAGTGGCATGGACATACATACACTACCAAATGTAAAATAGATAGCTAGTGGGAAGCAGCCGCATAGCACAGGGAGATCAGCTCAGTGCTTTGTGACCACCTAGAAGGGTGGGATAGGGAGGGTGGGCGGGAGGGAGATGCAAGAGGGAAGAGATATGGGGATATATGTATATGTATAGATGATTCACTTTGTTATAAAGCAGAAACTAACACAGCATTGTAAAGCAATTATACTCCAATACAGATGTCTAAAAAAAAATAAAACTAGCTTGAGTTACAGGGTACCTACTGCACAGGTTCTGGAGCCACCAGCATGAGTCTCCAGAGGAGAATGGCACACAAGCATGAGATAAATGAGGCGTAGCAAGAAAACCACTGAACCAAATGTATTATTCCCCGTGAGAAGAGTTATTCAAGAACACAACAATTTACAGTAGCGTTAAGGGAGCGGCAAACCTAAGACGCTATAAAACCACATCAGGATCTTTAACTCAGACTATAGAAAAAGGAAATTAAAAAAAAAAAAGTAATGTATTAGGTACATCATTTATCTATGTATAATTTCATGTTTGTACATGCAAACTGCCATCTAAGGAGAGAAGAATAAAATGTGAGTTCATACCTTTTCATCAGTTCATCTGACACTTATATACAATCATATTGTCATCTTCACTGACTAACAAGAAATGTTTATATTTAATGAAAAACTCATAATCAAGTGAAAGAAGAATCTAATGTGCTGTATGGCCTCTGACCTGGAAAGATAGTGCTCAGGGAAAAAATGATGACTGTTATTCCAATTATAGAGTTTTGTTTTGTTTTGTTTTGTTTTGTTTTGTTTTGTTTTTAAAACATGTTTATTGAAGAATAACTGCTTTACAATGGTGTGTTAGTTTCTGCTTTATAACAAAGTGAATCAGTTATACATATACATATGTTCCCATATCTCTTCCCTCTTGCATCTCCCTCCCTCCCACGCTCCCCACCCCACCCCTCTAGGTGGTCACAAAGCACCGAGCTGATCTCCCTGTGCTATGCGGCTGCTTCCCACTAGATATCTATTTTACATTTGGTAGTGTATATATGTCCATGACACTCTCTCACCCTGTCACATCTCACCCCTCCCCCTCCCCATATCCTCAAGTCCATTCTCTAGTAGGTCTGTGTCTTTATTCCCGTCTTGCCACTAGGTTCTTCATGGCCTTTTTTTTTTTTTTCCTTAGATTCCATATATATGTGTTAGCATACTGTATTTGTTTTTCTCTTTCTGACTTACTTCACTCTGTATGACAGACTCTAACTCCATCCACCTCATTACAAATACCTCCATTTCATTTCTTTTTATGGCTGAGTAATATTCCATTGTATATATGTGCCACATCTTCTTTATCCATTCATCCGATGATGGACACTTAGGTTGCTTCCATGTCCTAGCTATTGTAAATAGAGCTGCAATGAACATTTTGGTACATGACTCTTGTTGAGCTATGGTTTTCTCAGAGTATATGCCCAGTAGTGGGATTGCTGGGTCGTATGGTAGTTCTATTTGTAGTTTTTTAAGGAACCTCCATACTGTTCTCCATAGTGGCTGTATCAATTTACATTCCCACCAACAGTGCAAGAGTGTTCCCTTTCCTCCACACCCTCTCCAGCATTTATTGTTTCTAGATTTCTTGTTGATGGCCATTCTGACCGGTGTGAGATATCTCATTGTAGTTTTGATTTGCATTTCCCTAATGATTAATGATGTTGAGCATTCTTTCATGTGTCTGTTGGCCATCTGTATATCTTCTTTGGAGAAATGTCTATTTAGGTATTCTGCCCATTTTTGGATTGGGTGGTTTGTTTTTTTGTTATTGAGCTGCATGAGCTGCTTGTAAATCTTGGAGATTAATCCTTTGTCAGTTGCTTCATTTGCAAATATTTTCTCCCATTCTGAGGGTTGTCTTTTGGTCTTGTTTATGGTTTCCTTTGCTGTGCAAAAACTTTTAAGTTTCATTAGGTCCCATTTGTTTATTTTTGTTTTTATTTCCATTTCTCTAGGAGCTGGGTCAAAAAGAATCTTGCTGTGATTTATGTCATAGAGTGTTCTGCCTATGTTTTCCTCTAAGAGTTTGATAGTGTCTGGCCTTACACTTAGGTCTTTAATCCATTTTGAGTTTATTTTTGTGCATAGTGTCAGGGAGTGTTCTAATTTCATACTTTTACATGTACCTGTCCAATTTTCCCAGCACCACTTATTGAAGAGGCTGTCTTTTCTCCACTGTATATGCTTGCCTCCTTTATCAAAGATAAGGTGACCATATGTGCGTGGGTTTATCTTTGGGCTTTCTATCCTGTTCCATTGATCTATATTTCTGTTTTTGTGCCAGTACCAAACTGTCTTGATTACTGTAGCTTTGTAATATAGTCTGAAGTCAGGGAGCCTGATTCCCCCAGCTCCATTTTTCGTTCTCAAGATTGCTTTGGCTATTCGGGGTCTTTTGTGTTTCCATACAAATTGTGAAATTTTTTGTTCTAGTTCTGTGAAAAATGCCAGTGGTAGTTTGATAGGGATTGCATTGAATCTGTAGATTGCTTTGGGTAGTAGAACCATTTTCACAATGTTGATTCTTCCAATCCAAGAATATGGTATTTCTCTCCATCTATTTGTATCATCTTTAATTTCTTTCATCAGTGTCATAATTTTCTGCATACAGGTCTTTTGTCTCCTTAGGTAGGTTTATTCCTAGATATTTTATTCTTTTTGTTGCAATGGTAAACGGGAGTGTTTTCTTAATTTCACTTTCAGATTTTTCATCATTAGTGTATAGAAATGCAAGAGATTTCTGTGCATTAATTTTGTATCCTGCTACTTTACCAAATTCATTGATTAGCTCTACTAGTTTTCTGGTAGCATCTTTAGGATTCTCTATGTATAGTATCATGTCATCTGCAAACAGTGACAGCTTTACTTCTTCTTTTCCGATTTGGATTCCTTTTATTTCTTTTTCTTCTCTGATTGCTGTGGCTAACACTTCCAAAACTATGTTGAATAATAGTGGTGAGAGTGGGCAACCTTGTCTTGTTCCTGATCTTAGTGGAAATGGTTTCAGTTTTTCACCATTGAAGACAATGTTGGCTGTGGGTTTGTCATATATGGCCTTTATTATGTTGAGGAAAGTTCCCTCTTTGCCTACTTTCTGCAGGGCTTTTATCATAAATGGGTGTTGAATTTTGTTGAAAGCTTTCTCTGCATCTATTGAGATGATCATATGGTTTTTCTGCTTCAATTTGTTAATATGGTGTATCACGTTGATTGATTTGCGTATATTGAAGAATCCTTGCATTCCTGGGATAAACCCCACTTGATCATGGTGTATGATCCTTCTAATGTGCTGTTGGATTCTGTTTGCTAGTGTTTTGTTGAGGATTTTTGCATCTATGTTCATCAGTGATATTGGCCTGTAGTTTTCTTTCTTTGTGACATCTTTTTCTGGTTTTGGTATCAGGGTGATGGTGGCCTCGTAGAATGAGTTTGGGAGTGTTCCTCCCTCTGCTATATTTTGGAAGAGTTTGAGAAGGATAGGTGTTAGCTCTTCTCTAAATGTTTGATAGAATTCACCTGTGAAGCCATCTGGTCCTGGGCTTTTGTTTGTTGGAAGGTTTTTAATCACAGTTTCAATTTCAGTGCTTGTGATTGGTCTGTTCATATTTTCTACTTCTTCCTGGTTCAGTCTCGGCAGGTTGTGCATTTCTAAGAATCTGTCCATTTCTTCCAGGTTGTCCATTTTATTGGCATACAGTTGCTTGTAGTAATCTCTCATGATCGTTTGTATTTCTGCAGTGTCAGTGGTTACTTCTCCTTTTTCATTTCTAATTCTATTGATTTGAGTCTTTTCCCTTTTTCTCTTGATGAGTCTGGCTAATGGTTTATCAATTTTGTTTATCTTCTCAAAGAACCAGCTTTTAGTTTCATTGATTTTTGCTATTGTTTCCTTCATTTCCTTTTCATTTATTTCTGATCTGATCTTTATGATTTCTTTCCTTCTGCTAGCTTTGGGGTTTTTTTGTTCTTCTTTCTCTAATTGCTTCAGGTGCAAGGTTAGGTTGTTTATTCGAGATGTTTCCTGTTTCTTGAGGTAGGCTTGTATTGCTATAAACTTCCCTCTTAGCAGTGCTTTTGCTGTGTCCCATAGGTTTTGGGTTGTCGTGTCTCCATTGTCATTTGTTTCTAGGTATTTTTTGATTTCCCCTTTGATTTCTTCAGTGATCACTTCGTTATTAAGTAGTGTATTGTGTAGCCTCCATGTGTTTGTATTTTTTACTGATCCTTTCCTGTAATTGATATCTAGTCTCATAGCGTTGTGGTGGGAAAAGATACTTGATACGATTTCGATTTTCTTAAATTTACCAAGGCTTGATTTGTGACCCAAGATATGATCTATCCTGGAGAATGTTCCATGAGCACTTGAGAAAAATGTGTATTCTGTTCTTTTTGGGTGGAATGTCCTATAAATATCAATTAAGTCCATCTTGTTTAATGTATCATTTAAAGCTTGTGTTTCCTTATTTATTTTCATTTTGGATGATCTGTCCATTGGTGAAAGTGGGGTGTTAAAGTCCCCTACTATGATTGTGTTGCTGTCGATTTCCCCTTTTATGGCTGTTAGTATTTGCCTTATGTATTGAGGTGCTCCTATGTTGGGTGCATAAATATTTACAATTGTTATACCTTCCTCTTGGATCGATCCCTTGATCATTATATAGTGTCCTTCTTTGTCTCTTGTAATAGTCTTTATTTTAAAGTCTATTTTGTCTGGTATGAGAATTGCTACTCCAGCTTTCTTTTGATTTCCATTTGCATGGAATATCTTTTTCCATCCCCTTACTTTCAGTCTGTATGTGTCTCTAGGTCTGAAGTGGGTCTCTTGTAGACAGCATATATATGGGTCTTGTTTTTGTATCCATTCAGCCAGTCTGTGTCTTTTGGTGGGAGCACTTAATCCATTTACATTTAAGGTAATTATCGATATGTATGTTCCTATTCCCATTTTCTTAAATATTTTGGGTTTGTTATTGTAGGTGTTTTCCTTCTCTTGTGTTTCTTGCCTAGAGAAGTTCCTTTAGCATTTGTTGTAAAGCTGGTTTGGTGGTGCTGAACTCTCTCAGCTTTTGCTTGTCTGTAAAGGTTTTAATTTCTCCATCAAATCTGAATGAGATCCTTGCTGGGTAGATTAATCTTGGTTGTAGGTTTTTCTCCTTCATCACTTTAAGTATATGCTGCCACTCCCTTCTGGCTTGCAGAGTTTCTGCTGAAAGATCAGATGTTAACCTTATGGGGACTCCCTTATGTGTTATTTGTTGTTTTTCCCTTGCTGCTTTTAATATGTTTTCTTTATATTTAATTTTTGACAGTTTGATTAATATGTGTCTTGGCGTGTTTCTCCTTGGATTTATCCTGTATGGGACTCTCTGTGCTTCCAGGACTTGATTAACTATTTCCTTTCCCATATTAGGGAAGTTTTCAACTATAATCTCTTCAAATATTTTCTCAGTCCCTTTCTTTTTCTCTTCTTCTTCTGGGACCCCTAAAATTCGAATGTTGGTGCGTTTAATGTTGTCCCAGAGGTCTCTGAGACTGTCCTCAGTTCTTTTCATTCTTTTTTCTTTATCCTGCTCTGCAGTAGTTATTTCCACCATTTTATCTTCCAGGTCACTTATCCTTTCTTCTGCCTCAGTTATTCTGCTATTGATCCCATCTAGAGTATTATTAATTTCATTTATTGTGTTTTTCATCATTGCTTGGTTCCTCTTTAGTTCTTCTACGACCTTGTTAAATGTTTCTTGCATTTTGTCTATTCTATTTCCAAGATTTTGGATCATCCTTACTATCATTATTCTGAATTCTTTTTCAGGTAGACTACCTATTTCCTCTTCATTTGTTAGGTCTGGTGTGTTTTGACCCTGCTCCTTCATCTGCTGTGTGTTTTTCTGTCGTCTCATTTTGCTTATCTTACTGTGTTTGGGGTCTCCTTTTCACAGGCTGCAGGTTCGTAGTTCCCGTTGTTTTTGGTATCTGTCCCCAGTGGCTAAGTTTGGTTCAGTGGGTTTTGTAGGCTTCCTGGTGGAGGGAACTAGTGCCTGTGTTCTGGTGGATGAGGCTGGATCTTGTCTTTCTGGTGGGCACGTCCACGTCTGGTGGTGTATTTTGGGGTGTCTGTGGCCTTATTATGATTTTAGGCAGCCTCTCTGCTAATGGATGGGGCTGTTTTCCTGTCTTGCTAGTTGTTTGGCATAGGGTGTCCAGCACTGTAGCTTGCTGGTCGTTGAGTGAAGCTGGGTCTTGATGTTGAGATGGAGATCTCTGAGAGGTTTTCGCCGTTTGGTATTACGTGGAGCTGGGTGGTCTCTTGTGGACCAGTGTCCTGAAGTTGGCTCTCCCACCTCAGAGGCACAGCCCTGATGCCTGGCTGGAGCACCAGGAGCCTTTCATCCACATGGCTCAGAGTAAAAGGGAGAAAAAATAGAAAGAAAGAAAGAAAGAGGATATAATATAGTGAAGTAAAATAAAGCTATTATAAAGCAAAGCTATACAGACAAAATCTCACCCAGGAGCATATACATATACACTCACAAAAAAAGGAAAAGGGGAAAAATTAATATATCCTGCTCCCAAAGTCCACCTCCTGAATTTGGGATGATTCGTTGTCTATTCAGGTATTCAACAGATGCAGGCACATCAAGTTGTTGGTGGAGGTTTAATCTGCTGCTTCTGAGGCTGCTGGGAGAGATTTCCCTTTCCCTTCTTTGTTCATACAGCTCCCAGGGTTCAGCTTTGGATTTGGACCCGCCTCTGCGTGTAGGTCGCCTGAGGGCATCTATTCCCCGCCCAGACAGGAGGCGGTTAAAGGAGCAGCTGCTTCGGGGGCTCTGGCTCACTCAGGCAGGGGGAGGGAGCGGTACGGAGGAGGCGGGGCGAGCCTGCGGCGTCAGAGGCGTCGTGACGTTGCACGAGCCCGAGGCGCACCGTGCGCTCTCCCGGGGAAGTTGTCCCTGGCTCACGGGACGCTGGCCGTGGCGGGCTGCGCAGGCTCCCGGGAGGGGCGGTGTGGAGAGTGACCTGGGCTCGCACACAGGCTTCTTGGTGGCGGCAGCAGCAGCCTTAGCGTCTCATGCCCGTCTCTGGGGTCTGCGCTGATGGCCGCGGCTCGCACCCATCTCTGGAGCTCGTTTAGGCGGCGCTCTGAATCCCCTCTCCTCGCGCACCAGGAAACAAGGAGGTAAGAAGAAGTCTCTTGCCTCTTCGGCAGCTGCAGACCTTTTCCCTGACTCCCTCCCGGCTAGCTGTGGCGCGCTAACCCCTTCCGGCTGTGTTCACGCGGCCAACCCCAGTCCTCTCCCTGCGATCCGACCGCAGCCCGAGCCTCAGCTCCCAGCCCCGCCCGCCCCGGCGGGGGAGCAGACAAGCCTCTCGGGCTGGTGAGTGCTGGTCGGCGCCGAGCCTCTGTGCGGGAATCTCTCCGCTTTGCCCTCCGCACCCCTGTGGCTGCACTCTCCTCCGTGGCTCCGAAGCTTCCCCCTCCGCCACCCGCAGTCTCCGCCCGCGAAGGGGCTTCCTAGTGCGTGGAAACCTTTCCTCCTTCACGGCTCCCTCCCACTGGTGCAGGTCCCGTCCCTATTCTTTTGTCTCTGTTATTTCTTTTTTCTTTTGCCCTACCCAAGTACGGGGGGAGTTTCTTGCCTTTTGGGAGGTCTGACGTCTTCTGCCAGCGTTCAGTGGGTGTTCTGTAGGAGCAGTTCCACGTGTAGATGTATTTCTAATGTATCTGTGGGAAGGAAGGTGATCTCCGCGTCTTACTCTTCCGCCATCTTCTCTCCACCTATCCCTGTCAACCTATAGACTTTTGAAATTGGCAAAAGTAGCATTTTCAGCTCTGCAGCCAGGTGAGCGCTCCTAACAAGTATTATTTTGTCTGCCAGGCATCACACTCCAGTCTGTCTGTGAGCACCAGCCCACCACACTCCCAGTCAACGTTGCTCATCAAGAGCTCGTCTCAGTTCCAGTTTCAGAGTTGAACGTTTATTAGCTAAGCCACCAGAACGATGAAGCCCAAGCATGCAGTAGGTAGGTGACAAAGCCCAGAGTCGGCGAGAGATCCCAGACAGACAGGCTGTCTGCTCCACAGGTGATCTGGGGTCCCAGGTTGTTTTCACTTTGCTCTATCCTCACAGTCTTTCTCAATTCTCCCAAGGATGATCTACAACTAGTACCATTGTAGATGCTTAGGGGAGACCTTGAGGCGTTACATACAGTATATACACTCAGGCTTGATGCCTTCAAAGAGGAGTCCACTTCCAATTCACCATTATATTAAGAGTACAGTCCTTCGAGGTCCCAGCCCATTTTGGAGGGGTCTTCTGTTAGACCCTCCACTTATGCAGATTTGATTTTACTTTCTGTCCCCACATCTCATAAAGCCAGCAAAGCAAAAGTGCAAATTTGTCCATCTCAGCAAATTATCTCAAGACAAAAGCGGCTTCCCTCGTGCTTGTGCTGTTTACCTCTTTGAGTTGGTGTTCTCTTGCAAAGTTGGGTGACTATTTTCTTAGCAATTCAGTACTTTAATGAAGAAATCTATTATTCACTCATTTTAGCTGTTTTCAGTAAGTTGGTTGGTCCAAGCAACCTAGCCTGAAGTTAGTGAAAATAGAATATATCCAGAAAAGTGTAAATCCTGCAGGAGCAGGATTCAAAATCCTGGCTCTTTGGTAAAGATAGCAAACCTGTCTGAGCTTCAGGTGCTGGATACGTTTGCTGTGAAGATTGAATAAGTTAGGTACCACATACATTACAATGCCTGGCTCAAAATAGTTGCCTTTCTCCTTTTATTATTACATGGCATGATTCCATGGGAGGTCTTTTTCACGGGGGAAGTTGAGCATATGTTGGGTGAGATCAAATGTTGGGGGGAAGAAGAGTGTTATGAGGTGGGGGGGGTTGTAATAAACAAAGCGATAAGGAAATGAAGTTTCTGAGAACAGCCCTTCTGTTACTCTGAGTTGGAGGGAAAATGACATCACGTGGCATGCTTATATAGATGGTCATTTTGCTCCCTTTTGTCTGCCTGTATAATTAATTTCTTTTATGACCCATTTCAAATGTCACCTTAGAGTCAAAACTCATAAAATGAATGAATGGATGACACTGTTTATCAATCAGATTTCTGTGGGAAAAAAAAATTTAATGCCTTGGGAAATGTTTGGAAACACTCATCACTATACAATTATTCTCAGTTTTATACTTTAGGTTTTCCATTTTATATTGCCAGTTACATATGAAAATAGCTCAGCTGTGTAGCCCAGAAGGGCAGGATCTGAATAAACCTAACATGGTCTTGAACTTCCTTTCCCACCCTCAGACACATCCATATTCAACATGCTAGAGAACTCTAAGATCTCAGAGGAGATGCTACAATTTTTCTCAGTCCGACTGCCCTTTTTCATCCAAAATCCTTCCTCACACCTCAGTTAAATCCCTTCTGAAACTACAGAGCTAGTTGAAACATGTTTGGGATTTTACACTTTTTTAAGTCCAATTGCCAAAATCTCACGCTTCTTTTAAGGCATCTGTTGTGACTACCTTCAATTACCCTCTCTCCCTCCCTCCCGTCCTTCCTCCCTTCCTTCCTTCCTTTCCCTTACCTCTCTTTCCCTCTGTCCTTACATAGTTGTCGTTCCCATTCTCCAGCGTTCTGGTGAATACGCCCACCTAGCAAAGCCCCAAGGGTGGCACCTCTGAGGAACGCTAGTAGGACTGACTCTGACTCCTGCTAGCCGTCTCCTTCCCTTCTCATCCCTCCTCATCCTTTCTCTTCTCATCCCTCCTCATCCCTTCTCATCCCTTCTCATCATCCTTTCTCTTCCCATCTCGTCCCTTCTCATCATCCCTTCTCATCCCTTCTCATCGCTTCTCATCATCCCTTCTCATCCCTCCTCATCCCTCCTCATCCCTCCTCATCCCTCCTCATCCCTTCTCATCCCTTCTCATCATCCCTTCTCATCCCGTCTCATCCCGTCTCATCCCTTCAACTTCACAGTCCCCCACAACACAATCTCAGATGCTTGTCCTCACCTGTCTTTCCTCTCAGTGTTTACAGTTCTTCAAGTAGGCAGAAAAGGAACAAAAACTGCACCTCCTCTTAGGGGAGTCTGCATTTGCATCTCATTTTCATTTCATTATGTGGCCTGCAGATCTACAGAGATATGACAGCAATCCATTCAGCAGAATGTTTTAATCTCACAGAAGGTAAATGCCAGCTACAGACATGCCTGTCTCCCATTTGCCCTTACTTGATTCTCTTCTTCAATTCCAAGCACATTTATGTTATGCTAAGTGCACACTGGCCATGCATTTCTCTGCAACCCTTTTCCCTCCAGGTCTTGTGGTGCTGGGGTGAGATGTCAGAGAGGCCTAGATTCCCATTAGGGAGATTTCAGTGAAACGCAGGGAGCCTCCTCGCGCATCCTGTCAGCCCTGCCCCACAGCAACACTCACACCGTCCTTAGCTCCAGGGCTGGCCATTCCCAGGACCAGGTGACAGACGTCATATTTCAGCTGGCGACCAGGCAGGAAAGGAGACTTGGAATCAGGGCAGTCATACTGACAACCAACATTTGTACAGCCTTTAAACCTTGCAAAGGGCTTCCTTCCGTATTAACCACTAAATCATCACAGTCATTCTAGAAACTAGGCGTTTGTCTTATTATTCCCATTTTACAAATAAAGAAATTGAGCCCTGGAAAGATATTATAGTCTAAGATTACACTGCTAGTCAATTACTGGTAGCCGAATCCAGGGCTTCTGATTCCAAAACCCACGTTCTTAGTATTTACTTAAAATAGTCCTCAATACCACCTCCGTGGAGGTGGCATGTTTTTACATGTAACAAGAACTATTACTAGGGGAAAGGGTAAGCTGGCACAAAGTGAGAGAGTGGCATGGACATATATACACTACCAAATGTAAAATAGATAGCTAGTGGGAAGCAGCCGCATAGCACAGGGAGATCAGCTTGGTGCTTTGTGACCACCTACAGGGATGGGATAGGGAGGGTGGGAGGGAGGGAGACGCAAGAGGGAAGAGATATGGGGAATATATGTATAGGTATAACTTATTCACTTTGTTATAACGCAGAAACTAACACACCATTGTAAAGCAATTATACTCCAATAAAGATGTTAAAAAAAAAAAAAACTATTATAACTGAACGGCTCCTACTTAGCCAGGGTAGTCAGGGGTAGGGGGGAGTATTAGATCCATTTAGATTCTCTCTAATTTTCAAATCTCTCCCCTAATATAATGGAGAATGAGCCACAAATGCCAAGAGGAGGGAAACGCCCACATAATGTGCCCTCCTGCTGGAGGCCTAATTCTGCATAAGGCTTCTTCCCTTAGGGCTGTAACTGCAGCTTCTCTGTGAGATCTACCAACCTTTCTGTATTAGTTAGCATTTGCCATGTAACAAACCACCCCCAACATTTAACTGCTTATAACAATAACCATTTATTTAGCTCCTCTCATAGGAAGTAGGAGAGTCACTAAAAAAAAAAAAAAAAAAAGAACTATGCTGGACATAATTCTGACAAAGAATTGGTTGACTGATTGATTGATTGATTGATTGATTATAACTACAAAGACCCTGTCTCTAAATAAGGTCACATTCACAGGTACTGGGGGTTAAGACTTGAACATATCTTTTTAGGGGGACATAATTCAGCCCATAACACCCACCTGTGACTTACTAAGCAGAGTCTCCACTGGGCGTTAACAGCCCAGAGGGATTTGCAAGCTAGTAGTAACTTAGAAAATTCCTCAAGAAGAAGAAAGTAAAGCTGAATTCCCTGATTCCTGCTGTTCCAACCCTTGGGTTAAGAAGGAACACCTCTCAGACAGAAAAAAAAGAAGCTCTTTCAGCTCTCAAAGGGTGAGGGAAATTTATGGGGAGATGGGGAATGAAATTTTCAGTTCACCTCATCATACTGTGTTGCAATTATTCTCTTTCTACCTTTATGAGTGTTCACTCTTCCCAAGGAAATTGTAAGCTTTGAGGCCAGGTACAATTTTACATTTGTAAATATAAATGGACACCAAACCATTGAAGAATTAACATTCATGGTCTCAACTATTATCAAGCAACCCCAAAAATCCATGTGACACAGTAACTTATAATGGTCAGGAAATCATTTTGAATCCCAGCAGGAAGCCTCGTTGTGGAATAAGTCACTCAGCCACAGTCCTCCCAGTTCATCATACAGTGTATTTTTCACTTCACACATTATAGTTTTATTCTAGACATTAAATTTGGGTCTTTTTTGTTCTTCACATCTCTCTACTTACCTTTTTAACATATAGAATACAGTTATAACTGTTTTAGGCTAATTCTAACATCTGTGTCACTTTGGGTCAGTTTCAATTGATTTAACCTCATTACAGGTTGTATTTTCCTGTTTCTGTGTATGCATGGGAATTTTTTTTTTTTTATTGGATGCTAGGCATTGTGAATTTTATCATGTTTCACGCTAGATGTTTTTGTTTTCTTCTAAATATTCTTGAGCTTTATTCTGAGATGAAATTAAGTTCTTGAAAACCACTTGATAGTTTCAGATCTTGTTTTTAATATTTGGCAAACAGGACTGGAGCACAGGAATCCAAGCAGAAGTGGTTTGTGCCACTTTCAGGCCCAGTGCAAATAAATATCTCATGGAAAATTCTCTATTCTTCTGTCAGCTGATGCAGACAAGTACAGCCGCCTTAGAAGACACACAATGTAGGTGGTGGAGGCATAAGGTGAAAAGTGCCAGTTCCCAGAATCAACCTTGGAGGAGATTGCTCACTAATTCAGAGCACTATTTGTACTTTATATGAGCAAGGAATAAATTTTTTGTTTGTTTGAGCTGATGGGGAAGAAAATTTTTTCCTCTGTCCTTCTTGGTTCTTTGGCTGGTCTAATAATCAAATTAACATAGGATAGATTAACAGAAGAAAAATAAATTTAATTATGTAAGTACAGGCATCCCATAAGAATATGAGACCCAAGGGCAAGTTGGGCACTTGTAGCTTATATGCCATCCTGAACTAAGAAATGGGATGGGGTCAGCGCTTCAAGGGGGAGGAGGGTAATTCAATAAGAAGAGCAGATATTTGTTAATTAGATGTTTGCCCTGCCATACAGATAGGTCATTCAGATAAAGGTTATCTCTGCTAATAGCTCTCTCTTTGAGCCGGGCCCCCTATCTAAATTCTTTTAGGTAGTTAAGAGAAAGTTTTTCCTGAGTCTGCTGGGTCTTGACTGCCTTCAGCTCAAAATAATCCACATGTCAAAGTGGCATATTTTGGGGTCACGTATTCTGCTCCCCTTCAGTACCATTACACATTTTCCAGATTTTTGTTGCAGGAGTTGCAGATATCCTATGTAATGAAGCCTCAAAATGTGGTGCTTGGCTGTTTACATTTTTATAAGCTAATTGGATCAAGATAAAATATAATCTCACAATGAGTATTATTAATTTTTAAAACTTTAATTTTTCGTATTATTATTTTATGACCTTTTCTACTTTTAAAGTAATACATGCTCATTATGTATTTTGTAAAAATGTGCTGCTTTTTGTAAATAGAGAGAAAAGTGAAAAAGAGATAATAGCCATCTTCTGTAATAAAACACTCGAAGATAGTTAACTCCACCAGTTGTCTCGAAGCCACTTCACACTCAATTTACTCAGCACCGAACTAAAGATCTTCCCCCTAGATAAGGTCTTCTTCCAGCGTTCCCTACTTCACTGAATAGCAACACCAGCCCTCCAACTGCATGAGCCAAAAACCAGAATCGTTCTTAACAACCCACCTCTTCATGTGCCCTTTCTGAAACCAGCAAGATAACAGCCAATATAGACAAAAGACACAGTGACCTGATGAAATCTAAGAACAAATTGATATGTTAGAGTGACGGATGAAATCTATTAATCCTATTCCAAGACAGCTGTGGCTTGGGAGGAGTTGTGATGCTGGCGGACTGGACAGAGGAAACCAAAGATCAGCAAGACTTTGAATGTGAAGGGGCTTTTCATCCTCTGAGTATTTCGATCATATTTTTCCTGATGAAATCCAACCCTTGATCCAGCTTGAGGTCTACCTCTTCTTGCATAAAGCTTTGCTTGACTCTCATCCCCACCGTAACCTGGCTCTAGTTTCGGAGTAATTTTTTTTCTTACAAAAGGATTTTGCATCCATTCCATTCACAGGGTGTTATTTTTTGCCATACCCTATTGTTTATTTTTTAGGGTGGATATACTTAGTTGTCCCAGCTAGAGGTAAAGTTATAGCTCTTGTGGGATAAGACTGTGGCTTTATTCCTTTGTGCATTCGGGGTCTAGTACAATACCTGCTCCCCTAGCATGCTTGTGTTTAAAAAGAATAAACAAATGCCTGCTGACTTATTTCAGTCTCATGTTGCCCTGGGCTAGAGCGTCAGCGAAGCCACGTGAGGAGCGGGGAGGGGGAGGGCTGGTGAACTGAGAGTAGTTGTGTGAACTGTCCCACCTCTCACTGAAGGACCAATTTTCCAAACCAGGCAAACTGCATCCTGGCCACTGCCTGGAGTGCATCTAGAAGACTGAGATTTCCAAGATGAGATTTCAGATACATCAAAAAAGAGGTGAATAGCCCTGGTGGAGATTATTTCCCACTTGCTAATATTAAAAAAATCCATTTAAATTGGCCGTCCTCCACCATACTCTTTATACTGATTAATTTCTCTCCTGTCTTGACTTGCTGATCTCCTCGACATTTAAATTCGCTATTTATTTCAATAATAATTTATTAACTTGATTTTTGTATTGACCACAAGACCTGGAAAATATTTTTCAAATTTCTTGCTGATCTGTTCAATGATGATTGTGCTTATATGTGGAAATGGAGCCATGGCATTTAAAACCAATGAAATGGGGGCCAATAGGAGGCTGTGAAACTCACCCTTGGCCTGACACCTGGGTGGCTAGATGGAGACATCCTTTTGCTTTGTTTAAACTACTGTCTAAGAGAGTCATATCTTTTTCTCAAGAGGCTTTTACTAAAAATAAACTTAAGAGGGAAATTAAGCAGATGTTGACCATTTCCAATTTTCTCTACCCCTTTCCAACAATACTGTATTTCTGGTGTTCCACAAAGTATCACTATTTGCTGAATTTGGGGAAACTGAGATGTGCTCTTGTATGTAATCTATTTACTGGTGTAAAAACAACTGTAGTCTTGAAAGAGCAAAATTATTGCTTAAAATTTTGGGAGCTGTACCCTTTTACAAAATTGCTGTGATGCTTTTCACGATCACAGTGACTTTTGGAGACTTGCTGTTATCAAGCATTGTGCTATGTAATTCTGCCGTGTGGTTTTCACACCGGCTTTGAGATGATCATTGTGACTCTCCTTTTGCCGATGAAGAGGAGGGGCTCAACAAGTTTCCTAAGATCACCCAGGGCTGCTCAGTAAATGTGGGGGCTGAGGTTCAAAGCTGAGTCTGCCTGATTGCCATGCCAAGAGCTTAAGACCCACATCGCTTTAAATATGGCACCATATTTAAAGAGCTTGTTGGAGTGACTTGTCATCCGTGTTAGCTGTAATTGTCATTGCTGCTTATCACTGCTCTTGGTTTAGGATGTCAGTGTTGAGCATCTAAATATAGAGCTATTAACAAATAATGGGTGATCAGCAATACCTGAGAGAGAGAGAGAGAGAGAGAGACAGAAATACAGAGAGAGAAACAGGGGGCTAGATAGAGGGGGAGAGAGACACGTTGCTGATATTGTGGGAAGAGGCACAGTTCTGAAATCTTGCAGACATGGCTTCAAGTCCTGGCACCTCACACAGCAGCTGTGTAACATCGTACAGATGAAATCAACTGTCGTATCTGTAAGATGGTGTGAATAATAAGAGCTCCTTTGGGGGGAATGATATGCTCATTATGTTGATTGTGGGAGTGATTTCACAGGTGTATACATATGTCAAAATGTACAAACTGTACACTTACATGTGTGCAGTTTATTGTATGTTAAATTATACCCCAATAAAGCTATTAAAACAACAACAACAACAATAATAATAGCTCCTGTATCATTAGGTTGCTGAGAAGATTAAAGTTAATATATACTTAGAGGCCTACATGTAGGTAATTCTCAGTAAACATAGCTCTTGCTATTGTCTGAAGATTTATGTATTGTTTACCTCCATCGAAGCTAGTTCTTAATCCTTTACATTAGGAGACATTTGCAACATAGGACAGAGCAAAGAACAATCCCTCCATGGAATGTTTCTTACTAGCTGGGAGATAAGAAGTAAATCCCCTAAGCCATGTCCACCTCATTTTCTTCTTCTGTGAAATGGGAGCAAGAACCTGCCTCAGTGTTGAGGAAAGGAGCAAATGAGATTATTTGTGTCAGCATCTGTTTATGAACAAACATTCACTGAGAGACTTCTGGGTTCCTGACACTTTCAGTGCTGGGGATACACCAGCAGAACAGAAAGACAAAGTTCTTACCCTCACGGCACTCTCATTCTATCAAAGAAAAAGTTACTCTGACACTTGTTAAAACAGTAAAGAAGACTTTATTCAAGACTATTGTAACAGATGTCAAGACCATCACACCTGGGAAAAGAGATCATATCCAACTCTGAATACAACACAGACAAGTGGGGATTTCTAGCTAAGGTAGCAGGGAGGATGGATGAAAAATTACTAAGAGGCAACGTCAAGGATAGGAGAAGTCTTATTAACTTGACTTAACAGGATTCCTGCTGAAGGCAGGTCGGGGGGAATCCAATATCAGGGGTGGCAGATGAGAAACTGGATCAAATATCACCAAGGATGGGGAGATTCTAAGCTGACTTAGCAGGATCCTTGCTAAGACTGGGCTGTGCCAGCCTGGCAAGAACTGGGCCAAGAGCTCAGAGGAGACTGACTAGTTTGGTCAAGGAGGGAGGTTTTATCAGTTTCATCCTTTGAATATTCAACTGAGCTCAGCAAACCCTTCTGAAAAGCAAATGTCTATGAAAAAGGTTATTTTTGTCATGTATGCCTGGTTATTAATTCATCTGAGGGAAAAGGAAGCTGGTGAGAGAGATTAGGAGATAATTTAGAAGCACAATCTTTGGGAAAGCGTGGGTGGGACAGCCAGAACCCCTGAGGGTAAAGGCATAAGTAAATCTTCCTCCCTTTTTCTATTTTGCTTAAGTTACCAGAATCATGAAGGATGCTCTCCTGGGCTGCCCAGTTGGCTGGCACTAGGAAGGGTCTGGTAGAACTAGTTTTGTTTGGGGTGGGGCGGGGGGGGGGGGTAATTGTTTTGCTTTGTTTACTAAATATAGATTCTCTTTCATAGTAAGGAAACATAATGGGTAAAACAAAGGCTGAAAAAGCAAACACTCCTCACAATGTCAGCAGATACTGATTTTAGATATTTTTAATGGCTTATTGACATACTACTGATACTGATTTTAGAGACACTGCAATTAATTCTTGTCATCAATATGCATTTCTTAAAATTCAAGGTTGAGCGACTCTGAATCCAAGAGTCGTTCAAGTAGGGCCTTCCCAGCCTCCTCTGAAGCCCAATCTGTGCTCTGCTTCTGCAGGAGACTTTCAGTTCCTTCCAGAACCAGTCAGGCCAGAGAAGAAATGGAAACACGCCAGCCTCAGCTCCACTGACAGCGAACAGTGAGATAAAAAGTCCAGCCTGGGGAAGTGTCAGTCACTTATGGTGTCAGCAAGAAACCTAAGCCTAGGCGGAAAGGAGCTATAAATAATTCTGAGGGCCTCCCAAGAATTCTTGGAGAATGTTCAGGGAAGTCAAGCTGCTCCCAATCACTCTGAATTCCTTTCCTGAGTGTAGACAATGGTTCAATGTCCGCTTGCTCCTGCCCCTCTGGGCTCTGTTCAGGACACAGCCCACTTTTCTTTCTGTTGCTCATGTGACAAAGCCCCAGAGGACTGTCACACCAGCCATTCTTTCTCCTCCTGGCAATCAATTAACTGCACGAAGCCTTGACTTTCTCTGATGGACTCAGATCCATGCCTTGTCTTACAGCGTTTCGCATTCTCAGCAAGCTTTTTCATTTCTGATAAATGACTGGGTGCCTGGAGAGGGGCTGTCCCGGTGGAAAGACTGGATAGCTCAGGAGGCTGAGGAAATAAACGTGCTTTTCTCTGATTCAAATCCCATTCGGTTAATGGAGACAAGAGGCTATTGTCTAAAAGCCATTCACCAGCAGAGAAGGAGAAAATCTCCCCCATACCCGGGAGTCTTTGCAAAGGTCACTCCTCTGGCCTTGTTGTGAACTGAATATTGTGTCCCTCCAAAATTCATACTTTGAAGCCTCATCCCCTTAATGTGACTGTATTTGAAGATAGAGCCTTTGCAAGTAATGAAGGTTAAGTGAGGGCATAAGAGTAAGGCTCTGATCTAATAAGATTAGTGTCCTCATAAGGAAAAGGAAGAGACACCAGAACTCGCTTGCTTGAGCACTCTCTCTCTCTCTCTTTCTCTCTCTCTGTCTACAAGCCAGAAACAGAGACCTTACCAGAAACCAATTCAGCCTGTACCTTGATCTTGGACTTCTAGCCTCCAGAGCTGTGAGACAGGAATGTCTGCTGTTTGAGTGCTGTGTCCATGGCGGGTTGTCATGGCAGCCCGAGCAGACTCAGGCATGAGCCACTGCAGCGAGCTCGCCCAGCCTTGTCTCCTTGGGCCTGCATTTGCATCCCAGCCTTTCTCCTGCCTGCCCCGGCGCGAGCGGGTGAGCCAGGAAGAAGTGTTTAAGGTACTAAGGTACGTAAGGTTGGTTCAGGTGGGGAAGAAGGCCCCTCCAGAAGAACACGCATTTGAGAAGTATTTACTGAGCATCTCCTAGGCCCGTGACTCGGCCCAGTGAAGTCATTTGTAAGCACAGGCTGAGAGCACAAAGGAAGCAATTTTACTAGTAGCCAATCAGGTCCAGATGCTATTGCAGCGTATTTCTTTATGATTCCTACCCTCATCTTCCAGTCTTTCAGAAGCCATTGCAGAGAGGCCAATGAGGTCTTTCTCTTGATCCCCTGTTGTTTCCTACCCTCTAACCTAGACTCCTTTTGCTGCCACCCCTTTAGGTTAGACCTGTGAGGGGAGCTCTGTCCTCAAAGCCCAGGCCATCCAGCCCCTCATTATGCACTGCTCTGTCTTCTGCAGGAAGCGCTTGCCAGACAAACAAAGCTCTCTTCTGCAACCCATGATCAATTGGCTGTGGCTTTAACTTTTTTCCCAGTTTTATCGAGCTATAGTTGACATACATCACTGGGTAGGTTTAAGGCATTCAGCCTAACGGTTTGATTTACATATATTGTGAAATGTTTACCACAGTAAATTTAGTTTGCCTCCATCATCTCATATAGATACAATGAAAAGAAAAACCAAAATAAGAAAAAAAATATTTTTTTCTTTGTAATGAGAACTCTTAGGATCTAGTCTTTTAATAACTTTCCTATATATCACCCTGCAGAGTTAACTATAGTCATCATGTGGTACTTTATGTCCTTGGTACTGATTTATCTTCTAACTGAACATTTGTACCTTTGGACAACCTTCCCCCGATAACTTTCATTTTTAAATTGAGGTTTAATTTATGCACAGTGAAATGCCCAGATCTTAAGTGTACTGTCCACTCAGTCTTAACGAACGTGCATCCAAGCACAGAACGTTGATGTTGCCCCAAAAAGTCTGTCTGCCCTTCCCCACTCAATTCTCGCTCCCTGGAAGTAATCACTGATCAGATTTCCATCACCATAACATAGTTTGCTTTACTTAGAATTTTATGTAAGTAGAATCATACATTTAGGTTTTGGCTGGTGAGGAGGTCTGGCTTCTTTCACTAGGAAAATGTTTCTGAGGTGCATCTATCTTGCTGCGTACATCATGAGTTTGTTCCTTTTGCTTTGATGAGTAATATTTCACTGTATAGATGTACCAGTTTGCTTATCCACTCTATTGATGGGCATGCAGGATACTTCTAGTTTGGGGCTATTATACAGAAAGCTGCTATCAACATGCTTGCACATGTTGTTTTCATCTCTCTTGGATAAATACTTAGGTCATAGGGTAGTTGTAAGTTTAACTTTTTAAAGCACTGTCAAACAGGATGTACCACTTTATGCTCCTGCTAACAATATATGAAAGTTCTGATTGCGGCATGTTATCTCTCATTTTATCCACTACAGTGGGTGTCCAGCAGTATCTCATGATTTTCATTTGCATTTCCTGAAGGATCGTGTGTGCTTTCTCATGTGCTTACTGCCATTTCATTATCATCTTTTGTGAAATACTTAAGTCTTTTGTCCAGTTTTTATTTGGTTGTCTCTTTTATTATTGAGTTGCAGGAGTTCTTGATATACTAGACACAAGTCATTTGTCATATGTATGTGTTGTGAATTATTTTTCCCACTCTGTGAATTGCCTATCAATTTTCTTGATGGTGTTTTTTAATCCACAGGAATTTTTAATTTTGATAGTCTAATTTATTAATGTTTATTCTTTTATGGTCTGCGGTTTTTATGTCCTCTCTAGAAAATATATACCCACCTCAAGGTTGTAAAGATACGTCTGTGTTTTATCCTAGTAGGTTAATCATTTTTGCTTTCTCACGTAGATCTGTGATCCAGCTTCAGTTGGTTTTTGTGTGCAGTGTGAGATGGAACAAGGTTCTTTATTTTTCCAAACAGATACACAGTTATACCAGCACTGCCAGTTGAATAGATTTTTTTTCTCCATTAAATGGCTTTGGTGCCCAGGCTAAAAATCATTTGAATGCTTATATGTGGACTTACCATTACTTTAATATGTTTATGTAAAAAAGAGCCCCTTCCTACCAGGAGGAAGGGAAGGGCACAGAGAAATTAATTCTCATCTGTACAAGGACTCTACCAGGTCTGCTGTGAATCCTCCAGAGCAGGAGCTGCCCTGTCCTCGAACAGAAGAAACCAACAGTGAATGAAGCCCAGTGAGTGGTCAAGCTGGGGAGGTGATTGGCACAAACCAGGGGGCATTTCTACCTGAGGCCTGATTCTCATGTTAGCTTCTCAAGCTCTCTGATGATGACAGAGAGAGGGGAAAATAAATCAAAAGAGCTGTTGGCATTTGCAAAGGATAGAGTCCTAGTTTGTTGTTTTCCATCCTCACTGAAAGAGGAATGGTCCCAGGTTCTGCATGAAGCTCTGCCATGTGGGGCTTCTTGATCCAAAACACAGTCAGTCATTTACTCTCATTTCTAGAAAACTGCATGGAAACCTCCTCAGTGCTAGGGCACTGAGCAGATATATTTAGAGTTTTACGGCTACTCTAAATCAGAATTAAGGAGTAAGTAGCCTGACCAATTTTCACTTTCCTATTTCCTCCTCATAAATTCTAAAGTGATTTTTATCAGAGGGAAGCTGACATTTTAGGAATAGTAATTTTTTTACATCCATGGCAGATAGGTCTCTTTGAAGTTTTGGTGGAAAGTCTCCTTTCCAGCTATGGTTGTCAAAGTCATAGTGCAGGGGCCTTGTAAGTACACTGAGCGCTTGGAGATGGGCAGGGAAGGAATTTGCTGGGCACTGACTGTGCCATGCACTGTGCTAAGCCCTTCAGAGGCAGCATCTCTAATGATCACAACCACAGCACAAGGGAGGTTTCATCATTATGATCTTCTAGATGATGAAGCAGAGACGCAGGGAGATTCAGCCACTTCCTTGTGGACACAGAGCTAACTAATCCTGCGTTTGAACAGAGGGCTGTCAAGCTTCAATGCCTGTTCCTGACCACGATGTAGGCTAGATTCCTCTGTGTTGCTCTGGGTGTATGTATTTGTTTTATTTTTTGCCAGATCAAGCTATGTGTTAAAACTACCCGTCCCCCCAAAGTGATACAGTGCCCTCATACGCTTTGGCAGCTACAATTTTTCAGGCCAGAAGGATGACATGGTCGTCTCTGATTTTTGAGTTTGGAATGTTTGTTTGGCAAAGAAAAGCTGTTTCCTCTGTTGAATCTGATGGTGTTGCTGGAACACAGCCTCCTTCATTTCAGCTTCATTCAGAACAGACAAAAATCAATTTCTGCTGACCTAAAAAATAAAGTAACGTGTTACACCAGGGGGGAAAAAAAGATCTCAGGTTCCATGTTATTATTGTGAATAATGACAAAAGCAGGGATGGTGCAGAGCCTCTTGGAATTGCTGTTTGGGGTTTCCTTTTTTGCTTTCTTTGTGGAGAAGGAAAAAATTCTGATTTGTAGATATTTTTTTTCCAGCTCCCCAGATAGTCACTCTTAAAAGCCTAGGGAATCTAGCCTAAAATGGCTTGTAAAGCATCTTGAAAGGCCTAGGTTTTTGTTTTCGTTTTGTTTTTGTTTTTTGCACATCTGAACTCCTTCTAACCGTATTGGTGCAATTTTACCTGGAAATGCCCCCAGGACACCGGGTTCAGGAGCCCGCCAGGTGGCCGACATTCATCCTTTCCCTCAGTATACTGGAGGCACCCGGAAACCCAGGACAAGCCCGGACCCACGATGTTGCAGGGACAGCTGCACGCAGACACGAGGCAGGGGTCCCGTGGGCAGCCCCCTCCTCCTCCCTGAACCCCGAGGCCGCCACCCTCCTCCAGGGACGACTCGCAGCCCCGAGCGTGGGCCCGTCATGGCCCCCGTCCCCCCCACCCCGGAGGCACAAACCCCCTCTCCTGTTTACTTTATCCTCGTTGTCGGAGGACTTTATTTTTATGGCTACCTTGCCAGCCGCAGAAAACAAACCACAACAGCACTTCCAGTTGTCTCCACACCCACCGCGCCTGGAGCAAACCCCACCTGCAGCCACCGTCTGCAACAGTGCTCCTTTCGTCCGCGTGCGAACGTTTCCAACAGGCCTCTGAAAGGCAGCCACTTGCCCAGCCGTGCGACTGCTTTCCCGCAAACACTGCGATTTCAGATTTTAATTGCAGCCCCTTGAGTAGACATCGAAAGTCCATAAGTGAGCGTTTGAAATGGCATTTCTAAAAGGCAAATCTACCCATTTCAAGTGCCTCCGCAGGGTTGTCCGAGAACTGCATTGGTTTTGTTAGGCAGCAAGTTAGCCATGAGCAACAGAGAGGTGGTCCCCTCGGCGGAATGTCCAACAGCCGCCTAATCCCGCCAAGCTATTTTGCCAACCCCGCCCCAAACACGCCCCCATCAGTACTCCAAAATGGTCAGGGCACCGAAAACCCCCCCGGCCGACTGGAGGGACTGTCCTCACTCTGGCACATGCACACACCTCAGGCTATCATGTCCTTAGATAACCTTTGGGCTCATTAAGTGTTCATAAATATTCTATGAATACATACATCTAATTATAACAGACTGCATTATGGGAAGGACATGCGCAGCAGAGCCTCTTGTTATATAACCTGCAGCTGTCAATTAAGACTATCAATCAACGACCTCCTGGATTACGCAAAAACCTTGCCTAAAAAGCTCTACACCCCAGTCCTTGGGGGCCATTGCCTTCCTTGGCCTGGCCCACCTCTCTTTTGAGGTGTTCTCTCTGTTCTCTCCTTATCTTCAGTAAACTCTCTTGCAACGGGTAAGACCTCAGATTCTTCCTTGCGTCCTTACCAAGAACCAAGGCCCATGGGAGAAGGGGTCTCCAGACTCTCTTCTGCTAACAGTGTTTACCAATTTTTGAAAATTCGCTTGCACCACCCCTAGGAAAACACTCGGGTGGGTAGCACTAGTTATTCTTCACTCTAATAGTCACCTTTTTCAGATACCTACAGAGAATCTGAGCCTCGCAGCAGCCAAGAAGAAGAAGAAATAGAAAAGGAAAGACAGTGGGGTGGGGGAGACATTGGGTTAAATCTCGCCCCTACCCCACGCAGGTCCATGAGGCACAGGGAGGGGCAGCTGAACACTCCCCCGGCTCCTCTGCAAGCACCTGGTCGCATCCCTTCAACTTTAATAAACCAGGACCTCAAGGATTTCAGATCTGAAAATCTGCAAGGAAGGGGCTTGCATCCAAGTGGATCACCCTTCCTGGGGGAGAAAAACGCAAGAACTGGAAGCTACTCCTTCCAGGAAATATTTGTGAACCACTTGATATGTGCCCGGTCCTGTGAGAGGTCCCGTGACAGGCCCCCCTCGTGCCCTGCTCCCCACCACCCCCTCACACTTTCCCATCTTTCCACAGGAACCACAGCATTCTTTGAGCACGAAATCTCTCACTTTAAGAAGCCCTCGGGGGTTCTAGAAAGAGCAACAACTTCAAAATCAGACTGATCTTGACTTCAGTAAAAGCTCTGCCTCTTTGTAGCTGTGGGTGCTTGAAAGAGTAACTTAACTCCACTAAACCTCAGTTTTCTCATCAGTAAAATGGGGAGAACATCTACTTCATAGGATTATCATGAGACTTAACAAGATAACGTAGCAAAGAACATAACCCAGGGTCCAAAGCCAGTAAATGTTCAGTAAATATTAGTTTCCTCATTCTGGCCCCTTTCCATTTTCTGGTTTATTCCAACATCCTCTGAACAGCACCGGACTTGAAAACCTACCTTCCTAATTCACCCAAGCTGCTGTACTAACACCTCAGAAGCCCAGCTCTTACTTCTCTTCACCTCGACATTGACTTCCTGTTACATGCACGTGGGTACAAGAGTTTGTGTTCCTCTAACCCTGGTAGCCAATGTACTAGTCAGGATTTTTCTTATTGCAAGAGACAGAAATCTAATTTGCTCAGACACGGTCTGGAAGGGCATTGATTCCCACCCCCGAGAACTTACGTGCTGGCTTATGCAGGGCCCTGTAATGTCACCCAGCTCTCTCCGGCTCCATTTCTCATTCTGCTTTCCTTTGTGGATCAGCCCCCTCTCCTGCTGCAGATGGCTTGTCTGATGGGTGGGAAAGATGGCTCTCTGCGTCCCCGGAATCTCATCCTCCCAGCGTATCGACCTCCATAAAAAGAGGATGCATCACCCACAGTGCCTACACACCAACTCCCGGGATTTGCCCCAACTGGCCCTGTGAGAGTCACATCTTTGTACAACTGAGGGGACAGGCAGATCACAGTGGCTGGGGCTTCTGGTGGAACCTCAGGGCAAGAAAGGGTCGTCATGACATTCTGGAGGGCACATGGCCGCTGCAGCCAAGGATCCCGGGCCCAGCGACCCAGGGCCTTACCCCTGGAGCATTAGAGGAAGCCCAGCCGGATTGGGGTCTGTAATGGGAGTCAGGGGCGGGCTCCCTACCCGACACTCCCTTGGGGGCAGGGGTAGAATCCAAACCAGGCTTTCCACGTAACCCATAGAAACTTCGGGTCACAGAATGGGACAAGGCAGGTTTCCCCAGCATCCGGCCTCAGGAGATCAAGCTTAGAAAAGTGTGGAAAGGAACAGCAGAGCTACCCAGGGCCACTCGAGCACCTGGTCGAATGCAGGAAGTACTAAGCGCCATGACCTTGACCCTCTGTGCAGCTCAGAGCTTTGTCTTGCTGGACCAGAAATGAAGAAGAGTGAAACTGGAACATGGCAGCTAAGTCGAGTCTTTCAAGGGTTCCCATCACACTGACAAAGCACTTCCGGCCTTACATTTATCTGCTTTCAGGACACACACACACACACACACACACACGGGCGCACACGCGCCAGGTGCTGTGGTGAGGACGGTTACAGGGAAGTGTCTGCAGAGAGAACAAGAGGGTTGTTTGGCCTTTACTAGATGCATTTTATCTGGGCATCACAGGAATACTTCTGAAATATTTAATTAGGTCACAACATGTCTGTAAGGAAGGTATTCACCTTCCCCAACTGAAAAAACTGAAACAAAAAAGTTCAAAGCGCTCCCAGGAAGTGGGATTTCCAGCAGCGTGACGGTCACAGATTCTGAACGTGGCCACCAACTCACCTCTTCCCCTCTCCCGTGTCCGTGAGTGTGCCTTAGCAGCCGGAGGTCCAAATCCACGTGGTTTAAGCTGATAAGTCCACACAGCGCTGGATTCCTAAAGAGGAGGAGAAATTTTAAATATAAAAAATATTTTTAGCTTAATCTCACCCACTTGTAGAGGTCATTGAATCCATTTCTCACTCTAGTCCTGGCCTGTAACGTTTTCTTTGAATATATCAAGGCACAGGGAACCATCCCCAGAAAACACTGGTTCCAAGACCAGACACCAGCAATTGTTGGAACATCCCATGTCTTATTAAGTTAGAATTAGTCTCTTCCTAACTCTGTGTGCTACGTCTATTTTTGCCCATTGGAATCCATTCATGTTTTTTTCCTTCCTTTCTATCTTCCAGCTATTATTGATTAAGAACCTACTCTGTGCTGTGTAAATTGGCTTGAGCACCAAGGCACAGCATTGAAGAAGAGAGAAGGGCCCTTGCCTCATGGGGATTATAGTTTGATGGATAAAGAGAAAAAACAAAAAGAAAACAAATGAACAAAAATTTCAACTTGTGCTAAGCCTTATAGTGGAAATGAAACAGGATGATGAGATAGTGCGGGCCCGGGAGGAGGGGCTTTCTATGAGGGCTTATGAAGGGCTAAGGCGACATATGAGCTGCAACGTGAATGTTCCTGGAATCACACAGCATATTTCCAGCCCTCTTGCCTCAGCCTCTGCTCATATTTGAAGACAGATACCATGACACTCACACACGCGTGTGTAGGCATATGTAGGCACGCAGACACAGCTGTCTTCTTTCCTCTTGGTTAAACATCGATATTCCTCTATCATTTCAAATGTATAAATCTGTCCATCAGTGTTGCTCTTAAAATATAGTGTTCAAAACTGGAGAGTCCACTTTAAATTTGGTCTGACGGATACAGGAGGGGTGGGTCCATGCACTCACTCTCTTGTTCTGGACTCCATCCTACCATTAACTAGACTTCTGTGCTTCCAGACATTGGGGTGCCAAAGTCGCAATCAGCTTTGACAAGCTAAGCTGTATGCATTAGTTCTCCCATTAAGCTCTCAGCCAACTAAGTACAGTAAGTCTATCACATGTGCTGCTGCTGAGCGTCGCCACTAGTATCCTGTAATTTTGTCATTTTGGGTGGGGAGGGGTGGTCAAGAGGAGGGCCTGGGTCTCACCCTTTTTCTGTTAAAGCCATTTTGCTACCTGCTTAATATTTTCTTTTTTTTTTTTAGTGCAGATATTGTCATTAGGATTTTAACTGTCCTACATTTCACTCTCAGATTTGATAAGCATGACACCAACATTCAGATCCAACTCATGATAAAAACATCTCCCAAGAGGGGACAGGGAAGGACTGTGGACAGTCAAGCAGTTATCAACCCAACTAAAATATAATGAGCCAGTCCACAGAAAAGAGAAATATTCAAGACACTTGCTGAAATCCAAATACACTTACACATTCATTCAAGACCCAGCGAACAAAGAAAGAAGGTCATTGTGGCATTAAACGGGTGCTGAGTCTTGAATTTGAATTCTCAAAAACTCTCCTTTTGAAACTCTGTTCTAAATATGTGTTCTAGAATCTTGCCTACTCTATATATGGGCTCACCAGTTTATGGAACACATATCTTTATTTTCCCCTTGAAAATTCCAACATTAATCCCTGGATCATGTTCCAGGATCCCCCAGAGGTTGCTGACAGCACTGATGCAGTTGAAAATGAAGGTGTTTTCTCAATGTCCTAAGACGCAATCCATTTGGGGCCAGAGACTTAGAAACTTAGAACCCATAACAGCCTCACTTACAATCATTGATCTAATGTTGGGTTCCTTTTATGGTCATCAGTCCACCCATTTCCAGTAAGATTCTCATCCCTAAAAAAAAATGTAGGTAGAAAATAGGAATTGAACACTTCTCCATTTATTGCTTTTCGTGTATCGTTTTTGTTGTTCATACCTTTTATTTGAGGATATAGAGAAGTTCCCCAACAGTAAAGCAGAAGGTGATAGAAAGGAAACCTATATAAGAAATAAATGAAAGACAAATACCGCACAATGTCACTCATATGCGGAATATAAAAAAAAAAGTGAACAAACCAAACCAAATGAAAACAAACACATAGACACAGAGAACAGAGTAGTGGTTACCAGAGGGGAAGGGGCAGGGGGGTGGGTGAAATGGGTAAAGGGGGTCAACTGTATGGTGATGGATGGAAACTAAATTTTTGGTGGGTATACAGAAATAGACATATAATGTTGTACACATGAAACTTACATCATGTTATAAGCCAATGTTACTGCAATTTTTAAAATCTTTAAAAAAGAAAAAATGAGATTTTACACCTATCTTTTTAGGATATTTTGAAAATTAAATTTCTAAATTCATATGTGCCTGGTCTAAGCACTATGCTAAGAAATTTCTTTAAGCTTCAGATGACATTCTCTTTCACACCCAAGGTTTTTATAATTACAAAGTATTCCCTCTTTGATCTGAAATAATTCCACAGCAGCAATATCCATTGTTGCTTCTTTTAACTTCCTAGAAATAGAACTGTCGCCAAAACAAGTGGGAAATCTATCGGCAGCTCTGTTTTCACTGAGTGAGGGGTCCAGCTGAGGTCTGGTTATTTCCAGCCCTCACTGGTGATTCGCTCATTCCCCTAAGCCTGTCTTGGGGTTTGTATCGGGAACACGTGATTCACTTCCTCTCTCAGGCTGGGGGATTCCACATGGACATACAACGCCCCTTCTCTTTTAAGCTTGACTGAGAAACTCTCCATCTTGTGAAGGGGACATTCTCAAAAGGAGGAAGTCCTGTTTCAGTCACCCTTTTGCAAGGGTTGCTGCTGACCTTATGATCAATCTCATCACCAGGAAAGGAACTCAAATATGGGTTGCGCCTACCTAATTAGGTATGTCCCCAAAACAATATATAAAAGTATGCTTTTAACTTGGGGCTTTATAAAGACCCTACAGTCATGTTGATGAGATATATATATATATATATAGTCAAAATACTGGTTAATACACCAGTATTCAACAAATAGATGAATACAGAAATAAAATATAAGAAATATGTATTATATATATGCTATTTTCTGAATGCTGCGATTGTTCTTAAGTGAGTTGAAACACAACTGAGATCATAAAGTTCCACTTGTCTCTATGTTTGTCTATGCTTTTTTGGATGAGGTTATTTGAAGAAAAGGAGACAGAAAAGAGGAAGCAGAGGAGGAAGGGGAGGGCTGATATTTCGGAGGACCTACTATGCTGCAGGTGTTTTTGACACCTCGTTGTACTTTATGTACATGTGCACACACGACGAAACAACTGTTATTATTACCCCATTTTACATCTGAGAAAACGGGAGCTGAGATGAGCTCAAATAAGTGAAATAATGAAATTAGTAAAAGGCAGAAAATGGACACAAAATGAGTCTCACCCTTCTGGCCAAATAGGGAAGGATTCAGGGTCACTTTCAGCCTCGAAGGTGTGCCCGGGAATCTGCTGCAGCACAGTCACAAGCAGGGGTGAGGAATGGCAAGTCAATGGAGATGACAAAGGACAAAGAAACTGCTAAACATTTCTCCCTGCTGATCAACGGAATCAGTATGGGAGGAGACACCTGTCGCCAATGGGAAGAGCAAGGCTGCCTGTCTCCCCTCACTTTCTGCCATCTCCTCGTCCTTCATCAGGCTGTGATGCTTTGCTGCCTTCTAGATCACAGCCTCTGGAAATGTGCCTGCATCCTCGGCATCCTTAATGCAGCCGCCTGCCTTCCCGCCCCCCCGGGCCCGGGTCCGCTGTCCCTTGTCCGCTGCTGGCGGCGCCCCCAGAGAGGGTGCTTGGCGCTGGGGAGAAGGGCTGGGGGCACGCGGCAGACGTTCACCGGCTCCTGCACCATCCTTAAGCGGGAAGAGTGTGTCACCAGATGATAAAATGCTAAACGACAACTCATTTACATTCTGCGGAACAGATTTGTTGAATATTTCATTCCTGTCACCTGCTCCTTTTCGGGCCACCGTCACACGGCTGGAAGGGCTCCCCGGGGAACTGCTTGACAGGTTGGCGCCTGCAGCGAGCGTGGGTCCTGAGTCTCGGCTTCCCGGCGCGGCCCCGGGGCGCCGGCTCCGTTGGTGTCTCAACACTGCCCTCTGCTGGGCGGCGGCGCTGGCAACGCCCCGAGCGGAGACGCGCGGCCACCGAGCGGTTGAAAGGAGAGGGGTCACCTATGCGGGAGGGGAGACGGCGCCAAGGGGTGTGTAGCTGTATACAAGGGGGCACAGCAGAAATCTACCGCCTTCGAGGGCATCGGACCTCACCGGATGGATGCTCAGCTGCTCCTTCTTTCCGCCGCGCGGCCGCTGCTACCCGCTCCCAGGCTGTCAGTGCACAGATGAAGAAAGCCACTGTCGCCGAGGACTTCCCTGCCTGAAAGAGATTTGCTTGTGGAACGAAGATACATGTGTGTTGGGGGCGTGGGGGAGGGTTGCTACTAGGAAAGAACGAAAAAACACCTGGGGCGTATATACAAGATTTCCAGATTCAGGGTCCAGTGATAAACCATTCACCCCAGCTGGGAACCACCATCCCCCCAAGGAGCACTCCCTGAGGGGACCCAGCCCCGCCCGCCTAGCCGGCTGCTGTCCCTCCCCTTCAGGCTGCGTTCCTGGCACTATTCCCCGGTCAGTCACCCCAACTTGCCGCTCCCCCGCCAGCCCTCTCCTTCCCAAGTCCATCCTCCACTCAACCCAAGGAGATCTACATTAAATGACTCAATTAACATAAAGCTCTTCATACAGTGCTAGGCATGGGGTAAGCACTCAAGAAAGTTTAGCTAGAAATTTAGTTATCTCTGATCAGCCACTTCCTGCCCAGTGAATGCTTTAAGGGGCTCCCTACGTACGTCTCAGATAAAATCAGCGGGCTTCTGCCTAGCTCTCCACTTCCTCTTCAAGCATCTTCTCAAGCTTTACAAACCAGCGATGGAACCCCTGGGGCTCTCCCATGCACACCCTGTGTCTGATCTCTGCCAGTGGTAATGCTAATAATCCCTTTACCTACTAGACCCTCTCCTGGCCCCTTCATCTGTTTATTTATCCAAGACTCAAGCCTTGCTGAAGGCCTCTTCTCCTTCAGGAGTTTCCTAAGTGTCTGCTTAGGAGTCTGTCTGCCCTCCATGTATGAGCTTCTTGAATTCCAGGACTGTCTGAGTCATCTTTCCATCCCGTACAGCCTGCACAGTACCTGGAGACACTTGAGACTCACCACATGTTCACTGCATGAGTGAATGAATGAAGGCAGGAAAGAATGCACACACCAGAGGGGTCCCAGAAGCACCTACCGGCCCCAACCATCTCCTTGTACCTGCCAACTCAGAGTCTTATGACTTAATCTGCTCCTGTGGCGGTTGGGAAGGACACAGCATCACCTCCTGGGAGGCTTTGGCCAGTCAAGCTCACCTGGACCTTCAACTTTTTAAATTAGATGAAGCTGGCCACTTCAAGCCTAGCTACCTTTGAAAAGGGACGTGATTTTTGGAGGAGAGGAGAGAGCGGTTCTGGAGACTTGCGAACTTGGCAGAGGACAGGTCTGGCAGGAGTACAAGAATTGAGACCCAGGAGAGAGCTATTAGGACACTAGGCACACAAGGAAAGAAGAGAGTGTGGGAGCTCCGCAGAGGGGCTCAGAGGAGAGGGAAATTGCCTGGTCCCTTGTACGTGCCAAATGCTGCTTATATCCCTTCTGAACCTCATGCCAACCATAGAAGATCACGATCCCCATTTTCTCAATGGGAAATTGAGGCTCAGATGGATTTGGTTCCGTACCTGAGGTCACACAGCAACTAAGTGACAGCCCTAAGGTTCAAACCCGGGCTCCATGACTTTAAGCCTATATTTTCGCATTACGTTAACATTTGCTCGGCTTTGAGAAGAAAGGCCAAAGCACCTGGCACAAGCAGGAACTAACCTCCCACCTCTGAGTAAAGTGGTCTAGCCCTTCTAAAGATCATCCTCCTCTCCATCTTGGGAGTACCGGTAGATTTCTCCATCTCTGAAACAGGCCCCCTTGAATATTAAGGGTCACCTATAATTCAGACCCCCTCATAACCTCCCAGTCTGGGCAAGTCCTAGGTCTGATGGGGATCAGTAATTGAAGAGTCTCATTTCCCACCTTATATAGGCGATGTCCACTTTCATATACCCCACGTTACTAGGAAATATGAGACGCTACTTCATTCATCACGTTCCGTCCCTGTGTCACACTTCCTTAGGCATCAGTAGGATTAAATAGCAGTGATTAAAGAGATCTAATCGACTATTACAGTCTTCAGAGAAGAAACCCAAGCTCACAAATCTCTGTACTTTGGTGTTTCAGGGAAACCCAGACTTGTGTCTCAACTTTATATCACAAAATGGTGTTGCAGTGAACCAGGAGCTTAGAGCTAAGAATTTGAGCGTGCCATGTTTTTACCGAGTCCAAGTTCGCTCTGCTTGCCACACGGCAGGCCAATCTATTGGAGACGAGGTGCTGAGGCAAGGAAGACGACTTTATTCAGGAGAGCCAGCAGACGGAGAAGATGGCAGACTAAAGTCTCAAAACAACCATCTTATCGGGGTTTGGATGCCAGTTTCTTTTATAGCACAGAGAGGGGGAGGTGGTGCGGAAGTAAAGTACAAACCACAAGTTTGGCAAATATCGCCTGGAATGGCCAGCCTCGGGGAGGGGATGTGTTAATGTCTTCTTTCTTGCAGCCATCCACAGGTGGACAGGGGCCGGATGTTTCCCTGAACAAAGGCACTTTGGTTTAACATTCAGGCGGAGGGGCGGGGTGCCCCGAGGCAGGCCATTAGGGATAGACAGTATCCTTTTCGTGAACGAAAGCAGCGGAAAGCAAAGGTTAAAGTAAAAGAAACAGATCCAACCTATAATCAGATTTGGCCCTTCCCTGTTACAATGTCAGCAGGGAAATCAAATCTCAAGTCTTCGACATCAAGATCCACTGAATTCCACATGCATCCCACATGACCCTCCGGTGATACTATACGTGGCAAGAGTCAGAAATAGCAGCCTGAGAGCAGTGGTTCTCAAACTTCCGTGTCCATCACAATCACTTGGAGGATTATTAAAATACAGACAACTGTGCCTCAAAATCCCCGGAGTTTCTGATTCAGTAGGACTGGGGAAATCCCAGAATTTTGGTTTCTAACCAATTGCCAAGAGATGCGGGTGCTGTTGGTGTGAAGCGCATACTTGGAGTACCGCTGCCCCCGAGCAGGTGTAGCCAGAGTCAGTGGAAGAGCCCAGAAGAGTAAGGACCGGGACTGGAGCACTCCGTGAGCATCCCCAGGTGGCTTCATCCTTAACTTACACTGGTCACCAAGGCATGTATCCTCTAGTAGAGTTACTTTTCTGTTGTGAAATGCATTTTTAAGCCTCTACTCACCGACTCTGCATGTGCAAAAAACTCCAGAGGCCTCTAGGTGGGTTAGGGCTCATTTGGTTTAAGTGACAGAAAGCCTGGCTCCGGTTGAAATAAACACAAATATATTGCAAAATAAAAACAAATGTATTGGTTCCAAAAGCGAGAAGTCTAAACCTGGCTTGATCAGGGCTCGAATGACGTCACCAGGACCAATTTCTCTTTCTCAACCCCTCCTTTCTCGTGCTCTGTCTCCTCTCTCCCTTTCTCCTTCACATAGTCTCCGTTACCATGAGTCCTTTTCACTGGGGTCTAAAGAAGGCTACTGAAGCTAAAGGCCTGGCAAATTCTTACATTAAAATCTTGCCCAGGGCCTCCCTGGTGGCGCAGTGGTTGAGAATCTGCCTGCTAATTCAGGGGACACGGGTTCCAGCCCTGGTCTGGGAAGATCCCACATGCCGCGGAGCGACTAGGCCCGTGAGCCACAATTGCTGAGCCTGCGCGTCTGGAGCCTGTGCTCCGCAACAAGAGAGGCCGCGATAGTGAGAGGCCCGCGCACCGCGATGAAGAGTGGCCCCCGCTTGCTGCAACTGGAGAAAGCCCTCGCACAGAAACGAAGACCCAACACAGCCATAAATAAATAAATAAATAAAATTAAAATGCAGTCGGTCCATTTAAAAAAAAAAAAAAAAAAATCTTGCCCAGGATTCCCAGCCAAAATCGCATTCTTGTGATCGCTTCTCATTGACACAAATTGAAGCAAGCCCTCGCCCCGAACCAAACGGGAAAATGGCAATTCACATTAGGCTGACATGACGTACTCCACTCTTTATCCCCAGACAAATCGCAGGCGTTTGGAAGGGGACAGGTGCATGGATTACGGACCTCCCCATGTCATCAGGCGTCACTGCCACTGCTAACTGCCAAATCTAATGGGCACTCTTCCATCTGAATCTCCCCTGACTTCAATGGAGCATTTGCCTCCCTCCTTGGACCACTCTTCTCCTGGCTTTCTTGATTACATACTTCCCTTGCCCTCCTCCAATTTCAGTCTACTTTTCAGGATCATCTTCTTGTGCCACTTAAATCCAGGTGTACATCAAGGATTTTTCCTTAGGGCTCTTTCTGTTTTATGTACTTTCTAGGATGCCATCCACGCTCTTGCTTTTAAATACCACCCTAAAGCAGCTGATTCCCAAATGTATATCTCCATTCATGGGATATGGCAGAATAATGGTCCTCCAAAGATGTGTACATCCTAACTTCCATAACCTGTGGCTATGTTACGTCACATGGCAAAGGGGGATTACGATTGCTAATCAGCTGACCTTGAGATAGGAAGGATATCCTGGATTATCCAGTGGACCCAGTGTCCCATAAGTAAAAGGGTGAGACAGAAGAGTCAGTGCCAGACTGGTGTGATGTGACAAAGACTCCACTGTGGTTGCTGCTTTGAAGATGGAGAAGGGGCCACAAGCCAAGGAATTTGGGCAACCACTAAAAGTGGGAAAAGCAAGAAAATGTGTTGTTATGTGTGTTACCTAGGACCCCAGAAAAGCCCTGACAACACCTTGATTTTAGCCTAGTGAGACCTATTTTGGAATTCTGACCTCCAGAACTGGAAGCGCATAAATCTGTATCATTTTAAGCCATGAAGTTTGTGGCAATTAGTTATGGTAGCGATAGGAAACTAATACAGATTTTAGTCTATTGATTCTCAAATAGATATCTCCATCCCAGATACTTTACATGGCAAAGATGTTTTGAAGCCAGCATATGTGGCGAAAATTGCATCTAACGGAAAATACCCTTGAAAATTCCTTAAATCATTCACAAAATATACAAGGATTTTTCTATACATGCATGTACAGTAACATATGTGTACAAATGCATACTGAGTTTGGCTTGTGCTTAGTGGTATGTTACTAAAAGCAATGTGTGTTTAGGCCCTAGAGCAGGGATCAGCACACTTTATCTGTAAAAAGCAAAATAGTAAAAATCTTTGTCTTTGGGAGCAAAACTGTCTCTTTCTTAACTTTGCTAATATATCGCTAAAGCGGCCATAGATAACTCACCAACAAAAAAAGTGTTGATGCCATCCCCTAAGAGTTTATTTATAAACACTGAAATTTGAATTTCATATAATTTTCACAGGTCATGAAATATTCTTTCTAAAAAACATTTTTAGGGCGGTCTGGGCAAGATGGCGGAAGGGTAAGACGCGGAGATCACCTTCCTTCCCACAGATACAGTAGAAATACATCTACAGGTGGAACTGCTCCTACAGAACACCCACTGAACGCTGGCAGAAGACGTCAGACCTCCCAAAAGGCAAGAAACTCCCCCCGTACTTGGGTAGGGCAAAAGAAAAAAGAAATAACAGAGACAAAAGAATAGGGACGGGACCTGCACCAGTGGGAGGGAGCCGTGAAGGAGGAAAGGTTTCCACGCACTAGGAAGCCCCTTCGCGGGCGGAGACTGCGGGTGGCGGAGGGGGAAGCTTCGGAGCCACGGAGGAGAGTGCAGCCACAGGGGTGCGGAGGGCAAAGCGGAGAGATTCCCGCACAGAGGCTCGGCGCCGACCAGCACTCACCAGCCCGAGAGGCTTGTCTGCTCCCCCGCCGGGGCGGGCGGGGCTGGGAGCTGAGGCTCGGGCTGCGGTCGGATCGCAGGGAGAGGACTGGGGTTGGCCGCGTGAACACAGCCTGAAGGGGTTAGCGCGCCACGGCTAGCCGGGAGGGAGTCGGGGAAAAGGTCTGCAGCTGCTGAAGAGGCAAGAGACTTTTTCTTACCTCCTTGTTTCCTGGTGCGCGAGGAGAGGGGATTCACAGCGCCGCCTAAACGAGCTCCAGAGATGGGTGCGAGCCGCGGCCATCAGCGCAGACCCCAGAGACGGGCATGAGACGCTAAGGCTGCTGCTGCCGCCACCAAGAAGCCTGTGTGCGAGCCCAGGTCACTCTCCACACCGCCCCTCCCGGGAGCCTGTGCAGCCCGCCACGGCCAGCGTCCCGTGAGCCAGGGACAACTTCCCCGGGAGAGCGCACGGTGCGCCTCGGGCTCGTGCAACGTCACGACGCCTCTGACGCCGCAGGCTCGCCCCGCCTCCTCCGTACCGCTCCCTCCCCCTGCCTGAGTGAGCCAGAGCCCCCGAAGCAGCTGCTCCTTTAACCGCCTCCTGTCTGGGCGGGGAATAGATGCCCTCAGGCGACCTACACGCAGAGGCGGGTCCAAATCCAAAGCTGAACCCTGGGAGCTGTATGAACAAAGAAGGGAAAGGGAAATCTCTCCCAGCAGCCTCAGAAGCAGCAGATTAAACCTCCACCAACAACTTGATGTGCCTGCATCTGTTGAATACCTGAATAGACAACGAATCATCCCAAATTCAGGAGGTGGACTTTGGGAGCAGGATATATTAATTTTTCCACTTTTCCTTTTTTTGTGAGTGTGTATGTATATGCTCCTGGGTGAGATTTTGTCTGTATACCTTTGATTTCACCATTAGTCCTAGGGTTAGGTCCGTCCGTTTTTTTTTGTTTTTTTTTTTACTTAAAGAATTTTTTTTTCCTAATAAATGTTTTCTCAATAATTTTTTCCTTATTTTCAATTTTTAGAAATTAAAAAAAAAATTTTAGTGTTTTCATATTTTTTATTTCAACAAATTAAAAAATTTTTTCTTAATAAATTTTTTCTTAATAATTTTTTTCTTATTTTTTATTATAATAGCTTTATTTTATTTTATTTTATCCTCTTTCTTTCTTTCTTTCTATTTTTTTCTCCCTTTTATTCTGAGCCGTGTGGATGAAAGGCTCTTGGTGCTCCAGCCAGGCATCAGGGCTGTGCCTCTGAGGTGGGAGAGCCAACTTCAGCACACTGGTCCACAAGAGACCACCCAGCTCCACGTAATACCAAACGGCGAAAACCTCTCAGAGATCTCCATCTCAACATCAAGACCCAGCTTCACTCAACGACCAGCAAGCTACAGTGCTGGACACCCTATGCCAAACAACTAGCAAGACAGGAACACAGCCCCATCCATTAGCAGAGAAGCTGCCTAAAATCATAATAAGGCCACAGACACCCCAAAACACACCACCAGACGTGGACGTGCCCACCAGAAAGACAAGATCCAACCTCATCCACCAGAACACAGGCACTAGTTCCCTCCACCAGGAAGCCTACACAACCCACTGAACCAAACTTAGCCACTGGGGACAGATACCAAAAACAACGGGAACTACGAACCTGCAGCCTGTGAAAAGGAGACCCCAAACACAGTAAGATAAGCAAAATGAGACGACAGAAAAACACACAGCAGATGAAGGAGCAGGGTCAAAACACACCAGACCTAACAAATGAAGAGAAAATAGGCAGTCTACCTGAAAAAGAATTCAGAATAATGATAGTAAAGATGATCCAAAATCTTGGAAATAGAATAGACAAAATGCAAGAAACATTTAACAAGGACGTAGAAGAACTAAAGAGGAACCAAGCAACGATGAAAAACACAATAAATGAAATTAAAAATACTCTAGATGGGATCAATAGCAGAATAACTGAGGCAGAAGAAAGGATAAGTGACCTGAAAGATAAAATAGTGGAAATAACTGCTGCAGAGCAGGATAAAGAAAAAAGAATGAAAAGAACTGAGGACAGTCTCAGAGACCTCTGGGACAACATTAAACGCACCAACATTCGAATTTTAGGGGTCCCAGAAGAAGAAGAGAAAAAGAAAGGGACTGAGAAAATATTTGAAGAGATTATAGTTGAAAACTTCCCTAATATGGGAAAGGAAATAGTTAATCAAGTCCTGGAAGCACAGAGAGTCCCATACAGGATAAATCCAAGGAGAAACACGCCAAGACACATATTAATCAAACTGTCAAAAATTAAATATAAAGAAAACATATTAAAAGCAGCAAGGGAAAAACAACAAATAACACACAAGGGAATCCCCATAAGGTTAACAGCTGACCTTTCAGCAGAAACTCTGCAAGCCAGAAGGGAGTGGCGGGATATACTTAAAGTGATGAAGGAGAAAAACCTACAACCAAGGTTACTCTACCCAGTAAGGATCTCATTCAGATTTGATGGAGAAATTAAAACCTTTACAGACAAGCAAAAGCTGAGAGAGTTCAGCACCACCAAACCAGCTTCACAACAAATGCTAAAGGAACTTCTCTAGGCAAGAAACACAAGAGAAGGAAAACACCTACAATAACAAACCCAAAATATTTAAGAAAATGGGAATAGGAACATACATATCGATAATTACCTTAAATGTAAATGGATTAAGTGCTCCCACCAAAAGACACAGACTGGCTGAATGGATACAAAAACAAGACCCATATATATGCTGTCTACAAGAGACCCACTTCAGACCTAGAGACACATACAGACTGAAAGTAAGGGGATGGAAAAAGATATTCCATGCAAATGGAAATCAAAAGAAAGCTGGAGTAGCAATTCTCATACCAGACAAAATAGACTTTAAAATAAAGACTATTACAAGAGACAAAGAAGGACACTATATAATGATCAAGGGATCGATCCAAGAGGAAGGTATAACAATTGTAAATATTTATGCACCCAACATAGGAGCACCTCAATACATAAGGCAAATACTAACAGCCATAAAAGGGGAAATCGACAGCAACACAATCATAGTAGGGGACTTTAACACCCCACTTTCACCAATGGACAGATCATCCAAAATGAAAATAAATAAGGAAACACAAGCTTTAAATGATACATTAAACAAGATGGACTTAATTGATATTTATAGGACATTCCACCCAAAACCAACAGAATACACATTTTTCTCAAGTGCTCATGGAATATTCTCCAGGATAGATCATATCTTGGGTCACAAATCAAGCCTTGGTAAATGTAAGAAAATTGAAATCGTATCAAGTATCTTTTCCCACCACAATGCTATGACACTAGATATCAATTACAGGAAAAGATCTGTAAAAAATACATTCACATGGAGGCTACACAATACACTACTTAATAACGAAGTGATCACTGAAGAAATCAAAGGGGAAATCAAAAAATACCTAGAAACAAATGTCAATGGAGACACGACGACCCAAAACCTATGGGATGCAGCAAAAGCAGTTCTAAGAGGGAAGTTTATAGCAATACAAGCCTACCTCAAGAAACAGGAAACATCTCGAATAAACAACCTAACCTTGCACCTGAAGCAATTACAGAAAGAAGAACAAAAAAACCCCAAAGCTAGCAGGAGGAAAGAAATCATAAAGATCAGAACAGAAATAAATGAAAAAGAAATGAAGGAAACAATAGCAAAAATCAATGAAACTAAAAGCTGGTTTTTCGAGAAGATAAACAAAATTGATAAGCCATTAGCCAGACTTATCAAGAGACAAAGGGAGAAGACTCAAATCAATAGAATTAGAAATGAAAAAGGAGAAGTAACCACTGACACTGCAGAAATACAAACGATCATGAGAGATTACTACAAACAACTCTATGCCAATAAAATGGACAACCTGGAAGAAATGGACAGATTCTTAGAAATGCACAACCTGCCGAGACTGAACCAGGAAGAAATAGATAATATGAACAGACCAATCACAAGCACTGAAATTGAAACTGTGATTAAAAACCTTCCAACAAACAAAAGCCCAGGACCAGATGGCTTCACAGGCGAATTCTATCAAACATTTAGAGAAGAGCTAACATCTATCCTTCTCAAACTCTTCCAAAATATAGCAGAGGGAGGAACACTCCCAAACTCATTCTACGAAGCCACCAGCACCCTGATACCAAAACCAGACAAAGATGTCACAAAGAAAGAAAACTACAGGCCAATATCACTGATGAACATAGATGCAAAAATCCTCAACAAAATACTAGCAAACAGAATCCAACAGCACATTAAAAGGATCATACACCATGATCAAGTGGGGTTTATTCCAGGAATGCAAGGATTCTTCAATATACGCAAATCAATCAACGTGATACACCATATTAACAAATTGAAGCAGAAAAACCATATGATCATCTCAATAGATGCAGAGAAAGCTTTCGACAAAATTCAACACCCATTTATGATAAAAGCCCTGCAGAAAGTAGGCAAAGAGGGAACTTTCCTCAACATAATAAAGGCCATATATGACAAACCCACAGCCAACATTGTCCTCAATGGTGAAAAACTGAAACCATTTCCACTAAGATCAGGAACAAGACAAGGTTGCCCACTCTCACCACTATTATTCAACATAGTTTTGGAAGTGTTAGCCACAGCAATCAGAGAAGAAAAAGAAATAAAAGGAATCCAAAGCGGAAAAGAAGAAGTAAAGCTGTCACTGTTTGCAGATGACATGATACTATACATAGAGAATCCTAAAGATGCTACCAGAAAATTACTAGAGCTAATCAATGAGTTTGGTAAAGTAGCAGGATACAAAATTAATGCACAGAAATCTCTTGCATTCCTATATACTACTGATGAAAAATCTGAAAGTGAAATTAAGAAAACACTCCCGTTTACCATTGCAACAAAAAGAATAAAATATCTAGGAATAAACCTACCTAAGGAGACAAAAGACCTGTCTGCAGAAAATTATAGGACACTGATGAAAGAAATTAAAGATGATACAAATAGATGGAGAGATATACCATGTTCTTGGATTGGAAGAATCAACATTGTGAAAATGACTCTACTACCCAAAGCAATCTACAGATTCAATGCAATCCCTATCAAACTACCAATGGCATTTTTCACAGAACTAGAAAAAAAAAATTCACAATTTGTATGGAGACACAAAAGACCCCGAATAGCCAAAGCAATCTTGAGAACGAAAAATGGAGCTGGAGGAATCAGGCTCCCTGACTTCAGACTATATTACAAAGCTACAGTAATCAAGACAGTTTGGTACTGGCACAAAAACAGAAATATAGATCAATGGAACAGGATAGAAAGCCCAGAGATGAACCCAAGCGCATATGGTCACCTTATCTTCGATAAAGGAGGCAAGCATATAGAGTGGAGAAAAGACAGCCTCTTCAATAAGTGGTGCTGGGAAAATTGGACAGGTACATGTAAAAGTATGAAATTAGAACACTCCCTGACACCATACACAAAAATAAACTCAAAATGGATTAAAGACCTAAGTGTAAGGCCAGACACTATCAAACTCTTAGAGGAAAACACAGGCAGAACACTCTGTGACATACATCACAGCAAGATCCTTTTTGACCCAGCCCCTAGAGAAATGGAAATAAAAACACAAATAAACAAATGGGACCTAATGAAACTTAAAAGCTTTTGCACAGCAAAGGAAACCATAAACAAGACCAAAAGACAACCCTCAGAATGGGAGAAAATATTTGCAAATGAAGCAACTGACAAAGGATTAATCTCCAAGATTTACAAGCAGCTCATGCAGCTCAATAACAAAAAAACAACCCAATCCAAAAATGGGCAGAAGACCTAAATAGACATTTCTCCAAAGAAGATATACAGATGGCCAACAGACACATGAAAGAATGCTCAACATCATTAATCATTAGAGAAATGCAAATCAAAACTACAATGAGGTATCATCTCACACCGGTCAGAATGGCCATCATCAAAAAATCTAGAAACAATAAATGCTGGAGAGGGTGTGGAGAAAAGGGAACCCTCTTGCACTGTTGGTGGGAATGTAAATTGATACAGCCACTATGGAGAACAGTATGGAGGTTCCTTAAAAAACTAAAAATAGAACTACCATATGACCCAGCAATCCCACTACTGGGCATACACCCTGAGAAAACCATAATTCAAAAAGAGTCATGTACCAAAATGTTCATTGCAGCTCTATTTACAATAGCCAGGACATGGAAGCAACCTAAGTGTCCATCATCGGATGAATGGATAAAGAAGATGTGGCACATATATACAATGGAATATTACTCAGCCATAAAAAGAAATGAAATGGAGGTATTTGTAATGAGGTGGATGGAGTTAGAGTCTGTCATACAGAGTGAAGTAAGTCAGAAAGAGAAAAACAAATACAGTATGCTAACACATATATATGGAATCTAAGGAAAAAAAAAAAAGGTCATGAAGAACCTAGTGGCAAGACGGGAATAAAGACACAGACCTACTAGAGAATGGACTTGAGGATATGGGGAGGGGGAGGGGTGAGATGTGACAGGGTGAGAGAGTGTCACGGACATATATACACTACCAAATGTAAAATAGATAGCTAGTGGGAAGCAGCCGCCTAGCACAGGGAGATCAGCTCGGTGCTTTGTGACCACCTAGAGGGGTGGGATAGGGAGGGTGGGAGGGAGGGAGATGCATGAGGGAGGGGATATGGGAACATATGTATATGCATAACTGATTCACTTTATTATAAAGCAGAAACTAACACACCATTGTAAAGCAATTACACTCCAATAAAGATGTTAAAAAAACAAAAAACAAAAAACAAAACATTTTTAGCCACGCAGCTTGTGGAATCTTAGTTCCCTGACCCTGGCTTGACCCCGGGCCCTCGGCAGTGAGAGCGTGGAGTCTTAACCACTGGACTGCCAGTGAATTCCTAAAACCATTAAACCCCTGCCCCAGAATCACCATCAGGCCGACCCTCACACTCTGAAAGGCCCCTGGCACACACGGTCCACTGAGAAAACGGACGGTTAGTGCCCGCACTTGCTGCTCCCCACTGGGCGTTTGCTCGTGAGCAGAGTGGCACAAACGCTTTTTAAACTAGTGTTTCCTCTCCCTGGACCTCCCTATCTCTGTATCTATGTGCTGTGTGCAGTTGGATTTGCATACACTACATATGCTAATGACGTGTGGCTCCACTATGTACCCAGCTGCCTGCTGGACGCTCCTCCTGAACATTCCATAAACACCTCACGGGCACTGTGTCCAAAGCTAAGCTCCACTGAACTCATTATCTCTACTTCTTCTCCCCGCCCCACACACTCAACCACCTCAACCAGAAACAAGCAACTTCTAGACACCTTTCCCGGCTTGTTAGCACCACGATGCACCTGGTCACCCAGTTCAGACCTCGAGACATCATTCTCCCCTTCTCTCCCTCACATTCTGCAGCTGGCCCTGAGAGCCCGTGGTGTCCACCCTTGACTCCCAACAGCGCCCTTCAACTATCCCCCTGGCCAGTGCCTTCATTCCCGCGTTCATCCCTAGGACTCTCCATCACAAAGGCCTCCTAAACCTGGGCTGGCAAACTCCAGTCTTGCCCCTTCCAATGCTTCCAACATATTTTGCCGGAGTAACCTCCAAACGCTTCAGCAGAGTCACTCCGTGACTCCTGGACCCAAAGCCCTCCAAGATGTTGCTTCATTCATTGCCGGGTGAAAGGAGCCTGACATCAGGTTCCTTAGAATCACAGGAAAGGTCCCCGTGACCTGGCCCCTGCCTGACTGTCTACATCCTGCTGCCCCCCGCCGCCCTGATTACCAGTCACAAAGAACAACTTGCAACATCAAGAAACATGCTGTTCTGTGCTGTCACGCCTCTGCACGTGCCGTGTCTTCTTCCTGGACTTCGTGCCCCTTTGTCCACATGGCTGATCTCTACTCACTCAGCACTCTCGTCTGCCGGGGAGGTTTTCTTAGCGCTGCCTCCTGTGCAGAACTGATGTGATTCCTCTCCATTCCACCTCTGTATCTTTTTACATCTGTCTCTCTGGCATGTAATTAACTCCACCGAAATTGTTTGCTTTCCGGTCTGCCTTCCCCATAGGCTCCTAGGTCTTCGAGGGCGATGCCTCTTGGCGTCTCCGGGACCAAGCACAGCACCTGGCCCTCAGTTGATGTCACATGCATAAAAGCTCTAACCTCCAGGCTGACACGAGACCGCCCCCCTCCACGGTGCAGTAGAAGGACGCTGGTTCTCGCAGGACTTGGATGTTGGCAGTTATCACTCCTCCAATTCAGAATCTCACTGATTTCCATAAAAAGAGCCACGCTGCTCAGGCCTTTCTGTAACGGAAGACTGTCCTGTGTGAGGCCCACCCCACAAAAGCTGCATCTCATGCTTGGCTAAATGGCAGCAGCAGGATCATGTATCCCCCCTGGTAGATGAAACCACATGCCCTGCGTCACGTTGCACTAATGACATGCTGCGTGCACCCTAAGCCACCCCCTTCAGCATCATGGGAGTCAGGCATTGAGTCCCAGCAGGGACACTGGAGGCCCCATCACAGGAGCGAACCCCGCCCCGCTCCCAGGGCATCGGAGGCGTCCAGCTGGCTGAGCAGCCGCTAGCCTGGGGGTAACAGCCCTGGATCAGCCCTGGGAGTCTCACTACTAAGTACGCCCCCTGGATCAGCCCTGGGAGTCTCACTACTAAGTACGCCCACGGACAGGTCGATCCCGTGAGAAAAACTGACAAGTAGGCTGGGCTCTGCCGCACAGGAGGGCAAGTGCTACAAGCTGCAGTGTCTCTGTTGGAAGGAAGGACACCGACGACGGTTCTCTCTTCTCTTTTGTGAAAATTGGGGCAACTGCTTCTTGGGGGCAGGGATCCACCTGCGCCAAAAGCCAGCCCCGTCCCACCAGCCTCAGCCCCCCTCACACGACTGAGTCGCCCTCGGCCGGTGCATCTCCAGCTTCCAGAGCTTTCCGGGAACACCTTTCTGGGCCTGGCCAGAGTGAAGTGTCACTTTTCATCACCACCAGCAGCCGATCCCAGCCCAGCTCCCCAGATCCCTCCCAAAGGGCTCCCAGGCCAGAAGACTGGGCCAATATAGGGCTGGTTTCTCACATCGTGGTTTCACTTACTGCAAAGAAGGACACACGCAATGTCCCCACGAGTGAAAGAATCACAAGGTCATAAGGAGAAAGCACTTTGAAGCTCTAGCCTGACCCCTGCCCAATGCGGGTGCCTACCGGGATTCAGCAGCAAGCACAGTTCTTTCTTTTTTTTTTTTTTAACATCTTTATTGGAGTATAATTGCTTTACAATGGTGGGTTAGTTTCTGCTTTATAACAAAGTGAATCAGCTATACATATACATATATCCCCATATCTCCTCCCTCTTGCATCTCCCTCCCACCCTCCCTATCCCACCCCTCTAGGTGGTCACAGAGCACCGAGCTGATCTCCCTGTGCTATGCGGCTGCTTCCCACTAGCTATCTATTTTACATTTGGTAGTGTATATATGTCCATGCCACTCTCTCACGTCGTCCCAGCTTACCCTTCCCCCTCCCCGTGTCCTCAAGTTCATTCTCTATTAGGTCTGTGTCTTTATTCCTGCCCTGCCCCTAGGTTCTTCAGAACCTTTTTTTTTTTTTTTTAGATTCCATATATATGTGTTACCATACAGTATTTGTTTTTCTCTTTCTCTTTCTGACTTACTTCACTCTGTATGACAGACTCTAGGTCCATCCACCTCACTACAAATAACTCAATTTCGTTTCTTTTTATGGCTGAGTAATATTCTATTGTGTATACGTGCCACATCTTCTTTATCCATTTATCTGTCGATGGACACTTAGGTTGCTTCCATGTCCTGGCTATTGTAAATAGAGCCGCAATGAACATTTTGGTACATGACTCTTTTTGAATTATGGTTTTCTCAGGGTATATGCCCAGTAGTGGGATTGCTGGGTCATATGGTAGTTCTATTTTTAGTTTTTTAGGGAACCTCCATACTGTCTCCATAGTGGCTGTATCAATTTACATTCCCACCAACAGTGCAAAAGGGTTCCCTTTTGTCCACACCCTCTCCAGCATTTATTGTTTCTAGATTTTTTGATGATGGCCATTCTGACCGGTGTGAGATGATACCTCATTGTAGTTTTGATTTGCATTTCTCTAATGATTAGTGATGTTGAGCATCCTTTCATGTGTTTGTTGGCAATCTGTATATTTTCTTTGGAGAAATGTCTATTTAGGTCTTCTTCCCATTTTTGGATTGGGTTGTTTGTTTTTTTGATATTGAGTTGCATGAGCTGCTTGTAAATTTTGGAGATTAATCCTTTGTCAGTTGCTTCGTCTGCAAATATTTTCTCCCATTCTGAGGGTTGTCATTTTGTCTTGTTTATGGTTTCCTTTGCTGTGCAAAAGCTTTTAAGTTTCATTAGGTCCAATTTGTTTATTTTGGTTTTTATTTCCATGTCTCTAGGAGGTGGGTCAAAAAGGATCTTGCTGTGACTTATGACATAGAGTGTTCTGCCTATGTTTTCCTCTAAGAATTTGATAGTGTCTGGCCTTACATTTAGGTCTTTAATCCATTTTGAGTTTTTGTGTATGGTGGTGGGGAGTGTTCTAATTTCATTCTTTTACATGTATCTGTCCAATTTTCCCAGCCCCACTTATTGAAGAGGCTGTCTTTTCTCCATTGTATATTCTTGCCTCCTTTATCAATCATAAGGTGACCATATGGGGCACAGTTCTTTCCGTGTGAGTGTCTGGATACAGAAGATCGTTTGGCATCCATGACCCCACCCAGTCACTGTGGCTACCAAAGTGCCCCTTCACACGCCCAAGTGGAGCTTCAGGGGAAGGGCCGCCTTCAGGAAGTCCCCTGGTGCTGAGGTTCACGCAGTTTTCAAAAACACCAGGTCACATTTACTCATACTTCTCCGGGCTGAGAACAAGTCTGGTCCACGCTGAGAAATCACTTCCTGGAGCTCCTGCCTCACCTTGGTTCTCTTCCCCATCATTCTCTTGATTCAGATCTTTATTGAAAAAGAAAAAGAGTCTGGATTTGAAAAAGCACTCACTTAAATCTTGCTCTGTGGGTAGTAACAGTTAAAGAACCATCTGCGCAGGCCCACAGGTAGGGTTGTTCTGGGCACTAAGTAAAAGCGCTTGGCTAACCCATATCTCTTCTCTGCCGATAGTAAAGGCTTGGTGCTCACGTTTCTGACATCCTAACCAAGAGCAACTTTTCCTTCCTTCCTTGACTGTCCCCCCACCCCGGCCAAAGCCCCTTCTTCCCTATTCCCTTCCATAGCCACATTGTCATCTATCCAGTTGGAAAAGCTCAAACCCAATATATTTGCAGCCCAACATGGCTGCAAATTGGGTTTTTGTGGGGTTTTTTGGCTCATACAGTAAGCATTTATTTTCTCAAACCCAAGCAATTCATACCATTTACTTCGCTTCTGCAGACTCCTCAGCTATGTTCACTATTTCTCAGCTGCATAACGACTGCCCTAAGCCATGCCCGCGTCACCTGACACCTGGACTATTGCAGCCGTCTCCTCCCATCTTGAATCACTCTCCCTTCTGCTACCAGAGGGAACCTCCTAAAATGCAAACATACTCAGGTCAAAAAGCTCTGGTGTCAAATGGTATGTGCGCACTGTTGCTGTGATAATACCTCAGCGCAGAGACACAGATGGAAATTACCTCCCCAGAGAAAAACATTGGGCCATCGGAGAGGGACATAGAGTGGGGAGTAGTCATTGTGGGGACCCCTGCCTGGGGATTAGGCGCATGACCCTTGTGTAGAACAATCCCCAGGTATGCAGGTGGGCACAGCCAGGGCTAACCTAGAAGTAGAAACGGGTTCAGAACATTCAGGCCTGAAACAAGCCCTGAGCCAGAACTCCTTCTAACCTTATGAATAGTGAAATTATTATGATTTGATGCATCTGGAATTTTGGAAACGTCTTAGGCCTCTGCCCTGGCATCAATTTTGCAGAAAAAGGAAGAGGCCCAGGGTGATCACCAAGCAGCCCCATGGCAACTAGCTTCCAGGCTTCTGAGAGAATCCCAATGATCCTTCCATCAGCAGTGAAGTCAGGGAGGGGGGGCCCTGCAGCCTGTACATTTCAAACACTTGCCCTGGAGCCTCTCAAAGCTCTTCAGAAAATGTTCTCTTCCTCTGCCTTCCTTCACCCCATCAGGCAGTTCTGTGAATATATGTAACTACCTTTTAACGAAATTATATGTACAAATAAAACAAAGAGAAACAAATGCTATACTAATTATAATTTAGAAACATATTTCCTCACCCAAGATGCCAAGTTATGATTCATTCTGTTGGCTTCTAATCTATTTGGCTTAAGAGTTTTTTTGATTGATGACAGATATGTGAACTAATGCATTATATATTCATCCATTCACTCTGTAACTCTTTATTCACTATCCACAGAATGCTCGGCATGAATTGGGCCAATTGGATGTACACAAAGGCACCATACTGTTCATGATATCTTATGGAATATACTGATCTACAGTGGAGCTTTGCAATATACATGTGCTTTTAAACTCTTTAAACCAATTGTTCAATCAGGATCATTAAAAAAAAAAAGCATGTGTTTGTTTAGATTCAAACCAAAGAATATATTAACATTGTCTTAGAGAGGTGTGCTGCTTTGAAAATATGTCTGCAAATGGTTTGACATTCCTGCCATTGAGAGGTAGCAGTCTGTATGCCCTCCCTATGAACCCGGCCCAAACTTAGTGACCAGCTGACCAACGAGTTTGGCAGTAACGGTGCTACAGGACTTCTGAGACTGTGCCATAAAAGCAAGGTGGTTTTTACCTGGTTCTCTGGAACATTCACATTGAAGCCCTAAGTCTCTGCTAGGAAGTGCTACCACAGAGAGGATGCCATTCTATAAGGAAGCCCAAGCTGGCCTGCGTAGAAAGACCCCACAGGAGGTCCCGAGACTACATGGAGAGAGAGAGAGGTATGTGCCTGCACAAGCCCCTCTCTCCAGCCTCCTACTGTTTCATCTCCAGCTACTGGCTGACGGGACCACTCAGTAGACCCAGAGGCAGGTCAGCCTCGAGGAGTCTTCCTGAATCCCTGACCCTCAGAAACGGTGATTGATTATAAAATGATTACTGTTGATAGACACCATTAATCTTGGGACTGGCTTATTACCCAGCAACAGACAAGCGATACAGGAGGAAAGGGAAGGTTTTCAATATGCATTTCTACTGCTCTCATTAGGAATGGTCCAGAAAGTATTTCCTATTAACTTCAACAAGACAAACCACCTCTCTCTTCTTATATTTGACCAGTTATTTCTCTGAGTAGTCAATGTTTCATGTGCCCTTAAGTAACATTGGGCTTCTCTATCCATACTTGACTCTAAAAAGATTATTCATAGATAGCGACTCCAACTTGCTCACATTTTAAAAGGAGACAGAGTTAAAGGAAAAAGCAGTAACCATAGGTTTAGCCAAAGTGTAAATGTCAGAATCCCTGCAGTGGCAGAACACAGAACCAGAAGCAGTTTTTCCTCCACTTAATAGCTGTGTCACAGGTGCTCAAATCAAAGTCCTCTAATTGCTACACAACTAAAATGGCCAAATTTCATTCATCCACAGGCAAAGCTTCCACCGTGCCTCTTCTTTTCTGAAACAGATAACGTGAAATTGTCTGGTCATCAGCAACCATGAGTTACTATCTATTTGTTCCATTTAGCTACAAACAATTCCATCTCTCTCTGTGGCTTGCCTGGGGCCTACCTTGCAACAAACGAATCAGCTGAGGGTTAGCGTTCTAACAAAACTGGATGGGCTTCAGAATCAGGATCTTCTTGGTGTAGAAACAGGACTCACTGAACATTACCCTGGAAAAGGCTGAACAGTATCTAAGGCAACAAAAACAGAATCAGTCACTAATCAGTCAGGAATCCCCCAAACAACTTAGAAAAACTTATTATCTATTCCTCCAACAAACTGGGACAAGGTCAACTCTTGATGTGGTAGAGAAATGGGTCTTCTGGGAATTCCCTGGCAGTCCAGTGGTTAGGACTCCACGCTCTCCCTGCTGAGGATCCACGTCCAATCCCTGGGCAGGGAACTAAGATCCCCCAAGCTGCACGCTCAAAAACAACAGCAACAAAGAAAAAAACAGGTCTCCTAAGTGGGTTGATATGAGAAGTAGCTATTCAGCAACATGCTTCTTAGGGGTTTGGGCTGGAGAGTGAGAAGGAAGGTACAGACGGCAAAAAGCCAAAGTGTATTCACGTGTCACTGAAGCTATTGAAAGTCAAGGTTGATGGAAACACTGGGACAGGTTGAGAAGCCCCAGAGTGGAGACAAAAGAGCACAGATGGAGGCCACGCCTGGCGGCTGCCCTGGCACAAATCCTCTGCCTCTTTCTCCCCTGGATCCTGGATTTCATACCATGTTACGTAACACACCAAATCAGGGCTTCATATTGCAGGAGCCTGCGACCATTAAGAAGATAGAACAATTGTTAGAAAAAAAGAATCTAGAGGAAGGAATCCTACGCATGGAGGAAAAGAGTCCAGAAAAAAACACAGATGATAAAGACAACCAAGACATCCACTTCTGTGGCTAGTGCTGACTGTGACGGCTTATGAAGGAATTTCTTGGAAAGCATCTAACAGATCAAAAAGAGTGAAATCTAACCCACGTGCCTGTGGAGTAATTCAGGCCTTACCCCTCAGTGCCTAAATGAGTTCCGAGAAGAAGTTAGATCACAATAATTCTTTCAGGACTGCATGTATCTGTGCACAAATCAGGTAACACTACTAAGAAATAGCTTTAGATCTAGGTGATCATATACAGCAAGAACTCAAAAAATCAGATATTTCATTATACTGATCCCAAAAAGCTTGTTTAAAAAAAATAATAAAATCAGTCAACTGAACACTCCACAGCAGCTGGTTAATAAGTTTTCAAAATAACTCTTTTTCTTCCCCACTATTGTTGCTTCCTAGATCTTCTATGTGTATTTAAAACCATCTCCCATTGGGATGGTCCTCTAATAGTGACAGTTGTGTTTATTACAAAGAATGGTTAACAGTATTTATTTCACATGGTTTGTAGAACAGACTGTATATCTCGAAAAAGAATGAGGGGAGGGGATTCTTGTTTTGACTTCCCAAGGATGCTGTTTGATATTGAATATCCAATTGGAATGCACAATGAAAGAAAAGTATATAATCTTAAAGTGTAGTTTATCTCAAAGATTAATCAATTTGGCTTAAAATACTCAGTGTGCTATCAAGTGTAGATATAATATTCTATGAGCTCATTAGGCATATTCCAGTTAAAAATTAATCAAAACTATAAAAAAACATGGTATGTTTCCTCCACTTTATAGATACTTTTTTTATCCTAAAAGACATACATCTGAGGCTTAATTCTAAACTGAATCAATATTAAAAATAAATAAATAAATAAAAGACAACTCTTGTTGCTGAAGCTTTTGTCTGCAACCCTCGTTTTGGAGGTTCTTTTGGCAAGCTCCTCCCCCATCCTGTGGGCCTGTACAGGGGTGAAATCACCATGCTCATTTCAAGCCCCCCAGCAGGCCCACCTGGACCTGCCCGCAGGAGGGAAAGAGATCCCAGGCCAACACGGAACCATAGCCCCAGGACCCAGTGATTGGTTCGGGATGTACATGTGACCTAAGTGGAGAGTCCTCTGTGCCACCTCTTGGCTTCAGAAGGAAAGACTACCCTTTCCGTCTGGGAATCGTGAATGGTAGGAATGTCAACTCAAGACTTTCCAGCAATTTAAAGAAAAGTATGAATCAGGAAGAGAGTAAACCTGACATACAAACAAAAAACAGAAATAAGCTGCCCTGAAAAATGAGAGGAAGAGAGAGAGAAAGTGATAACAGTGTTGTTTAAACCCTTGGATCCAGCCACGCAAAAGTGTGAAATTTTCCCTAGACCTCAATTAAATCAGTCAGGACTTCTGGTTCTTGCACTGCAAAAACCCCTGATTAATACAACTTAGGTGGTTATTTTAATATTTCTTTAATGCTGTCAGTTCCACTGGATACAAAAATTATGTATTTTATGTACATCAGAATACACAAAATTTGGATGTACAAAATATTCCAATTTTGTAAAATAATAATGTAAGAAATAATTCTAGTTATGACAATAGCAAACAGTTTTGCCCACTTATTATGTGTACATGTATGTATAAAGAGAAAGAGAGAAGTGAGACCATGATACAGGGCCAGCTGGCCTGGCAGGACAGACCTCCACAAAGTTCATGGTGGGGCTCTGAGGAAGCCTCAAGACCGTAGTGATTTCCATTTCTTTGGGTACTTATCATTCATTTCCAAACCTTCCACAATAAACTATATTACATTTGGAATCAGACCAAAAAAGAAAAAAAATGTCCTTGAAAAAGACTCTATTCCATTTATCAAACCAGCAAGGCTATTTCTCATTAATTGTTGTTTTAATATTAATTAAGAACGTTTATGTAATGTTGAAAAATCAAACTAAAATGTATTATCTGTCATAGTATTTCATTGCGTGTGTCTCAGAGCTGTGTCTTCCTATTAATCTCCCCGGGATATTTGCATATCGCTTTTTTAAATTCCCTCCCAGAAAACCCTCCTGCCTGCTAAGTAGGACATTGTCCTGACCCTGGAAAAAAGAACAATGGACTTCTTTAGATTAGAAAATCCCTTTGGACTGAATTTAAACAATAGTCGAAAGTTTGTTGCCTGTTTATTTTAACTCTCCCAAGAATGATTCCATGTGCCTCTATCATGTGACCCAGTGTTCTTTTAATCTCGTGTTTTAAAGGAAGAAAAAAAATCACTCATGTCTTTTTCAGTCAGTTTGAACTAAGTGAGAAAAGAAATAAGATCTGGAAGAGACAAACCAAAATGAGGAACTGAATTTACATAATTGTTTTAGTTTTACTTTTAGTTTTGAGTAACCCCTTCTGGGTAAAACCTGACTCTCCTAGGCCGGCTGTGCTGTGGCATAACCTGTCCCCCATCAAGCCCTCACCCCCTCCCGGGACACTGTCGCACCTGTGGATGCAGCTGCCACCATGGGGGAGAGAGACCCACTCTGTGTTTGCAGCACCAAAGCCGAGAAAGGGGAAGACAGCGAGGGGAGGGTTAGCGTTTAAAGGCAGACTCCGGGGTTCATTGCCTGGAGGAGAATCTTGAAGTTGTCATGCTGATTGCATGACCTTGGGCAAGGTGCTAATCTCTGTGGGCCTCCGTTTCCTCTTCAGTTTAGAGATAATAATAGTAACCAGCAAAGAGGTGTGCGGAGAGAGATGAAAAGTGCCTGCAACGCCCCGGGCCCGGGACATGCGCGTAGTAAGTGCTACGTGATTGTTTGCTATTACTATTAGCCAAGGACTTTCCCAAACATTCACTCTCCTCTGTCTCTGATGTCCCCTGCGTCCCCTGCTCCTCTCGTCCCCAAGGAGAACCGATCACCCACCTCCCACCCTCACTTGGTGTAGGGACACTTCCAAGAGCTCAGGGCACGCATGACATGAACATGTGCATCTCTGCACCACAGTGTAACTCACGAGGTTAATAATAGTAAGACTGTATCTTATTTGTCCTTGTGTGTCTGACACCCAACATCTAGTGGCCATTCCCTGAATTTTAAAGGAATGAGTGGATGAATTCTAACATGAAGAACTGGAGGCTCAGCCGTCCTGAGCGGCTTCCTCGAGATCACACGCATCAGAGTGCCAGTCTGGTGCTTTCATTAAAGGGTCTGCAGGAACCACAGTGACACGCTGCAGTTTCGTGTCCTAGAAAACTAGACAAGCTTGACTAGAAAGGGGACAGGATAAAGGGGCTGTTAAAAATAACGGATTTGGATCAAACATATGACAATAACATGCTCCCTTTATAAGAAATGAAGGCCTTGTCCAGACACGCACACACCAGCTTTAAAACAAAGCGACTCACTCCAGTGCTGTCAAACACGTGATGGCTGGGAATGATTCATCTCCTTCCAGAGATCAGTCACCAACCATAGAATCTCGTATGAAGTACTTGGCCTGTTTTTTTAAGACCTCCTAAATCTTGTCGTTCGGTTATGTATTCGTTGCTTTCATTCAAATCGTTGTTTTAAAACTCACTCAGTGATGGTGAATTTTGGAGGGTTTTTCTTCTGCAAAGGTTTGAACCTGAAAGTATAACCACCGAGGAACACTGATCCTCTGAAACACATGGGTATTTTACTGAAGTGACTTTTTAACAATTGATTGTCATCCATTTCTTTTTTTTTTTTAACACAGAAGTTTGTGCTTTGAAAGTGAGTCGTTTGAGCCTTGGTTGTACAAAAACAAAACACTTTTAAACCTCTCTTTAAGACTCAAATGAAAGTCAATTCTTTTTTTTTTTTAATGTGTTTGGAGCTGAAGGAAAGGAGAAGCGGTCACCTCTTCCCCTGTTATTTCTGCTCCAGCTCCCTTTTTGCCTGGTTTGGTGATCGGGATGTTTCCAAGTGAATCCAGAGCTGCAGTATAAACAGGCCACGGGAAGCCTGTTGGGGCGCCAGCGCCCGCCTGGCCGGGAGAGCTGTGGTCGCTCAGCCCCCAGGAGGCCCTGCCCTCATGGGGTTTAGTCCATGGACACGGGTGGACCCGGCATTTATAAAACTCCAAAAGAATGACCCAAATCAGCACGGCATACTCTTCCCCAATTTGGGGGAGCAAAGTTTTCTGTTAACTAATAATGAAGAAAAGAATAAATATTTCTAGTTATTTTGAAACCATGGGAAATTTTTAAATATTTTAAAATATTTTTAAATATTAATTTTTTAATATTTAAAAATATTTAATATTAAAATTTTTTGTCCAAAACATTCCTGCTTAAAAATGGAAATTTGGGGGAACAATTTGAAATCTATTTATTACATGTGCTTTTTAGCTTTAACAGCACAAAAAGGCATTTGTTGTAACTTTTTTTGGTCATAAAAATTCACAATGATTTTTACTCTACATCAGAAAAGAAGGTGACTTAAAAATAATTATAATGTTGCAGATTGAATTTATTTCCCAAGGTTTTATCATATTCTATAAAAGGAGGTACAAACTATGAAAATTTTTAAAGCACTAGATATCTTTTTTTTTTGACCAGTTTATGAAAAGCAGGCAAAAACCGAAGAAACCAGAAACATTAACACAGAAAGTGACATTTTCTAAGCTTAAAGCCATTACAGCATCAAGCATCCTTTTCCAGCAAAGGAGCCAGGAGCTGAAGCTGGTCCAAAGCATCTTTGGTCTTGGGAAGTGTGTCTCAGCCTCCTCTGGTGCTAACGTTTTATCCCTTTCACTGCCTTCTGAAAATTCAAAAGACCAACCTCACACTTTCACGTGATCTTTAATTTCTTGGTTTGCTGTTTTGGGGTTTTTCTTAATAGAGGCCAATGGTTTTTGCATGTTGGAAGAAATGGATCAATAGGATTCCATAAGAAGTATGGAGACCCAAAAGCCAGAGTTCGCAAAGCCTGGCCACTAGGTTGCCATAAAACTGTGTTTGGGGCTTCCCTGGTGGCGCAGTGGTTGAGAGTCTGCCTGCCAATGCAGGGGACACGGGTTCGAGCCCTGGTCTGGGAAGATCCCACATGCTGCGGAGCAACTGGGCCCGTGAGCCACAATTACTGACCCTGTGCGTCTGGAGCCTGTGCTCCGCAACAAGAGAGGCCACGATAGTGAGAGGCCCACGCACCGCGATGAAGAGTGGCCCCCGCTTGCCACAACTAGAGAAAGCCCTCACACAGAAACGAAGACCCAACACAGCCATAAATAAATAAAATAAATTTAAAAAACAAACAAACAAAAAACTGTGTTTGACAGAACCCCTAACAAGCCATATTCCTGGCCTGAGAAACTGGAAAAACTCTGAATTTTGTAGCAATTGCAAGGATCCTGTATGTGGTGCTTAACCTGCTCTGCTATGCTGATGAGGCAGTGATGGTGTCACTCCCTGCATCTTCCAAGAGGTTTGCAGTGGCAAGAGCTCTCAACAAGACCCTGCCCGTATCTTCAGCAGCGCTAGTCTTCTCCTTACTTTGCTGTGTCCTTATAACGGAAGCAGCTTTAGAGGAACCAAATCAGCTCATTTTACCTGGGTCATTTTTGTAAGTCAGGTCTACTCGCAACAGACGGAAACAGACACAGGAATTGCTGGAGAAAGTGGCTTTAGACTCTTCAGAAGGTTTTATAGTTAAAGGTTTTATAGTTAGAAGAGATTTGCACCAAGTTCGGTGTTTTGTTTTGTTTTTTGACTTATGGAAACTTTAATGCCTCAATTCATCTGACTCTTTTACCTTCCCACTGTTTGGAGTCTTACTATTGTATGTCAGGGTCTTTATTTCACCGGCATGCTTTTCTTCTGGAAGACAACACTTCCATATGGATAGTTTGCATGTATTCATGCATCTTTTTTTTTTTTCCTCTAGACTCTTTCAAGAATTTTTATTTTGTGCTGCTTTAAGCAAGTGTAAACCCTAAAATGTACATCCAACTGCTCTAAAGCCTGCGTGTGAGTGGGCGTGTTTCCGTGCTAAGCAGCCCTGCTGTTTTTGCGGACGCTGTGCTTTGACAGCCATGGATGTACTTGAAATGCTCAGCCTCTCTCTGTGATTTCACAGGCTGCAGTATCTGTTCACTCAAGTTTTGATTCTTCTGCAGAAACCTGATGGACTGAGACATAATTTCAAAGTCTATCTGATAGTTTTATTTCCCAGAACGTGTCTGATCCATATGTAAGGGCCACGAGAAACATGTTTCAGTGATTCTTCCTGGAATATATTCTAACACACACACACAGTAAATCTAATAGTTGAAATAATACAAGCTGCCCTTTTTCTAACCCTTAATATGTATCAGACGTTGTACTAAATGCTCTGCACACGGTATCTCATTTTGGTTCACAATAATGGTGAAAAATCACTATTATCAGTCCCATTTTCCTAATGGTTCAGAGTAATTTGTCCCAAGTCACACAGGGGTAAGCATCAGAACAGCATTCTGAGCCCAGGGCTGCATCCTCCAAAGCCTGTGCCCTGAACCCTGCTTTCATGTCTCCTCTACAAAGGGCTGCTTCCAAAAATGTCTGTGGAAAAACATTATACAATCATTTCAGTCATTTACAGAGTCTGGCTTGCACACACCTTCAATGGCTGAAAACGACAAGCCAGAAAATTGCATGGAACTTTTAAGAGCACGGAGAGATTTTTCATATCTTCTGAGGCTGTCTTACACTCACATGAAAGCACTGGGAGCTTTCTGTTTTTATTTTTGTTTGTTGTTTTTCAATAGAGAGTTGCCTGTGCTATTCAGTGATTTGAGAATGTTGCTTAGAAAGTACAGAAGCAAAAGATGAATCTGGAGGTTTGAGAAGGCTGGAATAAAGAAAATTTTTTTCACTTTCTTTTAATATTTGCAAGATATTTCCTATACCAAAAGTTATGTTGGCCATTCTAGAACTCTTGGCAAATACATGCTTCATTTGCAACCATTTTTTTTTAACCTCAGGATAATGTATTAGGTGATAGTTTCAACATCTTGCTCACAGGGGAAGAAATTTGTTTAGCCGTTAGCTTGCTGATAAACATTGTTTATCAGTACAAAAAATAGCTTGATTGTTGAATTTTTTTCTTTTGATCCTTTAACTGCAAAAGTGGTTTTATTTAGGAATTTGGTCTTTTTTTTTTTACATCATTTCTGTGAAAGCCACTCCCTCAGAGCGTTTGTGTAGAAGGCCCAGTTAATTCAAAATTCAGAGGGTTTTCTGGGCAACCTGCTGTGGACGATGCTTTACCGAACCCACACAAAGCTCCTCCTGCTGTTTCGTTTATTTCTCTGGGTGGGGTTGGCTCTACCAAAGGACTGTATCCGGGTTCATAAAGCAAGTGAGTCTTTCTTGTGGGTAAAGGCAGGGTCGGCCAATTACGGTCTGCCACCTGGTGTCCTAAGGCCTGCAACCTAAAACTGCTTTTACATTTTCAAACGATTGAAAAGAAACACAAGAAGAATAATATTTCATGACATGTGAACATTACATGAAATTCAAATTTTATTATCCATAAATACAGTTTTACTGGAACACGGCCATGGTTGTTCATTTATTTACCGCCCATGACTGCTTTCGAAACACAAGGACCGAGTTGAATAGTGGCTACAGGCCCCGAAAGCCTAAAATATTTACTACCTGGCCCTTTACAGAAAAAGTTGGCAAAGAGTAAATACAGTTGTTGAAGGATCTTTTAGATATCAGAGCCCTTCAGTGCTTTGGTTGGTGTCTTTTTAATCTACCTTAACTTGACAGCTTTTGCAATGTAGAGTTTGGCATGGCTTAGTGTTCTATATGAATAAGAGTTCCAAATGTTAGCATGTTAAAGTGTTGTGCAAATTATTGACTAAATAAACATTAAGATGAGAAAGGGCCTTAAGAGCCATCTATTGTCCAAGATGGGCCATATGCTTTCTTGTCTTCTGAATCCAGATTCACTGGACAGCCCACACCTCCCCCCATGGACTGGGGGCTGCCCATGATGGAAGCTGGGACCTGTGATGGGGGTGGAGCTGGGGGCTCTGATGCACGTGGCCTGGGCGGGAGCACCCCTTCCAGGTGGCTCTATGCTGCGTGGTTTCTGACCCGGGAACTTGCTCTCTTGAAAAACTTCCCACAGCCAGTTTGTGTCTTGGTCCTTTGCCTCTTTTGCACAGATGGGGTGAAGGATGGACAGCAGCTGGGTGGGGAGCCTCTGGGTGGTGTGACTAGAAGCTGCCTTCCTGGGGGCTGAAGAGCAAGTTCAAGTCGGAGGCAGGCTTCTCCCACGTGGCTTTGCCTACCACCACCCACCCCCAAAATTATCTTCTTCGCTTTCGCTCTCAGTGTAGTTTGACACGTCCGCACCACTCAAAACGATGTTTGCTTAATCTGGACATTCCTCAGGGCTCAGCAGCCTGTGGGTCTAAACAAGATCCCTTTTACAACATTAACTGAAATTTCCTTTTCTTGTTCTGCTGCTGCCGAAGACCTCTGGCCCTCCACATCTTCCCACAACTTTCCTGCAAGGTATTTCCAGGAGTACCCTGAGATGCCCCTGTGTGCTTAAGAATCAAATCGTCAGCCCAGTCTCCCAAGGCCTTCTGCCTCACTCTACTTCTCCCGTGAGGGAGCTCAGGGCTGCCCTGGGAGTGGGAGCTATTGTGGACATTGCCCCACACGCCCCCGGCTCTCTAAACTGCAGACTGTCCAGGTGCCAAGGCAGGGCAGCAGTCCAAGCAAAAAGGGGAGAAATGTCTTCCCAAATTACACTGCTCTCTGCAGCCAGGCATCCCACATGTACTGCTATGTCCAGAGCTTCCCAAAGATTCCCACAAAACAGCTTTTTCAGGCTGTTATCACTTATTTTTAGGTTAGTAAGATTATTCCCATTTTGCAGATTAAAAAAGGAAACTCACAGAGGTAGGCCCTGTGTTACCCTCTGGTGGCACCAGGACCCGAACCCCAGTCAGTCAAACTCCAAAACTTTGCTGGTTCTGTTTCTTTCCAGACTGGGGTTCAATCAAGTTCTAGTTTTCTTTCACCTCTCGAAATTTTGAGACCCTCTCTTACTCTTCTCTGCTCTAAATCTTTGGAAAAAGTGAGGCGCTAGCATCTAATTTCTAATTTTTATAGAAATACACATGTAGTATTGACCTGCAAGGCTTTAATTGGCTAATTATTTCAAGGCTTTAAGGAAAGACTTCTCTCTCTGCCTATTCGAATTATTCCAAAGTTTTAAAAATGGGAAGCTTTGCAATTATTTGATCAACATAGCTGAACTCTGATATAAAATCTTACAAAGATAGCACTGAAAAAGAGAAAATGATTGAACAATCCTCAACTACAATAGAAATGCATGAAATTCTACATTAAGTATTAGCAAATTTAATCAAGCTTATATTATCGAGATTAATACACCATGATCAAGTAGGTTTTATTCTAAGAATTCAGGAATGGTCAGAGGAAAAAAAACATATGAACCTCTTTATGTGTGCGCACGAGTGTGTGTGTGTGTGTGTGTGTGTGTGTGTGTGTTTAGCATGGAGAACGTTACACCAGAATAATAACGGTGGTCACACTAGGTGGTGGGCTTATAGATTCTGTTTTTTTCTTCCTTTTTCTTCTCTGAAAAGCCATTTGAAATATAATAAGGAAAAGATCTTACTCATAATAGCAAAAAACAAAACAAAAACAAAAACAAAAATGCCTAGGTGACATTTAGCAAGAAATCTGCAGGACTGGTTTAAAAAAACTTTCCTGAGACTACTAAGAGAAGACGCTACTAATTAGAGAGATTTTATGGCAAAAATAAATGCCAAGTCTCTGCAAAATCATCTATAAATTCAATATAATTTCAATAGAAATTTCAAGGAAATATTTTGAAACCTATAAAAATGAATTTTAGACTTATTTGATAGAATGAATATACGACAGCCAATAGTTTTAAAAAAGACAAAAGAAAAGAAGGAAGACTCATTTTCCCATATACTAAAACATGTTCTAAAGCCACAGTAATTTAAAAGTGTACTAACAGCAAAGAACTAGGCAGAAAGATTTACAGAACAGCGTAGGCCAGAAATGGGCCCATATATAAACAGATTATAACAGTAGCATTCAGATCAACATGGAAAGGATCAATAAATATAGCTAGAACTTGTTAACTAAAAGGAATTTCAATTGAATTAAAGTTTAAATGTGAAAGATAAAACCACAAATGGACCCTGCTTGTGTTTCTTTTCCAGTCCCTATTCTTTCGTGCTACATTCGAAGGATAATACACATCCAACACATCTATCTTCACCAAAAGTAAATTCCAAGAAGATAACAAAGAAAATACTGAGCCACCATCCTTCTCTTGGGAAAAGTGACAGTGCCTTTTGGGGGAAGAAGAGCATCTTGCTTCTGCGATGAACCGTCATTTCGTAGAGAATTTTAATAATCTGACAAATATTATGATCTTTCTGTTCATGAGTTTTCTAGTTTTTTGCACAGCAAAAGCTGAATATTAATATCTGAATATGTTCTCTTAAGCATCATTGCATTTTCTTCAGAAAAAAATCCTGCTTATTTTTATAAATCTTCACAGTTTTTTAATTATAGGAAGGGGAAAACATCCACATTCATGGATAGCTGTCTTCGATTTATTTCCCACCTAAGACAGGGCTTGAGACAAGGATTCTTGGGAAATTAAGAAACAGTTCTCCAGAGGGGACAGAGGGAGGGAGCAGAGGAAAGTAGATGCAGGATGGGGTCTCAGCTGGAGCCTGGCTGCAGCCTGGGCCCTCAGGGCAGCTCTCCAGCATGAACTGCACTGAGGGGTCCCTCCTTGAGAAAGGGAGGCTGGTCTTTTGTGCCCCCTGCCAGTCAGTCAGAGCCACAGGCTGCTCCCATTTCAGGGAGAGGGGATGGCGGAGCCTTAATTTCCCAGGTGAGGCAGCTCTGTTCAGCCAAAGGGGCAGCTGGGGGCGTTCAGCAGCCAATCAGAAATTCCACCTTAACTGGGCATCCTGTTTTTAGTTGCTTAATTTGGCAACCCTAGGGGGTGCCCAACACCACGTCCCCCCAGTAGCACACAGGTACCAGGCTCTTTTATGGAAATTACTTCCTTTAGACTTTAAGAGTAGTAGTATTTTCCTTATAGTACGAATGAGGAAAGTTACAGAAATCACTGGAAGAAGTGGAAGGTGGACCCAGTATGACTCCCCAGCCTGAGGACATCAGCCTCCACCAGCCACGCAAAGGGACCCCCTGCAGTCACTCTTCTCCTCACACCAGGTCCTCGGGCCGGCGCTTAGCCAAGAGGGGGAGAAACCCCAAGGAGGAAACTGCTTAGCGAATCCTAAAAGAGATGGGGAAAATCCCTGCCCACCCCCTTCGCTCCGACCAAGCATCTTGCTAAGGAAAATGCTCTCTGCTCTCGCAGGAAAGGCTGTTCCCCTGCTCAAGGCAACATGGCTCAGAACCAAGAGAGATGAGCAAACCAGAATACAGAGCTGGAAACGCGCACGGGCCTCTGAATCAACAGGGCTGCCTGGCCCACTAAAGAAAAAAAGAGCCTTCTAAACAGTGAGCTCCAGACTCGGGGCTGCGCTTTGTAACGACAGTCAGGACGTGTACAGCCGAGAGGGCTGTAAGTGGAAAGGAAAAACAAAGTCAGGGGAAAATACAACCCCTGGATTAGGACTCATTGTATTTAGCCTGGTTGGGTCTTAGAAGATTTCTTGGAAGTTCTAATAGTCTTACCCAGGCTCACACATATAAGTACAATAATAGATGTCCCTTTCATCCTTTCTTCCAGATGTTCTTAGGGATGTACATATTAGCTGAGTATGAGTATATACAGAGAAAGAGATATACACAAAGAGAAAGAGACAGACACACAGAGAAAGAGACAGACACAGAGACAGAAAGCGTGAGAAATTGGAATAGACTAAAATAGAGATCCATTCAGAGCTTTTAGATACCAGAATTACAGATCAACTAAGTAGTCAACAATGACCCATGAATGGCACAGAAAAGTACCAAGCAAGTGTCACTCCTTTTGATATAAAGGAGAGATGTAGCCATTAGTGTATGTTTGTAACTAACATTGCAGATTTTTATTACACTGAATGTAAGACCCAAAAGAGCAGAAATTCCTGTCTGTTTTGTTCTCTGATGAATCCCAAGTGCCTGGAGCAGAGCCTGGTATAGAACAAGCACTCAATAAACATTGACTGAATGAATTACATTTCAGCTTATAAATAACCAGAGAACATAGAAACATGTCGGTTCACAATTCCACCCAATCCAAAGGAAAAGGCGATCACTTGAACTCTGGGAACTGCAAAGAATGGGGGAAACATTTCCAAAGCAGCTCCAACGACATTTCAGTTCAATCCAGACAAAAACGTTTCTGTGCCAATTGATGCCGCGCTGAGCAGAGGGAGATGCAGACAAAGATGCTGCAAAAGTCGACTTTGCAGGGGACCATCCGCGGCTCCAGGTTGGTCCTCACAGGTGGAGAACCTCAGCACGTTGGGTTCCGCAGAGCAAAGGAAGGCTTCGGTCCTGAATTCTGATTGGTCTTTAGATAAGTTCTCACTCTCTCTAATGTGCAGACCAGCCCTTCCGGTTTCAAATTGTCCACCTAGTTTTTATGTTCTGCTTCCTCGGTTAGGGTCACAGGGACGTAGATGATCAAAATGTCCAAAATCCATTAGGATAATCAAATGGGGGAGTGAGGGAGGGTGGCGTTCGGCCGGCTTCCGTCCATCCTTCTGAGGCAGCCTTCTCAAAGATTCGGGACTGTCACTGCCTGGGCCCTCCGTCAGGCACGCTGTCACAAGCAACTATGCAGCTGTGCGTATTTTCTCATTCATTCATTCCATCATCACTGAGTACCTGGCCCTCTGCTTGCCTCTAGGCATCCTAGAAGAAGAAGCCTGGTCTTTTCTTCTCAATGTCACGGTACATCCCTTAAAGCTGACTTGGGCTGATTCTTATCTATGAACTTCACAGTACCTGGGAGTTTACCCAGTAAGATTTCAGTAGCTGTGTCTCCTCCACGTGCAGGGAACAAAATCAGGCATCTCCACATGGCCAAGTGCCTCCGCGCAGCCGGTCCAGGCCGGCAGCCTGCATCTGGGCTGCTTGTCAACGTGCCAGGGGCTGCGACGCCCCAGCACCATCCACCGCCAAGATGCCAGCCACTCATTCCGCAGGGTCTGGAGCAGGCCCGGGCTCCGTGCTCCTTTTCCTAATCTCTAATCCTCCCACCATCATTGTGTGTCTCCCCTACGCCCAGTCTGGTTGCAGAGCCTGTTCCAAGGATTGTTTTCCTGTTTGGCTCCCCAAACCTCTTTAGCCTTCACTCTAAATCTTTTTTATTTTTTATTTTTTTGGAATTTTGGAATTTTATTTTTTTTTATACAGCAGGTTCTTATTAGTTACCTATTTTATACATATTAGTGTATACATGTCAATCCCAATCTCCCAGTTCATCCCACAACCCTCCACGCACCCCCCCTCCGCCGCTTTCCCCCCTTGGGTCCATACATTTGTTCTCTACATCCGTGTCTCTATTTCTGCCCTGCAAACCCATTCATCTGTACCATTTTTCTAGGCTCCACATATATGCGTTAATATACGATATTTGTTTTTCTCTTTCTGACTTACTTCACTCTGTATGACAGTCTCTAGATCCATCCACATCTCTACAAATGACCCAATTGCGTTCCTTTTTTATGGCTGAGTAATATTCCATTGTATATATGTACCACAACTTCTTTATCCATTCATCTGTCGATGGGCATTTAGGTTGCTTCCATGACCTGGCTATTGTAAATAGTGCTGCAATGAACATTGGAGTGCATGTGTCTTTTTGAATTATGGTTTTCTCAGGGTATATGCCCAGTAGTGGGATTGCTGAGTCATATGGTAATTCTATTTTTAGTTTTCTAAGGAACCTCCATACTGTTCTCCATAGCGGCTGTATCAATTTATATTCCCACCAACAGTGCAAGAGGGTCCCCTTTTCTCCACACCCTCTCCAGCATTTGTTGTTTGTAGATTTTCTAATGATGCCCATTGTAACTGGTGTGAGGTGATACCTCATTGTAGTTTTGATTTGCATTTCTCTAATATTTAGTGATGTTGAGCAGCTTTTCATGTGCTTCTTGGCCATCTCTATGTCTCCTTTGGAGAAATGTCTATTTAGGTCTTCTGCCCATTTTTTGATTGGGTTGTTTGCTTTTTTAATATTGAGCTGCATGAGCTGTTTATATATTTTGGAGATTAATCCCTTGTCCGTTAATTTGTTTGCAAATATTTTCTCTCATTCTGAGGGTTGTCTTTTCATCTTGTTTGTAGTTTCCTTTGCTTTGCAAAAGCTTTTAAGTTTCATTAGGTCCCATTTGTTTGTTTTTGTTTTTATTTCCATTACTCCAGGAGGTGGATCAAAAAAGATCTTGCTGTGACTTATGTCAAAGAGTGTTCTTCCTATGTTTTCCTCTAAGAGTTTTATAGTGTCCGGTCTTATATTTAGGTCTCTAATCCATTTTGAGTTTATTTTTGTGTGTGGTGTTAGGGAGTGTTCTAATTTCATTCTTTTACATGTAGCTGTCCAGTTTTCCCAGCACCACTTATTGAAGAGACTCTCTTTTCTCCATCGTATATCCTTGCCTCCTTTGTCATAGATTAGTTGACCCTAGGTGTGTGGGTTTATCTCTGGGCTTTCTATCCTGTTCCATTGATCTATATTTCTGTTTTTGTGCCAGTACCATATTGTCTTGATTACTGTAGCTTTGTAGTATAGTCTGAAGTCAGAGAGTCTGATTCCTCCAGCTCCATGTTTTTCCCTCAAGACTGCTTTGGCAATTTGGGTCTTTTGTGTCTCTGTACAAATTTTAAGATTTTTTTGTTCTAGTTCTGTAAAAAATGCCACTGGTAATTTGATAAGGATTGCACTGACTCTGTAGATTGCGTTGGGTAGTATAGTCATTTTCACAATATTGATTCTTCCAATCCAAGAACATGGTATATCTCTCCATCTGTTTGTGTCATCTTTAATTTATTTCATCTGTGTCTTATAGTTTTCTGAGTACAGGTCTTTTGTCTCCCTAGGTAGGCAGGCATCAGATACGTTCTCTGTCATAAGAAGTTCTCTCTGGTAGTTATGAAAAATGAAATGAATGAGGAAGAACCTGGGGTCAGAGAAATCAGTTGAGAAGCTATTCGATTTCAATGACAGAAGCTTTATGCAAAATTGCGTGTGTGCATGTGTGTGTGTGTGTGTGTGTGTGTGTGTAAGGTATGCACAAAAGTTCTCTGTGTACATCTAATTGATTCAAGTTTGTTTTTCAAATTCCTTTTATTGTTTTTTCTTCCTATAAATACTGATGAAAGCTACCTTAAGAAAATCTGTATTTTAAAAATGTCTCTTAAAATAAATTTTAACATTCTGATCCAATTCTTGGCTTTTCTTCAAAAAACACATATGCTTTTGATTTGACCAAAAAAAAAAAAATCTGAAAAAATCTGTATTGTATAGAATAAACCAAGTTTCCAAATGATGATTTGAATGTGTTTCACATTCTTATAGGTCACTACAGTTAATAACATTAAGATGTAGCAATAGATCGCTTTTGTAACTTGGGTGAGTTTTTCTTCTACTCCATCCAAATCACTGGAGTCAAGGACTGCATGAATTTCTCTTGGATTTCCCGTCACTGCCAACCACAACAATAGAGATAGCTACACTTTCTATATACCTTTCAAGCACATTAATTTTAATCTGCTGAAACAACTGTTTAACCTCCCATTCAGCTCAAAGAGCTTTGAAGTTGACCAAATGATGAATCCAGCCTGACTCCTGGTTTATATGGACCAAGTTTCTTCCTTCTGCTGCCTGTAGCTCAAGTTTTCATTATCTATAGTAAGAAGTTTTTAGAAACGCAGCAATTTTGCAAGGCTGAATTTGTTCTTCAAAGAGCAATGGGCTAAATTTGCTTACTTTCATGCCTTCTGAAATCCCAGTATCTAGTAGGTTGTTAATCACTTTCCGAATACATGAAACACACAGAGAAAAAAAACAGATTTTATGATCTATGTTGGTTATCTATTGTATTGTGCCCCTGAATACCAAAAAGCCAAAAGACTTTGTAGTTGGAGTTTTGTTAGGCTTCTAGAAGAGGGGTCCAGTGGAGGGACGATATAATAGCATCTATTCTCCACTCATAAATTCCCACCCATCCAGGAGAGAATAGAGCCCTAACGTTTGCATTCTTTTAAGCCAGCCCTTGCCTAAAGTTCACCCCTTCCTGAAATTCAACTCAACTGTTCAGCACATGTCGACCCTGCAGTAATGAATTGGCAGAAGCCTAATTCTTATGATGATTAATGGAGCGCCTCGGATGCAGCCTATTATTTCATCCAAAGTTAAAACAGTGACTCATCATTAATCACTATAAGAAATGGGCCAGTGATTCATAATTCTAAGCCAGCCCATTTCCTTAAGGATCCCGTTTGCCTTTTGTTATTCCAGAAGTGCCACTGTTCACAGCCTTGTGCTGCCTACATTCTGACGTGCACATTTTCTGATTAATTCTCTTTAAAAACTCACATACTCCAAGGATATTTCCTTATAACCCCAAAGCCTCTGAAAAATCATATTCCTTTCAGATACCAATCTTTTTCTGGATCCAGCTGCCTTCAGATTATCCAAGTTAAAACAAGCACCCGCAACCCAGAGATTGAATGAATTAATCACAAGTCAATAATCCTCATGGTTACCTTTGGTCCTTGGCAAAGAACCACATTTGGAGTAGGGCCATTTGGGTTGAAATGCACTCCCCTTGGTTATTTCTTCATTGTTACCCTTCACCTACAACCAGATGGTCACCAGTGGGCAAGGAAGAGCGGCAACACAACCGAGGCCTACCCTTCCGTTCCTGGCTCAAAGTCACTGACAAGGACAGCATCACCGCTTTCTACACAGAAACCTGCGTTGCATCATTTGCCATCTTGACGCTATTTTCTCTAAAACTGCCCATCCTGCATAAGGATTTGTTGCTTTTCTGCTTTACACAAAGAAAATGAAAGCCTTTACTAAGCTAGAGCACCACTGCCTGCCTTTCCTGCTGGTGATCAGGCAGTACACAAAAACCAAAAGCATCACTGCTGGCACGACTGCCTACACAGAGCTCAGAGAGGAAAACTTCAGCCCCAGAGCCAACTCCTTTTTTCTGTCCTTTTCCTTCTCCCCCGCCTTCATTACCTCCTTCCTGTTTCTCTCCCTTTACTCACTTCTCCTTTTTCCTCTCGTTTTCCCCTTTTCCTATTTTCCTAAGATATTTCTTCCCTAGGGACCTAGTAGTAAATCCCAGATGACAGCTCAGCCCAGTAACGGCATTTAGGAATAAAGAGCTTTGGAGAGGCACGGAGCTTGTCACTATGATCCATGGTATTCTCTCCAGAAGTTATCATTTCTAACCAAGTCAATTAGGCAAGAATCTTAAATAACAGGCATACAGATTGGAAAGGAGAAAGTAAAACTAACTCTATTTGCAGATGACATGACCTGATGTATAGAAAATCTCAAGGAACCCACTAAAAAACTACTAGAGCTAATGAACAAGTTCAGTGAGGTTGCAGGATACAAGAAAAATATACAAAATTCAATTGTATTTTGATACAGTGGCAATGAGAAAAATAGAAAAGAAATTAAGAAAACAGTTCTGTTTATAATAGCATCAACAAAAAAATACTTAGAAATAAATTTAACAAAATAAGTGTAAAACTAATACTCTGAAACCTATAAGCTATTGTTGACAGAAGTTAAAAGAAGAACTAAATAAATGGAAAAGCATCTCATGTTCATGGTTTGGAAGACTTAAAGCTATTGTTAAAATGACAATACTCCCCAAATTGATCTACAGATTTGATGTAATCTCTATCAAAACCCCAGCTGACTTCTTTGCAGAAATTGACAAGAATGGGATAAAAAATTGAACCCACAGAATGAGATAAAATTTTTGAAAATAATATATCAGATAAGGGATTTGTATTGAAAAAATATACATAAGAATTATTACAACTCACTAATAAAAAGATATCCCAGTTGTTTAAAAGATGGCAAAGGATCCAGATAGACATTTTTCCAAAGAAGATGTGCAAGTGACTAATAAGCACATAAAAAGACTATCAACAGTATTAGCCGTCAGGGAAATGCAAATCAAAACCACAATGAGATTCCACTTTACGTGCACTAGGATGGCAAGAATCAAAAAGTGTTGGTGAAGATATGTAGAAATTGGAACCCTCGTACTCTACTGGTGGGAATGTAAAATGGTGCAGCCACTCTGGAAAACAATCTGGCAGTTCCTCAAATGTTTAAACATATGGTCATGCTACCACATGACCCAGCAATTCCACTCCTTAGGTATATGTTGAAGAGACATGAACACATATGTGCACACAAATATTTGTACACTAATGTTCATAGAAGTATCATTCATAATAGCCAAAACATGGAAACAACTCTCATGTTTATCAACTGACAAATGGACAAACAAAATGTGGTATATACATACAATAAAATATTATTCCACAATAAAAAGAAATGAAGTACAGATACAAGCTACAACATGGATGAACCTTGAAAACATTATGCTAAGTGAAAGAATCCAGTCAAAAAGGACCATATATCTATATTAAATGTTCAAAATAGGCAAATCACAGAGTTTAGTTTGGTGGTTCCCTAAGGCTGGAGGAGGGGGTAGCATATGGGAGATTGGGAGTGATGGCTAAGGAACATAAGGTTTCCTTTGGGGGTGATGAAAATGTTCTAAGATTGATTGTCGTAACGGATGCACAACTCTGTGAATACACTAAAAGCCATTGATCGTACACTTAAATGGGTGAATTGTATATTATATGAATTACAATTTTCTGTTTCTGAAAAAAAAAGAAAAAAAAACAATTTAAAAGAAATAAGTCATGGCTTGAAATTTAAAGCTTTTGTGGAAAAGTCAAAGTAAATTCTCCAGAATACTAAAACATTTTAGGATACTATTTGAAGTTCTGGTGTAATTTCTAGTGCTGGAATTTAGACCAGTCATTTGCTTTACTTGTATCATTTTTGCCTATGCCATAGAATAGTGGCTAATAAAATAGCAATTAATAAAATAGCGATGAACAGTTCAACAGATCGGTGCCTCACAATGCATTGTGGGTCCTGCTCATTGTCAACGGTAGCCACTGTGATGGTCCTTAGGTCCTTGTCCTGCTTAATGAAACTATTCAAAAGTCTATCATTCCCGTTAAATTCTGTCATTCTAAGGAAACACTTCAGAAGAGACCCCTTTGGTCAGGAATGAAATAGACTTGTCCTTTGTCATCCGCACACCTGCAGTGGGATTCAATGGGACTAAGAACTTTGGAGAGTAAAAAGGGGGTAGCAGAGGGTGACCCCCCCGTGTTTCAGGCTTAGCTTTCCCATTGCCCTGAGCAAAACTGGAGGCTCATGAGTAATTAATAGCATTCAATCCACCAAAATATTGTGTTTTTAAAAACACAACATTTGGGGCTTCCCTGGTGGCGCAGTGGTTGAGAGTCTGCCTGCCAATGCAGGGGACACGGGTTCGAGCCCTGGTCTGGGAAGATCCCACACGCCGCGGAGCAACTGGGCCCGTGAGCCACAATTACTGAGCCTGCGCGTCTGGAGCCTGTGCTCCGCAACAAGAGAGGCCGCGACAGTGAGAGGCCCGCGCACCGTGATGCAGAGTGGCCCCCGCTTGCCACAACTAGAGAAAGCCCTCGCACAGAAACGAAGACCCAACACAGCCATAAATAAATTTGAAAAATTAAAAATAAAAAAAAAAACACAACATTTATCATCTCTTTTAAAATGTCCTTTTACTCATGGTGACAAAGACTGCTGTATGTCCCTTAATACACACTTTCCTGTTCTTCCTTAGGCAGCTGTGGACGTGGATGCCTGGTAAACACAACACTTCCCACCCTCCCCTGTAGCTAGGTGTGGTCACATGACCAAGTTCTGGGAAACAGGAGAGAAGCGGGAGTGGGGTATGCAGTTTGCAAAACCTTTCCTTCAAGGGTGGCTGCACCTTTTTCCCACCTACTTGCTCCCTGATGGCAGGGTGTGGACATGTGGCTTCTCCTCCAGCACCCACTTACACCACTTAAAACTTGATCTTGGTCAAAACTTGGATTTGTGGAGACACTACCTCTGTCCACTGATAGCTTGTTCTCTCCTTCCAGATGCAATGGAGGGTTATGATTCCTCACCCCTTGACATTTGGCTTGGCCATGTGATTTGCTTTGACCATGAAATGTCACTAACAGTGATATTTATCATTTTGAGTTTAAAACAGTTAATTAATTGCCTGTGTGTAAGTCTCCAGGGTGATCTGCCAGTCACTGCAATCAGGTAAACCCATTCTGATACATAAGTGCAACATTAAAATAATGTTATTTGTTAAAAATGATCTCATTTGTTACTGCAGCACAGCCTAGCCTAATCCAAATAAAACAAGAAAACTGGAGCCAAATACAGGTGATGTGATCATAGAAAACATTAGGATGTTTTTAATGTGTTTCCTGGCCTAGAAAAGTTATATCCCAAGCAACGTACATATTCGTTAAAAACACAGTCTTTGGAGTTTGAGGGGAAAAAACCCACAAAAACTAAAAAAAACAAAAACAAAAACAAAACCTGGTCTCGGCAACAGGAGCTTTGCAAGGTGGAGCGATGAGAGAGCAGGATCGGGGCTCTGAATGCTGTGCCTGGAGCATCTGCTGCCAGACTTCGACGTGAGAGGGGACGAAATGTTCTTCTTGTGTAAGCCACTTCTGCCTGGAGCGTTCAGTCCCTGGCAACCAAACCTAATCCTACCCTTTAGACCTGCCTGCCCAAGAGTCTTTGGATGCTCTGCTCTCCAAAATCAAAGCCCACCCCTCCTAGTCTGGAAGTGAGGTGTGACGGTACAGCTTGAAGTAAAGGGCTCCAGTGGTGGCTGGGCGTGTTGGCACCATGAGGGGTAGGGGGCACTGCCGGCGTCACAGTCAACGAGCATGAAAGCCCTGCCCCATCTGCCTATGCCTGGGTCCCATCTCTCTTCTACAGGAGCCCTGCCTTCTCACCAAATGGCCTGTGTTTGGTCCACTCAATATGCTCCCACCTATCCCCACCGCAATCGTTTTCGTTTTATTTCCTCTGCCTAAAATCTCTCCTATGCCTCTCACTAAATATCAGAGGTTCTCATCCTAGCCCCAACTTAGTGTCCATCTCCCCCATAAGTATCCTTAATTCTAGCGTTTCAACGTTCACCCTCTTTTCTCTGGATTTCTACTGTGCTTATCGTCTGGGTCCTCAAGTGGCACTAACTAGACATCACATCCTATTGCTACTTGTCTTTAACATATATCCTGTTTTCTCAAACAGATTATAATTTGCCTGAGGTCAAGAATCATTTCTAGTGTCTTTGCTTCCCCAGGAGTCCAGGAGTGTGGCTTGTGTATATTAGGAATTCGGTGACCACTTGCTGCTGCTGTAAATGATGCTATCACTCCTAATCACAGACCTCCAGCAAATGGATAACGCTTGAAAGTTTAGCTCCGTTGCTGCCCTCAGCAAACTCTTCATCCTTCAGACGCATCCTCTTTATGGTCAACAAATGCCTCTTGGAAGATTTCTCTGAGCCATTCAAGCTAATTTTCCTTAATCAGACTTTGTAAATGTCTCTAGGATTACTTATTATTTTATATAATAATTATTTGTTGTTTATCTTTGCTCCTTGATTGCAAACTCCTGCAAGATGAGCATTATGTCTTATTCATCTTAGAACTGCTTGCACCCAGCCAACGACTGGCGTACAATAGATCCTCGATGAATGTTTGTTGAATAAATAAATGAATCATAAATAAAGACAATGGCCCAAGAAGGCTCATGGTTTCCCACTGAATTTGCTACTCTGCCTTTCAAGCCAGTCTCTGGAGCCCTTTGACCCCAGGTTCCAGGCTTTCAGTGGCTCTCTGGACATTAACTAGCCCCTCTGGTGCCCACCCAGATCACACAGTGGCCCCCTCTTCCGGCTCCACTGAAACTACAGTGAAGTCCATGTGAAACCAGCCTGCATTCAAGCGACACCAAGGAGAAAAGGTTGTCTGTCAAACTCAAAAGACAGATGTTAGTACTTCTCAGTTTCAAACTGAATCCTAACTCTTGTGAAGTTCAAGTTTCATTTCTGCTTGGCCAAATGGAATTTCCTGATTCTATGTAAGAAAAGTTTAAGGGTCTATATTAGAAGACTTTGAGGACTTTGGGGCTCTATCTAAGTGATACCCAATTTTATTTTGGTGATTCATGTACACATCTCTTTTCCTTAAAGAGCACAGGTTTTACATTTTAAGAAAAAAAAATATTCTGGCTTTGTTTTTGGCAAGATGTTCAGTGTGTTTCTCCACAACGATATTCAAAAACAGGTGGAGACAATTCCCAAGATCCAGCTGTTATTGGCTTTCACTCCTGGGAAGCGGCAGACTGGGGGCGGAACACCAGCAGGCTCTGTTCTCTACCCAGCTCTGACTCTTGCGACCTTGGGGAAGTTACTGAAATCCTCTGTGCCTCTGTGGCCCTGTCTGGAACATGGGCTAATCACCTTGCCTCCCATCCACCTCCCTGGAGGGTTGCAAGTATTAATGGGTTAATGATGTTTGGAGAGCAGCCTGAGCTTTGTATGAAAGATACAGAAGAACAAAGTAAGGGGGTTATTACGCATAATTAAAAGCTCCAGCAGAAACGCTGGTCTGAGTTAACCCCCGATACCACAGTAACCAGAACTCAGACATACCATAGGACCAGTACTCAAATATAAATCATTTTTAAATTTTAAAAGTTAAAAGGGGATTTTAATCTGATTGCATGATTATACCAAACTAGCTTGTCTCATGAGCAGGGGGTAAATGCCGTGGGTAAATGCCTGATTCCATTCCTACCCCGAGGCGGTGGCTATTGCCCCGACCGTGGACTACCGTGCACCAAGAGGGCAACTCTCACCCTCACACTGTGCGCTCTTTTAAGACTGACCTCTTTGAAGAACTCTTAGGGGTGGATCAAGAAGATCCACTGCTCCCAAACCATTCTCCCACGTGGTCATGGATTCTTGAAGTTCCTTTAATAAGAAGACAAAACCCTTTGCAAATTAGAGAGGAAACTTAAAATACAACTACTGGGGCTTCCCTGATGGCACAGTGGTTAAGAATCTGCCTGCCAGTGCAGGGGACACGGGTTCGAGCCCTGGTCCGGGAAGATCCCACATGCCGCGGAGCAACTAAGCCCGTGCGCCACTACTACTGAGCCTGAGCTCTAGAGCCCACAAGCCACAACTACTGAGCCCACGTGCCACAACTACTGAAGCTTGCGTGCCTAGAGCCCGTGCTCCACAACAAGAGAAGCCACCGCAATGAGAAGCCCGCGCACCGCAACGAAGAGTAGCCCCTGCTCACCGCAGCTAGAGAAAGCCCGCGCGCAGCAACGAAGACCCAACGCAGCCAATAAATAAATAAATATATTAAAAAAAAGAAAAAAAGAAAAAAAAAATACAACTACTGCCCGTAGTAGAGCAGAGCAGTTAGCCTGTCAATTACGTCCACCAGATGACGTAAGCGATAGTAGACCCCACCCTCCACCCAGCGCAGGTTTCAATAGAGAAGAGAGAACAAATGACCTTGAGTCCAGGCATGAAGATGAGTTTCTCCGAAGTATAGGGGCTGGGCGCAAAAGGAGAGACTCGGGTCCCTAAGACAGTCACAGCCTCCCTTGCAGCTTCACCCAGAGCACAGACTGCACACAGAGGACCCTCTCATCTTCCTCCAGAGCACGGCCTCCAGTCACACCACCCAGGGAAACGCACAAGCCACGTGCGCCTGAAACCCTGGGCAGGGAAATAGCAACCAGCGCCGTCCTTGCTAGTTTCTGAGGGTGAAAAGGCAGTGTACTGCGAGAGCTCATCAAACATCACCCCGCTCACACGTCTCCCAGATGACCAGTTACACCTTTTAACAGCGGCCTCGGCGCACTCCCGCTGTTGCGAAGTGCTCGCTTTGCCGGTCAAGTTGATGTCTGAGTTGGACAGAATAGAAAGCAGGGATTGCAGAGCGGAGGTGATGTTGTCCATCATTTTCACAGGGGTTTGCCGCGGATGCTCAAGTACAGCAATCCAGGCAGGACCAGCGACGAGCGGGCACAGCCAGAGGAGCAGGTGGGGGGTGGGGGGGGGGCGGAGGGTGTAGGGATCAAGGCTCTGAAGGCAGGTCTTCAGCCTGAAGGATAAAGCCCAGGGAGCTGGGATGACTTCTTCATACGTGTGAAGAGAGACAATCCGCTTCCTCTGTGGCGTTCCAAAGCACGGGACCAGGCTCAAGAGGCGAACACAGTTTAATCCAACAGAAGGACATGCTTTCTAATAGCACTGACCCAAGATGGAGTTAGCTGGCCACTGGCCACTGACCGCTTCCTGAGCTCAAGCAAAGGTTACTGCACCTGATTTGTCTTTATTTTTTAATAAATCTTTTTTAAAGAGATTTATTTGTCTATTTATTTATTTGGCTGCACCAAGCAGCATGTGGGATCTCAGTTCCCCCACCGGGGATTGAACCCGAGCCCCCTGCAGTGGAAGCGCAGAGTCCTAACCACTGGACTGCCAGGGAAGTCCCAACCATGATTTAAGTATTTTTAAATGACATTTTACAGTGAAAAGCATTATTGAGTCACTTCTGAGATAAGAGGGGAAAAAAATAAAGAAAAATTTGAAATGGTTGCCTTGCCAGTTCAGACACTGTGTCGAACAAATCCTTCTCTCAAGGCTCCTCTTTCAATATTTATATCCTCTTTATTATAAATGTGTTAGAGAATTTGAAGATTCATTATAAAGAAGAATTTTTCCTACAGAATATGAGGTTTCGCTTTGTATTCTAAAAGAAAATTTAAAAATTCAACTAAATACAGATTCTGATCTCTTGAATGACACTGGGAAGTGGGTAGAAGAAAAAGTCATATAGAGACCAGTGAGTCTAATAATGGCTGAGGATGGGCGACTTTGGCTGCGCACGTCCCCGCTCTGTCCTGTAGGTGGCAGCATTTGTTTACAGCTGTCGCATTTACCTTCAATGGCGGCTGGAGGGCGACCGGGTTGAGCGAGTTTGAGTCCGGCTGCTTCAATTTCCAGAACATCCAGCATAATCAATTAAAATTTTAATATCATTAGGTAACTGCCTTTACTGAAGGAAAGAAAAAAAAAGAAAGAAAGAAGCATAGAAGTAGGTTCTGCCTGACAGAAAGGGAAGCAGCGTACTGATTCTATGCAAGGTCATAGCTCAAGCCACCACCGTCACATTTTTTTACCTGGACCACGTATTGAATCCTTTATTTTTCCTCTGCTCAAATCCACATGAATGCAACAAAAACTGTTGTTTACTGTTCTCTTGTCCTTCCCACGTAGATTTTAGAAAGAAACCAGTGAAGAAGTAGCCTACGCTAACCCAGTGAAAATTCAGAAAGGCCGTGAACTGTCTACAGCTGAAACCCGGAAAGTGGGCTAGCGTGGCTTTTTATAAAAATAAATAAATAAATAAAAGTATACAATTATATTTTGAAGTTATATTTTAAAATATTATACATATTTTTAATATATATATGGAATGGAATAAATTTCTTAAAGTATTAAAAATAAAAAGCCAGATGTGCCTTGCTTGAAACACCAAACATTCCACTCCCTATGCTTGGGGTCTCTGTGTTGATATATTACTGCAAAGCCCCAGAGTAGGCCAGAGAGCATGGTGAGAGCAGGTCTCCAACTGCCATTATGGTCAGTCTTTTTGGAAAACTCAAAATACTCTGTTGTGTAAGATCCTCTAGGGCAAACATTTCCAACCAGTAGACCAGGATCAACCAGTAGGGTCACCTAGCTCCCCAGGGGGTTGGCCAAGTCAGGGCTGTCCACACCCCGCCCACTCATCCCATTCTTATCCCAGGCTTCCTGTTGGGAAAAAGACACCACACAGGCCCACACCTCAGAGGCCTCCCCTGGGGAGACTCCCCCCAGCCCCTCAGCCCTCCCCCATGCCCAGCCTCTCGATCCTTTGGGAAAATAAAAAGTGCTCCACTTCTGGAGAGGCCGCCCACCCCTGCTCTGGAGTCAGAAAGCCCCACCCTTTGGGGAATTTCCAAACCTTATTGTTCGTTTGATTTCCTGAAACCTGCCTTCTGCCCCTAAAAACCAAAAGCTGTTTTGCATAGTTGTTTCTTTCCCTTTAATTAAAGAAAAATTGCGTAAGTGTTGTTTTGAAATTTTCACGGCTCACTTAGACATAACTGGACACCAGGGTGGCACAGAGTCAGATTTGGGAGAGACTACTTCCAAAATTTGGTAAATATGTTATAAATAGGAACAGAGAGACATAGCTAGTATTTTAAAACGTGTCCTTTCAGAATATTAACTAATGCTTAAATGTATTACTTGGAACTTATTATAGAAAAATTATGAGGTTTACACTGAAAATGTGGGTGCTGTAGTCAGGTTTGCCCGGTGTATAGCCTTGGGAAAGTTACTGTACTGCTTTGCTAAGGCTGCCATAACAAAATACCCCAGGCTGGGGGATTAAAACGACAGAAATCTACTTTCTCACGGTCTGGAGGCTGGAAGTCTGAGATCAAGGTGTCAGCAGGGTTGTCTTCTTCTGAGGCCTCTCTTTTTTGCTTGCAGTTTGGCAGCCCTCGCCCTGCGTCCTCACGTGGTCTTCCCTCTGTGTCTGTGTCTAATCTCCTCTTCTTATAAAGACACCAGTCATGTTGGATTAGGGTCCACCTTAACGACCTCATTTCAATGTAATTACCTCTTTGAAGACCCCATCTCCAAACCCAGCCACATTCTGAAGCACTGGGGATCAACATGTGAATTGGGGTCGGGGGGTACATAATTCAGCCAACAGTTACCCAACCTTTTGAGTCTCTGTTTACTCACATTTAAAACAAAGAAGATAATAGTAACAGCCTCTGAGTTTTCCTGAGGATAAACTGCCTTCAGGCTGTAAAGCGCTTAGCAGGGTGTACAGCTTGGGGAACTGGCTGTGGTCTCTGCCATCATCATGGACAAGGTAACAGCAAGAAGACAACACACATGGACACACCCAGCATCAGTGCCCTGCATCACTGAGTCAGAAAGACAGTGCTGGGAGGGATGGACTAGGGAAAAAGAAAGATGAAAACACAATTTTCACTCCCCTCTCCCACTTCTGACACAGATATCTCAGAGCAGAAGATTGCTGGACCCATAGGAAATTCCAGCAGAGGAGGGTCTATTTAAAGTTCTGACTTCTCGGCTTCCCTGGTGATGCAGTGGTTAAGAATCCGCCTGCCAATTCAGGGGACACGGGTTCGAGCTCTGGTCCGGGAAGATCCCACATGCCGTGGAGCAACTGAGCCCGTGCGCCGCAACTACTGAGCCCGCATGCCACAACGACTGAAGCCCGCGTGCCTAGAGCCCATGCTCTGAAACAAGAGAAGCCACCGCAATGAGAAGCCCGCGCACCGCAACAAAGAGTAGCCCCCGCTCGCCACAACTAGAGAAAGCCCGCGCGCAGCAACGAAGACCCCATGCAGCCAAAAATAAATAAATAAATAAATTTATTAAAAAAAAGTTCTGACTTCTAGAATTCAAACCAAACATGGGTTCAGAATGAAAGCAAGAAAAGAAAGATGCATTTTCCTTCCCTCAAAGAAGTGCCTGGCCATGCACAGAGTGGGTGGCCAAGCAGAGAAGAAGCAATGGCCAGATGAGTGGCACCCCACGCTCCCAGGCACACTGACTGGCATGGAGTTTCACAAGCAGAGCTCTCCTGGCAGAGACAAAGGCTGGCCTGTCTGTCCCTGCTTCTCCAGGGAAAACGCACGGCCGTTCACCCAGTCACCCCAGTGGCTGTGACACCTGATGCTGGCATAGCAGCCAGCTGCTGAAACAGCATTGCTAAGGTAGCCCGAGAAAACCAAACCATGGCAGATAAACGCGGTGATTTCTTGCTGGAGGGGAAAGGGCCCCAAGAAAAGAGCAACCAAGCAAGTGTGTTCCAGAAAGAAAGGTAAACAGAGATCAGCTAGGTGCCTCACTATTTCTTCCTTCACCTTCTCCCTGGTGCGTGCTTTTAATTTATGACACGCGGTACTAAAGAGACTGCCCATAGATTTAGCATTGACATTTGCTTCATGCAGTAATCCTTTGAATCCCATTTGCTGTAGATTTCCGCAGAGTGACATAAAAAAGACTTGTTTTGAAATTAGTGAGCACATTGTAATGAGCTATTTTTTTCCAGTATTTGGGGAAAACTTGAATAAGCTAACTCACCCAAACTCACCTCGTTCGGCCTGCGCCCAGGAAGAATTCTACAGCAATAGAGGCTGGATTACAAATCATCACACTATCCATTGTTATGAAAAACGCCAACAGACACTAGCTCTAATCACATGATTTTTCCCACACAAACAACTCAGACCCTCACCTGACTTAAGGAAAGGATTTGTATGTGGTCAGTATGGCAACTTCAATAGGATTAGCCTTTTTTCCATTACATTGGTGCACTTCATGAAGTTGGGTATAGTTGTCACATATACAGTAAAGTATAAACAGAAGAACGATATACTCTCTTGCTCCTAATAAAAAGGTTTCTGAGATTCCACATTTAAAAAAAAAAGAAAAGGAGAGGAAAAACGAGAAGTTGACGTTCAGTACGAGACATTTACTTGGGGAAACCTTCCCATTTTGCAGGGAGGAGACAAGGGATTTCTTTCTCCCCGCCTCACACTGTCAGGGATGTGTCTTGTCCACGCCTCTCCATCCACGATCATAGCTCGTGCGGTGGTCCAGCTCCCACTGTATCGCCCTGGCTGCCAGCCCCAGCAATACCCCTTGGGGAAAGCAAAATAATGGCTTCCAAAGATGTTCATGTCCCAATTTCCCCAAATTGTGACTATGTTACAACAGAAGGCCAAGAGGAATCAAGGTTGTCAGTCAGCTGATCTCAAACAGAGAAATTATCCTGGATTGCCTAGGTGGACCCAGTGTAATCACAAGGGTCCTTAAATGTGGAAGAGGTGGCAGAAAAGTGATGTTTGAGCGAGGTGATGGGAGAAAGACTAGCCCGCCATTGCTGGCTTTGAAGATGGAGGGAGGGACTCAGTATCCAAGGAATGTGGGCAGCCTCCAGGAAACAGGTTCTCCTCCAGAGCCTCCAGGAAGGCCCTGGTGACACCTTGATTTTAGCCCACGGAGACCCACTGTGGACCTCTGAATTACAGAATTACTGCAAGGCAATAAATCTGTGTTATCATAAGCCACTTAGTGTAGGGGAATTTGCTACAGCAGCAGCAGCAGAAACTACCCACCACGCCTGCCCCTGGGCCTCTAGAACTAAGGCAGGGGTAGCCTCTTGTGTTGCTGACCAATGGGTCTCCCCAGTGCCCTTGACTGGATCTCAGATCTTTCATCACATGCGTAACCCACACATCTGGTTTCCTGACTGGTCTGTGACTGATATAGGTACCAACAGAGCAAACTGATATTTAGTCAAAAAAGCTCAAATGCTAAGAGAAACAAATGCCACCTAATAAGCTAGTTGCCTAAACAGAATCTTCAAACTTCTCCATTTACAAATCTTTTCCAGTGAAAGAATCTGCATCCATACATTAAATGTAAATGAATTAAATGTTGTATGCTTGCATCTCTGATCAGTCAAAAGAAGAAAGTAAACATGGGAACAAAGACCTCAGTCTAAAGAACGTTCTTCCTAAAATCGAAAGCACATACATTTTACTTCAGTGTTTTGCCAGATCTGCCTAAACCTGTCCTAAATAACCAGCGCCATCAAAAACACCTTGCGAGGGGCTTCCCTGGTGGCGCAGTGGTTGAGAATCTGCCTGCCAATGCAGGGGACACGGGTTCGGGCCCTGGTCTGGGAAGATCCCACATGCCGCGGAGCAACTGGGCCCGTGAGCCACAACTACTGAGCCTACGCATCTGGAGCCTGTGCTCCGCAACAAGAGAGGCCGCGACAGTGAGGCCCGCGCACCGCGATGAAGAGTGGCCCCAGCTCGCCGCAACTGGAGAAAGCCCTCGCACAGAAACGAAGACCCAACACAGCCAAATAAATAAATTAATTAAATAAATTTACAAAAAAAAAAAAAAAACACCTCGCGAGCTTTAACCATGGCAATTTTCCCTATTAGGATTTCATAAGAATATCAATAATGTGATCTTGCTTTCATTTCGGCAAAAATAATGTGATACGTTATTGTTAGTTTCTTTCCTAAGAGGCCTTAGGTCTTCTAGAGAGAGGATTTTAAAAATGGAATTAGTTCAGATATCTAGTAAAAGCTTAAGTATTGTACCCCAGGTAGTATCTGCTAAACTATAGAACTTTTGTTTTATGAAAGACTTTATAATTTAGTTGCTTCTTTGTAGTGCATTTAAAGATGTTGTTTTGTTTGAGAAAAAGAAAATTCACCAATTATAATGAAATAAATAGTCCTCCTAGGAAAAACGTCCCCTCCCTCATTCCTTTTCATACAACTGCTCTTGCTAAAGTTCTTGAATTTACAAGAGCACTTAAGGACCCTGGCCCAACAGAGAGTGTATTAGTTTCCTACTGCGGCTCCATAACAAATTCCCACAAACTTCATGCCTTAAAACAACACACATGGATTACTTACAGTTCTGGAGGTCAGAAGAGTAAAATAAGTCTCATGGGGTCTAAATCAAGGTGTCAGCAGAAGCTGGTTATTTCCGGAGACTCCAGAGGCGAATCTGTTCCTTCCCTCTTTTACCCTCTAGAGGTGTTACCGACCAGGGTTCTTGACCTCCTTAATCAATACAAATTGATCCGAGGCCGGACAAGAAATTCGGGCAAGGCTTTACTGGGGCTCCTGCTGCAGCAGCAGGGAGCGAGAACAAGCAACACGTTCCCCTGCTCACTCGCTCTCTCCCCGAGGCAGTGGCGAGCTGGTTCCTTATATAGGGGCAAGTCCAGGGTCGGCCGGAGGCGGAGCTTAGGTGGTGTGCCCACCCCTTTGGTGGTGGTGTGTGCAGCAGGCATGAGCAGCGCCCTGCTTTTGCTCCAGGCTCTTCTTTTTGTATCTTGTTGCCCATAATTTGCCCCAACTGTGCACGTACACGGTTATTTTTAGTCCCTTATAGTTTCTTTGTATTCTATTGCTGGAGGAGACATTTGTCCAGGTGCAAGCACTGCAGCAAAGGGTCCCAGGTCCCAGGTCCTAGCCTGTCTCAGAGGCTGCTGACATTCCTTGGCTAATGGCCACATCCAATCCAATCTGCTTCACGTGGCCTTTTCCTCCGTCTCTGACGCCTCCTATATCCCTCTTACAAGGATGCTTGTGATTATCAGGCCCACTTGGATAATCCAGGATAATCTCCCACGTCAAGATCCTTAACCAAATCACATCTGCAAAGGTGCTTTGGCCAGGTAGAGTAACAGTCACAGGTGTTGGGGATGAGGGCCTGAACATATTTAGGGGGTCATTACTCAGCCTTCCACAGTCCACCCTCTGGCCCCCAAAGATTCACATGCATCCCACATGCAAACTGCATTAACCCCATCCCAAGGTTCCCAAAGGCCTTAACCCGTCACAGTTTCAAGTCCAAAATCTCATCCAAGTCTCAGCAGCTCCCAAATCTCATCTAGGAAATACAAATCAGGTACAGGTGAGTCTCTGCATATAATCCGTCCTGAAGCAGAAGTCCTCTCTTCTTGCGGACTAGTGAAATTAGAAAATGAGTTATATGTTCCAAAAAACAATGATGGGGCATGCATAGGATAACAGTTATAGGCATGCCATTCAAAAAGGGTGAAAACAAAAGGAGAAAAGGAGCATGTGGGTCTCAACCAATATCCAAATGCAACCAGGCAAACTCCATTACATTCTGGGACCTGGGAATGACTCTCTGTGGCTCAGCCCACAGCTTCACCCTTGAAGCCATCCTTTTTCTTTCTTTCTTTCTTTCTTTTTAATATTTATTTATTTATGCAGTGCCGGGTCTTAGTTGCAGCAGGCAGGTTCTAGTTCCCCGACCAGGGATCGAACCCGGGCCCCCTGCGTTGGGAGTGTGGAGTCTTACCCGCTAGACCACCAGGGAAGTCCCTCATCCTTTTTCTTGAAGGGTACTGCATGTTTGCAGCTGAGTACTTTTATCAGCCTGTCTCCTACCTGTGGAATTTGGGGAGCCCACCAGCCTTATTTTATTTCATCTTCTTTCTGTCCCTTTGCATCCAAGCGTCAGTGTTTCTGCTGGAATAACATTCTCAAAAACCTGTGAGCCATTATTCAGCCTGCCACAGATTGCTCAGACAGGATAATTAATAAAGGGAGGAAAACGTGACTTCTGGAGGACGCATTTGGCTATCTACGTTATAAAGCACCACATACACAGAATGCAATCATTCACCGCTCTTAAGTGTGGATTTAAGGTATGTCAGGTCTTTAAATCTCAAGTTATACACTAGAACATGATATTATCTGAAAGACCTTTCAACTGTGATATATCTCCTTACAGGAAAAGTCAGAATGAGTGCTAAAAAGTAAAAACTGGACTGTCCAGAGGATGCTGATGATTAATAAATAGAGAATAATTTTAAAAGGAAGGAGGTGCTCAAATTACAGCAGGAGGTATTAGGGGCAACTTCCTCATAGGACCCCAAATGAGCATCAGGAAGGTTTATGAAGCTGTGGAATCTGCTTCCTGGAAATTTTTTAATAATTTCTTTTGAAATTAATGGCATCAAGGACTTTCTTTCCTGAGTTAGGCCCCCACTACTGGCAAGGTGGACACTGAAAAAGTGGCAATCAACTACTTTGGAAAACAATTTGGTAAAAATTAAAAAGTGATACCATACAACCCAGCAATCCCACTCCTAGGTGTATACCCTAAGCAAACTCTTGCAAATGGGTCCCTTTAAACATGTTTAAGACAGTGTAGTATATAATGGCAAAAATGCCAATAAGCCAAGCCTCTATTGACAGGAAAATCGATAGATACGTTGTTATGTATTCACACAATGGACTACCGTACAGCAGCGAATGTGAAGAATTTATAGCTCTGTGCTTCAGTGTGGATGAATCTTAGTAGCTTAATGGCAGGCGAAATAAGCAAGTCATAGAAAAATACATACATATAGTTTGATACCATTTAATAAAGTTCAAATCAAGCAACACAGTATAGAATACTCACATATGAAACAGAATTGTAAAGAAAAGAAAGTAATGAAAATAAACCAAATATCAGGGTATTGATCAACTGGTAGCAGAGTGAAGGATGGACTGGGGGTGGGGAGCAGGGGTCTACAGGGAACTTCAGGATTTGAGGCACGTGCTATTTCTTTGGTCAAATGGTGGGTTCATGAGGGTTCATTTTATTATGAAGATTAATAATTTCAACATATTGCATAGTTTTAAAGTATAAACCAGACTCAAGATAAAACTAAAAAATTCTCCCAGTGTCATTTTTTTAAAATTATTTATTTATTTATTTATTTTTGGCTGCGTTGGGTCTTCGTTGCTGCGTGCGGGCTTTCTCTAGTTGCGGCGAGCAGGAGCTACTCTTCGTTGCGGTGCACGGGCTTCTCATTGTGGTGGCTTCTCTTGTTGCGGAGCACGGGCTGTAGGTGCATGGGCTTCAGTAGTTGTGGCGCATGGGCTTAGTTGCTCTGCGGCACATGGGATCTTCCCGGACCAGGGTTCGAACCTGTGTCCCCTGCATTGGCAGGCAGATTCTTAACCACTGCACCACCAGGGAAGTCCTCAATGTCATTTTAAAATTAGGGTAGAGGGGAGCCTTCCCCCCCCCGCAATAGCTGGATAAAAATGCCAGCAGGTTCTGTGACTGCGCTGGTCATTCCTTCCTAATAGAAATTCCTGGTCATCTTACATGAGTCAAATCAGAAATGAGAATGTCTTCCATCTTCACTCCCTGCTGAGATCTGTTTCTCTCACTCCGTCCAGATAGGCATATCACGGGCACGCTACCCAAGGTCAGCTTCTCCTCTTCTATAATTGCCTGTACCCACACCCCCACCCAGAGCTCCTACGAAATCCTCCTCTGAGTTGGAGCCTGAGAAAGGTTCTTGGAAAAGGAAACAGAATGTTCTAACTTGACCAGTAAGATCATAAGCTGGCTTTGAGCCCTCTGGACATGGCAAACTCTAGAACTGACTCCCTCATGGATCTTCTTGAGGATTTCTGCAAGAACCCAACTGTGACACCCATGTGGCAGGCCATGCACTTTCCTCTTCCAGCTAATGCCCCCATGTGGCCCCCATGTGGTTCTCGGTTTTCCACCGCACACAGATTCTCCATTGGCGTGCCATTGCTCTTCCAAGACCCCACATGGCTTCAGGCTGGCTCTCCCCTGTGTAGTCCACATCTGTTTTGCAGGAAACACTCTTGCCCCCTTGGCCCCAACAAATGAGTGCAGGTCAGCTCCACTCTCCTTTGTCCTGCCCCAGAGCAGCTCTCTGGACCAGCTTTCTTTCCCTCTCAATTTCCGGGGCTGGAGGGTGGAGGCCAAACAATAAGGACAGCGAAGGCGGTCACCCTGAGCCTCGGGGATCACCACCCCACCCCTATCTAGCCCTCCATCTCCATGAGGGGTGGGGTGAAAAAGTCACAGAATAGCTTTCACCAAGGAAATCAAGTTCAAAACTTCCTCCAAATGTCTTATCTCTTTTATATGCATGATTTGGGTGAGGAACCAAAGAGTTATGTGACTGTTTCTTGGTTGTTTCCTTAAAAAGTGATCTTGGGTGTCTTTCTCAACTCACTTTGGTATTTGCTTTCTTTATGTATTAGTGTCTGAGGCAAATATTCTAATTTAACATCTTTTGACAGGTATTATCAAATATTTCACTTCTCACATGGAAGGGAGCCACCTTGAGATCGATTACAAAACCCACCTGCCTTCCTTTGCTTTTCACTCTCAGACCTGGCTTCCTTGGGGCCGGCACTTTGGGTGCATGGTCAGTCTGTCCTTGTTAGATTAGCCCTTGACCTTATACTGCTTCTTTTCAATAGCATCGTGCTAACACAGCAACCATCAATGAGCACACGATAACTTTGGACCTCATTTATGAAATGGGCATAATATTACCTGCTTCACTCTGGTGAGTGTTAAGATGGATACAGAAGTTAAAGCACCACGCAAATATAATTTGTTTTTACTGTTATGATTACAGCACTTCCTTGACAACCTTGGAGCTTATAGTCTAGAAAATAACCATGGAAGGCAGGATCAAGTTCTCCTCGAAAATATGGAATTGAGGAAAAATAAGATATAATTAAAAGGGCACAGGAATTAAAAGTTCTAGAAGGTGTTTGCTGCTTAAAAAATAGGTGTTATATTTGAATAATATTTTGAATTGCTAACTTGAAAAATATAGCCCTTTTCCTGAATAATCTTATTTAGCTGTTCAAGAAATATTGCTTTGGATTATGGTCTAGGATAACTTTACTAGATAAAACACAGGACGCCCAGTTAAATTTTAATTTCAGATAAACAATAACTATTCTTTTAGTACAAGTTAAGTGCAATATTCAGGATATACTTGTGCAAAAAGTTATCTGAATTTCAGATAAACATGAATGATTTTTAAGAGGGGAAAAGCAATAATAATTGTTGTACTAGCTCATTAAGGACCTTGAACTAAACCCCACATATTTATTAAAAGGCTATGGATTTCTGAATTATATTCTATAGAAATAGAACCGTGGGCTTCCCTGGTGGCGCAGTGGTTAAGAATCCACCTGCCAATGCAGGGGACACAGGTTCGAGCCCTGGTCTGGGAAGATCCCACATGCCACGGAGCAACAAAGCCCATACGCCACAACTAATGAGCCTGCGCTCTAGAGCCCGCGAGCCACAACTACTGAGCCCATGCCCCACAACTAACGAAGCCTGCGTGCCTAGAGCCCGTGCTCCGCAACAAGAGAAGCCACTGCAATGAGAAGCCCGTGCACCGCAACAAAGAGTAGCCCCTGCTCGCCGCAACTAGAGAAAGCCAGCGCGCAGTAACGAAGACCCAAAGCAGCCAAAAATAATAATTAATTAATTAAAAATAATAATAATAATAAATAAAAGCAGACCTTACAAAAAAAGAAAGAAAGAAAACCGTGACATCTTAGAACCTCAGTTGGCAAAACTATGGTGGGCAGGAGGTTGCTCTCCTCCAACCATCTGCATCGTGCCTCTTCTTTTCACAGGTCTGATCAAGTTGCTGCTCAATCCCTTTGGACCCTTTGTGAATATGGGACTTCGGCTGTACTTTTCCATTCCACGGGACTTACTAACATACCTGTTTGTTTACTATCATATGGGACTTACTAACATACCTGTTTGTTCACTATCGTATGAAAACAAGATACCTACGATTTTCTTCTCTAAGATCTCTTAGACCCTGACTGGTTCCATTCCCATCCCAATGGTCATTGGTCATCCCAATGGAGACCTTTTAAAACACTTTAAATTATACTCCAATAAAGATGTTTAAAAATAAAACACTTTAATGCCTCACCTATTTCACCAGCTCCCTGTCCCTACCTCAGTGACCAGGTTTTGCAGAGACAGTTTTGTACCATAAGATCATTATTAGGATTTCCCTGCAGCTCACCTCTTTTATTTCAAGAACCTTTTATTAGCTCTTACACTGCACATCCCAAGACAATCTCTGATTCTCCCCTTACATTTAAGTTTTATACACATAAATACAGTGAGGTTTGTACTCGCCACTCTCTCCATTTCTCATTATCTTCCCCGAATTCAGGGTTTCCCAACCTTGGCACTACTGACATCTTGAGTGAGACAATTCTTTTTTGGGGTTGTGGGCACTGTCCTGTGCATTGTAGGATATTTAGCAACATCTCCGGCCTCTACCCCTAAATGCCAGAACCTCAGTTCTCGCGTCCCCCGGCTGTGACAACCAAAAATATCTCCAGATAGTCCCAAATTCCAGGGAAGTGAGAGAAGGGGCGCAAAATCGTCCCTGGTTGAGAACCACTACCCCACCTCAAAGTCTCTCTTTTTTGTTTTCACTTGATGTCAGTTTTCTTCATATGGAGTATTTTACTGGGTAACCAGTTGTCCCAGTTTGCCTAAGACTGAGGGGTTTCCCAGGAGACAGAACTTTCAGTGCTAAGATGGACAAAGTTCTGGATAGACCAGGACAAATCAGTCATCCTACTGGGTGATAAAAGTCTTAAATCCTTGCAAATCCACCAATATCTTTCTTTCATTCTGTCAGATAATTGTTATTTTGGTTAGGCATTGAATTCCTGGTCTTAGTTCTATCTTCTCAGTAGCCTAAGCATGTTATTGTCTCACTTTCTAGCACAAAAGGGACATATAAACAATCCAAGTCTAGTCTGGTTTCTGAAGAAAAGTCTGATGTACTTCTTATCCCTGCTCCTCCATAAATAATGCATTCTCCCACCTCTCCCTGGAGCTTCTTTGAAGATTTTCTCTTTGTCTTTGATTTTCTAAACTTTAAATATGATATGTCTAGGTGTCTTTTCTTTTTTTTGGTATTTATCCTGCTTGGTGTTCTCTGAGGTTCCTGCCTCTGTGATTCGATGTCTATCATTAATTTTAGGAAATTCTCAATCAGTACAGCTTCAACGGTTTCTTCCGTTCCTCTCTCTTCTCCTCTGGTATTCTTATTATGCATATATAACACCTTTTGTAATTGTCCCATGGTTCCTACATATTCTGTTCAGACTTTTTCATCCTCTTTTTCTCTTTGCATTGTTTTGTAAGTTCCTATGGACATTTCTTTAAGCTCACTGATTCTTTCCTCAGCCGTGTCCAGTCTATTGATGAGTCCATCAAAGTCATTCTTTATTTCTGTTACAGGGGTTTTTTTTTTTATCGCTAGCCTTCCTTTTGGTTCTTAGAGTTTCCATCTCCCTGTTTACATTATCCATCTCTTCTTGCACGTTGTCCACTTTTTGAATTAGAGCCCTTAGCCTATTAATCATAGTTGTTTTAAATTCCCAGTCTGATAATTCCAATATCTCTGCCATATCTGAGACCAGCTCTGATGCTTGCTCTGTCTCCTCAAACTCTGCTTCGTGTCTTTTGGTATGTCTTGTCATTTTTTGCTGAAAGCTGGGTATGATGTACTGGGTAAAAGGAACCTGGTACTGATTCCCATGGAGGTTTCTGCTCTTGTACCTCTACTCCAATAAACTGTGATTCTCTGTATCTGCCTATCTGTATCTCTAATTTGGGGGGCAGTGGTTTGCCCTGTGACCTCGGTCTCTGATGTATCTAATAAGAGTTGTTGCTTTTCAGTTTGTTAAGTCTTTTTCTTGCTGTGAAGATGGGAGTAATGACTTCCAAACTTTTTACAAGCCAGACTGAAAGCCAGAAGTCCTCCCTTCTGTTTATACCAACAACAAGACCGCTCTTATCTCTGCAGACCAAGATACAATTTACTCTATTTGCCTCACATAGGCTCTTCCCACTAATTCCAGGCTCTTGTCAAGCACACAGAGGAGAAATCCTGCATCAACCTCGGAATCCGCCAGAGATGGGGCCATCCTCACACCCTCCAGCCTGGCATGCCTGCTGGCTTCTGCAAGCCTTGGCTCAGGAGAGGAAGCCTGGACACACTCGAGTTGCCATCTTTCCAGAACTCTCTTTAATCCACCTGTACCCGATTAGCTGCCAAATCAAATGTAGATTCTGCCTCTTCTCTTTTTTCCCTGTTGCCACCAGCCTGGCCCAGGTCCCCACTCCTTCTGTTCTCTCTTCTTCACAGGGCATCCTACCAGCTTCCGCCCTGCAGGTCTCTTCCCAAAACATCCCAGTTCAGTCCCCACTGTCAGTGAAGCATGACTTGGATCATTTCACTGCCTCCTCAGAAACTGTCAGTGTCTTCCCAGTGCTTTCTGGATTAAACACAACATGCCTCGTCCTGACATTTAGGACCAATCTACATTTCTAATCTTAACTCTTACTGATCTCCTACAAACAACCTACTTCCAGCCAAACTAAAATTATAGCATTTTCCCAACACCTGGGCATTTCCTATTCTGTGCCTTTGCCTTATCATTTCAATTCTGCCACCTAAAATGCTTTCTCAGTTTGCCAAATTCTTACCCATTCTTCCAAAACCACCTCCATTATAAAAGGACCAAACACACACACCACAACTTCACAAAAAATAGCTAGCTCTTGTCGCACTTTCTCTCTCCTTTGTGAAGCTCCAGGCCACTTTCACTTTCAGCATTTAATACTCCTTTTTATTAGAGTGTGATTGTCCTTTGGGCACCTGTCTTTTCTATGATATTTCTAGTTTTCTGAGTTCAGAGTCTGTGCCATACTCATCTCCATATTCTCCCATAACATCTAACACAATGCTCTGCAAACAGTACACACTCAACAAACGTATCTTTCATTTAAATGAAACCATGTTATTTTAGGAAGGCAAGCCATGGTTTTCAGCTCATTCATTATGGTTCTGATGTATTGGATAAAATAGATGATACAATATCCCTGATATTCTCAAGGGGAAGAAGGACTGGGAAACAGATGAATCCCAAACAGTAGAACTCAGAAATGTTCATCTACCTCTTAATTCCTCCTTCATTGCGTCTCTGTCAATAGCTACGTGTTGACCAACTCTCCACGGATTAACTACATTTTCTATCTTTACTAACTTCTTCTCTTACTTAATGACCATTTTATTCAAAGGAAAAAAGTTCTGAATCACTTCATGAATGTTACTATACATGTACTGGGAGCAGGTAACCAGGAGAGATACCGGCAGCCAATGAGCCTGGCGATTTGTGTTGTTGGGTTTTTTTATCTCCCCAAAATGACAAATTACTATAAATTATAGACCTTACGCTGTTTTTCTTACAAACAGTGATCACCACAACTGTTAAATCCTTATTGCTAAGAAACTACTATACTAAGAAGAATATTCAAATTATCTGCCACTTGCCATTGATAAAATTTAGTGCCAGCAATAAATAACTCCAGGTTTGGAATATTACACCCTTGCTGTTCCCGCCACCTCATTGGAAATCACAAAGCTACAATGATAGTCAACATTAACATTCTCAGTCACTAGAGTAAGATAAACTTTTTCTATTGACTCTTTTTTCATTTTGGTAAAATACACATAACATGAAATTCAGGATTAGTGACATTTAGTACATTCACATTGTCGTGCAACCATCACTACTATCTAGTACCAGATACACTGACTTTTTTTTTCTTTTCCTAAAGGCTTTTTGCTAAAATAAATTAGGACTATTTTCTATAATGTAAGCACTATTCATTTTGCAGAATTGGATATTTTCAATCTCTTAGACTCACCAGCTTTTGTCAATAGGACAAATAAACAGCCCAAAAGAAAGAATCACTGCTGGGTCCCTTTGTTGGTCTGTGTAGAGGTATTCTGAAAGTAATAGGTAATTGATATCCATTTGCCTTGCGAGGACCAGGCAGCACCGCGGTTTCTAGCCCCTGGCAGTATGTTTCTGGAACTATAACAAACCTGGATGAAACACAGGAGACCCAAGACCTTGGCACATTTTCACCTAAGCCAAGTCACACCATTAAACCTCAGTTAGGAAATATCAATAACTTGGGGAAGGTGGATTGCAGTTTAGCATATTACCAGCTGTCAGCACCTCAGGAACTAAATTGAACAGCCAGGGAATTGAGATATGAAAAGTAAAGAAAGCAATCACATGGGTCTCCTTTAATATCATCGGTGGCATGACCACCCCCTGCCAGCCTCACGCCACTGCCCCTCCCCAGCTGAAGCAAACATAAACAGTAAAACAGAAGTCTCATTTTATTTTTAAAGAAATAGGGACAGAGCGATTATAAAATTCCAGAAATATAAAAGTTGATGTCTCAAAGACCGCTACTCTTTCTATGCTTGTATTTTCTAATATAAACCAGATGTTTTGAGTTTTTCCAAATAACTTCTTTCAGAGAAATAATGCTTTAGCCTTTGGCATGTTTTTGATCTTAGGTCAATTATTCTTACCTACTTTTTCCTCAACCTTCACAGATGTTGTTTTCATACAATTCTAAACGTAAATATCCCCTAACTGGGCTAATTTGCATTTGCAGCTGTTTATCTCAACATTTAATGTTTATCATATAATAGGGTATTGGTTTTGGAAAAATTGGAATTTAATGAGAAAAATGCATTTACAGGCATATCTCAGAGATATTGCAGGTTCAGTTCCAGACCACCACAATAAAGCAAATATGGCAAGAAAGTGAGTCTCATGAATCTGTTGATTTCCAGTGCATATAAAAGTTACGTTTACACTACCCTATGGTCTACTAAGTGTGCAATAACATTATGTCTAAAAAAGATAAGGTACATATTTTAAAAATACTTTATTGCTAAAAAATGCTAACCATCATCTGAGCCTTCAGAGATTTGTAGTAATAACATCCAAGATCACTGATCACCATCACAAACATAATGAAAAGGTTTGAAATATTTCGCGAATTATCAAAATGTGACACAGACACGTAGTAAGCAAAAACCCTTGGAAAACGGGCACCTATAGACTTGTTCTACTCAAGGTTGCCACAAACATTCAACTTGTAAAAAGGCAATATCTGCAAAGTGCAATAAAGCGAGGTGTGCCTGTAGACAACTCTTTTGACCTAATGATATCCAATTCTTTGGGAAACTTTTGGGGGAACATTAGCCCAATACGGTTAGCAAACTAAGATAGAAGGAATGGCCCAATATACATAAAAATGCCTGAGGTCTCTACAATGGTGGATTTCGTTGACCAACATCAAAAAAGAGGGAAGGAAAATTCTTGAATTCAAAAAGTGTCCTTGAACTTGTTAGATTTATTGTTAGAGTGAAAAATACAACCAGTTTCAGAATAAATTAGATTCGATCTTTCTGAGGTTTCACTGACGGTTTGCATGCATTTCAGGCTCGTAGAAAGCCCAGACAGTAACACAAATCAAAATGGCCATAAAAACAGATATAAGCTGAAACTAGAAATTTCCAGTCTCTGACCAAGACACTACCTCTCGCCATGGCCTGGTCCCCTGCCCTGAACCGACTGCCAGAGGTGGCAGATAAACAAACACACAAACACACACCCAGGTGTCCTAATCCAAATCAGGCCAAGTTAGCGAAAAAAATTCATCACTTGGGCCTCATGACACAGCACAAGGGAGCAATTCTGGTGTGAGTGCCTTAGTCCCCCAGACAGTTAACATAGCCACACTGCAGAACGCAAAACAAACAGACCTCCCTCCTTCCCACAGCCTGTACCACGCAGCTTCTTTTATCAGCTGCCTGGTGCGCCCCTTAGACAGGCAGCCCTATCGGGTAGACTGGGCACCATGCTGTCTGGGATCCAGTCCCGGGAAAGCCCGGATGGGGGTTCTATGGAAAACTTCAGATCAGCACTCCCCTCGGCTCCCCCCACCCGACCCCAGCACTGCTTGTTAAGACAATAGGACAGCGGGGGCGGTCTGATCCCGAGTCGAGGCAGCTCAGTCTAGCGCAAGGACACAAAGGCTGCTGAAGGAGGGGCCCAGCGCCCCCGCTGGCCACTGCCTGGCAACGCCAGCCGCGCAGACTCGTAGCCACCCGCCACCCGCCACCCCGGGCCTCGTCACGTGGCTCTGGCGTGGTCTGGGGTCCACTGAGGCCGCCGGTGCTCTGCCCGCTGCTGGAGGGGAGCGGCGACGTGCGCTCTGCTCGCCCCAGAGCGGAGCGTTTCCTCTCATTCCCCTCCCCTTCCGGCGCCGATTTCAAACCCCGGTTTGCTGGCAAAAAGCTTTGCGAGTGTTTAATTTTGGAGGGCTTGCTGGCTTTCAGGGGCTCAGGAATAGCTGAATGCTATTCATTCTGGGGAAAGTAGATTATCTGGTTTCTAGGCTAAGACCTGGCCCGAGGCCAGCAACACGTTTTGGTAAATATTTCAAGGACCAAATGTAAAGTATAAAGCAGGAGCCCTGGCCCCAGAACAGCGCTCCGTAGCACTCCTGGGGAGACACAGTAATGAATGGCCTGGCTGGATGAGGGTGTAAGAGGAAATGCACTGTTGCCAGAAGATGGAAAATGGGCCTAAATCTTAGTGCAGGGCCTCTGGCCTTCTTCCAGGAGACGGTTAGACCTGGTATCAGGGGTGGCACGGCAGGAGTCGCTGAGATGACGCCTTCTGACGCCCAAACAGCTGGCGAGCTGCCCTGCTCCGCCCATCTCCGTGCGCTCACCGCGACCTGGACGCATCTGGCACGTTCATCATCTTCTCCGGGGCGTAAATGGATGCCTAGGAGGCAGATAATTTCGCAGGCATATATGTGTGTATTATCATGCAGATACGACAATTATTTCATAATAGAAATGGAACCTGGGCCGTCTCTGCCTGACTTTTGATCCTGCCAGCGCTGCAGAAAAAAACGCTCGCTGATATGTTCCATAGTCAGGAAATGGAAGCACAGAAGGAGAGGGAGATTACAGGCCACTCTGCATTCGCTAACACGTGCTGTGATTTTAGCCCTTTCTTGTGGATATCTCATTTCACAGGGAAGGGGAAAAGGCAAATGGGAGACAAAGAGGCCGCCACCCAGCATGCACGCATTTTCCATCCCAGTGTGTAACTAGAAAATAGAACAGAGTCATATAAATAAGGCAAAAGCGTATCAACAGACCAGATGCTGTAACATGATGCAAAAAAAAAAAAAAAAAAGAGAGAGAAGTGGAGGAAAAGTGAGAGAACAAATAAATGAAAGAAATGTGTAAAACTGACTTTTCCTTATGATAATTTTCTTTTGAGTCAGGTCAGCGTACCCCACTTTGTTTCATTTCATGTTGAGTATATAGATAGATAGATGTCCATAGAGAGATGATTTTCTACGATAGATTTTAAACTCAGTGAGGGCCAGACACGGTACTATTCCTTGTTTAATTCCATAGCCTCAAACTCTTGGTAGAAAATCCAATATTAAACTTTTTTCTTATCTAATTTGGCAGGAATTGGAAGATTTAGGGAAAGAAGGAAGTTAAATAGGATATGAGAACAGGTTTAACCAAGCTTGAATTGACTGAGCTGTAAAAAGAGGGAGGGGAAGAAAGCATCGTGGGCCAAGCCATTGAGTCCGCCATACTCCATTTGTAATCAAGGCGGCAATGGTTAGTCAGTGGCCCAGGACACCCTGGGTGTTTTCTAAGAAGAGCATGTGTGAGAGGGGAGCAAGGATATTTGAGGGAAACTAGTACCCAACCAATCATTCATATTTATGGGCCATCATAAATTAGGTGTTTGTAACTTGCGAGATACTTTCGTTTGCATCATACTTAGAGTAGTTTCAATCATAGTTTAAGGTTAGGAAGACGTGACCAATGCAAATGTTATTTCATTTTAATTTGGATCTATTTCATGCATCTAAGGAATGTGATGGTCCTGTTAGCTCAGCTCTGATCCCCCTCTTTCAGCCTCTACAGGGGTCACACCTTGCCAACATTGGAGGGTGCTTATGCATCTTGATCCAGATAAACTTAGGGGTGCTTGACTGATCTGTCATAATTCTTTCAAACTGTTGGTCCTGTTTTGGATCAATTCATTGCCCTTTCAGCTGTAGAGAAAGGAACACCCTCTGGGGAGAAAGATCTCCACACACCTCTTTCATTTGCCAGGGGCTGCTATGTGAAAACAGCCACCTGCGGCCGTCTGGCATCAATCCATCAATCCATGCCATGCTGCTTGAGCAGTTGGTGGTGACTCCCATTCCTTAACTACTTGAGAAGCCTTCCCCACAAGCTGGGCCATTGATTAAGTGCTCACTTTGGAAGAGGTGTAAGCAAGGACTACAGCGTGATCATAGAAACCACGTGTGCCCACTTGAACAAGAGGAGAAAGACATAGAAGAGCATTTTTAAAGGGAGGATGTGATTTTCTGTTTCAAAAGTGGGCCCCCCCGCCCCTGATTCTCGAAGATCAAACAGCCCGATAGGAGCTCTCTTTGTTGAGCCAAGCTGGGAATAATAGTTCCTTTCTCCGAACTCCCAGTATTTATTCATTTAACATTTGGTAAATGCCTACTAAGTGCCAGGCACTTTAAATGCATATCTGTTTTTACAAACAAACCTACAAGGCAACTATTATTATCCACCCCACCTCCACTACCACCACAAATATAATAAATATAAAAATCAGATGAAAGGAATGCAACTCAGAGGAAATGCTAAAAACTAATATAAAATTATCAATAAAAAAGATAGCCAAATACCAAAATATAATATTATTAATATATTATCAAATATTATATTATCAATAAAAATATATCATCAATATGATATTATCAGTTAAAAATGATAGCCAAATACCAAAAATATATAGACTTCCATAAAGGAAAAACCTTATCATTTCACTTTTTAGTTTATTATTCCTTTTCACTGAGCTTGATTTTCCTAGAGGTTTCAGAGATTTGACCTAAAGACAATAGCTAAACAGTTCTCTTTGGAAGACAAAATGTTTATTAGCAAACATATACTTATGGTGCATGGTATTATTTTATGCTAAGATGTGAGCTGAGAAATGTGATTTTATTTATTGCAGGAACACCATATTCAAAACCCCTTTGGTGCTATATATGGGAAGCAATGGATGGACCATGGACCCATTAGCTGTGTTTAAATCTCCATTCTAAACTTTAATACTCTAAATCAAGTTTTTGCTAATGTAACTTGTCACAATTTTGGATGTGTCTTTCTGGTTTTTTCTCTTTTTTTAAGTGAATTAGATAACCTGACTACATTAAGTATGGTTTATTTTATATGTATGTTTATAAGACCACTACCATACCAAATATTCAGTCAACGTGGGTCATTAAAACATATAACCTCTGCAAATTAAAACCTAATCAGTAAAACATCTTAAACCAAAAGAAATAGTAGAGGCACTTGAGAAACTATCAAAGAAATACTTTATATTTAGTATTTTCCATTAGGGACATAGGTCTGGAATTCATCCCCACAGGCGAGAGTTGCAGTCATGGGAGTGGGTAAGATGACCAAAGAAGAAATTCATGAAGGAGGGAGGCAGTCCTTAAAGGATAGAATCTTAATGGAAATATCTCCAGCTGGGCGTTGAGGGCAGTGGGCAAAACTGAGGAAACCAAAGAACAAGGCAGGGAAGTGGGAGGCGATTGGGGGTGTGCAGTCAGTGCAACAGCAGGTGGGGGGCATCTGTCACTCTGGGCTTTGGAGTTTTGGAGACTGGAGAGAAGCCGGTGTCATTACTGGCACCTGAGTGAGCCCAACACCTGGACACCCGGACAACTCCCCTGGCGGGTTTACATGTCCTCATAGGGGCTCTCTTTCAACAGGCTGAAAGAGGACACGCTATTGGCATGATGGTTTTTCCATGACGTTAAACACAAACACTGACACGGTAGAAACCACACCCTTTACGTGGGTTTTCTTTCTTAAAGACATGTCAGTATACCTTGAAGGTGGACTCTCAAAATAAACTTTTATGTACGTATCCACAATAAATATATAATATACATTTATGTATGATATATGATAATTATATATACACATATATAAAGGAAAATGCCTTATTAAGTAATATTCCAGGGCCAAAGCAAAACTCAAGAAAGTGACACAAAGACATGTGAGTGAGTCGTCAAAGGGCAGGTGAAATTCAGTGTGTGACACTGCTAAATACTGTCCCCGAAGGTATCCACATTCTAACCCCTGGAATCTGTGAATATTAATCTTATATGCCCAAAGGGACGCTCCAGCTGTGATTAAATTAAGGATCTCGAAATGGGGGGATTAAGTATATTTTAAAAAGCGGGGGGGCTTCCCTGGCGGTCCAGTGGTTGAGGTTCCGCACTTCCAATGCAGGGGGTGTGGGTTTGATCCCTGGTCGGGGAACTAAGATCCCTCATGCCACACAGGGTGGCCAAAAAAATATTTTAAAAAAATAAAAATAAAAATAAATGGGATTATCCCAGGTTATCTGGTGGACCCTAAATGTAATCACACTCTAAGAGGGAGGCAGAGGAAGTAAGAGACGTGACTAGGGAGGCAAGAGGGCTGGGTGATGTGGGGAAGGGGCCACAAGCCCAGGAATGCAGGTGGCCTCCAGCAGCTAGAAAAGTCAAGGAAATCGATTCGCCCAGAGACCCTCCGGGAGGAACCAGCCCTGTTGACACCTTGACTTTAGCCCAGTAAGACTGTTTCCAGACTCCTGGCCTCCAGACCTGTGAGAAAATAAATTTGTGTTGTACTAAGTCAAGTTTGTGATAATTTGTTCTAGTGGCAACAGGACACTAACACAGAGGCACTTTGGAAAAATATCCTCATTTAGAGCACAACATGTGGGTGCGTGCTTTTCTCTGAAAAAAACAAAACAAACAAACACGACAACCTCTTTAATGGATGTTCCTTGAGGGGAAGCCTTTCTCTTTTTTACTGCCACCTTCACTGCACAGAGCCAGGCTTGCAGAATCTGCTTCACACTTACTTGGTCCCAGGTCAGCAGGGGGATCTAGGTTCTGGCGGGAGCGGGGCAGGGGGGCTGGGAGGAAAGGTTTGAAAGAGGCCTGATGAAGGTGAGAGAGAAGCGAGGACTGGTGATGCCACCCAGCGTTAGGTCAAAGAGGTCAGGCCCCAGCAAGAGGCCATTTTTGTTTGGGACTCAGGCTTCTGAACTTGAGGAGCAAATTTTAAGGTCAGCAAGTGTTGGGGTGGGGGATGGGAACAAGCAAAAATTCTTGAAGACTGGGGAAAACGTGCTGCTTCATCTTAACATGTCATAAATTCTCGCTGTCCTCAGGAACAGTATTGACAATAAAACAAAAAGAAGGATTTTAGAAAAATCAAGCTATAATTCTTCTTGGATTAATGCCTACGTCCCAGTAAGCAAACCTCAACAATGGTCAGCTAAAGCTCTCAAAGACCTAGCGAATGAAACGAAAATGATAAGGGGACCATGCATAAGGGATGCACACAAAATATGCCAGGGGGTAAAGCCACCTACAGAAAGCTCAGATAGCCAGGACAGGAGGTTCTGCTCAGAACCCCATGGACACGGCCTTCAAGGGTCAGGCGGAACAAGAGGCATCCACGCAGGAAACAGGAACCACTCCAGCGCTGTGAGGGAAACGGGGAGTGTAGGGGGAAGTCTGAAAACAAGCAGGGTGGGCGCTGTCAAAAGCCGGATGCAAAGACTGAACAAAGATCAGTGGCAACGAGGAGGTCCCAGTGACCCTGATTTTCTAGGGGTGCTGGGAGCAGAGCCAGGGAGCGGCGGGGAGGGCGTGGAGGTGCGCGAGAGGCGCTGTAAGGCGCACCCGGAGAACTAGTGTTACTATTAATAACGACTCACGTATGCAAATGACTTACTTTCAAAGGGAGGGAGGGAAGGAAGGAAGGGAGGGTAAAAGTAGAGAGGATTTAATATCACCCTTAGTTACTCATATCCTGATATGATTCCTGGAAATAGTGAGACATAGGCGAGTTGGAGCTCGTGCGCTGGGAATTGCCTGTGACCCTGCATTTTAAAAGATTCCATGTGACTGCGGTGTGATAGAGGCAAAATGGAAATACAGGGCAGGTTAGGAGGCCGCTGCAGGAATCCAGGAAAGCGGTGAGAGCGCAGCCTCTTCACAGGCAGAGGGGGCATCATGGTGGAAATGGACCTGAAGATTGGAGAGCCTCCTGGGCCGGGAAGGGATGAGAGATGAACCCAGAAGGGCGGGGGTAGGACACGGACCCTGGGAGAGGCTTACACGGCTGGGAGGAAGCCATCTCACCTTTGCCGGCTGGAGGCCAGGCTGGAGGACGGACGTGGGTGTAGGTAAATTGTAGGTAGAGGGTGGGAAGTTACCAGAAAGCACACGCATGCCCTCAGTTTTCTCAGTGACTCACGAGGTGAAGTTGTCTGCTGAGAGCAGGGGCGTAGGAACTGAGAGTGTGTCTTGAGAGGAGCGCTGAGGTCTATAAATAGTCTTCTAACTAATTAGACTGCGGAGGGAGACTGGGGGTCTGTCTGGGTGCATTCGAGGCCTGATGGTGACCTCTTACTGGGGACCACAAACCCAGCTCTGCGCCCACTCTGCGTGTGCCAGACGTGCAGTTAACATACCCAGCTCGCGGAGCTTTGCAGCCGCAGGGTCTCGGCCATATTTAAACAGCATTGAGGCCTGGAAGAAGCTATTGATTCCAAAGTGGGAGCTTTTTTAAAAATGGTTTGGCTTATTGTGAATTTTTTGTTTGTGCTTTCAAAACATATGGCTTGATACTAACTGAAATAGTGTGGCCTTCGGAAAGTTTCTTAACTTCTCTGTGCTTCCTTTGCCTCTTTTGGAAAAAGTAAACAAGCGAATTAATCCTCATAGGATTCTTGTGACAATTAAATAAAATGATATATGTAAAACACTGAAAAAAGTTTCTGTTTATAAAAATTAAAGTGCTCAATAAATGATAATTATTTTTGTCAAAAAATATGACTTGTACATATAGATCCATACATTGAATGTATATATATTTATATGTTCGGTGAAAGTATACATATACAATGTGTTGTAGCATTAATATATGTATGTATATGTATGTAGGTATGCACATATGTGTATTATATATGTATGTATGTGTGTATAAACACATATATATATAATTATAGCAACCATTTATTCAATATGCATTTGTTGAGCACATTCTACGTGCCAAGAACTACGCTAGATTCCAAAGAGACAATAATGAACAAAAATAGACGAAGCATCTGCCATTATGGGGTGAACAGTCTGATGGTTACTACAAGAAGAGGGTCGAACTGATGTAAAATGATAATGTGCTCAGTGCTGTAAAGCGCTCTACCGAGTGCAGTGAAAAGGTAAATCAGCACAGGTCAGGGGGTTCCACCCCACCTGAGGTCACAGGCTGACGTGTCCTTGTCCTTCTCCCCGACTACACTACGATTCCTTCGAAAGCTGTGGGTCACTGCCTACTCCTCTCTGTTTATGGCACCTGACCCCCTGACCACCGTGCGCATAGCAGGTGTTCAGTGTGTGTTTGCTGGCTAACCTGATGCCATGGGATGTTCACTAGCAGTTTTAGTCACGACGGCCATGTGGGGCACCCACCGCCTTTCTTCATAAGAAACCACAGATGGGCATCTTGGTGGTAACGGAACATCGCCGTTGTCTGGCTGGTTTGGCAGGAACAGCTCACCCCAGCCACTGCGGGGACTCTCAGCCCTAAAATGCAGCGTCATTGATGCTTTTCCTTCTAAAAAAGCACAAATCACAGTGTTCTTTGTGCTAACGTACATCGAGGACCTATATGTTTATTTCCTCTTGTTTGTCAGCGCAACTTCCATTGATCCAGCAGGTTGTCAGGAAAATGGGGGAATGATTGTTCAATGGGTACAGAGTTTCCCCTTGGGATAACGAAAATTTTCTAGAAATGGATAGTGGAGATGGTTGTACAATATTGTGAATGTACTTAATGCCAGTGAATTATACAATTAAAATGGTTAAAATGGTAAGTTTTGTTATGTTTATTTTACACAATAAAAAAATCCGCCCCCCCCAAAAAAAAAAGATTTAAGCTTGGGAATTTAGAAAATAGAAAAAAAAAAAAAAAACTAGGTATGAATAACTGTCACCTTTTTCTTAAAGTCCTTCAACAGTTCCCCATTTTCTCCTGACCAAATCCCAACCAGGCCCTTCATGGACTGGGTCCCGCTTGGCTCCTCCTACGTCTGTCCTTCCTGAACCCCAGGCTCCACCCAGGCCAGATAGCTTGCGTTTCCCCCATCATGCATCTGTGTTTTGCCTGCATGGGTTCTGATCTCTGGGATGCTCTTCTCATCCCCCACCTTCTAGCTGGAAAGCATTATGCATCTCAGCCTAGCCTCCTCTAGGGAACTTTTCCCAACACCCATTTCAAATCTTTCAGCCCCGGCCAGAGAAATGACTGCTTTCTCTCTCTCTCTCTCTCTCCCACTTTCCCTTGTGTAGCTCATTATCACAGCAAACACAACATTAAATGCACTTGTTTATTTATAGGTCTGTCTTCCTGTGCCCTACCTTGGTGGCAGCAGGGGCAAAATCTTTGTTTTATTTGCATACTATGGTTTTAAAATCTTTGGCTCCAACGGTGTGACCTTGGGCAAGATATTTAACCTCTTCTAGATCTGTTTCATCTTCCATACAATTTGAATAATAATAATAGTCTCTATGACATACAGTAGTTATGAAGCATAAATGAAATAATGCATGTGACGTGCTTAGAGAGGGTCTGATGCACAATCAACAATAAAGCGTTTGAAGAAAGGAGGTTCATAACCAATGACAATTGTTCAGTGGCTAAAAGGATGAATATTTAACGTTGAGAGTTGACAGGAAGAATGAATAACCTAATTCCAGATGTTTATTTAGAAAGACATATGAGGAAGCTGAATGACTGGAAGAAAGAGCATTATAGGAGAACACCTTTTGGTGTGTGTATCATAATATAGTCAAAATACTTCCAACGACCTCCCACGTTTCTGCCATAAACTCTTCCGCTCCCTCCAGAACCAGCCTGATCAGGCTACAGAGGTCTTTATAACTAAAATATCAGAGTCTTCTTAGAAAACAAAAACTCAATGAAACCGATAAGAAAGGCTCATTGCCATAGTCTTCAATACCGAACCAGTGGAGGCTCTTCATGCTTTAAAGAATATAAGGCAGTCCTGCCGTAGACGTTGAGGAATTTTTGAGTGTTTTCTATACTGACCCACTTGCATCAAAATTTTGGCAAACTAGCCTGACTCCTGGAACTTAAATCAGTAAGTAACCTTTTCTCCAATCAGCTTGGCTTTGGGTGTAAATTCTTATTTTACTTAAGCAGATGCTGGCTATTTTCAAGGTATGGAGCTGGCTTATGCAGTGGACACAAAACATCACGTGACGCTTATGCACCGTTTCTTATAAGGCAACACACACTGCAGTGAACAGTGCCAGAGCCCTCCTGGTGACTGTACCCGATTTCCATGCAGTCCCACTAAAGCGGGCTCCACACCGAGCCCCAGGAGTGGAGCTTGTGACCAAGGCCTATGCCATCAGCATATCTCACTTCCCCATCCTTTGATCTTCGTGGATCATATGTGACCTAGTCAGAGTCAATGAAATGCAATGACATTTTCACTGCACTTTCTGGGGAAGAGACTCTCACTCATAACCTTTGACCTAAAACATAAGAGAATGAGTGGGTTAGCAGGGACCTTTCTGGTACCCATAAAACCCAAGGCTAAAGTCAGCGCAGTGGAAGGCAGAACAAAGGAATAAAGTTTCTAAAAGTTGGCAGGTGCCAGTGGTAAGCCTGAGCCCTGAACTGAGACCCATCTGTAGCTAACATCCTCTTTCAGCTTCTGAGTCAATAAATTCCCTTTTGGACTAAGCCAGTTTGGGTTGGGCTTTTCTGTAACCGCAACTAAATAATCCCAACTGGCCTTCATCAAAGCCACTTTTCCCAAACGGGAGCTCCACACTCTGATTCCATCCAAAAGATAACTGGCGTCTCTAGAGAACCCACATGTGAATAGAATCAGGGCATATACAAGAGGGTAAGTGTCTGGGTAAGAAAGTCTCTCCTTTGGGGATACCTGTGGTTCACATTTCTGTGTGGGCCAGGAAACTCCTATAAATTTCACCTGTTGACGCATTTTCTTTGCAGGCACTTTGCTACTTCAGGGGGGAGGAGCCGGAAACAGAGGTGGAGAAGGGAAAGCATGAGGCAAAATGTGAATTATTGTGCAGGAAGCAATATAGCTGATGGCCTTTTAGCAGAGGCCTGGCGTGTGGGTTCATGCGGTGTGAATTCATGGTGGAGGAACTAATCAGGCAATGTTATCTGATCTGGAACAACAAGAAAAAGAAAGGGTCTCTTTCATTTTCCCCTGCTTTGGTATGTCTGAAAGCCCTTATCAGTGTGATAGGGCTTGGAAGCACCCAACCAGAAAACCTTGACTTGGGATTGTGCTAAAGTGGGGACCTGGGATCTGGGTTGTTTTCCAAGGACCAACCATCATTTCATTTTCAGAATGAATCTGGATTTTTGTTCTGCGAAAACAGGGCAGGTTCTGGATTGAAAACAAAAGTCAGACGTGCTGATGCTTGAATATAAAGAACTACGGAGTTTCATAAGTTCTTCTGAGTAATAGAGGCTAGTCTCCAGCCTGGGGCCGAGGAGGCAGTGGGAGCAGACCCAGAGTCCGTGAGGTTATTTCTCCCATGAAAAGCAAAAGCCCGAAGCAGTACTCTGAATAATCTAAGTGCAAAGCTGCTCCCATGGAAGGCAACAGAGCTTTCAGGAGGGGCCCTGGCCTTTGGGTACCAGGACTGGTTTCAAACTTGCTTCCATCCCCCACTGTCTCCATGGTGACGGAGAAGTTAGTTATCCTCTCTGAATCTATTTCCTCATCTGTAAGCATCAGTTAGGTTCTTGAGAGAAGTAAGTGGGTTGACTTACATCAAGAGTGTATGGCCCATCATAAGAACCCAAATAAATGGCAACAACACGATTTCAGTTACTCTGGGGAGACTTGAATCAAGTACAGGGCTGCAGGTACTGAGACATGAATACCTTCTTCTCATTTGTCAGGCAGAGGGGGCAAAGTTCAGTTTCATCTTAATGTGATTTTCTGCAGAATATCAAGAGAAAAACACCAATTTGCCACCAAATTTCTGCATTTTTCTGGCTTCTTCAAAGCTCAGCAAAATCTTATCCCTAAATCGCTGAACAGCTCTATAATTCCAGACTGGCTAGAGACAAAACTAAATCAAAAGATTTTCATTGGACCATCAGTTTCTCAAGTATTCTCAAGTATAAGAATTGGGTTTTATTCCTCTTTTTAGGCCAGATACATAGCACAGCACCTTACGGGTTGCTCAAGAAATTTTTATTCTCTTATCTAAGAAAATGAATTCATTTTCATACCAGCCAACCTAAACTTCTGTTGGAATGTGCTCAAAGAAGCGAGGAAGGATGGAAGGATGGAAGGAAGGAAGGGAGGGAGGGGGGAAGGAAGGAAGGGAGACTTTCTTGGTGTATTAGTTAGGGTAAGAGCTAAGCTGCTAAGGGCTGATAAAGAAACCCCACATTTCAGTGGTTTAAAAGCAGATAGAAGCTCATTTCTCCACCGCGCAACAGTGCAAAGGTGAGTGATGGTGCTGCACCAGGTCATTCTGGACCCCAGGGCGCTGTTCGCACCAGCGTGACCAAAGCTGGTCATAAAAAAGAGTCCAGGGCTTCCCTGGTGGCGCAGTGGTGGAGAATCTGCCTGCCAATGCAGGGCACACGGGTTCGAGCCCTGGTCTGGGAGGATCCCGCGTGCCGCGGAGCAGCTGGGCCCGTGAGCCACAACTGCTGAGCCTGCGCGTCTGGAGCCTGTGCCCCGCAACAAGAGAGGCCGCCATAGCGAGAGGGCCGCGCACCGCGATGAAGAGTGGCCCCCGCTCGCCGCAACTAGAGAAAGCCCTCGCACAGAAATGAAGACCCAACGCAGCCATAAATTAATTAATTAATTTAAAAAAAAAAAAGGATGAAACTGAGGTGAAAAAAAAAAAAAAAGAGTAGGTTAAAAAAAAAAAAAAAAAAAGAGTCCAGAGAAGCACACACATTATTTTAAGGACTGAACCCAGAAGTAGCACACTTCACTTCTACTCGCATTTCACAAGTAACAACTCAGTCACGTGGCCACACCCAGCAACAAGAGAGGCTGCAGAATGGACGCACATCCGTTGTTGAAGAGGATTAAAGACAAGTTACATGATATTTGCAGGGCACATATCTGATAAATGTCTTGCATCATGAATATATAAAGACTCTCAACACAATAATTAGAAAACCAACAACTCAAAGACAGTGAACAAAATATTTAAATAGGCACTAAAGCATATGGACAGATGGCAAATAAGCACATGAAAACATGCTCAACATCATGAGTCATTAGGGACACGCAAGATACCACAACACATCTGTTAGAATGCCTAAAATTGCAAAAATAGATGTTATCGATTATCAGTGACGATAGGGAGGAACTAGAACTCTCATACATTGCTAGTATATGACTCTAAAATGGTACAATCAAGTGAAAACAGTTTGTCATTTTCTTAGGAAGTTATATGTATACCTACTGTATGACCCATCCTTTCTATCCCTAGATATTTACCCAACAAAAAAGAAAGCATATGTCCATACACAGACTCACACATGAATATTCATTGCAGCTTTTTTTGTAATATCCAAAACCTGGAAACAACCAAATGTCCAGCAAAAGTTGAGTGAATAAACAAATTGTATACTACCTGTCTGATGAAATACTGCTTACCAATAAAAATGAACGAACTCCTGAAATACACAAACAGCGTGGATGAACCTCAAAATAATTTCACCGAGTGAAAGAAGGCAGACTAAAAAGAGTGTATACTATACGATTCCATTTATATAAAATTCTAGAAAATGCAAATTAATGTATTGTAACAAAAAGCAGATTAGAGGTTACCTGGGGAAAAGGGGATAAGGCAGAGAGGGACAGAGATGGGGGAATTGCAAAGGGATACAAGGAAACTTTTTGGAGTCATAGATATATTCTCTGTCTTGATTGTGGTGATGTTTTCATGGCTGTAGACATATGCCAAAATTAGTGACTTGTACACTTTTAGGATTTGCAGTTTACTGTATGTTAATTCTACCTCAATTTTAAAAGTATGTGCCTTTTTTAATGGATAATGAGGAGAACAGAACTTGGTGGTCAATCGGAAGTATCCACCACATCTAGTTTCTTTCGTCACGTTACTATCAAGTTCTGGGACATTCTGGACCACAGGAAGGGAGACTATGGAAGGAAGATTTCTGTTGGGAAATAAGACTCAGGAGATTTATCTACAGCTCTCGTCCCTGCCTCGAGCTCACGCGCTTCTCAAGCATCGACCAAGCTTCCTGCTCTGGTCTTGACTCTTTGCAGTGAACACATCCCGTCCCGCACAATTGCATGAAACTCTCCCACCCACCACCAGTCCACAGTGCCAACTGCCAGAGACTTTGCACCCCAGCCTCAGCCCGCCTGCCAGACCACACCTTTCACTGTAGCCTGCTGGCCCCAGGCCCCACTCCAGTTCAGCCCACTGGACAAAGTTCTAGCCGGGTGGACGCTGACCTGGCCAATGGGGTGATTTTGCTTTCCCTGACACTTTCAACAGAGTGAGAAAAGTGACTGTATCTGCACCCCATTGAAGCTCACCTAAAACCTTTCCCCAGAATTCCAGTTAGCGTCGATGGGACTTTTTCTCTCAATACTCTTCCAAAAGATGTCTTCAAGTCTAACCCCTTCTGCAGCCACCACGCTCCTTCCCAACTGCACGGCACATTCGTTTTGGTGACACTTTCGAATCGTCCCAGGTGGAAGGCTGAGATATATAAAGCCATCATAAAAGAATTCTAGAGGGCTTGGGCAGGATTATTCTAAGAATTTTATCCATCCACTTCAAGCAATTTCTTCTGTTGATCTTTAGGATTACTACGGAAACAGCCAAGGCTTTTGCTGATTTATCCCAGAATATCATCCTTGTGGGAGCATAGTGGTGAGGTATCACGGATGCAAAGGTTTTTTTCCTCTGACTGGCTCAAAGTGGGATACCAGAGCTAAGTAAGAAATAAGCCTATGTAAGAATGAGAAGATTTAAAGATTATAATTGATTCTCATAAACTTAGTTGGGGAGAGCAGGCTTGCAGGGGGAGTGATTTTCATCTTCCTGCATCATGTACTCAGGCCTCACATGAGAAACACAGCGTACCACCCACCCTCCATTTAGAGGTGAGATTTTTCTTGGAGGGTTGTGTGTGTGTGTGTGTGTGTGTGTGTGTGTGTGAAGGATGCTAGCATGAGCAGGGCTAGATCAACGGAAATGGTGCTAGCTGGAGTAAATAGCTGCTGATAAATCAAGGAAATACGTGAGAGAAGAGATGGAGGATAGAAAATGCCAGAGGTTGACTAAGTCGAATTACACTGGGACAATGAGATCGGGGCGGTCCTGTTGACCGAAGGCCTTCCCTCTTGGGTTCTTGGAGCAGAATTATCAAAAACAAACTGCAGGAGAGCCTTTCTCCAGCCAGAATTCTTGATAGGCAGTCATGTGGGGGTAATTGCGCCTTTGTCTGGCTCCTACTCCCTCCTCGCCCTCAGACCCTCTGATTTCTGCCTGAATGGAAAGAACTCTTGCTGCCATTAGGTCTTGGGGAGGCGTGGAGGGTGGGGAAGGAGAGGCGCTCCACCATCCTGACAAAGGCCCTGGTGGTTTACCTCTCCCCGCGTGAGACAGGCAGGAAGGAAGCTGGTGGTGATGGATTGTCCAGGATGGCAGGCACTGGGGTAGGTGATTTCTCCTTCAATATCTGCCATAACCCTTACAGCATCCCATGAGATGGGAACTATTAACCCCATCTTCACAGAATAAGGGACCGAGGAAAATAATTTACAGAATAATTTAACCTAAGGAGGTTAAATAAGTTGCCCAAACTTCACAGCTACTACGTGATGGGCTGGAGAACTTTTCCCACACCTGCCCGAAGGTGGGAGTTGACTCACCTGCGGAAGTAAAGAAGCTGGGGGTCTGGGCAAGGCTTGACATCCTGAAACAGGTACTCAGTGATAAATGATACCCAGATCTCACAGACAGGGGCAGAGACAGAGAGAGCGAGAGAGAGATCTCCATCTTGTCTGCCTCAGACCATGTTGATGCAGAGCCTCTAATTTTCAGACGATTTACAAAAAAAACGAGGTCAGGTAGACTTCTTTTTCTGTAGACTCTCTCCTTTTTTGCTGTTTTTTTTTTCTATGTTATTATAGACTGAGATTTTAAGATGTTTAATTCCAATCTAGAAGGCTATGAGATAAGCAAAACTCAGTAGCAAACAAAGGAAATTAATTTAATGCCCTCTCTTGAGGTCCACCCTAGCAAGTGTTCCACATCCTTTGGAGGGAGAGTCTGGCCACTGCCAGAGTCAAAAACTTCTTGACTGTGGCCACAGAAGGCAGACAGCGTTATTACATGTTCAGGCTGGCACACGGCTAAACTGCACTCCCCAGCCTCTTCGCAGGGTGATGTGGCCCTGGTCCAGCATCCCTCCTGCTCTGATCAGTTGAAAAGGAGCAGAATTGATCCACCCCAATCCCAGGTCTGGATCACAAGTCACCTGTGACCCTCCATGTGCTCTTCTCTTCCAGCCACTGGAACGATCGGACTCTGGGAACTGTCTTGAGAGCCACACACTGAACCTGGTGGAGTCACAGAGGAGAGGAGCCGCTTCTTCCAGTCGCCTCGTGGAGGAGAGCTGCCCGACCGGAAGTGTCAGCCTTGGACCATCCTGAGATCAGGACACAGGCTTGCGGCACATAAGGCAGCTACCATGCGGGGATTTTTCTGTTACAGCAGCTGGCACTTCCTTAACCCACACACCGAAGGCCGGGTTCTGCCCACCTTCCCAGGATCAGGATGGGAACCTAAAAGCACCAGACCTGGAAGAACAAAAACTGCTCTTCCAGAAAAAAAAAGACCTATGGATTTCTGAACCTCAGGACTTTCCTCTCCTGCACTTCACATCCCAACTATAGGAAGTGTGGAAAGACTTCTTGGAAAACATTTTCTTTATCTGGTTTAGAAAGCAGCATCCAATGATGGCACCAAGAATATACATACCTTATTGGAGGGTAAAGTCTTAAAGTAAAACATTCTTTCTCAGACCGACTGTGGGAGAAGGGCAAAGGAAATTAGCGATCGGGTGAATGATAGGGTATTTAGGTAGTTTTATTGCAGAAAATAAACAGTAGGCTGAAAGCCCGCAGCCTCCAGAAATCCTCAAAAACCTGCTTGTGTGAATCCAGACGATTTATGTGGACCTGGCATCCATTGTTTGAGTGCGATATGATGGTTTAAAGCGCTTGAGGTGGTTTGAGACAGTTTTTCTCTTAAACACTCTAAATTCACCCTTCCGGCAAATGTGTTTAGTCTGGTAACGTGCACTATCTGAGCAACAAGTAGATTTCATTTCAGCATCTGTCAAACGCTGCAGATTCCAAATGGGTGGCACTACGTTTAATGAGGTTTGTTGAGTCGGTCTCCTTCATATTCCACGATGGGAGTAAAGTATACTATTACTTTAGGAAGGAAGGCTCAACATCGTTAGATGATGAAAGGGTTGGTGTGAAAGATAAGTCTTCTCCAAGGACATAAGAAATCCTGAAATAGGAGCAAGCAAGGAGGCAATGATTTTAGATGCACAGGACTTAGACCGAGACCTTGGGTGCAGATATCGCAGGGCTCTCGCAAGTCCTGACTTCAGCCTAGGTAACCAGGGATTATCACTGGAGCATCATTTACCTGGTCAGGGTGCAGAGGAGAAGATCAGGGCTCTCCCAGGGCTGACTCATGCATCCGCCCTCCTAGGGAAGAGCGATGAGACGGACTGAACAACCCATCTGCACCAAGACCTGGAAGAAGCGTAAAAACATGGAGAAGATGCACTGGGTCTTCAGAGCTGAAAGCCAGCACCCATGGATTACACTCTGCTCCCGGTGTCTTTAAGACGCTACAATGTGTGTGTGGCTGGCCCTTTAAAAACAGTTCCAAGCCAGAGAAACCTCAGCCAGCAGAATTAGTTTGTTTTAGCAACTGCTTCCCGTGCCCTGGTCTCCCATTACTTCATCTGCATTCCCCAGATGCTGGCCCTGTCCGCCCCCAAGCCCACGGCAGTTCCCCTCGTGGCTTTCGTAATCTCCCAGGGAACTCCCAGTACCAGTCCGAGCCCTGTGCCCCGCAGGACGCCGCCTCCTGGGTCACAGGTGGAACCCGATGCCCTCACCCAGCTTCTCTGTTTGCAACCCTACCTGCCCCAGATTTCAGACCTGCGTCAGAGGCTGCCACAGGAGGAGGGGGGAGGTGACCTTGTCTGGTCCTGCCCAGCCCGGCCTCCACCATGCAACTCCAGGCAGCTGAGAGCAGTTCTGAATCCAGGGGTTGCTTAGGAAGGCTTCATTCAGAGGCCTGCCCCGCAAGGACTGTCTGTGTCTTTGCCCAGGGGCTCAGAGACCCGTCTGGTCGGCCTCTGCCTGGCCAGGGGCTCTGCAGCACACCCTCCCTCACACTGTCTCCCACCACCAAGGAGTGGGCGTCAGAGAAATCCCCTTGGATGCAAGGGACAGAGGCCGATTCCAGTGAGCTTAAAACAGAGGTTACTGGCTGGGAAGTGACACCGAGTCCAAGGACGCAGCGGGCTTCGGGCAGAGCTGCATCCAGAGCTGGTCCAGATGCTCTTGTCAGGGACCTGTCTCTCTCCATCTCAGAAGGAGGGAGTCTACTCGACAGGCAGGACGTCTGCTAGAGGCCGGGACTTGCACCCCAATGCTTAGCAACCCCAGGGGAAGGGCCCGTCTGTCCTGACAGCTCCAGGGGGAGATGGCCAGAGAGCCGTACAAGCGGCCAGTCTGGGCCACGTGCTCCACTCTGAACTGGTCACCGAGGCCAGAGGAAGGGATCCCCGTGGTCAGCCAGACCTGGGCCCACAAGCCCCCCCCTGAGGCTAAGGCAGGGGCCGGAGCCACAGCTAAAGTGTATTGACGGGTTTTCTTTACAAAAACTCGGGCTCAGCAGTGGCCTCCCCTTTGCTGGGACCAGCTGTCACCTGTAGGCTTTATCTTCGTTGTCATGGACAACCACCCAAAACACCGACCTGCTCACCCCATTGTCCCAGTCTCCCCCTTAACGGGTCTTTCTCAGCGCCCTGGCCTCCTCACGCTGGAGGCCCCCAAGCTCAGGCCTTGACCTCTCTCCTGTCTCACCCGCACCTCCCCACCCCCAATGGTAACCTTATTCTGCCTGTGGACTCGAATGCCATCTCTGTGCCATGGGCACCAAGTGTCTCTCTGGAGAACCGTCCTCTCGTGGGCTCCAGACTCTACTCTTCCGCTGCGGTGACCGATAGGCATCTGGGGAAGACCCAGCCCCCAGTGCCTTGCCCACTCCGCCCCTCCAGCCCTCTCCTGGCCCCCCATTCTCACTGCCCTTCAGGCCAAAAATCCCACCCCACGTCTTTTTCTCCACTCTCTCTGTCCCACATCACGTGCAGGCTGTTCGACCGCTGTCTGAGCTCCGTTTCTCACCTCGTCCACCTTGGCCAGTCTGGGCCGAGTCATGTCACGTCTCACCAGTATGGTCACAACCCCCCACCTGGGCGCCGTCTCCTCCTTGGTCCTCTTTGGCATCCTCTCATCTCAGCCATCAGAATGAACTCATGAAAGTAGTCAGACGATGACTTCCTCGGGTCAGCACCCGAAGCGACCCTCAACTCACTCAGAGTAAAACTCGTACAGCTGTCTGCAGAGCCCCTCACCCCACCCTCCCCATCTCCTCTCTGATATGCTCTGCCGCCCTACCTTGTCCCTCACTCACACCAGCTCCCTTGCCGGTCCTCTGGCTCACTGAGCACAACTGTGCCTCAGGGCCTTTGCACCTGCGTTCCCCCCTCTGTGCACGGGAAGTGCCTCATTTGTGTGCCACGTGTGATCAGGCCACCGAGAACCAGGGCGTTTCTCCTGCCTCCCAGGCCCCTCTGTGGGACCAGCAAGCTGTGTCCAAGTCCAACCAGTGGCGATGTTTAATGTCCCTTTTCTGCCCAGGGCAGTCACCGTGCCTTAGAGAATGCGTTATTTTGGGAGAAATGATCCTGCCACTTGGAGCCCTTGGAGGCTGGGGGAATGGGATGGGAGATGCAGGCAAAGCACAAGAATGCATCTCCCTCAGACTCCATGGATGAAGATGAAGTCAACAATTTCCTCCAATGGGCAAAATATGCATCTTCAAAAAAAGAAGAATTTGGATGCAAAAGGGGGTTGTTATAGAAACACACAAGGAAAGGAGGAGAGCGTGAACACAGTAAAAAATAAAATAGAATCAAAAACAAGAATGGGAGTTTCTAAGGTTGGAAATCACCCATAGCGCTGTAAGGAGCAGCTGAAATCAGACCGCAAAGAGTTAAGTCCAGTCTTAGCTAACAGCACCTACTGATAAGTCCAGGGCACACAGTGTTATTGTGTTAAAGATAATAGCAGACTTATTACAACAGAGAGCTCCACATACATTAGTGCCCACACAATGTCACCTGTCTGTGAATTCAGCAGAATTGGCTCACAGAAGAATACAGTATTGCCATTGTCACAGCTTAGAACTACACATTCATTAATAGAAATGGTATCTCTAGCACCTCTGTGCAATACTCAGTCCCAAAAAAGGCTCATTATGGAATGTGGCCCCAGAGCCAGTAATGGCAGTCATTATGACAATGTGCATTAATATCAAAGGGTCTGTAATTATTTTTATTCTTCCTGGTGTCATCAGTGATTCTCTAAATTGTGCACCTCTTTTGGTGTAGTCATGGGCCCTTAGAGCCTCTGACCATATGCAAAATTTATTGCAAGCTGTTGCAGAAGATATGCCTAGTAGAATGTTTATTAGCTACCATTTTGTTTCAAATTGAACCTCAGATTGTAGTCAAGGTGATTTTGCTATCATTTAGTGATATTTAGCCAAAATCAAATCAATCAAGTGCTTCAGAATTTATAATTGGAATGAACGTAATGAAGGCAACATCTCTCCTCTTCTCTGTATTGGGTTAGGATGGTTTGAGCTAGCCACCAAAACTGGAGGAAAGGAGAGAAATTGATATACCCAAGAAAACTCAGTGGGAAAAAAAGATGACTTCGCCAGATTTGTATTCATTGCTGTAGAAATTCACAATCTTACCCACATCCAGTTCTCCCCTCCACTTATAGGTGGGCCATGTCCCAAGTTCTAGCCTAGACATGACAATGGAAGTGTGATGGTTATTTCTGGGCTGAGTTATAGAAGAGTCTGTGATACCTTGTACCCTTTCTCTTCCTTTTCTGCAATGTTCTTGTGAAAATTCAGCAAGCTGTATATTTCAATGTGCTTTTCTGTGCATGCATTATCCTTCCATTAAAAAACATAAAAATAATATACATACAATGGAATATTATTCAGCCATGAAAAAGAATCAAATAATGCCATTTGCAGCAACACAGACGGACCTAGAGATTGTCATATTAAGTGAAGTAAGTCAGACAAAGACAAATATCATATGATATCACTTATCTGTGGAATCTAAAGCAATGATACAGATGAACTTATTTATGAAACAGAAAGAGACTCACAGACATAGGAAACAAACTTATGGTTACCAAAGGGGATAGCTGGGGTCAGGGGGAGGATAGATAAATTAGGAGTTTGGGATTAAAATATACCCATTACTCTATATAAAATAGGTAAACAACAGGGACCTACTGTGTAGCATAGGGAACTATACTCAATATCTTGTAATAACCTATAATGGAAAAGAATCTGAAAAAGTATATATACCACTGAAACACTTTGCTGTATACTTGAAATTAACACAACACTGTAAATTAATTATACTGAATACTTCAATTTAAAAATTAAAAATTTTAAAAAGTAAAAATAAGAGGTGGCCTTGAATAAATTTTGCCCTTCAGTTCTAAAAATTCTGCCATTAGCAGCTCCACTCACCAGGGTTCTTATTTTTGTTCATGGGATAATGAACAGAATGCCTTCTCCCTAGGCCCAAGGACCAAAGGAGGGAGAATATCAGAGTCTTGGTCAGAGATCCAGGTGTTCAGGATTCGTTGAGGGAGCGCCTTATGGGAAAAACTGGTGAGGAAGGGAGGGAGTCAAGCATGGCAGGGAGAGAAAAGAGCTGAGCAAGGCTGTTGTCTTGGGTGAAGTCCAGCTCTGCCTGACCCATGGTGGGGGGGTGGAAGGAGCCCTAGGGCAGGGACAGAACTGCAGAGCTATCCCCCCGACCGTGATGCAAATGATCCCGCCTTTTGTACCCTTTTATCAGTGAGTCATTGCCTATGGGCCCCCCAACCTGGAGGGCAGTGAAAGTTTTCCTGACAAGGCTGTTCCCGTCAGCGGAGGGAAATGATTTGGAGAAGCATCCACCTCTGGGAACCAAGATATCTAAAACTGTGTGGACGGAAAACACAAATTTCCCAAGTCAGTCATGATGTTGGAAATGATGGTGAAGAAAGCCACAACTGCTTCCTGGAGCCAGGTTTTGACCTCTCATCCTAAGAAATCTACTACATCCTGAAACAGTGCCTCATCCTCACGGAGTGTGAACTTCATGCGGTCACACTCTATGTGTGACCCAGATGCTTTGTTAAAAGGCTCTTCCACTATTGCGTCATGTTAGCAACTTCTGAATGGTGGGGTAGAGGGTCGAATGAATGATCTCACGGTCATGCACCCACTGCCACACCTCCTTTGCCACAGAGCGAGCCTTTGGTCTAAGGACATGTTGTGTATGATCCTGGGTCACGGACTCTCGGTAAGCCCTTGTACAGTCTAATGACCAAGGTCTTGTGGGCAGAAAAGACCAACCCATGTCCAGAATGTGCATCAATCCCAATGAGTGTGAATCACGGCTCCGTCCAGAATGGGAGGGAACCTTTGTGATAGACTTACCACAAGCGCCTTTTTGGTCTGCTCAAGGAGCTCGGCTTTGCTTAGCTAAGAGATCTGACTTCCAGCAGCACAGTTGCTAAATTTGCCTTGGTGAGCGGAAGCCCATGCTTTGGGGCCCATGCAGAGCCTCCTTCTCTGCCTTCATGCTTACTGCGTTCATGAGCCCGTTGCTCACACACTGGGGAAGCCAAGGGTGGAGGTTAACATCAACTGGTCAAGTCATCCTGTCTGTTTGGCTGTTGAGTACTCCTTACTGCAGTGGCTCTTGGCGTGTGAAGTGGCCAAGGCCCAACCTCTCTCCTGAAAGTTGTTTATGAATGAATAGGAGAGATGAATATGAGAAAGAATTCTCAGTTCATATGAGAGAGATCAAAAGCAAAAAAGGGATTCAAGCTGGTTGGAATTTTGACTAGAGGAAGTCAAATCCTCCGGAAATCTTAATTCACAGAGAGTACCCATCTAAACAACTTTTGTCTCATATGATTCAAGCCAATCTGGGAAGTACAAGGAATTCAAAACCTGAGAGATTAAGTCACCTAATTCAACCATTATCCATTGGAAACACCACCATCGACTGAGTCCTGAGAAAAATAACCACCATCCTGTACTGAAGGAACTTGCAAGCCTATTGGGATGAACTTGGATGCAGTGGGCCAGAAATGAACCACAGAAGGCTCAATGGCCTCATTTTACAGTGTTTCTCAAATTGCAGGTTTCAACCCAAAATTGTATCTCTTGTAGGAAGAATAAGTATTGTTTTGTGAAGTTGTGTTACTTTGGATGAAGCAAAATATATTTCTTACTGTGGTCAAAAAAATTGGAAAAGACTGCATTGAACATACAAAAAAATATAATACTTCAACAAACAAATCAAGCCAGCCTCCAACCAAGGGGCACGGAGTTAGCACGACATCAAGAGAAAAGTGAATGACCAAAACAGAAATGTTTCCAAGACTGATATAGCTATCTGAGACTGATATAGCTACAGATGTTTCTGTATCCTAAGGGGTCACATTAATGAAAAATAACACAGGTAACAGCAATAACAACAAAAAGAGCGTAATGCTTTTAAACGTTCTTTGATCGTGACCCTCTCTCAGGGTCATCTAAGAGAGATAAGTGTTTGTGCATGTCCAGAGTCACTTCACATCACAAAAGGACCTCCTCCAACACCACTCATACATGCTGAGCACTCATTTCTCCATAAAGTGGGTCTGAGGAAGTGGCTTTGATACACAGGCCTGAGCGGGGGAGCGACACACCAACCACAAGGGCAGAGGAGGCTGACGTGGACTTGAGATGCTTGCCAATGCTGCTTAAAAGACTGATCAGCACCAATCCTTATGTTGGCCACCAAGAAATCCAGGATTTCTTCTGTAGCAATCCACTCCACAACAATAACTCTCCTGATCTGAGAATTCCCCCATTATGGGTCAACAAAAGTATAAAATGAAAAGGAAAAAATGTATAGTTTTTCAAAGCACTTTTCATCCAGGAAGGGCTCTATATGAGTCATGCTTCATACTTTCCTTCCCAAAGGGTCCTGAGAGCCTCACCCTGCTTATCACTGCCTCCCATATGGGAAGCAAAGATCCTTGTTAGGGACTCCCGGGGGCCCCAAGCCCTCAAACAGGGCTGGGTTGTGTGCAGCCTGGAGAAGAAGGATATTCATGCTTCTATCTACTGCTGAGATGCTGCAGTTCCGAAGTCTCAAGCATGTCAATAGCCATAGTTTTATGCTTGGTTCATAAACCAAAACTGAGCTGCTGGAATGTCAGGGACTCGAGTCACACTGGACAACCGGAAACACAGCCAGAACTGATTGCAAAGGGGGAGTTGGAAAATCAGTTCAGGAGTTTCGCCCAGAACTTGCCTGCACCGCGTCCTCCCCCAGGAGTCTCTTCCCTCCCACTCTGTGCTGGCCTGGCTGCTTCTCACCCTCAGACTGCAACACAAATGTCACCTTGTTGGAAAGCCCCTCCCTGACCACCCACCTGAGCCAGGTCACCCATCAACGTGCTCTCAGTGCATCACTTCCTTCACAGCGCTGATCACAATGAATAATTATATGCTGATCGGTGTGTTCATGTGTTTAACACCTGCCTCCTCAGGTGACCAGAGGCTCTAGAACAGCCTGTGGGGTTCACCCCGGACACCCAATACACGGCCCCTGGCACCCAGCACTCCAAGATAGAGAATGTTTGTTGAAAGAGCAAACGAGTTCCCTTTATGAAATTGAAATTTCATTACCTGTTATTTACCATTAAGCAGTTGGTTTGCTATCAAGTTTTGAAGAGATAATCACTAGTATCAAAATATGAAGTGTTTAACGTACACTCGTGTTCCTAGTAGCATTGTTTGCAGTAGTCAAAAGATGGAAGCAACCCAAGTGTCCGTCGACAGATGAGTGGATAAACAAGTGTGGTCTATATGTACAGTGGAAAATTATTCAACCATAAAAGGGAAAGACATGTTGGCACAGGCTGCACCATGAAGGAATCTTAAAGACAGTATGTTAAGTGAAATAATCCAATCACAAAAGGACAAAGACTGTGTAATTCTACTTAATATGAGGCACCTAGAGTAGCCAAATCCATAGAGACAGAAAGTAAAATGGTGATTACCAGGGGCTGGGGGCAGGGAGGAATGGGGATTTAACGTTTAATTGGTACAGAGTTACACTTTGGGAAAGATGAAAAAGTTCTGGAGATGGATGGTGATTATGGTTACACAAAAAGGTGCATGTAGTTAATGCCAGCAAACTGCACATTTAAAAATGGTTATGATGGTAAGCTTTATGCTATGGGTATTATAAAAAAATAAAATTTAAAAAATATTTTAAAATATTAAGTGTTTATTACTACTCAGGTGCATGCTTTTGGTGTTACGGCAGTATAGGGCATATTTTGTATAAATGTTAAAAATACTGAAAATGTCGGTCCTCTATTGAATGCAAGTTTTGTATTCTGGCTGTGATTTCGGTGGAGCTTTCATCTCCCGCCTCTTCTAGTTGGAGAGGCCCAGTGTCAAGCTCAGTGTCAGACACACGGCGGGAGCTTAGAAATACTCATTGTATGGCTGCTGGAGGTCCGATAGGATGCAAGGGTGAACAGACAAGTGGGTAGATTAATAAAAGGATGCCCATGATAAAAGAAGTTGTTCAAAAGTATGTTATGGAAACTAGAATTCATATCCTAGATTTTGGTAGTTGTGACACCTATGTCCTCAAATCACTTCATTCCCTTTTCTAATGAAAGGTATATAAATGATAGATATTTTTAAATAATCAAATTTGAGGGGAATCTTAAATAAGAAAGGCAGAATTTGAAATTGTATGACACTCTTTCTGAAAGAAGAGTTTCATTCCCAAAGATTCAAAAAAATCATAATCCTCATTTTAACATTTACAAGTTAGCCATTTTTTATCAGCCACATTTTACAGGAAAGATCATTGGAGCAGAGAGAGATAAGGACCCTGCTTAAGAGCACGTGACAAGAAAGTGACAGAGCCGGGGTACAAGCCAGAGCCCGTCTCGTGAACCAAAAGTTCTACTAGCTCTTCCTCTTAAAAGAAAGAAAGATAGGAAGGAAAGGGGAAGGGAGGGAGAGAGAAGGGACAGGAAGGGAAAGAAGCTTTTAGTTCAGCTTCTTAAAATTTAAAAGCCAAGTCATAATCAACTATTTGGTCTAATTTAATGCTCACATTTTAATACAAACAACTTAGAGTGGAGCTTCTGTGAACCCCAAGCCCACGTCCAGTCCAAGTCTGAGTCTTGCCAAGTGAAGTCTCTTGTTTCCCAGGACGCTGGACCCCGCAGCTGCCCTGAGAGCCTGGCCAGGGGTCCCACAACATCCAGCGCCTCGCTCACCCTTCCTGTAACAGAGGATAACTTCCCTTAAGACACTCCACAGTTTCCAGGAAGCAGCATTGTTCTCAAATTCCCATTTTGGAGTTCCAAAAGACCTCATTTCCTCCGGCTGTTCTTTCCCCTTCCCAGGCAAGCAGGGGAACAACATAAACCCTTCCATCCCCCTTTGCTCTGGTTCACCACCTCCTAAGGGACCTTACAAAATACACTGAAAGTGGTTAAGACACCAATATCCTCCGTGAAGACGCTTTACCACCACGGGAGCACAACCTCGGTGTGGTGTGGAGGGTGTGGAAGGAGCAGGGGCAGGGCGGGAATGAGGGGGAAATCACAGAGGGAGGAGCCTTACGAAGAAAGTCCGTGATACTGGATCTAGATGATACCAACCTACCCGTAAAAAAATTGATCAGGTGCACTCAGAAGTGTCATTGAATTAGAATTTATTCTAATAAATGTTTTTATGATTGATGTCAAGTTAATCTAGTTTATACATAAAGACAATATTTATAAACAGTAATTTAAAAAAAAAAAGAGAGAAGGATTTGAGGGCGGGGATGGTCTGTGTGTACTAGTACTCTGTTCTCCTTGAGAAGTCATTTATCATCATTGCTGGGGTTTCTGCCTGGTCTTTATCCTTTAAACAAGTCTGAGGAGGGCTTCCTGTGCCTTAGGGAAATGATATCTGAGTTAGTCTGGGCAGACACCTGCATCTCCGGGCTCGTGTTAGAGATTACACTGAACAGACCTTCCTTTTTCCCCTCTGACAGTGCAGACCAGTTCTCAGTAATGGGAAGAGAGGTCAGACCCCGGGGCCAGTCACAGGGGCCCAGGCCATTGCACACCTATTCTTCAGGATCAAAGTGTTGGCAATCTCTCTCCCAGTGGTGAGGCTGAGAAATCATAAAATTACTCTTGGGTGTCTTGCCCTTATTTTATCAGTTGACTTTGTAAAGAATAAAAAAAAAAACCAAAACATAGAACTTCCGACTGGAAAATGCAAACAAAAGAAGGAAATGATGGAGACACTATGATTTTTGAGCTCTCAAGAAAAGTGCAGCTTTGGTGAAGAAGGAATTTCAGACTTTCCCCTCCTCCATCCACTTCATCATCCTAGTGAGGTCAGGGTAGGAAACGTGCTGATCTCCTCAAAAGAAAAGACTAAAGACCAAGAATTTCAGGGGTTTTGTTTGTTTGTTTGCTTTTTCACTTGATACAATTTGCTTGCTAATTTTTTTTAAATATACATTTTCACAAAAAGCTGTATGTACCCCCATGTTCACTGCAGCATTATCTACAATAGCCAAGATATGGAAGCAACCTAAGTATTCATCAATAGATGAAAGGGTAAAAAGGATGCGGTATATATACAACTGAATATTATTCAGCCATTAAAAATGACATCTTGCCACTTGCAACTACATGGATGGACTTTGAGGGCATTGTGTTGAGTGAAATAAGTCAGACAGAGAAAGACAAATACTGTATAATCTCACTTGTATGTGGAATCTTCAAACACACACCCAAGCTCATAGATACAAAGAACAGATAGTGGTTACCAGAGGCGGGCGGTAGAGGCTGGGTGAAACAGGGAAAGGCAGCCAAAGGTACAAAGTTCCAGTTATAAAATAAATTAGTCATGGGGATATAAGGTAGAGCTGATGACTATAGTTACTAATATTGTACTGTATATTTGAAAGTTGCTAAGAGAGTGGCTCTTAAAAGTTTTCATCACGAGAAAATATATTGTGTAACTACATATGGTGACAGAGGTTAACTAGACTTATGGTGATCATTTTGCAATATATAAAAATATTGAATCATTACATTGTTCACCTGAAACTAATATAATGTTATATGTTGATTATACTTTAATAAAAAAAGAAAATAAGCCATTGTTCAACTCTGAAAAAAATACGCACACACATTTTCAAATAATATGCTCAGTACTCATCTTTAACTTCCAGAATCCTTTTCCCACGAAGCACCTCTAAACTTAAAGCATTAGGTCCAATTACTAGTCTGAAAAAGTAGACTCTGTCTATTGTCTAAAACATCTGGAAATTCAGGGCAAGTTGTGTACTTATTGTACGTTTATCAGACGTATCCTGAGTTTGGGGACCTCCTATATTTATCTCTCTTTTTCCAAGACCTCTGCTTCTTTTTTGCAACCACCGTACTGGGTTCCTTCAGGAACCATTAACACAACTTCGCCAGAGAACAGTCGTGGGTACAATAAAGTCGCACTGAAAGTTGTACTCAAAGTTACACCTGTCTGGCAATAGTGTTGATGAAGAAGCTCCCAAGATGACATAAGGGGGAGCGACGGTCAGAGAATCGGTAAAACTTCTTAACCAACGACTCTCGGGCGTTCCGACTGTGGGAAGGTCATTCCTGGTTTCTCAGCTCTGAGTCAAGAACTGTTGGCTTCTGACCCTTGAGCTGTGGGCCCAAGGTGAAACCTGATGTGACCCTGGCTCTAACCTCTGCACTTGAACTTGGGGATGACCGAGAGGGCCTGGTGGAGCTGACCCGCCAGAGGAGCAGGTGAAGGGCTGCGTCGCCACCTCTTGAGCCGCCCGAGGCTCTGAGACGGTGGTGTGCGCAAGGTCTTGCTGTTTACTCCTGAGTTTAAACTTCAGCCTATGTTGCTTACCAACAGAAAGGCCATTGGTTCTACGACTTGGTTCATCCATCAAGGTCGGCCCAGGCCGACTTGCAGCAGAAAAGCTGACTCTCTTTCACCAGCCTAAGGCAGCTCCTTGCTGAGCAGCAGCAGGGGTTACAGAACTCCCCAGAGGCAACAGTGACACCGTAGCGCACTGGTCCCCTCTGAGCTCTCGGCCGGAAAGCGCTCAGGCTGTTCAGACCACGGCCGGTGGAGAAAGCCTCCGGGGGTGACTGACACCCTGGAGACAGGGATGTCCCCCCCACCCCACGAGAGATCAGTGGGAGGGGGTCCGCTCTGGGAACCTCTCTGCTCTGTTTTCCTTCCCAGCCCCTCCCCTCTCTGAGGTGCATCCTCCAGAAGCTCTCTCTCACCTGATCAAACCCAGGTCCCCACATTAGGGAGAAAGGACAGGAGCTCTTTCTGTCGCACGGGACAGACAGCAGTAGAATCACCATCCTCTTTGGCGGTTCTGGACTCCTCACTGCCGACCCTATGCGATTCCCCTCCACCCCCGGCGGGGTGTACTTCCCTCCTCTCCACGCTGGGCTCAGCCATGCCACTCGCCCTGGGCGATGCCATGACAGCAGAGGGCATGCAGGCAGAGGTTTTGGGAGTGGCGGCTCTCTTGCAATTCTGCCATCCTCAGGAGGACAGGCCAGGGCTGGTCTACTGTCCCAGGAGCAGCACAGGAGACACTGCAGCCAGAAGCCTTTCCACCTGGAGCCCAGGCCCTCAGACTTGTAAGACCTAATAAAGGGTTGCTGTTTTAAGCAGTGGCGTTTGGAGAAACTTTGTTCGATAGTATTTCGAGGCCACAGTTAAGGAATACATCCTGTTAGGTTTCCCCACTGGGGCCCGCGTTGACTACTGCACTGCAATTTTGTTTGAGGATAGAAGAGTCCTCAGAGCCAGAGGGCACAGGGAAGAAGGAAAAGTAGCCTTTCCCTTATTCTCAGCCCTTCCTCAGTGGTCGCCCTTCCCAAATCTCACGTAAATGGACGAGGGGCTTCTACAGAGGGTAACAATCCTCCAGCTCCCTTCATTCAGCTTTTCTTTACAGCCCAAAGTCCTGTAATCTTGGGGGTGGGGTCCCTGGACCCCCCAAGAACTAATTGGTCATTGACATCTGTTGACGGTCATCAGCGCTTGGCCAGCACCGTCTTACTGTCGGGCTGCAGCACATGCGTTACCCACAGAGGGTGACAGGAAGTGCTTCAGAAAGAGATTCTGACACACAGCGGTGGTGGAAGGCAAGGTAGCAAAGCCCTAGCGAGGCAGCAGCCCCTTTCCGTGTTCTGGCTTCCACTTGGTCTGAGGAAAGAGAGCGCCAGTAGGTGCTCGAATGATGAAGACCACGGGGGCAGGAATGTCTTAACACATGCCTCAGCCCCCTGCCTGTTCTGTCACCCTGATGTCCTTCCCGCCCCCCAGGTCATGGTCTCACCTCTCAGGAGGGAAGAAGGTCTTACCGACAGCAGAGTTTTGTCATCCTCGATGCTACCCGGGCTCCCTAGGCCCAGGCTCTGCTTTCCGGGCCAGCTCTTTCTGGCTGGTTGCACACCTGCTCCCCACACCCCAATCTGAACACACGACGCCTCTGAACCTCTGTGAACATCAAGTATCTTCGTCTGAAAACTAAAACCTTCCACCACTGCATTTCCCCCCTTATTTTATTTTGTTTTGTTTCCTTGAATCCTTCTATGCAAATCCAGAAGACCTTCAGTCTTCTGTCTTCTCGGTCATCAAATCTTAATTTTGCATCTTTCCCCGCATTTTTTCCTTTCATTCAGAACAGACGCCAATTCGTGTTTTCTTGCTTTAGCTCCTCCTGAAACCCCACGTGTCCCACAAAGGGTTTCATCAGGAAAAGCCGCTCATCACCTTGGACCCATTCTGCACTGAATTACTGATGCCACTCATGCTGCTGGATTTCAAGTTCCTCGATAGCCAGGAACTTCGTAATTTGTTTGGTTTATTTCCTCTGCTGTGCAGTTCTGTGTTCATTTACTACTCCAAACACAGAATAATGAGGGAGTAGCAGTGTGAAACCCAAAGGCGGAAAATGGGGATTTTTCTTAAAAGGCACAGAGAGAAATTGGGACCTTTTGAATTATTCTGGTGCCTTTTCGCTCTGAAAGAACCACAGAATTTGCCCTTCTAGCATTTGGCTCTGGATGAACCTAACGTGGAGATGGATGGAGCAGGAGGGGGAATCCAGAAGGTGGGTGAGTAGCCCCCGGGTGAGGAACGGTTCATTCCTGGGAAGATGGCACCACAAGCCCGTGCTAAGGGCCCAACAAACGCCAAGTGTTTGTCCCGATGACCGGAGCCTCGCCGGGCAGCAGGTCCAGAGAAGCAAAGAGAGTGTAGTGCACATCTTCTATCCTCTTCCTGCGACCCTCCTGCCCCAAGTCCACCCTCCCCGGGCCTTCGGCCTTCCCCCCTGCGGGCTGCCATTCCACACACTTCTGTCCTCCTTGAAGAAACTTTCTGTCCTTCCTCTTGCCAAAATTCCTTTCTATTCACTCTGGTAGCTACAGTTTACTGGGTTGTTCAGAACTTGACAGACTTGGAGCAAACATATTCCGGAGCTTTAAATAAAGGATCTCATTTAATCCTCGCAGCAACCCCACAACGAAGTAGGCGTTATTAGCATCTTCCTTTTACAAAGGAAGAAACAGGAGCCCTAAGAGTTCATAACTTGCCCAGAGTTACAAACCCAGCTGAGATCTGGACCCAGCAGCTTGACCCCCAAACTGGCCTCTCTCTACTGCTCGGCACCTCTCCTTCGTGGCGGCCAACCTGGCCGAAGTCTTCGGGCGGGTGCAGCCCAGGGACGTGAGGAGTTTAGGGGGTGAAGGAGCCGTCCTTCTAGGGAGGGGCTTCCCCAGCACCTTGGAAAGCCTGGCGCCTGGCACACAGTTTGTGCTCAAAGAATATTCGACAAACGAAGGGGCGTCTTGGCAACAGCCACCTTCTCCACCCCTGGGCAGAATCCTGCCCCAAGGTTGCTTTGTCGAGGTCTTCCAGGAGCCCCAGAGGAGACCAGGCCTTGGCCCAGCATTGCCCAGAGGCTACGTTTGCGGGAGGATAAGTGTGAGTGTGTAAAGAGCTCTCGTCTGTGCAAAGACGTAGGACCTGCACTTCTCCAAACCTAAACTTCACCACCTCTGAAGCTCCTCCTTTCCACCGATGTTGGAAAATGTAGCCTTGCTAATTCATGATGATTTAGTCAATTCGAGATTTCTTTTCAGTCCCTTTTAGGTAAATACTTAGTCAATTCATATTTTGCTCCCCGTGCCTTGTCATTTCCGTCTTCCCCAAGATGATCTAAGTTCTGGGGAGAGGAACATTTCTACTCTAAGACCGAAATTATTTCTGAATGAAATGTTTGGAGGAGACTATGGCCCTGTTAGCAGTAAATCCTGAATGGAGGCACACCCGCGGGTCTCGTGAGGTCGGCACAGGGCTGCCCAGGCAGGCCCAGGCAGGCCCAGGCCACCTGCCACCAAGCGGGCAGCCCACGGGGGCATCCAGAGGCCAGGCTGAGCCAGAGATTCGCTGAGCTTTCCAGTACTTTCTGTGATTATGGCAAAGAGACCTTAGATGCAAACACACGTTCCAACGCAGGGGAGCGGTGTCGGAGTGTCCTCTGTCCCAGGAAACTGTCGTGCATCTTAACATGACTCGTAGGAGTTGGACCGTCAGACTGGCTGAGCCGCGTGCGAACTAAAATCACCCTGGATCTTCTGCCCTGTTTTACACCCTATGTTAGTTAAGGGAAAGAATAAGTACCAACATTTCTGTGGCTTAACACAATCAAAATGTATTTCTCACCCAGATAACAGCCCAACACAAGGGCTCCCTGTGGGCTGGATTGGTTCATCTCATGATTCTACTATCTCCTGACAGACGAGGGGAAAGAGAGTGGTAAAGTCGTCCCTGATTCTTAAAAGCCTCAGCCCAGAAGTGACAAGTTTCACTCCCACTCACGTTCCAGTGACTGCTCCCCCTGCCCCGCCTCCCTCCCTCTGTGCTCCCTCCACCGTTGACCCAGTTTCCTGGGAGCTGCAGGGGCCTCACAGTAAACCAGACACTCAGGGGGAGACCACACCCTCAGCGGCGCCAGGTGGGGGACGCAAACGCTGGTGGCAAATAAAGCCGGGTTAAAGTCCCAACTTATCTCTAACATGCGAGGTAACCTCGAGCCAGTTACTTCGCTTGGGAGACAAGCTACACATAAAGTGTTCAGCACACCCTTTGGCTCACGTTAAGTGCTGAATAAGTGTGAGCGATCGTACTTGCTGTCGTCTCCTGGTCAGACTGCAGAGGCCAGAGGAAGGTGCCCAGACCCGGGGACATTTGCTCATGGCCACTGGAACCACCTGCATGGCACGCGTCAGGACTGGGGAGAGGGGTGCACACCCTGGCCCTTCTTCACCCTCCTTGGAGCCCACACATCTGGAGGAGGAGCTGAAGCAGACGCAGAGGCAGGAAGGAAGGGCCAGGGCAGGGATGCATGTGGGTGTAACAGAGGAGAGGGGCCAAACAGAGGGAGGGAGAGCCAGAGGCAGCAGGTGAGGGCTGGCGGGGAGGCCGAATGAGGAGCAGGGGCCGCAGGGAGGACCCGAGAGCGATACAGGCCCTCGATGTCTCCCAGCCCAGCCCCTGCCCACTTCTCAGAGAATGGGCTATGGGTCTTGGGAATTATCCTTGTCTACGTTAGGTTCCAGGTCATGATTCTCCCAAGTACTCATCTCAGAAACACACTGTTATTCACCACGTGGGTTGAGCTCTGTCCCCCCAAGAAGATATGTTGACGTCCTAACTCCTGGCAGAGGTGAAAGTGACCTTAATGGAAAATAGAGTCTTTCCACATGTAAGTTAAGATGAAGTCACAGTGGAGTCGGGTGGGCCCTTAATCCACTGTGACCGATGTCCTTATAAGAAGAGACACAGGGACAGGCACACGCAGAGGGGGAAATGCCACGTGACACGACAGAGGAAGAAGGAGGACAGCCAGGTGGCCACAGCAGCAGAGACTGGAGTGCTGCCCTGTAATCCAAGGAACACCAAGGGCTGATGGTCACCGCCAGCCGCCGGGGGTGGAGGGACGAGGAGAATCCCCCTCTGCGCCCCCAAGCAGGAGCTAACCCTGCTGACAGCCTCCAGAGCTGTGAGAGGATAAAGTCCTGTTGTTTTAAACCACCTAGTTTGTGGGGCTTTTTACAGCAGCCCTGGAACACTAATACAACCCTCCTGCATTTAACAAATATTATTGAGCATGGATTATCCACCAGGTATTGTGAACAAAACAGATTTGGGTCTTGGCTTCGTAAAGCTACAGTCTGGTGGGAGAAATCGACCTTAAGTAAATAGCTAATTATGAAAGTCCAGGGTGCCCCCTCTCCCGTTACCCCAAATGTGAAGGAGAAATGGGGTCTTAGTCACTTTTTATCCCTAGATCCTAACACAGTGCTTGTTAGGAAATAAAAAAGCTTCATTAAAGGTGGACCACGCAAAGCTAGGTTACCCTGAGATCAAGCTCTCTGTAGAATCATATTCAAAGCCACACTGCCTCCAAAAGCCTTGGACAATGATGCAAGTCTTTAGTCAAGATTCCTTGACGAAGTGGCAGTGGCGGGGGTGAGGGGGTTTACATCACAGCGCACAGCAAGAGTCTCTCCCCAGAAAGTTCCATTCTCTGTGCAGCTGCTCCAAATTCCTTGCCCTCTCACCTGCCTTTCTCTGGAGGTCTTCTCAACTCCTGGTCTTTTCTCACGCAAAGTAATTTAAACTCTCTGAGCTTCTCAAAAAGGGTTCTGCTTAGATGCTGGGAGAAGGGTAAATCTATTTGATATTTAGACTTCATATTTGTTCTTCTCAGTAACTGGTGAATTGTCAAATGAATGCACAAAGGACCAGCTCCAAGGGCCTCAGGTCTTTGTTTTTAGCAAAGTAGGAACAATTCTGAGTTATGTAAGCAGACCTAGAAAGCCCAGAACTCTATTCAGGCGCCCTTCCTCTAGGGCGGGAAATTAACTCCTGTGAAGCGTCTCTGATATCTGGGCTAGTCTCTGATCTCGTGGCTTCTCACACGGGACCTCTGATATAATAGACACTTTTGCATTTCCCCCGATTTGACTCCAGATCACTGCTTGGTCAAGGTGCCCTGCTGGCAGCCAGAAATGAGAACCTGGGCTGGGGGTTCACAGATGTGTGCTCTTGGGGAAGACCCTCCAGGTCTCTGAGCCTCAGCATGAATCCACACAGAGGGAAAGGATGCTACAGGAGCCCCCTGAAGGCCAGAGCAAGCTGCGGGACGCAACAAGCTTAGGTAGCAGGAAGGGAGGGTCAGAAAGACCAGCCGAAGGACGGAGCCCTCAGTTCCGGAATCTTCGAAAGTTCTCTGTTAAACAGGACTTAGTGATTTGCTTCAGCTCATCATCATTTCTTTGGTAACAGTTTACTTAGGAGATTCCTTGAGCAGCCAGCACCCTTAGAAGAGAGAGGGACCACGACCCAAGGCTCTCAGCATATCTGGCCCAGCAGAGGCAAAGTGGCCAGCAGAGAAATCTGGAACCCGGGAAACTCACGTTGAAATGCCGGGGAACCTCCAGAATTGGGCTTGACACGACCTAACACCTCAGAGTGGGCAGGAATTGCTACCTTCAGTACTCTAATGCCTGGACTCCTAAATGTCGTGTTGTTACTATTTATTGCGTGTGGATTGTGACTACCCCACTTGGAACAAATTCATTTGGTGTGAATTTTGAGTGTCATATGTACAGGACTTTCACAAGAATAACTGTATGATTCAGCATTAATTAAACTATCCTTAAAGTGAAATGTTCACATCAAGTCATATTTCTTGGATCCTTAAGCCACTGGCAGAGCCTTTATTGTAACTATGATTATTTATGAATTGTGTGAGTTATTCTCAAATACGTGTATTCACAGACTTCTCCCAACACCCGGCTCCCCTATCTATACATCACTGCTGCTCTTGCCAAACAGATTTGTCCAGTCAATACCTCCATGTCCTAATCTTTAAAGATGTCACCTTGGGGGGCTTCCCAGGTGGCGCAGTGGTTAAGAATCCACCTGCCAATGCAGGGGACACGGGTTCGAGCCCTGGTCCGGGAAGATCCCACATGCTGCGGAGCAACCAAGCCCGTGCACCACAACTACTGAGCCTGCGCTCTACAGCCCGCAAGCCACAACTACTGAAGCCTGCCTGCCACAATTACTGAAGCCCGTGCACCTAGAGCCCATGTTCCACAACAAGGGAAGCCATTGCAATGAGAAGCCCGTGCACCGCAACGAAGACCCAACGCAGCCAAAAAAATAAATTAAAAAAAAGATGTCATCTTGTGTTCGCAGCTGTTAGCCCATCAATACACATAAAGATTTCTGAGCTGCTTCTATAGCAGTGAAATGTATCATATTTTTACACCACATTCATCTCAAGGACCATCCAGCTAGGAAAGCCCTCAGGATCGTTTCTGTGATACCCCGAAAATATTCTCTTGATTGCTTATCACAGAATGGTTGATTCACCGCTGAACAAAATCGTATTTTAGAATGTGAACGTTAGAATCAGATTACTTCGAGGGGAACGATATTGTAAGTCAGATGACTTCATATGAGCATATTTAGTGTATCACCTCAAACATGCTGATGCCAAGTGAAAAATGGACAACCATGCGGATATTTGTCATATTCCAACCAGACACTGGATATTCTAAACACACAGCCCATCAGTTCTCTGGTGCAAATGGGAATGAGCAGAGAGAAACACAACAACACTAGAGAAGATATTCAGGAAAGAAACGCAAAATGGTAAATCATCGTGGTGCTGACACTTTTTGAACTTGACCTTAAAGATCTCAACAGCAAAAGGGAGTTATTTTTAAGTGGGTCAAACTATAAATTTAATTTATGTGGTGATACGGACCCAAAGCAAAGGTGACACACATATATAATTTTGAGTTAGACAACTCATTTTACTTATTTTATTCATTCCACTCCAACTTTTGACATTTGATTAGCCCTCTTAATATTCAATTTCCAAACCCCTAGAGCAGATGTCTAATGTCTACTGAATCCTTTTTAATTCCATAGTTTGTGTGTGTGTAAAACACAATGTAAGGCAGGGAAGTGAATAGTTTTTTGTAAAGTACAAGATCCATATTAACGCAGTCTTGTTGGCTTTTATTGGGAGACAGTGTGAGTCTCCTTGAGACATTGTCTCGCTCGTGGGCATGACGGTGTGATGGATATGATCTATCACGTTCATTTCCTTCATGCGTTCCTTGCCCTATTGGAACAGGCACGGGATGGTGGTAATCTTACGAAAACTCCACATGATTTGTTTATTACTGGAGGTTTATTTACGGCTGTCACCATCACCTGTATCCATTAGTAACCTCACAGGTTCTTAAAGGGACACTAGTAACAATACCTGATTTTTAAAAAATATCTCCTGAATTTTAGTAAAAGCCCACTTGAAAGGTGTTTCTTTGCTCCACTTCTCCACTGCTTTCCCATCCCTTTTAAGAATCATTTTGAGTTGGATCCACTTTTCCACAAAAAAAACACTTCAGAACATCTTTAATAAGCCAATGTTATGTAGTGAGGTGCACTAAAGAAAATAAAAATGCTCTACACTCTTTTTTTTTTTTTTGTCTGCACCACGCTGCATGCGGGATCTTAGTTCCCCGACCAGGGATCAAACCCTCGCCCCCTGCAGTGGAAGCGTAGAGTCTTAACCGCTGGACCACCAGGGATGTCCAAAAATGCTCTACACTCTTGAGTGAAATTGAATTCTCATGATCTGACTTGGTTTTGAAATGTTTATTTACTAACATGAAAAGAAAAACCAAATCCAGCCTAAAGTTGTAGTGGTTTCCTCGTATCTACTGATACTAACCCAAATTCATCGCGTGTACCGGAGTGGTGGCTGTGCTCATTGTATTCTACAGATACCGAGCCAGCTTAGCTTCTGGAAGGTTACTACAAACCCCGAGCCAACGTAGCTTCTGGAAGGTTACTACAAACCCCGTACAGGATAAACTCAATGCCCACGGCGTCCAGCAAAGAATTAAGCATCTGACCAAGTGCTCCCTGGGAAAAACAGCTGCATCAATGAAAACCTGAAAAGATGAACCAGGCAAGTCGCTAAGGAGTATTTGTTGATGAGGTCTCACCTTTCAGAGCACCAGCAAAAGCTCTCACCTGAGCCTTCTGTCTGGACACCGTACACAGGCGCATCAGGACAGTCAGCCATTTGTATACGCTGGTCCTGCATCTGCAAAGTCAACCAACAGTAGATGGAAAGTATTCAAAAAAAATTCCAGAAAATTCCAAAAAGCCAAACTTGAATTTGCCGTGCTGTCAACTATTAGCATAGCATTTACATTGTATTAGGTATTATAAGTAATCTAGAGATGATTTAACGTATACGGGAGGGTGTGCGTAGGTTATATTTGAATACTACTCCATTTTATATAAGGGACTTGAGCATCCTCAGATTCTGGCATCCATGAGGGGTCCTGGAATCAAATCCCCTCGGATACCGAGGGACCACGGTACCTTAGAATGCAGTTTGCGGGTCCATAGAGCTTAACTCTGTTCAAAATCATATTACGGGTCTGCGAAAAAGATGCATAAAGCACTATGTTTTGAAGTGCTTGATCTGTCAGCGTGAAAAATTTTTTTGTGTCCAGATATGTGAAGCGAAATAGAAGACGGCTACAGCCACTAGTAACCACATTGTGCACACGACCATAATGCTGCACAGACCTCAGTGCTACGTTATGCTTTACCCGGGATCCAGCCATTAGGTCAGGGCCAGGCTGGAGAACCTCCCGAGGCCTCGTTTAGCGAACTGTCAACCCCCCTCCACACACACACACACACACACACACACACACCACCACCACCACCATCACCACCAAGGCACACCACCTTCCCCGCAGGGAAGATAAGCCTCTGCTCTTCGAAATAACAGAAGTGGTTTTGGAATACCAGAGTATCCCGACAGCCGAATTAACTTTCTCACCTCCTGTGTGAGTTTGCAAGGGTTGCCGTCACAAAGAATCATAGACTAGGAAACAGCAGAAATGTATTGTCTCACAGTTCTGGAGGCGAGAAATATGAGATCAAGGTGTCAGCAGAATTAGTTCCTTCTGGGGGCCCTGAGAGAAGGGCCTTTCTCCTTGGTGTGTAAATGGCCATCCTCTGTGTCCTAGCGTGCTCCTCCCTCTGTGCGTGTCTGTGTCCTAATCTTCCCTTCTTGTAAGGACACCAGTCATATTGGATGAGGGCCCGCCCTAATGACCTCATTTAACTTGATTACCTCTGTACAGACCCTGTCTCTGTCTCCAAATAAGGCCACATATTGAGGTACTAGGGGGTTAGAATTTCAACACGTGAATTTGGAGGGGACACAATTCAGCCCATAACGCCTTCCTACAGGGATTTTGGTGTCAGATAGCACAACCTTTAGACACTTTGTTTCTGGTTTTCTCCGTAAAAGAATAAGCCAAACAGATTAAAGGCTGAGTTTGGGGGAGCTAATTCATACCCGTGTTTCTTTGCCAACTCCTTTATATTCAGTAGAGGAAAAAACCCATGAAACAAATTATTATATTAGACAGGAGCTAGAAAGCCATAATGCTAAGGTGGGTAGACCAGGATGCAAGAGGGTGACTCCAGGCCACGGCACACGGACTGCGTGCTGGCCGGTTGGAGAAGCCTTGGGGAACTTGCCCGAAAGCAGGACCGTGACATAACTGTCACAAAGTGGATCCTCCCGGTAATACTACCAACACAGTGTGAAGTGCACCGTCAAGATATCTAGAAGAGTTTGCCTTCAGTCACCAGATGAAGCAAAGGTGATTCCACCTTGAATGTTAATGACCCGACCAAAGAGTCTGATTTTTCCTCTGAGTAGCAAGGAGGAAGGCTCTCCAGCCCTGGGTCCTTTAAGAATGGGATTTTCTGCATTAAATGCAAGCTCAGTAACAAACCCATCTAGCACCGTTCCGTCTGCTTTTCTTGAACCAAATGAAGGCTGTTACTTAGTTGTGACTCTTGCCTGGAAAATAAAGTGGTCTTACAATCTCCAGAGATCTCTAACTTCACACGTGCAGAAGAACTATAAATTATGTGCTTTTGTTCCCAACCCGGCAACTGCTTCCTTACACTTCTTTCCTGTGCAAACATCTGAAGAAAATGCTTGGAAACTGTGGGGAATGGTGCTGTAGGGAGAGAGGCTTCCTTTTAAGGAGAGGGAAGGAGAGTTCCTCTGGAGGATGAGAAAAACATTCTCTGAACTGTGGGGCTTGGTGAGGTGAACTTAACTTTTAAGAGGTGGTTCTAGCATCTGATTTGAATTGATTAATACCAGTGAAAATCTCCCTGCGAAAGCACAATATAGACCATCCCAAACTCAGCAAAAAAAAAGTCCAAAACCCCATCTGTTGCTATGTTGAACCATTTGACTGGGAAAGGAGGTGGATGACAAATTAGAAGTCTCACACATAAATACCTACACTGAGTCCTCTGCTTGGGACCCTCGTTGGGATATATGGATTACTATGTTCTTAAAAATCTGTGAAAGCGTGTGAGTGGCACATTTATGGAACTTTAGTGAAGCAACATAGATTAAGCAAAGGTGTCAGAGAAGTTTGAAGTAAGGAACATTTTAATGCTGCTTTGAAGGGATTTCCCTCCTAAAACCCATAGAATTATCACTTGACGGTTGTTTATTTGCTAAACGAGATGATTACATTGAACATAGTTTAAACCAACCTCTAAAACAATGGATGGTTTGCAGTTGCCCTGACCACGCCAGAATTCAACTCCGTCTTAGAGTGTCGAAGGGAAAAAATTTCCCTGGGAATAAAATACTTTTTAAAACATCGCACATGGCAAGATTCGGCGTTGTCTTTATCCGGGAAATCATGCTCTTGGCGCATCGGCAGTCACTGTCTCTGCGCATCAATGTCCTCTTTAAACAGTGTCGTGCAAGAGCAGAGACTGGCGTTTGGTAATGAAGGAATGGCTTCCCAGATCAGCCGGGTAAACAGCAGTTTGATTAGATCATCTGGCCTTTAATAAAGAAGAATGGAAGCAGCAGAACTGCTAGCCGACCAAACCGTGTTGGCTTTGCAGGGGGAACAGAAAACCCTCCTCCGGCCTCGACAGCAAATCTCCCTGGGTTGTCCCCGCGACTTCAAGTTGACCCACAACGGCAAAGCCCAAGGGAGCAGTTAACACACGAGCTGAGAGCTCGGTCCTGCCTAGGATGTTTACAGTGACGAGCGCGATGCGGCCACACTGGCCTTCGGCGCCGCTCCCGGAGCTCCGGAGCCGGCGGTCGTGCCCGAACCGGCCGGTAGATGGCGCATCGAGCCTCCGACACAGCCTACTCGGCTTGGGCCGGCGAAACAAGCAAGGATTTTGATTCATCAAAAACATAAATTCTACTTGATGAACAATAATAATAAAGGAAATTGACTACTGGGCATCATAGAGATGAATTTTTAAAGCCCTGAAATCAAGTAATTTGAGATTATTTAATTTAATTTACTAAATTTGAATAACTGTGCAGTGTAATGATGCATGGCAGGGCATTTAGGTTTTATAGCTTCTAAATGCTCCTCTTTAGGGCGATTGCTCAGTTGCATGGTCGCCAGAGAACTCTGTCCCCATCTCCAAGCCCCGTAAACAAATCGAGGAAGGAATTACACGTTGGGAAAAGGGCAAGGGGAAATGTAGGAGGGGAGAGACAGCCCAGTAACAAAATTTCCCCTTTTCTCGAGCAATACACCACCTCAAAAGTACTCCAAGGCCAGTGTTGGAGACCTTCTTAACATAAGCACAGCAGCTGAGCCTAAGCTAAGGGCTTTCCAGGTGCTTCCTGAAGTAGGATCCTCATCTCTTAATAAAACAAATAAGAGCTACAACAATATTTATATTCACGTCTCAATTTTTTTAAGTTGGTGAATATGCATCTCTAATAGCTTCTAAACCAACAAATGAGGACACCGTAAAACTTAGAGATTCTGTTCATCTTTTTTTTTTTTTTTTCTGTTCATCTTTTGATCCACGAAAATTTTCTGCAAGCAGATGCAAAAAAGTCCTTTTCTAAAAGTTCAGCCCCCGCCTTCCCCTCCATGTAGCTCCAACGCACACGTTCTGTGCGCACAAACACGCATGTGTGTCTGCGTGCACACACACACGTATTGGTTCAAATATCTCCGAGTGTGAAAAATAAATAAATAAGGCAACTTCAAAAATCAAAATATATATATATATCTCCTGGTGTGTACACGTACATGGGGGGATACACACGCTGTCTGTGTACCCCTCTCCTCTATTGTTTTCAGCATAACTGATTTTGGCACCAGCGCTTTAGCACTTTGGAAGGGCCTTCATTAGCACTGGGACAGTGTCCAAAAAGAATCCAGAAAAATCAACACATGGCTGCTCTTGTTCTCACGATAAATGACAGCTTTGGTGGAAAACAACAACAGTCAAGAAGCAAAACAAAAACCAAAAAGCAACAAGAGTAGCGATAGCATGAATAGAGGAAGTCAGACATCACTAAACTCAGATTTTTTAAATTCAAATTTATTTATTTATTCCATTTTTACAACTCTCTTCCTTTGCCATTAACCCTCTGGGTACTTTCGCACCATTAAAAATATAAATAGTGCAAGTATATTAAAGACCTTAATGGAAAAAAAACCCAACAAGCATGGGGCTTATGTCTCTTTATAGACACAAACATGCTTATTACATTCTTTAAAATGTGTGAAAACATGTAAGGGGCACATTTATGTAACTTTACTGTTATGGTGTGGCATGAGCTGCCCATGAACTATATCAGCCCCCAATTGAAGGCTGTCCCTTGAGCCTTCCATACCAATAATCGACAGTTCTTCGGAACCGGGGTTCTGAAGAGATGAGCCTTTCTTGGAAACTAGAATCTCCCTAATTACCTGAAAGTCTTGTCTCAAAACCATTAATGGGAACTTTTGGGTAGTTCAGATGCCATGAGACTGTGTAAAGAAGGCAGTAATTTCTAAACTAGTCAAAAACCCAGTAACATTCAATATGTGTGTGTGTGTCCTCACACCGTACCTTAATAGGTTGATGATAAATCACACTTTGAAGGAAAGCAGTAACCAAACAAACTATAGAAGACTTTGATTCAAAGGGTTAATTCCTTTGCTTTTCAGCTGTCAAAACAATAGTGGAAAATTGAAGTGTGCGTGGCCCTTTAAGGCTCTAGGCTCTGCTCAGGAGACCAGGCAGCAAGGGAGAAAACCCCGTTGGGTGTTAAGAAAAGAGAAGTTATTGTGCTATTCATTCCTCTTTGCCTTCTCTTTCCTTTGCCTTCTCTTTCCTCAGTTTCTCAGTTAGACTTTGTGAGTTGTTTGTAATTGGAGGGTCTTGAAATTGTTCAAGGAAAAGGGAAAAAGGAACAGGGAAGCAGTGAAACAATGAAAAAAGAAAAAGAAGGGAGAAAGTACATGGGATTTGTAGGCATGTGTTTTCTCCCTTCTTTTCTTTTTTCTTTTAAAATTGTTTCACTGCTTTCCCCTTCCTTTTTCCCTTTTCCTTGAAAACTTTCGAGACCTTCCTTGCTTCAGGACAGAAAAAGGATGAGTGCAGGGTGAGCTAGAACCGCCTTGACGGGGAGCCCTGCAGGATGCTGGTGCTGAAGATCCAAAGGAGAAGGAGGCTGGATGTGAGGAGGTAGCAAGAGAAGCCTCTGAAAGAAACACATCTTAAGCTTTAAGACATCCTGGAAGAACAGCTCTGGAGTAACTCAGAATCAGGAACAGCCTGAGAGAGCAGATCACAGCAGAGAGGAAGCAGTGCATCTCCAAATTAACTCATTCCTTCCACAAATATTAATTCAGTGCCTCTCATGTGACAGGTACCCATTAAGCACTAGGCATGTGAAAGTAAACTAGCTACTTCTTCTCAGTGCCTTTCTTACGTAGAACATGGCCACCATCTTGTCTGAATTCAGACTCAGTCAGTGCACAAAATCCTCTGACTCAGGAGGCAGAGGTGAGAACCCTTGTGAGTCTGTGGACCAAGAGGAAATTGAGGCTATCTCTCCTGGTCACTGCACGCTGGACGAGCGCCCTCTCAGGAGCTCAGCGGTTATTCCAAACTCTAGCTTAAGAATCTGTGGATAACACTTCATCCTTAGAAATGGCTCCATTTCACCCCATTGCTGATCATTATTATGAATAAACTCATGTTGGACAGATTGTCTCGCTCTCCAAGAAGGACCAGAAAGCCGACTGACAGGTCTCCAAAAGGAGAGATTCCAAGTAGAACGGAGGCTACTTCTCAACAGCCTGTTCAATAACTCCACAATACGAGGACAGAAACAACCTGGAGTTTGGCAGGAAGACCAATGTCAACACGCTCTATATTTGCTTATTTATTGGCAGTTTGGAAGGCAGCCACAATTTATGGTCCTTCATTCCCAAATCGAGGGAGTGATGCTTCCTGCCAACAACACTTCCACACCACCTGACCAGTCTCTCTCTGCACAAGCCAGGAGGGGAATGGGTCCAGGACAGTCATCGTTAGCCGCCATGTTTGTAACATATTTAATGCCGCCTATACTCCCAAAGATGCCCAGTGGAGGAGAGAGTGGGCTGCAAGCTCCCCGACGTGGCTTAGCTCTCGCGGAAGGAAGGTTTGCAAGGGCAGAACCTGACTGTCCACACCCAGCCAGCCACACAACCGCAGTGCAGTCAAGCCCACACTGGCATTCTGTTTGCAAGGTGCAACTGGAGGGTTATACGAAGACCACGGAGAGGGCTCCAGAGAGTTTCAGGTCCATGTGGGTGAGGATACGTTTGGGAAAAATATCCTTCTGAGAAACAGCCAAGGACATCAAGATTTGTTTTAATGGAGCAAGGAGGGAAAGCTAGAACGGGGTTGTGGGACCTGTAACCGGCTTCAGAATGACACTGGGAGAGGGAGCCTGTCCTTGAGAGTAAGCAGTGGTTGTCAACCGCTGGCACAGCTGGAACAAGAGAAATTGGGACATCTGAGAGCTGGATAGGTCCTTAGCAATTCTCTAGTCTGACCTCTTCACTTGACAGACGATGAAGTTTATTTTTGAGGGAAAGGTTCTGGACTAGAAGTAGGTCCCCTAGGTCTAAATGGAGGGCTGGATTCTCACAATTGGCTGACACCAGCACCCAAAATATCAGTTTAGACATTATTAGAAGCACAGACATGTCACCAAAGGCACTCCAGCCACAGGTTAAATTCTAGATCAAGGTAAGCAAGTTTGTTCAGTCAGGAGCACAGCACACCCCTTGCCAGAAGTTGAGGGGCCTCCTGAAATCCTTATGATGGGATCAGACCACTCTTCGTGGACCACCGATTATACCGCTTCAGAAAGCAAAGGGACTGTGGGAAGAGGGTACAGGCCAAGTTCGACCTGTCCAAGCACAGGAGAATGTGGTTTTATGAAGTGCGGGAGTCAGCCTAGTTATAAAATCCAGAGAGCCTTCTAGACAAGCAGCTCAATGGCCGCTCTCCTGTTGCTCCCCTGAGCTGACAGGCAATTTCATGGGAAGCAGGTTGTGGACACACCGCGTAAGTTACTAAAGCTCGGTGGACCTCCCCCACGGCTGCAGCGTGAAATTTCCCGTTTGCTCCACAACCTCCAAATTCAAAGCAAAATTGCCACCAGCTGTGCTTTCAACTTTCTCCGTTGCAAGTGAAGAGCAAAGCATCTTTGAGGATAACGTAAATGGAGAAAAATTTAGGGAACCCCTTCTGCACCAAGAGTTCGTCAAGGCTGACTCAAGTCAAAGCCAACCCCAGCACTTGAAGAGAAGTCATCTGCTCTCAAAGATGGCATCCTGCCTAGCCCAATGGGTGAAGTAACGAGCCTGGGCTGGAAGTCGAAGAAGACGGGAGGTCTTATCTTTCTGCACACTCAAGATTTAAGTGGGTCCACAGGAGAAATATGACCAGAACCATTTCAGCAGTTGAAACATTCATCCATTGTTGCAGAAATGAGGTGAGTGTTATATTTTCAGTTCCCGAAACACCTTGCTCTCCTTTTCACCCTGTATCTTTGCACACACCATTCCCTCTGCCATTCCCCAACCCGTGTTCCATCTCCACTTGGCCAACTCCTGCTCATCCTTCAAAACCCAACACAAATATCTTCTCAGGTGAAATCTCCTATTACTTCCTCAACAGAATTAGGGACTCCCTCCTCTGTGATTCCAGGTATAAAATATTACATTTTATACATCTGATCACAGTATTAACATTGATCACATTAAACTGCAAGAAACAGTAAGGAGGAGAGAAAATAACAAGAGCTTTGGTGTCAGAGATAAGAGACTGTATCTCCCAACTCCTCCATTTACAAACTGTGTCCTTGAGCGAATTATCTAATCTTCCTGATCCTTCCTGCAATTCCATCTACAAAATGGGGGCAATAATGCCTACTGTAGAGTATTCTTGTGAAGATCACATGAGATTGGCAAATAAAGCCCCTAGTGCTAGGTCTGACTTATAGCCAGTGCGCCACAAATTAGTCCCCGCCCCTTTCTCCTCCCTCCAAAGGCAAAAGCACACTTTTCATCATTGTGTCCTCAACATTGAATTGAACACACTAAGGATTTAATACATGCAATCATGCAATGAATATGATAACTAAGGGCAAACAGGGGCCAGTTTTTAATCATAGAATGCCAGGCCTAGAGAGGGCCCTAAACGCATGGCATTTGACCAGATGATTATCATGGAGGAAGTTCACAGACGGAAAGCAGCAGGGCCCTTCTCTCGTGCTTGCAGACCAGGACTCTCCCGCTTTCTCCCCGCCAGCACATGCTTACTGCTTTTCGGGGTTGCAGACCAGAGCCTGAGCGGGCCTTTCTGCGGGTGCATTTTAGCCGGCCTTTCTGCCCATGGACTTGGAGACCAGTACTAGTCTTGGTGGCTGCTTTAGTAGGAATCCTGTCCAGCTCTTAGTGGTTAAGTTCAATTTCTCATCATCCACACAAATAAGGCTTCATTCAAATTGGAGATGATAGATGATTAACAGGCATGAGAAAACGCGTTGTGCTACACTCAGAAAGGATGCAAATGACAAAAACACGTTGCCTTCTGGAGAGGCAGGGAAATGGCGGCAACAGAATGCACCCGGCTTCTTGCACCTTCGTGTCTGGCTAGACGGTTTTACGGCATTTAGCAGCACTGTGCGAAGGCACCCACGGCATCCCATAACTCTCACAAAACAGTGTTTTCATGTGCTAATGGCAACGGAATCAGAAACACATGGATTTAATTTCCTCCAAGATACCCAGGGGTATAAAAATCAATGCAGGAAAGCCATTTGGCTAACTATATTGGGGGCTTTTCTGAGCCCAAAAATGGTGAGAAATTGTTGGAGATGGCTGCTGAGCCCAGAAATCCCACCAGGTTCAGCCCTCCCCGAGCACAGCCCTGGCCTAATGTGATGTGAAGCCCCGGCTGTGCTTTTGGAGAGAGGCAGGTGCTTGCTGTGTGGTACCTTCGCGGCCGCCATCTCCGCAGAGTTCCTGCTTTCTGCTGTTCGTTCATTCGCTCAGCTGCTCCCACCACAGAGCCGTCAGGGAGATCTCACTTTGGCAGCAGATCGGGATCCCTGCCTGAAAGTTGATAGAGGTTGGGCTATTTGCAGAAATAATGCTTTCCAGACGTACTCAACAGTGCCCCTCTTTCCAGATGGGGTGCCATTAGCGTTGCTTCCAGCCATTTCCTCACCTTCTGGTGTACTTGTCAGCTCTCGCATGTGCATCACAAGCCTTCCATATTCTGGGGAATCTCAGAAAACTGCTCAAACCCTCAGCTTCTCACCACTTGCCTGCACAAATGCGCGCTCGCACGCGCACGCACACACACACACACACACACATGTCTCCATTGTTCTGTATGCACATACAGTTTTCTTCCTCCACCTCTTGGGAGTCAACTTAGATTTTCCAAGAGTGCTAATCACTAAATGTGATAGTTTAGCAGCTCGGGGAATTAACAGGCTTGAATACCTGGGACACCAAAGAATTCCCTTGGCGTGGTGGTGAGTTCCACCATCCGCAGTCACCGATGACTTTGCTATTCACATTGCCCTTCGGTGGCCTCTGGTTTTCAACGACAGAAGGAGCCCTTGGTGAAGAGGCTACTCCCTGGCCCCAAATCAACCTCTTGAGAGATGAATGAAGCCACTTCGTGTTCGTGGCCCGTACATAAGACACTTAGGGTTGCAGGACCCCACAGTATTACATCCATGTGCTATTTCCTTATTGAGAAATTGCCCGGCTTGCCATATTGTGTGTGAACTCTGGATGGTTTAAACATGCCCAGGCTAGAAATCAGGTCCTTCTCCCAGGTCCTGTGTTAAGGTCCTTCCCAGTTCTCAGGACTCCTGAAGTTACTTACATGCACTCAAGTCTGCAGACTAAAGTGGTCGATGGAGCACCGGGCCGCATGGTGAAAGTCCAGTATGGCAGCCGTGCTCATCTGTCTACCCGTAAGTGTCCCTGTTGGTTTGCCATCCTGCCTCCCTTTCTAATTCCCTCCTGAAGCTGAGCTTCCCTTGTCAGGGGGAGGGGGAGGGGGAGGGGGAGGGGGAGGGGAAGGGGCTACACACACACAGAACCCCTCGCCCTCCTCACTCTCATTTCTCAGTTTGGCTGGGTTTTGTCCCTGAGTGGGATATGCTCTCCCCGAAATCTAAGATCTGTCCTGTTTCTGCCTCACATCCTGGGGTGGATGCAGGAGTGGGGCTGGCTTCTCAGAAGAGCCTGACACTGGAGACGCTCAGCACTGCCAGAGTCTGTGAAAGTCAGGCTGGGCAGCCGAGGCCGATTACTAAACACCATGAAGACGAGATAAAACAGAGAAAGCCGTTTACAAACTACAGACCAGTGGATATAATGGATACCTTCCTCTTCATCTCGGCTCTTCAACTATTACTCAGAATCAGTAGCTCCTGTGTGACCTTGGGCAAGTTACTTAACCCTTCTGTGCCTCAGACGCCCCACCTGTAAAGTCAGGCTAACACCAGTAAATACCTCATAGGTTTGTTATGTGGATCGAATGAGATAAGGCATGTAACATGCTGAGAACAAGCACGAGTGCGCTAAGCAGTCTCTAAGTGTAGGCTGGTAAACAAACCGTGAATTTTCTTTTTACCTCCAGGAAAGCTTACTTCCTATTACCGTCCATGCTTTTCGGGACTAAAAAGTCCTTGGCTCTTGACCCAGCAATTGTTACCGGAAGATGTGATATTTGTAACACTTCTGGGTCATTATGGTCACTGAGATGTTCTCATCCTTGCTGTGTGAGTTGAGTCACTGATGGTCATCTTGCTCCAGGTGGGACCCTCACTGATGAGCTATTTTTTCTTCTGGAAAGGCACTGTCCTCATCATCTCAGGGAAGATCCTCCCACATTCGAACATGATTTCTTTTTTTATTTTTAGTATTCTACTATTTGTGTTTTTATTTTATTTTTTTATTGACGTATAGTTGATTTACAACGTTGTGTTAGTTTCTGGTGTACAGCAAAGTACGCTGGTGTACAGCAAAGAATATATATATATATTCTTTTTCAGATTCTTTTCCATTATAGGTTATCACAAGATATTGAATACTATTCCCTGGGCTATACAGTAGGTCCTTGTTGTTTATCTGTTTTTTATATAGTAGTGTGTATCTGTTAATCCCAAATTCCCTATTTATTCCTCCCCACCCCCTTCCCCTTTGGTAACCATGTTTGTTTTCTATGTCTGTGAGTCTGTTTCTGTTTTGTAAATAAGTTCATTTGTGTCATATTTTAGATTCCACACGTGATATCATATGGTATTTGTCTTTCTCTATCTGACTTGCTTCACTTAGTATGATCATCTCTAGGTCCATCCATGTTGCTGCAAACATGGTATTATTTCATTTTTTTATGGCTGAGTAATATTCCACTGTATATATGTACCACATCTTCTTTATCCATTCATCTGTTGACGGACATTTAGGTTGCTTCTATGTCTTGGCTCTTGTAAATAGTCAAGCCTAATTTCTTGATCCCTACATCTTTTGATCTTGCTAGAGTGACAGAGATAAGCTCATTTTGCAATTGTTGTACCCAACTGTGCTATGTCCTTCCAATCAGGAAAGGAGAGAGCTTAGCAATCAAATAATTGCTTCATTTGATCACCTGTGTATCTTCCACCTTGATCAAGTCTTCATAGGCTTTGAATCTTTCTACCCAAAGCTGGGCAGATTTGCCATGTTTCTTAAAATCCCCAAACTTTTTTCCTTGATGGTTCAAAACAAATAAAAGCAACAACAAAAAGCTTTTTTAAAAAATAAGTTATAGAAATCTTTTTAACATTTCAAAATGCATCTTATTGCTTGCCTGATGGATACATATGGTTTAAAAGTACAAATCAACTGTTCCATATCCATTTTCTTAATGTGCACACTCTTTAATTTCTGGAAGTCCCAAAGAGCAAAATATCACCCTCCCCAATTCTTTCTGCTACTGCTGTTGATAAAAGAAAAGGAAGTATATTAGTTACCACCCATCAACCCAGGCTTCTAATTACATTGTGAGACTTGCTCATTACAGCAGGTATGGGGTGCAGAGCAAGAAAGGAGGTGTTTCCATTTAGCCCGTGATGGGAGTAACAAGTGTGCTCAGCCTGACACACCAGCTCCACGTGGGGAACACCTTAAACAATCCCATCAACACCGATTTACTTCAACCAGGTGATATTTTAATGAGCCAACCCCAGTGCTCCCTGGATGACATGATGCCTCATGTCACACCATGAGAGGGGCACACCACCTTTAAAAGAAAAAAGATCACTAAAAAAGCCAGAGCGTTGACACTTGCAGATGAGTTGAATTCCCTTTGTCCTGTGGACATGCTCAATGCTCGGAGAGATCCAGGCGTGAGGAGCTGATTTCTGCTGTCGTCAGACCTGACCCGCACTCCCCTAGGAGCCCGCGGCCTGTCTGTTGCAATGACAGGAGAGAGAGCCGGGCTGTGGCTTGGGGTCCTCAGCTGTGCGGCACCGCAGGCCACATCCAGCCCTGACGAGGGCAGCTGGATCGCATGAATTTTTAAAGTAAAACAACGGATTTGGGGGGGGAGGGGCAGGGGGCATCTTACTCACCACCACCCCCCCCCTTGTGAAATCCCCACAGAAGAAAAGCACGGACCCAGCATGTTGATCTTGGCAGAGGTACACACAGTCCCTCTGTTCGGAAGATGAGCTGACACGTGCAGATTTGCAGAGAAGCCATTCCAAAAGGTTAATTAAATATTACCATTGTTTTCTGAGCTATTAATGCATGTTCTTTTATTTCTTCATGTGAAAGGCTTCTCCCTACTCAAAATCAGAGTTTGGATTTGCTTCCCAAACCCTTCCCCTTTTGAAGCCTGGAAAGAGGATGACCGAGGGACCCAGAGAGAGAGAGAGAGAGAGAGACAGAGAGAGATGCAGAATGCAGTTTGGAGCTGAGCAAGGAGGGACTGTTGTCTGAAATGAAGTCCCTGAAACACACTCTCAGCTGCAGCTGCGGATTGGAATCATGTGGTTCAAGGGAAGGTTCTAGAAAGGGGCCAGGAAGGAACCTCTGCTCTTTCCACCTGTATTTATTGGCTGATGTAACTGGCCACTGGAGCTGAGGAATGTTGCCAGCCTACGGCCTTCGGTGATTCCGGGGAGGCTCAGCCTGGGGCGAGTGAGGCCTGAGGCGGGAACACGGCCCACCCTGCACTGCCTGTCTGTCCCCTACCTCCTCCAAGCCACACTGCTTTCTCCCTGCCGAGGGCGGGGGCGTCCTGAGGTCGGCAGGACAAGGCCCTCGATGCAAATGGGAGAGGGATTCCAAGATGGACAGCGAGGGAAAATAAGACAGAGGTCAGGGAGAGGCCGAGGTTCCTCCGCGGCAGGAAGTGCCACCCTCTGGGACCGCAGTTGGCGAGAGCGCTGAGCCGCGAGGAGCTCAGCAGTCTGCAGGCGATCTCTCCAGACAGCCCGTCTTACAGAGCAAGCGGGACATGTTTGGTTTGCAAAGTCAAGATGCCTCCCTGGATGTGGGGATGCGGCAGTGAACCTACAGCGTAACGAATGAAAAACAAGGGACAGAGTGAAGACAGGTGGTGACTTGCCAGATTGGGAGGTGTGCTGGCGCGGATGGGAAGAGGCAGGACGGGCGGTGCCAAGTCGGGTCACGCAGTCCCACCCAGGACACCGACCCCGAATCTCTGCCCTGCCCACCTGCCCCTGTACCTGCCCTGCATCTGCAGAGGGCTGGCACCTCACGGTGCTTCCACGTGCAGACTTTGCAGCCCGAAGACCTGGGGTCAAAGCCCACTGCCGGCACTCTGGCTGGGCTTCCTTAATGTTTCTCATTTCCTAATGGCTTCGCTTTTAAACACAAATGGCTATGCTGTGGGGTTGTTAAAATGAAAACATGAAAAGAAGAAGTACGCGAAGTGCCCAGTATATAGTAAGTGCTCTTGCAAAGGAAGGGAAAAGAGGGAGAGTTAGCACGAGCAAGCCTCGGGGAGTGGAGGAGAGCGTGGGGGAGGGGGCCTGGATACCTGGCCCTGTGGGAGCATCTGTTAACAGGCCATCCTGGAGCATCCTGGGTCCAGCTTCCCTGGATGAGTTCATGCCTGTCTCTGATGGTCCTGGCAGGATTCTCTTGCTGGTGGGGACACCTTGGCACACTAGCTACCCACATCTAGGGCTGAGCCCCTGCATCCACTTAAGGCTTGGTGGTGACCTGGCTGGGATGGAAAGCACCAAAGCTAAGTGCGTGTTTGCACAGGCCACAGCTGGAGAAGTAGAAAGGGCAAGCACACACGCGTCCTTGTGCGCAGGTCGTAAGTGCTGAGATGCGGCCTCCAGAGAGAAGTGCTGGGTCTCCTGTAAGGTTGGTGTCCCGGGGACAGGGATGGCAGGAGAATGATGTCCCAGATTCAGAGACCTTGGGCTGAATTCATTCCAACCAGGTGTGTACTGGCACCGTAAGGAAATGTCAGGGGGCGTTAAAGAAGCCTCCCCCCCACCACACACACACACACAGGCCCTGCTCTTCATACATCACATCATGGGGACCAGAGACCGAGAGGGTTAACAGTGACAGCGAATGACAGAGCACAGTGCTAGTGAGTAGGGGTGCCGTCAGGCAGTCAGAGTCACGGGAGGGAGCTGGCAGAAAGGCCAACCGCACAGACAGACAGCCAGTCGAGGTAGGGCGGGTGTGGCAGACACCCACTGGGTTGTCTAGGGACCACCCCACCCCACCACTGGCAAGTGGGCAGCGGCGAGGACATGCCCACTGGACACTGGTAACCGACGTGAGGGTGGACAGAGCCCCAGCTCCCTGGCTCTGGGCTGACTGTTCCAGAAGCAGACTCCTGACTAGAGTTGCCAAACTCGGCAAATAAAGATACAGGATGTCCTGTTAAACTTGAATCTTAGATAATCAATTAATAACTTTTTAGTATAAGTGTAGCCCATGCAACTTTGGGGAGATACTTATAACTAAAAAATAATGAGTTGTTTCTCTGAAATTCTCATCTGCTTGGACATCCTCTACTTTATCTGGCATCCCTCCTCCTGACCCAAACTGGGCCCTCAAGAGAGTGCTTTCTGCAGGATGCAATTAAAAGAGAACGGAGTCTACCTCTTTCCAGGGGCTAAAGGTTCAAAATGTTGTCTGACACCTGAAGAAGGCCAACCAACCAAGGGAGAGAATGAGACGGGGACAGAAGTCAGAAGTCAGCAAGAGGCAGAGACAAAGGGAACAAGATGCTGATGGCGTCTGAGGCCAAGTTCACGTCTCTTGCCTGCCCTTCCTACAGGTGGTTATTCTGCTTTCTACTTGCCGATCCCTACTCCCTGCCCTCCCTGCCCTAGCCCCCAGCTCCTGTGGACAGAGGAGAAAGCAGAGGCATTGTAATTCATCAGCTCAATGGTAATAAATACAAGCAAATGGACCTTTAGCACAAGAAGGCCAGAGTTACTATGTTATATGGTACATGGTCAAAGCCACATTACAAGAAGAAATACCATTTCTTACATAGACCAGACTGGGTGTTTTTCAAAAGGAAATTAATCGTCAGGATGGTGAATTGTGTTTGATTTCCAAATTTAAGGAGAATACAGCCAGTGCTGAAACATACACCTTCTCCCCAGTCAGTCCACAGAGCCAGAAGTCCCCCTGCGAGCAAAGCAGGAAAGCTTACTGATAGCTCACAGACACCTAAGTACCTAAAATTTGAATGACAAATTATTTACCACAAATAATAGGCCCTGGGTTCATATCCTACAAACCAATAAGAAAAAAACTGTCAGCACCTCCCCCCAAAAATGGGCAAGGGGGGCTTCCCTGGTGGCACAGTGGTTGAGAATCTGCCTGCCAATGCAGGGGACACGGGTTCGAGCCCTGGTCTGGGAAGATCCCACATGCCGCGGAGCAACTAGGCCCGTGAGCCACAACTACTGAGCCTGCGCGTCTGGAGCCTGTGCTCCGCAACAAGAGAGGCCGCGATAGTGAGAGGCCCGCGCACCGCGATGAAGAGTGGCCCCCGCTTGCCGCAACTAGAGAAAGCCCTCACACAGAAACGAAGACCCAACACAGCCATAAATAAATAAATAAATAAATAGATAGATAAATAAATAAAAAATTTTTTTAAAATGGGCAAGGGGATATTTGCAAAAGAAATATAAATTTCTAATAAACATATGAAAAAAATGTTTAATCTCATTAATAAGCAAACAAATATAGACACAAACATTGAAATGGCCTTTTTAGACTGTTAAATTGGCAAATTAAGAAAAGCAGTTCTGGACTCACAGACTTAGAGGACGAATTTACAGTTACCGGGGGGAAGGATGGGGGGCAGGGATAGTTAGGGAGTTTGGGATTGGCATGTACGCACGGCTATATTTAAAATAGATACCCAACAAGGACCTGCTGTACAGCACAGGGAACACTGCTCAATGCTCTGCTCAATACTCAATAACCTAAATGAGGAAAGAATTTGAAAAAGAGTAGATACATGTACATGTATAATGGAATCACTTTGCTGTACACCTGAAACTAACACAACATTGTTAATCAACTCTATTTCAATGTAAAATAAAAAGTTAAAAAAAACAGGTAGTTCTACTGAATGCAGCCCAGGGTACAATGGTGTGAGCGTTCTTTTGCACGAATCTTGTGTCCCTAATATACAAAGAACTTCTGCAAAATAATAAATGACAAAGAACCCAGGAGAAAGATGGGCAAAGGGATTGAACAGGCGATTCACAGAAGAGTTACAAGTGGTCAAGATAGATGAGAGAGATTTCACTCTAGATGGTGATTTTGATTTAGGATAGCACTCGTCCTCACAGTCAGAGAAGGTCAGGATAAAACACGACACCAGGGCTTCCCTGGTGGCGCAGTGGTTGGGAATCTGCCTGCCAATGCAGGGGACAAGGGTTCGAGCCCTGGTCTGGGAAGATCCCACATGCCGCGGAGCGACTGGGCCCGTGAGCCACAACTACTGAGCCTGCGCGTCTGGAGCCTGTGCTCCGTGACAAGAGAGGCCGCGATGGTGAGAGGCCCGCGCACCGCGATGAAGAGTGGCCCCCACTTGCTGCAACTAGAGAAAGCCCTCGCACAGAAACGAAGACTCAACACAGCCATAAATAAATAAATAAATAAATTTTAAAATGGTCCACATCAAAAAAATCTTAAAAAAAAAAAAAAGAAAACACGACACCAGCTCTTGGCCTATGATGTCGTAAGTACTGATAACTTCTATTCCTGGGAAGGACATTGGGAAATAGCCAGTCTCACACACTATTGGTAGGCGTCAACATTCCTGCAGCATTTTTAAGGGATAATTCCACAGTATCTATATAAAGCGCCCCAAAATCTCGGACAGCTCTATGTTTCTTCCTTGAAGATATTGCTTACTCTCCTCCTTGTAAAAGGAAATTCCCAATGCTTAGTGTCTCAGGAAATAATAATTATTCCATGGGCGTCCCCCCCCCGAAACACATTTTTTAAATTTTCAAACAATGGAGTTATTTTCCCTGGGTTCTGATCCATTTTCTCTCTATGCCGGGCATTCTTTGATGAATCATGTCTCATTCTTTAACATTCCATTAAGAATGCGGTGACCTATGTGGGCACAGCATTCTTCTTAAAAAACAAAGCATAAATGCCGAGCAATGTAACAAAGTAATTACGTTTTCAGCAAAGACGGGGAAACAGTGATTGTGTGGAGTGGGTGAGGACCTCCTACACGCTGCGGCTCTAAGCAGCTCGGCTAAGTCCTCCTTTTCCTTCTTTGGAATTTTTCCCGCTGCCCCTTCAGCTAAGCATCTTCCCTCCTTCAAGATTTCCTTCGTTCAGGGCAGGAGTCCCCGAGCCTGGAATCCCGCCCTGTCCCGTCTCGTCAGGCTGTCTCCCGAAATCATTCTACCAGCTCCTGAGACCTCGCTTCCGCCACAAGCCCCCCCAGCTGAGAGCAGAGTGACTCTCCTCCGGCCGCGCACCTGTTTGGAGCCACTGCGGCTCCCTCTCTCCCCCTGCCATTGTCTGGACTGAACAGCAGCGGGCTCTGCGGCGTCCTGTCCGCGAAATGGCCGCAGCACCCTCTACGTCCTCTCCTGTGCCTGTCTGCATCCAGAGAAGCCGGAGCCCGAGTGTATCAACGTGCTTTGCTTAGATCAGCAACTCGGGAAGCTGCGGAGTGACGTTTGTATTCTCCGAGGTCACCTTGCAGGGCATCACCAAGGACCAGAGTCCTGTGGCTCAGCACACTAGGCTCGCATTTATGGTCACGCTGAGGCTTCTTGAACCTCTCTGTGCCTGTCTCAGTGTCCCTGGGATACAGTAATGCTGACTTAAACTGGCAAGATCCTAAAATCAAACGAATGATAGTGACCTTCGTGAGACGGAGGTCTGCCTTTCCTTTAAATGGTTAAAACACCACTAACAAGTGGATCTAAATATTCGGCTCTACCCTCCTGCAATTATATTTTCCTCTTCTGTGATTCAGCGTTGCTGTAATTGAACTGAATTCCACAAGACCAGAAATCTGGTATCTAGGACTATAAAACACCTTCAGTAGGTAAAATATTTAGGAAGTTTTCTTTTAAGTCCTTTTTTCAGATTTTGTCTCTATCCACCGTTAAAATGAATTTCACACCCATTTTCCCCCTTTTACCTTTGGGAAAGATGCTTGCTCTTACAGCCTCCTCTTAATGTCAAAACAAAAGATCTCTTATACTTCTTAGAATCTTGAGATCCTTTTCTGGTAAAGAGGAAAACAAATGAGCTCTAATTAAGGCAATCGGGGAAGTATTGGATCACTGCAGACCAGAACTAACCCTCTTTAACTTCCACGAACTGGTAGCTCAAATATTAATAGACAGCATGAAACAAGAAAATGCCAGGAATCACACAATTTTTCACTCGTTTACCCTTAATCTTTTCCTAAAGTGTTGTGTGCATTTTTGTAAGCCACAATTTGAATGATGTACAGTTTAAGGTGAGATACAAAGAGATAAGTTTACAAGATCATATAAAATTATATTCTGGAGTCAACAGTGCTACTGTAGAGCAGAGGATTTTTCTTTCTTTCCCGTCCTCTGTCAGGAAACAAGAGAAACAGAACAAGATCAGGGTCTAAATCTCTGGTTCGTGTGAGTAATGTTTTCTTATTTCACGTAGGCACTGACAAAAAGACCCCAAGGAGGACAAACAATAATAGATAATAAATTATAGATGCTAGAAAATTGAAGGACATTATGCTTCAGCATTTCTGCCTTCTAATCAACCAGGAGGGATGAGAGGTCCTTCTTCATCTGTCTGCTCACAGACCGTTTGTTCTTTCACACCCACCGTGTCTTGGGTCACCTGCACAGGACCTCAGCAGGCAGACTGTAAAAGCAGGTGAGCAGCCGCTGACTGCTGAACCCTGCCTCCCTCCCCCTCCGGCCATCTGATTTGGTCCAAGGGCATCCTTGAGAGCGGAGAGAGATGAGGAATGATGCTTCTCTCGGTGGCAAGGAGGGGCCGAGAAGACTCACAGGTCCCAGCCTCTACAGAACCTTTGTCAGCATCGAGGTCTCCATCCGTGCCTCCCTCCCACACCAAGCAGACAATCCCTTCCCCAAATCCAGAAGATCAGCAATAATTGATTTGGCTTCTGGCCCGTCCCCTTCTGGGGCAAAAGCAACAGTACAGTTCACTAGCTCTTTCTGATGTCTCCCTGCCCTCCTTTAAAGAGAACCCTCGTGTCTGATTAAGATCGGTCATGCGCCGGTCCTGGAGGGAAGAGGTGCTATTTATTTCTGTCAAGTTCTGCTTGGAAGGTTTGAGGCTTCCTCCTACCAGACATTTTACTAGTAAACAGAAAAGTTACCCATATTGTCATGCTTGCCCTGACCTGCAAGCTAGTGAACAATAAATCTTAATTACAGTTAAATGCCAAAATCTGCAAAGAATGAGGCAGCACTAGTCAACTGTGAATTGGCCGACTCCTCGCCTCGGCTGGGGTGCAGCTGCAGGAATACATAAATTAGTTTGTGATTTGTTTGTGCCGGAACAATCAGTTGAGGCTGGTTCTTAAAAGCATTTCCAGTATCAGTGGACACTCGGGCATTCATCCTATCGCCATGTCAAATACAGGTGGCATCTGGGAAGTTTTATCTTAAAGGATCTTCAGCATTATGCTTGGGTTCATAAGAAAGCGCTGTTTCTAAATATCTCGGCAGTTTTCCAAAATAGTGCTCAGTCTCCTGACATCTGCTCCATCCATACTTGCTACCTTTGGATTTGTTTGGGGAGCCGCTGAATAACCTTTTTGTTAGCAATCTCTTTTTTGCACCGTGCAGGGCCACTGGAGCGCAGGCAGACATCCATGCAGGGGCCTTTTTTTTTTCCTGCTGCTGCAAAGCTCATGAGCTCCTTGCTATTCAAGCGTTTGCTTGTCATCATGTTAAATAAAGCCACCCTGTTGTCCCCTTGCCTGGGTCCTCTTGACACATTGGCACCTATATGCAAGAATTAGAAAGATGATTGCCCACATAACTCTGTTCAATGGCTTCAGGCTGTTCTATCAATTTTGAGACTGACAGGAGGTCGGAGATGCAACGGAAGAAAGAACGGAGTTTGGGCTGCTCCGTGCTTGGTCCCATGAATCAATCTGCAATCTACTCATATTATTCTAGACGCAGATCCTGTTCTCATTGGGAGTCAATCATCTTCTAGATGCCCCTACCGGCAGGTTCCTAATAATAAGGTGGGCCCCGGTTCCCCCGAGCCTCTGAAATCAGCAGAGGGTAATGGCAGGCCCGGGGTGCGATGCTATTGCACTAAAGAGGAGGTGGATACGTAAGTGGGTAAGAGCGAAGTAGAAAAACCCCTTCCCGACAGAGGTGGTGGGAAGAGAGTTGCAAAATAGGCAGCTTTCTGCTGTATTTTTAAGAAAAGTGTAAGAGGGAGCATTATACCGTACTTAGATGGCGACGTCAATTTCACTTGGGATTCCCCGCGCGGAGAGGCCCCCCCCCGCCCTTCCTGCCCTAGGCCGCCTGCTCCCCCAGCATCCCGGCGGCCCCGCCGCCTCTCCGGGCTCTTCCCGGCTCTCGCAGGGCCCCATCCTGTCACCAGCGGTCCTGCTTCCTGTTTGTGTTGCCGCTTTGTTGCTTCCTGGCGGTCATCCGGAGCCGCCCTTCTGCTGCGCCTCCGCCCTGGGACTGGCTCTCTTCCCAGCTCTCTCTTGTGCTGGCAAATCTGTCTCCCTCCGTCTCGGTCTAAACCCCACGTTTTTAAAGGACCCGTCCTGGTGCTGGAGTCCTTGCCGCCAAGCCCCGCGGGGTGAGGGTCGGCCTCTTCCACGTGCTCTGATTCTCTGCAGACCTTTATCCGAAGAGCTGGTTCAAAGCATTTTTGCATTTGCTACCTCACCTGCCCTTTTGCATTCTTTTGAGGAGGGGCCGGGGGTTGTTTCCCGCTTGTATTGATTGAGAAAGAAGCCCAGAGAGACTGAGAGTTGACGTGGTCCTGAGGAAGAGGCGGGTGATTAGCAATCTGCTCACCCAGGCTGCAGGCTGCTGGCCTGACAGCATCCACCCCCGTCCAGTTTGTACTGCAGGCCAAGCCTTTCCAGGCCTCCTTGCATTTTAATCTCCCGTAGGCGTCATCAGCTTTATTTTAAACCTTGGAAACAAGGTTCACAGAAGTTATCATCTTGCCCAGGGTCATACAGCTGGCAGCACACTGCCTGACTCAAATCTTCCCTCTGCAGGTCCCACTGCGCTTCCCCCAATGACACCCGTGTCTCCTCCAGGGCTCTGCCCAAATGCCACCCCACAGATGAATCTTCTTTAGATTGCTCAGTCCCAAATAGAACTTTCTGTCCCCTCACCCATCTTTATTTATCTTTGGAGCATTTATCACTACCCAATAAGTATTATATACCAATGCCCAATAATTATTATATATATAAAATAAGTATTTTATTTTTTTATTATTAAAAGAAAATTTTTTTTTCTTGTCTAGCTGTTGCTAGCATGTGTCAGGAAGTTTGACTGTTTTGATCACTGCTGTATCCTCCCGGTCATTGGCAGGCATTTAATAAATATCTGTGGAAGGAAGGAAGGAAGGAAGGAAGGAAGGAAGGAAGGAAGGAAGGAAGGAAGGAAGGAAGGAAGGAAGGGAGGGAGGGAGGGAGGGAGGGAGGGAGGGAGGGAGGGAGGGAGGAAGGGGGGAGGGAGGAAGGGGGGAGGGAGGAAGGGGGTGCAATGCTTTCTAGCTCGAAGCTAAATCAGTCATAATGTTTGGCCAGGTTGCCAGAAATGTCAGGCAACAATCCCATGTACGTATGGAGAACTCGGGCATGAGGTGGACATGTTCAGGATTCTACCATAAACCACTGGTCGATCTAGGACTAAACCATGAAATTCTGGACTAACAGACTAAGCTATCATCAGTTATCCTAGCAGTGGCTTCCTGCACCCTGGGAATCCTGTCCGGGAGCTGCTTTATTACGCTTCTCCAAGTTTTCCTCCTGCATACTGCAAAACTCTTGCCTAGACGTTGCTAATCCAACCACCAACACTTCATGGCTCCTGCAATGCAGAAGGTGGCAGGCCTGTTGAGCTGACCCCTATGCCTTCCAGACAGTACATATAGAACTTACTGCCTTCCTGCTGGCCACTCCCCAGATCCATACATTTTTTTTAAGTCAAAGACTGTAATTCCGGTGTTTGCCTGGATCATGGAAGTAAGCCCTTCCAGTGTTTAAAATCCCTCACGCGCAGAGGATCCAAGAGGAAGTGTTTGGACCAGGACCCCCTAGAGTCCTGGTTCACTAGAAGCCCCACTAGAAGTCCCACACTTGAAACAGAGTCCCTTCAGAAACCCCCTCTCTTTTTTGTCCTTTAAGTGTTTTCCTCTGAGCTGCAGAGAACCCGCCAGGGACGGAAGAGAGCATATTTGCAAGTCCCTTCCTGGCCTCTGCCTCTGGGCCCAGGAAAGAGACATCTACCAAAGTCAGATGTGGGGTGGCAGATCTGATGTGCTAGACCAGACCAAGGTCAAAACCCAACTGTTCTCCCTGCTTTTTTCTTTTCTTTTTTCCACGTATGGTCCTTTTCGCAAGTCAACTTAACAGAGATGGACCCAAAAAGAAAACTGACTCTAAATGGAAAGCTTTCACTCTTCCCTAATCCTGATGGCCCACAAGGAGGCAACTTGAGAAAGCTTTAGTGCAGCTGATGGAGTGTAGGGGGCTAGAAAGTGTGTGAGGCCGTTTCTACTTCAATTTCAAGGAGATGAGCATCTCGGATTAGACTAGAATACAGGTCAAAGTGGATTCATTGGAGGCACCGATGTGCTTTGAAGGATAAAAAGGAAGGAGAAATAACCGTTGACAGAATCACAGTTCAGAAAATCTGGAAAGATTTCATGGAAGAAGTGACTTCTGAAATAAATCTGGAAGGAGCAACAGGATTTTAATAGGCAAAGACGGTGTGAAGGGAAAATGCCCTGGATGAAGGGGGTGACAAAGGCCCTGCAGTGGAGAACAGGAAACGTGAAGGGTGGGGACAGAGGCTGGATGAGTTTGGCTGGAGTATGAGGTCCATGCCCAGGAACTGCAGAAGATAAGGCTGCAAAGGAATTAGGGGGTCGAATACCAGTCAAAAGAGTTTGCACTTGATATAAAAGACAGAGGGGAGTGAGTGGTCCAGCCCTACAATGGGATGGTACTCTGCAATGAGAATGAGATTTTTTAAATTTGATTCAAATTTAACTAGTGTAAAGTCAACTCTAAAACCTGATGTTCGATTCAGTTACTGGCAATGTTTAAGGTATGTTTGGACAACTTGGTTTGTGAATCTTCTCTTACAAATGTAATCTTACGAAAGCTAAACGCAGATGAAGTATAGCTGATAAAATTTAACTTTAAAATTGAGATGGGCTGTAACTATGCAACACACACGGGATTTGAAGCTCAGTACAAAAATAGGATATAAAATATCTTATTCTTCATTCTGATGTGGATCACACTTTGTAACGATAACATCTTGAATTTCTTGGGTTACGTTAAAATGTTATGAAAATGAAGACAAAAAAAGGCAAAGAGGAGCCATTGGAGGTCTTTGAGCTGGGCTGCTACCTGATTAAAGATGCATTAAAATAATAATAATTAATAATAAGAATAACTTTGAGCAAGTGTGTGAGGCAGGTTGCAAGGAGAGTCTAGAGACAAGAAAATCCACTGAGAGGTTCTTTAACAGCTACAGCAGAAAAATCCTGAGTCAGAGGCTCAGAGATACACACTTCACTCTCCAAACATGGCTCAGGAGTAGACCCCCTGTTCTCAGGGATGTTCCCACTGGGCTAACACTAAGCCTTACTCACTCCCCCAGTACTTCACAGTCAGGAAAGTTCTGGGCTCTATTGGGAGGGGTCAGTTACTGTGAAGGGTCACCCCGAAGGGTCCTGGACCAACCCTGACCCCTGGTTTGACTTGGAGGCAACCTGAGAAACTTTGTTATTGCATCTCGGGCTGGAATTTACCATTGGAAATGCAGCCTTTATCACTGGCACAAGGAGAACTGTTTTGCATTTGATGACATTTTCGAAATGGTGTGAAAAAACCTTGACATTTTTATTAGAAAATCTATAAAGCCCAAACAAATGGTTTCATGCTGCTTTGCCTCATTCTTCATAGGTTCATTGGCAATCCATCATCCCTCCCACTCCCCTTGAACCCAGCAGCGGCAACGTCTTGCCTGGGAACAAAAGGGCCTCTCAGAGCAGCCGTTTCAACCTCGGTTGTCCTCTGCCTCTCAACTTTTACCCCTTAAATCAGCTACAATCATCCCATTTTCACGGCCCCCTTCCTGGAAGCCTAAACAGTGCTGTCACCTCCTTCCAGAGCCTCTTCCTTTACCTCCCATGACACTGAATTACAGAAGCTTGACCCACCTTCTCTTGAGTCGGACATGGGACTCTCCTTCCCTGGACTCTCTTACACGTGATTCATCTTCCAGTTTGGACCAGATAATTGGATTCAGAGCAAATCAGTGAAGGCTTTCTCTCCTGAAAAAAAATGATACGTCCCTTTCTTAGGTTGCCATTTTGGATAAAGATCTCATCTTCCCTAAATTTCAACTAAGGTAGCCTGCATCATTCTGCCTCACTGTCAACTGTACCTCACCCGAGATGACTTCATCTGTCTGCCCGTCAGTATGCGACCTCCTGCCTCTGCCTTTAGGATTCCTAAGACGAAGTGTCGTTTGACTTTCTCTCACCATCTCCACCGTGGGGTTTCTCCCCTGCTCGCCCTTCTCCTGGCCCTGTCTCCCACTCACTGGGCTGACACTGGGCTTAAGAAACACGGGTATCACTGCTCATCCATTGGACCCTATCACTCTTTCTGCATCTTCAAGTGAGTCTGGTGTCTCTGCCAGCACCATCACCATCTGGTTCTTTCTTAATTCTCCACCTGGCTCCCTCCTGCTTACTTTGATTAATCAGCTTCTATGTTCTATTCTGTACTCCCCTATTTCTTTCTTTCTTTAACCAAATTTGTTGAACCAACCAATGGTTGGCCAAGGAGGGTGTTAGCATGAGCTTTGTCTTACAAGGTCTTCATGTTTTCATTTAATTCTCACACCATCCTTATGAAGGAGAGAGGACGGAGGTTATCGGCTCTATTTTCAAGAGGGTAAAATGGAGGCTCAGAGAGGGTAAATCCCTTTCCTAAGGCTCCCAGCTCATAAAGGGCAGAGGTGAGACCCAGGTCTTCCGCCCCCAAATCACAATGCCTCTCTGCAAAACCCCACGTTTTCACTTCCTCATTGCCGCTCTTCTGCACTCTCATTTCTTATTTCTGGCCTCTCCCACCACTCATCCGTTCTCTGCTTGGCTCGGCTTCACCCATGTGGCTTCCTCTCCTCTTCATCCTCTGCCCCAGGTTCCTCGTGCACAGCAACTGCCGGCCAGCAGCCTCACACCCTGAGCTGAAATGGACAGATCAGCCAGAGGTCCTGGGTCATCCCAGAGCCCACACCCTGTTTGGCTGCAAGCTCTTTAGAGTAGGATTTTGCTCTGAAATGCTGCCACTGGCTGTCCCCCACCTGCTCTCCACCCTCCCGCTGTCCTGTCACCTCCATCTCACAAACACCCATCATACCCCAGGATACTGGCTGCTGGCTGGCAGGATTGTCCCATGTGTTCCCAAATCACCTTAGGCTGTAGCACCTTGGGGGCTCATCTGTGTTTTTTCATCCTTATTGTGATTTGTAGGACTCTCTGGGAGCAAATAGATACCAGGGTGAGGGCTGACAGGAAAGGAAGACCCAGCTGGCAGATTCTCTGGCCACACAAGGGACTGACTACCTGTGCCAACTTAACTGCCTGACAGTCAACAAACCTGTACTACAGGTAAAGGGAAAGTCTGTCCAAAAAAAAAAAGGTCTGCTTTGTTGTGGGTTTTTTCTTTTCAAACCAAGACTTTTGGGGTCATGTTTACTGACTCCCCTCCAAGACCAGGATCAGACCCAAACAGAAATGCAGGGACAGTAAACAGAATTCCTGTGACACCTCAAGTCTGGCAGGAATTCTTTTTGTCCCTTAATCCATCTCCTGTGCCACCAAGTGTGACAGCAGCCAAACCAGGCAGGCCTGAAAAGCCACAGAGGAGAAGTGGTGCCCCCTCCCCGTCCTTCACCCCAGGGGCCAGCGCCACGAGGACAAGCTCTCACATCACGTGGCACTTTGGTTGGGTATCCTGGTATTGTACTGCAGCTACGGAATCAAGGTCAAACAAGTTCACTGAACAAGGCTGAGGGTCTTCCAGCTTGAAGATGATACCAGGATGGGTGGGAAGCAGGTAGGGAGTGGGTGGGGACCAGCCAGCCAGCCCTCCCGGCGTGACATGGCACCTCTCTGCCTGTCCTCTCAAATCCTTGCCAGCTAAGGCCTCAGCACGGCCAGCAAAAGACTGGGACCAGCCCCCTTCCTCCTCATGTCTTTTGTCCTCCCTGACAGAGCACTCAACTAGGAGTCCACTATATCAGCGGTCCCCAACCTTTTTGGCACCAGGGACCGGTTTTGTGGAAGACAGTGTTTCAACAGCCAGCGGGGTTGGGCGGGGGATGGTGCAGGCGATGGGGAGCGATGGGGAGAGGCAGGTGAAGCTCCGCTCGCCAGCCCGCCGCTCCCCTCCTGCTGTGCGGCCGGTTCCTAACAGCCGCGGACTAGTACTGGCCCGGGGGTTGGGGACGCCTGCGCTATGGATTCTTTCTTGCTGGAAACGATGCAAAAGCACAAATGCTCATCGCCCCAGCTTGTTTTTTGGTTTGGGTTTGGGTTTGGGTTTTTGGCCAAGCTGCGCGGCTTGTGGGATCTTAGTTCCCTGATCGGGGACCAAACCCGAGCCCTTGGCAGTGAAAGCGCCGAGTCCTAACCACTGGACCACCAGGGAATTCCCTATCAGCTTGTTTTTAAAAGAAGATCATGGGGTTGAGAATCTGCCTGCCAATGCAGGGGACACAGGTTCGAGCCCTGGTCTGGGAAGATCCCACATGCCGCGGAGCAACTGGGCCCGTGAGCCACAACTACTGAGCCTGCGCGTCTGGAGCCTGTGCCCCGCAACAAGAGAGGCCGCGCTAGTGAGAGGCCCGCGCACCGCGATGAAGAGTGGCCCCGGCTCGCCGCAACTGGAGAAAGCCCTCGCGCAGAAACGAAGACCCAACACAGCCGTAAATAAAAATAAATAAATAAATAATTTTTAAAAAAAAAGATCATGCCTTCCTTCCAACCCCTTCCCAACCCTCCCGCCATCCCACACATACACACACCACACACACACACACACACTCACACTCACACCCAGAAACACCTGAGGGTTGGTAAGAATCCTGAGAGCGCTGTGAGCTCCTTTCCATGAACTCTGCATAAATATTAGAACATCTTTTGACCATGACCACCTGGCTATTTAAAGTGATCCTACACTATTTAAAAGAAAAAAATCTTAGGCTCTTTTCAGCTAAAGAAGAGAGAGCTTGGTAGCAGCTTGAGTAAGGTGACAGCCTCCCCTTTCCTTGGTGGCACAGTCTACACAGAAGGAAGAGAGCGGCTGGGCCAGGCAAGGCACGATAGGAACCTGGTCCCTTCCCAGCTCGGTAGCCAGGGGCGTGTTCCCAATGGCAATGTGGGAAAGTTGACAACGGATGGAGACTAGAAAAACTTGGGATCTGCCACCCTCCTCCCCATTTGATTTTATTCTAACCAGCACAGATTTAATACACGTACACTGTATATGTATACATATATATTTAAATATATAAGTATATCAAATTTATACATATTAGCATACATTTATATGCTACACAGATTGTTTGCTTGTTGTGAGCCCATGCTCCAGACACTGAGAGTGTACTACTGGACTGTCAGTCTGTATTTTAGGCAAGGACGTCCCACGATTGTTTCTAGATGCTAACTGCAGTGGCCCCCAGGATTCCCAGCATGTCTGTCCACTCCCTGAAAGCTCTTTGAGGGCTTCTCGTCATTAGAGTTCCCTGAGTTTTCACTCTTTCCTGGCAAGCCATCTGACCTCTCTGCACTGCAGCTCTGGTCACCCTCCACCAAATCCATCCATCAAGAGTATTCAAAATTGCAACCAGAAATTTTTTTTCCCGAAAATCTAGAATTAAAATTTTCTTTCCTTCGAACCTCCATTCAGGTTTCATGCTTCATTTTTTTTTCCCCTCAAATTCATTATTTATGCTCTTGGAATAGACAGGGCTGTGCACAAGAGAGAAAATGTCTACCTTTATTTCATCATTTAGCCCCGTTAGCTGAGGCCGCTCCCCTCCGTGATGTGCCTCTTGAACACTTATAATTGCCATTAAACAGAAGAGCAGAGGCGGGCAGAACGAAGGGGTCTTCGAGAGTCAAATGTTGCAGACAAACAGCCCACGGGCTTGAAAGCCTCTGCCTGCTTCTCCTCAGAAGAAGGGGGGGGTGCCAACCGGCAGGCCTTGCCCACAGCCATGAACCATAGCCGGGGGGACATTTTGAGTGACAGAGAACCACCAGAGCACCACTCAGAGGAATCCATAACTGGCGATGGCATTTGTAGGATGCAGGAACGTGGGACCAGGAAGAAAGAAACGCGAGAGGAAAGGCCCAGAGCCAGAGCTGCTGCTGCTGTGACCTGGGACAGAGGCGGGGACGGAGATAGAATTTTCAAAAGACCTTTTCACTTTTCTCATCTTCAGAACCAAGTAGCTCTCTCTCCTTCTTTCTTCATATTTTTGGTGGTTGTTACCGGTGCTTTTGTGTTAATTGAAGAAACACCGAAAGGCTATTTTGTGAAGATATTGCAAGCAACCCCATGGGCTCAGGACAGATTTTCCTTCGTTCTTAAGATGACAATTGTGAACCTGTGCTCCAGTGACACAGGGCATGTGACCAGTAAGACAACAGTTGGGCGATGTCCTGAAACCCCTAACAGGATGTGGCCAGAGGAGACTCACCAAGTCCATTTTTGATTCAGCAGCGTCGCAGCCAAAAAAGTTCTCAGCTCTGCCCTCATTTGCGCCTCGCCAGTGGTGGTACAGCAGGCATGGGATGTGAGGAAGCTGGGCGTGAAACAGAAGGAAACAAAGTCTGATTGCCAGTTCAGCCCAGTCAGAGCTGCAGTAATATCCGCTCACGGACCATAGGTTATCCCAGCGAAATACAGGGCAGCAACACATTTTTTTCTTTTTTATATTGAAATATAGTTGCTGTACAATATTATATGTTACAGATGTACAATATAGTGATTCACAATTTTTAAAGGTTATACTCCATTCATAGTTATTATAAAATATTGGCTATATTCCTCGTGTTGTACAATACATCCTTGTAGCTTATTTTATACTTAATAGTTTGCACCTCTTAATCCCCACCCCTATCTTGCCCCTCCCCCTTCCCTCTCCCCACTGGTGACTGCTAGTATGTTCTCTATATCTGTGAATCTGCTTCTTTTTTGTTATATTCACTAGTTTGTTGTATTTTTTTAGATTCCACATATAAGTGATATCATACAGTATTTGTCTTTCTCTGTCTTATTTCACTTAGCATAACGCCCTCCAAGTCTGCCCATGTTGCTGCAAATGGCAAAATTTCGTTCTTTTTTATGGCCGAGTACTATTCCATTATATATGTATATAAATACCACATCTTCTTTATCCATTTATCTGTTGATGGACGCTTAGGTTGCTTCCATATCTTGGCAATTGTAAATAATGCTGCCATGAACATTGGGGTCTACGTATCTTTTCAAATTAGTGTTTTTGTTTTTTTCAGATATATCCAGGAGTGGAATTGCTGGGTCATATGGTAGTTTTCATTTTCTGAGAAACCTCTATACTGTTTTCCACAGTAGCTGCACCAATTTACATTCCCACCAGCAGTGCACAAGGTTCCCTTTACTCCACATCCTCGCCAACATTTATTATTTGTGTTCTTCTTGATGATAGCCATTCTGAAAATGTCAACAAATTGAACCAGCACTGATCAAGTGCCTGCTTTATCCAAGTTTTAATATACAATTTTTCATTTAGCTTTCTGTTATGGGCTGAACTGTGCCCCCCACCCCCACCCCCCAAAACTCATGTGTTGAAGTCCTAACCCCCCAGTTCCTCAAAATGGGACTCTATTTGGAGACTGGGTCTTTAAAGAGGTAGTTAAGGTAAAATAAGGTTGTAGGGGGTGGATCCTAATCCAATCTGACTGCTGTCCTTACAAGAAGAAGAGATCAGGATACAGATCAAGGAAAGACTATGTTTAGACACAGGGAGAAGACGGCTACCCACAAGCCAGGGAGAGAGGCCTCAGGAGAAACCAACCCTGCAGACACCTTGATCTCGGACTTCCAGCCTTCAGAACTGTGAGAGAATAGCTTTCTGTTGTTTCCGCCCCCAGTCTGTGGTATTCTGCAGCCAGAGCAGACTAGCGCACCTTCTCAACAGCCTGCACACTCAGAATAGAAGCGAGGATATAAAAGCTCAGTGACAGAAAGTAACTTGTTCAGAACCCAAATTGTGAGGAGGCAAAGCAGGCATGAAAAGGCATCCTCTGTCTTCAACTCAGGAGCCTTGAACAGACAGTGGAGTTTCCAGCTCCTAAAGACAGGAGAAGCTCTGGGCAAGAACGTCCCCTCCTACGGATTGAACCCAGGGATTGAACCCGTAACACCCCACCCTGGGCAGCTCTAGAGAAATCATTGACGTGGAGGTCCATGAGGGGCTGCAGTGAGGCTGGCCTGTCTCCTGCCACTCGGAGGAGCGAAGCCCTGAGCAGCTTCACGGGCAGGTCCTTCCCCAGGGCTCCACGTGTGTCACACCAGGTGATCCTCACTGCGTCCCATGAGCTCGGGACGACTGTCACTGCCATTTTATACCCGAGAAGCCCGGGGTGCAGGGTGAAGTAATGGCCCAGAGTGCCCAGCCAGCGGGCACTGTTGAACGAAATTTTGCCCAGGCTGTCACTGTACAGACCGCTCTGGAGCCTGAGATCCAGGGGTAGACGTCCATGCTTGGAACTATATAGAGACGAAGCAAAGGCCATTCCAAACTGACTGTATATTAACTAAATGGGAAAAGATTCTCTGGTTTGGGGAGATGCTGTAAATCCCTCTTCCTAATTCCAGAAGGTCCATAAGGGGCTAAGGACCAAACAGTACTTTGGGCTTCCCCCTACCCACAATTCAGTGGGACTGTTGTTATTTTTACATGAAATTTAAGGGAAATTGCTTAAAGAAAGAAAAATCCCCATAGCTTTCCAGATGTTAGGAGTCTTTCTTAGCCCCTCATGACACCCTTGTGAGGGAGATGAGAAGGTATTTTTGTAATGCTCACCCATCTTTCCTTCTCCCAAGGGTGAAAATGAGGCTCAGTGAAGAAAATGACGTGCTCACAATCCCAGCGGTGACCGGGCTCCTCCATGGGGTTTCAAGGACCTTCCATGACCTTCCCTAACTCCACCGCCCCACCTCCCATCAGCTGCTGCAGTTTCTGTGAACCACTCCCCACGTCCACCTCCTGGTTCTCCCAGGTTGTGGGCCTGAGCTCTTGGCGCCATGGCTTTCTCTTCTCAGTTCATCTGGTTCATCTAAGTCTAATAAGATCTTTAGTCTGTCTTAAATCTCTAGACTTTCAGAATTTTCAGAAAAAGTAAGTTCACGCCAAAAAAAATATGTACATAAATATCTCCATGAAAGTTTTTGTGCAGTTGCTAGAGGTTTGCAAACCTCCAAAAACACCTGGCCAACACCCCCTGCCCTAGGTGTTCCCTTCTCCTTCTCTAGTAAGTCTTTTCTCTTCATCCATTTTTTCCCCATAGCTTTCCTCTCTTGGGTGCCCTCCGTTACATTGATTCAAAGAAGACCTCTGCTTCAGAAAGTGTTCTTTGGGTCACTTCTTGTGGTGCTGTTTTATGCCACTTCCTGTCTGCTCCTTCTAGCACTTTCTCTCCACCTTCCTTTCTCACAGAAATGCTATCTTCTCTTGCATGCTACACATCATACACGTGCAAGCTGACCGTGTCTTTATTTTCTACAACTGTGGCCCCTGCAATTAAATATTCTGTATTCAACTCCCACTAGACAGGAGGCTTGGAAATAGGTGATGGAACACAGGAGACAATGAGACGTAGCTGTGCTCTCGTAGAGTTTACAGGTGAGTATAAAAGATGAAAGCAGACAATTACTTACAAATTAGACACATTTCCTTACCAAAATAGAGACATATGGGACTAAAGCAAGTTACTGAATGAGCTGCCCGAGAATGTGGCATCTCAGGGAAACCTGAATGGTCAGGGCTTGGTCAGGCCAGGCGGGAGCGAGGATGAACCGGACAGAGCAAAGAGCTTGCTGGCTTTTCGCATCAGAGCAGGCTTGGCTGAGCTGGGAGCCCGTACAATCCGTGTGACAGGCATGAATGAGGTGAGAGGACGCAGAGGCCACATTGTGCCCATCCTGAAAAGCCACCAAAAGGACTGTGCACTATATACCAAGGATAATAGGACCAGACGAAGTTTTTTTGTTTGTTTGTTTGTTTGTTTAACTTTTTTTCTTCTTCTTCTTTTTTGGCCCTGCTGTGCGGCTTGCAGGATCTTAGTTCCCCGGCCAGGGATTGAACCCAGGCCTCGGCAGTGAAAGCGCCGGGTCCTAACCACTGGACCGCCATGGAATTCCCAAAGGGTTTTTAATAGAGGAAAAACATGGCCTGATATGGAGAAGGAGCTGAGAGCTTATATTACTTTTTATTTAAAATTTTTGATATGCAATACCTTCACATGTTTTCAAACACCAGAAAGCATGAGAAGGTGTTCAGTAAAAGCTCCTCCCTTGTCCCTCATTTGCCTCTCTCCTAAACAGGTATCGATTTTTTATAGTCTCTTATGTGTCCTTCCTGACTTTTTCTATACTCACACATAATCAAATAAAACTAGCAATTCTTATTTTTCTCCTTACATATTCAAAAAGTAGCATACCATGCACAGTGTTCTGTACCTTGAATTTTTCTGTGATAGCTTTTGACTGTTTTGCATATTGTCGATTTAGCTCTTAGTGTTAGTATGAGTATGAGTACGAGTATTAATATTAGTATTAGTATTAGTTATCTTTTCACAAATGTAAGTTTCTCCTCCCCGACCAGATGGTTCTGAGAGGCAGAAGCTGAGTCTTATTCAATTTTGTATGAGGTAGGCGTTCGTTAAAAAAAATCTGTCGAATTGAAGTAGGTGAAGAAAGAGTATCTTTGTCAAATAAATCAGTTACTATTGAAAAAAACAAATGCTTCATCTGGCCTATTCACTTGAATTTTTACTTTTACTTAGGCTACTTTCCCAACAGTCACAAAGGTAGACAGAATACATAATGAACCCACTTCGCCATACCCCAGCTTCAACAATTACCAACACTTTGACCATCTTGATTCTCATCTATGCACACCACCCATCCACTTTGGGGAAGGAGAGGGCTGAAGTATTTTAAAACAAAGACATCATGTCACTTCCTCTGTAAATACCCGAGAATTCACCTCTAACCGATAGAGCCTTCGCTTCACGAACATAAGGGTGTGCAGACAAAATTAACAGTAGTTCTTCAGCTAATATCCACGCCATGGTCAGATTTCCCTGATTTTCTCCAGAAGGTCTGTATACACTTGGCTTGTTGGAATCAGGAGTCACACTCAGCCCACAGATAGTACTTGGTCATTGTGCTGATAGTTCTTACATCGCCTTGATTCCATCACAATCCCCTCTCTTCCCTCTTCTCTCTCTTTCATGCCATTGATTTGTTAGAGAAACCAGGTCGTTTGTCCTGCCCAATGTCCCACATTCTGCATTTGGCTGGTTGCTTCTTTGCGGTCATAGAACTTATTTTCTGTCCCCCATATTCTCCTGGAAACTGGCAAGATTTTTGTTTTGAAAATGTGATCCAAGCTGCGGTGGGGAGAACTGATTGGAGGTGGGAGAGTGGACAGGGAGAGGCCATGCTGTCCCCCAGGCAGAAGAGAAGGGTCCTACATGACAGCGGTGGCACATAGCTGCAGGGGTGCGAGGACAGAGAAATGGGATGATTCGAGAAAAACTTAGGAGATACGCTCAACCAGACTGTTGGCTAATTGGGAAGGAGTATGCTTCTTGACACTCTGTGAAGAATCTGGGCCTCACCATGAGACAAACGGAAAAGTGTGCTTCTCCTGGAAACATTTACACGTTTTCTGGCAATCTCCTCACAATAACCATGTATGACAAATTTTAAGGGCATGCAAAGTTGTAGTATTATTGTTGGTATTAAATTTTATTGCTGTGGCTTTAAAATGTAAACAAAAATAATTCCTTAAGTAGTTGGAAATTGTAATGATACTCTTGGGAATAGATTTTATTGCTATGGATACTGTAAAGCACAAAGATAATAAATTTAAATTGTGGTATTAGTATTGGGAATATATTTTATTGCTCTGGCTAGAACACAGAGAAGCAGGATTCCTAACTTTCTTCTCCCCAGCAACAGGTTTATATGCAATGACACAGGATCTGGTGTATAGGGAGGATCAAAGGTCACCAGCATCACAGATCCCGTGACAAGGTGATAAACCTGGGCTGATGGGAGAAGGTAGAGAGCGGCTTGACTCTTACAGGTGGCCAGGGAGCTGGACAGACACAGGCCCGGTGAGGAGTAGGAGGTGCAGGTGGTCACATGGCCTGCGGGAGGGTCATCTGGGAGGAACTGCTGCAAGTCCCCACCCCACTGAGATGTCTTTGCATCTCACCCACCAGCACACGCACTGCTTCACATGCTCCCAATTTGAGTCTAGTTTTGAAAACAAGCTCTACAGACCATTTGGGTTTTGGTATTGTATGGTCTCTCACTTCGTGGACACTGCCTGCGGCTCCCTCCGTATCCATCTCAGTGGAGGGACCCCCATGCTCCTGGCCAGAAGCAGCCTAGAAGCTGCTGACTCTCCTCTCTCTCACCACGGCGCATCAGCAGCCACTAGCCCTGCCGATTCTGCCTCCCCAAGTATCTTTCACATCAGTTGCTGTCTCTCCACCCCATCTCAGGCTGCCATCATTTCTCACAGCGTCTTTACTGCTTCGGATCCCGCACCTTGCAGCCCACCCTCCACGCTCATCATCATAATAACCACTGTTACTGAGCATCAGTAATGTGCCGGGGACCGTGCTCAGCACCTTATATCCGCATCTCATCCGACCCTCACGACTTCCCGATGTTGGAGGGACATCTCTTTTTCATGAATGAGGAAACTCAGTTCAGAGGTTAAACATTAAAAGACATAATAGCCTTAACGAAAATCACCAGGCATAAGCAGAAAATAAATCTTAGGTCTTTTTTTTTTTAAACATCTTTATTGGAGTATAATTGCTTTACAATGGTGTGTTAGTTTCTGCTTTATAACAAAGTGAATCAGCTATATATATACATATATCCCCATATCTCCTCCCTCTTGCCTCTTCCTCCCACCCCTCTAGGTGGTCACAAAGCACCGAGCTGATCTCCCTGTGCTATGCGGCTGCTTCCCACTAGCTATCTATTTTACGTTTGGTAGTGTATATATGTCCATGACACTCTCTCACTTCGTCCCAGCTTACCCTTCCCCCTCCCCATGTCCTCAAGTCCATTCTCTACGTCTGCAACTTTATTGCTGTCCTGCCCCTAGGTTCATCAGTACCTTTTTTTTTTTTTTAGATTCCATATATATGTGTTAGCATATGGTATTTGTTTTTCTCTTTCTGACTTACCACTCTGTATGACAGACTCTAGGTCCATCCACTTTACTACAAATAATTCAATTTCATTTCTTTTTATGGCTGAGTAATATTCCATTGTATATATGTGCCACATCTTCTTTATCCACTCATCTGTCGATGGACACTTAGGTTGCTTCCATGTCCTGGCTATTGTAAATAGAGCTGCAATGAACATTGTGGTACATGACTCTTTTTTGAATTATGGTTTTCTCAGGGTATATGCCCAGTAGTGGGATTGCTGGGTCGTATGGTAGTTCTATTTTTAGTTTTTTAAAGAACCTCCATACTGTTCTCCATAGTGGCTGTATCAATTTACATTCCCACCAACAGTGCAAGAGGGTTCCCTTTTCTCCACACCCTCTCCAGCATTTACTGTTTGTAGATTTTTTGATGATGGCCATTCTGACCGGTGTGAGGCCTGGGTCCTTTTTTATTCTTTAATACTCCTATTGTCATTTCTTCCTTCCTCCCTTCCTTCCTCCTTTCCTTCCTTCCTTCTTCCCTCCCTCCCTCCTACCCTCCCTTCCTTCAACAAATAAACCCCTTGGAATGAAACACAACAGCACTGCCAATTTCTCCAGACTCATCCATCACCACAACCCTAAGTAAGGGTAGCACTCATTAACAAAGTAACTTATAGTTCTTGGAATGCCATTTGCTCTTATCTAGAATGTAATCCCTTTCCCTTTTATTATCTCAAGTCCTATCATCCTTCCAGATTTATTTTAGACATCATCACCAGGAAGGCTACTTTTTTCTTTTTTTTTATTGAAGTGTAGTTGCTTTACAATGTTGTGTTAGTTTCTATCGTACAGCAAAGTGAATCAGCTACACGTATACATATATCCCCTCTTTTTTGGATTTCCTTCCCATTTAGGAGGAAGTCTACTTTTAAATTATGCATTTCCAAACACCATGAGCACACGCGTGTACACACACGGCTGGATCTCTGGCTTCCTCCTGGCTCCTGCTGTCCCCTGGGCATCTCCCTATCTTGGTGTTTATCATACTACATTGTAACCATCCCCCTGGTCTTGGAAGCACTTCTGGGCTGTAACTGGCCTGAGGGCAGGGACTGTGTCCTTTGTGTGTGAGCTCCCAGAATCTACTACCTGAATCCCAGTTCACAGTGAGCGCTCAGTGACAGCTTGCTGAATGAATACACGAGCAAACAGAAAGTATAAAATACAATGAATTCAACAGTAATTATTAGAACAATGAGACATAAGCCTCTTCAATCTCAAAGAAATTTCAGGTCATGCTTTATTTAGTTTGAGGAATTATATTTATATACTACATTTCAAATTCAACCCACAGTTACTCACCTGTTCTCAAACACCCAGCAACACACTACCTATAAACTCAAGGCAGAACATAATTAATGGAGGATAAGCAGCCCTTTTCAGTGGCCTTCAGCGAGTGCATGGAAAAGAGCACCATAGCAACCACACAAATAAATATTGGGAGTAATGTTTACCGCATCACAGCAAACTTGGAATGCTACAATCAGTTAAAGAAATTAGGTTGAGTAAGTTTGAATGCTCTCAAATGCCAGAATCAGCCTAACTTCTGTGAGCTTCTTGTTTGGGAGAAAACTCCTAAATTCTCAAGTTACATGAAGCTCTTTTCTTTGCATTTGGTCCCCATTGAGGTCAGAAACTTGCAGAGTCAGAGTATGGAATCTGAGCATATGGAAAGTACGAGAAGCCGACAGGAACCAGGCCTCTGACCAGCGCCGCTTCCTGCCTCCATTTCTGTTTCCATAGAAATGACCATCGGCTCAGCAAAAATAAGTTCAAGATTCTTCCACTTTGTTTTCCTTTCTTCTTCCTTTGAGATAACCCCTCAAAGTTTTACTAATTAGAGAAAATGGGCTTGTGGATGAAATTTGAAATGTTTGAGAAGTTAAATATCCTCCTAGTAGCAAGAGCGTATTTCTACTCTGTCTCACATAGGCCTGCTCCAGTGACAGCTACCCGCCCCCATCTGGGGAGGCGCTCAGAACCTCTGGATCCACAATCATCTTTCCGGTCACTTCCGGCAGTTGGATAACCTTTATGACTGAACACGTTGCTGGGGATTCACGATGGTCCCTATCAAACTGGGATGAATGCATTCCCTAATGTCTGTTTTTATTACATTAGCCTGGGAAGATGAAATCAAAAGGACTACGTTCAACAAAAATGTCCTGTGTCGACAGTTCAATACTCTTTCTACAGGCCCTGGTGATTGCCCTGATTGTGTGCTGGATAAAGGCTAAACGTGCAGCTACCTGTTAGTTTGACAAGGCTGTTCTCAAGCCAGCAGGTTGCTTAGGCTTCTTTTTTTTTTTTTTCACAGCAGCCCTCTAATTCCAACAAACCTACTGGATTAACAAAAACCTGAAAGTAAAATAGCACAAAATGATATCCCTGCATGAGCTACTATTCTACTTTGCAAACTACAATTACACCAGTTCAATCTAAATGGCCCCAAACGTTATTTCATTAATTCAAGCCATTTCAGAACTGGTAAATATTTCCTCTTCTTGGATTTTCTATTATTATTCGTTCTCAGCAGAGAATCACGAAGCAGGCAAAGGCCACAATGGAGAATGGCGCTAACGGCACAGTCAAGATGACAGGAAGTGAGGGGCACAGGAATGGGAGTGAGAGTTGACAAAGTCGATTTGGAGAGAAAAAGACAGAAAACGAACAGGGGGAAAGAGAAAGAGAGATCAAAGAGAGGGAGATCAAGGAGGAACTCTCCAGGCGGGTAGGTGGAGCTGAGCGGGCTGGTCCAGTGCCCGCGGCTGGCGTGGGACAGTCACCTCGGAAGCCGGGTCCAGCCCCGCTGAGCCCCACGGCCGCAGGGCATGTGCAGAACCTGAGCCGGCTTTCAAGACCCGCGTTCAAGACACCTTAGGGTCTGAAAGTCAAATCCTTTACAGAGATTTCTTCCTGTGACAGAATCCTTGGACCAATACAGATGCAAGTGTTAGTTAATTTACAAGAGCAAAAAAAACTGTCCTAACATTCTTAGTTGGTCCAAGATCTTCGCTCAGTAAAATAGCTTTCCCAGCTGGGAAAGAGGATTTGGGGGAAGATGATTGTGGAGTTGGGCGCAGACAAACGACTTGTGTATTCTCAGCGGCTCTGTGTTGGGCAGGAGAGGAGAAGGACAGGGAAAAACTATATCCCACTCGTGGATTCATTTCCATGGCAGTTGATGGTTAAGAGGAGGGATTTTGAAAAGAGAAGGACCTTGATTCCAATAGCAGCTTTGCTACTTACTAGATGTGATGGGGGGTAAGTTATTGAACTTCTACAAGCTACCATTTCCCCATCTATAAGAAGGAAATTAAAACAGCACCTACCTGAGAGAGTTTCTGTGAGAACTAAAGATGCGGATAAAGAGCTTAGCAAATTGCTGGGTGCCTCTTTGACCTCAAAGGAAGGTTAGATAGTATTATTTGAAGCATAATAACATATGAGATGAATAGAACTAGATCTTAGGAGTCTATGAGAGTGAGGGAAAGGGGTTAAAGCCAATCTGAGGGTTTTAATTCTCATTAGCAAAACTGGGACATGAAGCTTCACGTTGGTGGGTAGCATCTTTCTAAAATCAGGTACTAGAAAAGGAAAGAGATTCTAGAAAGAGGGAGGAGTCCACCTGCACCATCTGCACCGTCCGTCCCTTCCTGCTGGTGAGGATGGCCGTTTGCACCTGGGAGGGGGGGAGGGAGGGAGGCACCCAGGAAGTGCTGGGAAGGGGAGGGGTCACAATGGAGGTGGAACTGAAACCAGTGGAGGTGGGGAAAGGATTGGCAGGGATGCAGGTCAAGCGGGAAGTTCTCCCTTCAGAACAACAAACATCTCCTCCTGGAAAACGTCAGGTGCTAATCTCGGGGACAGCTCTGCCGGGAAGAAGGGCACCTGCCCACACGTCCTGCGGGCAGACGTTTGGGGGAGCAGGGGGTCTTCCGTCATTGTTCGAGCTGAGCTGAACGGCCAGCTGGAGCTCTTGGGCGTTGTGCTAGCCTGGAATTCACACTGTTTGCACAATTACGGAACAACAGACAACAGAAAAGGTGCCAATTCTCTCTTCAAAGGCACATGAACACCCCTCGCTCCCGAGGCCGGTTGCAGCAGGCAGACACCGCTGATTCCCGCATCCTTCCGCCTTTGGTACCTCATTCAGGGCCCAGAGCCCTCCCAAGGGGCATCTCCACACCCACCTCCTTTGGATGGAGAAACAGCTCCTTGCGGATGAGCATCTAGGACCCAGGCTCACACTGTGGTGGCAGCAGAGGCTTTTGCTGCCCTCTTTGCCCTCCTGGCTGCTGGGGACGGAAACCAGCTGCATCCCGAAAACAATTCCCCTCAGCAAACAATGCAGCGCCCCAACTAGTCATAATGAGGTCTGGTTCAAGTGTTGGCACGCACACAAAATATTAATTAAAATAACGTGCATAATAAATAATATTGGGATCCAAAGCACAGGACTCCTGTAAAGTCACAGTTGGTAATTACTTGAGCGCCTGCTAACACATACTCAGAATTCCAGGGTTGCTTCCATGACAAAATCAGTCTTGGGGAGGTGACCTTGAGAGGTCGCCTTGTGCGGTATCCTCCTGCTCATAAACTGAACAATGTCTAAGCAACCCCGGAAGAAGAGTATCCATCCTGATTTTCAAGTGCTAAGGAAAGAAATTCCTTGAGAACTCAATAATTTGATTTCATGATAAATACTGGAGTTCCAGCTAGGCTGAGGCTCTCTGCTTAGCACTGGGGATAACGGGATGAGGGATGGAGGGATCCATGGTTCTCGTTTTCAAGAAGTAACTGGTTATTGGCAGATAGAAGGTCCTTCTATACGCCTCACCTAAATCTTTCATGCTGCTGTTAAAAACCCATTGCCACCTGGTTAGTCCTTGACTGAGGACCCCACAGGATGCCAGTTCAAATGCTTCTAGAGCCTTTCTTAGCTACCAGGGACTTGGGGAGAGGGGTGACAACAGGTAAGTGTCCCTGGTATTCTGCTCACCACTGAGGTTTCCCACCAACCCCAACAGGTAAAGCAATTGTGCACCGTCTAATTTATCTAGACCCTTAAAATGATTACCAAATGTATCGCCCCGCTTAGTACAGAAACCTAACTGGGAGAGGAAAAGACCCCATTATCTTAATTCCAAAAGCATTTTCTATTTGTGGCCCAGGCAACATTTCAGCATCTCATTAAATGTGTTTAATTTCATTCCCTCAACAGTGACCCACATACCACACCAGTGACCACAACTTCGGTGCCCCAGCCCCTAAATTCTATTAGTGTTCAGAAAGCCTCCTGGTTGCAACATAATGTTCAATCAGTGCAGAGAAATTAATTAAATTAAAATTATTTTTATTGTGATTTAATGAGCTCGATTTAATTACTTTGTTCACTGACTGAGCATTCTGTTGTTACAGCCAGGTCCTCGCTCTTATTCGTGGCATGAATGTTCCCACAGAATTACCCATTTTCTCTGTTCAGCCATTGGAGCAGGCTGGGGGAGTCTGCCAGAAACTCACGATTTATCACAATCAGCATCATCACAAATTATAGGACGCATCCAGCAATATAACTTCTAAATGAAGTGTCTGAAAGCAGGTCACACCACCAGCCTCGGCTGTTAATCCATCATATTTCATAGTCAGCCTGACACCTTGTCCAATTAGCCACGCCTGCTGTATCACCGGGCAGCCCCTGGGAGCTGCTGCCTCTCTGGGCGCCCAAGTGAGGGGTCCAGCTCCTGCACAGGGTGGCGTCCCTAAAAAGGCCTGGCCGGCCCTCCTTGGCCTCCCCAGGCCCCAACTTCACACTCACTGTGGCTGTTCAAGCTGCCGCTACTGCTTCCTCTCCCTCTGAGCCTGAGTTTCACCGTCTGAAGTTCAGTATTTCCTCTGACTGCAAAAGTAGGCAACAAACCACAGTGCCTAGCAGTCCCTGGGACTGAGTCACCAGAGCACACCAGACACTTCCATGATTACATTACAGCTACTGTCCGTATCTTGGAAGCCTTTACTTTCCTCACCTCTTCAAAACAGCAGTGGGTATTTGACCCCCCCAGGAGATCACACGTGAACTCAACCTTTCTCCCCCGCAGGCCAGTCCACGATGCCGTGGGTGATTCAAGCTGGACAACAGTGGCCGTCACAGTGGTGTTTTACAGAAATGAGATCAGCTCTAGCTTGGCTATATTTGAAATGTGTCATCTTGATTACTGTGCTCAAAGCTGTGCAGAGCTGTTTTCTTATGTTCTAACAACTGTGTGTCAATATATTTTGGCTTTCGGCACGGTCTTACGTGTTTTATTTTATGATCTGAATCCATTCTTCTGAGAAGGGATTCTATAGGCTTTGCTAGACTGCTCTAACAACAGAGGCCTAAGCTTGTTTTTTTTTTTTTTTTTTTGGTCCCTGGGTTAGTTTCCTGTGGCTACTGTAACAAATTACCACAACTTTGGTGGCTTCAAACAACAGAAATTTATTGTCCCATAGTTCTGGAGACTAGAAGTTCAACCTCAGTCTCACTGGGCAGAAATCAAGGTGTCCCCTTATCTTTGATAAAGGAGGCAAGCATATACAGTGGAGAAAAGACAGCCTCTTCAATAAGTGGCGCTGGGAAAACTGGACAGGTACATGTAAAAGTATGAAATTAGAACACTCCCTAACACCATACACAAAAATAAACTCAAAATGGATTAAAGGCCTAAATGTAAGGCCAGACACTATCAAACTCTTAGAGGAAAACATAGGCAGAACACTCTATGACATAAATCACAGATCAAGATCCTTTTTGATCCAGCTCCTAGAGAAATGGAAATAAAAACAAAAATAAGCAAATGGGACCTAATGAAACTTAAAAGCTTTTGCACAGCAAAGGAAACCATAAACGAGACCAAAAGACAACCCTCAGAATGGGAGAAAATATTTGCAAATGAAGCAACTGACAAAGGATTAATCTCCAAAATTTACAAGCAGCTCATACAGCTCAATAACAAAAAAACAAACAACCCAATCCAAAAATGGGCAGAAGACCTAAATAGACATTTCTCCAAAGAAGATATACAGATTGCCAACAAACACATGAAAGAATGCTCAACATCATTAATCATTAGAGAAATGCAAATCAAAACTACAATGAGATATCATCTCACACCGGTCAGAATGGCCATCATCAAAAAATCTAGAAACAATAAATGCTGGAGAGGGTGTGGAGAAAAGGGAACACTCTTGCACTGTTGGTAGGAATGTAAATTGATACAGCCACTATGGAGAACAGTATGGAGGTTCCTTAAAAAACTAAAAATAGAACTACCATACGACCCAGCAATCCCACTACTGGGCATATACCCTGAGAAAACCATAATTCAATAAGAGTCATGTACCAAAATGTTCATTGCAGCTCTATTTACAATAGCCAGGACATGGAAGCAACCTAAGTGTCCATCATCGGATGAATGGATAAAGAAGATGTGGCACATATATACAATGGAATATTACTCAGCCATAAAAAGAAACGAAATTGAGTTATTTGTAGTGAGGTGGATGGAGTTAAGAGTCTGTCATACAGAGTGAAGTAAGTCAGAAAGAGAAAAACAAATACAGTATGCTAACACATATATATGGAATCTAAGGGAAAAAAAAAAAAAAGGTCATGAAGAACCTAGTGGCAAGACGGGAATAAAGACACAGACCTACTAGAGAATGGACTTGAGGACATGGGGAGGGGGGAGGGTAAGCTGGGACAAAGTGAGAGAGTGGCACGGACATATATACACTACCAAACGTAAAATAGATAGCTCGTGGGAAGTAGCCGCATAGCACAGGGAGATCAGCTCGGTGCTTTGTGATCACCTAGAGGGGTGGGGTGGGGAGCGTGGGAGGGAGGGAGATGCAAGAGGGAGGAGATGTGGGAACATATGTATATGTATAGCTGATTCACTTTGTTATAAAGCAGAAACTAACACACCACTGTAAAGCAATTATACTCCAATAAAGATGTTAAAAAAAAAAAAAAAAAAAAAGAATCAAGGTGCCCTGGGGCCATGCCCCCTCCAGAGGCTCCAGAGGAGAATCCCTGCCTTGCCTCTTCCAGCCTCTAGGGGCCGCTAGCACTCGTTTGCTTGTGGCTGCATCACTGCAGTCTTTGCCTCCATATCCACATTGCCTTCTCCTCTTCTGTGTGTGTGATCTCCCTCTGCCTCTCTCTTACAAGGACACTTCTGATGGCATTTAGGGCCCAGCTGGATAATCCTGGAAACTCTCCCGATCTCAAGTTCTTTAACTTAGTCACAGCTTCAAAGGATCTTTTTCCAAATAAGGTAACATTTACAGGTTCCAGGGATTAGGTCCTGATATTTTGGGGGCCACAGTTCAGCCTGCTATAGTCCCTATGCTTCATTCTTTATTGACCATACAATTCTGTCCTTGAGGAAGGGACATAGAATGATTTCAAAAATGTGACAAAATTGGTAGCAAGTTAAAATAGATGTCCATGCAAAGCCCATTGTAATAATTAGATAAGAGTTCATGTGATGGTTAAAGAGAGAGCAAGGCTTTTAAAAAATTAAGTTTTTACCATGGCCCAGGAGAAGAAACAGCCCTGTCTCTTCACCTCCAGATGAAGAAAGTACAAGCTTTGCAAACCTTGCTACTAGAACATGTGTGGTTCTTGGGCCCTGAGATCTCACGGGGCCCAGGTTGGCAGTTCTGCTTTTCCCTCCTCCACCTCATCCTGCCCAGAGGGGGCTGTATTTGTGTGCTCTGCAAAGTGTTGAATGAGGAACTTATGCCACTGACCAGAAGTGAAAAAGGGCAGGGACTGTGTGTTTTTCAATTAAATAGAACAAGAGGAAGGAAGTGTTAACTTTGACTTGAGCTATTCGGGCTACCGATGAGAACAAAATCCCTGCAGTCAGGTGTGCCAGCCCAGAGTTTATCCAAAAGGAGTTCTACAGCCGCCTCTTCTGAACATCGTGAAAATGGTGCCTGATCCCCTTCTCTGTCTCCCCGCCCCAGTTACGCCTCTTTAACTCATGTGATTTCTTTCACAAAACCTGACCTCTCCAAGTGCCGGTTTCTTCAACTGGGCCTGATGTCCTGCGTGGGCTCCTTAAAGGCAGGACTCACTCTTCATGTCCTGTGTGAAGCTTGGAGCACATGGCCTGGCACATAGAGGACCCTCAATCAATATCCACTTATCTGAACTGGATGTCTGTCTTACCTGACTCACAGTCTCAAAGTCACGCCGGGCGCGCTGCCTCTGAGGGTAATTCCGGAACTCTGCACGGACAGACGGCATCAGTATTGCTGCAGGTGTCGTTGTTCTTGCACTAACTCATTTTGTAAGGTCCCTTCCAGCCATATGACACTTTCATCCCTCTTAAATTTAGCCTCACAGAATGCGCATCTGTCCTGGAAATGAGTAGAAAGAGGTCTCTGTTACCCGTGCTCTTCAATTCAGAGGGCATGCGCTGTCAGTGGGAGACTGTGCACAAACCCCCGTGCCCATAGGCAGGCTGGAGAGACCTTTGAATTATCTACTTCAACAAACTCCCTTTACAGGTAGGAAAGCTGAGAGCTGTCCAATGTCACATGGCTGGTTGGCAGCAAAGAACCCAGGGAGCTAGGACCCACTGCTACTGTCTTCTGGCCCGGTGTTTTCTCCACGCTAGTACACTCCTTCTTTGACCCAAGGTCTTAGCTTGGCCTGGTAGAACTGGCCCAACACACTACCTCACAGCTAAGTGCTCCAAACTATCAAAGGGTTGAGTATGTTACCGATTCCTCTCACACAGCCTGGGTTGTAAGAACCCATAAATAAAAACCATTGCAAGGTACTCGGAAAGTGTAGAATGTTTTGGTAGGACTTGATTTTGTAGTATATCATTTCGATTCCCTCTTCTTGTCTTCCCTGTGTTTGTGTTTTTGTTTTTGTTTTTGTTTAGTTATTTTCTTGGTGGTTACCTGGGGGGTTACAATTAACATCTTAAATTTATAACAACCTGGTTTGGATAATACCAACTTATTTTCCATAGTATCAAACACTCCACACCTATACATCTCCATCTCTCCCCCTTTATATTGTTATTGTCACAGATTATATCTCTGCACATTGCATGCCTGTTAACATAGACTTATAATCATTGTTGTATGCATTTGCCTATTAAATCATATGGGAAAAAGAGAGAAGTTACAAATCATTACCAAAGTGCAGTATTATGCACTTTTAAATCCAGATAATAGATTTTATATTTAACTATGTAGCTATCTTTACCAATGTTCCTTATTTTTTCTTATGGGTGAGATTTACAGTCTACTGTCCTTTCATCTGAGCCTAAAGGACTCCTTTTAACATTTATTTTACAGCAAGTCTATTGGTAATGAACTCCCTTGGCTTTTGTTTATCTGGAAATGTCTTAATTTCTCCTTCAGTCTTGAAAGACAGTTTTGCCAGATATAGAATTCTTGGTTGACATTTTTTTTTTCTTCAGGCCTTTAAATATGTTATCCCACTGCCTCTGGCCTCTATGCTTTTCGAAGAGAAATCAGCTGTTAATCTTATTGAGGATCCCTTGAACATCATGAGTTACTTCTCTCTTGCTGCTTTCAAAATCCTCTCTTTGTGAGTTTTGACAGTTTGACTATAATGTGTCTTGGTGTGAATCTCTTTGAGTTTATCCTGCATGGAGTTCATTGAGATTCTTGGACATGTATATTCATGTACTTCCAGATTTGGGAAGTTTCTGGCCATTACTTATTCAAAATTTTTTTCTTCCCCTTTCTCCCTCTCTCCCCCTTCCTCTCTCTCTCCCCCTTCTAGGACTCCTATAATGTGTACGTTAGTATGTTTGATGATATCCCTCACATCCCTCATGCTCTTGTTCATTTTTCTTCACTCCTTTTTCTTTCTGTTCTTCAGACTGGATAATTCCAGTTGTCTTATCTTTGATTTATTGATCCTTTCTTTTGCCTGCTCAGATCTGACGTTTTACCCCTCTAGTAAGTTTTTCATTTTGGTTATTATACTTTTCACCTCCGGAATTTTTTGGTTCCTTTTTATAATTTCTATCTCTTTGTTGGTATTCTCATACCAACAATGTTCATGTATTGTTTTCTTGATTTCCTTTAGTTCTTTGCCCATGGTTTCTTCTAGCCCACTGAACATATTTAAGACAGATTTAATATCTCTCACTAATAATTCCAATGTCTGGAATTCCTCAGGACTGATTTCTGCCAAACTTTTTTTTCTTGTGAATGGGTCATGTTTTCCTGTTTCCTTGTATATTTTGTATTTTTGTTATTATTGTTGAGAACTGGATATTCTGAGAAGTGTGTTAACTCAACTCTAGAGATCTAGTTCTCCCACACCTCAGGGATTGCTGAATCTTGCTTGTTGAACTTTTCCAAACTATTTTAGCAACAGGTGTATTCCTTGCTTTGTGTGGTCTCTCATGTTTCTGTTATCTCTGCAGCCAGATTTCCTTAAATGTCTGCCTCCCAGAAGAGCTGCAGGGGAGAAAAAAAATGGGTCCTGTCTCTTTAAATCCCCTCAAAAGCCGCTTCAACACATGGAAGGGCTGACAGCTCCTGCCAGCTCAGTCACTGTTTTGGTGTATGGGTAGACTCCTGGAGCTTTCTATTCTGCTTTCTCCCCCTGAAGTTACCCAGTAGTGACTGACTGATTCTAATTTAGAAAAAAGAGAAAATAATTATTAATTTAAAATTCAAAGTACATGTTTTTTCCAAACATGAAAAAACATTTCATAAATGTGGGTCTTAACTTTCTCCTGGTCTCTCAGAAGAGATTAAACAACCCAGTGATTTTTATCTGCCATCTTTAAGTCACATACATTCTAAAAATCACTTTAGGAGGCAGGCAAGTATAAAACATGCTGGAAACATGATCTGAAAAAAAACTTAGACCTAGAAGAGTCTAGCAGGAGGGTCAGAATTGAGAGACCAAAGTGATGTTGCTAAATGAGGTACATCTTCCAGAGCATGAAGAAAGCTTGTTCTCAGGATCAAGGAAAGTTTAATCAAGAGAAACATTGACTCTGAGCCCAGAAAAGTCCCTGACCTCCCTGTACTTATTGTATGCACTCTTAGCTCTTGGTCACCTGGTGGCTTGTGGCATCCCCATCTTGTGGTCCTATTTGGTCACTTAACTTGCATACCATTTAACTTCCACTGGGATAGGTGTCCTTTACTCCAGCATAATTAGATCTCTCTTGAGAACAAGAATAATTTCTTAAACATTATAATTGAGCTGAAGAAGGAGAAGAAGGAAAGGGGTATAAGGAAGGGTGTATTCCTTTCCTCGGGCTGCTATAACAAATTACCACAAACTTGGTGGCTCAAAACAAAAACATTTGTTCTCTCACAGTTCTGGAGACCTGAAGTCCAAAGTCAAGGTGTCAGCAGAACTGTGCTCCCTCCAAATACTCCAAATCCCTCCTTGCCCCTTCTAGCTTCTGATGGCTCCAGGCCCTTAACCTGTGGGGTCTGTACTAATTCTGGGCAATTAGTGTCAGAATTGAACTGAATTGTTGAACACCCAGTTTTGGTGTTTAGAATTAGAGAATTCGTTGGTGTCAGAGAAAATACCCCACTAAGGTTAGGATTTGGATATATATTTTAGGGGTGCATAATTCAACTCACTACAAAGAGGAAGGGAAAGAAGAAGCAGGATCCTTGTTTTCTCACAAAATCTAATAGTACTGAGCACATATTAATTAAATCTATGAATGTGTTATTTATGGAATCAACCTAAGAAGGCAAAGTACAGAGGTTAGTGGGTGCTTCCTGCTACAGATCTCTTTTGCCTTTAGTAAAACATGAGGTCTTTCTACAAACTTTATAAAAAAGATTGCAAGATTTTTTTCAGGACTTGCACCACCTGCTCACCAATCCTGAGTTTACATTGCAGGAAATATGAATCACAGGAAATATGAGGATAGGCAGGAAATATGAATCACATTTAATGAGGGTGAAATCTGTGAGTTCATCACTGGAATTGTCACTGCCCCTAGAGCTAAGGAAGCATGCAAAGATCTGAGACCCAAATTAAGGCCCCTTTGGACCCCCTTCCTGGATTGTCCCCTGCAGTTTCTCACCATTAAAAAATAAGTGATTAAATTCATGCCAAGGTCAAGTAGCCAACAAAAGGGATATCATTATTCTCAATCTTATGATTTTTATTTTCTTTCATGTCATTTCTCTCCCTTTTCTAACATGACATTTTCTCTCTTTCTTTCCTTTTAAAAACAAACAAACAAACAAACATTTGCTTTCACAGACATGCAATTTCGTCTTGCATCAATGCCACAAGGTAGGTGTCATTACTGCTGTTTTATAAAGAATGAAATGAGGCCCCAAAGAGGTAATGTGAGGTTACGCAGACATTCAGTTGTGGAGCTGGCAATCAGCACTAAATCCCACTGTTTTTCCTCAGCTCTATCATGTCTTCCTTTCTGCTATTTCCTTTTCTATTTCTATTTCTATTTCCTTTTCCTCCTTTTTCCTTATTCCAAAGGTACTCACAGACCTAGGACATGCACCCACCCATTATTTTAAGAGCGATTGTTCTCAGCACTCTCAGTACCAAAACTACCCAGGGAGCTTTTATGAAAGCTGATGACTGACCCCATCCCAGGCCAATCAAATCATAACTTCTGGAGGTGTGGCCTGGACATCAGCATTTTGTCAAAAGCCCTCCCCACCCCCGCCAGATGATCTTAAAGTGCAGGATTGAGAATAACATCTCAATGTATCAAGAGACAGATAATATCTCTTCTTAACCCTAGAAAAGAAAATATTCACTCTTTCAAGCATAATCCAATCTTTGGAGCGCATCTCTGTAAACCTGGTTGACGAAAACCAAGAACAAACTGACCAATAAGACTTGCAGATGGCAATTTGAGCTGACATGCTTAATGCCCTCTCCCTTCCCAAATCCCACTAAAAGATCACAGAGTTATGCTAAGCAGGGAGAAAAGTGTAAGACATTAACATAAAATAAAGAAGAATGGGGCTTCCCTGGTGGGGCAGTGGTTAGGAGTCTGCCTGCCAGTGCAGGGGACACGGGTTTGAGCCCTGGTCCGGGAAGATCCCACATGCCGCGGAGCAACTAAGTGAGTGCACCACGACTACTGAAGCCCGCGCACCTAGAGCCCGTGCTCCGCAACGAGAAGCCACCTCAGTGAGAAGCCCGCGCACTGCAATGAAGAGTAGCCCCTGCTCGCTGCAACTAGAGAAAACCCGTGCACAGCAACGAAGACCCAACGCAGCCAAAAATAAATAAATAAATAAATTTATTTTTTAAAAAAAAGAAGAATGGTATCAAGGGGCTAGAAACTTTGAAGAAGTTGGCATGATTTGGTGCAGGTGAAAATGACGCACCAAATACTGACAAGCACTATTCAACACTGACAAAGAAAAGCCAGGTGGGAAGCAAGTGGATAAAATTCCCCCTCAAAGACCTGGGAAATTCTCAAACTTGATCTGGAAGCAGATGGGACTGTGGGACAGTTGGTGGGTAGCAAATGAGAGCAGTTTGGCGACAACAGCAGTGCCTGACACGGAGCTGCTGGCCGCCCAGGAGGCACCTGGGGAAGGAGGGACCCTCATCCACACCTCCAACACAAGAGGCTTCAAAGAAGCTGTTTGAAAAAGCAGTGACTTCCTGAGGCAAAGATGCCTTCTCAGTAGTTTGCTACCAACTTTTCCCAGCTGAATAGATTCCCCAAGCAAGGAAAATAAAACTACCAAATAAATATAAAATTAAAATTCCCCCTTTGGGACTAAGAGAAAAAGAACCAGTACAATTGCTGACAAAACCATTTCAAATCTCCAAAATGAATAAATACAGATCTCTTTCCAAAGGGAAAAACAAATCAAAAAAATAAAATACAATAAAAATCACGGAGCATATGAAAAGAGAAAGAAGACATTTTTGAAGACTCAGAGCAAATGTTTATCTATGAAATAAACTTATTCCAAAGCAGGGGATAAGTTTAACACAATCTTTCATTTAGATTTTCAACGATGTTGGAAGGACATTATGGAGAATAGCTATAAAAAGGAAACAATTGATAAATATTCCTATCAGTGAAAATCATGCTCACTAGAATTTTTCTCTTTTAAAAAAATTGTTTATCTATTTATTAATTTATTTATTTGATTATTTATTTTTGGCTGTGTTGGGTCTTCGTTTCTGCGCGCGGGCTTTCTCTAGTTGCGGCGAGCGGGGGCTACACTTCATTGTGGTGCGTGGGCTTCTCCTTGCGGTGGTTTCTCTTGTTGTGGAGCACGGGCTCTAGGCTCACGGGCTTCAGTAGTTGTGGCACGCAGGCTCGGTAGTTGTGGCGCACAGGCTTCATTGCTCTGTGGCATGTGGTATCTTCCCGGACCAGGGCTCAAACCCGTGTCCCCTGCGTTGTCAGGTGGATTCTTAACCACTGCGCAACCAGGGAAGTCCCAAATTTTTCTTTTTTAATCAGCTTTAAGCTGGGTAGTTGTGAATTTTCCAAAGATGGCAAATCTCCCAACTCCCACGTTCATTTGCAATGTGGCCTTCTTCTTTCAGGAGGAGGAGTCTATTTCTTCACATCCTGGAAGCGGTCATGGGTGGCAGACAGACTAAAACTTCTGAGCAGCAGAATGTGCAGGAAGCGATGCGGTGCCAGCGCTGGGCACAGCTCCCCACTGGCCTAGCAGCTTTTGCTTCCTGCCAATTGGAAGTCATCAGTCATGTAAAAGTACAGTCGCCCTGAGACCACCACACTGCGAAAAGCCCAAGCCACAGAAAGGCCCTGGAGAGTGAGATACCATGGTGGGGGGCAGGGCCTCCATGCCACAGGAGTAGAAGCCAGCATGTAAGTGGACCCTCCATCCAAGCTGCACCAGCCGAGGCTGCGTGATCAGAGACACACCACCCAGCCGAGCTACCAAACTCCTCACCCTAAGCATCGTGAGCAAAATAAAATGGTTATTCCAAGCCACAAAGTTTTGAGGTAGTCGTGAAACGGCAACAGATAACAGGCAGAGGCAGCCAATAGCAGCCTGCGGTGCCTTACAGAAACAGGCGGGCTTGGTGAATGTACACTTGCTAAGTGTTGAAATACCAAGCCCTCTTCCCCAGTTCAGCTCCCGGAATGCTGACAGCCAGGATATTACCCTCTGGGCAGGAGGCGAACAGATTCTCCTCTGAGAAATCTGACCAGCTCTAGAGGAAGACCTAAAGCAGGCCTTCCCCACCGCCACCCTACAAAGAAGGTCCCTCTCAGCAGGTCCTGTCCACAGGCACACAGCTTCCAATCAGATTTTAGCCCCCCATCCTAAACATGCAAACAATCCTGGATTCCCAGACCTCTGAGAAAGCCTCCAGCATGAAAGAGAGAGACCAAACACACAGAGGAGAGGGGATTTAGAGGAAACAGAGGCTACATGAGGAAAAGAAAATGAAAAAGCGAAACAATCATTATTGTCCTTGGAGAGGAGATAAAGGAGAAGATATCACACCCATAAAACAAGAACAGAGTGCTATTAAAAAGAAAAAGTAGTCAGAGAGCAAAAGAAGAGCTTTTGGAAATTAAATAAACAGTGGTATAAATGAATAACTCAGCAGAAGTTTTGGAAGATAAGTTAAGGAAACTTTTTAGAAAGGAGAGCAAAAGGCGGAGATGGAAAATAAAAAAGACCTGAAAATTAGAGGACTCAAACAGACCAACAATCATCTGTTTATCCAAATAACAAAGAGTTCCGGAGAGAAAGAACAGAGAAAATGGAGAGGAGGAAATCACCCATGAAGTAATTCAAGAGGATTTCCCCAAATTGAAGGGCACGACCCACACCAAGTCACGTTATCACGAAACATCACAGCAGTAGTGAGAAAAAGAAGATTCTGCAAGGAGAGAGAGAGAAAAGGATTGAAAGAGAGATTGAGAGAAATGTCACGCACAAATGATAAGAAACTGAATGACTTAGAATTTCTCAAAAGCAACACAGAGAGCTAAAAGACAATGGTGCAATGCCTTCCAAAATGATCTCCATACTGGACTTATCTACCCAGACAAACTATGAGTCAAGGGTGTGTGTAGAAGGAAGACATTTTCAGACATATGAAAAATTAACCTCCTCCTACAGTTTTTCTTAGGAAACTGTGGGAGAGTGTGTTCCGTAAAACAAAGGAATGAACCAAGGAGGAAGAAGATATGAGTTGCAGGGCTCGACTTCAACACAGTAGAACAATAAAGGGACTTCCCAGGCCATGAGTGAAGGGGGACCTCCGAATGACAGTAGCCAGTCGGCACAAGAGCTCATCAGGGAACTCCTGGACAGACTCTCCCAGAAGAGTAAGACACAGGATGTCCTCTGTGAATGCTTATCTCAAGAGACATCTAAAACACTGGCATAGAATCAGGGATTGACAAATGCATGGAAAACCAAATAAATAAACAAACAAAACAATTACAATTCAGAGCAGCACCCTCAAGAGCCCCATATGTAATTTTACATTTTTTAGCAATCATATTAAAAAAAGAAAGAGCTGAAATTAATTTCAATAGTATATTTTATTTAATCCAATTTATCCAAAACCTTATTTCAACATAAAATCAATATAAAATTATTGAGATTTTTATATTCTTTTTCATATTAAATCTTTGAGGTCCAGTATGTATTTTGCATTTATAGCTCAGTTTGCACACTGAAATTTCTCAGAAATACTTGATTTCAGCTGTATTTAGTTTTTATTAAACCTGCAGTTGAAGAAGTGATTCACATACCAAAAGTGCTCCATACATACTTAATTTTTTCCCAAAAGCCATCCATTTTTAATTTAGATGTAAACGAGCTAATAATTAAACAATAATAATTATTATAATAACATTTTAATAATATTAAAAATTAATTCCTTGGCCACAGTAGCCACATTTCAAGCACTCAAAAGTTCCATGTGGCTAGTTGCTATTATATTGGGCAGTTAAGATCCAGAGAGATCAAAAAGTTATGTGCAAAAGGAAAAATCGTTGTAGTTACTACATGGCTCAGCTTTGACTAACATACTCTGAATATTCATTTAATCAGAATTATAATATGAACTCCACTGGGAAGGTGAGGATGGGAAATGTTCATTGTGTCAAAGGAGGAAGAGGAAAGAAAGCTAAATCTTAAATGCCTAAAACTGAAAAATTAAGAAGAAGCAACATAATCCTATTAAATAGAAACACAGAAATAGATACAAAAGGACTCTCTCACCCTAGCTCCAAGTAACTGCCCCTGAGTAAGGAGAAATGGAGAGGGAAGGGTTTTGGGACTCCTGGGGTCTTTTTGTTTTGTGTTTTTTCTAACAAACCTCAGGGGACTGGCTGACTCTTTCAACTCATGCATGTATGATTTTGATTTTTAAAAAGATCTTGAAAACTGATCTTGGGAAGGTGTGCGGAGTGAGAATTTTCTATGTGATGCTGCCAGTGTAGGACTGTCACTTTAAAATGTGCCCCTTTCTCATTGCTTTATGGAAGGAGAAAGCAGGGGAGGCAGCCCCTAGTATAGGAGGAAAATAAAGTGAAAGGGAGCTCAGAGGCGGCAGATGTATCCTCCTGGCCAAATCCCAAATCGCACTCTTACTCAAGTGCCCACGCCCAGAGTAGGCTCCTAAGAGGTTACACAGGACAGCAGAGCTCTCAGGCGGTGAATGCCGCCCAGGCCACAGGGGAGGAGAGCACTTTCTCCACATCTCAAACCTGCCCATCTGCGAGGCCTGGCAGCTCCAAGGGCAGCCCCAAGACCACCTCCCCTCCTCCAAGCCAAGCCCACCATCCTTCATGGCCCAGGATGGAGCTTCTTTCCACATTAATTTTTCCTGACTTCTACCATCCTCACCAACAATCTTTTTCTGTTTTTTTTTCCAATCTCATGCAACTCATGTGGTATGTCTCACACAGTTTGGGCCTTAATTATAAACTGTTTTGAACTGTACACTGTTAATTCCAAGCTGCATGATAAGAACAAGCACACCCCCATATACTTCCGCAGGCCTCTCGGTACTCAGCATATAGTATTGGTTTAAAGAACGTTTGATGATTGATTGTTGAGGATATTATATATGCATTCATGCATTTCTACAGTAGCTCTTATCACAGAAACTATGGTATTAGATAGGTAGGTGGATGGATGAGAGGGAGAGAATTTTTATACATAGGAATCAGGTACAGGGTTCAGTTCATTGTTTCTTCATTTCATGGCACATTATTATAATTAGTCAATATAAAACCCCCTCCCTTCTTTAATTTTATTTTGATTTTTTCCCTGTATCCTTGATCCCCATGACCTGTTTCCTTCCTCTCTCCCCACCCGACAGACACCCATCTAAAGTGTTAGGAATTTGCCCTTGGAAACATACGTATCTTAAAGAGAGAGTGTTGTTAGTGTGTGTATGCTTTTCCTAACTCTGTTAGAATGATATCTTGCTATAGATCCCGTTCTACATCTTCCTTTGTCATTCAACACTCTTTCTAAGGAACCATGTTTATCCGTTGCTTCATTGCTGCACAGTGTTTACCACTCTGCTACATCTCACCTATCCATTCCCCAAATTACGGAGACTTATGTCACCTCCAGCTCCCTGGGACCCGAAGTAATGCTGTGAGGCACATCCTTACACATGTGTGTTTCCATATGGACGTAGGCAACAGTTTCTCTGGCGTACGTTGGGATGGCCATGTCATGGCATATAAAATATATAATATACAATTTCTTAATTGCTGTCCAGAATGGCCACACCCACCTCACTTCTACCAGTTGTAGATGAGAACTCAGTGCCGTGTAACACAGAAAGAGCTGTCAGACACAGTGGGACAGCCGAGCACCTCAGGAGTTAAGTCTCACGGTGACTCTCAGCATCTCCACGAAAAGGAGAGGACAGAAAGGCAGCGGCTGCTCTTGCGGGTCTTCTCCCGGGCCACGACGCTTTAATGCAGGGACGAGGGTGAGCTGTGGGAGACCTCTGCCTCCCTGATCTCCCCATTCCGTGCTGCTGACTCATCTGTGCTCGTTAGGGTTCAACTTATGTCAGACAGTGCTTCCGATTCGTATCTCAGAAGGTTGTGTAACCCGCAGTTTCTTAGAGGGTAAACACACACACACACAACTAAGCAGAAGGACTAGGGCTCTGAAGTTGGCGGCTCCTGCCTAGCAGCCCGGGAACTGATGAACCCCTGTGCCAGGTGTGGCTGCGCGGAACGGTCTCTTGTCTTTTCCCGCCTGCGCCCTTGTGTTTCATCTCCCATGGTCTGCAGGGTCCCAGCGGCATGGACCCTTTTGTTTACCCTCGTCCTGCCCTCCTCCTGGGGCTCCCTAATCGTGGCCCCTCTGAGTCCTCCTCAGCCATCATCTTCCCTCCACAGGTGTGCCCTGCGCCCTCCACGTGCCCACATTTGAGCTTGAAGATCAGACACGCCAGGCGTCACTTCCCCACTTGGCCTCAGCTGCTGCATCCAGAGAGCTGGGCGGCAGGACCGCAGCTCAGATGTGGAGATGGAGAAAGACCAAGCGCCCAAGAAAGGGCAGACAGCCCTCTCCCGCCTGGGCCCCCGCACCCCGGCGTGTGCCCCTCAGTTTCCTTCCCCTGATTCCCACCATCTGGGATCCACCTAGGAACTGACAAAACTCCTGTTGGTCACATCTGGTTTAAGAGAAAGAAACAAGGAGTTAGGAGACCTCGACTAATAGGCAGCACTTGGCAGGCACAATAGAAGCAGCTGCTGTTTACAGCCTGTTTTAGGGCGGCCTCGAGCTGGACCTCACACTTCCTGTCCCTGACTCTCCCCTGGGGGGCATTGTTTTACACGGGGCATTTGCAAACCTCACAGTCCTGCAGCTCAAAATAAGAAAAAAGAAAGAAAAAAAAATCCATGAATCTCATGAAGCCATGAAAACTATAACGAACTCTCTTCCTGGGAAAATGTCCCAGCTTCGCTCCTGATTGGCCTCTTATTGTAACGCAGGTCCCTACAGCTCCTAACTCCCCACTTTCTCTCTCCATTAAACAGGATTAAGATCAGCCAGTCGGCTGCCCAGTAAAAATGCTACCCCATGAAGCCTTTTCCTGCATAACAGCCAACGAGGTTTGAAACACTTCGGATTTCTTAACTGGGAAAAATACCAGCAAGAATTCAGGTTGTCAGTTCAAGACCAATACCACACTGCCTAGGAGGCAAGTAGCAGGGGCCTCCCCAGGCCCCTCCTGCTTGGTGTTGTTATCTGTGCGTCTCTGCTGACCCCAGGGCCTCTCCTGCCTGGTCTCATCCCCATAGAAACAAGCCAGGAGCTGGCGGGCGCGGAGAAGGCGCTGCGCACCATCTGACTCCGCCAGCGCCCTCCCAATACCCGCTCCTGAGCTCGCTCCGCTGGGCAAGGGGGCGCCTAATTACCTCCCTTCTGTCTTCTCCTTCCTCTCCTCTCCGGTCCTCTCCCCTCCCCACTCCCTCAGAGGACAGCCTTTCCGAGAAACAACACACGCTCACACCTGGCGCGGAGCGATAGGGAGGCTACCATGGAGACCGGGCCCCCATTCCCACCCCGGTGGCGGCTCCTGGGAATAAGCAACTATCTCTAGAATGCTACAAACTCCAGATGTGCCCCGCCGAGTGCCTGGAGACCCGGCTTCCTTGTCTCATTATGCCTATTTTTTTTCCCCACAAGTTTCATATATGCATATCGAGCCTTCAGAAGGGGGAAAAAAATGGGAAACGGTAATCTTCCTTTTAATATGCTCTCACATGCCAGCCCGCAACAGCTGTGCACACACCACACGTTGGACTGGACGTGAAATATAGCCCAGGACCGTTTTTTAAGCAGTCATTCCCAGGGCTTACAAAACACATTTACTTGGAGGGAGGTCACACAGTCTTCCCTCTGCATAAAAAGGTGGCTTTGATATAGGTACAGCCATCTGGAAACAGGTTCCTCTGCCATTGATATGTAAAACGCACACATGACACCATCTTGCTCGAGACCGGGCAGAAGACGCAGAGACACACACGGGCCGTAACTGTTTAAATATACAGCCTCCGGTTCTCCGTGGTGCTTACCTTGCTCTGAAGAACCATTTGCCGGCAGCCTCGGTGACTCTGGACAGGCTGGGGGTGGGGAAGGGGTGCAGTTTGCTTGCGGGGGCATTCATCTGTGTGGAGGAGGAGTGTTGTGGAATCCAGATTTGGGGGAAATGATTTGCACACTCTCCAGGGCGGCTCCAGGCTTGCTAATAAGGAAGAATATGTCAAGTGCCTGACTGCAAGTAAATAGCAAACACCCCATCGAAACAATGACCTCTGCTCCTTTGATCATTACAGCCAAGGGTTTGCTTCACCCCTGGAAGACTTAGATCTCACCTTTAATAACTGGTTTTGTCGGGCATTTAAAGAAAACGTGCAATGGCTCCTATATCGCTAATTGATCTCCATGTAATGGAGTGGGGGGGAATGACTCTGTATGTTTATTGACATTTACTCTTTAAAATGAGTAAACCGCCCCCCTTGACAAGACCTTCATTGTGCAGACCTCATCCAAACAAATTCTTGACCTCTGAAGCTATTTAACTTTTGTGTTGTTACTTCCATTTTTAGTTCCTAGCCTTGTTTTTTAATGTTTTTTCTTTTAATATACACATGATATGGATAACATAAATCAGCTGCCTTAAAATTCAGAGTGCCAACCCAAAGCCGGACACTCTCCCAAAAGAAAGCCCAGAAAGGATGCAGAGCTCTGGGTAACCCAAAGGGTTAAGCTGTTAAATGCACAAATAGCAGAGCTCCTGTTACCGAGCTAGCAAGGAGAGGGAGCTGACCGGAGGGAGATCACTCTAGGTCAGCCTGTCCTTTACATTGTGGAGAGCTTGAAAGGGGCTCATAAACCCAGCAGCCTATGGCAAAGGTAATTTATTTTATATTCCTAGTCATCACATGCAATATTTTTTGGAGGGGGAGAGCAAATATAATTCAAAGAAAGTGATAAACAATAAAAAAAAAAAAAAACAACCCACATTATCTAGTGATGCTTCCACCCGTAAGTCAAGAGAACTGGCGCCCTTCTCCGCTTTTGTGGTGTATTTCTCATCCTGTTTGTGCGTCAACTTCTTCAAAGTGCTTCAGGGCTGGGGGCTGGGAGGAGGGGGAGTGGTGGTGGCTCTGCCTGGCCTGAGGTCAGGGTCCTTCCTGGGGTGGAGGAGGGGGAGATGCCGATCCCCTGAGAGGAGCAGCTCCCAGGGTGGGCGCGGACATTTCTGCACAGGCACCTCCCAGCCCCACCCCCTGGAAGCCACATCCACTTGACTTAGGAATCGGCTCGTGGCTGGGAGGCATTACTGAGCGGACAGCTCTCCAGCTGATTTCCTGAGCTTCTCCTGGGCTCCGAGGGAGAGGGTGGGCCATCCTGCTCCTGTCTTGCATTGGCCACATTTTATGTGCATGAGGTCACTGGGCTGCAGATGAGGTAACTAGGCAGCCGCCCGCGAGCTGGGAGAGGTTACCACGTGACCATTCACGTAAACACAGCGAGGTCCCCGCGGGGCCCACGACAGCTGGCTCTGTTGCTGGCTGCCCTGCCAAGCGGTGGGAGCTGCCGGACTCATGGAGCTTGTCAGAGCTCTTAAAGGAGCCAAATCACTGCCTGAGCTTGTGTCACACGCGCCCTGAACACTGGTCCCCCAGCCTCAGGGCAGAGCAGCATCCTCGAGGGAGGAGCGCTGGCTGGTCCTGTGACAGGTGTGCATGGGGGGGGGGTGTGAATGAATAATACTGCCTCTTAAAAGAGGACCCCACTCAAGGCGAAGAGGCACAGGGTCTGAGGGGCCGTGGTCTCTGCAAGCCCAGCTCTAAACCTCTCCGCCCTCAGCCAGGAGAGGTGGCCCCGGCCTTTGAGCATCTCCTAGTCATCTCAAAGTGAGAAACATGGCTGGAAAACAAGTATTTTTTTAAAAGCCAATAAAGAAATACATTTTTAAGCTCTTCTATGGGAGGACAGAATGCATTTGAGATGTGGAGCTGTGCTGCTTAGGCGTTTCAGGGCCCCTCAACTCTCAAGGTCAGAAAGTTCTTTCCAAGGTCAAGTCAGATGAACTAAATTCCGCATCTACCCCAGTTCCTCATTTATTCCTTCTTTACGGAGCGCGACCGTGTACCGAGCTCTCCACTGAACCCTGGGAGTCTTGTAGGACCAAAGGTTCGGTCTCCACACTGACGAAGCCCCCACGCCGGCAGACGATTCCTGCTACGACACTAGCGGTATCCACGAGTGATGAGAGTCAAGAGGGACGCGTGCAGGGAGGGGAAATGTGGGGTGCAGGAAAACAGAGGGCATGTCAAGGAAGACCTCCCTGAGCTGGGACCAGACCTGTGAGCCCCAATAAAATGCACGGCGGCAGCCAAGATGCACTGTGGAACCGGGCACACATCTTACAACAACCTGGGAGGTAAGTTCACTGTGATCCCCATCTTACAGATGCTCACACAGCTTAAGAGAAGTTAAGTAACTTGCCCGAGGAAGTGGTAGAATCAGGATTTGAACCAAGGGGTGGGACCCCGGAGCCTACACTGCATAATCGCTCTACTCCAGACAGTCAATGGGACACCAGGACAGGAAGAGCCTCCGAGCCAAGCGTGAGGTCGGTGCCCTGCCAGCAGCACAAGCAGCTGGGCTCACAGGAAGGGTGGGAAGACCCTGGTAGAAGAGAGCTAGGTGATGGAGAGGACATTCTGGAAAGAAAAAGCAGCAAATGTGTAGGCGTGTGTGTGTGTGTGTGTGTGTGTGTGTGTGCGCGCGCGCGCGCGCGCGCACGCGCGCGCATGCGCACATACGTGAAAGAGAGAGAGGGAGTTTGCAAGCCATACTAAAGAGTCTGAACTTTTTCCTAAGGGCCATGGGAAGTCATTGAAAGACTATAGGCAGATTAATGAGCTGATCAGATCTGTTTGCTTGAAACATTGCCCTGGCCGCAGGGTGGAATATGGATAGGAGAGCAGTGAAGGGCGTGTTGGGATAATCCAAGTGAGAAGTGATGGCCAGGTCTGAGAGGGAGCCGTGGGCACAGGAGGGAGGTGACTTCCACACAGGAAGCAGAATCAGCAGAGGCTGGTGGCTGACTGGCCACGGGAAGGTGTGCGCGTGAGTACAGGGAAGGATGGAGGAAGGGGGGGAAGATGTCTTCTGATGGAGCTGCAGGGTGTGGAGGAAGATCAGGTTTAGAGATGCTCACCAGGCACGCAGACACACAGATCGCAAGCTCAGGACCAAGATCTCGTCTGAAGATCCAGAGTGAGAAGCCGTCGACACGCACACGGCAGTTGAACCTAGGGAGCTGGCGAGTGTGGCCGCGATATTACTGACACCCCATTTCTTTATCTTGGCTCTTTTGGGTTCTTGTAGAAAGGCTCATCCTCCCCCACTGGAATGGAAGCTACATGAGGGCAGAGACATTTTATTGTCTTGTTCTCCACTTGTTCCACAGTACGTGGCATCTGAAATGTAGGCAATGGTCCATAAATATTGTGGAATAAAAGAACTGAAGGATAACTCTTTCTAATATAAGGTTCTAAAAATAATACAGGCAGGCAGTTTTTAAAGTTTTAAAGCGCACAAAATAATTTAAAATTTAAATTCTCCTTCCACCCTCACCCCTCAAACGCGCTATGTTAAGACCAGGAAATGAGCACACGGAGAGTCCATCGTGACCCCAGCCTTGGCCAGCTGCCGTGCACCCTCCTACAGCATCAAGGTTTACATTTTCCTTTTGTCTTTAACTATGTTTGGGTCCTTCTTGCTTTGTCAGTTTAGGTTAACTCTAAATTTCAAGACAACATCAATTATACTACTGTTACTGTAAAAATATCACCCACTGCAGCATCGAGTGATGTGATTGTGCTCGTAGAAAAGTCAGTGCAGCCATTGGACTCTCTGTCACTGAGCTCATACTGCCCAGAGGAGAGTGTGCCCCACGTCAAGATCAAAGGCAGATGTGGAGAAAGGGAACCGCCGTGCACTGTTGGTGGGAATGTAAATTGGTGCAGCCACTGTGGAAAACAGTATGGAGGTGCCTCAAAAAGTTAAAAGTAGAACTACTATATGATCCAACAATTTCACTTCTGGGTGTTTACCTGAAGAAAACGAAAACACTAATTCAAAAAGATATCTGCACCCCATGTTCATTGCAGGATTATTTACAATAGCCAAGATATGGAAGCAACTTGTCTATCAATAGATGAATAAAGAAAATTATATATATATACACATATATAATACATATTTTTCTCACAATTTCTATTATCTTTCTTTTTTCAGATTCACAGAAGACACAGGCACCCGTCTTATCATGAAAATCTTCCAGGTTCTTAATCACATAATGTGTGTAATGTAAGTACCTATCTTATTAAAGGCCTTTTTTTTTGGGTCCTCTGCTGTCCTATACTCATTTGGATCAACTGCTTTCTAAGACTGCTACACAGCTGTCATCCGGGCTTCTTTTTCATTACACTCCTGGGTTTGTTCCACTGTTTCTCAGATTCCCATTTTTCTTTTGGAGACTTTTTTGTCTCGATCTTGTATTACTCTATCTCAGCCACACTAGCATTCTCTCTGACTGCCGAAAATACCAGAAAGGCTCCTATTTTACAGTCTCTGCATTGGCTCTTGCTCTGTGTTTAATGCTCCCTCCCCTACCTCAGATCCTTACAAAACTCGGTCCTTTATCTGATTTAAGTCAGCTTCAAATGTTGCCCTCCTCACCAAGCATCCCTCTGCTACCATACCGTCAAAAAAATAAACAGACAAAAACAACCTCCCAGTCATTCGCTAGTAAAACAACTTCTTTTATTTTCAACATAGCACCCTCATTTCCTGATATTTTCTAGTTTTATTCACTTACTTATTTTCTTTTCTTCCCCATTAAAATGTCGGGTCCAAGAGAGCAGGATTTTTTTCTGTCTTTTCCACCTGTAAACCCTAGCCCCTAGAGCAGTGAGAGAAGTGTAGGAGAAGCCCAGGAAACAGGCTGAAAGAGATTGCAGAAGGCCACATTCATACAGAACACCCAAATTTCTTCTACTCTATCCTCTGACATGACAGAAGAGGAGTCAGTCTCTTAGGATATCTCTTCTGAAATCTTGCTAACCTGTGACTAAAAGCTCTCAGATGGAAGAGGAGCTATAAATTGGTACAACAAGATGCTAAAGGACTGAGGGAGATGCTTAAGGAAAAATAGATGACTGCCCTTTAGCTAATTTACCAGGCTTTGCCTAACTGAAATGGTATGTAAGCTAAAAGACAGAGATAAATTGTTAAGTTCTGCTATTAGAAATACAGAAGACTGGATATTTCAAATATTCTTTCATTGTGAAACACAGAGATTGCAATATTAAATGAGTTGATTAATAAGGGAAATTCCCAGAAACATAAAGTAAAATAAAACAAACCAAAATAAGCCATGACCAAAAAAGTAAGAAAACTCAGGAGCTGGGGCTGCTCAGGAAAAAAATGCCAATGCCAGGATTCTAGAGCAGGGATTAACAAACCATAGCACATGGGCCAACCACCTGTTTTTGTAAATAAATTTTATTGGCAGATGGCCATGCCTATTCATTTATGTATTGACCATGGCTGCTTCTGTGCTACAACAGCAGAGCTGAGTAGTTGCAACAGAGACTATATGGCCTGCAAGCTTTTAAAATATTTACTCTGATCCTTTAAGAAAACCCTTAATGGTTGTGCAGGGAAATGGGGTCTTTGGACCTATACAAAGTGGGAGAGGAACCCGAGAGTCATTAAAGCTTGAACCTTCAAAGGGGTTTAATCTCCAGGAAAGGGTGGGCTAGAAAAACATACCTGCTGGCAGAACAAGTCAGAGGTAAATCTTTCTGTTTTCACCACAACGTTATTAATAATAGTGATAATAATAAAAATTTTTAAATAATAATGATGATCTCCCTTGGGGATTTGTAACTATGAACCGGCTTCATATGAACCTCAGATTCAAATTTTTGCTACCCACCTAATCTTGAAAACCCCAAACAAAAAAATAAAGTGGTCCCAGTTTGACAACACTTGGCAGAGAGAAATGCAAATCCTCTCCAGCACAAAGCCTTCCTAACTCAGTCACATGAGGATTCCCACAGTTTAAGTTCGATTACATATAAGTTTTTGAAAAGAGAAAAAATTTACCAAACCACAAGGTAACTACCATCGTAAGTGAGAATCAACAGAAACAACAAGCATGATTTAAACTCCCAAGAACTTCAAATATTAGAATTATCAGATATAGGACATAAAAATAACTACACATGAAATGTTAAAAGAAATGAAAGATAGAAAAATGAACAAGTTTTGAAAAGGGTACCGCCAAAGTGACCAAACAGATCTGACAAAGAACCAAGTAGAACTTATGGAAATAAAAATAGAACTATACATAATTAAAACTATACATATATTACATATAATAATTATAATGAGATAGATACATTCATACATATATGCGTGTGGGTATGTTTGTATACACTAATGAATAGGTGAAACAGCAAAATAAACATGGATGAAGAGAAGATTAGTGAACTGAAGACAGATATGAAGGAATCATTCAGAATGCAGCACAAAAAACCAAAAAAGAAATAGAAAACAGAAAGAGAAAGGGAGGAATAAATGAGAAGTTTTAATATACATCCAAACAGAGTTACACGAGAGAGAGAGAGCGAGAGAAAGACCCTGTTTGAAGAACTAATAGCTAAGAAAATGCCAGAACTAATGAAAGACATGGATCTGCAGAGACAGGAAGCGTAATATATCCCAGGGAGAGTAAAAATTCTGTAAATTATCACACATGTTAGGCACATCCTGTGAAACTGTAAAACAGCAAAGCCAAAGAGAAAATCTTGAAAGCAACAAGAAAGGAAAAACAGATCACCTAACAAAGAATGACTGTGGTCTGACAGCGAACTTCCAGCAGAAACAATGAAGCCAAAAGACAGTGGAACCACATCTCCAGAGGCTGAAAGAAAATAACTGTCAATCTAGAATTGTGTTCTCAGAAATATTATCTTTCAAAAATGATAAGAAAATAAAAACATTTTGGCAAAACAAAAACTGAGACACTTTACCATTAATAGACTCTTATCAAAGAAACTTCTAAAGGATGAACATCTAAAAGAACAAGATGATCCTAAAAGGATGCTCTGGAATAGAACAAGAAATTCTGAGCTGAATTGCAGTGCACGGTGCTTGGTCACAGTAGTGCTCAGTAAATGGCATTTCTTGATTTCCCTTTTCCCCAGAGGTTGTGCTTGGAACCTGCCATCAACACTGAGACCTGATCTTAGTGGAAATGGGGGTGTTGAGGAAAGTAGAGAGGATTTTGAAGCAAGAGAAGAAAGGGAGACAAGAAAGCTGGCAAAAACAGCAACACTTTGTGGGAGTTAGAAGGAATGTCTTATAGATGTTTTATTATGTTTTTGCAGTGTGGGATGGATTGTGAATTCTTCTTCCTGTATTCCCACAATATCTTCAGTAAAGTATACATTTCTCTCAAGTGCTTTGCGGAGCCAAATTTACTTCTTTGAAAAAGAAGTAAATGAAAAAGATAGGAGTAAGAGCCCTTCAAATGAAAAGTTAGGGCAGCACCCTAACCAAATCCAGCCTACTTTTGATTGATTTTTACATTTTTTAATGATTGAAGGAAAAAAGAAAGAAAGGAAAACATTTCGTGACAAGTGAAAACTACATGAAACTCAAATTTCAGTATCCATACAATTTTATTGGCACACAGCCATGCTCGTTCATTTACATCTAGTCTACGGCTTCTTCTGTCCCATCATGGCAGAGCTGAGTGGTTGCAACAGAGATAACAGCGTAGGGACTGAGTAAAGTGCAAGGAAAGAGGCTGGGACTGTTACTTCAGAGGAAATAATGCCTGTGTAGCAACAAGGGTCCCCCACACCCCCATTTGATATATGTACCTCACCTTCTCCTGTAGCTTTAGCTCTTTTTTCCTTTTGCCCAAAATATTTGTCATCAGATTCTTTACAGAAAGTGTTTGCCAACCCCTGGCCTAATTGATAGTATTAACATATTTAAAGAAAAAATGTAATAATCAGAAAGGTCAGTGGGTGTTTCAAAGGAAAAAAAGTCAAGAAAATGAAAGCCAGATGTTCCCAGGCAAGTACTAACTTATGAGGTTAGCCTGACAAAGGCCCTGGGTTAGCAGACCTGGTAGGGCCTGTTGCAAAACGATGCACTGAGCTAAAATTGTGTATCAATAGTTGCTATAACACCACTTGTCAAGCAAGGCTATGTGCCAGACATCGTGCTTCGCACCTCGTATACATTATTTAACGTAATACTCAGAACAAGACTATGAGTGTGGTGGGTGTTATTTCTACTCTAGTGGTAGAAAAAATATGAAGTTCAGAGAGGGTAAGTGGCTTTCCCAAGGCTATGTAGTAAGTAAGTGGACGAGTTGGAATCTTGGACCATCTGACTCCAAAGCTGCTAAACACTAACCTATACAGTTATTAATATTCTAATATTATACCCACTAAGAAACTGTCAATTTGGTCACTACTGCCTCTGCAGCATCTAGCCCAAAGCCTAGAGCATCTTAGGTAATTAGAAATTGTTTGTTGAACAAATGAAAGACTCTATTCTCACCCAGCAAGGTTTTTATTATAGTTTGGCTTCCTAGGTAGTTGCCTGCATGGAAAAACTACATCAAATTGAGAACTCAAGACTCCTGCCTCTTGCCAGCTCACTCTACCTCTATCAAGTCAAATAAAAAAGGAGTTAATATATACATGAGTCATTTATGAAGCTGGTTAGTGGAAGTCAATCCCTGATCTACTCTTGGGTGATAACAGAATCAAGATTTTTAGCCTGCAAAGCTGTGGGGACCAAGCCCCGTTCACACATCAGCACCTGTCGACCTTCAGGGACCCACCAGATGACAGCCTGTGTCACTGTGCATTGCTGTGAGCCCACAGCAGCCAGACTAAGAAACAAAAGACCCAAGTGCCAAGGCCACCTCGCCAGTAGGAGCAAAGCTGGGATTCAAAACCAGTTCTTTCCTGTTCTAGATCCAGTGCTGTTTCCTTCTGCCGTACCTTCTCTTTTGTATGACAAGATGTCTACAATCTTCCACTTTTTTTAGTTACTCAAGAAATCCATATCCGTTTTAGGAAAAAATTAACATAACAAACTAGAAAAAATTTTCACATAATCCCTCTCCCAGAAATTATCTATTAATATTCTAGGTTATATTTTTCCAGATTTTTTCTTAGGCGTGCATGTTTTAACCAAAAACACAATTATACTGTTTTATAATCTGCTTTGGCCTCTAATAGAGTGTGAATATTTTATGACACCCTAGATACACATATAATCATTTTTAATGTCATGTTTTATTGTATTGATATGCTGTAATTTATTTAACCAAAATCTTACTGTTGGACAACCGAGCTCGTCCTGGTTTTTAGCTTATAATCTAATGTGTCTATCTTATTCTCAGTAAGCAATTCCCCCCAGCTCCAATCCTAGTCCTCACTTGATCAATGTCTCAGAAGCTAATATTAAATTTATAGTGTTATAGCAATGATCATCACAGCTCTTTGCTCCATCTTTGAGTTCAGAATCAATGCAAAGTAGACACAGTTGTTCAACATGGCAACTTTATTACAAGAAGACTGTATTGGATACCACAGTTTAGATATGGCCACTATTGGCTCTTCCTAATGGAAGACCACATCTGGACCAAAAGAGCCCAAACCACTGCCTCGTCGTACCGTCCGAGTTACATCAAGCACACAGCAAGCAGCAGACCCAGCTTCGCAGCTCCTGGAACCCATAATATTTGTGAGCTGGCAAATCTTTGAGAGAGGAGAAGGGCTAAGATGCCACACTCGCTTCTCACAACCTCAACAATCACACCCAAACACGCCCACACCCGGGCTGAGGAAGGGCTGAGGAAGCATGAGGAAGAGGCCGGGAGGGTCGCTCCGGCAGAAGGACCCCCGCACTTGATGACACGCCTACGCCTCTCCGGCTGCTGCTGCGGCTTCTTCGTCTTTTCTCCTCCTCCCCCCAGATCTGAGGAGGGATGGCTCCCCACCGCTTCCCCATGTATCACATGCCTGCTGGAAGGCCACCACCACAAAGCTACACGTTCGCCTTGGCCACGGCCGCAGGCTCAGTGTGCCTGCCGCCAGCCCCGCTGACTCAGCCCTGGTCAGGGTGGCCGGTCTGCAGAAGGGACTCGTTCTGCCTCGACGTGAGTCATTCTGAGTAATAACAGGAGTTGACGAACTCCGGAAGAACCTCTTTCTTCTCTCCTTGCCTCTGTCCCTTGCAGGCGGACACCAGAAGGTCCTGGCCACCTTCGGCGCTCCCAGGGCTGCAGCTCCTGTGGCCACCTGCTCCCCACAGGAGGCTGCACACCTGCCCACCCGAATCTGTACTGCAGCTGCCTTGCCCTCCTGAGCCCGCACGGTCAGCAGGTGAGCAGCCTAGCTCGGCCTCTGGGCTGTGTGACCTTGGAAGAGGCACCTGGCTTCTCTGGACCATAGTGCCCTCCCCTGCAGAATGAAGACCACAAGGCCCGGGTAGAAACGTGAAGCTGGCGTGGCAGCAGGCATCCTGCAACAGGCTGCCCGGCTCCCCACCCCCCAGCGCCTCTGCTCTTCTCTGCCTGTTTGCATCTCCCCCCCACTCCCCAACTTTCCCCACATCTGTCCTGTAAGTCCAGCTTCCCCGGGAACTCTCTCCTGCCTCCAGCCTTGCTCGGGTGCCCTCCCCGTGCCCATGGCCTCCCCTGCCCTGCCTCTTTCATACCCTTTCCGCAGGGCTCGGAGATTAATCCCACACCCGCATCCTCACCTGTCTGTAGGTTTTCCAGGGCGGGAAGCTTGATCCTTTGGTCCCCATTTCCTAGCACGTTGGCTGACTCTAATGCAAGGGAAGGGGAAGGGGACAGGAGAGCCGTTCGAATCGCAGCATCCCGACTTCTGGAAATCTATGCAATGGCTCCCTTTTCGTGTTTATAACTCTCCAAACACAAAATCTTACCTCTTAGACTGAACGCGGCCCTTTAAGGGCCCTGGGACACAAACCACGGCCACTCAGTGGGCAGCTTTGTGGGTGCTGCTCTGCTGGTGCTGGGTCAGCGGCTCCCAGCCTGGGATCACAGAGAATCTGGTGCAGGGTGCCTGCCCTGCAGCCCCAGGCCATGTGTGCAGACAACCATACCTCTCCAATACAAACAGCCCCGGAAGACAATACCGGTTTGTTCCAAAGAGAGAGGAATTCTGAGCAGTGGCTATTTCCTGGATGACTGAGTACTCTTTACGCTGGAAACATGGATGGTCTGAACAGATTTATTCAAAAACATCTTTCCCCCTTGTTTCAAACTAAGGAGGGGGTTCCGTGTCACCTCTGACGGGTTTGTGATAGTGATACTGGAAACATGGAGGCTTCCAGAGGATATTTCTGTGCTGCTCCCCACAGGGTACGCAAATTCCAGCATAAAACCCAGAAATGAGAGGACACTGAAGAATGCCAAGTATATGCACAGTTTTCTGGAAGACTTGGGCATAATTTCTACCTCTGATCAGTCTCATTGTGCAGACGATTTTGCATGTAACATAGACATTTTTTTTTTTTAGCTTGAATCAGGCTAAGGAGAAAAACACTGTGGCCTTTTATAAGGGAAAGTGTCTCCCCAAGGAAATAATTGAAGGCCCCAATTGCTCAACTCTTTCAAAAGAGACTGTACAAAGTTCTCCTGAAAATACTGTGGGGAATAATTCTGTGTCAGCTGGGGAATTGGCTCGATGATCTAATAGGTCTTTGCCCTTGCTCTAATTTCTATGATTCATGTGTGACTTATTTAATTGTTATCATCTATTGCAGATATATAAAAGAATGCTTTTATTCTTAAAAAAAAATCTAAATTCAAATCATCTTTAATATCACACCAAGTTCTTACTCCCATCAGCCTTCAGAACATTGACATATTAACTTTTTGACCTGCCTTGAACCCTCCCGCTACCTCCCAGGATACAAAAAGTACATCTGCAGCGCTGCTGGGTGTACTGGGGAGCCCTCACCCCACACAGTGCATTGAAAACAAGTTTGGGAGAACTAAGGGTTAAGTGAGGTCCCCTAGGAATTCCAATCTGTTGCAAGCTGCTAATTCAGAGGCTGCCTGGGGCCTAGGTGTAACCACAGCTAGGCAAACAATGCCTAACTGCCTTATCCTCAGCAGCATTTAGCATTTATCATGGTCAGAAAACCACCTGTTACTTGGGAGAGATTCAAAAGAAGTCTGGGCCATAATTAAAGCAAAAATGAATAAAAACATATTGCGAATCACTACCCAACCCCCAGGCAGATGTGTGATTTAACTGTGGGTTTGATCTATGCTATTAATCTGGAATTAAAAATAACAGACAACAAAACATAGACCCAACCAAGACCCTGCCCTGCCCTGGGGTTTTGTTTCCTTCCAAGGCCATGACAGTTGTGGTTAGTAACGCACTGCAAGCAGAGCTGGCTGCAAGCCTGAATGGTGTCTGGCAGCTGGCAGCCAATCGGAATCAAACGCACCCCTGGACCAATGTGACTACCCATAAATGAAGTTGAAGGAGCGATGAGGGTTTCCATCCTCCCACACTGCCGAAGGCTCTCTCACGGAGGCCTTTTAACCCTGCCCAAGCCAACAGCAGATCTTTTACTCTAGGAGAATCGCACCTGACCACCTGGATCCCGCCAGGAGATACTTCAGGCATTTCACTGGGGAACATCTGAAAACACATTTCTCCGACTGTCAGCAGAATTGCAGTCAAACACAGAACATCACATGGGAGGGTCAGTGGCGGGGAGGGGTCAGTTTCTACTTGCAGGTTCTGTTTGGCGGCTATTGGTTTGTTCTTAAGGCTCTGATTCCACCTCTTTAAGCTCCTGTGAAATCTTCCGGTAGAACCAGGCTCTAGAGGGGGTGAAGGAAAGGGCAGAGGGGGTGTGAGGTGAAGGAGAGAGGGGCAAAGCAATTTTGTGGCACGCAGGTGTTTCTAATTTTGTATAAAACATTACTCAAAAGAATTCAGAATTCGGTTGACATCCATGCAAATGTGTGAAAAGTGGGAAAAGACAAGCTAGCGTTCATTTCAAAAGCTGAAAGCACGGCTTTGATTTGCAACAATCTTTAATCTACCTCTTTTACCACAAAGAAACACTGCAAAGAAAGGAGCCCCAAATGTCACGAAATAAAACCTGCCGATGTTCTGTTGGCATACATTTTAATTCTTGAACAATTACCCTGCCATATACATTTATTCTTGAATGTTGTATATTGACACATTAAATTTTGGAGTTGAAAGAGAAAATGACACATGTAAATACCCCCAAATACAGAGCCGACTTTACAATGTAGTCTATTAATCTGCGTGAGTGTGTGTGTGTGTGTGTGTGTGTGTGTGTGCACTACAGTAAATCTGTGAAAAGTTAAAAGTATGGCTTGTTTATTGAAGTTGACTTCGTATCACCCTCAAGGACTTTGAATATATATGTTCACGCCCTGAAAAAGTTTTGGGTTAGTCTTTTCTGGGATATGCTATCATCTATATTTAGGACATAATCTCTAACCTAGCAAAAATAAGTGGTGCTGATGTGAATTTGTACTTGAGGGTGGCCTTTATGTGGCTGCAATCATATTGCTGCCCTTAGATGGCTCCTCCATTGCCTTTCAAATTAATCACACACTGTCATTAATTCAAACCTGCCCAAATACGGCCCCACACATCTTTTCTGGATTCACCTTGCCTTACTCTACAAAATCCATAGCAGCCACAGATGACTCCTTGGTGCTTCACAAAGCTCGCGTACATTTTCTTACCTCTCTGTCTTTGCTCACCCTATCTCCTCCTCTGGAAATGCCCTTCCCAACCAATTCCAGTTGAAAACTCATGCCAAGGATCATTTCCTGGACACCTTGACTATGTCTTAGTCATCACTGTATCCCCAGCACCCAATGACTTGGCAAAGGGTAAAGGCTCAATATGCATTGAATGAATGCATTTCATATCCTTTTCAAAAATCGGTGTTTTAATTAAGCTTTTTCCTATCCCTTTGTCTACTGGACCCCAGCGTTCGCTGTTGGAATTCCCCTGTGCGGCTTCCCGCACTGTATCTGGTGTCACAGTCACCTGTCTGCTCCTCCGCCCCCAGCCCCTCCCTCCCGTCGCTCCATGGTGGTCTCCATGTCTTGCTGACTCTCTGTTGAAGTATTCATCCCCATGCCTTCCAGGGACCTTATACTCACTCAGTGTTTAACAACAATAATAATATCTAACTCTGGAACAGTGCAGAAAATTTTACAAAGCACTTTCACATTTATTATCTCATTTTACCCCTGCAATAAGGATACAAAATGGAAAGGACCATCATTTGAAAGATAATAATGGGTAAATTTATTGAGAGCTTACTTCAGGCCAGGCATGTTAAATACATGACTTTGTTGAACCCTCACAACCCCACGAGGACGGCCCTATTTTTGTCCTCATTTTACAGAGGAAGAGCCCGTGGCCTAAGTTGGCTCAGTAGAGGACCAAGGGCACCCAGCCGGGAAGGGGCAGCGCTGGGGTTGGTCTGGCTCCAGAGTCCAGGCACTTCGTCACTAGCCCCACCTGAAGCTTAGAGAGGTCGTCAGGAAAACTCAGAGCTACAAATGTCCCAGTTCTCCCCGTACACCCCACTGCCGCTTCTCTCCTCTGGAAAGGACTCTGACGACAAAAAAAAAGAAAGAACTGAACACAGTTTGAAAGCTGAATCTGATTAGCAGGATAGTGGTTAAAAGCACTGATTCTGGAACCAGAAATCCTGGGTTCAAAGTCCAGCTCCGCCACTTCCCAGGAGTGTGGCATTGGGCAAGCTGGTTATTTCCTGTGTCTTCTATCTCCATCTGTACAATGGGGCAGCAAAAGCATCACCCCTTAAGGGTGTTGTGAGGATTAAGTTAGTTAATATATGAAGAACAGGAGGGATGGCGCCCTGCCCCTCTCGGTGGGGTTCTGAAGCCAATGGATGGTTCCAAAGGGCTTCGCTTGGCTTCCAGGATCTCTGTGTGCTAGAACCACTTCTAAACGTTCAAAAGAATGATTTCCCTCCACGCAGAACAGGCCCTCACATCTTAAACCCGGTATAATGGCACGGTGGGCACTCTAGCATCTCCGCAGCCTCGTGTGTGTACAAGAGAGACGACTGGGGCTGGAAGTGAAGCCTCCTGCCATGGAGACAGTCTCCTGGTCTAATCTGCCCCCAGCCCACCGCCCTGCGAGAATCCAGCCCATTAGGAAGAAACTAATGACCATGCAGATGCTCACTTTGCCCTGACTTCACACATGCGCCTCCAGATGGGCCTGACACTCTACACCATCCTGGTTTCCATTTGTGCGCACTTAACCCAACTAAAAGGCCCCCAGCGGTGCCGCCTGCACACACCCCCAAGCCCTCTTAGCCACCCAGCTCTCTGCTTCCAGCTCTCTGCTTCTCTTTTTCCTTGTTTCCTTCTATTTCTCTGTCTCTCCTTCTCTCTGAGCTTCTCTCTCTCCACCTCTCTTTCCCTGTTTGGGTTTTGCTTCTCCTTTCTCTTTTTCTCTCCCTCTCTCTCTCTCTCACTCACACACACACACACACACCCCCCCATGACATGCTAATTGGGCTCCCAGGAGAGTCTGCCTCACCCATACAGGCAGAAGTGAACAGAGATGGTGAGAAAGGACAGACTTCACACCTGTCAATTAAGCTCAATCGCTTATTGTGTGAAAATAGCCCCGGTGCCTAGGAACAGGCCGACCTGGCTGGATCAGGCTGAGCCTCAGCTGTCCCTCCAAAGTGGGCCCAGGGAACAAATGCTCCTTGTGTTCTCCGTGGATGAGAGAATCTCCTGGAATGTCCCAGGAGCAGGTGTGGGCCCCTCCATAGGGTGGATGGAGGGGCCAGTTCCCAGTGAGTTTATAGGACTGTATGTACTGCAGTTGGTCAGCTATTTTTACAAAATTCCACTCACATAGCTAAAGGACAAAAATCACATAAGGAGGAAATAGGTGACATCCCAGCACGCATGTCACTGGCAAGGAAATGTCTTGAGGCTGGACTGGCCGTAATAGGAAAGAAATATGACCCGAAACAAAGGAGCCTCTATTAATATTATTACTTTTGATTTAAAATGGTCTGCCAACTGGAACAGAGCCCATCAAGAGGGAAAGCTGGATGTCACCATGAGGGAAGGTGGGAATATTTTTAAGGGTAAGCTGAGATCCAAGTCTTCATCTATCATTTGATGCACTTGACAGTTATTTGAGGGCTCCCAGTGTTGAAAGCATGGTGCCAGCTTTCAGAGGATGTCCCCCAGCCTCACAGAGCTTACAGTTCAGAGGAGAATAAGGACAAGTGAGCAAGAAACACCCACCTTGTGTGTGGAGTGTTGTGGACATGGGAGTCCAGTGAACATGGAAAGTTACGTGGGGGCCGGGGAGGGACCAGAGTTGAGCAGGAAAGGCCTCCCAAAGGACATGGCACAGAAGCTGAGTCCTGACACATGAGTAGAGTTAACGGCAGAGGGAAGGATGAAGGGTTGCGGGTGAAAGGGACAGACAGCGCCAAGGTCAGAAGGGAGAGAAGCTGGAGAGGGGGGGAAGCCAGATGACAACAGGTCTGATGGGCCCGTTAAGGAATCTGGGTCTCATCCTCAGGTCAATGGGAAGTTATTAAAGGGTTTTAAGCAGGGTACAGTGTGACCAGAATTGCACTTCGGACGCACTGCTCTGACTCCGGTAGAAAGAAAAGAACCTTGGCAGCAGGAGGCAGCTGTAGTGAGACACTGGAGAGCATGAAGGAATCAAGTGGCATTTAGGAGGCAAATCAATAGGGCTTGATGGCTGATTGTTTGAGAGGCTGTTAGGAGAAGGAATCAAGGAGGACCTCTCGGCCTTTGGTGTGAAGAGTGGCACCCCTTCCTACCTCAGGGAAGATGGGGGAAGAGCAGAGCGGTCAGGAGATGATGTGTCAGTGTGGCCATGTGGACAATGCGTATGAAACGTCTGGCACGCAGACCCTATGGTGACCCACGATCCAACCTCCTGGAGTTCATGCCCTTGGGTGACCCCTTCCCCTTGAGTGTGGGCAGGACCTGTGACTTCCTTCCAGCCAGCAGACTATGGCAAAGGGGATGGGACATCACTGTTGTGATTACATTACGTTACAGAAGACTCTCTCTCAGCCATCCGGAACTAGAGACTGTCCTGTGGGCTCGATGCAGTGAGCCGCCACGTTGGGGAAGCCCAGGTGACGAGGAGCAGGTTCTAGACACTGAGGATGGGGCCCTCGTGGAAAGTAATTCCGCCAGCACCCGAGGGAGCTCGGAACCAGATTCTTCCCTCAGCTAAGCCTCCAGAGGAGATCACAGCCCAACCAACACTTTGATTTCAGCCTTGTAAGACCCTGAGTAAAGGACCCAGTTAAGCCATGCCTGGACTCCTGGCCCATGAAAACCACGAGATAATAAATGTGTGTCAGTTGAAGGCACTAAGCGTGTAGTCATTTATTTTGCAGCAATCGGAAAATAATACAGTATCCAATTGGAGATAGCGAACAAGCAATTGGATGTTTGGATCTGGACCACAAGACCGAGGTTAAGCCTGGAGATACACATTTGGCAATTATTAACGTATAGATAGTAGCCAAAGCCATGGGAGAGTGTGCAGTGACAAGGAGAAAGTCCAGGACAGAAACTTGAGGATCCACCAACACAGATGATAAGTAGATGAGCAGGGGTCTCAAAGGGTTCTGAGAAAGGGTGCCCAGCACGGCAGGAGAAAACTAAGAATACGGCTGTATGAATCACAGCTAACATTTATTAAGAACTTACCACGTGCCAGGTACTGTTCTAAGTGGATAGCAAGTATTAATCTATTTAATTCTTACAGCCCTCTATGAGGCATTATCATGTTAGTACCCTTATATTACAGATGAGGCAACTGAGGTACAGACAGAAGAAGGAGCTTGCCCAAGGTCACACTGCAGAACAAGGGTTCTAACTCAGGGGGCTGCCCCCAGAGACCATGTTCTCTGTCCACCCTCTTACGCCAAATTGACTCTTCCTGTTCTGAGGAACAGAAACTGAATGCAAACTGACTTAACCATGGGATTTACCAGTTCACCGTAACTAAAAAGATGAGGGGTAGAACATGGGACATATTTCAGGCACACCTGAGGGGACAGAGGCAATGTCATCACTCCTCTCTCCCTCTCTCTCTCTCTCCCCTCCCTTCCACCCCTTCCTTTCTCTCTCTGTCTCTCAGCGCAGCTTCCCTTGTGTTGGCTTTATTCTCAGACACGCTCTATTGACTCCGTGTCAAAGAGAGCTCCAGGCAGATCCTGGCTGATGTTAATCTCCACAGAAGAGTTTTTCTGCCATCACTTGCCAACCCTGAACCAATTACAGGGTCCAGGGCGATGAGTTCCCCCTCCAAATTTAGAATCAATTGAGAGATGAATGCAAGAGCCAGACAAATAGAATCCACATGTCAGATTTAAAGCTGGGGAGTTGGGGGGACAGCGGCATGGGGAGGATAGAGACATGACTTAGGTGTTTGGCAAAAATGGGCTTTCTAATATCGCACCTAAGAAAAAAGTTACCACGAGGCATAGGCAAAACTGGACCAGTGGGAGATGTCCCAGCAGGGGCAGAGCCTGGGACCACAGGCTGTGCAGCCAGGCCAGCCACGTGCATCATCGTGCACCTTCTCTCGGGCATAGGAGAGAAGGGAGCTGAATCTCGCAGGCCCTCTCCCAAGCTCACCTGTCAGATGATTCACCTCTCCACCCACCTGCCCATCTCTCCGTCCCGCAGGGAATAATGGAAAAGGAAAAAAAAATTCAAGCACAGACCTATCAGAATGGCTAAAATTTAGAAACCTGACAAAACCAAGTGCTGATGAGGACATGGAGCAACTGGAAGAATCGTCCATTACTGATGAGAGTGCAAAATAGTACACAGCCACATTGGAAGACAGTTTCTTATGCAGCTAAATGAACTTTTACCATATGACCCAGCAATCCCACTCCCAAATATTTAGCCAAGAGAAAGGAAAATGGACGTCCACATGAAGATCTGTACATGAATGTTTATAGAAGTTTTATTCATAGTCACCAGAAGCTTGAGACCATCCAAATGTCCCATCAACTGGTGAATGACTGCACAAACTCTAGTATCTGCACAATGGATACTATTCAGCAATTAAAAAGACCATGCCGCTGATAACACACAACAAGGTGGAAAAATCTCAAAGGCACTGCATTAAGTGAAAGAAGCTAGTAGTATTTCATCTACATGATATTCTGAAAATGGCAAAATTATAGGAACAAAAATAAGATCACTTGTTGCCAGGTGCAGGGGGTGGAGGGAGGGATTAAATACAAAGGGGGATAAGGGAACTTTTTGGGGTGATGGAAGTATTCAATACCTTGTTAATGATAGTGATTACATGACTATATACATTTTTTTTTTAATTTCTCAAACTGTGTGTGTAAAAAGAGTGACTACTACTGCATGTAAATTAAATTCCAACAAACCTAACCTAAAACAGAACAAGAATAAACAACAAAAAACAGGGGTGTTATGCTAGTTCTCAAATTTTAACGAGTGTCAGAATCGTTTGGAGAGCTTGTAAAACACGGATTGCCGAGTCCCACCCAGAGTTTCTGATCCAGTGAGTCTGGGGTGGGGAATGAGAACCTGCATTCTTAACACGTTCCCAAGGGATGCTGATACCCCTGGTCCCGGGACCACACTTTGGGAACCGCTATTTGTGAAAATCCCTCCACGTGGAAACAAGGAGCAGGAGACAAGGCTTCTTTCCTAACCAGCTATTTGAGCAGCTCGGGGCAGGCGGTGGGGTCGCTGAGGGAGACCAGCCTTTTCATAGACAGCCCCGCGGTAAGACAGGGGATCTTCCAAGAGGAAAAGAGGGGGCTGTTTTTCCAAAGGTGGAGGATCAGAAGGTAAGTAGCCCGAAACAAAGTCTACTTTGGGGATGCACCAGAGAAGCCAAAGGAAGCATTTCTACAAAAAAGGAGTGGGAAGCACTGTCAGATGCCCAGATGGGTCAAGGAGGTAAGGACTAGGGGATTGTGCCAGATTTAGCAGCACAGAGGCCACCGTGACCTTGGACAGACCTCCTCCAAACGGGTGCTGATGGTGGAGCCGGAATGCAGAGGGATGCTGAGGCCAGGTGGGACAATCACTGCAGGAACTGACACAACCATCCGGTGAGTGGGGAGCCATGGGGACCTGTGGGGTGGGGAGGGGAGGGAGCAAGGGGCCAGGGCGTCACATTTCTTTCTTCCCACGGGAGATACTTAAGTGAGGAAAGGAGTCCGTGAATGACAAGAGGCTGAAAGTAAAGGTGGAAGAGAATGGTCATGGAGTGAAGTCCTTAAGGAGGCAGGCCAGGGAGGGACCCCGAGCGCAGAGGGGACAAGTGGCTGCGGAGAAGCCCAAGCAGACAGGCACCGGCAAGGAAGACGGTGCAGATGTAGGGATGTTTGTGAGCTCAGTGGAGGGAAACTCAGCGTCTTCCCATCTGATGGCTTCGATTTGCTCTGAGGAGGAGAAAACGTCAGTCAAGGGAGGCCCTAAAGCACTGGGTTGAGAATTCAGTCTCCAAAGTCAGAGTTCAAACCTGCTGCATAACATTGGGCGGAGGACTCCAGGGCTTAACCGACATCTATAAAACGGGGATAGCGATGGGACCTTCCTCAAGGTAAAGGTGCCTAGAACTGGGGCCAAAATGTAGCAAATGCTCAGCGAGCGTTTGCTTCGTTTGAGTGAAGGTCTTGAGGAATGAAGTAGAGACTTAACCGTAGGACTGCTAAGAGGTCACAGCTATCAAAGTTTAACTTCTACCAAAGAAGTAAAACCCTGGTGAAGCCAGTGGGCTGCGGGTCCAGGCGATCTGCAGATCGTCATCCGTGACCCTGCTCAACCTCTAACAGACGCTCAACCTTGTTTGGAAAACTCTGAGAGCCAGTGTGCACACGGGAGAGTGATTCAGAAGTCCTGGATTCTGCTGCCACCTCAGCCACCCCCAGCTGTGGGAACATGAGCGTTTCGGAGGCAAGGCCACTGTTAAGGTCATCTCTGAAGTTCCATCAAGACCCAACAAGTTGGTGTTTCAGAGGCTCAGAATTGAGTCACTCGCCTACAGTTGGCACCTTCAGATGGATCCATTGTGTGAGAAACCCAGGGGGAGGGGGGAAGGGAGCTGGACCTGGTTAACCTGTGGAGTCCAAGGTGACTCTTCTCCCCGCTCAGACCACCAGCCACTAGCCGCAGCCATAGGTCAAGGACACTGCTTCCATCTCATACAACAGAAAAAGGGAGAGCATTTTTCCCCCCAGAGCATTCCTTCTCCCACTCTGTGTGCCAGAGCTGAGCCTGCGTTTCCAACGACGTTTTTTCTCCTTGAATTCCTTGAGCATGATCCAGGTGTGAGTCCCAAATTAATCACAGGAAAAGCAGAACTACTCCGGTTCCTTTGTTCCTTTTCCAAAAGGTGAGGTTTTCCTGAGCTTCTGGTTTGTGTTTTTTCTTCCTTTTTTCCCTTTATGACCTTTTGCTTAGGGACTCGCCGAAAGGCAGTTACCGTATTTCATCAGTCCTATGATGCACATTTTCCTCACATTCAACATCTGGGAAATGGAGATGCATTTTACAGTCCATGGCACCTTAGCTTTGTGTGGTAGTTAAGTTGCCCATCTGACAGTCAGTGTCTTTGTTTGGATGAACTATGGAAATTGTTCTTCACTGAGTGCCTCAGCGCTGGGACTTCACGTAAATGTTTTCCATGGGTCTAACCACAGCCCTGTAGGCTCGATGTGATGCCCCATTTTATGATGGAACTCGAGGAGTAGCCGGATTCAGTGACCTGCTTGAGGCCACCCGGTGCACAAACAGCAGAGTGGGACGATGCCAAGTCACCCTGCTTCCTGGAATATTCGAGCTGGATCAGAATCATCAACCAACCACAGCCATGAACAGCGCAGAGGAGATGAACAAGGTTCACAGGAGGATTTCAACTTACACTGTACTGTAATGTGTGGACATATCAAGAGAGCCATGTACACAGAAATGTAGAACCAGCCATGGGAAGAAGCAACCAGAGGACTGTTATCTTCCCTGGGTATCTCAGTCTTGTAAACACGGTCACAGTGACGACAACATCTACCACTCATCAAGGAGCTGCCCATCACTGGATCTATGCCAAGCATTTTACCACGTTGTCTTATTTATTTTCTCACAACAGCCCCAAGAAGTAGGTAGCATTTTCCTCATTAGAAACTGTTGCTTAGAGTGTTTAAGTTACTCACCCAACACTACAGATCTAGCAAGTATCAGAACTGGAATTCAACTCTGCCTGGTTGGCCCTGGGGAGCACAGAACCCCTGGGCCATTCAGCCCCATGGTCAGAGGAAGTAGACAGGATGACCTCTGAGGTCCTGTCCCTAAGAGGCAGTGGTCCTGCTTTTACAAATAAGTACACAATGGCACTATGCTTAGTGATTTGGGGTTGACAGTTCCTCGGAAAGTTAAACATAGAATGACCATATCATCCAGCAAATCCACTGCTAAGTATATACCCAAAAGAACTGAAAGAAGGGACTCAGACGTGTGTACACTAATGTTAGCAGCATTATTCACAATAGCCAGAAAGACGGAGGCAAGCCAAATATCCACCAACAGAGAAATGCTTAAACAAAATGTGACATATGTACATATATATATATATATATATATATACACACACATATATATATATATATATATATATATAAAGGAATATTTTTCAGCCTTAAAAAGGAATGCCGTTTGAATATATGCTACAACATGAATGAATCTTGGACACTCTGCTAAGTGAAGTAAGCCAGACAAATACTGTATGATTCCATGTATATGAGGTACCTAGAATAGGCACGTTCACAAATCCAGAAAATAGAATCGACATTAGCTCGGGCTTGAGGGAAGGGAGGGTGGGGAGTGACTGTTTAACAGGCACAGACCTTCTGTTTGGGATGATGGGGAAGCCCTGGTGATGGGCTGTGCGGCAGGCTGCCCGACACTGTGAATGTACTTAATGCCCCTGAACTGTGCACTTTAAAATGGTTAAAATGGTAGGTTTTATGTGGTGTAAACTCTATCACCATTTTTTTAAATCACCAAAAAAATGTATTGGTGACTAATCATGCTACTCCAAATCCAGAACAGGAAAACTTTTGAGACCTGTGCTCAGAGAGAAGTGACGAACCTCGTTCCCACAGTGTGTCAGGGGGAGCAGCGAGGGCGAGAGGGGAAAGGGGCACGTCTGGGAGGGGAAGATGCACAGGCAGAGGATGTGGGTTCTGCCAGGCAACCCCGGGCACACACACACCCAGAGCATCTCAGAGCAGATGGCAAGTGCTGCCACGCCAGCAAGGAACAGCGAGGGATCTCATGTCATTGAGAAATAAACCATCCTCCTCAGGTCTCTGGGGAATCACCTTAAAAACAACACACGCCCGCCTTTTCACAGATCAGACAATACTGTATCCTTCCTGGAACCTGTAAATAACATCCGTGCATCCTAATTTTCACTGCAATAAGGAAGCAGTCGACTTATGAAGTCGCTTCTCGGCCTTCAGGGGACGTTGGAGGGATCTAAAGTGTTTCCTCACATCAGATCCCCAGTGTCTGGATTACAGAGTGCTGCGCAGCCCCTGATAAATGTGCTCTGACGCGTGCTTCCTGCCAGGGGGTCGGCGGACAGGCTTTCCCGGGGGCTCCGAGAAGCTCTGTCCCCCGCAGCGAGGCTGAGGCCCCGCTCCCGGTCTCTCTGGACGCGCGCCTGCCTCCTGTTGAAACAAGCTGCACCCCGATGGGATGCTTGTACGCTGTTTTTACAGAGAAGGGAATCAAGTCCCCCGTTGAGAAGAATCTGGAAGGACTCTAGGGCTCACCCGTCTCGGCTCCTGTTTGCGTGGGTGTCGTGGGAGGAGACGAGAAGGCCATTGAGACCCGGCCTGTCTCATCTGGGGAGCGCGGGGGCCGAGGAAGAGCCGGCACTGGTTTCAAGATTTATCAGAAACACAAACAAAGGAAAGTATTCTCTGAAAACGTAGCAAAAGTCCCAACTCAGGATCAGAGGCTCGTTTAATACCTCCATTCCACTTCCGTGGGCCTGCGGAAATCTAAGAACCGCCCAGCTCCCTCGGTGCAAAGTTTTACCTGCGCGCGGGCCTGGGGACCGTGCGCGCTGGGAAGTTGGCAGCGGCTCCCTCTCTGTGCCCAGGCTTCCTTGCTCCGAACAGAAGACATGGACATAGGTGCTTTCCAAGGGTGATATATGTGCCATGTCGCCACTCATTTTGCATTTATAATTTTTAATGAGAAAGGTAATATATAACAACAATAAAAGTTATGAAATGGAGACAAAGTTAATTACCTCTAATCCTATTGTCCTAACAAAGGTCGCTTAGTTTTATAGTTAAGTGTTTTAAATCTTGCAGCATAACTGGTTCTGGAAAACACTAAAATGTTTCAGCTGTTTTTTCAGAACAAAAAATCTTACCAGTACATTTGATTTTTTTTTCATGGTTAAGCCCTTATACTTTCTAAACTCCAAGGCCCTGTTCTGTGTCATGATGAATCTTGTTTCCGCCACAATTCATATGCTGAAGTACTAATTCCCAATACCTCAGAAAACTGAGTATATTTGAGGAAGAGTTTTTAAAAGAGGTAATTATGGGTTTTTTAAAATTACTTTATATTGGAGTATAGTTGCTTTACAATATTGTGTTAGTTTCTGCTGTACAGCAAAGTGAATCAGCTATACCTATACATATATCCCCTCTTTTTTGGATTTCCTTCCCATTTAGGTCACCACAGAGCACTGAGTAGAGTTCCCTGTGCTCTACAGTAGGTTCTCATTAGTTATCTATCTTATACACAGTAGTGTATATATGTCAATCCCAAAGAGGTAATTAAGTTTTAAATGAGGTCATTAGGTTGGGATCTAATGGTGGGTGACTTTATATAAGAAGAGGCGATTTGGACAGACATGCACAGAGGGAAGACCGGAGGAGGACACAAAGAGAAGACGGCCATCTGCAGACAAAGGAGGGAGCCCTCAGAAGGAACCAACCCTGCGGACATCTTGATCTCAAACTTCCAGCCTCCAGAACTGTGAGAAAATAAACGTCTGTTGTTTAAGCCCCCGAGTCTGTGGTGATTTGTTCTAGCAGCCCTAACAAAGTAATACAATGTGATATGACTCTTGGTAAACTACTGATCACACTAAATGGTCATTAACCACAAGGTCCACATAATAATACCCAGGAAAACACACACACACACTATTTTAATAGCTACAGGTCTGTTACATTGTAACATGAGTGTGTTTTGCAACATTTTTTTTTGTTTTGATCCTGGAGCAGAACAGGGTCTTGCAAAGTAACCACATCCTCTCCCCCAGCTGCTTCTCCCTTCCTGCCAGCCAGCTCCACTCACATAGGTGCTTTGAGAGTGAGCCCAGCACAAGGGGTTGGGTGGGAGATCTCCCTCCATCCTGGCCTGCCTCTCCAGTCCTTTCTGAGAAGGTCTGGTGAACAGTCTACTCATTCTGCCAAAAGGGAGACAAGAGACAGCCCCCAAACCCCGCGTGCCCGCAGTGCCTTCAGAGTGGCTGTGAGCGAGAAGCCTTCTGCGGGGCTCAGACCCCCCGATCAAGCCTCCAGTGACTCGCCAGCAGCAGGAAGAGCAGCTCCCTTGGCCTGTGGGACCGGCTTCCCAGCGGCACTACTGTTTGCTTTGGGGTGGAAAGCTTCGGCTTCTCCTGTCCAGACCTGATTGTGGGGACGGCAGCCACACAGAGACCCGTTTATGTTGTCGCCAGTACCGCTATAAACAACAGTAACAAAGAGAACAGAGAGGGTTGGGCTGTTTTTCTTCAGGGGAGCAGGCCGCTTGGCCCTGCAATTTTGAGTCGGTATAACTGGGAACCGCCAAGAGTTGAATCGGTAAACAATCTACCCTTTCCTCATTCCTGCAACATTCTAAAGAGACAGTGAAGGTCAAAAGGGACACAGTTATCTCTGCACCAAACTGCATGAGTTTCTGAAAACAGCTGCAGCCCAGCACCCAGATGACCTCAAGGGGTAATAGGAAGAGTGAATAAACGTTAGACATCGAGGTGCAGAAAAGCACCTATTATGCACAGAAGAGGATGGGGCCTGCACATCCCTGAGAATGTCTCATCTATCAAACAACCAGGAACAGCACCAGGAAATTTTGCTAAAAGGCGCAGCAGCCTGAAGGAGCATCAGCACCGACGCTGCAGTTACAACCTAGTTTCAGCTTTTGCCTCAAGCAGACGGTTCCTCTTCTTTCTCCTGGGGAACTCTCCCATGACTACTGTCACCTCTTCTCATTAAAGATCAGCCTCTGCATTATCACTTCCTTTGCGTGGTCACCGAGGCCACGAAAACTGAGGGAGAGAGTGACACCCGTGTGGCCCTGCCCTTGGGTGCTTCCTCCAGCCTCCCCAGGGATGTCATTTTTTTGCAGGGAATTGATGGAGGGACTAGCCAGGCTTCCCACAGAGGCGCCCCTCTGGGCCAGCGCTGCCCTAAGGAAGCAGGTAACAGGGGAGGCAGTCACCAAAGCCATCAAAGGGGCTCTAACCTTGGACTTATTCAGAGTAGGTTTTAAGGACTGCAATTTTAGGAGAAGGCATTGACCGGACAAAGGCAAGGGCTCTGTCTCTGTGGGCAACGCGTTCCACACACATCACCCCACCTACTCCTCACAAGTCTGTGAAATATTCATACCCCCATTCTGCAGATGACCCGCCTTCCTTCAGGCCTTGGTTGATGCCAGCTTCTCAGTGAAGCCTTTCCTGGCCACGCTCCCTGAAATATCAACACCAGCCCCTCCTGGAACATTTCTGATTACTCCTCCTGTTTTGCTTTTTCACCATAGGACTTTATCACTCTCTAACGTGCATTAAATTATATATTTGAGTCTCCCCGACTCAAATATATAATTTCTATATAATCATATATTATAAAAGCGCCATGAAGGCAGGACCACGTCTGTTCTGTTCACAGCTGTATCCCCAGCACCCAGCACAGCACTCAGCACACAGTGCAGGCTCATTCATGTCTATTGAATGAATGAATGAATGAATGAATAAGGCAACTGAAGTTCCGAAGTTGAACCCAGCAATACAAGCTATTAAAAGGCAGAACCAGTACTCGATCTCAAATCTTGCCCCAGCACCAGGCCTCCCTTCCTGGGAGAACGGCTAAAACTGCTACATCAGCTGCGGCCTGGGAGATGGACGACCAGACAAAAACGAGGCACGATAGGACCCAAAGGGGAGCAAACACATGCTGTTCGCATTTTCTTTGAGAAAGGCTAGAAAAGCAAAGGCAAGTTGAAGGACCCGGGAGACAACAGGAAAGTGACAGCTGATTCCAGGCGGGCAAAAGAAGAAAAACATAGGAAGATAAGGCAAAATGAAAACAGAAACAGAGCTTGGGGTAGAGAAGCCTCCTCCATCCCTGGGGCTTTCTTTAGCAGCAGATGGAGAAAGGAAAAATTCATACAGCTTCCTGGAGAGTCAGGAGAAGAGAAAAAGAAAGAACAACCAACATGTAAGAGAGTGAACTTTGCGAACAGCTTAAGGAAGCTCTCAGGGCTGGGGTCGGGTAGGACTGCCAGGCGTTGAGGTGAGAAAGTCGTGGTGGGGGAGGAGGAATCCTAAACTGGGGGGTTCTCTTGGAGTGGCCTAGAGGGGTCGAGAAGCTTCACATTGAGAAAGAGCCAAGCGGAACATAAGAGGGAGCTCAGCACCTCTGAACAAAATCAACCTGCACAGCCCGACTGCACAGGACCCACCAATGAACGGAGGTTAAACTGGGCTTCAATGATGGACATTTCCAGAAACTTCAGGCTAGAATCTCCCCCTGTCCAACACCAGTGATTATAAGAAGCGGCAGACATAGCGGCTTCCCTTGGGGGATGAGCCCAGGATTCTTAAAGGAGGAGGCAACGGATTCAAAATATCATCGTGGGTGGGCTTGCACTGTTATGGGTACCACCTCAACCCCGGAGGTTCAGAGCTTGGTCCTGGGGGAAGGTGCCTTGTTAGGAAAACACCTAACAAGGGTAAATGATGGTCACGGGAGTACATGAGGACAGACGGGATAATGACCCGAAACTGAGAGCTGGGGACCAGGTGACACCCCAGACCAGGCCAGCTTGCTGGAAAAATCCAGCAGCGTTCCGGGAACCTGACAAGTTTTGCTGGCAAGGAACTCCCGAAGGGTGGTCTCAGAACCAAGATGCAGGCATGGGTTTTACAGAGAGAGGCTCTAGACTAGGCCCCAGGGCGAAATGACCAGAAGTGAGGTTGAACTTCCTGGAATCACGTAAAGGCTTTTCCAAGTACCTCTCAGAGTGTTTACTACTCTTGGCTGGAGTAACTACTGAATTAAAAATCATCCATATGGGTGAAATGACATGATGTCTGGGATTTGCTTTAAAAAGTCTCCAGGGGGCTTCCCTAGCGGTCCTGTGGTTAAGACTCCGCACTCCCAATGCAGGGGGCACGGGTTCGATCCCTGGTTGGGGAACTGAGATCCCGCATGCCACACGGCACAGCCAAAAATAAATGAAATGAAATAAAATAATAAAATAAAATAAAAGTCTCCAGCCACCTGAAAGATGGGGGAGGGAATGGAAGAAACGTGATGGGCAAAATGTTATACAGTTTACATATTGAAGCTGGGTGAGGGTTACAAGGGAGTTTACTATACCAGTGGCTCTCATAGCGCCCTTTCGAGACCAGCAGCAGAATCACCTGGAAACTTGCAAATTCTCAGGCGGCTGCAGGAGACCCCAGATCTACTAAATAAAAACCTCTGGGGGCAGGGGGGGCCAGCAATCTGGAGTTTTCACCAAACCTCCCAAGGCCGCTGCTCCTGTGATTCTGATGCTTGCTCAAATTTGAGACCCGCTGCATTATACTATTTTCTCTCCCTCAGTGTTTGTGCAATTATTTCCATAATAAAGGCTTTAAAAAAAAAAACCAACCCTATGGGCATTTTTGTTGTTTATTTCTTACATCACTTGTCTTCAATTGCCATTTAACTATTGTTTTGATCTTTTCCTGGAGCCAGAACTAAAAGCCAGGAAGCAGATGCGACTACTCCTCTCTCCCTCTCCTCCCTCCGCAGTTTGCAAATGTAAACTTCCTGTAAGAGACGCCCAGGCTGGGTACACAGCACTCACACCTGAAGAACTGGGTCTCCAAAGGGGCCCAGGAACAGCCCTCACCCCAGCCCCGCGCAGCGGGGCGAGATGCGGGGCGAGGAGACGCCTTCCAGGGGTCACCCTGCAGGAGTCCGGGGCCCGGAGGAACTGCCACCCGTTGATCCTGGGGGTCAGCCGCGGCTCCCAAGAAACGTTCCCCTGGCCTGCCTCTCAAAACTGCAGCCCCTTGATCTCCGTTCTCCCTTTAGGAAGTTCTTTAGAAAGAAGACCGAGAAGGGAGTGGCGGGAGCCGGGTCCGGGTCACGGGGCCGCCCCCTCCAGCATTGTCCTCTCCTCCCTCCCGTTTCTGCTCCTGGGAGCACGGGCGAGGCTGGGGAGGCCTGAGTGGCCGCGGGAGGGAAAGGGTTAACAGGCCGGGGCCACCTTACCCTCCCAGCCAGCCGGCCCCCCTCCCCCCCACGTGCTGTAAAACAATCCCAGGGTTTCCTCTTTAAGCTGTTAGCCTCAGGGGCCATTATGGGAAAGAAAGGTAGCCGGGCTCTTTTATCTGCAAGAATCCATTAAGCTTGGCCTCGGTGCCGCGGGCCGCTGTTTACGGGCAGCTTCACTAGGGCACCCTAGGGGGACCTCTCCCCAGCCAGGACGCAGGCGCACCTGTACCCCATCTCACCACCCCCCTCTCCCCCGCCAGGAACTGGAACTCGGGGCGGGGGGAGTGGAGAGCAAGAAGCCCCCAAACCAAACCAGAGTTCCGAGCAGTGGAGCTCCCGGTTCACACCTTCCTGCACGCCGGGGGAGGGGGCACACGTGCGACGGCGAAATGCGAACTGAGCCCCTCGCGGTCTTCGACTCTCCACGCAAGTCTGCGCGCCGCCACTCGGGTGCTGAACGCGGGCGGGAAGGCGGGCGCGGCAAGATGCGCACGTGTCGGTCGGTCGCCACGAGCCGCGGAGCGTGTGCGCCCGGCCCCATCCCCCGGCCCGGGCGCTCAGACGGCCACCGCTCCCCCGACACCCGCGCCACCGCCCGCGGTGGAAGGTGGCGCTTCGGGCTGCGAAAGTGTTTCCACTGCGGGCCTAGCAGTCAGCCCTTTACCTCTCTCAAGGAAGCTGTGGCGCAAAACGCCGGCTGGAGAGCCCTGGAGAGGACACTAGAGGTTTCCGGTGTCTCATCAGAGCGCAGTCTAACACCGATTAATTATTTATATCTTACCCCGAGAATCATTTGCCCAAATGCCCACTTTGTGCCGGCCTCCCAATCAAAACGAGGGAAGAAACTCCGACAGGCCCGAGGCATAGGACCAGAGAAAGTTGGCTTTGAATTCTGGTCTTGGGGGAGGGGAGGCAGGGGGAGGGGAGGCGGGGAGAGCAGGGCCCTGGGAAGGTCCAGTGTGATACTTTCTTGGAGCTTCGGGGGCAAGGGATATTCCCTTTTTCAAATTGCCAACAATGCAGATTGTTACGAGGCGCAAAGGTGGCAGGGAAAGCAACAAAACAAAACAAGACTCTTTCTTTCAATTCTCTGTTGTGTCCAGCCAGAGACAGAATATCAAGTCTGTGCGTCTCCTGCTTGAAATCTCTGTGCAGTGACCTTCTTTGGATCTTCTCCTGCTCTTTCCCCATGAATATAAATATTTTCTCCACTTGCCATATGTTACCCACGCACTTCCACAGACCCCACTGCCACTGCCCCGCTGGGCTCCTTGCAAAAAGAGTCTGTCTGCCGCTCAACCGGGAGGGCCGGGAGAGGAGGGGGCAGTGTTGTTCAAGGGACAATGTCACTTTCCTCTTCGTCAAGATTCTTTGTCAATTGCTGGGGAAATAATTGACCTCAAGCTACTTCAGTCACAACCAATAGAAAAATGGAATGGTGATGTGTCCAGCTGTTAAGGGGAGGCACGCATGCAGGCTGGGAAACAAAGGTGGCTGGGAACAGAGCTGACATGAAAAATATGTAAAGCTTCATGTTGGAATTCCTGGGAAACAGTGGAATTTCACTTAAAAAAAAAAACCCCTAGTATTCTGTTCATTTGCCACATCTTCTAGTTTGTGGTCCTTAATTTATGCCTTTGGATAGCTTAAAAGGAGAATCCCAACCCAGAACAGCCCTTTAATACAGCTGCCATCTTTTCAGTTCTCTGACCCTTTCCTTAACTTGCACAATGGTACTTTTTTCTAACACCCTCCACTCCATCAGCAGCCAGAATGACACAGTTCTGTAGGATTGAGGGGCCCAGGGAATGATTTGAGAGTTCAGTGAGTATTGTTTGGGGGGTTTTGTTTGCAGGCAGTGGGAGAAAGAGGCAAGAGAATACTAGGCAGGGCACACTAGGAGGAGTGAGACGAGCCCCCAGAGAGGCCACCAAGAAGAAATTCATAACTTGCCTTTGCTTCGTTCCCTGGGACAGATGATGGTTAAGAGTGGTTTGTTAAAACAAATCTCCTATTTCAAACCACAGGATGTCCCATCTACGAAGCCAATCCTGTTCCAGGTTGGACCAATCGGGAGCGAACCAGTAAGGACATTTGATGCCAGCAATGCGGTAACAAGCAAGCACAATATCAAACAGCAGCTCAACTGGGCCTCCAACACAAGCTCTGAGCCCAAACTGTGTGGTTGGCTTGCAAAGAGGAGAAAAGAAGCCTTTGGAGGAAAAAAATCCAGATGCTACAAAAGCAGCCCAAGAGCTTCGGTGGTTGAAATTTTCTGCTCTCCTGTGTGACTCAACCCACGTGGCAGACGTGTGAGTGTTGACGAACAGCCACCACACAGAAGAACTAAGATCCCTGCCCTCTCCAGGCTTACAACTGAAACACGAAGGGTGGGGTGTCGTATCAACATGGTGCAAACTCCTGTCACCAGGGGGGAAGAGGCCACCAGAGCCCACGCATGAATTTCTCGACAGCCTGCTTCTTCTCCATGGAGTTGCAGGGAGTGCAGGTATGTGTACAAGTCATCTTGAAAAGAAAGCACATGCAGTGCACAGAAAGTGCGTCATGGTAGAGGTAAGGCTGGTAAAACTCCATGCAGACGTTCAGTGACATATATTTAGTGTCACTGTAGAACATTCCCCAATTGCATGATGCAGCATTCTCAAATGGAATTTTTGAAATTTGTGTGTCTGCTCTAAAATGACCTCAGGTAAACAGGTTAATGGGCATATTTTCAAATTTCTCCAACCAGTAACTACACTTTACTTTTCTCAGAATTACTAACTCTAACCAGTGGGGTGGTATTAAAGAAAAAGAACCTGCTGAAGGAATTCTCTGGTTTCCATCATTGTTTGAAGCTGCTGACCGCCATTTCATTTGAAACTAGAGAGATTTTTTTCACGTACCATCCTTGAAAAGAGATGGATCTGGACTGGTTTTATTCCAGCTGGATCTGGAACTTTCATTCTAGAATCCAACAATTGTCCAACATGAAATATTCTAATTGTGCCTATTAAGCATTACCCCCCGCCAAGTTCACCTAATGGTTCAAAAAAGAATCCTTTAGGTTGGCTGTCTAGTAATGGATTTGCATTGAACTTTCCGTGGTTCTCTTTCAATCTCCCTGGTGACCCCTGCCATTCATTTGCAAGGTGGGAAACCAAGAGTGGGGTGAAATTTGTGGCCAGAGTAGTTAGTAAGGCTAATTTGACTCTTGTGAGGATGAAACCTCTGGTTTGGCCTCATTAGCCCTGCATTAAATCTAACATCTCAGAGTACAGTTGAATGGACATAGCTCTTGCCTGGAATATATTTGTAATTTGGTAGAAATAAATATGGTTCTAACTAAACACTGCCCCATCTGTGAGATGTTCTGGACCAAACAGAAGAAATTAGAGTGAGATGCCAATCAGGATTCTAGATTTATGAAAAGTAAACAGTTTTAAAGTATATGTTTTTCATTCTGCATATAATTTATGTTTAAACATCTTAAAACACTGCATTTTATTGTGCGTAAATTGTGATTCCATGTATGTAACAAAGATGCCTAGGAGAAAAGCTGAAAAGAAATAAGTCAAGTAGTTTATGTGTTTTTATTTAGATGGCAGGATTATGGGTAAATGATTTTTTTCTGGTTCAATTTTCCAAAATGTTATTGAGTGGTTACAACTACTTTTTTTTTTAAAGATTGATTGATTGATTGATTGCTATGTTGGGTCTTTGTTTCTGTGCTAGGGCTTTCTCTAGTTGCGGCAAGTGGGGGCCACTCTTACAACTACTTTTTAATGGAGTAAAATATATGATCATTCTATAAACATTTGTTCATACTCATGCAGAGGAATCACTACAAAAAAGTGACGTAAGTACTGTTCCTGTTTTCTGGGAAAAAAAGGTGATTTGAACAAGCATAAAGGTGGGAAGGACAGCCACTGAGTGCTTTCCGGACCCACTGCCAACCGTCCACGGTGTCACCTCATTTCAGTCCCTCTCTTGGGCAGCACATGGGGTGGCTGATCTTACAGAGCAGGAACTAAGTCTGTAGGAGGATACACGCCGCCCAAGACCGCGCTGGGATAGGAGGTGTTCAGATAGGAGGTGTTCAGACTCAGTCTGTCTGGCCAGGCTCTTTCCTTCTGCTGCACAGGACACAGAGGACACGCAGGATCAACATTCGATGGCTTAGACAAGCAAATAAATAACGTACCAACATCTCTCCAACCTAAAGTCCCCTACTTGACGGGACAGCTGGCCTGCCCACTCCCCTCACACAAAATCATCCCTACACGTACACATATACACACACAGACACAGACACACACACACACACACGCATATACACAGAGACACCCATACATACACGCATGCACACACACATGCACACACGCATATACATACACACAGACACATACATACACACATATACACGCATATATGTACATACACAGAGATGCATACGTATACACACATGCATATACAGAGACACATACATACATATACACGCATACATGTACATACAGACACATACATATATACACACATGCATATACACACAGACATAGGCATGCACACATATATACACACAGACATACACACGCACGTTGCTGTCACTGCCTGCACCAAGGATGATCACCTGACCCAAAGCCACCATGCCATTAACTTCTGAGTGCCAATCAGATCCTCTCTTCTCAAGAATCTGAATAAAAGAGACGTATAAATTACGGTAAAGTGTAACGATAGTGAGCTTTTCAGCTCAGATGCTGGTCTGTGGGGCAAGAGCAGGCGTCAGCTCCATAGAGAGCACGGATGTGGAGGACGGAGGCCTCTCGGATGAGCGGACAAGGCTGGTCCACCGGTGGGAAGCGAGGCAGCAACGAAGGCACCAGTGGCCACGCTGCCCTGTGCTGCCCAGCAGAGCTATGCCCATCCTCACAGCTGCCCCGTGAGCCACGCGCCCCAGGAAGCTCGTTGTATGCTAACACACGTTTTATTTGAGCTAGCTTGACTAAATTTCTTCCCTTACAACCAAAAGGTCTCAGACTACAACAGAAATAAACACACAAATTATCCAAATGATTGTCTCAATTTGCTAACGATGACCAGTGTCCCCAGGCTCAGGTCCCTGTGGATGTCTCTCAGGAATCTCAAACCCAGCATGCACACAAGCAAACACATCCACTTCCCGCCTGCATTTCCCCACGTGTTCCCAGACTCAGCGTCACTAATACCCTCCCAGTTGTTCAAGTAGAAACCTAGGCGTTACCTCGACCTTCCCCTCTCCTTCGCCTCCCGTATTCACCCTACTACAAGTCCTCTCAAGTATCGCTCAGATCCACCCATTTCTCTGCCCCTCCACTGCCCTGCCCTAGTCCAGGCTCCATCGCCTGCTGGTGGTATCTGCAGCAACCTCCTATACCCGTACTTCTAATGCTGAAGTCTGATTGTTGCGGGCACACACACACACACACACACACGAGCATTTAAAACACTCTCGTGGCTTTCCTTTCCCTTGTAGGGTAAAATCAAAACTCCCGAGCTCAGCCTACGAGGCCCTGGCCGTGCACCCTCTCCTGTCCTGCCTCTCAGCATCCCGCCCACGCTCTGCCCGGGCTGAATCGCTTTCAGTTCCTCAAAAATGCTGTGCTTCTCTGCCCGAGGGACTTTCGTGCACCCGCTCCCCTTCGCACGGAACTCCTCCTCTACCTGGCTGACTCCGAGTCTCCTGTGGCGTCTCGGCTTAGACCCCGTGTCCTCCACAGAGCCTCGTGACTCTAAACTCAAGGCGGAGGAACCCCAATATGTGGTCAGCTTAGACCCCGTGTCCTCCACAGAGCCTCATGTGACTCTAAACTCAAGGCGAAGGAACCCCAACATGTGCTCCTGAGACCTTCTGACCACTCAGACCGCGTACCAGCCTTCTTGGTCGTTCCTCATTTGTATTATCTGTCTCCCCTGCTTGACTGTAAGCTCCATGCGGGCGTATCCCCAGTGCTGAACCCACAGCGCGTGCTCAGGAAGGGCTGGAGGAATGAACGGATTAGGTTCATAACAACATATTGTTGGATATTTTAGGGAACCAGCTCTTCCACTCAGTTTTGTTGTAGCTGACACCTTTTAAAGATCTGATACAAGTCCTGAAAGGGAAGGTGCAAGATGAGGCCAGAGAACAACATGAATAATAAGGATTACTGTTACTAGTATTAACTCACCTGAAATTTCTCCTCCCTTTTTGCACTAGGCTGTAGCTTATAGTCTCATTCCTCTGATTACACTTTGACTCTCTTTGCCCTTATGGTGAGTCCTTACCCAGGACCCTCTTGGATCTTCATGCAAATCAACCTCACAGCCCTTTCCAGAAGTCTCTCCTAACATCAAACTTACGGTGGACATAAACCAAAACATCTCCACTACACATGTGCAGGAGCATATCATTTGGATGAGGAAACTGAGTCCTCGCACAGAGACGGCAGATGTAACAGATCAGACTGTTCTTTCTCTCCCACAGGCTGCCTTGGGGACCAAACAGTCTATGGAAGGATGGATCAGACAGGAGAGCTTGGAGGCTGGGGGCAGGGAAGTAGTGACCAGAACATCACAGACACAAAGGGCTCAGGAGCTAGATATGTGTGGTGGTCTTGGAAAGGAAATAAGAGAGATTATCAGCCGGAGTCACTGTGGATGAAGATGCCTCAGACCCAGAGCCTCAGAGAAGCAGACAGCAGCCGGGAGGAAGGGTGTTCAGGACAAGGTGGAACCAGAATGGTTCCAAGGGTGGAGTCATACATTCCGAGGCAGGGAGAGGATTTCTGTTGGAGAGGGAAGGTGATCACTTGGGTGTTAGGCAGTCTGGGTTTGTGATGCCACAAGCAGTCCAAGTGGAACTTGGAGTCACAGGAAGTCATCTGCAGAGAGGGCTGGGGATGCCAATTCGGAGGTGACCAGTGTAGAGTCGGTAGTTGCAGGACGGATGCGGGAGATTCAACAGTGTGAGACAAATACAGAGCCAGCAGGTACTGCCCAAGTGACATCAAGACGACCAGGGAAGACTGGGAGAAGAACTTCAAGGAGCCAGAGCAGGCCGCGATCAGAGGCGTCCAGAACGTAGTGTGAGGTGACAAAGCCAAGGGAGGAGAGACTTTAAGCAGGAGTTGGTTTGCGACCTTCCGCGCTTATCATGTATCTGAGCCCTGGCCACGGGCTAGGCATGTTCCAAGGAGGTCTTCACCGATGGGCTCATTTAATTCTTGCAGCAACTCTCTGGGAGGGGTGCCATCATTATCCTCATTTTACGAGTGAGCTGAGACGCCGAGCAATCATACAATTCATCAAGGTCAGGTGGACAGAAAAAGGCAGAGGTAAGATTCAAACCCGTCATCGTGGGACCCAGAGCTGGATCTTGAAAGAGGAAGGGAAATATGGAACAGAGGATATGCCAGTGTTCTGTGATGCTAAGTCACTTGACAGAACAAAACAGAAGTCTCTATTCTGCATGAGCATTGAAATTGAAAGAGACAGAAGTCTAGACACTCTTCTGATTAAGTGAGGCGAGGACAGGGAGGGAATCAGAGAGGTTTGAGAAAGGGCCACAGCCCTGCTGGGATGGCTGCTGCCTCTGCCTGGAGGCTTCTCTGGAGCCCCCTTCCCTCCCCCTCCCCTACCGGAAACGCAGCCCCAGGGCTGCCATGAGGGGTGCTTTCCAGTGGCCACTGGAGCCAGTGAGGGCCGAGACGGGGAGCAACTCATCCACTTGCCAGAGCCCTGGGGGCAAAAGGCCCTGCAACCCAGGAGCGAGGCAGAGGCCCTGGGAGGGACTTGCCTGAGGCCAGCAGCTGGGGGTGGGGGAGGGAGGTGACCATAGAAAAAGAAAAAGTCAATTGTAGGAGCGTCTTCGTTTGCTTACAAGTGAACTGAGAGCCCTAGGGGTAAGGCAAAGGGGCTGTCCCACCTCGTCCCTCAGCTCCGTGCTTGCTGCTGCCTCACTTAATATTCTTTTATCTCTTCCTCTCCTCCACATTCCACCCAAGAACTGGAAAAGCCTTGCCCACCATTCAAAAATCTAAATTTAGGAATGAGAAAAGCAGGAAAGGAAGGAAAGAGATGGGCCCTTTTTCCAGGGAACTCAGAGGTGACTTGATGCTTTTATGGGAGAAAAGAACCAAATCTGCCCTTGGCTGCTGGGACAGACCGGAGAGTGAGGAGGGACACCCCAGGCCTCCTGGAGGAAACGGGAAGCAGACCTGGGGGGCTGGATGGCAGGCGCCTGAGAGGAGGCCCACACCCAGATCTGAGGGGACTGCTTCTGGGGGCACAAATCTCTCCCGAGGGGAAATACTGGTCCTGGGTCACGGGTCACGGGTCTCTCCCCTCAGAACTGCGTGACCCAAGCCTGTCCCCACCAGTTGGCCAACTCCTCAAGATGTACCCTCTACACCTTCCGCCCACACTGCATACAATGGATTTTTGCTCTGCAATAGCCGTGTCTTCTGCTTTCAATCAATATTGCTGGCTTTCAAGGCAAGGCAAGGAAGATTCACAGGTAAAGAGGGCAGCGTCTGAGCTCTCAGCCAGCCTGCTGGTTTGCGTGTGGAAGTGAATCAGGGCAGACACCGGTTGCAGGCAGGCTGCAGGTCAGGACAGCGCCCCCTGGAGTTGTGCATGCGGCCATTGAAGGAACTCTGGGCCTCCCCTCCGCCCCGCTTCTCCCCAGCCCTGTGACCTGCGCCGTCCCTGTCTCTGCAGCTGAAGCAGCGCCTCCCAGCCTTCCTGCATCTCTCTGCCTGGACTGTTTCTCCCAAGTGGCACCATGGCTGCTTCCCTTTTGTTTCTTGATCTTAGCTCAAATGTCAGCTCCTCAGAGAGGCCGTTTCTCTGTCCGGTGGTATTATTTTCAAAGCTCTCATCCCTATCCAAAAGTCATTTAAAAATTTACCTGTTAGCTCTCTCTCCCCCATAGGATGTAAGTTCCGTGAGAGCACGGCCTCGGCCTGCCTTGCCCTTCCTTGCCTTTCCTAGGTGTCCTCGGCACCTAGGAAAGCACCTGGCTGGGATCAAGGCTGCTCAGTAAAAGGATATCAAACTGAATTCATTTGAACTGAAGCTTCCACCCACAACAAGAGGCCAAATGTTACAAATGATTTGTTTCTAAGCAATTACAATTTAGCTACAAATAATTATTTTTGCCCATCCCTCAAAAGGATGGTCCATCTTCTCCCTCCTCCTTTGCCTCTTTCATCTCACCAGATACTACATTCGGAATGTCGGGAACATCTGTAAACTCCCCTTGGTTAAAGGGAACCTATGACTTTAAAAAGACAGTCATCACTGAAGTTGGTATAAAACACACGGTAAAAGGAAAATCTCCCACGGAGATAAAGGGCATCAGGAGTGGGGCGGTGCCTTTTTATGAAGAGTTCCTAGGTGGTGCCTGGCTGGCTGCTCCACCCCGGTAAAATAGGGCAGCAGGGAAACCTGCCTGTGGCCTGGTTTAACCCTTCCCTGGCCCTCAGCTCACTAAGATGCTGGGGAAGATCAAAAGAATTCGAGCACTCCTCGCTGACTGGAAGAAAACAGCAAATGAAAAAAAAAAAAGACTGATTCCAATATTGCTCCCCAGCCCCAAGCTTTCTTCTCCCAAAGAGCCTTCTGTTCAGAGAAATTAAAGGACTCTGATAGCAGATCACAAATTCAGGACAGAAAAGCTTCACTATGCAGCCAGAGACTGTATTGTGGGTAACCAGACATCGGACACTGTTTTTTGCTTATGAACTTTTGGAGACCATTCGAATAAAAGACTGTTTGTTCCTGGACAAACACTCACCAAGCCTTTAGGAGGAGGGGGAATTTTTGTTTTGCATTTTCCCTTTGTAAAAAAAAAAGAGAGAGAGAGGAGAGACTGAGACAGAGAGACACTTGCTCTATTTACTTTTCAGATGGAAGAACCTAGACTAATTTGTTTACTGTTGCTGGGGATTTGTGTTTACAAGTTCCTATGCCGTTGTTGCGGTAAAAAGAAATGCTATTTTTAAAAAGCAAAACCCCACACAAGCCTCCATATGCAGGGCTTTTCTTCCTCTTCCTGTCTCCCCACCTTCATCTGACAGGTGGTCAGGAACCTATAAGGCAAGTCAGCACTCAGGAGCTAACTCGGAGGCACTTTCCTCTCCCTGCCTCCCTTCACAGAAGGCCATACCTGACCTGGAAAGCACTCTCTCGTCAAAGTTCAGTGAAATTCTACTTGCCCTAAAAGTCACACCCCAGATCTGCTGCTTTTCAGAAAACCCAACTCCTGGCCTGTAGGAGGAACCTACACCCTAGGTTTCAATTCCCCATCCCTTGCAGTCTTCATCCTCCTTGTATCCATGGACCGTGTCTGCGATCAAGCTAGCAAGATGTGGACGGATGTCCTTTTAAAAGAGGGTGTGCCGTAACTGGGTCACTCACTGTGTGACTAATCGTGGTTGCCTGGAACCACAGTGACTGTGGCTTCAACCTGACTTGGTTGTTTGTAAACCACAAAATGACCCAGCCATCTGCAGGCTCTGGAGCTTGCAGCTCTTCCTAGGCCCGTTCCTCCCTCAGCCGCGGAAGGGATGGGAGCAGCCCTGGGCTTGGGGCCTCTGGGCATGTGCAGCAATCCAGACGGGTGGATCTGACCTCCTCAGACTTGCTCTCACTCAAGTCTTTGCAGGCTCCAGCCTCAGCAAAAGCACTGGCAACAGCTGCTCTCTGGTCCCCAGTCCACTTAGCCGCACTGAGTCCAAATGAGAAAAAGAAGGGGCCCAGAATAAATTTCTTTTCAAGAAAAAAAAAAGAAAGAAAAAAGACTTCCCCCAACTTACTGTGGGGTCCTTTGTTGTCCCTATCTTTTACTCATTTGTTGCACTTAAAATGTGATAAAATCCATACATCTTTCCGCAATCACTACAGCAATTTAAGGAATTTTCAGGACAGAAGCATCCTTTGCCAAAGGGTCCCCCAATGCATCCTAAGTTAGGAGCACCTGAGGTTGCTTTGCTGTAATGCTGGCCCCCGGCAGGGTCAGGGATCAGTCTGGTCCGGGTGCAGGGGGGAGCAATTAACCCCTTCCCTTCCTGCCACCCGACATCATTTTTTGCAGGCCTGCAGTGCTTAAAAAAAAAAAAAAAAAAAAAATCACTCAGGGCCAAAAGGTATAGTTATAAATGAGGAGAACGATTGGTGGTAGGGGAGGGGAAGGATCTGTCCTCACTGCCTCTCGGCACAAACGCCTCACCCCACCTCGCTGGAAACAGGGTGTTTTCCTACATAGTTGGGGTAAAAGTAGTCGAAGGTCAGCAGTGGACTCAGCCGCTCCTGCGGCCCCGCCCCCTTACCTGCGTTCCTCTCACCCCCTCTGAGCAATCCCTCAGGGAGACACTCACTTTTTGCTTTCTTATCACATTAAGTCTGTAAGGTAACTACCGTCTTGGGGAGGGGAGGGGGGAGGCGTTTTCTCCAAAAGGACGGACGGAAGCAACAACTGGGAAAGAAAACAGGCAACGCTTGTGAAACCCCAAACCGGATTGGTAAGAGCAACGCCATAAATTATGGATCCCTCGAGCCGCCTCCGGCCTGTCACCGCGCGGTCCGTCTCCAGGGACTCGCCGGGCGCGGGCGACACCGTGGTCCGGGCGCGCGGGTCGCCGGGGCCTGCGATGCCCCGCGGGGCCCTGGGGGCAAGGCGCCCCCCGAGCCGGCCGAGGCCAGGCTCGCCTTTGTTCGCCGGGACCCCCGGAGCGCGGGCCGGGCCGGGGGACCGCAGGGGCGCACGGGGCAAGTGCGGGGCCGGGACGGCGGCGTCACGCGCGGGACGCCCATCTGGCCCGGCCTTCCTGCAGCGCCCGCGGCGGGGCGGGGGAAGAAGTCAAGGGCGGCGGCGGCGGCGGCGGCGGCGGCGGCGGGGCCTCGGTGGGCGCAGAGCCCCGGCCCCTGGGCCCGCGCCGCGCCCCGCCGCCAGGCCGCGTGCGCCCCTGCTCGCCCTTCGTCCTTCCTGCGGGGCAGCTGTGCCGTGACCCCGGCAGCCTCCGGGCTGGCAGGATTAAAGGAGCCTCCGCCCTGCGTAGGAACTGCAAGCCGGGTCCCCCGACTCTCACCAACCCCACCTATTGTTTTGTTTTTGTTTTGTTTTTTGGCAGCATTTCAACCACTCTTCATAAGGTGGGCAAGCCACCACCCGCCCCCCCCCCCCGGTTCACATTTAAATTTGTTTGTGTGCCAAATCGGCCTGCTGTTAACAGCCTTTCAGCCCTGCAACCCGCACCGCAGACACAGTGAACTGGGAGATTAAAGTCACCGAAAAACGACTCCTCCTGCAGATGTTGCCTGCGGAAGGCTGCTCTATTGACGAATGTGTAAAGGGGCTTTGTGTGTGTGTGTGTGTATGTGTGTGTGTGTGAGAGAGAGAGAGAGAGAGAAGGAGGGAGAGAGAGAAGCCTCACATTTGTTCTTCGGTAATTTGTCTTCAGTATGTTTTTTTTTTTTTTTTTTTTTTGATGATGATGATGAAAGGTCAACTATGAGACTCAAAAATAAGCAACCTTCTCTAGCAAGCCCCTACTCCCAGAAATGAATGGCAGAGTTGGGGGTTCTCCTGGGGCAGAAAAAAAGGAACTCCAAATCAAGCTGAGTCGGGTGTGAGTTAGGCCCTGGAGAAAACTGTGCGGAGAGGAAACGTGGGGGGCGGCTTCCTGGATTTCTGCTGCAGGAAGAAACCACCAGTGGGAGGGAGGGCAGCGAGGGGAAGGGCGAAAGAGGGGCGGGGGAGGGGAGAGGGCTGGGAGGAGGGACCGGGCCTCCTTAAGGCCGAGGGAGGAGGGCGGGGTGGACGGGGGAAGGTCGGGCTGCCTTTGTTTGGCTCGGGCCGGCAGGGGCTGGGCCCCGGGAACTCGCCTGAGAGCGCCCAGACGGTCAGCTGCCCGACGAGGTACCAGCTGGCACCTGTGCCTGAGAATGCCGCGTGCATTAGCAGCATCATTATTGAGCATTAGAGCACTGCAAAGATAATTACTGCCAGTTAGAAAAAAGGAGGACGGGGGACTCGAAACCCCAGACCCCTTGGCTTATGAAACTCCCGGTTTACACGTGTAATTTCCAGCAGGGCTGGGAGGCCACCACCTCTAGCAAAGCTGCCAGTCTGTGACTCTAGATTCGACAGCTGGAACCAGTTCCCCGGGGGCTTCTTTCCAGCTCTCCTCCTAGCTCAAAGGTCAAATTAGGGTCAGAGATAAAATGTCAAAGGTCATCACTCTAAAATAGTCTGATAACCAAAGCAGTTCTACCTGGAATACCAGAACTATCCTTTTTATCTGGAATTAAATAGGTCAAATAAGGGCGAGTGGGTATACTTTGGTCTTCAAATAACAATAATCACCTCGACAGCTAATTGCTGAGCTCTTTTCATGTGTCAGACACTCTGGAAGCACTTACCACCACCATTTGACAGATGAGAAAACTGAGGCTTAGAGAAGCCCTGGGGGGTACACGGAGTTACTCAGTGCCCAGCAGTCCTGTCCCACTGCCTGGAAGATGAGGAGATGGCAGTAGGAGCTAAAAGCCCACCAGAGAGCAAGCAGAATGAGAACGTATATTCTGATTTTCTGTAGCCAGCAAAGACCCTTTCTCAAAGCTTGAGATCTGGCACAGAAATGCTCGTTCTCCAAAGACACATTCTCTCCACACATGTCCTGGTTCGGGTCAGAAGTAAGCCTCACAGAAGTTAATGTTAGGGTTTCTGGAAAACCAACTGTTTTCACGAAGTGCCTTCTTTTATAGGTTGGTATAGTAATTTAATTAGTGAAAAATGTTTCACAAACTTTCTTCTTAAAAAGTTTGCCTTCAACACATGCAACTCATTATATGGCAATAATAAACTGTTTAGAGATCAAAATGGGCTTTACGTTCGAGACCCAGCTAGGCTAGTAAACTCACCGCCCAACTCCTGACCTAATTTTTTTGACGTTGTAGTGACTGAAATTAGAGAAGACGTTTAATTTCAGGTGTACATATGTTGAATTTATAGCATCAGATTATGATGCCAAACTGAAGCATTATTGCCATTAATACTGATAATAATGACTAACAGCAATCACGTAAACTGGGCAGTTATTATGTGTCAAGTATTGCACCAACTGCTAAACATTCATTATCTCATTTAATCCTTACAAAGAAAACCCTGACTTCCACTCCTTCCCCAGTCTCCACTCCACACAGCAGTAGCCAGAGAGCTCTTTTTAAAATGTAAATGAGGTCAAGTGCTGCTCTGGAGTGAAGTCCTCCAATGGCCTCCCAAAGTGCTCAGGAACTGAGCTCCAACTGCTTCCCTTGGCCCACAAGCCGGCACCACCTGGACCCGCCTGTTGCCTATTTCCCCTCGCAGCCCCACAGCACTGTTCTCCAACCAAGAGTCCAGTGTTCTCTTTCTTCAGCCTTCAAAGACATTTGCACCTCAGGGCCTTTGCACATGCTTCTCCCTCTGCCTGAAATATCCAGCCTTTGCCTGGCTAATTTTGTTCATTCTTCAATTTAAACGTCTCCACCTCATAGAGACCTTCCTTCAAACCAATCAAATCACCCTATTTTCCTTCATAACACTTAACATCATGTAAAATTGCTTATTTTTTGTTTGCTTACTTGTTCATTTCCCTCCCTGAGCAACAAAAGCCAGAAGGACAGGGACACACATTCAGTGTTGCTCTCCGACGTATCCTCCACACCTGGTGTTTTGGGGACACGCAGTGGTATTTGTTAAATTAATCAACAGAGACGCACTCTCACAGGAGGATACTATTATTACCCTCACTTTATAAATGAAGAAACTGAGGCGCAGGGGTGTTGAATAACTTGCCAGAAGTCCTACAGCTGAAATGGGGCAATGACTGTTTCAGGTCGCTAGCTTTGACTGAAGCCAAAAACAAAATGACAAACACACGTGATCGTGAAGAAATGTTAAGACCAAACTGGATAGAAAAGGGACTCTGAACAATTTGAATTTACAGAAGGGCGCTATTTCCAAATACATCAGAGATGAATACATCATCTTGCACACTTATTCCAGCCCTACAGGTTAACATTAAGTACTCTGTGGCTTCAGATGCAATGTTTCCTACTAGTTCTGACTTTTTTTTAAGGTTTCAAAGTACTTGAGGATTCAGACAAGGTCTCTTCAAATAGCACGGGCTGACGGGCATTCCATCCAGTCATTTCTGCTCTTACCTAAGGAAACCAGCAGAACATGGTTTTATTTCACAATAGTAGGAGCCAGATGTAGCCACAAACCCAGTGACCTATTCTTCTAGTACAGTCAGCCCTCCCTATGTACGGGTTCTGCATCCTCAGAGTCAACCAACCTCAAATCAAAAATATTTGGGGAAAAAAAGAATTCCAGAAAGTCCCCAAAAGCAAAACTTGAATTTGTTCCATGCAGGAAACTAGTTACATAGCATTTACACTGTATTATGTATTATAACTAATCTAGAGATGATTTAAAGTTTAAAGGAGGATGTGCATATGTGTGTGTGCCATTTTATATAAAGGACTTGAAGATCTGCAGATACCCTGGGATCAATCCCCCTTGGATACCGAGGGACAACTGTACTTCTGAATCTTTGAATAAATCATAAGAAGCCCTCACCCAAGAGAAAGGCAAAATTCAAAAAGAGGAGGGGCTGATTTATCCCTAAATTGCTGGAGTGCCTTTAAAATTAAGGATTTGCTGTTTCTCCAGACAGTAAGCAAATGGCTTTTTTGTAAGGAGGAAGATGTCCTTAGTCTTCTCTTTCTGTTGCTTTCACAGCTGAGATAAACCTGCAAGTCCTACTGAGGAAGTGCGGCCGGGTTCCAGCAAAGCCCTGTAGCTGCACATGCAGTAGCTTCCCTTCCGAGAACTGAAGTTTTCTGTTTCCTTCCGGCAGGAACCATAGATGATCCATAGGAAAATACAGGAATTTGATTCACATGGAACAAAACACAACAAGCCCAGGGGGAGGGAGAGATTTTCCTGAAATATATGAATTTCCCTGCTTTCACATGACACTGTGTATGGTTTATAATTCACGTACCACAGGAGGCTGAAAATTGTCATTTCCTGGCCCCTCCAATGGTGGTTTTCCAGTGAGGGGAGCGTTTTGACTAACCAGAGCTGTTTTTTTTTACTTTGAGCCTTCATGTTTGTGAGAGAGAGCCGACCTGTACTTGCAGGGGGAGGGGATGAGAAGGTGGGCTGCAGAGGAACAACCTAGAGTTGGTCTTATTATCAATCATCTCTGCCTGTTGTCGGAGTTTAAACAAGAAAAACCTACCCACACAGACCGGCACTGATATGCATTTCAGCATGTTACTTAGAGCATAAGTGAGACATCATCTAACTTTCTATCAGATGGGTTTTTTAAATATAAATAGTCAGACCAAATTGAGATTTTTAGGAGAATTTTGTAACATCCAAACTTGATCGTGAAAACATAGGCGAGAGAGATTATATGCACTCTCAGTGTTTTTTAGTACACAATTTTGGTTTCACTGGTTCACTCTGTGTGTGTGTCTGTGTGTGTGTGTGTGTGTTGAGGGGGGAGTTTTCGAATCTTGAGCTTCTGTGTAACGTGCATTTGCTGTTATACTTCAATGACGCTGAAGTTCAGCAGAGGCAGGCAAAGTGAACCTTCAGTTTGCTCTGGTTTCATCAGTGATTTCTCTTGTGTGGTGGATGTGAAAATTGTCTTTTCATGAAAGCAACATCGGGGCTCATTCAGCCCTTCAGGAAGGCCTTCTGTGACATGGGGAAACTTGGTGTATGAGGTATGATCAGCTGTCTGTAGAAATGACAGGCTCTCGGGGGTAGCCAGTGAATGTGCGGCTTGCAGAAAATTAAGAAGCCTGGTCCCGCGGAGGGACGAACCCACATTCTCAGGAAGGTAACATCAAGTCACCAAAGAAGACCTCGGGCCCATCACAGTGAGGGAACGAAGGGACCCAATCTCAACTTGAAATGTTCAGCACGGGGATCTTTAGATCCAGAAATTGTCACTCTCTCCCCAGGATTGTCGGGGGGGGGGAAGGGGGAAGAGGACGACTTGAACAATGTGTAATATTATGCTCTCTGGGACAGACTCCCGACCCCAGAGATGGAGGCAAGAAGGACAGACATCGGCGGCCTCGTGTTGTAGGTATTCTTGACCATGTGGTTGGTATATTTTGCATTACATATGAATTAGCTGGACTTAGGGTTGACATGTCAGTTTCGTGTGGGTTTTGGTTAAGCAAGAAGCAGTTCTAAGCCAACCACTCCAGTGACCTAACTAATCATTTCTTGCCCTGAGAAGCCTGGGACCAGACTGGGGATTTCGCCAGGCAGTGCCCCCTGGGAACCCAGCCTCCCAGCCAGCTAGCCCCCTGGTAACGCATCCAGCAACTCTCTGTGGCAAAACCCCAGGGCCTGGAGAAACCCTGAGAGGGAAAGTGCCCATCTCTTCACAACACCTCAGCCCACAGCTGCAATCCCGACATTTGATACTTTTCACATGATTCACAACTATTAATCAAAAAGCAGTTATTTTTCAACAATCTTGAAAATAGACACCACAAAGTCAGAGTTTCTAGGGATTTTCCCTCCGGGAATAAAGGTGTGAAGATGAATCTTCCTGAATGGACATAACTATTTCTAGTGGGGCAAGAAGGCTGGAATATTTTCCTAGAAAATGAAAAGAAATCATGCTTACAATTATGAGGTATGCTCAACTCAGAAAGTAAGGCCTCTTAGGAAGTAGAAGAGTGAATGAATGAATGAATAAGTGAATGAATATGGTGCCACTCAGTGAGAAAATGAGGGGTAATGCAGTCTCACTGTTTTCTGGGGGAAAACACTTGTTCACAGGACTTTTTTTTTTTTTTTTACTGCTGGAGGAAAGCCACACATGATGCATTCTATGGAGCAGCCTAGAGACAATTAAGCCAGGTTTCCAGAGAACATCCTGGCCCCGAATGTAGGTGGGTCCGTGCTGGCCTCAAAGCCTTCCTCATCAGCCTCAGGTTACTCAGGTGGTCCTTCAATTTACTTGAAGGCATTAGAGGAATAATGTAAAAATCTAGAAGAATTGAGCTCATAACGTGATAAGTAACACAATTCTGCGAGCCTATTAGAGGGGAAAATTGAAAAGGTTGCAGCCAATTATTAATAAGACAGGTGAACATGAGCTGTCTGGAGATGTGCTCGGACCACAGGAAACAGATGACCGGTGTGAACGTGCTCGGAGCGGATCACCTGGCAGCCCTGGGGATGGATCCAGCCAGGAGAGGAGGTGTTTTGATAGTCCACAGGGATTTAAAAAAAAAAAGGGAGCCAACATAAAATCAAGACTCTTTTTCTACATGTAGTAGAATCTGCATTTTTACCTTCTCTATCTCACACACTTACAAACAAAATTCTTCATTTTGTAGTTTGGGGGCACTAACCCGTATCAGAAAGAGCAGGATAAAGTGACTGATCTCATCTAAACCACCAAAAAAATTCGCTTTTAGGAAAATGAAACCACCATACTTCCTTGAAGAGGGCCGGGACTCTTGTAAGACAGGCAGGAGCCCAGGGCACAAAATTTAAGGAGGCACTTACTGTCAGGCCAGCGCAGGCAAGTGCAGGGCTGGCACCTGAGAGGCAGAGGGAGGGCCTCCTTAAACTGGGGGCTTGTGCCTCCCTCTGGTTCTGGCCCACTAGGAATTACAGTGGGGTGGAAGGAAGAGAGAACGGTAGAAAGCATGAAGGCTCTTTCACTAAAATAAAATCAGAGAAGTATTGGGCTTCCCATTTCTATTATATTTTAGAACTCAAACTATAAAACTCTAAATTATAATCCCCCTGACTCCATCACCTCATCTAAGAACACGCTTTTAGAAGCTTTTCTCAGGACTGCACTCTGGTTTAATAAGGTTGTTTCTTGCTGCTATTGAAACCCATCCACGAAGCTCTGCGCTCCCTGTACATATGGAATAGCTGAGCAATGTCTTTTTTAACCTTTATTTTCCTAAAAACATCACCTTTTAGCCCCCCTCAACCCCTTTTACCTTTTCTTATCAAACCCATTTTCCTTTAGTCATTGAGATGGTAGGTTTCCAGTTTCCATTTCGTCACATATACTCTAGTGGTATCACCTAGGGTTTCAAAAAAGAAAAAAGCAACCACTCTCTACAAAGATCTTTCTTTCAGCCAATGTTGTTTTAGGTTTGTACAGCGTACACTAGAAATAATGGTGGGAGAAAATACTGAATGTAATCTTTAGGCCACAAAGATTGCTGATTGCTGTGCCAAGCAAAAAAGCCAGACTGTAGCTTCTCCATAGGTCCCTTGATCTATAACACAGCACAGCTCTATCATCCGGGCTGACTATTCCAGGGAAAGGGGTCTGACCTGAAGGAAACGAGCTGTAGGCTGGTTGGTGGCTATGAGGTGTCCTGACATGACCACACTGCTTCGTACAGACGCTCTGGACCAGACGCTAACAAACCCAAGCAGGTAACTTTCAGGGAACTGCAGTGTGAGTTGTTAAAAGAGACACAGCTACAGTGGAGTGAGAAGGGATGGAAAGAGAGTCAGAGAAGAACGTAAGCAGGAGGCATGAAGGTGTGGAAGTTGGAAGGCAGCAAGGCCCTGGGTTACGAGTCCGGGAGGCAGGGGGGAGGGGGAGGGGGAGGGGGCGGGGAGGCCGGCGGTAGTGGCAGGAGCGGGGGACCAGGAGGCACTGGCCTGGGCTGTGCTTGCGGTGAGCACCCCTGGTCCTTCCTTCAGCGGCAGGGGCGTGACCATCCCTGGGGCACCTCCCCAACCCCCGTTCCGGGGCTCTGTTTTCAGGGCGTGGACGCACCCCAGCTCCAGCTCCAGGACTGGCCAGTCAGAGCACCCCATTCACCTGGCTGCAGGGACTGGTGTGAGGATGGGCCTGTGACCCAGACCAGGTGAGCGAAGCCAATGCAACTGGCTTCCAGAAGTGTTACTGAAGCTGCAGAGAGAAGCTCTTTTTGCTGCGGTTGTGAAGCTAACCTTGCCCTGAGCCACCATATGGAGAAAGTCGGCCCCAGGGTGAAGTCAGCCCAGAGACAGGCAGAGCCAAGGGGTGGAGGGGGGAAGCCTGGGCCATGAAGGTGAGGCCCACCTCTCTCTGACACAGAAGGAGGCACCGTGATGGGGCCAGGCGCTTGCTTCAGGGGGCAGTGGCATAGCTGGGCCAGCTTGGAAGGACCCTCATTCTCTCTAGTATGTACCATATAAACCTAACACCGTACTTGCTGGAAGAAAGCAGCTCAGAACACAACGGCTTCTTAGCCGGTGATAGTTATCATTACCAGGACACGACACACCCTTATCAGCCGGTGGGGTCCCATCTCCGACTCTCAGGGCAAAGTCACAAATTTTCAAAAGGACCCTTGAAAGTCCCTTAGGAAGCTGCCACACTGGAGAGAATTTCTCCAAGGTCCAATACGTCCAGATTCTCCTCACTTCTGGACAGATCACTGCTTCCTCGGTGTCTACGTGTGAGCACTTGTGGAGAATCCATCTCTTTAAATGCCAGAGTGACAGAGAGCAGGCCACAGAGGCGTGTGGCAGCTGAGGCCCCCTAGGAGAAGGACAGACTTCTGATGCCCATCTCAGCCTGCGAGGGGTGTAGCTCAGTGAGTGGACAGACAACATTGCCTGCACTGTCATACTGGTATTCTGCACTCCCCACACCACCTTTTTTTTTTTCTTTTGGACCTTTATTGCCAAATTCACTAAGGCAAATATGCGTGTGGCAATTATGCTCTAATATTACGGTCTGTTCCCGGCTAAGTTATCACCATCAAATCACATACTATGTGGATCAGCACCCAGATATCAACTGCCAGGTCAGTCTATCTGGAAAATACTTTGACATTTAGATTATCTTTTCCCCAGCATATGCCTAGAGCTGAAGAGGGCATTTTTGGAAAGTAAACTTCGTGGTGATTCTGAAATAGTCCTTGGAAAACAGTATGGAGATTCCTCAAAAAATTAAAAACAGAACTATCATATGATCCAGTAATTTCACTCCTGGGTATTTATCCAAAGAAAAAGAAAACACTTAATTGGAAAAGATATCTGCAACCCTATTTTCATGGCAGCATTATTTACAATAGCCAAGATATGGATACAGCCTAAGTGCCCATCAACAGATGATGTGGTATACATATATGTGTGTATGTATATGTGTATATATATACACGTATATAAAATGGAATATTACTCAGCCATAAAAAAGAATGAAATCTTGCCATTTGTGCACAACATGGATGGACCTAGAGGGTATTATGCTAAGTGAAATAAGTCAGGCAGAGAAAGACAAATACTGCATGATTTCACTTATATGTGGAATCTAAAAAAAAAAAGCAAATGAAAGAAAAACATAGCTAAACAGAAACAGAGTCATAGATACAGACAACAAACAGGTGATTGCCAGGGGCGGGAGGCGGGGAGGTGAGTGTAGGAGAGAAGAAGGTAAGGGATATTAAGAGGTACAAACTTTCAGTTACAAAATAAATGAGTATGGGTATGAAATGTACAGTATGGGGAATTAGTCAGTAATTATATCTTTGTATGGTGACATAACAGCTAGACTTATCATGGGGCTCATTTTGAAATGCAGAGAAATATTGAATCACTATGTTGTGCACCAGGAAGTAACGTGGTGTTGCAGGTCAAGTACACTTCAAAAACAAAGAAACAAACTCATGGGAAAAGAGATGAGATTTGTGGTCACCAGAGGTGGGGGAGGGAACACTGGATGAAGGCCGTCAAAAGGTACAGACTCCCAGTCATAAGACAAGTTCTAGCGACGGAAGGCACAACATGATGAAGATAACAAGCACGGCTGTAGGTTACAGATGAAAGTTGCTAAGACAGTCAATCCCAAGAGATCTCATCACAAGGGAGAAAAACATGTTTTTTCCTACTTCTTCCATGTTGTATCTATCTGCGATGATGGATGTTCCCTAAACCTACTGTGGTCATCCCTTCATTATGTGTGTAAGTTAAATCATTACGCTGTACACCTTAAACTTACACAGGGCTGCATGTCAATTATATCTCGATAAAACTGGAAGAAAACTAAAACAAAATCGTTCTTGGATACTTCCCAGCGTCCGAGGTTAGCAACGCAAAGGTTTGGCCTTCCCAAGAAAGCTGTAATCATGGATGCTCAGAGCAGCCCAAGCCCCATTTCCTCCCTGACACTGACCTCACAGAGCGAGCGCATCTGCGGGAGCCCTGCCCGGGGGAAAGCAGTGCAGCCACAATGCCCACCACCAAGACACGCGGGGGGAAATAAAGTTCTCCGGTCCTCAGAGGGCTACAATAACCTTAAAGGAGGAAACTTGATTCAGTTAGCACTCACTTTATACACTGGACCGAGATGGAATGGAGACTTGATGCGATTTGCGAGGACGCAGAAGGACCTAGAAACACTGAGACCAGAGAGTAGGGGGAGGGGATGGGGGTGGAAGGAAGGAGTGTGGACTAAGCAGTGAGAGTCATGGAAGGCAAATATTCCCAGCAACTTTCCACCACCACCCCTGCCACCTGGGAGATTAGGGGGTGCAGTGGTGAGTGGAGCCAAGATCAGAAACAATCTGTCACAAGGCAGGGGACCCCATTAACTATCGGTTCTGGGTCTCTCTCTACTCCTCTTTCCTTCAAAAGAGAGCAGACTAATAGAAGGGTTAAGAGTTCAGGGTCTGAGCCAGATAAATCTATTGATAGATTCATACGTTGACCATCACCTGGTTGCTTTCTGCCCTGGAGCAAGTTACTTCTTTTTGCCTCAATTCCCTCATCAGTGAAGATGATAATAATACTATCTATCGCAAAGGGCTGTAAGAGATAATGGTTGAAAAGTGCCCGGCACGTAGAAAATGTTCGGTAAATATCAGTTGCTGCTATAATATCTTCTCCCCCATCCTTAACTATTTATGCAGTGCCTGTGATAACTGATGTGTGTATAGATTATTGACAAAGCCCCATCCTCCTCTGGGCATCCCGAGGCTGGAGAGAACGCTAGGGATGTCACTTTGATCTCGTGTGTGTTTACAGTCAGCAGAAATTAATCCACGCACTAGATTTGTCAGTTGCCATAGGCTTCAGGTCCCACTTAGGAAAGACCTTGAACAAAAGAAAGAAACATTCAATGTCAGTAAGTGAATTTGGAACTTCACCAAAGTGGGCTCTTACTCAAATGAAGTCGCATAAAACGTGAAAGTTCTCAGAATGGTCTCCCTTGATAACCAGGTGGAAGCTTCAGTCTTTACATTCCAAAAGCAAAGCTGTAAGAAATGGGCCTTTCAAAAACCCCAAATTCGTTTTGTTCTTGGGCTGCAGCCGCTGCTGCCACCTCTTACAGCGCCGTTGCTGCGGGGGATTGTGGGAGCTTCAGCGTCCCGCTCGCTTGGAGAGAGGTACCTCTCCTCTTCCCTCTCCCTCTCCTTAAGGAGTGGAGTCAACATATCAATGGAGCAAGTCACAGTCGTCGATGCCAGCTTCTTCTTGAAATCTACCCAGAATGGAATCCTGACAATGATACAGGACACACGATGGGTGATCCATTCATGCTGCAGCAATCTACAAACGCAGCACCAGGAATTCTGGGACCTCCGCCTCCCTCATTTCATCTTGGGGGACCAGCAGTTGGACCAAGAGGAAATCTGGGTGCTGGAAATGGAAACCTGCAAGGACCAAGACACATGCAGAAGGGCAGAGTGGAAACTAGCCGAGTTGTTCACATCATGGATTTCCAGCGAGGGAAAAACTTGAGATATCAACTATTACAGCTGGTGGAACCATTTGGAGTTATTTCAAATCATCTGATTCTAAATAAAATTAATGAGGCATTTATTGAAATGGCAACCACAGGAGATGCTCAGGCTGCAGTGGATTATTATACAACCACACCAGCATTAGTATTTGGCAAGCCAGTGAGAGTTCATTTATCCCAGAAGTACAAAAGAATAAAGAAACCTGAAGGGAAACCAGACCAGAAGTTTGATCAAAAACAAGAGCTTAGACGTGTGATACATCTCAGCAATTTACCTCATTCTGGCTATTCTGACAGTGCTGTCCTCAAGCTTGCTGAGCCTTATGGGAAAATTAAGAATTATATACTGATGAGGATGAAAAGTCAGGCCTTTATTGAGATGGAGACCAGAGAAGATGCAATGGCAATGGTTGACCACTGTTTGAAAAAGGCCCTTTGGTTTCAAGGGAGATGTGTAAAAGTTGACCTGTCTGAAAAATACAAAAAATTGGTACTCAGGATTCCCAACAGAGGCATTGACTTACTGAAAAAAGATAAGTCCCGGAAAAGATCTTACTCTCCAGATGGCAAAGAATCTCCAAGTGATAAGAAATCCAAAACTGATGGTTCCCAGAAGACTGAAAGTACAACCGAAGGTAAAGAACAAGAAGAGAAATCAGGAGAAGATGGTGAAAAAGATACAAAGGATGACCAGGCAGAACAAGAACCTAACATGCTTCTTGAATCTGAAGATGAGCTACTTGTAGATGAAGAAGAAGAAGCAGCAGCACTGCTAGAAAGTGGCAGTTCAGTGGGAGATGAGACAGATCTTGCTAATTTAGGGGATGTGGCATCTGATGGGAAAAAGGAACCTTCAGACAAAGTTGTGAAAAAAAGATGCAAATGCGAGTGCTTCAGCAACTGTGAAGAAAAAGCTTAAAAAGGTGGACAAGATCGAAGAACTTGACCAAGAAAATGAGGCAGCGTTGGAAAATGGAATTAAAAATGAGGAAAATACAGAACCAGGTGCTGAATCTGCTGAGAATGCTGATGATCCCAACAAAGATACAAGTGAAAACGCAGGTGGCCAAAGTGATGAAAACAAGGAGGACTATACAATCCCAGATGAGTATAGAATTGGACCATATCAGCCCAATGTTCCTGTTGGTATAGACTATGTGATACCTAAAACAGGGTTTTACTGTAAGCTGTGTTCACTCTTTTATACAAATGAAGAAGTTGCAAAGAATACTCATTGCAGCAGCCTTCCTCATTATCAGAAATTAAAGAAATTTCTGAATAAATTGGCAGAAGAACGCAGGCAGAAGAAGGAAGCTTAAGATGTGCAAGAAGCTTAATGATTTCAAAGAAAATAATGGTTGTTTTTAAATGTTAACCTTTTTAAATACAATACAGATAGGTAGAAGAAAACTACTGTACTCTTTTGTTATAGTGGAAAAATAATAGACGTCTGTTCATGTGTTAAGTGTTAATAGCAAAAATACATATACGGTTAAGTTAATGAAGAATTGTTTTTGTTTTATCAAAATGGTAACAGACAGAAATACTTGGTAGAGACTGACTTCATATGCTACTTAAGACACTTGCATCACTAAGAAAGATACGTAGAAACATTCAGAGAAATGAAATTTAGTAGTTCCAAGCTTCAAAGAAATGTCAAAACTTTTGATTCCATTCAATAAAGAACAAAACCAATTGTATTTTTATTACTTTCATCTGAAACATTCCACATTTTAATCTGAGCCTTTCAGACTTTTCATTTGCAGTTCGAAGCATTTTTGGTTTTGTTTCATTTTTTGAGAACGTCATTAATGTGAGATTGGTAATTAAAATGCAGGTGCAGTTTTCTTTTAATGTCATGCTGTTTAGGTAATAAGAAATATTAAGTAATTGGCTTTAGATTTTGTAATTTTTTCCCTAACTTCCTGCTAGATTTCGTATTCTAGTAGTCAATGTACTTTTCAGTGAAATGTAAAAATATTCCCATTCTCTTTGACCAGTATTAATTTCTTGAGATATTGCTTGTCACTTGAATCCTGTAGCTGTCATATATCTGGTATAAGCACATTTGATTTTTGAAGTGTGTAGACCATCTCTTCATATTTTCAAGATGTAATTTTACATTTCTGCATTTTAAAAACAGTTTGGCCATAATCTTAGACGCACGCTTCTAATTCATATACTGCATATGTGACCTTTGTGAACAGAAATTTGCATGTATAATCTGTGTTTACTTGTAACTTTCTGGTTATATACTGCTTATATCTGTGGATTCAAGTTTCTGAAGTGAGTACCAATAAAAAAAAAAAAAACCTAAAAAAAAAAAACAAACAAAAAACAAAAAACCCCAAATTCACACCAGAAAAAAAAAAACATCTGGAATATCTCTATACCAGGCTCCGTCACACACAAACTTGTTGAGAAGACGGTACTGATCTTTGCAATTTCATGTTTCCACTTGAGGGTGGTTTTCCCAATGTTTGCCCCAACAGGGGACTTAAACTGTGTTGGTCATTTTAGGACAAAGAGACATCCTTGACAATGAGACTCTCACATACATTTTCTGCATTTTCTGCTGAATTACCCAATTTATTGTGGTTTGCCATCTTCTGCCCTTTCGTAAGGCTTGAGATTCAAGGAATCCTCTACTCATCTTTGGAAGGTAAACTGGTTATGAAAGTAGCTCTGGTAATATTCATTACAGTTTTAAATGACTCTTTTTTTTTTTCCATTTCATCATAGTCAAAATTAATTTCGTGGCTCAGGTACACGAAGAGATTTAAAGCGATGTTTATAAAATGAATTAGGCTCTCCCTCATCTTATTTAGAGTTCTCTATTCTGTAGATATTCAAATTGTAATGGAGAGGCAATTTATGAGAGAGCTCTCTGGTGTCCTTGATTCTGGATCCTCTGGAGGATTTATTAGTTAGTTCTCCTCCTCCCTGGGGGCCAGAAGACAGACCATGTGGCTGAAAGACAGTGGCTTTGACACTTTTTGTAACAATAAATTGTTCTTCAAACATCCCATTTGGGATATTTTGATGAGGCTCAACAGTAGGGGCTGGGGTGGGGCAAGGTGGGAAGGGAGGAGTGGAGTGGAGTGGGGCACCCATAGCTCACTGGCATGGATGCAGCTTTAGCGTGAATGAGGTGGCAAATGTCATCTTTAGTTCTAGGTGTGTGAGGCCGCCTGCGAGCGTGCACAGCCCCAGAACGGGTCTGGGGGGACCTGGTTCTGATCCTGCCTTTGCCCTTATCTCACCCTTGATCCTAGAAAAATCATATAGATCCCTGTGGTCTCCACCTTTGTCAGCAGTTAAGATGAGGCTGTTGGAACAGACAAGCTCTAAGGTCTCTTCCAGCTATGAAATTCCATGATTTAGCAATTTACCAATTGTAAAACTGTTCATTCGGCTAGTCCTTATTTCAGTATGTCTTCAGGGTTCCAGTAGTTGATGACACACATACATACACATCTTTAAAATTATATCTCTTTGCCTGTATTGAGCCATATCATGATCAACTGAAAAAAAAAGACTTAAGCTAGTTCATTACTAGAGCTGCCCCATCCAACACGGGAGCCGTTAGTCGCCATGGCTGTCTACCTGGAAACGAGTTCCTCCATTACACGAGCCACATTTCAAGTGCTCCATGGCCACACGTGGCTAGTGGCAACAGTATGGGACAGCACAGATACGGAACATTTCCACCATCACTGAAATTTCTATTGGACCAGAGCTGTCATTAGAAGGAAAATTTGTTTCTAAATAAGAGACTAGGGACTTCCCTGGTGTCCCAGTGGTTAAGAATCCGCCTGCCCATGCAGGAGACACGGGTTCGAGCCCTGGTCCAGGAAGATGCCACATGCCGCGGAGCAACTAAGCCCGTGCGCCACAACTACTGAGCCCGCGTGCCACAACTACTGAAGCCCGCGCACCTAGAGCCTGTGCTCCGCAACAAGGGAAGCCACCGCAATGAGAAGCCCGCGCACTGCAATGAAGAGTAGCCCCCGCTCGCCACAACTAGATAAAGTCCGTGTGCAGCAACGAAGACCCAGTGCAGCCAAAAACAAATAAATTAATAAATTTATTAAAAAAAAATAAGACACTAGCTTGGGTGCCCAAGACTGGTTACTATTTTCCAAGGAGTATTCTTCCTCCTAATCCCAGATTGATAAATCATGACCTCCAAAGCCAGTCCCATAAACCAATAGTCATTTTTTGGCAGAATTTAAGGCATCTCAAATGTCTGCTTAAAAATACCTTCCCCACGAGTTTGTCATGGGGTTTCCCCACCCACTCTTGCCCACTTCTCCCTCCCGCCCGCCCCTGCCAACCTCCTCCTCTCTCTGCTTATCCCTGGTGTCTAGTCACCCTGATGTAATAACTCAGGGAAACAGCAGCTAAAGAGGAGAAAATAGAGCATTTTCCCTCCATTCAAACATGCCATTGATTACAGGGCATAATATTGTTTGTTTTTTGGTTTTAACTTTTGACGTTGAGATGATTTTGGACGGCCTACAGGTGAGTTGCCAAAATAATAGAGAGTTCCTGTATGCGCCTCATACAGCTTCCTCATGTTAACACCTTACATAATCATAACACAATGATCAAATCTGAGAAACCAATGTCAGTATAATTCTACTAGCTAAGTTGCAGATTTTATTTGGATTTCACCAGTTTTTTCACTGATGTCCTTTTTCTGTTCGGTGACCCAGTCCAGCATCCCATGCTGCATTTATTTGTCACATCTCTTTATCTCCTCCGATTGGTGGCAGTTCCTCAGTCTTTTCTTGTCTTCCATGACCTTGACACTTCTGAAGAGTGCTGGTCAGTTATTTTGTAGAATGGTCCTCAATTTGGCTCTGCCTGATGTTTCCTCATGACTAGACTGAGGTCCCGCATCACTGGGAAGGAATCTTCAGAGGTAACGTATCCCCCGTGGTGCCTCATATCAGGAGGTACAGACTGCTCTCTGGCACAGGGATAATTGTAGCGAGTGAAGTTCCTGAGAAAGTAGATCCAACAGTGCTGATTCTTATGTCTCATGACTGTGCCCAGTGGTGTCAGGGGTGGGAGCCATGACAGATGGTACTAGGAGATGAGAACCACAGGGTCTTCATTCGATAGATCCTGTGATGTAATCTGGTGGTGTTATTCCTTCTCTCACCCCGCTAGATTCTCTGGGATTCCCAATATCTTTTTTAATGAGTTTCTTTTCTGCTTAAATCAACCCCAATAAGTTTCTGCTGCTTACCTCTAAGAATGCTCAAGGATGGAGAAATTGGAACCAGAGGTGGTTATAGGAAACAGACTTTGAGGTAATGAGGGAAATCTGGGATTGGTTATCAGACCGAGTTGCGGCAGATAGCAGAAAAAAAGTTCAGGTAAGAATCTGATTCTGGGACTCCCCTGGCGGCGCAGTGGTTAACAATCCGCCTGCCAATGCAGAGGACAGGAGTTCAAGCCCTGGTCCGGGAAGATCCCACATGCTGCGGAGCAACAAAGCCCGTGTGCCACAACTACTGAGCCTGTGCTCTAAAGCCCGCGAGCCACAACTACTGAGCCCGTGTACCCCAACTACTGAAGCCCGCATGCTTAGAGCCCGTGCTCCGCAACAAGATAAGCCACCACAGTAAGAAGCCCGCGCACCGCAACTGGAGGAAGCCCTCACCCAGCAACGAAAACCCACCGCAGGCAAAAGTAAATAAATAAATAAATACATAAATTTATTAAAAAAAAAAGAATCTGATTCTGTCAGGTCCAATGCATGGTGGCAAAATGGTTATTCGTGACCTGTGGTCCTGCGAATTAAGTGCCCATTCAGGGCAGGCTTCAGGGGGACAGGTGACTCCTGCCAAACAATGGTACAAAGGCCACAAGGAACTAAAGATCTAAGGGTGGAGCTCAAATATGTAAACTCTTCGCGCAAAGCAGAGTCAGAAAAACATGGGACTTGTATGACAGTTAAGATAAACTCATTTTTTGCAGATAAGCCTGAGGGAGACAACAGCCAGACTCAAAGTTGGATCCTGAAGGCCGAAGAACTCCGTTGCCAATTGAATTCACAGCCTTAGTAGGTATTTTATGCAAAATTTAGGGCATTGATCAGGAAAGAGTAAAAGCCTGGGAGTTGAAATGGGGATCTGGGGAGGATCCACTAGAATCCTCTGGCTCCCCGTGAACCTTCCACAAAGATCCACACCAAGGAGATAAGTACATATTTGTAGATCAAACTGAATTTAGTTGATATAGGAGAGTCTGGGTTCACTGAGTTATTAGCTCAGGCGGCTGGGAACAGTTTCACTTATTTATTTGTTTAGTCAACTGAAGTCTGACTCATCGAGAGTCCCTGCTGAATGAGACAGCGATACCCAAAATTAGTTGATGTAGTTGAAAAAAATCAATCCGAAGACTTCAAGTTTGGAGGGACAGGACTGTTACAAGCAGATTTATCATAAGTGAATAAGTGAAATATATTCCCCCAAATGTACCGTGTCTCCAAAGAAGGCCCCAAGAAAACACTCCCTTCATCAAAGCACTGAGAAATGCGTGGGTTAAGTGAAGGCCAGTGTATCTGTATGGTGCTAGGGTTGCCATTTTCTATAGGCTGGGCTGCTGGTGGTCTTAGAAAACACCCACTTCTGGAGACCCGGAACACCACTCTAGTCCTCCAGTCAGAGAGGGAGATGTGGGAGAGTGAGGTAAGAAATAGTGTTTTGACCTTTGACCAAAGTCCTCTCCCGGGAGATTCAGTAAAATCTTATCCTACCCCCCTGCTCCCCGCCCCTGTCCCCCTCCCCCACCCCGCCCTTTACTAAGTGTGTCATCTCAACAATTCATAGAATCCTCACTTTGGCTCTCTCTTAGAAAAGGAGCAAAGGCTACTATGGTCAATGAATTGGATGGAAATCCCTGAAGCATACTGACTGCCCCTGGCAAACAGTAAATCCAAAACTATGCTTTATCTCTGGGAGAATTGCAGAGATAAGTTCTTTCACCGAAGATGTAGGGGGTTGTAAAGTACATACATCAGCCAGAGTCAGTTTCTGTTGCTTCTGACTGAGGATGATCATGGGTAAAGGAAATGGAACCAGAAGTGGTTACAGACCTCAGGGCAATGCTGAGGATAGACAGGTTTTGGAGAATGAATGACAGCGGATTATCATAAGGTTAATAAAGTGGTAGTTCTAATTGCCACTACTCTTCCAGAAGTGGTCTCTCTCTACTGAAATAAGTCAACAGAGCCTCTGGTACTTTCTATGTGGGTAATAATCTAAAAACAAAAAAACAAAAACAAAAACAAAAACAAAAAAACAATGCTTTTTTCTCTACTTCAATAAGTAGAGAACATCAGAAGTTTGGTTTTGCCTGGTCGGCCAGCAATACACTTTATCACCTTGCTCCAAGGCTCTATGCCAAAGGGCCACTGATCCTCTCTCTTTCCCAAAAGGCATCACACTGGTCTACTCCATTGAGAACACCATAGTAACAGAACTTGGAGAGCAGTAAACAGCAGGTGCCAAGATATCTTCGTAAGTTATATAGAAGCCAAAGATATCAGATACACCCCATGACAATAAAGGCCATATCAGCACAGTTTCTGTGGGAGGCATGAAGGGATATCTTTTCAAAGTGAAGAACTAACTGTTGCACCTTGCAGTCCCGAAGAAAGAAGCACAATGCCTCGTGAACTTCTTTCGTGTTTGGAGGCAACCTTTACAACATTTGGTGGTCCTGTTCCCCTCAGGTACCAGGTAACTTGAGACGCGACCAGCTTTAAGTCAGGGTCAACCATTCTCCACCAGCATGAGTGCGCGGCAGGCACAGCCCTTCCACAAGAGCCTTATGACGGCAGATCCAACAGTTCCAGCGCGTCTGTAGCAGATGAGGACACCGTATGAAATCTCTGCCAGGCTCCACCTTGTCTCACGGCAGAGGCCTCCAGGTTTGAGAAGCAGAGCCACAATCGTTCGGCAGGAATGATTTTTCTTCTGAGAAATAGGCATTGCTACTGGACTCTGATGGGTGTTGAAAAATCTCAGCCTAGAACACCAGGTAAACCTGAAAGGCACATCACGAAGTGGGTTTTATCTCATCCTCCTGGCCAGAAATTCAGGCATTCCCAGATGCACCCATCATTCAGGCTGAACAGATCCCGAAGGCCAAGGAAATTGTATGTGCAGACGGCTCACGCTCCTGGTCTGAATCCTCCTCCTATATTATGACCCTTCCCTCAACCTACAACTGGGCCTCCTGGAGAATTCTCCTCACTATATGCTGGTGTCAGACAGAGATAGAGAGCTGAAGAGTTACACCTGACTCAGGGGTGGCCTTGAAGGATGGCTAAGAAATCTTCCCAGTCACTATAACTTTGACTTTTTTTCATCCTCTATCTCACCTGGAAGGCGATTGGAGCTGATCAGTCTATATAGGCAGTGGTTAATTGTTTAGCCATATGGTAAGGAAATGAGAAAGAGTAAAATTTAAGAGCTGGTGACCAGATTAGGGAAAGAATATGGACTGGCTTCTAAGAACAGGCACAGAGTGTCATGTAAATACTCACCAAAAGTCCCTTGTGATGGAGGAGGCTTTCTTTACTAAGGTGGATGTGATGACCTATTTTCTGAATATCAGTCAACAGCTGGGCTCACTCAATAGGTTCATGAAGTAAGTGGCCATGAAGGGTGCCAGCGAAGCTAAGCATGGGCTCAAAACCATGGGCATGTCCTCACCTGGCTGAGTATCCAGCTTGTCAGCAGCAGTGACTAACCCTAAGTGTCAATACGGTGCCATCCCCAGGAGGAGCAGCCAGCCTCCTGGTGGCTGGTTAATTACACTGGATCTTTTCCATAATTAAAGAGGTAGCGATTCATCCTTACTGGGATAAACACTTATTCTGGATCTGGAGTACATGTGCCTTTCTTCCTACCATGCCTCTTCCTCCATGACCTGCACAGTCTTATGGATGTCTTATTAGTGATGGTATCTTATTAATGATTAATGATGGTATCTCACATTCACACACAATTACGTCTCGCCAAAGCACTTACTTCTGAGGGAAAGAAGACAGTCAGTGGGCTGGTGTCCATGAGACTCACTGATTTTACCCTGTGGCCCATTTCGCAGAAGCAGATGCCCTGATAGAACAGCAGAATAACCTACTGAAGACTTAGTTCCAGTGACAGGAAAAGTAGAAAAAAGAAATCTTGCCCTTAAATTGAACCAAATGATCTTGCCATTACACAACCATTTTTGACCTACAAAAATGGTGCATTTAGGCCATTCAACCTACTGATTTAGGGTATACAGAATGTGTTGAGCCAGCAATCAACACGTGGTGCCTCCACCGGTGAATAGGGTGGATGTGGGAATGGTATGACCTCATGATCACTTGGAACCATTCTGTTTTCTGATCCCACAGCACTGGGCTTTGTTTAGAGGTCTTAATAAACGAGGAGAGAATGGTTCCTCCAGGTGGGGTGACACTGGTTCCACTGTACTTGAAGCTGAGATTCACACCTGGACATTTTATGACCCTCCTCCATTGGATGAAGAGACAAAAAAAAAAAAAGTGTGTGTGTGTGTGTGTGTGTGTGTGGTGATGGGGGTGTTAGGGATTGGGGCTGAAGTAATTAATCTGCTTATAAAGAGGAAATGGAGTTACTGCTCCACAGTGGGACAGAGGGGACAATGGACAGGCTCCAGGAGGCTCCCTGGAGAGCCTCTGGATGCAGTGTTCTTGGAACCTGGAGTCATGAGTTTTGATAAGTTTTCTCTTCCTACTTAAATGAGCCAAAATCGGTTGCTGTAAGTTGTAACTAAGAACTCTGCCACACTGGGCTGGACCTCAGGTCCATAGCTGTAAAATGGAGGTAAGAAAATTGCCCACTGTAGGGTAATGGTTAAGCACACAGACTTATGATTCCTTAATTCAAGTCCTTGCTCTGCCACTTTCCAGTTGTGGCATCTTAGGCAAGTTACTTGACGTTACTGTCCTGTTTTCTCATCTATAAAATAGAAATGACAATTAAAGCACCCATATCTTAGGGCTTTTGTAGGGATTAAATGAGATAATCTGCATAAAATGCATATAGCAAGGATTCATGATGTTAAATATCATTATCTGTGTCTATTATTGATGTGAATCTTAAAGAAAATTACCTAAAATTATAGTGTTAGTTATTATTTAGGATATATCTGCCCTTTCCTTCTCCCTCTGTGTCGTCCTCGGTAACCACTTGTATAAGGTATAAGGCAGACCATTTTGGGTGCTGCTGGAAGGAGTTCTGGGGTGAGAGTTAGTGCACCTGAGTGTTGATACCCGCCTCTCGCTGTGTGGGCTGGAGACAGTTTCCTCATCTGTAACTTGAGAGGCTGGGGCTTGATTTCCTCCAGTTGGATCCAGCTCTGACAAGCTCAGGATGTTAGGGGAAGGGCCACAGGCTGCACTTCTCCTGGAACTCCTGTCTCTGGGGTATGTCTCACAATGGAGTGTTGGATAGGTGTTGCATAAAAGAGAAATTCATTCACATTCCAAGTTTTCCCAGCACCGGACCTAATGACAAGTTCCGCTCAAATATTTCAGTCAAAGGAATCAGAACTTTCAAATGAGTTAAGACATAGCAAATACTTAGAACAACTTTGGGACAACCATGCAAGTATAAACCACGATACCACACACCTCCTAGATGTGTGGACTGCGAAATAATGTTCCAAGTTATTTGCTCCCTATAAAAAATAGAATGTGAAATTGACTTGGAAAAAATGACCCAACCTTTATAGAACAGGTTAGATTTGAGTAGTTTACTGACTATATTAAACAAAAAACTTGAAAAGCAAGGAAAAGATTTAGTAATCCCCAGAATGTTGAAAGAGGGATAATTAATGGGGATGTGATGTCATTACTGTAAGTGTTTCATCTTTAGTTCTGAAAGTTTTCTGAATTTTAGTCTTCTCATTATATTTCTTAACTAAATTTTAAAGTGTTGACTAAACAAAGAATCCCAAAGAGAAAGGCCAGCAGGCAGTGTATATTTAATAATGTTGAGTAATTACATCTTTGTAAATTACAACTCTTCCATTCTTGTCTTGCTCACAGGTATACTGAAATGACAGTAAGAGAGTGGTCGTTAAGTATACTTCAAATGTTATTATACTAAATAAGAAAAGGAGAGATGTCCTGCGTGAGGACTCCCTAATTTAGGCAAGGAAGCTTTCATAGGATTCTGGAGGGAAATGTTTTCTAAAGTGATAAATTAGCATTGTTTGCAGATAATGGAATCACCCACCTGGGGCGGAAGTGCTGAACGAATCAACAACCAACCCTTACAACTAACCAAGAGTTTTGCCAGGTTTAGTCAGTGTGGTCAACCTACTAAAGAGCAGAAACCAACCAACTAGAAATTTTAATGAAAAATAAAATAAAATCCTTCATTCATAATAGCAACAAAATCTATGAAGCATCTAAGAATCCTGAAGTCTTTTGTGGAGAAAACTAAATTTGAGGAGGAACATAGAAGATGACCTGAAAATCAACAGGGAAAACAGTCCACGCTCTTGGATGATTTAATAGTTTGTGTCAATGTCTCTAAAATTAACCCGTGATTGCAATGCAGTCATAATCATGATTAGAAATTGAATTTTTGAGGAACTTAAACTTCTATTAACATGTATATGGAAGAATAAAACATCCAAATCCATCTTGAAAATAAAAGAGAGAGGATTTTCCACACTAGATAATAAAGTATATTATAAAGCCACAGGGGAAAAAAATGTGATATTGGTACAAGAACAAAGAGGCTAATGGAATATTACACACACACATACACATGAAGTCAACATACGATCATGGTGGCACTATAAACCAATGGAGAGAGTACGGAATTTTTAGTAGCTGGTAATGGGGAAACTGGTTCACTCTAAGGAGAAAAATACCACTGCACCCTTACATAATAGCACATACAAAGATGACATCCGGATAGATAAAATTCTCAATGTGAAAAGTAAAACTACCAAGTCAAGAAAGCCTAGGATAAGATCTTTCTGATATAGGTTTGGAGACCGACTTTCTAAGTAAAATTAAATTCACCAGAAAATAAAGCAATCCCAATAGAAAAACAGGCAAAGAAGCTAAACAGGCAATTTACAAAATGAAACCAAAAACGCTGATAAACATGAAGGGATGCTCAAACTCATTGGTAAATAGAGAAATGAAAATAAAACCATAGGACATAAATTTACAGCTGGCAACAGTTAGAAAGATAGACAATGGCACAGGCTGGGGCGGATGTGGAGATAGGGCAACATTGGTTCTGGGTTGGTGGAGGGTAGACTGGCGCAGCACTTCTGCGGAGCAGCCCGTCACTGCTCAGGCACAGTGACACGGATGTAGGCACGCATCGGTGACCCTGCAATCTCATTTCTGAGTGCACATCGTAAGGAAGTTTGCGTGGAAGTCCATAAGAAGACATGAATGCAGATGCTCTTTGCAGCATTCTCTGTAGTGATGGAGAGTAGGGGCCAACCTGGTGTCCATCACTGGGAAAGTGTGTACCTAAAATGCGGTGGATGCATGTGGCACGTGGTAGGCTGGATAATGCCTCCCAAAGATGTCCCTGTCCTAATCCCTGGAACCTGTGACTATTACTTTGCAGATGTGATAAAGTTAAGGATCTTGAGGTGAGGAGATTATTCTGGATTATCTGGGTGGGCCTGATGTGATCACAACATCCTTATAAGAGGAAAGCAGCAGGGTCAGAATGAGAGAAAGAGATGTGAGGACAAAGCAGAGGCTGGAGTGATGCACTCTGAAGACAGAGGAAGGGCCACAGCCGAAGGATACAAGCAGCCATTAGAATCTGAAAAAAAGGCGTCAAAATAGGTTCTCCCTCAGAGCTTCCAGAAGGGACCAGTCTGGCCAACACCTTGACTTTAGCCCAGTGAAACTGACTTCCGACTTCTGACCTCCAGAACTGTAAGAGAATACTTTCGTGATGTTATAAGCCTTTAGGTGTGTGTAACTTGTTACAGCTGTAATAGGAAACTAATACTCTTGCTGAAATTAAGCAAGAGTTAGAAGCAATGCAGTAAATATACACATAGGAATATAAATTAAGCTTAAATTTTTCAATGTTAAGAGAAAAGGGTTTTTAAAAAATATCATGTTCATGGATTGGAAAATTCAATACTGTTAAGATGTCTTTCTGCTCAAATTGGTAGGTAGACTCAATGCAACCCTAATCAAATTCCCAGCAGGCTTTTTTTTTTTTTTTTCCTAAAAATTGACAAGTGAATCCTAAAATTTATATGGAAATACAAGGGAACTAGAATAACTAAAACAACTTTGAAAAAGAAGAATTAAGTTGGAGGACTTAGATTACTTGACTTCAAGACTTATTATAGAGCTACAGTAATCAAGACAGTGTGGTTTTGGCATCAAGATAGACAAACAGATTAATGGGACAGAATATAGAGTCCATATACAACCCCAAAAGTATGATCCAGAAGAAAAACAAATTGATACACTGAACTTCGTCCAAACTAAAAATTTCTGCTCTTCCAAAGGCTCTATTAAGAGAATGAAAAAAAGCCACAAATTCACAAATTATACAGTGTATGATAAGGCACTTGTATCCAGATTATAAAAATAACTTTCAAAACTCTATAATAAGAAAACAAACAACCTCCTCCACAAATGGGCAGAAGATGTGAACAGACACCGCACCAAAGGAGATACACAGATGGCAAATAAGCACATAAATGGTCCTTAACTTCATTAGTCACTAGGGAAATGCAAATTAAAACCATAATGATACACCACTATGCACCTATTAGAATGTCTAAAATTCAGAGGACTGTCTACACCAAGTGTTGGCAAGCGTGTGGAGGAACTGGAACACTTCTGGCAGGAAAATGAAACACTGCAACTGCTTTGGAAAGAAGTTTGGCAGTTATAAAAAGTTAAACTTATACCTACCACGTAATCCAGGTGTTCCATTTCTATGCATTTAACCAAAAGTAACAGAAGTGTCTCTCTATTAAAAAACTCATAGCAGCTTTACTTGTAACAGCCAGAAATTGGAAAAAACCAAAATGTCCATCAGCAGGTGACTAGGTACATAAATTGATATATCCATATAATGGAATACTACTTACGCTACCACAGAAAGGAATGAACTATTGGTACACACAACATGAATGAATCTCAAAAACAGTTATGCTTTGGAAAAGAGGGCAGACCAAAAAAAAAAAAAAAAAAGAGTACATACCATAGAATCCCATTTATGGGAAATTCTAGAAAATGCAAGCTAATCTATAGTGATAGAAAGCAGATCAGTGGTTGCCTGGAGATGATGGGTGGGAAGGGGCAGGAATAGAGGGGTTACAAAGAAACAAGAGGAAACCTGAGGGATGATGGACCTGTCGTTATCTTGATTTTGGTGATGGTTTCACAGGTGTCCAAACTTATCTAAACATGTTCAGTATAACGTTTGCCAATGATACCTCAATAAAGCTGTTAAAAATAAGATAAACTCACAAGATTAAAAAGTAGAATGAGATACACAAACTATCATTTACATAATTAAATATATGTATGCACGCAAAACAACACACATTTTGAAAAAAATATAAGCAAAACTAAAGCATATATCTGTGATAAACACATTAGAAAGTGTCTCCTAGGTGAGTGGGAGCTGAGAGACCAGAACTGGGGTAAAAGAGAATAAAAAAAGAAGTGAAAGAAGAGAGAGACTTTTATAGACCAATGATGATTAATGAGGAACACAATGAACTCAACCCTCTGCGGAAAAAAATTTTTTCTCATTATTTATTATAAAAAAAAAGTTTCCTAGGATAAGATAAATTTTTGTCTCAATTCAAAATGGGAATATTTTCGAGATTTTTATGAAACTGATGCAATAATTTTGTCTCCAAAGGGAGACAAGTCACATCTTAAGTGCTTCTGGATATGGACTTGTGGCTGGTATGTGTCACGTCTCTGAAAATCCTGCTAGAAATCCTGCCAGCAGCAAAATGCTGCCATTCCGAAGGGCAAAATTACCTTGATGTTTACAAAACTCCATCATACCCTTTACGTGGGCCCATTGCACAGATGTTTAAGTACCTTCAAGCTGTGTTTTCATATGTACAGCTAATAACTCCTAGCGGTCGTTTCCCTTTAAATAAGGCCAACAGTAACCAGAAGATACACTTGGCAGAAAGGGTTCCCTATGTAAAACATCATTTATTTTTAGTTTATTGCAGAGAAATGAGGTAGGGGGAGGGTGGTTAGAAAATAATTAAAAGTGTGTGCTTCCTTATAACATGCTATCTCCACTAACTGAACTTCTAACCTGACATAAATACATTGCATACTGTAACCTGTTTCTCCTTATTATTAACCTTGAGTGTGGCAACCTATAAATCATCCCCGAAACAGCTGGCGCTCAGCATTGCCCCAAAGGTACATGATTACGATCGTTTTATATACGTCTTGGTAGGCAGACATGAAAAATTCATTGAAGAGGTTGGTATTGTAAGACTCATTGTAATGAATTTTCTCAAAAACATAGATCATGCTTAAAATAGGTGTCTGCTTATTATAATGCAGCCATTTATATCTTCTTGAATTACTTTGCCCATAGCTCAGCCATTTTCTTAAAGTCAAACACGATGATACCTAAACAGATTTACTGCAGTCACTTTGCACTGCTTAAAAGTAGAAGTTTTTTTTTTCCCCTCCTTTCTGTGTTAATGCGTACAGAATCCAAGGGTACAGATTTTTTTTAAGGGAATCATTTGGAAGGTCATTACTTAAAGGCACCCCATTTACTTGGGTTTCTCAACCATGAACACATATAGAAACCCCCAAAATTGTTATGCTTCTCACAACTCGCTAAGCTTTTTCACTGCTCCTGCAGAATGGTTCATATCAACATTTATTAGAATAATAAAACGTTAGTGCTGAAAGAGTCCTCAAGTGCCACCAGGCCTTCACTGTGTAGATGAAGTGTCCCCAGGGGGTGGTGACCTCCTCAAGGCCACACATCTGGGAAGGAGGAGGTTCCAGACTTGGAGCCGAGCGTCAGGTTTGTAATAGTAACAAAATAATCACTCAGATAGTACTTCTAGGTACAGGTTCAGGGCTAGGTGCTGGACACATGGTAAACTGCTGAATCCTTCCGGCAGGCTTGTGAAGTGGGCGCTACCACCATCATCACTACCATCATTACCATCATCATCACCATCACATTTAAGCAAACAGCCCCAGCGAGGTAGAGCAGCTTGCCCTGGGCATGGACTTGTAATTGGCTGAGTAAGATTCAAGCAGACTCACTCCAACCCAAGTCGGTATGCCTCACCACTGCTTTTTACTTCTCTGTGATGGTTTCTTATTTTTTCCTTTTCTCATGTGGCTGGCCAGACTTGTAAAACTGTTACTATATGAATTCATAAAGCACACAGGGTGTTAGTTTGCTGGGGCCGCTGTAACAAAGTACCACGGATGGGGTGGCCGAAACAACAAATTTATTGTCTCACTGTTCTAGAAGCCATAAGACCAAGATCAAGATGTCCGCAGCGTTGGTTCCTTCTGAGGCCTCTTTCCTTGGCTCGTGGATGGTCGTCTTCTCTCCGTGTCTTCACATGGTCTTCCCTTGGTCTGTGTCCTGATCTCCCCTTTCTATAAGGACACCAGCCACACTGGATTAGGGCCAACTGATAGGACCTTATTTTATCTTAATTACCCTTGAAAGACCCTGTCTCCAAATATAGTCACATTCTGAAGCACTGGCGGGGGAGGGGGGGGCGTCAGGGCTTCAATGTATCAACTGGACGGGGTTGGGGGGGAACTCAAGTCAGCCTATAGCACAGCATGCCTTTTCCCAGTGGAAAACACCTGATTTAAAACAAATAGGCCTAGGGCTTCCCTGGTGGTGCAGTGGTTCAGAGTCCGCCTGCCAATGCAGGGGACACGGGTTCGAGCCCTGGTCCAGGAAGATCCCACATGCCACGGAGCAACTAAGCCCGTGCACTCTAGAGCCCACGCGCCACAACTACTGAAGCCTGCACGCCTAGAGCCCATGCTCCGCAACTGCAATGAGAAGCCCGCGCACCACAACAGAGTAGCCCCCGCTCGCCGCAACTAGAGAAAGCCCACGTGCAGCAACAAAGACCCAATGCAGCCAAAAATAAATAAATTTATAAAAAAATAAATAAATAAAACAAATAGGCCTGATTCTTGTAGGTATGTACATCTTCATTCGTTCCCAGGTATGAGCTGTTAAAACCAGCGAAAGCTTTGGTCTCTGTGTCCTTCGAAGCCAAGCTCCAGAAAGAAGAGCTGGTTCTGGCAGAGGACTTGTTTGCTTGCATTTCAGCCCCTCCTGGGAGCAGCACCCGACCTCACGGTCCATCTGTGTCCAGCGCAGCCTGAGCTGCCGCACTGCCTACTGCTGTGTCCAGCAGAGCCACTGCTGTGTGGAGCCAGGCGTCATGACTGAGCAGCGTGACAGCAGACAGTGTGGTGGGCTTCGCAGATAAAAAGGCAGAAATCCAGCCTCCCCCAAAGGCAAGCAACGCACACACAGACGCATCTTCCTTCTCAACTCACATTCTTCTTCACAAGGATGGAAAGTGGAGGGCAACTCTCTCGGGCCTATTTTGTTTTCTTCTGATTTGATTTTTACACCGAAGGGTGAGTAGGGCCCGAGTGCAGGTCCTGGGCGTTGTCTGCCAGCTGGCAAGCAAGGCACATAGGCGCCCAGGAACCTGGGGTAGCCTGGCCGGCATGCCATTCAGGCCCCGGGGCCGGCTTCCAGAAGCCAGAGGGGGAGGAAAGGACTCGTTTCTATCCTCTAGCTTTGTATGAGGACCGTGCGGAGAGGCCCAGACGTATATTTGATTGCCCTGAATTTCTAACTATCAGCCTCGATCCTAATGAATGAGGGAAATCATTCATTCTACTAAAAACAACACACACACTCATACAAGAACGGAGCGGATACAATGGGGACAACCTTCCCTGTGGTACCACCATCACGCAGGGTCCGTGCGCACAGTAGTCGACATTGTGAGTGTGTTTATCTTCTGCCCGTTCTGCTCATTGTTCTATATGCATTATCTCATCCAGTCTTCAAAACAGGCCTATATGGTGGGTGCTCTTTCCATCCCGACTTGGTGCAGGAGAAAAGCGGGGCAGTCATGACCGCTGGCCGTGACACAACGGAGAGAGGCGTCCTCTATCCGGGAGACGTGCGGAGGACCCTCAGTGTAACTGTGAACTGGGTTCTCCTCTTCAGGGACTGCTCTTTCATCAGTTCTCCATTTCTAAGTGGCATTAAAGGCAATTCCCAATCAACGCAAACTTAATTTTCTGGTTCTCTTTCTCACTACCCTCTCAAAGAGGGAGTCAGATGCTTTGAGGACCAGATGAAACTCAGGGACCCTCTTTCCAGAAAAACGCATACACACACAATTGTGCATCCAACTCCAGGAAATCTGAGGCCACCTTCACCTCCCTCCCACAAAGCCCATCCACAGGCCCAAGTTAAAAGTCCTTGTCTTAAAGCACAATTTTCCAAAAAGCAGGCAATTATAGATTTCAATTTATTGAAATAATAGAAATTTTAATTCATTCAAATAATTTTCCAATAACCATCCATTATTGAATCCTGAAATCAATTTAGAGGGGCGTGAACATTTATTTTTTTAATGGAATAGGACACAACAGAGAAGAGCGCATTAGAGGAAGTAAGGATATGTTGTACTGCGTGAAGTTTTGAAAAAGATTCATATGCAGATGTGAACATGTACCAGGTCCCAGTGCCGCTCGCATTTCTCTGTGGCGCTTGAGAGCCAGCGCCCCGGAAGCCTCGCCGCCACCCGGACTCCCTCCTCCAGGCTCTGCGCGGCTCCTGCCCGCCAGCGTGTTCAGGACGAGCATCAGCCTCCTTTCTGTGGGACCTTCCTTGCAGACCCGTCACCCCAGCCCCTCCCTCAGTGCTTTCGACTGCACCTCCTACGCCGCCTGGCTAACTCGACAGATGAGGATGGTTTCATTTAATTTTGTTAAGACTTTTTCTTATTGGAGTATAATCGCTTTACAGTGCTGTGTTAGTTTCAGGATGGTTTTAAAGTCATCCTTTACTGCGTGTCAATTCAGTGCCAGGCGCTAAGGACTTTGCACAGTCACAATTTCTAATCTTCCCACAACACTACAAGGAAGGCATGCTTGGTGTTATTACTATTTTTATTCCAAGTTTACAAATGAGGGCGGTGAGGCTCAGAGGAGAGCCAAACTCTGGCCGTGCAGGGCTGCCCCGCTGTGCATAGTGGAGTCGCCCGCTGGCTGTCATAACGTGGTAGAAAGATCTCTGGGTTTACAGTCCAAACACCTGCCTGCAAGACCCAACTAGGCCCCTTGCTACTCTGGGATGGCTGAGCCTTAATATCTTCCATCTCTAAACTCACAACTAACTTGCGGTTTCAAAGTTCTATCAGCTGAGATAATGCCTGTATTCGTGCTTTGAAATCTCGAAATCGCAGGCAGGTATATATTATTTACATGCACTACGTCAGCAACACGCAAAGGGCCCAGAGAGCAAGGACCCTGACTACACCCTTTTCCCCGCGTCCCCACCCCTTGGCACACCCTCTAGCTGCACATTAAATATTTGCCAACTGATGGCTGCTTAAGAACAAGAATGATGCCTATTATTCCCTTTCCCTAGTGAGCTTTAAAAAAAGTGTTCTTCATACACAAAAAGACTCCATGACATTTGTCCTTGAGAGAGAAGAGGCTTCTTTTAGGAAGCCCCGAGCACAGAATGGCTGCCTGAATCCACCAAGCAAGGGTGTCCAGGTCCAGGAGGAAACTGGCCGTGGGCACGGGCCGTGGGGATGCCGTCCTCGGCCCTGCTGCCGTCATTTTCAGATCACCGCTGGTGCCACCAACAAGAAAAGAGGCATCACGACCACGTTCACGCAGGAGGGGCTGATGTGTGAGCCGTGCAACTGATGTTTCTAAACTTTTTTTTGGGGGGGGTGGCAATGATTCAGAAGCCTAGATGGCCTCACCTTTGAGTTAATCGAGATCAGTTCAAGCTGTTGGTGCTCTGGAAATGAGGTTGTCAGGTGCAGGGAGCCAAAATTACCTGGAGCCGAGGACAACCCATCGTGTCATCCCCCTCCTCCAGGATCTGTGGGCTCAGGCCCTCCTTAAGTATTCAATACATTTAGACACAGCTGACAATCAACTGGCCAGGATATTGTGTACCTGGAACGGCTATTAAAACTGTAAGTCTGCCTAAACCCTCCAGTTACGGTGGATTTCCGTGTTTCCTTGAGGGCAGGGAGAGGCACCAGACTCCCGTCACCCATGAGGATACACGTGCCACGTCAGCAGCATTTTAGACAGTGGGAGCGCTGCGATCAGTTCTCCCTTTTCCCTGTGCCTTAATGCTATACCACGTGCAAAGTAAAATCGTGCGCTGTCCGACGCACACGAACGTACACAGAGAAGTAAGTTCAAGCGTGTTGCGAACATGTGGACTGGAGATGAGTTTTTGGCCATTTAGTCATTTGAGATCCAAATACAAGGAGGAACACCAGAGGATTCGCAAAACTGCTCTTCTTCCTGCGTCTATTTTCCACCTTGGTCGCTCAGTCCCCTCTCCCCTTTCACAGGTCAGAGCTGCTCCCAAACCACATTGAAAAAAACAACAACAACATAAACACAAAAGCTTTTGTTTCTCTGACATTACAAATGGCGTTTGGGTTTTCGCAGTGACTGTCCCCCACGGGAGGATTTTAATGGTAATAAACATTTGATACCCGAGCATCTCCTAGCAATGGACAGCTTTCTGGTTGAAACGTAAAGGGACACTTTCAGCTTTAATTGCATCCTGCCCTCCCCCCGCAGGCTGTCCTGATGGCCAATGGTGTTTTTTTTCTCAAGAGCCGTCTGGAGGCTGAGGGGCAGAGCTGAGCCCCTTGTCCTTGAGTTGCCATTGCTGTGTTACTCTCTCTGTTTTCTCTCGGAACACACAGGCTCTGCACAAGATGAGGCTCGAAAGAAAAGGGGGTTTGGGGTTTGTTTGTAACTTTACGTTTTGGAGAGCGAGGGGGAAAGGGAGAATTTTAAACGGTTTCATGTAACCCTTCAGGCCACTGAGTCAGTCCAGCGGCTCCTCAGAGCGGGCCAGGCTGAGGCAGCAGAAACCCAGGGGCTGAGAAGCAGGCCAGCTTCGTCCAGCAAGAACAATGCCTCCGCAGTCAGACACAGTGGCTGCTCTCATTTTCCAGGGACACTTACAATCAGATGGAAAGGATCCCAGAGGCGCCTCGCAGGGCTTCCAGCCTCGTGAGAGAACGGGAGCTCTGCAGCTACAGATATGCAAATCTGTCCTGAGAGCCGCAACTGCCCAGAAAAGCCCTGGAGGGGTGGAGGCTGCCAAGGCCGTGTCCCATCCCTGCAGGGACTTCAAGTCCCAGACTTAGCTGGGGCTGCCTGCTAGGGCCATTCAGATACGCGATTCACTATCCCAAAATTCTAAGGAATAAGCTTCAAGAATGTGCAAAGATATTTAGACTATCGGTTGCGCAGCTTCTATCATAAAATCAGCATGGATGTAAATAAAGCAAGCTCGTAATTGTATACACTTTTTTTTTTTTTTAACTTGAACATCTTTCAGTCATCCTGTCCTGGGGTACTTTGGTCTTGCAGCATGAGAGACTGCAACCTTCTGGCTTGTTCTTCAGATCACAACATCAGTTGTTATTAAAAGAGTGTGTAGCGTATTCTATTTTAGGTTGGGAGTTTTTGTTTAAGCTCACGGACTTGAGTTAACAAGAATGGCAGGTTTATACTTCACACAGACAGCCCACTGCTGGACACGGCTTACACTGGAGAAGTCTAAATACTAGTTCTCGCCACCACACCTGTCTCAGCACTCAGACTCGGGCAAGAGATCCTGCCTCACCAGGTAAACGGCTAGTGGCAAGAACTCCGAGCTAACTCGCCAGGCTGTGCTGTGGGTTAACTCACAAGTGCCTATTACCAAACAAAAATGCTGAATTCTAAAATGTTAAGAGCTTCCTGACTCCCAAGGAAACATGGTGAAACATGTTGAACAGGATGAATTTTCCGTTCCAAAACGTGACGTGTGCTCCCCAAACTATTAAATTTACAGCCCGCTTAGGTTTCAGTCACCCAGCCTACATCCAAGTTGAAGTTGCTTTAGCTGCAGCTGACAATTAGGAGACGGTTTTGGGTTGCAAAGGATGTGAAGCTACTGCAGTACCTGGTTTAAGTCACGGAAAAGAATCAGGTTCCTCTCATTTGTAATTTTGAAATCAATCAAAATTCCTGTAATTTTCAGATCAAAATGCAGAGGCGGGCAAGGGACGATGGAGGAAACCACCAAGAGTAGAGTATTAAGTGATTCCTAAACAATATTTTGACTTAGTGTTTCTCTTTATTATACCTTAGAAATAAATCTATTATGCTGTCCTTCAGCTGTAACTCAGATTCACCATGACAGATTTATCTTGCAGCCCAGTAAAGACCTCGCGAGTGAGAAAAGTTCACAGGAAGAAACCTACTGGGAGACACCACTACACTTAAATACCATGTCTGTATTGCGTTTGGAGGTGGGTTCTGCCATCTTTGTTCATTTGATGAAAATTTCAACTAGTTTAGGAGCTACACATATGATAAGAGTCAATCGTTCTGGAGCTAGGAGCTAAAGATGTCAGATGAAAGAATATTTGAAATTTTAATTGTCATTACCCTATTCTTCAATTTCATTTAAATTACATGGTAAACATTCAACAAGGAGATGCAAATTAAAAATCAACTCTACATTGGTAGATCCAAAATAAGATCTACAGACCAACAGGCCCATTAGGACAGTGGACCTACATTGCCAACACATAATACACACAGGGAGTTTTTTAGTTTTGGTTTAGAGCATTAGGAAAGTTCAGCAAAAACCTTAGACATAGAAATGATTTATATAGCTCAAAATACTTTGAAAATCACCATTCTAACTCCTACAAGAAAAGAAATCTCCAAATTAGGTGACTCTCCCAACAAAAAATTCAGTGATGAAATACTTTCACTGAAGGAGTCTTACGTTAGATTAAATATTCCGGGTGGTAATTTATACATCTATTTTGCCAAATATAGTTTACTTTACTATAAAGTGTCTATAAAACGGTGGTAAATCTTACCTGTGCTAAGAAAACACATAAAATTGCTCATTAGAGAGCCAAGTTGAATGAATACGGTATATTCTAACTTTTAAGTGCTTGCTAGTAGAGGTCATTTACATTGTTTTGCTTCCTAATTTAAATTTCTTGATGGCTCTGGAGGCGCACTGATGTTCACTGCACACACATCATTTCAACGATGCACACACCTTCTTACCTCCGCTATCTATTAGAAATAATTGCTCAAAACTCTTCCCAAAGATAATTAACAAATAATTTTCATTGAACTTAAAAGATAACTTTGTAACAGGACATGGACAGAAAGATTTCTGTTCCTAGCATCTTTTCTATTAACACTAATCATGGAATTAAAAGAAAAAAACAGTGTATGTTCTTCATCTGTTGGTTTTACCTTTGGGTATATTTCAGTAGGAGTAATCCTGAAAAGTTAATTCAAATTATTCACTTAATGTAAACTGGAGGCTCTACTTCTTTAAAACATATCCCAAATCCATTTACTGCTTTCCGTCTCCACTGCTACCTACTGCCTTGATCCAAGGCTGCTACAACAGTCTCCCAAATGGGGTTCCTGATTCCTCTTTACAAGCCATTTTTTTCACATTGCAGCCATAGGGATTATTTTTTTAGAAACATGAATATGATATCACTTCTCTGCATAAAACCTTCCAAGAAACTTTCTATGGCACTTAGAAAAGAAATCCAAATCCACCAGGACCAGTTTGGTCCCTACCCCCCAAATCTTCTAGGCAAACAGGCTCCCTGCCCCTGCTTCTTCCAAGCTGTCAACACAGGACCTTTGCATTGGCTCTTCCATTTGCCTGGAACATTCTCCAACCAGCTTTGTCTGGCCACTGCTTCTCATCACTCAGGTGTAAGCAGAGTTGGCCCCTCCACAGAGAGCTCCTCCCTGACCACTCCATCACCATATTTAATAGTATTCCTCCATCTACGAAAATTGTATTTGTATCTGTGTATCACCTATCTCTTCCTATCAGCATATAAGCCCAATGACAGCAGGGCCCTAGCCTATTTTTGGTTTTCGCTATATTCTTGCCACTAAAACAGTACCTAGCACATAGCACCCAGTAAATGTTTGTTGATGAATGTTCATCACCCCAGCACAGCGGTTAAGTGCCTAGGGTTGAAATACCCCAGAAGTTAGATCAATCTGAGTTGAAATACCAGGTTTGCAATTTGCTAGCTCTGAGGCTTAAATTAATCTTTTCCAAAGACTTGACTTCTTCATAAAATAGAAACATTCATGGAGCAAGATAAATCCAAATTTAAATGAGGTAACTGGGACTCAAGTTTCCCTAGTCAGAGCTCACACTCTTCCAGGTTCTGCCTCGTATAGACTGCCCCTTAATTCCCAACCTGAGATTTAAGGTCCCTTATGGAGGGGTAAGGGGGGGAAACGTAAAAATACAAAAGCCCTAGACACTTCAAATCATCACTAAATAACTATTTTACTTCAGAGACCAGAGTGCAGTATTTCAGGAACCTATAAGGAAGCTCCAATGTTAGACTGCCTGCGTTCAGATCCAGCTCCTGTACTTACTGCTGGCCAGTTACTTAAAGTCTCCAAGTCTCTGTTTCCTCCTGGAAAACAGCACTTTCCTCACAGAAGAGAAGTGACGGTGAAATAGCAACGCCATGGAAAGCACTGAGCACCTCAGTGCTGAATTTATACAAGCACGTGACGAACACCGGTTATGAAGGATCAGACTGAATTTAAAATATTTCTTACTTAGGCAAATTCGAGATCTCACGTCAAGAATTAATTCCATTAGAAAAAAAAAAAAAACCCCGCATTTTTTGCGTTTGGAAACTTGCATGACTTTAAGGCCACCTTCACAGGTAAATCCCAGATGACTCAGGGCCAGCTGCTGACCTACCTATCATGTCAGGGTTCCTTCTGGCCACAAGCAAGTGATGCCTCTGCTTTGAAGATCGTCATTGTTCTCAGCGTCTTCCTTTAACAGGGACAGTCACATCGTGTGCTCTATTTACAGAAGGTCGTAGGAAAACTTCCAACGCTATAAAGAATTTCAGAAGAAGCCCCTTTAAGACTCACTTTATGAAACATATTCTCCCTAAGGTCCTATTTTAATGCTTAAAAAGCCTTTCAGTTATTTAAATATTTAAGCTCTTTCTACTTTGTGGAAGTCTAGTCTTATTTTCCACGTTTGAAAAATTCTGTTCCAGAAGCTATTTTAAAAAAAAATTTTTTTTTTAAATTTATTATTGTTTTTATTGAAGTATAGTTGATTTACAAAAGGCACTTTCCTGCCCGCGCACTACCCAGGGCCTCCCTTTCAGGAGAGAAGAGTCACGGTGACGTGACCGGTGAAGCCACCACGGGGCGTCTAAGGTGGAGGCTTCACGGAGCTCCTTTTCCAGAATCATCATGGGTATATTTTCATCTTGCGATGCGAATTCACGGAACCTCATTATCTAAAAGGAACCCGGACTGCCTGTCTTGTGCTACGTCGGGCGGGGGACGGGTTGGGCGCGTCCCGGGGGCGGCGTGGAGGGAGCCACCGCAGACCACCCTCACCCTCTCTTCCCCTCCTTTTTAACTGCAGGGACATGGGGCTTTGTGTTTGGTCAGGTGACATTACAAGCTAAGAACAGAGCATCTCAAATTCCAGTTTACCTCAAACATCAGCGGTCAAAAAGGAGGGCACGAACCAGCGGCTCCCATCCCGTGCGTGCGCGTACCTGCACGTGCGCGTGTGCGTGCCTGCCTGTGCGCGTGTGCGTGCGCATGCGCATGCTCGCGCTCGCCTGCGCTTGCTGCGGCGGGTCCCTGCTCGTTCCACGCGGGGTTCCGTGGCGCTGGCACCGAGCCCGGGTCCTCAGGACACCAGAGTGCCTTTGCGTCCCTTGCTGACACCACGGCATTGTGTCTTTCTACCCATTAACCGAGGATAAATGACCCAGATATTGTGCCTATTAAAGCCTCATTTTTCTTTTGACCTTTTGTTCCTCGGTGTACCACATTATCAGACGCTGCACACGTTTTTTTAAGTAGTCTCAGCCTCGGATGCCCTTTTGAGCGAGTAATGGGAGGTTTCTGCGTGTGGTTCTGTTGAGATATCTGGAGTGGAATTATGTCAAGGTAATGTGAGGTTTTCCTTCCAGTCTAGTCGGAAGACAATCAGTTTAGCATATTACCAACAGCTAATCTGGTATAGGAGGATATATCAAGAAACTGTACAAAGGCCAGAATGCTGTATTTGCATCTATTGCGAATACAAAAAATAGAGTGAAACCAGTTCCCCTACCCTACTACATTCTATAATTACATCTCTGCATATCATGGGTCACTTTTATTAAAAGCATCATTACTACAGTTGGCAGCAATTTACATTTTATCTTACATGATAGCAGTTTTCAAAGGAAAAAAAATAAAAGGACATCACAACAAAGAAAAACAATACATTTACAAAGTCATGTCTGTAAACTTCAAGGCTAGTTTAGAGCTGAGGTAATGCTGTTTTAGCTTGTGGCTAAAGTAACAAAGTCCTTTAATTTAAAAAAGGTACCTGATTCTCTCTTCTCTCACTCTTTATTTATTCATCTATTTATTTTGTTTATACCAGTGCATTACAAGACCACGAGACAATGGAACTGCAGTTCTGTCTGGCAAGAACCCTCCCAGTAGGTTAATTTCCAAAGGGACCCTTCACATTCAACAGCTGCCTTATTATTGCTGCGCCTCGGGACAGAGACGTTCACACTAAGGTGGAGATTGTCAGAGTGTATGGATGTGTGTGATGCGCAAGTGTGGGAACCCCCCGTGTAGTCAAAAAGGGAAACAAATGAGCAAGGATGATATGTATGGTAAATTTCATCTTGACCTTCACAGCAAAAAAATTAAAATTAAAAAATTAAATATATAACTTCATACTTCCTTTGAGCAGCACTTCCTTCCATTCGTGCCACTTGGTTACAAATTGCTCTTTATTATAATACCAATGGTACCAAAAGAAAAGGAAAGGGAAAAAAAAAAAAAAAAAAAAAAAGCAGAGCATTATGTAAGTTTCCTTAAAAAGACATGATCATCTCTCAAATTTCATCTCTCCTAGGGATAATAAATAATGCACTGCACAATACTTAATGACCAAGATACCTTTTGACACACCTGTATAACATGACTTGGACTTTTTTTTTTTTTCTTTTGCTACACTATGTTACAGAACAGCTTATAAAACTAGGTATGAACATTAACTGTGAGTGTAAACAGTAGGACTACCACTTGTCAAAAGTTTTAAACACTTTAACTGGAACTGGTACTGGTTATCCATCATTTTCATTGTTTTCTATTTCGTCCCCCCCGTCGAGTGAGTCTAGCTCTTCGCCCTGTGCTATCTCGTCTTCTAAGACTGAGGACTCCGCCGTCTTGTCCAGGCTCTCCTCGGCGTCGCTGCCCTCGAGGGTCTCCTCTTCCTGAAAGGCGCCCCCCTCGGCCTTGTCGGGAGCCTTGTCGTCGCCGGAGCCCACGGCGTTCTGCAGCCCCGCCAAGGCGGGGAAGCCCGGCAGCGTCAATCCCCCCAGTCCCGGAGGTAGAAACATGGACGGGTAGAAGAGGCCCGGGGCCATGGTGGACAGCAGGAAGGGGTTGAAGGCGAGCGGGCTGGAGGGCAGGCCGGCCGGGGCAGTAGCAGCACCAACAGAGCCATTCGCGGAGTCCGGGCCCGGAACGGCGTCTGTGCTTTTCTCCGAGTCCTTGTTCTCGTCCTCGTTCTCGTTGCCCTTCTCCTCCGCTTTGCACGCGCCGTCTTCCGGCTCCGCGGGGCCGGCGGCGGCCGCGGTGTTGCCGGCGGCGGCGGCGGCAGCGGCGGCGGCGGCCGACAGCGGGGTGTTGAGCAGCCCGCCCAGCCCGAACATGCTGGGCAGGCCGGCCACGCCCGGCAGCACCAGGGGCAGCACGGCGGCCGGGTTCTTGGCGTCGCCTCCGGCGGCGGCGGCAGCGGCCGTGGCCGTGGCCAGTCCCGGAGGGAAGCCCATGAGGCCGGCCAGCTGCAGAGACTGGAGGTTCTGGAGGCTCTGCAGGCTCGTCAGGTCCATCCCAGCGAACAGGCTGTTCACCAACAGGGGGTTGATGCCCGACGTGGAGGCCACGGCCGCGGCCGCGGCAGCGGCGCGAGCGATTTCACTTTTGGGCCTCCGTCCCCGCCGGCTCGCCCCCTCTCCCCGCACCACGGGTCCAGTGAGAAGACGGTCAAACATCGACTCAGGAACGAAACCCTGAAAGGAAAGAAGGGGCAAACAGGGGCTATCAAAGCTGCGGAAGAAAACCTCATTTCCACGCGGGCCTTTGTGATGGACTGGACACTGACACTCGGAATGGAAGTACACAAGCAATTATTTCCATTCTAAAAGCTCAAGGATCAGACCTCAGAAAGCAAAACTTCTCGTTTTTAGCATTACATAGCTCACGGAATTATGCTGAATTGCAGGAAAAAAATGTTAAAGGCTGCTCTATCGGTGAGGTAAATGTCAAGATATCTGCATCCATAGCTAACCCGAGAAATAGCACACCAGAAGGAAGTTGAAAACTATGGAAAATTTAATTAAAGTTATATCTTAGGATCTACCCTGGAGAAACAAAAACTCTTGTTCACACAAAAACCTGTACATGAATGTTTATAGCAGTTCTACTCATAACTGTCAAAAAGTCTGAAAACAGCCCAGATGTCCTTCCATGGGTGATGGGTAACCACACCCAGGGGTACATCCACACACAGGAGCCAGATCGGCAGCGAAACTTGTGACACATGTAACCACTTGGATGAATCTCAGTATGAGCGAAGAAAGCTGTCTCAAAAAGGGTGCGTAATTTATGCTTCTGTTTAGGCGACATCCTCAAAAAGACAAAGCTCTAGGGATGGAGAACAGATCAGTGAGCGGTTGCCCTGGGCTAGGGGTGGGGACAGAGAATAATACAAAGGAATTTGGGCGAGTCACAGAACTGTTTGTATTCTGATTATGGTGGCCGTTCAAGAAACCATCCATGTGTGAAGACTGATAGAACTGTGTACCAAAAGAAAAATAAGCACTTTTACTGTATACTTTAAACAGACAAACAAAAAGAAATCAAGACTTTTAAACAAATTAATTTTAAAAAGAAATAGTGAAATTAATGCTTAGGCAGAATTGCTGTATTTTTTCATTGGTTTATTTTAAAATCAGAAATCGCAGTTAATCTTAAGGATCTCAACCACCATAAATTCCATTCCACAGATGCTGTTAACCAGGTTTACCTGGGGCATTCCTCCCTGGAGCAAGTCTGCCTCTAAGACTGTGAATGTGTATTTCTATACAATCCCTTTAAATCAGAGCTGTCAAATTAATCCACTTTGGTGGATTAATGACATATTGATACAAGGAATGATGATGTATTAATGATGTATGAAAATGATGCATTATGTCAACTCTTTTAAGCCAAGAATAAGTTATCATTGAATAATTAATGGCCCACAGAAAATAAAGAAAAATTCAGGAAAACAGTTTTGTACAGATACCTTTCTGGACAGAAAGGCAGAGTCTGTACTTACAGACTGCTTGACTATATCGGTCCAGTCTGGGGCAACTGCAAACTCGGGGTTTTCTTCCAGCCACCGGGGTAGATCCTTCATCGGAGGCGCCATAGCTCCACCCATCTAGGGAGAGGCATTCGGAAAATGATTTAGAAACAGACAAATTCTTCCCTCTCCCCCTCCCATCTGTATATCTACACATATACATACACAGATCATATAAATATACATGTATTCTGGAAGAAACATGATTCTTTTCCCCTATAAAAGATGTCAGAATAAAACACTTCTTTCTGGGAAAAGAAATCACATAGAGATCAATTCCCTTTCCCAATGTTTACCTTCTTCCCATTTCGTTTATTGACAACAGGCACCCTTTCTTCTCCTGTCAAAGTGTTTATATCCAATTTATTAGGGTTTCGACATCTGTGTCGTTTCTGTTTCGGTTTCTGAAATGAGGAAAACAGCACATCTGCATTCTTCTGCAAAAAAACAAAAACAAACAACATATTTAGTAAAATTGTACTTAGTACTTATTCTTTCCTATATAAATGACAAACAGAACAGTCAAGCCATTTTCAATTACTATGGAAGTTTCAAGAATCATTTTAATTACTAGAAACCATAGTTTCCTTTGAAAGGAAAGACTATTCTCTTTTTCCTTTACTTAAGGAACAAACTTAGAAGCGGAGAATACGGTTTTCCTTTTATCTCTCAATAACTTGCTTAAAATCTTTTCTTCAAATGTTTAACCAAGTCATGGTATTTGAAAAGGAAACTATGTCTGGTACCTCTGCTAATCTCTACTCAGAGACTTGAGTGGATACAGAGGTGATCTCACATCTACGACATGCGACTGTACATGAGAAGAAACAACCCAAGGGATAAAAGAGCCTTTGCAGGAGGGTGCATTCTGAGTGGCAGGAACTCAACAAGATAAAATGTAAACACTTAAGTTTTTAAAAATTCAATCACATAAGTTATAGGACGTAAAACATGTGCACAACTAGCTAGCAAGCAGTTTAAGTGACAAATCATCTGGAGATCCTGTCTCATGTTTAATAAACGGCATGAGTGTTAGTTGTTTAAGAAAGAAGCTAATAAAGTCTTGGGCTGCGTTAGGGGCTCAGATCTCTGCAGTAACAGCTTCCTAATATTCTGTGCTGGGCAGACCCAATCCAGAGACCAATTAGAGCACGTTGGGGAGTGTTTTCCCAATAATGAGACCCCCCTGGAAACCACGCCATGTGAAGAGTAACAGAAAAAAAATCACATCTATTTGGTGGGAGAAGGAAAAAGCAAGGAAATGCATACTAGGCGTCTTCAAATAACTACAAGGCTGCCCTTCACGTAGGACAGACCAGAAGCTGGTTTCTCTAACGTAGAATATACAGTGACAAAAGCTGGGAAACGTCCGAGATGACGAGACAGTCAAGCGAAAGGCAGAGGGACCAGGGATTTCTCCGTCGTGTGGGAGAAGGAAATGGACTGACTGAGCAAGAACCCTCCCAACTCCACACTCCGTGATACTCACTGGTACGTAACTTGGCATATCAACAGTGTAAGCGGGATGCAGCTTCAGCCATTCAACTAAGTCCTTATTTTTAGGGGCTTCTTCCCCCACCAGCCTAGTCCCATCTTCGAGATTTATAACAGGGATCCGCGTGTCTGGGTCCAGCTGTCCAGGAGAAGGAATGTTTCTTGTAGGTGGGGTCTCTATATCTTCTTCAAAAGCTTTGGTCACCTCAGCATCCTCCTGCAGAAAGTTGACAATGGTCGGAATTCTCACATGAAGAGAGAGATCCTGACAACATCCTAGCCCGAGGAGACGCTAGCCTAGCATAATGGATCTCTGCTCATAAAGGGGAAGAAAGTTACTTGAAACAATGGCAGTTTGGGAACAGCTATTCAATGAGAAGATGGAACGCGTATCATTCTTCACATTGTAGAATTAGTGATGGGATAGAAAACTGACAGTCCATCACCGCTCCACGTTTGAGATCTTAGGCAAGCCACTAGGGGCGTGACACAGGCAGTGGAGTCTGAGCCCGATATGCATGAAAGGTAGCCTCTCAATCTCTTTTGGGGATCCCTGGATAGCATCATTCAAGAAATTATAATTAAAGGAATGTTCCAAAAGCCAGTTTATACCTAGCTTTTTGGCACTCTGTGGTCAGTACACTTTTGTCGGTAGTACAATAGTTCGTATTAGGCGTGTGTGGCAACACTGGGAAGATCAACTCTAACTGAAGTTGAGTTGGAGTTGAGACTCTACCATCGCCCAGCCACTGGTCCTCAAACTCTGTTCTTTCAACCTGCAGACATCTTCAGTGAGGCCCATCTGTCCTTCCCTACTGTTCCCGCTTTGGCTCAGGTCTCCGTCACTGACCACCCGTATCACTGCATTACTCCTAAACGGTCTACCTGATTCTAGTTCCACCCTTCTTTAATCCAACCTCCACTCTGCTCAAAAATCATGTTACACCACTCCCCTGTTTAAGCTACTCTGATAGCTGAATCTGCATCACTTTCAGGATAAAATCCAAGTTCTTTAGCATAGCAATCACAGCCCTCTGTGATCTGCATCCTACCTTGTCGCCAAGGTCATCTCTGCTGAAGCTGCCTCCTCACCAAATTCCCTGGCCAGTAACTTTCAGTTCACCAGACATGATAGGCTCTCTCTGGCCTCAGTCCCTTTGCACATGCTCTCCCCACCCCCTCTTTTCAAATGACTTACCCCCATACAACCTTCAAAATTTCACCGAGGTATGACCAACTCCAGGGAAACTTCCCCATATGTTTCTCCCCATATCCTCCTCCTCCAGTCCCATGCTTCCTTTGGGTTTTCAAAGTACCCCAGGGACTTCTCGCAACAGTGATATGTTGTTATTTATCTGTCACCCATCTCCTACACTGAGTTCTCTGGTGCAAGCACCCGTTGGGCCTTTATTCTTCGCATCCCCGCGCCTGGCACAGGGCGGGGTTGGCTCTCACAACTTACTTACTTTTCACGGCTGCACAGTGGTCTCCAGTTTGAATGCTAACACAACACAAGATTTTGGGATCTGTCTTGTTCCACACAAGTAACCTTGCCAACCTCTATACCTCTTCACTACTCAGTTTATTTACAGACCAATCAGCATTCTCCTTGTATTTTATGTGCACGCACATAACCCTCTATAATACCAAATGAGGAATTCCCAAATTCCAACAGATAGGAGTTAAAAAAAAAATTTTAAAAATAAAGATAAAAATACATTCTCTTAACATCTGTTAGGAGTTTTGAGCCAGGTTGCTAAATATGACTTTAGGGAAAAAAACAATAAATTCCTAGGGACAGCTTAAAATATGTGAATGAATAAAGTCAGCCATAAGTTTAATACAGGGTGTATAACTACAATAGGAAACAGCACTTGGTCGCACTGACTGTTAACCCCTGACGCTGGGTCCACAGGCAAACGTGAGATTCAAATTGAAAGACAGTAAATGAAGCCGTGTGTGAGCTGCAGAAACTCCCAATTTGTTGATGTTTGTTCAGTGAACAAAACCTATCAAAGCATCAGGGTGGTTCCCAGCAGGAAGCTAATGGCTGGCGATGCCACTTTGGGGACCACACACCTAGAAATGGCGTTTTAACTTAGGGAAAAAACAATCACAGCTGATCCACTGTGAGGTGTATTTTTCAAGATTCTAGAAGCAGTCAGATGATCAACAAAAATGACCATTACTACCACTGGTACATTCGTAATGAGTTTTGAAAATTACCTTTTAACCACCCGGATGCTTCTGGTTTAATCAGACCCCACTAGGGGGCAAGTTTCAGTGAAGGCTGTTTTGTCACTTCGAGACTCTAACTTGACCATGCCTTCCCTACTCTTTTATTAAGTTTCCTCTAAATTCAAGAAGTAAAAAATGGGGAAATAATAATAGGAATGAAATAAGGAAAAACATATTGAAACAAACGTCTCCCCTCGGTGTTTCCCAAACTGTGTCCCGCCGCCCAGGGGATGGGCCTGCCGCGGGCATCCCATCTCCTTGGGCACGAGCTCCAGCACCTCTGTGCTGATTCGGGTTTCACATCCAAAGGCTTACAGTATCTTGTACCAATTTTAGTGCTTTAAAAAGACTTCGTGTAATCAGGTTCTCGGGGGTAAAACCTCATCGTTAGTTGGGCGGCACTTTTTTAGGTGAGTGGTTGAAGCTGATTAAGGAAGAGAGTTATTTTGATTACACTGCACTCATTTCCTTTGCATTGAAGAAGAAAATGACAAAATCCACTGACACACATATTTCTTGCAAACCTAAACTAGCACAGACCTCAATTCAGTTGAGATTTTTAAAATATCTGCTTCCGGAGGCAAGAGGATTTGCAATCGCTAGCTTTGCATGCGAACACAAATCTTAAGTCTGAAACTGAACAAATCTAATAAACGCCAGGCCCCAAACAGATGGATACTTTTAAGAGCAGAAGCTTTTTCCACCTCGAGGGTTCAGAGGTAACGATCACAGGCTCAGAAGAACATGTTTTTGTTTTGGGCTAGTCTTCCGAGAGTGATCAATGTATTAGGATCTTGGGAAGAGTAAATCCTCAAGCTACCCATGGTTCAGGCCGAGTGATCTGCGTCAACGCTCAACACAGTTTTCCGGCTCAGAACCACGACTCTGTCCGTCGCGACTCCTTCTTTAGCGGAAGGGGCCGGCTTTCGCGCCCCGGAGTGGGCAGCAGAGCCGGGACCCGGGCCGCCAGCGCGGGCACGCGGGGGGAGCCAGCCCTGGACTTACTGCACTCAATGACGTCCGTTTGTGGCTCATGAACAGCAGGTCGAGGCCCTCCACGTTTTTCCTCCTTCCCCGCCTCCTCTTCACGGGAGGCTCTCCGTCCGCGAGGGAGCCGTTGAGCAGATGCCTGGCGGGCGTGCGGGACAGGCCCGCCTGGAGCAGCTCCATCTGGGTCTTAAAGGCATCAGACATGGGCGCCGAGACATTAGGCAAGATAAACTTTGAAGTCAGAGATGAAAAACTTGAGGTAGAGCTTGCTGCCTCTCTCGAGGCCTTTGATAAATCGACAACTTTCTCTTGTCCGTTTTCCGAGACCACCTGATTCTCCCGCAGCTGGGCAACCATCTCCATGAGGTTTCGCCGCTTGGCAGCTCTTTCGGCCTCGATTTCGATCTTTCTCCTCCTCCTCCTCCGCTGGCGAGGGACGGAGAGGTTGAGGGCGTCTTCCTGTTGAGAAATCCCAACACAAGAGTGAGCCAAAACCGCACCTGCTGCATGGGCTGGCTCACGGAAAGCAGGCACGAGAAGCTTAAGGAATTAAACATCCGAGGCTGCTGAACGGAGCTGAGGAGACAGCAGCCTTCTCATTGCTCAGTAGGACCAGTGAACACGAGCTTCCACACTGAGTCAAGGGAGCTCATCTTACGCGGCACCAGCAAAGCGCCCTAACTGACCTTGGACAACTGCGGGGAAGTGGTGAGGTCCTCGCTGCCGCTGACGCTCGCCTGGCCCACCATGGAGAGCTCGGCCAGGCTCCTCTTCTGCAGGGGACTGTCGGCGGTGGGGGGCGTGTAGCCGGGGATGAGGCCCTGGAAATCAAACATCTGGCGCCTATTTACCGGCCATTTGCCTTTCAACACTGCTTCACAGATGTTGTCTAATCGGTTTATCATTACTCGATCCTGGAGGGAGAAGAAAAGTCACACGAAACTGTAACAAAGAGCTGGTGAAAATTACGAGATAAATACATCCACTGAGACGCTGAAGAGCAGAAAAGGCTTAAAAGCAGACGGGGCGGGCGAAAAGCAAAAGTAAACAAAAAGCAAACAAGCATGGAAATAAACCAAACCCACCAGAACCACTTTACTCTGGTGTGAGGTCTGAAGGTGGCCGCAACACATAAGACTCAGCATTTTTCAATTATGAACAATGAATCACATAAACGAGAGAACGTTACATAACCACCACCTCTAAGATGTCCCCATGTTTTACAAGTAACTGTTGTGTAGGCTAAAGATTGTTGGTGCACGTCAGCAGGTGACAATGGAAGCCTGCAGTCGGCTTCTCGACGCTCTGCTGCTTCAGTCCCCAGGCTGGACCGCAGCCTGTCCCAGGAAGTGGGACATCATTAGCGTCACTATTAATAAAGTTCAGCATTATGAATGGGCACCAACCTAGGAACACCTAATGAGTGTCAATTTGCATCTCCCACCTATTATCACTTCAAGTTTCATTGAAGCGTGTACTTTAAAAATTTCTAATTATAGCTCTTAGACCCAGTTTCCATAGATTAAAAGCCTGCTACTATAGACCTTTCGGCTTACCTGGGAAGCTGCCTTCTCAACTCAATAAGGGAGACTAGCAAAACGGGGGAAATACGGGAGCATACAGAGGAAAAAAAAATGTCTCCGATGGTACACTCTTCAGTTAAAAATTTCACATTGTTTCTTTCACAATTAACACTATGGGAGAGCAGCCTGGGGGTGAGTCGGAAGCCTTTTTTGTGTTGTTTGTTTTAAACCAGACAGCGCTGTTAGGGTGATTAGGATGATTATCTCCCCACCCTGAGAAACAGACCCAAATTACATAGGAATTTATTATAAAAGTATGCCAGTTAGCCAAAAAAGTAATTTCTACTTTGCTTTTGGTTATAGATAACTACATTTGGAATTATCTCATAATGTATTCGAGCAAATGGGTCAACGCCCACCCTCTCCCCAGTTCAGAAGATTACAGGGTTCCAAATGTATAAAGTTGTCTTAAATCTGAAAGTTCTGCTTCAGGATTTAAAAAAAACCCAAAACACACAGTTTTAAAGACCACACAGGTTCCCTCGGGCATTGTTGTCGGGATTACAAAATGGTACAATGGCTATGGAAAACAGTACAGATGTTCCCCCCAAAATTAAAAATAGAACCATCACATGATCCAGCAATACTACTTATGGGTATGTTTCCAAAAGAAATGAAAGCAGGGTCTCAAAGAGGTATTAGTACATTCACATTTACAGTAGCACCATAATAAGCCAAGAGGAGGAAGGTACCCAAATGTCCCAATGATGGATGAATGGATAAAGAAAATGTGGTATATACACACGATAGAGTATTATTCAGCCTTAAAGCAGAAGGAAATCCTGTTACATGCTTTGACACAGAGGGACCTTGAGGACATTACACTAAGTGAAATAAGCCAGTCACAAAAGAACTAGTACTGTATGATTCCACTTATATGAGCTATCTAAGCTAAAGTAGTCAAGTTCACAGAAACAAAGTAGAATAGTAGTTGTCTAGGGGCAGTGGGGCAGGGGAGTTGATCTACAGGGAAGGAGTTTCAGTCTTGCAAGATAAAAAAGTCCTGGAGGTCTCTTTTACAACAACCTGAAAATATTTAACTCTACCCAACTACACACTTAAAAACAGTCAAGATTGTAAATTTCATGGTATGTGTTTTTTACCACAACAAAAAATTCTTTTTAAAAAAGATTCACACATTTTATTTTGTCAGATGGGTGAGTCTTTTGAAACAATAATCCATAGACTGTACTAGACAAATAATCTAAAAAACCGCGAGGAACCAAAGATCCTTATAAACAGTTCTTTTTTCTTATTCGCTTTGCTTCCTGGCACCTTTCCTATCCTATTTAAAAAGTATTCCACAGAATTTTTTCTTTGGGCTTCCCCAGATCATTCTTTTAAAAATACAAGAAAAATCTACAATCTTCATACACTGTGTCAGAGTTTACCTTAAAATTAGTTGAAAAATCAAAGCTAGAATGATTTCCTCCACCCTATTCTTTTTTGGTCAGCAAAACAACAACAACAACAAAACCCCACCAACCTTAGGCCAAAATGAGAAGGCAAACGTTCTTTCATGAAGGAGCTGAGCTACGGACGGATCTCCATCCTCCATGTAGAAGCCGTCTCGGGTCTCATCCCTAGCAGTGCTCATGGAAGCATTGCTCTCTTCATCAAAATTCTTCCCTCTCGAGACAGTTCCTGCTGAGAAATGAGTTAATGTGCATCACTCACAACCCCCGTATCGCTGAAAAGGGAGTGTAGAAAAGACATGATTTAATATCTGAATGCTGATGAGCTCCATTTTATCGAGTACCTACTACGGCTACAGTGGTATTAGGCATGTTACAAATCTTGTCGCTTAAAGCTTGCAAGGGCCCTTTCACATAGATGGTGTTATTCCTGTTTTACAGATGAGGAAGTAGAGGCTTAGGGACGTTACGTCACTAGTCGTCAGGCATCCTGCGAACAAGTCTCGCAGGAGGCTGAATGACAGCCAAGCCTCTGAGCCGGCAGGGCCTCTGTTCCTCCACCAGGAAAAGGTCTAATGCGTTGGCCACAGTTCGAGCCGCAGCTCCGGCAGAAAAGTACAACGCGGCACTTCATTTTTCCTTCGTGGCAGGTACGGCAACCTACCTGGGACTCAGGAAGAGAACTGGTTCTTCCCAGATTCTACTCCCACCCTTTACTTCGGAATGAAAAATAAAGCATCATTTGTTTTAAAATTGTTAGTGTCTGTAAAACCCTCCTGGGAAGTTAAGTCGTTCGAAATAGCATACTTACACATTGTATCAGAGCAAAACGTACATCTAGGCATAACCTGACACTATTCCTTCACAGAAGGAAATGTACACTCATCACCTTTAAAACGACCCCCCCCAAAAAAAGAGCACTGGTCACATGACAGGAAGACCAGGAAGACACCTGCGGGGATGGGGTCAGGAGAGGCCGGAAGGGCCAGGAGTTACCTTCGGGCTGGGAAGACTCTTCCGACTTGTCATCGTCCTCCAGCTTTTCCTCTTCGTCCTCCTCGGAACCCTTTTCTGAAATGGACTTGGGCCCCGTGTCCGCACCGACCTCCACCCCTCTCGGCTCGCTCTTCCCGGCGCCGGGCTCGGCCTCGCGGTCCTGCTTCCGGTCCTTCCCGCCGCCCTCGGCCTCCTCCTCCTCCTCCTTCACCTCGGCCTCCCCCGCCTCCCCGGCCTTGGCCTCGGCCCCTCCCGCCTTCTCCTCCTGGCCCGGGGCGGCGGCGGGGGCGGCGGCGGCGGCGGCGGCGGGCGTCTGGCCAAAGCCCAGGGCCAGCGCGCTCAGGGCCGGGGCGCCGGCCGCCCCTCGAGTCTGGGCGAAGGTTTTGTGCGCGTCCAGGAAGGAGAGCTCGGGGTCGTTGAGGATGTGGTAGTCCGTGCGGCTGACCCCGTGCTTGGCGGCGCCCACCAGCAGGTCCCGGTCGTGCCTGCCGCACTCCCACCACTCGGGCAGGTCCAGGCTGGGCTGGCAGAGCCGGAGCCGCTCGGCCAGCTGCGGGTGGCGCAGCACCTGCTCGCGGATCTTCCGCAGCAGCTCGATGCGGTACAGGGTGCGCGAGGCCCGCTCCTCCGTGATGGGCTCGATCGCCGAGGGCAGGTCGGGCGGCTCTGCGGCAGGGGGAGCGCGTGTCACCCGAGGGCGCCCGCCCCGCCCCCGCCCCGCTGTTCCGTGCCCGGCGAACCTACCGCCATCTGGCTTGGCGGGCACGCGACACACCCGCCGGCACATGGCCACGAAGCAGCTGAAGTACTTCTCCAGACTCTCATCGGACTTCTTGTCAAGCCTGGCAAAGGCTCGGAATTGGTTCCAGTCGAACTGCTGTTTCGCCGGGTCAAAAATAACCCCAAACGTGGACACCACGCGGTAAAAGTCCGCCTCTTCCCGTCTCGTCCACCTGTCAGAAAGGAGACGTTAGCCGGACTCGGGCTGCGTAAAAAGGCTTCACGTTTATTACTGCTTTTTCTCGTTTGCCCTGAACTTAATTCACAGGGCTTGTCTCTTTCTGGGGGGGGCCGCTTTGACGGCGGTTATCTTGCCTGCGATGCCTGCCTCCCGCGGGTGGAGAAGAGCGGAGGAGAGGGCAGGGTACCAGGCGATGGTAAACCCTCGGAAACTCACTTCTGCCGTTTCTCCGATATGATAGCCTCCCTTTCAGCTTCCAGCGCCCGCACTTCCTCCCGGGGCCGCCGTCTCCGCCGGTCGGTCTTCATCAGGGCCTCCTGCCTCATCTGCTGCCTTTTATAGCTGCGCTGATAGGCGGTAATGAGCCTGCGCAGACGGGTGGTCAGGGTCGAGGTATTGGGCCAGTAGAGCTGGCCTAACTCAGCGCTGCCCTCGCTATGCTTGCCTGGGGAATCGAAGAGAAGGTGTCTGAACGTGTAGCCATAACCTCGCCATACACGGGGTTTCCCAGCAACTCGCTAACATTCAAATGGCAGCGTGGGAAAGGGCATCGTAGTGCTCTCGTTTTTAAAATATAAATAAGGAGTGATGTTAGTGTGGGACTTGTAAACCATTTCTTTCTCAGCTCCTTAGGGGGAAAAAACCCAAGGTCATACGTCAGTCCTACATAAAGAAACATACTTTGTGCCGCAAACTACAGGATAAGGGTGCTCTCCTGTAATGTGATAATCTTGAATGTAAAAAACAATCACATAATTATTAGCTAATGCTCTTACATTAGGAAAAAAAGGTAGTAGTGTCTCAATAAACTGGCAGTATTTCAGATACTTAACAAATGCCCTGTTTTTAAGAGCTGTATTTCTAAAGATGCTTAAAAGTTTTCACTACCTGATTTGAAACATAAATATGTAAATTATCTTAATCCAAAAAATAGTTATTTTATCAAAGAAATTCAACAGAATGAAAAACCGAGAATAAACAGGCATTAGAATCCTTCACAAAAGAGATGAGTCAGCATAGATGAAGCGGCACTTGAAGACACCGCCGTGGTGAAGCGGCAGCAGTCCAGCCGCAAGGCAAGGCCTGCACCCCACCCTTCAGCCCTGCTCCCCCCGGCTTTCAGGGAGTCATACCTGGGCCGCGTATTTCCATGGGTTCTTCCTTATCTTCTGGAGGAGAATTTGCAAATTCCTCAAAAGCAAAGCGAGAAAGAGAAATTATTTTAATTTGGGGTTTTACTTTGCTTTTATCTGTTAAAGAAAAGGCCATTATCTATAAAGTTTAACAAGTCTTATATGAGCATATACTATTTTACTGGTGCCGTAAAAGTCCATGTACTCAAGTTCTTACATCTATTTCATCCTTGAACGGCGTTCTGGTTGGTTTATATTCTGGGTCTTCATCTTCTCTATCAAATTCTCCCCTATATAAAATTTTAAAAAATGTTTAAATCACACTGATTAGCCAGAGACTGAAGGAAAGAGTAACAACCCGCCTGATGCTACTTTGAATTCTGAGTCTGACATCCAAAGCGACTCTGTCGGTATTCAAAGCGTGCAGCCATGAGGGGCAGGGTGTGTGTGTGTGTGTGTGCGTGCGCGTGTGCGCGCGTATGTGTGTGTGCGTGTGTTGGGGGGCGGGGGGTTGTCATCATTTGGAAGAGACAGACAAGTTGCAGATTATCTAGATCATATATTGTGTTTAAATAGTCATTATGATATATAAACAGACTACACTGGTAAACATCACTTAAGTCCAAATCAGATGCAATGTAATGCACAGTGCCGTGTAAGAACTGAACCCTGCCAGTAGATGTGACACTGACATAAAGTTTATTAAAATTTTAAAATGTCCTTCTTACCCGTCACCGCCATCTGCTAGCATGTCTGTTCCTCGCTGCTCGGCAGCGATGGCCTTGGCATCGGGCATACCAACTCGTTCCAGGAAGCACAGCGCGGGGTCAGCTCGCATGGAATTGTACTTCTCGTACCCTGTGCCGTCCCACCGGCCCACAGAGGACACACAAGGAAACAACGAAGGCCCGTCACTCACAGAATCACGAGCACGGCCGCCTCACCCGTGGCTCTCGATTGAGATGATCATTTTATGTTGTATTTAAACGAACCGGGCTGTATGTAGTAGCCTATTCTATGGAACACTTATCCCGGGGCAGATTTGGAGGGGGAGGAGGGGGCCAGGTTACATCAGGGATGTTATCAGAATGACTGCAAATACTAACGGAAAAACAGGTTCAGAATAACTGCAAGATGCCTGGGAAGATGTCTGACCCTATTGTCCCCAAGATCTAATTTTGCTTGGCATTAAAAGGCTTCATAATGTTCTTCTGTGACCTCTGCAGTGGTCCACCCCACCCTCCCTGGGAACAGCTTCAGTCCTGCAGGAACATGCACCGCCGGCTGAAACATCCCTGTCTACGTCAGGCCAGCGAACCTGTCTTATTAGGTTTAGGATGATGCGTGTCAGTAAGATGGCACTGTTCCCTCTATGGTTTTCAGACTGCAGCTTGCTTTCTGACTGCCCAAGTTGACTAGATGGAAGGTGGCAGATCCCAACAATGCACTGCGGGAAGATGATTTTTAGGCTGAGCTCACAGAACACGGCTGCGGTACGGAGGCAGAACAGCACAATTCAATTAGGATGTGTACTACCACACCCCGCTCCTAACTGCTGTAGAGCCGCAAGCCAAACTGTAATCATGAAAGGTTTTATAAGCCATCATTCTCCCCTTTAGTCAGGCTGGGCTGCTGAGAATACCTCCACGACCTCCAGAGACTCGGGATTATAATCAGGAATCGTTCACTGTATACATCATGCCAGTTCTGCATCCCCAGCCTTTCAAAGTTAACAAGGCTGCATCCCACTCAGGGGAGCCACGAGTTCTCGGCACTGACATTTGTGAAATATTGCTTGGAACAAAGCCCAGGAGGCACTTGTACAGATTAATAGCAGAGGTTAAGCCCACCGTCCACTTTGACACGGGCTGGCAGAGCTCGCAAGGGGAGCCATGCTGGAAGCAAAGTTTAGGGAGAGCTATAGGACAACTTGGCTATTATTAAAACAAATATGGCTTGGGTTTTATTTACAGCCAAGAAAGAAATGTTTTCTTCTCAAATACTCAACAAACATTCAAAAACAGCATCTGATATTTACAGTTCATATTAGATTTTTAGTACAGGAAATGGTAGACGCCAAGAGTCCTTTGGAACTATCCTCATTAATATTATGACTTTGGAAAGAGAATGCAAAGAGCTCTAAATAAAGACAAAGCCACACGGTCAAGATGTGGTCCAACAGAGACGCCCCTTACCGTGCTTGAACACTCCAATCAGGAGGGACTTATCAGCTTCCTTATCCCACCAATCTGCGGGGACTTCCGCGTGGAAAGGCTCAGGTATCCACACATCAGCTTCACTACAAAGACAACCGTTTACGTGATATTTAAAACAAATCCCAGTATTAAAAAAGAATGCCAAGGGACGAACACAGCCCGCGCCCCCTTCCCACAAGCACCTGAGCATCGTGGGGTGGGGCTGGGGGCGGCGTGAGCAAAGGTTAAAAGAAAGGGCAGAAGTCGGCCGCGTCCGACCAGGACCAGAGGTGAACTTTACCACGCAGGGCCCCATTCTAAAGGTCAGCTCAGAACACCGGTCATTTAGTTCACACCTTTTCGTACGTCCACACATACATACGAACAGGCTTTTCCCGATTCTCATCACGTCCCCAGGCTGGCAGGGCAAACAACTGCTCTCGAGACGCAAAAAGCGAGAGGCGCCACCGATGGTTGACGGAGGTTCGAGGCGCGCTCCGACCGCCCGGATCATCGCCGAGGGGAACGGGGTGAACGTGGGCTCATACCAACCTTGAGTCGGCGCCCTCTAGGATCTTCTCCGCCTGGTCTCCTATCACTTCTTGTCTCAGGTAGTACAGCATGCGGACACGCAGCAGGACCCTGGAGAGGAAGACAGAGGGGGGGAGAAGTTCTTAACTTCAGGACTGTTTGCCAACAGTGGCTTCTGGCAGCTGCGGCTGTTCATCCATCATCCTGCCAAGGCTGATTAGCCATGCTGTATGGTAGGCTTGAAGCGTGACAGATGGTGGCACATAATCACCTCTGTGTGGTGCTTTCTGCTAGCTTCCAGCAGGCCTGCCTGGCAACCGCCCCCCGCCCCCCCGCACAGAGAGGGCCGGAGCTCAGCCCGGCCCGGGCACACTTCATGGAGTCTACCTAGTGCAGCTTGGGAAGTTTAGACACGTCGCCCACCACTGCCTCTGAAGTATCGAAGCGAGTTTGTAAACAACAGAGCAGATGGCTTTCAGTAACTGTTCTGCTTCATTATCTCATAAAATTTCCTCAGCTGCTGCCTTCATGCCATTTTTGGAAGCACATCAGAAGTTGTAGGAATAAACGAGATATAAAATCTGGTTTTACTACCTTACAATAAACCCTCAATATGGAATGTCAGGTTTTTCAGATTATACAACTTTGCTTCCGAGAAAGGAAGATGGTGGTGGCAGTGGATCCTTACGTTTCCCCCTTAAGGAACAGCAACCGTTTTTTATTCCTTCTAGCTTATATTACCTGGAAGCCTAAGTTGTAGCTTAACAAATAATAATAAAACATCACAAAGGAAATTAAAATGTGTCCAATTCACTGAAGTTCCTAGTCATTTTCAAAGAATCAGTTTTTAAAATCTCATGGAATTCTAGAAACCAGAGTTTTGATCTCACGTGGATTTCCTCAATGGCGTAAACCTAATTCTTTCAATAATGCCCACCTGGTAAATCCCCAAGGGCCTGTCTACTCCAAGTCTAGCATCTCCTGCTGGACAGCCCCCAGTGTGCATTCAGGACTCATATTTGAAGACTATCTCCTTGGCCACGAGTAGATAACACCAAGGGCTATTCCCCTAGCTGGATAATCCCAACATACACTTGCAGAACACTTTACAACCCACGTATCACATTGACTAACACGAGCTCATTTGATCTTTACAATAACTCTATGACAAAGTGGAGCAAGTTACAATTTCCATTTTCACAAACGTGAAAACTGAGGCCAACAGAAGACAAGTGACATATCCAAGGTCACAGGGTCACCTTGAGCATGGACCACTCAGAATTAGGCCTTCTGACTCCATCACTTCATAATGTCTCTAGGGACGTGGCACTTGTCGTTGCAAATATCAAAATGACAGCTAGGGACAGCTTCACCACGACAGACCACTCCTGATCATACAAGATACCCCGTGACCCGCCTTCCTCTCCACCAACAGGCTGCTCCTGGCCAACCTGGGTTCTTAGCGGGCAAAGCGTGAGGCTGTAAATACCTGAATGCACTCCAAAGTAAGCGATCTTTCTGGATAATTCGTTTTTATTCTTTAAGATTTCTTTCTTTTGATAAGATTAAAAATTGGCTGTGCCACACTGAACCAGCAGAAGAAAAGCGACAGTGCGGGCCCCCATGGCTGGCACAAGAAGAGCCTGCAGACCAGATCTCCTTACAGAGGATGCTTGGCAAGGGGATGCACTCCACCTTTAGCTGGATCCTCCTTTATTCACCAAAACTCGGTGCAGCAGCAGTGATCCTAACGGTTTCTCTCCCTTCGGTAGAAGACAAAGTTTTCTACCTCATGAGGAATTTTAGTTTTGTGGAGACTTTTACGAACTAACTGTGAATGTCACCTTTCTTCTAGAGGAAAAAATTCAAACCAATGCACTGGCAAGCTGAGTGGCCTGGCAGGATAACGGGGTGATGGGAGGTGGCCTCTGACCCCTAAGGAGCTTGCACGTGGTGAGTCAGACAGACAGGACTCCTAACAAGTCCCCAGACCTCATTCTCATTTCAGCGGCTACCCCACTGGTGCCCGTTGTCTGGACCAGCATCCGGGCCGGGAGCACGTGCGCACTGAACTGTCCTACCCCTTTCGTCTCCTTCAACTCGAGACAGTTCCTGTCTTTGTCTCTTGAAACTTTTGAAGAGGACTGGCCAGCTATTTTCCAGGAGGTCCCTCAATTTGGGTCTCATTTTCTCTCTGACTGCTCATCCCAGACAGGAGATGGAAGAGGCACTGCCGGTTCTTCTCCTGAGACCCAGGGGAAGATGTGAAGAACACTAGTTACATCTCACGTACTAATTGGGCCGCGTACCCTACAGAAGTCTGTTACTGACGTCAGAGTGGGAAATTAAAAACCGCCACCATCACACTGGGGTCCGGGAACAGGAGCCGTTGTTCCCACACTAAACCCCTTCACTTACAGTTTGTCTGAATCCAGAATTCAGAAGGTTATGGACCCCAAGTTCACATAAGCCACAAAGAAACAGAAGTTTTCTAATAGCTGTAAGCGGGACAGGACTTTAGGGAGAACCGTTATGCTACGGCAGTAACAGCAGTTTCTGAGGTGCCAAAAGGGTTTGAGGTAATGGTTTTGAAGACTCAGAAAGGAAAAATTTTGTCAGTCAAAATCCAGCAATGATGATCAAAGGTAGTCCCTGAAAGCACCACTGCATTTAAAAAGGGCCGAGAACCACAAGTCAGTGCAACCCAGGAGTAGCAGATGTTCTCCAGGAATTATTTCACTGAGGTTTTCGACAACCCTGAGGGGAGGCAGGCTTCCGAGATGGGCAGGGCTGCTCGAAAGCAAGGGCACTCACTGCCCCTTAACTAGCTGACGGACCTTAAGCGCCCGAGACTTGGTCTCCCTGCCAGGTAAATGGGGATGAAAGAGCACGACTTTAAGTTAGACAACTCAAAACACATAATCCACAGGAAGCGCTTGGCGTGCTGCCAGTATTAGGTGCTCAGACTTTTGTTGCTATGATTTAAAAGACAGATAGACATTTATTTAAGCTCTGTTTGACGAATACAGAAAGTGGGTCTTTGAGAGGTCAAGGAGCTTGCCCCAGGTCACCCAAAGCCAGGAAGGGGAGAGCTGTGCAGTGGTAGTGCTGCCTGAACCCGGATACCGAACACGCACGCTCAGAGGACGGAAGGAATCAACACATGTGGATGCTGGTGTAATGTGTCGGCAGCTCACAGAGCTCCAAGCGATGAAATGAATTCAGATCTAGTATCCTTCAATTATATACAATCAGGTTCTGGAAATAAAGGAACATGATTCTAAGCTCAGACGTAAGAAGAAAGGACCCAGTAACTGAGGCATTATGAAGCAAAAAATACCATGTGAACTCCGCAGTCCCTCGACTGAACGCAGTCAGTTGAAGGCGGGATCATATAAAGTTAACCATAATTCTCTAATACACATTGGTTAAAACTTAGTTATCCACAACGTCTATAGCAGCATCATTCACAACAGTCAAAAGGTATCAGCCAACCCAAGTGCCCACTGATGGACGGACGGATGGATAAACAAATGTGGTCTATACGTACAATGGAACATGGCTCAGCCATAAAAAGGAACGAAAATCTGGCACAAGCTACAACACGGATGAATCTTGAAAACATTAGGCTAAGTAAAATAAACCAGATACAGCAAGGCAAATATTATATGATTCCACTTATGAGGTACCTAGAATAGGCAAATTCACAGAGACAGAAGGTAGAATGGTGGTTGTCAGGGGCTCCAGGGGGAGAAATCATTTAATAGGTACAGAGTTCATATTAAGGTCAACAAAAAGATTTTGGGTATAGACAGTGGTGATGAGGACGCAGCAATCTGAGTATAATCATTCCCAGTGAGTTGTTCACTTACAAATGGTTAAAATAGTAAAACTGTATCATGCATCTTTTACCACCCAAAAAAAAAAAAAAAAAATCAGCTGCCTAAAGGCAGGCTGCCACGTGACTTGGCATCATGTTTCAAGAAAAACAGTAAAGTTGTACCAACACGGTAAATACGGTATAATAGTCTTACTGATATATATCTAGTATATACATATACTTTAATACGTGTACGTTTAAGAAGAAGAAGGGTCGCCAGCTCCCCACGGCCGCCCTCCCTGACGTACTTGTTGCAGTGGTGCTTCAGGTGCTTCTTGTAGCTGTCCTCCTGGAACAGGGCATCTGGGTTGCAGCCGGCCAGCCAGTCGGCGTCCTGCACCACCGGGTGCGAGCTCTGGGCTTTCACCTTTTTGCCTTTCCGCCCCCTGGGCACCGGGGCTGATAAACCTACAAGCAGAGTAGTCATGATAACCATAACAATAGAAGCTCTCCACGACCCCGGTTATGGCGTCAGGGTCAGGAATCTCCGCGCAAGGCAGGGACACACAGGGTCTGGGACACGTCCCGAGCGTCCCCAGCAGCTCCCTGGGACCCCGCCACACGAGGCGCGACGCTGACCCACCGGAATGGTTGACCAGGGCTCGCGTCTGGCCATCGGCCGTGGGCGTGATCAGATCCCAGATGAAGCTCTTGATGTTCTCGTCCCCCCTGTAGTGGTTCAGGCAGTACACGAGGATGGTCCTGCAGATGGTTTCCACGTCTTGCTCGCTGAGCGGACGCTTGTAGCGGCCATGGGAGAGGATGTCTGTCCAGCGCCCCCAGCTGCAAAGCAAACATTCACATGTAGATGGTGCCTCTGGGTTTAGACGTGCGGCTTTGGTTTCATGGTCAGGTGGCAGTGTTAGGAGAGCCTGGGTCGAAACCAGCGACATCGGACATCAGGTTACAGTGAGGCAATCCAGGGCGCACCGTTACCACCCGGCCGCGTGTTCCCTGAGCCGCAGGGCAGGGGCCGGCACCGGCCTTCCCAGCTGAGACCTGGAAACCCCCTGCTCCACTTCACGTGGGCATGGTTCGTACTTTCCGATGCTGACTCACCATTTGAGATGGAAGGTGACGAGAGTGACTACCCCCAAATCAGGGATGCAGGCGGCTGAAGGGGCAGCTGCATCTTTTCGCCTCCAAGCGACGCCCTGATAATCAATGAGAGGCCATGAAAGGTCTCCCTTTGAAACAGGGGTGCTAGGTGCCAAGTACAAGAGCGCTCCCAGGTCCTTGTGTGAAACGGGGCGGGGGGGGAGGGGAGAGGACCATGGACAGACCTACGCGTGCAGCGTACAGGCAGACGCTGTGTGAGCGTGCCCTCCCCGGGTTCCAGGCGCTCAGGGCAGGAACCAGCCTCCACGCGAGGGGCACAGTTCGCCCCACGGCCCCGCCTCTGCCCCGCCTGGTCCTCCAGGCTTCAGAGAAGTTCCCCCAGTTCCTCAGATCGCCTTCGGACACACCGCTCTTTCTGCTGGGAACTCTCTCCTCCTCTCTGCCCGACGTCCCACCCTCCCTCTTACCCCAGCTAATTCGTGATGTCCATTCACGTGCCTTCTTTCACTCCCCACCCCCAGCAGTGGGCAGACAGCCCCGAGCTGCATCCTAAAGGAGAGAGGACGTGCCTCTGCCCCACTGGCACGTGAGCACCTGTGCGGCTTTACCAGTTTACTGCCCTTTCTCTGCTGTTTCACCTGCCTGCCCACCTGCCCCCGGGGGGGGGAGGGGCGCCGTGACCGCCTGCTCACGGCTGTGTCCTAGTACAGCGCCCCGCAGGTGGTAGGTGTCCAACACACCTGATGCCTGTGGGAGGAGGGAAGGGCGTTACGAAAGACAGATGTCCTAAGTATACTGCTTGGCTTCAGCAGTTATTAATGTTCCGTTTCTAAAGTTAGCAGCAACGTTCTCAACTTTGATCATTAGGGTGAAACATGGAAGCAGGGGAAGCAGCAAAGGGCTCAGTAGCTAGGGGTGGCCAGGAAAGAATGCCCGGCTTGCAGAGATGATGAGGAGAGGTGACACAGCTGCCGAGACACGGGACCGGCTGCAGTGGAACCTCCTTTACTGCATAAGCAGCCACTGACCCAGCACTCACTGTGCCTACCGGCCCCGCACTCTGCCCCGAGGACACGAAGAGGGAGCCCTTCACCAGGGCTCCAGCAGGAGAGGCTATCACCTGACACGCCGAGTGTGACAGCGAGTGCAGGGAGACCCTCTGGGGCAGGTGCTGAGGTGATGCCTGCTCAGAGGTCAAGGGCAGGAGGTGGTGGGCGGATCAAGTCAGTGCTGGGGGTGGGTGGGCAGGGCTGCATGTGGCAACAGAGATGAGACGGAGCGACGCACACGGCAGGAGAAGAAGCCTCTGTCCCAACAGCAGCCCGGGGTGCCCGCGGAAAGGACCCACGAGACAGGGCCACGTAGGAGCCCTGTCTGCCACGTTAGCAGGACGTTTGTGTTTCTTCTGAAACTAATGATGATCCACCAGAAGAAAAAAAAATCACAGAGCAGATGTCATCAGATCTATAGAAATATTGTTTTGGTGGCAGTTTTTTCATTTGAGCAGCATTCGCCTACAGTCCCACCATGTGCCAGAGCACACGTATTTATGAATTCAGATGCTCACCGAGCACCTGCCTTTCAGAGCCTGTGTGGGTGCCGGAGGTTCAGATATGGGTCAGATGTGGATCTTGCGGTCCAGTAGGGGAAACACGGCCCATTCAGAGAGTTAAAGTGACCACCATTTATGTTTCAGATGAGTTGGAAGAGCTATACAAGTGAGACGATCGCCTTTAACAAATTTTTATAATGGAAAAATAATGAAAGGTTACCACAGTGGTAATTTTATGTGAAGGTACGCTAGGAAAAGATGTTGTTATTCTGAGACTTCATTCTGAGTTATTAATGATTAGCAAGTAAATTTGGATCTGACATAATTCCTTAAGGGGCAAACCTCCTTCGAATCCGTGAGGATCTGCACAGCTTTGAGCTCTTTAACCAAGAGGCCCCAGGCCTGCCCGGGTTGCGTCAAAGGCATTTGCTACAGGGAGTCACAGAAATCCAAACACAAATAGGGCTTTTCTCCGCCACTTGGAATTCTAACTATTTTTTGAATAAAATTCCATCTCTCACATGAGCCTGACTCACCCATAGACAAGCAGGTTCTTCTCGACTCTGAAGCACTCGCTCCTGGCATAGCCCTGGGACCTGTCCTGCGGCCGCCGTGGCTTCGTGCAGGGCTTCTCTTCAGAATCGCTCTCCAAGTCTGAAAACTCCATCAGCTCGTCCTCCTTCACTGCACTGTACAGCCTGGTTTGCTTCCTCACTCTTGGAGTGTCAATAACCAGGTTGTTCTAAAAGACAGCACATACAGTTGAAACTTCTGAAAAAGCAACCCCTGGGGGAGATCAGGCAGACTTTGAAGGTGACCTCTCACTCACCCTCCCATTTAAGGCATCAATATCCAATTCCGCCTTCTTAGCCCACTTTTGCCAGAAATTTGGATCATCCAAGGAAATATCTGTCCTGTTTCCAGATGCAACAAAACTGGCCTAAAAGGGAAAAAAAAACATGCATTACTTTGAGATGCTTTTCTCAGTGGCAAAATGCAAAGCAGCTTTCACGTATTCATTCACTCGAACATGGACACATCCTTCTACTGTGAGCCAGGTGCTGTGGTCCGTGGGACTGGGATGAAGGACTGTCCCTCAGGCAGCTGAGGTTGATAAAAGATGATAAAATAAAAGATGACAGCACAGCATAATAAATGACAGGCAACAAAGGTACGTGCAGGTGTAGCCGATATGCAGAGAGGAGCTCTAACCAGGCTCAGGTTGGGTGCGGGTACAGGGAGGGCACTGCTGGCAAGAGAGAACAGGCCCCCCAGAATACGGTGCCTGGACCAGAGTGTTAAAAGCCTACAGAACAGGAAAGCATGTGGAAACGTTCAGGGCGGGGCATGTGCAAAGGCACAGAGAAGAAAGGTGATCACGTCGTATGGCCGGGGATTTGGGTGGTCAGGGGAGTGTAGCCCAAGGTCAAGCTGGTGAGGAGGGCAGAAGCCAGGTCAAGCAGGGCCTTGCATGTCCTGTTAACAGAGTCTGAACTCCATCCTGCGGTAGTGGGGAACTCTTTGAAAATGGGAATAATCTCAAGAGGTATGCGACCATATCCAAAGTCACCTGTCAGAGGGACCACAGCGGTGTCCTGGAGCAGGGAGGGCAGAACAAAGTAGGACAGGCTGCGGCCATAGTTTAGGGAGGAACAGTGAAGACCGGCAGAAATGAAGAAAAGGATACAGTCTAGAAGGTAGTCTTTAAGAGGTAAAATTAAAGGAGTTGGAATCTGAGTGGATGTGAAGCCTGAAGGACGAGGAAGCCAGGAAAACCTCAGCATCCAACTCTGGCATCTGAAAGGCATGGCTCAGGTGAAAAAACAGGGGCGTGTGTGTGTGTGTGTGTACATGCACATGCGTGCAAACAGAGGGTGGAGGGACAGGGATGATTAATCTGCTTTGGTACCTACTGAATCTGAGGTGCCTGTGAGGCTGGAGGAAACAACCTGAAAAGAGGCTGAAAGACATGAGGGAGAAGGTGTTGGGTCACAGAGCCCAGAGGAGAAGAGCCTTTCAAGACTGGAGTAGCTGGGACAAGTGGAGTAGCTGGGACAAGTGGAGTAGCTGGGACAAGAGGAGTAGCTGGGACAAGTGGAGTAGCTGGGACAAGTGGAGTAGCTGGGACAAGTGGAGTAGCTGGGACAAGTGGAGTAGCTGAAGTAACTGGATACCTACATGCAAAAGGAGGGAGCTGGACCTCTGTCTCACATCACACACAAAAATTCACTCAACAGGGATCAGAGACATAAAGTTAAGAGTGAAAACTATAAAACTCTCAGAAGAAAACACAGGAGCAAATCTCTATGACCTAAGGTTAAACAATGAACCAAAAGCACAAACGATAAAAGAGAATACGGGTGGGCTTCTTAAAATTAAACACCATTAGGAAAAGACTAGGAGAAATATTTGCAAATTGTATTATCTGATGAGAAACTTTTATCCGGAATTCTTAAAATTCGATAAAAAAGACAACTCACTCAAAAGAGTTCAGAGTTGTTCAAAAGATTTGAATAGACATTTCTCCAAAGATGAGATATATATATATATATATATATATATATATATATAGCCAATAAGAACATGAATAGATGCTAAACAGCAGCAGAGAAACGCAGATCAGACCAGAGTGGGCTACCACTTCACACTCAGTAACAGGACGATAATCAAAAAGTCAGACAACGAAAAGCATTGGTGAGGATGCAGAGAAATCAGAACCCTAAACACTGCTAGCAGGAAGGGAAAATGGCACAGTCACTTTAGAGAACAGTCTGGCAGTTCCTCAAAGGATTAAACACAGAGTTAACATACGACCCAGTAATTCCATTCCCAGTATATATGCAAGAGAAATGAAAACATATGTCCACAAAAAACTTGTTCACAAATGTCGTAACAACAGTATTCGTAATAACCAAAAAATGGAAACAATCCAAATTTCATTATCAGCTAGTGAATGGATCAACAATCAATGCCCATTATCAAGTGGTAAATGAGGTATAACCATAGAATGGGATATTGTTCAGCAATAAAGAGTAAGGAATTACTGATGCGTGCTACAACATGGATGAACCTCAAAAACGCGCTGAGTGAGCGAGGCCAGGCACAGAAGACCACACGTTGTATGATTCCACTTATATGAAATGTCCAGAGTAGGCAAACCTCGAGAGGCAGAAAGCAGTTGAAGGGTTGCCAGGACTTAGAGGGGGGAGGGGACGGGAGGCGGGGTGGCGGGATTGTTACTGGGGTGATGGAGATGTTCTAAACTTAGATGTGGGGATACTTGTACAAGTCTGTGAATACGGGAAAGGCACTGAACGGTACACTTAAAGTAGGGGAATTTTACGGTAAGTAAATTACACTTCAATAGAGCTGTTAAAAATGAAAGCGTGTCATTGCGCCTGGGTGTGGATGGGGGAAGCCTCAGAAGGGGCCCCAGGCGGAGGGATGGAGTGGAGAGGTGAGGGAGGGGTGGAAGCTGGCAGGTGGGAAATTAGCAGAAAGGGAGGCAGGGGAGACAGCAGCGTAGATAACGCTTGCGTGGATCTTTGCTGCAAAAGAAGAGTTGCGGGCTTGTAGCCAGAGCGGAAAACAGATGGGGGGCTTCTTCAGATAGGGGTGAGCTGACCGGTCTGAAGGCTCTGTCAGGAGTCAGGATCACAGGAAAGGGGGAAGAGGGTGACGGAGCAGAGGCTCAAGAAGCAGAGAGGGCGGGGCCGGAACACAGGTAAAGGACGAGGCTGGCGAGGCGGGAAGCGTGGCCGGGACAAGGTGAGGGCGACCCCGAGGCCCGGTACAGAGAAGAGAACCCAAAACACAACGAGTGTTCCGTGCATCGGGGGCTCCGTCGAGCGGGAGTTAACCACTAATCTCTTAACGTGCAATACAAAGCAGACATTACGTGTGCTTCCCGTGAGCGCGTGACACAAGCTCTGTTCCGCTGCCACAGAACACCCGCCGCTTGGGATCGATCCGCACCTTAGCAAACGTGGAACCCTTTCCCTCAGACTCGATGGTGATGGTGTGGGTTCGCCGGAGGAGAATCTGGTCGATATCCTCTTCGCAGAATTTAGACCCCTCGTCCTCCTCATCCATGAGTGCACCGTAGGCCCCTTTCCGGAGAAGATCCTCTATTTCTTTCTTGGAAAGCTGCTGTACCTGTTTTAGAGAAATATTTTTAGAACTGTCTGTAGACTGAACAAATGATTCATCTTTCTCAAAGAGGGTAAACCTTAATGATAACAAAGGAAAATGTGACAAAATATGCTTAAAACATCGAGGCCAAAAGATAATCAGATGCTGGAAAATTTCTCAGTACAAGCTAAATAATGGAGCGAGAGTGAATGCATGGTGTGGGCAGCATGCTTTACCCCATTGGGAGCGTTTTCTCTTCCGCTCATGGACTGCAGGACAGCTTTATCCAGACCGAGCTTCAAGCTAGCTTTGTCGAACATTTCCCTTTCGTAAGAATTCCTTGTAATCAGCCTGTAGATTTTCACAGATTTGCTCTGTCCTATTCTATGACATCTAGCCTGAGCCTGGAAGAAAAAGGAAATGAATGGCTACCAAAGAAAGAAAAGACTCGACTGTCAGTTATAAGAGCATCTGTTCCAATAAATAGGGGTGCAGTTTAACAGAAGAGGGTTAACACACTAAGAAATTACTTTCACATTATTAATAAATTGATTACTAGTTGGTTCATTTGCCCCAATCACGGGACACTGCCTGAGCGACTACAGGATTTTAATTTATTGGTCTGACATAGCAGAACGACTTCCAAAAGTGGGAGAGGGAGGCATCGGGGAGATTTTCTTGCGTGTTTACCTGGAGATCATTTTGGGGATTCCAGTCGGAATCAAAGATGATGCAGGTATCAGCAGCAGTAAGATTAATGCCTAAACCTCCTGCCCTTGTACACAGGAGGAAAACAAACCTATCAGAGTCAGGTTTGGAGAACCTGTCGATAGCTGCTTGGCGGAGGTTCCCTCTGACGCGGCCGTCGATCCTTTCGTACGGGTACCTAGAAAATGTCAGTGTGAATTAACAAGGAGGCCTGACGAACGGCCAAAATACACTTGTTCCTTTTTTGGTGTTTTAAAGAAAGTACTATAATATGGGATATATATTAACAGGATGGTATTATTTATCAGAAATAATTTCAAAGCAAATAGGTGTTGTTGTAGTTTTTCATACAATTGGTCGAATGCCCCAAAGATTAAAGTTCCTTCTACTTCCTCTCCAGGGAAATATCTAAGCTCTGAAAAGGGCTGACACCTCCAACAGTGAAACAACAAACAATTTCAATTTTCGGTAAGAACTGTTCTCCCCTAGCCAAAGGAAAGAACTGGAAAGCAGAACTGCCCACAAAAGCACGTGTCGCATGGAATAGCCGTCATGCCCATCTATAGCTTTTAGAAAGAGGTGTGACACGTGTCCCCCACTCCGTCCCCTTTACTATAAACGCCACTTCAAGGCACTTCCCGGGCAGTCCAGTGGGTAAGACTCCGAGCTTCCACTGCAGGGGGCATGGGTTCGATCCCTGGTCAGGGAGCTAAGATCCCGCATGCCGTGCCGTGCAGCCAAAAAAATCAGAACGGAAGAAAAAAACAACAAAAAAACCCCCCCACGCCACTTGGAGGTGAAGCGCGTGGAGCCCCGTCTTCTGACCCCAGCTCCCCACCCCGGTGTGTGGTCCTCACCGTCTCTGAATGAGGTAGTCTTCCAGGATGTCCAGGCAGCGCACCATCTGGGAGAAGATGAGCACCCTGTGGCCGCCGGCCTTCAGCTTCGGCAGCAGCTTGTCAATCAGCACGAGCTTCCCAGCAGCCTGGATCATCGCCTGGAGCTGAAAATCTGGAGAGTCGGCATTGTGTGTTTCTTTAAACTCTTCCAAAATTTTCTCTTCAGCACCTGCAGAGGTTGGATAGCATGACGGGAATACTGTAATATCCTGTTACCGTATGGAATACTGTTTTTAGTAGTAAAAACAGGGAACCTGCTTTCAAAACCCACTGCAAACCGTAAGGACCAGGAGGCCGCACTCGTGTTTATGAACACACATCCATCCGCTGGCTCAAAGGAGGGTCTACACAAAACCGTGGAAGTACAAAAGGGATCAAAGTTTTAAGCGCAGCACATTTAGGCGTTTGTGGGGGAAAAAAACCCCCACGTTTTCCAACAAACAAATGTTTGCTGTCTGTAGAAACTGAATTTCAACAACAGACTGTCAAGCCAGAAGTGGCAGAAACAAGCCAAGGGCCAGATACCTACAGAAAATTTGGAACCTAAAATGCTAAAGAAAGGAAGAACTGTTTACTAGCTGAATATAAACACAAGTAACAGAATCTGTTCTGAAACTAAGAGACAAGGGAACAGGGTTCTAACAGTTATGGTGCAAGGGCAGGCGTCTGTGTATCCAACTGCGCATCAGTACAGCCAAAAGGAGTGCGACGACAGGGAGAGAGCCCATTTTCCAGGGTAATTTTAGGCATTTCTCAGGGCGCCTGAGCACATCGCTACTGCGGTCTCTACAGCTCCCTCCACATTCATTCTCACCTGATGATTTCCTAAGGTACAAAAATTCTACCCTGAATTATCCAAAGCTTTAAAAAAACAAAAACCGACCTCTGTTTCATGAAAGACTTCTGTACCTAACCCTCTTTTTCTCATCGCCCCACAAGAGACCTCTGCTTGCTCCAAGACCTGGGTGCATCGGAGAGAAGCCTGGAGAGAGAGGCACCTTCCCAGGGATGGAAGCCCTTCCACCTCCTCCCCTGACCCCAGACGTGCTTGCTCAGGGCGCAGCAGGCTGAGCTTCCTGCAGCCGCTTAGGCGGCTTAACTAGACTTAGGCAGCAGGGGTTCGGCCGCTCTGGCGGGGGTGGGGTGGGGGGTGGGGTGGGGGGTGGGGGGTGGGGGGGGCGGGGGGGCCATCAGGGCCCGGCAGCTGTGCTCAGCCAGCCCCTCTCCCCTGGGGACAGAGGGGTGGTCACCTATCCTTTGGAAAATACAAACAAATCCATCTAATGGGATTTGTCCTCAGCCTTAAACCGTACCAGGAACTTTAAACTACTCTTCTTACCACTGGTTTTAAACGTGAACAAACTATGCACAGGATACGGGACCCTCACAGGGTGTAAAGGTCACGCGAGTTGGGCCACCAGAGCCGTGAGGACAGAACGGTGGCACACAGCAGTGGGTGGGACAGAAGTGCCCTCCATTCCCGTTTTCAGGGCACTTGAGCAAGTTAAGTCATGACACGGTCACACACTGAAACACAGCTTGTTCATTATTAATCAACAAAGGATCTTACTGAGACCAGATTAAAGTCACTAATGCCTGGACCGGGCACTGAGGTCCGCGCAAAGTGCGTCGCTACTTCTCAGGAAGGGCCTGGCAGAAAATGCCGGCTGGGTCCGAACTGCTGTCTCTCACTCCCCCTTCCACATGAATAAAACGCTAATGTTCAGGATGTTAATCTAAGTGAAACAAATGGCAAAGGTTTTACTAGGAAAAGGTAAAAACCAAAATGCTGTTTAAGAGAATCGGCAGGAATATTCTTGAATAAAGAATATTCTTGAATAAATACTCTTGCATAAAGTTGAATAATGTTTTTCAAGACAAGAAATTTAGAAATCTAGGTTCTGGATTCATGACAAGAAGGCCCTCAGGAGACAGGAAAAACAGATTTACATCTATATGTTACATTAGGTCTTTTCAAAAAGTTTGTTCTTGTTGGATAATATACTACAAGCTCTTTGCAAGTCAGAAATAGATTTTATTCATAATATCTGGGTAGTTATTTTTTGTTCATATTAGGATTACAATCCATAATCAAAATAAAACATAGCATTTTAGCTTAACTTAATGGTCAGTGAATAGCTTTTAAAAATGAAATAATCAGGCTTCCCTGGTGGCGCAGTGGTTGAGAACGTGCCTGCCAATGCAGGGGACACGGGTTCGAGCCCTGGTCTGGGAAGATCCCACATGCCGCGGAGCAACTAGGCCCGTGAGCCACAACTACTGAGCCTGCGCGTCTGGAGCCTGTGCTCCGCAACAAGAGAGGCCGCGATAGTGAGGGGCCCGCACACTGCGGTGAAGAGTGGCCCCTGCTTGCCGCAACTAGAGAAAGCCCTCGCACAGAAACGAAGACCCAACACAGCCAAAAATAAATAAATAAATAAATACATTTATTTTTTTAAAAAAATGAAATAATCATTTTGACAAAATAAACATGTTTGAGTTATTTTAGTAAAAAATTTGAAAATATAAGTTCAGTCTAATTAGTAGAGAAATTTAATTTTTTCATTTTAAATTTATCTATATGACAAAAATAACTTTCCTGCTTTTTCAATACTACCAATGATTTCTCATGTCATCAAAAATAGCCAGCATTAAAATACATTTTTTCTTATCTGACAAAAGTTCCTGCTGAATTAATCAGTTCAGCTCTTTGCTGTGAATTTAGGTTCTTAAAGTGGCAGCCAGTTGACACTAGTAACACTTCATTTAAAAATATCAGCAAACATATTTCCTATATGGTTCCTTTAGCACTATATTATGCCCAGAAGAGCTGAAGACAAGAGGGCAGGGAAGGAGTTGGGGAGGAAAGCAACACCTACCTTCTAAGTCATTACAAGGCCGAATTTTCAAGTTTACCAGTTAAAGATTTACCTTGATGCTAGATTTGTAAATATCAATCAGAAAATTAACTGGAAATAGGTTATGGTAAGCCCAAATACACCGTTGGCACTGCCCTAAAGTCCTGAGTTTACATTTAAAAGTGTGTGTGTGTATGTGTGTGTATGTGTGTCAGAGACAACTTGAAGAAGTGTGGAAGTCTGTTCCGTTAAACAGATGGTCACTGTGAGGGCAGGAGCTGCAATGTTATCTAGCTAGATTAGCAGCAAACAAACAAGAAATTATTTTCTTTTTTAATTTTACTTATTTATTAATTTAATTTATTTATTTATGGGTCTTCATTGCTGCACGCTGGCTTCCTCTAGTTGCAGCGAGCAGGAGCTACTCTGGTTGCGGTGTGCAGGCTTCTCATTGCAGTGGCTTCTCTTGTTGAGGAGCACGGGCTCTAGGCTCGCGGGCTTCAGTAGTTGTGGCACATGAGCTCAGTAGCTGTGGCCCGCGGGCTCTAGAGCGCAGGCTCAGTAGTTGTGGCCCGTGGGCTCTAGAGTGCAGGCTCAGTAGTTGTGGCGCACGGGCTTAGCTGCTCCGCAGCATGTGGGATCTTCCCGGAACAGGGCTCGAACCCGTGTCCCCTGCATTGGCAGACAGATTCTTAACACTGCACCACCAGGGAAGCCCAAGAAATTATTTTCTTTTGCAGATTACCATTTTCTCTCTGAAATTCATTCCATCACGTGAGCTCAGTCTTGTCTTCTTTCTGCCCACGGTTCTCCACCGCCCTCCCCCCACCACCAACAGAGGATGCGTAAGTCGCCCTGAACCATCGGGGCCACTACCAAGTCTTCAATATCATTTTCACTCTCACATACAGTAACATACAGTTACCTGCTCAACTTTTAGCAAGAAAAACAACAACTAGCAACACTTACCAAGCGTTTACGGTCGCCTAACACTGTTCGATGCTCTTAAGTAAAAGTCTCAGTAAGTATTAGAAACATTTCTCATTTATGTACAGTTTGTGTTCTACAATCACTTCTAATTTTTTTCCCGCTTTGCTGATGTTATCACTCTCAACCTATACAAATAGCTGCTTCTCTTGTCCACGATCACAGAAATGTTGTGCTTTGTTGAACTGAACTTTCATTTGACTGGGGCTGCTTTGCTCTGTCACAACCAACTCAGACGTCAGTTTAATTTTCAAAACCGAAAGCCTCCTGTAACTGCTCGACAAATGAGTGTGGAGCTGGCGTTGGGTCAGTACTTCTGTCCTTCCTTCTCCAGGTTGTGGATGAGAACAGACAGTCCTGGCCCTGGGGCAACCTCTGAAACACAACCTTTACATAGGTCATCTGGGCAGCTGTAACAGCCAGTGCGTCCATGTGTGTATTTTTTTTTTTACTATAATTTCCCAACGTGAAGGCATGTAAGGATGCCTGCTTAACAGACACCTTGTAACTTGCTGTCAGGACAGAAAAGCTGACCTCGAGGTGTGACCAATCAGAACAACGGCCATGGATCCACACCTGGGAAGTCCTCAGAACCTCTGCCAACAGCGAATTACACAGGATGACCCTGGAGAGCTGTCAGTCAGGGAGGAGACCCCCGGGCAGTGGTTTGGGGTGGGCTCCCCCACTTCACAATGCTCAAGGCACGTGATTAGCACGTAAACTGACAAGGTAAACTGATGGGACTAGGGCGGATTTCTACCAACCACTGCGGAGACATTCCTTTCCCACACTTCCTGCTGCAGCATTTCAGGTTTTGTTAGTGTCTTTTCTTTCCCCTTGGAAGCTACTGTGCCTCATTTTTTTTTTTTTTTTAACAGACATTAAATGAAAACGTGTGTGTGTGTGTCTCTCACGTGTGTGTGTCCATGCACCAGAGTTTTACTCATACCATCAACCACCTTCGGCCCCAACTCCATCTCCCCAGCTCAGGACCAGGCTGGTGACACTCACCACAGTGGCCTCACAGGCTCTTAAACACATGGCGATCAGCAGGCTGGCAGCATTAAACAGGCAATGATCACACATGATACTCTCTTTAAAGACCAAGCTACAAGCGCAAAGTCTGAACAAGACATCCACTGATGTCACACCACAGCCACGACCTCGTGTGCTGTGTTGAGACAGTTCCAGGTCGGGACTACTCTGCCGTTTAGTAACTGCACCTTCTGGAGGTGAGGTGGTCGGTGGGTGTGTGGTTACGCAACGGGGAGAGATTAGGAACTCTTTAATTCAGCTGCACTTGAACCTCACGGAGTGTGATGATGACAAACCTGGCTTTGCTCCTTCCCCCCCCGGAAAGGAGCCTAACTGAACCGCTGGCCAGTTGTAAGTGCACACAAGCACCCTGATTCAGCTGGCCGTCACTTTTCTTTAACCCACATTAACTCCGGCCTGGACTACAGCAGTCGCCTCCTAGCGGGGCTTTCTGCTTGTATGTCTTTCCCTACTCCCGTCCGTTTTATACCACGTTGCCAGATCAATCATCCTGAATCACATTTCTAATCATTTCCAAGCTTCACCGAAACTCCACGAGCTAGCGCCTGGGCTTCCCACAAGGTCCCACTGTGTCTAAGGTTCACCGTCCCACTGTTTCTTACGCGTCCTTCATACCTTGGGCAGGTTCCCCCTTTGTTCTCTTGCCTCCTTCCCTTTGTTCATGTGATTACATCAGTCTAAATGCCCTTTCTTTTTCTAACCCTGACTGACAAAATCCTTGTCTCAATGCCATCGCTTTCTAACAGCTTTCCTAATCTCAATCCCTCACAAACTGAAGGTTCTTGTATTCCCCAGAGTATCTTACACAACATAGGCATGAAAGCTTTATTCCTCTAATGATTTTTGGAAGGGTATGATACAGGTTTTTACTCATATCAGTTCATAACACTATCAATTTAGTTAAGAAAACAAGAAGACCATGAAGCATCCGTCAGCACCAGGAACCAACTATTATCAACGCTCGATAACCTCTCAACTCTTAGAGAATGGATGCTAGAGGCCTCCAGACTGCAAGAACTTTTCTCTCATCAAAGTCTTGAGACAGCTGACAGCTGCCTCTCACCCCAAAGGTGCTCTTTAACTTCTCTGACCTAAACACACACACATACAGAGCAAGGAACCCTCAATCAGGGGCTAATTTCTCTTTAACTGTTACCATGTTTGATGACTTCTAGCCACCGAGCACCAACACCTCCCTTCAAGGGGTGAGATGCAGACACAGGAAAGGTGAGCGGAGGTCCTGCTTCAGGGGTCGGTGGGGACAACGGTCCTGGCACCCTCAGCTACAGAGAAGGAGGCTTTGTGAAGAATAGGAAGATGATGAAACCCACACTGGGATGATTATGAACCATAAAATCATCAGTCTGGAGGGAGAAAAGGATTTCTGGGGTTTTGACAATTACTGAAACAAGGTGCCAGGCGGGCAGCTTACCGTTAATAAGGTAGGGATGATTGCAGCACTTCCGTAATTCCATCATAGTGTTTAAAAGGTTGGGTACGTTAGCTTGACCACCACCTTTGGAAAGAAACGTAAAATTCTTCTCAAGGATGGCTCGGTAATATTTCTTCTGAATGTTTGTTAGCTCGACTTCGATGATCGTTTCTTCTTTGGGGGCCAAGTTCTTTTCCACGTCCTCTTTGAGACGTCTCAACATCATTGGCTTTAGAATAGCCTGGAGTTTTTGCACCTAAAAAAGGACCTCAAGTAAATACCGGTATCATGACTTGCTTGCATGGTAAAACATATACTAACATGAAAAGCCACGATTCTCTTATTTATTTACCCTTCATTTCCATTTGTCAAAGCCCAGGAAGGGTATGAAGGCACTGATCTTACATTACAGATCTCATAACAGAAGTGCACGAAGGTTGTGTGGCCAATTTCCGATGGGCTACTTCGCTTGCCCAGGAGTCCTGAACAGCCAGGAGGCTTGAACGGTACAACACAGCAGAAAAGAACCCCGCTTATTCTGTTAGTTTTCCCTTCTGTCTGTCTTAAGCCTTTGCGATGATGAGGAAGGAAGAGACAATGTCATGGGAGTGCCACACTTCAATTCTCTTCCTTTCTAGAAAGAGCTGATAGAAAGTGTGAGGAAGCCAAGGAGCTATCCGGTCGCTGCACCAGTGAGCGTGCTGGGACGTCCCTCTCTGTTCTCTCTTCTGTTGACCGGCAATAGGGTACTGCACACCTGACAGCTCTTATTTTAAGAAAAGCAAAACAAGACAAAACAGACTCCACTTTGAACTAAGCTAAGAGGTTTCAGACAGTAAGTCAGGGGAGGGGGCACATGGAGACCAAGATTTCAAGCGTATCTCCATGTTTATCTCAAATACAGCCTGATAACCTACACCAACATAACTCTTACGATGCATGAAATAACCGACCACTTTTCATAGGCAATACCATATTTATTTCTCACAGAAATCCTGCAGGGTAGTTAGGACCCATGTTTCTAAATGAAAATATGCAGACTCAAGAAAAGTAAGCAATGTGACCAAGTAAGAAATAAGACTAGAACCTCAGAACTCCAGGAGGGAAACGGCTCGACAAATTTCAGCAGTTTCTGACACGACACCCAAAAGCATACATGGCAAAACCACCAAACTCAATAGCACAGCGGCTGAAAAGTACATGAACAGGTATGGAACCTCTCTATGAATCTCAACAGCCCTTCCGGAGGGCAAAGGGACAAACAAACCAATCAGAACACCACCTTAACGAAGACTCAGAATGTCCAAGGAAAGGGGGTGTAAAGCTCACCTGTCTACTGAGGTTGGGGGCAGGGGGGAATGGATATTATTTACATTTTTAAATGGTTAAGTCTTAATGCTCTGCCCTTTCGGGGGTTAATCTTCAATTACGTGACTGAAATACAAAGGAGACTTGGTAAGTACCTGTTCTTCGGTTTTCAGATCACCAAATTCTTGCATAAAGGTGGTTTCCGAAGGGAATCGACCTGGTTCCAAGAAGTGAAGCAAGCTGAAGAGCTCTTCCACGGTGTTCTGGAGCGGAGTCCCTGTCAGCAGCACTTTGTGTTCCTACAGGGGTGCGAGGAGAGCAACTGAGCAAATCATAACAAAGCGCATCTCTTAACACCAAAGCCTCTCTCGATACAGGCATTTTCCGACTTCCACTCACGAACGCTGAAATTCAGCACCCACCCTGCATAAAATACAGGAATTAGATCCGAAGGCGGAGATGCGAGAGATGTGGTCTCTGCTTCAGATAGACTCCCGGACCCCGTAAACGTGTCTTCCCATTTTGTTATTTCCTGGGATTTTTTAGGTCCCAGGAAACATTTTGGTGCCGTGGCTTCGCAGGTCCCCTACATCTTGAGGCTTCTTTCCCCACCGAAGTTTAAGGTTTTTCCTCAAATCCCTAGGCTCAGACAAAGCTCGCGTGCTTCTTTCTGCTTTCCACACCAACAGGGCTCCCTCCCCTCCCCATCTACTTCCTGCATGACTCACTTCAGAGACAAAAGAAGGTCTTCCACAGGCAACAGCACATGAAAAACTATTTTCTTCTACAAACATTTCAAACTAGCAAAGAGGTCAGCTTGGTTTTGAATACCACAATCACTTTTTTTTTTTTAAATAGATGCTATTTCTAACTTTGTCTCCTTGAACCAAGGTACGTATTTCTTTAAAGCAATTCTTCCTGTTTACGAGCTCTTTCTCCAGCTTTCCTTATGCATTTGTACCCTTGTCCTCATACTTCCACGTATCCGACATGGTGACCAGTCTTAACGACGGTGGATTTATTAATCTGAAGGGCCTTATTATTTTCTACTTTGGCCATCTGGTACACAGTCCAGTTACTAAAGCTGTTTCAAAAAGTGGCTACACCTTCTAGGAGGTTCAAAAGCAATATTCTGACTCAACTGGAAGTCCGATAAGGCTTGGCTGCCGAGCGGAGAATATGTGCTCAGTAAACACTGGATGGTGATACACCTAAGGGCATGCTCTTTTTCTCAGTACCTACCGTGTCTTATCTGTCAATGGAGTACTTTGAAAGCGAGGTGAAGCAGTTCAATTTGCTTTTATTCTTCCTTTGCTCCCTTTTGAATAAGAGGTCTCTGATTCAGGAAGATACACAGACCATCATCATCTTCCAACTCATTAAATTCATAAAGAGTAAGAAGCTTGCAAATCAATTCAGGATTTTCTAACGTATAACCATACTGGTGAGTAACCTGGGCCACGGTCCCTGACATATTCAAGTCCAAAATTACTTTATCCAAGAATTGTTTAAAATATTGCCATAGATTCAGGAAAAGAGTTACTGCTGTGGGAGAGTTGTGTTGGTACTAAAGATTGTCTCCTAGTTTTTTTATATCCTTTGTGACCAAGTGAAATGCTGAGCCGCTAACCAAATATCAGTACTTCAGAAAAAGCCTTTTAAGTTATTAATTTCAAAATTAACTTATTTGGAGGAAAAAAAAAAGAACTTCTTTTTTATGCTGCTTCCCCTCAAGGTCTGTTTAAAACCAGTTACACTAAATGATTACATATATGACCCTTTGGTAAGGCTGCATGGGTAGCAAAACAAAACCAGGTTTCCCTTTGAAAGTAACTATTATGTAACATACAATTAATATACAGGTGTCACAAAATGTCAGGTAAGAGACGGGCTATCAAGCTTATCACCTCCAAGCTCAACTATGTCAGCAGCTAGGCTTTCGGCTTGAAAATGTTACCATTCTTTTTAGCTCTGATGGAGTGGCGTCCATTTAATTTCATTTCAGCAGAGTCTTTAATTTGTGTGAGGCCTCCTGACAACGAAAGATGAGATAACAGAATCCATGAAGAACTACTGCCACCTCCAGAGAGTCCCCTCCTTGTCAAGAAGGGACAAGGAGATGGCCCTGCTTCCAGGGCTCCCGTGGAGGACAGTGGGGACCGTAAATGTCCCTCATCCCAGCATCTTCACAAGAATTTCCTTTGTGATGGGAGAGTTGAAGACATTCACTGGTCCTCCCTTTCTCAGAACGCACGTAAAGATAACGCGAATCACTTCCATCGTAACTGCGTCTAGTGCACGTAACAGCAGTTCCCTGTGACCTGCTCCATAGCTGGATATAGTTATTATTTGCTATTTTCACCGTGACTTACTCTAGAAAAGATGAACAAAAAGTGGCCAGTGTATAAGTTCTCATGATGGATATTTTAAGTAAGGACTTAAAGACCAGGCAATGAGCTGCTCAGAACTGGACAAATATAATTATATTCGAACTCTGAACAATAGTAATGTGTTCCATCTAGAAAACAACTCTTGTGAAAGTAAAGATTCTTGATCATCAGAAAAAGAATTATTTTGTTCATTTGTTAATCAGAGCTTCCCATGGTGAGACATGAATGAGTTACAGGTATGCCAAGTCCTGGGGGCAGCCAGCACGGCTGTGACAGTCAGGATCCCAGGGCCGGTCACCTGCAGTAGTGGCCAGCCTTCTCAGCTTACCCCAGTATGATATACAAATATCATTTTCTATATGTGCCATTATGTGAAAATGGTTAGGGAACACTGCAATATGTAACAGAAAAGTTATCTGGGTAGCAAATTCTAATCCATCAATGAAGTGTTACTATAAACAACAGAAAATCCTTTGAAATCTCCCAGCGACAATTAGGTTGTTTGATGTTGACAGTTAAACGAACTGTGCTCACCAATGAAGGGCTGTTTTGCCGTAAGAATCCACTACCTGGGAGCACAGACACTAATAAGAGAAAACAACTGAAATAAACTCAGATGACAATCTAAGCCTTCAGGAAATGGTGCCATAACTGTGTCTTATATGGACCACTGTGAAGGTGGGTCCCTACTCAGAAGACGTCGTTAGATATTTCATGAGAATTAATGTTCACCTAAACATTAATAGGTTTACTTCAATGTAAGACTAAAATATCACCTAGAGAGACCAAATACAGCCACAGAGTTTCCCTTTTCCATATGCTTATTCATGTCTTCAAGACTGTTCACCATTTACAAGTGTTCTAATTTGTTTTGTGGACTGAACGCCAAATAATACAAAACTGCTCTGAGAAAGGTCTTAAGGATGGGGAATCCCATCCTAAATAGGATAATTCAGTCAGACTTTTTCCTTTAAACAAAACTAGATTTTTGTTTGTTTTTAATTAAAAGAATAGCTGGCTGATCCAATCCCCTTAATTTAGGAATAAAAGAAGCTGCTTCAAAGAACCAGCTGCAACAGAAAAGCTTTTAACTGTTCTTTTCGGTGGTACCAGTCTTCAGTAAGAAATTTACAGCCGTGAACATATAGCATATTCCTTCCCATCTCAAACTCTCGATTAACAAGAGATCAAATTAATCTATAGAAGTCAACATTAAAGGGACATTTTAAATCTTTTTGTATTTTTAAAAAGCTCAGCAAAACATCCAAGACATGCTGAATAACAATATCTTCGCTTCTTAAATGTACATTAAAAATAAAAACAAGTGATCAAAACCCACCTTGTAAACTATACAGTGAAAAGAAACCTGAGGATGACTGAGTCATGCAGTAATTTCTGCTAGAAAATCATACAGCAGTGTGGAAAGGAAAATCAATCAAATTCTACCACTTCTACAATATGTTTTCCTATGATACTCCTACTGAAAAAAAATCTAGAAAAATCTAATCAGGAAGCCCTGACTATCCCTTAGGAAGCTGGAAGAGTATGGGATAGACATGTCTTAAATTCCAGATCAAACTCAAGGTCTTGCAATGCCCCAAACTTCTAAGTGATTGCATGAACTGAACCAATTCCAGATATCCGTTCAACTTACTGAGAACTTGCACCTACAAGTCCTCCTGGCCCCTGGACGCCAAAACCTACGAGCCCTGGAATATAACTGGATTATCATCACGGAGCTAACATTTGGCCCAACGGCTTATGAAACGGCAGTATTTACCAACAAAAGGGAAAAGCAAATACTGGAAACTCATTTCAGTGAAAATACCATGACTATCCTCTGCTGTGATACAACTGTGCAAAGACACCAGCCAACAGCGTGAGAATCAGGAAGACAGCAGCAACTTCTAAGTCACTGAAAGCGCAGGAGCATACATCACAGTATTTGACAGGCTTTGCAAACACCCTTCAAAGGTATCAGTCAGATTCAGAGCAGCAGGAGTACCGAGTCAGTGACAATTCTACTCGGGGTCAAGGGAAGCGCCAACATGACCACTGACCAAGTCCATCAGCTTGAGTCCCTCCAACAGCTTGCAGTTCCGGTTCTTCAGCCTGTGGGCTTCATCAATGACCACGCAGCGCCAGGGAATATTCCGCAGCTCAGGACAATCGGTCAGAATCATCTCAAACGTAGTGATGATGGCATGAAACTTATAGGACCCCTTTATCACTCGACCCTACAAGAACAACTCTGGTTTATTACTTAGCATTAAAGATTACATTAATAACTTTAAGGATGAATAAATAGCATAAAATATATGTATTGATCCCCTTGGGGACATCTTTTTTCTAGGTAACACTTATACTTTGTTTTCAAGGTGTTTTGGAGGTTTTAAGCTCTTATGGTACAACAAGAGTTTTAAAACCTTACCTTTTTCAAGGAAGTCTGAAAATTGTTATTAGTAAAATTTCCAACCCAATTTCCTTACAGATCACATGCAGTAAAGAGTCACTAAGTGTGCCCATTCTAGTTACATCCTACAGACTCCAAAATGTGAAAGGCCAAAGAGATTATGTACTAAGACAACTTTTTAAAACTTTTTATTTATTTATCTAAACTTTTGTAACTTGCTTTTTACTTTTAACGTGCTAACACGAAAAGAACATTCAACTCAGGTTAGAACTTATAACAATTTCCCAAGTCTAAAGATCAACACCAAAATAGATTTTAGGTTTTTTCTCCTTTAAGTATTTAATTGTAGGTCAGATTTTACACTCAAGGTAAACAAACATAGAAAACAAAAGTCTGTCCTATTCCCAGCTATAGGACTTCCATTTACCACCTACTGCTTAAAACTATTTTAGCATATACTATTTATTCTTTTTTCTTTGTCATTTATAATGCTTCACTGTCAATATCATAGGATAATTGCAGACAGGTAACTAAAATGAGTTAAAAATCACAGCAGTTGCTACTAAGAGCCAAAGTATAAATTCTCCCCTTTGGGTATATTTCATTCAATGTACCAGCTAATACTACATACCTAATGTTTTTCACTTCTAGTAACAATAAATAACACAATATTCTTTCCATTCACATTTAAAAACTCCATTTTTTGTTTCGCTTTCTTCTAGGGCTTGCAAAATAAGCCTAATTAGCATATCAACACATTAAATGATTTTTAGCAGTCATCCAAGGTAAAACAAAATTTCATTCATTCTAATAATTAGAATGACCAAGGCTATAAAAATAAAGAGCTGTAAACAAAAGATGTGGAATTATAATACAAACACAAATTGGGTAAGAAATCTAAAGCAAATTTCTCTATCTGCAAAGTCTAGACCTCCCCTGCCAAAGGTCTGAGACCATTTTAACATCCGACGCCTTAAAATGTCTATAAGCATAAGGACCGCCCGCCTGTGATGCTTTACCTGGGGATCTTTGAAGTACATTTCATACAACTGAATGGTCCGACGACTAGCTTGACTCCCATGATACACAACCACGTTCAACTCTGTCCAGGTCCGGAATTCCCTTTCCCAGTTGGGGATTGTGGACAATGGGGCAATTACTAAAAAAGGGCCATGGATTCCTTTCAAATATATCTCATAGAGAAATGTAATGGACTGGATAGTTTTTCCCAAACCCATTTCATCTGCTAAAATGCAGTTTCGCCTTTGGGAGGGAAATAAAACAAGGAAACTTTAGTAAGTATACATACAAGACAGTGCTTTCATACTCATAAATGCATGCCTTAGATGTTCCCTTAGATACAATAAAATACAGTTTCAAACAAAATGCTCTAAGACATAAAAATTATTTCTACACACTTCTAGCAATCTCTATATTAATATGTGTTAAGTAAACAAATATTAAGCATACTTCCAGTGTTTGCTTTTTTTTTTTTAATAATTTCTATTAGCGAGTTAAAATGTTAAGCTATATTTGATCAATACTTTACATAACGACAAAGGAGCTACTATAGGCTTTTTTTTTAAAGTGAAAAAAACCCACGTTTTACGTACATGTTGTACCAATTGAAAAGTAGCCAGTTTACTCCCTCCAACTGGTATTCCCTGAGTTTGTTATTGTTTTTATACTCCCTGGAACTCTCCGATTTCTTCCAGTCATCAGCAGGAGGTCGCTCCTGTTTCAAATATAGTAAAAGTCCCATTAGTGGTTTCTCAGAGACCGCATACGTTAAAGCCACCGCCACTCTCCCTCCTTACCACGCGCTCTCTTTCCGGCTCCCGGGACAGCAGCTTCTCAAACTCTTCGATCTTGGCTTGGTCTATGTCCTGCCTCAGCTCCCACGTGCTGTCTTCATAAGGCAGTGAGCACCACTTCACCAGGTAGTGAGTCACAGGCTGGGCCGGGTTTAAACACAGCACAGTTGGGTTCATGCTCTACCACACTTACCGACAGACACTACCCCAGACACAGTGAGACGGAGCTGGGAGAAGTTTTAGAACTATGACCACTGAACGAGGAGTCCTTAGTTACAGAGTCTCAAGTCTAAACTGGAAATAACATTATTGAATATTATCAGAACAAACTGATTTTTATCTAAGCCACTGGTAAGTCATGTTCAAAAGCCAAAAAAGTATACAGACATAGCTAGCAAATAACAAAGCTGAATTTGAGCCTTATTCTTATCTGTGCAAATCATCGGGCGTCTGATTCATTCAGACTTATACGGTAACCCATCTTGGTGTGTTTACATATTTGCCTAACTGGCTACTTTCTTAAAGAATGAGAAACAGACTTCAATTTATTAGGATTTCTGCCTTCTTCTTCTTTTTTTTTTTTTTTTTTTTTTTTTTGACATATGTTACATGGAGCTTTTTATTTATTTATTTATTTATGGCTGTGTTGGGTCTTAGTTTCTGTGCGAGGGCTTTCTCTAGTTGCGGCAAGTGGGGGCCACTCTTCATCGCGGTGCGCGGGCCTCTCATTATCGCGGCCTCTCCTGTTGCGGAGCACAGGCTCCAGACGCGCAGGCTCAGTAGTTGTGGCTCACGGGCCCAGTTGCCCCGCGGCATGTGGGATCTTCCCAGACCAGGGCTCGAACCCGTGTCCCCTGCATTGGCAGGCAGATTCTCAACCACTGCGCCACCAGGGAAGCCCTCTGCCTTCTTCTTAAAGAGATACTATTTGCATGCTATCACTTTAAAATAATGAGTTTGAGCTCTAGAAAGACTGCAGAGCAAAATATTTTGGATAACGCAGATCAATAGGACTTCCTTTGTCTTTCTTCCTGAAAATATTTTGGTTTGTTGATCTTCATCTCAGGACCAAGGTACACTGACCTGGTTGTGATGTTACAAACATTTGCTGTACTAGGTAAATATACGATGGGAAAAAAAAATTTTTTTTAAAGTACAACTTAGCAAAACTAGAAAGGTAAACATCATGTTACAGACACGATCTTTGAAACATCATGGACCTCATGATACAGAGTTTGGAGTAAAATGGGAGTTCACTGCAGACTCACTAGACAAGCAAGATCCAAACACATAAAGTTTAATTTACAAGAAGAAGCTAAGAATGACATACCTCATGGTGGGTGGGCATATACTTACTAAGACACAATGCTCAGAAGTCACTAGACTTGTCTTTACTCTTATGCCCTACTGACTGTCCTTAACAACCTCGTAGGGTTCTGCAAAGCAACCTGGGCATGCCTAGACTGGGATCTCATAAAGAGAAAGATTTTATAGTATCTTCTGTGCACCACATTAAATGAGGTCCATCAGCTTCACTAAGGACGTCCAATGTTAATTATCTTTGAACTGCATTCTGCTATACGAGCACTCTTAATTTATAAGGGAAATTCATGCTACGTAATAGATTTGTACCAAAATATATTGAATCCTTTATTGATCATATCTGGAACTGTGCAAAAAATCTATTTGCTTCACACTGAAAACTGATTTCTTTTAAAAAGCTCTCAGACTAAATAAAAAACACATTTACAGTGATTATTAAGTCCTAAAACTAATAGTAAGTCAATAAATTTCAGTTAAGTTTAGAGCAAGTGTGTCATAACCCAAGGCCCTGACCAGAACCAGATCTAGGGATCCACAATCATTCTCCATAAACACACATGAGCTCTCTGAGTCACTGGCTCCTAATACAAATGATCTTCTGTTACCTCTCCCCGGTCATCTGTGCTACGTGCAAAGTCCATGATCCGGTCAACCTCCACGTAATCTGGATTAAAAAGCTCATCTTCAATCTACACCAAAGGAAAAAAAGTTAAAATGTTTATTTAACTCCTGAGAGTAGACACTATTTCACTTTTCATCAGGCAATAATATCTTGGGTCACAGCAATACAAAATTTATATTTGGCAAGTTCTATTATATTAATTGAAATGCTACAATTTAGCAAAATCACTCCCCATGAGGAAATCAGACTTCTCAGACTTTGTTAACTGGGTCTTTTAATTACTGTGTGAAACCTTTTTACTGTGAGAAAATGTTTAAGAATATTTTAAATGAAGTGTGAAATTATAATTCACTAATGAGCAATCCAAAAGGCTTATGGCACGCAATGCATTTAGCATTCTTGAAACCACAGCTTGCAGTGAAGACTCAGAGCCATGCACAGTAAGTGCTGTTGGAGTCTCATAACTATTGGAGCTGTCTGATGCCTTATAGCATCATTTGCAGAATGTTATTCAAAAGCTAAAAACGCTGAGACCAGTGAATTCCATATTTTAGTGTGAACAGAGCTTACGATGTTTGGTTGTCTTTGCCAATCAGTATTAGTACCTCATTTGAACACAGTCTTGGCGTTCATCTAAGTGTTCTAATGATTTATTTGTACTGAACATAGAGCATTTGGCTAAAACTCTTAAGGATAAAGAAATGAGGCTTAAAAAATTGGGTTCTTTAGCCAATAGATTAACCATCTTTACAAAACTAAAGCAATGCTGCATGCCTGCAAAGTTATCTCATGTAAAAGAATAGAATGCGGCTCAAAAGGAAGTTACAGACTAAGCCATACTGTAAAGAAGTCAGAGTCAGACAAGTTAGAAAAGAAAAGACACATTATTATGTGTTTCTAGAGATTCATTTATCAGTAATATAACTTCATTCAAATGCTTTGCAAAGACGTATTACAAGCCACTTAGATACTGTTTGTGTCCCCTGAGCTGCAGGTTGAAGGGCCGTTTGGTCACAGTCGGCTTGAGGATAACAAACGTTCCCTGGGCCCCTGGGCCCACTTATAGCACCCAGTCTGGATGCTTTGAACTGTGAATTATAAAACAAAAGCCAGAAATACCAGAGTGTGTTTCAACTGCCTCAGGCCTTTACACAGAGTTCATGACTAAGGCAAAAAAAAACCTTTGAAATGTTCCGTTAATTTAAAATGTTAATATATTAAATGCATTGGCTTTGTCAAAGCTTCTAGACTTAGGTGCACAATATCTATGTATTATTCATATAAAGCATAAACACTAGAACTTTCCATAAACTAGGCTCTTCTGATAAAAGCTCTAAGACAACTTGTTCTTAAACAGAATCTTTCATTACTGAAATAAAATCCTTAACTTTACTCCTAAACACCTTTATCCTTCAAGCGAGTAATCTATGCCACCATGCGTGTGACATAATTTCCAGTTTTGATCATCTTTTTGAGTAGAGATTTTAGTTGCAGTGACTTAAAAGGAAGCCTAAGGTGAAACAGAGAATGCAAAAGTGGTCATAACTAAAAATCCCAAAGCAGCAGACCATGGGGTACCTGAAGCCAGGACCATCTACGGGACATGACAAACAGTGTGTGTGGTGAGCGGAGGTTGGGGGGGTGTGGGTGCGTGTGTGTATATAAGAAAGAAAGAGGGGAAGAGAATTGGTATCCTCCTCTGTTAACCTTCAGATCACCTTTTCAGACTCAAGTTTATGCTACTTCCATTCAGGGCAAAACTTGAGCTCTCTAGCTGCCAAGTTACCAGCAAGATAATGTATTTCAGCCTTGGTACAGGTGATTCCCAGAGATAGACTCACAAAGGTAGACTACACACACCTCGGGCCGGGCCCACGTCCCTGAAGTGCATCTGACTCCAAGAAGCACAGATAAATTTAATGAGCAGAGCCATGACTGAAGGACCAGGGTGGGGGTAACCACTGTACTCTTTCCTTTTCCTAACACAGATGCACAGAAACATCAGCAGAACGTACAGTGTCTCTTGCTAGGAGGAAGCTGAGGATTTCAACTTGCCCAATATCACAAACATTTAACTCCAGTTTCATTAAGGGGCATGAAAAACAGAACTTCCTAGTATTTTCTCAGAACCTGTCCTTTCAAAGAAAGAATCACCTACATATTCCCCAGGACATGAGGAGTGAGTCCCATCCAAGCACCTCCACCCCCTTGGCGCTGACCACTGCAGGCAAGGAGGCTGGTGCTCGGTGACACGGACACATCTGTCTAGTGGAACCCCCTCCACCTGCTCTCCCATGCAGTGCAGATTTTACAATATGCCTTTCGGGGCGTGGAAATCAGATTCCAGGAGAACCCAGACTTGTCACCTGAGAGTATAAGGATTGACTCTATGACATAAAAGTACGGAACTTTCTTCTGTCCCCCGTTCCCCCATCTCAAGGGGATGTGTGTGAAGGGGTCGAACAAGGGGTCGGTGTGTGTGAAGTTGGTCGTGAAGCAGGTATTATTTTCCATCAAATTTCACACTTCTTTACAGTTTGCATTCTGTTAACTCCCTTATGGAGAGGAAAACTAATAAGTCAGCCAATTTAGTCTTTCAATGTGAAGGTTTCTCTTTTATCTGCTTGAGGCTGTAAGTGAAAGCAAATTGGTGATCACAAGCCCAGGGACCCCAGGAAGCACTCTGTGAGAGCATTTTGTCAATGTAATTGACTACACTGGAGGGGAACCTGGCACTTCTTAAAATATGCAGGACTTCTTCCCTGCCCTAGGTATGGGTACCTTCTCATCATAATTGATAACCTAGGATAAAGGGGGGCAGGCAAAGGTATTAGAATATTATACCAACTCCTGTACCATAGCACGTAATCTGTGAAAAGGAGTTCAGTGAAAACTCTCTGTAATTAGGCACTGACTTGAACAGAAGAAATTTGTCACACACCTCCCCCAACAGAAAGAAACTTTTATATCCTAGAACTTATACTTAATACTCACTGTAGCATTTTTACCCTGCTAAAATCTTAATAGGACTTTTGTCTACTTATTTTTTTCACTGTCTACTAACTGTATTTTCATTACAAGATTTAATCATACCATCATATTTCCACATAATATCATAAGGACCAGTATCTTCTAGAACTAAGCAACAGGAAGAATGAGAAATTTCCTGTTTACAAATTATTTTAGCAATAACCAGTTACCAATATGCAAGTAACAGCACCAAATGAGGCAAACTAGTTTTTCTTAATAATATACTGACCTAAAATTCAAAATTCAGAACATTTTAAAAATGTAAATGCTTTAGAAAATTAACCAGGTTTTCCATACCTCTGAAAGGAATTTGTTCTGGCCCTGCTTTGCCTTAAATCGTTTAATCTTTTGCTGAATTCTCTTATCTTTTTCCAGATCTTCCACAGATGCCCATTGACAATGAAGATAAGAGCTAAAAGAACAAAATAATATACTTGAAACAGGTAGAAAATAATTAATCTTTTATTATACATGTTCATTATCATTCCCCCCAAAATCAACTAAACAGATAATTAACATAATAACCTGTTTAATTACTCACAGAGGTTGCCAAGCCACGTTCAATGTAACTACTAATGTTTGAGAATAAGAAAAGAAAATCAATAATAATGCCTAAAATTTGCCTTCTGTCCTGGGCCTGCAGTTCTCTTACCCACCTCCCATTAAAAAAAAAAAAAAAAAAAGAAAAGAAAAGGACCTAGTAACAAGCTGTTTTCATAAGTGAATGGATTACACTTCAATACAAAACAATTAGCACTACAGGGTGGCCTTAATTATGAATTCGTTTTGAGCCTTTTATCATTATAATTGAGAAATAAAAGGTTTTTGTCAAGGTAAAAGAATTCAAATTTAAAAGAGCAAGGTAAACCTAACTTCCTCCTTCTACAACTGCTGGGCAGCAAAGGGCCACCACCAGCTCTGGAACACCCTTGTCCCCAGCCAGCTCCTGGTCAGTTCCTGTCTCCCAGCTCTGAGAGGACTGATGCCCCTTGACGTCCCTTGTGAATTTTTCACTCCCTACTGTCTACCCTCTCCTTGCACTGTTTAGTCTCTTCCCGTTCAGACGTGCCACAGGCCTGCGCTGAGCATTTGCTGTGTCTTCTCTAACCTGAACTTGAATATTCCCCACCCTTCCTTGTCCATCCCCAAGACTCACTGGTATACAGTCACTGTTTTATGGTACCTCTGACATTCTTCCGTTTGGTATTTCAATATTCTTCTGTACTATCATCCTCTCTCTGCCACCCCCCACCCACCTCCATGGCCTCTACTGTCTCTTGTTTGTATTTCTGGCCATGACATTAAAAAGAAATGAGGTGCTTTCACAATCAAGGTACCACTACTCTTAGAAATTATGCAGCCACTATAAAATCTCTCAAAAAATAATTAATGATATGGAAAAGGCTTCTGACATTAAATAGCACATCATTTGTATTTATGTAACGTCTAATATGCATTTTCATAGGTAGGGTTGATTTAGTCCTTCTACAATTGACCAAGGGAGATAAGGACGTTAAATACATATGCCTTGTACAGATGTGAATTGATAGAAACCCTGTGCACAGAGGGAGAGAGAGAGAGAAAACAGACTAGATGAAAATGCATCAAAATGTTAGTAATGATCATTCTGGGTGGTAAGATTGCAAGTATTCTATTTTCTACTTTCAACTTGTAATTTCCAAATTTTCAATAAATAATTTGCAATACTGCTACAACCGAAACCAAATATTATAAAAATCACCTAGTCCAGTCTCCGAATTATTGGACAGAAAAAGGTATGTGTGCAGTCAGCACCCTTGCCTTGGCTGAGGTGAACATGCCATAAAGCACTGCCAGGGTGACCACAAGGGAGATACAGGCACTTGAGCAGCTGGGTCCAGCCCTGCTCTCCCTCTTGTAAACTGGGCTGAAACTTTCAGGCAGTGACTCTGCTTTAACTAAATGGAGAAGAACCACAGGCTTTTGCTCTAGGATCAGAAACAAGGCAAGGGTGCCCATATCTCCACTGCTATTCAATATCATATTCCAGGCATTAGCCAATGCTGTTACATGAGAGAAAACAACAAGAGGAGTGATAATTGGAAAATAAGAAGTAAAACTATCTTTATTTGCAGATGCCATGACTGCATAACTGGAAAACCCTAGAGAATCAATTAGGAAACTAATTCAAATAATAAAATAAAATAATTCCGTTATGCAGCAGGATATAAAATTAACAGACAGAAGTCAAATGTCTCCATTCACACAAATAATAGCCAGTTAGAGGAAATAGCATTAGGGAAAACCTCTTTTACAGTATCAACAAAGATAAAATACTTGGTAATATATTTAATAAGAAGTGTGTGAAACTTGCACAAGGAAGTATTTAAAACCCTCCTAAAAGATACGAAAATCAAGTTGAACCAACTGGAAAGACATCCTTGTTTTTAGATAGCATGACAACATCATAAATCATAAATTTGTAATTTAACACAATGTAAATAAAAATATAAACAACCATTTTAATGGAGTTAGACAAGTGAATGCTAGATTTATATATAAAAATAAACATGCAAAACATCCAGGAAAACACTAAAGAAGAAACATCTTAGGAGAAACTAGATAAATCAGATATTAAAATACACTATAAATCCTCTATAAGTAAAATAGTGTGCTACTGACTAGTGAAGAGATAGAGCAAAGGATTAGAATAAAGAACAGATATGGATACAATAAATATGTATCTTTAGTTCATGATAAAGACTGCATCTCAAATCACCAGGGCAAAGATGGGCTTTTTAATAATGGTGCTGGAACAACAATATTTGGAAAAGAATAAAAAATTAGAGTTATGCTTTACCCCATATACAAGAGTTAACACCAAGTGGATCAAGCACCTAAACAGAGAAAATGAAACCATTCAAGTACTAGAGGAAAACACGGCAAATTCCTCTTTAACTAGGGTGTAGGAAAAAGCTTTCTAACTATGATTCAAAAGTCAGATCCTCTAAAAGGAAAGATTAATAAATCTAAATATACAAAACACTTTTAAAAACTTACAATGCTATAACCAACAATAAATAAAGCCAAATGACAACGGAAACTGGGAAAAGATAGCTGCAACATATAACACAGATTAAGGACTAATATCCCACATATATAAAGAACTGTTAAAAATTGAGGGAAGCACAATAGAAAAACGGGCAAGAGATAGGAACACATAATTGACAGAACAAGATACAAAACTGGTCGTTAAATTTATGAAAAGATGTTCTAAATCACTCACAATAAAAGAAAATACTAATTAAAACCACACTGAAATACGATTTTCCACAAAAAGTAAAAAAAAAAAACAAAAAACAAAACAACAAGAAAAACCCACCATACTACACTGGAAAGGTTGTGGGGAAATAGGTGCTCTCCTACACTGTTGGTAGGAATGCAAACTGACACAACACTTCTGGAAGGGAATTTTGCAATGTCTAACAGAACTACATTTATGTATGCCTTTTGATCTAGCAATCCCAATTCTAAAAATTCACCCTGAAGCTATGCCTCCAACAATTCGAAAATACATAGGCATGAGAATATACATTGCAGCATTATCTGTAACTATAAAATATCAGAAGCCATTTACATGCCGGCATACCCAGGAGATTGGTTGGATAAGTTATGACACAGACATGCAAAGGAGTACTAGGCAGCTGTAACAAAGAATGAGGAAGACTCTATGAACTGATGTTGAATAACTTAGTATACACAGTACTGTGAAAAAAGCAAAGTGCAAATGTGTACTGATGCTATTCTTTTGTGTTTAAGGAAGAAGGGGAAATAATATATAAAGTCGACCTATGTATCTATCTATCTGCACATTCATGCCAAAACTTACAGGAAGGATAAATCTGGGATTAATGAAAAGGTAAGTAGGAATGAGGTGGGAAGGAAGGGAGGATGGCACTTCTTCTTTGGGTATCATTTTGTGTACAGTTCTGACTATTGAACCGTGTTAATATTTCATGAACTTGGAAAAAAGCAAAAAAAAAAAAAAAAAAGAAAAAGAAAAGAAAATCAACAAGGATGGGGTGAGGCCTAAAATGGAATACAAATACAAACAGAAGCTAATGAACCAAACTGAGTAGCAAATAACATTGCACTGAAGGGGGGCTGGGAGGAGAAGAACTAACTTGAGGAAATACTGGAAAAAGTATTTAGCCTCTACAGCATCAGGCTAAAGACAAAAGAACTCTACACAAATACTGAATGAACGCTAGTTAGCAGGCGTCTTTCTCACAGAAATACGGTCTAGTAATTCTGAAAGCACTTCCTATATATCCTAGGATTAACAAATAAGAAAATATATCATGGAAAACAGGAGCCAGGTTTCTCATAGTCGAAAAAATGGAGTTATTAATATTGGAAGGGGAAAGAATAGAATGAACCCTGTGGTATTGAAATAAAATTGGAAGTATCACTATAAAGGCATTGGTTTTCCTTGTTGGTAGGTAGGTAGGTGGACAGACGTGCGTGTGTGTATATATATTAAACATATATGTGTGTGGAACGTTTCTTAAGCTGTTCTGACAGCTCCCCAAAGCCTCTCTTTAACCCTAGAATTTATTAATATGGTACTTGAGTTCCTTGCCTCAAAAAGCTTAAAGTACATTTAAAAAGTTTAAAGTACATTTAACTTTTATGTTATCAATAAATGTTTGTCCTTGGTCTGTGATTGTTACTTGTCGTCCTCAGCAGGATGACTATTGATGTTTCCAACGAGGCTGCCTCGTCAGAGTGTGCTTGGTCCTAGTATCCAGCTTCCATCTACAATCAGAACAACTCACGGTGGTTTTTCATGCAGTTTTCTTAAAAGTTATGCAATTCAAATTCACTAGACAAAACTCAGAAATGAAAACAGAGCAACAAAATCATAGCTCACTGCATTTCAAAACATGAGTGATATCACAATTTCCTAGAGCCTCTGCCTGAGAGCTGAGTTCTCATCTCGGGTGCCAAGCATCCCAGTGAAGGATGAAGGCAGGGAGCCCCACAGAGCAAAATTCATGCTCAGAGTCAGGCAGGTATTATAATACTTTCCTCACTTTTCTGTTATTGTATGAGTTTTCATCCCCTCTAAAAAGAACTTCTTGGCTATACACAGAAGCTAGTCAGCCTGTACACCAATTACACATTTTGCAGAAAAATAAAGCTCATAAACTATCAAAGATAGAAAAGTTAGTAGGCAATGGCCTAAATGGCACTGAATAAACCACACCAAAATTTCCCCGTTGCCAATTTTTTAAAAAAAATTTTCCTGATTACCTTTTAAAATTTGGTACATTGAAAATATATTCCTCCATGGAAAAAAAAAAATCACTATCTACTTACAAGTTTTTGTATTTCACGTAGAACTCCTCAACTTCTACCTCTTCTCCAGATTCCTTCTGCAACAGAGGAAAATTTCAGGCATGTACTTGAAACCATCTACTAGAATGTTCCAAAGTAATGATTTACTCCCGTGTGGCCACAAACAGGCATCGCGGAAGCGGCATAGGGCGCTCCTGGAAGGGTGAGCACGTGGTGAACTGGTGGGAGGCCAGAGGGGTGAGGGCGGACCACGCGCGCTACCCGATGGGCTCCGGCTTCTCAGACGTGCACAGCTTTAACTCGTCCCTAACCACATGCAGCTTCATTCACAACAGCCTGACCCCAAATGTGGCTTTCTGCCAAACCCACAGTGCTAAGTAGACGCCAAGTGTACCATTTTCTCAGGCAGCAGCCAATTAGCCACTGCTCTCCTGAATGCCATATGGATGATTTTTGGCCGCCTCATGGCAACTTTACATGGTGGGTTTTGTAATGTTTTAAAATATTTAAAAGACATTTATTCCTCCATATAGTTAACAACGCTAAACAAGAAACCATATAAAACTAAACTTTGTTCCGAGGCTGTAATTTCAGTGCATCACTATTCAGTTTCAGTTTGACTCAATGGTACAATTAAAATCTCTCAGACAAGATGTCACATACACATAGCAGCCAAATAAAATTAACACTCCAAATACTACACCGAGGTGGGGTTAAAATCGTGACCCATCAGCCAAATCAAGGGTGCAGTGGCGAGATTATCTCGAACATCTCCCCTGATCCTGCCTATTGTAATGTCTGCAGAAGATACCGCACATATGATATTTTAAGCATCCCTTTCAATATTTTTTCCCCCTTGGTTGTAGGCTGTTAAACAAGTCGTAATATGTAATTTTCTTCTGGAACATTTGATCAGATAAATCAGGGATGTAAAAAATAAACACCACTTACAGATGTTTAGAGATTGCTTTTACACTCTTACAAGAGTACCTGCCTTGAGGGTCACATTTGGCTACTAAACTGCCGCAGAGGTGCCGCAAAGAAAATTAAGGCAAGTCAGAACACGGCAGAGGGCAAACAAAGGAGCAGAGACTTCTTACTGGGTGACAGACTGGCACCAGATCTCTTCAAAGAGACTAGGATCACCCTCAATCCCCAATCTTCGAACTACTGTCAAAGACTGTGAACTTAAAACTTTTCTTCAAAACTCTCACACATTATCAGTTAAACCTAAATTTTAAGCAGTTTTTCCATCTGCCTAGAGATCACCAATAAGAAGACAGGATATTCAGGAGTGGGGTCGAAACCCATTAATATCTGGTCCTGCCCTAATGGATCTATAAATGGTCATCACCCTAAAGCAGCTTCTTAAATCAACGTGTTCAGAAAACCATCTGTATCCCCAGATTCTCTTTTTTTAAATTATTTTTTATTGGAGTAGAGTTGATTTACAGTGTTGTGGCATGTCCCAGACTTTCAGGTGTCCAAAATGAAAAGAAATGTTTGCTGGGTGCCCTCAAGAGCCAGGGACATAAACATGCAATTACTGTATAGGTAAATTCTGGTCGATTCAAGTAACAATCCATCCCGAACCCACCTTACATTTTTCTAGCCCTTAACATTACCTCGTTCCACTCCCACATTTCAGCAACCATTTCAAGACACATTATCTTTGTATAGAACTGGAGATCACAGTAGAAAGGCAAAGATAAGACTGTGGTCAGCCAAGGAGAATGGGGAACCAGGGTGAGCCTAGATCTTGTGATGCTTCTCATAGCATATCATGAAATTCAAACCTCGAGTGGAATTCAAACGTCTGGTCTACTGTTTTTACTTTTTTGATGTTAACTATATTTCTTTCAGTTCTGAAAGAGTTTTTCAAAATTACTTATCTTTGAGGTAGTAAAAAAAAAAGACACGCTTTATCCTTTCTATGTTCTGTTATCTCCTGATTTCCTTCTTCCGGATCTTTCCTCCTGTACTGTCCCCTATCCATCTCCTTCTAAGTGGCCTCACTGTCTGTAACTTCTAAGTGGGCCTCAAAGCACACAGATCAACTCTTGAACAAAGGGGCAGTTTTCATTCTGTCTCGATTCTGCTCCAGAAAGTTCCGACTCTTAACGCCATCAACTGTTTGTCCCTGACTCTCGTGAACACCCATTTTTCTCATCACGATCAGCTATGCCTCTGGGGGCGTGCTGTGGAGATCTCAACAAGAGGGTCTCAGGCTGTCTGGGAGAAGGTGATCAGGTTCCGAGACCTCATTTAGTAGCTCCCGGAGCTCGTGCAGAATCGTCCCAGGACCTATTTCTCTTGGATGTCCCAAATTAGAACCCTGTGCTTTAACTGACCACACATACTGGATCATCTTCTTGCTCCCAGAGCTGTAAGTAGAGAGCTGTAATAGAGCTGTTTTGCCCTTCATTTCATATAAATATGATCACGCTGGCCTCTTCTGCTTTACTTAGAGCAAAACAATTAACAAAAGTGTGTGAATTCATAAGCTCTCAGGAGCGTCATTTTAATTACGCACTAAACGGCAGTCGGTTTGACCAGACTCTCTTGACAGTTGAAAACAGCCCCAGCCTCTACCTCCCATGCCCCAGTGTTCAGAAGCCTTTCCATAATGGGCATATCCAGTGCATAACTGAGTCAAGGCACTATTTCTGCAGGTGCGCGTACACGCACACACACACACCCCACTCAAATTTATTTCTAGGACAGTTACCGTTAAATTTGAGAGTCCTCTAAAGTAATTTTATGTGCTCGATAGACTAGTTTTGAGAAATGTGTGTATCTTTTCATTCATTAGACTCCTAAAGCAGTCTGTCAAAATCCTTACTATTCACGTGAAATTGAAAGTTCCAAACATACTGAGCCATACTTGTTCCACTGTTCACACGGAACAGAAACCTTGACCAGGCACTAAATCAACTCTTCTGGTCACGTGGGTTCTAAAACAGCCGTTCAGCAAATGATAATCCTGTTGGCCTGAAAGAACGAATGACCTTTCCTAAGCATCCTATTACTAAATTAAGCAGTCACACTGGGGAAACAAAGCTAAACTGTAGTGTGAAAAGGCAGAAATTTTGTTCAATAATGCACAAAAGAATGAGAAAGCGCCTTGATAAAGGTAACAATAAAGCAAAGGTATGAATCCATTCCTACTTCTGGCCAACCTGCTGTATATTCTACCAGACATACCAAATCATAGTTCACTTAGGAAGAAAATAGGACATAATAATACAGAATCCACTTTCAAAACTATTTTTGACCTTCTGGTACAAAAAGGATTTGAACTGTTTTCCCCCAAAGACAGATGGCTCAAAGCAGAAGGGACTACATGATGACTAAATGTGGAAAAGAAGAAAATTAACCTTTATACAATCCAAAAGTCCATTCTTAAATCTACCTCGAAATTCAAATACAAGTACCACCTATGTCCCTTGCACTGGGTCCCACGCACATTATTTGGGTTTAGAACAATGTAAGTGCCTGAGCCATCCCTATATAACAGGAGGTGCTGAGTTACGGATGAGTTCTGTGAGTTTGCACGACTCCATCATAATGGCTGATGCTTCTCAGGCTACAGTGATGAGGTCAGCTGATTGCAAAAACCATTAACTGTCCCCACTATGTGTCAGCAGCATGCTGGGGAGGCTCTGAGCCCTTAACCTGTTTCCATAGCGCTGCCAGGGGGAGACAAAGGCACCTTCTCACAGCCATGTCTTCCATTATTCATGGTAATAGGAAACAGACCAGCAGGCATAGCTAGAATCCAGGGGAAAATCTCAAATTTCCTTTTGCTTCTATCTGCTACACTTTCCTCCAATATTACTAAAGCTGATAACTAAAGTAACTATTTGGAGAACATTAGCAGTTTAAAAAGTTAGTACCTGCTAATGTTTACAATCTTCTAATGGTTTTTTATGGCCCTTTATGAAATGCCACTAATCTACAAGCAATTCAATGGGCTCCATACCGCTTTCTTATTTTAAATCATATCTCAAGGCATATCTCTCCTTCCAGAGGAAATTTCCCATTAATTTTCTCCATCCTAAAATTCACCTACTCAACAAATACTCTACCCTCATGTACAATTACAGTGATTTTTAATCTCCTGTGTTAAGATAAGCCTGGTCATCTGTAAATGGCAGCAATACCTACTCCTAAACTGTGGGTACCTATCTTTAAAGGATTGGCAAGAAAAAACAAAAAATGCCCTATGGTGGGCAAAACAGAAGGAAAAAGTGATGCCCTACATCATGCATAGTCTAAGCAGCTCTGAATAATAGAGCTAATTATAATTTGCAACCCCCAAACCTGCTGGGTATGCCTGCTGAAGCACTATCGGTTGAATGAAAATTATTATATCCCATCCAAACCACGTGCTATTTATTCAAACAAGCCACTTCAATTCGCTGAAGGGGATTATTCTTCAAAGTACATCAAGCATTCAAATTTTGCCATATATCTACAATTCACAAGTTAACAGTTCTAGAGTCATTAGAAGGACAAAACTGCAACCTTTCCAATTAGTTAAATAGTGCTCATTTCTGCTTGAACGGGTGGGAAATTTGGTTGAGATTTTATGTTCATCAGAGAGGAAATCCTCATGTTCAAAGAGTTACCAGATAGACACCCCATACACTCCCACTCCCTACACTCATTATGAAAATATCTTGACATGTTGTTCTTGATTATTTTTGTTTGAACCAGAGTTTTATCTTCTGATAAAAATCTATACTTTGAATAACACAATACAAAAGCAGAGAGTATTGGAGGAAAGGTAAAGAGAAGTTTACGGCTGGTGCAATACCATTTTCAAGGATCTCTAGATAGTATTTGAATAGTAAATGTTTCCTATTTGATAAACCCAGAAGCTCACTTTAAATCCCATAATTCCTCCATTCCTCATCTCTCTCCCTGGAGATTACACTTTGTACACACTTCACATCTTTTTTAAAAGAAGCTTATTTTACATGTCAAAACAATGAGGTTGTCTTCCACACACCTTGAAAGCAATAAAAAGAAACAACTCTGCCTTTGACAATGATTCAAGCTAGAAGACAGACACCTATGTCTAAAGGAGACCATTTTCTAGAGACACCAAACATGGCTTGCTGGAATATGTAAATGCATCTGGATGCCTATGTACTTCTTCAAACTAAAGTGTTTTCTCAAACTGGGCAAGAAGGGAAATGGGTGGGATGAAATGGGGAGTCTCCATCAGTAAAAAGAAGATGCAGTGTTCCTGGAATTCGTTGTCACAGAGTGTATGTGTCCCTCAGTGACATGGGCACCAGGCTAGTGACAGGTACTTAGGGCTCACCTTTGCGGATCAACATGAATTCCGAATAATCTGGAAGGATAAGTCATATTATCTTCAAAAATTACACTGAAAATAGTTCTGTATTTCACTTCTGCACTAACAAAAGAATACTAATATTTCAATTGTATATGAAAAGTATGAGAAAACACCTACTTGCTAACATGATAAAGAGATCTTCCGGGGGGTGGGGGGCTGGGGTAGGGACCTTCCTAAGAGAGATGAGAGATAGATTCACGGTCATGATTTTTCGTAAATAATGTTTATGAAAAAGGCAGCCTACAACTCTAGGAGTCCTAAGACATTTCTTCTGAGACGTTTGAGTTCTTGCCTACTCTAAATGGGGTAATAAAGCACTGACTGTTTGCTACATTTTAATTTCATTTTGGGTTGAACATCCCAAAGATTGATATTGGACTAATAAATCAGACAGGATTAGAAACATCACCAGAAGTTTCATTTTTCAACAGTGAAATTTTTAAAGGAAATTATAAAGCAAAAAATAATTTAAGAGTCACACACACACCACAGGTTTTGAGAACTCCACATGATGCTTACCTGTTTTTTTACTGAACGACTACTCATAATTTTTTCTACCACTGGACCGTCTGCATCAACAGATTCCTAAAACATAAAGTGGACTGAATGAATCCAACCAGAAAGCATTTCATTCTAAGCTGTAAAAGCAAGACATCATTTCCTTTTGCACCTCCCTCCATACCCTTTAAATCACTGGGTACGATCACCAGTGGGGAATATGACTGAAAAGAACAAAAATCTCCCTTGCGGAAAGGCAAAGGGAAGAGCTGTGTTTATTACTTCATGATTACGTGGTTTAATTGTGTGGACTAGCATGGGTCCCTAAAGCCAAGGAGCGTTCAGAAATTCCAGCTGCCAAGAGAAAATGATCTCTGCGTGATGGCAAAAACATAACTTTTCCTCGTCTGGACCCATGGGGTTAATGTACTCATCATTCTGTTATCGTAGGCAGCTTTTTAATCTATGGAGGTCCCATAAAACGCTATATAACAACAGAGCGCAAATTACCAAATAAAATACAAAACTGTATTTAATATATTTTTCAATGGGTTACCAGTTTGTTAACTAAAGCACAGTAACGGTAAGAAGAAGGCTTTGGGGGAAAAAAAAAAAAAAGATCTTCACAATAATCAATCCTCCATTACTACCGATATTTTATACAAACTCTTTTATCCATCACTTACATGGCACAGAGAATAAAGTAGGCCCTGCTGGGTACTACAAGGCAGTAATTTCATAAAGGGGCTCTTACAGTGCCAAGCAGCAGGAGACAAGCTTGAGTGGTTTATTAAAGTCCCAGAAGCTACAGCACTGAACTCTCGGAGGTAAATTCAGCCTCCTTGCATCCTAGCTCTGCCTCATCCTCAACAAAGACCCATTAATTCTCCAAAATTGTGTCAAATTACATATCACAGGCTTGGACAAAAATAAATCTCAGTGAACGGGGCTTTTTAAAAGACACCCCTAAACGACTAATTTCCCATAGCGTGTTCGCCAACACGAGATGAATGTGCCCAGCTCGAAGTCCGACGCTTCTACTGAACTTCTCAGATTCCGGCTATAAAATTTCCAGCCCATCTTTTGAAACGCACGCGAGAACTGCGCACGCCGCTCACCTGCGGCTCCGACTGTGAGGTGGTGGAGGGGGAGTCTCTCCCGGCAGCGTCTGCGTCCTCGGCCTCCTCGTCAGAGATCTTGAACTCCAAGTCCTCCGTGTACCGCTTTCTCTTCACCTGCCTGCTGGACCGTCTCTTCTAAAACGAAAAGCCGACAGGCTGGGTTTAGAAAGCTGCTGCTCTCCCACTTCTCAGAAGGGCACGGTACATTTATAAAATAATAATAATCGTAAAGAAAAGCTGGTGACTTTAACCCTGCAAATCACAGAAGATATCACAGTGGCAACACACACAATGGAAATGGGGGAAATCTGAAGCCAGGCGCCTCGGACAGCGATGGCCCCGCCACTCCCGGGTGCCTGGCCTTTAACTGGGAAATGGAAGTAACAACACATTTTCCTCCTCATTCGGCCGGTGAGTTGCTCAAACGTGAAGGCGATACTGAAGCTGGGTGATGGATATGTAGGGGTTCATTATACTCTATTTTTGTAGGTTTTAAAAATTTTCCCCACAAGAAAAAGTCAAAAAAAGTGAAGGCATGAGAAGAAAATTTGTGAATAATAAAGTTCTAGATAACTATTGTTACATTAGTATCCAAGGTTCCAAAACTATCTCAGAGACCCATTTAAATAGAAAGTTTATGTTTTCATCCTGGTCCTAAAAGAAATAGTCTGAACATTTTTAAAGAGCTGGAGGATTGAACGGCAGAATTTATAATGAGTGACTATGAAAAGGAATTAAAAAAAATTTTTTTTACTGCACTGATGAAAATGTGAAGGACTGTTAATAGCTAGTATTAATAGGATTATTGGCAAAATGGGCCCTCTCCCACCCAGTGGTCAAAATAGAACGCAGTACACCTTTGTAGGACAGCGTGGTCAAAACGTAAAACACGCCCACCCCCCTTCCCAGCAAGCACACGTCTAGTAAGCTACATGACGCATCTGGGTAACATCTAGCAGATAAATGGTTAAGTAAAAAGAAAAGCAAGTCAAGTAACAATAGCTAGCTTATAATTCTAAGATTACAAAAAAACCTTGTGTTTCTATTTGTATGTGTGGGCGATCAATATATAAACTCCTCCAGAGAAACATACTGTAAATCCTGTTTACTTCCCTATACTCAGTAATATTTGCTAAAAAATGAATGTATACGGGTATGTTTTCAATAACAAAAAAATCTGAAAAGACACAACAAACTGTTAATAGCTATTAATTCTGGAGAGTGAAATGAATGGAGCAGAAAAAAGGATTTTGTACTTTTTGTTCAAAACAATTCTAGATGGCTTGACCTTTCTGATATAGAAATAGTTTTGTCAGTTAATTAAAAACAGAGAAATAACTTTCTCATTAATATGTGTATGTGATAACGTCTCAGATAACTCTAAAATGACACGTGTAAATTTTAAATCCCTGTGCAATTACAACTCACGGGTGAGGTGGCAAAGCACATGGAAGAAATAAAAAGAATACTGAGAAAAGTGACACTGATACAAACTGTTCTCTAAGAATTATGAAATAAACCCCTCTGAAGAGCCTTTCGAATTTTAAAGTTGGGACAGTAGGGCAGAGAGAGGCTAATTACCCTGCCGTGCAGACCTCAGGAGGGACGGGCATGGGACCTATGGGGCACAAGTCAGGACCAACAAGCCCCCGTGCCATGTCTCAAAGAAGGGGACCCACTCAATTTTACTGTATTAAGTTTGTGCGCCCCCTGCTCTCAAAGGGGATGCGAGACAGCTCACATTATGACTGTGTATAACAGGACCGTCAGATGGGTCATTCGAGGCTGTGAACTCAGCCCTACAGCCAGGGCTGCAGAGGCACGATGTACCCTTCTGCCGGGAGGTATTTGGGGCAGGGACATCTTATTAACAGACTTCCTAGCGGCTCAGACGAGAGGGAGCGGTGACGTGGGCCAAAGGCTCCACCTCTGACCCTTCTCTCCTCTCCAGCCCCGCACAGAATAACCAGTTCCATGTGGAGGTGACACCCAGGCCAGCGGGGGTCCTGCCACCGTCCATCCTGCCCCGTGTCACCAGGGGCAGTTTGACCTCGGGCGTCCAGGAGCTGAGTGCCCACGTTAGAATGAGGCCAGGCTCTCCCTGCGTGACCCTGGACGAGTTCCTTTAGGGACCTCAGTTTCCTGGTCTGTAGACTAGGGGTAATGATAGTAGCTGCCTCATCAGTATACTGTGAAGATCTCCTAAGAGAATTCATTGAAAGCACTTAAAACAGCGCACTTAAAGGGACATGTTAATGCCAAATGCAATTAGTAGGATTACAGTCATCAGTAACCAGCTCCACCTTTCCAAGGGAAAATCAGAAAGCAATGAGGCTCCGAAGCCGGGCTACGTCATACGGCTTCCCTCCTCTTTTCCCAAAGCTGATCTGGAATAGCTCCGCCTCTTCTGCTTACTTTAGCATCGCCCGCTTCTGCCTGTTTCTTTAAGATATAAAAGCCTATTATCAGGAACAACATTTTAATTTGGTGAAATTTAGTATAGTATCTGTATTTCTTTTGATATATCAATTTAGCTAAATGGAAATGGATGAATCTACAGTTTCATCTTTCTGTCATTACTGTAAGGAGAATGTGCTACTAATGACACATCCGTGATGTTCTATCAGGTTTCCATGGTTGGGACCACACTGCCCTAGTCTTCTTCCAGCACAAGTAACTAAACATCCTTGGACAGAGTCTAAGACAAATCCACTTTACGCTAAATCCCACTCTGATATTAAAGAAATGTTCCAGTACAATAAAACAGAGACTTGTGTTTATTTTTCTAATAGAAATGTACGTATTGGTGAATATAATGTTTATAACGAAAGTTTCTCCTCATATCAACTTTGTGTTATAAATCTATGCAACAGTGATAGGGTTAGTAATAGTGGATACAAGGTCACTTCATAAGAGTAAAAGAAATCCCAAAATACAATTAGAACTCAACTTTCTGAAATTTTTAAATGTTATATGGCTTCTCTGCCTTCTAAATAATAATTGATCTTAAGTTCATTTATGTTGGATATCAAGGTTCCTTTTCCAATTTCCCAACATAAAATAAAATTATTTATCACATAATAGGCTTCTTTATGGTCTGTTAAACTATTGTTATTTGAAATTTTGGGGGGAATCAAAATAAAATATAAGAACTGCATTTAAACCAATTGCATTTAAAGCTCAAAACTTTTGAATTAACACTACAATAACAGGTCAACTTGTTAAACTTGGATTATTTTAGAGAAGTTTCATATAGTTAAAACAGGTATGCTGAAGAGCAAATTTAAATGTGTTGCCACAATCTCACTGTTGTAGTACTTTGTGACACAATTTTCAGTTTGTTAAAAGAAAAAAAAAAAAGACATGGCATTTACTAAAGTTTAAACAAATTGATCATAAAACTCAAGAACTTTAAGCCCTTTACGCGTGTGCTACAGGAAGAAACACAACAAACAAGCAGTCAGCGTCACTTCCTGTGTTGCTGTGACACAGAAGAGACACTGAGAAACATGGACCCGTGTGTTTACTGATATTAGCTGTCTGACCCGTGACAGTTCAGCACCAGCCAATTAGAAAGGACGCACGGATGCTCATTTGCATTGATTAGCATTTTTCTATAACTGAAATGCAGAAGGAAAAAAAAAACACCACTAGTATTTCATAAAGTCCATCTCAGTCTGTGTTAATGCAAACAGACTTGTAAAAACAGCAGTGTTTGTGAAAGAACAACAGAATTTTCTTGACTTGTGTGACAGTCTTCTTAACATTGTCCAAATACTACTGCACAAAGGTCTTAGTTTAAGCAAAAGCAATTCAGGGGAAAAAAAAAAAAAACACCTGTGGGCATAAGAATTAAATTCAAAATCATTAAAAATACTTTAGTTTAAAACTCCCTAAACAATTTTTAAAAAGATAGCTACTTACCTTCCCAATATCTTTTCACTGATATGGAAAGTTAGAGGAAATTACAAAATTAACTCAAACTGCCAGAGGTTATCACTATGTTAGTTATAGAACCAAACCAAACCGAAACACATTCATTTACACACACACACACACACACACACACACACTCTCTCTCTCTCTCTCTCTCTCTCTCTCCCCGTCTCTCTCCCTGCCCTTTCAGGTCCTCTAAGGTTAGGTCGTTCTGTGAAGTTATAGATATCAGGGAGGTCTAGTTAAACACACACACACACACACACACACACACACACACACACACACAAACAAAATCTATCTGAAATTCTTTAGCACAGAGCTGTATATTGCAAGTACTTTGTTTCTAACTTTTAAGCAAATCAGTAGGTACAGGGAGAAGTACTGAGAGTGCACCAAACCATTAGAAAAGGTCAAACCCGCTTCCAGGGGCTGCTTGCTTTTCTAGCAGGATCCTCAGTAACTGCTCCTTGATAACTTAGATGTCATTCACAGAAGCCACATTCCCAGCCATCCCAGAGGACCAAGCTGGCAAGCTTCCAGGGAACGTAACAAGGAAATAATGTTTAACGGTCACGTGTAGGGGTCCCTTACTTACTGTCCAATCAGCGAAGGCAGTGTGCTTTACGCACAAGAACCTAAATTGCTGATGTTTATTTCAGGGCCAGTTTTTTTGACTGATTCCTATAAAAGTCTCCGAAAGTCAGGAGACTCTAACACTGGAAAATTGTGCGGTGCTGCCGTCCAGAAAGTCACTAACTTGTTCACAGAAACTTTAGTATTACACAAATACATCTCGACTCTGACCGTCAGATGTCAGAAACCTGAAGACGAGCTACAGATTACACTGTGATTTTTTTGTTCTGCAAAATAAAAGAACTGACAAGGAACCAAACTTAAAAGAAAATTAGAAATGTGGATGAAGCTTTAAATGAACCAACATATTAAGACTATGTTAACACTAACATATATATAAACATCAAAAGATACATGTACAGAAATAAATGAAGAGTCTCAGTTTTATTTATCACAGAGTCAAAGATGGCAAAACCAAGAAGTCAGGAGTTTAATTCTGGGTTGGCCCCCCAGCTCTCATCACTATGGATATAATGTTCCAGACGACAATAAAGCCATCTCTACAGCAGCTCTATAACAAAGACAGGGAGGTCCAGTGCACTCGATATGCAGCTAAAGTTACCCTCGCTAAACAACCACAGCTCGGGACCAGAATAATGGTATTACCTGAACACCTGGGTCCTCGTCTTCTTCAGGAGGAGGAGATGATGGGGGTGTTTTGTCTAAGTCTGAATTCTCAGAACCTTCTGTTTTTCCCTTGTTGGCCTTTTTCTTCAAAGCACTTGCTTCTGAATCAGGTTTCTTATTACTAGAATTCAAAGTGGATCACTTAGTGTTCACTTTTTAACAAGGTTTTTCGTACGCCCCATGCCTTATATTTCCCATATCAATATCCCTAAAGTATCGATAACAATTGATAAATCAATGCATGTGGGCCATCGAGAGTTAAATAGTACTCTCAATTAAGTTTTTACAGCAAAACCCCATATTGATGACCTTCAGCAAATATCTGACCTAATGAAAAAGAAACTGCATGCAAAAACTCCTAATACCACACAGAATACATTTGTTCATCTAGACAATGCACGATCCCTGCCGATACACCAAGCCATAATGAAAAACTGGATTAAGAAATCATTCTGCTATCAACTTTTTAAGGTACCAGAAGATGGTTTTTAAAACTGTCAAGGAAAACTAGAACATAATGATCATTTCTTCTGTGTCTCTTGCAGATAGTTTTAAATACTCCTGTTTAAGTCCTTTTCTTGACCAGTACTACTAGGGGTCCTCTTTTATAACATTCAGATACATTTTTATCCAATTTATAATCTTTTAAAACATAACAAGATATGTAGCAATTCCTCTTCTACATAAATTTATTCAACGCTGTATTCTTAAGTAAAAATCAGCTTTATTTTGGTGCTAGACATTTTTTTTTTTTTGAGGTAGTCACGATAGCCTTTTCTTCAAAAGCTGGGTCTCCAAAATACAAAAATATAGCAAAGTGACCCCAACAATTCAAGTGTGTGTTCCATAGTATGTTTCCATCAAATGTTAATAGGATTTGAATGTTACATAAGTCAAAAGACAAGAATGAACTGTAAGAAAAAATTTTTTAAATTTAAGTTTACTATCACCTTTAGAACCTTTATTTGCCATTCTTTTAGAATGCACACTTGGTGCTGCCTTCCATACCAATTTCCAAAACCCAGCCCCAAGATTTTCTAATATTGATTATTACCATTTACTATCCAACATTTCAAATAATCCAACCTCAGTAACAATTATTTTTACTATTTCAAGAAAGCCTAAAATTCTAATAAATTTGGAAAACAAAAGATACATTTCAAAAAGCTTTGAAAAGTTTATTTAAGTTTGTAAATTCCTAGAAAAGTATGCCGTCAGAATGCATTAAACAGCATTTTTTTTCAATCCCAACAACTACAAAAGGAAAAGAGGCCAAGATACCAATATGCTTTTATTTAAGTAAAGCATGTCATGTAAAATGTTTCAAAAGTATATTTAATATAATCACACACCTAAAAGGCATTTTTGTAGTGAATAAATACAATATTTGATAATCATGAACTAGTCATTTTCAAACACTCAGAGCTTGTTTTTATTTTGTTCTGTTAATATTTGAGCCTACTAAATGGCCACATAAGGAAAAAACTTACGACAATTCAGATTATAGCAAGCAGCAGTTAGGTTTAAAGAGTTCTTTTTAATATACAAAAAAAAAAAAAAAAAAAGGAGTGTCCTAAAAACTTTAAGCCCCCAAAAATCCACGGAAAACATAATATTTTTTAAATTAAAAAAAAAAAAATCCATACAACAGTCCCTCATCCAACTGTCCTAGTGTTTACGCTACACACGGACAGAAGTCTCCCCTACTATGAGGCTCCATTTCCAGCATTTATTTCCGCTCTAACTGCCACAAATTATACAATACTACAGCTGAACGCTGGGCCCCTTTCCTTTCATCTGCACGCCAAGAGCAATCAGATTACCCTGGTAACCAGCGGTCACATGACCAGCACCTGCTCTTTTGGCTGGATGCCACTGACTAAAGCCATCTGCTTCCCTCAATCAGCTTTCAAACATTCTCAACACCTGCGCTGCAGTGTTTTGTGGTTTCTTTTATCAAATCAGTGCAAAACTGCTTCCAAAACTTTACATATTTCTCAAATTTGTTTAAATCAGAGGTAGGCCTGTCACGGAGTTGAACCACTGCCAGGTAAAGAAAGCTGGCAGCAGGTCCTTCCCCAGTGCCCTCTCCACACCACAGTGAAGGACACAATGTGATTTAGTGGGGTTCCTGCACCAGGGGTAAACTGTCCTACGGGAGAAAAAGGCTTACTGCCTCGGAGCCCGCCAGAGCCCAGGTCTGAGGAGACGTCAATCTGCTGGAGGAGAGAAATGCTAATGATGTTCCATCTGCCCTTCCCAAGGATGTGCTCTGTGGAACCTCCAAGACCGTGCAAAGTCGGACAGGACCTCTCCAAATGCTCGGACAAAATGCCTGTAGCCAAGGGAAGCAGCCACCCCAGCTCTGATGACTGGAGGATTTCTAAACTCAGTGGACCTTGAGCTATTCATGCTGCTCCGAGACATCTAAGCATTTCCTTGCTAACATCTTCTCATGACATCAATGTACAAGTCAAAAACACACCAAGTAGTCAAAAAAGCTACAGAGTCTTCAATGTTCACCCCAAGACATTACAATCAAAGACAAGATCAAGTTATTTACATCAGATTGCCTTTGCCACTATTTTGCAATAAGCTCATTTGGATTTTCAACTGTTATATTAAAACTGCTTTGCCCCAAAAGAGCTAAAGCCAGAATTTTTTTTTTTTTTTTAGCCAATGAGGAGCACTGATTTCAGACAGCCCTCAGTTCAAGTTCCAACTCTGTCATTTATAACCTGTCTGTCTGTGACTCTGTATACATCATTTCATCTCCCTGAGTCTCAGTTTTCTCATCCATAAAATGAGGTTAGTAATTACATTTTGCTCCAAGATTCGACCTTTCCAAGCACCTGGCACACTCGACTGGGAGCTGTTCTCTGACTGCGGCTCAGACCCACAGGCGGAATCAACTGCGGAGACTTAGGGACAGGACCCTCTGCATCGTGACCACGTCACCCAGGCCACGTGAAGAGAAGGAACATCCTTTATCAACAGTCTCAACACCAGCTCAAAGGACAAACGAGCGGACCAGCCCAGAGGCCACTCACCTCTATACCCCTGGCCACTGCTTTAGTTCAGATGCGTATCATGTCCCTCCCCGACCGTCCCAACGGCCTCCCCGCCTCGTCCCCGTCACCAGCCAGGGGCAGGGCCACCCGCCATCAGACTGCTGGCGAAAGGACACGTATCCCACGGCCACAGCCGCGACTCAAATCTGTAAGGTTCAAGGCTGGTCTTTCGTAATGTCAGAGCCAAAACACGGCCGTACACACATTCCTCTTCCAAGCTATAAGCTGGGAAGCCTGAATGCACGAAGAGGGCAGCCCTTCCGGTTGGGGAGAAGGAAGCGGTACTTATTCACAAGGACCACCCCTCAACCCGACACTACAAGGTCTGGGACGAGGCCACGGGCTGCTTGGCGCGAATCCAGAACCTCAAGGCGCCTCCAACAGCTGCAGGGCTGGCCGCGGCCCGACGCCCCGCCAGCAAGGACGGCCAGAAGAGCCAGCTGTGCGGGGTCCAGCCCTGACTGGCCTTGGCCCGGAGAAGCCCCGGCTGCCTCCACGCCTCCCCTGGACCGGCCCTGCCTGCCGCGTTCCCGAGCTCTGTGGCTCAGCCCTGCCGCCCAAACGTGCCCTGCGAACCCAGCTCCAGGCACCAGCAGAGCGGCCGGCTCACACGCAGACCCGACCGAATCATTCTGCCCAAAGCCCCAGCCCCACGTGTACTGACATCTGAGATTCTCAGTGCGCAGTTTTTATAATCGGCAACATGAACTTTATTTTTCTCCTTTTCCCACACCCCGAACTCTCCACCCTCCACCCTGCAGATACACAGGACCGCTCCCAAAAGCGTACGCACATCTCTCCTCCCTCCACTGCCCCTCGCGTACTCGTCTGCAAGGTTCAGCTGGACATCACTCAGTCAGAGAACCATTTTCTGGCCACCAGAGTCTGGATTAGTAAGACCTCACACTCTCTACAGGCCACGTGATGTACTCCACACAAGGGATGTTTAAAATACACAGTACTGGGCTTCCCTGGTGGCGCAGCGGTTGAGAATCTGCCTGCCAATGCAGGGGACACGGGTTCGAGCCCTGGTCTGGGAAGATCCCACATGCCGCGGGGCAGCTGGGCCCATGAGCCACAATTACTGAGCTTGCACGTCTGGAGCCTGTGCTCCTCAACAAGAGAGGCCGCGATAGTGAGAGGCCTGCGCACCGCGATGAAGAGTGGCCCCCGCTTGCCACAACTAGAGAAAGCCCTCACACAGAAATGAAAACCCAACACAGCCATAAATAAATAAATAAATAAATAAAAATAAAATGACTAAAATACACAGTACTGGGTGGTAACATTACTGCAATGCAGTAAAACCAAAGCACCGGGTGTGTGTGTGTATATGTCTTTCTCCAACTACCCTGTTAGCTCAAGGAGGAAATGTGTCTTATTTATCTCTGTATTCCTTGTACCTGGCCAGGTGCGCTACTTATAAACTTTAGCTGACCAATTAAACAGTACAAGTAACAGTGAAATCAACAAACACATACACAGTCCTGACTACGTGCAGCTAAAGCGCTCTTCTCATTAACTCTTTTACGAAAACCCCACATAGATTCTGTCTTTATGAAGCTCAGTAAAATGGGGCTAAACTACTACCAAAGTAGAGTGAAACCTAGCAAGTTTTCAAACCCCGTACATCTGTATACCTCCCCTCCGGACTGACAGAGTTCTTTCATTTCCTGACCCTTATCGCCCACCATGACTGGTGAGGCCAAGATGCGGGGCCACCCCCTCGTGAAGCTAGGCAGGCCCTTGTACTCTTGGAAAGGGTTATATCTTTCTGGGGATGCTGCTGGCAGTTTGTAGGGCCACTGTCCCTCCACCAGCTTTACTTACATGTCACATTTCACCAAGAGAGGGAGGTCCCAGTGGTGGGCAGCGGGACATTCTCAGGGTCCATGGCTAAGTGACACTTAGGTCACCCTGCCAGACTGAGCTCTAAAGTTCTGTGGTTGCCTCCCCCAACCCCATGTGATCAAAACCTACACCACCCTGATGAGAACTCCAAGAAACAAGCGCTGGGTTCAGAGAGGAGGGATCCACAATGGAGGGAATCATCCCTGTGGAAGGACATATTCAGTGTATGGCTGTAAGAGTCCACAACGATGGGCCCAGTGGGGCTGGACACATAAATCCAAGCTAAGATAGAGCATGTAAATAATGAAGTCTTTTCGGTGAGAAACGAGTACAGGTTTTTTAAACACGACTTTATGCAAAGGGCTAGAACTTACTGGAAAGCCAGCTAGCTGCCCTGATTTATTACAGAGTGCAGTGAAACATGGATAAGCCTCGGCCTAAGGATCTGAGGCCTCAAAGGAAAGACAGTTTGAAAAGGAACCGTATCGTGGAACCAAACATGACGAGAGGAAGAGAGTCAGCTGGTGAAGCTGTCTGGACAGTGGCGGGCTGGGCAGAGCGGGGGAGCGAGGGGCTCTCCACCACACGGACCCTCAAGACAGGACACGTCAGTGATCAGCCTCCTCACGTTGGGGAAAATCAACCTTGAGGCTCGTGAGATTAAACAGGTCCGTGTTCAGGAAATCAAGCCACAGTGTCACACTACCATCTTTCAGGAGAGCAGAGAGTATTGAAACATATCCTTATATTTTACATACATGAAGGCCTTTTAATAAAAAACTGAATGTCATGGATGAGAAGTGAGTGATGTTTGTGGCACAGGAAGTGTATGACTTGTCATGATTCAGAAAGATCAAGTATGATAAAATACATGAGCCGCTAGGGTGGAGGTTTCAAGGCTGGTAAGAGAAAAGCGTCTGGCCTCTCAACTTCAGATTTTCCTCTAAGTTTTTAAACAATGAAAAAGAAAATTAAAAGATAAAGAGGCAAACTAAAAAAGCGACAAGATAAAGTACTAAAAGTTTAAAAGGATCAATGAAGGCAATATAAAATGTGATACATCATGAAGTAAAATAACCCAACAAAATAAAATAAAAATGTTAAAGTCCTAAGACTAAAATTTTATTTAACGGCTAAACTGGGATGGGATAAAATGCAGGTGACAGAATAAACTAATGAAATAAGAGTCAAGACAAATTCCGCACGACAGACAAGAAACGCAGAAGTCAACACCTTCACACGAAGGCCCTTGGAGCTCCCTGGGCCAAGGGCCCAGCAGTGGTCAGCAGAAGGTCGGAATGCTTGAGACTCCCTACGAGGCAACGCGGGGCAGAGAGCATCTGGGCAGGATCGGGGGACAGGAGCCCCCGTCTGCCCAGGCAGTCAGCCCTCGGGTGCTGAGCCGCCCCCCGACTCCTAAATGCCACCCACAAATTCTTCACCCTACGCTTCTGCTTGAGAAAGAGAAACAAGGAGAGCTGAGAAGTGGAAGAGAGAGGGGGTTAGGGGAGGGGGTTCTATTTTACTTCTGAACAACAAATTGCAATGACAAATTATCAATAGAGTTTTTAAGTTCTCTGCCTCAAAGACAAATAATTTAAATTGTTACCTTAAGTAGCTCTTACACGATCAACTACTCCTGAAGTACATTAATTGTGTTAAATTTCTAGGAAGGGATTAGCAAACAAAAGTTAGGAAAGATACAGAAACCCAACTTGCTTTCATTTAAAATGTGTATTTCAAACTCAACAGGCCTCGCCTTCACATCTTACAACCAAACTGTGCAAGGATAAGGAAACAGGGTCAAAGAGGTTACACGCTCAGCCCAGGAAGCAGCCGTCCCAGGACTGGGCCAGAACCTGCCCGGCTCCAGAGCCCCTGTCTCTGTCCTGGGACCGGCCTGAAGGTCTCACCTCCTCGTGGAGACGTACTATGAGTCCAGCACTGGCCTGGCCTTTTGGGGGACCCTCCAGGCCTTGGAAACCTTCCCTGATGAACGTCTCTGTTACTCCGGCTTATCGCTGGGTAGCCTTCCAATAACATCAGAACCCTGTCCTGAGGAAAGCTCCAGTTGACCATTTTATAAAGAAGAATGTTTTTAAAAAATGAAAGAGAAAGTACAGTAGAAAGTTCTCCTGAAAGAGCTAAACCCATTTTTAACGCTGAATATATTGTAGATGGAAAAAAAAAAAAATCACAAAGTCACGAATTATCATTGAAAATCTAAAGGTTATTGAGTTTTATGGACTGAATTAAGATCCGCCAGAAGTAAGATGGAAGCAAAGTCTGGTGAGCTGATGTCTTATCCGATCCCAGAAGCTCAACAAACATCAGCATTAGCCCCCCAGCTCTGCAGCACTGCCTGGCACTGCAACACGGCAGAAAGGATCGGGCAAATCAGACATCACACGACCTGTGCAGAAAGCACGCCTTTCAGTGCCCTTTTACTATGGGATACGCTTCCAAGGGCCAAACAGCAGGGCCAATGCTTGGCTGTCTGTGCCAAGTCCTAAGATGCTAGCCTTATCCACGCCCAGCGTTCCCACGACCCAGGACGGGGACAGTGAGGGCAGCGTTAGCAGCCAGAACCCCACTCCCTGGATTCATAAGTATCTTCTCTGACCCACCAAGGTGGCCATGACCACCGGTGAGACATGCAGCCCACCCTCGGTTCAATCAGGTGAGGTATGAGGTATGTAGGTGGAGAATCAGGCAGAGCAAATGGCAAGGCCTAAGAGGAGAAAACCTCAGCACCTACCCCAACAGAAGAAGCATGAAGTTACATTGTTCCTACAGGAATCAGGCTACACATAAAATTAGTAATCTAATGGAAGTTCAAGGGTGTTGCCTTTCTAAAATTAAGAGAGAGAGAGAGAGAACAGTGTCTTTTTTCTTTTTTTCACCACAGCACTCGGCTCGTGGGATCTTAGTTCCCCGACTAGGGATCGAACCCGCGCCCCCTGCAGTGGAAGCGCGGAGTCTTAACCGCTGGACCGCCAGTGAAGTCCCACAGTGTCTTTTTTCTTAATTCGAACTCTCCAGCTCCCTGTTTAACATTCTAGAGCTCAGTCACACGGACGTCCATGGAAAGGTGGCTGAAGCAGAGGCCGGCCTCTCACATGACTGACGCTCTCACAGTGGCTTTGCATCCAACACCCCACGGGGGGCCCTGCTTGGGCAGAAGACAACTAGCAAAAAGATCTTCATGTACCACGTGACAAGTTCTGCATCTGCACAGAACTTCATACTTTTCAAAAGCATATTCATATCCATAGACATTTTTAATGATAATTTAAAAAATCAGCCTGTGACTCCTCCTGCTTTTTATCTTCTAACTCTGACATTCCCAACACATCTCCGACAGCAACACATGCTACACCCTAAAATTCTACTTAAGAAAGACTTCAAAGGAAGGCGTCTCCAGAAAAATGCCCCTGTAACATCCTCCTGCTGCCCAGGGCCTCCTCACCTCTCACCTCTCCTCTGATGGCTGCAGTGGGACCTACCTCACCTCTCCCACACAACCACAAGGCCAGCAGGCCGCCGCTCTGAAGTCCACTGCAGCTCACTGGACGGGCAGGAACAAATTCCCAGCAGGCCCACTGTGGCCCATTCCTGCATCCGGCACAGAGCATGAGTCAGCAGAACTTGCTGTTAAGGGTCAGTGATGTTGGGCATCCGTCCCCCCCAAGTGAGTGTAAAGGGAATCACGGGCTATCAGAGACGGCAGAGTCTGAACTAAAAGCAGCTGACAGCTCCCCCCCTGCTCATCCTGATTTAAGACAAATCAGAGAGAGGAAGGGTCATAAGGTGGCCTGTCACTGGCCTTTTACATGTACAAGGAAGGCTCTGAGGTGGTTATCCTTCCTTTCTCGAAGGAAAGGAATCCCCACGGGGATTAAGAAGACCTCACGGCCCGGCGCCTTTGTCAAAGAGAAGGCAATCTTTGAAAGGGGAAGGGGGCACCTGGAAAGGGGGCCCCTGGTTGCACCCTTGGCCCGGAGCTTGGACGTAATGACCAGGAGTGGACAGGGCAGGCCAGTGGGCAGACGCGTGATGCTCACGGACACTTCTTCCTTGTTCCTCGCCAACACCTAAAGGGCTCAAAAGTCCTGTGTAACCGCATGCCAGAGAAACCTACACTCTCTTCTGCAGGTACAGTATCCAAAATACCTAATTCAGTCTGTTCAACTATCCAATGTCTTGCGTCAAAGCTAAGTCACGGCATGTGAATAAAAGAAAGAACAAGAAAATAGAAGAAGAAAAGCTGCTGGTTTAATTTACTTTATTACCTGATGGGGAGATATCTGACTATCTAGGTTTTCTGTACTTATTAGCAAAACAAGTTTACCGGTTTGCTTTTGTGTCTGAGAAATTTTACATATATAAGAGCACATTATAAAATATGTATTAGTTACTCAAAATACACCACTATTGGGCTTGCTGGCTGAATAAAAATATTTCTCAGGTAAATGCTGCTACTCTTTTAGATCATAATTGAGAAAACAATATCTGAAAAGTTAACTAAATTCCTCAGAAGAAAGTAGCAACATAAATATTAATGACAGTGTGGTATGCAAAAAATACACTTTACGTGTTTTGGGTACTTTATATGTCTTTTAAAGTAAGAGTGGTATGTTTACTTTTCACAGTTTAAAAAAAAATATCTTCACTCTTAATTGAAAAGTAGCATTTTAGCTTCCTATTAACTTTAATACTGGGGGGTGGAGAGGGGGGCAAGAACCAGATGAGTTCCTAGAAACTGCATTAGAAGCAAATCTCCATGGCTTCATTTAAATGAAGCTTCAGTAGTCAAGTCACAACCTTTGGCCAAGTTCCCTTCTTTATGTACATTCAAAGAATCTTTATATAGCTAAATGGACCACTAAATCCTCCAAGAGTCATTCAAAGGAAGCACTTCCTCCAAATTCTCTCTCATTTCACAAGGCCCAAGCATACACAAACAGAAAACGCATTGAAGAGAAGACCACAAATCCTCATATTTCAGCTCCGTGAATCCTTCCATATGCAAAATGGCATCCTCTCCAGGCCACAACTGTCTCAGCCTTTATTTTCAATATTAACCATCAGTATTTAAAAGCTATAAAGACACCTGGGGAAAGCACTAGACAGGCAGAAAAATATATATTTAATGTAAAATGAGAAGAGGGGAAAAAGATATGGTCCTAATCAGAAAAGAGGCATGTGGTCCATTTTTTTCACCAAGATTTTAAATGTCTCTTTTTGGGGACTTCTCTGGTGGTGCAGTGGTTAAGAATCCGCCTGCCAATGCAGGGGACACAGGTTCGAGCCCTGGTCCAGGAAGATCCCACATGCCGCGGAGCAGCTAAACCCGTGTGCCACAACTACTGAGCCTGCGCTCTAGAGCCTGCGAGCCACAACTACTGAGCCTGCACTCTAGAGCCCGCAAGCCACAGCTACTGAAGCCCATGAGCCACAACTACTGAGCCCATGCACCACAACTACTGAAGCCCGTGAGCCTAGAGCCCGTGCTCCGCAACAAGAGAAGCCACCACAATGAGAAGCCTGCGCGCCGCCACGAAGAGTAGCCCCTGCTCGCCATAACTAGAGAAAGCCCGCACGCAGCAACGAAGACCCAAGGCAGCCAAAAATAAGAAACAAACAAACAAATAAATAAATAAATGTCTCTTTCTGAAATGCTGACACCTTTTTCTGTTTCACTACCATTCTATATAACAGCTTCTGGGAAGATTCTTTAGGTTCTCCTGTATAGGCAAGACAGACCCAATTATATCTTGCTTGCCAAAAGGGCCAGTTTGCTGGGAATGGCCACAAATTCAAGCCTCAGTGGCTTTCAGGGATGGCAGGTAGTGAGAAGGACACCGTGAAGGCACACAAAGAAAATCAGCCCCACCAATGACAGCCACCTTTCTCATGTCATTTATGACTGTGAGTATGTGAATGACACAAAACCAGCTCTCTCCTGTGTGGACATAATGCAGACCCCCAGCGGGTCACTGCCGTCACCAGCCGCTCAAAGGGCAGCACGTTTGTTAGGAGAATCTCACCAGTGATATGGCATAGAGGGCCAAACAAGAAAGATGTGAGTAGTTCTACAGTAAATGTTTCCTTCCATTTCTGTTTATCCCCTCTGTTTCAGCCCTCTGTAGGAGAATTATTTTCTGTATAAACAAATTCATCAAGTTAACTTATTCAAGGATGGAAATAACTGGTATCACGTAACGTTTTGCAAAACAAAATTGCCACTGCAGTATTCCAGCGCCTAAAGCAACCTGCTCTGGCAATTCAGCCCCAGCACTGACATAACCCAAACCTCCTATTACCTTCATCACTGCATATTCAATTTACATAATTATTCTGCTATGCTATTCAGAATTTACATGTAGCTGTGTGCAATCTACTTATCCTTGCTTCAGGGATGCTTTTTCCTTCCTAGACTTAGAGGAACAACGAGACCACAACTTGAGATACTCCATTCCCCTGACCACCTGAAACACTGTAGGCTCAACAAAATAATGGGTTGGCTGGTTAATTCAATGACAATCTCTACTCAGTTACCATATTCTTGGACAGCCATCCCCATCTGAACATCAACGACAGGAAAACCTCTCAGGCATTGTCCTCACCACACTTCATCCTAAATCAGCAAGTGGCCCTCCAAGGTCAAGTCGCCCTCCAAGGTCAAGTCGCCAGGGCCAGCAGAGGTGCCGCAAATGCTCTCAGTGGCCCTCCTGGACGCACCCCCTTCCCACTTGCACTTCTCCATACTCTAAAGAAGGGTTCCCCTCAATTACTTTCACACCACTCGGGGAAAAACAACTGTCACCTACAGCAGCCATCAACTGAGACTACTAGTCAAAAGCAAAAAAAAAAAGAGAAAAATAGCACTAGACTTCCTCCTTAGGAGAAGATAATCACACGCCTTCCTCCTGCCAAAAGCGTGTGACTCCAGCACAAAGCCATCACTCAGACTCAGCCTCACCGGCTGCTCACCCTGCGCAGAGACTCACACCTCAGGCTGGGCAGCTGAGGGCACAGATGGGCCTGCACTGAAGGGTCTCTTACCGGGTAAAGGCACAGTCTGCACCTGCACCAAGGAGGCGGGGGGCCCAGGAACGACTGGATGTGATGTCCCAAGTTCCTAACACCTATTTATGGTCATTAGGGAAATTTCAGTAAGTTTCATTGTTAAGCAGAGCAATTTAATATCTGCCCCAACATATCCTACAGGATGTAAGGGTGTGCTAAAGTACGTTTTTAAAGATAGGGTCAGGGCTTCCCTCGTGGCGCAGTGGTTGGGAATCCACCTGCCAACGCAGGGGACACGGGTTCGAGCCCCGGTCCGGGAAGATCCCACAGGCCACGGAGCAACTAAGCCCGTGTGCCACAACTACTGAGCCTGTGCTCCAGAGCCCATGAGCCACAACTACTGAAGCCCGCGTGCCTAGAGCCCGTGCTCCGCAGCAAGAGAAGCCACCGCAATGAGAAGCCTGCGCACCGCAACGAAGAGTAGCCCCCGCTCGCTGCAACTAGAGAAAAGCCCACGCGCAGCAACGAAGACCCAACGCAGCCAAAAATAAAAAAATAAATAAATTTATAAAAAAAGAAAAGAAAAGAAAAAAATAAAGATAGGGTCAGTCTGAGGTAGACTGAGAGCTTGAAAGAAGATATTTGGAAATTTATGACAAGTATCCAAGATACAGTGGGGTTTTTTAAATCAATTTTTACCACTTGGTAATAAATTCAAAAAATTAAGATAAAAACTTAAGACAGATGTATTTTGAGGCTACAGTTAGTTTTGGTGATGTATGTTCTGAGTTCCAGAAAACTTCTTTAGAACACACACTCTTACATTATATAAGTTTAAAAAAAAAAATACATTCTTTTAAGATTTTGCTTTGATTTCTTTCTCCTTAGGAGAAATAAAGCACATGCTTCCTCCTATCAAAAGCACAATACTCAGACTTAAGCAACTATGTATTTTTTAAAACCCCCTCATAAATCAGACTGAAAGTCTAACTGTCCTCTGGGCTCACATCCCTAAGACTTAACACAGTATCTACAAACATTAAGTCCTCAATAAAATATTGCTTAAGTAAATGAAAATAGAATTTATAATAAATTCTGAGGTTAGAAGAGTGTTCATAAGGAGAGAAACATAATGGCTTTCAATTAAGAGACCACATACTGAGGCATCAAAGAACACTATAAGTAAATGCAAAAATTAAGTTACCTATAAGACTGAGTTATTGAATATACGGTGGTCCCTCAGTATCTGCAAGGAATTGGTTCTAGGACCCCGGCAAACACCCAAATCTGCGGATGCTCAAGTCCTTTGTGGAGGGCCAAATGTAATTCAGTAATTTGGGCACCATAAAAAGTGCTGGCGACAAAAATTTTTTTAATGACTATGATTCAAACTTTCAAAACACTACAGAATAATGTATTGGGTTGTTTAGATACTTTTAGCGGGAAGTTGAAAATCCAAGCTTGTTCTCTCACTTTGCGGCATCTTTCTAGTTACAGAAACCACCCCTCTTTGTGTTACCTGCTCCTGACACACAAGAAAGCCCACAAGCCCAGGGCCGCCAAGCCAGCGAGCTCGCAAAGCCCGCGTGGAGCACGTCAGTCTCGGGGTGGAATGCCACGCGCCCTGCACAAGCGGGCATTCGCACGTGGCGGGAAGAGGAGAAGCGTGTTTTCTCCTGCGTCCGCAAACAGGTTCAGAGTAACCAAGTCTGACCATACTTCCATCTGGAAACTATATTTTCTAACATGAGCCACATTCTGAAAAATAGATTCAGATGTTTGGAACTGGTTCAGAACAGTTGTAAGAAATGTTCGGTACAAATGAAAAAAATTAGTCTTCAATGTCTTCTCCTCTCAGCTTTTCTTACTGAATAAATATGCCTCCTGGGGGGTCAGAGAGTTGGTGGGGAAGTACGGAGGGGAAGTATGATGTGGCGGCGGCTATTTCCTAGGACCTAAAATTCATGCTATTCTCCAGTGCATATCTAATGCGTAACTGCTATTTGATTTCTCCCATGTTGCCCACTAGGATTTCAATGCTGCCCCTGGAAGGCTTACTCCGCCTGCCAAGTGGAGAGAATTCATTCTCCCGTTTCAACTTCTGGGAAGGAGGACTGAAAAGCCCAGTGAAATATATAGTGGCTCGCCTTGCTTCTATAATCCTTCTTACCCAGTTTGGCACTGTCGCTGAAAATGAGGTTGGTGGTCTAAGCTCACAAATGATTATGCTGGTAACTTGGTTCTATTTGTTAAATGACAGACTTTCACAAAAATACAAGAAAGTGATTTTAAAATAATAAACAATTTTTATCCAGTTACGTTTCTAAAAAATCTACCAACCAAATCAACAGTTCATAATAATTGAGTCCTAAATCTTAGAATGCATAAACACCTTAACTTTTCAGTTTGGGTATGAGAAAAAGCAGCTGAGCAATGAGGACAAATGTCAGAGTGTCCCACGCCCACCCCGTGTCCCCACCCCCATTCCACAGGCTATAACTGTTGTGCTTGTGTCTCTACTGTGTTTGGTGGTGGTTGTTTCTGCCCACAGCCTACCTTGACTTTTTGCTGGATTTGGGTTTTGGCGTGGCAGTTTTTGCTTTCTTTTCCTTTGGCTCTTTGGGAATCTTAGGGGCTTTCGGGGTCTTGGGTTCCTTGGGCTCTTTTTTCTCCTTGGGTTCTTTCGGTTCCTTGGGATCTTTTTTTGCCTTCGGCCTTTTCTTTTTCTTTTTCTCTTCTTGGGACCCATCTAGTGAGTTCCTGTTTAGTTCTTGGTTATCAACCCCACCGGGGAAGTCATCTTTACCAAAACTTTTACTGGGATCCTCTGCAACAATGTGGTTGTTTTTCTTTTTCTTCTTCTTTTGCTGCGGCTGCTGTTCTACTGACAGCAGGTAATCATCACTGTTCACTAGCTGAGCGTTCGGTCCACTAACCTGAGTCATATCCGGCACTGGTTTCTCTAGAAAGGGCTCCGATGGAGAATGCTAAGAGACACAAATAGGAATTGAAGTTAGTTTATCATTCTTCGTAGTGAAGAAAGGAACTGAAAGTTAGTGGCTGATACTTCTGAAACTTACACTACACTCAAGGTAGCAAACTTAGCCAACTATGCATTTGTGAAACCTATCATTTTCTCTCATCCAGAAAAAAAATAGGTTTCTTCAACAGGAAAGCTTTTAAATAAATAAAGAGGGCAACTTAGTAATACAGTAAAAACTTCTGTTCAGGTGGAAGAAAATTTCTCATTCAGCTGAAGACACTTTCCATATTCTTAGCACCTATGTAGGAAATGGTGAAGGACAAAACAGCAGCAAAAGCTAAGACACAAAGATGGAATTCAAGTGGAATTTTCCCCATGCAGGAACAGGAACTCCAATTAATGATATATAATCAAGTCACTTTTAAAAAGAACAAGTCTACTGAACATTGTAAGAATCAGATAGCATGAAAGTTTGAAATCCAAGTGTAAACACATAAATCTTATACAGTACAGGTCATTTCTGATTTAAATGACATTCAAATGTCAAATTAAAAGCACATATACAAGCTTAATGACTTTGGGTTGGTTAGATTTCTCAGACTGATAGAAAATGCAGACAGTGTTTTTCTTAAGTTATTAAAGCTTTACATTTCCAAATCTCACTGAGAGAGAGAGAGAGAGAGAGAGAGAGAAAGCGCCCCCAAATAGTCAATTTGACATGCCTTGCAGGAGATTTTCAGCATCCACTAAGACCATACCCAGAAATGGTCTTAAATATGGTGGAGAATACCAACACCTGGGATGGGAGGTTGAGAGGTCATGATACAAATCAGGGCAGGGGTAGGGGACCATCTGTCTCCATTGTAAACTATGACATCTAATGAGCCTTTACATTTCAACGCAATACTTGAAAATGTTGTATCTGCAAATGTCACTCATTTTCTGCCTTTTTCCTATGCTTCTCCAGACACTAAATAGTAACTGTAATATAAACAGCAACAGCAATAACAGCCACAAGCGTGTACTAAACAGTCTTACCATGTGCTGGGCATGTGCTAAGTAAGCACTTTACGCCCGGATACCATTCGATCCCCATGCCCGCCCAGAAAGCTCCATGTAGACACAGGCTTGCTAAGATGAAGAACGCACCCAAGGAGTTACAGATGCAAGTGACAGAAGTGAGATCTGCACCCCTCACACATGACCCCCAAAAGAGGAGCCACAGGAAAGCCCAGGTCCAGGTCTGCCGAGGAGCCCAGGAGCTGCTACTCGCCACCCACAAAGGGCTACAAATCAGATTCCAATACAACTCACATCTACTGAGCATCTATTTCATGTTATACACTAAGCAAGGTGCTTTCAGGAGTTTGTGCACCTGAACCTAACACCAAAATGTGATAATTTACCCCCATTTTTCAGAAAAGAAGTAAAATTTGAGGAGGCCATGTGGCTACCCAAGGCCACACCGTAGGGGACAGAGTTGACATCTGAATCCAGGTTTCCTAAATCCAGTGCTCTTCTGACTCTGTCCGGCTCCTAAAACCTCACACACAGGCATCCTCCTAGGAAAGGTGCCGCAGGCTTCACTTTATTTCCAAAGTGTTCAGTGACCCAAAGAAACATTTAAAAAAAGAAATCACTGCCAGAATAGAAACTGGTTTTCCTGTTCCCAATAAAACCTACTATGGTTACTGAAGAAACCTACATTCAGTTCTCCATCTGCACTAGTGTAAAAGAATGAGCCCAGAACCGTGAGGTGAGAGAGAAAATTCTAGTCCGGGCCCTGCCGTGAGCTTTATAATCTGGGGAGAATCATTTCACTTCTTCTCCATCTGCAAAATGAAGCGTTTGGTTTCGATGATTTCCAAAGTCTCTTCCAAAATCCTACGGTATGAGAAAATCTTAAAATACACATTGCCCTTTCTTGGTCAGAGCTGAGAGAGAAAGGCGCTGAAGGAGAGTAAGGACAGACAGGAGGACAGAGAAGCCAGGGCAGAAGAGTAAGAATGAGCGCACAGATGCAGTGTCCTTCCGGAGACGACACAACCGACCGGACCCCGAGAAAAGCCACGCACCTGCCCCCGGTTCTTCCCTCACGAACACGCTCAACAAACATCAGCCAAGGAGCTCTCCAAATGATAATTTGCTGAGAATTAATGGGATCTGATTGAACGGTTTTACTATACCGAAGTTGCTGAAGTAGAATTAATTGTTACATATTATTTCCTAATGTAAGTAAAAAGGAAAAAGCCAAATCTTTTCATAAGAGACACAGAGATCAAACTTATTTGGGACAAGCTATTTCTCAGGAAATGGAAGAAAAAACATTTCCTAGAAAGGGAAGGGAAGAGGAAAGTCTACCAGTAAACAGTGCTTACAGCTTAGAACAGTGAATTAATTCCAGGTATGTGTACCTTTCCTTTTTTTTTTTTTTTTTTTTGAATTTTATTTTATTTATTTTTTTATACAGCAGGTTCTTATTAGTTGTCTGTTTTATACATATCAGCGTATACATGTCAATCCCAATCTCCCAATTCATCCCACCACCACCGCCCCCCTACTTTCCCCCCTTGGTGTCCATACGTTTGTTCTCTACATCTGTGTCTCTATTTCTGCCCTGCAAACCGGTTCATCTGTACCATTTTTCTGTGTGTGTACCTTTCTTTAATCTGCATGGCATTAACTCCGGCAACCAAATGCCAGCTTCTGATGAGAGATACCTGGTCCACGTTTGTGAATCAGAAAAAGCGTGTAACACATGATACCAGATGACTGAAAATTTATCTGCACTTGAGCACACAAATCATTTTGGATGCTCCTTTCAGTAATACATGAAGCCATAAATTAGTATCCCTTAAAAATTTAATCTTCCATAAGAAGGAAAAAAATGTAAAGACCAAATACAAAAAAGATATTAGTCCTGTTTGATATGCGGCAGAATTATGTTTTGGTACTGTTTGAAATAGGGTGGAAAGGTGCTCGGAAATATTATAGTGTTTACCAGGCCCACATCTCCTTAAATCTTTCAGAGAAAAGCTGTTTTTGTAAACATTTAACAAAGAACAGATGGCCTGCCTTAATCATGTGGGGAAAAAACCTGGAGCTCACAGTAATACCCTGACAAAGTCTCCCAGGCCCGCCGTTCCCCTCCCAACCCCCCGCGCATGGTACAGTCTTCTCTAATGCTATTTAATTTTACAGCGGACATTTTCCCATCAATTCCCACTGCCTGACAGGTAATCAATGCCATTAACATCTGATATCACCATATAGGGCATTCCTCAAACCTCTCATTTATGAGGGCAAAGGCAGAGAATGTTAGATACCAAAGGTATTTTTAAATACACCCTTTAGGACTTCCTGCTTGACATATTTGCTATCATAATTCCATATGCCTTTTGGAGCATTATGGAATATATAAGGACTGTGCGTGGACTTTTGAAACTGAAACGGAATGACGGATAGTTGAACAATAACTTAAAACGATCCAAGGTGTGTGTTCTCCAAAAAATTACCATAAACTAAAGAGAGTCATTTTTAGCCTTAACTTCACTTTTTGTAACATATAAATTAGACAAACACATAAACAAGTTGCCTCATATAAAACAGCAGAGTAGACAGGATGTAAATTTAACCAAAGGAGAGGGGCCGGGGAGGCGAAGCCAACCCCTCCATTACCTTTAAGCAAACATGACCCAAAACGCTCAGGAGCCTTCGTCAGAACAACATAAAAACAATGTTGTAAGAAGACACTTTTCACCCATCTCCACTGTGTTTTCCCTCCAACATTAACCAGCATTTTCTGACTTTAAAGCCTATCTTATTCAACCATATTTTGTCTTAATTATAGTCTTGAAGCCTCAACCTGCTTTCAAGGTCAAGCACCATGAATGAGCAAATAGTGTGCCATGTCTCCAGTATGGACAATCCCTGCAAACCAACACCATTCTGTAATATGGGACGTCTCTGGGCAAACATTCTACTTACTGGGTGACACGAACACATCTAAAATCAAAGCACTACTTTATAATAAGGAAAAGATACTACCAACTGGATGAGAGTAACATGGCACTTCCAGGAGACACGCCCCGCCCCACAAATCAGGCTGAAGGGAGACAGGCACTTGCGAGCTCAGAGAAACGCAGACTCTGGGGGAGAAGCGGCAGGCCAACTAAGACCCACGAGACAACAAGTACAAGCTTAAAACGCTATACTAGGATTTAAGTGGCTTGTAAAAATACAAATATTAAGTAGTCATTTAAGACTGAAAAGTACAATTCAGTTTTTGGGGGGTTTTTAAAAATCACTTTGGAGACACATTCCTACTACCGGCCTTCTTCACTTCTATTTACTTTTCCAGTGTCCCACAGGTTCTCAATCCCTCTGCACTCTTCTCAAAAGGCATTCCAATATGAACCCTGAAGCTCAATCTCCAGCCAAAGGAGTGTACCGGGGTTCAAAAGAGCATTTAGCAAATGTTCAGTAAGTCCCACTGAGATTTTCACGTCGTCTTCTTGTCAATGACACTGATAAAAAGAAGAGCACTCAGTAATACTTGGTGTCCAATTCATTTATTCATCCAACAAACAGTTGAGGACGTAACAGTAAACCAAGCAGCCCTGGTACCTGCCAGGGGAGAACAGAGCACCTAACCCAGGCTGCTGCCAAGGAGGGTTCTTGGAAAAAAGGCAGCCAGGCTGGGACTGAAGGGGAGACACATGCTGGCCAGGGGCTCCTTCCTCAATGGACCAGCCCAAGCAACAAACCACGTCCAGGATGGGGTGACAGAAGGCACAAAAATGCGTCACAATCAGCTTTTAAAACCTTCTTTGTGGGGAGGAGATCAAGATGAACAGATATTAGTTTGAATGGTCAACTGAAATAATTTTTAACCTTGATTCTTTGATACAAAATAATACGTACAGAAATAATCTTAAGAATCAAGGATTAGAATATTTTCTGCTTGACTAAATTTGGTATCAGAGTCAGGGCCTCAAGTTCAAGCCTTTCATATATCAGTTAAGTTTTATTCAGCTCATTTTTAAAGACAATTTCCCGGAAAAAAATTATTGAGTGAATACCTTTATGGACACAAACACAAAGATGAACAACATCACGCTTGTTGGTCATATGACTTGAGAAGGCAGAAAGTACAGAACAACATTTTCTAAGTTTAGGATTTTAAGAGGTGTTCCAAGAAAAGAAGACTCAGGTCATGGGAGTTTTGAGAATTCTGGGTTAAACAAAGTTAAGCATTTTTCTTTACTGTAAAACTCTCCAAGCCCTTACTACACTCTGAGGGGGAATAGGACACAGTGTGCCATACAGGAAAAAGATATTCTTTTCCCAAGAATATCTTGAGTAAAAATGCCCTTCAAAATACACTCTGGATTATACTGATACAGTTAATCCATCACCTCTGTGGCAGGGATGTGAGAGTGTGAGCGAGAACAAGAGAGACAGCACGCGCCAGTCTCAAAGCAGTGCTTATCAAATGTTTCAAAAGATAGTATATGACTCTACGAATAAATACAATTTTATATAACTGCACTGAAACAGCTTACTCAATTATGCTCAGATGTAGGAATAAAACAGGAATATTAGGATAATCATATAATCTTCTGACTTGTACAATTTCCATTATAATATATATGCAGTGAAGATAATTACTAAGTTAAATAAAATGAATTTTGAAATATAATAACTTATCTTAGTGTTTCCCTCAGAAGAATCATTACATTTTAGAACTGAAAAAAAAATTTTTAATTACTGTGAAGTATCTCATCTAAAAATCATCTGAAGGCATTTTTGAACCTTTGGTTTTCTGCTTACATTCTGTCCTTAGAATACATCCGCCATATGCACAGAATCTTTAACAGCTACAAATTAACGTGAGCCACTGTGACAGCATCTACACTATAAATGCATTTTGAATCACTAGAGTCCAAAATAACGAGAATACTGAACCAACTGGTCGTGTTAAATTTAATGTTAAATAGCTTCCCATCGCATATTGAATACTGACCACCTTCCAGTCTTCAGGGTGGAACTACGCCACAGGAAGGGTCCCATGGCCTCTGCAACGTGTGACACACTATGCTGTGGTGTTTCTAAGGTCAGCTGGACCAGAACAGCCCAGCGGCGCGGCTCCAGCAAAGCAAACCTCCTTCCTAAGCGTCCGAGAAGCTCTAAGCGGCGCGGACTTCCTCTCAGTGGAGGAGAAGAGGTCTTCTGGCCGCCGTTCCTCACTCTCGCCGCCGCCCACTGTGTCTGTACCACCAGGCTCAGGAGGTGCCGGCCCAAGGGTGCGGCTCTGTGGCCACCATGCCAGTTGGGTAACAGGTCAATTCTACTTCTCAGAAAAAGCACCAGGCCAAGTAACAGGCTTGCATTTAAAAACCAGGCAGTGAAATAACGTTTGTCTGACACACACACACACACACACACACACACACACACACACACACACACACACACACACACACACACCAAGGGCACAGAATTGAAGTGACATTAAAGTTCTGAAGTTTGGTTTTTTGTTTTTTTGATGTTTCTCCACAAGGGCCTGGGAAAACTAGCTTAATTGTTTGGACAAGAGTTGAATGTTGTTTTAATATGTGTTAGTTTTCCAAAAAGTGTATGCGGGTCATCAGACCACGCCCCTGATCTTGAGAATCTCCCATCCCACAGTACTTTTAATAGGAGGAAGGCAAACCGCAGAGGGGCCGAGAAGAGCATCACTCCTCTGGGCAGGGGAGAAACAAAAACCAGCACAAACTCGACACAATTCAAAGCCACTCGCTGGAACGGTGAGTAACTTCCTAGGCCTCCTGGACTGCACACAGGGGAGCAGGCCCTGCAGGCAGCAGGACCACCCACCCATAAAGATGACACCCATTCTCCTCCAACAGCAGCCCCCCAAGGAGAAACAGGGTCTGCAACTGTGGCATCATGGTGCCTCTGGCTTACACTAAGCAAACCAAACTCTGAGCCCACTAGGGGAATCTGAGACACAGCCATACTTTCACCCTCTTGCTCTGAATGTCTTGGTTCCTAAAGGCGGTAAATCATCAAGTGGTGTCTTTTACCAGACACTGCCTGCTAGAAGTAAAAACAGAAAAGATAACGTATGTGCTCAGGGTCCTTAGCAAAGTCAACTGTATTGTCCCTCCCGTCTCTCATTTTTTCTTCCTTCACCACAGTGCATATCGTGCCCTACCCTTAATAGGTTCCACTCCACAAATAGCAGGGAATGAGGGTCTAGAGAACCAATCCCAGTTCGCAGGCATTTCTCTTCCTTATTTCAAGTCATCTCTAAGGTCCATACTGTTCTCAAAGGAGTGTCTGGAGGCTGGACTTTGGCAGCAGATACCCAGAGGTGAAACCACCCAGCTTACCAGGGATAAAACTCCGCAAAACACAAGACAGCAGGGCTTCTGGGCTGGTCAACATGTTTTACATAAATAGATCCTATTCAAGGCACTAAGGACAAAGACCAAATTTACATACAAAAAATCATTTAGTTCAATTCAATCTTTTTTTTTTTTTTTTTTAACCGTAAACTTCCATTGTTTTTAGCTATCACTGGTGTACCAAAATTGTAAGTTTGATCCTCAAGTCAGAAAGGTGAACTGTATGGGGTTTGGCTCTGGAGAAGCAAGTTATTCCAAGTTTGCACTGGTCTAAAAAAGGTCAATGTTAAAGGTAACTTACTATAAAGCAGAAACTAACACACCATTGTAAAGCAATTACACTCCAATAAAGATGTTAAAAATAAATAAATAAATAAAAATAAAGGTAACTTACGATGCTATTCCTATGAATTTAGAAAGTCAAACCTCAATAGACTGAAAGGAAAATGTGCCTTTTTACCTAACATTGAACAATCCCAAGGGTCTGTGTAGAAATGGGAATAGAACAATCTTTCGGGGGAAAAAAAAGTCCATTTATAAAGAGCTTGGCGATAAAGCTAATTTACACTCGGCAAGTTCTCCAGGATTCAGAGCCTTTGAGTATAGCAAATCTAGTTGGCAATAAATGCTTAATGATGGACTACTTTGGTCCTATAAAAAAAAACTCATTCACATCTTGTAGGAGGCCGAATTCTAAGGTGACCCCATGACCTCCGCATCCTGGCCGTGGAGGCACCTGTGCTGCAAGCCAGTGGAACGTGGCAAAGCTGAGAGGGTCTCGCAGGTGTGATTAAAGGGCCCAAGTCAGTTGGTTCTGAGTTACTCAAAGGGGAGATTACCGTGGGTGGGCGTGACTTAATCAGGGGGCTTGTGAAGAGGGTGTGGGCCCCCCTTGAGGGCCAGACACTCCCTGTTGCCTGCTAAGAGGAAGCCCCCATGGTCAGGAGCCAAGGGCAGCCTCCAGGGGTCAAGGGCAGCCCCAGGCAACAGCCAGCGCAAGCTGAGGCCCCGAGTCTCACAGCCGCCGGGGATGAATTCTGCCCACAACCTCAGTGGACCCGGAAGCCGATCGTTGCCCAGCCAAGGCTCCAGATGTGAATGCAGTCCCGACACCTGCCTGTAGCCTGGAGAGACCCCAAGCAGGAGGATCCAGCTCAGCTGCGCTCAAATCCTGACTCCGGGATGTGAGGGATAAGAAGGCAATATTGTTTTAAGCCACGAAATCTGTGGCAATTCGTTATGCAGCAATAAACAATGCATACCTTAAAATCCTCTGCCACTCAAAAAGGGATTTTTTTCAGTCTTTTTTTTCCATCCAGGATCCCCCTTCCATGCTAGACATGTCTCTGTCCGCAGGAGGACGGACAGCACAGCAGGACTTTCTTATCCCTTTGCCATGCTGCTCTGCTGAGGGCCACACTGAGCCCTTCTGTGCCAGGCACTGTTCCAGGCTCACAAAGAGGTTACGCATTTGTCCGACGTCACAGAAAGCTGGTTGTAAGAGTCAGGATTCAACCCAGGCCACCTGTCTGCAGAGCCCACGTCTTAGCTGTTACACGGCTCACCCATTCCTGCCGCAGTGTCTTCAAACAGGAGGAAGACGTGATGACACCGAGAGCTGGGTGCAAGGTAACAGCTGGACAGAGGTGGGACCCTCTCCGACAGGAAGAACCCGGATGACATAAAGGGTGTAGCTGTTACAGGCAGGCTGGAGCCTGACACTGTGAGACAGTTAACTAGCATTGAAACCATCACAGGCAGAAGATTTTAAAAGAAAATCGCTTCCTTCCAGTAAAAAAGAAAGGAAGGAAGGAAGGAAGGGAGGAAGGAAGGAAGGGACGAAGAAGAAAAGGAAAAGAAACTGCACTACAAACAACATCAAAGGCCCCTGATGTGTATTTTAACAGAAAATTTATTGCACCTTAGAAACAGTCAGTTTAACACTTAAAGGGGATTGTGTCCCCATGACTCCTTCCAGCTGGAATTACACATGAAACAGAAGATACCAAAGCAATTAAGTATTTTATAAACACTGCTGAGGGGTCAAAAAGAGGGAGGTTCATTCACTGACTAATAACGCAGCAATAAACAAACAGCAATGTTACGCAACTGAGAAAATTATTATAATTGAATCTACACAGCTGGGCAAGAATAGAAGCCTGGTTATGTATATCAGCTCACAAATGCTTTGTGTGGGTAGGTTTTAGCTTTAGAACTGGTTCAGATTTGAGACCCTTTAACAGTCAGATTTCTTTTCTCTCAACCGAATACAATTCCACAATTACAACTGCAGAAGAGAACACTTAATGAACTGCCCCCCACCCCCGCAATTACTTGCTATTATTTGTACTACGGAGAAAAAAGTGTGTACAGAGCGGTGAGGAGGTGAAACTTCCTTGCGATGCACTCCTTTCAGATCTCTTCCGGAGACATTTTATCGTGTTTGTGCACGGTGATATGAATAATGAATGACAACGACTGGGGCACATACTGGAGGAAAAGCCCAGAACAAAGTTGCTTTTCACATTTTAACATTCAGCTCCCACTGTGTTCTTGGAGTTTCCTTCCCACCTTGGTATTTTCCCCTTTGCAGTAGATAGGCAGAGAAACACCGCCAATTACCACATTTAAGTTTACACAGATGTGCCTAACAGGGACGAAAGAGTGACTCGTATATTTCCCTTGAATTGCTGAAGTTGCAGCATTAGAATCAGAGAAACATCGTTATTCTCTGGGGTTCAAGAACCAGCTTGGTAAAAATCCACCGTCCTTCCATCAATTAAATGTAGTTAAAATACAAACCAAAACAAGTTTCTTTTCAGACGATATTCTAGCTGGATATTACCCTTATTACTCCATGAATTCTTTTCTTAATTAAGTGACTAAATCCGAACAAATTTGTGATCTATGTCAAGTTCCCCTCTGCCTAAAACCTAACTTCAAACACGAAAGGATGATTAGCTAACCATCAGGGCAGAAGTACCAATGTATCTTCGACAGGCACACATTTTACATCAATGATATCTATTTTTATGAGATAAAAGTACTAAAGCTTTAATGGTGGCAATTAAAACAGCCAAGAGTTTTGAGTAGCTCGATGGCTGAGTCACAGACCTTTTACCTATAATGGGATCCATTATATCCCTGAGCTCAGTTTGAGGGAGTAAAAGAGGAACAGATTTTTAAATATGGTGATAAAACAGCAGTGCCCTCTGAACTAAGCTGTTTTAGTTTAAACCGCTGCGTGACTTACCCCGCGCCTAATGTCAGCGTCCATTCAAGCAGCCTTCTTCATAGTCCTCAGATACCTGTGCCTATCTGAAACTACTTGAACAATTTGAAGACGCTGTTATGTAATGATGTATGTCTTGAGTAATCTGTTTCTATTTTAACTTATTTATATTTAAAAATTCATCACTTTTTTGAGAATGTGTAACTTCAGATGACTTCTGACAAAATATCACTTATGCCTAAAATAATAAATATTTGTATTTTGATATTCCCTTTTCAAATGTAATTTAGGGGGATGAATAAGAATGTATTTATTCACAATGAGATGGTGTGTTTGAGCAATATTTACGTATGAACATCAGCAAACAAAGGAGTGGAGGTTTTTCATGGCAGTTTAACATTGTTGTTCAAAAGTATTAGGGTGATAAACTCTCTAGTTGCAAAATTTAATAATCATCTAACATCCACTCCAACATTAAACACTTCTCTAATTCAGGAACCCTAAAGGTTTTCTCCTTTGCTTCTATTACAGCAAATCAGAAATAGAAATCGAAATTATCTTGGGAACAATCTCACAACTGTTTCTACCTGTTACCATCCTGATCCCCAGGAAGAGCTGGCAAACAGGAAACAAGATGCAGAAAGGATTTACCTCCGACCAGGAAGGACCCAGCTAACAGGGATGAGGCCAGCCACGGAGCGTCCTTGGCCCAGGGGGCCTGAAGGCAGTCGAGGTCTCTCGGGGCTGCAGTGGGTCTGCACCCACACCAAGCACGCCAGCACGTTCCTCACCTGGGCATGTTCCTCTGTGTGCCAGCAGCTCTTTCGAGATAAGTCAGCTGAAGGAAGAACAGGAGGATGGCCTAGAGGATTCGCTATTAGGTTTGGCTTTGGGGATTTTCTCTGGGGGGCTTTAGCCATCAAGTGTGAAGACAATCTTCTCAGGATGCCTCAACTTCCTGTCTGAAAGATGAAGAAGTGGATGAGCTGATCTGTAAAGGCTTCTAAGACTCTATAGTTGGATACTCTCTACTGTTAAGATCTGGCTTCAGCCCTGCTTAAATAACTGGCCCACGCGTCTAAAAAGAAATGAGCATTTGTAAAGTGAAATGGGAAGTGAAGGTAATTTCAGAGGGAACTATTAAGGAAGTTTCTTAAACACAAAAAAATAAATAAAACTGATTTGAAAATCTACAATAGAAAGCCCAAATTAAATGAGATACACCAGAATTAGAAATATAAATGAAATCTTAAAATATACAATTTACTTTTCCCCTTTATAAAAAGGAGAACTTTTATAACTGCATTGCAATAATTCATAATCTCATTTCATACCTAACCTCTACAAGGTTTTCTCCCAGTAAGTTTAGCCTCTGCTCAATATAATGTGTCACAATATTTATTAAACATCGCAGTACGCGCCAAATACTACTACTTAGGTATAAAAATTCATTCATGTTTGTGAAGCCCTGAAGTCATGGATCCACACCACATGAACCACGGGGAGGTGACAGGGAAGGGGAAGGACAAAGGTGGGGCAGGAGAGACAGGAGGCAGCGTCGTTCACAGGAGCCCCGGGCCCCCAAGAAGGCGCACACGAGGGCCACTGCGCAGGGACCGTCTCCCAGCCCTGAAAGGTGTGCTGAGACTTCTGGAGGGAGGCACGGTTGACTTCAGGCAGGCAGGCAGGCACAGGGAGTTCTCGGGGACCCCAAATTCCTCACGACACAGCTCAGTGTGGGCCGCAGCAGCACAGATGCCCATCACCCGGGGGCCAGGAAGCACCAGCGAGGCAGCCCTCCGCGGGCTGCCAACGGGACAGCCTGGAAGCATCACGCTTGAAGAACGGCCATTTACAGAAGTCGGCCTCGGGAATGATTTAAATGGCGACAGCCTCCAAACGCACCTCACTTCTCTCCACCTCCGACCCCCTCCACCCCTCGCTCAGATTCTCAGCGACCAACGGAGCCTTTCCGGAGCCCACGTCCTCCCCCAGCTCGTCACCCTTCTCTGCTCCCCTTTAGAACAGAATCCTCCAGAGGGTGAGCGTTTGCTGCCTTCCTCCCGGTAGACAGGGTTCACACTCAACACTCCACCTTCCCGGCACCTCTCCGCTACATCTCCTGAGGTGCTCCGGGCCTTCACGTTCGGATCTCAGATCTACGCGTCCTCCCTCCGGGGGCGCCACTGCTCTAAATACCGCCCACCCACGGCTGATGGCTCCCAAGGTCCCTCCTGGAGCCCAGACCCCTCCCCTGAGCGCCACGCTTCCCTATGCGACTGTCTACCTGACACGGCAACCCGCACGCGCCAACAGGCATCTCACACTGAATGAATTCCAAACCAAACTCTTGGTTTCTCTACCAAACTCCAGCCCCATAAACTGTCACTCCGCCAGCAGCAGAAGCCAAGTACGCGGAGTCACCCCGACTCTCCACTTTGTCTCACCTAACACTTTCAATCCACTATGTGAGTCCTCTTGGCTCCGCCTTCAACAGACAGGAAATGGCCTCTGATGCCCTCTCCACGCACCAGGAGACCTGCCTGGACCGCTGCCACAGCCTCGATAACTGACCCCTGATTCCCAGGTCTGCCCTCCGCCCCAGTCTGTGTGCTACCCAGGCCGAGTGATCCTTTAAACATGTAAATCAGACCACGTCACATCTCCATTCAAAACCTCTAGTACCTTCTCATTTCGTTCACGGTAAAATCAGAAGTCCTCAGCATGGCCTGCAAGGCCTCAAATGACAGGGGCTCTGGCCACCTCCCTAACCTCATCTCCTACAATCCTCCCCCAGCCCCACCCTGGCCTCAAACTACAGATGTGCATGTAAAATTGCATAAATGCACTGGCTTCCTTCTCCCTGAATATATTTTTAATAAACAGCACTATCCTACAAAAAAAAAATGAGGCCTTCCACTCCAACCGTTTTGACCACTTGCTTATTGTCAAACGACAAAGGCCAAAAGCCCTTCCACCTCAGGACCTTTGCACAGGCTGTCTCTGTCCTCAGAGCTCTTCACCCAAGTTTCTCCATGGCTACCTCCCTTGCTTCCGTCAAAAGGGCTGAGGTAGCAACGGATTAACGCAAATATAACAAAATGTTAACTGGTGATTTCAGGTAAACGATAAACAAGTATTCATTACATTAATCCTTGAAGTTTTCTGTAGATTCAAAAATTTTCAAAACTCAAACTTGGAGGGGGAAAACCTCCTTGCTTCCACATAACTACTCCCTCTTGTACCTTGTTTCTGACCATTCTTCCCTCATCTGCCCTTTCCGGACCCTCTTCCTTCCTCTGTGGTTTCCCCCAGGTCTGGGCGTCCCCAGGACTCCAGTCTCCACGTGACACAGTCCAGCAGGCCCGGATGCTCAGGGTCACCACAGGGCGAGCCGAAAACCAGAATCACCCTCCTCCGCCAACAGCCTTGCTCTCCCATCTTGGTTAAAGTCGCCGTGATTCCCGGTCACCCACCCTTGTTTCCCCCTCACCCTCACTGGCCACAGCCCACCGGTGGTTAAGACCTGCCTCTCCTCCGGCCACATTCTCCTCTCCGTGCCCATCCTTCTCCCGCTGGGCTCGCCTTCTGCACTGGACTACCTGCATCGTAGTGGAGACCATTCCAAAACGCAAAGCGCCTCTGCCGCTTTTCTTTGTACCATTTGTCAGCGATTCCCCATCAATTACATCTGAAACGGAGCCACTGGGGATGGCTGGTCAGGGGCCCTCCCCCTGCCCCCTCCCAGCCCTGGGTCCACCTCTCCCCACCACACACACCGCCCGCCCCCCCCCCCCCCCCCCCCCCCGGCCAACAGCTGCGGTCACACCCATGTACTCTGCTTTTTCCCAACTTCGTGCCAGTGGACAAGTCACTCCCCGGCCTGGAATGCCGGTTGCTACTCTCTCCTCCCAGCTAAATCCTACTCCATCCTCAAAACTCAACCCAAACGTAACCTCTTCCTGAGGCCTTCCCTGATCCCTCCAGGTAGAGTCAAATAGTCTCACCAGGCTAGTAAGACCACATCACTTGGCTATTTACCATTAGATCCTTCTAGCCCCCGGGACTATAAGCCTCGGAAAGACTGTTTTCGTATGTACAGGTGACCCTTGAACAGCACGGATTTGAACTGCGCGGGTCCACTTACACAAGGATTTTTTTCCAACAGCAAATGTTATGGTACCACACAGTCGAGGCTGGTTGAACCTGCAGATACAGGACTGTGGATACAGAGGAACCATGGACGTATGGAGGACCAACTATAACTCACGCTCAGATTTTCGACTGTACAGAAGGTCGGCGCCCCAAACCCCCGAGTTGTTCAAGGCTCAACTGTATACAGGAGCATACAGACACAAGAATATGTGTCTGTCTCTCTCTCCAACACCTAAAGCAGGAGCTGATATATACCGTAGGCCTAGTATTTACTGATTGAATATCAAACCCTCCCCAAGCCTCCTTCAAACGTTAAAACAGATGTCACACCTCCAGCCTCCGTCCTGATCACGTGCACGCCCTTTGGGACCTCCTTGCAGCCTTGCAGCAGCTGTACCCCCAAGGTGCCCAGGAGGGTGCCTTAAGCCGTTGTGGAACTAATAAATGCATACGTAAGTGGGCACACATTTTACTGACCAGTCCAAGGCAACGTTGAAACATTTGCTGTCCATGGAAAGAACCATATTCTGCCTTTTGTCTGCACAAACCTCTTCATTATTCCTCTTTCCCTGACTCACGTATCACCTTTCTTCCTGGCCCTGCAAATAGCTAAGTTGCGTATCTACCCCCATACAAGTCTGCACTTCTCTCTTTTCATTGCAGGTACATCACTGTTTAACTGGAATTTTTTAAAGGGGAGAATAGCTTCTTTTATATATCTCCACGACCTCACATAGCGACTGGCATGTTATAAATGCTCAAAACTGCCGACTGATGATTAAATGGAGAATGAACGGGTGGGTGGACAAATGGGTGAGGTTCCCACCTCATCTTTAAATATCCTTAAATAAGGCCTGACAGGCACCAAACGTTGTCCCTCTGCTATGAACTGACTACCATCCCTTACCTCATTCCCAACAAAAGCGCCCCTGGGGAAGAGATCTAGAAAGAGTTCTCAGAATTTGACCTCCAAAAATAAAAAGGTACGGACATTTTCCTGCAATTGCTGAACTACAGTGATCCTATATTTTTATCTAAGATGGCTTTTAATTTTCCTGTATGTAAATTTTTAAAATTCGAATGACTTTGAACTGAGAAATATTTCAGCTGCTTTAGGTGGAAGGTTAAGGCATGTTTGCAAATTCTGCCACATGCTTGCTTCTCTTTTTTGCTCTGACCACAGCCCATCTCGCGAGAGGGTGCGGGGAAGATCATCTGTCTTCTGCTGAAGCCCAAGAAGAGAGGCCTGGAGCCTGCTGGAGGGATGGATGGCCCAGGGGTCTGCGCTGGGTTTAAGGAGCTCTAGTCCCAGTTCCCAGGCCCCAAGGTCATAAAGACCCTAGACCAGGCTCCGTCACCGTGAAGCCCGATGACCTACGTGGACCTCAAACTCCAGAACCTCCCTCACCATCTTACCTGCTGCCCCTCTACTGCCGAAACAAACACACCCAAACATCCTGTGCTCTTTTTGCTGATGTCTTCCACCTACCTGTGAGGTCACCACTCACCTGCTTAAGCAAGCGAGCAACGTGGTGGCCCGATTCTCCCTCCCCGACCCCTACACACACTGCCGCTGTCTTCGTTCCAGACCCGATACCTCCCGCCCACCTTTTCCCAAGGCCTGTGACATCCGAGGCGGCGGCCACCAGACACGCGTGGCCTCAGAGCACTGGAAATGTGGCAGGCCTGACCTGAGAGGGGCTCCGAGTGTAAATCACACCAGAGCTCAAAGACTTAGGGGAAAACGTGTGAATTATCCCGTTAATATTTTTGTATTAGATATTGTTTGTTGAAAGGATATTCAATTATTATATGCTGAAACCATACTTTGGATATAGTACATTAAATTAAATATATCTAAATGAACTCCACTGCTTCGTTTTGCTTTTTTAATGTGACAACGAGGCGATTTTACTCCACACCTGGGGCTCACATCTGGTTCCCAGGGGACAGCGCTGCCCAGGGTGGCCCTCAGTTTCTTTGCCGGCCTCCCCCTGTCGTCTGGCTTCCCCGCCCACCCTCCCCAGAGTCCTCCTCCCGGCGGCTGCCCCGTGACCCTCGAATCTGGCTGCCATCCCCCAGCAGGGGCAACTCAGCCCAGAAGGCACCTCCTCCAGCGGGGGGGGGGGGGGGTCCCTCAATACCATTCTCCCCACACCCCCTTCCCCCCTACAGGGCCTCGTCTCTCCCAGGCTCTGCCGCACGGTGTCGCACACTGGACGTGCCCTGCACTGGGAATACGACACAGAAGGTGACAGACAGGAACCCTCACCTAACTTAGAACACAGCGGGGGCGACAGAGAAAATACCCTGTCAGATAGTCTAGCAGAAATAGAGTCACAGGAGTAGTTATAATGTAATGATGAGGCATTAACAGCAGTAGTCACTTACAGACAGCAGACCATGTGCCGGGCACAATTCTAAGCACACCACATGTATGATCTCAATTAATCCTCCTAACGACAGTATCAGACAGGTACTAGTATGATTCCTACTGTAGAGATGAGAAAACTGAGGCCCAGAGAAGCTATGCAGTTCACCCGAGGTCACACAGCTCGTAAGTGACGGAACCAGGACTCCGAGGTGACCGCTCTTCCACGCTGCGCCCGCTCCCAAGGCGAGTGATCGCACAGCTGCGGTGGGCACAGAGGGGCAGCCCAGACCCCGCAATAGGTGGGGTCAGAAAAGACATTACAGAGCAAGTGATCTCTACACTACAGGCGAATGCTCTGGACCAGAAGTTCTGGGTGACAAGGTCTGGAAGAACTAGAATCAGTTCACTGTGTCTGGGGGGGAGAGAAAGGGCAGCAGGTAGAGGGAGACAGGGCTTTGCTCATCTGTGATTACAGAAGGAGCTTTTCTAAAGGACCTGCAGGGTCTGTGAAGACATGAGACAGGCCGACCCAGAAGCCCGGCGAAGGACAAACCAAAAACTGGGGAGATGGGCCCCTCGCATGGCTCCCTGATGTAAGAGGAGGGGACCCTGCAGCGCTCACTCCTTGTCCGATGCGCCAGCCAGAACCTCCCGCCTTGACCAATGGGAGACCCAGTCCTCGGGAGGAATTCTAGCGGCCCCGCCTAAGGGCTTCTGAAGATTGTACTAATTTTATCCAACGGAGACATACACCTAGACGTTAAGGAAATTTCTGATTACAAGGTCATGGAGTAGAAATGTTACAAAACCACCAGCTTAAGCATTTCCCCAAAGCAGCCAACAGGGATTCAAAGTAACCCCAAAAGCACATCTTCCTTAAGCATCAGAATTTTTGCTTAAGGGTTTGGGGTGAAGGGGGAGCTAAATGATCAAATAGCTAAGCAAACATGACACATCTGAGTGGACTGCAAACTTCACTTTCACTGTAAAGATGAAACGTGAGATTTAGAAGAAATGCTTATCTTGTCAATCAATTCGAGCAACACCACAGGACACCCCCTACCCCCCAACACACACACACATACACACGGGTTCATTCTTTTTTTTATTTTAGTGACAGCACATGGTAGGAAAGCGGGACAAGCAATACGCAAAGATTTCTACTGGTACCTGGGAAGTACAGTGATTTTGTTTTTCAAGTGGACACCCTCCCGTAAATATCTTCATAAACTTTAAGACTGGTTATTTTTTACAGTGTAAAGATGGCACCGGCTGGAGGAAGGTGAGTAGAGACTGAATGTCAGGTGAGCCTTGGTTCTGATGCTGCTCTCAGCACCACCTCCCTGCAAGTCATCTATCATTAGCTCCTCTGCGGCGCTCCATCGATCTCCGCGTATTTATCATGGCAAGCGCTGAACTAAAATTTTTACATACCTTCTCTCTTAAGATTACAAGTCTGGGAAGTTTACAAGGGCCTCTCTTTATTCACCTTTGTACCTCAGGAGCCAACGCAACCTGGTACATGGTAGCTGCCAAGTGTTGTTATAACCATCTCCAGGTGAACTGCTACCTCAAATTCAGAATTCTGCTAAAAGTTAACAGCTTAAAAAAAAGAGTGATGTTGGCGAGAAGCATATAAGGATATGAAAAGGGCTGACCTTTAAGACTGAAAACTGGTTAAGATTCAGTCCTCGTCTCACTGGATCTCACAGTGAAGAGCATTTGACACCATGCATGGCTCCCTCCTGGCAACCCTCTCCCCGCCTGGAATCCAGGACGTGCACCTGGAGGTGGTCTCTCCTTCTCACTGTACTTCCCCGGATCCTCTGCTCTAGTCTAGAGTATTAACAATGGGCTGCACAAGAGCCCTAGCCTCACTTTTCTCCTCTAACCATCTGCTCTAAATGACCTCGTCGAGGCCTATGGCAGCATATACCACCTATACAATGGTAACTCTTAAACTCCTCCCCAAATTCCCATATCCAACTACCTATCTGAAACCTCCACTGGAGTCTAGAAGCATCTCCAAATTAACATGTCCAAACCAAACTTGAGTTTTCTGCCCTAAGCTGCATCTCCAGATCTCCCGACTGCTCGAGTCAAAACCTCGAGGGCTCTCTCTTCCTCAAACCCCATTTCCAATCCGGCAGCAAAACTGTCACTTCCTACTACCAGCCCCTAGTCCAGGCCACCACTGCATCCTGCCCGATCAACAGTCCCCTTGTGGGACCACATATGCCCTCCTATCTAGTCCTCATGGAGCAGAGTTAGCCTGCTAAAATACACAACACACGGCACCACTCTCATGCTCAAAACCCTGCCATAGCTGTCCATCTCACTCAGAGTAAAATTCAAACTCCTTACCATAGCCCACAATACCCTACCTGATCTGACTCCCCTTTCACTCTTCTAACCGAAGCGCCTATCACTCCCTCACTCTCTCCCTCCCTCCACTCCAAACACACTGGCCTCTTTGTGCCCCTCAAACATCCCCAGCACATTCTTGCCTCAGGGCCTTTGCACAGGCTATACCCTCTTCCGCCAGATGTTGACAAGACTTGCTCCCTTTACTTTATTCAGGTTTTCTGCTCAGTGTCAGCTCCCAAGGAGGGGTCTCCTCAGCAGCGAAGAGTTTAAGTAAGAAATACCAAAAGGGGGCAGTGCCAGGGGGCAAATGCCTGTTCAGTGGTGGCGGTCATGCAGACCGACACAACTTAACGTATTTGTTTGAACTGAAAAATGAAATTAGAATTTTTAAAGTTTTTTTGTTTCAAAATTCTTTTAGGGGACCAAAACACGTTGAATACCTCTGCTCTATCGATTATGACTCTAGAATTGTGCTGTTGGATACAGTAGTCACCAGCCAAATGTGGCATTTAAATTGCTTAAAATTAAATAAAATTTAAAATTTAGTTGCTCAGTCTCACCAGCCACAGTTCAAATGTTCATAACCACACGTGGCTACAGGCTACCGTAATGGACAGTGCAGAAGACACTTCCATCCTCCGGAAAATTCACGAGGCAGAGCTGCTCTGGGGTCTTGATCAACTGCTTAATAAAGGACTGACTTTGTTTCTAGAGGAAATCCTGGATTTTACCCACAAGCATTTTTACGGCCCCAAATGCCAACAGCAGGTGAGAGATTTCCATCCAGGTGACAATGCCTACTGGGAACCCAACTTTCAAAACGGAATGTTCACCCGATAACCCGATCATCTAGTTTCCAAAGAACAGGGCTCTGGCTCTCCACCAGTAATATACAAAATTAGTATTTGAGACTCTTTTTTTTTTTTAATTGAGTTAAGATTCACAGATATAAAATTAACTATTTTAAAGTGAATAATTCAGTGGCATTAAATATATTCACAATCATTTAGACTCTTGATGACCTGAAGAACTGTCAAATTATCTTCTGTCAAGAGCCTATCCATGACCTGATTAATAGACCAGAAGTCTCGGGGAGATTGCCTCAGACGTGCAGCCCGTCACCTCGGACATCCTCAGCCCACAGACTTCACCGGGCAGGCTCTCTGGGATACATCACCTGGGCCAGGTCAAGGCAGCCCTCACAGGACAGCTTTCGCGCCTTGTAGCCCTCAGTGCTACTCGCTCGGACAGTTATCATCCAGGGTCAAGGAAGGAACTAGCAGATGAAAACCAAACAAAAAACCCAAAACTATTTCTACACGTGTTGTAAAACTACTCTTGTCAAGAAAAGTATTTGTGATGCCTGCCGACACCTCCTACATATAAAATACACCAAGCACAATTTCTCTTAGGATTTCATGCGAGGAAAAAAAAAAATATCTCTGAGGGGGGTGGGGGGAAACAAGTTTCCTTCTTTCTGATGAAGAGAACGATACACCCTCCCTGCTTCCCCCTGCACACTCACCAGGGCACTCAGCCCAGCAGCCAGGGCCGCAATTAGCATATTTCCTTGCTCTCCATTTCAGAACCTGATTTCCTGTTTCTATTTCACACACACACACACACACACACACACACACACGTACACACACACTTTTGTCAAAATGTCTCAAATCCTTTCTGGAAAAATATCGGCTAAGGACTATGACCTAAATTTCTGTTAATTCCGTTTACCCTCTGCCACTGATCATACGTTAGAAAATTTGGGAACAACAATATCAATCTTAATATAGGACTAATTCACCCTAAAATAACATCGTATAACAACTAAAGTTTCTCTGCTTGTCTTTAATGCCAAATAAAGGCCAAGCACCTTCTCATCGAGAGATCCACACAGGCACCCACGCCGACCTGGAGACGTGCAAAGTACAGCCTGGGAGGCCAATGGGCACGGCTGGCGCCCACTGGAGAAAGCGATTCGAAATTTTTTCTTCCAGGAATGAGGAGACTGAATTTAATATCAAATTGTGAAAAGTCTTTTCCGGGGAGGAAAAAAAATCGATTTTATCACCTGTAATAACAGCTTTTCAACTTACGAAACCAAGTACTAGCAAACGTCTTATATGAAGTATTTGTGACCGGGATGACTTTGGGAGAGAAATTTAAACAACGACTTTCTGAAAGATCACTTATATTTTAAAACAAGACACTCTCTTCACATTACTAAAGAGAGTACGCTGTGTTAAGCAACAATTGGTTGGTACACAGCGAAGATTTACTCCAAAAATAATGAGGCGAACTCTGTCGGCGTTACCACGTGTGGATCATTCACTATATCCTCTCACTATCTAGCAGGGCCCACGTGGTTAAGAGGTGAGAGAATAACAGGAGAAATACAAAGCTTACACTGGCTACGCACTCAACAAAACACTGTCTTCTCTAGGTCTACTCGTTACATCTTATTTTCCTGTGATTTAAATAATTTGTCTTGTTTGGTTATACACACTGAGCTGTCCAACATGTATGTCACTAGCCACGTATGGCTATTTAAACTTAAACTAACTAAAATCAAATTAAATTAAAATTTCAATTCCTCCGTCTCACTCGCCTCATTTCAGACGCTCAGGAGCCCCATGTGGCTGGTGGCTTCTGTACCAGACAGAGCAAACAAGGACCATTCTCACCATCACAGCAAGTTCACAGACAGCACTAGGCTATACATTTTCTACAAGCACATTACTGTGTGACATCCAAAAACATGACAAACTTTCTTTAAAAAAATAATTTGGAAAACACTAGATACTTTCCGACGAACTTCAGTACACAGCTAAGTATAGTTAGAGGAGTTTTTGCCCCCTAAACATTGAATTAAATGAAAGTATATGACAGGCCTGGATTGCAGCCACTCTCTAGAATTTCCATAATGTGAAGGAAGCGCTTCATTTTACACACAGATTGTAGACTGCAGTTCAAAAAAGTAGTATGTACAAACCCCACACATGATATTTGAGAAACACATTATATCTGGACATTAGACAATAAATAAGACGTTTTCCACTTACTTTTTTTTCCGATCTCGCTTTTCAACCAATATTTTTATAAAACGCAAAAAACCACGGTACATAAAGTTTGAAGATGATAAGCCAAAGGGCCCCTCCCCTCATCTGCAAACAGGAGCAAAGATGCAACTGTCATCTTTCCTACAGAACAATACTCGGGCTCCAGCCTCTGCCAGCTCTAAAGTGCCAGAGCTCCAAGCAGCAAACTTCAAAGAAGGGCAACAGCGTTATGAGTTGCATAAAAATCGTTTCCAAAGCTGTAGACCTCACATACTCAAAAATGTGAATCACCTTTTCTTTGGCAATGGTTTTAAAATTTAGCTACTAAATCAAACTACAACAAACTATTTTCTTTTTTGACTGTCTCACTTTAAAACATGAAGTCACTTTTTAAAGAAAAAAAAAAGATTAGGAAAGGAAACAATAAAGTGGTACGACCCTCACAAACCAAGTGAGTTCAGAACTGTGGGCAGTGCTACTTCCCCAGGAACCCGCTCACCAAACAAATCCAACATTGCAGTTTCAGCTCAAGGTGTGTGAGAACCCACGGTGAAGATACAGCAAGATGCCAGCCAGGACGACCGGATGAAGTGGATGGCTGCATTTGTGGTTAACAGCTGTAACTTTAGATTTATATTTAACCAAGTCAAGACTGACTATATATAGGTGTAAACAGAGTTCGCGGGTTAACCTCTTGGATGCTGGAGGGAACGCCAGCCAACTTCCCTCGCAATACAAAACAGGATGCTGGCTTCACCCCTGCAGCCTCAAGTTGCTAAACGCCGAAGAGATGGTTTTTCGCCTTGGTTAAAATTGGGAAGAAATTAAACACTGAGAAAGAAGTTAGTATTTTATCTATAGTACCCCATTTCCTAGAGATTCAATTAAAAAGAAATACAGTAGCGTGATAGCAATTTTTGCCCCCCCCCTTTAAAACTATTATGAATTTGTGTTTGCCCAACGGAGAATCTGATACATCGGTTTTTAGGGCACTGAGATAAAGATGTTCTATTTTACACAACAAGGGAACATTTTTCTACTTTATGGTGAAGAGTAGAAAAGGGGAGAAAAATTCCAAGAGCTCATTTCAACAACCGCATTTACAAAAGTTATAATAAAACAGTTAACACTCCCTGAGGACTTACTGCGTGTCCTGCACTGTGCTTAAACTTCACAGCCAAACTTCACCTCCTTTAATCCTCATAAGAATCTTGTGCAATTGGTACGAGTATTATCCTCAGCAAACTAAGGTTTAGGGACGTATCCAATTTTTTTAGCAAGTCAAAATTTTTGCCAAGCAAACCACTGGAAGAGCGAGACTCCAATGCAGCTCCTGTGCCCTAAAACCCACGGTCTCCATGGCTCTGCACGTGCCCGTGTCCCCTCAGCTACCTCCCGCCAGCAGGGACGCGCAGAGCCCAGTGAGGCCACCGGACCCAAGAGCAGGCGTGAGGCGTCTAAACAATGAGGAGAGAAACTCTAAATGAAACAAGTAAATGGACACCTCTTCCCATTAACTTATTCTTGGAACTATATTTATATTTAATATGAATTATTATGCTAGCATCTAACGCGGCACAGCATTGAAAGGATTTCCACTCAAGTCTGCAACGAGGGAAACGTTAAAACCGATCTTATAATTTGGCTCATTTTTACTCCATAAATGACTAGTTTCTTCCTTTTTTTTCTTCCTTCACCAATGACACCCTAGCTTAGAGACCTTACTTATATGAAACTATTGATTTTTTAACTTCCTTGCAAAAACTAAAGCTGTGAGCTTTAAGCTGGGCTCTAAGGACTAGATCTTTTCCAAAATCAGACCCTGGAATATTTCCTGCCTTAAGCTAAGTCTTCTACCATCGTTTCAAAGTACGAGGGACGCCTGGCTGAGTCAGAAGTTGAGTGATTGAAGACACAGAGCACACGAGCCACTGCGGCCTCTGACCCCAGCGTGAAGGACGGGGACGCTCCGTTAACATCCCCAGAGGTTGGGGGACGACAGTTAAAGCGAAAAGGATATCAGATATTCAGAGAACTGTAAAAATAAAACACTACCCAACTTTTCACCAAATCATCAAACTTTTTCCCTGAAGAACTCTCACTTATCTCCGTTAATCCATGGTGTGCCTCCATGTGTTTCATCAGCTTTCCTTTGTGAAAATGTCCTTGCAGTGTCAGAGCCGCCAGAAGCGGAGTTAGCTTAGTAGTGAGTGGGCCAAGTTAAAGCAACGCTAGCGCATCACGCTAGGTCATTGCCCCAGTGCCACGGCGTTCCATGGCTACTCACAGATCACCTGGAGATTTACAGCTGCAACTCCAGAGAAGGGAGAGTAACAGCGAAATGTCAAGATTAAAGTAAATTCTCCGTAAGTCCCCACTGTCTATTTCTAGCCACCTCCATGGTGGTATTAAAGTTCGACCATCGCTTCATGCTGACACTTTGAGGTGTTTTCAACATTAACAGTGAAAACAAACACATCACAACTCTGAATGATCCCACAATTGTATACGATGTTTCTCTAAGTTAAAGAGACTGTTCACACTATAAGAGTCTATCTAGAGGCAGGACCTAAAAATTGAACTTTAATTTCAAGTATTACCATATTCAGTAAGAACTCTAAGTCTAGGACTTCCCTGGTGGCGCAGTGGCTAAGACTCCACACTCCCAATGCAGGGGGCCCGGGTTCGATCCCTGGTCAGGGAACTAGATCCCACATGCCGCAACCAAGAGTTCACATGCCACAACTAAGGAGCCCGCCTGCCGCAGTTAAGACCCGTTGCAACCAAATAAATAAATAAAATAAAATATTTTAAAAAAGAGAACTTTAAGTCCATATACTGCCCCTTCATTATTTTTATTTTATTTTTATTTATTTTTTTATACAGCAGGTTCTTATTAGTCATCTACTTTATACATATTAGTGTATATATGTCGATCCCAATCTCCCAATTCATCCCACCACCACCCCAGCCCCCCGCTCTCCCCACTTGGTGTCCATGTTTGTTCTCTACATCTGTGTCTCTATTTCTGCCCTGCAAACCGGTTCATCTGTACCATTTTTCTAGATTCCACATATATGCGTTAATATACGATATTCGTTTTTCTCTTTCTGACTTACTTCACTCTGTACGACAGTCTCTAGATCCATCCACGTCTCTACAAACGACCCAATTGCGTTCCTTTTTATGGCTGAGTAATATTCCATTGTATATACGTACCACATCTTCTCTATGCATTCGTCTGTTGATGGGCATTTAGGTTGCTTCCATGACCTGGCTATTGTAAATAGTGCTGCAATGAACACTGGGGCACATGTGTCTTTTTGAATTATGGTTTTCTCAGGGTATATGCCCAGTAGTGGGAATGCTGGGTCATATGGTAATTCTATTTTTAGTTTTTTAAGGAACCTCCATACTGTTCTCCATAGTGGCTGTATCAATTTACATTCCCACCAACAGTGCAAGAGGGTTCCCTTGCCCCTTCATTTAATAAAAGTACATCCAGAAATATAACTTTATTAAAGTTTTGGAAAAAGGATGATCTGAAAGTCCTTGCCTGTTCGCTAGCATCTCAGGGAGATCCACCCTGAGATGCTCCTGACCCCCTACGATAAGCAAGAGGCAGGGGCTTCACAGCCCACCAAAGGGCGAGGGCGGGATTCTTCCGCTAAGGCTGCGCACCTGTCCAGCCAGCCCATGACAAGGCAGGAAAGCACAAGCTAACATCACTGGAGAAACTCTTAACAAGGCTTTTCCAACATCACCACTTGCACTGCCTTCAATATTCTCCAACTCTTCATGCCCACAGCCAAAGCAAACAAACAAAACAAAAATGCTCTTGAGATTAATACCTCTTACTTACAACTTAAAACAACTGTTTTTGCTTTCACCCAGTTAGCGTTCAAGTCTAAGAATTCTCCTGAAATCTGTGGTACAGAATTATCTAGAGTTGAACTAAACACAGAAGGCAGCAGGGAACAGACCAAAAACGCTATAAAGCAGATGGGAAACATCATGCTCTTCATGAATGGGCATCAAAATGGCGTGTTTCCTTCAAATAACTTCCTGGGTGCTGATTTTGATTCAATCATTGAAAGAAGAATTAAGGAAATCCCGCCCAGTCTTCCCAGACCATCTCTCTCATCATTCAATCCAGACCAGGACACAAGCAAGCAGAATCACAAGCGCCTCTGTATCTATGTTGACTTTTGACTTTTTAAAATGGTGCCAATTTCTTGGCCTTTTGCCAACTTCGTTTAAGTTCTCCACTAGTACCTTGACCCAGTGCCGTGGCCCAGCCCCTAGAAGGTCTATGTTTTTTACACTAAGGGAAGAAAAATGGAAACCTCACTCGTGGTGATGCATAATCACCTACTAAGGTCTTGCAAGGCAAAAGCACAAGCACAAGTTTGCTACTGACTTCCTTCTCTGATAAAGAGCTGTATTCAGTAACAAAGGAAGAATGAAGGCCATCTCCCTGTGGTTACTCAGAGATTATCTACAGACTGACAGCTGTAACTACAGAGAATGGAGACTAATATTAGATAGCAAGATTAAGATGAATTCTCCAAGTTAGGCCCAGCGATGCTTTTCCCTTAACTGTCCCCCTGAGCCTTTTCCCAATTCTCCTCCCCCGGCCAATTATCGCTCTGCAGTGCCAGAGACTGCCTTTCTGAACGACTGATAAAACGAAGAAGAAAAAACAGCAGAGAATAAACAGGTGAAAGGAAAAAGAGTGGAGGGGGCCGGCAGGGGCACGTGGCAGTGCATGTGTAAGAGTGAAAATGAAGGCTTTCTCCCTCATCCTTGGAGGACCAATCTCATAAAGAAACAAGCATCAGAGACAGAGGGGCAAAGAAAGGTTGAGCTGGGGGGGGGGGGTGGGGGGGGGGTGGCGAGGGGGTAAATAACTACTAAAAGTATCCAAACACCACTTGAAACTAAAATCTTGAAAATGGCTGTAATCCACCTTTCTGAGAAAAATGTTATTTTTTTCCCCACAAGAAAATAGAAGGACAGCCTTCTTTGGAATCTAAACAAATGAAATTTCACGTTGATAATCTATCTTTTCAGGAACTGATACTGATACTACACACGCACACACCCCTCCGACAATACATGTATTGTTCATATATTAAAAAATGCTACCGATTTCCCAACCTTACAATGAGGGTGCTAACACCTGTGCTGGAGGTCGACCGTTGTCATTAGACGAAACAATTTTAAATTTATTTATATGTGCATTAGTCTTGCTTACACTCTGACTTGTTTTCCAAAAGAATTGGAAGCAACGGCTACGGAAAGAGTGTAGCTCTGCACTGTCCAATACGGCAGCCACCAGCCACATGGGGCTATTGGCTTGCCTTATGCAGATACAAATGCAGATGGGCTCTGCCTGTAAGTACACACCGGATCTCAAACAGCTGTGTAAAATGTCTTTTTATTCTGATTATGTGTTGAAATATCCTGGATATATTTGGTTAATTAAATATACGATGCTAATGTGTAGTTTCTTTTTTTTTAATGTGGCTACTAGAAAATTTACAATAACACACGTGCGTTGCATTCACTGCTCCCACTGTATTTCAGTTGGACAGCACTGGTCTGCAACATAGTAGGTACACAAAGAAATGAGGGCCAGGTCATACCTAAATAACAAAATTCCCTGTCCGTCTCAGTGACGGCCTTGACCTCCTCCCCACCTTCCATCACACCGCCAATCTCTGTCCTTAACACAGTGCATGGCACATAACAGGCACTCGATAAATGTTTCTTTCATGAGCTGAATGAAGGCAACCAAGTTACAAGATGAAAAAGCAGTATCTAAAAGTGGCTTCTTAAAAGTTAAGAAAACCCACTGGCTACTTGGGACACCTAGCAGATGGTTAATATGCAGGCTTTGAAAGTAAATTTAAAAACGAACTTCTTACTACCTACAACATTTTTTGACAGTCACAGGAAACAATACCCTTTTACAAAATAAAGGCCACTCAGAGGCAAGGCTAGCATTTAGTATTCGGCTCATTTCATGCTTTCAGACTGTGGGGTGAAAGGACAGATGGAGTAGACTGCTTTCCTTTGCTCTAAGTCCACACTTGGCATTTTCCATTTTAACCCACTGAAACGCTGCCCTCTGGATAAACCAGCCATGCTCGAGGGAAATGCAGGGCGGTGCTCACTGAGCGGTAATATACACGAACAGAGGTGGTCAGAAGAGACATCTTCGGTCTTCGTGAAAAACAGGAGGCTCTGGGAGCGCCTCATGGACCAGGGAAGGCGAGAGCAATCGGGGAGGGACAGGCGGCCATAACCCACGATGCCCTGAAGACTGGCACGTGGGGGAGCAGGGCAGCTGCTCCCACCAGGTCTAACTGTGGGTGCCTGTCCCTGAACGTGGGCACACTCACCACAGCCCCTGGGAGCCGCTTAGGTCCACACTGGGTTTTCTTCAGAGATGATCCGTTTCCCCATCCCCACCAGACGTCTTTAGGGGTGTGAAAGTATAAGTCTGTCCGGAGTAGTATTCAGAGAGAGACATCTACTCTCAATTCAAAAGGCCCTTTTCTCTACTTCTGAGCACAGTTTGCATAAATGAGGCGTAAGATGCGTGCCTATTTTTTCCATAAAAATGTATTTAGTAGTTGCCAGTTACTCTGCTCGTGTCTGCAATTCTGTATTTACCGGGTGAACCGAGAGGACTTCTCTACTTGAGATTTACCAGGAAAAGGTTTTCCCAGAAAGGCTATTTTTTCACGATATTCATAACACATCACAGGAAAGACAGAGGACTGGAAAAGTTGCACCACTGATTCTTCTGGATCTGTTTTATTTTAATCTCCCAGGGGAAAATTAGGACACAGAAATTACTACCCATCACCTCAATCTTAGTGGCCCTTCGTAAATGCTTTCTGCTTCTGTCCTGCTTCACCATGACTGTATTTCAGGACCAAATTAATGAGAGGAGCACAAATACACCCCGAATACACTTAATCCAAGGACACAATACTGCAGATCCTAAAAATCCCACCAGGATCTGCCCATCTGAGAGCGTAATCCATGAATCTACCTACACCTGTGTAGACTTGAGCAGGATGAGTTAATCAGCAACTCAGAAATTCCCCTGTAACCTCGAAGGACAACCCACGTAACCAGTCTTTCTTAGACGAGCTCTTCAAACAAACGAAACGACGTGCTGAGCTCTCCTTCCAGGTGGTCCTCGCTGGCGTCCACCTGGCTCCGTTCTCTGCTCTCTTCCTGCTCCTGAGGATGGCGCCTCGTCCCTCCACGTCCTTGCAGGAGCGTCTTGCAGAGGGGCCCCCCAGGCCCCACCCAGCCCCCCATGCCAGCGACGCTGAGGGACACGCAGGGACACAGGCGCACTCTCTTCACCCTCATGGTTGCCAAGCCTTAAACTCTCTCCTCCCCCACCTTTGTGCATGCTCCTCTCAACTCAACTGACGCTTCCCAGCTCAGCAGGGCTGTATCGCCTGCCCCCGCCTCGCCCTCCTAAGGCTGGACCAGGCACTGCCCCCAAGCACGCGAGCTCACCTCCGTGTTGTTGCCCCTTCCAGGGGCTGCCTGCACCACCTCCGCCCCGACCAGCCCTTCCTCTCTCCCAGGGAGCAGGACGCGGAGCCCCAATGTCCGCTAACTGCTCCCAGAAGCCAAGGGAAGGAAGTGCAACAACTCTGCCCGTACTTAACACTGGAACAAGTGCTTGAGATTATTTCCTAAACTCTGCGACAAGCAACTGTAAACATCTGCCCGTTGATAATGGATCATTTTTGAGTGCCCACCGCGTGTCTGACACCATGTTAAATTCTGAGAGACGTTATTGCTAATCTCTCTATGCCTCTAACCAGGAAGGTGTATCGCCCCTCATTTTGGAGAGAATGCAGCCAGGGCCCTGAGGTTAAGGAACCTGCCCGAGGTCGTGGGGTGAGAAATCAGCTGCTGGTTCTCCGGCTCAGGAACTGCAGGCTCTGAGACCTACGTTCCTGCCTCCACACCGGTGGCTCTCAGAGTGCGGGGCCTGCGAGATCAGAACCGTTTTTCATAAGGACCCTGAGATGTTCTCCGCCTCTCACTCTCCTTCTCTCCAGGCGTGCATGGGCTTGGCCAGAGGCTCCTGCAGACTGCACGCAGAAGCGGCTATTAGAATCCAACATTCCGGAAAATGCAAAACAACGCCGTTAATGTTTTGTTGTCTTAGAAAACAGCTGCTTTTCAGTTAAAAATGGGATGTATGTTAATGCATAATGGTTTATTATTTTTACTGATTTTAAAAATGAGTAACAAATATTTCAAACTGTCCTCAGTTTAAACTTCTAAGACAACAGATACCAACACATAAAGTCCACATGAACAAAGGATCTTTGGAGTCACCAGTAATTTTTAGGAGCATAAAAGGGTCTGAGGGCTTCCCTGGTGGCGCAGTGGTTGAGAATCTGCCTGCCAATGCAGAGGACACGGGATCGAGCCCTGGTCTGGGAAGATCCCACATGCCGCGGAGCAACTGGGCCCGTGAGCCACAATTGCTGAGCCTGCGTGTCTGGAGCCTGTGCTCCGCAACGGGAGAGGCCGTGATAGTGAGAGGCCCGCGCACCGCGATGAAGAGTGGCCCCCACTTGCCGCAACTAGAGGAAGCCCTAGCACAGAAACGAAGACCCAACACAGCCAAAAATAAATAAATAAATAAATAAATAATAAAAATAAAGGAATTCCTTTTAAAAAAAAAAAGAATTAATTAAAAAAAAAAAGGGTCTGAGATGCAGAGAAAGACAAATACTGTATGACTCCACTTACATGTGGGATCTAGAAAAGCAAGACAAGTGAACAAACATAACTAAACAGAAACAGAGTCACAGATACAGAGAACAAACAGGTGTTTGCTGGAGGGGAGGGGGTTGAGGGGAAGAGAAATAGGTGAGGGAGGTTAAGAGGTACAAACTTTCAGTTACAAGACAAATGAGTCACAGGTGTGAAATGTACCGTCTGGGGAATGGAGTCCACAATTATGTAATATCTTTGTATGGTGACATATCGTAACTAGACTCACTGTGGTGACCAGTTTGAAAGGTATAGAAATATCAAAGCGCTGTGTTGTGTAACAGGAACTAACACAGTGTTGTAAGTCAATTATACTTCAAATACAAACAAAAAAATTCACAGAAAAAGAGATGAGATCTGTGATTACCAGAGGCAGGGGCTGGCGGAGGGCGAACTGGAGGAAGGTGGTCAAAAGGTACAGACTTCCAGTTGTAAGATAAGTAAGTACCAGGGATGGAGTGTGCAGCATAATAAGTATAACGAACACTGCTGTATGTTACATACAAAAGCTGTTAAGAGAGGAGATCCTAAGAGTTCTCATCACAAGAAATGTTTTTTTTCTGTTTCTTTCATTTTGTGCTTAGATGATGGGTGTTCACTAAACTTACTGTGACAATCACTTCATGATGTATGTAAATCAAATCATTAGGCTGTAGCCCTTATACACTTCATACAGGGCTGTAGGTTGACTATATCTCAGTAAAATTGGAAGAAAAAATTAAAATATAAATAAATTATTTAATGATGGATGGATGGATGCATGGATGGATGGATGGATGAATGGATAGATAGATAGAAAAACAGGTCTGAGAATGAAAAGGGAAACCACTATCCTAATCAGCTGCAGAAATAGAAGCTAGGTTTTCTCTTTCCCTGTAAATTTTTATCAAATCATCAGGCTAGTCTGGAGCTTCCATTAAAGACTGTGTCCCGACAATGAACACATGGCCTGATGAACTCTGGCCTCGGTTCTAATATTTTCCTTTGCTGACTCTTTAATATAAAGTTAAACTTATCTTCAAAGATACTTTAACATGCGATAGAATTTAGAAAATATCTGTTCACTACCCATGAAACATCTAAAAAGCATAACTTCTACTTTTTTAAAAGTAAAAAACTCAAGATAAAAAAGTCAATAAGCCTCTCTGAATGTGATAATTCAGCAAATTACATCAATATTTCAACTTAATCTGGTAATTTCCCTGCTACACAGCATGGTTTCAAACCACCATCCGGACATACATGAAATGCAAAATAATTTTAGTAGTTCTAAAGCAAAACAATAATAATAATAGATTATCTGCTACAGTAGAATGTGAGTCAGTCCCAGGGAAAGCGAGGTGTTTAGGATGATTCTGTGACAGCATGTTGAACCTACCTCATTATTCTCACCACACCCAGCAACACGGGCAAAAAGGCAGGTAATATTTCCACAAGTCAAATTTAATGTGTCACAACTAAGGCTATATTTCATAATATGTAAACCTGTTCCTTAAAAATAAAAGTAATTTTACATTGTATTTAGTACATCTGAAATGACATGAATTATAAAGTAAGGTTCGCATTGCAGGAGATCAGAAACTAAAACCTAGAGGAGAATTCACACTTAAGTATGCACCACAGGCTAGAGATCACACTCACTTGATGTGAGTGTATTACCCTAATTAATCTCAACACCTTTTGAGATGGGTTCTATTTTTCCTGTTGTACTGATGACAAATCTGAGGTTCAGAGAGGTCAAGCTGCCTGAAGCCACCAAGCTAGTAAGTAGCAGACCTGGAATTCAAACACTTTGCTGATTTCAAAGTCTGTGCTCTTCTCAAGACTTTATACCTCCCTAGTATGATGTGCAGAACTGAGGGCTTCAAAAGCTGAAGCGGATGCAAAGTTGAGCAGAAATAAGAAAGCAAATACCGTGCGAAATGTTTAAAACACGCAACTGAACTTATATAATAAAGATACCTCAAGTGTACTTGTTTGCACCCCTTAAACCGTTCCAAGCGTGTCTATGATGGCACACTCGAGAAGATGGAGCTGGAGAAAAAGGGAAATGCACTTGGTGTCTCCCAGCGCTCAGGGACCCAGGGTCCACCTACTCATACGTGTCCTCTGAAACACCCGTTGAGAAATCTGTGCTCTTAAAACTGAGAAACGCTGGAGGAGACCAGCGATTCCCAACCAGGGATGGGATTATAGTCACAGGGGATCGCCTTCAAACTGTGCTTGCCCTCCAGGGAGGAGAGAAGATGCTGGAACCGTAAGTCTGAGGACCACTGCTCTGAACAGATCCCATGTTTAGGAAGAAACTTCCAAGGAGCAAGAAAAGAATAACCCCTGGAAACTAAGTCATGTGCATTTCTGCCCTAGGAGCCATCCAGGTGGGCCGAGGCCCCAGCAGCTGGTAGACGCCCTTTCTCACCCCCCTCCACGCTGTCCACGGTCTCGGGAGCCCGCTCCCATCACTGCAGGTGAGGCTCCCCAGGAGGGAAGCGGCTCTCTCCCGGGCAGCGCAGGCCCGGTGGCTGAGGCCCACGTGGTCCCCGCTGACCTCGGGGCTCCTCCTGAGAATCTCCAAGTGTGCCGGACCGGTGAGGGCAGCCTTCCCGAAACCCTAACGAGTCCTGTGTCCTGAGGTCCCCAGGAGACCTTCCTGGCCTCCACTTCCCCAGTCCCACCAAGGCTGAAGCTTCTGAGTCTCCAATCTAAATGCCTCTCCACCCGGGATGCCCCAGAGGGCTTTGTTTCCTGACCCGACCCTTTTACTTGCACGTAGCTTCATTCCCTTCTGTTCCCATTCCCCAATCCCTGGTCCCTGGACCAAACTGTCCTCACAGGCCTGGACCACAGGCTCAGAGCTCATCTTCTGGTTCCCCGGCTATCCCCGTGCACTGTCTAGTTTGATATCACTGGCTCCCCAGCAAAGTCCAAATTCTTTACAACAGAAGATCATACCTCTATCACCCGGCCCTGCCCTGCAGCGAATTCAGTGTCCCGTGCCCCCTCTAAGGAGCCATCCCCCAACCTGAAATGCCATCCTCGGTTCACATCCTTGGCTACGTCCTAGCCAAATTCCAAGCACCCTCATCCACAGGTACTGCCTCTCTCTCTGAACACTTGTCACATAATCATGCATGGTCTTTTACTACACTTTATACTTCCACGTATTGGTCATGTTTCCCCAAATTGATTACAAGTTCATTAAGAACAAGCATTGTGCCTTACAGCTCTAAAGATCACACTGTGCCATCCACGTTCAGGGCTGCAATCGTAGTGGAAGATCAATGCATATTTCTGAATAGCACTCTGAATAATCTAGACATACAGACGTTATTTTTCCTAGAGCTAGAGCACAAACGCCAACATTTATAATGGAAAGATGTGTATGGGAATACTAGAGCTTCAAACCTTAATCTGTCTGCTTATAAATTCTGTAGGATAAAATCCCAGCATACAAAAAGGAAGACTTCTGCTTTTAGTACTAGGTATCCAAATCTCTTAGAGACCGCTTTTGGTGGATTATCATTTACTGTGACTTTCTACAGCGTGCAAGTTAAGCTCACACTAACATTCAACAACTGGTCCAATAAGTATTACAGAGGAACATATTTTGTAGCTTCCCAAGGGAAAAATAATAACAATTTTCTAAAAGAGGTGGGAGGGACTATCACAAAAATATAAGATGTTGCTGGAAACCAACTTTCGGTGTATTTATAAATCAGAGAGAGAGAGGGAGGGAGGGAGGGAGAGAGAGAAAGCACGGCATAGAAGAATAAAAGGAAGGAAAAAACCGTTTAGGTCCAATGCCCGTCTCACCGCTGGCAGTGAGAGCAGAGCTCCTTGCAGGCAGGACCCACGCTTAGTTTTCTACGCACCCTCAGCTCCAGCACAACCCCTGGGACGGGAGGAGTCACGACTTTTTGAAAAAGTGAATAAATGCACAAGCCAACAGTGAGAGAGTAAAAAAAAAAAAAAAAAAAAACAGAGAGAGAATAACAGAAAACAAGTGAGATGCTGGAGCACCTTACAAGGCAGAACTCAAGGACCTCGGGACGAAGCAGCGTCTGGCGAGGCTGAGACGGAGGCAAGCTCCGCACGCCCGCGCGCCCGCGCCCCACGCGGCAGGGCGAGCAGGGCCACGCCCCCTTACCTGCGGCACAGGCACTTTCTGCGGGGCGCTCTGGGGCGAGGGGTGGAGCTGTGCCCAAGGCTGGTGGTGCGAGGGCGGGGGCGAAGCCTGGTGGTGCAGGCCCGGGTGGGGCTGCAGCGGAGGGCAGGTTGGCAACTGCTGGAAGGCCGGCGGCTGCCCGGGGTGCTGCTGGCCGGGGAGCAGCCGGTCCTGGATCGCCTGCGGGTCTGTGAGGCCGACGCCGGGACAACCGTTGGGTCTCAGGTGCCCGGCCAGCTCCCTCGGCGCCGGGGACATGCCCATAAACGGACGGGACGGTTGCATGTTCCTGGGGCCCATGTTCCTCTGTCCGATCCCCATGGCGCCAGGGGGCTGGTGAGACGGCTGCGGGTGAGGCATATTTGGGTAACTGCCGACTTCCATCGGGATGCCGGCACTTCCGGGCCGGACTTGCGGAGGAGGAGTGCCCGCCGGGTTACTCATTGCTTTCATGGGTGACATGGGAGGCGGAGAGGCGTAAGTTCCCTGAGGCTGCGAAGGATGCATAGTTTGCGTGTTCATTTGGTTAAGTGAGCCGCTGGGGTGGATGGGCTGCTGGTGCATGAGTCCTTGACCACTGTTCGACGGGAACCCTACAGCGTTGGGGTATCTTGGGACGGACTGGTTCATTGGAGTATTATTTGTAAGGCCTAGATTCTGATTCATCCCTGTATTGTTAACTAATCCCTGATTTAGGTTACTGTAAGGATAGCGAGAATACTGCCCTGAGTTGTTTATAGTAGGTGACGGGACCGTCTGGCTCCGAGAGCTAAAGGTAAGGGTCTGCGGCCTCACGGCCCCTTGCGGGGGAGGGTTGGGGGAGAACCGGGGGCTGTGGGCGACGGGCTCCCCGTGGAGAGCGGCGGGGGGGTGGTGGTGGAAGGGCTGCACCGCGTGGCGCAGGCTCGGCGCCACCCCGGGGCTCTGCGGGGGCACGTGCGACAGGTGGCCGGGGCCGGCGATGAAGGGGCTTCCCTGACCGAGGCCCTCCTGGCCCGGGGGGAACTGGCCCATCCTCGGCTGCGGCTGCCCGTGCTGCTGCATGGAGAAGTCCCCGCGCGCCATGTAGCCGCCCAGCTGCTGCAGGTGCGGGGGATGACCCTGCGCGGGGGGGCCCGACGGGGCCGCCTGGGGCTGCGGCGGCGGCGGCTGGTAGGGGGCTCGGATCTGGTCCGGCACCTGCACGGCCCGGGGGGCCCACATGGAGCCGCCGTCCACGAAAGACTGCCCCCCGTGCCGCTCGTTCGGCAGGCCGGGGTAGACACCCATCTGGCCGCCGCCGCCCCCGCCGCCGCCCCCGCCGCCGGCCCCGTGAGGGACCTGGGGGACGGGCGGGGTGTGGTACTGCGAGTGGGGAGACGCCAGTCCGTTCCCAGGGGCACTGCTCATCATTCTGTTCGGCTGGTCCATCAGATGCATCTTTTGCTGCTCGTACTGATTATAGTGATCGAAGTGGGTCAACTTGGTTTGATTCTGATTCGTGGAGGGATGGTGGAGGGATGGCTGTAAGGAGGCAAAGCCTTGGTCTATCGGCATCTGCTGGCCCATGGGATTCACGGGATTTTCAGGGTAACCACATTCTCCCAGGCTTTCGAGGCCTTCGCTGAAAATATTCCCATCCTCGCCGAAAAGACTCATCATTCCTGGATCCGCCATCTTCTCCCAACACACGGCTCCTCCAGACCAGAGCTCAGGAGCTTGTCTGTGCTTCACTTCACTGAGGGTTCGTCCTCAGAGCCTATAATCCTTGACTAATCTTCTTCATGTCACTCCATATTTCTTTAATTCTCTTGGACCCTGCAGTGTCAGGCAAATCTGGATAGAGGTCCTAGAAGGGGAGTGGGAGGTGGGGAGGAGGGAGGAAGAAAACAAAGAATTAGGAACAAATGATAAAAACTGCCGGCATTGTACGCATTCGAATTTGGTCTCCATCGACAATACTGATCTAGCCCCCTCACTGAGCTGTATTTTATAAATCTAGTTCACTTTAAGAGAAACTCATTAGCTTCTACCAGAAGCATTATTATGATCGGTTACTTAGAAAGCAAGCAAAACACTAACCTTAACCTTAAATTAATCCATTCACTCCACTTCCTCGCGTTCCATTCTTGGATGGAACAGAACAAAAGAACACAACATGAAGCGGCAGCAGCTGCCACAGCAGGCCAGCAGATGTATGAATGTCGCCAAGCAGCCCATCTGCTGCACGAAAGCCCTGGAAATGCTCTGGTTACCAACAGCCCGCCCTTAACCTTATTCCCCTGAGTGGTGTAATCAGATGAGCAGCCACAGCACCGAGGGCTGTGAAAAGCTCAACTTAGTTAAATTGACTAGAGGATTATACAAATACCAAAATCAGTCATTTCGTACAAATTGGATATTTACGGCCCACATACAACCAACTACAGGACCGCAACAGAGGCGTCGAAGGAGAAAGCGGCGGAGGCGAGGACGCTGGCAGGCACGCTGGCGAGCGGAGCGGTAACGCATCATTTCCTTACGTCCGTCTGACGGCAGGAACATGCCAGGCTTTCGTTCTCCAGCAACACACGCACGCCCCCTCCTCCCCCCTGCCAGAGGAAGTCCCATCACGGGTCCATCATCCACCCAAGGGCCCCGGGCTCTGGGGATGGACCAGGAGCCATGCGACCACTCGGACAAACTCTAGCTGGACGGACAGTTTCTAGACGATGACCATTCTTCATCAGCAGAGACAGAAACCTTTCCCCCAAACTGGTCAAAACTCAAACTTTTAACAGAATGAAGTTCAAAATGTCCATGCAGCCCTCACCCTCGCCTTGACCCCTTCTGGGACAAGGCAGGCCGGAGCAGGTAGGCGGAAAGGGGGGCAGGCCTGCCCGTAAGCATCCCCTGTTTACAGCACACGGTGTAGACTAACTACTGCTCTGCGCTTTACGCAAACAGTTGCTAACCGATTCTGTGTCAAATGAAAATAACCAACTTAAAGAATGTTTCCACAATCAAAACAGGAAAGTGTTTTTGTTGAATGCTAATTAAATCAACGACCTAATAAAGAACTAATTCACATAGGAAAAATGTCCAAAATCTTAAACATCTCTAGAATTTAACTCATTTTTTTTCCTCTTTCATAAGCACATGAAGCATTGTGTGATACTGCCCAACTTGAAAAAAACAGTATCTTGTTGAAGAATTTCAAAAGGGATATTACAAACAGGCCCCGCCATAAATCCTACGGACACACGTCCACAGGAGCACGGGAATGGGGACGGCTGGGGCGGGACTGGGGACGGCTGGGGTAGGGGTGGGGTGGAGGCAGCCAGCCCCACCAAGAACCCACGCCCCCAGCAAGGGGAGAACTTCGCCTCCGGGAAATTATGTAAACAGCATTCCTGCTCGCTGTCAGAACCCCAGACAGAACACCTGAGAGGGTCTCCAGGTCGGCAGTGCTCAGGCGACAGCTGTCAGCCGGAGCCAAAGGTCTCCTCACTCTGCGGCTAACTGCCATGAATTTTCTGATCTACTTTCTCCAGAAATAGAGGTCAGGCGGGTGGAAGTAAGGTGAGCATGAAAGCCATTTTATTTACAGACATGCTGCTTTAAAACCCAAACCAAAGAGAAGTCGAAATCTCCAGTGCCAAATGAAACAGATATTTATAAATTGAATTTACTCCTAAAAAGCCTACGTGGTCAGTCTTCATTTATTCAAGGCTCGTTCTAGCTTTCAAGGAAATAAATACGGGAATGGACTTGATAAGAACTTAAACCAGCCGTGCAGACGTTAACCACTTACCAAAATAACCTTTCCAATGAGCTGAAGGAAGGTAACGTCTAGTTGCCTGTCCTGGGTGGCCTTGCTTTATAGGATAATGGTGGCTTCGTCCTCCAGGGCCCAGCATGTGTCACGGGAGGAACTGCTATGGACTGGATGTGTTCCCAGCCAGCTCTAGAGGGAAAGGAGCCCAGAGGGAGGCGACGGCTCGGCCTACTGCCTGGAGGGGCAGCATGGAGTTGGCACTCACTTTATAAGGCTGAGCAGAAAGGGAAAAAGAACTTGACTACAGGCCCAGGGGAGGGACGAAACAGAGCACTCACTGCGAGTAATCCTACCCGACACTCGGGTCTCCAGTTCCCGGCTCCTTCCACCAAGAGGCCATTTCCCAGCAGCAGGAAAAATGGCAGCATTACCTGGTACAGTAAACGTGTCACCCACCACAGCTGCGACCACGGTCACGTGAAGTCCGGGCAGAGAAGTCCCAAAACTATGGCTTTAGTGTGTCGCCGGTCACCACTTACACTTGCGGGGGCAGCCATCACCGCCTTCCTGACCCTTTTCTGACCTCAAGACTCTGGCTGGCCACTATGCTAGGAATCCATCTGGTAGCTGGATTTCATATTTCTGATCTGAGCTAATCTAATTAATTTATTTTTGTCTTTTTTATAATTTGATCAAGACCATTTGAATGCCCACTTTCCCAAGTCACAGCTGCAACATTTAATTTTGTTCCTATCAAAGATATTCATTTAAAATTCCTTTTTGGAGTTTGCCCCCTTGTCTACATTCACTGTCTACATTTTCTGTGTCTAAATCAGCACTGTCCAACGAGCCATCAAATCAAAGCCATATATGTCTAAAATTTTCTAGTAGCCACGTTTAAAAAGTAGCCCCAAAGAGTGAAATTAATTTTAATCATTTTTATTTAACCAATAAAACCAATTTATTTATTGGTTTTATTTTTTTAAATAAAACCAATATATGCAAGTAATTACATATTACTTCAACATGTAATCGATAGAGATGAGACAGTTTACATTTTTTAGTACTGAGTCTTTGAAACCCAGTAGTTCACAATTACAGTATATCAATTCCTACTGGCCACATTTCAAGTCAAAAAGGTGCACATGGGCGCAATGGCTACTATACTGGACAGCACAGGTATAGATTATTAAAAAGAAGAGACAGAAATGCAAGTCATCAGTGTTACCAAATAATTCTCATCGTTATCACTTGGGAAATAAATATTCAAGTTGTATTTACATTTGATTTGGCTTTAAATGAAAATCAAGTTAAATCTCAAATAGCATTTATGTATTCAAAATATATTTACTGGGCTTCCCTGGTGGCGCAGTGGTTGAGAATCTGCCTGCTAATGCAGGGGACACGGGTTCGAGCCCTGGTCTGGGAAGATCCCACATGCCGCGGAGCAACTAGGCCCGTGAGCCACAACTACTGAGCCTGCGCGTCTGGAGCCTGTGCTCCGCAACAAGAGAGGCCGCGATAGTGAGAGGCCCGCGCACCGTGATGAAGAGTGGCCCCCGCTTGCCGCAACTAGAGAAAGCCCTCGCACAGAAACGAAGACCCAACACAGCCAAAAATAAATAAATAAATACATAAAAATTAAAAAAAAAACAAAACAAAACATCAAAATATATTTACTGAGCCTCTACTATGAGCCAGGCACTGATCACAGCTGCCAGAGATATATCGGTGAATAAAAACAAAGTTCCCTTTTTTCCTCATGGAGGTTACAGTCATCTGTAAATGATGAAACTTTTAATTAAAAATTAAGATTCATGGGTTATGGTATAAAAATTTAGGATACCATTTTACGAACTATTTCTTGGTAATTCGTGATGACAAGTGCTCTGTGTGTGATATTATATATTGAACAGTATAGACACCTATAACGGAGACATAATACATGCTTCTGCTCAGCACCCTACTGGCAAGTCTCTTCTGAGTTCAGAAGGTGCTTGGGGGTGTGTTTAGCGGCGAAGAGAGGCACCATGAGACACCCCAGCTCACATCATCGTGGACGCCGTGGAGACTCACTGTGAAACCAATGATGAAAATTTAGAGCCGGCCAACACTTTGGAGACCTCCTAATCCAAGCCCCTCTTCACTGTACAGATGAAGAAACCCTTTTATATACTGAGAGCAGTAAACATCTCCAACAAAATATTTTAATGACGAACAACTTCCAGAGACGAAAGAGAAATGTATAGATGAAATGGCAACTCACCAGTGAAGCCTAGACGGGGTCCTATGAAAGGCCTAGACGGGGTCCTATTTATTCAGAGATCAGTCACTAGAACAATTGCTGAAACCACCAAACAGAAGAGAGTTTCCTTTTAAGAAAATTTTTACTTATACTATCGATAACGTTAAGGAAGCACGCACATATTAGCACCACATTGAGGCTACTGGTTAATGTTCTGGGAAATAAGCAGGATGCAAAGTAGGCAGCCCCAAAAAGTAAACAGCACCCAGAAAACTGGAGACAAAAGCAGGGGGTGTACAACAAACCAAGGTGAAAGAAATAAGTTGTGCAAAAATACATATTAAGATTTTGAAGTGAAGTTCTGACTTCCCAAAGGTTACATAAACAATGCTTAACTACCGTGCTCTGCTTAAAGTAGGACGGCATTTGTGTAGCCCAGTTTTAATTTGGTATCACAGTGACCTGAAAAGCTAGAAAGGAGATGGGTGAACACAGAACACCTTTCATTTCGTGGGCAAAATACTTCCTACAGCTCAACCACTTTGTATTCGGTTGTGGAAGTAGAATGCCATCCAGGTGCTGTCCATTTTTTCATACGTATCCAACACACGGGGCAAGTAAAAGGGAGCTGCCCTGTAGATGCTAAGACCACCTTAGTGTTCCGTAGCTCGATCTGCATTGTTCTCTTTACTTGTCTCTCCTCCACCTCCCAAGAGCCTCAGGTTTGCGACATTACTTGATCAGGGTTCTCGGGACCCGGTGGAGCCCGTGCCAGCATTTCCAAGGGGGTGTGGAGCAGCGGGAAAGCACACCTCCCACCCTCAGCGCAGCCCGGGAGATGCCTCTAGACCCTCAAGGCTACAAATCACATCGCGAGGGGGAAGGACCCACGGCTGAGAGGGGAATGGACAGAAGAGAAAGGGCTCCGCCTGGCTGGGCTTCTCCTCACCCTGAGAGTCCTTCCAGCTCGACCACGAGGCCTATGGACGGCACTCCCCACCCATGGCCCCTAGCAGCCGCCGAAGGGGGCGGGGGGTCTGCCCAGGCATTGATCCCACGGACAGCGACCCAGAGAGAGAGAGGCAGGAAGCACCTCCAAGTTACCAGCATCAGTTCATCACCAGTCAGTTCCAGGTCTGCCACATGGACCAAATGATGCCCCTCCCGGACACCCCCAGCCCGGGCTAGACCACATTTTCTTCCTCGCTCATGTGTCCGGGCTATGGCTGTGCTGTCCCACACGGCAGCCTCTGGCCACGTGTTGCTGTTTAATTAAAATTAAATAAAATTTTAACTTCGGTTGCTCAGTCGAACAAGCTGCATTCCAAGTGCTCCACACACCCGTGTAGCTGGCGGCTGTGGTGCACGTGTGGACAGTGCCCCCGTGGAACCCTTCCATCAGGGCAGAAAATCCTATGGACGGCACTGCTACGGGTTTCTTCCTAGAGGTAACATTCCTAGGTGAAGACCATATTAAATAGTAGCAATTCTCTTTGATGAAATTTTTTTTCTCCTGCTCAGGGATTAGTGTTCTTTCAAAGGTCCATACCTACCCCTTGTGATGAAATTTATAGTATTCTTTCCATATACCGTATTTTATGTTAATTAACTATATTTTCAACCTATAAAATTTCTCCTTTCTGTAATGTCTCCCAGCATATATTTCTATTTCTTTTTGTTTGTTTGTTTCGTTTTGTTTTGCTTTCTGGGATCAAGCCATTTTATTGAGAGGCTTCGGGGGAGGGTCAAAAGGCTGGGAGGACAATGAGATTCGATGTCCTTCTCCCGGCCGGGACCTCCCCAGCTTCACAGTTGCTGAAAAGGCTCTATTTCTTAATAAATAATTTTTATTATGTTAGGAATGATTCTCAACCACACAAAATTCAGACACTTAGGAATAATTAATTTCAAATTCCTTTTCACTTATAGTCGCCATATTACCATTGCTCTTTAATGAAGTATTTGCAAGCTTAATTTTAACAGCAAAAAAATCTACATAGCAATAGTGAGGCCATTACTTTTTTTAGTGGCTTTGTGCATTATTTTCATTCTCTATTTTACTGGAAGAAAAGGATGCAGGAAGAACAAAAAAGGATGTGAAATCCTTCAGAAGGTCTATGTTGGTCCCAAGCACCACATGAAAAATAAAACCAAAAAAAGGAAATAAGAATTGCATTTATAGTTAGCTTCCATTTATATCACTAGGTAGCCTCCAGTTTTGCTGATGTTAGTCGAAGAGATCTATCTTCCGTTGTGTAAAGCAATGCTGTGCTTTCCGCCAGCATTCCCCATGGCAGTTAAGCGCCCTCCACCCACCCCTTCCACCCCGCCAGATGATGGAAAACCACCCTCAATCCTTCTCAGCATTCATTCACTTAAAAAATATTTAATGAGGGCCAACTCTGCATAAAGCATTTAATAGACACTGCGTATACAGAGTTGAACGAACAGACGTGGCCCCTGTGCCATGCAGCTTGCTGTTCTAGTAAAGCCGTGAGGATATCCTGCATTTTCAGTCCACTGAGCAACCTGTGGATTCTCCTCCCAAATATCTCACAAGTCTTCCTCCTCCTCCAGTTCATAGTCTCTGATGTAATCAGGCGTCATGGTTTCGTGAAGGACGCAACTTTAAAGGCTGACTGGTTCTCCTGAATCCGGTCTCAACACGCTCGCACAGCTGATTGAATGATCTTGTAAGACACAAAATGCGTCCTCTCTCCACCCTGATTAAAATCCTTAAAGCAGTTCCCTAGCTCCCAGGATGGAGGCCAAAAGCTCCAGCAGGTCGCAAGGCACTTTGTATTCAGAGACCCGTCAGCCTCTCCATGCTCTATGCCCCAATTCCCTTCCCTCTGCCCCTGAAACCTTCACCAGCACCCAGGCTGGGTCCGTCAAAGCACTGGAAGTTTACTGCACGTCACCCACTCACCTCCTCACACCTTCCTTACCTCCACACCTGCCTCCTCACCCCCACGCCGTGCTGTGCTGTGCAGTCTGACCTCCCCGCTCGTGGACTCAGTTCCTTTGTTACCACTCATCCCGGGAAGCAGCCTGACCCTCAGCCCTCCCCACCCCAGGCTGATTTTGAAGCCCTCCCTAGTATTCCCACCACACTGGAGGCAGGAGCTACACAAGTACCAAGCACACCTTGTTCTTGTTTCTCTCCCTGCCTCTCTCCCTGCAGACCGCAGCCTTGCCATTTGAAGGAGGGTCCTGGAAGCACTGGCACCCCCCGGGAGCTGGTGAGAGATGCAGGGTCCTGGGCCCAACCCAACCTCCCGCCCCGGAGTCTGCGTGTTATTAACAAGGCGCCCCGTGACGCCCGCACACGTGGAAGTTTAGCAAGTCCTGCTCGCAGACTCTGAGCTCCTCCTGAGCTACAGCTGCGATTCTCCTCAATTAATGTGAGAAGGAATAATCAACAACAGGTCCCAAAGAATTACAAAGCAAGAAAAACAAAGGTATGTCATCTTACATTTAAGGAAAGGGAGTCTTGGCATTCGTGACCCACAAAGAAACAATACTGACCTCATCCAAAGAATTAAGAATAACCCTTAGTGACAAGTTTTAATTTGTCAAAGAGAGGACATCTGAAAGTGGTTTAATTTCAAAGATACATCTGTCCCTCTGCTTGACAATCATTTTTGCAAGACAAAAAAAATGCAGTTAATATTAATATCTAATGCTATGTTACATAACACCCTATTTCACAGGTCTCTTGCAGAAATACTTCAGTTATTTCTACACAACTTTGAGGAGTCTGGATATTCTGAGCTGCCTCTCAGATAAAGATGGGTATTTTTTCCTACGTAAGAGTCCTGGGGCTCATATGTTTTCTTTCAAGGCAACTAATGAAATGGGACTCAGCTAACAGTTTACACTAAGCGCACTGCCTCCGCACTTTTTTTTTTTCCTAAATTGGTCAAAAGGTGTATACTGTCCTATACGTAAAGTTGTGCCGCTAAAGCACCAGGATCAATGTCCTTCAGAGAACAACCTTTACACCCTGCAATTCAACACTGAAATATCACTCCTTGAAATTAACTCCTTCTAAGACTAAGCCCACTGAGAAGACAGCTGACCTGCTCATCCCACCACAGACACCAGGAGAAGAGATCCAGGGCAATCCTCCTTCCATATGCAGCTCAGCGTGACCCAGCAGGAGACCAGTACACATTCCAGGAACACTTTAAAATAAGCAACAGTATATGGCAGAAGAGGGATGAGGACAATCATCTATATTCAGAGCCACGCCTACCATATCCATGTAAGTAAACATCTATGTAAAATATGTGGATCTCTCCCTCATCTTTTTAATGCTACCTTAATTAATTTTATTGTAGGTGAAGGGGAAAGCAAATGAAGAGAGACAGGTCCAGAAATAAGAAAATGGAAATTCTGTGTGTAATTTATTTGGGACTGGGAAAAATGCAACTTTGGAAATGTACTTCAACCCACTTGACAAGGAGGTGTATAGTGCAGACTAAGGGGAGAGTGATACAAATTTTACACAATGTGGTGACCACTAGTGTATCTTGCTTAACATTGTAAAACATCCTGGGATAGTTTAGACAAAACGTGGCTGGTCTATAAAGGTGAATGACACCACACGTTTACTAACCCACTAAAAAAAAAAAAAAAAAAAGTCATTTGAAAATATATTTTCCCACTCACTCTAGATCTGTTTCAAGCTACTGACTTGACACATACGTGCATGCACACACAAGCAAGCACACACATCTGGGTGAGGCCAAGCCTACAAGGAGTGAGCGTAGGACAGGAGGAGGGACGGAAGGAGCAGCCCGGGGCCACCCTCATCCTGAGATGCCCTGGGTGATCCCGGACTCCTATGAAGCGACCCTGCATCACTGGAGGACACCAAGGGCAGCACACTGAGGGGAAGAAAACGCGGTGAACAGCCAACTGCTCCTGTAAGAACCAAGGTTTCTGTACACTTACTATGGCTGTCACTGATTAACTAACTGATCTGGCAATTTCCTACATTCTTTTGCATTTTAAAAGGTTCTGGAAAGCTGAAAGGGGGATCTGGCCTCATAGTCCGGGGAGAGTTTAAAACTGTACCCCAATTCTGCTTGCTTGAAATGAAGGGAGAGAGAGTGTGGTTAAACAGTCTCTTCTGATACACACCCCCAATGTTCTCTTCCTTCAAGGGGGGGGTGGGAACCCCTTCGGCAACACCACAGCTGAAAATAATTTATCTATGTTCCCTGTGAGAGCAGAGCGCATGTGATGACAAGGGAGCCTTATCCATCACGAATAAACCCGAGCTCAGAGCCAGGCCAGTGTCACAGGACACCGAGGGCAGAGGTCACACGGCAACCTAGAGGGTGCTCTAAGATGCCATATTTCATGCAAAAGAGAAATACACAGGAATTACATAAATCTAAACTTCCATCAGGGAAGTGAGCAATATAGAAGTGAAACAGGGGACTTCCCTGGCGGTCCAGTGGTTAGGACTCCGTGCTTCCAATGCAGGGGACGCAGGTTCCATCCCTGGTGGGGGAACTAAGATCTGCACGGCACGGCCAAAAAAAAAAAGGGGGGGAAACAGAACTGTTAAGGAGGGTCGAGGAGGCCTTTGGAAGAGTATTAGAGAAACTATTTTGGAAAACTGACCAGGGTCTCAAAAAGCTCAATCTATAGACAAAAAAATGGAAGAAAACAAATTTCAATTACTCTGTGACTACAGTATTAAATTACTCTTTAAAGAAATAATATTTGACAAAGGAAATGGAATTAAGGCTGGAATATACAGTAAACAGTTTGCATTCATTATTTCATAATCACTCTGACATATAACAAAGTTGGAAACTTTTTTCCATACGTACACTTATGAATGCAAGCGGGTTCTACAACGCCACCATAATCAAAACTATTTGACAATCAAAACCATTATCAAAAACTATTACAATAAAATAACTATTAAAACTATCCATTTCATGCAACTAAATAAGCCTGATATCTCTCTTAGCCAAATTAAATGTCTTCATTCATATTTACATATAATAAAAGATTTACCCATAAACTCTGTATGTGTATATTTTTCTGCATCCATAGCAAAGGCTCAACCCTAACCTGGCCCCTTTCCTCGTTGCCCGGAAATCTTCTGAGCCTTTCCCCCAATGCGCTGTGTGCCGTGGGGAAAACTAACTTTATGAAATATCTTTTATATTTTTCTAAGGAAACTAATTCACAACCTAAATCTGTTTCCAAAAAAGCTACAGTACGGTCTGTAACACATTCTTTTATGTAACATACGTACATATTATGTAACACATATCTGACTGCATCACCAAACTCTTCTGCATCACTGAAAGCCTCCTGTAATGACCTGCCTCACATACTTCCCCTAAAAATTACTCGACTAGCCATCTTCCATCTCTCCACGGCTGCTGTGCTATTTTTAAATTTTTATTTATTTATTTATTTATGGCTGCTTTGGGTCTTCCCCACTACGTGCGGGCTTTCCCTAGTTGAGGCGAGCAGGGGCTACTCTTCTTTGTGGTGCGCGGGCTTCTCACCACCGTGGCCTCTCTCGTTGCGGAGCACGGGCTCCAGGTGCACGGGCTTAGTTGCTCCGTGGCATGTGGGATCTTCTGGGACCAGGGCTCGAACCCATGTCCCCCTGCACTGGCAGGTGGATTCTTAACCACTGCGCCACTAGGGAAGTCCTGCTGTGCCATTTAAAAGGAGAACTGGGGCTTCCCTGGTGGCACAGTGGTTAAGAACCTGCCTGCCAATGCAGGGGACATGGGTTTGATCCCTGGTCCAGGAAGATCCCACATGCCGCGGAGCAACTAAGCCTGCAAGCCACAACTACTGAAGCCTGCACGCCTGGAGCCCGTGCTCCACAACAAGAGAAGCCACCGCAATGAGAAGCTCGTGCACCGCAACAAAGACCCAACAGCCAAAAATAAATAATAAATTAATTTTAAAAAAAAAAAAAAAAAAAAAAGGAGAACTGCATGCTGGTGACAATCTTCTAGCTTTACAACTCCTTGTTTGTGTAATGACCTGCTCCAGCCTTCAGACTAAACCTTCCAGAGCAACGTGACCTGCTGCGTTTCCCATCAACAGGGTCCAAAGGACCCGGCAATCTCTTCTCCCCACTTTATGTTCTACCTATACTCTGGTGTACCCAAGAAAGGAATGCATTAAATGCTATTTATTGCTTATTACAGTTGTACACCTTTCCTCCAAAAAGTCCAAAGTTCCCTACACACTGCTTTCTCACCTATTTTAAGTTCCATCAATATTTGCTAACCATCCAATTTCAAGTACCATTAAAAACTATAATGTTATCTGGCACTCAAAAAGAAAATGTTTGAAATAAATTTTGATTATTAATTTCACCCTTGGTGAAATTTCACCTTTGGCGCCTTTGGTCCGCAGCTTCTATTTAAAAATTTCAGATGTAAATCTAGTATTTAAAAAGTAACCACGTGGGGCTTCCCTGGTGGCACAGTGGTTAAGAACCTGCCTGCCAATGCAGGGGACATGGGTTTGATCCCTGGTCCAGGAAGATCCCACATGCCGCGGAGCAACTAAGCCCGTGCGCCACAACTACTGAGCCCGTGAGCCACAACTACTGAAGCCCGCGCACCTAGAGCCTGTGCTTCACAACAAGAGAAGCCACTGCAATGAGAAGCCCGCACACTGCAACGAAGAGGAGTCCCCGCTCACCGCAACTAGAGAAAGCCCACACACAGCAATGAAGACCCAATGCAGCCAGAAATAAATAATAAATAAATAATAATAATAAATTTTTTTAAAGTAACCACGTGAACATGCTGAAAATCCTGCTTCTTGATAAATCATTTTTAGTAAAATCATTTTTCTGCATTATAAAATTGGTTGCGTGTTCATACAAATGCTTCGAGTTCTTGAGTTTGTTTTCTGTGATTGATTGATTTACTTGCTTACTTACTTATTTATTTATTTATTTATTTATTTTTGGCTGTGTTGGGTCTTCGTTTCTGTGCGAGGGCTTTCTCTAGTTCTGGCAAGCGGGAGCCACTCTTCATCGCGGTGCGCGGGCCTCTCACTATTGCGGCCTCTCTTGTTGCGGAGCACAGGCTCCGGACGCGCAGGCTCAGTAGTTGTGGCTCACGGGCCCAGTTGCTCCGCAGCATGTGGGATCTTCCCAGACCAGGGCTCAAACCCATGTCCCCTGTATTGGCAGGCAGACTCTCAACCACTGCGCCACCAGGGAAGCCCTGTTTTCTGTGAATTTTTTCTGACCCCTCCAATACTATCAGCTATTGTGTTGCCCTTGGGGAAGTGTTTTGGTGGAGATAAGCACGGCAAGCAGCACACAGGCGCCCCTCCCAACAGTCCCTGTGTTGTCCAGTACAGGATCCAGGAGCCCCATGTGGCTATTTAAATTTAAATTAACTACAACTACAAAAAATTTAAAATCCAGTTCCTCTGTCACACCAGCCACGTTCAAGTGCTCAACAGCCACTCGGGTAGCTACGGAACGGGACACAGCAAACACAGAGCTCAGCTGACTTGTCATCATGACAAGAGATTCACAGGCAGTGCTGGTCTAGAAGACTCTGTCTAAGCTGAGACCTCAAGGGCAAATAGGAGATTGGCAAGTAGAGGGTCTGGGCAAGAGGGAGGCAGAGAGGCCTGAAAAGTCCATTTCCGAGGTGTAGGGATCTTAAGCGGAGGCCGGATCGTGAAGGGCCTCATAATTCATTCTGAATTCACGGAGAAGTCAGTCTAAAGTTCTTTAGCGATGCTGTTTAGAAAGATGTACATCTTATTTTTTAAACTGAAGTATGATTTATAATATTGTGTTAGCTTCAGATGTACAGCAAAGTGATTCAGTTACATGAATATACATATATTCTTTTTCAGATTCTTTTCCCTTATAGGTTATTACAAGACATTGAGTATAGTTCCCTGTGTTATACAGTAGGCCCTTGTTGTTTACCTATTTTACATATAGTAGTGTGTATCTATTAATCTCATACTCCGAACTTATCCCTCCCCCACCCCCTTTCCCCTTTGGTAACCATAAGTTTGTTTCCTATGTCTGTGAGTCTGTTTCTGTTTTTTAAACAGATTCATTTGTATTATTTTTTAGATTCCACATATAAATGATATCATATTAACATCTGTCTTTCTCTGTCTGACTTACTTCACTTAGCATGATAATCTCTAGGTCCACCCATGTTGCTGCAAATGGCATTCTTTCATTCTTTTTTATGGTTGAGTAATTTTCCATTGGGGTGTGTGTGTGTGTGTGTGTGTACGCACACCACATCTTCTTTATCCATTCAGAAAGATGTACATTTTAGACAAAATCCCCCTTACTAAAATATGGATCACAGATTGGGAGAGGGGGGAATATTACAAGACTAGGGCCAGGAAGACCAGTTTGAAGGCTCTTACAGGAATTCAGGTAAGAGATGATGGTGCAGCAAAGAAGGGGATGGAGATATTGGAGACAGGACACCAGCCATCTGACTCGGTTTCTGATTGGATGCTGGAGGGTGAAGAAGCGTCTAGGAGGACAGGACTCTGGCTTGGGTAACTGAGCAGGTGGCAGTACCGTGCACTGAAGCACAGGGAACACAAGAGGAGGGGAATCTACATGGGGGGACAGGGGACGTGTAGAGAAAGTCCACAAGGAGCTACCCAGTTGGCAGCACAATATAAGAGTGAGGAGCACTCCAGGGAGAAAGCAGAGCTGAAGATACGCCTGTTCACGTCACTACAAACAGAAGGAGGGCAACGTCTAGGAGCAGATGAGATCACCCAGAGAGTATGGTGAGACATATTCTAAAGTGACAAGAGAAAAAAACAAGGACAGAATCCTGCAGAACACCAACACTTACAGAGCAAACAGAAGAGTCAGCCAGTAAGACAGAAACAAACACCACAAAGAAGCTGAGAGGAAGACGTGATCAAAAAGTTCAAATGGGGCTTCCCTCATGGCGCAGTGGTTGAGAATCTGCCTGCCAATGCAGGGGACATGGGTTCGAGCCCTGGTCTGGGAAGATCCCACATGTTGTGGAGCAACTGGGCCCGGGAGCCACAACTACTGAGCCTGCGCTTCTGGAGCCTGTGCTCCGCAACAAGAGAGGCCGCGATAGTGAGAGCCCCGCGCACCGCGATGAAGAGTGGCCCCCGCTTGCCACAACTAGAGAAAGCCCTCGCACAGAAACGAAGACCCAACACAGCCATAAATAAATAAAAAATAAAAAATAAAAAATAAAAAAAAGTTCAAATGCTATAGAGAAAGAAATGTCCATCAGACTCCACCAATAGGAGATTAGTAACTGTTACAAGGGGCTTCTATAAAGTAGTGGTGGCAGAAGCTGAAGTGCTCAGTTATGGTGATGATGGGCGGGGAGAAACAGTACAGAAGGCTCCTGGCTGCGGACTGAGAAGGGGAAGAGCAAGCCGGGAGTCGTGGGCGTGGACAGATCAAGCACTAGTATTGTTCTCCCCAGCGTGAGAGAAACTGGGTTGTGTTCCAGCACAGGCCAGGTAACCCTGGGCAGGTTCCTTAGCCTCTGTGTGCCTCAATATAATATGGGGATAGTAAGAGTATGTATTTCATGGGGTTATTAGAATTAAGCGCGTTAATATTTGTAAAGCACTTAGAACAGTGCCTGCCACTTAGTAAAACATACAAACACTAACAGAAGGAGAGCACGGAGAGCAAGAGGTCTGTGAAGGAGCACACAGAAGGAGAAGAACCAGGGCACGCATCTCTGAAGAGGGGAGATGAGCAAGATCCACAGCACAGGAGACGAGACCCGCCTCTTCCACTGGGACAGTCAGGGGGGCGGGTGCTGAGGCAAAGAAGTAATCAAGAGAACGTGGTCTCATCCCCATGGCTTCAACTGGCTTGAATTCTGAGGGAGGCGGTGGTTGTGAGGTGTGAATTTTAAAGGAAGAAATGGAAGAAGACACAAATAAATGGGAAGATATTCCATGCTCATGGATTGGAAGAATTAATATTCTTAAAATGTCCATCCTACCCAAAGCAATCTACAAATCTACAATCCTTATCAAAATGCCAATGGCATTTTTCAAAGAAACAAACAATCCTAAAATTTGTATGGAACCACAAAAGACTCCAAGAAGTTGACTGAACCAAGTGGCAGAGTCAAAGGGCACTATGAACCCAAGGTCTGAGACCAACTGTGAATGACATCCTGTTCTAGAACTTACTTTTCTCATCTGTAAAGTACAGATAATACCACCAACCTCTAATTTGTGAAGACAAGAGTGTATACATAAAGCGCCTGACACAGCACTTGGCACACACTTAGTACACAACGCAGATGATCACTTTCTCCTTTAACATGAGAAATTTAGATACACAAAATATGTCCACCAGGCTGTGTGGCCTTGACCCAGTCACTTAGCCTCTCAGTTCCTGGTTTCTCACCTGTAGGGTGCGGAGCTGGAAAGGTGGCTGAACAAAATGCAAACATCCCTCCACTAGAAGACACTAACCTAAGTAGCTGTGCAATTAGACGTACGCAAAGTATAGCTGTCATCTTCTGAAACTCACACTTTTAACGGTAGAAAAATAATCAAAATTTCAAGAAGCACAGATAATTGATGAAAAGTGATTATAAAGATAAATCAAACACACATATACGTATCATGTAAATAATTCAGTGAAGCTTCAGTTTTAAATGTAAAATTGCCCGGACCCACTAGTATTTCTAAAGCAACTGTTGCTCCCTACACGTAAATGAGCACCTGGTTTACAGAGGAAGACTATGAAGCCATCATTTCTCAGAACACGTTCACTTGTCATAGGAAATCCCTCGGCCTCAGCCCACCTGGAGAAAGAGAGGTCAGGGCCACGGGGCACCTGCTGGCACCACCTCAAGGACAGAGGCCTCGGACATCTCCCAGGTCCTTTCCTGAACGTCTGGAGCCCAGGCGGCCCCCTGAAGCGAATTTCCCGGAAGAGGGAAGCCTCACGCTTCCTTTCCTCAGCAGAACTGACAGCACACTCTCCCCGCCGAGCGCCAACATGGGACGCTTCTGGCCACACAACTGCGACTCCTCCATTAAATTAACAACATTAGGGTCCAGAACACAGCTATGTACAAGGCACCCTAGAAAGCTCTGAAGTAAGAGCTGGGTGCTGGATACATTGTCTCCATTTCCCGTTTATTTGCTGAACAAACTTAAGTGCGAAGTAACTTCTTTAACTTCCTTTTCCACTAACAAAGCAGGTGACTGTCAACTGTCACCTTCAGGGATGCTGTGAAGATGACTTAACTACTTCAAATTCCTACCGAAAACATGCTTAGTAATACAGAAAATATATAAAAACGTTTATTCTCCACTACGATTAGTCTCGAAGGTCTAGGTTGGGACGCTTCTTCCCTGAGATGCCCTGACAACACACATGGAAAGCCTCTCTCATCAAGAAGCCACAAGAGATTTCACCTTCAAACCATCCTTGACCTCGGCTTCCACTATTTCTTTAGAACATCTTCTTCCCTAACAACCCACGACCGGGGTGTTTCCCCGCGTCTGGAGTCCAGAGCAGGGCACCTCTGCCAGACGGGTCCCTGCCTGGACCCCTCACCCCGAGGAGCTGGGGGACCCCGGCCACGGGCCCCAGGCTCTTGTCCTCGTGCACATCTCACTGTGGCCAGGATGAGTAGGTGCACAGACGTGCTGGTGGAAAGAGTAAGAAAATTAAGAGCTCTTCTCAACAAATAATCCACAAAAATTGGACTTTCTAGTTCTTGATACGGGAAGGCAAACTGGAAACACCCAAATGTTCTATTTGCGGATCCGGCCACCTGTTTCTGGACTCACCCCCAGGCTTACCTGCCCTTGGTTTTCTGTGTCTAACCACCCTGGGCAGACCCCAGTTCAACACAAGCTTAAGGGTTCAGATCAGCATTTTCTTTTTCTCATCCTTTAACTTTTAGTGGCCGCTGTCAAACATTAAGTTTACAAATGTTAAAAGTTTATAAAATCACCGCCTCTCATCAAAGATGAATGATGCCCAATTGTGACATCTCTTCAACACTTTAGAAAAGCCTGTAACCGTCTTGGAGACAGAAATGAAGAAGAAACATCAGGGCCGGGGAGGGAAGCAGAAGAGGAGCACTGAGAAATTTGGGGAAAACCAGCTCGATCTGGCCCTGACACTCTCTCTACCTCAGGCAAATTAAAGCAGGTCTCCGGACCTCTCAGCTTCCTCATCCACGAAAATATGAAAGTAAGTGTTCCATCACCTCCCTCAAAGGGATACTTAGACATGATCTCATTTCACTGTCGCAAGAGGCTATTCACAAACCACACCCGGCAGGCAGACAGTAACACTAGCTGCCCTCCCCACATCTGCACCGACCTTAACCTGCCACCTTTTGAGGCAGACGCAGGGCTGGCAGGAAGGGACAGGACGGCTGCCGACAAGTCCCCTGCAGGACACCCTCCCAGATTACAGATTACTCCTACTTTCATGCCTCGGGAACCTGGGAGCCCCGGAACGGGAGCACTAAAAGACCGAAGCCCTAATCCGATCACTTGACCTTACACAGAAGCGCTGAGGAAGCATGTGCTTTGTTCAAGGTCACCCAGCTAGTCAGGGACAGAGCCAAGACTCACGCTCAGTCCCCAAGACTGGGGCCAGTGCTACTGTAATAAACATCCTACACTGCGGAAGAGCGTGCCCCCTGTTCTCAGACTAGACAACTGTATCATCATCATCATCGGGAAAATGTTAACAGACAGTGGAGGCAATACGGTTTTAAAACAGGACATCCAAACACGATCTATGGAGTGAGCTCTAGTCATAACTTGAAGCCGTTCCAAATAAGGCGGCATTCTAAAACGTCCTAACGTGGTATTCTGTCTCCAAGGTCACTATGCTGAAGGAAACAACATTCATTTGCATAATGTCTGGTGTATTAAGTCAACTGTGTTATGAGGAATTTTTTCTTTTAACCAGCAGAGTATACTTGCTTCCCCAAAATGTCTCTGAGTAGCCTTTATACACACAGACATCTGCTCTCTACACCACCATTCCTGTACCCCTGCATCCTTCTAGATGGTGGTGCATGTCAGAAACCATCCAATTCAAGGCAGATACAGAAATAGGCTGTACGACTGAGTTGCAACCTTTATTCAAAGAGCACCACTTTGACTTGGGGGGAAGAAAACTGAAAAACTATAGTTATTCAGACATGAGCACTTGGCAGGCATTTTCCTCAAAAGTGAACAAAATAAGTCTGTCACTTCAAGGAAAACAATTGACAGTTTTGTTGCCAATGACAGAATTCGAGTTTTCAAAGCAAAAATCAGAATTTTGGAAAATCTCTATCCATCATCACGAACTTGACAGCTTCCCAATACCTAAAGACTTTTCTGATTAGATGGGTGGTGATATTAACAAATGTGATATTTTTTTAATATTGTATAATGAAATGTGTCAACATTTAAACATTTCTGTAATTCACTGAAGCAATATTTTCCAAATTACCAACACATGATGTTACAAAACCATGCACAGATAAAAGACCCATTCAAAGTGCAAAACACACCAATGAATTTTAATGAAACCAAATACAAAAATTTCACTCACAGGATTTCAGAGTCCACATTGCAACTAACCTTTAGGAAACTACTCCTTATGGTTTTAGTGTAATATCAAATTATCTGAAAAGGCTCTTCAAATATTCCTCCCTTTTCAACTACAAATCTGCATGCCAGATTTTCTTCATGTTCTTCAACCAAAACAACATATTACAACAGATGGAATGTACAGCAGCTATCAGAATCTGTCTTCTCTTGAACCAGACATTGAAGGGGTTTACAAAAATATAAAGTAATGGGGGAGGGGCAATATACGGGTAGGGGATTAAGAGGTACAAACTATTAGGTATAAAATAAGCCACAAGGATATATTGTACACTTAGTCATAAAAAATAATGAAATCATGCCACTTGCAGAAACATGGATGGACCTAGAGATTATCACACTAAGTGAAGTAAGCCAGACAGAGAAAGATAAATATCACATGGTATTGCTTATAAGTGGAATCGAAAAAAAAAAAAAAAACAACCAGAAAACAGAGAAACAAACTTATGGTTACCAAGGGGGAAAAGGGGGTGGGGGAAGGGATAAATTAGGAGGTTGCAATTAACATATACACAGTATTACATATAAAATAAACAACAAGGACCTACTGTACAGCACAGGAACTATACTCAATATTTTGTAATAACCTATAAAGGAAGAGAATCTGAAGAAGTATATATATACATATATATATATATATATATATATATATATACATATATATATATACACATACACATAATAGCACAGGAACTATACTCAATATTTTGTAATAACCTATAAAGGAAGAGAATCTGAAGTATATATATATATATATATATATATATATATATATATATATATATATATATATATATAAAAAACTGAATCACCATGCTGTACACCTGAAACTAACATACTAACACAATATTGTAAATCAACTACACTTCAATTAAAAATAAATAAAGGATATTTTTTATAAAAGGATATATTATACAACATGGGGAATATAGCCAATATTTTATAATAACTATAAATGGAATAACCTTTAAAAATTGTGAATCACTATATTATACACCTGTAACATACAGTATCGTACAGCAACTATACCGCAATTAAAAAAATTTTTAAATAAATATAAAGTAACATCCTTCATTCTCACTAAACTTTTGTTTGGGAAAATAATTATTTTTCATAAAAATTATGTTGTTTATATTAATATGTAATGGACTTAATGTTATTTGAAATTAACTAAATAAAACGTTTAAACAGTTTACATTTCAAATACAGTAAATATCAATAGATATAACCCACATCGGCAACAGCTCTTTGGGGTTCTCCGTAAGAGTATAAAGTGGCCATGAGACCCCAAAATTTGAGAACCACAGCTCCAAATGATAAGAGCCTCATCACTGCTCAACAACATGGCTGAAAATGCAATATACCTACCGTTAATTATACACACACTTAAAACGTGTATACCATAAAACATTTTAAACGTGGCAAAACAAAAAATGAAACCAAGAAGAAGACCTTGCAAACACAATACCTGGCCATGAAAAGCGAGTCTTACCCATGGAGAACTAGAAACCCGGTAATTTCCAACGCCACCATCACCAAAAGAGCCACACACACCCTTGACAGGGGAGAACTTGACACTCACCAGGCCGCCTGACTAATAAGATGCCTGGCTTTCAAGAGAAGCTGGGTGAGGGATGCAAAGAGAAGAAGGTAAAGAGAATGTCCCCGCAGCCAGCAAATCAAATAACCGGGAAGTGTCCAGGGCGGGAAAGGAACGGAGCGTGTTCCCTTTGCTTTGAGTTTACTAGTAAAACTCTCTGGCCTCCATCCCTTCGTTCTTCTCTTCTTCAAGGACGGGACATATCCGCTCCCGCCACTTCGTCTGAAGAGGAGGAGGACCCAAAGCTTGTATTTTATGTGTGTATCGTAGCTTCCGTAACCCTATGAGATGAACAGTATAAATATTATCCCCGGGGCTTCCCTGGTGGCACAGTGGTTGAGAATCTGCCTGCCAATGCAGGGGACACGGGTTCGAGCCCTGGTCTGGGAAGATCCCACATGCCGCGGAGCGGCTGGGCCCGTGAGCCACAACTACTGAGCCTGCGCGTCTGGAGCCTGTGCTCCGCAACGAGAGGCCACAATAGTGAGAGGCCCGCGCACCGCGATGAAGAGTGGCCCCAGCTTGCCGCAACTAGAGAAAGCCCTCGTACAGAAACGAAGACCCAACACAGCCAAAATAAATAAATAAATTAAAAAAAAAAAAAAATATTATCCCCATGTCACAAATGATGGAACTGGGTTTAAAAAGGCTTCCATAGTTGGGTGGGAGCACCAACATCCCGACCCCAAGTCTCCGGGGCTCTTGTCTGAAGCTCTTCCACACACGACCTAGTGGGTCTCAAGTGTGGTCCTGCACCAGAAGCATCAACGCCACTGGGAACTTGTTAGCAACTTGACTTCTCAGACCAAGCCAAGCCTATTAAATTCCAAATTCTTGGGGTGAGCCCAGCAATCTGCATTTCACAAGCCCTCCAGGTGGTTTTGATGTCTGGACCCATGGCCTAGAAACAATGATACCCTAGGCAGACACCCATCCGTCAGGACAACCATCTCAGTTGCTGGAGCTGCCACAGGCTGGGGGGCTTAAACTACGGGACTTCGTGTCTCACAGCTCTGGAGGCTAGAAGTCCAAGCTCAAGGAACTGGCAAGGTAGGTTTCATCCTGAGGCCTCTGCCCTTGGTCTGTACGCGGCATCATTGCATTGTGTCTCACATGACCTCTCTGTGCCAAAGAGGGGAGAGAATTATTTCTCTTCTTCTGATAAGGCCATCGATCCTACTCGGTGAAGGCCCCACCCATGTGACCTCATCTAACCTTAACTACCTCCATAAAGGCCGATCTCCAAATAGTCACGTTGGGATTGGGACTTCAACGTATGGATCTGGGGGGACACGGTCCAGTCCGTAACCAACTTCAGAAGGAACGCGTGGGCCCCAAGCCAAGGCTGGCGCTGCTGGTCCGGGCGCTCACCTGCAGAGCCCGAGAGATGCCGGGGCAAGGAGAAAGGGGTTCACTTGGAAGAGCAGCACCTGTCAAGGGAATTCCAGCCCTGACAAGGACCCAGAGCAGCTAAGCAACTCAGGGGCTCCCACAGGAGGGGAGGAGGGAGGGAAAGTCGCCTCCCACACTGGTGCCTGATGCTGACGGTGGCATTCACTCAGGTGCCAGGCTCCAGATGCCCTCACTCATGTAATCCTTGCCACCCCTGTTACAGGGATGGAAACGGAGGGTTTAAAGGTTAAGCAACCTGCCAACGAGCCGCCGCTGGAAGCACCAGCAGTGAGAGGAACCCCAAGACTGCTCTCAGAGCCAGCGGCCCTAACCTCTACTCTCTCCTAGAAGGGAGAAAAGGGCACAGGCTCACGTGTGATCTTCAACCAGAGAGCGATTCCAGGTGCCAGAGGCCACACAGCACGTGATGCAGAGGACGGAAGCTAAGGAAACACAGAAGACCATAACATACATGGAAAACACCCAACTTCACGGACAATAAAAGAAGTGCACCTACCAAATTGGCAAAGGACAATAACGTCCCAAGTTGGCAAGTGCAGAAGAAATGGGCAACCCCATACCACGGAAAGGACGGTGAACTCAGAGGACAGGCACCCTACAAGATGGACACAGCCTGGGACCCCAGGACACCCCTTCTTAGGGACGTGCTCTAAAGGTGCATGGAGATGGACAAGAAGGGCGAATCTTCACAGCAGCACTGATCTCAACAGGGAAACACGGGAAATGACCTAAATGCCCGTTAAAGGAGGATGGGCAAATGAAGTGACACGGCATAGGATGTCGCTATCTGAGCTATATGAAAAGATGAAGTACAGCGCCATGTATGGATATGAAAAAATCAGCCACGGTTTTGTGAAAAAAGGGAGCTGCAATATGTACAGTATGTTTGCACTGTGACAACCTTTCTCCCGCTAAAAACCTAGAGGAATAATTTGTGTCCCAGAGTTTATTTGGGTGCGGGCTTTCACCTTCTACTTTATACATGTTTCATGGGGTGAATCTTTGGGAATGAGCACCCTTACAGTCAGGCAGATGTTAGAAAAATAATTTATTACAATTTATGTTTTCCTGTGTCATGTTGATCTAGCTTCCATCCAAGTTCCGCTAACTGATAACCCTGGCTGGGTTATTAAATCTCACAAAGTCCTGGCTTCCTCACCAGTCAGCAGGAACAGCTGTGGGGACAGGGGGCGCCTGTGGTCTGCTCTCAATGTACCCCCTGCTTCCCTTCACTGCGCTCACACCTTGGGCGTGGTGGTGAGGGTCTGTGGGCTGGGAGCCCCCTGAGGGCGGGCCTGTGTGCCCTGTGCACCTCTGCTATTCCAGGGCCCCCTGAGTGCCTAGTACAAAAAGTTGATCAAGTGATAACTCATGAACAAGATGACCTAGAGCTAGCATATTGAATCAATGCTAACAATATAAGAATGTGTCAGTCCAAGGCTGAAATACATTTCACTTTCAAGGGAATCTTGGAAAAATAGGTTTATGAATCTTTGAAATGCCACACACACTCCAAACATTCTAAAGGTATAAAACTGATTCACCTATCTAAATGTCTTAACAATTGTGGAAGTTCAAAATGAAAGATGTCCAAATTTTTCCACATTCCTGTTGGAAACTTAAAAGATATTTTCAGGGTACTCATCTGAAATCATAACTCAGATGTATTTGAATCAAAAAGGAAGTCTGTCATCTCCAAAGCTTCTTACCCCTTGGGTGACAAATTCTTTCCCAAATACAAAGAGTGCATTTCTCAAGTGATGGTCCAGAACGTGAGACGTTATTCATGAACCTATGATCAGACTTACATCAGTCAACACTTACAGCTAGTTAGTTTACACTTTTCAAGTCCTCCCGCCCACCCACCCCCTGCACAGCTAAGGTTTAACGGTGTAACCAGTCGAGTGGCAGCGTGACCAGGGGCAAAGCGCCAGTGCAGACGCTGCGGCCACTTACTGTACGACTACCAAGGCCTCGTCCATGTCAAGACCTCAGTCACTCTCTCTCTAGATAAACAAAACATACAGTGAAATAACAAATGCAAAATTATTTTGAGCTCTTGGAGAAGAAGTTCTACACAAAGGCTTCAACTGCCAAGTCCAGTAACTAACCAAAGTGTTTCTATTATAACCAAGTAATAACTAAATGAAAACACCACAGTGACCCACTTTCCTTCATTTTCCAGCAGACAAATCACTGTAATTCTAATTGGCAATAAATTAAGGTTATGCATGGAATTCTAATAACCTCCTTTTCAAGACAGAATATATCCCCTTCACCAAATGATCAAACATCAGCAGTAAATGGGACGGAGAGACATCATGACCCCCGACGCAATGCCCTGAAGACAGACACACCATCGCCCGTGTGCTACTGACCAAAAAAAGGCTTAACCTAAGTCTAAACAGGAGGGGGAAAGTCTAATTTGCTAATTAGGTTGCTAGGTGGACCGCTGCAAGGAGAAGAGATGCCTAAGTTCTGAAAGCCACCACAGTATAACGATAGTTGCTATCTTCCATGAAGTTCCACCTGCTGTACAGACCAAAAACATGTACCACAGAGAAGCACACTGACGACCTCTTTCCCTCCGGTGATGAACTTCCGTGGACTCTTACGCAGAACTGCTTCCAGAGCACCTGCCACAGGCGGAAGGCTGCTCCAGGCACTGGGGAGGCGGCAGTAAACGTCACAGGCAGCAACTCCCTCCTTCGTGGAGCTCAACAACTGCCGTCTAGTGAGGACAGAGTCAGAGTCAGGACGTAAAATATCAGTACAATAAGTAAAAGGTAAAATGAGAGAAAAACCACAGCACGGAAGGAAGACAGGCAATTTGGAGGGAGGGGTAAGATTTTAAAGTGGAGGTGGGGAAGCTTCTCAGGAAGAGGACTCTGCAGGTCTGGAACCAAGGGTCTGGGGGGCGCTGGGCAGAGGGTGCAGGGACCGAGGAAACAGTCTGAAGGCGGCGGGCGGGTGGGGGGACCAGTCAGGGAGCCGCTGCAGGAACTCCAGCAGGAAAAACGGCCACGTGGGCGGATGGCACAAGTAGAGACAGAAGGTGTCGGACTCTGCCCATAGTCTGAAGGTGGAGCCAACAGGCTCCGAGGACGAATATGATGCAGCGCTGAGTTGGTGGGGGGCGGTTGTCAAAGAGCATCCCAAGCTTCCACGTCAGACGGCAGCGTGATGGAGGCTCCGGAGGCCAGGCGGATGTCGGGAAGCAACGCATCCTAGAGCATCCCATCTCACGCCGCAGCACACACAGTCCCGGGAAGCAGGCTGTGAAGGTGGGGTTCCCACCGTTTACAAATGCAGGGAAGCAGCCTGAACCAGCAAGTGTTTTGTCTGTCTACGGTAGTGCTGGAAACAAAACAAAACAGGAGCCTGGATCTCCTTCCCAAGTGTAGGGTTTTTTCCACTATCTCATGTGGTTTTTTTTGGTTTTCCGTTTATTTTTTCAAGGCAGAGTATTACAGAAAATGGAGAAGCCTTGTTCTAAGGTGTTTCCAAAGCTGGCTTCGACCCACGAGCTGCCTCACCTGAACTCACCTGCAGCCGGAGGTCGGGAAGCTCCCTTTAGCAAGCAGAAGCCCACTACACGCAGGCCATCTGTATGCTGCAGAGTCCCTCACTCAGGGGAGCCTGAGCGATTCTACAAGGGGTCCGCCCAGCTAGAAGGAGAGCAACGGCCCACCCGGCCCCAGCACTCCAGAGCGGAGCCTCGGGCCGTCCGCTGTTCTCCCTGATCTCCCTTAAGAGGCAGATCGTGTCCATGTTGCTGTTTCTTAACATCACCTGTATGTAAAACCCTCACGTCCTTCCCCAGTCACGTTTCTCACTGATCCCAGGAGACATGCATTCAGCTGTCCTGTAAACTCAAAAAACAAATGTTTTACACAGAATATTTCTCTTTCTGACTCTCTTGTGGCTGCCAGAAGAATGTCCTTCCTCTTCCCTGTGTCACCTGCACCCTCGACACCCCACCACTGACTGCCCTTGCCGGCCTGTCAAGTCCATCTGTCCATTCGCTCGCCCACTCGGTGAGCACATCTCTGATGAGAATTAAGGCGCTCTAGGCCCTGGTATTTCCATCTCCCCGCAGGTAATTACAGCGGGATGGAGGCTAGGAAAGCAGAAGGCTACTGAGGCGGAGAAAAGGGGCCCTAAGCAGGGCTACAGCCGGGGAGGGTCTCCGTGAGCGATGACCACGACCAGAAGCGAAGGAGGGGCAGAACCGGCAGGTGAGGGAGGAGGTGGGCGGGGCCCCCGCAGAGGGCGTGGCCTGCACGGCACCTGAGGCAGATGGAGGCCAGAACCCCTGGCCTGTGCGAAGGCAGAGAGAAGCCAACAGAGGGTATTAAGCAGAGAAGCGACAGGATCGGGCTTTTCGGGGGAAAGGTCACTTTGAGCGCAGTGTGAGGCTTCCTCCTGATTTCTTCTAGAATCTCTGCTGGTTGACCCCATACAGCAACCGCTCCAGAAAAGGTCTTCACCAGCTGTGCCCACCTCCCCCAAAGCCTCTGGCTTCCAAACGGTCTTGACAGCCACACCCCACAGAGAACGTCACCTTTGTAAATAAAACAATGTTTTGATCCTGTCGTTCTCACTTCAGAATTGTGATCACTCCTGAAATCAAACGAAACCTACTGATCCTAACGGTGCCACAAATGCCCGTCACCCACTACATTCTAGCAAAAGAAAAAAACAAGTGCTGGCAAACTGCTCCTCAAATGAAGCACTGCCTTTAAATTAAAATGGGAAAGACTTCCTTAAAACGTTCACACAAGCATCTACAGCAATTTAATTCAGAAAGAAGTCTTTCCTTTCAGTGATACATATTGAGAAATATTTTAAAATAAAATAAATATGCTGCCTGCTATCTGCTTCTAAATAATACAGAGCACAGGGGAAGCTGGTGAGTGTGAATGAAATAAGACTGGCCGTGAGCTAATGAAGCTGGTAAAAGGTCCGTGACGACCGACGCTGGTCTTCTGTCTACTTTCATATGCTAGAAAGGTTTTACTCTTTGGGTACCTGAGGCATCTCAAGGTACTCAGACTTCATAAAAATTCCTCTTCTTTTGTTCTTTTACTTTTCCCTATAAAAGATAAGGCTGCTTAGACTGACATTGAACACAACCCTCAGAGGTTAAGCTGTAGTGATGCAGCAACAAACGTTTCAAAAAAGAAAACTGTGATTTTAGAGCAAGTTGCTCAATGATGCATTTCAAATTACTTTCTAAAAACAGTCCTGCCTAAACATCTTCCTTCCACCGAAACTAGTTTAGTCAAACAATTCTACCTAGCACTGACAGACTAGTAAAGCTGGAGTCGATACGTATTAACAGGTATTTCTGCATCTCCAAACAACCTCCTTACGTTCACAATATATCTTCTACTTCATTTGTTAACTCGCAACTCCATATACGAAACACGTTCAGTAAATGTGACGCGCCGACTTACAGAATCGTTGACTTTGAAGGTTGCAAAGGACACTGAGGGTCCTCTAATCAGCCAGCCATTTGATGTTTTTGTCTCCAGATTAACGTGCATATGTAACCTGTTAGGATTTAGCGGGTAATCTGATGTTGTGTGCCACGTTGCACTACATACAAATGGGAAGGCCCTTCCTAATACCACCCTAAATAACTGTCACTTTAGGAAATAACACTAATATCTCCATGTCGTGTCGGAGCGTCTATCGTAGACAATCACAGGCTGCAACGAAATTTTATATGTGACACCTTCCGAAAAGCAAACTTCACCGTTTTGCGTTCAGTCGCCGGCGCTTAGATTTAAAGTCAAAGTCATCAAATAACGAAAGATTTCATTACCACCCTGTACTGACAGAGACCAATATTAATTATTATTTGAATTAACCTCTGAGCCATGGTTTTCATCAGTACTCAGAAAAGACAGGGACAATTTCTAATTACATGCCACCCTCATTATAAGTCACCAGGCCGCAAAGCTGTATCTGATGAGGCTGCCACACTTTGCCTTGAAACTGCTTTGGACTCCATTATTACCTTCTCATCTCAAAGTGGAATTCAGCAACCCTCAGAGATGCTCTCCCCAGGGGTTACCATTTTTCTCCTTTAGGACTGGGATGTGGGACTGCACGCAAGTCTATGAGTAAAAGTCCTAAATGCAAGGAAACGGCATTCGCTTTTACACTTTTCCATAAAGCTGGGCAGCGGTGCCTTCTCACAGCTCCACATGGAAAAGACTTTGGGGTCTAGTAAGCGGAGCAGAACTGAAGGGAACACTGCGACATCACACCGATCGTCTCCCCCAGATGTTAACCGGCTCTACTTGATTTTGTGTGAAAATAACCTGATACAACAAGGAAAAGAATCCAACAAGAGAGAAGAATGAAAATTGAAAAATGAGTTTTATTTCTCTCTCCCACTGCCGACCCTGATCTCATTCTCCAAAGATAATCATCTTAACGGTTTCTTATGTATCTTTCCTGCCTATGTGAGAGCACGGAGATGTGTCTGCACACACCACGTATTCTTCCAACCTTTTCTTAGGCAGGAATCTAGGAGGTAAACATCCGAGCCATTGTCAACATCTCAGCTGCAGCCACTCCTGAGTGAAGCTCTGGTGCCGCCCCTTCCAACCAGGCTGCTCTTTAGGTACACATTTCATTCTAGTCTCAGAAAAATGCACCGTTTTTAAATCCTAAAAGTGTCAGGTTAATGATCCATGACACAAATATTCACATCTAAAATACCTGAAGATTAAGGACTCAGGTATGGCAATATATGATTCCTAAAACAATGTCAAGAGGAGGAGAGGGCAGATAAAAACGTATCTGTGTTCTCAACCAAAGAGGACATCGAGTTTCTGAATCTTGATTAGAACTCAATTTTAAATTTGACGAAATCGACTGTACGTTAGAATGGTAATTTACCAACGTTAGCACAGTCGGTCCTGTGAAGAAAGACAAGATGTCATCTCTCACAAGGCAGAGAGGAAGCTGAACGGCGCGTACCCAGTGCCAGGGACTCACCCCTGGACCATCCACACGGCAGTCGTGGCATCTGTTCTCCATCGGGGCACTGCTTCCAGGGTGAGTATTGTTTTGTTACTGAAAAGAATATTGCTGCTGGGAGTAACATCATCAGTGAGATAAAGACAAAATTTTTAAAACTAAAAAGCCTGCACAAGAATCATAATGAATTAAGAACCTACGTATTTTGATATCTAAAATTTCTTTCATATTTTGAAAGACCATAAGAGAACCTTTCAGAGACTTCCCTGGCAGTCCAGTGGTTACGACTCCGCACTTCCAATGCAAGGGGCGCGGGTTCGATCCTTGGTTGGGGAACTAAGATCCCACATGCCGCGCAGCATGGCCAAAAATAATAATAATAATAATAATAATAATAATAATAATAGAACCTTTCATGTAAACAAGGTGTAAAGAAGAAACTGGTATTTGGAGAATTATTTCCCCAAAACTAAGAGTGAATTTTTGTAATCAAGAATAACTTGCATGAACAACATTACTAAGGGAATTAAAACCTGCAATTTTAAAAGAATCTCCAAAACTATTCCTACCAACCTACCTATGTGTGAATCTCCAGTCTTAAATACCCCACTGCTAATAACAAGTTTAAAGTATTTGAATTTATACAAATTATTACTACAAGACACTTTTAAACTCCTCTGTAAGAGAATCCCTGTCTTTAAATGTCAATTTCTATTATCATTGTTATTAGAGATAAGAATTGTAACTAAAGTTTCCTTTCACCCTTAAATAGAGTTTCAATTTCCATTTAGAAACGTAACCATGTATGGTTGTGAGAGACACTGTGGTCCTGGGAATAAAAAGTAAACAAGAAATTCCTGAGGAACCCTAACAGGATGCAATGTGATCTGGAACTCTAAGAACTTAGTTACAAAATAACTTTTACCGAAGAGTTTTTATTCATTTTTCAATTAAATTCAAAACCTGTAAAGCTACTCCTGTAGGCTGATTGCTGGCTGCTATGCGGATACAAAAATAAGATGAATGAGTGCCCGAGATTTTTACACTGTATTTACCTTCCTCACACCTTTCTCTAACTTCACGCTGAATTCTAGTCAAGCAGACACAGGATTATGCCCCCCACCCACCCAAGGGAATCCACCCTTTCATCAAGTTCAACAAAATATAGCAAGCTATACAAAAGCACCTTGGTTACCTCTTAGGGAATATACAATGTAACTACCTATTTTAGAAATCAGATCTAACCCTTAAATAGGCATAATCAGGAAAATACTAATAAAAAAATATTAAAATAGCCCCAGACTGCCTTCGAAGAACTTATCACGTAAAAGAAGAAAACAGGAATGCAGATACTTGAGGGCAATGTCATCTTAGAAATTCTGCAAAAGCAGTGTGCTGCAGGCAGAGCCCAGCACCAAGGAGAAGCGGTGATCCTCCCAGGGAAGGACCAGGCAGAGAGGACTCCACGGGGACCATGGGGACATGCGAGCGACAGAAGGACGAGACGGTGCCGCATCTCACCTGTGTGCTTACCGACTGAATGTCTACAAGGCGACATGTGCGCCACACAACTGAAAACAGTATAAGGTAAGGAAGTCGTATTCCGCTGCTGAGAATTAGAAATGGCTGTACAGAAGATGCAGCATTTGAAACAGAATCTGAAGACAAATAGGATTTTGACAGGCGAGGGTGGGTTTGAATGGACGCAGGGCAAGCAAGAGCAGAGGCACGGAGAGCAGGAACTGCTGTGTGCTCAGGGACCATGAGTGATCCAGTTAAGCCTGATTACGGGAGATGTTTAAAGAAGAGTAGATACTATGGCTACAAAGTTAGGCTGGCATTAAGAATCAAAGACCTGAGTGCCAGGAGGAGGCGGTCAGTTTGGTTTTCAAGGGGAAAACACGAAGAAGGGGGTGCAGAAGTGTGAGACGAGGAGGCAAGGGCATTCTAGAGACTTCTGGAACATGCACAAGCATAGAATTCACGCAAGAAGTCTCTGCAATAGTCCAGCACACACGGCAATGTGGGCAGCATCTGAGAGGCTATGTCGGGGAGGTACCATCTACAAAAGTACCAACTCTGACGATGCCCTGAGTGGGGAGGGTTACAAGGAGAGAGGACGTGTGAGTAGAAGAGCATGAAGTGGAGACAGCATTCCCGGGGGACGGGCGGAAGGGCTGGGGGGTGGCGCGGAGGCTGCATGTGACTTGGAACACCTAATGCCCCAAGCACAGCTCTGATGTCTCCATCCTCGTGTGGAAGCCTTCAAGGGCCTCCCCACCCCCAACTATGAAATAAACCCGGGCTCATCCAAAAAGCCCCCCTGAAGCTAACCTTCATACCTCCTCTAACTCACCCACACCACGTTCTTCCTATTTCCTAAATACAAAGCTTTGTTTTGCCTGCCCCCCTCCCCTCGGCCACTCTTCAAATCCTGCACGAAAGCTAATGCCTCCGGGGACTCTCCCCGACACCTTAACTGGCCAAATACTGCAGCCGTTTAAGATTTTAATGGTAAACAATGTCAAAAAGAACTTCCCTCTTCTTCATGTATGAAAATTAACTTTCAGCATGTTCACTTCTTTTAATGACAAAGTATCTTAACTGACAGGTTTAAGACATCTTAAATCAGCAAATCATAGCTAAATTACTATACTTTTGTCTTCATAATTTGAAGATAAATGTGTTACTCTCTATCTTTTTACATGTTACAACTCTAATTCTTCCTTTTTATTACGGTTCTTCAACAATTAGAGCAAGATCCTCCATTAACAAGGCCAGTAACGTGTGATTACATAACAAGTGGTCCAGGATCACCCTTTGTTCTTTCATCACTTACACTGCTCAGACAAGGTTTCAGCATATTGTTTAAATTATTTCTATTTAACTATATGCGAAATTCTAGTCAAGCACAAAAATATTCCCTGGTCTCATAAAATTCACTATTTTATCAAGTGTTTAAAAATATTACGTACTATAAATAAGTGCCATACTAAATTATTCCCAACTACCTCATTAATGTCACCAACTTAAGCAATTCATAAGGGCTCAACTACCTAATCCAAATTCAAATTTTAATCATTTTAAATATTCTGCACAGACGTAATTAGAAAACAAATAAAATATTAATCAGAAAACTTGCTACATCACCCAACAGCAATCAGATTGAATGAGCATAATCACCACAGTGTAAAGAAGTCTGTGGGTTTGTATTAGATACTCCCGTGCTGTTTGGAACTGCAGAGCTGGGGTCCACTAAAAAAAATGTAATACATCCTTTCAGAATGCCCATGGTGGTGAGGCACTTGACTGTTTTGGAGCCATGAGGACTGGAATCAAGTATGTCTCATCCACCTACTGTATGTGTGGCTTTGGGTAAATCCTAAGTTTCTTCATCTATAAAATGTCACATGGATTACAGTGCCAATGTGTGTTAAGGTGCCCAGTAAGCAATAAAACACGGTGCAAATGTAATTCACTTCATTACATAATGTTGATCAATGCACAGGGGTTGATGTAAAGAACCACATAGCTTTTCTCCATCTGTTTTCTCCTCTACATATGTCACCATTATCTTTGTACGTCATATCTAAATCTCAAAGAGTGGGTGGGGTATATTTCTCTAAAGCCCATGGATCAAACCATTAGCAAGAATCCTGCCACTTTCACTCCATGAGGTTTATCTACAGATACCTCAGCATAAATTAAGTTGGTAACACTCAGGAACTAGTTAGGAATAATGCAGTATGCCTCATGTTGACAGCATTTAATATTTTTGCAAACTTGATAAAATAGTGAGTTGTCTTTCATGTATAATTTCATGCATAAGCCCAAGTAACAAGTCTAAATTTTCAATGAGTCCTATTTTTCAATGAAGCCCAACAACTCAGTAACTATCTATCTAGTGCTATGAAAGAAACAAATAAACATGTTTATACATAAATACCTCTTTGTCCCCAATGAATTCTTGCTCTGGTTGGATGGGCAAGGCGTAAATAGGTGCCCTCACTTCCTACTTTGCAGGGAGAACAGGCATCTCCTCACACCCGCCCCCTCCATCCACTGCTCCTGCCCTCCTGTCCTCACAGCACAACTGCGCCCACCCGAGGTCAGGCTGGTCCTCCAGCTCTGGGCTGAGTCCCTTCCCCAGCTCTCAGGAATCTTACTCCATCAATTGCCCTTTGCTCTCCCATATAGTCCTATATCATCCATTTCTCAATTGGATCTTTCCTACCTGTTAGTCTCTGCCATTTGATTAAAAAAAAGAGAGAAAGAGAGACAAACCTCACCTGGTTTAGAGGGGAGGGGAGGGGAGGGGAGGGGAGGAAAAGCTGGGGAGCCTGCATCTGGGTGTCTGGCAGCGCCTGCTACAGTCAGGTGTGTGACGGTCCGACATTTCACTACCCGAGGGCTGCGGGAAGCAAGCGGGTGTGAAGATCCAGCCGGGACTCCACCAGCCCTGCCTCATGCCCTAGAGAAAGTGCATCTCGTTAGCCTCACAGGCAGCCTGTGTGCCTGGGTGGCCCCATGGACATCAGTTACCCAGCTGGCCATGCAGGCGAACCAGAAGCCCAGGAGTCACCCAGGACACCTTCCCCTGATGGCTCCCATAGCTGATCTACCATCAAACCGTACCTGTGAAACCCTCCTCAGCCCCGTCCACCTTCTGTCCACACCCACGTCCACCACACTAGGTGGAATCACCACTTCCTCTCACTGCCTAGGCAGTGCTCTCCCCACCACCTCCAGCCCCCTCCAGCTATGCACACAACACAGAGTTAACTGTTGCCCTTGTTCTTGGGGTTCAGACCAAGCTCTCCTGAGTGCAGCCACTCGGCCTTCAGGCAGGAGGACCCCAGCTCAAGCTTACCTTCTTCAGGTAAGCCAGTCTTTCTGCATCTGAGTCAAATGCCTGTCACCCACTCCACAGCACCACATGCTGCTCCTTTTTTTTTTTTTTTCTAACAATTGTTACAGTTGCACTTTTACATGTTTGTGTGACTGCTTAATATGCATCCATCCCACTGGCTGCGAGCACCTGGTACAGTTTTGCCCACCTCTGCATCCCCAACACTCAGCACAGAGCCCAACCCACAAACAGCGTAACTACTCTTTTGGATCAGTAAATAAAAGGTGAAACAACTAATTCTATGGCCAATACCTTAGGGAGGGTGAGATAAGATATATGATCAAGTACATGAACACTGAGGAAACTCAACCAAGGGAGAAACTTTCCTGAGTGGTTTAATAAGTGTTAAAAAGCAGAGGGGACCTATACTGCTGGTGGGAATGTAAAGTGGTGCAGCCACTGTGGAAAACAGTATGGAGGTTCCTCAGAAAACTAAAAATAGAATTACCACGTGATCCAGCAATCCTACTCCTGGGCATATATCTAGACAAAACTCTAATTCAAAGAGATACATGCACCCCTATGTTCATAGCAGCACTATTCACAACAGCCAAGACATGGAAACAACTTAAATGTCCACTGACAGATGAACAGATAAAGAAGATGTGGTACATATATGCAATGGAATATTACTCAGTCACAAAAAAGAAATAATGCCATTTGCAGCAACATGGATGCAACTAGAGATTATCATACTAAGTGAGGTAAGTCAGAAAGACAAATACCATATGATATCACTTATATGTGGAATCTAAAATATGACCCAAATAAACCTATCTATGAAACATAAACACTCACAGATACAGAGAATAGACTTGTGGTTGCCAAGGGGGAGAGGGGTGGGGGAGGGATGGAGTGGGAGTTTGGGATTAGCAGATGCAAACTATTATATACAGAATGGGTAAACAACAAAGTCCTACTATATAGTACAGGGAACTATATTCAATATCCTGTGATAAAACCATAATGGAAAAGAATATGAAAAATAATATATATATAGATATATATAACTGAGTCACTTTGCTGTACAGCAGAAGTTAACACAATATTGTAAATCAACTATACTTCAATTAAAAAAAAAAAGTGTGGGGGGGAGCACCAGGAAGAAAGGGGCCTAAGACTGGGCACCAATCAGAGATGGGCAGGAGATCAGTGGTGGTGGTGGTGGAGGTGGGCCCGTGGGAGAGGGGAGGGGAGGGGAAGAGAAGGGGGAGGGGAGGGGAGGGGGGAGGTGAAGGGGAGGGAAGGGGTGGGGGAGGGGGGAGGTGAAGGGGAGGGAAGGGGTGGGGGAGGGGGGAGGGGAGGGAAGGGGTGGGGGAGGGGGAGGGGAAGGGGAGGGAAGGGGTGGGGGAGGGGGGAGGGGAGGGAAGGGGTGGGGGAGGGGGAGGGGGAGGGGAGGGGTGGGGGAGGGGGGAGGGGGAGGGGAGGGAAGGGGTGGGGGAGGGGGGAGGGGGAGGGGAGGGAAGGGGTGGGGGAGGGGGAGGGGAGGGAGGGGAGGGGGAGGGGAGGGGGAGGGGAGGGGGAGGAGGGGGAGGGGAGGGGGAGGGGAGGGGAAGGAGGGGGGAGGGGGAGGGGAAGCTAGGCCATGGGGAGGGGGAGGGGAGCGGGGGGAGGGGGTCTTCAAAGAGTAAGTGGAAATTTTACACTGTTGACCCAGGAGCTGAGACAGGCTGAAATCAAGAGGAATTTGGCAGAATGAAGTCAGATGCAGGAAGAGGCAGGGGTCACGTGCTGTTTCACAGATGAGGCAGAACAGCAGCCCAGGATGGACAATTGGCCGAATGCAGGGCAGGAGGGCAGTCTGGAGCCTGGAACTGAAGACGTGGTCCAAGGCGGCACAGGGTGGTGGGGCTGTGGGTGGGACGGCCCCTCCAGGAAGGGTGGAGCAGCGCGGGTTTCAGCACACTGAACCCAGGAATGAGTGTTAATTTTATGATGCGGCTAAACAACATGAGAGCCGAGGCTGTGCTTCCATCACCGGCGCATCACGCGTCTGTCTTTGTGCTGGGGTGAGGCCAACAGGGTAGAGACTGTCATTTCAATGGACAGAGTTTTAACCAAATAGGATTTCAAGAACTTATCCTAAAACGGTTACTATAATGGAGGAAATGAAAGCACAAATTCCATTCTTGTCTTCTTTTGTTTCCTACCCGGTAAGCCCACCTTGACCAATGGGAAAGGAAGGGCAAGCGTCCTTGCATTTCAGCACCATCACCAGTCGACTGGCCAAAGGCATTTCATAGAAGAATCAGGGGACGGCACATCCTCTGCAGAAGCTGCAGGACGGCCCTGTCTCTCCGGCCTCCCCCGAGCATCCCTCCCCGCCGCCTGGCCAGGTGAGCAGGCTACCCAGCGTCACCCTGAGGCTCCAGGTCCAGCCGCCTAAGAGCACCAGCTGATCCCCGTCACTTCCAGGTCCCCTTCTCCAGCAACGGCAAAGCTGTGACAGAGGAAGGGTCGGGGTGAGAGATTTCGTTTTTAAGTTTACAACTGAAACCACAGTCTCCTCCTCCCCACACACTTGTCGCTGGAAGGTCTTAACATAAAAAGCTTTATTTAGTTAGTGGACTAAATAGATTCCGTTGTTCTAGTAAGTTGGAAGGGACAGTTCCCTTCCAACTTGCTAGAACAACCAAAGAAGAAGAAGAAACCAAAATTAGAGCTAAAAGAGGCAAGGTGTGATATGGATACAGCAACTTACATAGAAATCAGGAGGGATACCTAATCTAAAGTGTAATATTTGGAAAAAGAAAATCCTGTATTTTCCAGATTATATACCCACCACATATGGAAAATTAACAGTAAAACGGGCTGGGGGTAGTAACTGACATTTTAGTAAGTGCTCACTGTGGACCGAGCCCTGGGCTCGGTGCTTTACACACACACACACACACACACACACACAATCCCCACAACTACCCCTGAAGTAGTACCTGCCCATATCTTGTAGATGAGGAAAATGGTATTAAAGCAAATCAAGTAACTCTCCAAACCACAAAACTGGTAAGTGGAAGAGCTGATTTTTTTCTTTATTTTGTCCAGCCTCCAAAACCCAACATTGCAAGGGAGAAAGCACAGGTCTCCTGGCCCACCGACCCTGCACAGAGCCCGACACCAGGGGCTGAAGGATTTGCACAAGAGGCAGAAACAGCTCTGCAGCAGGGTAAACGTCCTCTACGGAGAAATCAAACAAGCCACAGTGGTGATGGGTGCCCCACCCCCGAAAAAGAGTGGCAGAGAAGCATGTAAAAATCCCCAGGAAGGTTAAAAATGTCTTCTAAGTTCACATACAGCTGTTACCTAACAAAATACCTTTCAAATGTGCAGAGTTTGGTTTTTTTCCCTCACCAAACCCACCTTTCCTAATAAAATTCTCTCTTTAAAAACTGTAATTACTTGGGACTTCCCTGGTGGCAGAGTGGTTAAGAATCCGCCTGGCCAATGCAGGGGACACGGGTTCGAGCCCTGGTCCGGGAAGATCCCACATGCCGCAGAGCAACTAAGCCTGTGGGCCACAACTACTGAGCCTGCCCTCTAGAGCCTGCGAGCCACAACTACTGAGTTCGCGTGCCGCAACTACTGAAGCCTGCGCGCCTAGAGCCCGTGCTCCGCTACAAGAGAAGCCAGCGCAATGAAGAGTAGCCCCCGCTCGCCGCAACTAGAGAAAGCCCGCGCACAGCAACAAAGACCCAACGCAGACAAAAAAAAAAAAAAATTGTAAGTACCTGATAAAAAGTTGTTCCAAGAGAGCGTCATATTAAGAAACACTCCCATTATATAGTATAGACATCTATGCAAGAAAGAACCATGATACAATCGGACCGTCCAAGCTATGTGGAGAAGCCACAATATCACCTTTGGGTAAGAAACACCCTCTTCTTTACAACTAGTAAACCCCATCCACTCCCAGACACACAGCCAAGTTTACACAGAAATGGAGGGGAAGGAAAAAGAACCTACTTCACCTTAAGGGACTTACACTTCTTTGGGGAAATAAAGATGCTGAGAATGGAATGTAAGACTTTCTGCAGATGAAACCCATGACTGAAAGGCCGGGTCTGTGGCCGTGATCTTGTCCATCAGGATGACCCTTTACTAGCACTTTATCACAGAGCACTCAGGACCAGACATTTCGCAAGGGCTGTCTCACAACAAGATGGGGACTCTCCACTGCTGCTGCTGCTTATAAACATGTATGCACCACGACTCTGCATCTGGCCCGAGGTCTGCTGACCTGGCCGAGCTGCAGCCGCCTTCCTGCCCCATCACGTGGGACACCCTGAACCACTCTGGGGTGACGTCTGCGTGCGTGCGCGTGCTCTTCCCATCCGATTATTTTCCAGCCCAAAGAGACGTTATTCACAAACCTCACCCAGCTCAAAACTCACATGGACACACTGTTCCAACCTGTGAGCTCAGCCCACGGCTTCTGGAAGGTCCTGCCTCCCAGGAGGCACTGACAGGTCCGCCGCCCCGGGCCCTGCTTGGCGCTGGGTGCTGGCCCCCTGGGGACCCGAGCTTGCAGAGGTCAAGGCACCTTCCCAGGGCCACGTGGCACGGCGAGGCCTCTACATGAGAACCAGGTTCTGACCCACGCTCCTGACTGAGGTGACGCCACCTGCGATGGTCACCAGCAGCAGGGCTGGAGGCTGCACCGCCCCGCCTGTAGACCATTAGGTTGGGTTAAGCAGGACCTCGTCACTAGCCCCGGAGCCGGCACACGTTTAAGTCTCTGCAACGATTCCGCCACCCGATGTGGGATCATCTCATCACGTTAGCTCACGCACAGCAACCTCCTAACTCTGTGGTCCTGATTCCCTTGGGTTTCATCTTTTCTTTGTCCAGTATGGGCTGAGATGCACACGATCCTTGGTTTCTGTCAGGTCAGTACCCTGTCTCGGGGGAGCATCCAAAGAAAAGGTCCATGTACCTCCTACAGCATGGCCAGTGGCTGTAGTAATTGCCGTAAGGCGGTAAGCTTCTAGAAACGTCCTAGACACGATTTGTGAAGGTGAAAGCTCCAGTATGATTGGAAAGAGCCTAAGGCCAGCAATCACCAAATAGCAATTCAGTCTTTAGTTTTACTCCTGATGATATTTTGAACTTGGCTGTTTGGAATCTAAAATATGTCCATAGAAACAAGCTCTGGCTATGCAACAATAACAACAATAAACAGGAGGGGGGAAAAAAAAAACCAAAACACCAGTTCGTCTAACCCATGACGCGGCTGAGATCAGAACATGAGGGACGACCCTAGAAGCCGGTGGCACGTGGGGTTGAAGAGGAGGTGAAAAGTTAATTCAACTATAAGCTCCTTCAAGTCCTGCCCTCTTGCTTATTCTAGCTTTCTATGCCCCCCTGCCTCCACCCCATCCAACAGCAGAGGGAGGGCGCTCAGCAAGGAAGCAGAGGAGCTGGGCCATACTTCACAGCAATGGGGGACACGCAGGGCTGGCTCCGGCAGAACAGGTTATCGTAGGCTTTAAACAAAAAAAAAAAAAGAAAGAAAAAGATAACATGTGAGATAAAACATAAAACAGGACCTATCACATAGCCCTGGCTCACTCTGGGTGACTAGCAACAGAACAGTTAAAATATCAACATTTCGCCATTTTGAAATCATCTCAGTTCTTCTTGGTCATATAATTCTTCGGTGACATTAAAATATCAGTTCATATCACCTAAGATAGAAGAATCTATGGGATGAGACAGAGACGCCCCTGTCCTGTTGCACAAAGCAGAGCTCCCACACTTCATGATAACCCAAGTGCACACTGCCACATTAAAACCACTCCTTATTCAACCACAAGACACGGGGGAAATCCAGAAAACCCTAACCAAGGTATCATAGCAAAATGCTCTACAGGGAGTCACCACAATCACACTCTCAGTCTTTTCTTAATAACTAATTGCTCTCAAGTTGCCTGATGCTCATTGCAGTGCCAAGAAAGGCGTTATCTACCATCTTCATCTGAAACCTCTACAGTCACACTAATAGACACCAAGGCTCTCCAATCTTTACATCTCTCACTTTCACATTCTCTTTACTGAGAAACAAAGCAAGCCATGACACCGTGAATAACTGCTCATTCTAATGAATGGCTGGTATATGACAGACACTGAAGAAGGTACTATTATTAACCCCACTTCGTAAATGAGGAAACTGAGGCTGGGGATGAATTAACTTGCCCAAGGTGCCAAAGGTAGTTAAGTGTTGGAACCAAGCTTTAAACCCAGGCCGTCTGACTCCAGAGCTGTTTGTTGGCTTTAACCTTTCCACCATGCTACCTATCTGATCTCCAAGTAGACATATAAAGAACCTTTACATTGCTATCATTTCACTGGAAATTTTTCTTCGTTATGGCTGGTGGAGGAGGAAATCTCTGACATCATTACATTAGGTCCACATTTGAGTCTGTATTTTCATCCTGGCTTCACACTATCTGCTGCAAAATCCTCTCAAACTATCCTAGATACAAAAAAAAAAAAAAAAAAAGAAAGAAAGAAAGAAAGAAAAGGGCCCTTTCCTTGCTTTGTATCACTGAATAATTAGAGATTTTTAAACTTATAAACAAAAAACATTCATTCTGCATTTGTACAACGTGGGCACTAGCCTAGCACTAAGCTCAGAATCTATACCCAAATACTTGATTGTTTGTCAAGTCAGGCTTTTAATGGTTAGCAGTACATTTCTTGTTTTATTGTGAGTTTTAATAGATTTTGGCATCACCCTTGTGGAATAGTCTCGGTGACACTGTTTTATGGTACCCAGTGTGTTGACAGCAGTCTGGCAGATTAATGCTATAAAAAGTGGCCCACTGTCTGCTTACATTAGGTCCAGTAGCCAAGCAGGTTCATGCTGAAATGGCTGATTCATAAGCCCATCCAGGCTGTGCTCTACGTGCCGTTCACAACGGATGCAGCAAGGTGTGCACGGGATTGCACCAGGTGTGATTAAAGTGACAGGCAGCTGTGAAATCTTTTTGCTAAAGATTAGAGGCTTAAGTTCCAATTTCAGATGCAGTCAGGTGATTTTCCTTTTTGTTCAGTAAACGAAATTGAAAAACACGAGTGACTGCAAACTGAAGGTTTTCTAATTTTTTACTCGTTACTGTATTTCATTGAATCTAAGACATACTTTTTTTTTCACATTCCCATAGGTCAGAAATAGGATCTATCTTACAACTGACACCATCTTAGATGTGTATGAAATACAATAATAAAATGAAGTTGCATGTATTCTGGATTCTATGGTTTAAGTTTTATATTACCATCAACCCATGTATTCATAATTAATTTAGAAGACGATGTTAAAATTTGTCTCTATTTTTCCTTTTCTTATCCTCTTCTGTTTGCCATAGAAGATACAATAAAGGATGTTTGAGATAAATGAAAGGTCACATAACTTCAAGGAGACAAAAGCTTTGAAGCTATTTTATTGTAAGTGCAAAGCTGTTACCCTCCTACGAAGAAAATAGAGCCTGAAAGCTTCTCCAGGCTGCATGCGATCCAAATGGTTTCTTCTGTGAGAAAGACACAATTCCAAGGTGGAAGCGTTCCAGATGCTCAAATCTTCCCACCAGCGTAAATCGACTCACTCCAAGACACAATAAGCCTTTAAACTCAAGCTCAAAACTCTCAAGGGGTTGGTTTCTCCTCCACCTCCCCAATATCAAAATTGTGCTCCCATATTTAAACAATGAGGTGAGATGTACAGATGCTAGCACTGAAATCTGAGTGCTAAATGTTAAGTAAATACTAACCAAATTCAGATCTCATCTATAGAAGTTTTTAAAAAGATGATTCTTGTTTTCTTTGATTTCAGAAAACTTAAAAAAAAAGAAAAAAAAAAGAAGGCAGGGGTCTCCTAAATTCAACTTACTGCAGAACAAAATTTCTTTGAGATAGAAAAAATAAGCCAAATACTGCTCAGTGATCTAGAAAAAGGGAAAACCCTAAGAGGCAAACGTTGGGGTATTCATTTCAGAAATATAACTAGTTGAGATTACTTTATAAAGATTTCCCTGTCTATACCACAAAACACTGAAAAACTGTCAGGAGTTCTTTTTTCCATATCTGGTATAAGATAACTTCTTGGCGTGGTGATGGTTGTTTTTCTTGATTATAAAAGTACCTTTCAGTATAAAATTTAGAAAATACTTAAGGATGTAAAGATTAAAATAAAAATAACCCACAATCCAAATAACTAACATTTATGGAGGGCTAACAATGCAGCGAGCACCGTGTGAGGTATTCCAGAAGCATCGCTGCATTAATCCCAACAGGCCTAGGAGCTAAGCACTGTTACCAGCCCCCTGCCACAGCTGAAGAAACTGAGTCTCACATAAGTTTAAAAATTTACCTGTGGGACTTCCCCGGTGGCACAGTGGCTGTGAGTTCGCCTGCCAATGCAGGGGACACAGGTTCAATCCCTGTTCCAGGAAGATCCCACATGCCGCAGAGCAGCTAAGCCTGTGCGCCACAACTGCTGAGCTTGCGCTCTGGAGCCCGCGAGCCACAACTACTGAGCCCACGTGCCGCAACTACTGAAGCCCGCGTGCCTAGAGCCCGTGCTCCGCCACAAGACACCGCAATGAGAAGCCCGCTCGCCGCAACTAGAGAAAGCCCGCGCGCAGCAACGAAGACCCAACGCAGCCAAAAATAAATTAAAAAAAGAAAAAACTTGCCTGTGGTCATAGAGCTACTAAGTCAGTTGTCCAAAGTCACACAGCCAATAAGTAGTTGGGCAGGGATTCAAACCAGACCTGTGTAACTCCGGAATCAGAGCTTTTAACTAAGTGAAATTGTCAATCCCTGAAACTACTCATTTTTAAAATTGATGTCTTTTCCCTAGTCTTTTCTTAGGCTTGTGATTTAATTTGTATAAAATTGGGACCACAGTTAATATATTCTTTTGTGCTCTACTCGCTGAGGCTTTATGTTGTTCAAAAACGTGGTGTGTAACGCCTGCATCACACTCTTAACATATGAACACAGCACACATTCAACCATTCTCAGTTTCTCACTGTCAGAAAAAACTGCTGTGACCTCTTATTCATAACAGCTGATTGGATTTCAGATTTTTCCTTAGGATGGATGACTGATATGATTGGAATGGCCATTCATAAAGGTCTGGATACATATAATCTCCAATTACTTTCCAAAATGTTTGTACTTGCTGAACCTCAGTCTGAACCTCAGATGGCAGTGATCGCGCAAGTCTCACCATATTCCGTCAGTATCAAAACTGTTTTTTAAATCTTTGCTAATGTGATAAGGAGGAAAAGTATCTTGTTTTAATTTGCATTTTTTATTACTCCATAATTTGGAAATTTTCATGTTTTTGGCAATTAAATTTTCTTCCTATGCATTACCTGCTTATATCCTTTACTGCTTTTCTACTGGGCTGCAGCTGTTTCTCTACTGTATTTGTTGATGTGTCTTTTTAATAGATCCACACGCACACATCAGAGCAGGTGAAGCATAAAAGGCGAGACGGTTCGTCCTAACGTCAGAACACACGCTCAGAAGGAAGCTCAACTACGGTGAACGGATTAACTTCCATGTGTAATCACTGTGTAGCCTCTTACAAACTCCCAAACTACCATCGTGCTGTTTTGATTCTGAAAGAGCAATATGAACAATCCTGCAGAATTCTTTCGTGTTATTCTATGCCCATGTTGTAAGGGCATTTAAAAAAATAAAGTCAAACTACATGTGAAAACAGTTCCAAAATCATTTTTATAAGACACTGACTTTACTTAAAAAAAAAAAAAAAAAAAAAAAAGGATTTACTATTTCGCTATTTTTTGGCTTGCAGGTCTCACAGCTTCGTGAGTGATGTAGCTTTATTCTGGAAGCTTTCTAAAGTGACCTTTTATCTTTTCATACATCTCACCCTCCTCAAATGTTTCCTATTTGGGGATCTAATCTAAGTTCAAATCATCAAACCCTGGTTCTCCTGAAAGGAGGCTTCGAAGCCATTCTCAGCTCCGTGCCGGCCCCTGGAAGGACCGGTACTCACCCCGCTCCCCGTCTCTCCCCGGATCTCCCCCTCTTCCCAGGTCTCCCCGGCTCCTCAGTTCCCCCCGCCCTGGTGCAGCTCCACGGCGGCTGCCTGCGCTATTTCAACAGCCTCTGACTTTTCGCCTCTAGTCCCTCTTCAAGCGCAATCCCTCATGCGCTGCCAGACTAACCTTTCAACTCCATTTCCATCACTTAATGCAAGTCAGGATCTCACCGGGTCTGAACTTCCAACTTCGCCACGGCCTATCCCCAACCCTGTCTGTCCAGCCCCTGCCCCTCTGCCCCCAGCCACCTCGGACCCTCCTGGGCCCAGGAACGGGGCTCCCTGCGGTCTCTGGAGGAGGGCAGGTGTATGGCAGGGCGCCCCTCTCCCTGGGGCCACAGGCCCCGCCCCTGCGGCTTGCTCTGGGGACCCTGGCCTCGCAGTATCTCTGTGCTTTCTGCTCATGTCATTTCTCAGTCCCTCCAACCTATCCAAGGGCACAGGTCACACCTGCTGATTCCCTCCTCCACTACCAAGCCCCTGCCCACAGCGCCACCCCTTTTCAGCGCCTGACTACATGCCGCGCTGTCCGGTTCCACCTCGTCACGGGTGTGCTACCCTGCAGTTCCCGGCCACGGTGAGCATGTTTAGTATCTCGCACAGAACTCAAGCACCCCTTCACAGACGTTAAAGTCACAAGAACGTTCTTAAGATCTGCACACTCATAATTCTTATCTATCTCCGAAAAGAGTTAATACGAGAACAGCTTTCACCAGACACATCCATGGTTCCAAAACCCAAAAAGACTTCATGGTAAACCTCACACAGAAATCACCATTTACCCTTTAGAGGTGGAAATCTGAAAACACTGTTGAATTTTCCCTGCTCATTACTGGCCACGCCTTTGCATTCAGGAAGTCCTTCCTACAGCCGACTTGGGTACGCCCTTATGTAAAAGCTCACTCTGACGTGACCTTGGAGGCCCGTTTCTGAGGCCCCCTCTTGAACAGCCACCGTGGAAGGCAGGCGTCTGCCCTGATGCCACCGCCTCCACATGGCTCCCTGGTGCAAAGGGCACCCGCCCCGGCACAGCCCCTCAGACCACGCTCGCCGCAGCAAGCGACTCCCCCCAAAAGGACTTCAGCTGCTAGTTTTAACAGCTTTCCCTCCGACACCAGATTATTACACGGACATTACTGTGCTAACCTGCATACCCCTGGACCGACCCGCAGGGCATCTTAAGTACCTAATCAGGACACCTCGACCAGGAATAAAGAAAGGCCTTCCGACCGGACGCAGGGGACACGGGCTGAGGCCTGAGGAGGAACTCTCACCTCCTGTCCCCACCCACATTCTGAACCAGCTGGGGGACAGCCAGGCGGGGCTGGAGCCTGTCACTGGGGAGGCCAGGGAGGGGACAGGCCGCAGGCACAGGGCAACCCCGCCCCTCCTGCGACGGAGCCTACACTTGAAACCCGTCAGCCCAGCTACACCCGGAGGCGTGGAGCAGGACGCCTCTGCGGGAGCCTGGGTGCTTCCAGACCCGCAGCAGCCGGGAGCGGGGCGGGAGGGCGGGGGTCTCCTCCATCCGGCGCAGGCGACGGTGACGACAGCCAGGGCTCAGCAGGCCGGGGACTGTGCTCTAACGGGCGGGCGGGGGTCTCAAGGGTGCCGCGCGGTGGAAGGTGCCCCCCTGAACTCAGAGGAGCCTGCAGTGGGCCGGCAAAGGCCGGGATGCGGGGCGGCACGGAGCACGGGCTCGGGCGCAGATGCTCAGATGAGGGGCGGGGCTTCAGGCAGGAAAAGGGGGGCCGGGGGGTGTTGAAAAGACTTGCGTTTCAGACAGGTGGGGAACATTAAGAACAGACGTCTGGGGGCGATACTGGAAATAAAAATACAGTCTTAGGAGTTAATCACCTGGAAACAGGAGCTGGAGCTGTGAGTCTGAACTGGGCCCTAGAGAAGCCGAGACGGGCACTCTGGATGCACTCTGGATGCAGCACGCAGGCTGTATTCAGGGAACAGGAGAGGAATGAGCAGCCGCGGCAGCACCAGGGGCAGGCCCAGGGCGCGGACGGCGCCTCCCATGGACGGAGGCCATGGGGCACGAGGCCGGGGCGGTCAGCGAGGAACGAATCGGAAAGGAAGGCAGAAGGAGGCCGCTTCCCATCACCTTCCGCAGAACACCTGGCGCTCACGGAGAAGGACGCCAAGTCCACCCACCAAATTACCTGCCACTCTCGCTTTACATGTCTGACCTGCCCTCGGGAACAACACCGGCTTGGAACGGGTGCCTCTAAACAGTTACTGCTGCCTATTAAATCCACTAACACTTCTTTTTTATTGTTATCATTTTTATTTTTTTAATTTAATTTTTTTTTGGCCACGTCACGCGGCATCTGGGAGTCTTAGTTCCCCGACCAGGAATCGAACCCGCATGCCCTGCACTGGAAGCCTGGAGTCTTCACCACTGGACCGCCAGGGAAGTCCCCTAAATCCACTCACTTTTCATACCACGTAGACTAGAACCACCCATAAGACAACTTTTTTATTTTTTAAGACAACTTTTTAATCATTCTGTGGCAGAAATGAAAATAAAATTTAACAAATAAATACAACACATGCTGCCCTCTGTCCTGTTTAACACCCCCTTTAAAGAGGACTATGCTTCCAAGCTCAACCATGTGTCCATCTTTACCTTTTATACAACTGGTATCTCAAATAGCAACTGCATTTCACTCATTTACGTGTAAGAGAATAACATTACTTGCAAAATTCCAAAAAATATTGTAAAAATATATGAGTTACCATTTTTCTGAACTGTTTTGTATTTCCATGGTATGCTCACTGTATAACTAACATATTGGTCTAAACGTGTGGCCTTTTAGAATGTAGCAGAAGCACCTAGATAAAAATTCAGACTCCAGATGGCCCCCAGAGATTTTTTTTTTTGAATTTTTGAATTTTATTCTATTTATTTTTTATACAGCAGGTTCTTATCACAGAGATTTTAATTCAGGAAAAAGAACTGGTGTAGGGTTAAAGAATCTGCATTTGTTTGTTTGGCCGTGCTGCGAGGCTTGTGGGATCTTGGTTCCCCCGACCAGGGATTGAAGCTGGCCTTGGCAGTGAAAGCGCCAAGTTCTAATCACTGGACCGCCAGGGAAATCCCAGAATATGCATTTTTAACAAGCACCTCAGGTGACTGTGTTCATTCTAAGGCCCCAATAAATATCTATTTTATTAGTTATTCCAATTTTACCAGATGGACTTTTTAAATAATTATATAAGATCCTCAAAATCATGTAAACAGACCCGCTTTACAGGTCCCTTGGAGAAAACACATGAAAAAGCTACATCATCCAGCTCACCATTCTACTCTTCCTTAAAGACCAATGGATGCATTATTTCTGCAAAACCACCTTGTTACCTCTGAATCCTGGTTGGGTGGAAGGGCGGGGAGCGTAGACAATTGCTGAAAAGCTACAGGACAGAGGCAGAGGCCAGGCTCACAGCAGCTGCTGCCTCTTCCCCCAGAAACCACTACGTACTGTTAGCTTTTCTGCCCAGGAATGAAGGACCAGCATTTTCTATGCAACTATCTCAAAACAGTGAGAAAAGGGAAAGCTGGGGTTCCTTTCACAAAATAGAATATTGGAAGTAAGAGATAAACACAAGAAAATTTCCTAAGGATACAAATTAATGCTGTAATGCTTTGAATAAAAAGACCCGTTTTCTTACCTCTAGCCTGGAGCTGGCAGGTAAAGCAAATCAGATCACTTACTAAATTCAACAGCTGGCTCAAGCAGTCGTTTTTAGAAGAGGTACAGGTAGTCGAGTCATTTTCAGGTTTGCCAAGTGAAGATATTATTATTCTGAATGTTGTTACTATGCTGGCATTGACCCATAAAGGATAATGCTGATGATGTGGGCATTTCTTTTTTTTTTTATTTTTGTTTTTTTATTTATTTATTTTCGGCTGCACTGGGCCTTCGTTGCTGTGCGCGGGCTTTCTCTAGTTGCGGCGAGCAGGGGCTACTCTTCGTTGCGGTGCACGGGCTTCTCATTGCAGTGGCTTCTCTTGTTGCGGAGCACGGCTCTAGGCGCGCGGGCTTCAGTAGTTGTGGCACGCGGGCTCCAGAGCGCAGGCTCAGTAGTCGTGGGCACACAGGCTTAGCTCCTCCGCGGCATGTGGGATCTTCCAGGACCAGGGCTCGAACCTGTGTCCCCTGCACTGGCAGGCGGATTCTTAACCACTGAGCCACCAGGGAAGTCCCTATGTGGGCATTTCTTCAAGTTCTGAAGAGCCTGAGCTACAGCAAGTGACTGACAGTCGGTCCCCTATGTCACCAATCCACCAGCAAAAGCTGGGCTTCTGTGCAGATCCTCGGGCAGTACATCACCTTTCGTTCACACCAAGACAAACAGCACGTTTCCCAGGTAGTCCACGGCGACGCGACACCGCCTGCCTGCCCGCCCGCAATTCAGGCACAGCCGTGTCACCACCCATGGGCTGAACCATGTGGGAAATTACCTGATTGCGTCATTTTATTGCATCCCTACTAAGTAGCTGACAGCACAGGAGACAGGGTTCTCTTTATCTTGCTCGACCCCAGCAGCTAAACGCAAGGGCTCTCAACAGCCCAAAGCAGCCACAAAGTTCCCTATAAACTTGAACTTTGCTTCAAACACCAGCCCGGATTTTTATTTTTTGTTTTTTAATGAGAGGGGGAAATGGAAAACTTAAAATGCAAATTCTGGTGATAAACCTAGCTCTCTGAAGCTTATTTAACACAATCAAAAAAAGTTAAAATTTCAAGTGCACCAAAAATAGCAAAACTTCAAGTTTTAACGAGAGATGTACTGTACTCAAGCTGGACAACTGTTTGTTCAGTTGTGAAGGAATAAAACCCATAAACATATACAGAATCTAGATATGTCACCATAGAATAGTTCTAAGAAGCAAAGGAGTATTAGGATTTGGGATACTATCGTTTTGTTTTTTTTTTTTTTAATCCCCTGAAAAAGGAACACACATCCACCGCATAACATATAAGCCTACCTACTGCTTTCTACATCTGAATCTGAGACCTACGGACACCACGCAGCGTGCGGCTGCAGGGCACGGCCGTCGTCCCGCGTGAGAGCAGCAGCAGTGTGCAAGTGCTTCCTGGAGGCTGGCTGTTGAACTAGGTTAGGTATTTACCAAGAGCGACTGCTACGGCTGGGAGCTTAGGGAACATCCATGTCTTATTTCCTGAGCAACTCAAGTCCTCTGCAGTGAGAAAAAGATGCTACATGAATTAATACATCTTGGATAAACACTGGAAACAAACTTTGAGGACAGCCAATTCTGTAGCAAGCTGAATACTCTGATGTTGGCCACGTCTTGGACTGATAAACAAAAACAGGGTAGAACACTAGGTAAGTCTTACGATAAGTGAGGGTCTTTTAGGTGGAAAGTGTTCGCAATTGATAAGGTATGACTTGGGAGGAAAAGAAGCCTCCCTGACTCTCATGCATTCATGGGCAGCTCTGGGCCCTTCAGTGTCACTCCCAGAGGTGGGCCTTGAAAGCACAGGTGTGTAAGTCTTGATAGACGCTGCTCCTGGCCTTCTAAGGCCAAGGTCATTCTGATGGGACCCTCCAAAGCAATTCTGCAGAGAGGTTAATACTACATGGTCTTAAATAAGCCTGTCCTGATTTGAGTCCCAACTCCACCATTAACAGCCGTATTCTTGGGCAAATTTATGAAACAATCTCTAAAACTCCATTTCCTCACCTACAAAATGGCAATCATTGCTACCTCAGCATTTTGATTAATCCTACTTTGGTAGTCAGTGACCAACAAGTTCACGTAAGTAAATAGGTTAGCAAAATGCAAACTCAAATAAAGCCCACACTCCACACACGGTAGCTACTGAGATCAAGCCCTTAGAGTCAACGTTATTCAAGAAATGGGTTCGAGCCCTGTTCCGGGAAGATCCCACATGCCGCGGAGCAACTAAGCCCGCGAGCCACAACTACTGAGCCCGCGTGCCACAACAACAAATAGCCCCCGCTCGCCGCAACTAGAGAAAGCCCGCGCAGCAACGAAGACCCAGCGCAGCCAAAAGTAAAATTAAATAAATAAATTTATTTTTAACAAAAAGCAGCAGCAGCTTCTCCAGTTTTTCAACCTTGCGGTAAGGACGGAAGAATACGGGGAACCTCCACAGGATCATGTCTGTCAACTGTTTCTACTCTGCCGCATTTCATTTTCCCTTTAGAGTCTCTTTTCAGTGAAAATAAAATAGGATAAAACAAAACAAAAGCTGTCTACGTTCCATCTCTCCCACTGTCATGCCAATCTGGAGAGCAGCGAGAGTCCAAGGAAGTTGCCCCAGAGCCTCACCTTTCCAGAGGCAGGGAACCTTCTCGCTTTCTCCTTGCTACTCCTATGCCAGACCCCATCCCAAATCTACCCATTTTAGATCGCTTCTTGTTTGTTCCTTAAGCAAGACACAGAATTTGGAGGAAAGGGACTGGCCCCCAACGTTCAGAGACTTGAGGACCTAGAGTTACAGATTTTGAGAACACCGTGTACCTCTCCAGTCTATACTGGAAGGTTCTAACGCTCCAGAACGGATGGATTATGCCCACCACTGTTTATCCAGGCTAACATCTCCCAGCGACTTTGGAGAACTGCAGGTTTGGGGAAAAGAAGGACTGACGGGATCCCTGGTGAGAGCGCCGCAGCTCAGCCAGCAGACGAGTAGCTCCATAGCCAGAGAGCAACTGCTCCTTCAAATGTGCCATTTCTAGTGTCTGGGGTACCCGAGCCACCTCTGCGTAGCCAATGAGAGGACTAGGTGAATAACATCTAGTTCTGTGCCTGGATTCAGGCACACACCCGTGTTAATTCTGATGTCGACTTCTGAGGAAAGGTGAAAACCGTGCAGCCAGGATCCACTGCAGGCCTCTCGTGCCTGGCCAGTCATGATTTAGGATCCGGGGACTTTGTAAATTAAAACCAAGACGCATGGTTTGATAAGTTCAGTGACTACCAGTGAGCTAATGATACTAGATACTAGTAACTACTCAATAAATATGCCCTACGCTATACCAAGTGCTTTAGATGGAATACCTCATGCAGTCTTCCGCCGTTAGTAACCCTGGCTGGTTGAAAGTATTATTGCTCCTATTTTTTTGATTCACTAGCTGATCCTTCTGACGCCACAACTCAAGTTCTCATCTACCACGGAATAAAACCTCCACAAGAACAACTGCTCTCCTCATCTCCGTGGGAGAGGAAGGGCATTAGGGTGAAAGGCATGGAACCCGATTGTCTTAGGGGTCAAGATATCCCAAGATGTATGCCCACCCATGAGTACAGTAGGCACAAAAAGAGAAAGTGTGGACAGAAAACCCTGGGCTGACAGGATATAGCAAGCGGGCATGACATAGGATTACAGGGCATTACTGGTATTTTTAATGGACCTTTACCTATTAAGACAGCAGTGATATAAGCCTTGGGGTTGGTTCACGTGACAGTGGACCACGGTCACGCATGCAGATTCTGGAGACTGGTCACGCATGCAGATTTGAATCCAACCTGGATTCAAAATCCTCCAGCACTTGCTAGAGTTGTGTGGCCCTGGGCAATTTTACCTCTCAGCCCAAGTTTCCAAATCTGTAAAATGGGGATAAAAATTCTACCTATTTCCTAGAGTTGTTCTGATGAGTACATGAAACGATCATTAAAACACTTAGCATAATGCCTACCTGGCTGGAAATGCTCAATAACTAACTGCTAGCTAGTTGTTATGGTTGTTACTGTTATCTTTAATGTTACTGTGTTATTTCTGCACTGTTTTAGTTGAACACATACCTTACAGAGAAAATAAACAATTTCCTAATGTAATCAAGATTTTTACATTCTCAAGATGAGTCTGCATGATTTTTCTGACAAGATCAATACCGCTGCAATTGGCCAAAGCAAAATTTCAAGCACAAACAAGGTCAAGTATACAAGAACATAAAACACTGTGATAAAGATGTTTAAAAAAAAAAAAAAGTTCACCTTGAAGATGCAGGCTTAACAGTTACATTATTAGTCCCACCCATAAATAAAGTAATTTCTAGATCCATTCACTTTAAAATACATCACCAAGTAAGGCATATGTTTGATTAGACACCTGTGCTCAAATTGATTTTATTATTCACCTAGTGCCGTGACAGACCCTGCCTTGGAAACCAAAAGCAGGCTTATAATTCTACAAGGGGCTTCTTGCTATTTGCTGGCTTAGTACCACGGTAAAGATGATCTTTTTTTTTTTTTAATGTGTGTTAAAATAATACGTACATTTGCTAATTATGTTTTAAATATCAACAGAACCGACTCTAAAAGTGTTCATGGTTTCTTTCAGAAGGACAAAAAGAGAACAAAGTGGACTCTTTAATCATTTAAAGCAGTCTCTAACTTGCCGCAGAACTAGGGGCAAATTAATTACTGAGGTACCATGTACCCTTTTATTAGATAAACCACAAATACGGTGTAGAAATCTCTGACCTGTAAGTGGAGGATACCGAGGACAGTCCGCGACATGTCAAAACTACACTCATGTCTACCTCCCTGCCTTTCCCTGCACAGAGGCTTGGTGTGGCAGGCCAGGCCCCGTGCGCCCCCTGCTCTGTGACAGTGGCTCTCTGCCCACCCCCATGATGAGGAGATACAGGCAGTGGGGAGGGATAAACATCCTCTTTATCCTGCCACTAGAACCCACAACATAGGAACCTGCATGCAGCATTCAGTATAGTGTCTACACCCCTAAGAAGGCAATGATTTCTTAAACCATAGAATACGCTGTTGATGGGACCAAACAAGAGAATTTTTAAAGGCTATTGAAAAATTTGAAACTAACCAGTTGAAGAAATGGTGTTAGAAATAAAAAACTGCCACAGAGCAGCTGACACGAGTCCACCTGAACTCAGCACACCCAGCTTTTCTACTATGTCACCACATGCGAACATTACTACCCCTAAATTTTAAACGTATCCAAATAATCCCTCAAAACCACTAGAAGTGAGAGTAAAACTTTCAGATGTAGCATGCCCCTACAGCTAATGTAAGCTCCTGAAAAATCTGCAAAGCCACACAATCGTGCCCATCCTGAGGAAGTCAGGGAGGGCCCTGGTGGACTTGATCAAGTCACAATGGCACCAAAAAGGCCTATGAGGACCAATGTCAAACAGAGCACCTTTGAAATAGAGACCCAACCAAAGACAGCGAGTCCCACGAAGGATCTCCCTGCACACGACGATCAATGTCTGACCTATAATAAAAATAAATGGGTAGGGCTTCCCTGGTGGCGCAGTGATTAAGAATCTGCCTGCCAATGCAGGGGACACGGGTTCAGGCCCTGGTCCGGGAAGATCCCACAGGCTGCGGAGCAACTAAGCCCACGCGCCACAACTATTGAGCCTGTGCTCTAGAGCCCGCGAGCCACAACTACTGAGCCTGCACACCAGAGCCCGCAAGCCACAACTATTGAGCGCCCGTGCCGCAACTACTGAAGCCTGTGCGCCTAGAGCCCATGCTCTACAACAAGAGAAGCCACCCCAATGAGAAGCCCGCGCACCGCAACGAAGAGTAGCCCCCAACGAAGAGTAGCCCCCGCTCGCCGCAGCTAGAGAAAGCCCGCGTGCAGCAACAAAGACCCAACGCAACCAAAAATAAATAAACTTTTTTTAAAAATTTAAGAGTAAATAAATGGGTAACATCGTTACTATACAAACTGGCAGAAACAAAAATACAAAAAACAAAACAAACAAACAAAAAAACTGTTTCAAGATAAATGTTCAGCAGTTGATGGCTTTTTCTCACAATGGTCTGCGGATGCCACTGTGGGCAGTGCCGATAATGCCAATGGCTCGGCTGATGCCAGGAGGAGCAGAGAGCCCTGCCAGGGGTGGCTGTGCCTCTTGAGCGCAGGCTTGCTGCGAAGTTGTATGGCTGGACTGGGATCCTCTAGGACGGGATGTCACCGCCCCTCCCCTAGTCACCCTGGCCTCGTTTCCTTACAGCTTCGTTTCTCCCTCTCCCCCCCAGTTTGCCTACCTAGGGCACCTGGCTCATGAGGTTGGCTGGAAGTACCAGGCAGTAACGGCTACACTGGAGGAGAAGAGAAAGGAGAAGGCCAAGATCCACTACCGGAAAAAGAAGCAGCTCATGAGGCTACGGAAGCAGGCCGAAAAGAACACAGAGAAGAAAATTGACAAATTCACAGAGGTTCTCAAGACCCATGGATTCTTAGTCTGAGCCCAATAAAATTGACTGTTTATTCTTAAAAAAAAAAAAAAAAAGATAAATATTCAGGGTTTTCATACTTTTTCTCAAATTATATTAAAGTCAGCAACTTGGAAGCTTTTCTGGATTTATCAATTAGCATCTCTCATTTGCAACCAATCACGCTCTATCATCCACTTTTTATAATAATTGAACAAAGTTACTTTTAAGATATATTAAGCTAGTTTATACATACTTCCCCCCCAAAAACAGGTAAGTGTTCTGACCAAGGACGGTATTTCCCTCCACAATTATCTATGTATTCATTTCTACCACACCCATGTTTGGCCACAACCGGCTCCTAAAATGCGACCAGTTTCCTCCATGAGGAGCACAGTGGGACCCACCAGCTGTCTTCTGGGAGTCCAAGGACCTTGTCCCAATACATAACTAGCAACAGAAAGCGGCCTCCAGAATGTGGAGGTACACAAGAACAAAATGTGGCAAAGTCTGCTTACCGGAGGGTCCTCTTCTTTGTATGGGCAAGCAAACTCCTATTAAGCAAGTAAGAAACAAAGTGCCACATATCAAGGTAGATAACAAAGTTTCCCTCTTCTCTCCCCTTCCATTGACACCACCAGCAATCCTTGGTGGGCGCACCATCCACCGACATCTTTGGGAGGAAGCTAGCAGACTATTTTGGAAAGTTTTAGAATGCCGCTAGCAATGGAAAGAAGGCTGAAGCAACAGTTTCACGGTCCATTGTCGGCCACCTCGGTCACATGCTTCAGGAACTCATGAACTGCCTCCTCAGACCTGGTCCTCATCAGGTGCTCCCTGCCTCAGTGAACAGCATCACCAGCCAGCCGGCCATGCAGGGAATACACTGGAACCTACATTCCCTGACACCTCCCTCTCCCTGAGAACAAATCTATCTTCAAGTACAGTTCATTGAGCCTCCTAAATATTTCTCCAACCGGCCCACTTCTCCATCTCCACGGCCACCAGTCTAGCCCAAACCATTGGTCCTTCCCCACCCCATGGACCACAGCAATAGCAGGCAGGACGCGGTGCCCGGCCTATTCTCTCTCCTCTGCCCCACCCACCAATTCAGTCTTCAAAACGTAAGCCTGCTCATGTCAAGCCCTGCTTAACACTCACCAGTGGCTCTGCTGCTTTTTTTTTAAATCCCAAATTCCATATCCTGTAAGAAGCCCCGCCCAAGCTGGCCTGTGCCCACCTCTTGCGTGTCATCTAGCTGCTCTCGGTGGACCTCAGACACGCTGCCTCCCTCCAGGTGGGCTAGCACTGCCCCCTTCTCCTACCATCACTTGGATGGCAGTGCTGAAGCCACTCCTAACAAGTGACTCTCCCTCCTTCCAGACCACCGCACAGCACCTGTGACGTCGCGGTAGCTCTATGTTTCGCGTGGGTCTTTTATGTCTTCTCCTGGCACCACTGTATTCCTAACTCAGGCAGAGCGCAGCGCCTTTTAGGGAGCAGGTACCCAACAGATACGTGAGCCGATGAACAAGAAAACAGGTGAAACAGGAAAACTGATCACAGCCCCGTCACCCGCCACTAGAGCCAAGCCTGGCACCTACAGCAGTGGCATCAGGTCAAAAGGACCACTGAAGAAAGTGTCTTTGATGCCACATGGCCACAAACAAAAACAAGCTCAGGGACCAATCAGCCTCTTACCACCAAGTAATGCTTCTTCATGACTATTCTACATTATTTTTATTTTTAAAAAGATAGTTTTTACTTTTCAAAATAAAAACAAAACAAAAACCTCCAAAAATATTTCACTGAGAAAACAATCATGTTTGCAGTCACCTAACATTAGTTAAAGGTACTGGAACCTAGTTATGGTAATGAATACATGCTTCTATAATGAAAACAATAATCAAATCTCGGGATAATTTTCTCTGCATTTCTCTAGATGGATAATCATACCTCCCCGCTCCCCACTCCCAAAAAAAAAACCTCCAAACCACCACACAGAGGCAACTACAATACTGTTGGCTTAAGAACACCCTTAAGAGCTATGTTAGCATAGGCTATAGGATGCTTAAGCCAAAAGGTACTTTTGAGTCAGAATATACGAGGGAGAGCTAGTCTCTTCCATGAGCAGCTCAGTCATCCGACAGAGACCAGCCCGGCACTCCCCTGCATGAGCACCCAACTAGGCACCAGGAAGACAACCATGACCAAGACAGCTCTGCAATAACTGGGTGGCCAGCCAGAGACAGCGCCTTTAATTAATCTCTCTGGGCTTTAGTTTCTTAATCGGTAAAATGAGAAAGTTCAACTAGCTCTCCAAGGTCCTCATTTCTACTTGACAATATCATTATGATTTCCTGTTTCTATTTATTACTTTTATCACACAGGTGTGGTTTCATTTAAGAATTTTGATATATTGATAAAAGTAAAATATAAAAGAACGGTACTAACGTTTTTAATTACCATCCCAGCTCTTAACTACCACCATAATCAGCTATGGGCTTTTGCCATAACTGCAACTGAGTAATACCCAAATTAAATAAATCATTACATCTTCATATTTTTTGTAGAAAAATAGAAAAGTGATAGAAATAGAAAAGTGATCGTTTACTCCCGATTTCTTTCATATTTTAACATCATCCATCATCTTTGAATGTCAAAGTTTTCTTTAAAAAAAAAAAAAACTAGGACAGAATAATGAAGATCTCCAGAGAAAAAGGAAAATTTTATCTCCCAAACCGATAAAGCTATAATGGCTTTAGAAACCTGATAAGATATAACAATACAAAATTCTGAATTTCTAAAAGGGCATAAAAAGAATACTCTTTTAAAGATACACAGAAGTGTCCGTGTGAATTAACAAGACAATTAAAGAGTCACACAGGGCCATCATGTTCCCGACATCATCTCACCATCATCAGCCCAGATGTTCCTTCCCATCTACCTTAGTGAATTTAGCTACGTGACCGACATCTATCTAAGGGCTGGTTTGTTTACATGTAGACAGCATCTGAATACTGGAAGCAAATCACTTGATTACAAAGCTGAAATTTTAAGGGTCATTTTTTTGCAGACACACACTTTGCTCAGCCCTGACTAAGCATTTTTATTCTTGCAATGCCTTATTTATAGTAGATGTCTGTAAGACGGCCATGGTGACTACTATCAAACCTGAAAGGCCACACACGGATAATAAAAGATGGGCAACAACTACCACCTCCAAAGCTAATCTTAGAAGTTAAAATATGAGCACTTGGTTACCTACGGAACGCGCTCTCCTAGTAGATGGTAAACTCTGTGAGGGAAAGCACCGCCTCTTATTTGTCGTTTTACACACCGAAAGCTTGCCAGTGACTGCTGAATCAAAAGTAACCAAATGGATGGTGACACTTCTTAAGCACAGGGAATAAAATGCTCTTTGGCTAGGTTTGAAATAACTACTCTAAACTTGGCACTGAAATTGCTCTTACGGGTTACATGGCATGTACGTAGAAGCACTCTGACTGTATTTTCCCATAGACGAAAATATTCTTTTACTTTTGACCTTACTGCTTAAAAACTATACAATAGGTAATACATTATTGACTGCAGCTATATGAAGAAAAAATTGTAACATTTCTTTGATACAGTTTTATAAAGGTACTGCCCATGGTATTCATTTTAACTCAATAAAAGTAAGACGCTCATGAAAAAAAGTTTTGGAAATAGTCCTGTAAGTCAAACTGATTAACAACTAAACCAAGTACAGGAGAATCTATGAAAGTACTGCTTCAAAATTAAGTTACTAGACCTGCTATTTTAAACTCAACTTAGGTATTCTCAACTTGGAAAAAAAATAGTGCTATTTTTTTTCCTCAAAAGAGGAAAATAATGTTTGAGTTTTTAACCATCACCGTCACCTATAAATGACCTATATTTCTCTATCCTGACTTTCAAAATTAAGATATAGAAAAGGAAGCCATTTTTTTAATTGACTTAAAAATAATTTCATTGATTAAACCAATATAATTAGAGTTTGGAATTCACATACCAGTCCCTTTATTATAATTATTCATTTCTTATCAAGAAACTCATTTGAATCCTGAAAAACCTAGAACAAAATTCATCAGGCTTCAATTTACTGGCTTGCACAGAGAGAGGAAAAAAATAGAAAATATCAACAGACTATAAATAATAAAATCCATAGTGCTAGAAAACAATTCTTGAGTGTTATGGTGATGAAATTCACCTGTTACAAGCCTCACAAAAATCCATCACGTCCCTTTATCTGGTTACCGAAAGGGTGGGTGTGGGGGGGGAAATGTCATAATTTCACTATTTGGCAAAACAAGAAAACTTAGTTTCTAAAATTTGCTGCAAGTCGCTTTCCCCTTCCAAATTCTGTTTACCTTGTAACTTTTTTCCACAGAACAGATTTTTCAGGGAAAACAAACTTTTCGTGAGCAAATCTGGAAGACATAAAATGTCTCCCACTTACCATCACCTAGAAAGGCAAACCCAGTCCTGCTCCGCGCCCCAAGCATCTAGCTTTCAGCCTCTTTATTATCACTGTCAATGAATGGGCCCCAGTCAAATGAAAGCTGCCATTTTAGGGTAAAGACTGGAGGGCTTCTGTTGTGCAACAGCAAGACAAAAACACTCCGCGACACATGTACTCTGGGGGCTGGGAGGCGGATTCAACTTCGCAGAATCACTGCTCAAGTTATTTCTGAAATAAGAAATTACCTACTACTTACACATTGCTACAATCTAAACGGAATTACAACTGGGATAAATCAGGTTCCCATGCTGCTAAGATCACAGGCACTACGATTTTTTTTTCTTTTTTTTTTCTTTTTTTTTTTGCCATCGTTAGACTAGATCTGTGAGGAAATAAGGATAAGTTTTGTGGGGTTTTTTGTTTTTTTGGTTTTTTTCTATTTGATTATTACCTTTAGTGAGTACTCCCCCCTCCCCTTATCGGGAGAGAATTGGGGGAAAACACACTCAACCTCTTTGAAAGGTACTGCCCACTGCAAAGACGGCTTAAATGAGAATTTTCAGAAAATAAAAATCAGGGCCTTCACATAATCCTTTAGAAACAAGTTAAAATATTTAGTACAGCCCAGAAATCAAGCCCAGAGGATGGACATATTTCAAGATAAGTTATTTAAATCGATGGCCAGATAATATACAATGGGAAACTAAAAAGTATACTTAGCAAGTGGAGAGCTTCGTAGTGTATCTAATTCTAGCAATTCAAAAGGAAACTCTCCATGTGGGTTGCTACTTTTCTTTTGTCCATTGTCTGTTCGGAAGAGGGGGAGAAAAACTAGTTTAAAATCGAGGCGTGAACAGTGCCTAAAAGTGACCTCCAGGAAAACCGGCCGCCGGGTAGCAGGAGCACTCCCCGCGCGTCCGCTCGACGGGGGCGCTCACAAAGCCGGCGGGCGGGCGGGCGGCCGCGAGTTCGGGGTGCGCTCCCACGGCGCGGGGCTCCTCGAGGCACAGCCATCCGGAGAAAGGCGGCTCGGTAATGATGGCTGCTCGGGGCCGGCGGCTCCTTCCCCGGAGCCTCCCGACCCCCCGCCCCCCCCGCGCCCGGGATCCACCGCCCTCCCCCCGCCCCCCGGCCGCGCTCGCCCCGCGCCGACGCGGCCGCCCCGCACCGCAGCCCACTGGGTGCCCGCGCCCCCGCACCCCCGGTGCCAACCAAACAACGCGTCCCCCACCGCCCTCCTTCCTCTGCCCGCTGACCGCCTGGCCTCCAGCCACCTCGGCCGTTCACGCCCCGAACGGCGGATCTCGGCGGGGGCAGAGCGCACCCGGGCCACCTCGGGGGCCACCTGGTGACACCCCCCCCCGGCGTTGACCCCCGGAGGGCTCGGGGATGGGGGAGCTGAGTTGCCTCCGGGGGCTTAAAGTCGCTATTATGCAGCCGCCGCCGCCGTTGGCCCGGCCAGCTCGGCAAGGTGGGGTCCCCTCCGCGCCGCGCCTCCCCGCGCTCGCCCCGGCCCCGCTCCCTTTCTTCTCCTCCTCGCGCACTTGGGAGCCGCCGGGGAGCCCCGGGAGCCCCCGGCTCCGGGCTCGCAACTCCGCGCCCGCGGCCGGCACAGGCAGGGCTCGGGACGCCCCCCGCGCCGCGTGTTCGCGCCGCCCCCGCCCCACGCGGCGCCCCGCGCACTTTCCTCGCCGCCGACCCACCTCGCCCGGTGGCCGTCCCCGCGCGGGCCGGCGCCGCCGCGCCAGGAGGAACGCACTTTGTTCGCGCCGGTGCGGCCGCCGCTCCCGGCGAGCGCGGCGTGGTCGGTCCGGGGCGGGGGGCGGGGGCTGGAGGCGGGGGTCGCCGCCGTCCCCGAGCCGCCGCCTCCGCTGCTCAGCCGCCCCGCGCCCGCGCGCCCATCGCCCACTCGCACTGGAGTTGCAGCCCAACTTTTCCTCCTTCCTTTTTCTTTCGAATGGAGCCGGCAACTCGTGCTCGGCGCCGGCGGGAGGAAACGCGCTCGCGCTCCCCCGCGCGCAGACACGCTCCCTCCTGTCCCCCGTCCCCCCCCCACGCCGGCAGCACAACAAAAAGCCATTTACATGCGAGGAAGTGACCCTCGGCCGGACCGCGCGCCGCCGCCGCCGCCGGCCCCGCGGACGCAGGCAAAAGTTGGGTCGCCGGGCGGCGCTCCGGGCGCGGGTTCGGGCCCCGCGGGCGGCGACGCCGGCGACACGGCCCGGGCGGCGCTGCGCTCCAGCGCCGGCCCCGGCCCCCGCCCGCCCTCGCCCCTCGCCCCGCACACGCCCAACTCCTCGCTCCCAACTCCTCGCGCGGCCCCGGCCCCGGCCCGGAGCGATTTCCTGCCGCCGCCGCCCCTCCCGGGGGCGCCCGGCGAACTCTCGCGCTTACCGGGTCGGGCGGGCGGGCGGGCTCCTCCGCTGCCCTGTGCCGAGGGGGAAACAAAACGCAGAGCGGGCTCCGGAGTTGGCTCGGCGGCCGCGGCCAGGGGGCTGAGTCCTCGGGCGCGGAGTTGGCCGGGGGCGAACGCGGCTCTGACGAGTTTCAGGGTCTCCGGGTCCCCGGGCCGCCTCCTCAGCGGCGCTCCTTTGTGTAATTGCACTCGATTCAAGTTTAATCCGATAGTTCCCGAGCACGAGCGCGTCCGCACTACCACGGCTCAACCCCCGCGCCGCCGCCGCCGCCGCCGCCGTCGCCGCCGCCGTCGCCGCCGCCGCCGCCGCCGCCGCCGCCGCCGCCGCCGCCGCGGCCCCAGCACGCCAGCGCCTGCGCGCGCCCGGCACGCCTGCGCGCGCCCGAGGCCGCGGGGCCGCGCGCGCCCGCCGCCGGCTCCCTCCTCGCCGCGCCCGCGCCCGCGCGCCGCCACCTGACGTCAGGCGCGCCTGGCATAATTTATGCAAGAATTCGGCCGTGGTGTGGAGGCCGAGGGAGAGGCCGAGAGAAAGGGGGCGGCGCGGGGCTGCGGGGCCGCGGGCCGCGAGGGCGGACGGGGCGCCACTTCCCGTCCCCGGGCGGGCGCCGGCGCTGCGGGCGGCTCTCCCCGCAGGCCGGTGCGCGGCCACCGCGCCGCCTTCCCGGCCCGGCTCGCTGGAGCGCTCGGCTGCCGCGCGGCAGCGCCCGGGACGCGGGCTGGAGACGGTGCCACGTTTCCCCGAGCGGCACCTTCCCGGGGTCCGGGTGCGCCGCCCGCGGGCAGGAAGCGGCGGCCCGGCCGGCGGCGGTCCTCCCGGCCGCGGCGAGGGGCTTCCGAGGCTGCGCGGACGGACGGCCCCGGCTCGAGGGTTTGGGACGTCCTTTCTGCAATTGTCCGTCAACTTGGAACGATTTTCCCACCTGAAATTTAGAATGGGCACGTTCCATTTCAGATTTCTCCTGCCTCTCCACGTTGCTTGTCTTAGCCTCCTCGTTGACGGGACCGCCGGACCCACCACTAAATCAAAAAGTTTAACTAGATGGCGTTGATTTTGTTGAATTTGTTGCCATGCCAAAAAAGGGAGAGGGAGCGCGATCGTTATGAAACAAAGAAATAGGTTGTGTGCCCATTTTAAAACATGTCAGGACTAGAGCGTTTTAATCATTCTTTGGCCAAAATGGCACTTTTGTATGATCTCCTAGCCTCAATTACCCAAGCCTCTTATTCTATTTCCCTTCCCGGTACAAAATTAATATGAAACCTAGAGAAATTTTTCTTTTACCAATTTTCCTTTTAGGAACTAGATGTAACAAACATTTGTCAAGCACCTTTTATGTGCAGATACCAAGCAGTTATAATTCTTTTAAACCGTCAACTGTTTACACTTTAAGGTGATTTTATTAGGTAAAAGATTACGTTTATTTTTAAATCAAGGAAGGAACGTAGATCAACCAAACATAGACCTATAATAGATACAGAGGAAAGCGAATTGCTCTTATTGGACTCCAAAATAAACTCAGAAAATTGCATAACTATGCAAAATATAATTTCTCCTCATTCAGCGCCTGTAGTGCTAAGACTATCACGATACTTCTACTTGAACCAAAGATTAATCAAAACTATTTTGTTATATTACTACTACAACTCTTCAATAGCTAAGTTTGATTATCCTAGACTTAATCACTAAAACATTTATTTCCTAACATGAGCAATGATATTCTAAATATTTGTTACATTTTACTGTCATTGATTGAAATGCCGTGGTTTGGGCTTTCTTTCATCATACATTTGAATGGTCTTTTGAAAGAGGTAAATGTTTCATTCAAGGGATTTACAAATAAACAGCAGAAAGAAGGTTGACACTACAGAAAATTCTGACGTTAAAAAAACAGGAAACACTAAAATCAACTTCTACCTTTTTTATAGTCCATTTCATAAACCAAGAATCATAATTCCGAGGTTAGGTTTACATTTCCGTTAAGTTTATGTCTCTCAGTGAAAGCATGTTGGGGGTGCTTTGGGGTGTGCTGGGTGGATGGGGGTTAAAGACAGGACACACGTCTACAAAGAAATCACTAGCAACAGATCATATTAGAGCCCATAAAAGTGGCATAAAAGGGATTATCTCTATCCTTTACAATATACCCTGCTCATTGTCAGATGTGCATATATTTCAAGTCAATTTACGAGCTTAAAAAAAAAATGACATCTACATAAAGTGAAAATATATTAGTTAACCTCTAATTAACAAATAGTATTGACTCTGAGGCGGTCCCCCTGTGCCCTTGTATGTTTAACTAGAAAGTGAGAACACCTCGCTTTGAAACATATGAGAAATGGTAAAATAGCACAGCCAAAGCTCAAGGTGGAAACCAACAGCCCTGCAGCCCCTCCCTGGTTTAATCTCCCTCCTCATCCCACCACGGGTCCGACAGGATGGAGGAGTCTCTAAGCTTTCAGAAGTGGTAACGGTGCAGAGCTAGAGGGGCCTTGGAAAGCGGAAGGCCTCAGGGGCAAACTCCTAGGCGGATCTGGCCTGCTTGAGTCGTAACTCCCCCTCCCCGCCCCCCCTCCCCCCTCCCTACCCTTTAGCCTCCAATGTTTTCTCTCCATTTGCTTCACTATTGAAGTTTTCCCATTGAGAATAATTTGAATTCACAAGCTTTCCCTTTGAGTATGCAAATTCCTTAGGGAGAGATAAGGGACTCCTGGTCATTCACAGATGAGTGTAAATTAGTTCAATGGGTTGTTTTCCTCCCAACACATAGCTGGGACTAACAAATTTAGAGATTTATTCATTCATTCAACACTGAGTGTCTAAGAAGTTCCAGGCCTTGTTCTAGGTGCTGGAGATACAGTAATGAACAAAACAGAACAATGTTTCTGCCCTCTTGGAGTGTACAGCCTAATCGGTTGGTAGTTTTGATTTAGTGCTGAGAGAAAATGGTAACTTTGGAGTCTGAGCCCTTGGGGAATAGGACAGACTTGAGTTCATTGTAGCCAGAGGGCAGTGGAAAGGTACAAGGGGCCTGGAGGTGGGCCTAGAAGTGGGTGCCCCCAGAAAGCTGTTGAGAAAAATTCCAGAGACAACTTGGCCTGTTACAAAAAAGGTTTTCTAGGCCCCATGAAATGAATGAAAACAGTCTCTTCCAAGAACTCAGACTAACAGGCTAACTGACCTATAATTTGGCTGCATTACTGCTTAGACAAATAAATATTTGTCTCTGTTTGGAAACATAATGTATCAACCTCTAATACCCAAACTTTAGAACACCCTCAGTTTCAAACTATCTGCTTTTCCCTATCTGTTCTTCCAAATCATTAAAATCAGCTACACTAATCAATTACACTAATTCCAGTGTTGAGGACTTACTTGATGCATTTTTGGAACTCATCTTTTGAAACTGTGTTCAGAACCAATTTGCAAGTCATAGAAAATAACTCTCTTTAGTGCCCAATTTCTTTTTTTCCACTAAAAACTATATTATTCTAATTTATCATTTACCAAATTTGTGTCCAAATGATTTTGGCAAGCTCCAGACAGTATATTTTGCCTTTAAATGATGAAGATGGACTGTCATTGAAAATATATAGAATTTAAATAGTATACATGATAGCTATTCACAAAGTTTTAAAAATTTGACTTGTAATAAATTCTGAGTAAAGTATTTTTAATCCATAAAATTAAGAAAAAGAAAGAAAAGATAGAGAAAATTAAAACTATAGCTATTCAGAGGGCTATAAATGCTGAAGAAAGCACCAAAAAGAGAAGTCTGAAAAGCATTTCCTGCATCACTGGAAGGACAGCATAACCTTCCTGGGTGATATTTTCATGGGGGAAAGAATCCGGCTGGATATGGAAGTTCAGCCTCCATATTCCACTGGTAATGGACCCGGTTGCTACTGCCTTTGCAGGCAACTGTCCAGACTGGAAAGGTGAAGATATCAGGTGAAAAGAAAGCCACTAGGGCTACAATCAGGCCACTGCTGGCTCCCAAAGACAGCATGGTTAGCTAAGTTTTAGCAAACATTGATTGAATGCCTACTATGTGGCTGACTGTCTCTTAGCATTGGAGGACACAGTTAGCTCCCTGTTCACATGGAGCTCGTGGTCGGTGGCAGCATAAAGAAGGGAGTGATTCTTGCTGCCGGGACAGCAGAGCAGCCTCCCTAGAAGAAGGGAGGCTTGAGGATTTCCTCAGAACAAAGAGAGCAGGCCAGATGACCACGAGGTCCAGTTGTTTCAAAGCCTAGCGAGCACGGGTCACTGCAAGTGGTTCCATACTGAGTGGAACATGGAGGGCAGCTCCTCCTCAGTCTTCTCTGAGTGACCCCCCAGGGTGGGTTGGCTGTCCTCTTGTTCACCCATCTCCATCAATACTGGTTTACATTAAATTATAATTCATTCCTGGGACTTCCCTGCCAGTGGTTACAACTCCTTGCTTCAAATGCAGGGGGCATGGGTTTGACCCCTGGTTGGGGAACTAGGATCCCACATGCTGCGCAGCACGGCCTAAATAAATAAATAAATCATTCATTCATTCATTCATTCATTCCTGTCTTATCTTCTCACTGGGTTGTGAGCTACTTGGGGGCAATGGCTGTACCTTGTCCTTTGGCATCCCCAGGTGGCCCAGAGCCCTCGCACAAATGGCAGGGTGGGGAGGTAGTAGATTAGACTGGAGAAGTAGATAGGGCCAAGGAGAGGTCTTGACTGCACCCCAAAGGCGCTGGGGGCTCATTGAAGAGTTCAGCAAGAGAGTCACAAGTCAGATCCTTACTTTGAAAGATCTCTGTGATGGGGCAGACTGTGGGAAACGAGAAGCAGGGAGAAAATAGAGGAGACCCTCATGCGGCAAGAGAAGGGGAGAAATAAAAGAAATTACCCACATCTTGTATTCTTATTATTGTTCGGACTCAAGACGTTCCAGACAAAGCAGCGCTGCACGACCACTTCGCCCTGTGGTGGAGGAAGGGGGCGCTCTGTCTGGAAGGAGCAGTGTTGGGGGCCATGGGGGCAGTGGTTCCAACACGACCCTGCCGCCCACCTGGAAGGAAGCATTTGCTTCTTCGCCCCTCAGCTACCGGCTCCAACTTCCGTGACTTATCACCAGACTTATCCTAAGCCATGTCGAGCAACACCTAAACTCTCTCATCTCTATTTCTAGACTAATAAATGGAAATTCATGGTGCTAACTTAGACAATTTTAAGATACTTTTACAAAACATTAAAAGTGGGAAAATACAGTGTCTTATTCATTCAATAGTTATTGAGCACTTGCTGTGCATCACACACTGTGCTGGGTGCTATGAAAATAAAAATAAAGCCACCCCTGCCCTGGAGGAGCTCTCTGAATCTATTAGGGGTGACAGACATTTAAGCCTGTCACTACAATTAAAATGGGTACAATCGTGGTACTATTGGGCACCTGACTGCTCAGAAGAAGAGACGCCTCATTTTGCTTCTGCCCAGAGAGGCAGGGGAGGCTTCACAGAGGATATGACATTTAATCTGAGTCTTCAAGGACTCTGCAGATGGCAGGGGTGGGGAGGTACACCAGGCAGGAAAACTGTCTGAGACATCCATGGGGCAGATGGCTACTGTCGGCACTGCAAGTAATTTGGCTCAGAGCACAGCATACACAGGGAAAGGGCGGAAAATGAGAAAGGAAATAAAAGTAGGGACAGGTCAGAAAGGGTTTAGTAGCATATTAAGAAATCTTTACCTTATTCCATAGGTGATTGTCAGCAGGAAAATGATCAGGACAGATATGGATGTCCCGGCCAAACCTCAGAGCAGGGAGGCAATGAGTAGACGTTGGTGATAGTCAAAGTACAACATGATGAGGCCCTTGACCAGGGCAGCATTCAAGGTGATGGAGGTAAAGGAATAAATGTGAGAGACATTTAGGTGACATACTTGATAAGATTTGGTGAATGACTGATTGTCGATAAGTGGATGAAAGGGAAGAGATGAAGATTCACTTCTAAGTTCCCTCCTTGAGTGACTGGTAAGTAGATGCATCATTATCCAAGATAAGAAATAAGCGGAACGAAGTTTGTGGAAGAACAACACAGTGCTTTGGTGTGCGAATTCGAGGTGCTCTGTGGAATATTTTCATGGGGATGTCCATTAAGTAAGAGATGGGAACTTAGAAGATTGATCTGGTTTAGAAATGTAGGTGTAAGAATTATGAGGTATATGAATGGTACTTAAATCCATTGGAATGGATGTTTGTTTGGAAAAATATGCAACATTGGAGGAAAGCAGGATGACAACAGGAATCTTTAAAATACCAGGTTTTCTCAGTTGTTTATCATTGTATATCAAACCACCCCAGACCTTAGTGGCTTAAAACAAAAAGGTATTACTTATGTGATGGGTTATCTGGAGTTGGGCTCAGCTGGAAAAACCCGGGGTAGTTGACATTCTCTCTCTCTCTCTCTCTCTCTCTCTCCCTCTCTTTCTCTTCACTTGGTCTTTCATCTTAGTCACCCAGAAAACAAGGAAGTTTCTGAGGAGTGTCCCAAGACGGCAAACCCCAAGACACAAGCCTTATCGAGCCTCTGCTGACTTCATGTTTGCTGATGTTCCACTGGCCGAAGCAAGTCACATGGTGCAGCCCAGGCTCAACGCCAGGGGAGCCCAGAGGAGTGATTCACTGGGACCATTACTTATCCATGTAAAACACATAGTACAAGATTGGCAGAAAAAATATTTAAGGGAGACATCAAAAGAGAAGCCATTGGAGAAAACGTATGAAGATTTGTCTGAAAGAAAGAGTAAGACATCAAGGAAGCAGAGTTTCTAGAAGGGAAGGGGCAATAGTGCCAAGTGTCACAGAGAGAACAGGTAGGGAAGGAATAAAATGTGTTCATGGGACTTGGTCTTTGTTAACCTTTCCAGTTTCAAGCGTTGAGGGTAAAAACTGAATCGCAGAGGGGAGAGAAAGTGAATGGGCATTGAGGAAGTGTAGGCAGAAGATGTAGATTCCAGACTCTTTTCTCAGAAGGTTGGTTATGAAATGAAGAAAGATGAGGTAGTATCTAGAAGAGAACTCACATTAAAGAGAAAGTAATCGATTTTTTTATTTTTATTTTTTGTTCTTTTTTAAAGATCAGGGTGATGTGCATTACTTTAGAATAAGAGACAGGAGCTGGGATAGGACACTAAGGCCTGCGGGGAAGAACAGGCGTCCAGCTGACGGCTGATGGGAAGAGCAACACCTGTTTTTTTTTAATCAAAGAAAGGCTGGTGAAAATGGCAATAAGTTTATAGGTTGGGGTAGAGAGAGATGACAGAAAGTTAAGCAAATGCATTTATAATAGCTTCTGTTTTTCTTCTTAATTCAGTAGTTAATCATCTACTGAAATTGAAATGCTCATGAATGGTCAAGAGATTTGAGGCAAGGGTTTAACTTTTGGGACAGTCTCCACGGGGAAGAAAGAAGCTGTGAAAAGAAAGTAAAAGGACCCTCACTGAGTCCTGAGAGTCCTTGAGTCCTGAGCTGAGACTGTAGAGGCACCAGCTTGTTATGCAACTTTCTTAAGTGATGTTCCACCCTGGGGAAAAGGAGTATGACTGGAGAATTTCGAGGTTCACTAGTCGTTGTCGTCTGTGGAGACCCAGACCCGGGCCACATAACGAGCAGGGTTCCCAGGGACCAGGTAAGGTCAGCTTGCATTATTCCCTGGAGTCATGAAGTAGCCACAGTCACGGGTCCTTTGTTTAAATGTGGGACATGAGCTGTATATGATTATATTATAATATGATATGCAGAGATTTCTGGCCATCTCAAATCCTCTTTGGGGAAATAAATATGTTAACAAAAACAAAGAAATAAGTAAGTATGTCTCTTCTTCCCTTTATTCCCTTAAGTCCCTGGGTGGCTGGTTGGCTCATTTGGTTGGATTCCAGTGTTAACCAGGCCAAGGCCTTGGGTGCTGTTTCTGTTATGGTGATCTCAGCAGTGTCAGTGTCATACAGGGGGACATAATATTATCATAGCAAGTTCTTGGACAATTCTAGGCTGAACTATGTCAAACTCAGAGTTGTGCTTTGATATGTAAAATGAGAACAGGTCATAATTTAAGGTTACCTAATTCCATAACCCATGTGTCAGACCTCATGATACTCCTACATTTAACTCTGGTTTAGGTATTTGCCAAAAACTATTGCTAGCATGTGGTACTCCAGCCCTTTTCCTCCTTGGTCAAAATATTCACAGTAGAAAAAATATTAGATTTGGGTCTTGCAGATCATGCACATATAACCCTCTTTTACAGATGAGGAATCTGCGGCTTGAGAGGTTGCCCTGCTGTGAATGACAAAGGTGGGATCCAAACCTAGGTCTTCTCAACCCCAAAGAGCAACCCAACAACTGCGAAAAGATGCCTTGCCTTTGTCACGATCTGCCATGAACTGAACTCCTTTACATCCAATTGTGTACACTCTCCTCTGCTCTAAAGGGAGAAAAGTCACATTTGACAGACAAGTCTGCACCCTGATTTTTACAAGATCTTCTTTAGGCTGCAGCTCTGGATAAGACGGACTTGAGGATGATGCAACCAATTATGACGAATGCCTTCTCCTGGGTGGAAACACAAACTACTCTCTGCTCACTGCTCCACAGTGAAATACGGTAGTCATGCGAACCCGCCCATCCAGTACAGCCCTCAGATTTGTAAGAGGTTGGTTCAGGACCAGCACCTAGTACAGTGCCTGACATAGAGGAGGCACGTGACCAATGTTTACGGAATGAGTGCTGCATTTAAGGTGCTAGGATGGCTGGATACAGAAAGGCAGGAATCATTAAAAAAAAAAAAAAATTCTGTGTACTTGAATCTGAAAGGAGAAACATTCTTAATTTTATCTTAATTTGTAATTTAACAGAGTTAACTTCCTCCAAAGTAATTACTTGTTAATATGTTTCTAATGTGATGGAGCTGCTATACTGGGGCTTTTCATTTAGAAGGCTAGCAAGACTCTGTATGAACCGTCTCCTAAGTGCTCCTCTCAGCAGTTTCTCTGGATGTCGTTCCACATGCTGACTTCAGTTCCCAGGCAGAGCTTCCTGGGATCGAAATGGCAGGAGCTGAGTGGACTCGGGGGTGCACACCACCCGCCTGGTCCCTGTCCCTGTCGTCCCAGGGCTGTTGTAGGGCCCTCACAAGCCACTGCCCTTGAGTCACTCCTAAGTCACCTGGGCTGCAAGTCACAGAAGTATGGCTACATGTGTCTCACCAACAGCCTACTTCTTTATTGCCTCTCTCAGGAAAAGAAAATGTGATATTAGCAGACCTCTCCCACCAAAGGTCAGATGGTCCATGTGAGCTCAGAGCGGGTACAAATCAAGGCAGTGGAACAAAAATGACTACGTTGGGGAAACAATACCACGTTCTACAATAATATACATTTCCCTTGCCTCATACCTTTTATAAATAGTGGTAAAATATATATAATATCATTTGAGCCAGTTTTAAGTGTGCAAGCCAGGGGCATTAAGTACATTCACAATGTTATGCAACTATCAGCTCCATCCATCTCTACAACCTTTTCATCATCTCAAACAGAAACTCTGTCCCCACTAAGCATTAACTCCCCATTCTCCCCTTCCTGGGAACCTCCATTCTACTCTCTGTCCCTATCAATTGGCCAAGTCCAGGTACCTCATATAAGTGGACTCATATTTGTCCTTTTGCATCTGGTTTATTTCACTTAGCACAATGTTTTCAAAGTTCATCCATGTTGTAGCTTGTGTTAGAATTTCCTTGCTTTTTAAGACTGAATAATATTCCATTGTATATATAGACACACTTTTTTTTTGAATTTTATTTTATTTATTTTTTTATACAGCAGGTTCTTATTAGTTACCTATTTTATACATATTAGTGTATACATGTCAATCCCAATCTCCCAATTCATCCCACCACCATCACCACCACCCCCGCCATTTTCCCCCCTTGGTGTCCACATGTTTGTTCTCTACATCTGTGTCTCTATTTCTGCCCTGCAAACCGGTTCATCTGTACCATCTTTCTAGATTCCACATATATGCGTTAATATACGATACTTGTTTTTCTCTTTCTGACTTACTTCACTCTGTATGACAGTCTCTAGATCCATCCACGTCTCTACAAATGACCCAACTGCGTTCCTTTTTATGGCTGAGTAATATTCCATTGTATATATGTACCACATCTTCTCTATCCATTCGTCTGTCGATGGGCATTTAGGTTGCTTCCATGACCTGGCTATTGTAAACAGTGCTGCAGTGAACATTGGGTGCATGTTAGACACACTTTCTTTATCCATTCCTCTGTCAATGGAAACTTGGACTGTTTCCACCTTGTAGCTGTATGCATAACGCATCTATGAAGATGGGTGTAGCCTCATCTTTTTTTAAGACTAAGATCCCTCCAGCGGAGGTCCTGGCACTTTGTAACTCCTCCTTGCCTGAGAGCACTTCAAGCCAGTTCCTTCGCCCACTGCCTGGTGAAGGCCCCAGCCCCCATGAGCAGAACAGAGACTGGCTCCCAAGTGCACCACCGCGCTGTCTCCTTGGGGTGCTTCTCTTGGTCCTGCAGATTCCCTGCTCCTGACTCTGGACGTGGGGCCTTGGCAGGATCCAGTGCCTCCCTGGAAGCCCCGCCACAGGCTCAGGCCCCCTCAGCCCCATCTTCATCAGCTGAGACCTAGTATATCTCAAAGTCAAGCCTAAACCATGGCAAGTGCCAGTGAAAGATGGACGTGGTTGACTGGCTAGTGCTATAAGACTTTCCCAAGTTACTCCTAAAACATTTGTATAAAGTAGAAAAGTAGTAAAGTACTTTCTGCTTGACTATTTACTGATAAAAGTTGACAATCAGTTATTCATTAAGTTTTTCCTGCGTGGAAGGTACCATACTCTGGATCTGTGGAGGACTATACTAAATGTGGATATGTTCCTTCCATTGCCCTCACAAAGAGCACATTTAATCAGAGAGACATGGGCCGTGATGGCGTAACTAATCAAATAAATTCCGGTTTATCTTTACTATAGAAGCTGCACAGGTATTAGAAAGAATGAGGTAGATATTTACGTACTGATGTGCTATAATCTCCAAGCTATACTGTTGTATGAAAAAAAAAAAGTCTAGGGACCTCCCTGGCGGTCCAGTGGTTAAGACTCTGCACTTCCACTGCAGGGGCCGAGGGTTTGATCCCTGGTCAGGGAACTAAGATCCCGCAAGCCATGGGGCACCACCAGAAAAAAAGAGTCTAGATGCAGAAGAATGTATATGGTATGTTCATAGCTGTGGAAAAAAGGACAGAAGGATTTATAAGTACACACACATATACATATATGTACCTATATGTGTGCATATATGTACATTCATGTGTGTGTTTATAAATTCATAGGTGTGTCTGGAATGATACACAAAGGACTAGCAATAGTCGTCTCTGAGGCAATTGTGGATGACAAATACCTTTTTCCTGTGCAACTGTCTTGTACTGTTTGAATTTTCTACTGTGTGCACAAGTTACCTTCAAATTTTAAAAAAATGTTTATAAAACTAACAATAAAAGAGAGTGCATGGGAAGTAGTAAATGAGTAGTGTACAAACAACACGAAAGGCTCTCAGAGGAAGGAAAGCTTGTTCTAGGCTGCAGCAGTCAGGACGGTTCATGGGGGAGGAGAGGACATTTGAACTGAGGTATCTGGGGTGGGTGGGCTTTGGGGAGAGGGGGGTGCTGGTGGGACAGTAGGATGGGGCAGCATTCCAATCAGAAGGCACAGAATAAGCAAACTTGGAGTCGTATGAGGTAAATCAATTGACCTTTGCCTGGGTGGAGAAATGTAGTAGCATTTTATTTACTTAAGGTACACACTGGCTCATTCCAAAATGCATTTTAAGAAGCTTATAAGATAATTAACAGCACAAAATTATTAAAGTAGAAATAGAATCTGAACTCAGGACCTCGGAGAAAATATAAAATTCCTAACCAAAAACGTTAACCGGCTATTGAGCTTTGCAAATATCTGAGCCTCCTGATGGCCAGGGTAAAAAGTGAAAGTATAAATCCATAGCTTTTCCTACGGATAGAAGGATGTCATAGCGGCTCTTTGAAAACCAGTTCTTTCTGTCGAATTTTACAAGAAAGTGTCACATGGGAATTCTCATGGAAGGTAGTAAGTTGTGTCCCCTGGCAGGAGCTGTGTCATGTTCAAGAGCGTCTTGGTTGAAAGTCATCCAGGATGCAGAGGGTCACTGATTTTACCTTAACAAAGTTCTTGGAAGAGTGGATAGATACCATGTCTCCTAGAGAATTTTCCCTGAATGTCCCCTCTCTCGACTGGGAGTTCTTTGTGTTGTTGGGTGTCTGTGTGTTTGGCTTGTAATTAGAGCCAGAGGGCGGGTTTACATGAGGGCAGAGCCTAAGTGGCTGGCAATCTGTATTACTGGTTGAAGGCCAGGCACATGTTTTGGGAACAGACAAACACAAGTGTGAACACCCTACCAGGAAAGCCGAGAAAGCTAGCAAGCAGGGTTTTGCCAGGGTGACAGGCAACTTTGCCTTCCCCCGAGGGCCATAGGTGTCCCTTGAGACAAATCCAGGATTATCCTCAGAAAGAAGCTTTGCCTTATTCCACTGCTTGAGTAAGTGTTTGTTTGACTCTCCAATATTCAACACTAAAAGAAGATGTCAGGTATGACCTTGGTCCAGTGTCAGTTTACGAAGTGGAACTGAGGAAAGAGAGACCAGTGGGGGGAGGGTATTGTAATATTTTTAAAGCCTTTATGAGGGCAATGGGTGTGAGAATCAAGGGGCAAGGATGCTAACACCCTATAGAGAGAGAACTGGAGGGTCTTTGTGACTGAATATGGGAACCAAGGGAAAGTGGAGGGCGGCCCTGAGACTAGGAGCCCAAGCCATTTAAAAGGACAATAGAAATGGCCGAAACAGAGACCGCGTCAAGAGGGAAAGCTTGTGCGGGGGAAGATAAATTTGTTTTTAGATGTGCTGATTTTGAGATGATGGCCAAATATCTGTTAGCTGAAGATAAAGGGATGAAGCTGGACACAGACTTGGAAGCCATCTAAATAAATGAGATTCTTGATGGAAGTACAGCATTTCACCTTTGAAATCATCTTGCCAAAAAAATGGACTTGAATCAGCTCACACCTCTAGATCTGACTATAGTTTACTGGACATTTGGGTGGGTGGAGGGACCAACGTGTTAAACAACTCCATGGGGATGAGATCAGCAAAATCCAGAATGTGGATTTTGAGCACCGAGGTGGTGCAGGGGAATAAAAAAGGGGAATCAAATGATTAAGGGCGATTTAAAGAGTACAATGTGTGGACCTTGTTTGGATCCTGATCTGAACAAAGCAACTCTTTAAAAAATGTATGAGACAACTGAGGAAATATGACCTGATTGGATATTTGCTGATATTAAGGGATCCTTTTTCATTTTTAGACATACTTATGTTTTTGTGGTTAAGGCTTTTTTTTTTTTTTTTTTTTTTTAAAGAAGATACTGGCTAAGTCTTTTTTTTTTTTTTTTTTTAAATAAATTTATTCATTTATTTATTTATTTTTGGCTGTGTTGGGTCTTCGTTTGTGTGCGAGGGCTTTCTCCAGCTGTGGCGAGCGGGGGCCACTCTTCATCGCGGTGCGCGGGCCTCTCACTGTCGCGGCCTCTCCCGTTGCGGAGCACAGGCTCCAGACGCGCAGGCTCAGTAGTTGTGGCTCACGGGCTTAGTTGCTCCGCGGCATGTGGGATCTTCCCAGACCAGGGATCGAACCCGTGTCCCCTGCATTGGCAGGCAGATTCTTAACCACTGCGCCACCAGGGAAGCCCCAAGGCTTTTTTTTAAGGGTCCTTATATTTTAAATAATATACTGGAATATTTACAGATGAACTGATATGATTTCTGAGATTTGCTTCAAAATAATCCAGTGGTGGGGTATGAGGAATGGCGGGGTACAGATTAAACAAGTACGGCTATACATGGATGACTGTTGGACTTGGGTGATGGTGCCTGGGGGCAGGGGAGGGGGTCACTACACAATTCTATCTCTCTGTGTGTTTAAATGTTCCATTATAAAGAGGTTAAGAATAAATGAATAAAAGAGAGTGTTCACTCCATGAAAGAACACTGCTTTGTAAAAGTAAATGTCTATAGACAGGGAGCAGGTAGTCCAGAACAGAAAGCCCTAGGAAAGTCTCATATTCAAGGTGAAATCGGGAAATGAGGAACAACAGGTGGAGTAGAAGCAGTGTGCCGTCCTGGTTTGGAATTCAGCAAACGTGTGTTTGAGTTTAGCTCTAACTCTTACTAGCTTTGTCATCATGAGCACATTGTTGACCTCTGTACACCGACAAGCCTCGGTTTCCTTATCTGTAAAGTGGGGATAATAACTGCATCTCCCTCACAGAGTCAGTACTCTGTGGGTTAAAGGAAATGAAGTATATAAGGCACCTTACCTTCTGCCTGACACAAAATAAGTGCTCATTAAACATTAGCTGTTAGCATTGATGTTTCATTGCTTATCAGAGTGGTCATAAAAGGTAAGAAAAGAACCAGAGTATGTAGTGTGATGGAAGGCAAGAGGAAATTTTGATGGAAAGACAATGACCTTAATGTCATGTTCGAATCCAGGAATCTGGTGCCTTCATCGGATGAGGTCATTTGGAGGTCACTGATGACCACAAAGATGTGGCGTGTGCCACCCGATGACAAGGAATCGAGTTAGGAGCGGTGATGAAACACTGGGAGCAGTGGATACTCTGTATTTCCTTATCGGCGACGAAAGAAAGGAAAGGGATAGAGCGGCAAAGACAAGAGCACCCTTCCTCAAAGTATGGGAGCTCTCGCAAGTCTGCAGGAGGAGAGGAAGAAGCCTGCGGGGAGGGAGGATGGAGGATGGAGGATGCTGAGCCCGGAGCGGTGTCCTCAGCTGCAGGGGAGAGAAGGAGGGCCAGCCCTGCCATGACTAGAGATTCAGGGGAGGTGATTTACAGTGAGTTCGGCTTGGAGGATAAAAACAGGACAAAGCCGTGAGAGCAATCAGGGTTTCCGAGGACGCTGGAAGGGACTGGGAGGGAGGAAAAATAAGGGAAGGAAAAAAGATCAGATGGAGGAGGGAGAAGGTTGGAATGAGAGCGAAAGAGAGACTAGGTGAGTGAAGGGCTTGCCATGTGGGCTGGTGTCTGAGGCTACACGGCTGGTTACAAGGAAGAGCAGGTTTGTAGTGCAGACTGGGGTCCCCTGCAAGCAGCATCTGCAGCCTGTCCAGTGGCAGAGACTGTGGCCTCTGATGACACCACCTCTTGGGTGATTGGAGAAGGGCGTCCACAGTGGCCCATGGAGGAGCAGAGACCTCCAGCTTCCCGGGGTGGAACTGCAGGTGCTCCAGGACGGGAAGGGCTAGGAACATGCCCCAGAGAGCCAGCTGAGCCAGGGAGAAACAGGACAAAGGCCAGCTGGCCCGTGAGACTCAGGGGCTAGACAAGATGTGTTAAAACATGACATCCTGCCTTTGTTCCTACTGAGCCCTTTCTCTGCTGACACCCCTCACCTCCACCACCTCTCCCCCACCTCTGAGCCTCATCCTAAGGACACAGTGATAGCACTTGTTTCTTTCATTGCCTGGTAATAGGAGAAAACCTGGAAATTTAGGGATTTGCTTAACGTGAAAACTCCTGAGTCTAAATGTCATGACTGTGGACTTCCCTGGCGGTCCAGTGGTTAAGAATCCGCCTTCCAATGTAGGGGAGACAGGTTCGATCTCTGGTTGAGGAACTAAGATCCCACATGCCGCGGGGCAACTAAGTCCGTGCGCCACAACTACAGAGCCTGCACACCGCAACAAAAGATCCCATGTGTCGCAACAGAGACCCGACGCAGCCTAAATAAATAAATATCAAAAATAATAAATGTCATGACTTTTCAACAAAGGAGATTAGGAGCTGGGAAGAATACATCTGAAATCTAGATTCATCTGAATTATGGTATTGACATATTTATATCTTTTTTAAACTCAGGCATGGCCTACCCTTCATTTTGTCCTCCAATATTCATTGCCCCTCTTCTTCCATACCAATGGGATTTTTAGCTGGGTACACAACTGCTCAAAACAAAGACCGTGTGTCTCAGCCTCCCTTGCAGCTACGTGTGACTGAGCCAGCCCAACAGTATATAAGCAAGAATGTTGGATGTGAGCGTCTGAGGAGCTTCCAGAAAGACAGTTGGTGTGCGCCCTACACCCTTTCTTGATTCCTTCCTGGAATTCCAGCCTAGCCTCTGTCTTGGAGCACAAAGACAGTGGCACAGCCTCTGGATGGCCAAGTGAAGCTGAAAGAGAATTGATCCCTGAAGATTTGGAGTGAGATGCATATCAGTCCAACTCTATCTGTACTTGAACTTGTGCAGAATTGGGATCAAACTTCTATTTTGTTTATGCTAATGCTTATCTGAGGATTTTCTGTTATGTGCAGCCAAACCTAATTCTTTTTTTTTAAATATTTATTTATTTTATTTATTTATTTTTTTGGCTGTGTTGGGTCTTAGTTGCAGCACGCGGGATCTTCGTTGAGGCATGTGGGATCTTTTGTTGTGGTGTGTGGGCTTCTCTCTAGTTGTGGCGTTCGGGTTTTCTCTCTCTAGTTGTGGAGCACGGGCTCCAGAGCACATGGGCTCTGTAGTTGTGGCACGTGGGTTCCAGGGCATGTGGGCTCTGTAGTTTGTGGCTCATGGGCTCTCTCATTGAGGTGCACGAGCTCAGTAGTTGTGGCACGCAGGCTTAGTTGCCCCGCGGCATGTGGGATCTAAGTTCCCTGACCAGGGATCGAACCCACGCCCCCTGCATTGGAAGGCGGATTCTTTACCACTGGACTACCAGGGAAGTCCCTGGCCAAACCTAATTCTAATTGGTATACCAAGTATTAAGATTAACTAGTCTTTGGTTAAAAAAAAAAAAAAAGATAACATAAAAGGTAATGACGGGCTTCCCTGGTGGCGCAGTGGTTAAGAATCCGCCTGCCAATGCAGGGGACAAGGGTTCGAGCCCTGGTCCGGGAAGATCCCACATGCCGCGGAGCAACTAAGCCCGTGTGCCACGACTACTGAGCCTGCGCTCTAGAGCCCACAAGCCACAACTACGGAGCCCGTGTGCCACAACTACTGAAGCCCGCGCGCCTAGAGCCTGTGCTCTGCAACAATAGAAGCCACCGCAATGAGAAGCCCGCGCACCGCAACGAAGAGTAGCCCCCGCTCGTCGCAAGCAGAGAAAGCCTGCGCGCAGCAACAAAGACCCAACGCAGCCAAAAATAAAAATTAAAAAAATTTAAATTAAGAAAAAAAGAGACCCATCTCACATAAACATAACTTTAAAAAAAAAAAGGTAATGACAATATTTATAAGAAGAGAATAAAATTATAGAAATAAAATTATAAGCCAAATTGTCATCAGTTAGACCAAACCTATAACAATGTGTTCTTAAAAGTATATTCAGCGACTTATTCAACAACTGTATTGTGTTGGGCCCTGTATCAGACTGGGAGGATGCCATTATGAAGATGTCACGGTCCCTGCCCTCGTGAATCTCACATCTGGGGAAGTTGTAATACAAGTATGATGGGAGGAAGAAGCAGAGAGGGCTGTGGGCACACATGCTTCTCCTGCAGCACGAGGGAGGGGCCTGCACCTGCTTTCTCAGAGATGAGGTCCCAGCTGAGCCCTGAGGAATGCGTAGGAGTCTGTTAGACAAAGAAGAGGGAAGGAACAGCATGCCAGGCGGCGGGATCTGCTGGTGCGGAAACTTGGAGCAGAGAGAGCATAGCACTTTTGGAGCGCTGCAAAAAGAGCAGTTAAAAACGAGGTTTGTTCATGCAGAACTAGGCTGGGACATGAGAAAACAGGGCCCCGTAACATGCATTAGCAGAGACCTCAAGTGAAATGGAATGAGACTTAAAGAGAGGGCAGTTTTACAGAGTGTAAGAGGAAGTCACCAACAGACTTGCAGGAAAGTCCTGATGGACTTCACTTTGGGCTCGATTGGGGTTGCAGACCATCAGCCGACGTGCACGGGTCCCAGTGCACACAAGTGTGGACACCCCCCAAGAGGCGGAGTGGGTGCTTGGGGAGAGAGAGGCTGACGGGTGGGGTCTCCATGAGGTCACGGGAAAGGATGGAGGCTGTGGATACAGGCTACACATGGAAGCACTTGAGAGGCAGGGTGGTTCCAAGCAACGTCCTCAGTGGACGCGGGAGAGCCAGACTCAAGTCTGGAGTGATGGCTCCACAGGGTGGCGGAGGCCACAGCTCAGGGTTCTGCTTGGGAAGAGCTGTGGCAATGCCGATACCAGGTCAGGTCCAGGAGAGACCTGTACATTGAGGGAGAGTGAGCAGCTTTCCCTGGAGAGGGATACCGAGGGGGTCTTGCCATGCGGGCAAAGACTGAGGCTGGGTCAAAACTCAAACAAGCCACACAGAAAAGTCAGGTGCAAGGCACCAGGCAGACCAAACAAACAGGTCCTCAGCCAGTTTCCCACTGCACACATCCAGATTTGTTTGTTTAAAATTTTTTTGTGGTAAAATATACACAAGACAAAATGTACGATTCTAACCATTTTTAAGTGTACAGTTCAGTGACATTAATTATATTCACAGTGCTGTGCAACTATCACCATTGTCCATCTCCAGAACTTTTTCATCATCTTGAACTAAAACTCCGTACCCATTAAGCAGTAACTCCCCAAACCCTCTCCCTCTCCACCCCTGGTAATCTCTGTTCTACTTTCTGCCTCTAGGAATTTGACTGGGTATTTCATGAAAGTGGGATCATACAGTATTTGTTCTTTAGTGCCTGGCTTATTTTGCTCAGCATAACGTCTTCAAGTTTCATCCATGTTGTAGCATGGCTCAGAATTTCCTTCCGTTTTAAGGCTGAATAATATTCCATTGTATGTATAGACCACATTTTGTTCATCCATTCATCCATGGACATTTGGGTTGTTTCCACCTTTTGGGAGCTGCCATGTTTTTCTACCACCAGTGATAGAAGCTTAATTACAGTAAAAAGAGTTGGAAGAGAAGTTAGCAGGGAGAGGGAGAAACCCAGAGCAGAATAGGAACGTAATCTACTCTCTCCTTTTTACAAATGTGGAAATTGAAGTCTGTAGCAGGTCTGAATGGCTCAAGGTCACAAAGAACTCAGGTCTTCTGACCTTCAGGCTGCTTTTTCTTCTAGTGTCACATTTACCATGAAGCTAGTGTGAATCTAGCTGAATCCCACGACAGTCAAGGACTATGGGTAGCACCAGATGCAGAGATCTGGAAGCCTGAGAACAGAGGCTGGAACCCCAAGGCACCATGTCACACCTGCACAGAAACGGAGCTGGAGGGACGGCCCCGGGCAAAACTATCAACGTGCTTTTGGGTCCCCTCTCTAGGGGTCATCCATCCTTCCTTTCCACCTTGGCTGTTCACGTGCTCTCATGTGTCCATCTCGTTCCCTTTCTTGGTCTCAGCAGGATAAGAACCATCTCTGCTGAGCAGGTAACAGATTATTTAGGCGTTAGCTTCTAGTGCCAGCTACACCCCTCCCAGGGAGATTTCTATTTTAACGGGCAACTTTAGAAAATGGACAATGTTAGGACGCAAGAGAATGCAGGTAGAAGGGCAGAGGCTGAGAGTGTTGTATTCGGGCAGGAGTCACCTCCTCTGCTTGCTGGTGGGGTTGGTTAGAGGCAGCGGGAAGTTGCCCATCCAGCCTCCCTCCCGGGCAAAGAGTGTAGGCTCACTCACAAACGTCTAGGTCTTTGTTTCTTTTCTTTCTCAGAATTCTTCCTTGAGAGAAAATGCATTTTGTATTTATTTTACCCTCCACATTGTGTACACTATAGCTTTCTGCACGTAAGTTCTCAGTCAAACCTGGGGAGGATGATTAAGCCCTGGCCAAATATTTCAAGCTTGGGTGAAGGAGTCAAGGATAATGGAAGTGCTTCTTTTGCCACTTTGCTACTTTATCCTCCAGATTTATCATGGGTCAATAATAACAAACAAATACTGTCATCAAAGAATATCTTCCTTTTTTAGCCTTTGACAGTGAGCACTGAATAAGATATACTTCATTAAATATTTGCCTTATTTTTCTTTATCCATTCTTATCAGTTTCACACACACACATATCACCTTGCTTGCATTCTACACAGAGCAAAACGAAATCTAGACTGTACCAGAATGCTCTGTACCCTTACTACAATGATTATTTTTTATATACAGTGCCCCAATTGTCTCTAATACCAGCTATTACCCATGAACAAATGCCAAGTATATACGAACCCTCCTTAGGGAGTCAGAGTTTATGAAAAAGTAATTTATTTCCTTCTTAGGTTTATATATATATATATACATAATATACAATTTTACGATTTCCATGAAAAGTAACTGTCTCCAATTCCAAAGCAGGATGTGTAGGACAGTACCGGTAACTAAGACTTAGCCAGTGCTTCAAGGCTGGCACGATGTATTATCCTCACCTGATCCTCACATACACAGTGGTCAAGAAGATAAATAGTTGCCCAATCTATAAATGTGGAAAGTAGGTCTCAGACATAACTTGCAGAAGGTATAAAGCTATCTGACTTAGACCTGAGTCTTCTAATTCCAAATCCCACCCTCTTTCCACTCTGCTGGTCATCACTATCTGCATATCTCGACTAGCCGATGGTTTATTTTCAATGCCCAATTAACTTGAAATCTCTGCTAAAACCAACAGATGTAGCAATTGGCAATCTTAGATCTCATCTTCAACGTGTGTTTCTCTCAAGTGGTCACCTAATCAGGTTTGACATGCTTAAATAAGGCCGATATGTATGTCATTGTAGATATGCTCTTTTTATTTTTTTTTTTTTACTTTTTTTTAGGCTGCGCAGCCTGTGGGATCCTAGTTCCCCGACCAGGGATTGAACCTGCGCCCTCTGCAATGAAAGCACGGAGTCCTAACCACTGGGCTGCCAGGGAATTCCTGATATGTTCTTAAATGTAGCTATTTTTAAACAAAAATAGAGCTACCACATGACCCTGCAATCCCCCTCCTGGGCAGATATCCGGAGAACAACATGGTCTGAAAGGATACATGCACCCCAGTGCATGTATTACAGCACTGTTTACAATAGCCAAGACGTGGAAGCAACCTAAATGTCCATCGATAGAGGAGTGGATAAAGAAGATGTGGTACATAGGTTCTGAAGAAACTAGGGGCAGTACAGGAAAGACGCAGACGTACAGAATGGACTTGAGGACACGGGGAGGGGGAAGGGTAAGCTGGGACGAAGTGAGAGAGTGGCATGGACATATATACACTACCAAATGTAAAATAGATAGCTAGTAGGAAGCAGCCGCATAGCACAGGGAGATCAGCTCGGTGCTTTGTGACCACCTAGAGAGGTGGGGTAGGGAGGGTGGGAGGGAGACGCAAGAGGGAGGGGATATGGGGATGTATGTATACGTATAGCTGATTCACTATGTTATAAAGCAGAAACTAACACACCATTGTAAAGCAATTATACTCCAATAAAGATGTTAAAAAAAATGTGGTACATATATACAATGGAATATTATTCAGCCATAAAAAATAATGAAATGATGCTATTTGCAGCAACATGGATGGACCTAGAGATTGTCATACTGAACGAAGTAAGTCAGACAGACAGAGAGGGATATCGTATGATATTGCTTGAATCTAAAAAGAAATGACACAAATGAACGTATTTATAGGGCAGAAACGGACTCACATACTTGGAGAATGATCTTGTGGTTGTAGGGTGGAGGAAGGGTGGAGGGAAGGGATAGTTGGGGAGTTTGGGATTGACATGTACACACAGCTGTATTTAGAAAGGATGACCAATGGGGACCTACTGTATAGCACAGGGAACTCTGCTCAATGTTATGTGGCAGCCTGGATGGGAAGGGAGTCTGGGGGAGAATGGATACATGTATATGTATGGCTGAGTCACTTTGTTGTACACCTGAAACTATCACAACATTGTTAATCGCCTATACTCCAATATAAAAAGTTTTTTTAAAAAGTAGCTATTTTAAAAAAAATGTTTCACTATAAACAGTTTTTTAAAAATCCTTTACCACTCTATGGTTTGGAAGTAAGATTTTTTAAAAGGTTTAAAAACTAAAAAAAAACACAATTAGCTAAAATGTAGGTAAAACGTACTTATAGGATTTTTACCAAATCACAGTATCTAAAATGTTTTCTGAACTCAAAATTATGCAAGCCTACATACACAAGAGAGAGGCCATTTCTCCCGCATTTCTTTTTTCCTTATCATTTGTTTATAATAATCACTTGGCGTGTCCTGTAAACAGATATGGTACATGCTGAGAGAATACTTCTCTGTAGAAATAGTAAGTAATTATAATGAATATTTTTCTGCTTTAAATACTTTAAATACATTACTTACTTTTACTTTTATATAATAGTTTTTTGCTTATTTCACTAAAGAAACAAACTTACCCTCTCTTTTTAAAAAAAAAAATTTTATTTCTTACTAAATTCCACTCCCTTCCACCAAAGTGTAAAAAAGTCAACAGACTAGCTGTACAGTAATGAGAAAACCAACAAGGATCTCCTTCAGAGTAAGGCTGAAGGGAAACAATTTGTAGTAGTTAAGATTTATTCCCCCATCCTCCCTCCAAATATTACATCTCTCAACAAAGAATTCTTGTTTAACTTTATTGGAAAATGTGTAGCAGGGTGGTGTTTAGAAATACTACAGATCTAAATGGGCATATGTTAGCATTGTGAGCTCCAAGTGAATGAACACAAGGAAAATGAGAATTTCAATTTGTTACACAGACATCTCATGTAAGCAAAAGAAAAATATTAAGTGTATCAGGAGTTGTTTGTTAAAGTCAGTTTCAGGGCAATTTCTTAACATACCGGATAATGCTATCCTAAAAATTAATAATAATAATAAACAAGGAACCAGAACTCTCAGCTACTCTTTCCTCCCACGCCTTCCCTCAGTCATTATTGGGGCATTACTTTCAGCTCAGTTTTAAAGATTCAGAGTCTGACCTTAAAAGGAACCCATTTAACCCACTTCTGCCCATTTGCATTGAACAGCAGCAACTGGTCCAGAGTTTCATTTCACAAACCACACACACTATTTCTGCTACAAGAGATTTATAGTTAATTGTGACAAAAACATCACATTGGTTTAAGTAAAATTTATTGTTTTTTAAAAATGTTTCTCTTATAGAGAAACCAGTAACTAAGAAGAGGAATTCAAAACTGAAAAATACAGCAATATAAAATGAATCTATCAGCAGACACCTAAGGCTACCGGTTTCCTGTGCCCATCACCGTGTATTCTAAAAAGGCTCTGACCAGTGTAGCCTAGGAGCTGGGAACAATGTTGAGCAGGACGCAGCCCCTGCTTTGAAGGGCAGGACAAGTGACTGCACTGCACGGCTATGGTTTGCTGCAGAGGTAGGGGTGCGATGGGCGCCCCTAATTCTCACTTTGGGGAAGGAGGTGAGGGAAAGGAAGGAAGCCACCTCTCAGGAAAGCAGGAGAGCGGGGAGGGCTGCGGAAGCTGGAGAGGACTGGGCATGTTGAGAGAACGGAAAGCAGTTCAGGTAGGCTGGAACTGGGGACGGGTGGGAGGAGTGGCCGGTGGTCAAAGATCCAGCAGGGGACAGGATTAGGAGGGCCTTATAAAGAGAATTTAAGGAGATAGGACTTCATCCCGAGGGCGACAGACATCCCCTAAAAGAGTTTAAACGCGGGTAACACGATCCGAATTACTTTGCAGTGAAGTGTCTCTCTGGCTGCAAAGTCGAGACGGGGGTAGGGCAAAACCCGAGACCGAGACGAGTGAGCAGGTAACTAACGGTAATCCAGGTGGGAGACGCCGGTGCTGCACGGAAGAAGCCAGAGCATGGCAGGAGCGACAAACAGGCGACCAGAAGCACGGAAGTAAGACGGATCCTGGGGCTTAATGACTGGAGGACGGGGTGAGGGGCTGAGGACCAAGCTATCGTGATGCAGTTGCCGGGATGGGAAACACGGGAAGTTTGGAGGGGAGGTGCGGAGCTCCATTTAGGACACACAGATGATGAGATTTCTGTGGCACTCAAGTTAACTATGCCTGGACCTCAGGATGGGGTCGGCTGGAAGCAGGACGACGCTCTGCGAGTGGACGAGACCATCCAGAGGAGAAGGTGGCCCAGAACGCCTGCCCGGGGAATCCCTCCCGTGCGACCGGACAATGCTTATGTTGTCTTTTTCCTCAAATATACATCGAATCACAAAACACGCTGCGCGATTAGTCAGAGGAGTTCATGGCTTTCATTTTGCAGGTGAGGAAAATGAGACTTCGGGGTACGGGTTTGTTCACGTTCACATACACCCCCTACTCTACCCTAAAAATTAACTCAGTGTATCCGATGGCTGAAACATATATTCTTCCCCAAACGTTCGGTAGAAGAGATCACAGAAATGAAATTAGTTTAAAAATGCCTTTTGTTCCTTTTTTCCCCCAACTCCCACGATGAAATATTGTGATCAACTTTCGGTTTTAATAAATACTACCAGACATTAAAAATATGTAACCACTTTTCTTTAGAAAAACTCGGACAGAGGAGAATCTTAGAGCCTATCTCACCAGTAAGTACACAACTTCTTTTAGTTCTCTGTGCTGCATAAATAAGCCTTGACAGATCCTGGCTTTATGCTCATTAACCCGGCACGTCCATCCCCGGTTTTCCAATCTCCGGGACGTGCCCACCCGCCCCCTCCCCTCCCCCCTCCCCCCTCCCCTCCCCCCTCCGGCCTCACCACCTGCTCCCGGCGCCGCCCCCCTCCTCCCGCCCGCCCGCGCCGGTTCTCACGCGCGGCCCGCGCCCCTCCCCGCCGCTCCCGCCCTTTCACTTCCGCGGAGCTTCTGAGTCGGAGCCGGTGGCCTCCGCGCCCGGCTTCCCAGCAGCTCCGCACTCCCGCTTCCCCCGCCCGCCTCCCGGCGCCGCGCCCCCCACGAAGTTCTGCCTCCCGCACCGCCCCCCGCGAGGACTTCAGAGGCGGTCCTGGGCCGGCCGACGCTGATTGGTGGCCTCCCGGGCGCCCCGCCCCCCGTGCACGCGCAGGAGGTGGGGCGGGCCCAACGTGGGCGCGCGCGCGGCGCGGCCCCGAGAGCGAAGCGTCCGTGACCCGCGTGCCGGGCCCAGGCGTCCGGGGCAGGCGACAGCGAGGTGGGGGCGGGCGGCGGCAGGGCGCTCCGGGGCTGGGGTGCTCACGTGGCGCCGAAGGCCCCCGCAGGCCCCGGCGGCGCCCCCCAGCCGCGGCCAGCCGGGCGTCCCGCAGGGGCTGGGAGCTGCCCAAGGGGCCGTCGTCGTCGCCAGCCCGGTAGCCCGGATGTCGCTGCCCCCCGCGGCGGGGCCGCCGACGTGTTTCTCGGCCCGGGAGGAGGCTCGTCTTAAAGGGACAGCGCCGCGTTCGAGCCAGAGGGGGCGGCGCGTCCTGCCCTCCGTGCGCGACCCCTGCCCCGGGGGACGCCGCGGCGCCCACCGCCCCGGGCCCCCTGCTCCGGACAGGGCGCAGTCGGAGCGCGGCGCCCTGCCCCGGGATGGCCGCAGAGGGCCGCCCGGAGGCCAGGTTTTCCTCCGGCCCGAGCGTGGCCGGTGGCGCCGCGCGGGGCCGGAAGGCGCCGGCCTGTGATTGGCCGAGGCCCCCGTGAATGCAGGACATTGTCTGGTCCCGGCCGTCTCTGTCTCTGCCCGCCGCCCTTCCACCGAGCAAGATGGGTGCGCAGCGAGGTCCCGGGGCGGCCCGGTCCCTCCGGCCCGCAGTCCCTGCGGCGGTGGGAACCCGGAGTGGGAAAACCTAACTTTCACGAGATCATGGCATCCGAGAATGGAACCGAGGTGCTGTTTCAAAATACAAAACCATCTCCACTAGGAAATAAAATCATTTGTGTTTGACATAAAGGTTTCCTTTAAGATAAAAAAATGCTAAGATAATTGAAGAGCGCCAAGTTATAAAAACGGCTGTTTTGTCTTCAAGATTTCTTTAATTAGGATCTATGATAGTTCCTCTGAATATCCTTTATAAAAATTTAAGCAATATGTATATCATATATACATACATATATATAGGAAACAACCTTGTTCTAGAAGTGCAGCTTCTCTAGGTCTTAGTGTCCTTACGCTGGACTGGTCGCTTTCCAAGTTTGCTTCCATTGTAAAAATAACTGATTCTGATTCTAGGCGTAAAGTTCTGATACATGCTATGTACTGGATCATATCTCAAGGCCTTGGAATAGATGAGACCTTTTAAAGAACCCTTGAGGAGATTACAGTTCTCCTAAGATTGTCTTTGAAAATATGTAGGAGTTATTTAAGTGAAGTTGTAATCTTTTAGTAATTTTGGCATAAAGGAAAATGAGCAGTAGAGAAATGCACGGAGGTCAATCAGTTATTAGTCAATGTGAAAAGCAAGGTTTTCTTTCATCCTAAAGAAGTTTTCTAGGTAACAGAATATTATAATAAGGAATAACCATCTTTCCTATTTTGTTCCCAGTATCAAAGGCGTAGGAAGGTGGCAAAGGAGAGAAGACACACATGAAATAAGAGATACAGAAATGGAAAATGTTTGGAGAGTTTTGAATAAAATTAAGTCGGTATTTGCTTTTTTAAAAAAACTGAATAGGAAAAATTATTGTAGAGTTAAAAGCACACGCGTTGATATAGATAATATTTTGTAGGTACAGTTTTGTGCCCTCTTCAAAATTAAAAAAAAAAAATCAGTGCTTTCATTTAATTGAGCAATCAACAAGAATTAGAGATTTGGAAATGACAAACAAATGAAGGAAGGAAAGTATCCAGAAAAGAAGATAAATTTAATGGACATGATTCATTGCAAGAGACATGACATCATTCCTTAATAGAGGGATTTCCACTAAACCAGATTTGATGTTACAGAAATTTGTTTTACAGACTTTCCTCAAAATTATACTAATTTGATATTGCCCCCCCCTTATTTGTTACGGAAAGGGAAGAAATACAAGGAAAAAATTTAAACATTGTTGCAGCTTCCTCAAATGACAATTGTTGCAGGCTGCCTCACCCTTACCCATCTTAATAAAGGAATGAAAAAGCAGAAATCATCAGCATAAAGATTCTAGCTGTCTCCAGAAATGAAACATGAATAGTTGTGTGATGTCTGTGAGTGAAGCAAATTTAGTTTTGATTATTTAAGCTTCTAGTATTTAAATTGTTGATTTTCCTAATTAAACAGATTTTTACTTAAGTTATTAAAATTTAGAGGTTAAGCTGAGTGAAATAAAAATAAATTGTTTACAATAAACACAAGCAGCAGGTAATATGATACAGTCTACAAGGCATGCAATGTCTTACCAAGTAAGTTTAAGACTTTTCCAGAAAGTTTTTTCCTTAAGATTTTTGCTTTGGTATTTGATGTATAACTATAGGTTAATCTGTATAGAGTGATAGTATTTATGGAACACTTGGTATATGCCAAACCCTGTTCTAAGTGTCTTTTTTGATCTTCACAAAAATGTTGGGAGCAGGTACAAGCATCCCCATTTTAAAGATTTGGAAACTGAAGCTCTAGAGGTCAGGTAGCTTGCCCAAGGTCAGACAGTTGGTGGGTGTAGAGCTGGGACTCAGGCCTAAAATCCTGTCTGAATCTGCTCAAAGCAGCTGGCTCTGTGTTTTCAGTCACTCACTAGGCAGACTTAATTACTTCTATGGATGTGATTATTCATTTTTTATCAGTTCTTTTTGACAGTTACGCATTTAAATATTTTTGCATTAGCCCTGTCATTCATGTTTCAGGTGACCATGTAGATAAAAGATTGCCACCTGTATTTATTTTGCTACAGAAAGTGAAGCATCCCTATCATTTTTAAAGTGAAACACCCCCTCAGATTTGCATCTCCTGTTCTCTTTTAAACAGACATGTACATGGACAGTAGCCCATGAGCAAGTCCCCTCACCCTCTGCTTTTCTGTCTTTTGTCTTTTTCTTCTTTCTGGCATATTGCTTCTCAGGACCCCCATAATACCTACTGGCCGTGGTAGCTGCATCTAATTGGTGTCAGTCCCAGAGCAGGCGCTGGCGTCATTCAGCTAGTGTCTGAATGCGTACAAATCAGCCAGTCCTTCACAAGACCGAGAAGGGAGGAGCAATCAGGAATGCAAGACAGGGACTTCCCTGGTGGCGCAGTGGTTGAGAATCCACCTCCCAATGCAGGGGACACGGGTTCAATCCCCGGTCTGGGAAGATCCCACATGCCGCGGAGCAACTAAGCCGGTGAGCCACAACTACTGAAGCCCTCGAGCCTAGAGCCCGTGCTCCGCAACAAGAGAAGCCACCGCAATGAGAAGCCCGCGCACAGCAACAAAGACCCAACGCAGCCAAAAATAAAATAAAATTAAAAAAAAAAAAAAAGGATGCAAGACAGGAATTTGGGGGGCTCAGTAGCATAAAGCTGAGGCAAAGGGCTGTGCCTTTAAGACTTTTTTTTTTTTTTTTTTTTGACTTTTTTCCTTCAGTCTGTATCTTTAGCTGAGAAGTGGCACAGCCTTAATGACAGCCAAGGGTACAGGGTCACTGGCCCTCACATTTACCTTGCTCTGTCTAGGCACTGGTCCCAGAGTTAGTGGCCATTATAGTCTTCATCTGTAGCTCTGCCCAAGACAGGGGGTAGGGCAGTCTGTCTCAGTCCCTGTCTTCCCTCGTTCCAAGTGCCTGTATCAGGAGGTTAAGAAATCAGAAATAAAATCATTCTGAAGGGGATCACTTGTGACTCATTAATCCATGTGATTTCTGATGCTCATTGTCACTGGAAATTGAGTTGGCTAAGTCTGTTTAACTTCTGTGATGAAGGATCAGCGTTCGGATTTGACGTTCTGGGGGCTGAGAGGGATGAAAGGATTGTGTTCAGCTGTCCTCCACTCCCCACCCCGTACCCACGGCAGCACTCCTGGCTCTTTGTCCTTGGTCAACAGGCCTCCGTCTGCAGTGAAACACTGGCAGGGAAGCGCACAGAGCAGCGTGGAGGGTGGCACAGCACCTGGTAAGCCTGACCCGCCCAAGCCCGCTGCCACCAGTGTGTGACGGGCACGACCAGCATCAGTGTCTCAACAGCCCAGGTGCCCAGAAGGGCAGGGGAGACACCTCTGCAGACCCCACAGAGAGAGCCATCTGGCCTCTTATTCCTCAGTGGCTGTCTTTTCATTGATTTTTTTTTTTTAAACAAAGGTCCATAATTAAGCTCTTACCGTCTAATATTTCTCAAATCCAAGTATTAAGACACCTTACAAATGTGTAAAAATGCGTTAAATCGAATAACAAGCACCCGCTCTCATTTCTCTTTGTACTAGTATCCTTAGCACTCAGCAGGTGGCCACTGTCTCTTCCTGGGCTCCAGCACACAGCCAGATTCTGGAAATGCCATCTTCTCTCTGTACCCCTGAGCCTTGGTGGGGATGCTGGTCCCCAGATGCCTTCCTTTGCCGATTCCTTTCAGTCTGCCCACACTTCTTAAAAGTCTTTTCAAAAAGCCTGACTGAACGTGTATCTCCTTCCCTCTTCTGGTCCTGCCTGCCTCTCACATCCGTCAGGATCTGACCCTGAACCACTCCTCCAGCGCAGCCTGCGGCCTGGCCCTTCTGCATCCTCTCTGTCTCTCACAGCAAACTCCTCCTCCCCATACACCTGGACCCTTGAGTCCGCTGCTCTTTCTGTCCCGAACACGCTGTGAAGATGCCCTGGTCCCCTTCTGTGTGGGCTGCGTCTACTGTTCGCTGACCACATCGTTTTTGAATTGCTGCCTTGCCTTTCCAAGACTGGAGGTTCCCTGAGGTCAGAGACCACGTGTTAATCACCTGTGCATCTTGGCGCTTAGCACAGCACGGAACACACGGATAATAACATCATGAAACCGTCGCTAAATCACAGCTGAAAAGGTTTTGTCTCCTCTATTGATTTTTTCCCGAGATCAGCTTTCTAGCTTTTCAAATTTTAATCAATTCAAAATTGAAGTGTCATTTGTTTCAATCTTGTCAGTATGTACGTAGATAAAAGTATATCTTACAATTAGTATTCACACGATAGCATGCTCTTACCACAATGTATACAACAGTTATGCTCTCAAAAGTTGAGTAAATTAATATTTCTAATTCAGGTGTTTAAAATTTAAGGTCATTTGATTTCTTTATTAGTGGCGAGGCTTTTTTTTCTCCTTTTTGTAGAGCAAATAGTCATACTCTAGGTTATTTATTTTGGAAATATTACTTCCTGTACATCAGATTTACCTTAAGAAAAGCAATTGTATGTTGTACCCTACTACATTACAAGTAGATTTAACTGAGAAGTGTCATTTTTCTGTCTTTTGCCCGTAAATATAAAAGTAAAGACAACGATGCAACAGTCGTATTTTTCCTCAAGGCCACGCACCGTCTGTGTGTTTTCAGCGGTTGGAGAAGGTGGAGGGGTGCACAAGCCCCTCTGTCCCTCCCTGTGTTTTCCAGCTCTAGCAGAGACGTTTTCTGTAATTGGTTTTCCACATTTGCCAAGAGTCTGTTTCCTCTTAACATTCAACATGTTTAACAGAAGTCTTGTAATAGTTCCAAAAACAATAAAACCAGTCTCGAGCATAAAAATGATACACATACAAAACACACTGGTTTTTTGTTGTTGTTCTTGTGGCTTTGGTTTTGTTAAGTTCTTTCTAATAATTTTTAGTGTCAAATCATGTGGTAGAAGTAAAAAAAGTTTTCTTCACAGTAATAGAAACCCCCTAAAGAAATGCAATCAGAGAGTTGTCAGCACAGAGGCCGTCCGGGGACAGTGGTGCCCTCTCAGTGTCCTGCACGTCGCAGTAGTGATGAAGTGCGGGTTACGATTCAATTTAGTGCTGTGTCCTCAGAAGGAACAAAAGCTTATTTGAGGTTCAGGCTTCTAATGTATCGGTAAGGCTGTTCTTAATCTGTGAAAGTCCGTTTCTCACATTGTCAAATGTTAACATAAAAAAGCAGCACTAGCTTATATTTTATCCCACCCACCATCACTCCTAAGAAGAGGGCTAAAACGATCAGTTTCTCTGCTTTAACAATCAGATGTTTGACAAGTGAAAAAAAATGGAGACTTCTTTTTCAGTTTTTACTTAATTTAAATATTACAGTTACTAGTTTTATTATTGTTCAAGCAGCTTTAAGTGTTCAGGGCATCTGGACTTAGGAAGAGCTTTGAAATCCCAGAGAGGAATCAGAGGCACTGACAAGCTGGAAACTGTGGAGCTGATAACAAAATCTCCACGATCTCGTGCAAGGCATTTTAACCGTTTCTTCATCAGTAAACTGGAATCCAAAAGATAAGTCCTTGGCAATAAAAATAAATAACCCTGGAGAAGGGACGTCACTGTGGGAGCAAGCAGCCCAGAGCTGGCAGGGTTCTATCTCCTGATCCAGCCCATGGTTGGGAGGCCTGTTCTGGACGGTTCCCCAGTCCGGCCCTGGCTGTCCACTAAAGGAGCCGGCAGTTTTCCACCGGACCCCGATGGGGCGTGAACTAAAGCTTTAGTGCTCCAAGCATGTTGGGGTGACCAACAGCATCCACGTGACCACAGACAGCGCTGGAAATGCAGAGGCTCAGGCTGTACCCCGACCTGTGGAATCCGAACCTGCATCTGAACGGGGTCCGCGGGTTCCCTCCAACACCATCCCAGCTGAAGACCAAGCAAGAGTGTCCAGAGCTGCTGAACTGGGAACCCCCTCGGATACTGTGGGTGTCACGTGAGCATCTGTTTCCCGGGAGTGGGAAATTTGGGGGGAATAAAAAAGGAGTACTTAACCTCACGGAGCTTGACCAATACATGGAGTTCGAATTATCAACTGCGAGGAAAAAAAATAAAACAAAACAAAAAACTGGTGGGCGTGCTCGTCACCCAGTGGAGAAGGCTTACCTTTCAAATCAAAGAAATGGGAGAAGGCACCCATTTCTCAGAGCTGCTGTAACAAGGAACCACGGCCTTCGCAACCCGCGGGCCTCGCTTCTCTCCGGAAGCAGAAGCGCTGGCGGGCGGGGCCGCTCCTCCCCGACGCTGGGCGCATGCGCGCGGCCTGGTCCAGCCTCGCGGATGCCCGGCGGTCCTTGGCTCGCGGCCGCAGCGCTCCCATCTCCGCCGCGGGTGGCACGTGGCCTCTCCGGGGTGTCCGCCTCTTCACAGGGTGTTTTCTTCTTCTGGAAAAACCAGTCGTGTTGGATTCAGCCTCCTCTTTCCCAACTCCTGTGTGATGTCATCTGCAAAGATGTTATTTCCAAATAAGGTCACGCTCTGCCAGCCTGCAGGATGCGAAGGTGAGGAAGACCTCTTCTGGAGGGGGAGAGGGCAGAGCAGCGTGAAAGCCTCGCAGGGTGTCTTTCCAACTTCATTTCAGGACACCCCCCAGCCCCATTTCGAGTCCGGGGCCCTGTAACAAGCCCCAACCGACAGCCTCACTTGCAACCCAGCGCCACGGGCTCCAGGACGCTGGCGGAGAGCCCCATCCTCCCACCCCGCATCGCCCCCGCCCGGCGCGGCCCCAAGGGCGCTGTAGACGGATGCGGGAAGTGTGAGATGGAGGCAGCGGGAGAGCCTCGTGCTGGGGAAAGCAATTAGGAGTTTGTCACTAGAGTACAGTGACAGTGACAAGGTCCCTTAACAGTGTCACGACGCACATCTTTATTGTTATGAGGTCCATACACCAACCTCAGGCATTTCAAACTGGAGGCGGTAAACTCACTCATCAAATGTTCGAGCGCCAAGCACGCACAAGACCCTGTACTCAGCGCTGCGGAATTTGGGTGGTTGGCTATTAGAAACAAACAAACAAACATAAAATTAAATAAATCTAGGAAATTAATCCAAGGTTGCAATTAAAATTTTTTTATTTTGCCAATTATGGGCAATTTTTAAAAATTGCCATCATAATAGCAAGGACTTCAATTACTTTATTTAAAATTTGTATTTATTTTGAAGAGTAATATCAAAATGTACGAAGGATGACAGGGAAAAAGTAAATGTCCCTCCCACAGGGACAACCACTATTTCTTGAGAAAAGACATTTTAACACCAAAGAAGTAGGAAGGACATAATCTTAGAGAAAAAAAAAAGAGCTTTTTCCAAAAAAGGAACAGTTTGGAAAAATATGTATGTATATGTATATATTTTTCCTTTCTTTATTCATCCATTTATTTTTTACAAGTATTTTTTACACTCCTTTTATGAATGAGGCATTGTTTTTCGTGCAGGAGACACATCAGAGAACAAAACGGTGAAAATAGCGTTCCCTGCCCTCTTGGACTTTACGATTTGGCGAAAACTGAATCTGAAATCGGGACACAGGAATCCAGGTGGATGAAGCTGAAGGAAGAGGATGCCACCGTGGCTGAGAGCCACCCGTTATCCTGCAGGCACACGAGGTACAAAGGTGGCGTGAGTTTAGAAGCAGCCCACCTGCCTTGCCCAGGACCTGTCAGAGGTCAGGCCACGAGGGCCAGTTTCATGTGTGGCTCTGAACAGACTCGAGAAACAGAGTCTGACAATAGAATTTGGTACAGGGGTGAGTAAAAATACAGGAGATGGGTGTCGAGGTGGGTGTTGGAGGGATATTATGGGGCAGAGAAGAGAGTGATTTTTAATTTTTTTTTTTTTTTTAAATTTATTTTTGGCTGTGTTGGGTCTTCGTTTCTGTGCGAGGGCTTTCTCTAGCTGCGGCAAGCGCGGGCCACTCTTCATCGCGGTGCGCGGGCCTCTCACTATCGTGGCCTCTCTTGTTGCCGAGCACAGGCTCCAGACGCGCAAGCTCAGTAGTTGTGGCTCACGGGCCTAGTGGCTCCGCAGCATGTGGGATCTTCCCAGACCAGGGCTCGAACCCGTGTCCCCTGCATTGGCAGGCAGATTCTCAACCACTGCGCCACCAGGGAAGCCCGGGGATTTTTAATTTTTTGATGGGGTTTCTGCTCATGCAAAGAAACCAGCTAAATCTGCATGCTACCTTCTTCCTTCTTCAAGTATCTGGGCATGCCTCGAACCCAGGGAGCGGTTCAGTTGTGGTAGATTACTGGGCTCTGCCTGTGGCTCTCCCAGCAGATCTGGTGGGAAGCATAAACCTCAATCTTTACACTTTTAAAAAATTAATAGACTTTTTTTTTTCAGCAGTTTTAAGTTTATAGAAAAGTTTCCACGTACCTCATCAGCCATCCCCATTCCCCCTATTAACATCTTGCTTTAGTGTGATAATTTGTTACAACTGATGAATGCATATTGATATATTATTATTAACTAAAGTCAATAGTTTACATCAGGGTTCGCTCTTTGTGTTGCATTCTGTGGGTTTTGACAGATGTATAATGACATGTATCCACCATGGTAGTGTCGTATGGAATAATTTCCCTGCCCTAGAAATCCCCTGCACTGCACCTATTCATCCCTCCCTCCCCGAAACCCCTGGCAACCCATGATCTTTTTACTGCCTCTATAGATTTTGCCTTTTCCAGAATGTCATAGAGTCAGAACCATCCAGTATGTGGCACTTCAGATTGTCTTATTTCACTTAGCATTACACATTGAAAGTTCTTCCAATGTCTCTTCATGCTTAATAGCTCATTTCTTTTTAGCATTGAATACTATTCCATTGTCTAGATGCCCCGCAGTTTGTATTTCCATCAATCTATTAAAGGACATCTTGGTTGCTTCTAAGTATTGTCATTTATGAATAAAGCTGCTGTAAACAGTTGTGTGCAGGGTTTTTGTGTGAACATAAGTTTTCAACTTATACAGGTAAATACTAAGGAGAGTTATTGCAGGATCATATAATCAGAGTATGTTTAACCTTTATATTTTTCTTTCAAGAAACTCTTCTCTTTGTGTAAAATTTCAAATGCAAAAAAAAAAAAGCATAACATTTTTATCTTAAAATATGCTGCATGCAATTTCTTTCTTGACATGAGTTTGTCAGTATTTGACATCACGGCACAAAGCTAGAAATACAATTTCCCCTTTAAACTCCATCAACATTTAATGACCAAGTAAAGCTTTAATCCTGGATGTTACTAAGCATTTTTATTTTTTGATAGGCAAAAATTGGCATCTCTTTGTTTCAACTTATATTTTACTGATCTTGAGGTCTTTTTATATGTTTGGAAGTAATTTGTATTTCTTCTTTTGTGAATTGTCTGTTCATGTCTTTTGCCTGTTTTTTTCTTTTAAAATAAAATTTCATTTATACAAGTAATATATTAATGTATTATTATTAAGAAATTCAAATAGCATAGAAGTATATAGAATTAAAATAAGAATTCTCCATCCAGAAATTAGTTATTAAGTCCAAAGTTGGGGATGTACTCCTCTATATAATTTTCTGTCTGTGTGTGATACATATATACATATACATGTGTATATATGTATATATATATGACTGTAGTATGTGTATTATGCTGCATTGCACTTTTTAACTTAACAATATGTCTGGTATATGTAGATTTATATATTATATAAATGGTTTTACTTAATAATGTCATATATATTGAATCCTGATTTTTTTTACCATTGTTTAGTGTTACATGAATTTCTTTTCTCTTTCTCTTTCTATTGAGTCAACATGTATATACTGCTTACTGGGCATAAAGTACTCTTCTAGTGCTTCATAAATATTAGCCCATTTCATCATCATAACAACCCCATGGAATAGGTATGGCTAATATCCCCATTTTATCAAGGAAACAGGTATAAAAAGGTGAACTAACTTGCTCAAGATCACAGCGCTAGTCAGTTGCAGAACAGATTTAAAATTTATTCTAAAATTCCCTTATCGATAGGTTTAAGTTGTTTCCAATCTTTGACTGCAGTCAATATCCCAGAGACATGGCAAGATGCCTGAAGAAGGGAGGGGGAGGAAATCAGTCCAGAAAGGCTGAGAAAGTCGGAAGGAAGTACCAAGCCAGGTAGGAAAAGGAGGGCCAAGGGCACTGGATGGGCACTGGTCTGCGGAGAGCACTCATCTTTACAGTGTCTCTCAGGTAAAAGGGTGCCATGGAGCCAATCAGTGCGATCTGTCTTGGGGACAAGGCTGAAAGAGCCCGCCTGCTGGGCAGGGCACCATGTGGAAAACTCGATTAGGCCACAAGCAAGGACTCCGATAGTCGTTATTTTTCAGTGATTTGGATGCATTATATTATCAAGTAGCACATTCACATGATTTACTATACTTACTTGGCAAATACCCAGTATTTGCTGAATGTTCATTTATATTGAATTGAATCAAATGCATACTGAGTGAATATCTGCTGTTTATTTTGGGCTGACATTTTATAAGTAAAACAAGAGAAAGGCTGTTTTTTAGGATAATGAACTAAGAGAAGTATAGAAGAGAAAACAAGCAGTTGAAAAATAAAAATAGATGAGAAATGAATAAAAATGAGCAGAAATCATAAAATGCCTTAGATTTGGTTAAATAAAAAGCAAAATGGGGGACTTCCCTGGCGGTCCGGCGGTTAGGACTCAGCGCTCTCACTGCCGAGGGCACGGATTCAATCCCTGGTCGGGGAACCAAGATCCCACAAGCCGCGCGGTGTGGCCGAGAAAAAAAAAAAAAAAAAAGCAAATTTGAAAATGCAGAAGTAAGATTAATTTTAGATTTTTGAAAACAAACTGAGCTCCTCAAAACTCTGTTTCTGGAATGAATGTCATTATCCTAAAAGTCTTTGTTGCACAGAAAGACATGTCTTGTTCCTGGATGAGAACATTTAGTATCAAACAATGTCAGTTTTCCCCCAAGTTAAACTATACATTTAAAACAATTTTTAAAAATCCCAATAGAATTTGGGGGGTTTTGAGAGATGGTGGGTGCTAATGTAGAAACGTAGAAGTCTGTGACACAATAAAAATATCAGAAACAAGTCCAAATATGCATATAAATTTTTTTGTCTGAAATTAAAGCATTTAAATGTAATGAGGAAAAGATGAACTGCTTAATAAATGACACCGAACCTAAAGATTTTCAAGTTGCCAAAAGTATATTTTTTAAAGTAAAAATTCCCATTTTTGGTAATTGAGTACAGGAAACAGGCCACTCTCAAGGTCTACTTGGAAAATAAATTGGTACATTTCTCAAGGGAAATTACATATATAAAATCTTTAACGATGTCTGTACTTTATGAACCAGTAATTCCATTTCTAAGAATGTATTTTAAAGAAATAATTGTTGATGTGCCCAAAGATTTAGTGAGAAGGAGGTGAACTGAGTGTTGATTACTGTGTCTAAATACTTATAACCCTAGCAAACAGGAGGGGGTGATGAGATAACTGATATCACCTCCACACAGTGAAATACTATACAGCCACCAACACCATGCAGAAAATACAAGGCAACATTTACTGAGCACTTACTATGTGTCAAGCAAATTTTCAAGAACTTTCCATGTGACAGCGTGTTTTCCCCTCCCCGCCGCCGTATGAGGTGGGCGATCGCTCCTTCCACGTTATAGATGAGGAACCTGAACGAGGTGGTTCCATCCCTCCCTGGTCAGCGGTCCAGCCTGTACTTGAACGTGACCGCGGAGCTCCTGAGCCCGCATTCCTCCTCACTACAACTAAGGAGATTCTGTAACAACATGGCAGTAAGTGAAAGAAAGCCACGTGCACGGAGGGATGCCATTAGCGTAAAAGAATATATGCAGACGTAATCACAGAAAGAGACGGGAAAGAAATACAGCAAGCTGTGAAATCGTTTTCTCTGGGTGCTGAGATGCCGGGTCATCTGAGCGGACGCTGTTGGTGCCCTGGTCCCCACCCTCGAGTCACCAGCTCGAGTCCTTTATTACAGGCCAAGAATTCCCTGCCTAAAGGCCCGCTCGGCGGTGTACAGGGCGGCCGGGGGGGCTGAGGTCCCAGGAGCAACGCCCGCCAGTGAAGGAGGGGCCCTTGGCTGTGGTGCGTCCTGCTCCGGGTCTCAGAGGGTCGCCGTGGGAACGAGGCCGGGGCACCTACGGCAGTAACACACCCGATAACGCCCTTCGCCAGCGCCGCCGCATCTCCCCGTTTCTGCAGGTCCTCGCTGTGCCCCTGGGACCCCCTCCCGCCCAGATCACTTGCGCCCAGAACTTGTCTCAGAGTGGGCTTTGAGGGGTATCCAAACCCGGAGAGTAGTTTTACATTTTTCTTCTCTCGTTTATGTTCTCCGCTGCAAATAGATCGCATTTTAACAAGTTATAAAGGAAGACAAAGTTTTTGTTTTGTTTTGTTTTTTTTAAGGAATTCACTGGACTTCTAGTCAAACAAGGTGGATTGAACACATGCATTTATCTCCTCCCCAAGACCTCAACAAACGGCACTGCAGGAATAAAACGTACAAATACACAAGGACAAAGAGGATAGGAGAGGAGATTGGCAGTGTATAAAATGCCCGGGACTTCCCTGGTGGTCTAGGGGTTAAGGCTTTACCTTCCAATTAAGGGGGTATGGGTTCGATCACTTGTCGGGGAGCTAAGGTCCCACATGCCTCAGTGCCAAGAAACCAAAACATAAAACAGAAGCAATATTGTAACAAATTCAATGAAGACTTTAAAAGTGGTCCACATCAAAAAAAATGTTAAAAAAAAAAAAAAGAAATGCCCACAATATTCTGACTTAGCAGAGGGAAGGTCTGTGAACAGTGAGCCAGTCACCCGGGAAGGGGAGCTGGAGACATGCGGTCGGCTCCAGGCCACCGCCCAGCACCGCGGAGCTAGAGTGCCCACCTCCGTCCCTCCGGCATGGGGGCGGGAGGTTGACAGGGACGCACCAAGCGACAGGTGAGAAGCGGGACTGAGAGCTCCGGGGAGGAGCTTGTGAGACGGGGCCGGATGGGATGAGGATGGTTGTTTTTATTGTAAACCTTCTAATACTCTTCGTCTTTTTAAAAACTATGGGCAAATATCATTTTAATACTTTAAAAAAATAAAACATTGGAGCCATGCTTTTGTTATTTAAATGTAGAAAAATCAGAACCAGGTTGGCGCCAAGTACTATCAGATAATCAGACTGATTTACACACACACACACACACACACACACACACGTGTCCATTGCAGCTGTGGTCATAATAGCCAAAAGGTGGAAACCAGCCAAATGTCCATCAGTGACTGAATGGACAAACTGTGATTTTACCCATGTGATGGAATATTATTCAGTCATAACCAGGAATGAAGTACTGATGCACATTTCAACACATGTGAGCCTCAAAAACATTATGCTTAATGAAAAAAGCCAGACACAGATGGCCACATGTCGTATGATTCCATTTATATGAAATGTCCCGAGTAGGTAGAACCATAGGGACAGAACACAGATTAGTGGTCACCAGGGGCTGGGTGGAGGGGTAAGGGGGAGTAATTGATGAATAGGTACGGGGTCTCTTTTGGGGCGATGATGAAAGTGTTTTGAAACTAGATAGAAGGGGTGGGTTGCACAGATGGTGAAGTACTAAAGGCTACTGAATTGTTCACTTAAAGATGCTTAATTTTGTTATGTGAATGTCACTTCAGTCTAAAAGAAAGAAAGAAGTATTCCGGTTGAGAAAGGAGTGGGAAGGCAGGAAGAATTAGGAAGCTTGGCACCACTGCACACGTCCCGTTTTCAGGAATTGCATTCTGCAGACGGCGATGCTGCCTGGTAGGACGACACACGGCCCTCAGACCGGGCAGCGTCACGGAGGCCCGCGCGTGCCGGGCCCACGAAGTTGTGGAGGCCCAAGTGGCAAAGGGCTCAGGTTCCAACGGGTCTTGATTAAGTAGTGAGACATTCAGAATTAGGAAGGGGCTTATTTCATGGTTGAGCTTCTCTCTGGATTTAGTAGACACAAATGAAAATAAGGAACCTGAAGGGAGCATTCTTTAAAATCTCTACGCCTAGCTTGTTCATGTCACGTGGTGGTCCCCAAAGCTTCATCATAAACACAGACTAGGCTGATTATAGAGCGGAGTGCCTTCCTTTCATACTGTCTAAAATCCATAACCCATAACCACATTTGTTATGGGCTGCACTGTGTACCTCCCCTCCCAAATTCATATGTTGAAATCTTATACCCCAGTATTGAAGAATGTGACCTCATTTGGAGATAGAATCTTTAAAGTAATCCAGTTAAAATGAGGTCATTAGGGTGGGCCCTTACCCATATGACTGGTGTCCTTATACAAAGAGGAGATTTGGATACGAAGACACACATGAAGGGACGACGATGTGAAGAGACTCAGGGACAAGATGGCCATCTACAAGCCAAGGAGAGAGGCCTAGAAGAGCCTTCCCTCACAGCCGTCAAAAGGGACCAGCCCTGCCGACACCTCGATCTTGGACTTTTAGCCTCTAGAACTGAGATAATAAATTTCTGTTGTTTAAGACCCCCAGTTTACGATACTTTGTTCTGGCAGCCCTAGCAAACTAATACAGCATTACATAATGACCCTTGCTTTTCACCCTTAAAAGGCAAATTAGTTGCATAAATGCTTCACCCATCATGTAATGGCTGGTCCCATGGAATAAATCATGGTCCTTGGAGATGGTTAAGTTTCCAGAGGATAGGTCCCAGGAACAGATAGCTTTGTGGCCACAGCCCCTGACAGAGCCATCTCTGATTACAGTCCTTAGCAAATGCTTTCATAATTCTAATTGCAAAGAGGATGTTAAACTTAAATGCTTTAACACAAATCAGCACCTGCTTGAGGGAAAAGTCTGAAATGAAGTATGGATACTTGTCCCGGCTGCGCCCAACTCACGCAGAAGCGCACGTGAAAAGACACAGTGGAGGGCCGACTGCAGCCAGTTTCCACGTTCTTGTAAATGTGAATTCTGTGCAGCAGCTCCTGGGGACTGGAACGTGGCAATTTTAATGCAAAATTAATTGTCAAGTATAAGACTGCAGTGGCCTTCTCCCTAGTGACTATCTCACCCTCCAGCTAGTCGCCTTCACTCTTGTTCTCGATGCTCTGTACCTTGTTAGCAATATTCAAATGATCAAAAATGATTTCAGGGGCTTCCCTGGTGGCGCAGTGGTTGAGAATCCGCCTGCCAATGCAGGGGACACGGGTTCGAGCCCTGGCCTGGGAAGATCCCACATGCCACAGAGCAACAGAGCCCGTGAGCCACAACTACTGAGCCTGCGAGCCACAACTACTGAAGCCCAGGTGCCTAGAGCCCTGGCTCCCCAACAAGAGAAACCACCGCAATGAGAAGCCCATGCACTGCAATGAAGAGCAGCCCCCGCTCGCCACAGCTAGAGAAAGCCTGTGCACAGCAACAAAGACCCAACACAGCCAAAAATAAATAAATAAATTTAAAAAAATGATTTCAGGATCTCAAACTCAAAACACAACCCCTCTTGGTCAGCTTGCACCTACCTTTTGTTTTTACTTGCTTACTTTCACAACAGGATGTCGTTGCTGAACTTGTGTTACATCTCCACTTTCATTGTCAGCATCATAATCATCATAAGATCACACTTATCACACTGACATCTGCTTCAATTTTAAACTGAATTCTGGGCTTAAGTAACATTAAAAATGCTATCTTTAACATCATATAAGGAAAGTAATGTGTTGTATCTATGATTTTTCATGAAATCCCTATGTACAAAAATGTTTCATATTCTGAATAGCCTCTGGATGTGTAAATTAAATTACTCTGAAGCAGGAAGATGTAAAAATATTCCTAGAGATTAACTTTGCTTCTCTCAGGATGATTTCTACATGTGCCATGCAGTGAAGCAGCTGTTACTCTCCCATAAACCCACGGCTTCAACACCACCTTTCACTGAAGGGACACAGACAACCTATCAAAAAATGTCTTCATTCATAGGATGTAACGGATGTATTAATTTCCTAGGGTGGCCGTAACAAAGTGCCACTGACCGGGTGACTTGAAACAGCAGGAACTTCTTCTTGCACAGCTCTGGAGGCTCGACACCAGAAGTCAAGAGGTCGGCAGGGGTGTAATCCCTGAAACCCGTGGGGGCCTCATCCTAGCGGCTGGTGGCTTGCTGGCCATCTCGGGGCCTCCCGGGTTTGAGGCTGCCTCGTCCACACGGTCTTCTCCCTGTGTGTGTCTTCACATGGCCGTCTTCTGATAAGGACACCAGCCCTGCTCCTGTATGACTTCATCTTAACTCATTACATCTGCAACCATCTTGTTTACAAATAAAGACAAATTCTGAGGTACGAGGGCTTAGAACTTCAGCATGCGTATTTTTTGGGGGGCTGGCGGGGAGCACAAGTCAATCCACGGAAAGGGGAGAGGGTAGACTTCACATATTCAAGTTCTGAGGGCAACTCATAAGGCAGCATTTTTGATTGATGGAGACAAAATCTTAATTTACAAGGAAGTACATACAACACATAGGCACAGTTTACAGAATTATAAAGCAAGTATCCACATAACCCCCATTTAGGTCAAGAAACAGAACATACAGCAGAGAAGCCCCCCCCCCCCGTGTGCCCCTCCCTCATCAAAACCGCCTCCAGGACCCAGCCAGCACCCCACATTACATTCAGTTGTCATATCTGTCTCCTCCCATCTGTGTTCCTTATTCTTTATCTTTCACAACCTTGGTATTTTTGAAGAGCACTGGCCACTTACTTTGTAGGATTTTCCTCAATTTGGGTTTGTCTGAGGTTTCCCAATGACTAGGTTGACGTTATACATTTTGGGCAAGAATTCCACAGAACTGTGCAGTGTGGTAATGTCACTTTTTAATACTATAGGTAGGTTCAATCATTCGTTTTTATTTCATTTTGAGTTCCTGGCACATCATGGTTGATTTTAATTATTTTCAGAGTATGTGAAACATTACTATAGTTTTGAGTTAAACGAAACTGTATACTGAAAGGTGCTACTCGTCCCGACTCTGTACTCACCCCCTGTAGGTAACCAGTCTCATTAGTTTCTAGTTTACTCTTCTTGTGTTTCTTTTGCACAGGTGAGCAGATACATGTATATTTTCGTCTCCTGCCTTCCTTATTAAATGAGTGATGGTAAACTGTAGACATGGTTGCATTTTGCTTTTCTCATTTTGCTTAATAATATATCCTGGAAATCATGACATCAGTACGTAGAGCTCTTCCACATACTTTTTACACCCGTGTAGGACTACATTGTGTGACGTACCAGCTTACTGAATCACTCCTATGTAAAGACATTGAGGTCATTTTCAATTATTTTGCAATTACAGCCAACGCTGCAGTGAGCAACCTTGAGCACATGTGCTTTCGCATTGTTGGAGGGTATCATCAGGTTATTTTCCTAGAAGTGGGAAGGCTGGGTCAGCAGGTTAAGTATCTCCTGGTTCTATTAGGTACTGTGACTTCCTCTCCAGAAAGCTAATACCAGTCTGCACTTCCACCAGCAACATATGAGACATTTCACCAACAGAATGTGTTGTCATACTTGTATTAAACTTCTTCCAATATCATAGTTGAGAAATGGCATCTCAGTTTTAATTTGCATTTCTAATTGTCTGAATTTTAAACCATATTTCAGGGACACTTTTACTTCTTTTTTTGGTGAACTGTCTTTTTCCATGTTCCCTACCAGGTTTTTGGTCCTTTGTCCTTCAATTTTTAAGAGCTGGCCTGATGATTTTCTAAACCTAATGAACACTGACTATATACACGTGCACCTTAAAGTCTCCCATCATGACTTCGACCAAGTAAGTAGTGTTATCCAGTATATACCAATGCAACATGAGATACTCTACTTATGGGGTTAGGCTCTATTCTCATTTGAACGCTGAAGCACATGTGAACTCCAAGAGACACAGGTAGATACGTTCATGCATTTGTGTAGTCAGTTACTTATTATGGCACAGGGTTAGCTTTTTGATTACGGGTATTTTTGGTATTAATTTTTAGCTCACATAGTCAAACCCTGTGCTGCCAACCTTAGTGCTGAGCTTAGATGGAGCTTCACTACCTATGAGGGAATAAATGTTTAATGTGTTCCAAACACAAATAATTTGAGAGATGAGACACATTTTGGTATCATATACATTCCTACTATCTTGACTATTAGAACTAGGGACTATTTTCCTGTTAACAGGCTATGTTAAAATTAAAAACATAACCTATGGGCTTCCCTGGTGGCGCAGTGGTTGGGAATCCGCCTGCCAATGCAGGGGACACGGGTTCGAGCCCTGGTCTGGGAAGATCCCACATGCCGCGGAGCGGCTGGGCCCGTGAGCCACGATTGCTGAGCGTGCGCGTCTGGAGCGTGTGCTCCGCAACGGGAGAGGCCGCCATAGTGAGAGGCCCGCGCACTGCGATGAAGAGTGGCCCCCACTTGCCACAACTGGAGAAAGCCCTCGCACAGAAACGAAGACCCAACACAGCCATAAATAAATAAATAAATAAAAATTTAAAAGAGATAAGCAGAACATTCTCTCTATAAATTTGATCTTTAAAAAAAAAACAAAACAAAAAACATAACCTATAATGGAAAAGAATTAAAAAAGAACATATATACATATATATGTATAACCGAATCACTTTGCTGAATACCTGAAACTAACACAGTACTGTAAATCAACTATACTTCAATAAAAAATTAAAAACTGTGTAGGAAGAGATAGTTTCGCTCTCATGTATTGTTTGAATTGTACATCTAATTATACACTACTCGTTCAAAAATGTGGTCTTAATCCAGTTTTGTTAAATCCAGAAGGCAAATTATAACACTATATTTATGAAGATTACAACTTTGGAATGTTACATGTTGAGACATTAAAAGTTTTATTTATTTTTTAGTGACTGATTTTCTAGCTCTTAAAACATGTCCATAGGGTGCTACCAAAATTGACCAAAGATCATTTAGAGACTTAATTACCATATTAAAGGGTTCAGTTCCAGGGGCCACTATTACATTATTTGTGACAAGGGTGATAGAACAGCAGAGTAGAAACCCGACAGTAACAGTGTTTTGTCGACTGACGTAAAGGATTCATCACCTTTGTTCCTTAATGGCAGACGAAATTTGTAGAGAAAGTTGTGACAACTACGGAGAAGTCCTCTACCCGCCCCTGTGGCCCAAAGCCGAGGCAGGTTAAGGCTGCTGTGCAGGGGCTGCATTTGAGGGCTCCAGCTCTTCTTAGGTTATTGAAATACATGTGCTTTGTTGTTGTTTGTTTTTCCCATGACTTTCTCTTCTTACACTTGATTTATAAAAGAGTAAGAGGAGACGGCATGGAAAAGAAACACATCAAGTTTCTGGAAAAATTAACAGCAGTTTAAAAGTTAACAGTTCCCAAAGAATCATCCTCTTCCTGGTACAGAGCAGAACAAGTCCTAGTTGTCTTAACTTGTCCTACTCACCACTAATGAGAGTGAATGGTAAGATCAGTGAATTTGATAAGACCACTTTAATGAAAAAAAAAGTTTAAAATAAAAATACTCAAGAAACTCGATTTCCCCTCACCTTTCCCTCTGCCCTCTAGGAGCTAGTTAAAGCAAAACACTAAGATAGCATTGGGTGACTTCCCACAAGAGTAATGTCAAAGCCTTGACAGAGCACTGCTGAATCTTCAGGAAAGACCGGTAGAAAGCTGAAGTCAGTGAGTGGATTGAAACTAGTTAGTTTCATACTTAAAATACTTGCGTACATCATCAATAACAAAAAGAATTTCAATACGGTAGAAAGATTTTTATCACATTCTAGCAAAATTTTTAAAAAGGGTAGTGTTAAACATCCTGACCCTTTAAAAAAAATGTGCTTTAATACACGTAAAAGCTGCGGGTGGACTGAAAAATTACATTCTTAAAAAATGATGTGGTCATTAAAAAAAAAAGAACACTTTTATACATAGGATTTTATTTTGCACTGCTGTAACAACTTCATTATAGTCCAAGGGAGAAAAAGAAAAACAAGGATAAAACCACCACACTGAGCAAATTACTAAAGCTTTTCTACTTTTAACAGGATTTTCCATCTGGTAGATTTATTGTCATATCCCCTTCAAAACAGACAAGATGCTCACCATATTTTAAAGATTATAGGTTGCCACTGAAAGAAAAATTTTACACAGTCACTGTACATCAAGGTTGAAAAACTGTCCTGCGTGAAAAATATATTTAGAAATCATGTGAATAAAAGAAAAAGAAAACATTATTGTGTTCAAGGAAAGATTAAAGTCCTCATAATGTGCCGTCTAAATGTAGACACTCATTCCTCCTGGAGCCGCTCAGGCAGAGGGAGTTCTTTCTTCCGCCCACCTCACTCATTATACTGTGTTTTTACCCAACAGTATGCATTAAGGCAAACAAATCCTTTTCTGAAGAGGTCTTAAAGAAACTGTGGACAAACAGCAAACTTTTGGCATTAAAACAGGTTAACACATACATAGCCTTTAGAATGTACATTAAGCATATTTCTCTCGGACTAGTGACAAGAAAAAGATGAACATGCTTGTTAACAATGTCAAAAAGTTTAAAATTCAGTGTCCAAGCAATTCCTAATGATGCTTCTGTAGCTTTGAGCTCTAAACAGTATAGAATTTATGCAAATGCATTAAAGAATTCAAGCTTGGCAAATTACACCCAAGCAGGTTATTAAACTATATATACAGAAAGTAAATGATAAATACAGAATTAAAAGAGTCCTTCGGTTTTCCTTATAGCCTTGAAAATTGACAAACTTTTGAGGACAGTTCTATAATATTAAACATTAGGTAACCACAGGTGTGGGGAAACCTAACTACACAAACCGATTTAAAATACTCAAGATGACTTTGTAGTGTTCAATACAATTCAGTTGGTAGGTAAGGGCACAAGACAACATTTAACAAAAATAATCACATCAATTGACCTAGAAATCAAATGCAAATAGATATGAATACAATCTCCAAAATCTGTCTTTTTAAGTGAACATTAACCATTTATTCAAAGTTATACAAGAATCTGAAGGATTAAAGTCTTCTTCTGTGACATAAAGCCATTTGGAAGTTTCATGTCTCAGCTGAGCAGGAGGAGAGGGTGAAAGGGTAGGTGAGGAGCCCCTTCTGGGCAGAGAGACAGTAAAAGCAGACTCAACAGCAGCCCCCACCGGCCTGCTGTCCTCCCTGACTGCCTGCGTGCGTGGCGTTAGTAGCAGCATGCTGAGGGCCAATTTTAATGCCATTTGCCTGAAATGAAAGACAGAAGGATAATAAATGTAACTGGAGCCAACCAGACAGTATAATTTAAATTTAAGAAATCCTTTGGTTTCTTAGTGGCACAATCTTACCAAACAACTAAAAAAAAAAAAAAATATATATATATGCTAAGCAGATTTTTACAACAATTAAAACAGTATCTCTCAGGAGATGTTCCTTCCTTTTAAAATAATACTTGTGGAAATATTCCTGCAAACAATTCCTTATCATACCAGGTACTGTGTTAACAGAAACTGGAGTGCTGCTTTTAAGGGAATTCTCACAATGGAGAGATTGTTTAAAACGTAATCTTTAAAAGAGAAAAACATGCAAAGCCTATGCTCCTCTAATACAACGTACAATCTTTCCTCTAGACAGCGTTTCTGTTCCATGTTGAATCAGCTGTACAGGCTAAGGGCATATGAGCGTTCTGTGTCATCAATAATTTCTATGATCCCCAAAGACATGGCAGCTTGCCAAGAACCCACACACAGAGTGGTTCTTTCATTCATCAAACTCACACTCATGTCTCAACCCTCACTCCCTCAAGTGGATTTTACCTAAAAATACAACACTCTGAGAAAAGTAATACAGTAGCTTCAGAAATTAAGCTCTTAAGGAAACTTTACGTCACAGTAAATCTCAGATTTATAGTGCTTGGCAGTTGTTCTGCAACAGTAGTAGCCTTGGGGTTTCTGGCACTAGCTCAGTATTGACAGCAGCTGATGTGGTTTCTTTTCGCTCTTTTGACTCCTCTTTAATAAAAAGCATGCCCTATGGCTCATTGGTTTTGCCCCCTCTGGGCTGGTAGCAACTTCTTGAGGAATCAAGAAGTCAGACTTGGCATTAGGCCAAATAAATCGCACGGCCTGTTGGCTCCTGACAGCACATTACAATCAAAGCCACGCCAGGCACAGTAAAGCAGTCAGCTACTATATGAAACCAGACAGAGACAATGAACATGCCCTTCACATAGACGCCCAATTACTGTTCAATTTATATGGCATTAGTCTCTGAATGGTGTCGCCTTTAAATTAACTCAAGATCTATTGCCATATAAGCCTGGAAAATATGGGTTAGAAACTTTATCACTACAAATTAAAAGAAACTGGAAAATCAAACAGTTTTTGGAAACCTTAGGCAAACTGTTGTTTGTTTTAGCACAGAATATTGAGGCAGATAATAAAGAGGCTCTCTTGCAAATGCCAAGAGATGCACACACAATGTCTTCCTAACACGGTGCTTCCTCACTGCACCTGGGGGAGGAATAAGGGTTTTTCTCTTGGAAGCAAGAAGTCTTATTATAGAATGGCAGAAACATTTATGTAAAAGTAAATAATATGCTCTTATCCACATAAAAATTCTGAAATAAATAAGGACAAATGCATAGTGGCGATTTAGGTCAAAATGAATGGCCTTTGGTAAACACTCTGAATTATTTGCTTCAAAGTTACATTCTATCCTAATCATGTTGATCAAAACCGCTCAAAATAATTTTACAAAAAAAAAGGAAAAGAAAAGAAACCCACAAAAACAAACAAAACAGCTAGTGCCAACTGCCAATTACATATATTAACTCAGTCTCCTGAAAACATGCTATGCTGAACTGGGAGTAATTTCCAAATTGGACATTTCCCTGTTCCGCACCAGACAACAGAGAGAGCATCTTGCACTAGTTAACATCGCACACGCATTTACACACTAGAAAATTATTCCCAAAGCAGATGACACCATATGGATGTGGTAGATGAAAGTGGATTTTCTTCTCTCTTTGGAGGATTTATATTATTTTGCATTGCTTGCAATAAATGGATAGGGTCACTTACTTTAATCCGTTTTCATAGATAAAGTGATGCTTCACTAGAACATAAACATTTAGCTATTATACAACATATAAGAAATTTTCAATGAGATGATTATAAGCTAATGTGTTAACTGACATCATAGATCCATTTTAGGAATTTTAAAAAATAGAAATCTTGAATCCAAGTAATTAAAATTCAATTCTAAATTAATTAGCCAATAATATTTATATATGTATATATATACCTCATTATTAATGTCAAAGACTCCTTCTTGGATTTTTTCATAAATTTCTTTTGCTGTATTAATAAATGCCTGAAATATAAGGTAGGGAAATTGGTTCAAATTATTTAAAACCACACAGTAAGAGAACATTATATAAAAAGCTCTATAAAATATTACAATGCTCAACATAAGAAAATCAACCAATGGAACACACCATATTAATAGAATAAAGGACAAAAACCACATGATCATTTTAATAGGTGCAGAAAAAGCATTTGACAAAATCCAACACGTTCTCACAATAAAAGCATTCAACAAACTAGAAATAGAAGGGAACTTCCTTAACCTGAAAAACAGCATCTAAGAAAACCCACAGCCTATATCATACCCAGTGGTGAAATCTGAAAGCCTTCCCCCTAAGATCATGAACAAGACATGGACGTGTGGGAACTAACGCTAGTAGCAGCAATAGCCAAAAAGTGGAAACAACACAAATGTTCACCAACTGAAGAATGAAAACCAAAATGTGGTATAACCATACAATGGAATACTATTCAGCCATGAAAAAATGAAGTACTGATTCATGCGACAATGAGGATGAACCTTGCTAATAAGTAAAATAAGCCAGACATGAAAGACCACATATAGTTCAATTCCATTTATATGAAATGTCCAGAAGAGGTCAATACACAGAGGGAAAATAATTATTGGTTGCCAGGGGTTAGGGGAAGGAAGGAATGGAGTGATGAAGATGTTCTGGAAGACAGTGGAGATGGTCGCACAACTCTGTGAATATACTAAAACCCATGGAATTGAACGCCTTAAAAAAGGGTGAATTTTATGGTATGTGAATTATATCTCAAAAGAAAAAATTCATGACTGGAGAAGGGGAAGGGGGAGGGGGAGACCATAACATAAGAACAGCACACCTGAGAAAAACATGTCAATTAGATAAGCTGCATAGATGTCCATGTTGAAACTAGCTTACTTCTGGAGACCACCGTTCCATACAGGATCCTTTTTCCCCAGACAATGTATTACTCAACATACAGTTTGGTGGGGTGGGGGGGGGGGGAATAATCAAAGGGTGCTTATGATAAAGAGATAAAGGCAACTCAACTTCTATGCCATGTTGAATAAAGTTTCACCCTTTTCCCATAGAGCGCACTACTAAATGACAAGAAATTAGCATTAGAACACTGTAACCAAATTAAGCCTCTAAATACCAAAATTAATCCAAAAGCATTCTATATTTATGTAAGATATTAAGATATTTTACACATTATTGCCAATGTTACAGAAGGTGTATACAAACTCAGGTTCTAAACTATCAGATTTGAGAGGTAATAGTATTAATATTATATTCAATTAGCATTCTATAAAAATTCGTAAAAGAAGGCTGTTCTCCACTACTACTGATACAGACTTAATTCAAAATTTAAAAAGTAAACAGGTTCATGGAGAGGAACACATCACATCTTTCGTCTTTTCTACACTGGAAATATCTGACTGCTGAACCTGCCACCAGACTTTTGTTTCCTAATTAACAGGACTGATATGTTTTCACCTTTAAAGGCCTTACAGCTCCCCAGAGTAATCAATCTACTGCAGCTCAATTACTGCACCAAGAACACACCAGTCAGTGCAGGGGGTGTGAGCGACAGCGGCAGGGGCGCAGAGGAATGAATATGCATCAACTCTAAGTGGCTGATCGAACCATCAGAGAGGGTCACGAGAACTTGCAGCGAAATAATGAGAAGAATTAATCACTGCAGATTCACAAGGCACTTCGGAAGCCAGTGTGCTTTTCCAGTGTGTGCTGGAGCTCAAGTGAAGGAGAAACTGGCTGTCAGCCAACTATGAATTGATTCACATTCCTCAAAATGGAGGTTATCCTTATAAATAAGGGAAAACCTAACTCTATTTCCAATAACATGTCAATTACAGTGATGGCCAGGCTAACTAAATACTGAAGTCAACAGATTCATAAATTCACAGAGTTGGAATTCCTTCCAGGGGCACCCACATGTGTACATTTCACTAGAACATTAGAACTACAACGTCCCATAAATGAGTTATAACTTCATATAAACAAGCATTTATATTATAAAAGTCATTATTACATGTGCTAATGGATGTAAATAAATTGGCTTTTTGCTAATCTGTTGAAGAATCACTTTAAAAACTGGCTTAAGAAAGCTATGTCTTTATTTATGCTAAATTTTCCAAGTCACTACTAATTTTATTACTTAAATAGTATACTTAGTACTTTATTTAAGCACCTTCAAGAATAGCTGTACCCGATGGACGTAAGAGGTATTTTATATCGGAAAGACATGCAATTAACTCCATTATAATTAAATATAGCAAATGGTTATCTTTTCTTTTCTAATTCCCATCATCTCAATGAAATACTCTTTGGACAATGCTACATTTACTTGTCATCCAACTCTCTGATTACATATTAAAGACACTGAAATAAAATATTTTCCACCTCTCTGAGCACACTATAGAGAGGATACTATATAAATGGATTGTTTTATTTACATCATGGCAAAAATTAATATTTAATACATATTACTAAGTGATTAATTAATGATCAATTTTAAGGAGTCCTTAAGAGTTTAAAACCAATGTGACAACTGTAGACATTAGTACATCTCTTTTCAAAGTATGTGGCTATGGACTGAAATTGTTGAGTTTCCGAACATACTGAGCATTAACCAAATACTGTTACGGCTTAGAAGAGATAAAATAAAACTTCTAAGAGAACAGCCTTGGTTGTCACGGACAGTAGCTGTCCACTAAAGCTGCAAAGCATTTCAAAACCTCAGAAAGACAAGAGATACATGTCTGTTACAGTAATTGGCTAGAATTTCCTTTCATTGCTCATTTCACTCCAGTCACTAAAAATCAATCTCCATATATATTTTTCAAGGAAGAGATGTTAACAATCTGAAATACCTCTAGAACACAGGAAAAAAAAAAAAAAAAAAAAAAGAAATTAGCAACAATAAGTTAACTAAATAGATACTACAAAGCCCTGACACTAAAGCTCACGCTTTTTTTTTATTTTTGTTTTTGGCTGTGCTGTGTGGCTTGCAGGATCTTAGTTCCCTGACCAGAGATTGAACGCGGGGCCCCGGCAGTGAGAGCGCAGAGTCCTAACCATGGACCACCAGAGAATTCACTAAAGCTCATGCTTTAATAGGACAGTCTTAAATTGAAATTCTTTCCAATTTTAGACATCATTTTAACTAGTTTTACTTTTTCTATTCCCCAGGCTACAGAAGCAAATTATGAAAAGGAGAGGGAAGGAGAAAGGGAAAGAGACTGAGTGTGAGGATGTGTCTGTGTGAGCGGCCAGCGGGGATGTGCGTGGGCGGTTTTGGGGAAGAGGCCACGGGGGAGTCCACACGTGGCAGCGGCTGCCACAGCAGCGGGCCTGTGTGCAGATGGGCTCACAGCTCCTGACTGAAGAGGGCACGTGTTGGCCAAGGTGGCCCGAGTCATCAAGGGGAGAGAGACTCAGGATTTGCTGTTTAACGTAAGTAACACAAAACACGTTCTTGAAACGTCTTCATTATTCTTGCAAGTTTTGATGTTTACCAGGGAAAAATTTTGTAACAATTAACTTATCTGGAATAGTTATTACCTTACTATCAGAAAAATGAAGGAAGATGATGGCATAACTCCAGAAAATTTTTAGCACTGGTTAATTAACATAATAATCTAAAAACATGACATCCTAAATATCACTGCAGGTTTTGTGACAAGTCAGAATTACAAACATTATATTCATCTATACTCCATGTTTCAAATATAGTCAAATCTGAATATTAGTTAATAGGTTATAGAATAGGAAAAAACATTTGCTGAGAAACTGATGTGAAAGGATTTCATTAACCCTGTGAAACAATCTAGGCAGATCCACGATTAAGAAGTATAAGCAGATTTCCTTGCAGGCAACTTAACTTGGCGAGCCTCTGGCCTTCCCATGCAGCGCTGCACGCCAGTATCTGAAGCCTGACTCTCTCTACATTTTCCCATTAGCTCCCTGCTCTGCCCTACTTTGATGAATTGCCATGTCCAGTCCTTTACCTTCATTAGCCATTAATTGCCCTCCACCTCAGACACTAATCTTTCAACCCTTGGCAGTAGTTATCTGAATGATTCTGATATTACCTAAACTTAAGTAAGTTTTCAGGGGCTTCTATAGCACAAATTAAAATAAACATAACCACAAAGAACTAAAAACGTATATCCTACCTATTACCTGGCCGCTACCCAAGGGCACCTATTCAATTGCTGTCACAGATCTGGTACTTCTCTGGGTACCATGGAAGGTCCAGGGAAGAGGACGACTGCAGTAGTTGCTAGTGCTGCTGAACTAGAACAATTTAGTTCAGAGAATCTCAGCACGAGGGCTTACATTTCGGTTACAGATGCAGGAAAAGTAAACTCTCTGCACTGGCTGACAGAGGGAGAGCGTGTGCAGGGCAGGACCAAGGCCAAGTCTAGTTGTGGGCTATGGACACTGGGCTATGAGGACCTTCACAGCCAATGAGGGGGAATACAGACAAAGAGGAACATGGAATAATATTTTGTTTTTATTATGGCTTAACAGTTTTTAAGGCAAAATACTGAAAAGTAGTCTACAACAGAATAACATTTCAATTATTTCCTTGTGTAACATGCTGCCACCTGGTGGCAAGATAAAAATTACAGCATCTGTTAGGTAAGAATTCAAAATAAACTGAAGTGTCTTCGTTTTATTTAAACATCTTGAATAGATGCTAAAGAGCAAAGCACCCTGTAAAATACGTGAGTCTTTGGTTCTCTCTGAGAACTGGGAAACAGAGAATTAGGATGCTGTTTAATTTTCTTCTCCATTGCTAATCAAGGCTATGGACATTCCAGGTGTCCATCTGCCAAAGCTTACACTAACCAATACTTACCAAATATTTACTACGGGTCAGTCACTATACTAAGTGATTTACACAGGTTCTCGTTATTTCTGAAAAGAAATTCAAAATATGTACAAAAATGAGGAAATTCATTTTGTGGGTTGAAGCTGTACCTCCAAGTTTGCCAGCAGAATGGCGAAGACGAGGCTCTGAACCAGGCTGGCAGGGTCAAAGCCCAGCGCCACCTCTTGCCACACGTGTCGCTTGGACCTGCCGCTTAACCTCTCTGTAAGAGGAGGGCGACCATGGCGCCTACTCCACAGACCTGCTGGCTCGCCGGCGGCCTCGGCACAGTCAGCCCTCCCCACCACGGGGGCGTCGGGGCGCAACACCGCGGGAACCAGAGCAGAAGCGGGCACTCATAGGCAGCCTCCTCAGTGAATTAAAATATCCCGATTAGATAAAACTGAGCATCAAAAGGCAAATTAGCAACATAGAATGTGTACAGTGAGCCTAAAGAAGAAAATGTATTGAGATAAGACTTAGGTATTATGCAGAGATAGTAAAGTCCTGCGAAAAGAACATCAGACGAGAAGCAGGACGAGGCGGTTTACACGTGAAGCTTCGTCAAATTCTGCGACGGAAGATATTCTGGTTCGACCTGCGTTAGCTTCAGGAGAGCCTTCCCACACACCGCGCCCAACACAACGGCTTCAAGCTACGTTCATGGACATCCCGCGGGGGCACCATTTCCTCCTCTTCCCCCTCATTTTCCAGGGCATCCCCTATTCCAAAGTACAGCTGTTCTGCTCTTCTTTCTTTCATCCAGTTTCCTGTGTTTCATTAGAAGAAAGAGGGCCGCTGCTAAATCTACTGACCTGTCGTAACTCTCACCGTACAGACAGCACGGGGCTGCCAAGGAGAAGTGACGTGCCCAAGACCGGGCACAACTGTAGCAGGATTAATATTCTGCCCACGTTTATCCTCTCTTTATTAGGATCACTTATCTTTAACACAACTCAAAGGAATTTTCATTTATCTTGCTTATGTTGCCACTAAAATTGAACATAAAAAGCACACAATTATCATACCCTTTTAAAAACCTTCTAGCTAGCTAGAAATTATTGTGGATTGCTAGGATTATTTTTGGAAGTACAAAACATTTGTGTTACTTATAACACACAGATATGTTTAATTCCTTAGTAATTTAGTTCTTCCATTCAACAAGCATTTACTGAGTGCCTGATTTGTACCAGGCACAGAACATATCTCAGTTATATACTTGGGTACATGAATGTCTTTGACCTCAAGGATGTGGGAGTACTACAGGACAGATGCAAATCCAAAATTGGCACATAGCACGAAAACTTCCACAACAGCTGTTTAGAAGGGTAACGTGGCATGACCACTTCTGCTGGTAAAAAAACTGTCAAGAGAGAAAGCCCCGTGAATGAAGGCTTGAAGGAAAGTAAGCTCCCACTCATTTATTAGGAAAATTAAGGGGAGGAAAGCCTAGTCTGGACAGAGAGGCAGATTTTAAGCTCAGTTACAGTGGAAGCTGGGGACAGGGAGCCATGTGAGATGAGGGTAGACAAGGGGCCCAACAGACCTCAAGGAAACTTGAAAAGGTAGGAAGCAGGCTGGGGACAAAATCAGAGGGTGGTTTAGAGGAGGAATTCTAAGGAGGAAGGTTGGCAACAGGAAGGCCAGTAAGGAGTTTAGAACTATAATCAAGGTAAGAAATGAAGTCCTGACAAAACAGTGGCAACCAGAATGGAAGGCAAAGATCAAACTTAATATCTCCTTTGGAGAAATGAACAGGACTTGGTAAAGAATAGGGTAAGGATGGCAAGGTGCTTAAGGATGACCCCATTGTTGGCTTAAGCGACTGAGGTGGAAGGGTATGCCGTGAATTGAGATAAATAAAAAAGGAAGAAAACCAGGTTTCAAGGAGGGAATGAAGAGTTTATTTTCGACACATGGAAGGATCTCTAATGCTGATGGGAAAGTCTTGGTAGCTGGTGATCTATATAGTTGTGTTAAGTGCGTAACATGCACATAACAGCATGATTTTCTTCAGAAATGTTTAGCTACCCTGGTTTAGAAGTAGAGAAACTGGACGTAACTTTCAAAGTTCGTTTGGTTTGGATCATCACTGAAGTTCCCTAGGGTGATGGCCAAACGAGGAGCAGAGAAGCTGAAGCTAGTCAGCAAAGCCTTCCAATCTGTGGAAGGGAGTAGTACATATTTATTACACTAAGCTCCCCTCAAGGGATGCTGGCAGCTTGATAAGGTCAGGTCAGATTTCCAGTGAAGAGCCCCGTGGTACCCACGACACTGAGAACAGGGTTGAGGGGTAACAAAGCTTTCAGTTTACAGCCGCATTCCAGCTCTACAGAAACATCTGTCCCACCACTTACAACACAGCCCAAGGCAAGGAAGATGTCCCCTCAACCCAAATTCTGCCCGTAGATCTCCAGTAGCAGGACAGGACACAAGTATTCACAAGGTGCCTTGAAACTGGTCTTAGTCACTTAAGTCTTACTATCAGGTGTTTTCCCCGTCCCACCCCGAAACAGAAACCCATTGACCCTGTCAGGTTAGATGGCTTGGCAGCTTACCACAGTGTCTTCGGGTTAGGTGGCTGTATTTTCAGCTATCATCTTGGCTGTATCTTTAGTGCTTTAGCAGCTAAGCCAGGAATTTCCAGCCTTGATTTTTCAACAGTTTAAGATATTTTTAATTACTAAACTTTTGCTTCAAAAATTTTTGATGTTTATATATTTTTCTGGTTTCACATAAATTTCCAATCTTAATTTTAAGTAAAATTGATGAATATTAGGGAAAAATCACCCATCAAATGGCTAAGAGATTGAGAATATTTGAAAAGTGACAACCGTTTGACAAACAATATGTTTATTTCACACCACAATCACCTTGGGTCCTAAAGGAAATATAATACTGTTTAAGTTTTGGTAATGTACAACTCTGAGAAAATGAAATTTTAATTTAGAGGGAATACACAGAGAAAAACAAGGAAGGAATCATAGAAGTAAATATATCACTTCTAGAATATTCGGACACCTTTAAAAAGTTGGCCCGCGGCCTTTGGGAACGGGTACTCTCCCTTGCCTGCCGTAATCTTTGCTGCAGTTATTCCTGGGTCTAAGAAACCTCTTTCAAACCACAAAGACCCCAGGCGGCTACTGGAGGGAGCTCCCATTCAAAGGAGAAGCCAATCTATTCACCTGTGTTTTTCAAAACTCATAGGTTTTAGAATGCTTAGGGCCAAGAAGGTTTCGGACAGAATTCCACCTACAAGTTAACAAGTGGGACCAAAGCATAAGCTCATTAAAGACTGCGGGGAGAGGAGTAAGGTTAAAGTAATTAAATAAATACGTAACCATCCAAACATTTATTTACTGTGTGGGGAGAAACTGCTAGGCGCTGGGGATGCCGAGATGAAAAGACAGCCTATGTTTTCAAGGAACTTTGTCCTCATGTTGAGCCAACGTGAAAAACAAGGGTCATGACAGAGTCATGAGAGAGTGCGAAGATAATAAACCTATGACACAGGAATGACTAAATACAGAGAAAGGAGCACATAAGAGTGGTGAAGGGGGCAGGGAGGGTGTGTCATGTGTCACGCATTCCAAGAGGAGGAATCAGACTCACTATATATCCTTGAAGGATCAGGTCGGAAGGAGGGCATTTCAAGTATGGAGAATACTTTCTGTGGAAGCAGGTCAGGAGCAATGCCCTGTGGACGCGCTCTCTGGTTTAACAAGGAGAACACAGAGGGGAGGACTGGCAAGTAAAGGGACCTGTCTTCCAAGCTAAGGAGTTTGATGCAGAAGCTGTGAGGAACCACTTCAGGGTTTTAATAAAGCTGGAGAGTGACATTCAAATTTCATTTTTGAAAGATCTTATAGGCAACAGTGTAGAGGACTGAAAAATGAACACAGGGAGTCCAATTAGGAAGCAATCATAGAAGAGGACGATTTGGAGAGATATTTAACAGGCAGAAATAATAATACACACGTGGAAAGCAATACCTATTAACTGAAGAATGAGTGTAAAGGGGTAGGGAAGGGGGTTCCTTTAGGATACACGAGAGTGAACATCTGCAGACTAGAGCAGAGGAGGGCTATCAGTTCAGTCTGAATGTGTTAAACCGGAGGGTCTGAGACCCACTCATGCAGAACTGTCCAGGCAGCAGTGGTCAAAGTAGAGCTAGACACACAGCCTAAGGAGGGTATTCATGGATTTAGGTGACATTTCAACGTGGAAGAAGGAGATGGTAAAGGAGTCTGGAAGGCTAGAGAGTAAAGAGAAGACCATGATATCATGGAGCTAAGGAAAGAGCAAGTTTATAGACAGAAGAGTAGTCAAAAGTATCACACCCCCCCCCAGGGACTGTTCAAGGTAAGAAGAGAAAAGCATTTGTTAGGTGAGGCAACTAGGAGGTCTAGGGTGACCTTGGCCATGATGAAGGAAGTCAGACTGTGAACCAAGGTGTGAAATCCAATGAGGAAACAGAGGTAGATCTTACTAGAAGCTAGAAGAGAACATATCCAGGAGAACAGGGACTGATAGGGTTTTGTTTTTAAGATGGTTGAAACCTGATTATATAATTATATGCTGAGAGCCAAGAATCAGTAGAGGAGAGGATGAAGATGACGAGAAGGTCTGAAGAAATCATGAATCTGCAGAGCAGGGAAAGGATGACAGCACTTGGCTGGACCGTCTCGTTCACTCACAGCCGGCTGACTTTCCAGCCTCTCCGCTCCCCAGAGGGAGCCCGGGTCACGGTACCGACATCACCTGAGAGCAAGCTGCAAATGCAGACTTTCAGGCCGCACCCCAGACCTACTGAATCATAAGCTGCATTTTAACAGGATTCCTAGGTGAAGTGAATGCACATTAATGTTTGAGAAGCACTGTTCTAAATACAACTGATTTGGAAAAAAATACTTTTACAAGATATTCTGAGCTTAAGAAGAAAGTAGTCTCCACTTCCCCCAGTGCAACCTCTATGTTACCATTAAGTGAGAGAATCAGCAAAACTAAAGGACATCAATCCTTTGGCTATTACGCACCCTCCACCCCAATTCCACTGGGGCGGGGGGCGGGAATGGCTAAATCACACTTGGAAAACTCTAGGTTAAACAAAAGCCAACAAATTTCTTAACAGTGGGTTTTCAGAATAGAAATAGCATACTACTACTGTGAATTCTGGCTTCCTAAAAGGCGGGCAGGCTCCAGCTCCGCCTAAGCTCACTTGACCACGGAACCCTATGCAGAAGTGATCATTTTAATTCACGCTCCTCAAAGAAGGGCAGGCTAACCTTCAGTGCTGCTATTCTCCACTGTGAGGCAGACAGAAGGGGAACGGATGGGGAACCCAGAACACCTGGGTTTGAGTCCTCTGTGGAAAATGGGACTACGTATGTGAAAGAACTCTGACAATATGACATACAAATATACAACCGCATTATTATTTCAGGGACCTGACACATTTTAATCATTTGAAAATACTTCTGAAAGAACCCTTCCACTTATGAGACACTCTTCTAAATGCTGCAAGCAAGATCACCAGATTCCAGTGACTGGAGGAGTGTCCCTTCACATCACCTCCTCAGTCTGTCACAGGACAGACCACAGAGGTCAGATCTTCCTGGAACTCTGCAGACTAGGACGCTAAACAAAGTTGTGGTTCTGGAATGAACTGCCAGAGGGTGGCAGCTGAGGAGGCGTGTAGCCAATGGGAAGCCAGGGCAGTTACCAGGCAGCATGATATCTTGATGTCCTCAATAACCTTTAAGTCTCAGTTGAAAACGGAAGTCAAACTAATATTCAAAAATATTTTCTGCTGGTCACATGGTCGATTCTTTCCTTATCAGCAAAATCTTCAGCAAAATGGAGATCAAAATAATCTTTTTTTTCCTTTTTTGTCCACCAGAGGTAAAAGAACCTAAACCTCATTTTCCTAATATAAGACGTGATGACACTACAAATGCTCTGTATATTCAGCATGAACAGTACTTGAATAAATGGTAGACAACTAAATATATGGGTCCCCCCCATATGCTATGCACTCAAATATATGTGTATAGCAACCAAATATTAAGTTTAAAAATCAGTAATGGGAACTGACAATGTAAAGAATGAGTTCTGGTCTCCTATTTCTATGGGAATACCATATAGGCGAGAATATTTTGGTTGCAATTGGCTTTTTAATTTCGTTGACATTTAGGAGATGAATTCTGGGGTGTACCTCTACTATCACATTTGAACGTGTATTCTTCAGCAAATAGCAAAAAGGATGAATGATAATAGCATGTTTGGAGCAACCCCAAGTTGTATAAAACTGACTAGAATCCACTTTATAGGAAGGGTGAATTCTCTTATTATAACTTGTAACTTGGAAATTATAATTTACAGTTTGGAAACAAATATACTTAAACATAATACTTGTGTACCACAGTAGTTTGCTAATACAGAGAGGTTTTATGTGGAGAGAGCTTTCTATGTTTGTATGTATATAAAAAAGTGTTTCTTTGTGTGTATATAGTCTGTGTGTGGTGTTAATCTTATACATGATTTTATAAATATAAAATGATACCCATCTATTAAATAGTAGATCTATCTGAGAAATTCTTACCTCCGTAAGTATCTAGTTTAGGCAGACTAGGTATCATTTTATTTTTATGCTCTTTATAAAATAATTTGAAAAAAAAATTGGAAGTATAGTCTTGGGTGCCATTTTCCATTTATCATCCCAGTTGAAGATCAGCAGCATAAATTCAGGTAAGAGCAAAACAGTTGGCACGTGAGAGGCTACAGTTAAAAGAAAAATATGAGTCCGAAATATTATAAGTAGAGCAGTGCTGAACGATGTTGCCAGTGGGGCCCTGAACTGGAAAGGAGAAGGACGTCAGTGTGGTTTAGAAATACAATGAGCTTGGATCCAGCTGTCAACATCATCAGCAAGACGCTGCAACAGTTCAGGATTCTCACTGTAGAATTCACAGGTCAGAGCCAGCCCGTAAAACAGAAGTGGGACCCTTCATAACAGGACTTTCCAGTCTTCACTCTCTCCCCCCAGGCTGCCATTGAAATGAAGCTTTTTTAGATCAAAATATACACCATCCTACCTACTACTAAATGAATAAAGAGGATTCATGTATTATGCTAAGTTGTTGGTGCTTCACTTCATTGATCTTAATTATATCCTGTTATTTTAGCTCAGTGTTACTGACATTTTGGACTCGGTAATTCTTTTTTGTGGACAGCTATCCTGTGCATTTTTCTCTAACACCACTTTGATCCTTCCCCTCAACAGATCCTTCGTGGACGAAATCATCATGCTGAGTAAATCAGTACATCCAGAGATTAACAGTAAACCTATTTCCAGCAACAATGCAACAAATGCTGGAAAAATGGTGCTATCTTATGCTGCAAATTGTCCAACTGCTTACAGGGAAATACAAGAGTTAAACTTCATGCTCTCAACTTGCATTAGGTAACTGGACCTTGGTTAAAATATAAAAATAGACCACAGCGCAACAGGAAAAGGAAACAGGTCTAGTTCTAAACTGAAAGGAATCATCAAGGTACCAGTTAGGCTTAATCTTAAGGAATGATCACATAGTTTTGTTTTTTTTTTTAAATTAATTAATTAATTTATTTTTATTTTTGGCTATGTTGGGTCTTCGTTTCTGGGCGAGGACTTTCTCTAGTTGCGGCGAGTGGGGGCCACTCTTCATTGCGGTGCGCAGGCCTCTCACTGCCGTGGCCTCTCTTGTTGCAGAGCACAGGCTCCAGACACGCAGGCTCAGTAGTTGTGGCTCACGGGCCCAGTTGCTCCGTGGCATGTGGGATCTTCCCAGACCAGGGCTTGAACCCGTGTCCCCTGCACTGGCAGGCAGATTCTCAACCACTGTGCCACCAGAGAAGCCCGATCACATAGTTTTAAATTTCTAAAAAGAACCCTTAGTCAGACGGTCCATAATCAGGACACTGGCATTTGTATAAATCATTCTATCTTTAAACATAATTATGTTTAAATAATTTATATTTAAAAATGGCTTTTAAGAAAGTTTTTTTCTTTAATACCAGAGTTCTCTAACTTCTCTACACATGAGAGCCAAGGATTGGCTAGGAATCAAGTACTTTTTAAAGATTATACAGAAGAGGACACTGACCTTCTGTGAGCTGCCCAAACACCAACCACTGCTCTTATTAGCTGACCAGGATGCACTCAGGATACCTGCCTTACTTTCCTAACTCCTCACATGATCAGCTCTCCCAGAGGGTCCTCAAGTTCAGGCAGTAAGCTGAGGATAAACTCCTGTCTGAGCCCATAGCCCAAGTTTCAACCCACTGTGCTAAACGGCTTCTCCCATGGAGGATGGCATAATTAGGCAAATCCAAGTCCTTAGAAAGCAAAAACAAAAGGTATAGCACTTAGAGCAAACTTCTTTGAAATGAATTACTATTTTCTCCAACCCCAAGTCTAAGCCACTAACTGATTAAGAATCTACAGACCCTGTAAAACTAATGTATTTATTGCTTGTTCTCATGATGATTCCTCTTTGGATCTAATTCTAGCAGGCTAACTCTTGCTTAAATCCCAGAGAGCGTATACTGTAATTTTATGAGATGAATAGCTTCCCACTGAGGCCTCAGCTCTCCTGCTGCAGAAGCCGGTGCTGACTGCTGTAACAAGGAGGGTGTCTGACAGATGCTGGCTTAGTTCTCCTTCCTTCCCTTCTCAAAGTGGAAAGAACAGGTTTTGTTAGTCTTCCCTGACCTCGAAGAAAGAAACTAAGTACCTGTTTTTCAACATCAATTGCTGAATGAAAAAAAGGGGGGGGGGTGCTATTCAGACTTGATATCAGATATTATTAAGGAATTACTGCTAAGTTTGTTAGGTATAATAATGGTATGATGGACATATTTTTTTAAAATTACTGCTACTGAAATTTGTAGGTAAAATATTTCTGGAATTTGCTTAAAAAACAGGGCACATAATAAAATAAGATCATCAAAATGTCAAAATGGTGGTAACTTCTGAAGCCAGATGATGCATATGTGGGTTTACTTTTAAAAATGGTGACACTATTTAAATTGATTTAAAATAGCAGCTCCATCAATCTTACTGTGAGGCTACCAAAATGCTTTAATACAGGGGATGTAAAAAAAAAATAAACTAATGGATGTGTACTGTCATATAAATGCTCTTTACTTAATGATGAACTTAATTATTTTAAAGTCTGACATGCATAGAGGTCATCAATGAACTCTCTTTTTAAAAAAAAAAATACTAGTGCAGAACATCTAATATTTAGCCCATTTTTGGAGTTCTTCCTTTAGTTACTTTGTACAACTCATTATTATCTTCCAACCAGGTCTTTCTTATTCCATATAGCCTAGCTGTCTTTTTTATGAATATTAGTATAATTTCATGTTCTGCTCCTTCTGAGAAATCATATGAAGGAAGTCTATGCATAATAAAAATCACAACAGTAACTCTATTATTTGTTAGGCATATGCTAAACATACAACATTTAGCATGGAGGGAACTGGTTGTATAAAAATTTGCTCTGTGTAAGAATGTGACAGACTCATGAAAGAGCCATACTTCACAAATAACGACAATAATTTGAAAAAGAAATCCTGGGTTCTTCATGAATTAAAAAAAATCACTTAAGCCTTTATAATTATATTCCGTATTCTCACATTAGTATTTCATTACAATTGTGAGGTTTTGTAATCCTTAATTTTTATTTTTTAAATTGCCATTGTGATCTTAAAGAACAGGTTAAATTTAATTAATTTAAGTTGCTGTATGTGGTTATTACTGTTATGTTTTTTTTTAGCTGTGTTGGGTCTTCGTTTCTGTGCGAGGGCTTTCTCTTGTTGCGGCGAGCGGGGGCCACTCCCCATCGCGGTGCGCGGGCCTCTCACTATCAAGACCTCTCCTGTTGCGGAGCACAGGCTCCAGACGCGCAGGCTCAGTAATTGTGGCCCACGGGCCCAGTCGCTCCGCGGCATGTGGGATCCCCCCAGGCCAGGGCCCGAACCCGCGTCCCCTGCACTGGCAGGCAGACTCTCAACCACTGCGCCACCAGGGAAGCCCTACTATTATGTTTTGATCAAACTTTCTGAGATAATTACAGACTGACGTGCAGGTGTAAGACAATACAGAGAGATCCTGTGTGACTTTCACCTGGTTTCCCTCAGTGGTGGTATCTTGGAAACATATAATACATTGTTACAACCAAAATAATGAAAAGGGATACACAATATTTCCATTTTCAGGGATCCCTCATGCTGTCTTTTTATAACCATACCACTTCCTCTTCCACCCTGACACCCTGGCTTAACACTGGCAATGACTAATCTGCTCCCCATTTCTCTAATTTTGTCATTCCAACCAAGTCATATAAGTGGAATCACACAATGTGCAACCTTTTGGGACTGACTTTACCCATTAAGCATACTTTTCTGGAGATTCATCCAGGTTGCTGCATGTAACAACAGTTCGTTCTTTTTTAATGCTGAGTAGTATTCCATGGTGTGGATGTACTATACACTTTGTCTAACTATTCATCCGTTGAAGGACATCTGGGTTGTTTCCAGTGTTTGCTTATCATGAATAAAGCTGCTATGAACATCTGTGTATGGGTTTTTGTGTGAACATAAGTCTTCATTTCTCTGGGATAAATGCCCAGGGGTGCAATTGCTAGGTCATATGATAGCTGCACATCCAGTTTTTAAAGAAACTGCCAAACTGTTTTCCAAAGTGGCTATATCACTTTAACATTCCCACCAGCAATGTATGAATCACCTTGTTTCTCCACATGCTTGCTAGCATTTGGTGTCACTACGTTTCATTTTAGTGTGTAGTGATCCCTCATGGAGGTCTTAATTTGCATTTCTCTAATGGCTAGTGATGCTGAATATCTTTTCAAGCGCTTATCTGCCATTTATATATGCTCTTTGATGAAATGTCTGGTCATGTCTTCTGACCATCTTCTAATTGGACTATCTGGGTTTTTTTACTCTTCAGTTTCGAGAGTTCTTTATTTTAGATACTAGTGGTCTTTTGTCGGATATTTGGTTTGTAAATACTTTCTCCCAGTCTGTAGGTTGTCTTTTCATCCTCTTACCAGGCTTATTCATAGAACAAAAGTTTTTAAAGACGAATTTATCAATTTTTCCTTTTATGGATCATGCTTTTAGTGACAAGCATGCCTACTGCTAGAACCAAAAGATTTTCTCCTGTTTTTTTCCATAAAAGATAAATAGGTAAAACATTTTACATTTAATTCCATGATCAGTTTTGAGTTAGTTTTTGTATAAGGTGTGAGACTTAGGTCCTTTCTTTTTTTTGCTTATGGATGTCCAATTGCTACAGCACCATTTGTTGAAATGGCTATCTCACCCTGCGAATTGTTTTTGCACCTTTGTTAAAAAGCAGTTGGGCATATTTGTGGGTTCTCCATTTGGTTCCACTGATGTTTCTCTCCCTTCACCAATATCACACAGTCTTGACAACTACAGCTACGTTAAGACTTGAAATCAAATAGAGTGATTCTTCCTACTTTATTCTTTTTTTAAAAAAAATATTTTTATTTATGTATTTATTTGGCTGTGCCGGGTCTTAGTTGCGGCATGTGAACTCTTAATTGCAGCATGTGGGATCTAGTTCCCTGACCAGGGATTGAACCCAGGCCCCCTGCATTGGGAGTGTGGAGTCTTAGCCACTGGGCCAGCAGGGAAGTCCCTTTATTCTTCTTTTTCCAAGTTGTTTTAGCTATTCTAGTTCCTTTGCCTTTCAGTATGTATTTTATAAAAATATTGTCAGATTATCTACAAAAAAATTTTACTGGAATTTTGATAAGAGTTGGGTTAAACCTGTATATCAATTTATGAAAAAGTGACATCTTTACTAGGTTGAGAATTCCAAACAATGAACATAGTGTATGTCTCTCCATTTATTTAGATCTTCTTTACTTTCTTTCATCAGCATTTTGTAGTTCTCAGCATACATGTCCTATACCTGTCATTTTTAGATTTATACCTAGGTATTTCATTTTCTTTTTGTGTGATTATAGATGGCACTGTATTTTAAATTTTGGTGTTCACTGTGAGTATATAGAAATACAGTAGATTTTTTATATATGTCTTATAAAAATCCTGTAAACTTGCTGAACTCACTTATTAGCTCTAGTTTATTTATTTTGTAAATTCCTTGGGATTCCTAAAGAGACAATCGTGTCATCCACAAATATAAACAGTTTTATGTCTTCCTTTTTTGAGTTGTATGCCTTTATTTCATGCCTTTATATCATGAGAATAGGTATCGTTGCTTTGTTCCTGATCTAAGGGGTAAAGCATTCAGCCTTTCACCACTAAGTATAATGTCAGCTGTAGGTTTTTTTGTAGATGCTCTTTAACAAGCTGAGGAAGTCCTCTTCAATTCCTTTTTTTTTTTTTTTTGAGGGTTTTTAAACACGGCTGGTGTTGGATTTTGTCACATGCATTTTCTGCACTGACTGCTATGGTTTGATTTTTCTTCTTTATCCTATTAAAATGGTAGATTATACTGAACCAGCTCTGTATCCCTGGAATAAGTTCCTTTTGGCCATGATGTATATATTTTACATATGCACATGTATATGATTTCACATATTGTTGAAATTCTACTTGCTGATATTTTGTTGAGAATTTTTTTCATATGTTAATAAATGTTATCAGTCTGTACCCTTTTTTTTTTTTTCCTTTGGTTTTGGTATCAGGGCAATATTAGCTTCTTAAAATAAATAAGGAAATGTTCTACCTCTTCTATTTTCTGGAAAAGATAGTGTAGAATTGGTGTTCATTCTTTCTGTAAATGTTTGGTAGAATCCTCCAGTGAAACCATCTGAACCTAGATATTTCTTTTTGGAAAATTTTTAAATTACTAATTCAATCTCCTTAATAGTTATAGGGCTGTTCAAATACTCTATTTCATACTAGGAGAGCTGTAGTAGTTTGTGCTGAGTTTGTGATCTTTTTGTACATTTCATCTAATTTACCATATTTATGTATTATTCCTTTGATGTCTGCAGGATCTATAGTTATAACTTCTGTTTTGTTCCTGATATTGGTAATCTGTACCTTCTCTCTCTTTGCTTCTTTGTCAGTCTTGCTATATGATTGACTTAAAAAAAAAAAAAACCGCCTTTAAAAATTTCCTCTATTGTTTTCCTGTTTTTGATTTCACTGATTTCTGCTCTTATCTTTATTATTTTCTTCCTTCTATTTGCTTTGGGTTCTTGAGGTAGGAGCTAAGATTCTTGATCAGAGACTTTTCCCTTTTCTAACGAATGTGGTTAATGCTATACATTTCCCTCTCTGCACTGCATTACGTGTTTCCCACAAATTCTGGTATGTTGTATTTTACTTTTCATTCAGTTCAGTGTATTTTTAAAATTTCCTTTGAGACTTCCCCTTTGACACATACATTATTTAGAAGTGTACTGTTTAGTTTCCAAGTCTCTGAAGAATTTCCCAGTTACCTGTTATTGATAATCAGAACCAACAGAACTGAGAGGAGAAGCAAATCTATAATTACAGGTGGAGACGATGATTGATTTCTAGTTTAATTCCATTGGTTCTACTGGTTTTTGCTTCATACATCTTGCAGCTCTGTAGTTTGGTGCACATAAGTTTAGGATTGCTATTATCTCCCTGGTGGACTCTTCTTTTATTATTATATAATGTCCCACTCTGTCTACTTTATCTGGTATTAAGAGAGCCACTCCTGCTTTCTTTTGATTAGTGTTTGTGTCATATGTATTTTCCCATCATTTTATTTTCAAACTGCCTGTAGCATTATATTTGAAGTCAGTTTCCTGTAGACACCATATAGATGGGTCATATTTTTTAATCCTCTCTGCCAAGCTCTGTCTTTTGATTGGTGTATTTAAGTCATTTATATTCCAGGTAATTATTGCTATGTGAGGGTTTAAGTATGCCACTTTATTTTTGTTTGCTATTTTTTTTCTTTTTCCTGCCTTTCTGAGGGTTAACTGAACATTTTTTAGCATTCCACATTGATTTATCTATTGTTTTTTAGTGTGTCTCTTTGTATATTTTTTAGTAGTTGCTCTGAGTATTGCATTATACATACATACATACATAAATAAATAAATAAAAACTTATACAGTCTGCTAGTGTTGTCATTTTACCAAGTCAGGTGAAGTATAAAAACCGTACTTCCCTTGATGTCCCTTTCTCCAGCGTGGTTTTATTTCCTGTATGTACACTGAGAACCACATTAGACATTAGAGTTTTGCTTCAATTGTCAAATGTAATTTACAAGACTTAAAAGTTTTAAGAAAAAGTCTACTGTGATTATTCATACTTCTGGTTACTGGTATTCCCTCTTAAAAGATTCTTTCTTTTATCATTTCATTTGTTAGATAATTTCTTTAGCCATTCTTTTATGGTGGATCTGCTACTGATAAATTCTTGCTTTTCTTTCATCTGAGAATGTCTTGATTTCCCTTCACTCCTGAGATACTTTTGTTGGTTCTAGTGTTGTGGACTGAAAGTTCTTTTTTCAGCTTTTGAAAAATGTGCTATTTCCTTCCGGCCTCCATGGTTTCTGACAGAATTCTGCTGTCATTCCAGTTGGTAAGGAACTGTTTGTCCCTGCTTTCAAGATTTTTTCTTTGTGTTTAGCTTTCAGAGATTTGACTATGGACAGAAGTTGTGGATTTTTAAGGTTTATCCTGTTTGGAGCTGGCTCAGCTTCTTGAATCTGTAGGTTTATATCTTCTGTCACATTTGGGAAGTTTTCAGTCATTACTCCTTTGAGTACTTTTTCAGAGCCATCTTCTTTCTTCTCTCCTTCTAGGAGTCTGATAATACAACGTCAGAGCTTTTGTTATAGCCCCACAAACTCTTGAGGCACTGTTCATTTTTTTTCTACTCTATTTTCTCTCTGTAGTTTAAACTGAGTAGTTTCTATTGTTCTACCGTCTGGTTCCCTATTTCTCTCCTCTGTCCCCATCATTCTGTTGTTGATTCCATCCACTGAGTTTTACATTTGTTGTTATATTTTTCAGTTCTAAAATTTCTATCTTGTTCAAATTTTTATCTTGTAGTTATTTTGCTGAGACTACTTTTCATTTGTTTCAAGCATGTCCCTAAAATTGTTTGTTGAGGCATTTTTATGATGGTTGCCTAAAAAATCTTTGTCAGATAATTCTAACATCTCTGTCATCTTGCTGTTGGCATCTATTGATTTTTCTTTTTTTTTCATTCAGTTTGAGGTCTTCCTACTTCTAGGTATGGTGAGTTTCTACTGGAACTTGGGCATTTTGGGTATTGTGTTATGAGACTCGGGATCTTATTTAAACCTGTGCTTTAGCTGGCTTCCTCTGACACAACTCCTACAGGGAAATGAGGAGCATGGAAAAACCTCATTATAGCCAGCTGATGGTGGAAGTAGTACCATAATTTCTTTTGTGATGTTTAGCTGTAGTAGAATATTTTCTCTAAAAGCTTTCTGTCTGGACTTCCCTGGTGGCGCAGTGGTTAAGAATCCGCCTGCCAAAGCAGGGGACACGGGTTTGAGCCCTGGTCCGGGAAGATCCCACATGCCGTGGAGCAACTAAGCTCGTGAGCCACAACTACTGAGCCTGTGCTCTAGAACCCGCGAGGCACAACTACTGAGCCCACGTGCCACAACTACTAAAGCCTGTGCGCCTACAGCCCGTGCTCCGCAACAAGAGAAGCCACCGCAATGAGAAGCCCGCGCACCACAACAAAGAGTAGCCCCTACTCGCCACAACTAGAGAAAGCACGTGCGCAGCAACGAAGACCCAACGCAGCCAAAAATAAATAAAGTTAAAAAAAAAAAGATTATTTCTTAATATCCTTGGCTTCTGAGAGGCAAATTAATTTACATGATTAAGTAAAGTACTGTTCTCTCATGAGTATGGGAAATTCCTGCCTGATCAAATTTAAACAATTATTTTTATTATTAACCAAGGATACAGAATTTTTGTAATAAATGCTGCCAAAACATTAATGAAATATATTTTATTTAAATGTTCAGCCAAACTGACAATAGTAATTTGCTACTTACACATAAACACCTACTGTTACTTGTTAAAAATAAGAAAAATGAACACAAAGGCATTAGAGTCAAAACTAGAAATTTAGAATTACTTTCCAGTAGAGGTTGCCTTGTCATCTAACTTCACAGTATGGTTCTTTCATAAAATACAGACAATTCTGGCTTTAAGGTTCTCAAAATCAACAAGAAAATCCATTGTTAATTATCAGTAAGGATATGTTTCAGATGTCTTGAAACCCCCATAACACGTTGGCCCTTACAGTTTCAAATCCAACACCTCTAATAAAGGAGTGCTTCACGGAAACAGGCAGCTTTCTGTGTCTATTTTAAGTCAAACAAGAGGACAGAATGGATTTCTCTCTGGGTTTGCTGTGTGAAGTAAAACATTATTCTTGGATGTTATCAAGATGTAATTAATTTGCAACACAGGTAAAGCATTAGTTGGAGCCTGTAAGAAGAGTATTACGGACAGTCACAGAGCACCTCATCAAGTATAGGTGAGTATAATACCTTACCTAAGAATTCTTCAGTGAAAATACCAATGCTGTTGAACTACTGTAGTCAATTTTTGGGTTCAACGGTTAATCAGACATGCTCCAAGTATTATTCCTAATAAGTATTTACTCACTGTTCACTATGTTGAAGGCACAGTGCTAGTTGTGGCCTAGGAACCCATCCTCTGCTATCCTTAGGACAAGCGTTTCTCCAATCATTTGTCTTCTAGAATCCCCTTCTGCTGCTGCTCTTAAGATTCTTACCCAGAAGGTGGAAGCTCCAGCACTACTCTGGGCAAACTGCATATTTTCTTATTCTCATTTCTGCTTTTTATGAAATAGAGTGTAGTAATACATTTACCTAAGAGAGGATTAACTGTCTACTCCTGTATGTATAATAAATAAATACAATATCCACATACACAAAGCACAGAAGAACATGGTGTGTTCACAAAACTGCCATGGTTCAGGTTGATCAATGGAAATAACTGATACTATAAATTTTATTTATTAATTATGGCAGAATTCCCATGCTTTGTATAATGTTACATTGCAATAATATAATACTTTCCCTATTTAAGCAGAAGTGGATACAAATAGCTACAAATGTTTAGTGTCTTGAAACATTTCCAAATTTCTTTAGTGTTCTTTTTTTTCCACTCTCAAGAAACATAAAAAAGATTTTAAGGAAAGTATATACAAAGATCTGTGAAAGCATTCTGGCTTCAAGTGAAGGCTCAGAATATAACTGAAGAGCCTGATATAAGATGAACATTTCAAGGCATTTCAAAGGAAAGAAATTTTCTATTTTACAACCTTCAAGGACTATCTGTGACTAAAAAGCTTACAGGGGATAATCAACAAATGAATATTAAGGTATATAAAAAGTTTCTATTAAGAAGATAAAACATTTAAAAAGGCCTCTTACTTACCTCTTCTACATTAGAAGCAGTCTTAGCCGAAGTTTCCATGAAGATAAGTCCATGTTCTCGTGCAAAAGCTTCACCTTCTTCTTTTTTTACTTCTCTTCTAGATTCTAAATCACTAAACATGGGAAAGAAAGGGCCAAGTTATCAACCAACATAGTACAATTAGAGACATCTGTGGAAACTGTACGATAAGATTCAAAGTTGTACTGACCATTCTTTCAATTAATTTTCGACACATAATAATCAACTTCATTATTCAGTGTATTATGAGAGTCAAAAAGGGCACACCGCTTAGCTTCAAAGAACTAACAATCCAACTAAAGAAAGATTCTAAGTTAGAGCCCTAGAATGCTAAAACTAGAGAAACCCAAAGGGAACATCTAGCCCAAACCCTACCTTTGAGTTACAGTGGGTTCCCAAAGAAGGGAACCATCTTACTCAACATAAGAATTTGAGAGAGCAAAATTACACTAGTCCCCTCATCCTTCAGCCAGACTGACTGAGTTTCTATGAATGTGATAAAAATTAGTCACACAATTTTCAGAAACTACAGGAAATTGCTTAATAAAATTCAAAGCAGTATAGAAACATTAATTAATTTTTAATCCCAGTTAATTCCCAATAGAACTGTTAATGTTAGAAGAGAGAGAGAAACAAAAGTCTAAGCTAGAAATTTTGGACAAAAGTATGGTATTCATTTTTATCATACTGAAATTGTATTAGTTAAGGTAGGGGTAAAAAGTAGAAGTCTCCTCTTCAAGTGTGTTTTATTGTAAAAAAATTTAAACTTTACTATTACAAATTTATGTGCCCAGAACAGGATGGAGAAGAATATAATATCCATGTACTTCCATCTAGCCTTGACACATATTATTTTGACAGATTTGTATCAGATTTCTTTTCTGTTGAGAAATAAAATCAATAGTTCCAAGTTGACTGTGCTATCAAATACTAGTGGTAAAACGAGAACATAAAAAGCAGGCAAACAGAGTTTGCAAATATTATAGCATGACTGGACGAGGATAATTTATCCAACTATAATCTGGGGGCCTCCTGTGTGCCAAGCCCTATCCTGGATCTGGGGACAGACCACTCAACAAAACAGACATAGTACCAACCCCCTGCCCCCAGGTGGAGCTTATATTCTAGCAGGCGTAAAAAATGGGGGAGGGGGGAGGGACACTAGCAACCGTGACATGGTACCGTGCTCCTGAAATTCAGTCCCCTTATCTGACAATCATTCTTAAGGGAAAATTAGCTTTGAGGTACACAACATCTTCAAGAAAATACTTTCCCTTAACTGCCCTTTATCCCACTTGATGCATATGCCACATTTTATTTAAACAATCCCTTACTTGGAGATATTTAAAGTTATTCCCAGTTTTCCCCTACCAGTATCGCTGATGATGCCCGCATTTGCAAATGTTATATTAACAAAGAGGGTTAAGGATGTGTACATTTAAGGGATTGTTTGAAAAAAAGAAAGCGGCACTTCAGTATTCTGTATTTGTTTTATCACTCTTTGTTTCCTCAGTTTTCCAGGTGTAAAATCATATTGTTGTCTTTGACTTTTCACTCCATTAATCCCATTTAAATTGCTTTTACTACTTAAATATCTTTCTTTCCTAAACCATTCTCTTAATTTATGCTTTTTTGTTTAGGGTATTCTAATTCCTTGACTATTAAAAACTTTCATCCTTGCAGCCTCTGCGTCCTATTTCTTGTATAACCAATTTCAAATGCCACAGTTAGGAAAAATCCATGTCATATCTGTCATTCTGACTAGGTCACTGTCTTTCTCAAACCCCTCCACTGGCTCCCTACCGCTTAATTCACCTAACTCAGAAATTGTTTATTCCCTGTTTCCATGTCTACCCCAATTCACCTCATCTAATAATAATCCCCTCATTTATCTCTGTTCGTTTCCATTCACTCTTTGCATGTCATACATTCTTTTTTCCCTTCTCCTAGTTTCTTCCTTAAAATGTCTTTCCACACCTACTGTATCCTAATGATAAGAGCTACCCATCTACAATCATTAGAAACATCTTTTGTACATACTATACTTTGCTCTTTCTTTTCACAACTGAACTATGGGCAGCAACCAAATTTAAGCCACCAGTAAGGTGCCAGCCACCTTGTTTCAGACACAAGGAAAACACCGGTAAGACAAAACTATGAAAATTCTCTTTATTCTTCAAATATTCTTCTCATTATTTCACACATCATCATTGAATGGTAGTATGAATACTTCCATATTACAAAGACTAAAGCTTCCCTCCAATAGCCTTATTCTTAAAAGGATTTTGATATCTGTGGGGAATCCAATCCCCCATGGATGTGGAAGGACAACTGTATGTTCGCTTAACAGCAAACCTCAATTAAAATAACACTTTAAAAAATCTAATCTATGCAGTATAATATTTGTTATATTACTTTTTTTTTACAGTTTTACTGCAATATAATTGACATAAAAAACTGCACATTTAATATAAAATTTGATGAATTTCACGTATGTATACCTGGTGAAGCCATCAGTCTCCCAAAAGTTTCCTCATTCCCCACTATAATCCATCCTTTCCTTCCCCTGTACCCTAGTCAACTAATGATCTGCTTTCTGCTACTAGAGAATAGTCTGTATTTTGTGGGGTTTTATATTAATGGAATCATATAGTATGTTTTCTTTTTGTCTGTTTTTTTTTTTTTTTTGCACTCAGCATAATTATTTTGAGATTCATCCACTTTGCTGCATATATCAATAGCTCATTCCTCTTTATCGCTGAGTGTATTCCATTGTACGGCTGTATCACAATTTATCCATTCACCTGTCAATTGAATTTTGGGTTGTTTCCAGTTTGGCGCTATTGCAAATAAAGCCACTATGAGAGCCTGTGTATAATTTTTTGTGTAAAGCATGTTTTTCTTGGGTAAATACCTAGGAGTGAAGTGGCTAGGTGGTATGGCAAATGTACGTTTATTTTCTAAAGAAACCACCAAATTGTTTTGCAAAACGGTTGTATCATTTTACATTTCCACCAGCAGTGCAAGAGTTTCAGTTCCTCTGGATCCTTGCCAATACTTGGTAAGTTAATCTTTCCTATTTAAGTGATGTTTGACAAAACCAGAATCCCTAAGATTTTATATGCTTTCTTCTAGAATATTTTTTATACTTTTAACTCTTATATTTAGGTCTGTAATCTATTTCCAGTTAATTTTTGTATATGGTGTGAGGTAAGGGTCAAGGTAAATTTTTTTGCACATGACTATTCAATTGTTCCAGCACCATTTGATGAAAACATTACCCCTTCCCCCACTGAACCTTGGCATCTTTGTCAAAAAAATTAATTGACAAGACTTTCCTGGTGGCGTAGTGGTTAAGAATCCACCTGCCAGTGCAGGGGACGGACACGGGTTTGAGCCCTGGTCTGGGAAGATCCCACATGCCATGGAGCAACTCAGCCCGTGAGCCACAACTACTGAGCCTGCACTCTAGAGCCTGCAAGCCACAACTACTGAGCACTTGTGCCACAACTACTGAAGCCCTCATGCCTAGAGCCCGTGCTCTGCAACAAGAGAAGCCACGGCAATGAGAAGCCTGCACACCGCAACAAAGAGTAGCCCCTGCCTGCCGCAACTAGAGAAAGCCGTCATGCAGCAATGAAGACCCAATGCAGCCATAAATAAATAAATAAATAAATAAACAAATTTAAAAATACTAGTTTTAATGGTTACCACTATAATTTTCTACTAAACTAGTGAAAACTTTCCTACACTCTTGAAAGTTTATAGAAACTATGGTCAAGAAACTGTTTTCCCATGTACTATCATTTTAAATGTAGAGCACAAGGACATTCACTGCAAATAATGATCCCTAGATATATAAAGTAAAATAAGATTGAAAAAACAACATTAGCATGACACTAATATGTAAGTCTTAGAGGTAAGTTTAAAAGTACTAACGTGATATCTACTAAACAATATTAAAAGTGTTTCAGGCCTTTTAAGTAGAAATACACCTGATTAATCTATGTATTATATTAAGTCATATAATACACATTAAGTCATGAAGAAGGGAAAAAAATATTTTTCTGAGTTCTGCACAGATCCTTATTTATACTGCCAAGTATGTATGTATGTATGTATGTACGTACGTATGTATGTATGTATTTATTTGTTTGTTTGTTTATTTATTTATTTATTTATGAATGACTGTCTTGAGTCTTCGTTTCCGTGCGAGGGCTTTCTCCAGTTGCGGCAAGTGGGGACCACTCTTCATCGCGGTGCGCGGGCCTCTCACCATCGCGGCCTCTCTTGTTGCGGAGCACAGGCTCCAGACGCGCAGGCTCAGCAATTGTGGCTCACGGGCCCAGTTGCTCCGTGGCATGTGGGATCCCCCCAGACCAGGGCTCGAACCCGCGTCCCCTGCATTGGCAGGCAGACTCTCAACCACTGCGCCACCAGGGAAGCCCCTGCCAAGTATTTTTGGTAATACTGAACAGTGACCTAACCACCAAACATTATCAGTGGGTTTTATTTTAAATTACTAATCAGATAAACCTACTTAAGAGTATTCTTTAAAGTATAGCTTCCAATAAAAACTATTTCAAATAATAATTTCCAATAAAGCTTATTATCTGCATTTTAAAAAACAAAAGAAACATCTTAGTATCTTAAAATTTTTATAATTTAAGAAATCAATAACTTAACATTTTGGACAATGTACAAGACAGGCACTTTAACAGTTACCACATGAACAGTTACCATATAACAGCTATCCAGTCTTCTAAATATGTAAAAAAGCTTTAAAAGAGTCTTTTTACCTTTTATTTCCAATAAGCATAATGACCATGTTGGAATTGGAATGCTGGCGGGCATCTTCTAACCAGGTTGTCAAGTGGTTGAATGTGTCTCTTCTAAACATAAATGATAATTTGATTACTGTTTTCAAAGTATTTCCCCTAGTGGTGTACAAAGAACAGTATACACTCCATTAAAGATAATTATTTTTAGCCATGTCCAAGTAGGAAACAGATTTTAAGTACAGTATCTGGAGTCAGAGCTCACTGACTATAGTTCAGTTTAGGAATTAAATGTAACCTCACTTTAGGAAATTCCAATGTATAAATATCATTAAATTGATCAACTTGGGGTGCTTATTCATATAAGAGAATAACTTAGTTACAGATTTCTGTAGTAAATTTAAAGTTAATTCAAGATACATAAGTTTTAAAGGCAGATAGCCAGGACATAAAGGCAAAGCTATACTTTCATTACTGATAATCATATTCATTTAGAAAAATTCTCTGCACTGACTACTGAACCAAAAACTTTACACGTTCTCACCTTGTAATATCATACACTAGTAAAGCCCCTGCTGCACCTCTGTAATATGACCTTGTGATGGAACGAAAGGACTCTTGCCCTGCCTGTGAGGAGAGAAGAAAAGGTTGATAGTTTCCTTTAACAAACTGTCCTCTACATTTTCTTATTATTCATATGTAGAGTATGGACAGGTAGCGAATGTGTACATAAAGGAAAAGAAGAAATCCTAACTTCACCAGTCTTAGCAAAAAGTCACATAATACCACTACTGCTCAAGTCAACCAGACGAACATGCAATCCACAACCCCCCACCCCCCAAAACAAGACCTCTAAACCTTTTTTGGCAATCCCTGACAACCCAATTTACTGAATGGCTTCACAATACATGAATCATTATTAGAGCACAGAATGGACTCCTAGCAACTAAGCTCTGAAGACAAATTTGAAAGGAAGCAAATAACCCAGAGCCTCACATTTGAATTCAATAACCCACTCCCTGGGGCAGCTGTTGACACTAGAATAAATAAAGTCCATTGTAAATAAATGATGAATGACATCTTTACGCCCACCATCTGCTGGTGTAAAGGTTGTTGGAAGGCCAAGGATGCAGATTTTATCAGTTATATCATAAACTGCAGTGAGCTTTCAACAGTCATCAGATGGAATTCTTTGAGCAATCATTTTATTATGAAAAACAGAAAATGGTTCTGAATTTATGAATTTTTTTTCTCTACACTTAATCAATTTTCTCTGTTACTTGATATAAAATGCTTGTCAAAAGGCAACAGGACAAAAAGTCATCTTTATATCCACTTGTGAAAACAGACTTCAGAGATTATGCAAAATTAGTTACTTTCCCTTCTACCAGTGGCACTAATGTTCTGCTTTTTAAGAAAGGCTGGTGTGGGATATGCCTTTTGCCTCTGAGTTTAAAATTGAGACAGTTCTTATCAAAAACACTTTTTTATTTTTAATCACTTAATTTCTACCTCTGAGAAAAAATAAGCATGTAAATTAAGTAAACAAAGCCAGTTTCCACAATTTTTGTATTCAAAATCTACTAAGTCCTTGAAAAATACTCATGTTTCCATATTCTGAGTTCTGATCTCCAAGTGTAAATATTAAGCCCTTGCCACCCTCAGAATGCACATGGACAGTCAGGTTCTGCCCTGTGCTAACACTGATACTCAATGCTGTAATTCTTGTTGCCGTCCCACTACACCCCTGTCCCCCAGCCCCGGTGCCTAGCACTGGGTCTGGCACCTAGCACTGGGTCTGGCACCTAGCACTGGGTCTGGCACCTAGCACTGGGTCTGGCACACATCAGGCATGCAGAGAAAGCCTGCTGAGTGCAAGAATGAATTCTAATGTCTCAGTCAAATGCACAAAATGGTCATTACTCCATCCCACCTAAATGAGTGGACATCAGCAAGTCCTAACATACTAAGTTCAGTAAAAATAACTTCTCCCAAGTGGAAACTAAAGGTTAGACCTTCTTTCGGTAACCCGAAAGCATTTCTGGCACTTAGAATAATGTCTTATGATAAATTAGATACTGAGAAAGCCATCACATAAAAGGGTTGTAAAAATGGCAACTCGTTTCACAGAGTTTGAGGTTAAAACACTAGATGATACTAGTTGGAAGCATGAAATTAATTACAGTTATTTTTATATAATTTATTGAGATACATCTTTCCCAAAAAATCCTTTCAAATCCAAGTTCAAAACTGAAGCATTATGGGAATTTCTTCTTTAACTGCTTAGCATGGGAAAATTAAGGGCTAGAACGGTGTGGATTATATATACCAAGGAAGGATCATGTGGTAAACAATACAAAAAAAGATAAATATTAGTTCAAAATGAAAATCAAGCTTAGGCTTTTGTATCTCCCAAGCCTAAACAATGAGCAAAGGTAAAAGTTCTTTAAATCAACCTTGGTGGGACCTTCCGTGGGAGGAGTTAAAATGAATACAGTTGACCCTTGAACAACACCATTTTGAACTGTGTGGGTCCACTTACATGTGGAGTTTTTTTTCCATGGCAAACAATACAGTACTACACAACCTGAGGCTGGTTGAATCCACGGACATGGAAGAACTGCGGATAGGAAGAACCACAGATAGGAAGGACCGACTATAAATCAGACCCAGATTTTAGACTGTGTGGGAGTGGGCAACCCTAACCCATGTTGTTCAAGGGTTAACTGTACACTGCTACAGATCTTATAGAGAATGATAAGATCTAAAACTGCAGTGTTTCCAGTCTAGATAAGAAATAGTAAAAGGGAAAAAGTTTAGGAAGAGCACATATCTATATACCATTCCCATTCCTCCTGAACTGTTTTATAAAGAACAAACATGTTGCAATATGGAAATAATGTATATAATGCATCACTTTATACTGAATCCACTGAATCTGGATGGATTTCGCCCATCATTACAAAATCAAAAACTCCAGCAAATAAAAAATGAAACATTCCAAGTGAGGGCTGTGAAGGTAACTGTGCACCTTGAAATCTAGGATCACTGTGTAATAAGCGAAGATCAGTGTTCAGAACAGTTTCCAAAATCTGAAGACCTGGCTTGTCGGGACAACACCCCCCACTCTGGCCTAGTCTCTGTCAGTGGTGCTGGTAGCCTTAACATAAGTCTTGCCCGATAATGTGTTTTTTTTTAATTTATTTTTGGCTGTGTTGGGTCTTCATTTCTGTGCGAGGGCTTTCTCTTGTTGCGGCAAGTGGGGGCCACTCTTCATCACGGTGCGCGGGTCTCTCACTGTCACGGCCTCTCTTGTTGCGGAGCACAAGCTCCAGACGCGGAGGCTCAGTAGTTGTGGCTCACGGGCCTAGTCACTCCGCGGCATGTGGGATCTTCCTAGACCAGGGCTCGAACCCGTGTCCCCTGCATTGGCAAGCAGATTCTCAACCGCTGCGCCACCAGGGAAGCCCCGATAACGTGTTTTATTACGGCTTCTCCAGCTATAAACAAACCGTTAAACAACTAACTGCAGAAAGCTAGCCCAATGGTTATCTTGATCACATTAAGGCAAAGTAATCTAGTTTTTAAGAAGCACTTTAATATAAACCTATTCAAACTGTGATCGACTGATATTGTTTTAAATGAAAAAGAACGTCAACTTAGGGCATATAGATATTTTTGATCCTCTCCACTGTAAGATGCTGGCTTCAAGAAATTTTAGAAGCTTGGAACTGAACAGGATACAGAATTCTTTGTATCAAAAGAAAGGGACTCCTGGGACTTCCCTGGTGGCACAGTGGTTAAGAATCCACCTGCCAATGCAGGGGACACGGGTTCGAGCCCTGGTCCGGGAAGATCCCACGTGCCGCGGAGCCACACTAAGCCCGTGCGCCACAACAGCTGAGCCTGTGCTCTAGAGCCCGGGAGCCACAACTACTGAGCCCACGTGCCACAACTACTGAAGCCCGTGCGCAGCAACGAAGACCCATCGCAGCCAAAACTAAATAAATAAATTTATAATAAATAAATAAATAAAATAAAATTTGTGCCCAGGATTTGTTTTTTAAAAAAACAAAAAACAAAAAGAAAGGGACTCTTAACAGCAGCTAAGGGTATAAAGGAAAATGCATTTCATGAGACAGGAACTAAGTGCACAGCACCAGAAAGACCTGGTTGGGACGGCCAGAGTAGACCGTGAGCTGCCAACTCACAATACAGCTCTGTGATTTCTGGGGAAAAAAAAAATCAGCAAGATACCAGATATGCAAAAAAGCAGTACAGAAAAGTCCGCCTCGGGAGGTAACAGGCATGCTCATTCTGAGGACGCTTACTACTAAAATTAGAGCACAGAACACGTGTGAAAAAGAAGCCTGTAGTCTTCCACTTTCCATGTGAGGATTGTTAAATTAAATAAACTTGATTCTTCGCCCCAATACCTTTAAAATTGACCTCCAATTGCCAGATAAAGATTCCCCCAAATTGGCTTCTCCATGTGCCTAAGTCTTTCTGTTGAAACAATTTTTGTAGTAACCAGTCTGGCAACTTAACTCCTCCTCCTCTTCTGTTATATCTATAATATACAACTTCACACACATCAAGCTACTGTTAAAAAAATCTCTACCCTGAATGTAAGTCCTAAGCTCTTGGGAATCTGATCTCTATTTGTTTCTCTAGAATTTTATATTACTATTCCATAAAAGTCTTGTTCATACAGCCATTTTTTTTTTCTACTGGTATTCTGCCCATATTCTGAATATTCCTGCTTTTGTGCCTCTGTTTAACTCTTTGCCTGAAAATCTTTCTCCTCTATCTACTTACCCAATTTCTATTCCCTTTGAGGACCAGTTCAAGCCCCCTAATCTTCTCACAAAGCTAGGAAGCTTGCCTACCACAGCCTATACTTATCCTTTTCTCCTCACAAATCCAAAAGCAATTTCATGTGATCATTTGGTTCCAATACTATTGATTAGATAAAATGAACACACTGCTCAAATGCTTATCTTTTCTCCTCCTTAGTTCTCCTTGAGGGATAGCCTAACTCAAAACACTGACGTATATTTAGAGTGGACGCTCAAATATGTTATCTTTTTTTTTTTTTTTTTTATTTATGGCTGTGTTGGGTCTTCGTTTCTGTGCGAAGGCTTTCTCCAGTTGCGGCAAGTGGGGGCCATTCTTCATCGCGGTGCGCGGGCCTCTCACTATCGCGGCCTCTCTTGTTGCGGAGCACAGGCTCCAGACGCACAGGCTCAGTAGTTGTGGCTCACGGGCCCAGTCGCTCCGCGGCACGTGGGATCTTCCCAGACCAGGGCTCGAACCCGTGTCCCCTGCATTGGCAGGCAGATTCTCAACCACTGCGCCACCAGGGAAGCCCTCAAATATGTTATCTTGATTGATCCCAAACAGCCAATAAAGTTAGAAAATTAAGATTTGTGAGAATCAATATTACAGTAATACCTCTTACTTGCACTGTTAGTCATTTATCTAACAACTCCAGCTACACAGAACACAGCCAAGAGCCAAAAAGAAAAAAGGATTTCTAAGTAGCCAAATAAGTTATCCAGTGCTCAAGCATGGAATCTCAGGTACTTTACTAAACAGACTCAACTTAAAAATCTAGACCTGTGATCAAGGAACTGCTATCATCGAGGAAAAAGATTTTGAAATCTACACACAAGAGCAAGACTTCTGGTTGGGACGACAGCAAGATTAGAATCAGTTAAGAATCACAGTAATTTTTAGGCTGCCTCAGTGACCACAGCAAGGATGGAGAAAAAGTCAACTGGGACTATTTAATTCTAGGTCTTTTAAAGGAGTTTCATACAGAAATTAAAGTAGATTCTGGGAAGAGAAATAAAGGTTGTGAATATCTAGGAAACAAGAGATGTTGAATGCTTTAACAAATTTAAGAATAGTTACTTTGAAAAAAGACTCAGGATGCAATTGCTGACTTCAGATTCTTCTAACACTGCCATATAAGAGAAACTGGAGACCACAGGTGGGAGGTAAACATTAATGTAGAATGACATGTCTAAGATAGTTTCCTGTCCCTGTGGTTGTTCAAGAAAATGCTGATAAACAGCTGCCAAAGGAGGTGAAACAGCTGGACCTCCAAAGGCCTCTCAACTCCTGGGGCTGGGGGGATGGGAGCAAGAGGAGTGGCAGAGGCAGGGCTGCTTCCCAGGCTTGGCTCCAGGCTCCTTCTCTAGCCCCCCTGAATTCTGGTCATCCATCCTCACTGCTCCATTGAGACAACAGAAATTCTCATTTTTGGGGTAAGAAGTTGGACATGAACTGACACATTTTACAAAGGACCAAAAAATGCCTCTGATTTGCTGGAAAAGGTACTTTTAGCATATAGGTTTCACGTGATTTTTTACATAGTTTTACTAACTTTTATTTGATGGGAAAAATATTTGTCAGTCTAATGTAAGAATATTTTCAGGGAAGCTGAACAGACACATGGACTTAAAACATCCATACTACAAATTCCGGGGGGAGAATAAAATTTGGATATGCTGGGAAGGCAACTGAAAAAGTAACAAAAAGCAAAAGACAAGCAAGAATAGAAAAAGGTGGGTAAAGACTGGATGAGGGTCTGAGAGTGAGAATGGAATTGGGTACAAGGCATGTTTCTCCTTTGACTTACCTTGACAGATACCAGGAATATCAAACATTTGACTTCCCGTAAAAGAAAAAAGGTTACAACAGGGGCAGCAGAAAGTGCTTTAAAGGATACACTGATAACTATTATCACTGCTTCTGGCAAGGCCTTCAAGGAGTATCTGTTGGCAGCTGTACTTACTATTTTTGAAAGAACGCAAAGATGCTGGATGTGGAAATTTTGCAAGGAAAGCCCCTTATATTTATTTTTATTATGAATGGAAACAGATATATATAAACATATATACATCCATATAAATGGATGACAAACATCCTAAGATACTGAGACTCAGTCATTGGGAACAAAAATTCAGTTTCTTAAGGCTGATGAAACAAACCATAACATTTGGCAAATTTTTCCCAGAAGGACTCTGGGATGGTTTTGTAAATATCCTGGGCCAGGAACAGCCATGACCCTTGCTACTAAAAACACAGCTTGGTATACAAATGTATAGACACACTACAAAACATTAACGACATGGGAAACTGTGTTTCACCAGATATAAACTAAGTGTGGGAGCAACCTTAATGTGTGTCAGATAACATCTATTAAACAGTTTCGGAAGTTAGCTATGAAAGAAGAAAACCAATGATAAGAGGAAAACCTGTAGGGCAGAGACTCAAGAAACTTTCATAAGTTAACAGAGTTTTTCGAACAGTCCTTAAAATCTGGAACAGGCCATAGTTCCTAGCACCCTCCATTTGGAAGCCCTGGAATTCTTTTGGGGGGGGGGGGTCACGATGTCTTCAAAGACACCAGTCTCTCCGTGTTAGAAAAAGGAGAAAGAAGACCACCCCCTGCCCTTCAGAGGAAGTGTGAACAAGAGGATTGTTTTTGTTCTATTTCCCTTTCATACTGTCCAGCATAAGTAATTATTATAGATTTCTTTTGAAAGATCACTGCAGGTAAAACAATTAACTCATAAGCTAAGGGGAAAAAAGGCACTTATCAAAAGAAGGCATGACTAGTTAATCTAGAAAACAACTGGGGAATGAATGATTTGTTCAAGTTTCGAAAAGAGGGGAGGGATTATTTAAGAGAATACCTTAAGGATAGAAGAACAACTGAATAAACAAAATGAACTACAATGAGGTGGTTTGTGCCTAAAATATCACACAATTTTTATTACTATATTAATCTTTCCTTTTGAAACCATGTATTTTAGGAGATGGTATCTTTTCAGCACTTCCAATGATCCTAAAGTTGCTTAGACAGAATGAGATAGATATTTCACATATTCATTCAGTAAAATTTACCAAACATTGCATCAACCAGTATAAACTAAGAATACAAACAAGGCACAAAGTTGAATAAGACATAGATGGTTCTTTCCCTCATGATGCTTATTCTGAGGAGGGTAAATATGGGAACAAAAAAACTCTGATAACAACGGGTAAGAGCTGTAACAGAAATATGCATAAAATCTTATGGGGACAACCGGCTATCCCATGGGGGTCAGAAAGGCTCCGCAAGTATTGATATCTGAGCTAGTCTTAAACAGAAAAGGGGGAAAAAGTACTTCAAGCAAAGCAGGTATTTATGCAAAGTACAAGGTATGAAAAACATATTTATTAAAGAATAGCAAGTAGTTTGGTTCACACTACACTGCAGGATGTGTGTTGCCCAAGTTTATTAGCTAAGGAAGCAAGTTGGTTTATGTTAAAACAATCACTTCTGAGAAAGAAGTGAAACTTTTAATACAGAAGTAGAAAATACTTCCTTTTGGTTAGAGATCATTAATTTTAAATCTTTAGGAAAGAAGGGACTGTGCATATTTTACTTTTGTCTTGCATGGAAATGCAGTTTTGAAGTCATATCGCCTCAAAGAATATAAATCCAGAAAGTTATGAGGTGCTACTGGCTGGGAGGGGAAAACACTAAGAAATGGTAAAAGCATAAATCTTTACTGCAAAAAGAGGAAACAAGAAAGCATAAAAACACAGAGTCCAGTGTATAACTCTGGGACAGAGCAAGATAGAGACTTGGGGTTTTCCATTTCAAGGATGATTGTGTGATGCATGGGAAGGATCAGCCTTCAGAAACTTGCTTGGTCTTCTTGCGAATCCACTCTGTGAGACTGAATATTCTTCAAGGTGCCTTCCTTCAATAATGGCTATTAAAGGTGACAGGTGAGACACTAAGACTGCATGGTTAGGAGAAAAAAAAAAAAAAAAAGACCGGGGTATATGATGATAAAATTCCCCATATTTTATATTTCATTTACTAGTTTAGAGAGATGCTCTTTGTAGGAGACCTTTTGGTTTTTCTCAGCTGGGGTTCTGTGAAGAATTAAGTCCTAACTGCCCTAAGGTAGTGGTACTCAAAGTGTGATCCCTGACCCTGGGGTGTCCCTGAGTCCTTAAGGGTCCATGAGACCCTCCACTTCCCAACTACCTATTTGTGTGAGGTTGTATTTTCTTCATATACTTCAACAAAACAACACGTAAGACTCAATACAGGGGCAGATATGAGAATCCAGCTGTCTTCTACGAAGTAGACAGTAAAGAGATTTTTCAAAAGGTAACAGAATGGCACTCTTCACACTGGAAAAATATAGTTTTTTTGTTTTGGAAAAACAGTTAATTCCCATAAAAACTGCATCATTTATCCTAACATACAATGAGTTTATTATGGTTATTCTACAATGAATTAATCATTAACTATTTAATAAGTTTCTCAGTTCTAATTTCTAATATGGTAAATACTGATAGCTATAAGCCACAGAAGCAAAGGCTCTTTGAGGTCTTCGCTAATTTTTTAAGGTATAAAGGGATTCTGAGACAAAAAAGTTTGGGAACCTCTACCTTAAAGCATCCATTGTATATAATAAAGTAACTTCTCTTTTATGCATAATACAGGAAAACAAAGAAAACAGTCACTCAAATCATTTTCTGTGGTTCAGATGAGAAACTGCCATTAAAACACTACATAACAAGATATGTAATAGGCACTCAATGAATATAAATGACAGAATCAGGAACTGGAGCAAGGTAGCTTCAAGTGGTTGGAACTAAATCATACTTTTAAAATAAATGAATAAACTGTCAGATCAAGTGACTATCGTATTGACATTCACGTATTTTACTTCTTATGTGTATGTTAGACATACTGCTTGTTTTTCTTAAAAACATAGTTTCTAGAGCATTTCTGTTTAGATCCCCAGGACTGAGCATTCACTCAAATATGTTCACCAAAACCTGACACCTAGGGTACCGCTGTTTGAAAACACTGCATAATAAAAATGAATCTTTTCTGGTACCACGTTTTCCATCATGGCTGCAGGGGTGTTGGTGCCTGACAAACCATAACAGGCATAAAATAACATTAAAACAGAACAAACGTATAATGTAATTTTATAAAACAACTTTATTGAGGTCATCCAGTGTATTTTTGCTATACTTACTGTATCCCAAATCTGAAGTTTTATCTGTTTCCCATCAATGGTTATCATTCGAGCACCGAACTCTACACCTGAATAGAACAGAAAATGTTTTGTTATACAAACTAGTGGGAATATATTTCACATTTAAGGATTTTTTTTAAAAGGCTGTCTATTTCTAGCACATGTTATGCCAAGTGATATGCAGATTAACAAATACAGCTCCTATCCTCAGAAAGTGTATACGCTAAGGCAGAGGCTAAGGATATAATTAAAACACTAAGATATCTGAGTCTAGTGTAGTCAAGAAACCAACTGTGGTCTTCATGTTTTGCAGGCTCTGTAATATTTAAAAAATCTAGAAATGAGATGCAAGAACCATAATTATTAATCACAAATATTAAAATTTCATAAAAACTATTAGTGTGGTATAAAATCCACTAAAACGGACAGATGAATTTCAACATCATCATCTTGGTTCCCGGCATGGGTTATCAACTAGGAAAGAAATCTCCAAATCCACCCACTAGAGATGACCATTGTGTAAACATATCTTCAGACATTGCTCCATGAATAAAATACACACAGAAGTATACAATTTTATATAAACGGGAACACACAAATGCTGTTCTGCAATTTGCTTTTCAGTCACTGTGTCATCAACATTCTTCCGTACCACAAAGTATCTTTACAAATCAAAAAATATATAAAACTATACTATTGTTTTTGATGGCTGCATAATATTCCTGTGTGTGTGCGTTATCTCTATATATACACGTATTTTATTAAGTTGGTTACTCTACTGCTACAAATTTTGGTTGTTCTCAAATTTTCACTAAGTAGTTGATGCTGAAATGAATTTTTCAACTTATGATTATGATTTCTGGCAAATTACAGGAAATAGGATTGCAGGTCAAAGGGAATACAAACTTTACAATTATCAGTTGACTACTCTGGCTTTTTTCCCTGCGTATATCAGCTCTTTTGAAAGCACTCTTTAATCATCAAAACAGGAGGAGGAGAAAAAGAGGGGGTAATTTCAGAACAGCAAACAACTGTGAAGGCGACTCTGCAAGAAGTCTATCACTCACATTATACCACATCATTACTGCTTGGCGTGTGTTCTATCAGTATTTACATCAGAGTCAGGGTGAAGGGAAGACACACATGGTCCCCAGAAACCAGATGCCATCCTGGCAGAAAAACAGCTTTTCGTTAGTTGCCCAGGAAAGGGCATACTGCCCAGTGCCAGGATTCCATTTCAGCATCTCCTATAATTCCCCCACCTGTGATTAGGAGAGTGAGTACAAAGGTAACTTAGCCTCCCAGGACATGTAACTTGATGGAGTTTCTACTCTATATTTTATTACTTATTCCATCCTAGGGGCATAGTCAATACAAAGAAACTAACGGTATGTTTCTTAGACTCAGAAATACGGGAAAGCCAAAGAAAAGGGACCTAGGAGTCATGATGTACTAGAATGAAAAATGCAAAACTATAAAACTATGTCATATAAAACCATTACAGTGTTTACATATTTATCTATCTACATGCATTTATTCATACATACTGTGTGCCACAGGGTTGGGGGCACCCAAAACAACCATCCACCAGCTTACCATTAGTGACACGAAAACGAGTAGCTGAGGAAAGAAATTAGTGACTAAGTATGGGACAAATGTTCTTTGAAATATCCAGTATTTAAAAGGAATGTTCTAAAGTAGAAAATTCTACACATCAGCAAGATAGTTGACAAAATGGAGGCCATTTCATGAATCTATTGTTTATAGCCACAGAGAGAAATCCTATATTTCCTTCCACTGTCATGGATGGGTTTTTAACCACAATCCAAAAACATCTGCATGGCTCAATGGGATTCAAGATTTCTTAAATCCAATGCATAATGTCAAATTTGGTGAAAAACAACTGCAAATTAGAAACAGACCCTTGACTGATACCAAGGGTGGGCAAGTAAGGGCAAGCAGATGCTCCTTCTCTGGAAATAACATCCTGGGCAGAGGGATAAAGATACTAAAATTAACTGGCAACCATTCCATCATCTGCTGTAGGATGGCTGTTACGGTCTCTGCTTCCTGGCCTCTTAAGATGCTTCATTCCTGCCCATTCCCAAGTCTACGTCCCCACCCTCCTGTGGGTTCTATATAAAACTCCATATATTCCCTTCCCTTAACTTAAGCCGTAATTGAGTTTTGGTATATTTATCACTTTATTCAAAGTAAATACACAAGAGATTACTGAAGCTTAAAAAGTCCTTAAACAAAGATTTTGCCCCTAAAAACATACCCAATTTTAAAGACATGTTACATGAAAATCAGGATTGGTTCTAAAGCAGGTAAATATAATAAGATTGCTGATTTAAATTCACTTATTAATAGGGTCAGGACAGAGAATAAAAAAACAAGAGGCCAAGAAACTAGTTAAAAGGCTACTATATTATCCAGGAATGAGATAAAGAATGATGATAAGAAGATAAAGAATGGTATACATCTCCAAAGAAAAATGACAACCACTGTTGATTACTGAAAAACTATGATTTCTGTTTTCCTATCAAGTGAAACAGAAACAAAGAATTCAACTTCAGCCTCAAAAACATTACCTCTTTCCCATTTACCTTCTCATAACTGGGTTCAATGCAGGTTTTACCTTTGTATTCTATGTGGCAAAAGAAAACGCTGAAACCTGAAGCGTCCTGAACTCTCAGAAACAAACAAGAACCCCAAACCTCATACTTCTCTTCTGGACTGTAAAACATTTTATTAAACTTTTCCCTTAAGTATATATATGCTTGAGAATCTCATTTAGAAAGTTTTCCTTATCTTTTTCTTTTTTTAATGGGATAGACCATCACCCCGTATGCCCTTGAGGCTCTCTTCCCAGATACATTTTCAATTAACAGCCAATTTGGCTGCCAGAGAAATTATCTGTGGAACCAACGGCCAGGCCCCATTTACCTGACACAGTCAGGGAGTGATGCTTGTTTTTTCCACATATGTTAGTCACTTTCAACCTTCCAGGACAAAATACTCTGAAGGTAAATACACACTTTCTAAGTTACCTCTAGATCATTACCATCCTTGTACAGTAAGTACTTGCATCCTTGCACAGTATCCATTTACTGAGCATTCACTAATCGATACCTACTAATTGTGTGACCCTGAGCAAGCTAAGTTATTAAATCTCTTCTGTGTTTTAGTTTCTCTTATTTGTAAATGGTATTAATGATATCCACCTCATAAATTTTTTTCCAAGATTAGAAGAGTTATTACATACGTGGAATCTAAAAAATGATACCAATGAACTTATTTAAATAGAAACAGACTCACGGACATAGAAAACAAACTTCTGGTTACCAAAGGGGATAGCGGCGAGTGGGCGGGGGGAGGCACATAAATTAGGAGTTTGGGATTAACGTAAACACACTACTGTATATAAAATAGGTAAACAACGAGGACCGACTATATACCACAAGGAACTATACTCAGTATCTTGTAATAACCTATAATGGAAAAGAATCTGAAAAAGAACATATATATATATATGTATAACTGAATAACTTTGCTGTACACTTGAAACTAACATAACACCGTAAATTAACTATACTTCAATAAAAAAAAAGTTACTACATACAAAATAAGTGCCTGGCACACAGTAAGTATTTGGTATGGGTCCATTGTTATTATTATTTTATATTATACCTTCCTCTATTCATCAAGCAAAGGCAAGTACACAGCAGAATCAAGATACTGCCTTATGCCTATTTTAGCAATCATTCCAACATTCCTTTAAAAAACATGTGCTAATTACCTTCTAAATTGTTTTTAGGTCAGAAAAATAAATTCTTGTGATGGGTGTCACAAGGTATAGTAGTCAGGGTCCAACCAGAAAAACAGAAACCATACGTAGGTATTTAAAACAGAGGGGATTTAAAGTAGTGAACTGGTTACATTAAAGGCAGGGCTGAGAAGCCCAAGGAGCAGAGGGTAAAGCAACCCAGAGATTAGGAACAGCCGGAAGCTGCTGCTGTCCCTAGGCCAGGGGGCAAAGAGAGAAACCAGGGTTCCCAGAGCCCAGGAGCCAGACCACCAGTGAGCCTGTCAGGCAGGGGCTGTGGCTGAAGCCACGGAGGGCACACCGTTAATCCCAGCAGAGAGGGGAGAAGGGCCTCAGCTTCTCTTTGCTTTTAACCTCCTAACTCCCAGTGCCCCGCATCAGCGAACCCAGAGGGAAGCCAGCTGGTACAGTTACATGGGTTACAGTTTTCTAAAAACTCCCTCTGGTGTACTCCCCCTTACAAAGGCTCCCACAGGTAGAGCCTAAGCCGATTTCTAACAGCAGTGAGGCTCAGGCCCATGCGCCCAATCAGGTGTGCCCTAACAACTAGAAATTTACACGAAAGCTTCAACGAAAAGGAAGACACTTTTGTCTAGTACCCTATATGAAAAACAACTGGCTAGTTGTCTCGGGACCGAATCATGCCTAAGAGATGGCCTCAACGTTCAGACCTACGGAGCAAAGAGCAGATCCTACACAGAGATGAGCTCACCAAAGTTACGCTGCATCATGAGGATCGGCATGAAAGAGCAGTACCTGTTTTACCCATCATTATTGGATATAATTAAAACCATCAAAATGAAAATGGAATCTGCATGTTCTTATTGACAGTAGCCAGTAAGGAGAGATTTTAATGTATCTACAAAGTACATGTGGCTTGGTTGAATACTATTAACTGATCTAATAATTTGATTCATAAACTCTATCTTCGATTTGGTATTTTAAAAATACACAGGACATGAGAATCAACTTGTTATGAATAGTGAGTTAATCATATCTATAGAACATAAGCAGTCACTGGCTGAAAAGATACATTAAGCTATCAATTGTAAAGTTTAACTAGATTTCCAGTTACCTTGTTTCTTCATGGTTGACTAATCTCTAATTGTTACTGGGCTACAGCCATAGAAGAATAATCTAGATTCTTTAGCTTTCAGGGTATAAATATAATTTTTTTAAAACAGATAAGAACCCTGAAACAGTATGCTTAAAGTTTTTAGTTTTTCACTTAATTTTATACTTTTGCATATTAATGAATAATATCACTAATAATAAAAACTAGTGTCGCTAATAGTAATAACAGCTAATATTTGTTGACCATTCCTTACCAGTAACTGTCTCATTTATTCTTCACAATTGAGGAAACTAAAAAATGCTTGATGGTAGTTTTTCTCAATTAATAATTATAGGTAAGCCTAAAGCACTTACCATGTTGCCAGGCACTGTTTCAATGCATCATATTTATTAACTCATTTTCTGTTCAGAATAATTTTGTGAGATGGTTACCACTATTTTTCTCATTTTACAGATAAAGAAACTGAGGCATGGAGTGGGAAAGTGGCTTGCCCAGCTAGTCAGCAGCAGAGCCCTGATGTGAACTCTGACAAACTGGTCCAGAGTCTCTGCTCTTAACCCCTCCCTATGATACACTGTCTCTCAATCAACTGTTTTATCATTAAATACAATCAAAATCAAGTATTAATGTCTTGCTGCATTCCAACCACTTTTACAGAGTTGGGGAATATTATTTTTACTACACATACTTATATTTTTTAAAAGTGATGGAGACTAAACTCTGTACAGCAACAAATCTAGTTTCATTGATTTCTGACTCATCACTGATGGAATGAGCCCTCTAGCACATTCCATTTCCACTACCCAAAACTTCTAAATGCTTCTCATCTCTTTATAAAACTTACCAATAGTAAGGTCATGTACTGGCTGAAACCTCTTGTCTGTAAACTGTAGCAATAAGCATGATTTACCAACACCTGAAAGTTAAAAGAAAAAAAATTTAAGGGACAAAATTCACAGAAATTAAGAAATACTTCATAAGAGTACTTGGAAAAGAGACAGCTAGGGTTTCTGGTGCTCTGAGAACAATCTGCCATGATTTTTCAGTGCTCTCATTTCTTGGGGAATTAGAGGACTGATGATTTGGGGAAAGGTGTTGACCAATCCAAAACACCCTTTTCATCCTTTTGCATTCATTCAGCATTTCAATCTGAAAGATGAGAGTGGCAGCAACTCCCGGAGACGACCAACCAGGTCCTCCCAGCAGCCTCTATACCACAGGACTCATGCAGTGAAGTGTTCATGCACTTCTGTTTTTTCTGTAGTAGTGAAAATATTTAAAAAACATAGTACTTTCCTCTTTTTATAGTTTATTTTATCTTAGTCTCCTACAAACAAACAAGTAAGTGCTCAGGATCTACTCTTCTGGGAAAAGCTGCTCACTCTTATCTTCTGGCTGATCCATTTCAGGATCGACTCTAATCTGAATTGCATTCCTTCACTCTATTACTGAGGTCTTGAATAACTTCCAAATTCCCAAATTAAAGGCAAATTTCCTATATACATCCTACTTGCCCTCTGAGGAGAACTGAATATTGCATACCACACCACTTCCTACTCACTTTCAGGCCCGTAACCTCACACTAGACCGAATCTGCTTACTTGGTAGCATCCTGCACTTACAAAACACAAAGGCAGTCATCATTTATTCATTCATTCACTTACTCAAAAAGTCTTTATCGAATGCTAACTGTGCACCTGGAAAACTGATACGCTTCCTTCCTTACAATCTAGCTCAGGGAGAGAAATGTAACAGAACGAGTGCGCAAATAATCTATATGAACCGTAATTTGAAATAATTATAATGACTGCCATTTGAAAGAAGAAAACAAAGTTCTATGAGGAAGAGTAACAAAAGAGGCTGAAGGGCTGCAGGTCTTTCTTAAGTGACGCAAACTAAACTGTTCGATGTCTTCTAGATTATCCGCTCAATGAGAGAAGGACAACGAATACCTTGTCACTTGCTGCCTGTCTTAAGGCAGAGATAAGTCACTTAATAATTTTGCTGAATGACTGGCCCTAGTGTCAAATGCTATAATGATTGTCAAAATGCCCAGTAACAAATCAAATACATGGTCTACTGTGTGTGTGTGTGTGTGTGTGTGTGTATGGTTGTGTTTTAGGAACTATTTTATTTGTTCAAAGTTTTTTGAATGTTTTAAGATTCTAGTTAACTGAAAATAAATTGGAATTTCACAACATTTGACCTTGGTTTTCTTCTCTTTCTTTTATCCACAATTTCTTTTACATTACAAAAGGCACAAACTCATTAGATTTTTAACACCCTTGAATAACCTTTCAGATCTAGGAGAGAAAGAAAAGAAATTTTTTTTTTTTAGTTCTTTGTGTGTTTTTTAAAATTTTATATTAGAGTAGAGCCAATTAACAATGTTGTGATAGTTTCAGGTACACAGCAAAGGGACTGGGCCGTACATATACATGTATCCACTCTCCCCCAAACTCCCCTCCCATCCAGGCTGCCACATAACATTGAGCAGTGTTCCCTGTGCTCTACAGCAGGTCCTTGTTGGGTATCCATTTTAAATATAGCCGTGCGTACATGCCAATCCCAAACTCCCAAACTATCCCTTCCCCCCATCTTTCCCCATTGGTAACCATAAGTTCATTCTCTAAGTCTGAGTCTGTTTCTGTTCTGTAAATAAGTTCAGTTGTAACAGGAAATTATTATTTTTTAAGTGTTAAAGTACAAAATAGGTGAACAACTGAGATGTGAATCTTCAGTTCTGTTTTTTAAAAAGAGGTTTTATTTCTAAAAGCACTTTTAGGTTCATAGCAAAATTGAGCAGGAAGTACAGCAAGTTCTCATATACTCCCTGCCCCAGGGAAGCACAGCCTCCTTCCCTATCAACATCCTGCACCACAGTGGTAACACTGGTTACAACTGATGAATGTACACTGACACGTCATCACTTAAAGCCCTCAGTTTACATCTGGGTTCATTTTCGGTGCCATCCATTCCATGGATTTTGACAAATGTATAATGTACCCACCATTACGGTATCATACAGAATAGTTTCACTGCCCTAAAAATCCCCTATGCTCTGCCTATCAGTCCCTCCCTCACTCCTAGCCCACTAATCTTTTTACTGTCTCCATAGTCCTGCCTTTTTCTGATTGTCATATAGCTGGAATCATACAGTATTTTAGCTTTTTCAGATTGGCTTCTTTCACTTAGCAATATGCATTTAAGATTCCTCTGTCTCTTTTCTTCATTTCTATTTTTAACATTCGAAATTTCCCCATATGGTATAGAAAAAAATTATAATTAGAAATCACAAACTTTATTACTGAGGGACCTAAAGAATCATCTCACAGTCTGGTAATCATTTAAGTGATACAAGAGCCTGAAACCCTTTTCTTACCTCACAACAGAGTATGGATTGCTCTAGCAATAACAATACCACTTATTCTGACCAAATACTGACTTCACTTTCAAGACACCATATTCTTTCTTCAGGTAATCAAAGTATCCTTCAATGCAGAGAACATATCCAAGTGCCACTATGGTGTTTCCCAAGTCTCCTTAATCACCTATCTGTAGATCATTTGTCAGGATCGGTTAAATTTACAGGTAGCTCATCTTATTCAATATATGTTGACTTCTACCATTTTAATTCTGGATAAAATACTTGGGGTTTCTGGCTCACAATCACCAACACTTTTCCAGATTGCCAAATTGAATTAGCTAGTCTTTTTCTCAGTCCTCAATTTATCTGATCCAGAAACAGGATCTGTTTATGCCCATAGAATATTTCCATATAGTTTATCTGCCTACAACCTCCTTGAAAATGATCGTTTCTGGCTTTATCAGGCTATAACCACCTCCTTGGTCCCTTAATTCTGTGACAACTGCTCTTCTTCTTCCATGCAAGCCCTTAAATACTGGAGGTTTCACCACCATCTCATATTTGGTTATCTTTTCTCTTTAGCTGAGAGAACTAATCCAGTTCTATAGCCCCAGCCTACACCTGTAAATTAGTCAGTGATTACCAAATCCATCTCTCCAGCCACCATCTTAATTAATTTCACTTTTATTATATCCAACTGCCTACTGAACATGTCCACTTTAATTCCTTCAGGGCTGAAACTCAACCTTCCAAAACCTAATCCATTCCTTTTCATTTTCCTGCCTACCATCCTTCCAACAATTCAGAACAAACTCAGCATCTCCTTCAGTATTTCCTTATCTCTGGAGTTGGTTCCCAGTGCATCACACCAACAAGAATATCACAGTCATCCTTAATTCCTCTTCCTCCTTTATCATCTACAGCTAATGGCTCAGCAATCTCATCAATTCTCTCAGAACCATCGTGAATTCCATGCTCTCCCCTCCTCTTAATCCTCAGTGCTCTAGCTCTGGTCCTAGACATGATCTTTCTGCCTTTAGCCTTTGTCCTTTCTCCAACCTACTTGTATAAACCTCGGTGAAATTTTTGCTAAAATGCACATGATTAACCCGCTGTCATGGAATACTGCTTAAAATATAAAATTCAAGCCCTTCAAAACAGTAAACAAGGTTCTTTGCATTTAGGCTGAAAAACTGTTATTCCAATAGATCATATTATCATACTACAGTCTAGAGACCCTAGATTTAAGCATAACACACCATCTCCTGTCCTCTGAAATGACACCATGTTCTTCCCCGGTATCTCTTACCAAGGAACACTTCACTCCTTGGCAACTCTAAACTCATGCTTAGAGATTCCAGCTTAGGGAGTCCTATGCCTTCTTCACTAAAGCGTTCCTGTTCCAAAGATTCTACCAATCCTCAGGCAGAACTAATGGTACATTGGATTTCCGTAATATTTCATTTATGCCTCAAAACCCTGGTCAGAATCCCAGCTCTGTCACTTACTAGCTGTAACATGGGGCAAGTACTTGACCTTTCTGAGTTTCAAAATCCTATCTATAAAATGGGGGTAACTCCTACACTTTGGTGAACTGTTGTAAGAATCAAATGAAATAAATAAATGTAAAAGGGCCCCTCTACAGTGCTAGTTACCTGTGTCCAGTTCCTAAACATTCTTTGAGCTGTTTATTTAGGACATGTGCCTTTTTCTATATGCATGATATACTTCAATAAAAATAACAACATTATGGTCTTTCTGATGCATCAGCTTGCCTAGAGCCCTCTCCAGTTATTCAAAGACTAATCTGGGTGTTGCTGTGAAGGCATTTGGTAGACATAATTAAAGTCCATAATCAGTTGTGTCTGGTATAAGATAGAGGTCCAGTTGCATTCTTTTGCATGTGGCTGTCCAGTCTTCCCAACATCATTTAATGAAGAGACTGTCCTTTCCCCCACTGTGTATTTCTGGCTCCTCTGTCATAAATTAATCGACCATATATGTGTGGGTTTATTTCTGGTTTCTCTATTCTGTTCCATTGATCTATGTGTGTTTCTATACTAATACCATACTGTTTTGGTTACAATACCTTTCTAATATAGTTTGAAATCAAGTAGAGTGTGGTGCCTCCAGCTTTGTCCTTCTTTCTCAAGACGCTTTAGGTACTTGACCACTCTTTAATTAATACAAATTACTGCACCTAATAATGCCGCTGTTAGAGTTCCTACCATGAAGTCACCTTACCTTCTTCCTTTACTCAGGGTCCAACACACTGTCCTCAGCAGGACTCAGTGTTGTGGTGAGAACTGACTATCTGACTACCACATCAATGCCACATGATTACAAGTAACACTCATTAAAAACGCAGATTCGTAAAATCCCACCCCACAGATTGATTCAGTTAAGTCTTTGGTTAGGCCCAAGAATCTAATAAACCTCCCAGTGATTTTTTTTTTAGGAAACAGGTCCTTCTCCACAGGAACACTGGCATAAGTGCTAGGTATTCTACTGAAGTTTATTTTCCTAGTCCTAAACCAATTTCCACCAACTTCAAGATAATTTAAAAAAACTGATGATGGCTCCATTTTTAAAATAGTAAGACAAATAGCTTTAATTTAGAAGATGTGGAAAAAGCAAAAATATAAAAGACCAATTCCTAACTACCGAAGTTTTGTCCAACTGTCATCCTGAAATCATGGCTGCATACTGTCATCTACTATACTGGGTTCTCAAAAAACAAAATGTAATGAACCACGAAGGAATGACCTATCCTCATAACTGAAAGTAATCCACTGAAGAGTAATATGTTTTAAAATCATACCAAAGAATGGACAGACCTCAAATACAGATCATACAGAGATATGGCGAATTGGTTTAAATGTTAGTAGCTTATTTTGCAAACACAGAAAACTGTATCCTTTGTGCTAACACTCCAAATTGAAAAACCGGTGAAACATGAAAAAATAGTAAAGTCTGCTGCTCTTTTTAAACAGAAAATTAATAAACTCAGCATAGACATTAGAAAGAATACAAGCTTTACAGTTGTAACACCAGTATTCAAGTCCACCTGTATTATTTCATAACTTGTGACCTCAGACAAATTAGTTACAGAAACTAAGCTCCATTTCCACATCTGTAAAATAGAAAAAAGAAAACATGGCATTCCTACTTCAAAGGAATATCATAAGGCTCAAATGCAAAAATTTTGAATTTTGCAAATTCAGAAGTTTCAATAAAAATGTTAGAGGATTCTTCAGGATGAATACAGCTGAGGAGCAAAATCTCCAACCAAACTCATCTGACCTTGAGTTCAAATTTTTAGATATATATTTTCTAAAATTAACTGAAGAATATAGTCACAATCTATAATTTTCTTTTAAATAAAATGACTTCAGAGTTGTTTTCATGCTGCTGGTTTTCCAAACATCATCTCCCTCACATGTACGATAGCAATCCTCTCAATTACTGCAACTAGATACTGATCTGGTGGCTTACTGTAGTGAGTTAGAATGGCTCCCAAAGAGATATGTCCAAGCCCCAACCTCCGGAACCTGTGAATGTGACTTTATTTGAAAAAAGGATCTTTGCAGATATAATTAAGGATTTTGAGATGAGATCAGCCTGGATTCAGGTTGGGCCTAATTCCAATGACAGATGGATATGCAGGAGAGAAGGCCATATGAAGACAAGAGGCAGAGACTGGAGTTATGCTACCACAGCCAAGGAACACCGAGAGCCACCAGAAGCTGGAAGCAGCAGGAAGGATTTTCCCTGGAGCCTTCAGAGGGAGCATGGCCCTGCCTATCCCTGGATTTCAGACTTCTGGCCTCCAGAACTGTGAGAGAAACAGGCTTTTATTGTTTTAAGTCCTGAAACAACTTTCTGATAATTTGTTAAGCTGCGCTAGAAAACCAATGCACTTATCAAGAGTAATCTTGCCTTCCTTTTTCTCCTTAGATTTTTACATTGCTCGTCTCCCAGTCTTGTTGACTCCGTCTCTAATAATTCCTACTGTAATCAATAAAGAGACTCAAACACCAGAAATATTAAGAGTGAGTAATAAGGGAAAAAGGAAGCAACAGAGCATTTATTTGAAAAATCTCTCAGTGAAGGCTAGGAGGGTAGGAAAGAGATAGTCACTCAAAAAATATTTATTAAGTACTCACTATATTCCAGGCACTGAGCTTAGTAATAAAGAAATTAAAGAAAGTTCTCAAGAGGACGTAGCTTTAAGAACGTAAGACATCTTTTCCTCAAAACTGGAAGGTATAGAAACAAATACTCAGACAAGGCTGAAAGACTTGCTAAAGAATCAATAAAATGAAAAGGAAATAGGAAGATGTGGAGAACTAGCCCTCCTTCCCTTGATGCAAATCATCTACCGTTGGGGCTTCCCTGGTGGCGCAGTGGTTGAGAATCTGCCTGCTAATGCAGGGGACACAGGTTCGAGCCCTGGTCTGGGAAGATCCCACATGCCGCGGAGCAACTAGGCCCGTGAGCCACAACTGCTGAGCCTGTGCGTCTGGAGCCTGTGCTCCGCAACAAGAGAGGCCACGATAGTGAGAGGCCCGCGCACCGCGATGAAGAGTGGCCCCCGCTTGCTGCAACTGGAGAAAGCCCTCGCACAGAAACGAAGACCCAACACAGCCATAAATAAATAAATTAATTAATTAAAAAAAAATTCAAATCATCTACCGCTTTTATCTTCGTTTTACAATATTAAAGTATCCCAAGTACTAAAACACTTTTTCTGAGATGAAACCAAAACCATGAAAATGAGTAAAGCAGACAACCTCAGCTGAAAGTCTCTGATTCCTTAGGCTAGTACTCCTTATACATCAGGCCTCTGCACATATTTATTTAGCATACTTTAAGAGCTCTTTCTCCAATACTCAGTGACTTTTTGTCCACTTAGCTAACAGTTACTTATTTCTAAAACTCAACTCAAATGCTGTAGCCTCTAGGAAGCTTCCACAGTGCACGCCTACCTTCACAAAGTGAGTTAGGTATTCTTCTGACTCTTAAATATGGAGACTTCCTGGCTGTGTGTGTATATAACATAATCAATATAATTGTCTGGCTTCCGGGAAAAATACAATATCCTCTGCTGTAAATGCAAGAGGAAGGAACACTGCCAGGTTTCTGTGATCTCCCTCACCCTGTGTGTGGCATGGGCTCCAGGAACCACATCCAGATCTGAGCTCAGACCAACAGATGAAGAAGGCAGGCCTCACTGAAGGGTAAAACACAGGCGTAGAAGAGCTCCAACCACTCTCTTTATTCAGCCACTATGGGGACTGCAGAAGCCTTAACCTGGCAGTTTCTTTCTTACCCTGCATTCTCTATGAAACCTCCTCCCCAGTTTGGATTTTTTCCTCCTTAGGTTCTACCTCCGTTTTCTGTCCCAGGATCCCATCCAGGACACCACATTACACTTGGTTGTCGTGTCTCCTCAGGCTCCTCTTGGCTGTGATAGTGTCTCAGACTTTCCTTGCTTTTGATGACCTGGACAAAAGTCTTGAGGAGTACTGGTCAGGTATAGTGTAGAATGTGCCTCAGCTGGGATTTGTCTGATTTTTCTTCCCTGCGACTGACTAGAATACGGGTGTTTGGGAGGAGACGACAGAGATAGAGTATGATTTTCATCAAAAGGGTACATACTATCAACATGACTGATGATTGCTGATGGTAACTTTGGTCACCTGGCTGAGGTAGTTTGCCAAGTTTCTCCACTGTGAAGTAATCCTTTTGCCCTCCCCTTTTCCTACTAGACCCTTTGGAAGGAAGTCACTGGGTAGCCTGATCCTCTAGGCTATCAAAGTTTTAACCTCTGTATTCTCTGTATGCCTGGTTTCTCTTTGTATGATGTCATATTTCACCTCCCCCGACATCCAGTCTTCTGCCCTTCTATAATGTTTTAACAGTATCATGTGTTTTCGTTACTTATATATTAAAAAATATATGAAAAAGAGCTCACATTTGGAGTATGTACTCCTCTGAGATGGAAAAGTGCCTGAAAATGTTTTAATTCTTTCACTCCCTACAACATCCTCCCCTAAATCCTGTTAATTCCAACTGTCACCAGTATCCTCCTCTTCATTTTCACTACCATTGTCTTAAATAAGGCCTTCATTACTTCCTACCTGGACCACTGTAGTAACCATCCAGCTACACCCCATCTTTCTAATCTGTCCTACATATGACTGCACCACAGACGGATGAGAAAAGATAGAAGGATTACATTTAACATCTAGTATGTCTCTGCCGCTGTATTACAACATGAATATTTATAGACATATACATACACATGTGTATGTGTGTGTGTATATACACATGTAATTTCTAATTTAGTCGTAACTCTAGTCCTGTACTCTTTCCTTTAAAAATTTCAGTATTTTCTACTGTCTACAGAATAAAGTTCAAACTCTACCTTAACCTGTCACAACCTAGTACCTACCTAAGTCCAACATGTCTAATGAACTTATCTTTCCTTATTTCCACTAACTGTCTGACACAGTGTCTATACTACGGTTAAGCTGAATGGTTTACAATGAGGAAAGTACAAGGTATGGCACTTAGCAGATGTGTAATAAACAACAACTACCTTTCTGGTTTTTTCCTAGCTTTACATTTTGATTATTTAACATTTTTAATTGTCTAAACCCTACTCATTTTTCAAGAACCAGCTCAAATGCCATCTTACCCTAAGTTTTCCGAGGAGGAAGGCACTCTGGACCCTATGAAGTTCCAAGCTTTCTCCAGGACCTCAATCAGAGCCCTTATGACATTCTACCAGCACTGCTAGACTAAAAACCCCTTAAGGGCAGGGACACACTTGATTCACTTTTTAAATTCTTCTTAGAACTGTATTTTACATTTGGTAAACTTTTACTGTTGCAGCCTCCTGCACTGCAACACACACCACCAGTTTAAGAGATAAATACTGGACTACGTTTGGATCCTGTGTGTGATGCTGGTAGAAAAAGTTGTTTCAGGTCTCTAGGCCTTGTTTGCTTATTTGTATAATGGTGATCATACCATTCACCTTATTCAGAAGGCTACTGTGAGGAATAAAAGAAACAGCATGCAGAGAATAAAAAGGTAACACGTCTGTGCTTCTTCTTCCTTTCCCAGTACGCAGAGGCAGACCAACACATCATCCCATGCTACAGCACAGTACTCTACATGTATGTTATTAAGCACTTCTCACATTAAACTTTTATTATCAGTTCACACATCTACCTGCCTCCTTTGGGGGCAGAAAATCACTTTGCTCTGTGGCCTGGCTTAGAAAGCAGATGCTCAGTGAGTGAAGAGAATGTGTATCGCATGATCGCTGAAAAGATCACAAAATGACACACTTGCCTTTTCTACTTAATGACAAACTTAGTCTACATTTTAAAAAGTCAATTTCTCAAAAAAATTTTTATTCCCAATAGTGGCTTTTTCAGATAGAAAAATGATGCTAGAGAATGAAAACGTGACTGCATGAAATTAAGAACTGCATCGCTAAGAGTATCTGCCCCTAATTTAAGTGTAATTTCCCTTTGGAAACATCAGGTCTCTAGCAAGTGCACTGGTGTGCCCGTTATCAGTCAAGGGCCTCCTGCTCCAGACCCTCTCTGGCCTGCTGGAGAGACGAGGACGTCTCTCCCTTGACAGCTGGCATGATAGGAAGTGCCATCGGCAGAAAGTAGCACTCCAGCTCTCTGTGGCCACTGGCCCCCAGCGCCCCTTCAGGCTGCTTCTCAGGGGCTCCCAGGCGCAGCCCCGCCCCACAGAAGGCTTCCCACGGCTTCCCAACCCATCACGGCCCTTCAAGTGCAATTCTCGGCCACCAGGTGGGCCTCAGCTGCAAGCCTCCAGAGAGGTCTGGATGCCAGATTTGTTTGTTCCTTCCTTCCTTGCTCCGCCTCAGTCTTAGGGGTAGTGGCTGTGCCCTCTACCTGCTGTTGCTGTATTCTTAGAGTTCTCTTACTCTAATCCCACGTTAGAGTCAGTGCTTCCTTACACCAGATCTTCCCTGTTCAGATTCCTGTGTGGTTTCTGTCTCCTAGCTGGACTCTGACTGACAGAACTCATAAAGTTAGAATACATGCTTCATTAAAATAAAACAAATTCAACTTGGTTAAGTCAAGGATTTTTTTAAACATAAGCCGAGTTTAGATATCCTTAGGAAAGACCTAGTTTGTGCAATATTTTCACAAAAACAAAGCTAGGTGCAATTTACATTTTAAAAAAATTGAAAAATAAAATGGAGCATTTGCTAATTTACATAGAGAATAAACGACAGAATATTAAATTTAATAGCAAGTAAGACAGCAGAATGTGGTTAAAAATAGCATCTCTTTCCTTTTTTCCTCCCACTCTTGGGACTTTCCTGAACTAGTTTGTTTTAATGGTGGAAAATGGCTTAGAGTGAGAAGAATCAGAACGAAGAAAACTGAAGTATAACTACCTCTCAGAATCTCAGAATGTCTCAGTATGCTGGAACCAAACAGGTCCTCTGTGCAGTGTTTTCTAAACAGTAGGCTGTAACCAGTTAGGTCATGAAATCAATTTACTGGATTACAACTAGCATTAAAAAAATGAACTAGAACAAACAAGCAAATATTAGACTGTATGTACTAAATAAAGTTAGGATGAGTGCTGTTTGGAAACTATTGTTTTAGACATATATGTGCACTTACACACATATCTGAACCCTGGGTTGTAATGTAATATGTTATTGCAGCGTGTAAAAAACAAACTTGGAAATTATTCTCCAGCATCTCATCCAATCACATATCCAATGAAAGAACCCATCCACAATATTTATGTTAGTAAACACGGCAAGACGAATCAGCCAAAGAATCTAGAATACTTCTATTCTCATTTGATGAACATTTACAAGAACAGGGATCAAGGGAAAAATATGACTCAATCATCAGTTGGCAATTTAACATATAAATAAATAAATAAATATACCTTGCATACCATGAGTCATCTACTAGGTGACAATTCTATTACATAAACCTCTTGGGCAAAAAGATCTTTCAAATAGGTAAAATTAGGATGACCCTGTATCCTGGTTTGCCAGGGACAGGCTTAGTTATTCCTGGTGTCCTGATACATTAGGGATCAGCTTGGACGATGAATTATATGGTTTCCCTAAAGCGCTGATTCTCAAAAGTTTGGTCCCCAGAACAGCAACATCAGCAATCTCTGGAAACTTGTTAGAATGCAAATCACCAGTCCCGCCCCAAACTTAGTGAGTCAGAAACTTTGGGCTGGAGTCCTGAAAGCAGTGTTTTACCAAGCTCTCCAGGTGATTCTCATGCGCCCTAAAGTTTGAGAACCACGGGCCTAGATATAACCAATTAAAATGCTGGTTTCAGTGTCTCATCCTCTTTAGTTTTCCAGCTACACAACTAGTGTGACGCCATTACATGCTTGGTATAACAGAAAACAGTGAAGTATGTTTCACCTCGGTACAGGTTAAGTTCAAAACAGGGTTATCCTGGTTTCCACTTAGTATCTTTGGCAATTCCCCAGCTTAGAACAGCTAGACTACCTGATACCTGCCAAATACCCAAAGGACATGCTTCGCTATAGACGAGTAGTTTTTACTGCAGCTATGGAGTTCTACAATTGAGTTTATGCTAACATACTCTTGTCTTAATGTAAAATATATGCCTGACTTTTGACATTTTGAAGGTGAAAATAAGCTCTCTCTTCACACACAATCTTATCTGACCATAACAGTAAGCCTATGGCATCAGTAAAGCAGGAATGATAACTTTTTTTTTTTTTTTGCCATGCCGTGTGGCTTGCAGGATCTTAGTTCCCTGACCAGGGATTGAACCCAGGCCGCGGCAGTGAAAGAGCTGAGTCCTAACCACTGGACCACCAGGGAATTCCCGATAACCTCATTTTAAAGATGAAGAAACTGCGGCTTAAGTGACACGCCTCAAGTTAACACAGTAAGAGGCAGAACTGAAAGTCAGAATCAGGTTTTTAAATTCCAAGCCATATTTTTCCACTATACTATCCAACCTCCTGAGTTTGTTCTTCTCAGATACATATTACTACTTGCAACCAATACCTCTCCTAACTAAAAAGAAGATATCTCACTTCCCATGTTATTAGCAGCAATACTAAGAGGAAGAAGGGAAATGTTCTATAAGCTAAATGACTCTGACAGAGCAGAAATTTAATGAAGGAAAAAGGTTTTAAAATACATGAATATACAACTTCCTCGATGTTGACTTTATCCCAAACAACGATGTTCCAGTGAATATATCAGGTATATTAACATACTTTAATCTGACCATTTTCCTATCCTTTCATAGGTAAAGATTCCAAATAAGAACTACAGCATCTCAGAAATAGATTTCAATGAAGTAGTTCAAAGAGGATACTTTTTCATGATGCTATGGGAAGGAAGAAGGTGTCTGCATGTAAATGTACAAAATAATTACTGTACAGGATCTCTAAGTAGTACGTTACGATATAAATGGGTACCAAATTAGAGGCCGTAAGCAGAAAGATCTATTTCAAGCAGCTGCCAGATTAAACTAATAAGAAGCATGTGATAACCGTAACTAAATCAAGCTGCTGAACCCCCAAACATAGACTTGGTATAAGTCGACAAAGGTAATGTTGAGACTAGCCTGTTGAATTTAAGTACATGAAATATATACCGAGCTCAAAATTAAATATTCTTTCTAAATTCTTACTTTTAATGGAAGGTGATTTGTGACCTTCCATTGTGGTCACATGGGACCTAGGCTGAGCCAATCAGATGCTCCTGTTCAGAATTTGGAATCTTGAAGGAATACTTCAATATCAGGGACCAACAAGCGAGAATCCATGGTGGCTACAGAGGAGGTGACAGACGACTGGCAATGCATCAGCATCTGCTTCAGCAGGAGTTTGGCTGTGCCTTGCCTTCCTTGGTTTTGTCATTTCCAAGCTTGATTATATTGCCTTCCTATTAACTCTATGGAGCGTCCAATCTTTACAATAAAATCCTCCTCTGCTGAAGTTAACCACTGTAGGTTTCTGCTGTGTGCTACCACAGACCAGGACTAACAGAATGAGGAACTGACTGAACTCGTAACGGTTCAGCTATGCAGGTTTTTTAAAACAATGAGACAGATTTCTATGTGATGATATGTGAAGACACCCAAGATTTACCCTGAGGTGAAAAAAAATAAAGGTATAGAACAGCACAATTTGTATAATCATATTGGTGGGATTGGGACACACACACACGCAGGCTTAAAGATGTACAGAAAATTTCTAGAAGGATACACAAACCATTACTATACTATGTAAAATGGTGGAGTATTTAAATTTTCATTTTTTACCATAAGTATTCATCATTTTTACCATAATAAAAAATGTTTTTCAAAGAATCTATTTTAGCATCAAACACTATATAAGCAATACTTCTACTGGCCTCAGCCAGTGACCTCCATAGTGATGTGGCATTTAAATAACTAGCAAAACTTCTAGTGTGACCAGAAATAGTTACAGTAAATATTGGTCTGCTAAGAAAATTAGAAGCCTGCAAGTAAAATAATGTGTTGTGAAATAGAAGATTTTGATTTCCTTTTTTAACTCCTAAAAGCCACTAAAGAATAAGTAATCAGCAGTTCTTTTAACAAAACTTACTCATGGCTAAGGCTCAAAATTCACATATTCACGCTCAAATACAGTATGATTTTTCCATTTCTCAGGTAAATTCTCCAAGAAAGGAAACTCTAAGCCAGAAAGGACGGGGGAAAAAAAGACCAAGAAAGAAAATAAGGTTAAATGGTGGAAAGACCTCAATAACTATTGTCAGAAACCTGCATGAAGGGTTGAAATTTATCCCATTTAGAGACGGGGAATAAGGCTTCTTCTGTGAAGCTGTCCAGAGGATACAAAACCGACTCTTGAAACTGCACCACACAACGCTCTTCACCGTATATGGTCCCAAGATTCCTTCAGTCTTCAGCCCCCAGAAACCCTGACAAAAACTCTACACGGCCACACTCCGGATCATGTTCCTGGTATAAAGTCATCTGCCCTTCTTGGCGAAATAACAGACTGAGGAGCTCAGCTCAATTCTCTGCTCTCCACACATAACAAATACAAAAATAGAGGCAAAAGTACAAACTGATTCTATGGGATTATTAGGTGCAGAATTTCTCAAACAAACGAGACCATGCCTGATCAAGTCACATCTGATCTATCATTTGTAAAATGTGGCCAAGAGCTATTTAGGATTACTGTGAGAAACATATGAAAGCCATAGAACAGTATTCAGCATATAGTAGGTGCTCAATAAATGTTTACTAAAAATCTGAAGCTGTCATGAGCCACTCACTCCAGTCAGAATGAATCTTCTCCATGCTCCTTTAGTACTCTCTGTACATACACATCTCTATTACATCATCTTATAATCTCTGTGGCAAATTGGTCTCCCCTCTAGGGTGGGGCAGTCTTGTTCACTTTTCTAACTCCAGCACAGGGAATGCTCACATAGTATCTTACATTTCTTTAAAAAGAGAAAAAACTTCAAATCCAATCACCTACTGTTTGCATAAATACTATCTTCCAAGCCCTAATGTGTCAGTCAAACCTCTGCATGAACAGCCTCAGTAACAGACCAACTCACCACTTAACACACTCTTCCCATTTCACAGGCAGTCTGCTCTTCCTGGTCCTGGTTCTGGCCACGAAAAGCCACAAAGGGTAAGTTTAAGCCCTTTTTTATACAACAGTCACCTAAGTATTTGAAGGTCATTATTATATTCTCCTTTAAGTCTTTTTTTTTTGGTTAAAATGTTTCAGTTATTTCAACCATTTCTAAAATGTCATGGTTGACAGAGACCCTGACTGGTCTCTGAGCACAGACTCCAATGTGCAGATATCCCTGTGAAACAAGAGTTTCCATAAGCGAATTGCAGTTGAGTCCTGACAGAGTACAACCATTACCTGCCTTGTTTGTACATCACACTTCTACTAACCTAGAGTCACATTTATTCCTTCGTTGGCTTTATTACTCATCTGACTCATACTGAATCTAGTCACGTAAAACTTTTAAGGTTTTAGACATGTACTGCTATTTAACCAGGTGACCATCATGTATTTGTATGGTTGTTTTAAACGTAAATATAGGGCTTTCACTTCACTTTTATTAAATTCCATTTTGCTAAATTTAGCCAATCATTCTGCCTGTCAAGGTCATTTTGGATTCTGTCTGGTGTAACCCACACATCAGCTCTTTCAAGCCAAGTGGACTTTATCCAAGTTGTTGCCAATATGAAACATAAAAATCCAGGACTGAGTATAGCAGCACGCTCCCTCCAGCTTGCCCACATGGGCAGTCCTTTATTCAACCAGTTAAAAATCCACGTAGCTGCAAAACCAGAAGAATTTCTTCACCCCATACCAAAGGTTATCCTGAAAAAGTGTAGCAAATACCTTCCTTAAAGGATTGGTCAATCAACTCACCAGGCATACAACTACTACTGCTTTAACTTGTTACTAATAACTAATTTCCCTATTTATTAATCTTTGTATCAAGTAAAGCTTTGAGCATAAGTGATTTTGGACACATGTACTTTTACTTTGCCCTTTGAAATGGTTTAAACTGAAACAACAATACTTCATCCAAAGAGATAAGAAGATAACCTTTGATCAATAGATTCATTTATACTGAAGACTTCTGCACATCTACAGAACTGCCTCTTTCCAGAAGGGTTCAAAATTGAGAGAAACCATTCAAGAGGCATATTAAGGTACCAAGAGTGAGTGTAGGAGCCCACTATGAGCCTTACCACCTCCTTCCTGAAGACCACTGAAAAAGAGCACCTCCTACTTGATATTCTTCTCAATCTCAAGTGGCTCATGAGGACATCTGAGTTTGGAAAAGACTTTTTCTTTTACGCAATCCAGAAAGAATTTCAGGATCAAAGAACTGCCGTTTTGCCTGTTAACATGTGCTCTTATTTCCTTCAACTCAAGTAACTACAGTTTGAGGTCAGCATGGTGAACAGCTTTTTCTATAGGCAAGACCTCCCCAACTAACTTAATTTTAGGATACTCAACAAATTAGAAAAATTATCTCTAAAATACTGCTATTAATGAAGCACTTTGCAGCTTAAAGGCATCTGTGCACAATGTTTATTTCAAACTCACAAAAATCCTGTGAAGTAGATAAGCCAGACGTTACTACTAACTTTTTCTAGATGAGAAAACTGAAGTTGAAGACATCTGAACTTTACCAAGGGACAAGTAAGCAGAGGAGCTACCACGCTAATCAAGATATTCTAATTACAAATACCAGGCTCTTAGACAATTTTCAAGAGTGCTGTCTAAGCTAAATACCCAGAAAGGACTTAGAATAATATATTGTTTGCCTTCTAGATGCATAGTAGTTATTGCTAAAGGTGGACAAATGCTAAAGGGGGGGAGCCATCCATCAATGTTAATAATGCCGGAGGACGCAGAGCAAGCATAAAGGCACCACTTACACTGACTTATCAACTGTAAATAAATGAAGGGAAACAAATCACTGACACTTGAGTTTCAAAGACAGCTACAAAGTTAGGGGAAAAAAAACCAAAAACCAGTGCTAGAGCACTGGTGAACAACCCTATAGAGTGTACTAGCTGGTACTGTACACATTTTACAAAGAGAAAACTCAGGAATTTAAATTAATTGTTCATTTGCACAAATGAGAGTTATTGGCAGGTATCCTCTTTTCACATTGCCCTATAAGGAGTAGGTGACACTATACATGCTTGGGAAATCTGACCACCATACTGCTTCCTGTGTGGGACAAGTGCTGCCTCTCCCAAAAGCCCATGGCAAAGGGGCATGCCTGTGACCTATGCCCTGATTCCTGCGAATGGCTGAACCAGGCTGGTGCCTGATAGTAGATAAAAATTCAAATTCCCCAATGATTAAATTCTCCTAGTAAAAGACAGCCTCTCAGATTGAATTTTTAAAAAATATATCACTGGGCTATATAAAAAACAGGCTTAAAAAAACTGACATAGGGCTTCCCTGGTGGCGCAGTGGTTGAGAAGCTGCCTGCCAATGCAGGGGACATGGGTTCGAGCCCTGGTCTGGGAAGATCCCACATGCTGCGGAGCAACTAGGCCCGTGAGCCACAACTACTGAGCCTGCGCGTCTGGAGACTGTGCTCTGCAACAAGAGAGGCCGCGATAGTGAGAGGCCCGCGCACGGGGATGAAGAGTGGCCCCCGCTCGCCGCAATTAAAGGAAGCCCTCGCACAGAAACGAAGACCCAACACAGCCAAAAATAAATAAATAAATAAATTTATAAAAAACAAACAAACAAACAAACCATATTCAGTTTAAAAAAAAAAAAAACCATATTCAATCAGTTTAAAAAAAAAAAAAAAAGAATCCACCTGCCAATGCAAGGGACACGGGTTCGAGCCCTGGTCCGGGAAGATCCCACATGCCGCGGAGCAACTAAGCCCGTGCGCCACAACTACTGAGCCTGCGAGCCACAACTACTGAAGCTCGTGCACCTAGAGCCCGTGCTCCACAACGAAAAGCCACCGCAACGAAGACGGCTCGCTGCAAGCAGAGAAAAGCTCGTGCGCAGCAACGAAGACCCATGCAGCCAAAAATAAAATAAATAAAAATTTAAAAAAAATACTTAAAAAAAAATTTTTTTTAAAGTGACATAGTAGGGCTGAAACAAAAATTAGAGTTGACTGATAACTACTCTGGAGAGTGATTCAGATTAGCTGGTAGAGCTGAAGAGGGGCACCCCTTCCACCCACAGTTCCACTTGAAGGTGTATCTCCAGAACTCAGCACATGTGCTCAAGGAGCAGGCATGAGAATAACCCACACAGTGCTATCCTTTAGAATGCAATGGAATATAATGAAAACTAAACTGATCAAGCAATAAATATCAACAAAATAGAGCAAAATATATTAATATAGATAAAGCCCTGAAAATAATGTTGAACAAAACAGTTTCAGAGCAAGTACAGTACAACTCCATTAATATGAAGTTGAAAAAAATACTGTGCATTGTTTATAGGTACATACATACATACATATGTAGTAATCATTTGGAAACTTTCATAGGAATAATAAACACCAAATTCAGGAGACTGGTTACCTCTAGGGACAAAGAGGTGAAGCGCATACAATGGGCTTCAACTGTATCAGTAATGTTTCTTAAACAAAACAAAACAAACAAAATACCTCATTCCAAAAGAAAAAGGAGAGAGGATAAAATAAGTATACACTAGGCAAATATGAACAAACAGTTAATATTTAAAATTAATATCAAATACTTGAATACTAAAAAGTATACTACCAAATACACAACATGTAAAAATTACAGGGGAACTTAAATAACAAAGGAATAATGAACTTTTCAGCAAGATATAAAGCCCATACACACCTTACAAATTAGCCCTCAAGTTCACTGGGGGTGGGGGGGTGGAATCAATTTGACAAAGCTACGAAACAAACAAAAAATCCCCCAAGCTCACCCAACTGTCGTAATAGGAGATATTTACATCTCGCCCCCAAATTCAAAAGACTATGAGGAATACAGAAGGTGTGACACACACAACTAGCAGGACTGCTCTAATGGACAGGTATGGAGCCCTGAACCCACCACACACCCAAGAACATATTTTTCCAGCACACATGCGACACATACAAACAGTGACCAAGTACTTGGCTACAAAATTAGTCTCAAATACTGAAGAATCAATATACACAGTCTATATTACATAAGTGAAATAAAGTCAGAAACTAATAATGAAAAAATAGTTTTTTTAAAAGAAGAGAGAAAAAGAAAAAATACGTTTAAAACAAAAAACACACACTCTTAATTATCTTAAGGCTCAAAAGAGAAGCCATGAGAGGAAAACAAAGATTTCAGAGTGTCCAGTTCCCCAAGACTTGTTTACAGTTTTTCTTGGATTCCTCAGCACTCTTCAAATTCTTATCAAAACCTCTCTTCTTCAGCTAGCTGGAGCAGGCTTCTGTTCTTCTTAATCAAATGGGTCCTTCCTAGAACAAAATCAGTCCTTCTACATCATTAGTGGACTTGGATGGGCACATAGACTACATTAAGCAAAGCTGATAAAAATAGATGCTTAATAAAATGAATCTTGCTAAACAATTTTGAATCTTGTTAAAACAATATTGATAAAGTAAGGAACCTTCCATAAAACATCTAGTGGCAAACAAATATGTTAAGTACAAAAACACATCAACATAGGCTAGGAAAGCAACAATTAGAGTCAAGGATGGCAGACTCTTTAACGTATCAGCTGGCCATAAATGAGCAAGCTAAGCAGGGAAGTGGAAAAAAAAAGAAAAAAATCACCACATTAGGACACATGGAGGGCGAAAGAAATTACTTTTGTTATGAACAGCATTAGTCAAACACTATACAGCACTGGTCAAGTTTGGGTTAGTTTTTCAAATGTATATGGGGAAATTACTGAAACATTCAAAGAAGCAGAATAAAAAATGAGGATGAAATAATAACCATTTCTTGAGTCAGTGTTACACATATTATCTCATTTATTCATTCCATTTTATAGATGAGGACGCCGAGACTCAGAGATTGAAGCGGTTGCCCAAGCTCACAGAGCTTGTGAGGAGCAGAGAATAGACTTTATTCTTGTTTTACATAGAACAGTTCTGCCCTGTTTTGCAGAGTGGAGGTGGCTTCTGTTTTAGTAAAGGGAACTGAGGGACTGTGTACTCTCACATCAACTCAACAGACCAAGCAGCTGGTAAGCCAACACAAGAGCCGTGACATGGAATTTGTGGGAATCAAGAAATGCATCTGATACGGGAGAGAGAGCATGGACTCTGGAGTCAGAAAGACCTGGGTTCAAATTCCAGCTTGGCCACTTAATGGCTGTGTGATAGGACAATTAGTCTCCCTTTCCTCACCTGTAAAATGGAGCCTTCCTCACGGATATTACTGTTCAGATTCAATGAGTTATACCACTAGAAAAAGCCCTATGTGTATAAATATACTACTTGTATATTTACATTTTTCACTACTTTACACTGTATTCTTTTTAAGAAGAATCAGAAGAAAATGCCTTTCAAGACTCAGTTAAGGGGCTTCCCTGGTGGCGCAGTGGTTAAGAATCCGCCTGCCAATGCAGGGGACACGGGTTCGAGCACTGGTCCGGGAAGATCCCACATGCCGCGGAGCAACTAAGCCCCTGTGCCACAACTACTGAGCCTGCGCTCTAGAGCCCGCGAGCCACAACTACTGAAGCCCGTGTGCCACAACTACTGAAGCCTGCGCGCCTAGAGCCCGTGCTCGGCAACAAGAGAAGCCACCGCAATGAGAAGCCTGCGCCCCACAACAAAGAGTAGCCCCCACTCACTGTAACTAGAGAAAGCCTGCACGCAGCAGCAAAGACCCAATGCAACCAAAAATTAAATAAATGAATAAATAAATTAAAAAAAAAAGACTCAATTAAGGAATAAGTATATGAATGCACGTACTTTTAAGAATGGACACTATAATTAAGGTAAATAAAAACAGGGTTCTCTGAACAGCTTAGTACTAAGTACAGTGCCCACTTCAAAAAGGTATACACAACATGGATATTTACTGTTTCTACCCACTGCTCCTCCTTAGCCTGCTGTGGTAGGCAGAAAAATGCACCTCCCCCCCCCCCCCCCCCACCGAAGACATACACACCCTAATCCCCGGAACCTGTGAATATGCTACCCTACATGGCAAGAGGGACCTTGCAGATTAAGATTACAGATCTCGAGATGGGAGATTATCCTGGATCATCCAGGTAAACCCAATCTAATTATATGAGTCTTTAAAAGCAGAAAACCCTTCCCAGCTTCAATCAGATATGGGATGACTCAAGAAGAGTCAGAAAGATGTGACATAGGACTTCCCTGGTGGTGCGGTGGTTAAGAATCTGCCTGCCAGTGCAGGAGACGCGGGTTCGAGCCCTGGTCCGGGAAGCTCCCACATGCCGCGGAGCAACTAAGCCCGCGTGCCACAACTACTGAGCCTGCGCTCTAGAGCCCGTGAGCCACAACTACTGAGCCCGCGTGTCACAAATACTGAAGCCCGTGCGCCTAGAGCCCGTGCTCCACAACAAGAGAAGCCACCGCGATGAGAAACCCGCACACTGCAACAAAGTGTATCCCCAGCTCGCCACAACTAGAGAAAGCCTGCGCGCAGCAACGATGACCCAATGCAGCCAAAAAAAAAAGAAAAGATGTGACATAAAAGGACTTGATCCACTGTTGCTAGCTTTGAAGATGAAGCAAGGGGGTCATGGGCCAAATCATGTGACGATGTGGGTAGACGCTGGAAGCCGGGAAGAGATGACAGCCAGCAAGAAAACGGAGATCTCGGCATGGAACTCTATCCTACCAACACCCTGAATGAGCAAGGACCCTCCAGAAGGGTACCCAGCCCTGCCAAAACCTCGATGTTAGCCCAGTGCGACACACCTCAGACTACTGATATGTACATGAACTTATGTGGAGCTTCAGAACTCTAAGATAATAAATTTGCATTGTTTGAGCTGCTAAGAATATGGTGGTTTGTTACATTAGCAACATGAAACTAATACGCTCTTGCTTGAATTAAAAAAAACTGTAAAAAATTTTTATGTAAGTGCCCTTAAATCCTTTCTGAAACAAGGACAAATAAATTGGCCAATGCATGTAGCCTAATCAGAAGAGGCTACCTAGCACACATTCATCGTTTTCTGAGGCACTAACTCTGTGCCAGGCACAGTCTTGCCTTCAAGAACTTCACTCAGCATCATCCATCAATATTCATTTTCTGCCTCAGATTTGACCAGAAACACAATTAACTGTCAGCTACCCCTGAAAAATGGCAACATTTTCAAGAGAGAACTGGAGAAACTTAGAGTTACATCATAGCTGTGAAAAGCAGAAGAGGTGGGGAGAGGGAAGAAATAGTTTGCCCCAAAGGACATAGCTCAGTTTCTTCATCTATGAAATGGTAACCTCACACATACCAGTTGAAGGATTAAAAGATAAAAAGCTTTTGATATTGTGTATGAACTATAAAAAGCGTGGAGAATCCCTCATAAGAATCTACTAGGTAGACAGAGTGCCAAAAACTAACGTAATGGAGAATTCCATATAAATTCACCCTGGATATGACTTAGGGATTACTTCAACAGAATCCCAGAAAGCAGAAAATCTGACAGTAGAAAAGAATCAATTTTAGAAAAACAGGCAAAAAGGCTCATAATTGACAGGGAGAGGAAAGTCACAGTACCACTACAAACAATGCTTTTAAAAAACAAATGTCCAGGACTCACTGCAGATCTACTAAAGCAGCATCTCCAAGGACGAGACCCAAGTTGTTTGAGTTGAGAAACACCACAGGAATGAAAGGGGGTGTCTACGGGTGTATGATAGCAGAGGGAATCTAGCATCTTTTTGCCAGGTGTCCTTTACTTACAAGTGAAGAATAACAGCTAGAATGTGGAGTATTTTAAAACCAGCAAATAAACAAGGCTGATGAAATCAAATGGGAAAGTTTCACAGAAAACAAAGTCAGAAAGAGGGACAAGGGCGGTCAGTATGTGGTTGCATCTTTTGTGGCAAAGGACGCAGACTCCCAGACTGAGGATGAGCAGAGAATAACAAAATGGAGCAAGCACAGCTGGGCCAGAGTGAGAGGGAAAAACAGCTAAGCTGGCAAAATCAGGATCTGCTCAAGTGAAACAGCAAAATTACTGGCTACCACAAGAGGAGAGCTGTCGAGATGACATGGGGGAGGGGGAGCAGTGGGGGAGATAAAGGAGAAAATTAATTTCAGGTTGGCGCAGGAGCAGGAATGGAGCGGGGGCACAAAGGACAAGAGCACTAGCTAGAAGAGCGAGGGCCATGACTGGAGATGAGGAGGCAGGTTCACCAGGAGAGAAGAGGGGAAAAAGGAATGAGAACAATAGGGCCACGGCCTCTGCGGTTCACTGGAAAGTCTCAGGAGCTATATAAATATTAGGGGCAGCAAGCAGGAAATAAACTGGCTAGGGGAGAAAGAGAAAGAGAAAGGGCAGTCAAAAATCCTGAAAGACTACCAACAACATGCACAAAACAAAAACTTCAAGGAAATTCTAGATGATGTTAAAATGTATGTTTCAGGCACATTTTAGCTCTCTCATTTAATAAAACAACTAAACACATCTAAAAACAGGCAAAACTAAACAATATAGTTTAGGGATGTGTAAGTGATACAACTGTGAAGAAAAGCGAGGGAAGGATTAATACAGAATTCAGGCTAGTGGAAGCCTGGCGGAGAGGTATACGATGAGGCTCTGTATCTCTCTGGAATGGGTGTTTGGTTCAATACTACTCTTTAAAGTGTGTAAACATATAACATGCATATGTTTTTATATGCATGATATATTTTATAATTTTAAAAAAACTTTAATGGAATTTTTCTACCTCCCAATTTCCCAGTTTGTTTTCCTACTGTTTGTTTTCCAAAATAATCTAACAAACTTGCTCATACAATTTTATAAAATGATTGGTGTTTCTGGCCTCAGGTTTTGTAACAAGAAGCTGTACCTCAGGTCTAGTGAATCAAAATTGCTGGGGGTTGGGCCACTGAATCCTTAAAAAAAAAAAGAAAGAAACCAACACCCTAGGTGACTCACAAGAATCTAAAGAAACTCAAGTTTGAGTCTCCCACAGGAAGAGGTCTTCTTTCTGTTACAGCCCTAAAGCTCTGGAGAATCAAATGCCATTCCTTCCCCAAGATCTCTGGGATTTTGCTCCTGCCCTCTCTCTAGTATTTTCAAACTTTCAACCTCAAGTCTCCCCTATCCTAATACACACACACACATCAGCCAACTTGATCCTGCAGCCAACTCTAAACTCACTCTTTCCTTCTCTTTCACACTCAAAGTTTTCTAAAATGGCCCACAGTATGGCTCTGTTTTTAACTTCCCAATACCACTCTCTCTTTTAAAACCATCACTGATTGAGCTGCAAACATGTACTTCCAATTACCTACTAGACATTTCCCCTTTGCTCACCCGGCAAATCCTTACACATTCTAATTTCAGCTCAAATATCACCTCCAGGTAAAGCCCTGCAGCACCTCCCCCAAGCCCCCATCCACTCATCTATTAAACATTTCTCATACTGAATGCCTACCCTTACTTTTAAGACAAAGTCAAAAACTTTCCAAACAAACAAAAAAATTAAGATGCACGTAGTAAAGGTGGTCAAAAAGTACAAACTTCTAGTTATAAGATAAATAAGGCCTGCGGATGTAATGTACGGCATGATGAGTATAGTTAACAACAGTGTACTGAAGAGCTGAAAGTTAAGAGAGTATATCTTAAAGGTCTCATCAGAAGAAAAAACCTTTCGAACTATGTGTGGTGACGTTAACTAAACTTACCGTGGTAATCGTTTCGCAATACATACGTTTATCAAATCATTAGGTTGTGTACCTGACACTAATACAATGCTATATGTCAATTATATCTCAAATTAGAAAATACATTCAGATGATGTGATAATGTGTGACCAGGCTGGTCTTGTTTATTTACTTATATAGCACTTGTCCCTGAAAGAGTTTAAGCAAAAACAAAAACAAGCCAACCAAACCAAACGGTGGAGGTGGGCAGAGAAGGAAGAAGAGTGGAGGCGACCGGCCCCAGGCGACAGGGAGGTGTGGGGTTTGTTATCATCTTAAAAGAATGAACGAATAGGAGTTGCTCAAGTGAAGAAGTTCTGACCTAACCTGTCTTTTCCCTTTGGCTGGGAGTGGGGCTTTGGGGAGTGGAGCACAGTAAGAAAGGGTATTTCAGACAGAACACAACCGGGTTTGTGCTTTTGTGTGCCTAGCTGAAAGGCAGGAAAGGGGAGGGAGGGTTAGTGATGAGATTTTAATCGAAGGCAGATGCCAGAATTTTAGAAGCAACAATTACAGGTTTACTACAATTTTTCTCTCCCTCTATACTTGATAATTATCTGCTTATAATATTAGTCCAGCCCTGTTAAAAGCTAATTTCCACTTTATATCTAGGTTTAAATGACACATTTTCCTAAATGATTTTTCAGGAACAAGACACTACCAATGAAAAATTTTAAAGCTATATTTTAACTACATTTGGCCATGCAGTAAGAAAACGAACATTTCAACAGTATTATGATCATGTAAAACATTTTAAAAGTCTCTTCGGTGAAAGAGGGAACTCTGGAAAGGAAAATGTGTGCGGTACTTCCACATTTGTCCTCATTTTAGCTCTCTACTGAGAGAAGGGAAGGCTAATAATGACTGCTTCACAGGCTAGGAAAAGGGAGAATCAGGAAAAACAGTGATTTCCTTCTTTCTAAAATGCATATTTTTCACACTATGACTTTTTTAAAAACCAGGATGGATTTCCCACTACTGATTACTGATCATTTTTTTGCGTGTGGGGAGGGCCACATTAAGTGGACCTTACAGCTACGGGTATACTTTGAATTAAGAAAACATAGTAAAGGATTTTGGCCAAAGTTAATGATAGTAGTAAGAAAGTGGCAGAATTGGACTAAAAAATTCTTCTGTCAAGTTATTAATGTATGTTAGTGCGAACATTATGGCCTGTTTGGCTGTTCTTTCATCAATTTAATTAAATGTATGGAGCCTACCATCCATCTTCTACAGGCTCTTCCTGGAATACAAAACCATACAAAACACCTTTTCTGCCCTCAAGAGGTATATAATCAATTATAAATGCCTACACAAGTGTCTACAGAACAGTCAGGAATTAATATCAGAAGAACGATACAAAGTGGGATACATCCAGATAAGGAGTGGTGGTCACGTCCAGCCAGGATACCAGGAAAGCCTGACACATCAAAAGAACTTAATAAACATTGACTCTGAGAGATTGCAGAAGACTCAAGTTAGACTTTGAGGAATGACAGAATTTCGACAGAGAGGCACTCCAAGCAGAGAGGGTGGCAGAGACCAGGAAAAAGCACAGGGTCTCACTGGCAGGAGGAAAGTGGAGACTGGCAAATACTGGGAAAGAAGGCTAGAGAAGTTAAACACGGGCTAAAATATGGAGTTCCCTGAAGGTCAAACTAAAGAACGTGAACAGAGGAACAGCCTCCGAACAGCTGTGTTTGGGGAAGGTTAGCCTGACAGTCAGCTATACCAGCTGAGCTGGAGTGGGGTGAAAGTAAATGCTGTGGACAGTCCAGGGTCAAGTGCTCAGTGCCGGAACTAGGTGGTAACGGTAGCAATGGCAAGAAAGAATGTCCTCCCTTTGAACCGCCAGGGGACTGTTTTTGCATGAGGGCAAATTCCCAAAGAAGGGAGCACCGCCTTGTGAATATTTGTAGCCCCACTACTCCCAGTACAATATTTTACCTACAGCAGATGCTTGGTAAGTAAGCTGAACGAAGGCAACCTGTGAAGGCTAATTTGAAGCGTCACTACCGCTTCATGTCCATAATCACTCTTCTCTCTACTTCTCAAACCCACTCATGTAGCAGTTAACGTGAACTCCCTCTTCCAATCTCAGTGTTACAGCCTCAATCAAAATTTGCCAGTAGGCTTTAGAACCCCACTTCCTTCAAGTATGCCAAGCATTTAAAAAAGTATATAGATGCGCTATGAACATGTGCAAAACATTGCTTTATCCAGGAATTTACGCAGAAAACTATCCCGTTTCCACACGCACACCAAAAAGCCTTGCTGAAAGACTATGTTTACAGCAGAAAGTTTTTCTTTTAGGCAGCAATCAACATGCTTCTTGTGCTACTTATTCAATCTGCCATATCACTAGTGCAACCACAAGCTGCTGCTTACATTTCCAAAGTTGTGCAAAGGGTCCAAAGTTGTGCAAGAGTCATCACTGAAATCAGACTCCGGTATATTAATAGTTATAACACCTGAACAAGTCTTAGTTTTATTATCAGATTCAAAGTAATACCCAAAAATCACAGATATTAAAAATATTTTCAACGAGTTTGGCTACTTTATCTGCGAAATACAATGGGATGTTATCTTCAGTGCAAATAACTGTATTTCTTTCTGCTTCGAATGGACATCAATTCACCTGATAACTGGCAGTTGTGAGCCTGGATTTGATGTATCGAAAAAAACAAAGTGTCCCCAACACACACACACACACACGCGCGCCAGCGCACACCCTAGAGCGCTGAACGACCTTGCATTAGTATCAAAGAACCCCAAGTTTACACGTGGCAGAAGTCAACAGAACTCTTTCATGCCTTAATGACCTCGAAAGGGATTCCCCAGGCGTCAAGTAACGGGATGGGACTTACTCTGACTTGGGAGCTGAGAGTAATAAAACTACATACCTATATTACTACTATTATTATTTTTTAGAGGTTTCTGTCTGTCCTCAGCTGGCTGTCCCACGCCAGCGAGCGCTCTGTCCGGGCCTCGGCAGGTGCGTGTGGGTCAGGAAGCCCAAGGCCCTCCTCCCATCACCGTCTGCTCTCCTCGGCCCCGCTTTCCTCTCTGGGGGGCGGCGAAGAGGCCCAAGGCGAGGGGCCCGGGGCAGGGCGTGCGATCCTCAGAGCCAGGCCCTGACGGCCCCGGGATGGGCCGGCCCTCCTCTCATACACTCCCCAGGTCGCGCGTCGAAACGGCGGCCGCGACCCCCAGCTGCAGGGCCGGGGCCGGGGCGGCGGGCCGGCCCGGCCCGGCCAGGCCGCGGCCGCTCGCAGTGCCCACGTCACCAGCTCCAGCACTGCGGAAATAGAGCGGCGCGGCCGGCGGGGAGGCGCCCGGCGGCGGCGGCTCCCGCGCCGCGGCCAGACGCCGTCTGCCGCTCAGCCCCGGCCTGGAGGCCGCCGACCCCCGCCCGCCGCGCTCCCGGGCTCACCTGTGTCGCCGATGATAATGTACTTGAAGAGATAGGCGTACGCCATGGCCGCGGCCGCTCGGTGCCAGGGCACACGGCTCCTCCTCCTGCTCGGGCTCCTCCTCCTCCTCCTCCGCGCCCCTCACCACGGCGCCGCTCGGCCTCGAAACGCCAGGCCCCGCCCGCCGCAGCCGCCGCCGTCGTCGTCAGCCGCCGGGAGTGAGGGGCCGAGAGGAAGCGGGACAAACCGACACCGTCTGAGCCGAGAAAGACAGCGCCCAGCGGAGCCCGGCTAAACAATAACAGCCGCCGCAGCGCCTCCGCCCCGCCTCCGCGCCGACCCGGAAGTGCTGCCGCCGCCGGCGCCGCCGGGGGAAAGGGGAGGAGCCCCGCACGCCGGCAGCGCCCCGCCGGCCGGAGCCCCGCCCCGCCAGAGCCCCGCCCCGCCCCGCCCCGCCCCGCCTCGCTGGAGACCCTCCCGGCGCCGCGTCGGCCTCTGCCGTCCGCCCAGTCGGCCCAGAGCCGGGCGAGGCAGGGTACCGGTCTTGCCGGCATGTTTGGGCGGCAGACGCCGGCGGCCGGGAGACGCTGGGGCAGGGGCGGGGCCTTGCAGCTCCGTCGCCGCGACGCGAGCGGAGCCGCGTCTTTCCGCCCTGCTGGGGGGACGCGGGACACGTGGTGGGAAGGCGGAGGTCGTGTTCGGCGCAGGGCCTGCCCTGGGCCCGTGACAAGGTGTTCGAAAATGATGGGGCCTCTCGGGGCGGGGTTGGAGGGCGAGGCTGTATCTGTGGTGCGGGACGGGGCTTTGACAGGGAAAATGGAAGTGTTTGTAAATTCGAAACCCTAAGTTAGGGAATATGCGGGAGATCATGATATGCACCTGCGGTGGAATACTATGCGGTCTTAAAAAAAAAAAAAGCCTGACTTAACGTTACGCAAAAACAAGGCACAGGACTCAGTGTATAAATATACATTTATGTTATATATATTATTTATATATACAACTATCTTATATATAGTAAGTGATACATAAATTACATTTGTATGTTTATAAGCTATATTTTATTGTTATATAAATATAAATAACTTATTTTACCATTGTGTAGAAAAATGACAGTAATATACTTAGAGACCCATAGTACGTAGTCAATCTGAAAGGACACAACTGGGACCAGGGGAAGGAGGGGATGGGATTGGAGGGAAGATCTACTTTTCATTGAATTTTTCAAGGGCAGTTTGAAATTTTTGCAGTGTTCATGAATAACCTATTGAAAAATGCACTTAAAGGAAAAAAAGTAACTTTTTTGTTTATTCAACTAACACTTTAAGTACATACTATATTTCGTGCACTGCTAGGCCCTGGAACTAAAGGCAGACACTGTTCTAAAGGAGCACGCAGATTTTGGAAGAGGAGATGCAAGACAGAGTTAAAAGTGTCAGGATAGGTTATCTAGAGAAGATGATGTCTGACCCAGAAACATGAAGGAAGAGTTTGTCAAAAGGACAAAAGGTGGGGGAAGGGAACTGAAGTTTAGGCACAAGAAACAATGTGCAAAGGTCCTGGATCTGTTCAGGGAATTTAAAGTTGCATAAGGAAGCTCATTTGCTAACCCATAGCCTCTAATGTTGGCAGTGGAAGGAGAGCCATTGCTAGGGCAGAAGTGACTGGGGTTTAGTGGCTCTGGTTCCTGTTGCCTAATATTTTCCTCTCCCTTTTAGGATCTGTCATTCTACCGAAACCTTCACGCTGGGCTGGCAGTAGTTAGTTGCTACGTGGTTTGAATGGCCTTTCCAAACGTCAACTCACAGGTTTTTGTTTGTTTGTTTTTACTGTTTGGAGGGGATTTTCAGAGATAACACACAAAAATTTGATGTGAAAAATTACCTGGAATTGCATAATCTAGTTCACTCATCTTTAGTTTGGGGGAGGAGAAGTCCCTTCTTAGGCCTGCCATGTTCCAAAGGCCATTTTGTCCCTCCCATCTGAGTGCCTTCACTCAAGTCTTTCCTGGTGATAGACATGTAGAAAGTTCCCTTCTTCCAGGAGAAACTCAGTTTCTTACTACTCTCAGCGGTATGCCCTTTACACATAGCCTGAACAGGACAACTCTATGGGATGTTCCACGAGAGCCTGGCATCCTTACGATCGGAAGCATTCCCATACTGTTAGAGGAGGAGAACTGTGGGAGAAGTCACTGGTGCCAGATCACACACGGGCTTGTTGCCATGTCAGGATGCATGAGGCACTTTACCCAGTGGACACAGGGAAACTGGGAAGAGAAAGGTCAGAACTGAATGTAAAATATTATAGAAAAGGATATGTATAGAGCTTTAGAGCCAATGCAGCGTAAAGAGAACTTAGGAAACCTGCTTTTGATCTTGGTCTTACCACAAACTGGTTGGATGATTGTTGCAAATCTTTTGGCCTCCTAGAGCTTTGACACACTCATTGATAAAGCGACGGAGCTAAGTGTTACCTGAAAGGTCTATACCAAGTGTGAAGTCCTTTAATTTTATGTCTATCCACCTCCAGATCTAAAGCACCTGTAAAGTAGGTGGTAATCTTTCTCTCATGAAAATGTCAGGGCCACAGGATTGAAGTGTATATGGTTCTTGCACAGAACTGAGAGGTGTTACAGTTATTGGTGCGCAGGAATTGTAACAGTCAGTGGCTTTGAAAAGAGCAAGGACTAGATTTTCAAGTTCCTCGCTGAGCCTGGGTTTCCTTGTCTGGAAAATGTAGAGAATAACTGCCTCACAAAGTCAATTTAAGATCAAATGAGATAATATATGTGAAGATATTTTGTAAATTATGAAAAACATATACTTAATACGTGAAACCCTTAGTGCTGCATAATTTTTAAAAATTACCTCGAGGGAGTTAAGGCCTAATCACTATACAAATTCCTGTTTTAAAGTCAGCTCCTTCCCTGTCTCTATTTTATGTCTCGACGTTTATTTTTTTCTATGTGTAATTCATAATATTTTGTTATATTTTCTCTAAGCCTATATGCTGTCTTAAATTCTCTTTGAAACAAGGTGTAAATAAAACCCACACAAACTTCATTTTAAACACTTTACTTAGCCCCCAAAATCCAAAGACATTTTTTCAAGAAAAACTCCTTAGGCAAAAATGACAGAAATAAAACTCTCTCCCCTTAAATCATAGGATACTTCCTGGGATTTTCCATTCTGTTAGATTTTCAGCTATAATTTCACTCCCTTGGGGATGAATTCTGATAACCTCATCTCTCAGTCTTACATCATATGTGGTCTGAAGGTCATAACTGTGAAATTTAAGGATTGTTTAAGGCTACATTCTCCAAGGTCTCCTTATTCAAGTTTTCCATGACATTTTAAAGTAGAGTATAATATTAGACTTTTGAATTTACTCTTCCCAACCAAACTTTTCATGTGTTTAAATTTTCTCTGGTTTTGATCGCTCTCAGACTGTGGGAAGGGAGGTAGTGGGGGAATGGAATGGGAGAAGAGTGGCTTGGAATACTGTAATCCATCGGTTCTTACTTTGGTTCCCATGGTTTCCTTAGCCAGCTCTCGAATGCACTCTGGGAGCCCTGTGATCCTTCAGAAATGATATGCACAATGTTGTATGGATTTGCATATATGTAATTTTATGGGAGAGATCCTCGCACGAGTCCATGACCCAGAAATAATTAAGAACCACTGTGAAATGCTTGCTTTCAGCCATTTCTAAACACCATGACAGAATTAATTTTCCTGCATATACTAATAAGCTCAGTAGCAGTTCTGGAGGAAGAAAGAACTCCGTTCAACTCCTGAATTTACCCCCTATCAGTTGAGTGATCTTGGATAAATTACTAAACTCTCTAAGCCTTAGATTCCTCATGAGATGACACAAGTGTCTAGCAAAGTGTCAAGCTCTCAGGAGACACTAAGTAAACAATGAAGTCATTTCCCCCTTTCCTTCACCCTCTCCCTGTCTTCCACCTCCAACCTGTCACTAAGAACTGTAGGAGTTAAATGAGCCCAACAAAGACCCTCCCTTAAAGGAGATTAGAGTCTCTCTCATGCTAAGTCATGGGTAGTCATTGTAATATATAATGAAATAATCATACAACTCACCATAATGCAGAATCAGTGGGAGCCCTGAGCTTCTTTTCCTGCAACTAGATGGTCCCATCTGGGGTGATGGGAGACAGTGACACCCGAAGTGTGTTGCTTGTGTCCACTCTACTCTGTAGCAATCAGCTTAATTGTCACTTGCCACTCACTGATAGGGTTTTGATATGTCTGCAAGCAACTGATTTACTATGGTCTCTGTGCAGTCAAACCTCTCTGCTAATGATAACCTGTATATGTAGCTGCTCCCCAGCAGAAGCGGAAGGAGGGCCATCTAAGCTGAGCCTTAAAGGGCCTTATCTTTCATAGTTATTGCTTTACTAGTCATTCCAGATGTTTCAGCAGCCCTCTCCACTGTACTTTGTTCACCTTATCCACCTCATCTGCCATTTATATTCTTGTTGGGTAACACACTTAGTATTCCCTCTCTTACTTTTCTACTCATGACCAATTTCTGACCACTTGTCAAAGCCAGAAATGACTGGTTTCTCTCTTCCATTCCATTCTTTTTTTTTTTTTTTAAACATCTTTATTGGAGTATAATTGCTTTATACTTCCATTCCATTCTGCTCATCCTTCAGAAGTTTACTTGAAAGGTCAAAATGGAATGATTGCAAATTCACATCCTGAGTCAATGTGTGTGTGTAGGTGAGTGAAGAAACTTTCTTTTGTATGTAGGTTAGTTTTTTTATCGATGGACTTACCATTCATAATAGAAGGGGCCTACATAAGTGCACAACTGAGAGAAACAGTGAATATTGGAATAATAATAAGCTCATTTTATAAAATCGTGGATTAAAAAGTATAACTACATAAAATATTTTGAATTAATGATTAATAACAAATTTAAAAGTGAGTTAAAAACCAAAATAGTGTTCTTAAACTACCTACTTTTCTCAGTCCTTAACAGTTCCCTAGTGCTTTCCACAGAGAGAGTGGTCTGGGGAATGGCCCAACATTGGATTCCAGGAGGCCTGAATTACAGTCTTTCTTGCCACCAACAAGCTGACCTTGAGAATTTTTGTCATATACTCAATAGAGATGGTAATTCCAGTTGCTAATAGAATCACTGGGAGGTAGATATGAGAGCACTCTGAAAAGTACATTATTACTAAGAGAGGGTGTATATACCAAATTGCAGGTGAATGATTTTCTTGAATGTATCTAGGTATATTAGAAGACTGACTCCTATAGAACTGTATAACATCAGTAATATTTTACTATCTGCATTGTTGGGTTTTTGTCAACAAAGACTAGACCATGCAATTACTTCAAACCCTCTGGTTTGAACACATATTCATCCATTTATCCTGTATGTGTTCTACGTCTTGTGTTCATTGGTAGGTGTCCTTATTTTGGAAAAGTCGGGATCAGGATGAGAATGAGGATACCTGAGGAGTGCACCTCACATTTTGCTGAAGAGAGAACCATTTACTACTCCCATGAGTGTTTCAATTTATTTTAATCTTTACCCGTAAAGGTCTTTAAATTTTGGTAAAGGGAAATCCATTTTCTCTCCATTTTTGAGGACATGATAAGCTAGCTGTGTCCCAGTGGGAGGTGCGGACACTGAAAACCTTCTGTCACTGATGTCTTTTGTGTGAGATGGGTGCCAGGAATTATGAGATCACATTTCAACCTTCTTCCAGCTCCCCTCCCTCCTATATAATCTTTATCTCTGCTTCTAACAGTCTCATTATCAGAATTTTCAACATATGGAGTGAGAGAGAGGAAAATGACTATCAAAGAATCACATTTTCACTTCTAATATGGAGAAAATAGGAGTCTATTTGTCCAAACTTTTTTATTTCAAAAAAGTTAATAAAAAAATAAATCTGTTCTTCAAACATTGAGGTTACATCCAAAGGCTCCCATTTAAAAATCTGCAGGGGGCTTCCCTGGTGGCGCAGTGGTTGAGAATCTGCCTGCCAATGCAGGGGACACGGGTTCGAGCCCTGGTCTGGGAAGATCCCACATGCCGCAGAGCAACTGGGCCCGTGAGCCACAATTACTGAGCCTGCGCGCCTGGAGCCTGTGCTCCGCAACAAGAGAGGCCACGATAATGAGAGGCCTGAGCACCGCGATGAAGAGTGGCCCCCGCTTGCCGCAACTGGAGAAAGCCCTCGCACAGAAACGAGAAACACTTGGAGTAGTGTTAAAAAAAAAAAAAAAAAAAAAATCTGCAAGGCTAATTTAAATTTGTCCAAGAATCATTGCTGTACTTCTACCGCTCTTTTAAATTTCTCAATTTAAGTAATCTGGGGATCAATTCCCAGCAATTTCTTCAAATGAAACAGATTATGAAAAAGTACAGTATAACCTTACAACAGCAGTAGACATTTATTCTCACACAATTTTTATGCATCAGAAATCTAGGAGCAGCTTAGCTGGGTGGCTCTGGCTTGGAGGTCTCTTCATGGGGTTGCAGTTAATCTTTCAGCCAGGGCTGCAGTCTGCAGTCATCTGAAGGCTAGATTGGGGCTGGATGACTTATTCCCAAGGTGGCTTATGGCTGAGGCCTTAGTTCTGTACCACATGGACCTCCCAGAGGACTGCTTAGTAGCTTCATGACATGGAAGCTGATTTCTCCCAGCGTGAGAGATATGAGAGAGTGAGCATAAGGCCAAAACCTCAGTGTCTTTTATGACCTAACCTTGGAAGTCACATCCCACCACTTTTGCTGTATCCTTCTGGTCCCATGGACCCACTGTGATAAAACACAGGAAGGGACTATACAAGGACATTAATAACCAGAGGTGAGGATCACTGTCATCTTAGAAGCTGGCTACCACAACCTACAGAGATCAAGTGAAAACAAGGATCTAATATATGTCTAACCATCTGAAATCAGATACATTTTGGGTCAAATCAGTTTCATTTAACCTGTCTACAATAAAATTTTACTATAAATAGATTAGTCTATAAAGAAGTTTATTGTGGTTTTGGTTTTGTGCACTTCTAAAAGTATTTTTGAAAAAAAAGACCTGAAAAAGAATCATTTTACAGTTGCAAAAGGAAGAGAAAACATATTTTTCAGGTTTTAAAAATTACATTTCAAAGCAATTTTTTGAGGATCAAATACAATGACAACGTATCTCCTAAAAAGGATTTTTAAAAAGGAATTGCTGTTTGCTTTCATCTCAAGTCCTTAAGGATTCATGTGGTTCAACAGAGTTAACAATTTATTTCCACTTTTTCATTAACTTATTTGAATAATTCTATGGGAATCAATATTCTACCTGCACATATTTCCTACCTGCACTGTTATGTCCAAATATTATAGCAGTTGATCATGCATTTTATGTCTCAGGTTTAAAAAAATCTATATTACAACATGGATGGACCTAGAGATTGTCATACTGAGTGAAGTAAGTCAGACAGAGAAAGACAAATATCATGTGATATCGCTTATATGTGGAATCTAATAAAGTGGTACAAATGAACCTATTTACAAAACAAATTGAGTCACAGATGTAGAAAACAAACTATGGTTACCAAGGGGGAAGGGGGTGGGTGGATAATTGGGAGATTGGGATTGACATATACACACTACTATATATAAAAGAGAACTGATAACCTACTGTATAGCACAGGGAATTCTATTCAGTGCTCTGTAATGACCTATATGGGAATGGAGTCTAGAAGAGAGTGGATATGTGTATATGTATGGCTGATTCACTTGGCTGTACAGCAGAAACTAACACAACATTGCAAATCAACTATACTCCAATAAAAAATTAATTTTAAAAATCTACATTAAATGGAGGTAGTGGAAACACTGCCTTAAGTTTAAAAGGTTTAAGGTACAAACAAGTAGAGTTTGACTATCATCTTATTCCTTAAATGTAGTGTTTTCTTGTACTGTAATATTTATTAGAAAAACTGCAGGATTATGTCACTTTGGGGTCTTGAAGTTTTCATTACTAGACTTAATGGAGAAGATTTTTTATTCTTAGTAAATGGATAATTTTCTTCACACTGCATTTGATACAAATTATAATACAAAAGCGTCTGTTAGAGCTGATTATTCATCATTGATATACTCTACTTTTTGTTAATTTTTCCTTTAGAAAAATCAATTATAGACAAAGACCTCTTTAGAACTAGATCCCGCTTTCTCTCTTTGAATCAACTGAGTGCATTTCTGGAAGGTTCTCGTTTCACTTCACTCCAAAAAACACTAAATCCAAATGCCAAAAGTGAGATTGTCTCATCTGAACCCTGAGATAAGCTATTTTGCTTATTTATAAAAGAATAGACTGAGATTCTTGAATTACTAATTGAAACACAAAAACTGAATTATTTACATTTTCTTTCTTGGAAACAAGCAGAGATGAGGAAGTAAGTATAAAGATCTCCCTTGACTTACTGTAGGGTTACATCCAGATAAACCCATCATAAGTTGAAAATATCTGTTAAGTTGAAAACGCATTTAATACACCTACTGAATATAGCTTAGCCTATATACCTTAAACGTGCTCAGAACACTTACATTAGCCTACAGTTGGACAGAATCCTCTAACACCAAGCTTATTTTATAATGGTGTTGAATATATCATGTAATTTCTCGAATACTCTACTGAAAGTGAAAAACAGAATGGTCGTCTAAGTGCAGAATGGTTGTGAGTGTACCATTGTTTACCCCCATGGTCGCGTGGCTCCCTGGTGACTGCGGTTCACTGTGCTGCCCAGCGTCACGAGAGAGAGTATTGTACAGCATATCACTAGCCTGGGAAAGAGTAAAATTCAACATTCAAAGTACATGTTCTACTGAATGTGTACCCCTTTTGTAAAATCGAAAAATCGTTAAGTCAAACCATGGTAAGTCAGGGACTCTCTGTATAGTATGTTTGACTATAAGCAACCCAGGATACAGGAAATGCAAGGTGGACTCAGTATACAGGCCTCCCACCATTAACATGAATTCACTTAAGAAAAATTTGAAGTCAGGAGACAACTACTCAGTGTGATTAATTTAATGTAGCTGTATAAGAAAGAATTGAGACCTGCTGTTCATATGTCAGGTACTATGCCAGGTGCTAAGGATATATATATATAGAGAGAGAGAAACTAAGGAATCTTAAGCTCAGGGTCCCTCACGTGCATGACCCCTTCCAAGGCAAATGTGTGCACGTGGTCGATTTTCTTTTTTGGTAAAATTTGCAAAAGTAAGATATTTAAACTTTAATTTGTGAATTCTGTTCTTTCTCTCCACTGACACTTTCCCCTTGTGTTGGGAGGTGCTGGAGTGTCTACAGGGTTTTTTTGTTTTGTTTTTGGTAATGGTTAAGGAAGGGTTGAGAGTTGAGTGAGGGAGACATTTAGCTCCCTAGGGTATATTTATTCGGTCTCTCATGTGTGTAGTTGAATCATTCCAAGTTGTCCAGCATAGAAAAGGATTCCAGGGGACTTCCCTGGTGGCGCGGTGGTTAAGACTCCACGCTCCCAATGCAGGGGGCCTGGGTTCGATCTCTGGTCAGGGAACTAGATCCCACACGCATGCCGCAACTAAGTGTTCACATTCCACAACTAAGGAGCCCACATGCCGCAACTAAGGAGACCGCCTGCCACAACTAAGACCTGGCGCAAACAAACAAAACAACAACAAAAACACATGGTATTCTTTAAAAAATAAAAAAAAAAGGCTTCCAGGAATACTGTAATCCCTAGTGTGCTGACTCATCATATGGTGTAGCGGTCATATCTCAATAGAAGCATGTCCTACTAGATTCGTTTTCTATTGCTGAGTAACAAAATACCACAAACTTACTGGCGAAAAACAATACCCATTTATTAGCTCGCAGTTCTGTAGGGCAGAAGTCTGGGCCTGGTGTAGATGGGTTCTCTTCTCAGGACCTCAGAAGGCTAAAATCAAGGTGTCCACCTAGCTGCATTCTCATCTGGAGCTTGGGGTCCTTTTGCAAGCCCGTATGATGTGGCAGGATTCAGCCTCCTGCAGTTGTAGGATTGAGGTCCCTATTTCTTTTCTGGCTATTAACCAGGAGCTGCTATCAGCAACTAGAGGCTCCTGCATTCCTTGCCACATGGCTGACTCCATCTTCAAAGTCATCAACAGAGAGTCTCCCTCATTTTTAATCCCTCCTGCTTTGAATCTCTTTGTTAGGAAGGGCCCCGTCACTTTTAAAGACTCAACTGATTAGGTCTGGCCCATCCAGGACCATCTCCCTATCTTGAAGTCAGTTGTTTTGGGACATTAATTGAATCTGCAAAATCACTTCACGGCAACATCTAAGTTAGTATTTGGTTGAACAACTGGGAGAAAGTGTGTGTACACGGGGGAGTGGAGATCTTGGGAACCATCTTAGACTTCTGCCTATAAGCACTGGACATATATATATATAGCTTAGTAGAAGATATACCTATTATAAAGCTTTGTAACTCAGAATAGATATCTTCAAAGACTCAGAAGAAAAATTCAAACATAAATAAATGAAAATTTATTCTAACTTGACACAGCTCTAGTGAACCATTTTAACTGCAATGTTTCTATTAAAACTAATAAGAAATTACAGGGTCCTAATTTATTTATTAAAAACCTAGAGATTGTTATTTATTGAAAACAAAGAGTTCATAAAAAAATAATAGAAGATGCAATAAAAGCAATAAAGATGAATGATAAAATTAATAAAAATCATCCTGTCATAGAGAACTAAACTGTAACAAAAGTCTTTACAGGACACAGCAAAAGCCATAGTTTGTTACAAAAAAGAAATAAATTTTGAAAAGAAGTAACAAGTAGGCTCAGTGCCTGTCTTGGACTCTGGACAGAGGAGGGGGCCCTGCCCTGATCCCCGCACTTGAGAGCACCTTGCTTGTCATAAATGCTGAAGCACAGGGAGAGTTAGCTTGCTTTTTGACCTTATGGAAGAGGTTTCTGAAAGTTTGGCACCCAGAAGAAGACTGGGAATTATAAGAGGGGGACGGGCAAGGAGGCCTGGCCCCGAGGCCAGAGGAGACCGAGGCAGGAGACAGCGTGCGGGGTCAGGAGGGACTCGGCACCCCAGCCCTTGGAGACCAGCAACTGAAGAGCTGCTTCAAGCTGGTCACTCCACACCACCCCAGTGGGTGTCAGGGTCCCCAGACGCTTGCTTTTTCCTCTCTTCTGCTCTGCTGGTATAGTTTTGAGAGGTGAACTTCCAGAAGGGATGGGATTTTTTGCAAGGCAAGAGGGAGGGTATATGCCCACCCTGATTTCCTGAGGCTCTTAACCATGTCCCTCCCCTCTGGCTTCCAGAGGGGTCGAGGCAGCAGCCAAGCTTCCAGGGTCCAGCCAGGCACAGCTAGCTGATGTAGTATATACGGAAGGACTGAGAAAGAGAACAAACAAGCATGATTCCTAGATATTTTGCCAAATGAACAGGGTAACGCATTAATTGCAGGAGGAGAAGAACAGGTAGGTGGGAAAGGGGAGAGAATCAAAGATTCTGTTTTGGACACGTTGAACTGAGATGCCAACAGTCATTCAAGTGGAGAGATCAAATGAGCAATTGGACATTTGGGTCTGGGGCTTGGGGGAGTGGTCTGAGCTCCAGATAGAAATACCATACAGCTGGTACGGTTGTTGGGACCAAATGTTTTTTCAAGTGTCTGATAGACCCTTGTGGTTCTTCTATTGTGTATTATCTGTTTGCATGCTCTACCTGTGTATCTATTGTCTCTGACAATCATTGTTAAAATTCACATACGTTTAATACAATTGAAAATGTGTAACAAACCACCCAAATCATTTAATCTTCACAACAAATCTGATAGTTTTAAAATTAATTTATGTATTTTTATTTTTTGCATTTTACCCTGAGGGTTTTTTTTTTTAATTGACTTACAGTGTTGTGTTAGTTTCAGGTGTACAGCAAAGTGATTCAGTTCTTTCCCCTTATAGTTTATTACAAAATATGAGTATAGTTCCCTGTGCTATACAGTAGGTCTTTGTTGGTTTTCAATTTTTTATATGGTAGTGTGTATATGTTAATCCCACTGATAGTTTTTTAATTTAAAATATTTAAAGAAAAAGAATAATAATCAGAAATGCAAAAAAATGTGAGGAAGTGGAAATTCTTTTGTAAAACTTGAAAGGGCAAATTGAATCAATTTTTAAAAAGGTAGTGAAAGGATTATCATAATCCTTTAATATATGCAAACACTTGAACCTAAATTTCCAAATTCTGATAATATAGCTAAAAGAAATAAAAATATATATACAGAGAAAAAGTCTTTATTTGATAGAAAAAGAGACTGAAGCTTAAAGAGTTTAAATAATTTCTCATGTCATGACAGCTAGTAAGTGACAGTGCTGGAAGCTGGAAATACGGGTCTAATGAGAGTTTTGACCTCCACATACAAATTTAGAGGTCATCAGCATGTAACATGTAAGAAAAATGTATTTGTCCTCCACAAGGAAGTGACGAATGCTTTATGTTCATGAAGAAGGGTTAGGTTGAGTCTCCCAAGGGAACTCACAGGTTGGTATATATAGTAAATGAAGCTTAGAAACCTGATTTCTCTACACATCAAAAGTGAATCCATCTTTCAGAAATGGACTCACATTAACCTAGTTTATGAGTCTGATTTTTAAAAGTAGAATGTCAAATTGCAATAAGAAATCACTATCTCAGAGACAGGAATGTGTAAAATTCATTCCACTAGCTTTTTCTTATCCTTACAAAGAGTAAAGTGCATGGAAATCTTTAATGACTTTAAGCGGAGGGAACACGAAACATCCAGCTCACGTTTGGGATTGTCTTTCCTGGGGGTAAAACCTATGACTCCTAGTGCATTTCGTCTTCTCATTCATTTCATCAGTTCGACCACACCCTGTCTTCTCACTCTGACCTGCAAGCCGTATCTGTTTGGCCTCCGAAAGCATTTGTAACCCTGGCCCAATAGCCTTAACCAACTACCAAATATTTTGATGAGTCAAAAACTCCCCTGAGCAATATTTCAATAGAGAATACCAATTTTTATCTCCAAAATTTTCCATCTTCCAGCCTCTAAGACTGACCAGTCCTCCTTCTGATGGACTTACCCAATTCAATCAAATTACCATCAAGTTCTGGCCCTGGGATTCAACCTGGATCTTTAGGTCGCTTCTGGTGAACTTCATTTTGCAGTATATTAAGCCCCCTGTCTCATTAATTACCTACCATGTGACCTAATGAAGACATTGATTCCATCTGAAATTCAGTTTCTTAATCTGTAGAATGGGGAAAATAATATCAAAATCATAGCACGACTGTGCAACGCGGAGGGTGTGTGAAGCTCTCAGTGTGTTATCTGTCATTTTCACTGCCTGCTTGTCATCATTACATGTCGAATGTTAGCCTTAACTCTAAGGGCACAAACTGACTTCCAAGTTCTTAGGAGAACCCTTGCTGTAAAATCCAATGACTATAATCTCAGTCACACGTGGTTCTGACGCTAAGAAAAAATGGGACAGTGGGCCCTGTAACATGAGCTTCAAAATTAAACTGAGAAGCAGTAATCTGAGAGATTTTTAAAAAATTCGGCAGGAAACGTGGTGTTTTCTTTCAGCAATAGATCCCTTTAGCATTCGTGTAAAGCTCATGGATGCCTGCTCAGAATAATGGTATCAAAGGTACAAAAACAAAAAAACAAAGGATTACAGAAAATATTATATTAGAATTGTTATTAAAATATTTCCAAAACAAATTTGTGTTAGAGTAATATATGCGCTTCTTTATTAATATATTAAAAACCAAGATCTAACAAGAGGTCTAATAATGGCCATAATTTAGCAGTTGGGATGAGTGTAAATGATATGACAAGATGTTTGTATCAATTGTATTGTAAGATGACAACATCCGTATTTCTATTAGTGACAAATCGGTAGATACTGCTAATACACCATGGTGCTGACAACAATCATAATTGAATAAAATGTTAAATTTCAGTTAGAGTTAATACAAATAAAGATGCAAATTTCCCCCTATCCATATCTATGTAATCCACAGCCCCCAGATTAAGAACCTATGCATCAGAGGGTGGTAAACACAGACTCCAAAAGAAGAGAGAATTTTTGAAGGACAAACTGATTGACACATTTAATACAAAGATTAGAAATTATAAAGATGAAAATACTTAGTGGGTTTATCACTTAGGAGTTCATCAGTGGACATCGCCATTGAAGTTTCATTGGAGAAGTTGAGGGCATAAATCAGATAATAGTAGTTGAAGGATTAGTTGGGGAAGGGGAGTGCAAACACGAGGAAGTGGAGAAGTCGAAGAAGATGGCACTTTTTTTTTTTTTTTTGGCCAAGCCACATGGCTTGCAGGATCTTAGTTCCCCGACCAGGGATCAAACCCATGCCCCCTGGGTTTGAGGAAGCGCAGAGTCTTAACCACTGGACTGCCAGGGAAGTCCCGAAGATGGCACTTTTAAGGAGCTTGGCTGTGATGGGGCCGTGCCAGAGATAAGAAGTGCATTAATAGGAGGGAGGACTTGGTTGACAAGAGAAGGTCTGGGCATAGTATGTATTTTGGGTAAAGAACCATAGAAAGGGAGAGTCAAGACAGAGGGAAAATGCGTGATGGAGAGAGAGATACACACTTCTGAGAAGGTAGGAAGAGTCTGGACCAAGAGAGGAAGTGAAGGAATTCACCTTGGACTGAGAAAGGAACATCTCTTCTACTGAGAGGAGGGAGCTACACCAAAGGCAGATGCAGAAAAAATCTGAAGTAAAGAACAGAAAGTTGGGAAAGTTTTGAAATAGAAATCTGTGCCTTTGTCCTGCCTTTCACTGCCACTAGCCCAAAGGGGCATGTTCTTTATGTAGAGACAGCAGGACCTAAAAGCCTAAGAAAGATATTATATCAGGTAGATTACTTGCCATGGTAAACAACAGGAAGTCCAACATTTGGGATTTGTTATTTAACTTCATTGACTTAAGGAATAAAGGTGATTTATTGCCTCATTCAACAAAAACCTCCAGAGATGAGTGAAGAGTTTTACATGAAAAGTTTTACATGAAAGTTTTACATGAAAAATTCCAGGGTAAAAAATCTGTTTCTTCCAGATATACTCTCTCCAGAGAGCTCCCTAGCAAACCTCCCCTTACGCATCATTTACCCAAGCTGCATTTTTTTTTTTTATAAATTTATTTATTTTTATTTATTTATTTTTGGCTGTGTTGGGTCTTCGTTGATGCGCATGGGCTTTCTCTAGATGCGGCCAGTGGGGGCGACTCTTTGTTGCGGTGTGCGGGCTTCTCATTGCCGTGGCTTCTCTTGTTGTGGAGCATGGGCTCTAGGCGTGTGGGCTTCAGGAGCTGTGGCGTGCGGGCTCAGTAGTTGTGGCTCTCGGGCTCTAGAGCGCAGGCTTACTAGTTGTGGTGCACGGGCTTAGTTGTTCCGCGGCCTGTGGGATCTTCCCGGACCAGGGCTCGAACCCGTGTCCCCTGCATTGGCAGGCAGATGCTTAACCACTGCACCACCAGGGAACTCCCCCAAGGTGCATTCTTATTCCTGGACCACCCCCTGTGGCAGAGAAATTCCACCCCATGGTTGGCTTACCAACCACTGCGTAAGTTCCTGAACTGTCATTGGCAGGAAACACTGTGCTCCCTCTGGACCAGCTGTTCAAGCAGAGCCTTGGCATTCAGGTATGTGTTGGGCATTTTGGGTCATTAGAATGATTGCAAGAGGAAGTTAGGGATGCAAAACATCCCAAGATGCATGGGACAGTTCAGAGCAAAGAGCTGGCCAGCCCCAAATGCCCATTGTGCCTGCTGCTAAGAAATGCTGCTGTAGACAGAGAAGCCCACCCTTGAATTTCACTGGCTTCATGAGGAGGTGTGGTATAATAAGAAATATATTTGGTATTTCCCCATTCCTAGCACAGAGCTCCTAAAACCCTTGGAATTTCCTGAGTGATCAGAAAGTCTTTTGTTATTCATAAGGAGCCCATGTTTTGATCACACAGGAGTTTATGCTAATGAGACTCAAGGCTGTGTCCCTACATAGCCTCAGGATGGGGCTGGTCACCAGAAAGACTGAGTGATTAGAAGGTGAGACTTTCAGGCCCACCCACCAACCTCTAGGAAAGGGAAGGGGTACTGCAGATTAAGCTCTATAAAAACTCTTGAACAATGAGACATTTGAAGAGCTTCTGGGTTGGTGAACACATGGAGGTGCTGGGAGAGTGGTGTACCCAGAGAGTGCATCTCTTTCATCTAGCTGTTCTGAGTAGTATCCTTTTATAAAAACCAGGTAAATGTTAAGTAAATGTTTCCCTGAGCTTTGTGAGTCATTCTAGCAAATTATCAGACCCAAGGACCCCTCGGGTTTCTGGGAAGTCCAATTTATAGCTGGTCAGTCAGCAGGTGGCCCCTGGACTTGAGACTGGATCTCAAGCAGGGGAATCGGTGAGACTGAGCCCTTAACCTGTGGGATGTGATGTTCTCTCCAAGTAGATAGGCTCAGAATTGAGATAAATCTGTATGACACCCAGTTCATGTCCACTGACCTTTGGAGAACTGCTTGGAGGTGATGGAAAACACCCCAGGAAGATATGGAAACCTGAACAAAAGTGTGGAAGGAAGGGGAAATGGATTTAGGGGAGGCCATCAACAACAGCTGCTACAGATATCATAGATCTCAGAAGCAGAGAGCCTGGGGTTTAAATCCTGGCTCTGCCACTTTGGAGCTGTGTGATCTTGAGCAAGTTAATGAATGTTTAAAGGCCTTATTTTCTTTAATAAGTAAAAATAGAATAATAAAACATACCTTTGAGACTTCTGAGAGGATTAATGAGAGAATGTATGCAAGGAGTCTGTCAAATGTCCTGGCCCCTGGAAGGGATTCAATGAGAATTAGTTTCCTTTCTTCCTACTCTTACATGCCTTAGTTTCCAGGGTAGCTATCTGATAGGATCTGAAGGGACCAGTACCTTGCTATTTCCAGCAAATGTTTTTGAGGTGCTAATATCTTCTAATGAGAACATGAGCCATCATTTAAACCATTAGATTAGGAACATTACAGATGGTCCCAGCACAATGTGTTCGTGTCGCAGATGGCTCGTAATAGCAAGTCAGTAGTAATAAGCAAGAAGAGACATATCAGTTTTAGCTCTGGGCTTTCAACTCCATTTTTTTAAAAAAAATATTTATTTATTTATTAGGCTGAGCCGGGTCTTAGTTGCGGCATGTGTGATTTAGTTCCCTGACCAGGGATCAAACCCGGGCCCCCTGCGTTGGGAGCGCAGGGTCTTAACCACTGGACCACCAGGGAAGTCTCTCAACTCCTTCTTAAATACACTACTGCTGTATTAAATAAATAAAATATGTATGCACACATATGTTTGCCTTTCTATGTTTCATTTATTTTATTGTTATTATTATTTGGCCACACCGCATGGCTTGTGGGATCTTAGTTCCCCAAACAGGCATTGAACCCGGGCCATGGCAGTGAAAGCACTGAGGCCTGACCACTGGACCGCCAGGAAATTCCCTCTATATGTTTCATAATTAGGTGAAGATGCATAAGAAAATGACCTTCATTCCGGTTTTGAATGCATCTTCTTCCCTTCAAACACAGGCCTTTGTGCACTCTGCCCTCTCTGTCTGGAAGATGACTCTTATTTTTCTTTTAGAGTCCATGTAAATGATCAATTCCTCTGGAAACGCCTTCCAATTTTCTAGACTAGGTAGGACATTTTGTTTTTGTTCTCATAGCCTTGTGTTTTTGTCATCTATTAATGTGTTACAAACCACTCCTAAATTCAGTGGTTTTAAATACCAACAGGGTATTTTTTTTTTTTTTTTTTGGTAAGGTAACTAATTTCAATGGTTTATTTATTTATTTATTTATTTATTTATTTATTTATTTATTTATGGCTGTGTTGGGTCTTCGTTTCTGTGCGAGGGCTTTCTCTAGTTGCAGCAAGCGGGGGCCACTCTTCATCCCTGTGCGCGGGCCTCTCACTGTCGCGGCCTCTCCTGTTGCGGAGCACAGGCTCCAGACGCGCAGGCTCAGTAGTTGTGGCTCACGGGCCCAGTTGCCCCGCGGCATGTGGGATCTTCCCAGACCAGGGCTCGAACCCGTGTCCCCTGCATTAGCAGGCAGATTCTCCACCACTGCGCCACCAGGGAAGCCCCCACCAACAGGGTATTAATTCCCATGATTATTTTTGTTGATCAGGTGGTTCTCATGCGTCACGTGACCTTGACTGAGGTGCTGAGATAGCTGGAAGGTCCTGAGCCCAGCATAGCATGCTGGACACCAGCTGGGAGTTCAGCTGGAGTTGTTGATTAAGGCCCTTGGTGATCCTCCATGTAGACCGTGCACTTATTCATAGAATGGCAACTGGATTCTAAGAAAGTGCATTCCAAGAGGTCTAGTCCCACTGGGAAGTGCTCATCAAACCTCTGCTGGCACCATGTATATAATGTCCCAAGAATCAAAATTAATTATGTAGCCAAACCATTGTCAACATGGAAGGGGATTGCACAAGGGCAAACTGCCAGGAGGCCTGGTTCACTGGGGGCCAAAGTCTACCACATCCAGTGAACCTTTCCTTCATAGGACTCATCATTGTTTTCAATTATATATTTATATGTGTTATTATTTTTCTCTCTCAATAGACTCAAAGATCCATGAAAACAGGATCTTTTTGTTTCTTTGCTGATTATTGTGGAACAGAACCTTAAACGCAATTTAAAAGTTTTGAAGAAGCCCAGGTGACTGAGAAACTAATACCAGGCACCATCACGCAGGTCTTGCAAAAGCGATTGGTTCCCAAATGGCCTGCCCACTGTTAGTTGATCACCTACCATCACACTATTTCGAGGAGAATTGTAGGTATTCTGTCTCCCTCTCATCTCAAGCCAAGGGAGAGGGATTTCAAAAATTATTTGGAGAACTTAACATGTGATCCTTGAATTTTGGTGCACCATCCCTGCTAACATCCCTTTGTTTGCAGGCACCAAGGTTATTTGTGGGCATCAGACCCTGCAAGGGAATTGTCTCAGGAATGTCCTGCCAGGCAGTCCCTCTGAATGAAGTAATCTGAACATGTCCTGGATGGACACCCAATGATGTCTTCTACCAAACAACATGAGCTGCATTTATTGAGCGCTTCTTATATTCAGGGATGTCACATACATTTTTTCTAATTTGTATGATAACACGGCAAGGTATGTAGGTTTCATTCACATTTTACAAATGAGAAAACTAAGTGAGGTTGAATTACTTGTCCGATATCCCATAGCTAATAAATAGCAGAGCTGTGTTTCGAACCTGGGTCTGAATGTTTTCAAAATTTGTGTCTTTACATAGCACCCCACCGTCATAGTTCAGGCAGACATGGAGAAGATACGTCTTCAGAGGCACACACGGAGACCAAGTTTGCAGTCTATTGGATAGGAATATCAAATATTCCTTCCTTATAAAAGGAAGGGGGGTAGAAGCAGCATTGGGCAGATGGAGAAGTTGCAGTGCAGGCTTCAGCGACCCTGCAGGAGCTCTGGAACACATTGTGTCCGTTTGTGTGGCACCCTTCGGGTGGAAGACTGGACCTTCTACCTTCTGCCTTACTCAGGCAAGAGGTGCACATTGCCCCTGTGCTAATTTTGTGTCAACTTGACTGGGACATGGGGCGCTCAGATACTTGGCTAAACATTATTTCTGGATGTGTCTGCGGGGGTGTTTCTGGGTGACATTAGTGTTTGAACTGGTAGCGTCAGTGAAGCAGATTGCCTTCCCCATGTGGGTGGTCATCATGCCATCAGCTGAGCGGCTGAATGGAAGAAAAGTGCGGGGGAAGGGAGAATTCGCTTTCCCTGCCTGACTGTTGAGCTGCGATGTTGGTCGTGTGCACTTGGACCGGGACTTACATCATCAGCTCCTCCGGTTCCCAGGCCTTGTGATTTGGACTGGAATCGACACCACTGTTTTTCCTGGGCCTCTGCCTTGTAGATGGCAGGTCATGGGGTTTCTCAGTCTCCAGAACCATGAGAGCCAGCATCTTGTAATAAGTCAATCTCTCTCTCTCTTTGTATTATCTCTGTCTCTATCTATCTCTATCTCCTAGTGGTTCTGTTTCTCTGGAGAACTCTGACTAATATACCCAGGAAGCACCTGTCCTCAGGCAGGGCGCTCTCTGCAGCTGAAACCAGTCCCAAAGTGGCTGGGGGTTACGTGCTAACTGCACAGCCCACAGCTAGGCAGCACATAACTTCCTGCTCTTCACAGCACAGCCCCATGTCTACCACACCTCTCAGCTATTAATTTTAATTTTGCTTTTGGTATTTTTATTTTTTTGACTTAAAAAATATATTATTATTCATGTTTTAATAACGTTGTTATCTTGAGATTCATTTAAAAGCTAATCAGATTTGAGCATGGACGCCGATATTTAAAATCTGACTGCCAGTTAAAATGGTAAATTTTATGTTATGTGTATTTTATAACAATAAAAAAAATCTATGACTCCTACACATTACCTATATGAGAGTCTAAATTCCTTATCATGGTCCATGAAACCTAACAGAGTCAGATCTTAAACTATATTTATAAGCTTCTGCTACTGATCAGTCCTGCTCCATTTTTAGCCTCCCATCCCTGACTCCCCCTGCTTCTGGACAATGCTTCAGCGATACTCAACTTTTCACTGATCCCCAAATATTCCATCTTCTTTAGCTGCTGATTTTTTGCACATCCTAGATTGTCTGCATCATGCTTCCTTGACTTCTCTGCCTGATGAAATCCTACGGATCCTCTTCAAGACAAAATGTAAATATTATTTGACTCTCTGGGCAATTTTGTTTGCTATATGCTTGTGGTTTCCTATTACGTAGCTTCTAAGGATTCTTGGTTTACATATACATGCATGTGTATGATTGTGTTACACATACATGTTTCATCATTGCACTGTATTAGGATGGTTTGGGCTGCAAGTAACAGAAAAATAGGTCTTGCCTCTCTATTGGCTATACCCCTTTAACCTATAATTCTGTTTTTGTTTGTCTGTTTCTTAAAATCTTCTATTTAATTTGTTACAATATTGCTTCTGTTCTGTGCTTTGGTTTCTTGGCCGCGAGGCATGTGGGATCTTAGCTCCCCAACCAGGGATCAAATCTGCACCCACTGCATTGGAAGGCAAAGTCTTAACCACTGGACTGCCAGGGAAGTCCCTATAATTCTGTTTAATGTAAACATTGCAAATTCAGTGGAGATGTTTCAGTTCTTAATTTACTTGACTTCAGTTCTAGTTATCTATTGCTATGTGTGGTACAATAAAGAATTTGTTTGATTTTTATCCCAGGTTGCTGGAATAGAGCTTCACAAATCCTTGGAATTTCCTGTGTGATAGGAATGTCTTTCTTATGCTAATGAATGAGTCATGATGGGCCCCGTAGATAGCTTCAGGATGGGGTCTCATTACCAGAAAGAGTAACCACAGGATTAGTAGGTTGAGCCATTCAGCACCTCTAAGGAGGGGACCTGGAGATTGAGTTTAATCATGTGGTCAAAGATTTAATCAATCATACCCATGTAATGAAACCCCAATAAAACCTCTGGACACTGAGACTTGAAGGATCTTACTGGCTAGTGAATACATTGATGTGCCAGGAGGGTGATATGCCCTCGTTCCATGGGGAGAGGGCCAGGAAACTCTACACTGGGGACCCTCCTAGATCTTGCCCTATGTGCATCCATTATAATAAAACTGTAATCCTAAGTATGGCACTTTCCTGAGTTCTGTGAGTCACTCTAGTGAATCATTAACCCTGAGGGGGCTGTGGGAACCTCTGAGTTTGTTGTCAGTTGATCAGTAGTAAGTGTGGCCTAGGGACCACCCCCACCCGACCCCCATTAGATATGCAGCTGGTGTCTGAAGTGAGAGTTGTCTTGTGGAGGACTTGGCCCTTAACCTGTGGAGTCTGTGCTAACTCTGGGTGGATAGTGTCAGAACTGAATTGCAGTACACCCGGTTGGTGTCAGTGGGAGTTGACATGAAATACGCTGTAACTAACCATCCAAATATTAGCTGTTTAAAATAATTTTTATAAATCATGATTTCTTACAATTCTGTAGGTTGACTGGGCTCAATCAATTGGTCCTCCCTCACCTGAGGTCTCCCATGCAGGTGCAGTGAGATGGCAGCTGAGGCCCGGGCAGATGGTGCCTGCGCTGGGATGGCTGAGCATCTCTCTTATTGTTAGCTCGGGCTTTCTCACAGTGTGGTGATCTCGAAGTAGTCAGACTTTTTACATGGTGGCTGGAACCTTCCAAGGGACAAGGATTGGAAGCTGCCAGTCTCTTAAAGTCCAGGCCTGAAAATGGGCACAGCATCATTTTCGCTGTATTCTACAGGACAAAACAGTCACCAAACCCACCTAGACCTAAGGGAGGGGACATAGAACCCCACTTCTTGATGGGAAGAGTACCAAATAATTGGCCATCTTTAACCTGCCTCATCCTCTCTTTGACATTTACCACTGTTTTCCACGAATGATATGACATCATGTTCCCTGATTTTTCCTTTATCACTGACTCTTCTTCTCTAGTCTCCTTACATGGTATCTTGCCCCCACTATTTGAACGTCCTCTTCCTTTTTCTCTCTCACTGCTCATTTACCTTTGACTATCATCTCTGCTCTTATGACTCCAGTCACCACCTTTAGGCTGGTGATGCCTCAGATCTCTAAAGACGTCTACTCTAACCCTCTGACTCACATAGCCAAGAAGCCTTTACAACTCCTGGGAGAGGTATCTGAATAAGGTTTGTGCTCACCCACCCATGGGCAGAGCCACGAGTTTTGTCCAAAAGGTGGCCAGGTCTTCCTTGTATGGCTTTCCTGAGAGTCTCCTCCTTGTCTAACTGCACCACATTTGTGGCAGCCTTCATGAATGGCCTCCACAAATGACAACCTAGGATGACACAGCTCATGGAACCCAAAAGTGTCCAAAGGATGTGGCAAGGCTGACTGGCTGAATGAATGAGAATGATTTACACGAATATGTAAAATCTTTCACTGTAGGACCTACGTTTAGTGCTTTCCAGATCCTTCGGCTATAAGAAGTGTAGACACAGTTTGTATGTTTCCACGAACTGCACTTCATCATAATTGCACTTTCACAGGTAAGAAAAGAACACCTGAGCAGCCAATGCACGACCCACAGCACTCATTTCTATAAATGAGTGTTTAGCCATATCCTTTCTCACAGACCATGTGGACATGGCATTCGACAGTAAAAATAAGCGGGTAGTGGTTCCTGAAAACAAACTTAAAAACAGATAGATTTGAAAGAACAGCTTGCTTAACAAAAAAAGAAATAGACTATGAACATTGTTTAAATAAATCCCAATTTTGTTATATGTATGTAACAGTTTGTGTTAATTTTGTTGTATTTATACTTGAGTTCTGTGTTGGCAGACTATTTCTGTGTCATCCCACTTATTAACTCTGAGGAGCAAGGACTTATGTTCTGGAACGGGGCCTCAGTTGGTTTCTTTCCTATAGCTGGCCCAGATCTGGGGCTGGTCCTCATAATCAGTCTGTTGTGTAAGCACTGCAGTTTAAGAATGTACCACGATTTGGCATCCTCAGTCTGATGCCATCTTCAGTGAAATCCAACAGACATTTGTAAGGCACTGTGTTCCATCCCGTGGAGGATACAAAGAGCCTGGAATGTCAAGATGAATGAGGGAGAGGGGAGTCACAGAAAACTGTGTGACAGTGCAGCAAGGCGACTGTGGCACAGAGACACAGGCTTGCTGCCCTGTGCAGGGAATTGACTGTCGCTTCTTATCTGAGAAGCGAGAGGGATGGGGAAAGGATTCCAGATGGAAGGAACACAGTAGAGGCACGGAGCAGGAGTTCAGGCTGTGGCTGGGGTGAGGAAAGCCTTGGCTAGAGTACAGAGCATATGCAGGTGGGTACCAAGGAAACCGACCGAACAAAAACGGGGCGGCCGGGGGGGACATTGTGGAAAGCATCGTTCAGAGAGAGTTGAGTCATCAAGGCTTTTGAACATAACTAGGGCTCACTCCCAGCCCCTGTTCTGCGACTGTCTCCCATGGAGTATCATGTCAGCCCTTGATTGCATGGGCATCTTGTTCTCACTCTTCCCTGATGGAAAAGACTCATTTAAAAATAAAAAGCAAAACAAATAAACCAAAAACCCTGTCCTTGAACTGAATCTCTTTCTAATAATTTTCTCCCTAAACGGCCAAGCCCATCAGAACAGTCGAGAAGCTCTGAGTCCCCCACTTCTGATGTATCTATATATCACTATCTCTATATATCTGTAGATACATTATCTATCTATCTTTCTTTCTATCTATCTATCTATCTATCTATCTATCTATCTATCTATCTATCTATCTATCTATCTATCTACACACTCACAAATACACACACACACACACCCACAAACCCTACTGGTTCCATTTCCTCTGGACAACCTGAACGAATATACCAGTGGATCTCAAACTCCAGTTGCATTCGAATCACTTGTCTTGCTCATAATACAGAAGATGCCATGAGTCCTTTTCTCATAGTTTGGCTTTAGTAAGTCTGGAATTGGGCCTGAGATTTTGCATTTTCCTCAGTTGCTTCTCAGGCACATGGTGAGAGATTTACACATGGAGAAACACTGGTCTGCATACTCTTTCTGATGATCTCCTCAATTCTCCTGGATCTAACTCTTGTCTGTAAGAAGATTATTCCCAAATCTATAGCTCTTGGCCAGAACTCTGCTGAGTTCCAGATCCTTGTAACTGTCTGTTAAACATTTCAACTACTTGTTCCTTAAGCAGCTAATCTCACCATTTCCCCTGTAACATCTTTTTTTAGTTCCCATTTCAGTGAATGATACCAACATGTACCCATTCCTTCAGAGGAGGAAGCTGGGAGTCCTGCTGAACCCCTGCCGCCCACTTCTCCATGTCCTCAGTATCTTTCGTATCTTCTCTACCTTTCCACACCGCTGCCACGGTCTGAACCTCCCACTATGTGGACCCTGGGCAGTAGTAATGAACTCCCCTCCGCCCCCGCCCCCTGCTCCCCCCACCCCATCTCTTGTCCCCTGCCCTCCCAATCCAATTTCCACTGCTTTGCCAGGTCCATTTTCTGAAATCAAATCTGATCAAGGTTAAACCCTTTAATTGCTTCTACAGCCCACGGAATAAAGCCTCCATTCCCAGGATGACATAAAAGCCCTCCTCCATATCTAGCCCTGCTCTACTTAGTGAATGCCTCCGTTCCCAGATAGGCCTGTGCTATGTCCAGCTGTTTGTAGCTACGTAGACACATGGGGCTGTTTTTGGCATATTCATGATACTGTTAAACTGATCTGTCTTCCTAGAATGTGTCCTCTGCCATCTTCATGCAAAATATCCTTCTGCTTGCTCGTCCTTCAAGACTCAAGAATCATCTTTGCTGCCAAGTCTCTTCTGATATTCCTAGGTAAAATCACATTTTCCCAGTCTTACTTTGATCATAGCCTCTGGAATACTTTATTGCATTTTTTTATTTACACGTGTAGCAGTAAATAATTGGCAAATCATTCCTATTAGATTGGGAATTAATTGTTCACTTCTATATCCTAAGTACTAAGCACAGAGTGTGACACAGAGTATAAATGTATGTTTGTTCCTATTGAATAAATAAATGAATTAATTATAGTGGAAAGAACATTGTTCTAAATAAGGTCTGAGGATCTAATATATAACATTGTGACTGTGGTTGGTAACACCGTATTGTATAATTGAAATTTGCTAAGAGAGTAGACTTTAAATGTTCTCACCCCCCCCAAAAAAAAGAAAAACTATATAAATATGTATATGGATGTGTTAATTAACTAGGTGGGAGGAATCCTTCACAATATATACATATATCAAATCATCACAATGTACACTTCATCTTACAATTTTATTTGTCAACTATATCTCAGTAAAAGTGGAGGAAAAAAAAGAAAGAACATTGTTCTCGAAGTTCAGTTACATGAGTCTACTCCTGGCTCAACCACTAATTAACTTACCTCGAACAAGTCATTAACCCTTGTGCAGTACAGGTAGCTTTGGGATTCGCTGGAAAGGAAGTGGTAAAAACAGCAAATGATGACAGAACTGGCATGCAGATCCTACTGTGACTATCATGAGCCCCTCTAAAAATTATTATCAATGCTCAGTTTATGTACCAGTAATCCGTGTTGTGCTGATGTCGTAAGGTTTGGAATCCTAAAAGAATTGGGGCAAAGAGTAACTCATGGTGCAGAAATAATACAGATCTCCTTCATGCCAATCCAGAGGGTATGAAAGGAGAGACTCCAGGGTAAACAGAAGTCAGGGGGGGTGTCCAGCCAGCGGGGGAGCGGAGGGGCCTCTGTACCACACAACGTGCATCTGGTGTGGGACTGGGAAGGGGCCTCCCCTTGCCTCACGCGCAGGGCACACGACCACAAGGCTGCCCCATCACTGATAATGAATCAGACACCCTGGCTGGCAGTTGGCTTTTCTGATTCTATCCTAGGTTTAGGGTAGATCTGTTGTTTGAGAAGAACCCTGTGCTCAAGCTTCCTTTCACTCAACCACTGGGGGAAAGCAAATGAAAAGAAGTAGGATTCTCAACGAATCTTTGTTTTGATTCCTTTTCCTTGATGGCACAATCTCCTTGAAAGATTAAAAAACGCTTTCTTCTTGAAGCTTGGGTAGCAATGTCCCCCTTTCTTCGGAAGGGGGGAGGGAGAAGGTCTTACGTTTTAGGCTTAGATGTTACCATAACAACAACAACAAAACAACGAAACAGCAGTAGCAGCTACTGTTTGGAGGACAGATACTGTTTTCCAGGCTCCATGCTAACCATTTGGCACACGCTGCCTCATTTACTACCCGTGGTAACCCTATGTAATGAGGACACTTTTTATCTCCCTTTACAGATGAGTAAATAGGCTCAGACAGATTAAGGAACCTACCTTAAGCCACACAGCTGGTTAAGAGGCAGGGCCAAGAAACAGCCCAGGTCTGTCTGACTCCAAATTCCTCCTGACTGAGGAGTCTTCTCCTGAACTATCCCAATTCCATAGCATACACTCAAAAATTGATATTGATGATTCTATATTCCTTGAATTCAAATCTTTGAATTGATCGAGCAGTTATATGCACAGACATGTACATGACTTATAAGAAAACTATGACAGGGGGCTTCCCTGGTGGCGTAGTGGTTAGGAATCTGCCTGCCAATGCAGGGTACACGGGTTTGAGCCCTGGTCTGGGAAGATCCCACATGCCGCGGAGCAACTAAGCCCGTGCGCCACAACTGCTGAGCCTGCGAGCCACGACTACTGAAGCCCACGTGCCTAGAGCCCGTGCTCCACAACAAAGAGTAGCCCCAGCTCGCCGCAACTAGAGAAAGCCTGCACGCAGCAACGAAGACACAACACAGCCAAAAAATTAATTAATTAATTTAAAAAAAAGACAATAATGCATTATTTAAAAAAAGAAAACTATGACAACTTGAAAATGTAGGTGCTTGGATTTTTCTGATTAAAAAAACCAAAAAGCCAAAACCCAACCAACCAACTAAGAACCCCCCAAAACCAATCAACTAACAAAACCCTCTTATGTTAGAAACTTTGTCCTAAAACAGAATGGCATTCTAAATACTGGTGAAGCCACAGGTTCATGGATTTGTGAGTCATCTGGTGAATCATTTTTCACCTCTAAAGGGCACTCCATTCCCAAACACTTTATCAGTGAGAGATTAATGCATGAGCTCTGAAGTCTTAAGAATTATTCACTGTACGTCTTACTTGCTCATCAGCTGAATATTTTCCCCACCTATGGTTCTGATCAATCACTGCTTCAAGTATGTTACGTTTCCAGTGATAATGTTGTTCATTCCCTACTCATACAAGTTCATTTCTTCTGAGCCCTGTCTCCCACCGAGTGCCTCTTTTAAAAATTGTTCTTGTGAGTAATAATCTTTCACTGCCAACTGCTGTGATTCATGGGTGAGGACAAGCCTGGAAGGTGAAGAAAAGACATTCTTATTTTTACCTTAGTGTGGCTATTCCAACACTGCCTTCTGGGTCACCCCTCCCACCTACACCCCCGTGCTCTGAAGATACCTGATTGTTTGCTGTTGAAATCATGGGATCTGTGAGTTACAGGGAAAGATTAAGTGCATTCCCTGTCTAAACACTGCATCAATCCAGATCCAGATGATCCAGCCAGAAGGACCGGCTACACCTGTCAGCCCCAAGGGCCGGCTATTACTCCCCAGGCTTGGGAAGCATCAGTACCTCGAGGTCGAAGACCCTCTTGGCTTATCTTTATCCCTTTGAAATTCAGTAGCCAGGTTCCACCCTGCTGCCATCCACAACTGATCCGGAATTCCCACAGGACACAACCGTAAAAGTTGCCCCCAGGCTCGCAGTTGTGGCACTTGGGGCCAAGAGGAGACAACTTCCCTCAAGTCAACTTTGTAATTCTAACCAGTCATTCTTACTGAGTAGGTGCTAACATTTATAAAATCATTATTAAGGTGGGGATCCCCTCTGCATTTAGGGGGCGTGGGACAAAGCTTTGCCGTCCCACCAGTGCTTCTGTGTCCCTGTGGTGGTCTCTGGACACTGCCTCAGTCCCCCTGCAGGAAGAAGGGATTTATTTGTGTCCATGCTGTCTTCAGGAATCACCTCAAGTGAGGAGAGCTGCCTTGCCCATCATGGTAGACGTCTAGTGACCGAAGGAGAGCAGGGTGTGAAGACAGGTTCCCCTACCCCTCTTGGGCTCTGCTCTGAAGGGTGACGAGAGCTCCAAGCTCTGGAACCTCACACCTCTGCCCTCAAAACTGCTCTACCTTCTGTCTTTCTTACCTTGATGAATAAATCACGCCACCACCCATCCAGCCCAGATGCCAGAGCCCTGGCAGTCACCTACGCGTCCCCTCTCTTTACTGCCCCATCCAGTCACCACGTCCTTTTTAGTGACTGTGTTGTGGACATTTGTCATTTGAAAAAAAAATTTATTTAAATTTTTTTTTTTTTTTTTTTTTTTTGTTTGCTGTGCTGCGTGGCTTGTGGGATCTTAGTTCCCTGACCAGGGATTGAACCCTGGCCACCACAGTGAAAGCACCGAGTCCTAACCACTGGACCGCCAGGGAATTCCCTTAACATTTTTTTATATGAAGAAACTTTGATTCTGTTTTTAAAATTGAGGTTTCGTTGATGTATAATATATATATTTAATTTTTAAAATTTTGTTTTTATATATTAAAAGTTGACATATACCACAAAGTTACACTTTGCTAGGGCTTCTTCCAGAGTCTTAGGAGATATCCCATACAAATGAAGTGACCAGAAACATATATTTTATTAGCTGCATAGTAAACCCCACTCTGAGTACAATTTACTGGGCATTTGTTACCTGATAGACATTGAATTAGACACTTTATTATCTCATATCTGTTATGTCATATTTCATATTATCATCCTATTTATTTATTTTATTGAAGTATAGTTGATTTACAAAGTTGTGTTAGTTTCAAGTGTACAGCAAAGTGATTCAGTTATACATACATAATTATATATTCTTTTTCAGATTCTTTTCCTTTATAGGCTATTATAAAATATTGAGTATAGTTCCCTGTGCTCTAGTATAGAGTAGGTCCTTGTTGGTTATGTATTTTATATATAATAGTGTGTATCTGTTAATCCCAAACTCCTAATTTATCCCTCCTCCCCCCTTTCCCCTTTGGTAACCATAGGTTTGTTTTTTATGTCTGTGGATCTATTTCTGTTTGGTGTTTAAGTTCATTTGCATCATTTTGTTTTTAGATTCCACATATAAGCGATATCATGTGATATTTGTCTTTCTCTGTCTGGCTTACTTCTCTTAGTATGATGATCTCTAGGTCCATCCATGTTGCTGCATATGTCGTGTTTGATGTACAATACTATGTAAATTTCAGGTGTACAACATAGAGATTCATAGTTTTTAAAAGTTATGCTCCATTTAAAGTTATTATAAAATAGTGGCTACATTCCCAGTACTTTACAATATATCCTTGCAGCTTATTTATTTTATACGTAGTAGTTTGTACCTCTTAGTCCCTTACCCCTACATTTGTCACTTTCTTGATGGTTCAGGCTCTGACTTCCGTTTCCATTTGGGGGAATTCTGCATCGTGTGAGATCCGGTGAAGCCAGGACTCTGCCCTCCGCTTTGGAAGCCAGGCTCTCTCTCTTTCCATCCCTGGTAGCTCTGGTGCAGGCGCATGACAGGCAGTTGGCTAATTGGATGCTTCCTTTGGCATTTTCAATTTGGTTTCCCATTCCTCTCTTGGCCCTTCAATTTCTTTTCTGTAGATGAATCATTTAGAAATGTAAGTCAGACCATGTCACTCCTTGCTCAAAATCTTCTAATGCCTTTCCATCATATGTGATACCAAATTCAAAGTCTTTATTGCGACCCCCAAGGTCCTCCACGATCAACTAGTGGCTGATTCTCTGTGTTCACGTCTTACTGCTTTTCCCCTGGCCCGTCCGCTCCAGCATCCTTACTGTTCCTACAACTTGCCGAGTACACACTTTGTATCTGCTGTCCCTCGGGCTGAAAGGCCCTTCTCACTGATTTTTACATGGTTCACTCTCTCTCTTTTTAAAAATATTTATGTATTTATTTGTCTTGGCTGTGCCGGGTCTCAGTTGTGGCACGTGGGATCTTTTAGTTGCAGCATGCGAACTCCGTCGCGGCCTGCATGCGGGATCTAGTTCCCTGACCAGGGATCGAACCCAGGCCCCCTGCATTGGGAGCGTGGAGTCTTACCCACTGGACCACCAGGGAAGTCCCCACGATTCACTCTCTTAATGCAGGTTTTATTCAGATGTTTACAGAGAGGCCTTCTGTGACGCCTCCTATGTAAAATAGTCACCCCCTTCCCAAGTCCACCTCTGACCCCTTACCCTACTTTAATTTTTCTTCAGAGCACCTCCCACCAACTGATGTTATATTGTTTACTTGTTTGTTTACTGGTCTATTTTGTACCTTTCCCCCCAGAACGCAAACTCCCTGACGGCCAGGATGCAGCGTATCTGTATCTAGCCTGGTGTATGGTAGGTGAGAAAATAGTCACCGAATGAAAACGTGGTAGGGTCGATGGCTTGGGAGTCTCAGTGGGCTCACGGAATTGCTGCAGTGGAATTTCAAGAGGCTTTCTCAACAAGGCAGCTGGTGGTATTTTGACTGGCACTGCTCCACACATGGCAGGACATTCAGCCTCCTTTACCCTGAGCCGTGACAAGCCAGCAGCACCCCTCGTCACCTGATGCTATGGTCTGACTATCCAGCCCCTCCAAACTCGCACGGTGGAAGCCAAACACCTGATTTTTTTTTTGTTTTGTTTTTAAATTTTTATTGGAGTATAGTTGATTTGCAATGTTGTGTTAGTCTCCCGTGTGTACAGCAAAGTGAATCAGTTATACATATACAGACATCCACTCTTTTTCAAGATTCCTCTCCCATACAGGCTATCACAGAGTGTTGAGTAGAGTTCCGATGGTGTTAGAAGCTGGGGCCTTTGGGAGGTGATTAGGTCATGAGGGTGGAGCCCTCATGAAGAGGATGAGAGCCCTTACAAAAGAGACCCCACAGAGCTCCCCAGCCCCTTTTGCCACGTGAGGACACAGCAAAAAGTCTGCGACAAGGAGAGAGCCTGCACTCGGCTGTGCTATTTCCTTGGACTCCCAGCTTCCAGAACTGTGAGAAATGAATTTTTGTTGTTTGTAAGCTACCAGGTCTGTGGCGTTTGTCATGGCAGCCTGAACGGACTAAGACATCCACAACCAAAATTATGCAACACGTTTCCAGATTTCCCCTTGGAGGGAAGGTGCAGGGCAGCCCTTGACAGAGTACCAGTGGTAGAGGAAGTGACTGGAAGTACAGGAGGCTGCGATCAGAGACTCAGATGCTCTTGTTTTTTTATTGCTCATATTTCTATCTTGGCTCATTCATCTCCACCTCGGTCCCTCCTACTAACCTGTGAGTTCTTTGAGGGCGGGAATCATGGTTTGTCTGAGTGTATTAGCCCATCTGAATACATGAATGTATATGTACATGTATATGTATGTGTGTGTGTGTGTGTGTGTGTGTGCGCATATATTTGTATTTATATCTTTTCCCCGTTGGGCCGCCTGGCCTCCACAGCTCAGTTCTTTTCCCCACCCTCTGACCACCAGGCATCACTCAGCAGATAGAGTAAGACAAAGCACGGACTCTGACATAACGCACACTGGCCCTTGTGGGACCATCTGTCCCAGCCGTGAGCCCGAATCTGCTCTTGTCACTATGGGTATGATTATCTCCATTTTACAGATGAAGAAATTGAGGCTCATCTTCTTTCCCTGCCACTCATTGATTGATAACCAATCGGTCCTTGTAACCCAACCTTTGCTCTCGCCTCCATTCCGAAAAGCTCTTCCTCAGCCTCAAGTCATGATTTTATAGAGAAGACTCCCCAGGTAGGAGGAGAAGGTGCTGATGGCAGTGTCATTATTTTAGGTTGGGGATGACTGATAGACCTGCAGTCATGCCCTCAGCCTGTGCTGAGTGACCTTGAGAGTGACCTTGGAGTTGGAGCAGCCGCTGCGGCTGGCAGTCACTTGCAGCTGATTCTGCTGCTTTGTCTCGTGAGATGTGAAGTGACCTGACCTCCACTGACCTAATGAGTGACATAGCTGGGACAGGAATTCAATGTTCCCTTCTTGGTCTCACCACGCTCTCTGTGTGCTTGGTGTCTTCTTGACTGCTAATGTGCCTTGTCTGATAGGACCTGAATCTTCATCACCCTCAATTGTCAACTCCTCTGGCCCCAGGCATCCCAATGGCTGCCTGGGGCACAGACAGGCCCGTGTGCTCTGTTACTAGGGCTCTAGGGCTTTTGTCCTCATATTCTTTTATCTTGGTGACTTGGGCAGGAACATATATAAACCCTTTGAGTTTAAGGTTTGGAGGGGCTTGGGAGACCCTCAGCCAATTTTCTTAGTCTAGACCCACACCCTCCTTTTTGCCCTTGAACTGAGGCACAAAAAATATGAGTTCTTATCCTTCAGGCCTGAACAAAGTGGCCCCCTTTCCCCACAGCAGTGTTTTTTAAACTCTGGGTCACGACCAATTCGAGAGTTGTAAAGTCAATTTTTTACAGTTGACCAGATTAAAAATATGAATAGAATAAAATTTAAACTATAAAAGTGGTAGTGAAGCTCTGTTCTATGAAGTCTTATTTCAGTCATGTGTGTGTATGAATGTGTATATGTGTGTGTGTGAGTGTATCCTGCATCACGTTCAAAATGTATTTCTTATTACGTTTTATAGTAAAAAAAATAGGGGTTCTCAACTTGCATGTGATGATTTTGATTTGGTAGAACGTAGAACAATATGCCACTAAAAGCATATCAGTCTCTGGAGGGAGCAGGATAGGTATGTGTGTTTGTTTGTTTTTTTTAAATTTATTTATTTATTATTTTTGGCTGCGTTGGGTCTTTGTTGCTGCACGCGGGCTTTCTCTAGTTGCAGTGAGCAGGGGCTACTCTTCGTTGCGGTGCGCGGGCTTCTTATTGCGGTGGCTTCTCTTGTTGCTGAGCACGGGCTCTAGGCACGTGGGCTTCAGTAGTTGTGGCACGTGGGCTCTAGAGTGCAGCCTCAGTAGTTGTGACGCACTGGGCTTAGTTGCTCCGCGGCATGTGGGATCTTCCAGGGCTCAAACCCGTGTCCCTTGCATTGGCAGGCAGATTCTTAACCACTGCACCACCAGGGAAGCCCCGGTATGTGTGATTTTGTTATTTTATTTTATTAAGTATAGTTGATTTACAATGTTATGTGATACAGTTATACAAATATATACATTCTTTTTTATACTCTTTTCCATTATGGATTATCACAGGATATTGAATATAGTTCCCTGTGCTATACAGTAGGACCTTGTTGTTTTGTATGTGTGTTTTCAAAGTTCCTGATTATAACATACCTCCCCTGCTATTTCCCTAGTGTGCGTGCGCGCGCGCGCACACACACACACACACACACACACACACACACACACACTCTCTCTCTCTCCCCCCACCCCGCTGTTCTTTTTTTTTAAAATAAATTTATTTGTTTAAATTTATTTATTTATTTATCTATCTATCTTTGGCGTTGGGTCTTCGTTGCGGTGCACGGGCTTCTCATTGCGGTGGCTTCTCTTGTGGAGCACGGGCTCTAGCCACGCGGGCTTCAGTAGTTGCAGCACGTGGGCTCAGTAGTTGTGGCTCACGGGCTCTAGAGCGCAGGCTCAGTAGTTGTGGCGCATGGGCTTAGTTGCCCCGTGGCATGTGGGATCTTCCCGGACCGGGTCTCGAACCCGTGTCCCCAGCATTGGCAGGTGGATTCTTAACCACTGCGCCACCAGGGAAGTTCCCACCCCTCCTCCACTCCCCCCACCCTCCTCCACTCCCCCCACCCTCCTCCTCGCTGTTCTTGAGAACAACAATATCTTATCCATCTGGATAGCCCCTTATTCCTGAAACAGTGCCTGGCGCTCAGGGGTACCCAATAAATGCTTATAATTGTCAAATGACAAAGCTTCGAAGGTTAAAAGGTGGAATCTATGTAGTTTTCTTTCGCCATGCCCAGCACACACTTGGCACTTCATAAATCACTGGGTGTGATCGTGATGACTTATGGAAAACAAAAATACAATCATGAGACGCTGCATGAATCAAAGGCACAGGTGTGATGAACAGCCGCAGAGCGGGGCCGGCCTTCACAACAGAACAAAGCTCTCTTTCCCCCTCAGTGCACTTCAACAAACCCATCCAAACCAGGAAACCTCAGGGACAGAGTGGCTGTCATCTCCCTAAGTAATAGAGCCTATCTCCTCTTAACCTTTGTGACCCTCAAAAACCAGTAAATTCCTTCTTTTATCTATCCCAAATCCTTTATATTACCCCCTAAGCCAATTTTCTGTTGTACTGTATTCAATGGGAATTGAAAACAGCTGGTCACCATCTGCTGTAGATTAATTCTTGGTGTACTTGAAGCCTATAATTAGGTCATTCCTCAGCCTTCTCTTCTCCAGGCTAAATATCTTCTTTCTTTTAGCCCTTCCCCAAAGGTTTTATTTTCCAATTATTTAATTGTCTTCCTAGTGTTACCCTCAACATCAGGCTTTCTGTTCTCCATACACCTCGAGTGGAGGGGGCTGATCAGTGTGAAGGGTTGTGGGTGTTGAAGGTCACCACTGCCACTTTTGAGGAGTCTTTTTTTCTGTGAGTTGTTTATTTTCAGAGGGCCATTTAGAAATGAACAGCAGCCTTTGACTGCCACAGTGAAATTGGAAACAGAGTAATCAGACAGTTGTGCTTTGCTTCCACCCTAATTCCAGATACTCTGGACAGTCGCCTTGACTTTGCACCCCAAATCTGTGAGATGGCCAATGCAAACCTACAGGGAGTAATTTCACTCTTGATTATGGATGCATCACTAGAACAGCATTTTGGAAGTGTCTTGGAAGCCTGGAAGGCCAGTGACAGCTGGAGACAGATTTTTAACTTTAAGCTCAGGAAACAAGCGTCTGGTAGAGAGAAGTGTTCTCCCTCTTAGGTCCAGGAAATATCCTGCATGTGGAATGACCCCGGTGTCCAATCACCATTCTCCAAGGCAGTGGTTTTTACTTTCGTTCTTTCTGGAATTATGTATATGCAACCCATTGCCTAGTATCCAGATTTTTAAATGAAATACAGGAATATTTTGTGGATCAATCAATATTTGAAATGATTGAAATCATATCTTCACTTCTGGGGCTTTCTGCTCTGTCTCTCAAAAGTGTGTTGGACTTTTGGTTGGAAGAAGTTACCCTCTGCTTATCTGTCCTTAAAAGACTCCATCATTACTCGGAAATGATGGCCAGACTGGGTGATGTTCTTCACCTAGCTCTATTGACTGTCCCCTCCAGCTGCACGCACCATGACTACGCCAGAAGCAGCCCCTAATGCGTGGATTCTGTGATTTCATGTGCACAATCCCTTCGTGAGGTAGATAGCATCACCCTCATTTTCACAGATGAGACAGATACAGAGAGGCTGTTTTTAAATGTGCTTACGGTGGCTTAGGCAGCAGAGCTGGGGTTTGGATCCAGATCCGGTTGGTCTCTAGTGTCGTCATGGCCGCCTCCGCATGCTGGTTAAACTGCAGACATCAGGATCCCATGCTCAGATTCTGAGTGTGGAGATGGGGCCCAGGAACCTGCCTTTTCAGTCAAATAACCCAGCGGAGCTGATGCAGGTAACCCAAGTCCCATGCATACAAAAACACTGTCTAACTCGGTCCCTGAATTAGAAAATTTAGGTCACTGTTCCTCAAACTCCGTCGTACATCTACCCAGGAGCTTGTTGAGAAGAGGTCTGGCTTCCACTCTGCAGCTACTGAGTCAGAAGCAAGGAAGGGTCGAGTCCGGATGCTGTATTGTTTTGTTTTTAGTATTTATTTATTTATCTATTTATTTGGTCATGCCGGGTCTTAGTTGCAGCATGCGGGATCTCTAATTGCAGCATGCAGGCTCTCAGTTGCAGCACGCGGGATCTAGTTCCCTGACCGGGAATCGAACCCGGGCCCCCTGTGTTGGGAGCACGGAGTCTTAACTGCCCGACCGACAGGGAAGTCCCTGGACGCTGTATTGTTAACGTGCAGCCTGGGGTATATTCTGAGTCACTCTGAAGTTTGGAAACCGCTGGTGTGAGTCATCCTGCCAGAGGTATCCTATGCCCAGCACTTCTAGATGCTTTTGTGGGAGATGAAGGCTGGTAGGGTGGAAGACGGGATGGTATGGGCTTAGAGCTCTTGGCTTCCTGAATGTGGAAGGAGCTCTTGGCTAAGGAAACAGTGGGGAGATGACCCCTGAGAAAGCCTGCTTCCTCACCTCCTACAGAAGAAACTTTAACCCTAAGGATGAAAAGCCATGGTTTTGAAAGCCAAGTGTTGCATTTGATATCAGAAGTCCAGTGAAGGGATAACCATCCGTTATGATGTCGTAGCAGGTAGTGTTGCCTTGGCAACATAGCAGGAGATGTAGCGAGGAGATAGAAGAACAGAAGGGCAGGTGTCATTCCTTGGAGAACACAGGGGTGACAAAGAGGTTTAGTAAAATGAGCAACGTAAAAAAATACTTGGCACCCTGAGAAAACCAGTCATAGAAGATGAAAACTCAGAAGATTTGGTTTATGAATATATTTTAAATCTACAAAATAATGTTTTAACAGCAGCGTCAGAAGAATCCTCACAGACGTCTGAGAAATCTTCGTTCTATGGACCCTCCTTTGCAAGCAGCTTTCTAGTAAGTCACATTCTGTACCATATGCTAGTAATATATTGTGTGAGGGAAAATGAGGCGAGGGTTTGCACTTAAAAGCCAAAGCTACACAAGGATAATTAAACTGTCACTGGATGACCTGAAGAGAATTGATTGAATTCAGCACAGCAATTTCTTGAGTCAGTATGTATCAGGTAAATAGATGGAAATAAGTTTGAAGGTTCATGCACACTTGTATTTAAATTTCCGTATTATAATATTTATAGGCGATATTTAAAAATGGATCTAATTTTAATTCCCTAGATGAATTGTGACTCCTATTTATTTAATTCATTTTTACTTTGAACCAAGGAAAGGTTATTACTTGACACTTCAACATCTATACTCCATCAATTCCTCAAATGCATGATAACCTAATGAAGATTATTGGGGGGGGGGATCCTCTCTACTTCAGTAATTCAACTTCGCTAGTTCCTTAAGTACACAATTACTAAATTTAAATCATTTAAAAGGAAACATATGCAATCTATAAAAATGTTTATCCCATCACTTGATAGAGATCAAGCAGGTTTTCTGCCAAGTTAGGCAGTAAACAGATGCTGACCTTATCAGATAGGGCATGGGAATTCCTCACATTTTTCTTGTTTGAACTGGTCTGTGAGCTCTAAGGATGGGAAAAAGAATGACACCTTATGCACGTGAATGAATTCCCCTCTGGATACTCCTTGGGATACCCTGAGAGACTGAATCCTTCCTATAGACAGGAGTATTCCCAGTTTTTGTTGGGCTGCTTCCCAGATCCTGTGCAATCCTACCCTTCCTCCTCCTGACTCCCTGTAATTTACCTATTCTAACATCTCCTTTTGCTTCAGAGCCTGGTAAATGGTAAATGGAACACCTTCCGATCAGAGCATCTCTCTGCCTTTCTTTGGAGGCATCTGATTTTTCCTTACTCCCCTGTCGTCTCATAACCGCTCTGGGTCCCTGTGTTCCACTCTGCGTCACGGATGACATCTTCAGTCTTCCCAGGATGAATTTCCCACACTGCTTCCTCCTGTGAGAAGTGGAGCCCCTGAAATCCAATTCTGAAGCAGGCAGACTTGCTCAGGACATCGTTGGAGAGCTGAACTAAGCTCATGGCTGTGTGGGACCCACGCTGTTTACTCCTGGTCACCAAAATCCCACCCTTTCCTTATGTCAGCACTAAGGAAGGTAGTTGTGGGGAAAATTGAGACCTGCTTTTACAGTGTGACCAAGTGAGAAAGTTATGGAATAACCTCAGTAAATACTTCCCACTTAGGGGTTTTCCTGGAGGTCAAGTGGTTAAGACTTTGCCTTCCAATGCAGGGGGTGCAGGTTCGATCCCTGGTCGGGGAGTTAAGATCCCACATGCCTCATGGCCAAAAAACCAAAACATAAAACAGAAGCAATATTATAACAAATTCAATAAAGACTTAAAAAAAAAAAATCCACATCAAAAAAAAAAAATCTTTAAAAAAACCCAACAAACACCTGCCGCCTAGAACATAGAAAAAGGAGAAGAGCCATTGTTGGTGATAAGCCCGGAGCTCATGCCTTCTATTGCTGATAAATTACAGGATCCCGGAGTCTCAGGAACATGGGGGTCACCTCATTGCTGGCAGTGGAGTCAGTTCTCTGGTTCGCGGACCTGGAAGTATCAGGTTCTGACTCCTGGGTGCCCTTGTCCAGTGCCTTTTCAGGGCTGTTGGAGAGTTGCACATGGGATGATGTGGGGTGTGCTCAAAGCAGTTCACTTTCTGTTGGTGCAAACACTTGGGCCTTGGGATTGCTTTAGAAAATGAGAAATTGTGGGCTCTCCTTCACTAGATCTGAGTTTCTCTGGTTTTTGTTTTTCTTTCCTATTTCTGGCAATGCGAGTCCCTTAAATCATTATTTTAAATTCCAGGACTCCATTTGCTCATAACCACTGGCAGAAATCCTGTGTGTCTGTTTCCCAACATGGGGTCAGGTCACGCTCTCCCATGCCTCTGGCTTTCAACTGGAGAGATGAGTTTTCTTCTTTTTAAAAAAATTTATTTATTTCATTTATTTTATTTTTGGCTGAGTTGGGTCTTCGTTGCTGCTCACGGGGTTTCTCTAGTTGCGGTGAGCGGGGGCTGCTCTTTGTTGCGGTGTGCGGGCTTCTCATTGCGGGGTCTTCCCTTGTTGCGGAGCACGGGCTCTAGGCATGTGGGCTTCAGTAGTTGTGGCACGTGGGCTCAGTAGTTGTGGCTCGTGGGCTCTAGAGTGCAGGCTCAGTAGTTGTGGCATGTGGGATCTTCCTGGAGCAGGGCTCGAACCCGTGTCCCCTGCATTGGCGGGTGGATCCTTAACCACTGTGCCACCAGGGAAGCCCGAGTTTTCTCCTTAATCTGCCCTGGAATGTTCCCCCGGCCTCCTCTTCGAGCACCATCACCTGTGTCTGCCAGGAGAGACGTTGGTCTAATCCCTCCTTCTCCAAAGCTGTATTTGGGAGAGTCTATCCAGATCTTGGGAATGAAGAGTTGAGCAAACAGCAGTGACTATTCGTTCACTCCACTCACTCTAGCCCTTGAAACTGGGCAGACTCGCCACACACCACACGTGGGCTGGCTTTCAGAAGCAAGCCACGCATGATACCGGTAGGAGTGGTTGCATATTCTAAACAATATCCACCGTTAAACATTGTTTAGTAGTATTTAAATAATGTGTTCCTTTCCTTCTCCCAGAAGTCTGCTTACACTCACTCTCTGGTCTTCTGGGCTGAACTCTTAGCCCTAGAGTCAGAATTCATACTCTGTCCCCCTGGAACCCTGGGCCCCCTTCTTGGCAGTTTGAATGGTGGCACTACCCTGGTTTTCACGTCTGTCTGTTGCTCCAGTCGTGGCCCCCTCCTCACGACCTCCGATCTCTCTCTAGCCCTGTAACCCAAGAAATCCTGAGCGTCCCCAGGATCGGAGGGAAAACACACAGCGGGGAGACATTTCTTTGCCTTCCTTGTCTCTACATTTTCTAGTGTCTTTGTTCCTGGAACAACCAAATAATCCGGAGGGAAAAGTTAGAAAAAAGCACATTCCTTGGGAACAGTGCACAGCCCCCTAAAACTATTCCTCCCAACAGTCAGGGCTCTGAAAGGTCGCCCTGAGCACAGGATGAGAACGTCATGAACAAACTTCGCTTTGGGGTCAGTACTTGGATCTTGGGTCCTCCCTACCATGGGCAACCTAACTGGGCTGTCGTTTTGAAAAAAGGCGGGTATGTCATGCTTTGGGGTTGTCTCCCTCCTTCCTCATCCCTCCCTCCTTCCCTCTTTAACTTGCTTTCTCTTTTAAAGATTTACTGCGTACCTATTATGCGTTGAGTGCAGTGCTCTGTGTTGGGAATAGAATGGTGTACACAGACAGACACTGTTCAGTCCAGTGTGGGGAGAGTCAAGGCATCACGTATTATCGTTGTGAAAAGTGCCATGATGGGGAGGTGTACAGGGCGCTATCGTAGAGCAGAGCAGGGACGCCTAATCTGGACATGGGAGGGTCAGAGAAGCCCTCAGTCACTTTACAATTGAGATCTGAACAGTGAATAGGAGTTAACCGGGGAAATTTAGACTTGGTGATGATGGTGATGAATGGGAAGTAAAAAGAATTTAGGCAGCAGATGTCTAACAGATGTCAGCCATGTCTCCCTTCCGCTAAGATCTGGTTAGGCTGGACTCCAATGCCCATCTCACATTCTGCAGAAGTTCAAAGTCGGCCTCAAGATCTCTGAGACTGGCTTTTGGGTTTGTGTCTCTTATCCCTGGCAAACTCTGCCCTTTCCTTAATTGCTACAAAAATCTACTCACACAAAGAAGTTAGTCGTGGACTTAACTTTCTTCAGCATTTAGGGGTCACACTTCTCGGCCAGATTAAGCAGAATAAGAAACCGGAGACTTTGTTTTGAAATGTCCTTTGCTTGCACGGCCTCAGGGGCTTCCTCCCTTCTCCGTCACCCTTGAATGGCCCAGTCCTGCACCCCGTTCTTGTTCTCCTCTCTTCCCTCCCCTTTCATCTGTCCTTACTACCTCCTCTCAGGACAAACCCACAAAATTCCTCTCACTGTTCATCTGCTCAGGGTCTTATCTTTTACCAGTGGTTTCCTGAAAACGCAACCCCTTGACTCTGATGGTGGGAAATCCAAGCACAAAGATTGACTATAGAGGAGAAATATTGAGTCATGGGTTTTCTTGCTCTCCCAGGATCATTCCATAAATATTCTCAGGCATAGGGATGGTTATAATATACGCTACCCACTTACGTAGATCACTTCTGTTACTGCTGCTACCACTGCTGCTGCTGCTAGATCAACAGTACAGTTACCACGACTTACGGCCCTTCCTTCTCCTGTTCTACTGCTCCTTATTGAGTACTTACTGGATGGAGCTCCTTACATCTGTCATTTCGTCTCATCATCACAACACCATTAATTAGGTATTATCCCCATTTTACAGTTAAGGAAATTAAGGCTTAAAGAATTTAAGTAGGGCTTCCCTGCTGGCGCACTGGTTGAGAATCCGCCTGCCAATGCAGGGGACACGGGTTCGGGCCCTGGTCTGGGAAGATCCCACATGCCGCGGAGCAACTAGGCCCGTGAGCCGCAACTACTGAGCCTGCGTGTCTGGAGCCTGTGCTCTGCAATGGGAGAGGCCGCGATAGTGAGAGGCCTGCGTACCGCGATGAAGAGTGGCCCCCGCTCGCCGCAGCTAGAGAAAGCCCTCACACAGAAATGAAGACCCAACACAGCCAAAAGTAAATAATAAATAAATAAATAATAAATAAATTAAAAAAAAAAAAAAAAAAAAGAATTTAAGTAGCTTAAAGTCACTCAGCCAGCAAAGGGTGGTGACAGCCAGTCTTGAAGCCATACATTGAATCGTTATAATAGCACGGTCACTGCTACAAAGCCCCTTTCCATGTTTCTTGGCTTTCATTATAATATAGGTCAGGTGTGTGCCTTTGTGTATAGTGGTTAACAGTGCCATTCATACTGTAACACAGTCTGTGGCTGAAAATATGTACATTAGTTGAAAAAAATGGAAAAGTATCTTCACATCTGTAATGAAAGTCAATGAGAAAATATATTTGAAAATTCAGTTCTCTTTTCAGAGATGGTTTAGCAATATACACAAATACAACTGGAGAGTAAGGCACACTTGCCACAGCTGAACTGTGTTCTGTTTCAGTTTCCTACAGGATTTCACAGTCGCACTTATGGTTATGATTTCACACTGAAATATTTGCATAAGAGAAAGCTTGTGATTAACTGCATATTGCTTGCGTGTTCATCTGTGAACATGATGAATCGCTGTTTTTACTTATTCCTTGCTTCTCAGTAAAACAATCAAAATCCTGACAAATATCTAATATATTTGACAAATATCTAATATATTTGACAAATATCTAAAATATTTGAGGACCACAGGTACAAATTTCTGCATTAGTACTTCTCTCCCTTCCTATCTCCAAATGGGTAACTCAGAATCACTCCCAATAAACTTTTCCAAACTGTTACCTGTGAACTGTGATTCAAAATGCTTCACACATTCCCACAGCACTCTGCTTTTAAGTGTCTAAAAATATGGAATTGAAATGCAAGATTTTCACGCTTTAGTGAGATTTATAATCAGAAAACTAGTGTCTGCATTTTGGCCCCAACATCTACCAGGTCGGTGACTTACCAGCCTCAAATTCCTTTTCTGTTGGATGGGGTTGTTTAAAAATATGGAGGTCTAGGGACTTCTCTGGTGGTCCAGTGGTTAAGACTCCGTGCTTCCAATGCAGGGGGCCCGGGTTCGATCCCTCGTCAGGGAACTAGATCCTGCATGCCACAACTAAGACCCAGAACAGCCAAATAAATAAATAAGTATTAAAAAAAATATGGAGGTCTAGGGAAATATGGGAGTTTCTAGAAGCATACGGTAGGGAGTGGGCAAAATCGTTGAAGGTGATCAAAAGGTACAAACTTCCAGTTATAAAATAAATAAGTCCAGGAGATGTGATGTGCAGCTTGGTGATAATAGTTAATGATACTGTATTTACATTTAAAAGTTGCTCAGAGAGAAGATCTTAAAAGTTCTCATCACAAGAAAGAAACCTTTGTAACTCTGCGTGGTGATGGCTGTGGCGATCATTTAGCAATATATACAAATATCGAATCATTATGTTGTACACTTGAAACCAATATAATGTTTTATATCAATTATATCTCAATAAAAATTACATTACAAAATTTTAAAATGTATATAGAAAAAAGAAAGACTATTATGACATCACTTTTGGTGGGTTAGACATCTGGCGAGTTTCATAATCAAAAAAATTGTTCGTAAAACTATAGTGTATCCGTATTAAAGAAAGGAAAAGAAATACTGAGGTCTGGAGGAAGAACAAGCATTTCCTGAACACCACATATCAGAAACCCCCCCCCCCCCCCGTTAAGTCCTTCACATCTGCAATGACATTTAATTCCCATGACACTCATCTATGGTAAATAACATTATCCTTTACTTACAGACCAAGAGGCAAAGGCTAGGGAAGTCCAGACATGCAGGGACCCACTAGCAGGCAGGATCCGTGGCAAAGAGCATCCGGACAGCTTCTTACTAGGAGAAGGAAGCCCAGGCAGCTGAGCTTTGTTTCGAAATCTTCCGTTTCCTAGTTCTTCTGTGACCATGTTCATCTTCAGCACACGGTCACGGACGGTGTCCAGCGAAGCCTTCCCTGTGGTCTTGTCTGAGTCCTTCTCCTCTGGGCTTGCACATGAGGGCAGGTCCCTCCCACTAATCCTCTTCCGGTTCTTGTTAGTCCACATTTGTTATCTCTCAGTCCACACTTGGGGTTGTGTGTGTGTGTCCCTCCCCTTCTGAGTCACATCCTCGGGCAGCCTTCTTTCTTGTCTGGGGCTTCTTCCTTTTTTCTGAGATGCCTGTTCAGGATCACTATCTTCTTAAGACATTGAAAAGCAAACATACGATATGAAAATGCTCCCTCTTTCTTTGTGTAGAAAGAAAAGTATGACTCTTCTGCCTAACTCTAAGTTGGTAAATTTATCTTTCCAACTATTTCCTTTCCTTCTCCCTCTGGGTATATTACAAAGTATTTCAACTTGGACCCTTTGAAAATGGAATTAATTATTTTCTTCCTGGAGTCTCCAAGCACCTTCTTCTGGGGCCCAGCACCTCCTTCCCCCCTTCCCCTCTCTCTCCCTCCTTTCCACCTTTTATCCCTCTCCTTCCCCCATCCTATCACTTACTTCCTTTACTTTGGCTCCACATCACCCAAGCCAGAAACACAAGAAGCATCCTCAATGCCTCTCTCTTCCTCGTATTCCACGGGTACCATGTCCTATTTATAGTAGCTCCTAATTGATCCATCTTCACTTCCTTAAAAATAGGAAATCAGGGACTTCTCTGGTGGTCCAGTGGTTAAGAGTCCGCCTTCCACTGCAGGGGTCACAGGTTCGATCCCTGGTCAGGGAACCAAGATCCCACAGGCCGCAGGACATAGTGGCCACACGCCGCAACTACTGAGCCCGTACGCTCTGGAGCTCGCGCCACAACTGGAGAGAAGCCCACACACCGCAATGAAGATCCCACATGCTGCAACTAAGACCAAACGCAGCCAAATAAATAAATAAATAAATAATTTTTTTAAAAAAAAGGTGCTTTTGATGAGATAAAGTAGGAAGTACACAGGATCACCTATGAAGCATTGTTGCAAAAAAAGAAAAAGGAAAAAAGAACATTTAATCTAAATCTGATTAAATCTTTAGATCTATCTATAGTTTACAGGAAATTCAGGAGATAGAGGAACATGTTAACTGATACCATATGGATGCAATCAGCAGAATCCAGAAAATGAGAAATTCTGCAGGTTTCTCCAGCAAATAAGTGGCAATAAAAATAGCACAACAAAAAGAGTAAAGAGGGACTTCCTTGGTGGTGCAGTGGTTAAGAATCCACCTGCCAATGCAGGGGACACTGGTTTGATCCCTGGTCCAGGAAGATCCCACATGCCACGGAGCAACTAAGGCCGTGCGCCACAACTACTGAGCCTGCACTCTAGAGCCCACCTGCCACAACTACTGAAGCCCATGTGCCTAGAGCCCGTGCTCTGCAACAAGAGAAGCCACCGCAATGAGAAGCCCGAGCACCGCAACGAAGAGTAGCCCCCGCTCACCACAACTAGAGAAAAGCCCACACGCAGCAACGAAGATCCAGTGTAGCCAAAAAAATAAAAAGAGTAGGGAAATCGTGATGGTATAAAGAGACATAAAAGACATCATTTGAATGCAATGTGTGCGTCTTTTATTGGATCCTGATTTGAAAAACACGTGCATGAAAAAAGTTTTGAGACATTTAGACAAAAATTGAAAATATATTGAGTATTGAATGATATTGAGACATTAATATTAACTTTATTATTTGAGATAATGATTTTGTGGTTTATGTTTTAAAAAGTCCTTTTGTGTTAGTTTGTTGGTGTTACATTCTGAAGTATTGATAAAGCAATATGTTTAGCACTTATTTTGTGCTATACACAAAATACACAGTTTTTAAAACATTTTTAGGGGCTTCCCTGGTGGCGCAGTGCTTAAGAATCCGCCTGCCAATGCAGGGGACATGGGTTCGAGCCCTGGTCTGGGAAGATCCCACATGCCGCGGAGCAACTAAGCCCATGTGCCACAACTACTGAGCCCGTGCACCTAGAGCCCGTGGTCCACAACAAGAGAAGCCACCGCAATGAGAAACCCGTGCACCGCAGCAAAGAGTAGCCCCCGCTCGCAGCAACTAGAGAAAGCCGATGCACAGCAACGAAGACCCAACAAAACCAAAAATAAAAAAATAAAACATTTTTACATACAGTAACTCATTTAATCTGTATAGTAACCTTACTAGGTAGGTATTATTATTATCTCCATTTTACAGACTGGGAAACTGAGGCACAGAGTGGTTACGTAACATGCCCAGGGTCTTGCAGCCGGTAAGTGGTAGATTCAAATATATCACAAGAGTTTCTTGTTTCCTGTTGTCTCCCAGACTTTGTTTACACGCTCACATATTTCCATAGCTGTAGTTGTAATACAGTTAAAATCAGATACTCAGACTTATGTTTATTAGCATATTCTAAACATTTTCCCCAAATTTTACACAGACCTAAACGTTACAATTTTAAATGACTGTATCACATTCTATTGAATCATAACTCAGCATCACAATCAGTTTGATTGTCTCTCTTTGGAAATTTAGGTTGTTTTCAAGTTTTTCTGTTACATGTAATACTAGAATGATTGTGTTAATGCATGTAGCCTTTTATTTCTTTAAATTTTTTTTACTTAGGATGAAAACCTTAACATCAGACTAGTTGTAAAAGAATGTAAATGGTTCCATCATTCTTGATGTGTAATGAAATCAAGAAAAGCTGTGTAAATATGTACTGTTAATAGCATGAGAACCTTGTTTTCTTCCCAACTGTACTTAATTTTTGCTAGGTATTCTTGCTTACTTTTGAATATGTATGTAGTAAGGAGTTCCCTGGTGGCCTAGTGGTTAAGATTTGGGCTTTCACTGCTGTGGTCCAGGTTCAATCCCTGGATGGGAAACTGAGATCCCACAAGCCACATGGTGTGACCCAAAAAATTTAAAAATAATAGGTATATAGTAGAATTTCTCTTTTTTCATTTTCACTTATTTATTAGGAATTTTGGATTATTTTTAATAAAATGTTTCTTTCCCTTTTTAACTGCTGTATTTGCTGCAAATATCTTTCTAAACTATTGTTTCTTTACAATTTTAATTTTAATAGTTACCTTCAAAGAAATTAAAAACCTTTTTATGGGTCAAAATGGTTTGTCTCTTCAGCTATAATATCTCCTGTTTCTTGACTTTTAGAATGTCAGCATTCTAATACAAATATTGTGGGTTATTTGTTTATGGCCAGAGGGCTATTTGATTTTTGGTACACATGGATTACATTGCTAAGAATCAGTACAAGTCCCAGAAGTATCTAAGCAGAGCTCTGGAGGATAGTTGGAGTGTCATGGAAAGCTGTGCAGATAGCTGTCTTCCTCACCGTATCTACACCATGCTGTAGCAGTTCACAGTTTAATGCCCACTGCTACTGAATTTATTTACAGTTTGAAGACCTGGAATCCTTTCCTGCAACACAGATCTGGCCCGAGACAGCAATTCCTCCAGTTTTATGGGCTACACAGCTATTTGGAGGAGTATTTGAGGTGAACTGGCAGGTGCACATCTAATAGTGTTATTTGTCTAGGTCTGCACAATGGCACGTGACAACGCTGGGATATTATTAAGGAAGGTTGGTTGTGTCAATGCCCACGTGTCTCCTAAATTGGCATTTACCATCTATAGATTCCACACTATCCCAGATCAGGTTCTCAGCTTTAAAGCTTCAAACATTTAACATTTTAAGCACACTTGGTATGAATCCAGCCATCAGGGGCCGACTCCCATTAACTCAGGTGACAAAAGACTGATGTATACATCAAAGTGCCAGTATTAATTGCGGTGGGAACTCTGAGCATCCTTTTGACGGAGAGATTTAGGCCAGTATGACGAGCATATGCTCTCTCTCCTGGCAACTCTCTTTGGGGACTAAAATTATACTCAGGAGATTCCCTAGTGAATACAGAATCAGAGCAAAGAGAAGGAGTTGTCTGGTTTAGATAATTAATCACATTGGGTTTCAAGTCCACTGATCATAGGGCTGGGGTCTGTGGGTCACTCCACCTGCTCCCTTCATCAGAGCTTGTGTGGGTACCACCCCCTGGTGGATCTTCATGTTTCCTGATTCTGTGTGTGAGGCTGACCATGCTTTCAAGCTCACTCTTTCTTCTGATAGGGTTCAATATAATTGACTAATTCTCTTGATTGCCTGATTACAATCACACAGCAAGTCGGCCTTCGTGTGGTAGTTCTTGAGTCCTCTTGGATTGGCGTTTTGGGTGTTTCTGACCACGTTTCAACAGTCTCTTGGATTAACCAGATGGCTAACCTCTTACATGAAATGTAGAATCACCAGCTTAGCTCTTTGGGGACAACTTTTTTCCATGCTCTTGGGGGGTGGTCACTTTGTGTTACCTGCTTTGGCTGTCTACATTGTGGTCCAGGGAAAGTGAGGAGTTTTGGCCTCTTTTTCCTTCAATCTCTGGCATCTCCTTGTTGCCCCTTCTTGGGAATTTTCCTCGTTCAGACAGTTGGTCTTCACCTTTCTTTGCAAATGTCAGGCCGTTCCAATTTGGGGCTTGGTTTTCTTCCTTCAAAAGTCACTCGTGAGCCCTCCTGAGCTAACGCGCAAGGCCCAGACTGATCTACGGGGCCACCCGGGCCTCCAACTGCTTCATCTCAGCTGGGGTTTCTTGACTGTCCTCACACCCGCCCTCCACTGCTGCCCTCTCCCGGGCTCCCCTCCCTCTTCTCTCACCTGGTCCTGGTTCCTGGCCTCGTGCCTGGCTCACCAAGCCCAGGCGAGCTCTGCCAGCTGCTTGGTGATGGATGACACTCAGGGACACGCTGGCAGTTTGGCCACGTCCCAGGACAGTCTTTGTTAAAACCAACAAAATAAAATGTGCCTGAATAGATAATGTACTACTTTGGGGAAAAATTTTAAGATGTTTAAAAGTATGTTAAGAATAGTAAATTTCACAGTATTTCCCAGTGCCTGGCACAATGGCTTGGGCTAACAAAGAAACAAAAGAGCAGAAGTGAATCGTTTTTTTCATTACAAAGATATATCAAATGTAGTTAACTGTTCATAAACACCATGCCAAAACAATAGCATTTTTGTTATCAGAACTGTTGATTAATCAGGAATTTATAAAACATATCAAATGTTGTAATTGTGAAAGTTCATCTTCAAACTGATTCTATCATTTTGTGGGCAAGGACATAGCACTGGCTAGAGCCAGGTCGTATAGAATTCACATCTTCTTGTTCTGAGTTTAAGGCTCTTTCCATTATAATTGATGACACAGAATCAGTTCCTTCAGTGATCAGCACCCCAAAGGCAAGTGTGTAGACAGGTAGAGGTGAGCAACTGGCTTAGAACTCAGCCCGAATTGGGATCAAATCCTGGCTCTGCTGGTGCCAAGCTGAGGGACCTTGGGCAAGTTAATTCAGCATTCTGAGTATCAATGATTTTCCAGCTGAGAAGCTGAAATGATAATAATAGCAAATAATGAGAATTATTACCATATAATAAAGTGGTAATCACATAAAGTACACAAAGAGATTAGTCAAATAATATCTTTTATTACATATGTATGTATTACATCATTATATAGCCACTGTGTCATCAGTCTAATCAGTGGAGACAGAAAAACTGGATGGTCAAGGCTTGTGAGGATGCGTAAGATTTCTCTTTTTATAGAACAGGGTGTTATCACATTAGCCTGGTGGTTCTCATGGAAGCTTTCGGTTGGAACATCATTTTTGTGGTACTGAATTATGTATTTCATAGTTATTTGCTCCAATGGTGTTCTATTTGAATTCCTGAAAAAGAAAATGATGAGCTTGAAAAATAAGTTGGAAAACTAAGTAATTAGATTGAATGTAGGTCATGGTGAATCTGACTGTTTTTTGAAAATGTCCCCTTTTTGAGAATACAAACAAATCCTGTATTTGTATAGGACTTTGAGTGTATGAAGTACTTTCATATCTATGATCTCATCACATCCTCATGATACTTTATGAAATAGTGTGTTATTTACGTTTTCATACATGAAGAAATTGAGCCTCAATGTATTTTTATTAGATTCCCATCTAGGATTCTAATTTCGGGACTTTTCTTCCACATGGTCACCAGCCCTGGAGAAATGATGCCTGTATGTGACGAATGAAAGGTAGGCTTCTCACAAACATGTGCTTGTCTTGCCAAGTGCCTTCCTCATCAGGCTGTTACATGTCGTGGTCGACAGCTACAGAGACAAGCACGAAGAGGGCGCCTCCTCTACGCCTGAGACCGTGTCAGTGTTCTTATGCGTGTGTGCCGGGCATCTCTTATTTGCTCTTAGACCCAGTGTCACCCTTTTTCCCTGCTCTGTATCTCCAGGAATTACGTTTCCCAGGCCACCCTGTCTTCTGACCTCTCCCTCCTCCAGGCAAGGAGACTACAGGGTGGTGGAGGCCTTTCTCCCCGTTCCCATCTGCCTTGTGTGGGCTCTCCACATCCAGCTAGTTCTTCTCTGTGGTGTTAATTCTCCTGTCCCACCATGGTCCTAGCTCCTGCTAGGGACCCTGACGCCTGGGCTCTGTACAACTACCACCTTCCTTTGACCTGCTAGCAGCCAATCTCAGGATGATCTCTTTATTCTGTCTGGCTCCTCTTAGCTCTTCCATCCCCCGTGGAATCAACCCCCTGCCTTGAATTCTGTCTATGTGAAAGACCTGGAGTGGTTTTGTTTCATGACCAGTCCATGCAGCTACAACATGATATTTACATCTAACTTTGACAGCATTCCTGGGAGGAGGCAATACTATTATCTCCATTTACAGACAAGGAAATTGAGGCTCGAAAGAGGCAAATGATGTGGCCAGCCTCATAGGGTCCATAAATGGGAGCTCTGGGGCTCAAATCCAGCACTCTCCAGATGACAGGTGACTCTGATTGAGTGCATTCCAGTGTCAGGCCTTGGGACCTGAGGGTGCCTATATGCGCCATCCCTTGTGGCCCTCACAGCCTCCCCGGTTACAGATGAGCACCCAGAGTTCAGAGACATTAGCTCGTCAAAGGTGCAAAGCTAGTAAGCAGCAGAGAAGAGATTCAAACCAGATCTTTTCTGACTCCAGGCTTGTTCTTTCTACTCCTACAAGCACTTCCCAAAAGTTAGTGTGTATCACAGCTGCAGTGGTGTGGCGTGGTTGAGATATAAATTCCTAGTCCCTACCCCCAGAAATTCCAGTTCAGTAGGTTTGAGAAGGGGCTCAGGAACAGGCACTTTGCACATCTGCCCTAAGTGATGCCGAGGCAGAGGGTGTGGGAACCGCATGGGGCCAACCTCAACCTCCATGCCTCCCCCCACCCACCTGTGACACCCAGGTAGCCTCTGCATCCTCTCCCCACCTGTCTCAGTTTCCTTGTCTGTAAAGTGAAAGGTTGGACTGGATAATCTCCAAGGTGATCCTAGGTCTCTGCTGAGTCCCCTGTGCTTCCAAGGGGACCGCTGCTGTGCCACTGAGCCCTCCAAGGGCACAGCTGAGGGCTGGGGGTCTGGGGTTTCTCATGGATCCCCCAGGCTGCGAGATCCGACAGGAACCCTGTGGCTTAAGAGTAAAGGAAAGCCCTGTTTATCAGTTTGCAGTAGTTGGCAAACTGGCATTTAAAAAAGGAAGTGAATTGTGGGGTGCGGGTTTTAATTCAGGGAGATATTTGAAGAACTCAGTGTTTGCTCTGAGAGGTCATTAAATAAGTTTTGTTCCCACACTCTCTGGAAAAATGATGCTTCGTTAAAATGGCAACATGAGGTGTAGAGAAAACGGTGAAATTGGGAACCCTGAAAAGACACATTCACTAGGTTCCACTTAAAATGTAAGAGGAGTGTAAAGAAAACAAATGGACATTTTCTTGAGGCAGCTGAGCGATACAAAACACAGGCATCTTTGTCTCCTTCTTGAAAACTTCCACAATGGGTTCTCCTTTCTTCCTCTTGACTAATCTCTACTTCTAAGAGGTGTTGAGTTTCCGCCAAACTTTCTGCTCCGCTCGCATCAAAGGCTGCCGTGTAGTGAATAGTCAGCTCTCACCTACCGATCCCCTTACTCACTCCTGCCCAGCGCACTTAGGTCATTGCCCATAATTAGCTCACAGACAGAACTTCCAGGCGGGGTCCGGGAGCATCAGTCACAGGGATGAAGGGGAGGTCGGTGCGTGGGAACCGCGGGAGGAGCCGGACGCAGAGCGCGCAGTGGTCCCTACGACCCAGTCGCCGCAGATCTGCCCGCGCGACGCTGCGATGCTGCCTCGGTTCCCCTCCGGCCGCATCTGTGCTCGACAGACAGGTCGTGTTCGTTTCCACCCAGACTCAGGGGTGCAGAATACCCCATGGGGGGAGGCAGGCGAAGTTTCTGTTTCTGCTGTCTCATGACCTCTCTACCTGGTTCCAAATGCGTCTGGCTTCCACGTTGGGGTTTGCTTTGTACCGTTAGCGGTTCTGCGCTTGGGGGTGGGGATGGAGTTGGGGGTTGGCGTGTTTAACAACTAATGGTACGGGGGAGACTTGGCTTCTGCTTTGGTCCCCGCTGCTTTCTCCTTAAAGCCCTGACTTCTCGTGTTTCATTGTTTCATCCATAACATGAAGGTGATGGTTCAGAATTATTAGCTAATAATGAATAAGAGCGAGGTCAGAACACTTTGAAAATACAAAATAACTTTAAGTATGACATCCTCGGTTGCTATTTACTAATATCCTCTACCGGGAGTCTGGGGTCTTGTTGGTGCAAGTGCCCCAGGCGGCCTCTTCCCCCGAAAGCTGGTTCCTGCTCCCTGACGCTTCAGAAAGCGCTGGGGCCTGCGAAACTGTGAGTTCAGTGCCAGTCTAAGTCTGGTCGGTTTTGATGCCTGTATACTGTGTGCCTGTTCTCTGGGACCACCTCTCAACACCACCTTGCCCAGCAGCTGAGTGCCCTGCTGTGCATAGGGCAGGAGGAGGGCTGGACTCCAGCTCAGGGCGAGGGCCTGCTCCCAGGGGCTGTGTGCCGCTGCGCCTGGGGCACTTCCAGATCCTGCAGCGCAGAGAGCTTTTCCTGGGGGAAGGGAGGGCACTTTGACACAAGAGAAAGCAAGTGGCCCAAACCTAGTGAAGTCTAAAGCAGCATCAGGTCTATGCTGTCCCCTGGTGGTCATATATGGTACTACAGTCAGCTCTCGGAGTCGCTGTGAAGTTACAATTAACTCTTCTATCTTTTTCTATCCTACAGTATGGAAGTCCAGAGACTTCAGGAGTCAGTCAAGATAGCCTAAGGGCAATGAAAGCATAGATCTAAATCTTCTCATGGGCCTGAAGACAGAACTTTTACTGTAGGAGCCATTTAGTCTTTACCTGGTAAGTTGTATAAACTAGTAAGCAAGGCCAGAATAAAAATGACACATTTAATAGATTTAAATTGGTTTAGACGGTTATAATTAAAATTATATTATTTAGTCTATTTTGACTTTTACCAAGTTTGTTTTCGAGTTCCATCTCATTTTTACGGTTTTACAATAGTTTTGGGGGAAGAGAACGATATAGTTTTAATCCCTGTTTCACTGATATGGAAACAGAGACAGGGGCCTGAAGTCTCTGCAGAGTCAGGGTTACAGGTCTCTGGGTCCCAGATCAGAAGTCACATGTGGGACAGGGTGACCAGGGGCAGACCTGGAGAGCTTTCCTCTTGGATTCATGGCCTCACGCCCTCCACTTCTGCACATTCCTGTCACTCGCACTAGGAGTGTTTCTAGTCAGCTGTGTACGCTATGTTAGGCATTTCAAATATGTTTCTGGAAGTTGTCAGGGCTGTTCTCTATGAGGCCTGAAGGCAAAATGCAATGTTTGTAGTAAATAAGTACTAAAATTATACCAGCTATTGAGAGGATGGATTATTTCCAGGTTGCTTAGCCATATTGGCTGAGTGTTGAATTCAGCAGTGGTGCCAACATATTATACACAAGAATTTTGTATTCCTGGGCTCTGAGAATCACACTGAAGGTGGTGGTGCACAGTCTACTGGGCAGGATATCAAAGTGTGGTCAGCAGGGTTCAAGAAGTTTATGGAGATGCAACAGAAGGTTCTGGAAACTTTGCTGGGATGGCACTTCCCTTGGACTAGTTCCTGGAGACTGATATAGAGGAGATGGGCAGCATCAGAAGCTAGACTTACAGTGTTTTACAAACCGTGGGCTCCAAGGAATGTTTGTTCCTGGAATCCAAGCCACCTCTATATGGGATTCTCTCTTCCCATCTCTCTAAGTCTCTGTTATGGGCTGAAATGCGTTCCTCCAAAATTCCTACATTGAAGTCCTAACCCCGGTATCTGAGAATGTGACTTTATTTGGAGACAGGGCCTTTAAAGAGGTAATTAAGTTTAAACGAGGTCATTAGGGTGGGCCCTCATCCAGTATGACTGCTGTCCTTATAAGAAGAGGAAATTAGGACACAGACATGTACAGAGGGAAGACCATGTGAGGACACAGGGAGAAGATGGCCAAGCAAGCCCAAGGAGAAAGACTTCTGTACAAACCTACCCTGCTGACACCTTGATTTCAGACGTCCAGCATCCACAATTGTGAGGAAATAAATGAATGTTGTCTAAGACAGCCGGTCCATGGTACTCTGTTACGGCAGCCCGAGCAGCTAAAACCGTCTCCTTTTGGATTTAGGGAGCATGTGTGGAGGGCCCATCCACTCAGAATCAATACCAACCAAGTGAAAACCATCAAAGCCACTCTGTAAGGAACTAAAACATCTTGAAAAGCAGGAAAGTGACTTGTGAAATAACATCTGGTTTGAATGGCATCCAGTATCTTTTACTAGACAAGATACACTAGCATGATTTCTGGAGAAAAGCCCAAATACATGCCCCAAATATGTACACCACAGTAAGGATTGAATATAAATCTTTTTTCCCCTGGTTCGATGGTGTCCTCTGGAAGGAATCCAAATAGTATGAAAAATGTCTTCAAGTCTTAGTGAATCATGCAGCCAAGTTTTATGGAATCAAGCTACAAAGCTATCAATTACTACAAGAAAAAAATATTTGCCTACATCACCCTTAATTTTTCTTTAAGCTGCTCTGAAATATCTGGTGTTTAGCTTATAGGTTACATTATTTGATGAAGCTCTACAAAAGATTTAGTAAAAAAAAAAAAAAGGAACCTAAGCACCCAAGACTTGGAATCCAGCAAATGCAGCTATTCTGCTTGGTTTCATCAATGGTGGCCACGAGGTTGATGTTGGTGATGAGATAATTTTTACTGAGTGTTTCTCATGGCAAAGGCACTAAATTAAGTGCTTGAAATAGGTCACTTAGCTTTCACAGAAACACTAGTAGATAAGACGCAGTGTAAGGTAGCTGTTCAGTCTTGGTCCCCGCTACTACTCAGCCTTGTGATCTTGAGCAAATTACTTTACTCTCTGTGACTCAGCCTTCTCATTTCAAAAGTTTGTTGTTAATGCACAAAGTGCTTGCAGTAGCCCTGGCACAGGGTAAGGTTTCAGTAAGTGTAGGCTACCGGTGTTTTTCTTTCTTCCTTTTTTTTTTTTTTTTTTTTTTTTAATGATTATTCTATGTTTATTTTATTTATTTTATTTATGGCTGTGTTGGGTCTTCGTTTCTGTGCGAGGGCTTTCCCTGGTTGTGGCAAGCGGGGGCCACTCCTCATCACGGTGCGCGGGCCTCTCACTATCGCGGCCTCTCTTGTAGCGGAGCACAGGCTCCAGGCGCGCAGGCTCAGTAATTGTGGCTCACGGGCCCAGCCGCCCCGCGGCATGTGGGATCCTCCCAGACCAGGGCTCGAACCCGTGTCCCCTGCACCGGCAGGCAGACTCTCAACCACTGCGCCACCAGGGAAGCCCTCTTTCTTCCTTTTTTAAAAAATATTTTATTTTTGGCTGTGTTGGGTCTTCGTTGCTGCGTGTGGGCTTTCTCTAGTTGCAGCGAGCGAGGGCTACTCTTCATCGAGGTGTGTGGACTTGTCATCGCGGTAGCTTCTCTTGTTGCGGAGCACGGTCTCTAGGCGCGTGGGCTTCAGTAGTTGTGGCACATGGGCTTCAGCGGTTGTGGCTCGCGGGCTCTAGAGCGTAGGCTCAGTAGTTGTGGTGCACAGGCTTAGCTGCTCCATGGCATGTGGGATCTTCCTGGACCAGGGATCGAAGCCATGTCCCCTGCATTGGCAGGTGGATTCTTAACCACTGCACCACCAGGGACGTCCTGGTGTTTTTCTTAATGTCCTCAGATGAGGAAACAAAGGGCAGTAGAGATGTGAGGCACTTTGCTCAGTACCTCGGGTACCATTGTGGAGGGGGAGTCCGGTCAGGCACAATGCTCAGCCTCTCCAGCACCTCCCATTTGGTGATACTATCCTTTGCAGGTACTTGTGACCTTATTCTTTCTGGGACACGCATGAGGGTGATCTTAATATGTGTGGCATGTGCTCCTTTATCCCTAAATACGTCCGTGTGCATTTTCTAAAAACAAGGACATTCTCTTAAAGAACCACAGTACAATGATCAAAATCAGGAAATTAACATTGATTAATAACATCTCATCTATAGACGTTATTCAAAATTTGCCAACTGTTTTATTTATGTCCTTTATAGGAAAATCAAGTAATTCTTTTCTGGTCCAGGATCCAAGCCAGGGTTCCACCTACATTTTATTTAGTTGTTCTGTCTCTTTAGCTTTTTTTCACCTGGAACAATTCCTCAGCTTTTAAAAAATTTTTTATTTTTTGCTTTCATGACCTTGACACTTTCAGAGCACAGGCTCTTTATTTTGAAGATGGCTCCTCAGTTTGAAAACAGATTTATTTTTAATGTGCACTTTCTGGAAACACAGCAAATTTATCTAAAGGAGTGAGAAAATAGTGGGAATATATGAGGTATCACAACAGACACCAGGTGGGAATATTTTGAGTTGGGTGGATCTTCTGATAACACTTAAATTGAAATACATTGGTGGATATCTTGGTTGACCCTGGTACAAAAGTAGTTCACTTTTAGTCTTAATAAATCAGTTGCTTCATATGTAAGATTATGGGTTTGATTTCTACGGTCTCTAGTATTCCATCTGGCTCTGGAATTCTTCTCGTACTTTGAAATTGTGATACACTGTTAATGGTGCTATTTACGTGCTTTCTTTACGTGTTCCCACGCTGGCTTCCCCTCGGAGAGGAGTATCCTAGTTAACATCGCTTATCTCCAACCATTCAATTCTCTCTCCCTCTAACCTTTACAATTTTTATTCCATTTTCTTCACATCCTCAAATGCCTTATTTTGACCATGCTTCTGCCACGTGGCTGCTCTTGGAATGTAGAAATGCCTTGGATTCGGATGCTAGGACTCTGATTCCCAGACATTTCCTCCATCGAGGAAACCACCGGCTCCTATGGAACAGCACTGCCCGGGCTGCTGGTGGTTTATTCTTCCCAAGAAATCACTTGCTGTGTATACATACCTGGCAGGAACTGAACCACCTGCTGAATGACAGTGTAGACAAGGGGTGGCCTCAATGCCATTGTTTCCTGGCTGGCGGTTCTCAGGCACACTTTCTAGATGTTAATTCCAAGGGCTCTATTTGCTCCTTTTGGGGTAAAAGAAAGAGGCAAAAGGCCTGTTGGAATGTTAGACTTTGGAAATGAGTCAGAGAATAATGATGCTAAAGAGAGAGATGACATTTTGCTAACAATGACACAGTGAAGGTGTAGAGTTATTGTTGAAATGGGAAAGAATTGGCTGTTTACTTAAAAGGTGGGAAGGAAGGTTGGGAGTCTACATAAAAGGGAAAGTGTGAGTTCCAGAGAGCCATCTGCTTGCTAGTTATGGAACGAATGGAAATAGAACAGTTTGCACATTCCAAAGCACTTTCAGTACCCATGCCTCCATGCACCCATCCAGCCATCTATTTGTTATCTGTTTATTCAGCACTTCCCCGCTTCCATCCTAGGCCCCAAGGATGCAGAGGTAGAAAAAGGAAAACCTCAGTCCATTCAATGGGGCAGGCATCTCAAAGGGCAATTACAGTGTGGTGTGGTAGGAGCCGTAAAGGGGCCATTGATGGGATGTTGGGGGCATAGAAGAAGGACTAAGTCAGGCAATGTCTGTGGAGTAGGAACATTTCATTAGGATCTTGCAGTATGTGTAGGAGTTTGCTGTGTAGATGAGAGGAAAGATTGCACTTCAGGTACATGCAAGACCTGGAGTTACAAACAAAAAGGAAGCGATCTTGTGAGGTCGGGGGAGGCAGAGCCCTTGGCTTTGACTGGCTCTGTGGGTACTTACAGCCAAGCAGCATCTGATTAGGGAGAATCAGCCCAGCTAAAGTCAGGAGGGGGAGACACTAACTTAAGCCCCCTCGCCATGCCCTCCTGGGCCTTCCTGAACCTTCCCCCTTTGGTCTGTTGGAGGGAAGGGGCTCTGAAGGTATTTGTTTAATGAAAGAGAAAAATGAATAACAGTTTAAGAGAGTTGTTCTCACCCAGGGCTGCACTCTGGAATCTCCTTGGGAAGTTTTTGAGATTTACGTGGTCAGACCTTTGTCCAGAAGCTCCGACTCAGAGGCCTGGGTGGGCCCAGCGCTGACCCCCTTGACAGAGCTTCTGAGGTGCGTCCTTGGTAGAGACCATCTGCTCTATGTGTTTCCTCTACCAGGAGTATCTGCCTGCGGGGGGAAGGGATATTGGGTGCCCTACGTCCCTCTCGGAAGACAGGCCCTGCGGAACCTCTCGGAGGAAACACGTTCTGTCTCCCCTGTGCTGGGTGTAAACTCTAATGATAGGTCCGCCACCCCCTTCCCACCAGGTGCGGCTCAATCCCAGGAAATACTTTCAAGTAAGATTTTCTAATCTCCTCTAGGGTCTCAGACTCCATCTACATCATACTTTCTGTTAATTTTTATAATCTGGTTTTATCATCAAGTTGGAGGCTGAGAAGAGGCACATCCAGGGCTTCTGGGTTCTGGTTCTGCTTCATTTCGTGACCGAATGCTGATCCCATGGGGTGTTCACGCTGTAAAAATTCAGCGTGCTGCTCACTTACCATGTGTGTACTTTTCCGTCAACATGTGATATATTGTATTTTCCAGTTTCTTTCTTTCTTTCTTTCTTTCTTTCTTTATTTATTTTTGGCTGTGTTGGGTCTTCGTTTCTGTGCAAGGGCTTTCTCCAGTTGCGGCGAGCGGGGGCCACTCTTCATCGCGGTGCACGGGCCTCTCACTATCGCGGCCTCTCTTGTTGCGGAGCGCAGGCTCCAGACGCGCAGGCTCAGCAATTGTGGCTCACGGGCCTAGTCACTCCGCGGCATGTGGGATCTTCCCAGACCAGGGCTCGAACCCGTGTCCCCTGCATTGGCAGGCAGATTCTCAACCACTGCGCCACCAGGGAAGCCCCCAGTTACTTTTTTTTAAATTGAAGAATAGGTGATTAACAAAGTTGTGTTAGTTTCAGGTGTACAGCAAAGTGATTCAGTTATATATATATATATATTATATATATATATTCAGCTTTATATATATGTATATTTCAGATTCTTTTCCATCATGGGTATTACAAGATACTGAATATAGTTCCCTGTGCTGTACAAGTAGGTCCTTGTTGTCTATTTTATATATAGTAGTGTGTATCTGTTAATCCCAAGTTCCTAACTTATCCCCCTCCTTGCCCTTTGGTAACTATAAGTTCATTCTCTGTGGGTCCATTTCTATTTTGTAAATAAGTTCATTTGTATCATTTTTTTTTATTCCACATATAAGTGAGATCATATAATATTTGTCTTTCTCTGTCTGACTTACTTCACTTAGTACGATCATCTCTAGGTCCATCCATGTTGCAGTAAATGGCATTCTTTCAATAAGTGAATCATTTTAGAGTTGAAGTCGTAATGAATGCAGAGCCCGTGTTCCCCTTGGCCAAACCCCTCGCGGTGGGCATATTCCCAGGACGGCCCCGGGCGGCTCTGTGCTTCGGCAAGGATGTACCTCGGGGTCCAGGCAGCGGCACAGTCCCCCATGTGTGGAAGGCTCCACGGGCTGTGGGAAGGGCAGACTTGGATTTCCTGACTTTTGTCCATTGATGGTCTCACTCACAGAGTTGCATTAACTTGGTTTTGTAGGCTGAATGAAACCATTGGCAACTTTCTGATTTGTTTTTTCAGCCCCAGTAGAGGCTGGTAACTAAGCCAGGAATTCCCAAACTTTCCCAGGCCAGCGCGGAGACACACTGGGACGTCTTTTTCTTCTCCCCCGTCCATCTGCAAGCCAAGTGCGCATCGGTCAAAGGCAAACTCTGAATTGAGCTTTGTGCCAGTCTCTGGAAAGACACCCAAGAGCGTGTGATGGGGAAAGTGACAGCGGCGGTGGCAGCGACATCTGCAGTGCCAGCCCCGTCCCTATCTGCCACAGAACGCGTGTGGGCATGCTTTATGAGAACAATCCACCCGCCAGAGAATGGGGCTTTTGACATCAGCTGAGGCCCGGGCTGCCTTACAATGAGAGGCCTGTTGGTGAAAGGGAGACTGTTTAATGAACTGAGAATCAGAGGCCAGCTCTGGCCATCTGGACTGAGCATCTTTGGAGCAACTCTTCACTGTAAATGGCTACACTGAAGCACGTTGCCTTTCCAAGAAAGCAATTGCAACAGTACATTCATATTTCAAAATCGTGCACAGTAAATTCGTATTTCAAAATCGTGAACTTTTAGATATTTGTGTGTGTGCATGTGTTGGAAAGCATTGTATAAAGGTTAGATATTACCACCTTAATTAGCACGGAAGCCTGAAAAAGCATCCCACTTTTGGTTCTGAGGTCAGTAATGATAATGGCTTTTTCCTGACACCGGGTAGCCACGTCCTGTCAAGGATGTGAAAACACTCTGAAAATGAAATCCATTAAAGCCCTAATGATCAGGTGAGGAAGGCAGGTGATCACGATTGTCACCACTTGGCTGGCAAAACACTGAGACCCAGGGCGGATGGTGACTCACGACCAAGGTCGAATGGCAGGTGGGAGGTGGAGCTGATCGCTAATTGTGTCCTCCAGCCCCTGGCGCTGGGGAAGGACATGCAAAGCTGGGGCTGACTTTTCCTGGCAGGCTCGCTCTTCGCAGCCGGAATGCAGGTGGCACTGTTGTGATTCCTGGCGTAAACTTCAATGCGTCAATGAGCATGTTGGCTGGCGCCAGGCCCCAGCTGAGTGTCACAGTGCAAGACCCGGGCTTTAGCGGTGCATGCCGAGGTTCTCCTAGCAGCGGCTCATTTATTAGCTGTGTTGGAAAGAAATCCCTCACAGCTAACCGGGTACCTCTGGATTTTAACAGCTGTGGTTTATAAGGGATTGGGGAGAGGGTTGTTTTCAAAGTGCCTTTCAGAAAGTATCACCTTAGAGGGGAGTTTCCCTTCTGATCCAGGAAGACGACTGGCACCAGTTCTCTGCTCAGAAAACCAAGCCCGCAAGAAATATCAGGTTCTATTTTCTTACAGCCCATTTCAGCAAGCGTGCCTTCACACCACCTTCCCGTCTCTTCCCCTTTGTTGGCAACGGTCCCGATTGGAAGGGTTTTAAGTCCAACGTGTCTTAGAAGGTGCCCCGCACAGACTACGTGGCTGGGGGCTGGCAGTCGTGGTTGGATCGGGGGACCTCGAGGGTCCCTTCCAGTCTGAGATGTTACGACTTCAGAACGAATGCGTCTCAACTCCCAACATGAAACGGGAATAACTACCAATTACCGAGTACTTTCCATGTTCCAGCCCTGTGCTGAGATCTTAACGTGTTACTCTGAATTCTAACAAAATTGTTGTGAATATCACCCCCAGTTCACAGATGAAGAAACTGAGGTTTAGAGAAATTAAAAACCTGTCTGATAACAGAGGTTTAAGATTTCATAAGTGACGGTTCCCTGGAAGTTGATTCCAGACCAGGCTAATTCCGTGCTCTAAACCCACAACTTAACCAGGACGAACTTTAGTTGCCTTGTGGTTCCCTCTTGTCAGATGAGCTCAGATCTCCAGCTCTCAGGGTAGCTGGTGCTAGTCTCTTGTCAGACTCAGTGTTGAAATCAGAGAGGAAAACCCCAGACAAAGGCTGAGGAGGTCCTGGTGCACGAAAACTCCTCTCAGCTTCCCATCCTCCTGCCAATCAGAGATTCTCTAACTGTAAATACAAATGCCCTTGAAGAGATAACGCATTAATTGTCACCCATTAACACTATTGTGTAAATTAGTGTAATTTAGCAAATGCTCAGAAGGAAGAAACTCAAGGTCCGTAGGTCCAGATAAATTCCACCATGGGCACCGGCACTGGGGAACTCTGAGACATCTGTTCAATAAAGATTTGTTGACTTAATGCCCAGTTTTGCTTTCCAGTGGGCCGAAAGCATAATATTTATTAGAAAGAATGCTTAAAATTCTGACCCTTGTGTATGCAGAACACGTATAATAAACTACAATTTATTTTAAAAATATGGTCTGAGAAGTCAGATTTATTATACATGTAAATATACTTTTTTCCACAAAAGGAGATATCTATATATATCTTCATCTATATTACATATAGACATCTATATCTGTCTCTTTCTCTCTCTGTATATATTTGCATTTTGTGAAAAAATTATCCCTACCATCTGATCCCAAGGAAATATTATTTCTCATCCAGTCTGTGACTAACTGTATTACGAAGTAATGCTTCCTGTCTTTCGAGTGGGGTACAGGTCCAGTAGCAGTCTACCCGGACTACTTTTAGCTGTAAATGTTTTGTGACATCAAAAGTCACTTCTCTTCCACAATTAGCTCTAGAGGTTTTATGCAAATAATTAAAACTTCTTTGTCATAAAGGAGATGATAATAATAGCCAAGTGGCCTTAAGCCGTGTGAAATATGCAAGTACAATCTAACACTCATGGTGAAAAAGACAATATTTTAGAATAATTCAAGCTTTGCAGTTTGTTTTAACTTTGGAATGAAAATGAACTCAAAAGTTAAAAAAAAAAAAAGAAAATGGCTTTATTAGATGTCAGGGTGTTGAGACACAAAGTATACAAGCAGATATTGCAAGAATATAGCTTCATCTCATCACTCAATGCCCATTAAAAAATCAATACCAAGCTCAGATTTCCTCCATGAAGCTAATGTTTTTTTCAGATTTTATGAGGATTTTTTCAACTTTGATGTTTTCCGAAATGCACTGCAGGCTCCGCTGGAAGTTGCCTGATGACGCTGAGTGAGGAGGATGGCAGCCTGCCTCCTGCTGGCTGCCAGGAAGACGAGGTTGGTCTGAGCGGGGTCAGGGGCCTGCTGACAGTGTGTCCCATGCGGCCCCACGACACCCGTCGCCAAGGGTGTCACTGAGGCTCTGCAAATCTTGTAAAGTGAACAAAAACCCCTGACACTGATATAGATCTTTCTCGCTGACTTTTTTTAAAAAAAAATTTATTTATTTATTCATTTATTTAATTTTTGGTTGCATTGGGTCTTCGCTGCTGCACGTGGGCTTTCTCTACTTGCAGTGAGTGGGGGCTACTCTTTGTTGTGGGGCGCAGGCTTCTCATTGCGGTGGCTTCTCTTGCTGCGGAGCACGGGCTCTAGGTGCGCGGGCTTCAGTAGTTGCGGCACACGGGCTCAGTAGTTGTGGCTCGCGGGCTCTAGAGCGCAGGCTCAGTAGTTGTGGCGCACGGGCTTAGTTGCTCCGCGGCATGTGGGATCTTCCCAGACCAGGGCTCGAACCCGTGTCCCCTGCATTGGCAGGCAGATTCTTAACCACTGCGCCACCAGGGAAGCCCTCGCTGACATTTTAACATTTGAAAGATGTCATGAAAATTTCAGATGGCTACGTAGAGAGGCAAGATTGATTCCACTTTTAATGCCTACGAGTAGTTCTTTCTCTTTTTTTTTTCAACAAGAAAAGGGAGCATGGCAAAACTATTTTGGAAAATATGAGCAGTGGAAGTACCTCGTTGGATGGGGATGCAGGAAGGAAGGGTGCGGCGAGTGGGGCCGCCAGGGCTGCGCGGCACACTCCCCCGCCTGGTGCTGTGTGTTCTGAAGTCAGCATCCTTCAGCAGGGCTCGGTGGCGCTCGGCTCTTTAGGGGGTACGTGCGCTCCAAGGCTACTGCTGGTGGAAGGCTACTCTGCATCTCTGAGTTTTTCTAGAACGATTGCTCTTCCCTTCTCCTTTATATAATTTGACTCCTGGCTGCTTTTCTGATCAGTAGTATTGCCTCAATATACTGACAGGGGAAAACATTGGTGAAGTCAATCCATTGGTCAATCAAGCAATCAATTTTGATGTCATGTAATGAAACATCTGGTGCAAGAGAGTCTGGCTAAAATAGGATTTCGAAGGGATAATAATGGAAATTTAATCACGAATCTATGTATTTTCAACACTGACATTTCACACGAACATTGGTTGTAAATCTCCAGCGTCACAATGTTTTTGTCTTATTACATCTCATTAATTATCGTGTTAAAATAATAGTGTAAGTCTTCCAAAATTCTTTTGGAGCTGGCTGGATAAGTAAGATAAGTAAATCCTAAATTAGTGAAAGAATATGCATTTCTGTTTGAAGTTAGGTCACATCCAACTGAAGAAGCCCTAAATTACTCCCCCTCTCAACTCTAATTACGACTTCTTTCCTTCACCCCTTGTTTTTGTCGAGTCATTGTTCTCCTAGTCACTCAGGCACAACGTTTGGGGACCCATCATTTATTCCTCTCTTTGTTTTCCTGACCAGCAAATATTTATTAACACTAAACTTTAGGCTCTGGCACCTGTCTTCCCAGGTTCTAGACTCAGACTACAACAGCGAAAAAAACTGATAAAAAATCTCTGCCTTCTTGTAGCTTATAGATTGGTAGTTTAGAAAGTCAATAACTATGATAAATACATTTTAAATTGGGTAGTGATATATCTTCGCATCGCCTGCTCTGCTTCTGGGTGTCTGTGTCTTCTCTTCTGTCTCTTATAAGGACACTTGGCATTGAACTTAGGGTCCGCCCAGGTTATCCAAGATGACCTCATCTCAAGATCCACGATTTAATTCCATCTGCAAAGACCCTTTTCCCAAACAAGGGCACAATCACAGATTCCCGAGATTAGGATGTACATATATCTTTTTTGGGGCCAGCGTTCAACTCCCTACAGGGGAGAACAAGGAGAGCTGTTTTTTTCAGTTTTAAACTGGAGGGCCTTTCTGTTAAGGTGGCGTTTGAATAAAGACCTGTAAGAGGCAGGGGAGGGAAGCACGCAGACTCTGGAGCTGAGAGCCCAGGAAGCGGGAGGGGTTGTGAGGGCCTTGCGTGAGTTGTAAAGGCCAGAGAGCAGACAGAAGGGGCGAAGGCAGAGACAAGGAGAGCGGGTCAGGCCCATCAGGAAGCCAGGAGCGGGCGGTGGCCCGAACCCCCGTGGCTGCTGCAGGCGTGGTGAGAGGTGGCTGGGCTCTGGCCGTGTTTTAACGATGCTGCCGACAGGATTTGCTTGTGGATCAGATTGTGGGTGAGAGGAAGAGGAGTCACTCCACGGTTTTGGCCTGAGTTACTGGAAAAAATAAAGTTGATGTTTACGAGATGCAAAAGACCTGGCGTGTCAGAGACCTAGTCCTGGGTGCTCGGTTGTGAGCTAGGGGTTTTGGGCTGGAGTCGGCTTCTGGTCACCTGGATTCAGGTGGTGCTTACACAGCAGGGCACACAGTCTGGGACAGGCGGGGTCTGCGCTGGAGATTCAAGTCTGGGACCTAGAGCATAGAGAGGAGACTGGGGGAAACCTGCCAGCGTGGGAAGGAAAGAGAAGTGGTCCAGGGGCTGGGCCTGGGTCACTCCAACGCTTAGAGGTCCAGGAAACGAGGAACCGAAGGCGTCTGAGAAGGAGAAGAGGTGGGGGGAAGTCAGGCAGCATGAGGCTGCAAGTCCAGGAGAGGAAGTTTCCACTTGCTCAGCTGCATCCTTCAATGTGGTTATTTCTCCCCTTCCATCATTTCTTATTACGCCCTGTTCTTCCCATTTGCACTGTCTTCCTCATTTCATCACCTCACATTGGGGTGACAGTCCTAGCACCAGCTTGAGGCACAAAAATGGGATTTCAGAGCCCATTCCATCCGTCACAGGTGTACTGGTCTCTCCCTGGCTCATACCCATGGCTGTACGGTGGGGCAGGGGGCCCTTTGCCCAGCTGATGGAGAGAAGAACGGCCAAGCTTAGTTCACGCTGGGTCGGCCTGGAATGCGATGCAGGCTAAGGCTGGACCACGGCTGTACTCCGGCCCCATGCAGGGGGGCCCTAAAGGACAGAGGGCAGGGGACATCCGAGGGGCGGGGAGTTGGATGGTCCATCTAATCACCCTCTTAGTGTGTAAGGGGAACGGCCAAGGCACATGGATTCCTGAGCAGTGGCCGATGGCCTGGTGGGATGGTCAGAGGCCTGCAGGGAGAAAGCCTGGACCCTCAGGGCAGAGCAGGTCTGGGGAAGAAGCAGGCGGACGGGCACCCAGTGTGAAGGGCTTGGTTCCTCAGGTGAGACCTACAGACAGCGTCCACCACTCACCAAAGCCAACCAGCCTCTCCACCGGCCTCCCGAGGGCTGGCCACGTGGCCTGAGGATGGAGCAGCCCGGCTGGCAGGGTTGGAGGCGACGTGGCCCATCAGCAGGCCCCCGGTCACCGAGACTACTGGCTGCAAGGGTCCAGCCAAGGCAGGGGCGCACCTGCGCCACAGTCCCCCTGCCTCGTCTGTCCAGGGCTGCTCCCTTTGCTGCCTCACGGCGTGTTTCCCGAGAGCACGCCCTAAGGAACGCTCTGCAGGCAAATAACTGTCTTTGAGTCCTTCCTGGGGAGCCTGGGCTAAGACAGGGAGGGACACGGAAGAAAGTGGAAAATAGAAAAAGAGACATGAACATCCGACGTGATGTCATTGACTGACACGGAGAATGCTTCCTCCTGTCTGTATCTCTTTGTCTCTGTCTGTAGCCCACACAGGTACATGCAACTTTTATCTTAGAGCACGTTTTTCAAAACATCCACTAGGTGGAGAACTTGCATCAGGTTTGCCACTCAAACAGTCCATAAATGCAGTTGAGGGAGCTGCATTTATAGACTCATTTATTTATTTATTTAACCGTTACTGAGGTGAGCTGATGGGTGCTAACCGATGAGATGCATTTATGGCTCTTCTTAGTGGCCTAAGCTTTTCAAATATTATCGGCCCGAAAACATATCCAGAATTACATTACTCTTGTGATTGACTGTTAGTACGGGACGTTTTTAGGAGAAAAAGATTAACTGGGTGAGGAGAAGCTAAAATTTCTGCATAATCATTTTTGTTGAATGCTGACTCTTGATAAGTTTGTTATGATTTACTCTAAGCTCTTTTAGATTTGCAAGATTTTGTTTGTTTGTTTGTTTGTTGGGTTTTTTTGAATCTCTGGAAGTGAGTATTGATTGAATGATAACAGCAGATAAAGGAAATAATTTTATTCATTAAAAAGCCTCATCCATTGATGTGCTTTTTACATTTCAATGTTCAAACACTGGGCAAAGGAATTTCTTTTCATATGCATTGTTATTCTTGCTGATTATTGAGAAAGTTTTATTGAGGTCACAGAATGTAGGTTAATAGAATTGAGTATACTGTGCGTTCTTGGTTGTAGCTCGGAGTGGTAGGGACGCGTTCCCGATTCAGCTGCCAGCCATCCCTGTCCCGGGAGCACTGCCCCAGGAATCCTTGTTGCTTCTAGATGACGCTTCTGCATGGGCTTCTAGTACTGTCACCAGGGTTAAGAGCCCTGGACAGCAAGGGTTTCACAGCCCTCGAACTCAGAGTGGTTTTTACAGCTGGACATTCTCGATCCATTTGATGATAGGAAATACTCACTTTGAGCCACCACGGAGTGAAATATTTTCCTTCTCTTCCCTCCTGCCAAATTCCATTCTTCTCATTAATAGACCTGTATTACAAAAAAATCATGCTCACTTATGATATTTTGGATTTTATCAGGTAACATTTGTGGGAATTTGTTTTCTCTTTGGAATGTAAGCACCTAGATCATACCCATATTTTGCCTCTTGACCTGCAAAGCCTATAGTATTTATTATCTAGCTTTTACAGAAAAAGTTTCCTGACTCCTGCTGTAGAGGGTATGTCCAAAATTATATGTACAATAGTGTCTGAAGCATGTGAATTTTCTTCTGGAGAGAGGGTTCCTGGCTTTGCTTCATCTGAAAGGTGCATGTGAGCACCAAAATGTTAAGAACCACCAGTGTCACTGGATGAGGGCCTATCCACTGCCTTTAATAATAATAATGATGATGGTGATGATGATAGCTCAAATCATTATGGGGCCAAGGTACAAAGAATGATCAAAATGTTACCCATCTGAATTTAAAGGGACCAAGTGTAGGGCTGAATTGAATTATTAAAAATTTGCAAGCAACTCTTCAGTCATAATCACAAAGCTTATTATATTTTGCTGGGAATAGTGTAGGTGCTTAGTAAGTTATAGTTTGATCAACTTTATGACATAATGTGAAAAACAGGAGTCTCCTTCTTTATGCACTTGAGAAAAGCACGGTGCTTGGCACTGAATAGGTGTTTAATTTGGGCCCATGAATGACCCACAATTAACTGGACATCTGAACTGTCAAAGGCACATAATTAGGGTTATGCAATCATTTATTCTTATGAATTTGGAGCTAACCTAACCAGGATGGCACCTACAAGGAGTGAGGCTACAAATAGTGTTTTTCGGCATTTCCTACATTTCGTAGGGCCCACTTTGCAGTTTACGTAGTGACTGCAAGACTCTGAGGAATTAATGTCTTTTAGAAAACAGACAGGGGCAGAGAACCTTCTGAGAACCAACAGTGATTCCTTAGAAGGCAAATGCCATAATTTAGTTCCGTTCAATTACAATTTCTGGAAGGCCGACTCTTCTAACCTTTTCAGATCCCACCCCTGTGAGTATTCAGAAAGACTAAACGGGTGTTGGTCACACCAAACACATCCTTCCTTTCCGGAGCTGGCTCCAGCTCATCCTTTCTGCAAAGCCGGGGGCAGACCTGTGGTCATTACCACTCCCACTCATTGGAAAGAAGCAGGGGCAGAAAGGAAAACAGAGATGAGACCATTGCCTGGAATCAAAGCCAGTATATTCTTGCTCAGCAACCTGGGAAGCGCTGTCTCAAAGGACTGTCCTTTCTTTCCCAACAGGATACGTGGCCTAGTTTATAAAAAGGAGGAGGATTCAGACCCCTTCTCCTTTGATTGAGCTGCTTGTATTGCTGTGAATTCTGGCAAACGTCTCCTAGGGCTCAGCTGAGTGCTTTAAGTACAACATCGCTGACTGTTCCAATTCCGGAAACCCTCCCGAGATTGCATGAAGACAAAGAAGCTGCGGAGAGCCGCAGCCAGTAGCGCCTGACGCTCTGATCTGAGTTCTGCTCCCACAGACCTTCCTAATCCTCCTCTACCTGTTGTGGAGAGCAGTCTGGGGAAGGGCAGCTAGAGCAAAAGCTGCAGGATACAGATTTCATTCAATCTAGCAAACATTCACTGAGCACCTCCTGTGTGCCAGACACTGGGCCAGGTTCTGGGGCTAGAAAGATTAATAAGATCTGATTCCAGAACTCAAAGCCGTCATGGTTTGCAGGTGGAGAGGCCCAGCTGCATGCATAATAAAACAGAAGAGCGGGGCAGGGGGAATTCATCACTGAAGGGATGACATGGATGTGTCTTCACTGATGAGGAGATGGAAACAGGTAGAGAAGGGGCAGGTGGGCAGCCTGGGCTGAGGAAACAGCATATGTAAAGTTAAGAAGGAATCCTAGTCCATGGTGTTTGGGGTGAAAGTTGAAAGGATGTTGTCTTAGAGAGAGGTGGGAGAAAAGGCTAGAAGTGTAGGCTGGGCACAGTTGTTACTGCTGAAGACAGAAAAGCAAAGATAAACAAGTCTCCCCTCCCCTCCTTGTGAAGCTTACCTTTGGAGGTGAGGACGGATAATAGATATAAAACACAGGCTGATTATTTGGTATGATTATTAGTTTGCTAAAGCTGCCATAACAAGGTACCACAAAGTGGGTGATTTGGACAATAGCCTTTATCATCTTACAGTCTGGAGGCTGGAAGTCCAAGATCCAGGCGTCTGCAGGGTTGGTTCCTTCTAAGGCTGTGAGGGAGAATCTGTCCTGGCCGCTCCCCTAGCTTCCGGTGTTTGTTGGCTCTTGCAAAAGCTCCATCCTGAACTCTGCCTCCTTTATCACATGGCATCTTCCTGTGTGTGTCTCTGTGTCCAAACTTCCCCTCTTAATAAGGATACCAGCCGTATTGGATGAGGGCCCACCCTAATGACCTCATCTCAACTGGATCATCTGCAAAGACCTTTCTTCTAGAAAAGTTACATTCTCAGGTACTGGGGATTCGGGCTTCAACATCTCTGGGGGGGACATAACACAACCCATATTAGTATGTTAGAGTGTGATAATCCTCTGGAGCCAAAGAAAGCATCATAAGTGTGTTGAGGGGGTTGTCTGTGTAGGAGGCAAGGTACGGGGAGGTTTGCAATTTTCAGTAAGGCGGTTCAGGGTATGACTCACTGCAGAGGAGACATTTGAACAAAACCTCGAAGGAGATGAGGGGGTTAGACTCACAGATGTTGGGGGTAGTGTTCTGGGCAGAGGAAAAGCCAGTGCAAAGGCACTGAGGTAGAGTGTGACCGGTGAGGCTGGAGCAGAGTGAGGAGAAGATGATAGAAGGAGATGAGGTCAGGGATCATGAGACACGCAGGGTCTGACTGCTGCTGGGAGGACTTCATCCATGGAGCTACTGGGCAGTTCTGTTTTGTTAAAATTTATTTTATTGAAGTATAGTTGATTTAAATGTTATGTTAATTTCTGCTGTACAGTAAAGTGACCCAGTTATACATATACATACACTCTTTTTTATAGTCTTTTCCATTATGGATTATCACAGGGTATTGAATATGGTTCCCTGTGCTCTACAGTAGGACCTTGTTCTTTATCCATCCCATATATGATAGTTTGCATCTGCTCATCTATTGGTCAGTTCTGAGCAGAAGAGTAAGATGATCTGACATAAGTTGTAAAAGGTTTGGGGGGAATTCCCTGGTGGTCCAGTGGTTAGGGCTTGGCACTTCCACTGCTGGGACCCGGGTTCAATCCTTGGTCGTCAGGGAACTAAGATTCTGCAAGCCGCATGGCACGGCCAAAAAAAGAAAAGGTTTGGGGGTTGCTGTGTTGAGAATAGTCTGGAAGCAGGGGCCCGGGTAAATGTGGGAAGGTGGGTTAGGAGGTGACTGTAAGAGTCCAGGTGAGAGGTGGAGGTTTCTGGGTGAAGGTGGTGAGCAATTTAGATGAATTGACTTTGAGCTACATTTGGCACACGCAGGTGGAGATGGGGATGGAAGCTGAGGCCAGGCTCTGGAGTTCACACTAGCCGAGGCCATCTCATCACTTTCACAGAGATAAGCCTCTCTTTTATGAGGTCATGGACTTATTGTATATACGCAATAGGACACTCCAAGGGTGTCCTTCTGTTTTCTACGGAAATGGCTTAACTCCTTAAAGGCTTAGCTCCTTAAAGGCTCCTTAAAGGCTTCAGAATGTCTAGTTCTGAAGACTAGACATTCAGTGATAGGGAATCATGTACTGTGGACTCTCTCTTCTGAACAACAGAGAAAAGACACACAGAGGTAAGTAAGCCAATATGATCCAGACATTCTACTTTTGCATCATTTGGGTCTGGTACAATCCAGTGCCTTGACTTTCTTCACTGAGTGGTGGGCTTTGCAGTAGCTGTGCTGTAGGAACCTGCTCTACTAGGCAACCAGGCAAAGACAAGTCAGAGCTGCTTTGGGGTCGACATAACCTCATCCTAATCTACTTATCCAATTAAACTGTGTGCCAAATTCTCAGTCCCTTTTATCCCTTCCTCTGTCACTGTCCTATTTCAGGCCTGAATTTCCTCTCACCTGGGCTATTGGAATAGTTTCCCCAATGATCTTTCTACTTCTAATCTCTCTGTATTTCCTTCTCAACTGTTCTGACAGTTTTTTTCCAGAATGTGTCGCCTAAAATATAAAACTGATGATAGATGTCACTTCCTGCTCCCTCTTGAAACCCTTGGATGACCTGCGTTGTCTTACGGAAGCCTACATTCTCTGTCCTGGCCCACGAAGCTGTTCCCAGTGCGGCCCCGACCTGCCTTTTTAGCTTCCCCTTCCTCTGCTCTTGACCTCAGATCCCAGACCTTGTCCTCACTGTGCAAGTCTCTTTCCCCCTAACCTGCCCCTGTCTATGCCAAGAAGAAAACTTTCATCCACAACAGTAACCATGATCGACTAGTCTGAATTTCCAACTATATCATTCACCCTCATGGAATACTCCAAAGGGCATGGATTTCTAAGTCGGCAAGACCTGGATTACACTCATGGCTTTCAAAATGATCACCTGTGTCACTTTGATCAGCTACACAACCTCTCTGAGACTCAATCTCCTCATCTGTACAATGGAGATAACCATATCCACCCAGCAGGGGTGTGGTCCAGGTGGAGATCACGTTGTTAAAATGACAGCTCAGCACCAGGCTTGTAAGAGATTCTCACTGAGTGATGACTTATTAGCAAACACCAATTTGGAGCTCAGGGGAGAAATCATCTGGAGTTAGACTTTCAGGAGTCGTGAGCATCTGTGGAAGCTGTGGGCAATTTATAATTTCCCAGGCAGATCGTGTGGAGAAAGAGACAATGACCCAGGACAGAACATGCACCGTTCATTGACATGAGGTTTTAATCTAACGCATACTCACATCTTACCAATTTAAATTCAACTAATTTAGATTTTATGACACTGCAGGCAAAACTGGGTTGGAGCTTACTTCTGTGCTATTTATGAGAAAATTAATAGGGAGAACATGATTCCGAGCTCTAACGTGGGGATGTTTAACCTACTTAAACAACTCAACTGAAGCTCTGTTGGAACCAGTTTAGCGAGATTAGTTTATGGAGAGACAATGTGTTACTTTACATGATTTAGAGATGTACAATTAGAATGTGGAAGCCAGAAAGGATATTGAGATCATCAGCATATGTCCCTCATTTTTTTTTTTTTTTTATGATATCACTCTTATATGTGGAATGTAAAAAATACAACAAAGACAAATACTGTATAATATCACTCTTATATGTGGAATGTAAAAAATACAACAAACTAGTGAATATAACAAAAAGAAAATGGACTCACAGATATAGAGAACAAACTAGTGGTTACCAGTGGGGAGATGGGTGGGGGGAGGGGCAAGATAGGAGTAGAGGATTAAGAGATACAAACTATCATGTATAAAATAAATAAGCTATGAAGATATATTGTACAACACAGGGAATATAGCCAATATTTTATAATAACTATAAATGGAGTATAACCTTTAACCTATAACATATAATGTACATCAACTATATCTCAATAAAAATTTTTTAAAAGAAAATATATAGCAACAAGAAAATGTTTGGCCCAGAAAAAGAAATAATATATTGTATGTATTCTTTCTCCCAGGAATTATCTTTAGTTCCAGAACAAACATATTTTGCAGTTTATATCCTAAAATCATTTTTTACAAAATAACTCATAGTTTAAAAAATTGATTATAGAGAAGTAAAATATACATTTGCCTATTGAGAATCTGAGTCCCCTAGTAAGAGTTTTGTACATTATTTCAATATGCATTAAAAATTATCAAGGAATGTCTGAACACAAATAGACAGCAGATACTTTAAAGTATTAAAAGTATGGCAATTTGTTATTCCTTTAAGGGCCAAATATTTTCTTGTTGCTATATACCATGAGAGAGAGAGAGAGAGAGGGATGTCCCTCATTTTAAAGATGAGAAAATAGAGGAATCAAAAAGGTCAACTGACTTGTACAAGGATAAACAACACAGAATAAACAACAAAACTGATGAGAATTCAGGCCAGCTGACTCCTGAATAGTGCTGCTTTGAATATGCTAGGCATCACCTTTTACATTAAAAGTGATCACTGTTTTTTCCTAGGCCACACCTGGTTAGCCATTATTACTAGTTTTTGTAAATTCTTGATGGTAATTAAGGAAGTGCTATTTATAAATGATCGTGTAATTCAGACTGACACTTGATTCACGCCGGTGTCCCCAGTGAGGTTCTGGAAAGGATGACAGGGCTTTGGCCAGTTTACTTGGGCGGTTGTGAAAGGGAGACCGCACAACAAGTAAGTTCCTGTTGGCAGGATCACTCTGAACAGATGTTCTTTATTTAAAAAAAAAAAAGAATTGGCCTCCAAATACTCAATTTAACTCACTGGTCCTCAATTAGGACCATTGTGAGTTTAAGATTTGTTGTGCACAGTGGATTTTCTGATCCTAAAGTCTGGTGGGTTCAGCAGCTTAGTCTCCGCAAAGATCTCAGCATTTTATGAACAAGACAGCACTCTCCCCTTGTGATCTGATGGCAGAGAATGTGGTCGACGTATTTTCAGGGTCACATTTTTTAGCCTTTCTCATTGGCTGAAATATGAGCAGGTACACATCCATCTCGTTGGAGGTGTCCCGAGAAAACTTAGCTGACTGAGGAGAATGGTCTTTAACTGGTGGATAGTTTAATGCAGATCATCGTTGGCTATAAAGTCTTTTTTGTACACCTGAAACTAACACAACATTGTTAATCACCTATACTCCAACATAAAATAAAAAGTTAAAAAAATATACAAATAAACTCTCCTTTTAATAGGCAAGAAAAAAAAATCTTTTGTTTTTTTTTTTTTTTTTGGCCAAGAGTGTAAGGTCCCCAGAGTTACTATTATCTGACTTCTGGAGAATCTGAAAAGAAGGAAATCTAGTGTGATGCATTTTCAAAAGGTCCATGTATTTGTTTGACTTAAAAATTTGTACCCTAGTACCACTGCCCCAGGCTGTCAAGACAAAATAAATCAGTGTGTTAATGACTCGAATAAGATAACAGTAGAAAAATAGCTTCAGTTAATGGAACGGAAACAAATGGAAGCCGTATTATTCCACTGCGGAAGATTACAAACTAGGCTGGAATTCAATATAAAAAGAAATCGGTAAAAATGTAAACTTCTTCACTCTGCAAACCACACAACAGTTAACGACTACAGTCCTCTTTCTACTCGGGGAGAAAGCAGACTATGACTCACCCTTTAACCTCTGAGATTTCCATGACTCTGTCTTTTTTTCCTCTTCTTCTCCTCTGCCTTCTTCTTGGATTTAATAATTATAATGGGAATAAGAATGCAGATCAGACTTAAATATTAAATTAAATTAAATTAAATATTATATATCCTTTATCTTTTTTGGTCAGAAAGATAAAGAACATAGGAAAGACACTGGTATGAACCGTGCTGAACTTGTAGTTTTTATTAACCCACACGGACTCCAGCACGTGGCTGGGTGGTTATGGGACATGCCAGATGCTCTGTGCCCAGCTGGAAAGCTCCTTGCTTTCTTTCTTTTTAAAATTTTTATACAACTTTTAAAGTTTGCTTTCCACTTAAAGTTATTACAAAATATTGGCTCTGTTCCCCATGTTGTATGATACATCCTTGAGCCTGTCTTACACCCAATAGTTTGTACCTCCCACTCCCCAACCCCTAGAGTGCCCCTCCCCCACCCCCATAACCACTAGTTTGTTCTCTACATCTGTGAGTCTGCTTCTTTTATGTTATACTCAATAGTTTGTTGTAGTTTTTAGAGTCTACATATAAGAGATCTCATACAGTATTTATCTTTCTCTGTCTGACTTATTTCTTTAGCATAATACCCTCCAAGTCTATCCATGTTGCTGCAAATGGCAAAGTTTTCATTCTTTTTTATGGCTGAGTAGTATTCCATTGTATATATGTACCACATCTTCTTTATCCATTCATCTGTAGATGGACACTTAGGTTGTTTCCCATGTCTTGGCAATTGTAAATAATGCTGCTATGAACGTTGGAGTGTATGTATCTTTCTGAGTTAGTGTTTTTGGCTTTTTTTTGGGATATATATCCAGGAGTAGAACTGCTGGGTCATATGGTAGTTCAAATTTTAGTTTTCTGAGATACCTCCGAACTGTTTTCCATAGTTGGGAGGTATCTCAGAAAACTGTGGAATGTATTTGGCTCCACCAATTTACATTCCCACCAACAGTGTACAAGGGTTCTCTTTTCTCCACGTCCTCGTCAGCATCTGTTATTTGTGTTCTTTTTGATGATAGCCATTCTGACAGGTGTGAGGTGATATCTCATTGTGGGTTTTTTTATATAAATTTATTTATTTATTTTTGGCTGGGTTGGGTCTTTTTTGCAGTGCACAGGCTTCTCATTGTGGTGGCTTCTCTTGTTGCGGAGCACGGCTCTAGGCGTGCGGGCTTCAGTAGTTGCGGCACGCGGGCTCAGTAGTTGTGGCTCGCGGGCTCTAGAGCGCAGGCTCAGTAGTTGTGGCGCACGGGCTTAGTTGCTCCACGACATGTGGGATCTTCCCGGACCAGGGCTCGAACACGTGTCCCCTGCATTGGCAGGCGGATTCTTAACCAGTGCCCTACCAGGGAAGCCCTCATTGTGGTTTTAATTTGCATTTCCCTGATGATTAGCAATGGTGGAAAGCTCATGATTTCTAACAAGTCCATGTTGCCGTGAATAAAAGAATCCAAGGCCTTCTCACTAAAAGTTTTGGCCCTTTGTAGCAAAGGCAACATCATTGTGTCATGATGTCAAGTTCTGTTTGGGGCTGTGGCTTTGTCTCCAGTGTCCTATCTTTCCTTTCTTCTCTCTCTCTATTTCTTCCTTCCTTCCTTCCTTCCTCTCTGACTCTCTGGCACATAGTTGGTGCCGAATAAAAACTTGTGAAATGAATGTCAGATGAGCTGTGTTGAGAAAGCTAATTGGACAGGCAAGTCAAGAAAGTTGTTCCAGGAGATGTATCTGAGCTAGGTCTTGAAGGCTGTGCAGAAATTCATCAGATAGAGAAGGATGAAAACAATAATCCAAGTGGGAGTGAAAAACATTGCTTCTTATATAAAGACCCTGGGTTGATTTAGATCATCACTTTGAAGTGATGGCTAACAGTGAAGTAAAAGAAAGGATCATTGTCTAGCTGAGATGGTTTTGAAAATATTTGCTAAAATATTTTGAGGACTTGTGTTGAACAAGTCACCTTGGTGAACTTCATCCTAAAAACAAGTCTGTGATGGATCCTTACTAATTAAAACAGTACCTGGGTATATAGCAAGTGGTTAGGGAGGTTAGGTAACTCACCAAAGGTCACACAGCTAATATGTGGATTTGAACTCAGTTTTCTCTAGTTCAAGAGTCTAAGCCATGCCTTAAATTTATGAGTAAGGAAGAGTAAGGAAAATGCCTTAAGAGTCTAAGACAGTGCTGTCTAATAAAAATATAACGTGAACCATATATGTAATTAATACATTTTTTAGTGGCCACGTTAGAAAATAAAAAGAAGCATGTGAGGTTATTTTGAATGATACATTTTATTTAACCAAAATATCATCCAAAATATTATCACTTCACCATGTAATCAACATAAAGAAATTACTGATGAGACAATTTACATTCCTCCTCCCATATTGTCTTTAAAATCAGTATATATTTTACATTTAAATTACACCCCAATTTGTTCAATTTGTGGCATTTCAAGTGCACTTTGGACACGAGCGACATTGGACAGCACAGGTCTAAGTCCTTAACACAGTCTCTGAGTCTCGTATGATTTTGGTTGGTAATTGGGTTGTTCAAAGGGCTGAAGCATGGGTTTTCACCCTTTTCCTAGGAAACTCCAGATTCAGCATTTTGCTCTTAACGTCCTCAGTTTTATTTATGGAAACTGTGTTGAGTCTATTTCTGTATTTCATTTCTAGGACATTCCTATTTAACTGCATTTGTTCTCTAAACTTGGTCATAAGAGACAGACATGATTGTGTTGATTACAAGAAGCAGGTAACACTGTCTTGTAATTGTCACTGAATGTGATCAATGTCTGTCTCCAAACTAGCTCCTGAGTCATCTGAGGGCAGGTTAGACCTCCAGGGCCTAACACATAATAGCTGTGCTGTAAAGTTTGCTGGATGTTAAGTGAATATTTCCACAATAGACCCTGTCAACTGTTTCTTTCTTTTGGTGAATTACTTGGAATCAGTCTACTACGCAAGATCCTGAAAGGTTTCACCTGTATATCTGTTCAACTCTGACATGGATTTTAGGACCCAACGGAGTCACAAAAGCAATCTGTATATAAGTGAACTTGGTATTTCTCGTAAGTTACCAGTATTATGAAATGGAGAGTTTTTTTAAGATAATTTTATTTTAATTAATTAATTTATTTATGGCTGTGTTGGGTCTTCGTTTCTGTGTGAGGGCTTTCTCTAGTTGTGGCAAGCGGGGGCCACTCTTCATCGCGGTGCGCGGGCCTCTCACTATCGCGGCCTCTCTTGCCTGCGGAGCACAGGCTCCAGACGCGCAGGCTCAGCAATCGTGGCTCACGGGCCCAGTTGCTCCGCGGCATGTGGGATTCTCCCAGACCAGGGCTCGAAACCGTGTCCCCTGCATTGGCAGGCAGATTCTCAACCACTGCGCCACCAGGGAAGCCCAAAATGGAGAGTTTTTAGAACACTCTTGAAACATTTTAAAAACAAGACCTGGGACTTCCCTGGTGGTGCAGTGGTTAAGAATCCGCCTGCCAATGCAGGGGACACAGGTTCCATCCCTGGTCCGGGAAGATCCCGCATGCCGCGGAGCAACTAAGCCCATGCGCCACAACTACTGAGTCTGCACTCCAGAGCCCGCGAGCCACAACTATTGAGCCTGAATGCCACAACTACTGAAGCCCGCGCGCCTAGAGCCTGTGCTTCACAACAAGAGAAGCCACTGTGATGAGAAGCCCGCGCACCGCAACGAAGAGTAGCCCCCGCTTGCCTCAGCTAGAGAAAGCCTGCACATAGCAATGAAGACCCAGCACAGCCAAAAATAAATAAATAAATAAATGTATTAAAAACCAACAAAAAACCCCAAGACCTGATAACCCGTTAACAGGAATATGGTTTAGTTTGCAGAGTGATTCATAAAGTTCATGATCCTTTTTAAATTCATGTTACCCAAGTTTGACGATTGTCTTTGCACAATCACCAAGACTAAGGTCTACATGAAAACAATGGGCCTTGGCTGTCAGGACCTTGCCTGCTCCAGCTATTTTTTATTGTATATTCCCATTTAACAAATATGAGAGCTCAGGCTGGGATATGCTGCTGATAGGAGCAAAGTTTTCCTAACAGTGAGTTTTTACTCTGCTTTTTGGTTGCTGGAAATATAAGTTTCATCTTGCAGACTTCTATTTGGTATTTCAACCATGTTCCCTATACATTCCCAAATGTCAGTTGTTCTCTCTGTAAAACTTGCAATGGAATTTTTACTGGCACACAAGTGTAGATTCAACCTTTTTGTTTATCCTCCGATCTCTATCAGCAAATTGAGGTTTGGGATTTGATGGGGTCATGTCAGAATCAAATTCCCTTAATTCTCATTTTAACACAGTGTTCTATCTAGTTGAAAGGTCTTCTGCTCTCTCGACATTTATTGCTTCAACATGGGATGAATCAAAGAAGGAAGTATTAGAGTCTTGGGTTTTAAACATCAGTCTGAACTCTGGCAGTGATGGCTGATGGCTCCTACACTGTGAATGGGAAGTTATGGGTTTGAATGTCTTGATCGAAAATGACATATCATATCATTTATAACATTATCAAGTGTTGATGACTTGTCCTGATTTCATGCATATTTTCAGCATAGCTTCATCTTGTAAACACATGTTATATTAAACTGTTAATTTGATGTTTACAGCTCTGTGATTCACCTTTTCTTAGGAACAATACTATTTTCTATTTTGTCACTGTGTCTCCAGTAGTTTTTGGACCATTTTTTGGTGACTTTGTTCTCGATTGTTTTGGGAAACATATTCCTGTTGGCTGAAGCTGTTGTAAGTAAATGAATAAATGAAACCCTTACTCCTGTGGAGATAGTCTGTTCTTTCGTTTTCCTAAACTTAGAGTCAAACCACAATATCTGGCCAGCACCGTCTAGTGGGATTTACCATGATTACTTCGAAGGTGAAAATTTTACATTTGATTGTTAATATTCTTCTTTAAAAAAAGTACTGATTTTTGGGGGGGTGTTTGGAAGGGGTCTACATTTTTAAAAAAGTTTAGATAGAAGTAAAATGCTTACTTTTCAGTTGAACATATCTAAATTGAAAAGGACTCAATAAAATTCACATCCTGAGTCCCTGAAAATAAATACAAGCATTTTATTATAAGTGGATCATATGTTTTGAGTTCAATGAACAAAGAGTGACCTTAATTGACATCTGGAAAACCTTCCTTTACAAGTATTTCCAGAAAGAAGGACTTCAGAAACTAAAAACTCGTAAGTTTTAACAGACTCCCCTAACCTACAGCTGGCCAATAGTGAACAGCCCCGTAAAGCAGGTCAATCCAGTCAATCATGTTAGGGCCAATTCAGCCAACTATCTTGGGAGGTTCGGTGAGTAGTTATACTACTTAAAGTTGGATCTCAAAAGGGGCTTCAGTGAGGTTTTTTTTTTTTTTCCTGAGATTTTGGTAAATAATTTTCCATACAGAGATGCTTGCTTCCGTGTTCTAAATACCAGAGCTTCGAGACTCAGCCGCTCATTTTTCTGTGTACTGGAGTAGAAAATCTTGCCTGTGTCCCCCCGTACTCCTAGCACCCTCACTGCAGGACTGGTGCCTTCCTACTCTGCATATGACTTTTTTTAGGTGTCTCAGCTTTTATAACCTTCCCCCTCTCTCAGCCTACTACAGAAATACACGTGTTGGCTTCTAAATGGCAACAGGGAACTCCTGCACTTTTAGGTACTGGCAGGAGGGTTCCTATGATCCCAGGGTGCTCTGATGCAGTCTTTAGGGTCATGTGCCTGAAAGTCGTGCAGCCCATTTTCTAGATACTCTCACTTTTACTTCTATTTTATTTTATTTTATTTATTTTTGGCTGTGTTGGGTCTTCGTTGCTGTGCCCAGGCTTTCTTTTAGGTGCGGCGAGAGGGGGCTACTCTTCGTTGTGGAGCACGGGCTCTAGGTGTGTGGGCTTCAGTAACTGTGGCGCGCGGGCTCAGTAGTTGTGGTGCACGGGCTTAGTTGCTCCACGGCAGGTGGGATCTTCCCGGACCAGGGCTCGAACCCGTGTCCCCTGCATTGGCAGGCGGATTCTTAACCACTGTGCCAGCAGGGAAGTCTCACTCTCACTTTTAGTTCTGCATGAAACCTAAACCACATTGTTTTTGTTCTCCTACATTGAAATTACTTTGCTGAATTCAGTTTATATGACATACCATGCATATACCTTGAAGGAATATTATAAATGCCTTATGAATATTCTTGTGTTTACTCTAAGAATATTGGTGAAGATACAGGGTACTAAATTAAAGAGAAACTTCTTTATAAAGACCTACCACAGGAGAAATTACGCTCAGATTTCAGATACTGAAAGTTAAATAGATTTTGCTTATGATTTCGTTTTTGTAGTGATTGCTAGAGAGCTCAGAGTCAAATTTTCAGGCCAGCTCAAGCAAGTGTACATGCTGTTATGCACTATTTCATCTATGGCTTTATTTTTATCTTTCAACTATTAAGTTTCTATAAACTCAGTTCCTACTTGTTATCATGTTTCATTGTACAAATTTCTGGACTTTAACTCCTTTGGAACTAGATATAGTACAAATAAAGAAATAGCACAGAACTAATTACTTTTTGGGGGGGGTGGTTAGAACCAATTAAAATGTCCACAGAGTGCAATTCCAGTGGCAGGAAGTGACTCCAGCATCTATGGCAGCGGGTAGGCCGTCAACAGCGGGGTGGGCAGCAGACTGTGGTTCTCACTAAAAGGGGATGGGAGCAGAGTGACAGAAAAATGACAGGTTCAGGGTGATAGCAGACAGGATAGGAGCCATCCTCCCTCCTCAGTAAAAAAACCTTCCAGAAATAACTGGAGCCGGGGACTTTCTAGTGGGAGGTGCTGGGATCACAGATGGATGGATAAATCCGTGGTTTACGTGTCACTGCTGTTGGGACAGCTTGATTTTAAACAGAAAATTGGGCTGGTCTAAGGAGACAAAAGTTACATACAAATGAGGTAAGCAGTTCTTCAGGATGAATTCTGAGGGGAAGCGCCATGACCTGCTGTAAAGACTGCACTGCCCTGATCTGAACTTATCCCTAAGAATGAAAGTTTGGCGTTTTCAGGAGTCTTTTGTTAAAGATCTGTAAGTCTGAAGGCAACACAGTGAGATTTGGCTGTCACTACCAATACACGGGGACTAGCCTATCAGATCGTTTATGTCTGGGAGGGGATATGAAAGCAAATGTGTCACAGAGGAAAGTATGAATTCTGCCTGGTTTGGGACATAAGACCCAGAGGACAGGGAGGTGGTCTAGCCCTGGGAGAGAGAAGAAATGCCATGAGAACAGAACTGGAATCTGTATCACTGTGGTTTAAGAACCATTCTAGAACTGAGGAGGCTAGAAGTCCTACACCAGGGAAGGTGGTCCTCAATTCTGACTGATACTCAGCAGGACCCTGGGGGGCTCCTGGGCACAAAAGCCTTTCTGTGTCCCCTGTTTCTTGATTACAGGAAATAGGCTTGTTCAGCCTCCAGGACCTTCCCTGAGTTCTGACAAGCAGATTCAAACAAGTTGCTAATTAGGGAAGGGAGGGGATGCCAGACAAGGGAGGAACAATCAAAAGAAACAATAGTGCACATATGTATATGTATAACTGATTTACTTTGTTATAAAGCAGAAACTAACACACCATTGTAAAGCAATTATACTCCAATAAAGATGTCTAAAATAAATAAATAAATAAATTCAAAGGAAAAAAAAAAAAAGAAACAATAGTGCAGCCTTGGGGCAGGGTCCCTGTCCTCCCTCAAGAAATACACAACAATATCTCTGAGCTGTTTTGCAGGTACTGAGACCCCCACCAGGTGGGAGAAGTTAGCTGTGTGCTGCCCACAAGCACAGAGACCCCAGACAGGTTGGAACCAGAAGGTTGATGATGCCGACTCCCACTTACCTCACCACTGACCAATCAGAAGAACGTCCATGAGCTGACCACGCCCTCTTTGAGCCATTACTATAAAATTTAATCAGAGGGCTTCCCTGGTGGCGCAGTGGTTGAGAGTCTGCCTGCCAATGCAGGGGACACGGGTTCGAGCCCTGGTCTGGGAAGATCCCACATGCCGCGGAGCAACTAGGCCCGTGAGCCACAACTACTGAGCCTGCGCGTCTGGAGCCTGTGCTCCGCAACAAGAGAGGCCACAACAGTGAGAGGCCCGCGCACCGCGATGACGAGTGGCCCCCGCTTGCCGCAACTAGAGAAAGCCCTCGCACAGAAACGAAGACCCAACACAGCCAAAAATAAATAAATAAATAAATAAAAATTAAAAAAAAAAAATTTAATCAGAGAAGTGAGAAAATGCAGAAACAAAAGAAAACAGTCAAAGGAGACCAAGTAATAACAGTTTAGTCATTAAGCAAAGTCAAGGACCTTTAGTTGCTCCTCAAGGGCTATAGATAATATTCTGAGCCGTATCCTGTGAGCTGTCTTGTAGATACTGAAACCCTCACCAGGTGGAAGAAGTTAACTGCATGATGAGCAGACTGTAGCCATGACATGAGCTGCCACAATTCTGAGAACTGGCCTCAAGTAAATGGGAACAGACCGACCCTGGAACCGAAAATTAACTGTAGTTAAAACAATCAAGATGACGCCGATCAGACCACCACGTGACCAATTTCAAGATGACTGTCAGAGCTGACTGTGCTGTTTCTGCGCATAGCCCCTCCCTGCACCTGTAAAAGCTCTTGCCCCCTGGTTGTTGCCGGGAAGGTGTTGGCCTTTGGACAGGAGTCCTCCTCTTCCCCACCCCAGTTGCCAGCATCCAAAAGAAAGCAAACTCTCCTTTCCACCAACCTTGGCCTCTTTATTGCCTTTTGAGTGGTGAGCAGCCGGACCCCACTTTCGGTTATACTAAGAGTTCTTATGTGTTCTCGAAACAAGTCCCTTATCAGATGTATGATAGGCAAAAATGAGTTGGGAAGTGTTTCTTTTCCCCTCCTTTATGTTTTGGAAGTTATTGTAAAGAACTGGTATTAATTCTTCTTCAAACATTTGGTAGAAGTCATCAGTGAAGGCTTCTAGTCCTGAGCTTTTTATTGTGGGAAGTTTTTTTTTTTTGATTACTTTTTGATTAATTCAATCTCTTTACTTACTACAGGTCTATTCAGATTTTCTATTTTTTTTTGAGTCAGTTTTGATAGTTTGCGTTTTTCTTGGACTGTATCCATTTCATCTAAGTTACCTAATTTGTTGGCATACAGTTGTTCATAGTATTCCTTTACACAGTAATTCTTTTTATTTATGTAATATTTGTAGTAATGTTCCCTCTTTCATTTTATGATTTTAATACTTTGAGTCTTCTTTCTTTTTTTCTTAATTAATCTAACTAAAGTTTTGGCAATTTTTTGATCTTTTAAAAAAAACCCCAACATTTGGTTTTGTTGATTTTTCTTTATTGTTTTTCTAATCTCTATTTTATTACTTTTAGCACTAATTCTTATTATTTCCTATCTTCTGCTTGCTTTGTGCTCAATTTTCTCTTCTTTCTCTAGTGACTTAAGGTGAAAGGCTAGGTTGTGGATTTAAAAATCTTTTTCTTTTAAGGTAGGCATTTGCAGCTATGAATTTCCCTCTAAGCATTCCTTTAGCTACATTCCATAAGTTGTAGTACTACGTATGTCTTCATTTTCATTCTTCTCAAAGTATTTTCTAATTTTCCTTTTGATTTTTTCTTTGATCCATTGATTATTTAGTAGTATGTTGTTTACTTTCCAAATATTTGTGAGTTTGCAAAATTTTTTTTCATTTTAAATTTCCTATTTCACTCCATTGTGATCAGAGGAAATAACACTGCATGATTTCAATCCTTTAAAACACGTTGAGGTTTGTTTATGGCTTAATATATGGTCTATCCTGGAAAATGTCCTATGTGCACTTGCTCTCACCTGTGAATCAGAATTTGCAGAGCCCCTGACTGTTTTGCTGCTGGGCTTAGGGAGTTGCTCTTGGTGATTTTTAATTCTCCTGTTCTCAGGGCACTCAGATGCCCCAGTTTCCTTTTTCCACATGAATGGAGATATCAAGTAGGTCTTGTCACTATTGGTGGTTCAACCCACACTTCTAATAATTTGAAATTCTTATCAACTAGTTTTATTGTAGATTCTTATATTCCTTCGATAGTGTGGTTTTACCCTAGATATCACCATACGAATACATATGTGGTTTCCTTCAACTTCTTAGATCACACGTAGAAATAATTCTATACTTTTAAATCTTTATGTGAATCACAGAATACTGCTTCTAAGCAGAGGGGAGATGACAGAACGACTATCTAGGGTTTTCCTCACAGTGGTGAGGTCTCTGAGTCTGCTTAAACCTGATGAGCTGGTGTATCTAAATTTCATTGTATCTGAACTTTGTCTCTGATCCAGTTCTAAAGAGCTTCAGAAGGGAGAAGTGGCAGTTTAAGGCCATTCTATTTCTGTGTTAAAAAATATTCTCCAACCTAGAAAATTAATGTCTTCACCCTATGAAATTCTTAGTCTCTTGAAATCACTATGTTTTTAAATAACCAGGCCTTGATCCTCAATTAGAACTAAAATGTACAAAGTCCTTAACTGCCAAGGTATTTGATGATCTACTTTCAAGGCAAGCCTAAAGTTATAAGCTAATCATATATATGCTAAAAGAAACCACAGTTGAATTATGGTCAATTTTTCATTATCAGAGATGAGGCTTGGAATTTTCAATGAGTTCCCAAAGTCAGTTATTTTACATGTGTATGGGGTTAAAAGCAGTGAACATTTCTTTGCTGAACTGCTGATGTATAAATCTGGGGCATATCCTACTTTACTAAGTTCTGTAATAAAATGTAAGAGCTGGAGCTATTAAAAAAAAAAAAAGCAGTGCCCTAGTGCGTTGAACGTTTCACTTGCTCAGAGACAGAATAATTGATGGGATTTAAAAAATCATAATCATGACTTTGACATTCCTAGTTTCTTTGGTCCAATTATTAATTACTGTAAATCTCATTTAAATTTTCCATGCATTTCCTTATCAACAAGTAAAAGCGTGTGATCTCTATTTCCTTTGGAATCACATGGAGATGGAGAGATAACGAACAGGAAAGAGTGAAATAAAACAAAATAGAAATTATAAAAATATTTGCTTCTATATATTTCGAATACTTGAATTCACAAAGAAATTTGGTCTCTTTGAAGATTAAAAAAATGGCAACGCAATGGTCTACAAATGGACTGTTTCATTTCATTCAGTGTGTTTTCTATAATTTTTTCTCCTTAGTAATATAAAACAGTTTCTAGCTTGGTCCCCAAATTCCCTAGTGATATGTGTTCCAGGGTCCTGCTATCTGTTGGAGTAGAGACTGAAGGGCAGTCGGGAAAGTATGATTCACGATTTCTGCAGCACTGTAAGCCTCCAGCAACACGAGACGGAATAGGACAGTGAAAGGAGAGAAGCAAGAGTGCTAATAGGCAGGGCACCACTGAAGAAGTCCTGACCCCCTTTCTAGAGATCACTGTCAGCTACGTGCTTTTGGAAGTAGAATTTTCTATTACATTCTTCACTTAGGATGCTACTCTCCATACACCAAGTAGGCACAGCAAATAAATGAATTGAAATTCTGCCCAGTCAGGATAAAACTCAAATACTGCTTCCTCTTTGAAGGCTGCCTTGATCCCTAGTCAGAAACGATCTCTGATCCTTCCCTTCTCTGATGGCCTATGGAGTCCTAAGAGGAGATGTGTTTCCTGGTGTTGACCAAATTCAGGGCTCATCCTAAAATCTTTACCAGAATGTAAGGTTGTGGGGAATTGTATTTCCTGTTGGTGGCTGCTCTTATGTATTCGATCCCATCCCACTGCTCTTCTTACAATACGACTGACACTCCTCCCACCAAGAGATGGGGCTACTGGAGGTTGCATTCTCTCTTCTTGAGTCAGGGGAGGGTGGGGACAGTCACAAATTGTCCCAGCTGCCCCAATGGAGTATGGCTGAAAGGGTCCCATGTGACTTCTGAGGCTACGTCATAGAAAGGAGACAGCTCCTTCTGCCCATCCCCCCATGATCTTACCCTCAGAACCCAGAGCTGGTTTTGTAAGGAAGCCTAGGATGCTTCTCAACCTGTGACCAATGGCCAGCATCAACACCAGACATGTGTGAATGAATCTTTGGATGATTTCTTTTTCTTGCCTAATTGCTCTGGATAGGACTTCCAATACCACATTGAATAAAAGTGGTAAGAGTGGGTATCCTTGTCTTGCTCCTGATCTTAGAGGAAAAACTTTCAGCTTTTCATTGTTGAGTATGATGTTAGCTGTGGGCTTGTCATCTGTGGCCCTTATTATGATGAGGTAATTTCCCTCTATACCTACTTGTTGAAAGTTTTTTTTAATCATGAATGGATGTTGAATTTTGTCAAATGCTTTTTATGCATCTATTGAGATGATCATATGATTTTTATCCTTAATTTTATTAATGTCATCACATTGATTGATTGCTGAAGTTGCACAATACTTGCATCCCCAGTAAATCCCACTTCGTCATGGTGTATGATCTTTTCAATGTGCTGTTGAATTCAAATTTGGTTGAATTTGCTAATATTTTGTTGAGAATTGGTTCATCTATATTCATCAGGATATTGGTCTATAGTTTTCTTCTAGTGTCCTCATCTAGCTTTGGTATCAGGGTAATGCTGGCCTCAGAAAGTGAGTTTGGGAGTGTCCCCTCCTCTTCAAGTTTTTGAAAGTGTTTGAGAAGCATTGGTGTTAATTCTTCTTTAAATGTTTGGTAGAATTCACCTGTGGACCCATTTAATTTTTGTTTTGTTTTGTTTTGTTTTTGGAGGGGAGGGCTTTATGGATTATTGATTCAATCTATTTACTTGTTATTGGTCTGCTCAGATTTTCTATTTATTTATGATCCAGTCTCGGTAGGTTGTTTATTTCTAGAAATTTATTTATTTTCTTCTAGGTTATCCAATTTGTTGGTGTATAATTGTTCCTAGTAGTCTTTATGATCCTTTATATTGCTGTGGTATCTCTTGTAGTGTGTCCGTTTTCATTTATGATGTTATTTATTTGTCTCTTTTTTTCTTAGTTTAGCTAAAAGTTTGTTAATTTTGTTTATCTTTAAAAAAAACTAGCTCAGTTTCATTGATATTTTCTATTGTTTTTCTGGTCTATTTAATTTCTTTCTGCTCTGATCTTTATTTCTTTCCACAGGCTAATTTTGGGCTTAGTTTTGTCTTTTTCTAGTTCCTTGAAGTGTAAAATTAGCTTGTTTATTTGAGATCTTTCTTTTTTTTCTTAAAGTAGGCATTAATCTCTATAAACTTCTCTCTTAGATGTGCTTTTGCAGCATTCCATCGTTGTGCATTCATTTTCATTTGTTTCCAAATATTTTTTGATTTCCCTTTTGATTTTTTTCTTTGACCCATTTGTTGTACAAGTGGGTTGTTTAATTTCCACATATTTGTGAATTTTTCAACTTTCCTCCTATTGTTGAACTCTAGTTTAATACCATTGTTGTCAGAAAAGATACTTGGTATGATTTCAATCTTAAATTTGCTAAGACTTGTTTTATAACCTATAAAATGATCTATCCTGAAGAATGTTGCTTGTGCACCTGAGAATGTGTACTCTCTGCCGTTGGATGAAATGGTCTGTATATGTCTGTTAGGTCCAATTGTTTTTTTTTTTTTTAATTATTAATTAATTAATTAATTTATTTTTGGCTGTGTTGGGTCTTCGTTTCTGTGCGAGGGCCTTCTCTAGTTGCGGCGAGTGGGGGCCACTCTTCATTGTGGAGCGTGGGTCTCCCACTATCGCGGCCTCTCGTGTTGCGGAGCACAGGCTCCAGACGCGCAGGCTCAGTAATTGTGGCTCATGGGCCCAGCTGCTCCGCGGCATGTGGGATCCTCCCAGACCAGGGCTCGAACCCGTGTCCCCCGCATTAGCAGGCAGACTCTCAACGACTGCGCCACCAGGGAAGCCCCAATTGTTTTAAAATATGGTACAAGTCTAATATTTCCTTGTTGATTTTCTGTTTGGATTATCTATCCATTACTGAAAGTGGGGTATCGAAGTCCCCTACTATTTTTGTGTTGTTGTTTATTACTCCCTCAGGTCTGTTAGTCTTTGCTTAATATATTCAGGTGCTCCAATGTTGGGTGCATATATATTTATGACCATTATCTCTTCTTGATGAATTGGCCCCTTTATCATTATATAATGACCTTCTTTGTGTCTTGTTATTGTTTTTGGCTTAAGGTCTATTTTGTTTGCTATAAGTATAGCTATTTATGCTTTTTTTTTTTTTTTTTTTTTTGGTTTCCATTTGCATGGAATATCTTTTTCCATCCCTTGATATTGAGACTGTGTAAGTCCTTAAAGTTGACATGAGTCTCTTGTAGGCAGCCTATAGTTGGGGTGTGTGTTTTTTAATCCATTCAGCCATATTAAGACTTCTGATTGGAGAATTTAATCCATTAACATTTAGAGTAATTATTGGTAGGTAAGGACTTACTAATGCTATCTTACTGATTATTTTCTGACTGTTTTGTAATTCTTTTCTCTCTCTCTTGCTGCCTTCCTTTGCGAATTGATGATTTTCTATAGTGGTATGCTTTGATTCCCTCTTTTTCTTTTGTGAATCTGCTATAGGTTTTTGCTTTATTTTTACTATGAGGTTTATTTGAAACATCTTATAGATATAACTATATTTTATGCTAACAGAAACTTAATTTTGCATACAAAAACTCTACCCTTTTATTGCCATCCTTTTATGTTTTTGATGTCACAATTCACCTCTTTTTATATTGTGTATACATTAACAAATTATTGTAGCTATAGTTATTTTTAATACTCTTGCCCTTCACCTTTTAATTAGCATTCAGTGGTTAACACTTCACCATATTACAGTATTAAAGTTTTCTGAATTTGACTATATACTTACCTTTACCAATGTTTGGTATATTTTCATGTTACTGATTAGCATCCTTTCATTTCACTTGAAGAACTCCTCTCAGCATTTTTGATAAGGCAGGTCTAGTGGTGATGAATTCCCTCAGCTTTTATTTGCCTGGGAAAGTCATGATCTCACCTTCATTTCTGAAGGACAGTTTTGCTGGGTAAAAACTGGCTGGAATTTTTTTTCTTTCAGCACTTTGAATAAATATATCATCTCACTCTCTCCTGGCCTGTAAGATTTCTGCTGAGAAATCTGCTGATAGCTTTATGGGGGTTCCTTTGCAAGGTATAAGCTTTTCTTCTCTTGCTGCTTTTAAGATTCTCTCTATGTCTTTGGTTTTTGAAAGTTTTATCACAATGTGTCTTGGAGAGGATTGCTTTAAGTTGATTTTGTTTGGTGACCTATGAGCTTCATGAACTTGTATATCCATCTCTTCCCAGATTTTGGAAGTTCTCAGCCATTATTTCTTTAAATAAACTTTCTGTCCCCTTATATCTCTCCTCTCCTCTGGAACCCCAATAATTTGCAAATTGGTTCTGTTTTTAAAATATTTATTTATTTATTTTGGCTGCGCTGGGTCTTAATTGAGGCATGTGGGATCTTCAGTTGCAGCATGCGGACTTCTTAGTTGTGGCATGCAAACTCTTAGTTGCAGCATGCATGCGGGATCTAGTTCCCTGACCAGGGATCGAACCTGGCCCCCTGCATTGGGAGCGCGGAGTCTTACCCACTGGACCAACAGGGAAGTCCCGCAAATTGGTTCTTTTGATGGTATCCCTTAGATCACAAAGGTTTTCTTCACATTTTCATTCTTTTTCCTTTGTTCTCCTCTGACTGGATAATTTAAAAGTTCCTGTCTTCAGTCTAATAGGTTCTTTCTTCTGGTTGAGCAAGTCTGCTGTTGGTGTTCTCCATTATATTTTTCATTTCATTCATTGCATTCTTTAGCTCCAGAATTTCTATTTGGTTCTTTTTAAAATTACTATTATTTCTCTCTCTTTGTTTAACTTCTAATTGTGTTTGTGTATTGTTTTCCTGTTTTGTTGAATTGTTTTTCTGTGTTTATTTGTAGCTTATTAAATTTCCTTAAAACAGCTATTTTGAATTATTTATATAGTAAATTGCAGATCTCCATATGTTTGGGTTTGGTTACAGGAGGATTATTGTGATCCTTTGGTGATGTCATGTTAGCTTGACTTTTTCATGTTCCTTGAATATTACATTGTTGTCTTCACATTTGAAGTAGCAGTGATCTCCTCCAATCTTTACTAACTTCCTACTCTAATGTATCCAAACTCTTATTTTTTTGCTCCAGTGGTGTGCTGGAATTTCTTCTCTGGAAACCTGGACTTCCACAAAGGCCCTCCCATCCATGGGTGACTGTCTAAGTTAGTGTTTTCCAGGGGCTCCTGGACCACAGCCCAGAGGCCTGGAGCAGTTTACAGGCCACTGCAGGATCCACAGTCACGATCAAGGTCTGTCTACCTATTGCCTGAGGCACTGGTGGGTGAGATTTCTCCTGGGTCCTTTGGTATATGGTGCTGGATCCCACAACTCCCTCAAAGGTGCCTTTATTCAAGGATGGATGCTGAACTGTTGTTATGGGGGCAGCGGTGAAGGACATCTTATGCCACCATAATGTTGATGTCACTCTTCTTATATGTAAATTATGACTTTGCTTCCCTTGTATTAATATATCATGCCCATATGATACAAAAGAAAGTAATTTATTCACATCAGATCACCAAAGACAAAGCCTATCAGTTGTTCTGTTATATTTATATCCCTAATCTGTTTTGTCTCCCATTCCTTTTCCATGCCTTTTAAATTCTCAGAAAATTTAAAAAATATCCATGACATTTGTTTATGTGACTCAAATCTATGGAAGAAGGTCTGATGGGAAGTTATTAGATGGCTGGGCAAAGTTACATCCCAATTCTATTTTTGGTCCCTGGTACAGGAAGTGGTCTCAGATATTGCAGAGCTGGATGGAAACATGTGGGCCCACTGGTCAGGCTAGTCATTTGCTGTCCCTTCAAATGAGTATTCATGAAATATTTGTTAAATAGTTAAAGGTGAGGTTATAGAAGATTATCACAACTTGGGCAGCTTACCTGTGAAAGAGCCTGGTCTGGCTATGATGCGTATTAATAATTGGCTGTAGTCTCAGTCCTCCCCAAACTGCGTTCATAATGAGGAGTTCAGCCTCCCCAAATAGAGGATGTTCCTACGTTCTGTCAAGGATATACAGAACATCATCTGTGCCACTGCCTTTCTTTTCTTTTCTTCTTCTTTTTCTTTTTTTGCATAAGACATCATCTTTATGAATATTGTAAGTCCCTTTGTGCGTAACTGCAGACCTGGTGTCAGGAAACCTGGAGGCTGAGTTTCTCTGCACCCCTCTCAATTGCCTTCCAAATGAGATTGTTGAATAAAATTACTTTAACAATTCTTGCCTGCTATATGGTCACCTTATTTTTGATAAAGGAGGCAAGAATATACAATGGAGAAAAGACAGCCTCTTCAATAAGTGGTGCTGGGAAAACTGGACAGCTACATGTAAAAGAATGAAATTAGAACACTCCTTAACACCATACACAAAAATAAACTCCAAATGGATTAAAGACCTAAATGTAAGGCCAGACAGTATAAAACTCTTAGAGGAAAACATAGGCAGAACACTCCTTGACGTAAATCACAGCAAGATCCTTTTTGACCCAGCTCCTAGAGAAATGGAAATAAAAACAAAAATAAACAAATGGGACCTAATGAAACTTCAAAGCTTTTGCACAGCAAAGGAAACCATAAACAAGATGAAAAGACAACCCTCAGAATGGGAGAAAATATTCGCAAATGAAGCAAGTGGCAAAGGATTAATCTCCAAAATTTACAAGCAGCTCATGCAGCTCAATATCAAAAAAACAAACAATCCAATCCATAAATGGGCAGAAGACCTAAATAGACAGTCCTCCAAAGAAGATATACAGATTGCCAACAAACACATGAAAGGATGCTCAACATCACTAATCATTAGAGAAATGCAAATCAAAACTACAACGAGGTATCACCTCACACCAGTCAGAATGGCCATCATCAAAAAATCTACAGACAATAAAATGCTGGAGAGGGTGTGGAGAAAAGGGAACCCTCTTGCACTGTTGGTGGGAATGTAAATTGATACAGCCACTATGGAGAACAGTATGGAGGTTCCTTAAAAAACTAAAAATAGAACTACCAAACGACCCAGCAATCCTACTACTGGGCATATACCCTGAGAAAACCATAATTCAAAAACAGTCATGTACCACAATGTTCACTGCAGCTCTATTTACAATAGCCAGGACATGGAAGCAACCTAAGTGTCCTTCGACAGATTAATGGATAAAGAAGGTGTGGCACATATATACAATGAAATATTACTCAGCCATAAAAAGAAGTGAAATTGAATTATTTGTAGAGAGGTGGATGGACCTAGAGTCTGTCATACAGAGTGAAGTAAGTCAGAAAGGGAAAAACAAATACGGTATGCTAACATATATATATGGAATCTAAAAAAAAAAAAAAATGGTTCTGAAGAACCTAGGGGCAGGACAGGAATAAAGATGCAGACATAGAGAATGGACTTGAGGACACGGGGAGGGGGAAGGGTAAGCTGGGACGTGGTGAGAGAGTGGCATGGACATATATACAACACCAAATGTAAAATAGCTAATGGGAAGCAGCTGCATAGCACAGGGAGATCAGCTCGGTGCTTTGTGACCACCTAGAGGGGTGGGATAGGGAGGATGGGAGGGAGACGCAAGAGGGAGGAGATATGGGGATATATGTATATGTATAGCTGATTCACTTTATTATAAAGCAGAAACTAACACACCATTATAAAGCAATTATACTCCAATAAAGATGTTAAGAAAAAAATTCTTGCCTGCTATATTTTTCCATCTCTTTGGCATATGGAGCTGCATGATGAATCTGTATAGAAAAAGGAGAATACACATGAGTTACAAGGGAAATTCAAAAGAATTAACTGATATATCCTTTAGGTTAATTAAATTTTTTTCTGACTTATAAAAACTCCATCTGATTCAGAGCTAATACTTTAAACATTTTTACAAAATCTTGGTGAACTGAACTAGAGAGTAATATATCACAAGCTATAGGATTCATGGAAGAAACAGAAGCCTAATGCATTTGCCATGTTGATGAAATCACTGCATAATTTTTAGAAATAATAAAATATGAATCTTGATGAGGTCACCACTGCAAATGCATTCCTAGATTTTGTGCATATAGTTCTGAGAAATTTGTAGTATGATGCTACAATTATATAATAGAAAGTATCCTCCCCAAAATAATGCTTGTGACTATGAATGTCAAATGTTTTTGTGGAAGAGAAGTTTACTGTAAGAAGACTTACAAGGGCAGCCAGGAGATGGGGCTTCTTTCTTGCACATCTGACTTGCCCACATTCTCTTTGAGATCCAGTTAGGCCCTAAGACTTCCTCCAAATAACAAGCCAAGAAACTATGTCTCCCTGGTCAGGAACAAACTCAAGAAGAGAGAACAAACAGCCATAACTTCTTATGTGTTTTCACTCCTATCTGTACCAAGTAAGAAGTCTCAGGTCATGAAACTCTCATTTGAAGACCACTATGAGGAGATTAGGGGTGGGGCAATTTCTCTCTGTCCCTTTGTCCAAACACCCAAATAAATAGGTCCTTTTTTTTTTTTTCTGTGCTTAGCATTAAAGTCAAGATATTACATTGATTTAGCCTTGAAATGGGTAACAGAGAATTGAAATAAGCTGTCTGCAGCATTTTCAAGTGAATCCAAGAGTCAAGTCAGTTATACTTTCATTTTCAGGTGGTACATCATATTCTGCAGGCAGTGGAAATTATATTTCGTTTCTACTTACCAAATGATTCAGTATTCTTAATATCACTTTTCAAAGAGGATTTTGAATCAGGGACAAGTTTTACCATTTTTCTACTCTTGTATTGTGGAGAATTTGCAATCTGGTGAAGCTGGATGGAATGCCTAATTTCAGAGCAGTGACTGAAAATAAAAAGATATAAAATTCACCAAACTAGCACGGCAAACAGAGTACTGCCTATAGTCTTTGTTTTTAGTATATACAATTATGGTTTTTAAAAAAATTCTAGAACTAAAAAAAAGAAATCATTGCACCGAAAAGAGTAGCTAATTTAGTTTAGAAGGAAATGGGGAGAACTGTAGAGTCTGAATTTTACTTTTTTTTCAGCATCCTAAGTCATAGAATTTCATCAACTCCTCATTTAACCTTGCATCAAAAGCAGGATAAATCCTTTGGGAAGCAGGTTTTCAGGGCTCCCTTGCATTACTGCAGAACTATTTTCTCTTGACATTATAAACTCCCTTTGAATTCACATCCAAATTGTTCATTGTTGGAATTCAGACATTCAGGCGTTGACAAAAAAGTCTGCTTCCTCTGATATATGCTTCTCAAGGGCATTCACAGTAATCTTCAAAAAACTGTACCAGAACCTCATTTGGGATAGAAGCTATGTTTTTAAAATAGAAATCGATGAAGAACAGCATGTTTTCTATTTTGTCTATAGTTAATCATTACTTTCCTCATCACATGCGGGGTTTTAAAAACAATAAGAAAAACAGCCAAACAACAATAACAATATCAGACACCAGCCTTGTTATCTCTAAGCCTCCCTGCCTCTTTTACTTCTAGATGTGGGTGGAGGGGGGAGAGTTTGCAGTTACCTGGAGGCCTGAAGTTTCGACCTCCTCTTTTTAACGTGTTTGCTACTTTAAACTTTGAATCTTAGTTTTAGGAAGCCGACAATGAAATCTACTGAGTAATGAGTTTCTTCCCCTCCACCTTCCTTATTTCTCTGACTCATCTGATCTTGGGGGTATCCTGGGGGCCGTTGACCTTGGCGAGCCTCATAGCATAACCCCGTCAAGCTCACAGGGCTCCTTTGTGTGACTGGGTGTAGAAAAGAGAAATGTTTTTCCCTAAATGTTTCACTTTTTCCGTACACAAAACCCTAATTTTGTAGTAAACTTATCTTTCCTCTGATTTGAACATTTGTTCTGTAATTAACTATTTGCGAGACATTACAGTGCAGCAGTTAAGAACTCAAACGTTAGAGTCAGGTAATTGTAGATTTGAATTCAAATTCCCATGCTTAGTAGTTCTGTGACCTTGGACAGGTTTATTCAACTCTTCTGGAGCCTCTAAAATGGGGATATTAATATGTATCTCATTGGGTTGTTGGGAAGGTTAAAATATTCATATCATCTGACATACATCATTTTGCTCGTGACATTGGGGAAAGTTATTTTTTCTCTTTGAGTCTCAATTTTCAAAACCAGTTGAAATGATTTTGCTAATACTCTATTCATTTTTGATTTATTGGGAAATCTTTGGGTTTCTTTCCAGTTTTCTGGAGATTATGATTCCAATATGATGGAGAAGATTGCATTCATTAATTTAATTCAAAGAAATTGCTCTGGCTGCTGCAATTAATAAGTTGGATTAATATTTGTTTACTAGAGGTATGTAAGTCTGGTTATGTTACTAACTTTTATTTTTTTTTTACCTTTTTTTTTTTTTTTTGCCTCGCCGCGTGGCATGTGGGATCTTATTTCCCCGACCAGGGATCGAACCTGGGCCCCCTACGTTGGGAGCGTGGAGTCTTAACCACTGGACCACTAGGGAAGTCCCTATGTTACTAACTTTTGACTGTACACAAGTTATTTAAGCCTCTCTGGGTTTCATCTTCAAAATGAAGATAATAACACCTACTTCACAGCAGTCCTAAGAGTAGACGAATATCTGTAAAATACCTAAGATGGTGCTATATTATACTAATGTCTAATAAATGGTAACATTATTTTCATTATTATTATTATTGAACATAAAAAATCAAAAAGATTGCTGAGAAATTATGTGGAGGAAAGTAGGTTGGCCTGAAAAATATAAATGAAAGAAGTCATATAAGCACGACACACACAGGTCAGAAGTATTCACTGGACATTTGGAATCCACGAAAATTCTCAACTTCAGGCTGATGGGCCATTTTCAGCTATTTTTGGCTTCTCAGAATTCTAGCCAAACAGAAACCTCAGATAACTGTCTAGATTTTGTGATAGTAGGTTGGGTCTTTGGTATCGAAACAGTGGTAGGCAATTTTGGGCTTAGTATTTAAGCAACGGGCTCCGCTGTCTATTGAGTTGTTTGCCAGCTCAGAGCCTGGACTGTTCTGTGCAATATTTACTTCACCTCCATACCTTAATCATCTCTTGACTAAAGCACGTTTTCCTACCCTCCTTTTTTTTTCTTTAAATTATTATGTTTCTTTCTATTGTTTGGCCGTGCCTCGCAGCTTGCGGGATCTTAGTTCCCCAACTGGGGATTGAACCTGCACCTTCAGCAATGAAAGCATGGTGTCCTAACCACTGGCCTGCCAGGGAATTCCCTCCTACCCTCCTTGTATCTCACCCTTCGTGCTCTTTGGTTCATTAGCACACATTCTACCAACATCACAGAAACTTCCTTTACTCCCCTATCATTTTCTTCCCGGGGCCATCTTCAGTAAGTCTGTCTCACAGAAAAACTGCCCAGTGAACCACAGTCCTAGCAACAGCCAGGGAATGACAGATTTCCCCTGGATTATTTGCTGGATCACTGAAATGAGCAGTGCTAATCATTCCCCAAATAGTTTTGTTTTATCTTACAATTATTTTTTATTACATAAATAAAACATGTTTGTCAAAAGTCAAGGTTTCACTGGGTGATACTAGATGGTATTTGATTAAGGACACAAATTCCTGAATCCTCCGTTGACCCAGATACATCATTTCCTCTTTAGGTTACTAAGAGAGATTTATTTAACCCCAGGCAATAATGGGCATATCAAGTTGTAGCAAAATACATTCTCTTTAGTTGGGCTTTAGCTCCAAATACCCATGCAGAACAGCGGGAAATGGGCTGGACTCCTTGGAGGGTAAGCTTCCCTCAGGCTGGTTACTGGGACTGCCCTGGAACCCAGGCACCCTGTTTGCCTTGCACCATTGAACACATAAGCTGGGAATTTGCATTTCAGTGGAGCAAAATCCCATCGTGCCAGCCAGAGGAAAAAGAAGACAGAGCAGATTTTCTCCTTATAGGCTCATTTAAACTCTGTGACTCTGTCACAGAAATCTGAACAATCTTCTTTCTTAGGATAGAGTAAAAGGAGGTGGGCTGTGGAAGAGGAGGACTCCAAGGGCACGGTCCTCATTCACTAGAGGAGCTTTAAAAAATCCTGACAGCTGGGTCCTACCACAGACTAACCAGATTGCTACGGTGGGCCTAGGCATTTTAAAGAGAAGCTTCAGAGGGATTATAGGGTGCAGCCAGAATTGAGAACCACTGTCCTAGAGGCTAACATTATTTGTTATGAAAACGTGAAAAACTACAGCCAGACAAAAAGAAACAAAGCGATCCCACTACCCCCAAACAATGACCATTCCCACTGTGGTCTTCCATGTATCTATATCCAGGAGGTATTTTAAAACAATGTGAAGAATGAGTTTCTGTAACCTAATAAATGGTACAAATAGAAGTTTCCCTTTTATAATTTTTTCTAAGTCTGAACATGATTCTTTCCTGAAGCCATTAGGCAAAAATGGGTAAGACTCTGTCTTAGTCCATTTAGGCTGTTATAACAAAATACCACAGCCTAGGGAGCTTATAAGCAACATTTATTTCTCAGTTCTCAATTATTAGTTTTGGAGGAAGGGAGGTCCGAGATCAAGGTGCCAGCAGGGTGGCATGAGGGCCCACTTCCTGGTTCACTGCTGGGCTTTCTGGTTGTGTCCTCACACGGTGGAAGGGGCGAGGGAGCTCTCAGGAGCCCTTTTAACACGGCACTAATCCCATTTTGAGGGCTCTACCTTCAGGACCTAAGCACGTCCCAAAGGGCCCACCTACTAATACCATCATCACTGGGGCGGTTAGGATTTTCACGTGTCAATTTTGAGGGGACACACCCAGACCACAGCAATCTCTCAAACATGTTTCCTATTTAAACTCTTTCCTCACCTTGTCCTTTTCTCCAGAACGTGTTACCCTCCAGGCAGCAGCTGGACCTTCAGTTCTTCCTACGCACAGGACCACGATGTCTTCAGGCATTTCGGGTCCCCACCTTGTAGCCGTGTAACTGGTTCCCTCCTGGAACAAGATGCTCTTTTTTAAAAAAAAAATTTATTTAATTTATTTATTTATATTTGGCTGCGTTGGGTCTTCATTGCTGTGGGCTCTCTCTAGTTGTGGTGAGCGGGGGCTACTCTTCATTGTGGTGCGCGGTCTTCTCATTGCAGTGGCTTCTCTTGTTCTGGAGCACGGGCTCTAGAGCGCAGGCTCAGTCGTTGTGGCGCACGGGCTCAGTCGTTGTGGCGCACGGGCTTAGTTGCTCCACGACATGTGGGATCTTCCCGGACCAGGGCTTGAACCCGTGTCCCTTGCATTGGCAGGCGGATTCTTAACCACTGTGCCACCAGGGAAGCCCACGAGATGCTTTTTTTACCTACCGAACACTTCTCCAGGAACTCTCTCATCAGAAATCCTGCAGCTTTGGAAGAGTGATGTTTTCAGAGCCCAAACAGAACCTTCCATTTTATCTAAAATATTAGATGAGGAGAGATCCCCCGCCTAAGGATAAAAGGTGCCTTTTACAAGAGTTGGAGGCTCTGTTCCTCAGTGCCCTTACAGAAAATGATTGCCTGAAGGGGAAAAAAAAAAAAAGAGGTTTGAAGGTGATTACTCAAGAAAAGACCCTCTGTTTTTCCTCCCCACAGCACCCTTGAGATACATTTGGTATTTCTCCACCTCAGATTTCATTCCTTTTGAATGTTTCCATTCCCATTTCTTCCCACAAGGTAGACAAAAATCTCCACTGACACTGTTGAAGAATCTGGTACTAAAATACCTGAATTACAACCAAGCAAGGTTGTCAGCTGCCTGGCTCAGAGCCTGTGCTGTGCCCTCAGGAGGGAGGGTGACAGTGGTGGCTTGAATTTGGAAAGGCATCAGGGAAGAGGTGGCACCTGAGATGGACCTGAAATGACTTTAGCAGTGAAGCACCTGGGAGTCAGGGGAGAGGAAACGTGAGCGGAAGGAACGTAGCAGGAGAAGATCAAGGTTGGGATCTGGACTCATGGAGAGAGTTCTGGCCTGGCCCTGGCTTCACGGCAGGCAGCTGTGAGGGCTACGGGTGTGAAGGAGGACTGCAGACAGGCCCCTGCTAAGCCAAGGGGAGAGTCAGCACTTTAGTCCACGGGCCCTGGGGAGCCACTGAAGGGCTCTGAGCAGGGGTGTGATACTAAAACATATAAAAATGAAGTTGGTAGCGGTGGCGAGGATGCTTTGGGGCGTGGGATGGAGGGTGGTTACGAAGCTATTGCCTCGGCTCCAGCAATAAGAATTTAGGGACTCAATTAGGAAGAGGGCTGTGGGGACGGAGAGATGGGGGCGTATGTGACAAACACCGCAAATGTAGTCTCATTAGGATGAAGTGATTGGATGGGATTGACATGTGGCCATGAAGAGGAAGAAGAAAAAGGCCATCCAAGGTTACAAGCCTGAATAACTGTGGGAATGGTGATCCCGTAAACAGAAATCGGGGTTTGGGAGTTGAGACACTTGAGAGAGATGTTACAGATACTGTAGGTAGAGCTTTCCATGTATCGTAGGTGACGACAACAACAACAAAAGTTTGGCAAAGTTTTGAACTCCAACCTCTAAAGAGAAGGAAAGGTTGCAAATGCCGTAGAGAGTTGTGGAGAATGATTTAGGAGAAAATGCTCACCTTGTCCCATTTGGAAGGAAGGTTAGTTTTTAATCATGTCAATCCATTTGGCTTAGGTGGGAAAATGACTTCTTAGAAAATCTCTCAGGTAATTGTGTTTATAGCTCCTTACGTAATCATTCAATATTTACTTTCTGGCAAGGAAATTTCATGCCCGGTAAAGAAGATCCCTTGTGTTTACTATCACAACTAAGTAAAAATAGATGCCAAACTAGGTGGTTCTTAATGTTTAAAAAAGTTACACTGAAACACTCTTTACTGAGTCCTATTAATATTTTATTGAGGAAATAGCACATTTACTTCTGAGTAAGGGTTAGTTATTGCAAAATAATTTTTATTGCAAAACAATTTATTTGCTCCCTCCCACTCCCCCCAACCCCGGCCCCTGCCCAGGTCTCCTAAAGGTCTTGATTATAAGTCAACAAACCTGCTACAAAAAATATATAGATGGTTCGAAGTGTTTTTTTAAAGTTCATTTGAAAAAAATCATGGCAAAAAATTGTACCGGTTTATCAGGTCGTGTTAACATTACGTTGTTTTTGTAATCCTCTTTCCCGAGTATTTATTTAGAGTATATGGGAATATGCATCGTTACATACTTAACATGAACAGGGGCTTCAAATATTTTACAAAAGCAGGTTTTTTTCCAGCACATGTTTGGCATATATGTGCCAAATGCTGAGTCAAACGCTTGACATGAATTATTTCATGTATCTCTACAACAACTTACTGAAGCAGGTACTATTATTGCCATTGATCTTTATAATTTGAAGCTTCTGTATTTGCAAATTCACGTACTTGCTAAAATTTACTTGTAACCCCGCATGGATGCTTGCCATACTTTTTCAGTCATTTGTGGACACACACCTGTGCAGAGCAGGCAAAAGTTTGAGTTGCTTGATGCACGTGTTCCCAGGTGAGGTGCAACAAGGCCACAGTCGGCCTTCTTGTTTCAGCCTCACACTGAAATGAACTAGAGAGATAATCCTTGAAAGTACAGTCTTAGCCTCACACTGTAAATGTGTCCTTTTTTAGGGTCTATGTAGTGCTGTTTTTGTATTTTTATTCTTTATGTTGACTTTGTTGTTTAAAATGGCCCCCAAGCACAGTGCTAAAGAGTGTTCTTAACAGTATGGAAGTTCCTTAAAAAAATAAAAATAGAGCTACCATATGGTCCAGCAATCCCACTCCTGGGCATATATCCGGAAAAGACAAAAACTCTAATTCGAAAAGATACATGCACCCTAATGTTCATAGCAGCACTATTTACAATAGCTAAGACATGGAAGCAACCTAAGTGTCCATCGACAGATGAATGGATAAAGAAGATATGGTGTATATATATACAATGGTATATTACTCAGCCATAAAAAAGAATGAAAGAATGCCATTTGCAGCAACATGGATGGACCTGGAGATTATCATACTAAGTGGAGTCAGTCAGGCAGAGAAAGACAAATCTATGATCTCACTTACATGTGGAATCTAAAAAAGTGATACAAAGGAGCTTATTTACAAAACAGCAATAGACTCACAGACATAGAAAACAAACCTATGGTTACCAAAGGGGAAGGGGGGGATGGATGAATTAGGAGTTTGGGATTAACAGATACACACCACTATATATGAGACAGATAAAACAACAAGGACCCACTGTATGGACAGGGAACTACATTCAATATCTTGTAATAACCTATAATGGAAAAGAATCTGAAAAAGAATAGATATATATATCTATAACTGAATCACGTTGCTATACACTCGAAACTAACATAACATTGGAAATCAACTATACTTCAAAAAAAGTTGTTTGTTTTGGGAAACAAACAAACAACAAAGCTAAACAAAAAGAGTGTTCTTAAAAGATGTGCCTTATGGAGAGAACAGGTGTGTCAGATAAGCTTCGTTCAGGTATGAGTTAGAGAGTGATAGGTGGTTAGTTCAATGTTAACAAGTCAACGACGATGTATATTAAATAAGGTGTCTTTAAACAAAGCATACATAAAAGAAGGCCGGGTGTTGATGGGTTGATAAAAATATTGTGACCAGAGGCTCACAGGACCCTAACCCTGTCTTTCCCATAGGGTCGATGGTTCCACATTCACGAATTCAGTGTTTACGGCGACTTCATAGAACGTAACTACCGTGGACACGAGAATCAACTGGTATCTCCTTTTGTGAACTAGGAAGCTGAGACCTGGAGGCATGTGCCCGAAGGCTTTCTGTGTGTAAGTGGCAGCGCTGGGACTCGAGTCCGTTCAGTGCAATGACTTTGATACTCTGCTACCTCCAAAACCAAGTGCGAAATGGTTCTTTTGCTTCTTCCCATAGTCTCCTGCTGTTTATACTTTCTCCTTCAGCCATTTGTATTCCGAGGAACCTGTCTTCCACTTAGAGTTTGAAAGGTCTCATTTCCTGTTTGCATTGGTGCTCAGGGACTAGGGCTGGCCCTTCACAACAGATCAGCTCTGGGTATTCTGAACCGCTCAGCGGCCACGCCACCCACTCTCCTGAGTCCACAGGGCATGAGCGTCCGCGGTCCCTGGAAGCATAGGCCGTAGGATGTTGGGGCAGAAGGAAAGTCAGTCCATGTCTAGGGTCAAAGTGAGACAGGCTGGGACCTGGGACCCTTTGCTGCACTGTTGCAATGCTTGCACCTGGAAAAATGTCCCCCAGAGCAACAAAATACAAAGAAACTATAAGGGACTAAAAATAACTGCATGCATGCACAGTTGGGGCAAATTCTGGACAAAAGATATAAGAAAACCCCAACTGCCACTTCTGAAGAGCCGGGAACAAAAACAGGGTGTCAGGAGCAAAAGCAGGGTACTACACATGCGCCCTGCACTCAACACCACCAAAGGGGTGGGCAGACCACCTAAGCCGCTCCCCACTGCTGCAGCAGGGGCCCCGATAAAGCCTTGCCTGAATTTCTTGTCTGGCCTCTCATCAATTTCTATTGATTGGGGAAGCCCAAGAATCCTAGTCGGTATCAAAAGGAATTGTCAACCTTTGTCCTTATGTCCAGGAATTCTGAGCACAACACCTGCAGGAAACTGTTATTGCCTACACGCTACTTCTTGGCCGACATTTTATTCCTTGGCTGTTTGCTTCAACCCACCAGCCCCACTAAATGCTCATCCAAAACTTCCTGAAAAAACATATCTGTTTTCAACCACTTAAGGGAGTTGAAGCATTATCATTTGTGAACACAAAAGTAGCAACAGCACGCATTTCTGTTTAACATAATACAAGTCAACACATACCTTAATCTGCAAACCTTTGCTCTCAAAGAGCTCAGAGAGCTTCCAATGACTGACATTTGTGCTCCCAAATTTACTTTATTGTTCTGGAAATTACTTTTTTCTGAATATAAAACTAATACATATTTATTGCAGATTATTTGGAAAATATAGAAAAGCAGAGAGAAGACTATAGAAGGTAGTTGCTAATCCCATCACTCACTTATAATTCCTCTTAGAGTTGGGGGGTGTGTCCCTTCAGTTTTTTCTTATAGTTTATACAGTACAAAATGTTACATTCCAAGCTTTTTCCCTGAATGCTATTCTATAAATATTTTTCTATTCATTTAGAGATTGTTATTACTATTAAATGATAGCAAAATATCCTAGTGAAACACATACACCATGAATTATTTAAAGATTTCATATAGCTGTATATTCAGGTGGTTTGTTTATTTTTTTAATGTTATAAAACAACTCTACAATAAGAGTCCTTGTAGCTCAGTCCTTGCACAAACCTCTAGTTATTTTCTTTGGAAGAATTATTAGAAATGAAAGTGGTAGGTCAACAATATGCACATTTTTGAGGCCTTTGAAAGACTCACACCCAGCTGCAGTGTAAATATTGGTTAGCACCCAAACATCTTTTACTCTTTAGCTGGATTTCCTGCATTCCAGCAAACATATTACTGGTATGGTGGACAGGCAGGGTGAGGCTTAGAGAAATAAACTTCAAGGACAACGTTTTGGAATAAAAATGTCTACCTTTTAAATCTTCCAAGTATTGACGGCAGCAAGATAAGGGGAAGCTAGAACCAGATTGAATGTGTGTGTGGGCATCTCTGTTTGGTAGCTGTCATCAGGGGTCCACTTCTTCCCACAATAAGTTCCAGACCATCCTGACTTAGGATGTATACTTGAACTTGCCTCGAGTAGCTGCTGTGATGGGATCCTGACTTTTGAACGCCTTACACTCAGAACCTGCCACCTCTCCTTTAACTGGCCAAATTCCCAAATAATACTCATCTAAAGCTTGGAACACTTGAAAATAAAGTAACTTTTGCAGGTGTAGTTGCTGTAGGGTAGAGCTCCGTTGGGTAAGTTCTTCATAGTGATGAAACAGAATCATTTAGGACAGAAGGTATATGCAGCTGCGTGAATCTATTTTTATCTCTTGGAAAGACAGCCATTGTGTCATCCGTGTACTATGTCATTGGCTAACTGGTGGCCATTATGTCTAGAGAAAACCACCACCACCATCACCATTACTTCGCTCTTTCTGCTTAGAGAGTAATTGATGATCAGTTCTTAGTACAGGATATGTATTGCTTACATTTAGCAATAAAGAAATAATCACAAATTCCCATAATGTGAATGTGAAATGAATTAGATCCAATAGAGCATTACCCATTGTTTACATGTCAGATCAAAATTTCTTTTTGGGATCTGAACACATCAGATGGCAGAGAGCAACAGCGTTCTTCCTTTTCACCAAGGAAACTTTTATTGTGCCCGGTTTCTGTTTCTGCATGCCCAAATTTGTCACAGAGACAAGAATTTGGTGCTTCCCTGGTCTTCCAAGTAGCTGGTGGTGGCAACGAATGGTATTTACGCTGGGAACTCTGCTTGCACTAAACTCACTTGTGCGTTGGCAAGCAATCCAAGTGCTGGCTGTCAGGGCTGGCAAACCTGTGGTAGGCTGTTTGTCTTTGAGGTTCCTACCTCCCCTTCTTGTACACTTTCTTCATTTCCTGTTCTTCCTACTTCCTCTCTTGCAGGCTGGGTCACAGAGAAGAAAGATCTGATAAACAAATTTTCAGTAAGTTGATAACAATGCATGTTACTCCTCCTAGAAATATTTAAAATTTAAAGTAGGTTCCCAAGAAGGAGGACATTCTTAACAAAAGAGTAAGTAATTCCGAATGTGTGCTTCACTGCCATTTCCATGTGTATGTACATCTTTATGGAGACATATATTTACTTTGGTGGTAAGAGGGCGAGAAATGTCAGAATAAAGCGTAGAAGAATATAGCTTTGTAATGCAGTTGTTTTTATTTGGTCCAAGGATTGTTGATTGATGTGACAATTTGTCAGTGTAACAGCCATTTGGTTGGTGGAAGATTCATTCCTTTTTCATTTATAGTTCTTTACCCTTCATCTGTTCTCCTACTATTAGGGGAGCAGAATTTAGAAGCTGTTAGTGATTTGATTACTATGAAAATCACTGACTATTTTCTTGCATTGTTAAAAAAATTCTTCATGGTTCACTGCAGCAAATTTCTGCCTGATTATCCTGGAAATGTTCGCATAGCTCATTATATTCTTTTTGAAATAAGAAAAACATTTGCTACAATTCCTAGTCACTAGTGGAACATGTAGGGCTTTAAAAACGTAAACAAGATAAATGCATTTGGTCCTGTATTTATACTCCAACGCTTCCTGTTCTTTTGGAATTCAAATTTCTTTTTAGGTACAAATACCTACTCATAAAAGGCAAAGGAAGATTGAAGAGACTGTATTCAAATAAACAAGAGCTTTTCTAGTGTGATTTCATGGTACATATCTTTTAAATTGTTTTATGTGCTTTTATTAAGAAGAAAATTTTACTTTATCCTTTTAGTATAAAGTAAATAGGTAGTATACATTAGAATCTACGGGAAGCATTATGTATTTTTGCCTTTTATTTTGTTTGGAGGAATAAACTCTAAAAAGAAAAATAATTTCTTTGGTCTTTTAGGATAGTTATTACTACGTATTGTACAGAAAAAGCTCCATATATATTTTCATTTTATTTGTTACCCAATTTTTAATGACTTTATTTCAATGTACCAGGAGCTCCTCTTTGGGTGGATCAAGCTACGAGGATTCTTCATCACTGTGAGAAAATAGTTCAGTGCCACAAAAGAGAATGTGCCTTGTAGGTCTGTTGAGTTGACACAGCACAAATCAGTAGCTGAAATTCAGGTAAAGGTAATAAATATCTCACAAGAAGACCAAGACTCTGGTCAGAGATTCTTCGTTTCTTAAGCCGTTTCTGAAGAAGTCATTTAATTTCTCAAGTTGCATCAAATGTTGCTCTGATGTTTTAATTTCTTTGATTCACTCTCTCTAAATACCAATAGCATTTACTGTATGAAATTCCATGAGCACGTTGACATTCTGCTCTTTTCTAAAATGGATCATAGCATATAGAAAGGGCATTCACACCACCACCACTGTCACCAACATCAACAACTTGATTCTGGCTTGGGTTGAAGTAAATTCATCTTTGTGGGATTTCACAGAGCAAAGGTGGAGTAAAGAGGTATCTCCCAGTCATGCTGTGCTTTATTAAACACATATGGATCCACAGAGGACTAAGCTTGCACTGCAGAAATGGGTCAGGTCAAGCAAATTAATATTTAATTAGCAAAAGAAGTTCACCATTGAAATGGATGGGAAACTCATAGAAAATTGTTCCTGGAAAATTTTCCTTTATTTATTTATTTAGGTATTTATTTACCGTAGGTAAAACCTTATTCTCTGTTTAGAAAAAAAGTCTTTATGTGCTGATCAAATGTCAGTCCTTGAGGGTTTAGGGTATTATCCATAAAGGGATTAAGAAAAGTATATGATGAGATTTCTGGAGAAAGCATAGGCTATTCACTTAGTGAGAAAATGAAAGGACTAAATGTTGATATATAAACTTTTTATCATGTGGAACTCAACCAATTCACAGTCACAATTATCACACTTAGATCCCCAGGTTTCATGCACTTATCAGTCTAAGAAGTGTATGGTGAGTGGCTGCCACGTGCTTGGACCTGGGATAACTGTTGGAGATAAAACGTGAATGAAAATCTCTGTTTTTCAGAAGTTTATAGCCTTGTGAGAAGACAAGACTTCACAGAAATAACTATGGAAATTAAAAGAGGCATGAAAATTGCTGTGACATCCTGATGGACTAACTCCAGCCTGGCGAGAGTTAGGAAAAGCTTCACGAAAGAGGTGACATTTTTAAAAAAAAATTTATTTATTTACTTATTTATTATTTTTGGCTGCGTTGGGTTTTTGTTGCTGTGCGGGGGCTTTTCTCTAGTTGAGGCGAGCGGGGCCTACTCTTCGTTGCAGTGCGAGGGCTTCTCATTGCAGTGGCTTCTCTTGTTTTGGAGCACCGGCTCTAGAGCGCAGGCTCAGTAGTTGTGGCGCATGGGCTTAGTTGCTCCGCAGCATGTGGAATCTTCCTGGACCAGGGCTTGAACCCATGGCCCCTGCACTGGCAGGTGGATTCTTAACCACTGTGCCACCAGCGAAGTCCCAAGAGGTGACATTGATTGGAGCTGAGTCCTGAAGAATGAGTAGGAGTTGAAGATGGAGAAGAAAGGAAAGCGTCAGAGGCAAAGTGAACAGCATGTTCAAAGACACAAAGCAGAGCTTCTCAAAGTCCTTCCGAAGCACGGGGTCGATGGAGGGTACTCTCTCAAAATGCAGATTCCTGGGCTCACGCAGCTATATTTGGAATCAGAATCTCTGTGGGCGGGGCCTGATAATTTACATTTTGGCAAGCGTTCAAATATATTCTTATGTATGCCACAGTGTGAGAACCACTGGCATGGGGGAGAGACAAGAATTTCTAGATTTCCTAATATTATTAATAATAAAGGTATCATAGGTAGTACATATTACAATTATTATCATAGTCTGGCAATATGATGTCAGATAAAGTAAATGTCCTAGGCAACTGTTGTCCTTCTTGCTTTACTTTGTGCTTTTTAAATTTTCATATCTGGAGGACCATCACTGGTTGAGTTGTGTCCCCCAAAAGATATGTGCAAGTCCTAACCCCCAGTACTTGCAAATGTGACTTTATTTAGAAAAAGGATCTTGGCAGATGAAATCAAGTTAAGATGAGGTCCTAAGAGTGGGCCCTAATCCAATATGATGTCCTTATGAGAAAGGAGAGATGCAGAGAGAAGCACACACAGGGGAATTCTGTGTGATGCCAGGAGCAAAGATGGGAGTTACGCTGCCACGAGTCAAGGGATGCCTGGAGCTCCCAGTAGACAGAAGAAGCAAAAAAGGATCCGCCTTCAGAGAAGTCAGAGGGAGCACGGCCCTGCCAACAACTTGATTTCAGACTTCTAGCCTCCAGAACTGTGAGAGAATAAATTTCTGTTACTTAAAAAAAAAAAAAAAAGAATTTCTAGATTTTCCCTGAAAGAAGTCAGTCTTACAATGGAATGTAGAGATTTAGCAGGCCCTTCAGGGAATAGGGCAGACTGAGTGGTTGCCATATTGGTAGACTTTTTAGGGGTCAGGTGATCCGGGCTGTGTCTGGACATCTCCCCCAGAGCACTGCATCTGACCCTGTCTTTCACGAAGAAGGGATCACAATGCCTGGGTGGCCTCTTTGGACCGTAGAAGCAGCGGATTCCACGGCTGGAAATACTGCTGCAGTGCCCATGCTAAGTGGACCAAAAGGCTACTTACGAGCTCTGAAGGGGACCGAGTAGGAGAGGTCCCTGCAGCAGGTGTGGAATGTATCAGCAGGGGGACGGAAGGTGTGTGGAGCACGTGGAAGGCCCCAGCGGGAGAGTCACAAAGCAGGCCCCCAGCCTCCGCTGCGCTCAAGCCATCTCATAGCAGCATGGAATTAGACACTTCAGAAAAGCATCTCCTGCTGTGTTACTGGGCTTTGGAACACCCCGTGACCATGCAGCTGGATCTGTCCATCATGAGCAGGGCAGACCTAGTAAATCATAAAGTCAGGCTGGCCCAGCAGCAATCCAGCATGAGATGAAACGGAAAGTTCAGGATCGAGGCCAGGCAGCCCTAGTGGGCAAAGCAGATGGCGTGAACAGCAGTGCAGACCCCAGCGCACCATGTCTGTTGTTCCGTCCCCCAGTGGCTTAGCCCCGTAGCCGTACAGAGCTTCCCACTGGAGGGAGAAAAAACCCATGCTTGCTTGTAGAGGGTGAGCTCGTTAGGTGGGTGCAAACTGCAAATGCATGACCTCCATGTTGCAGGCTCCCTGCGAGGTGGCCTTGCTAGAGTGTGGTGAGGGAAAATTCTTCCAGTGGGCAGTGCACCTGGTCACCCACTTTAAAATGAAAGAGAAGTGGCCCAGAGTTAGAAATCATGAGAATCCTGGGAAATAGTGAATGGCTTGGCCAACTGGGCAGGGGTCTAGAAGGAAAAAGATTGGAAGACCATGGTTGTGTGAGGATGGACACATGGAGGGGACCTGACGACCTTTGTGTCACACGATAACACGAGACAAGAGTAGCCTCAGAAGAGACACTAAACAACGGAGCAGGCAGAACGCCCCAGCCTCATTGGTAACCACCCTAGTGCTGACGTGAGGAGCCCCTGAATGCAGGGGCCATGGTGACTGTGCAAGGGCCCAACAGCATGGACCTACACCCACCAAGACCCGTCTGGCTATGGCTGCCATAGGAAGTCTAAACTGCCAGCTCGGAGAAGAAGTATAAGAGCTTCCATCTTCTCCAGAGCTCTGCCCTAGATCACTTCCGTTCTATCCCAAAAGGGCCTCAGATTCACCCTTAGAATAGCTTCTTGAAAAATCTGAGAGATTGTTCACTTTGGAAATACTACCATCATACTTAGAATTCTTAAAACTTTTCACCTGCTGAGCTGCTAAACTGGACAGATCCAGTTTTATTATTATTATTTTTTCTTTTCCTTTGTGGTTTATTACAGGATATTGAATACAGTCCTGTGCTATACAATAGGACCGTGTTGTTTATCCATTCTGTATACAATAGTTTGCATCTGCTAATCCCAAACTCCCAATCCATCCCTCCTCCACCTACCCCCTCCCCCTTGGCAACCACAAGTCTGTTCTCTGTGTCTGTGAGTCTGTTTCTTTAAGATCCAGTTTTAGTCCTAGTAGAAATAAGATTTGACTTAAAATTCTTCAGGTTGTCTTTAGACAGTTAATAAACTGGCAATTATTGAAGAAGTCTGTTTTAATAGCACTGAAACAGCATCATAGAACTCTCACGTTGGGAGAGGTGGAGGCCTCATGCAAAGGCCATGGGTGAGAAGTTGATTTCCTTTAAAACTCCACTTCCCCCATCCTTTAAATCAAATGTATCTCAATTACTGTAGGAAAACTCAAAAGCATTAATATTACCTTTCATCAATTCACAGTATCTCATAATAACGGGCGAAAATCTCATAGAATGTACTTTAAAACACCAATTGTGTTTGAGAGAAAAAAACCAAAGTGATCTTTCACAGAAGCCACTGGTCATATAAAAGACCAATTCCATAGCTTGGAAAACGTAAGAACATTCTTTTGTAATGTTCGTAATCCGTCAAGATGTGAATATACAAAAGTCTAGCTTTTGAGAAATCTATTCTTGGCAGGAGAGCAATTTCAACTGGCAAAAGTAATCCTTGAATCAGTTAATGAATTATCTGGAATTTCAGCATCCAGATAAAGCCTTCTTATTTGGGATAAACCTGCTTTGTGGTTCCAAATTTGTAAAACTTTGCCCTGCCCTGTATTTTGAACTTTATCAAAGTGACTGGCAAAAAAAAAAAAAAAAAAGTCTCTATAGGATTTTGCCCTAGAGGGACAGCATCTTACAATGATCTCTGGAGGTGTGCTGTCACTACAGCACAGGACAAAAGCTTCTCTGGTTTTCAGTGATAGAAATGATCACGGTGTATACTGTAAGCTGACGGCAGAAGAGGCATCTACATTCCTTCACCCCAGGCAACTAGGCAGAAGAGCTGAACTCTCTGAATGCCTGATAAATACTCCAATGGCAAATGGAACTTGAAAGAGAACAGGAATTGCCTCAGGCATCTTTCCAAAGACTGTGCCTTTGGGAGGCCTCTGCTGTTAGAGATTTTGGAAGCAAAATAATCAGTGTTTCTCGTATTGAATTAATAGCTTAAAATTGAATGAAATCATATAAGGAACTTCCACCTTTGCTTTAGGGAAGACTTAGCTTTGCACTTCCTGCGGTTCCGACACCCTTCTGAAAATCTTGTACACCTGCCTCGCCAGTTCTGCTTCTCAGCAAGTGCTCGGCTCTCTCACTGTGCTGCGTACTGTGCCTGAATTCTCCCTGTCCTAATGCCTCCAAGTCTCTGCTCTGTTGGAAATCCTCCCCTGCCACCCCTGCCTCCTGGTTTTCTATCCATTCTTGAAGATCTAGTTCAAATATCTCTTCCTCGAAGAAACCTTCTCCGATCCCTACAACAGGGATCAGCGTCTCCTTGGAAAGATCACTCACAGCACACAGAATTCTTCACATTCAGTTGTGTTAATGAAACTGAGCAGGACCCTGTGGGGTTCCCGGGCATGGAAGCCTTTCAAAGGTTGTTAATCAGGGAAGGGAGGGGATGCAGAGATGAGGGAGGAGCGGTCAGGAAACAACAGTGCTGCCTTGGGGCAGGGTCCCGGTCCCCGTGTAAGTGCAACACATAACAATATCTTTAAGCTCTTCTGCAGAACTAACCAACACCCCCCCCACCCCCCACCCCCCCCCCCACCCCAACCAATGGAAGACGCTAACTACTTGATGAAGCATTCCTCAGAGAAGATCAGGAGACCACCCGGGGCCAGATTACAGGAATGGGGGTGGGGGGGGTGGGGGGTGGGGAGGGGGTGCCCTGCACACACCCTGCTCCTTATCAGCAACCCCGCCCTTGAACCATAGCTATAAAATTCCTCGCCAAATCCTCTCAGGTTGGGACACATAGTTTCTGGAGGGCACAAGTCCACTGTGTCTCCCTTTGCCTGGCAAAGCAATAAAGCTATTCTTTTCTACTTCACCCAGAACTCTGTCTCTAAGATTCAATTCAGTACCGGTGCACAGAGGCCGAGATTTCGGCATAGGGTTTCGGCTAATGCAAAACCTATTTAGTACAAGTGTATCTCCTTCTCCGAATCACAAGCTGAGGCAGGACTTGCCTCCCTTTTCCTCCCCTCCCCTCCCCTGCTTTGCACACAGCCTGTGCAGGCCTCTACTTCCTGGATGTCAACACTTAACACAGACTCCTGCCACTGAGGTCTTAACTGTCTGCCTCCCCACCCACCCCACCCTTCAGCAAGACTGTAAGCTTCAGGAGGGGTGGTTGTTCTGGAAGTATCTTGGGAGTTATTGTATCCAGTGTTCAAATCATGTGAGGAGCGTATGACCCACAGAAGGCAATTAATATATATTTGTCGCTGCTTTATCCCTCTGCACTTCCTTTCATAGTGTGATAAAATTAATAATTATTTTTTCATTTGGGTCAAACTGCATTAATTAATAAGCTTTCCCAATCTGTCAAGTGCTTTTGGAAATGAAATAATATTATTGTTGTCTAAGCCCAGCTCGGTTCCTCTAAAGCAGAGGCCAGGCACTATTATTAATGACTTAAATGCTTTGGAAGATTACCAGATTGTTTCTAGAGTCGAGAGTGAACTTCTGCAGGCACTTGGCCTCTCTTAAATCAGCAAAAGCCACAATGTTGGATCAAAAGGAAGGTACACAAATGAACACAGGGTACATTTCCAGTGTTGTAACTTTTCCTTTAACAAAAGGATCTCTGGAAGCAACCTGTAACCCAATGTGTATTCCTGTGACTTCTCAACAGGTAACACTAAGGAATTGTAGCAAACTGGAAACTATCATGTGCTAAACTAAGTACATTAGAAATATGTACGATTTATACCTGTGGTTTTCTAATTTTGTAATGTGTAATACAACTGTGAGGATTTAAATGGTACAAGAGTTGGCAAAATGTTTTCATCTAAACACTGTTACATTAACTAACTAGCTGTTCTGCAGGGGAAAATGTAACTTAGGAAAACTTCAGCTGAATGGCATGAATATGCGGAGTTCCAACTCCTTGACCGCAGTGAAACCCTATTACCCAAGTTTAGAAACTGTTTACATAAAATAACACTAAATCTTAGAACTTCTCAGATGTGCAAAACCAAGATTAAACAACAACACGAATGACACAAACCAGGGAAAAGGCTGTTATTCTTCTCTAAAATAGGCCTTTTCATGGAAATAAAATAGGTGATTTTTTTTTTTTCTGAGTTAAAATTTGGTTCATTTTAATTTAGGGTTGCTATTTGTTCACCATTCTCCCAGCTGCTTAACATCTTTGGAATGTTCTTAGAAACCAAAGATCCAGACTTCTTCACTCTAGTGAAAAGAAGATACAAATGCAGAGTGGAGATTTTATGCCCAAGCCCGTATTTTGAATTCTGCAGGGGGCGTCCCACACACTCTACTTCCAATTCTTTCATAATCACTTCTGACACTTTCCAAGAGAAGAACAATGAGGTTGAAATGCGGTGAAAGCTGATTGTGTGAATTTATTTGGTTTTACTCACTTGGAATTAGGGCCATTCGGGGAAAATTTACTCTGCGCTGTCACTGAGGAAGAGGAAACACCCTCCTTACCGGCCTGCACAGGCTTTTCTACTTTCATGTCTATCTATTTATTTATTTATTTATTTATGGCTGTGTTGGGTCTTCGTTTCTGTGGGAGGGCTTTCTCTAGTTGCGGCGAGCGGGGGCCACTCTTCATCGCAGTGCGTGGGCCTCTCACTGTCGCGGCCTCTCTTGTTGCGGAGCACAGGCTCCAGACGCGCAGGCTCAGTAGTTGTGGCTCACGGGCCCAGTTGCTCAGCGGCATGTGGGATCTTCCCAGACCAGGGCTCGAACCCGTGTCCCCTGCATTGGCAGGCAGATTCTCAACCACTGCGCCACCAGGGAAGCCCTCTACTTTCATACCTATGTCTGGGGCCGTTTTTGCAAACCTTCTCCCTTTTCAACTTTGGAGCCATGATAACTTTTTTGGCTCTGATCTTTAAATAATTTTGTGTCTATTAAAAATGCTCCAATACATCATAACTTGATAAATGTCTTCCTTATCATAGTTGTAGAATAGCAGTTAAGTGTGGGTTCTGGAGTCAAACTTCATGGATCCAAAACCTGATCCCGTTGTTTCCTGGCTGTGTGACCTCTGGCTAGTTACTGAGTGAGCCTCTCCAAGCTTCCGGGCACCATCTCTAAAATGGAGATGACAGTTGAACCTCTGTCTCAGGGTTGTTATGAGAATAAATGAGATCATGTTTGTATATAGCTTAGCAGTGTCTGCTAGACAGTGAGTGCTCAAAAAATGGTAGCTATTGTTTATATGTGGGTTACCATTACTGTGCGATCTTCTAATTTTTCAAATTCTATTGGGAATATCATCTTATTTGGCCCTTCATTATAATCATAACTGGGTCATCCTAAGTTATCTCTGCCAGAGAGGTGCTTCAGGCCTCACCTTACCGAGCACTGATATTAATTCATTTCTTTTTAATTTATCAAGGGACTTCCATCAGCTACTAATTTAGCAGAGCCTAGAGTCTCCCTGTGTGTCCTTGAGCTGAGATGTAGAAGATCAAGTATGTAAGTGAGGAACAGATATGAATTGCTTAGCCTGCCAGCTGTTTACCTTCTTGTTTTTCAAAATGGCTCTTAGCAGCAAGCAGGAGACAAGAAAAAGGTTGTTTTAAGTTGGAACTTGATTTAATGTGTTCTGGACACAAGACTCTCACTTTCAGCCCCATCAAGCCTGGAATACATGAGCTACAGCCTGCAGTGTATTCAGTGCACTGTGAGTGGCCTAGGGGTCAAAGGGAATCAGGCATTAGGGGAAATCTGATCCTGTTGAGAAGTGGCTCCTTCAGGCTGGCTTAAGACGGATGTGCTTGGGCTTCCCTGGTGGCGCAATGGTTAAGAATCTGCCTGCCAATGCACGGGAAACGGGTTCGAGCCCTGGTTCGGGAAGATCCCACATGCCGCGGAGCAACTAAGCCCGTGCGCCACAACTACTGAGCCTGCGCTCTAGAGCCCGCGAGCCACAACTCCTGAGCCCGTGCGCCACAACTACTGAAGCCCAAGCGCCTAGAGCCTGTGCTCCACAAGAGGAGAAGCCACCGCAATGAGAAGCCCGTGCGCAGCAATGAAGACCCAACGCAGCAAAAAATAAATATAAGTAAAATAAATTAAAAAAAAAAAAAAAAAGGTGGGTGTGCTTGACTTGGTTCCTGACTTGGGAAGCAGGGACAGGGAAGTTAACAGTGGCCCCTCTGGAGCAGGGACAGAAAGGCTTTTCATGACTCCTTTCTCTTAACGTCTGACTTTAGGCAGACTGAAGTGGCCGTAGCTGAGGCCACAGGTCCATTGGCTCCACGCACAGAAAGGCCAACTGCGGTGTGGGAATGCGACACTCAGCTCTGTCAGTGTTCAGACCTGCAGGGTCCAGGGCCTGTTTGCTGAGAGTGGAAAGAAAAAGGCTACTTCCATTTTATTTGGGGTGGAAATTGTTCCTCTGCCTTGTTTTGCTCTGTTGCAACTTGTTGAATTTTATTCTAGTTAAGACTCATCAAGGGGTAAAAATCTATAGAATCTGAAAGGATATTTATAACAGAAAGTAATCTAAGGATTATTTTTCTTTTTCTCCACTCTGTCTTTATTCAGAAAAAGAATTACATGCAGTGTGCTTAGGTTTAAACAGATTTTTACAGTTGAAATCATAATTCTGATACTAAATAGTTGTTTTACTTTGGTCCCTTAATATTTCTGGATGTCTGCTTCCTCAGATAAAAAAATGAGGGGCTTGGAATAGATGAGGTATAAAGACCCTGTTAGATTTAAAAACTTTATGGTTCTTCCAGAGGCTTAATTTATAAAGAAATATACACCCCCCCTACCCCAGTCAATCCCAGACAATGGGCTGTTTTTCACAAACATTACTGATATAGCATCTATTTTCAGTTTCCTTTGAAATGGAGAACAATGTGACACATTTAAAAGCTAGCTCATGAGAATATTACCCTGCATGTATCAATCCTTCTAGTTAATTCTCTTGATAAGGACCATATGATAGAAACCTTTCTTTGCTGTAAAACTAACAGCAGTCTAGACTATATTTGATAATACTGTACATGCACGCTGTAATAGCTCTGAAAAATGATTTCATATTTGTTGCCAATTCAGTTTGCTTGAGTTGAGAAAAAGAAGAAAATTCACTTTCATGTTCATCTGTCCTGAATGACTGAACAGTTAAAAAGACATATGGTTTCTCCAGATCATTAGAAACTATAGCTGTTAATTTCAATGTAGATTGCTCTTGTGTTGAGGATCCAGAAATGATTGCTAGTAAGATAAGAAATTTCTTTTTCAGTTTTAAGAAAATATTCTTCTGTTCACATACATGCTTTCTTAGGATGAATTAAAGGACGTTTACTAGGAAAGACAGGAGACTAACTGAATAATGGAAAGCAGCATTATTTTAATAAATAATTCAGTTCACGGATGTAGTTTCCTAAATTTCATCTATCTAACAGCAATCTGGCTAGTGTCTAACCATTGGTGATAGCTAAAAGAGATAGTAAAAATCTGTTTCCTTAGAGAGGGACAAGGCTGGGAGATATTGGGCAAGCGAGGCCAATGGTTCCTCATCTTTATATTCACTTTTAGTAACAAAGCTCCTATTCCTGATTAGGGGCAAACACCAGAGTACATATTTTTAATGATGTGTTAACTTCTAAATGCATAAGTAAAAAAATACCACAAAGTGATGGTACATTAGCCAGTAGACATTCTGCACACAGAGATACTTAAGAGATGCTTTTTAAAAACAAAAAATCCAACCCATCTATACTGATAGTACTTCTCTCAATACTTTCCAATCTCTGATGTCCTTTCTGGGAACATGGCACACATGTGCGCATGCACACGCGCACACACACACCCCCCTCTTGAGTTGTTGATGGTGGGGAAGGAGGACACACCCTTCAGTGGCAGCAGTGGCAGTGCTGAGGGGGGCTGGGAACCCGAGTCACGGCCGGAGCGCCGCGGGAGCACCGTGTGTGCTGTTCCCTTATCTCCGAAGGCAGCTGCGGAACAAGGTACCCAGGAGAAGGGGAGGGCAACACGGGGTGTGAACTGGGGAGCATATCCTCAGCCGCTGCTCAAGGGTGATGCCTCTGTCTCCAGCTCACTTTTGACAGCAGTGATACGGAGAGCGTGTGGAAAGTGAGTGACGGAGAAGAAGACAGTGAGACGGAGGGTGAGGGAGAGAAAATGAGGGAGGGGAGAACGTCTCTCCATGAAGCACGGACGTGGCCTCGGAGAAGGGCGACCAGGCATCCTGGGTTGCCCGTTGTCCTCATATAATTAGAAATAGTGTTCCTTCACTCTAAAAGTGTCGAATATGGATGACAAATTGTTACCCTAGATACAAGCCCCAAATGCCGGTAGCATAACTGATGACACGTCACCAGTCCTGGGGCTCTGAAGGGTCAACCAACGCAGCCAGGGAAGGAAAACTGCTGAGGATTCGCTGATAACTCGGACAAAAAGGGAGAAAATGTCACTGCATTTTTCCTGTACATTTCTATGATTTGATGGATAGGCTTCTGGCAGCTTAGCAGCTTGGCTGTGTAGAGGTGTTTTTGTATCAAATATTACAGTCTTAAGGTTCCATAAGACTTTCCCCTCATCAAATCTCTCCTACCGTCTCTGTCTGCCTTTTGCTGCTAAGACAGACCCAGTGGTGCTCGTACCCTTGTGTTATCCTTTCCTGTTGAACGTAGGCTGGGATTTTGGAACTTGCTTCTAGCAGGTAGAATGGGGCACGGGTGATGGGATGCCTCTTCCAGGTTAAGTTATAAAAAGACTCTGGATTCATCCTGGTTCTCTCCCTCTCTCTCTCTCTCTCTCTCTCTCTCTCTCAAACTGGCAGCCACGTCCTGAGCTGCCCTGTGGAGAGACCCACATGGAAAGGAACTGATGTCTCCAGCCACCAGTTACCAGGGACGGAGGTTGCCCATGGCCACATGAGTGAGCGTGGAAGCAGACCCTGCCCCAGTAGAGCCCCAAGATGACAGCAGCCCCAGGTGACACCTTGACTGCAGACTCGTGAGGGACAGAGGCTGGCCCCCAAGCCAAGCCCAGAGTCCTGACCCACAGAAACTGTGAGATGATGTTTTTTAAACTCATATTTTGGAATAATTTATTATGCAGCGACCGATAACTTAGATGGACACCACTTTTGTCCCCTTTCAGGGTTCGTGGATTAGCTTCCCACCGACCACACCCGATTAAAGCAAATCCTATAACTGGGCTATCGCTGAACAAGGTTAACCGAATGTCTGCTGCTTAGTAGGAGGGCAGGGAGTCAAGAGTTTCTGAGGGAAACGGCCACAGTGTGAGGGTGTATATGCAGGTGAGGTGTCATCCTGGAGAATGTGCCCAGGGCAGACCTGGCCTTACTCCCGTCCAAAGTCTCTCACAGTTCATATCGTCTATGGGAAGACTCCATCTAGACCCCTCACGTGCAGCCACTTCCCCTTCGTATGAGCTGTTCTTCAGCGATGGGGCCCTCATCCAGGCTCTCCACCCGAGACCCCAACCCTTCTAGTCCGTTTCATTTGGGGCGCAGGCCGAGGCCAGGTACATGGAGCTCTCGCTCTTACTTTGTTTGAAGAGTGATGGTTCCACTTCCTGCTGCTGACTCGCGAAACTTTTGGTTGACTCGTTCCACATTTTACTTTGTAGGTTTGAAAGCACAGCTGATGTCATGGATAAATGAGGCCGCCGTTTCTCTCTGATAAGGGCTCTTATCCGGTTTCATTCACTCTTGAGAAGCAACAAAACCTGGTGGTTCAGAGCTTGGCTCTGGATCTCGACTTCCTGGTTTCAGGTTTTGCTCTCATGTTTACCAGCTGTGTGACCTTGGGCAATCTGCTTCACCTCTCTGTGTACCCGTGTACTCAACCAAACATTGGGTAATAATAACTGCTACTGAGCACTGATGACCATGTATCTCTTATTTATTTATTTTTAAAAAAGTTTATTTACTTTTGGCTGCATTGGGTCTTCATTCCTGCGTGTGGGCTTTCTCTAGTTGTGGTGGGCGGGGGCTACTCTTCGTTGTGGTGCGCGGGCTTCTCATTGCGGCGGCTTCTCTTGTTGCGGAGCACGGGCTCTAGGCGCGCGGGCTTCAGTAGTTGCAGAGCGTGGGCTCAATAGTTGTGGCTCGTGGGCTCTAGAGTGCAGCCTCAGTAGTTGTGGCTCTCGGGCTTAGTTGCTCCATGGCATGTGGGATCTTCCTGGACCGGGGATGGAACCCGTGTCCCCTGCATTGGCAGGCGGATTCTTAACCACTGGGCCACCAGGGAGGTCCCATGTATCTCTTATTTATAAACACTAGAAATGGTTAGCTATTTTTTTTTTTTAGGAAAGAACTAGAAACTGAGTTTGACTTTTTATTTATTCATTAGGCTGTGCCGGGTCTTAGTTGCGGCATGTGGGATCTAGTTCCCTGACCAGGGATTGAACCCGGGCCCCCTGCATTGGGAGCGCGGAGTCTTATCTACTGGACCACCAGGGAAGTCCCAAGAGATGGTTAGCTGTTTTACAACGCTGAACAATCAGGAATACATGGGAACAGTCTTGCAGTGCAAGCGTGAGGAAGTTAGCCTGTGCTTACAGGACTGCCTGCTTTCAGAGAACGCGCTGTGAACCTCAGCTCCTATTATCACAATATCATTTGGCACAAATATAAAGCAATCATTTAAAAATCAAAACACTTTCTTGAGCTCTGACTACTTTCTCCAATTTAAATTTTTGGAAGTTGCCATGAATTGTGAAATAACCCATGGACATAGAGTGGATTCTTAGAGAGTGGTTCATGACTCAGGTTCCTCAAAAGAAACAAGCCCTCCCTCTGCAAAGCCTTTGGAAGTCATTTGTATTCAAAGAGTGGGGATAAGTCCTGAATTTTTCCAAGAAAAGAGAAATTGCCTATTTAATGGGTGAAAGGAGAACACTACAGAATCATTTATGGAACTTTTGAGGAACTGCAATATGTAAAATAAATGAGGCATTGTGGAAAAGTCAGTTCTGTTAGTCAAAGGAGAGTGTGATTTAAGTTTCACTATTTTTTAAAAAAATTAATTAATTAATTAATTTTTTATTTTTGGCTGTGTTGGGTCTTCATTGTTGTGCGCGGGCTTTCTCTAGTTGTGGTGAGCGGGGGCTACTCTTCGTTACGGTGCACGGGCTTCTCATTGTCGTGGCCTCTCTTGTTGCACAGCACGGGCTCTAGGCGCGCAGGCCTCAGTAGTTGTGGCGCACGGGCTTACTTGCTCTGCAGCATGTGGGATCTTCCTGGGCCAGGGCTCGAACCCATGTCCCTTGCATTGGCAGGCAGATTCTTAACCACTGCACCACCAGGGAAGGCCCCTAAGTTTCACTATTTTTTATCGAGGAGATGAATCTGGACCCAGTGATGATGCACAGATATCCACAATAACCTCATGTCATACATGCTATTCATAGCAGTAGTTTTCAGTGGACTAAGGACATGTATGTATAGAATGCTTGGTTTATAAGGTCTGGAAATGGATTATCTGTTTTGATAATATAGATATTATATAATTATAATATATATTATAGACTATATATATAATATATATCATATATTAGATATATATATAATATATATATTATATGATAATATATGATATATATGATATGATAATATATTATGATAATATGATAATATATTATATATATATATTTTGGCTGTGCTGCGTAGCTTGCAGGATCTCAGTTCCCTGACCAGGGATTGGACCTGGGCCACGGCAGTGAAAGCCTGGAATCCTAACCAGTAGGCCACCAGGGAACTCCTGAGTATATTATATTTTAAAATAATGACAGCAGATCTTAGGCCCTTGAAACTCAAAGTGTGGTCCTTGGACTGCCAGCACTGGCGTCCCCTGGGAGCTTGTCAGAAATGCAGAATATCAGACCCCAAATCAGACCTACTAAATCTGAATCTGCTTTTTAACAAGATCCCCAAAGATCTGTATGCTCATTAAAGTTTTAGAAGCATTTCCTGAGACACATATCAGGTTAAAAGTCAAGTTCTTACGCTGGCCTGGCATAGTGGTAAAAGCACGGAAACTGAAGCTAGCATGCCTAGGTTTAAATCCTGCTTCCACCACCTACAGTCTGAATCAGACAACTTTTTTAACCTCTCAGAGACTCAGTTCTCTCATCTGTAAAATGGGAATGATAACAGCACTACCCTATTGGATTGTTAATTGAATTAACAATTGTAGAATGCTTAGACTGGCATATAGTGCCATAGAAGCGTTGTTTAAATACATTTTTCTAAACCTATGCAACAATCAAAAAGTTCTAGAACTTCTTTACACAGTAAATTTATGGACTGATTACCAAGGCCTACCAATTTCTCCACATTCTCGCCATTACAGTGGTCCCTCAGTATCTGCAGGGGATTGGTTCCAGGACCCCTTGCAGACACCAAAATCTGAGGATGCTCAGGTCCCTTATATAAATATCCAGTCAGCCCTCCATACCCTCGAGTTCTGCATCTGTGAGTCAATGGAGGGTTGACTTACTTCCTTACTCCCCCTTCTGGGCTTCCTCTGAGCCTCACACATATTTCTACTCTGTGCTTAGTGCTCTGAAATGTAGCTATCTGTTTATCGCTCTGCCCTCTACACTAACTAGGAGCCCTTGGGAACAAGGATTGTATCTTAGTCTTTTTGGTATCCCCCCAGAGTCTGGCACAAGCATCAACAAATGCTTTTAAAGTGAATGAATAGATGTTTGATCACTTTTTTGTCATCTTTCTCAAGGCCCAGACATTTGTTTTTCTCATGCATTTTTCTCTTCATATCATTTTAACACCATCAATTGATATTTGTGGAGAACCCATTATATGTAGCTGTATATATTTCTTGGTTTACTAAATACATTTTTGCATTATTTATATTTGCAAGTGGTGCCTGGTAGTCCTAATAATGCAAAACCCAGCAGATTTCTATAACATGATTTCTGTAACATGATTAGAGCAGGGAAGATTTTCTGCTCTAAGTTTGGCCCCTGTATCCTTCGCAAACAGCAGGATGTGACTTCATCCAGTCTTAGCCCCTTTGGACGCATAGTATAGCCTATATCACGCACCTAGTTATTTAGGCCTAATTAAGGCATACAATCCTATCTTTGAATACTTAAAATACTAGCAAACCAAATACAGCAATATATAACAAGGATTAGACACCATGAGAACTCGGGATTTATTCCAGGAGTGCAAGGTTGGTTTAACATCAGAAAATCAATTAATGAAATACACCATATTAATAGAATAAAAGACAAAAACTATGTGATCACCTCCACAGACACAGAAAAATATTTGACAAAATCTCCCGCTCCTTCATGATAAAAACACTTACCAAATTAGGAACAGAAGGGAAATTCCTTAAACTGATAAATATGCCAAAAACTCTCAACAAGGATCATACTAAATGATGAAAGACTGAATGCTTTACCCTTAAGACTGCGACTAAGGCAAGGATGTCCACTGTCACCACTTCTATTCAAGTTCACAGTGGAGGGTTGTTGAGGTGGGGGAATGGAAGTGATGCTAATGGGCGTAAGTTTGCCGTGCGGCATGCGGGATCTTAGTTCCCCGACCAGGGATCGAACGAACCCGTGCTCCCTGCGTTGGAAGTGCAGAGTCCTAACCACTGGACCGCCAGGGAAGTCCCTAAGGTTTCTTTCTGAGATGATAAAAATGTTCTCAACTCAGATTATGGTGATGGCTGTACATCTCTGTAAATACAGTAAAAACCACTGAATTGTACACTTTCAACAGGTAAACTTTACGTTACGTACACTTGAATATAAGGGTTAAAAAGTCATTACAATACATAATGACAAATGACAAATGTTGTAACAGCAGCTAACCTTTTCCTAAGCACTGAAGGTGTCCTGGGCAGTGCAGGAAACTATTTAAATACATTATCTCCATAATCACATAAGAGGTAAATGTTGCTATTACATCTTACTGCGTTTTACAGATAGGGAAGGTGAGGCTTAGAAAGTTTAAGTGATCTGCCGAGGTTACACAGCTGGCAATCGGGGGAGCTGGAATTTGGTCCTAAATACTACCAGGCTACACTGTACAGTGAGATTAAAAGGGAAGAATCTTTCAGACTCTACTGTTACTGAACACATGCTCTGGTCATTAAATATTTATGCCATTACAGTTCTGTGGACTTATACAGACCACTTCCCTTGGTATGAGGTGGGGGCCTGGACTTGCAAAAGGGGGCTCGTGTGAGTCATAAACCGTTCCAGAACTGGGCTCAGCTGAAACTCAAATTCACACATGGGGGATCACACACCCTTTCATTCACCCTACAGCAATGAGAACAGAAGCCCACCCAAATTATCGGCAACACACGCATGCAGGGCAGTAGGATCTTTCTCTCCCTTCAGCTCTTGGGGAGACAGCACAGAGGCAGATGAGCAGCATGCCCTTCTACCTCTTACAAGGCCACCTAGCCCATGGAGAGTGAGCATTCGAGAAGAGGGGATGGAACGCTGGCAGGTGAAAGGGACCGCGGAAGGAGGTTTTCCCTCACGTTACTAAAACGATGGGACACTCGGTGAGCGCTAAAGCACGTGCCTCTTCTGTTCTCTTCTTCCACAGAGGCAAAGGGGAACTCTTTCACCCTCATGTAAGCTCTCTGGCTTCCCTTTTGTGATTGGTCTTGACTTTCAGGGCTCTTGGCCGTTTCTTTTAATGTGTTTAAAAATATTGAATTAGAAGGTGAAAATACGTAGGGCAGGGTGAGAAATCTGAGTTTGCTGGGCTCATCACCACCCACAGTGACACACGGGAACATGACTGCCCAGGGAGCTAGGACTTACCACTGGCCCCCGAGGGCCCTCAGTCAGTTTCTTCTGAAAGTTCCTATTAGTGTATTATAACTACAAAAGTAAGACAACTTGTTTTTATAAATTTGATCCTCAGTTTCACTTACCTGTTGCTTTCAGAGCCGTCTCCCCATTGTTTCACTCTGGGAAAAACCCAAGTTAACTTCAGGCACTTGAAAATAGCTATTTATGAGACATCTAAAAGAGAAAACAGAATAAGCTCAGGACAACTTTTAAACAAACCTAATAAAAAATAGGTGCATGGAGGCTTGTATGTATCTTTTTTTTTTAATGAATTTATTTATTTATTTTTGGCTGTGTTGGGTCTTCGTTGCAGTGCACGGGCTTCTCATTGTGGTGGCATCTCTTGCTGTGGAGCACGGGCTCTAGGCGCGTGGGCTTCAGTAGTTGTGGCACGCGGGCTCAGTAGTTGTAGCTTGCAGGCTCTAGAGCGCAGGCTCAGTAGTTGTGGCGCACGGGTTTAGTTGCTCCAAGGAATGTGGGATCTTCCTGGACCAGGGCTTGAACCTGTGTCCCCTGCATTGGCAGGCGGATTCTTAACCACTGTGCCACCAGGGAAGTCCATTGTACATATCTTTCATAAGAGGTAAGGAGTCACAGAAACAATGACATAAAAATTGTGACCGTGCATAAATCAGCCCAGGTACTGAGGACCTGCTCTGTGCCAGCCAGTTAGCTGATGCAGAACAGATTCACGGGGAAGCCAAAGAAGCTCAGATCAGGGTCCCTTACTTTCACGGGGTCACTTGCAAGACCCTTGAAGGCGCTCTGGCAATTTTATATTCTTAATTTTATATTATTATTATTTTTTATTATGAATGTAAAATTTTTATTCTATTTTTTTTGCTACAAACGAGTGTTTATTTAAAAATAATGTTCAGGAATTTATACTCACAGGACATGTTATAGTTAACATCCAAAGACAACCAAAAAATATTTCTTGACGATTTATTATATGCTTAGTACTAAAAAGCTCCTATATCTGTACAGTGTTGGCATTACAAGATTAGAGAGTTGTTTTTGGCTAATGATTATTATTGAAAAACACTGAGGAAAATTTCAGCCATTACAATCAATCAGGTATAATTTTGTATTTCACGAAGGACAGTAGTCGTATTTAGCAATAGCCTCACTTATAAAGTGTACTCACTTCAAGGTTGTATTTTGATGCTGTTTCTTTTCCCTTCTCTTCTCGCAAATAACCAACAAGATACAAACTGCTTCCAATTGACAATCCAAACAAAGGAGGAATCATGGCTAACCATCCAGTCGCTAACATTTGTGAAAGGCAAATTGCAAACTTCCCCAAAAGGAGTAAAGTTGCTCCCTCTGACCACCTTATTCCATGAAAAGAGTGTACTCTGACTTCTAAGATGGATTTTTAAAATTCAGTAGAAAGATTCTGGAGAGTCATTTTATTGATGTATAACATAACATAAGGAAGAGTGGACAACTGTGAATTATTCTTCCAGAAGAGCAGGCCCTGCCCTCAGACTGTATAAGTCTCAGTGCTACAACACCCGTGTCAGCCTCTGCTTGCCCTTGCTTCTATAGAGGGTCTTCTCCCTCTTCCTCTCTCTCATCCCTCCTGTGGAAGCAGAGTTTGCTTACCAAACGCCTCCCTGAGCTCTGAGTGATTTTTGGCATCCAGTTTGCATTTTGATAGAGACATAAATGATACGATAGTCATTTCCTCAGGTTGGAATAATGTACTCAAATTCTCAACATTAAATTTAAAAGGCATAAATGTAGGAAAAAAATCTAGCATCTGAGTTATAAAATAAAAGGTATTCGGTAGGGGAAACTTAGCTAGAGTATCATCTGTGAAGAAAAGAATGAACGTTTTGTTTCTGTAGTGCTAATGAGCTCGTTAGAAAGTTCTGGAGTTAGGAGATGTGGAGTAGCGAGGCAAGCAGAGCGGACCCCACGGTGCTCAGTGCCCATCCGCTGCGTTATCCTATGCGCTGGGAATCCTATTTCAGGAGTGTTAAAGCATAATTTTCAGAAAGGTAAACTCACAAAAATAAAATGAATATGTGTCAAATATTTTATTTAACTCATTAATTAAAATCCACTTAAATGTGTTTTTGACTTACAGAGATTTATATTCTCTGCCAGACAAACTTCATTTGCATTGCCATGAACAGGAATCATTTGCACTGCTATGGGCATACGACATTTGTGTTGTTATCCATTTTCTATAACTTAAACTCTATCCCTGCAGATTTGGAAAATAGCCTCGTCAATCAAGTGAAAGTACTCACCCCTTTGGAATTATATAAGCCCAGAGGGTCTGGTAACAATGCCCTGAGCTCCAGAAATCACTTTGGCCCTTTTCCAGTACGTGGATCATGTTTCCTATACGAGGGATATTTCCAAAGAGGAGCATGCTTAACAGAGAGTAACTGTGAAAGCAGAAGCTCTTGAAGTCATGCATTATGTGGACAAATGATGGTACAGGGGGTATTTTCAGCCTAGCAAACACAAAGACACGTTGTTGACAGTGATTCAAGTTATAAAATACGGAAGAATCGTCATGAAGCAAAAGGTTATCCTTATTCTGTGTAGTTCTGGAGGTCAGAACTAGGGTACAGGAAAAAAACAAAATGACAAACAAACAAACAAAACAACCAAAAACAAACAGGAAGTTACAGCAAGGCAGATCTTAATTCAATATACATGACAGACCTGTTCAGAAGATGCTCATGTGTGGATTCCTCGCCATTGAAAATATTTAAGCAGAGGTTATATAATTTTCTATAGGAATAGCGTGGAGTGAATTTTTACATTTTTAAGAAGCTTGGTCTAGAGCAGTGTTGTCCTATAGAAATATAATGCAGCTCATATGTAATTGTAAATTTTCTTATAGGTGGGTTAAAAATTTTTAAAAAACTGATTAAATTGATTTTAACAGTACACTTTGTTTAACCTGATATTCCAATTCGTTATTATTTCACCATGTAATCAAGATAAAAACATTAGTGAAATCTTTTAGTTTTTTTTTTTTGTACTATGTTTCTGAAATTCATTGTGAATTTTACACTTAACTACACATCTCAGTTTGGACTAGCCATGTTTCAAATGCTTGATAGCAACTTGTAATTACCTTACTGGACAGCACAGGTCTAAGACCACTGGTTCTCAAACTTTAGCCTGGAGGACTTGTTAAAAAACGATTGCTAGCTGTAGCCTCAGAGGTTCTGATTCGGTGAGTCTGGAGTGAGCCCAGAAATTTGCATTCCTAACAATTTCTCAGGTGATGTGATACTGCTGGTCCAGGACCACACTTTAAAAACCACTGGTTTACACCATGTTCACTGCAGCTCTATTTAAAATAGCCAGGACATGGAAGCAACCTAAGTGTCCGTCGACAGATGAATGGATAAAGAAGATGTGGCACATATATACAATGGAATATTACTCAGCCATAAAGAGAAACGAAACTGAGTTATTTGTAGTGAGGTGGATGGACCTAGAGACTGTCATACAGAGTGAAGTAAGTCAGAAAGAGAAAAACAAGTACCGTATGCTAACACATATATATGGAATCTAAAAAAAAAAAAAAAATGGTTACGAAGAACCTAGGGGCAGGACAGGAATAAAGATGCAGACGTAGAGAATGGACTTGAGGATGGGGGGAAGGGTAAGCTGGGACGAAGTGAGAGAGTGGCATGGACTTATATACACTACCGAATGTAAAACAGACAGCTAGTGGGAAGCAGCCACATAGCACAGGGAGATCAGCTCGGTGCTTTGTGTCCACCTAGAGGGGTGGGATAGGGAGAGAGGGAGGGAGACGCAAGAGGGAGGGGATATGGGGATATAATATATATATATGTATAGCTGATTTCCTTTGTTATAAAGCAAAAACTAACACACCATTGTAAAGCAATTATACTCCAATAAAGATGTTAAAAAATATATATATATGGAAATTGAAAGAAAAAAATAATACAGGATACAAGAATATCTGAGATGCATGAAAGAATCTGATAAAATTGATTAAATCCAGTTTATTCTGAAAAATAAATAAATAAAAACCACTGGTTTAGACAAACCTAAGATCTTTACACATAAGGCAAAAAATGCTTCTCTTGATAATGGGTACGAGTGTTGGATATTTGTTTCGTGTTTTTGTGAGATAATGGTGTTTGTTCAGGGAAATTAAGACTTTCAGGGTGGACTCCAAAGGATTCTGCCTTCCTCAGTCTTTGTTAAAGTTTCCTCTATTATATCTTTATCTCATTCTTGAGCACCTAGCGTTTTATTTGCTTTTGACTTCCAACAGAAGGTTACAGATTTTGAGAATGTGTAAACATTAACATAAGAATAAGTCAAAAGTGGAGTTTCACATTGTTGTATTCTTATAAAGGGCATTCAGTGCTGGGACACGATTTTCCAATGTGTTAGACCCCAGAGGCATCAATAGCCCTGTTTTTCTTTTGTAACATACCCATTGGCTATTGAACCCATGAATTTATCTAAATCTTTCAGAAAACTATAGATTTTTAAAACTATAGCATAATTTTTCAAAACTTGTTAATTGTACAAAATAGACTTTCTTTTAATTTTTCCTAAAATTACATCTTCTAATCTCCAAAAGGAACTTTCTTAATTTTATTATTCCAGAAATTGGCAAATACATCTATAACTAATTTACTGATGCCACATCATTTCCCAACTAGAATGGATCTAGTTATCTCCTCGGGAACTTCATTTAGGGTTTTGCCCATTGGTGCTTATCCAATGGTTTTATCCATCAATATCCATCAGGTATTCCTTTTTCAACTTATGCTATCAAAACTCATATTTCTTGCACAAGTTTTTTGGTTTGGCCCCTCAAAGATCATCAGTTAGTGTCAAAGCAGTTATGAAAAGGAAAAAAAAGGGAGGAGGAGTTATATTTCCGTGTACTGGAAAAGGAGACAGGTCTGGGTAGTCTTGGTAGCCAAGAAGACAAAAGTTTCTTCTTAGTAGATACAAAGAAACACAGACCCTTACAGAGAAACAAAAGTTTCTTCTCCTTAGGAAGTTCTGGAATACAGCAGGGACCACTTTCTCACAGTCATCACAAATGCACATGGTTTCCATCAACTCCAAATACAAATGGGCTTGGATGTGCTCACCGGTCGGGGCAGCAGGTTCTCATCAGGCTTCTGTTACAGAGGGAAGCTTCTCCAAGCTGGGGCAATTCCCAAGGAGGACAAAAATAATGGTTTTAAAAGATAAAATGTAGAGACTTTCAAAATGTAATAAAATTTTATGGAGCGTTCCATAAAAAAGAACTGATTCAGATGTATTGTGGCTTAGACACTCTGTGTAAGAATAGGACTTTGACCTTCAAAGTGTGCAGTATATGAAACAATACAGTTCAGTTATTTTTGCCTGGAAGTGTTCTGAATCACTCTTTGCAGACCCAGAATGTTCATTTTAGAGTCAAATTATGGACTTTCCAAAACATTTGTTCTAGGTGATTTTTAAAATGATTAAAATCTGGTCATGTGCACTAGTCAACAAGCATTATTTTGAGTATCTGACTCTTACTAGGTCTTGGGGATTCCAAGACGAATAATATGCAGTCACTGTTTTTTGAGAGCTTATACTCAAGTGCTGGAGAAAGATATGGAAGCAATGATTATGGTGCAAATGCTTCCAGAATAGCACCTGCTTTGGCAAACTGTGGGAGGTGGGGGGAAGCCTACATAGGGAGGAAGAACTTGAGCAGAGTTTTGTAGATAGTCAGGGGCTAAGAAGGGCTGAGGAGGGGGAACAGGAAGATGAACAAGAGGAGTTCTCCATTTGTGGAGAAAACACCACCTGCAATGTGAAATACACGGTGTATCTGGGGACCAGAAAGTATCTGGTGTTGTAGGCATAGAAGAGGTTGATTCAACCCAGCTGAGATCAATTCTGTGTGCAGCGCATGCATGGGAATTTTGAGAGCATAGAAGAGTCAAGATTGAGAGAATCTAGGAAGGGTAACAGCTAATAGGGAATCGGCAACAGTCGGTGAGAAACGGTAAGGTCTAATTAGCTAATATCTTGGTACTATACTGTGTATATCGGTAGGGATCTAATACCTTTTGAATGTCAAATGCCTTTCTGAAAGACAGATTTTAGCTTGTCAGTGATCTGTCTGCAGGTATTTACTGGTTGTCCAACATGCTTCTTGAGTCACAACATTCTATTATTGGAGTAATGGAAGCCATACTATCTTTCAAACGAGCAGACTGTGTGCATATCCTAATTTCATCACTCATTGTTTCTTTCATTTTGGGGAAGTTATATAAACTCTCTGGGCCTCAGTTTCCTCGTCTGTCAAATAGTGGTAATAAAACTTACATCACAGAGTCGTCACAGGATTAAATGAGTAAATAAGTCCAGTAGTATTTGATTCATACTTGTTGCCCAAACTGTGCTCATTTCCAGCCCTAACTCCTTCCCCTGCTTTGGTGTGAAGTGTGGTTTTCCCGTGTCTGCTTACAGGATTAACATTGATTGGACTTATTTAAATAACATTTAGAATTTTTGGCATCGCTGGTTCACATACTTTGAGCAATCTCACAAATATGCAAATCATAAAGACATTCCTGAATACAATAACAATAACAGCAAGATGGACAGTATTCAAACTAAATGATGACAATAATCAAATTAACTCAAAGATAAAATGATCTAAGAAAATAGCCAGGTCGTATACACCAAATGTCAGTTTCTTATATTACAACAATAATAATTACACTATTTGAGTGCTTATTAGTGGCAGATACAGTCCGTTTTGCTATAATGTGATACATGTGTTCCTAAAAAACACTGTGCTATGAAAAATTGGCAAAAACAGCCACAGGGCTTCTGGGGAAAATGGGATTAGGGGCACAACACTCAAACCGTTCATCAGTGACACATTTAAAAAAAAAAACCAAAGGAATGGAATAAAATGGTAGCAGCTTTTACACACTTCAAAGGTTAAGAAATGCATAAATGCTAAAATAAGTGCAGCATTTTAACTTGGAAAAGACCTGATGTTTGCTTGTGGAAGTGTTTGCAGCTTGTGACTTACTGTGAAGGGGTGGAAGGAGGGTCACCTGAAGTCTGATGGAGAACTGTCACGTCAGACGTAGCTGGCCGACGTCTGAGTGTGTGCATGTGTGCACATGTGTAGTCCCCACATGACTCAGGTCAACTGGGTGCAGCTTTTTCTGCTTCCGTCTCATGTTTCTCACAGACAAGAAAGTGGCCTGAGCAAACAGGGAAGTCTTGGTGTGCTCAAATTGTTCCCTGATATATCAATTGCATTGGAACAAATCTGCATTTTCACAACAAGCATCCTAGTAGAACTGGCTCTTCTAGTTCAGATGCATTATCTATATGAATTTAGGTAATCTTCTCAACACCGCATTTGGTCTGGTACCATTATTGTCCTCATTTTATTGATGAGGAAATCGAGGCAAAGAGAGCTTAAATGACTTCATCAAGATGAAACTTTTTAAGCAACAAAGCCATTATACTAAACCACCTTCCAACATAGTGGATTATGCTAACGATAATAATCCACTTAATAAGATACGTATTTCCATCAGACTTTTGATAATTCTTTATATCTGATAATTATTGTGTCTCACCTAAATCTCTCATGTTGTAGTTTTAGTCTATTTCTGTTATCTCCTTTGTCAAGTTGGGGACTATCAAGCTATAATGTTGTATGTTACTGCCCCTTAAATAATTAAGGCCCAGTCGAAACTAGTGCAGTCAGTCTGGTTTAGTACCTTGTGTGTACTCAGCACCATGCTAACCTCTTTCTTCCATCATTGAAAATTATGCTAAAAGTGATGGTTAGTGAAGCCCAATCAATGGGGTTCCTACCATAATGTCAACATGTGTGCTCCAATAGCATTAGGAATGTTTATTGCTTTGTGTATTTCATTAGTGTCCCTGGTTCCTCCTCATTACACAAACTCTTTATGAAATAGAAATATTTAATATAAAACACCCTGAAGGCTGTTTTTTGAGGAGTAGTGTGTTAGATGGCTAAGGAGGTACTTAATTTATATCCCATTGAGTGCTGGTTGCAAATGTGAATGGATGAATAACTAATGACACTTTGAATGGGATTTTGTTACAATAGTGGCTAAAACCTGACTCTAAAATTAAACTTTTTTAATTAAAAAAAAGTTTCAGTTTTGTATGGCTCTTTCCCCAAGCTTCTTTTCTGAGCTTCCTTGACCCTTCCATTTTTGACCCTCTTGACTCCAGCTGCCAAGATGGGTCCAGCATACCTCCCTGTTTGCCCAGAGGCAGGATGCATTAGAGCTGGAGTATGCATTTAAATTGCTGTCTGGTTCTTAACTGTTTTACAACCCACATTCTCCTGGTTGTGGAGACAGAGCACATTGGCTGAGTTCACCAACTCTGCAGGCAGTCAGTTTGGCAGTTCCGAGCACAGGTTCTAAGAGAGGCAGATCTCAGGTCACCCACCGCCTCTGTCTATGGCCACCGACAATCTCATCTGAACATGGAATGATATTATTAAAGCTCTTATGAGACTTAAAGGAGACAACCTATGGGGAATGCTTGACATAATGCCTGGGACACAGTGCTGTTTCAGTTCTTTATGCTGCATAATTAACCACCCCAAAGCTTAGTGGCTTAAAACAATGATTTATGATTTCTCACAATTCTGTGGGCCAGGAATTCAGTCAGGTCTCAGACGGGCAATCTTTCTGCCCCACACACTGTCGGGTGGAGCCACTCACCTGGCTGCATTCGGCTGGCGGCTAAGCTGGGCTGGAGGGTCTCAGTCACCTGTGCCTCTGTGCTGCTCCAGGTGTTGTCACGTGGCTGGCTTGGGCTTCCTCACAGCATGGCGGGCTTGGGGTGGTAGAGTTTCTTCCATGATGACTGGTTCCTAAGAGCAAAAGAGGAATTGGCCAGCCCTCTTAGAGGCGGAGCCCCAAACTGGCCCAGGGTCACTCTACCGCCGTCTACTGGACAAAGCAAGTCACAAAGCCAGCCCTGATTCAAGGGAAGGGGAACCAGCCTCCCCTCTCATGTGCCTACAGGACAGGAATTATAGCAGCCATCTTTGGAGACAACTGTAGTGCCCAGATATTATTTTCCGATGAATTGGCTTTGCCATTTTGCACAACAGGCATAGTGCATCTCCTACTGCCAACAGCATGTTGTAGGGCAGAGTGAGGCATCCCAGTTGCTGTGGGAACTGAAGTATGAGTCAGGCCAACAGCCTACTCTAACTTGGCCATTGCATCGTTTCTTCATGTCAATAGGGCTCAAAACATTTTTTTTTTAAACCTATTTTTTTTTGTTGTAAAGGTCTCTGTATTCTTGAGGATAATTTTTTTTTTTTTTTTTTTTGGCCATACCGCTTGGCTTGTGGGATCTTAGTTCCCTGACCAGGGATTGAACCCTGGCCCTCGGCAGTGAAAGCACAGAGTCCTAACCACTGGACTGCCAGGGAATTCCCTCAATACATTTTTAGTATTGTTGTTCTGTCAACAGTATGTACCTGCCTATCATTTACTTTGTACTTTATTTCATGTCATGAGAGTATTTTGAGACTTAAAAAAAAAATCACTAAAACAGAGACATACTATTTAAAGGTGTCATTTTGCCCTTTTACTAACACCACAGAAAGCCTTCTATTACCACAGAAAAAGAAAAACTTGATCAAAAAGTGAACCCAGGCTGGCTTCTATATTCGAGTTTTTGCTGTTTGGTTTTCCTTTTCACTGGAATATCCTTCTTACCTCGCTTCCTTCACCCTTCTGTGGGCAAAAGAACACTTATTTATCTTTTAAGACCCAGCTCACATGTCACTTCCTTTACGAAGCCCCTATTGACACACCTGGCACCAAGTAAACTTGATCACTCCCTTTTCCGTGGTCCCACTGCACCCTGAAAGCTTCTACCTTAGCAATCGTAACTTTTATTGCACTAATATATTGGTAAAGGCTGATCAGGTGGCACGTGGAAGCTAAGTCCTAAGTCCTACCATGAGGGGCTGCAAAGAGAAATGAGAGGAACCTCTTGCCCTAGAGGAGCTCATTGTCTATTGGAGGAGGTTATACAACACGTACTTCAAACACAATCTTCATTTCAGGGCTAGAGATCTACACAGATTTATTATGAATGCACTTTAACCACTTGAGTGGGCGATTTCCTTTGGTAAAACACTAGGAAGGCTCCCTAGTGGAGCCATCAATTGTGGAGCCATCAATATAATGGTCTCAGACATCCCAGATTCAGCCTCTGTCATTTTGGTGCTGAAGGGGGCACTGGGCCCCAGACATAACTGGTGTGAGCTCAGAGAAGTGAAGAGAGCTATGGCCCATGTCTACTGGAGGAGATGGGGGGGTTTCCATGGATAAGGGCTTTCTCATGGTGTGGTGAGGTTGTGAGGATCCCAGTTAGGGCCAGGGCTTCTAAGAAGTTTGCAAGGCAGAGATAAGGGCACTGCTTTAGGCTGTTTAGTTTCCTTACAGGTCAGAGAGGTACTTTTACTTTGAAAAAAAGACAGGTGCAAAGAAGCATTTGAGCCAAGGAAGATTACCCTTGAACTCATCTTTACCTGAATGGCTACTGTAACAATCAGCTTTTGCTAGGTTATGCTGCTGTAACAAACAGCCCTGAAACCTCAGTGCCTTATCAAGCAAAGGTTTATTTCTCACTGACATAATAGGTTGACTCTGGGGTGTCTGTGGTTCTCCTCTCTGCATGGTTTTTATTCCAGGATCCAGACTGACTGAAGAAGCAGTGCCTTTCTTGGACGGGGTCATTTTGGGGCAGAGAGACAAATATGGTTGTGGAACCACAGAATAACTCCTAAAGCTTCTATTGGGAAGTGGTGCATGCACTTCTACTGATATTTAATTGGTCAAAGCTGTGAGGTACAATCTCACAGAGAGGGCCAGAGAATGACAGAAAAGATACATATGAACCTTCAAGTTGCGAACTTTCAAAGATGCAAATGTACGTTCCATCCATATCAGGCATGAGTGAAACTGCAGCTTGCCCACTGTCTCCTATTGCTGACGATCCTTCAGCTCTATCATCTCCCACCTCCTCTCCCTCCTCCAGCCAGTAACTCTTCCTGCCTGTTCACTTGACACCAGCCCCTGGATGCCAGCTGTTGTACTGTACTACTGTACTTTCCAAGGTACTGTACTGTAAGATTAAAAATGTTTTCTTTATTTTTTGTTTTTGTTTTTTTATGTATTATTTGCGTGAAAAGTATTATAAACCTATTACAGTACAGTACTATATAGCCGATTGTGTTAGTTGGCTACCTAGGCTAACTCTGTTGGACCAATGAACAAACTAGACTTACGAATGCGGTCTCAGAACGGAACTCGTTCATATGTGGGGGACTTACTGTACAATCTTCCACAGCTACACTGAACCCAAAGACTAAAAGCTGATGATTCTGAAGATAAGAGACCAAGAAGAGGTCAAATAAATTAGGTTGATGAATGCTACTCGAAACAGGCAAAATAAGAGATTAATCCGTTGCAGAAAGAAATATGAAAGAATCAGAACTTGCCTACTAAGCAAAGCTTGAAACCTTCAGAAATCAAAATGTATACAGTGAGGAAAATTTTGACATCTATATTGACAAAACAAAAATCAGATTAGCGAACGTAACAACCAGAGAAGCGTCTTACTTCAGACGTGAGCCCACTGAAGCACACATTTTTTGAGCATCGCGGATGGGTTTCGGCAGGTCACAGAAGGCTCTCAGAGAAGAAAATGGATCTATGACAAGCACTTTCATGATTCAGCATCATTGGTCATGCCAGTAATTGTACTCCCTCACTCACTGCTCACCAAAATATCCTACTCGTCTTTTTTGGTGGGCCTCAAATGCTGTCTTTTCCCAGAAACCTTCCTGGATCATTCCCTTGTATGTGAATCGCGTCTTCCTTAGATGGTGATGGTACTTGCCTCTCTATTTAACATACTGCCTTTATTACACTTAATTATCTCCTCTCACCTCCTCACTCCCAAGACAACTGTAAATTCTTTAAGGGCAGAAACAGGATTTTATTCATTCTGGGGTCTCCCACAACAGAGCGGTGCACACAAAAGAACACAGTTCATTGTTGGTGAAGTTCAGAAATTGACGATCTGGTTCGAAGCTACTTGACATGCAAATATTAGCTCCATCCTTGAGGTGTTCCTAGAGCACAAGGTGCGCACAAGAAGAAGGTTAATGATTGTTTATGACGACTCTAGGGCCCAAACTCACCAGTACAGTAAGAAAGCCTTGGGAAGGTAGATAAAGGGTGAGAAAAGATTGGGAGAAGAGGGCTGTGTAAGTGCGCGGTGCTGTGATATCTAGATTAGTTTGCTCCTTTTAGGTATTTCTATTTCTCTTTTCTTAGTATCGGATAGTAATTAGTTACATATATCTTAGTTTTAATAAATTGTTTTAGGACGTGGTTTGACCTCAGTGATGCAAACACTAAAAGCGAGCAATATACAGTTAATTTAAGGAATTATCAATAAAAATGATATTAGGTTGAAATGCATTAAAATTATACGGAGGGATATGTGTAGTACTTATATCCATAATATAGAGCATGAATATTTTTAGACTCTGATATTGGATTTAGGTGTGCTTGTTCTATCTTGTAAATCAAAGCAATGGCCTATATCTTTGATCTGTGTGTTTAGGTTTTATGGCGACAGATATCTTATAATAACTAGAAATAGAAACTCCACCTTTAGTGATAATATAGTACAGCGATCAGAGAAGAGAAGGTCTTAAGGTGCTGTTAATTAGCAGAATTCTGAAGCACACAGTCTCAAAGCAATTAAGCCTGTTAATTGAATATTTGGACGCATGGTGGAATAGCTCATATGTTGCTTGCTGGGCAGGTATCCTAGGCTTGCAGAGAGGAGTTACATTACACACATGATGTTGAAAAATTCACAAAGAACAAATATGGGTAAACATACGTTTGTCTAGTAGCTAACTGTATTTATGAATGGTGATACATCGTGGGCTATATGCAAAATTGTCTATAAGTTGCAAAATTCAGCATTAACAATTCAATCTTTCAGCCTATCTGTTGTAGATACGGCGCACCATTTACTCATGGAAAACTGAGCTTTTCCCACAAGATTTTGCTGTCCTCTGGTTTGGTAAACATCTCTATAATTCATCTGATCCTTTAAATGAAATTGGTGGTCACACAGTGGTTGCAATCTAGCATCTATGCAGGTTTGGGGGCAATGGGGAATGGACACTGCTGACGAGCTCAAGGTCACAAAGTGATCTTGTTCTCAAGATCCTGCCTGGGTTCCATGAGTTGCAGCATTTGATGAATGTGTGAACCTACTTCTAAAAAGAAAGTCGGTTGAAATTTTCAAGACTGTGAAAAAGTTTTCAAAAACGGAAAAAGAAATAAAATGTTCCTTTCAGAAGAACTTCAGTGGAAAGTGGTTAATATTTTGGGCAGTGCTTATTATTTTTAAAGGCTATATCTTTAGGGTAGACCTCTGCTTCTATCAATCCCAGGCTTACTGGGGTGCAGAGGGAGGGTCTCCACTAAAGAACACCAAAAGGCAGTGAGTGAAGAATGAATTTAGTCTCTCTCAAACTGTGTATCAGTCCTCTGAATGGTGGACTTTCTGGTCTCTGTGTTAAGGCGAAAGAGAAATTACAAGAATGCTTGAAATCCTCAAAGCTAAAGGTGACCAATAGCTTTTATCTATTTTTTTTTTTTTTTTTTAGCTTTTATCTATTTTGCTAAACATTCCAGAAAGTGGCAGAATTGGTTGAGTCCGACCCCCCCCCCCCCCGCCCCCTTCAGTCCCAATCCATTTTCCGGAGAAATTTCTAATAGCCCATAAAGTCGCTTTTTATAAAAGTGGAGGGCTGAGTAGGCAGTGAGGGCTAGGAACACAGAAATTAAAAATCTCCAAAGTGAGCATCTCCATCCTTACACGAGGAATTAATCATTCATAAGGATGGTATCATTTAGGAACCCGCTATTCAAACTGCTAACATTTTGGTGCACATTAAAAAAAATCTTACCTAAGGTCCAAATCTGAGCTTACTATGCACACAGACCTTCTAAAAATGCGGGGTTAACCTGCTCTGAGTTAAAAGCTCTTGGAACAGGGGGTTGAAGTCATTCACCCTGGATTGAGAAGCATATTCAAGAGGTGACTCTTTGGATCAGGAAAGTTCCCGTTTGTTATGTAATGTGTGCATGTCATTATTTACACGATTTCACCAGGTGGTTGGGAGCTGTGTACACAGTCAGCTGCGCCCGAAGTTTTAAGCCAGGCTTAAAACTAAAACTAAACAGCCTTTCTTTACTATCTTTCACTCCTCTTGCCTTTTTTTTTTTAATGGAAAAATTTCCCTAAATTTCCTCTCTAGATTAAAACAATTTTTTTTTCCTTAAGCGTTTTTAGGAACTATACTTTTCCTGGAAAATTTTCCATAATCGTTTCCGCTGGTCTCTAAGGATGAATTAAAAAGTAAATATTCAACGACTAAGATTCGGAGCGGGAAACTTTTGTTTGTTTTGGTACAGGGTTCCCCAGCCTTCTCTTTACTCTTATCCGGGGCAATTCGTGTCTCTTCTCCCCGACCCCTTTCTTTCTTTGTGGTATTTCCTGGAATAAGATGACACTAAATTAGGGTAGGAAGCCCCTGGCCTAGGCCCTACGCACCGGGGTTGGGCGCGGGAGGCCGAGCGTGCGTGCGTGCGTGTGTGTGTGTCTAGGGGTGGGTTCTTCTGCTTCCGTGGGTTCGGCCCGGAGCCCCGGGGCCTTTTCGTGCGGTCCATCCCGGGCCCCCGCCTGAGCGCAGGGGGCGGTCCCTCCCGTGCCAGCCACGCCCCGACCGAGTTTATAACTCGCCTGATCGCGCTCTCGGAGCCGCGGCTTCTCTCGCGCTCCTGCCGGACTCGGGCACGCCCCCACCCCCCGGGCCGGCCGCCCGACGACTCCCGCCTCACGCCGCTCGCGCTCGCACGCGCGCTCACACCCACGTTGCCCTTCGCCGCACGCGCTCACACTCATTCTCGCGCGCTTGCCTCACTCACACACGCGCGCTCCCACTCGCGGGAGCGCTCCCACTTGCACGCGCGCTCCCACCGCCCCGTGCGCCCCCTCGCGCGCTCCCCCTGGCGCTCCGGAGCGCTAGCCTCGCAGAGGCGCAGGCACCTCAGGCGAGAGCGCCGAGGGGACCCACGGCCTCCCCATGGCTGACCTGAGCTTCATCGAAGATTCCGTGCCCTTCCCGGAGAAGGAGGAGGATGAGGAGGAAGAGGAGGAGGGTGTGGACTGGGGCTACGAGGAAGGTAACCGGCCGCGAGTCGGGAGGCTGGCGCCGCTGGTGTCCCGCTGCTCTGGCGCGCTCGGCGCGCCCCGCGTCCGCTCTTTCCCGCGTGCGTCCCCGACGCTTGCCCACGCCCCCGGCCGGTTTCGGGGCACCAGGCGCTCCGGGGAGAGCGGGGGTGCCCGCCGCCTGCGTTCGCGTCGGGGAGCCGCCCTTGCCGCCGGGCAGCGGTTGGCACCTGCCGCGGTCCGGAGGGCGAGCCTGAAGGCTGCGGCGGTGACATTTCCGTCTTGCGAGTAGCGAGAAGAGCCGCGCTGTGCTGTACTCAACACCTTGAGAGTACAGCGTTAGTGAAACTATTAGTTTCTTTTTTAAAAAAAATTTATTGGCGTATAGCTGATTTAGAGCGTTGTGTTAGTTTCAGATGTACAGCCAGGTGATTCAATTATGCATCTACATATATTCATTCTTTTTCAGATTCTTTTCTCATATAGCGTTAGTGAAACTATTAGTTTCTTGCTTGCCTGCGGGGAGAAAGTATTTGAGCCACTGATCTGTTCGCTGAGGATGCTGACACCGCTCAAGTCTTCCTGAGTGTTGAGCTGAATCAGTGGACCTGGCAAGACGGGAGCTGACCTTTTAATAAAAAGTTTAGTTTCTTAAATGTATCCCTGAAGGTGTAGGACTCCTAACAGAGCTGACTACTGGTGCTGATGTTGGCTACATACGTTGAAACAGATGTAGAGTTTACAACTTGAATTATAAAAATACGAAAAGAGTGTTATGTATATATTATGTATATACAGGTATGCGTATATACGCATATGCACACTTCAGAATACTGTGTTCGCATTTCTGACAAGTGTTTATTCACTAGCAACAGATTTATGGTTTTTGGCTCTCACCAAGAACGCTGAGAGTTATAGGAATTTCCCAAGTACTGCACATAATTGAACTAATGAGCAGAGGAAATTTTTGTGGTATCATTTTTTTTCTAATCACTTAAAGATGATTTAATTTTCTAGAGCCATAAATTAGTACCTCTATGTAGGCAAATAGAATATTTTATTAGTCCAAGACTTTGAATGTGTTATTTGATAACATCAGATCATTCAAAATATGAATGCAAAAATTCACACACATTATTATTACCATATTTTATCTGTAAAGGGACAGTAGTCATAACCTTCTTAATAATGGCAAGGATCATAAGTAGTGTTTAAACTAGTTTTCCCCATGTTACATTTTGCTGTAACTTATTTTTTCAGTCTAAGTTCGCTTCCTTTTGTCCTCAGGTGTTGAGTGGGGCTTGGTGTTTCCGGACGCTAATGGGGAGTACCAGTCTCCCATTAACTTGAACTCAAGAGAAGCTCGATACGACCCCTCGCTGCTGGATGTCCGCCTCTCCCCGAATTATGTGGTCTGCCGGGACTGTGAGGTCGCCAACGATGGGCACACCATTCAGGTTATCCTGAAGTCAAAATCAGGTATTCTAGATGTTTCTGCGTGCTTCTTAAACTAGAAGTTTATATAGCTTGTGTAACCTTAAAGGTAGAACTAACCTAGCTCTGTTGTCAGGATACCTTTATAGGCTATAAAATGCATTTCGGGGGAATACTTTTCTGAAACATTTTTGGAAGGATGGAAGGATGAAATTATGAAGGTGTCAGTTGGTTGTTCCATGTTGTGTGACGTTACTGGAACAACTCTAGTTGGTCAAATTCCAACCCTGTGGAATTTGAGCAAAAGTATACACAAGTGTACCAATCTGCATTTTGTCCTAAAGTGTCGATTGGCTTAACAGTATGTTCTAGATTGGTCGGTCTTAACAGTTTGCCTGCTGTATTTGTAGTAACCATTTTCCTTGGGACTGTTTGAGCAAAAAAGGTAACTAACTCCATCTCCTTTTACACTTACTTGGAAATTTTAGTTAGAGTGTTTAACTGGCATGAATTGATAGGGTTGGATTTTTATTTTTAAGAAAAATTCACAAGCTAACTTCCACTTAATTCATTACCGTTTATTTTATTGAAATGTATAATTAACTGAAAAAAAGATTCTTGGGAGTACGTTGTCATAACATTTAAAGAGATTTCCCTTCATTTAAACTAAATTACTATTTTATGTTGATCTGCATATTTCTGTATATTTGTCATGACAGTGCTTGCAGTCTGTTTGGTGTACTGAGCAAATAAACTTTCCATTTTAAACAAACAAAAAAATAAATCATGTAGATAATTATAATTCTCTGTTTTACTGCCTTGTAAAACTAAAGATTAGGATTTATTGACATAATCTGACATTCAAGATAGACTTTTCAAATTAATTTTCTCTGCTAAATTAATATGACAAGAAGAATTTTAATTAATAGCAATCAAAAACAGCCTCTAAACTCAGCAAAAGATTTAAATGGCAAACAAAGCTCCTACTTTTACTCATTTATTTTTTAACTCTCTTCCTCCCCTCTGAACCTATTTGAGACGGATCTGAAATGTTTTTTAGAAAAGCTGTTGGGTAATTACTAAGGAAATTGGCTTTTGGCTTAAATGTAGGAGAGAGGAGAGTGGAATATTTTAAAATTAGCATTAATTTCTTGCTTTTCATAGTGAATAATAACTCTATTTCCCTCTTGGAAAGAATGTAAAATTAGGAGTACGTTGAAATACTAGGAAGCGTTTGATAAACAGAGATCAGCTGTACTCAAATTAATTCTGAATTGATAAATTTGATATTTCAAGCCGTAAAATCTTTGGTTTTTTATTAGGCAGGGCAGGTATTGATTTCCAACTATGGATATTTTATTCATTGTGAATGTTCCTGAGCTCCAGTTCAGAGTCTTCCCAGCTGCTCTGAGTCTAGTCAAGGTATGGGCATCACCCAAAACAGAATCTAGGTGTTGTATGGATGTAGTCAAAGAGACAGCTTCAGGTGTAAATTTGAACTTAAATCAGATTTTTTTGGGGGGGGTTATCTATGATGGGACATTATGTATTATTTATAAAATGTATAGTAAAATTATTGTATGCTGACTGTCCTGACATAAAAAACATTTTAAGGTAATGTTGGTATTACGTTTTAAGGTTTATTGGTATGTTGACATGCTTTTTCACTTCTGGAAATAAACATTTATATATCTATACAACTAACTTGCATTTCACATCAAGCACCATGGTGATTGAATGTTGGTTTGTATACAAATGGATAAGAAGGTTCCTGAGGATTCATATTAATGAAAACACAGTCGTTTAGAGCATCAGTGTAAATACGGGAGCATAGAGGAATGACTGAGTCCAAATGCTGTCAGTTAAGACTGTGTGTCCATTCCTGCTTGAAGATCAAATTTACTCCATCACATTGAGTTGACCATTTTCTTCTGGTACCTTCTCAAGCCTTCTCAACCTTTTCCTTGGCCCCCTATCGCCTCCCAAAACGGAGCTGATCAAGCAGTGTTTCGACTCTCCGCCCACAGGGTCCACCCCGACCGCCGAGGAAGAGCTATCTGTATTTTCGTCTGGGTCTGATTTGACGTGCACACTCCAGACCCCTTACTTCTGACTCCTCGGAGACCTTGCTTCTTCAGATGCCCGTCTCCTTTCTGCCAGTATAATCATTTCTTCATTGTTTCTTCCCTTTCAGTGTTTCTCCAAGCTTTAAAAAAAGTAACCAAAAAAATCCCATGTCTGGACCAGTTTAATAAATAATATTTGCTTCCTAGCATATATAAGTTTTTCAAAGGAATGGTCTGCAAGCCCTGAACATCCTGTATTTCATTTATTTAATTCAAGCTTTATCAAAATAGAATGTAAACATAATTTAAATAGTTGGCTAGTACTATATTTGTCTCTGCCTCTGGTTATAACCCACCCCTCCCCACTTAAAATTGTTTGCCTTGGTTACGACCACTTTCATCTCTTAGCTGTTTTTCCTGCTGTCACTTCCACATTTCTCAATAGCATATTTATACTGTCGTGCTTTGATATTTAAGATATCTGTGAACTCCCTACGATGGACGACGAGGCTAGTTCTCTTATTACCCTCCCCCATCGTGGGTTTGCCCCCCCATCGTCCCTGTGTACTTCAATTACAGTTGTTATTTAAATTAGCTCAGTGTTTTTATTATTATGACTGTGTAACTATCATTTCCAGCTGAGACTATATTCTGTTTCCTTTATTGAATAATGTGGGGTTCCCCCCCGCCTCTGCCCGGAGTTGGTATATTTTTGTTTCTTTGGTTTTTTGTTTATCCACCATGATTTCATTTCCAAACTCTCTGATGTCTGGCAGGCACATCTTCTCCCAGGACATTCAAAAAGCCCTTCCAGTCCTCTCATCCATCCTTCCCCTCTTCAGCCCGTCTGGACTGCTGTCGCCCACAGCTCCCTGGACCTCAGGCCTAGGAAGTCCCTTGGCTTGTCTCTGTGTCCAATTCCGTGTTTCCCGGATGATGAGACATCCTCTTTTTGAGGTTGTTCTTTCATTTCAGGGATTTGTTGGTTTATTGCCTCCTACAGTTCATCTCCCAATAACTTGCTGAGAAGAAGGGCTTGTGAGAGTCATTGTTTGCATACCTTGTGTGTCTCTCTGTTGGGTCCTTGGTGGGCCCTTTCAGTCAGGATAATTGTCTTTCATTTCTTAGAAATTTTCTTACATTATTTCATTGATAAGTTTTTTTTTTTTTAAGTCTTTTTCTTCTACTTTCTGGTAGATTTCCTCAACTTCTATCTTTCTATTAAACTTCTAATCTCTGCTCTTATATTTTTAATTTCTAAAAAATTGTGTTTATTCTATGAATTAAAAAAAATATGGCTGCCAGTATTTATTTCATGATTATGGGATCTTTCTTCGTTCTTTTCTGTATTGCTTTTTTTTCTATTTCCCGTATGTCTCTGTTTTATTCTGGGATCCTTCTTCTGTTTGTTTTGGTGTCTCTGTTTTATGTTGGAGATGCTTCTCAAATGTCCAGCGATCTTTGGCTCTTTGTTCATATTTAGGAATGGGTCTAAAAATTGAATCGGAGGCTCTGCACATGGGCAGGGATTGAGGTCTGGTGGATGTCACAGTAACACGATTACATAGGACCAGGCTGTGTTGTTGGAGCAGCCTTTGTAGGTTTACGGATTTCTCTGAGGGAAGGGGTGTGATGGCTCGCACCTGGCTGGCAGCATCTGGTTGTTGACTGCAGGCCAAACAGTGTAACCAGAGGGTACATCTGTTATAGTTAATGACCCTGCATTGACACCTCCTCAGCGCCCAAGTCCATAGTTTACACTAGGGTTCGCTCTTGGGGTTTTACATTCCATGAGCTTGAACAAACGTTTAATGGCACGTATCCACCATTGTAGTGTCATACAGAATGGTTTCAGTGCCCTAAAACTCCTCTGTGCTCCTGTTCTTCCTTTCCTCTCCCCAACCCTTGGTGATCACTAATCTTTATACTGTCTCCATAGCCTTGCAGTTTTCACAGTGTCATATAGTTGGAATCATACATTTTATAGCCTTCCACTTGGCTTCTTTCACTTGGTAATAATGCGTTGAAGTTTCCTTGGATGCTGCTTTTTTTAAATAAAAAAATCTGTAGAATAAGCACAATTAAAATTTTTTTGCTTTGTTTATATTAAAAAAGGATACAGAATTACCAAAAAGAATTACAACGATTGTAGTGTAATTTAAATGCTTCCACTTACTAAATTAAAGCTTTTAAAATAATCCTAACGGTATAGTTCCCACATATAATAACCCTACCTGGGGTTTTAAATTTGAGGCATGTCACGAACAGGAACCTTTCACCCCCAGTCCCCTGCTGAAAGTTCCCAAACTAAGGTCACTGATAATCTCATTCTACGATCCAATGGCCACTTTAAAATTCTCAAAATACTTTAATTCTGCTGCATTTGCAGTGGAATTTTTGGAAACTCTTTCTCCTGTTGGTCTCTATGACACGTCATAGATGTTTCTTCTTAATTTTGACTGCCTTTCCTTTGCCAGTTCTTCATGGCCCATTAACCTTAAATGATGGGATTTCTCAAAGTTTCTTCCTCCACCCTTTTCTCTTGTGATACGATCACCTTTCAGCAGCTCACTCACACAGACTGTATGCTGCTTTCTTCAGTGTTTTGATTTCCACTAAGGCAGCCCATGAGTTTAGGAAAGGGGCTGAATCATAGATTCACGCAGTGGGATGGGCCCCTGGAGGCCCCCAATCCAGCCCCCATATCTCAGACGCTCTGGCAAGTGTCTGGGTGGCTTCAGCTTGAACAGCTCAGGAAAGGAAATTCATTCCTCACTGAGGAAATCCATTTTGCTTTTGAGTAATTCCCCGGATCGAAAAGTTTCTGGGATTGCCCTCATTGTTTCTGTTTTGGGATTCTGGACCGACATGGAACACATAAAATTGTACTTTCACATGACATTCTTTAAAATATTGACTACCATCATCATACCATGGAGTTGCCATTTTTCCTTTCGGACATAATTAGTTCCTTCCACTGGTCCTCATGTGATAGCCCTCCGTTCATTAATACATACTTATTGATCATTTACTACCAGAATTAGAGATTCACTTGTCTCTTCTCAGAGAAGTTCCTATAAATGAGGGCAACCAGGAGAGCAAAATTTGAATTCATTTATGATTATATGTATTATTAGCTGACTTTGGGGGACTTGAATTACCTGGACAGTTGCCTTCATCTCCTTCACTTTGCTTATACAGACCCAGCTTAACTGGTCTCCTCTCCCTACTGTTATGTTAGTGCTACACTTAATGAGCTGATGATATTTATTCTTTAATATGAAATAAAGCTGTAGGTTAAAAGCTAAGGACTGTTAAAAAAATATTGATTGCTGCTTTTAAGACTTCAAATGTTAAAAAAGAACTAATTAATACTATTTTTGGAATGCTTTCTGAATATATTTGGGATTCCTTAAAAGTTAAACTGAGGTTATAAAATCTTTAAACCTATTGAGAATGAACTTTGGGGGCCTCTGATCCTTCGGGGGACACATCAGGGACCATTGGCGTTGGTGTCCCTGCACGTTGGAGTTGTGGCTTCAGCAGCCTCTGTCTCCTGGCCTCCTCGTCTTCGGCCGGCTGTGACAGCAGCTTTCTCAACAGCTGCGCTTGCTCTTTGCTGGTCCGCTGTCCATGTAGACCTGGGAGTAATATATATATATTTTTTTTAAAAAATAAATTTATTTATTTTTGGCTGCGATGGGTCTTCGTTGCTGCATGCGGACTCTCTCTAGTTGCGGCGAGCGGGGGCTACTCTTCGTTGCGGTGCGTGGGCTTCTCATTGCGGTGGCTTCTCTTGTTGCGGAGCACGGGCTGTAGAGTGCAGGGTCAGTAGTTGTGGCACGCGGGCTCAGTAGTTGTGACGCACGGGCTTAGTTGCTCCGCAGCATGTGGGATCTTCCCGGACCAGGGCTCGAACCCGTGTCCCCTGCATGGGCAGGCGAATTCTTTTTTTTTTTTTTTTCTTTAAAATGAAGCTTTTATACAGAGCTGTACACATATGAACAAGTAACTCTGAAGGCCAGAGAACTCCAAATTCTGGAAACTTGGAGTCTCTACAGATGATACTGGTTTCAACAAGTTACAAAATCTTAGGTAATAGCATCTACAGGCTTGGCCTTACAACTGTGTGGGAGAAACTAACTCAAGAGTAAAAGCTTCACGTTCTGAAAATAAATAGTGGCGAAACACAGCATTCCTGGATTGAGGGAAATCAAATTGAGAGAGGGACATGATTGGAAGGAAACCTCTAGAATTCTTCTAATCCCAGGTTCCTCAAATTGGTACAGGTGATAGCAATCCGATAGCGCCACCAGGGCAGTCCCCTTGGGAGTAATATTTTAATCCATATTTTTCTTTTGGCCACACCACGCAGCCTGCAGGATCTTAGTTCCCCGACCAGGGATCGAACCCATGCCCCCTGCAGTGGAAGTGTGGGGCCTTAACCACTGGACCGCCAGGGAAGTCCCAGACCTGGGAGTAATATTTTAAAATGCAAAAATATTAGCCTCCTGCTTAAAAGCTAACGATGATTCCCTCCACGATAAACTCCAGCCCCTCCACATGAGCTGCCATCCCGTCCTGATGTTCACACCTTGAGGCCTGCCTTTGGCCGTTGGGTACCTCTGACTTTATTGTCTTGGAGTACCCTCAGGCCATTTCCCATCTCTGAGCCTTTCTGAGCCTCTTCTCTCTGCTCGGAATGTACTTTCTCACTTCTGCTGTTAGCTTACCCTTCAAGACTCTGCTTAGCTGTCATCTCTTCCGGAAAGTCTTCCCTGACTTTCTGACCCCCCTTTGGTTTTGGCTTGGACCCTGCTGGGCGCCCTCCAAGTGCCTTGTGCATTTTCCCCTCCTGCCCCGATGCAATCACGTTTAGTTGCTTAAGCACAGAGAATGCCTTGCCAGTGCTGAGACTATATCCTTCCTTTTATACACTCAGTGGTCAGCACAGGGCTGGGCATGGAGACCATCTCAAAACGTGTGTGTTGAACTCCAATGAAATGAGGGGGAAACAGCTTTTGAACTATCTGGCAAATCTGTTTTCAGCAAAGGATTTTAGAAGCTTAAATGGATTTAGGTAAATGTATATATGTCATGTCTCTATGGGATTCCCATATTTTGCAGAAGCTTCTGAAAGGAACTCTTTTATGTCTATAAGCGTAATGGCTGTGCCTATCAAAGAAAAAGCATTAAAGACAACGGAGGTGGTAGCAATGGCATCAGTGTATACTGTATCCTTTTCACAAGTTTGTTACTCTCAGCAAATGTAGCATGTCATCAGTGTGAGTTTCACGTTTCCTTGTAATTTTATTGGACATAATGGCACCACAACTAATAAACCTGCCATATAGTGACAAAATATCACTAAGCAAAATTTGATCTTCATAAATGTAGGAAAAGTGCTCTTCTTTTGGTATGACTAGTTTTCTTATAAAACAAGTAAATGGTCAAAAGGAAGAATAATGCCTTGAGAGGATGTTTCCAAATGGATAAAAGAGACCTGCTATTTATTTGTTGTCTGTAAACACAATCATTCTTGGGGGATGAACAGGTAATGCTTTTACCTGGCACCTCATAAAATTCTGAATTCAGGATTTTGTCATTTTTTATGGCTTTGCAGCGCCTTGTGATTTTAGTGTAGTTTAACTTTGGATTATTCTTCTGCAGCAAAAGTGAAAGGTACCAGAGCCAATTCCTGGCTGAAAGCTGCCCCTTTGTCACCTCTCCCTGGGGACCAGGCTTAGGCAAAATGCTTCCCTTCTTTGTGTTCATTTTCAACCCAATAGAATGTAAGACCCTGAGGATCTGGTTTCATAATTTTCTTGAAATAATGACCATGTAATGACCAAATATCACAGTAAAAGTCTGATCTTCATAAATATATAAATTCTCATTTCATCCCAATAGGATGTAAGATCCATGAAGCCGGTGAATTTTGTCTGTTTTGTCAACATCAATGTATCTTTTTAAAAATTTTTATTTATTTATTTTTGGCTGTGTTGGGTCTTCGTTGCTGCGCCCAGGCTTTCTCTAGTTGCAGCGAGCGGGGACTACTCTTCATTGCAGTGTGTGGGCTTCTCATTGCAGTGGCTTCTCTTGTTGCGTAGCACGAGCTCTAGGCACGTGGGCTTCAGTAGTTGTAGCACGTGGGCTCAGTAGTTGTGGCTCACAGGCTCTAGAGCACAGGCTCAGTAGTTGTGGCACACGGGCTTAATTGCTCGGAGGCATGTGGGATCTTCCCGGACCAGGGCTCAAACCCGTGACTCCTGCATTGGCAGGCAGATTCTTAACCACTGCGCCACCAGGGAAGCCCAACATCAATGTATGTTAAACACTGAATATGGTGCCTGCTACAGTGTAGATGATCAAAAAATATTTGTTGAAATATTTTTCAGTGGAACCCCTGTGGGCCTGGAACTTCTCCCCAGTAAGACATACATCTGTGCAGTTTGAATTTCCAGGGCATTTAAAATATCAGTTCTATTCCCAAGGTTTAAAGAAATATTGGCCATCGGTCAGGTGGGAGGGTATACGTGTGAAGCACAGATCTCTTTTTGGCCCCTGAAATCACTGACAGAATCAGCTTCATCCGTTGCTATAAGGAATTACTGGTGCACTGCTCTGAAACAGTTTCAGAAACTCTATGTGTATGTGTGTGTGTGTGTACCTGATGAAAATGTTTTGGGAAAAGATATTTTTAGTCCTCTTTCCAATCTCACATATGCTTCATTCCACAGTACTCCCCTTTCTTTTCCCTTGGCCGTGTGGAGCTAAGCCTCGTCCAAGACAAAAGCCTCGAGTTGGGTCGTAGACCCACAAGGTGAAGGGTGTTTCCATTTCAAATGGTGCAGGCTGGGGTGCAGCAAGCATGAGACTGATCTCAGGGAGATAGCAGTGAGCAGTGACTTGAAGCGAGATCTTAGTTCCCTGCCCAGGAAATGAACCTACGTAGCCTGAGTGAAAACCAGAAATCCTAGCCGCTAGTCTACCAGGGGCTAGAGGCTAGAGGCAAAGTTGCCCTGGCTCTTGCCCTGTTTGAAAAATGAATTTCTCAAGGAGGCAAAAACTGCAAAAGGAGATACAGAGTTTATTATCAGAGACACAGCACAACATGTGGGAGAGCACACTGAGAAACTATTTAAGACAGAAGCAAGGCAGAAATACATACCTGGAGAGAAAGGGTGTGGGTGTCCTCCCTAATGAGGAGAAGCGCAGTAAAGAGGTGGTTGAATCATTTACATAGGGCAGTTCTTCCGGCTCTTTGTTTACCTTTGGCCGATTATCTTTTTCTTTTCCCACACCTGACCTGTCCTAGGGTCCTTCCCTGATACGTGTGCGCACCTTTTTGCCAAGATGGATTCCAGCGTGGAATGGGGTAACGCCCCCTCCCTTTTTGACTCCCGAGGAGCCTTTCTGTGCATTTGCAGTTGGGGAGTTCTCCTTGACCTCAGGAGGGGTCATCTTATCTCTTTACTCCAGCAGAGCTCAGCTCCCGCCATTAACTTGGTCCTTGGAGTGTCTGGGAAAACAAAGCCCCAGTTTATTCCACTTGACAAACTCCAGCTGTCCAGTCCGGGGGCCCATCTACCTGCTACCTCAAGACTCCCAAGAAGCCTTTCCCGTTTATTCTTTTTGGTTGGGAGGTGGGGCACACAGTGGGTGGACTCCAGGCCTCTTTCCCATTTTTCTTAAGACCCAGTTCGGACAGCCATGGTAAGGGAATGAGTTTGGAGGGTATTCAGAAGCTGCGACACTCTGGTTGAGATCAAAACACTTTAGACCTTCTTCAATCCACAGCATGATGGTTACTGAAGAAGATGCAGTGAGCCTGCATTGTGGTTCTGGATTCAGTAATCCCTTTTTAGCCATGTATTTGCATTTTTCTTGGGTTGTTCAGGAAATAGGATGAGGTGTAATACTCAAAGGAGGGGCTGCGGTTTAGAAATCTAGGCTTAAAGACCACTGTTTTCTGGGTCATGCTCACGGGTACCGAAAGCTCGGTTTCCCCATCTCACCGTGGGCTGTGGGTCACAAGCTCGGGTTCCAGGCTCCTGGAGCTGGCTCGCTGGTTGGCTGGGGCTGCTCGCGCTCAGCCTGTCTCAGCCACGTCGATGGGATGATAACACTGACCCCTCAGAGTTGCGTCGAAACTTAGAAAAAGACCAAGCGTGAGGAACGCATTACAGTCTTGTGACATGGTGTCATCCTAAAGGCCATCACTGCACTTCCCTTTCCCCCAGATGTGAGGGTTAAGCCCTTGAAAAATTAAAGTGCCTTTTTGCTGCTGCTGGTTTTCTTCTTTGTTGGAGCTGGAGGCAGGCTTAGCACCAAATATGTAGGGCGCTTTCAGCGAGGTCTGCGAGATGTTCGCTTGTGCCATGGCCTCATTGCTCCGTCTCTTTTCTGCCTCTGTCTTTGTTTGCCCTTTGCTCTTCCTTCTGATTTATGCCATCTGGCTGCAGGATAGGAACTTTGATGGGAGCAGCTTTAAATTCTTTCGGGGAAAAGTTATTAGATGAACCAACCAAACAAATAAATATGGCTGCACCAACTCCCCTTCTTCTCCTTTGAGTTTAGGGGAAGGATGGAGAACAAAGCTGATCCGCAGTGGGGCACTCAGGTTGGCCGCCGTTGCTTCCTGCACAATGGCAATCCACGTGTGAACACTAACGTCTTTCAAAGAGACCACATCTGGGGGAGAGGGTGAATTTTGTCAGCTCCTTGGCTGAAAATAACCCATAATTCTTAGCTGATACCATTTAGAATGAACAGTTTTGTTAACAGGAAAAATGCAAACAACCTTTATTTGTGTCAGAATTGGCCCTTTATAATAAACTTTATGTCAGGTTTTTCCATATGATATCAGGGAGTGTTAACTAATCAAAGTATTTTGTTGCTTCAAGACAAGATGTATTTTTTTTATCATCCTTTAGAGTGCTCTTGTTTGGGACAAAGTTCTGGGTTATCTCCAGAATTGAGACATAGAGACAGGGCTCCATAGAACTAAATTTAATATTTTAAGTATTGTTAATATTTAATTACAATTTTGTTTACATTTATGTGACACTGGATGATAGATTGCTTTTTTAAAAATGTGATTTCATTGTTGAAAAATCAAATTGGCTTAATAATAATTCGTTGCATGGATAATTTTGTTGGCTGACATCTGTTGTCTCAGTTGAAAGCCTGCTCCTGTAAATGGATTATCTGTAAACAAGTTTCAATTTATTGATAGGTCTATAGCGAATTATTGGTCAGCCTGAGACTCAGACCATATTCTTGTCCCCTGATCAATGCTAAGTTTAAGTGTCGGGGAGTAAAAATAGCTACTGTGTTTATTTTCTGTCAACTCCTATGCCTAAAATACACAAGAAGTTAACATATACATATCATTCCCAAGTATTTCAGAGTTTTTGAACTTTTACTGTATTAAGATGACAGTATAAATTCATCTCACAGTTGTGATTCACTCTTCATTTTGGTTATGTGAATTTATTCTATAGAGCTCATGAGACCTTTTTGGCAAAAAAATGTCCCTAGTGTTTATAGTGATGTGCTGATGAATGTGTTTGAGATGTAATTAAATAGAATTTATTTTCTTTTTTCAGTTCTCTCCGGAGGTCCATTGCCTCAAGGGCATGAATTTGAGCTGTATGAAGTCAGATTTCATTGGGGAAGAGAAAACCAGCGTGGTTCTGAGCACACAGTTAATTTCAAAGCTTTTCCCATGGAGGTAAGAAGAACAAATCAGCTTGTAAAACTTTTGCTGTTCATGTAAAGTATTCAGCGATTTACTGAAAATGGTTTAGTTTAAAAGTAGATGTGTAGCTCTTGAATGTAATCAATTTATATTAAAATAAAAAAGTGCTCCATGAAATACAAGCTTGGGGCAGCAAATGAGGCTTCCCATCAGCCTTAGTGGGCTTGGAGAATGCACATGGGCTGTTGGTTATAAAGGCAATCTATGCTATTAAGTTTCATCTTAGTATTATTACTGTTGTAAAAATTCTGCTGCCTCTGCAAATTCAGGAGGTCACTTTTGTGGATGCTATGAATAGATGATAAGCTGAAAACAAATAACTTTTGGAGAAACCTCAACAGTAATTAAAAGTCTGGTTTAACGCTTGTTAAAATTGGCAAGTTGGTTTTATTCACCTCAAGCAGTTAGAGAGTGAGAGAGAGAAAGAGTTTTAGAGAGTCATTCTTTTGTCTGAAGAATTCTCTCCCCTACTTATCTTAGCCAACTCCAGCTCTTTCTTCAGTATCTAGTGAGAGTATCACTTCTTCCATGGGACTTTTTCTGAGTTCCTTCCCTAAGCAGAATTAATTTCTTCCTCTTCTGTGCTCCCAGTGCCCTTGATGGATTGCTTCTGTGACATTGATCTCATGCATTGTAACCTTTAGTGTTTAAAGAGTCCTTCTCACTGAGTGTGGGCTCCTGTTATGGACTGAAGTGTTTGTGATCCCTGCCCCCTCAGTCAAATTCATATGTTGAAACTCTACCCCCTGATGTGATGGTATTAGGAGGTGGAGCCTTTGGCAGGTGATTAGGATTAGAAGAAGTCATGAGGGTGGGACCCTCATGAGTGGAATTAGTGCCCTCATAAGAGTCCAGAGAGAGTTTGCTTCTCCCTGCTTTTTGCCGGGTGAGGATGCAGGAAGACCGCCATCTCCAAGCCAGGAAGTGTGCCCTCACCAGACACCAGATCTGTTGGCACCTTGATCTTGGACTTCCCAGCCTACAGAAGTGGGAGAAATAAATTCTGTTGTTTAAGCCTCCTGTCTATGGTAATTTGTTATTGCAGCCCGAGCTAAGACAGCTCCTGAAGAAAAAGTCTCCCTTTCACTCTCCGTGTTACTCCCAACATTTAGTGCAGTGCCGGGTACATCAGAGACAACCCACATTGGTGAAATTGACAGGATGTCTCTGTTGTTCATATTTATTTCTATAAGGACCGCAGTTCTCTCCTGGGAAATAGCCCATCAGTGTCAAGTAATAGTACATTTCAGGGGCTGCCGAAACGCCAGTCTTCCTTGTCTGTCTTTCCCAACTGCACATACTTAAGTATGGAATTGCTCCTGGCCAGATACCACATCCATACCTGCCTCATTGCCTGGAAGTCACTACTGTTTAACTTATATAAATGACATATGTACCTTAAAGAATGAAGTTAGAGAAAGTATTTCTCAATGTTACTTTAATAATCATTAAAAAATTTCTTTTGAAAGCCCAAAATATCCCTTTCATTAAAAAAACTCAGGTCTTAAAAGTGAAATATTAGGACTTCCCTGGTAGCACAGTGGTTAAGAATCCGCCTGTCAATGCAGGGGACACAGGTTGAAGCCCTGGTCTGGGAAGGTCCCACATGCCGTGGAGCAGCTAAGCCCCTGTGCCACAGCTACTGAGCTTGCGCTCTAGAGCCCGTGAGCCACAACTACTGAGGCTGTGTGCCACAACTACTGAAGCCCACGCACCTAGAGCCCATGCTCTGCAACAAAGAGAAGCCACTGCAATGAGAAGCCCTCGCACCTCAACGAAGAGAGCCCTTGCTCGACACAACTAGAGAAAGCCCGCGCACAGCAACAAAGACCCAACACAGCCAAAAAAAAAAAAAAACTGAAATATTAAATGTTTTGAGGATGGAGGGAAAAACAGTTGCAGTGTGTTGTGATGCCGAGGACAGTAAGAGGAGACAGCTTCTTTAAGGCCTTGATGGGCGATGTTGGGTCTTCAAATGTTACCTTTCTAGGGGCTTTTTTCTCAGTTCCCACAGACGTCCTATCACTTCTAGTGCCTTGAAACAATTCAGCCCTGTCTCTGTGTCACCTCTGGCTGCTGCCCTGTCCTCACCCAATGTGAAAGGGAAGAGTTCACACCAGAACATATCAAAGAGGAGGGAGGACACAAGACAATCCCAAATAATTAAACCTGCAGGGTAGTGGCGGGCTGAGGAGGGGCAGGAAAACACTGGGCTGTTAGGGCCTCGGCCCTGCCCTCTTCTTTGGGTTTGAAAAGCTTTTTCATCTCAACCAGCCTTCAAAGATACAGTCTCATAATCAAAAATTTTGGGAGAGATGGGAGTCCTTGGGTAGGCGCCAGCTTCTGGAGGGGGTTCAGTGACTTTGCCTGTGGCACACAGAATTTACAGTCTTGGGAAGTTTCATGAGATTAGGCTAGTTGGTGATGTGTACTCTTTGCCCCACAGTCGAATAGAATTTTGGACCCAGCGTGCAGATTGGTCCTGCTACTTGGTGAAGTTTTAACTGCCCTCGTCCATTAAGCACAAGTAATGGTTTGTGTTGAGTGGAGATTAAATTCTGGTGGTGAGGCTTCGTTTCTGCAGAAGTATTTATACTTATGATGATGGAATTTCTGACTAATTTTTCCAAAATAGTTGATGAATAATACTTGAATTCTTTGTTATCCCAGATTATCTCTGATCCAGTCCTAGAGAAAATACTTCTGTCAGTCATCTGACGTTCGTTTAGTGCTGGATCCTGTGGAGTGCATCAGTCTTTTGGGTGCACAGAGTTTGAGGGGCATAGCTGTGAGTCAGGTGCTTTCTGTTTTTTGTTTTGTTTTAATGGAGGCTGTGAAGGGTGAGCTGCGTTTTCAGGCGGAGAGGGCTGAGCTGGTGAAGGAGAGGAGAGAGGGACTCCATGTAGAATAGTCCCGGAGGGAATGAGATGCCTAATGGGGGGGATAAGTAGGTAACTTCCCACCATCCCCCCTGTTTTATACTGCCATCAGGGCCGCTTGGAACCCAAGGACATAGCCAACAGGACAGTGGAGAGCGAGGGCGCTGTTTACCTGGGATGTGATTGAAAAAAATGATTTTTTAGGACAGTTTCCATATCTTATTTACATTTTAAGACTAACTTTAATCTCCAGAAGACACATCAATACGTATTTCCTTTTTGCTGATTTCAGTTAAACTTAAATGGATGGTTTATTCAGCAGCCATCTGTAAACAATTACCTTGTCTGTTACATATAACATGGGAATGGCTTATAACAGAAGCTCATCAAGCTCCCTCTTGACTTTTTAAAATTATAAATACAGGTATAAAAGCAATGCTGAATGTATTTCTGATGCTACGAGTGGTCAGCACCCACATCACTTCAAAAATTAACACAGTTTGTGACATTAAACAATTTATTTATTTATTTATTTTTAAAAAGATTTATTTATTTAATTTATTTTTCTGGCTGCGTCGGTCTTAGTTGTGGCACACGGGATCTTCATTGAGGCGTGTGGAATCTTTTGTTGTGGCGTGTGGGCTCCTCTCTACTTGTGGCGTGTGGGTTTTCTCTCTCTAGTTGTGGCACGTGGAGTCCAGAGCATGTGGGCTCTGTAGTTTGTGGCACGCAGGCTCTAGTTGAGACACGTGAGCTCAGGAGTTGTGGCGTGTGGGCTTAGTTGCCCCGTGGCATGTGGGATCTTAGTTCCCTGACCAGGGAGCAAACCCGCGTCCCCTGCATTGTAAGGTGGATTTTTTACCACTGGACCACCAGGGAAGTCCCTAACAATTTAAACTGCAGCTCTTGTACTCAGCAAAATAGATAAAGCATGTCCTTTCTGCTTTTCCTTCTTGAGCTTTGTAGTTTTCAGAAACACACATGCTTCCACAGCTACCTGACATTTTTCGCCATGCTTTCATCTTGTAACCGAATTCTATTATGAATACTCCAGGTTTCTGCTTAAATGACAGCACCTTAACAAGAGAAAAGAGAATTGTGCTGCATTTTTCTTCCTGTTACCTGAAAACATAATGGGTTTGCATGTGTTAACTATATTCTTACAAATGTCTGGGTGATCTCTACCAGCTGGAGTTCTTAATGTGTGGGTATTTTGCATCGAGATATTTAATCAAGACAGCAAACGTGAGTAGAAGGTTGTTGATTTAAAACAAGGATGGGATCCAATCAAATTAATTCCTGTATGTTTGTCCTTCTGGCGGTTGTGGTAGCTGCATGTTTTCTTTGGACGGCATTAGATGTCTTAGCTCTTGAAGTACAACTTTAATGCTGTATGAATTTTGTGATTTCGCTAATAGCAGTATCCTTTCTGCATCCACCATATCACTAGAATTACTTATTCTATTCATGTTAGTTTTGTTACAAATCTAATTAATGGAGGAACTTCCAGGTATTTAGGTTCAAATTCAACTTTCAGGCTATGTATTGTGTTTTTGTCATTTTGTATGTGGAGACCGTCATGTTCTTTGCTACTTCAAGGCCTAACTGTATAACTCCTGGTAAATTATGATTAATCTTTGCACATGAATCGCTACTTTCATTCTGCTATGGGGAAGTACATCCCAGGCATTTAGATTTTATGCTGGAGCAGCAAAATTTTAAAAAAAATTGGGGGATGGGGAGACCAACAGAGTGGCCAAGTTTTATTTTTTTCAAGTAACGTTATAACTCTCTGCTGTCCCCATCAGTTTGTAAAGAGAAGATCTCTAATTTAATAGCTAAATGTAGGAAGGATATGGTCTCAGAATAAACACAGGCCTATACATTTTTTAAAAATTTATTTATTTTTAATTAATTTATTTAGTTTTGGCTGTGTTGGATCTTCGTTGCTGCGCGTGGGCTTTTCTCTAGTTGCGTTGAGCGGGGGCTACTCTTCGTTGCTGTGCGCAGGCTTCTCATTGTGGTGGCTTCTCTTGTTGCGGAGCACGGGTTCTAGGCTCATGGGCTTCAGTAGTTGTGGCACGCGGGCTCAATAGTTGTGGCTCCCGGGCTCTAGAGCGCAGGCTCAGTAGTCGTGGCACACAGGCTTAGTTGCTCCGCGGCATGTGGGATCTTCCCCATCCAGGGCTCGCACCCGTGTCCCCTGCATTGGCAGGCGGATTCTTAACCACTGTGCCACCAGGGAAGTCCCTAGGCCTATGCATTGAATAGATTGAGCTTTTAACAAACTCCCTACATTATTTCTATTTGTCTCGTTTCACTCCAGATGAATGATAATTTTATTAGGATGGGCACTGATTCTGCCCACAGACCAGCTGGAGAGCGTGTATGGCAGGTTTGACTTTCTTGCCCTTTGGGCCTAAAAGTTTACAATTTGAGAGTGAATTATCAAGACAGAGCACAGCATATTGTAGGGCAGACTCTTATCTTTATTTACATTGTATTTAAAGAGCAGGTCTTGCTCTGTGTACTCTGAAGGGCTCGGTGATAATTTAGCCACATGCCAGCTGTTTATGGAAAGCTGAGTGCATTAGATAGAGTTCCACTGTGCAGAGCAGGAGTCTTTAATTGTGAAGAGTCCAGATCTTGGTTGCAAAATAGGCCAACAAAACAGAAGAATGTATCTCATAATAAAGTGCCAATCCTGAATATTATACCTTACCCCGCCAATGTCCTGGGTCTCCAGATGTCCTGCATTTCTTCTTTTCTTTTCAGGCAGATAGTAGTGTCTGCTATTTAAGTGTTCTTTTAGTGAAAAAGACCTGGCTTTTGGGCTGCTGCCCCTCCAAGTGATTTGCATATTCATTTGACAGAAAGATATTTATTTTTATTTATTTGTTTTACTACTCCGAGGAGATACCAGGAAGAGTTTGCCCGGTTAATAGTGAATTGATGATCTTTTCAAGTTATTTGGTTTCCACAGGCATCCCAAGGTGAGCTTCGAGTTTGTGAACCTCTTCCAAAACAGAGACTTCCATTGCCTTTCCAAGGAAATGTAATAGGGTGACTTCAGTGAGTTAAAATATCATGAGGGGGGCTTCCCTGGCAGTCCAGTGGTTAGGACTCCACGCTTCCACTGCAGGGGGCACGGGTTTGGTCCCTGGTCAGGGAACAAGGATCCTGCATGCTGCGGGGCACAGCCAAAAAAACCCCCAGAACCAAAAACATCATGAGGGTTAGACATATAAGGCATATAAATAATTTGTTTGTAAAAAGAACTTTAGATATCACCTAGAAAAGTTGTGTCGAACTAACTTTCCAAACTCCTGTTTAACCTCGGAGAAATCTGGGGCTCCAAAAAGTTGAGTCACAGAGCATCTTATAGGAAACCATGATGTATGGCCTGGATGAAGAAGAGTGTCTTTTGTTTAAATAAATATTCCATTTAAGAATTATCCTTTACTACTGGTCTTGTCTCTGGTGGTTTAGATGGAAGGAGACAACACCCCAGTCTTCGTCCCCCTCTCCACCGCCCCTGGGAGGGCTCTTATGTCTGCATGCAGCCCCATTTAGAAGTGAGCGTGTTTTAACCTTGCTCGGAAGGGCTCTAGTGAAGCTGTGGCCTTGTGCCTGGGTCTTACAGGCTATGAAGACAAAGCTCAGATGGACTTTGTGAAGGTACAGGGGTATGTGGTCTGGAAGGTAGAACCTTGCTGCCCCCTGAGAATTGGGGTGGATTTAACGGACCATCGAGTTCTGCCCTCCCCCCTGCCTCCCGCCCCCCAACCCACTCTGCCGAGATGCTCTGCAAGGTCTGGGGGGGGAAGTGACCGGTTCAGGAAATGACAGAGGACACATGAGACCTGTGAACTGACTTCTGCTCTGAGGAATGCTTTTTCCACCTTCCAAAGCCCATTCTTACTAGGAAAAGCAGCTCTAGTTTGAGATTTTATTTGCCACGGTAGTTAAGACTTTGGACTGAGATTGCTTTAATGGGAAAAAGAGGAGTTAAGACTGACACTAAAGGAAACAGTTTCACATTTGAATGTTCAGCTTCTCTGGGAAGTGTTACCATTTTGACCAGAAGAAGGGCTCCAGCTATAATGACTATTATCGTTTGGGTGTCTTGGAATTGTCCACAGCACTAGCAGATTGAGCCTCACGGAGAGGCAGATGAAGGAATTAGATCCCTGTGCTCTGTGGCCCCTTCAGTGGTCCTAATTGTGGGAACTCCCTCTCCCATCTGGGTAAAGAAAAATGAAAACAAATTTTACGTTTCCTGAATTCTAATGAACACTTGCCTTTTTATTCCATAAAAATCATGGCTCCTGCTTTGATTCAGCATATTTATTTATTTTTCATTTATTAAAATGTATTTGGAGCAGAAACCTCACAGTTTACCGAGTAGAAAATAAGTGATAGTGTTGAACGCACAGAAATGTTCTTTTAATGGTACCACATGATATGGCAGTCTGCTGTTTCCTCTTAGAAATAGAATTGTATAAGACCAACTTGACCTTTAAGTAGTCACTTTGAGCTACCTTCAGTTTTATATTTGTAAGGATTTCTTGTAGTAGATTATTCATTGTCATTGTTTGAGGATGCATGAGAGATTTTTTGGCAAACTAACTGAAAGAAACATTAATATGGTAGCTGACTTTACTATGTAAGGTAAATTTGTGCAAAATGAAAAATTAGTTCCTATAAACGAATATGATATATTGTGGAGGCATGCAGTCTTAGCCGGAGGTAACTCCTGGAGGAGACAGTATGTCTCACAGAAAGCAAAGCCCTTTCCCTTGACTTGGAATGCACTCTTTGTCCCAGGCCTGAGGAATGTAAAAGAGATTAGCAAAGCTATCTCAAGCCAGGAGACCTCAGGGAACTGAGAGTCCGGGTTGTTCCCTATGGCTGGGGGCTGTGTGTGAGCCTGGTTAAGGGAAGATAATGTTCAAGGATGGTCGTTGTAAACTTGTTGACGTCCATGGTGGTGACTGAATGGAGACGATAAGCAATTCTATGGGTTCATTGTCTAATAATGAGTTCCTCTTCTGTCTATATAAGATTCAGTAGATTCTAAATAAAGCGCCTTGCAACCATCAGTTGTCTTGGTCCTTCTGACCCCATACTCGCGGTGCTCTTCAGTCCCTTACCCCTCTCCGTCGGGACCTGGAAGACCCCCTGCGGTGGCTGGACTGTCACAATATATAATGAATTTATAGGTGGTTATAGACTTGCTGCATGTAGAAAATATTTTAAATTGGGTTCTTACAGATCGAAATCCTCCAGTAAAATACATCTTCTCTTAATAGGCCTTCCAATAAAAATAGACTCTGGTTTAAATATGTAGTTCATAACCAAGTGGTCATCTTTAACTCATCTCCATCCATTCTTCCATTTGTCCATCCGTCTGTTTATCCATCCATTCATTCATTCAATCAACAGGTATTTCTTGGGAACCAGCTGTTCAGGCCCTGGGCTGAGTGATAGGCATATAGAGTTGAGGGCAATAGACAACTCATGGCATTTTTGTTACACTGGGGGTGTCCAAGTGCAGTGTTCATAATTTGTCTCCTCCCCCCTTTTCTCTAAATCGATGAGTGTTTAGAAGATTCAATTGAGTATTTCTGTGCCATGTAAAGGGCCTCATCCCCTCTATCCTGTCTATATAGTATACAAATTCCAGCTATTTAAAGCTAATTAGAGGAAGATTTTTTTAAAATTAGTTTTTATTGGAGTACAGTTGCTTTACAATGTTATGTTAGTTTCTGCTGTACAGCAAAATGAATCAGCTATACATATACATATATCCACTCTTTTAGATTCTTTTCCCATATAGGTCATTACAGAGTGTTGAGTAGAGTTCCCTGTGCTATATGGTAGGTTCTTATTAGTTATCTATTTTATATATAGTAGTGTGTCTATGTCAATCCCAATCTCTCAGTTTATCCCCCTCCCCTCCTCTTCCCCCTTGGTAACCATAAATTTGTTTTCTGCATCTGTGACTCTGCTTTGTAAATAGGTTCATTTGTACCATTTTTTTTAGATTCCACATATAAGCGATATCATATGATATTTGTCTTTGTCTGACTTACTTCACTTAGTATGCCAATCTCTAGGTCCATCCATGTTGCTGCAAATGGCATTCTTTCCTTCTTTTTTATGGCTAAGTAATATTCCATTGTATATATGTACCACATCTTCTTTATCCATTCATCTATTTATGGACATTTAAGTTGCTTCCATGTCCTGGCTATTATAAATCGTGCTGCAGTGAACATTGGGGTGCATGTATCCTTTTGAATTATGGTTTTCTCTGGATATATCTAGAGGAAGACTTCTGAAGACATTTATTAGAAAGCCAATATGTTATCTGAGATGTAAATGATTGTCAGCTAAATGAAATATTTGTCAACTAGTTTGCAAAAGGCACTGTGCTAGGTACAACCCTGTTACAGGTAGTTGTAAGCTAGAGTAACTAGGATAACCTAACAACATTAGGATTGGTGAGAGACAGGATAGGAGAGTGTTGATGGTGGGGAAGAGTCGGGAAAGGTCTAGGTTCTGGGAAGCAGCCGGAGAACCTGGCACCAGTACTGCTGCCTTGATTAACAGTGGAACCTTGTGGGAGGGAGTCAGGATGGTGTAGCTGGAAAGAGTTTGGGCTTGGAAGTCAGAAAACCAGGATTGAAATCCAAGCTCTGCAACCTTGGGCAAGCTAATAAACCTCTTCCAGGCTCGATGTTCCTGTCTATAAAAGAGGCTTGAAACTAGCTCAGAGGCTGGCAAAGAGTAAACCCTTCAGTATGTACTTCCTGTTATTAGGAAGAGATGGGGGACGTCATTGTGGTTGTGATGATAAAAATCTAGTGCAAATATCGTGAGGGGGAAACCAGAAGCTTTTTTTGTTCATACAGGTAAGAAATACAGAGACTATGAATGGAGAAAAAAGTTTTTTTTTTTTTTTTTTTTTTTTAAACCCCTACTCCCCTGAATACATTATCTTCTACAGGTCTAATCAGTATGTCATTTCCTGGTCATTTTTCCTGACACATCTCTTTATGATTGCTATGCGTGCATATGCGGTAGAATTTATATTATCAGCTTATTTTGTAGTGAAAATCAAGTAAATATTTCCTGTGTAAAATAGTTGAGTAACAGTGTGATTAAACTTCTAATTGAATAGAAGGATGTTAAGAGATTTTTAACTTCATAAGATCTTAACCAGTATAAAAACTGCATACGTTTTTCTGGTTGTTTTTCTTTTTTCTTTTTCTTTTTGGATTTAAGAATGATAGGTTAAAATGGCACAGTGAAGTTATTAGTAAGATAATTTTGCCCTGGCCACTGCTTTGCTGTGCTTGAATACATTTTTCCTTTCAGCTTCTTAAGGCTACACACAACAAAAACTCACTATGGAATCCTACAGCAAAGTAGCATGAAGCCTATGGGAAACTGGACTTTTTGGTGCCATGGTCCCCTAGGAGGCAGCCTGCTCTGGTGACACAGATTATCAGTCAGGGAGGGCTACACTCTGACCCCTCTTCACCATGGTGTTTGCTGTTGGACTTCTGTGTGGTTGTTTAACCTCAGTTCCTTCATCGGTGCATAAGGATAATACAAATGTTCCCACCCTTGTGAAACTTAGGGAGAGGCTGTAAAAATTAATGGTATACCGTTGGAAGCACCATTCACTGAATATAGTGGTGGAAAATAGTGTTATTAATTACAAAACCTGGTATTAAAGTGTTTCCTAAAAGCATTTTAAGGGCATAATTAGTGTTGGATGCAAATGTTGTAACATGGGACAGTACAGTTGTTTTGGTTTTTTTAAGAAGCCTTGAAACAAAGAAATCCAGATTTTAAACTGTTGACTATAAACATTACAAACATTAAGTATAAAAGAAAGACATTTGTAATGATAAGACCTGATAAATGAAAGATGGACTCTCTTTTTTTTATCAATTCATGCAGTGGTCCCCAACCTTTTTGGCACCAGGGACAGGTTTCGTGGAAGACAATTTTTTCACGGATGACGGTGGCGTGGCGGGGGGATAGTTTCAGGATGATTCAAGGGCATTACACTTATTGTGCACTTTATTTCTATGATTATTACGTTGTATTATTTAATGAAATAATTATACAACTCACCATAATGCCGACAGGAGGCAGAGCTCAGGCGGTAACGCGAGCGATGGGGGGCGGCTGTAAATACAGATGAAGCTTCGCTCGCTTGCCCGGTGCTCACCTCCTGCTGTGCAGCCCGGTTCCTAACAGGCCATGGACCGGGTACCGGTCCGTGGCCTGGGGGTTGGGGACCCCTGAATTAATGTTTTCACTTGGGCACCCTAGGGCAAGTGCATTCTCTAAACCTGGCTCAATGAATCACTTAGCGCTCTGGATGAGAGAGTTTATTCAGTGGAAACCAATTTATTTGGCTTCAGAGTTAATGTAGTCCCCATGAATATTCCTTGGTGGGTCTATAAATTGGTGAGTTCTCCAGAGAGATCCCATAAAGAGATTGCTTCTCCCCAGCCTGAGCTCTGAGCAAATAGGAAGTAGACATCGTTAGAGTCATCAGATAATGGAGAACAAAGCATCACCTTTATTATGGATGAAGGACACTGGAGACATAGCTTAGTATGAGGGAGTCAACCTGCTCAGTTATAGGCAGTGGGTGGAGGGAGGCGAGATAGGAGGGAAGGAAGGGAGGTGAGGAGGTGGGGGGCAGTGAGAGGTTCCAGGTTGGGTTTATTAGCCTGCTCTCTAAGCCTAGCTCAAATTTCAAAAGAGGAATAAAGAGGAGGGTGGAGTTGGTTGAAGGAGTGGAGAGGAAGGCTAGCTTTCTTTAGGGAAAATCCCTCCTTATGGGAACAAGGAACAGAGAAGAGGTATTTCCTGTTAATAAGACTAACTCTTCAGAATTCTCCCAAGCGCCCTTTAAAGTTGTATGGCACTGGACACTAGCACGAGACCAACCGCGTCTGGGCATCAGTGAAGGAAGTCCTGTTTCCTTTTACTGCGGGTTTGTCCCTTTTAACCACCTGGGACCACATCCGTTTCTGCCTGCAGCTCCATTGTACCTAACATAGTCGCACAGTTTTCCACTTTCTAGAAGGAGCTGGGGCTTGGAGTGAGCCAGGATTCTGAAGCATGTGTATGATTTAATTTTTTTTTCTTTCTGATTCACTTGGGTGGGTTTTTGCCCAGTTCACCATCTCAGCTGTTGTTTAAACCCAAGATATAACTGAGGGCAGTTTATGGATGTTTCTCTTTTCAAAACTTGTGATCCAGGTCCAGGGCTGAAATCATTAATCCTGTTCCGAATTTGGGTTGTACGGCTCTGGAAATATTTTACAATAATTTTTAAACACAAATATCACTTATTCACCTTGTGATGGAGAACAAATATTACAGATTTTTATCAGTGGGCATTGTTCCTAATTAGCTTATCAGCCCTGACATGCTTTAACTGTGTTCCCAATCTTGCTGTTTTCTAACTGATCTAGAGCTCGACTATGTTTGGTCAGTGGCTTGGGTCATAGAGGGATAAAGGCTGTAGTGATGGCTGCTACCTTTTCCTCAGCTGAGCTCAGTGGGCTACTTGGTAGCTATTGAGCAAGTGAGAAGAAAGACATTACCAAGTTTTGAGTCTGTTAGGAAGGCAAGATGGTGGAGTGATATATACCATTCAGTTAGCAAACATTGGTTAAGTGTCTGTATTTATGGCCAAACTCTGTGAGAAATATAAAAGGTAAGAAGACAGCATTTGTTTTTGTTTTTGTTGTTGTTTTATATTTTAATTTTACTGGAGTATAGTTGATTTACAATGTTGTGTTAGTTTCAGGTGTACAACAAAGTGATTCAGTTATACATATATCAATACATGTAGTCATTCTTTTCTAGATTCTTTTCTCATATAGGTTATCACAGAATACTGAGTAGAGTTCCCTGTGCTATACAGTAGGTCCAGGTTGGTTACATACCTTATATATAGTAGTGTGTGTGTGTTCATCCCAAGCTCCAGATTTATCCCTCCTGCCCAGGCTTCCCCTTTGATAACCATAAGTTTGTTTTCAATATCTGTAAGTCTGTTTCTGCTTTGTAAATAAGTTGATTTGTATCTTTTTTAAAAATTAGATTCCACATATGAGTGATATCATATGATATTTGTCTTTGTCTGACTTCACTTAGTATGATCATCTCTAGGTCCATCCATGTTGCTGCAAGTGGCATTATTTCATTCTTTCTTACGGCCTAGTAATATTCCATTGTATATATGTACCACGTCATCTTTATCCATTCCTCCATCAGTGAACATTTAGGTTGCTTCCATGTCTTGGCTGTTGTAAATAGTGCTGCAGTGAACATTGGGGTGCAGGTATCCTTTTGGATTATGGTTTTCTCCAGATATATGTCCTGGTGTGAGATTGCTGGATCATGTGGTAACTGTAGTTTTAGTTTTTTAAGGAACCTCCGTACTGTTCTCCATAGTGGTTGTACCAATTTACATTCCCACCAACAGTGTAAGAGGGTTCCCTTTTCTCCACACTCTCTCCAGCATTTACTGTTTGTAGACTTTTTAAAAAAAATTGGGGTATAGTTGCTTTACAGTGTGTTAGTTTCTTCTGTGCAACAAAGTGAATCAGCTTTATGTACACATATATCCCCTCACTCTTGGGCCTCCCCCCCCACCGCCCCCCCCGGATCCCACCCATCTAGGTCATCACAGAGCACTGAACTGAGCTCCCTGTGCTATACAGCAGGTTCCCACTAGCTATCTGTTTTACACATGGCAGTGCATGTACGTCAAGCCTAATCTCCCAGTTCATCCCACCCCACCCCCGTGTCCACACATCTGTTCCCTGTGTCTCTATTCCTGCCCTGCAAATAGGTTCATCCATACCATTTTTCTAGATTCCACATACATGCGTTAATATGCGATATTTGTTTTTCTCTTTCTGACTTACTTCACTCTGTATGACAGACTCGAGGTCCATCCACGTCTCTACAAATGATCCACTTTCGTTCCTTTTTTGTTGCTGGCCATTCTGACCGGGGTGAGATGATAACCTCATTGCAGTTTTGATTTGCATTTCTGTTAATTAGTGATGTTAAGCATTTTTTCATGTGCTTTTTGGCCATTTGTATGTCTTCTTTGGAGAAATGTCTATTTAGTCTTCTGCCCATTTTTTGATTGGGTTGTTTGTTTTTTTGACACAGAGCTACATGAGCTGTTTGTATATTTTGGAGATTAATCCCTTGTTGGTTGCTTTGTTTGCAAATATTTTCTCCCATTCTGTGAGTTGTCTTTTTGTTTTGTTTATGGTTTCCTTTGCTGTGAAGAAGCTTTCAAGTTTAATTAGGTCCCATTTGTCTATTTTATTTTATTTTTTAAAATACATTTATTTATTTATGGTTGCGTTGGGTCTTTGTTGCGGTGCGTGGGCTTCTCATTGCGGTGGCTTCTCTTGTTGCGGAGCATGGGCTCTAGGCGTGCGGGCTTCAGCAGTTAATGGCACGCAGGCTCTAGAGCGCAGGCTCAGTAGTTGTGGCGCACGGGCTTAGTTGCTCCACGGCATGTGGGATCTTCCTGGACCAGGGCTCGAACCCGTGTCCCCTGCATTGGCAGGTGGATTCTTAACTGCTGTGCCACCAGGGAAGCCCTATTTTTGTTTTTATTTTCATTACTCTAGGAGGTGGATCAAAAAAGATATTGCTGTAACTTATGTCAGAGTGTTCTGCCATGTTTTCCTAGACAGCATTTGTTTTTAATGATTCTGTTGTCTGGTTGGAAGAGGCAGAATTAAGATAGAAACGTATGAAATGATAACAATCGAAAGGTTACATGACAATGGAAAACAATTCACAACATCTGTAGGAAGCAACTCCTATGTGTTTGCTGCTGTGGTTGGTGCTGATATAGGGCAGTAAATAAGAAATAATCTAGGTCTAGAAGAAGTTCCCATTCCCTATTAAAAATGGCTGTTATATCTGAAAATAGCTTTAAGGGATGAAATATAAAGGAGGACATACATCATGGAATAATGGATTTCTCCTGGGCTCAGAGAAAAACTGTGGGAAGGGGTGGATATTGGAGCTGGGCTTTGATGGCTGTGTAGGAGTTTGCTGGATAAGAATGACATGGATGGAAAGAGAAGAGGTGGATGTAAAGATGTAGGAGAGGACATGGGGATAGGGCTTGATGAGTGATTAGAAAAGGCCAATGTGATGCTGAGAAGTGGAACAGGAGTAATTGAAATAGCGATGGCACAATTAATGGGAAAAAGAGGGAGTCAGACGGTGAGGGACCATGCTGGTGAGAAGCTAATTAATTTGGATTAATAAATGATACTATTTTAACAGGTGCCATTTTATCCTATTACTACCTACGGTGCTTTTCATCCCAGCACACTTTCAAATTAGGTAAAGAATAATAATAGTTGGGGTCACAGTTCTTTGAAAAATTGAAAAGATGCCCTTCATTGTAGGTGAAGAGGAAAATGTTTGAAGCTATACTAAGCCTTATATAATTTGAGTCTTAATTAGAGCTAATATTTCTCCACACAGCGGAAGAGTGAGTTAAAGTAAAGATGACTAGATTTTAGTTTTTACTTGTTGTTAATTGGAGTTGATTTGTGTTCTCAAGGGAAAACATTTTCAGCTTTGCAATTTCCATTCCCTCTCTTTGGTCTAATGGTCTGAATTTATTGATCTTTGCAGGGTAATACATATTTCTGCCTGGGTTTCCTGGGCAACACCCAGCAGAACCTCTCCATTTTGGTGTTTTTCGAGGAGCTTTTTCTTGATGTCTGTGCTCCTTGGAATTGCTACACGTGGCTGTGGTCAGTTGCTTGTTCCAGAGTCTCTCTCTTCCTCTGTCACACCGTTCACACGGTGTTTTTTTTTTCAACATAGAGGTCCATGACCTGTCGGTGTACCTGATGGCTCTCATAAGTTTCTGTATTTTAAAAATTAAAGAAAGTGGCAGAAATAAAAAAAGATATTGACAGTGAAAGCAGCAACTGAAGATGCTTCAGATCACCTGGATATTTACATTTACATCTGTCTCAATTTTAATGGAGACTTTATTTTGAAGTTCGTGGAATTTTACTTTAGATGATTAGATTGTCTTATTGGCATTACTGATCCGGGTGAGTGAAAAGCCTCTGGAGAACTAGACTTTTTGCTTCTTGATTCTAGTTAAATTTGAGCCCTCTTTGTAGGAAGAATTATCCTTAGTTGTTTGAGTCTAATGTCAGAACTATGTAGGTGGCATCCGTTATTGAATAAATAGTGAGTCCGGTGGGGACAAAGATTGGAGAGAATGGAGGTGATTCTGCCTTTCTCTCTCTGACCTTCTTTTTTGGGGGCTTGGGAAAGATAGTAGGTGCGAAAGTGGGCTGACCAGCTACTATAATTTTTTTGGGGAATAATATTCAGTGAGCTGGTACATTGTATTATGCTTGTCAAAAATGAATGGAGATTTTGACTGGGAGGCTTGGAGGCATTGGCTATTGTTAAATGACTTGGGGATGCCCAGAGGGAGAGGGAATTGGGGGGAAGATGTCAAGGTCAGCTTAGTCATGCTGAATTGGAGATTGCTTGAGATTTGTATATAATTCAGCTGAAAGATAAATTGTAGGAATTTTCATGTTTGGAAGTTTGGTTTGACTTCTAATAGAATTTCAGTTCCTGGCATGTAGGGGGCCTTAAATATAAACAAGTGGGTGAAAGCAGAGATCGGAAAGTTCGAGGCATAATACCAGGTGCTGGGGATGTAAGTAAGACAGAAAGTCCTCGCTGAGGGACTTTGGCCTTGCCATCTCTGTGTCTAGAATGTTCTCCCCCTCAATAGCCACATGGCTGCTCCTTCAGCACCTTTGGGTCTCTATTCAAATGTCACATAATCAGTGAAGCTAACCTTAGCCTGCTTGCGGTCCACATTCTCCTCTAATTTGTTTTTCTCCATAGCATGTCACAGTAATTTAACACATATATGTGGTTATTTATACACATATGCCATGTATTTGTAAACATATAAATATAATCTATTCTAGCTGGAATTTAGGGGATCTGGAAATTAATTAGCTGGAGGTAACTTTAGAATGGCAGGTTGAGGACGAAGAGCAGAGGCTCCTGAATGACAGGTTTCCATGGAGAAGTTTTCTTTGTTGGATGTATCACGTATATGTGGTTTATCACTAAAAGCAGTGGGGAGCACTGTTCTACACTTCACAGCTGTGAATTCTTCATTCATTCACCAACTATTTATTGAGCACCTACTATGTATGTTCCAGGCAGGTTTAGGTACTGGGAATACACCCATGACAAAATATGCAAAAAATCACTTCCCTTCTAATACTTTCCTTCTGGGGAAATGTAATCAATTGTCTTGATCAGAAGAGGTGATGCCCTTTAGGAAATCATTTTAAAATCCAGGCATGACGTTCCAGTGGTGTCAACTGGGACGATGGCCCTGACAAGAAAAAGAAGGGCATGTGTTAGAAAGGATGTGGGGAGAGAACATTCAGAGCTTTGTTTGGAGAGTCAGGGTCACAGGGGTCTGTGATTCCGCTAAGTTGTGAGCCTCAGTAACTGGAAGAATGGTGGAGCTCTTAGGAACTCCAGAAAGGGGCAGTATTGGTAGCAAATTGTGGTGTATACTTTGCTATGTTTTGGATTTGACAGTTGCCATTCATTCAAGTGGAAACGCCTAGGAAGAAGCTGGAAATGCAGCTCTGTAACTCAGAAGGGAAGTCACAGACCAGGATTTATTACAGCAGCTGATGGTATTTACTTATGTATCCATTTAAATCTGGCCCTAGGTAAATGAGTTAATATAAGACCACACGGTATCTTTTCTTCACCCAGTGTCATGGGATACCACTCGCAATTTTAATTTGGTGTCTTCTCACCATCACTTATTGGTCAATATCACAGGAATATGTTATGTTCCCAAGTAAGCCTAATCAGGCAAGAGTTCACCAAAGGGAAATTATATTCCTGATCCTAGGGAGTGGCTATTTTACGCCCTTAGTTGACATATTCTGATTGTAGCTATAATAATAGTATATGTTGTCCTTATCCACATCCTTAATCCATTCTTGAAATTTACTGTACTAATCACCTTAATAATAAACTAATAAAATCTACTGCCTGTTATTAAGAAATATTAATGTGAGTATAAGAGATTTAGGATTAGATTTATACTTCTGAAATCACCTTAGCTGATGATATATTTTATGCTCATTGAAAATTGGTTTACATTCTTCATGTGTTTATTTTTCAGGGTATTATAAAGTGATGCTATAGAGAAAATGCCCCTTAAAATATTTCTGTGAAAAGCTGTGTATCAGAGCAAAAAGCTCAATCTGCTTTTGTCCACTCTTAGATATAACTTTATTTTCAAAAACGATTAGATTTTGTCAGAAGTCCACATTTGGATTGTAATGAAAATTTTCTTATATTTATGAAATTATTTAGGCTACGCATGCGTGTAAAATATTTGATGTAAGTAACGAATGGAGTGCTCAGCAACCTACATTTCTTTCATAGGAGTGCCTTAGTTTCAGGCGAGTAATGGAAGACACAGCTAAGAAATAATAAGAGGAAGTTTTCCTGCCACATTACAAGGAGTCCCAAAGGGCAGGTCCAGGGTTCCAGGACAGTTCCAGCTGCTCAGCCATGTTTCCAAAGACCAGGTTCTTTCTGTTTTTCTGCTAAGCCATTTTAGCATTTTGGCTTTTTCCCTTTGATTTTTTTCACTCACAGTTGCCAAATGACTGTATCATCTGTAAGCATCAAATCCTCACAAATTAATGGTTAAAGGTTGTTAAGAGGAGAAATTTTATTCTCTGGCATGTAATTGAGTTATAATTTATAAAATTCACTCATTTAAAGTGGGTGAATTTTATAAATTATAAAAGGCAGTGGCTTTAGTATATTTACAGCATTTTGCAACCACCACCATATTCTAATTTTAGGACACTTTGGTCCCCCCAAAGAAATACTCACTCTCCATCCTCTGTCCCCTAGGCAACGACTAACCTGCTTTCTATTTCTATAGATTTTCCTACTTTGGACATTTCATATAAATGGAATCATGTAATATGGGGTCTGTTCTGACTGCCTTCTTTCCCTGGGCATAGTTTTTAAGGTTCCTTCATCCGTGTTGTAACCTGTATCATTACTTTTTATTGCTGGAGAGTATTCCATTGCATGGATATACCACATTTTGTTTATCTGTTATGGATATTTGGTTTGTTTCTACTTTTTGGCTATTATGAATAATGTGGCTATGAACATCTGTATACAAGTTTTTGTGTGGACATATGTTTTCATTTCTCTTGGGTATGTATACCTAGGTGAGGAATTGCTGGGTCATATGGTAACCCTTTGTTTAACATTTTGGGAATTGCTAATTGGTTTTCCAACGTGGCTGTACCATTTTACAATCTTACCAGCAGTGTGTAAGGGTTCCAGTTTTCCACATCCAGGCCAACACTTGTTATTGTTTGCCTGTTTGACTGTAGTGATTCTAGTGAGTTTGAAGTGGTAGCTCATTGTGGTTTTGATGTGCATTTCCCTAATGTTAATCATGTTGCACATCTTTTTATGTGCTTACTGATGATTCGTATATCTTTCTATTCAAATGCTTTGCTCATTGGAAAAATTGGGTTGTCTTATTATTAAATTGTATGAGCTCCTTATCTATTCTTGATACAAGTACTTTATCAGACATACGGTTTGCAAATATTTTTTCTCATTCTGTGGGTTGTCTTTTCACTTTCTTAATGGTGTTGCTTGATGTCCCAAAGTTTTTGATTTGGATGAAGGCTAATTTATCAATTTTCTTCTCTTATCAGTTGTGTTTTTCATACCATCTCTATTAATTAAAGTAAAAATTTTATAGCTAAATAACATATAGACAGAAAAGTAACCAAATCACAAGTGTACAATTTGTTGCATTTTCACAAAGTGAACAAACCTATGAAACCAGCATTCAGATTAATAAACGAAGTAACCACTCTCCCTTCATGGCCCCTCCAGGGTTACCCATGATCTTGACTTCTCACACTATAGATAAGTTTTACCTGTTTTGGGATTTTACATAAATTGAGTCATACAGTATGGGTTATTTTGTGTCCAGCTCTTTTTTATTCACCATTATGTTTGGAGATTCATGTGCATTGCAGTGTGTACTTTTTGTTTACTTGCTCTCATGTATGGTATTTCATTATGTGAATTTTCTATAGTATATTTTTTCAAATGTTAATAGATGTTTGGATTGCATTCAGATCTGATTTGTTAGAATGGAGTTTCTCTGAATATTCTAGCCTTTTGGTGAACATATACTTAGGAGTATATCCTGGGTTACAGGACGGTCAGAGTTCAGTTCTAGCGGACTCTGTCAAGTAGTTCACCAAAGTGGTTGTAGTAATCCACGCTCTTACCGGTTTTTGAATCTCTTTTTAGGAACTAGCAAACGTTTTCCCAGAAGTCTTCCTCACTCCACCCTCAAGCGGAATTCCCTCACGTATCTTTGGCCAGAACTTCTGTGCACACAGGTTCCTGAAACAGTCATTTCAAGGGAAAAGACGAGGCTGGAATGGTCTTGGCTTAGTCAAGATTCACCCCATGGGGCTGAGGAGGGGTCCAGCCTTCCCACTAGCACTTGACCTGCTGCTGTATAAATGCAGTTGGGTTTCTGTTTGCCTGGAAGAAAGGCTGTTGAGGGGAAGTCAGCTGTGTCTCCTGAGAGAAGGAACATCCAGTTAAACCAGTTAGATGCCTATCTGAAAAAGTGGCTTTTTGCTCCACAAGATAACTCTTCTGGAATTATTCTGAAAATTTACCAGGCTTTTTAGTTTCAGAGTATCTAAATATAGTAAGTGCTCAATAACTATTTTCTATAGTGATTATATTTTTCGTGCTTTAATTTACATTTTTATACCCTTATGTTTTCAGTAGGGCTGCCGTTATGAATTGAATGTCCACCTTGGTACAGTGTTGTTAGTCCTTACGTCCTCACGTGTATCTCCATCACAATGCCTTATTGAAAATGGGCTACGAAGTGCTCATTTATAAAGCTTTCCCGTTTTCCCAGAGAAACACGTTTTTATTGAACTTTTATTCCTGTTAAAGGCTTAATAGCAAATTCATTAAAAATATCTAGTACTGTGTTATATAAAAGCGAAGATAATAAAACAACTGCATACCTCTATAATAATTTTAGATGCAAAATTATCTTCCGAGTTATGTTGCTTTATTTATTTATTTATTTTAAGATTTAATTGTATTTATTTTTGGCTGTGTCGGGTCTCCGTTGCTGTGCGCGGGCTTTCTGAAGTTGCGGTGAGCAGGGGCTACTCTTCATTGCGGTGCGCGGGCTTCTCACTGCGGTGGCTTCTCTTGGTTCTAGGGGTGCGAGCTTCAGTAGTTGCAGCACGTGGGCTCAGTAGTTGTGGCTCACGGGCTCTAGAACGCAGGCTCAGTAGTTGTGGCGCACGGGCTTCGTTGCTCCGCGGCCTGTGGGATCTTCCTGGACCAGGGCTCGAACCCGTGTCCCCTGCATTGGCAGGCAGATTCTTAACCACTGCGCCACCAGGGAAGTCCAGCTATGTTGCTTTAGAGCAAGAAAGGCTCTTTTCTGAGGGACCCATCTCAATGAGTGTATATACACATGAAAATAGAGTTTTGTTCTTTAATATATTTCATTTCTCTAAAACACGTATGCTATCTGTAATTAAAACTTCTAGAAAACAATGATTTTGTTTCTATTACTTGAATTTGCATAGGGTTTTGGAGGGCAGTTTTGGATGGCCAAGATGATAAAGGCTTTGAGTAGTGGAGCGTATGTACTGGTTAGACAACAGTGACTACATAGACCAGGGGAATCAGGAGTGTTGTAAAACAGAGACTCCCCCAAGTCCTGGAGAGGCAGGCCCAGGGGTAGGCAAGATCGGGCATAAGCAAAGTCCTCATTTCCTAACTGGTGTTCCCATATCTGCCCTCTGAGCATCTAAAGCACTTCAGCATTGCTGATTATACATTTTGGATTACGTGCAATACGTAATCATCTTGTTTTAGAAATGCTTTTCCCCCTATGTCAGAATGAGCTGTACAGAATTACAGTGTATTGCCATGTAAATGTAGGTGAAGTTTCCTATCTGAATTGTGCTTTTCTGGTGCACACCCACTGATGTCTTTCCTGTTTCTAGTTGACCTTTTTTGACCTGAGCTGTTTTGGTACAAGTTCCACATCAATCAAGGAAATTGATACTTTACCTTATCACAGCATTGAAAAGAAACTTGGACTGTGTTTTAGGTCAGTAATAAGTCAAAATCCAATTTTCTAGAATGTCCTTTAAAATAATTTGATTCATATTTGGTTCCCTAGAGCCCTGCTCCTGTGTTGGCAGGAAAGTTTTACACAAAGCTCTGGGAAGTACGGTCCCCTTTAACGAGCACTGAGAAGTGACGTGGTTTATGGTGAGTTTGCTAAAGAATGGTTCTTTGTGCAACTGTCTTGAGCAACAAGTGAGTTGGATTAATTCGTTATGATTTTAAAGTTAATAACAAAACTTATATAAATAAGGAAGCACTTTGTGGGAAAAAGCATAGGTGTCAATCTTTACAGAACTTTTTGTCCGTAAGATTAGGGCAGCCTTCCTGTGTTCTCATCTAGTTGTGTAGCCTGTCAAAGTTCACTCTTCTCACAATAATTCGAAGATGCAAGATGTTTATATTGTTGGAAAGTTTTCTGTCCCTTGCATTTTCTCACAGCCACGGAGTTAATGCAAGATTGATTTTACTGCAGTTCTCAGGGAATTGTGGGGACAGTGTTAACACTTCTGAAGGCCATCCATGTGCCAGGCACATGCCATATCTTATTTAATCATTAAAACATCCCTTAGAGGTAGATGTTATGTCTGTTTTTCAGGTGAATAATCAGGTCAAGAGGCATTAAATAAGTTGCCCAAGGTTACACTGGTAATGGCTGAGACCCAGACCAACTACCATTGTTTTCCCTCTACAATATGTGCCTTCTCATATTTCTAATAAAATGGTCCTCATTTTTGCTCTAGATAATTGCCATTCAAAAAGTGAAAGCCTCTGAGTATGCTGTGTTCACAGACAAGTACCTTTCCAGGTACAGTGAGGATTAAAATGGATTTTCTTTAACATTTTCAGATAAATGCATTTTATTATAAATCGTAATCTTTTGAATATTGTAATTGGATTAAAAAAATATTGTTCCTGAAAATTAGGTTATTAGACAATGTACTAGGTATATAAAGTTGGAGGGTGAAAATTGACAGTGGTATTTCACAGAGAAATGAAATAGTTCTGAATTTTAAATACAATTAAGATTGCTTTCTATGTGTTCTTACTACTAAAAAGAGCTTATTACTATAATTTTTATCACCAACTCACCTGAAACAGCTAATACATAATAAACCAAATTTGCCACACTTCCAAAGGTTATAGAAAGACATATTCTTCTAGTGCGTTGCGAGGACTGTGCCCTGTGGACGCGGAGACGCCTCTGATGAACTTTCCCAGGCGGACAGTGTGACATAACTGCAAGGCGGAGTCTCCAGTGGATTTGAAAAGCCAACCTTGGAGGCATGGAGGCTAGTTAAGGGACCCGGGCCGTCATTCTAGCAATACATCATGGATATCTAAAGTAAGGAATTGCTCGTGGGAGGAAGCCGAGTGGATGGGTTTGGGAGATTGTAAGGAGGTAGAAAATGTCAGCGCATAATTCTTTTTTCTTTCTTTTTTTTTTTTTTTGATTTTGTAAAACTCTTTGTATGAATCCACTTTACATATGAATTTCTATAAATACACTTACAGAATTTCTTTTCTGTTAAAGTTGCCTATAATTTCTTCAATTTTGTAGATTTCTGAGAATAGAATGTTCTTTGCCTAGTTGTCGCTCTTATTTTTTAGTGTGAACAATAGCTTTCACTAAGGCCTTTTCAACTCCTTGGTCTGGTTCTGTTCTGAACACACCTCTAAATTAATGCTCTAGCGAGGGTGAAGCACTTTGAGCAGTGATATTAGAACAAGCTCTCAAAGTTCTCTAAGAAAGAAATATTAAAAAATTTTTTCATCACATTCACGTGGCTATATTTCTTAGTTGTAGAAGTTGCAGGCCATAGTTCTTGGTTGTTTGTAAGGGAAGAAGAGGACAGAAGAGATTTTTGGCTTGGGTCCATTAACAGAGCTAGGAACAAAGAGGGAGACAGAGGTCTGAGGGATGGTGGAGGGACTTCAATTTTGAAATGCTAACTATAAAATATTTCAGTAGGCAGTTTAGTAGAGGGATCTAGACTCGGGACAGAGATTTGGTTAAAGATGTTGACTTTGGAATCATGGGCATCTAGGTGACAATTGAAGACATGGGGTTACCCAGCAAGAATATGCTTAATGAGAAGAGGTGAGAGGATGGAGCCCAGATGGCACCACCCCTCGGGAGGTGTCAGGGGAAGGAAACCAGTAGAGAAGCCCGAGATGAAACTGGTATTGAGGAGGTGGAAACCCACAGAGTGTGGTGCAAGGCACGTATGGGAAGGGGCGGTTCGAGAACAGGTGGGTCTCAGATGCTGTAGAGCCGTCAAGTCAGCCCAAGCCAGAGGTGTGAGTTAGAAGAAGGTTCTGGTGAACTTAGGGAGAGCAGTTTCACTAAAGTGATAGGATGAGAGATGGATTTCAGTGGATCGTGGAGGAAATGGGCAGGGAGGAAGTGTCAATGGGGAGCATAGAGAAGTTTTTGAAAAGGTCTGCTGTGAAGAGAAAGTAGTAGGAAGGATTTGAGGTCAAGGAAGTGTTTTTTTTTTAAAGATGAGAAAAATCTGCACGTATTTAAATGAGGATGACAAGGAGCTAATTAGAGAGGGAGGCGTCTGGCCAAAGAGCTGATGGAGCAAGGCCCCTCGCGGGGGCAGGGAAGAACGGAGCAGAGGCAGGTGTTGACTCAGGCATTGCGTTGGGAGGCAGGAGGGGAGGATGGGAGGATGTCCTGGCAGGAAGCAGAGACAGTTCCCTTTCCGATGGTTTTATTTTCACTTCCAGGCAGGAGACCTTGCTGTTGGAATAGTAACGATGTTCCCGAGGGGCTGCAAACTGGTCGCCTTTGGGGCTGGATTTACGGCTGGATCCCGTTGGCACTGTGTGTTTTGAATTTGGGAGTTTAAGCGCCTTTGGGCAGGGCACCGATTTCCCTGTTTCACAGCTCCTCCCTCCTGGTCCGTCCCACCTTTCCCCCATTTATCAACCTACTTCCTGGAGGCCTTTGAACGGCTGACTGACTTTGGTGATCTGGCTTTCTACAATGGAAACATTATTAGTTACCCTTAAAGCTTAGGAAAATAAACCTAGAGGGGTGGGATAGGGAGGGTGGGAGGGAGACGCAAGGGGGAGGGGATATGGGGATATATGTATACGTGTAGCTGATTCACTTTGTTATACAGCAGCAATGAACACACCATTGTAAAGCAATTATACTCCAATAAAGATATTAAAAAAAAAAAAAAGAAAGAAAATAAACAGCGAGTTCAGGCAGCATAATGAGAAAATAACCAGACAGAAGGTAGATGAGCACACCTTCGTTTTCAAAGATTGAGTTGTTTAAATACAACCCTGCCCACCTTTCCATGGCACCTCCTGCTTCTCTTGACTGTAATTGGCTCCAGCCAGCACTTACTTGCTATTTACCAGGAACTTTCCAAATAAGAGCCCTTGTCCTTGTAATGGCTTTACACGTTAGGTGGTCTGATCTCTCTTTTACAGCTGAGGCCCCGGGGGGCTCAGATAATTTTCCCAGGAGCTTGTAGTGAGAAAAGAGCATTCATTCACACTGGGTGTGCTCTTGGTCTTGGGCACAGCCTGGCTGGATTCTGGCCATCTCTTGGGTAGTACATTCTCCATTCCTCTTCCCTGGGTTTTCTTGTCTCTACAGAGGACGTTGTTTGTTGTTCCTCCACGTGTTCTGTGAACAGTCACGCTGAGCGTTCTAACCTGATCAGTCTTCTTCTGCCCTCCCTCTTTGGAGGAGACAGCCGGCTTAGAGGCGATGGAGCCAAGCCGCCCGGGACCAGATCTGGCTCTGTCACTTGTCAGCTGTGCAACCCTGGGCAGGCTACTTCCCCCTCTGTGCCTCCGTTCCCTTCTCATTAAGATGCGGGGCTGGGGTTTCCCTGGTGGCACAGTGGCTGAGAATCCGCCTGCCAATGCAGGGGACACAGGTTCGAGCCCTGGTCCGGGAAGATCCCACATGCTGTGGAGCAACTAAGCCCGCGAGCCACAACTACTGAGCCTGCGTGCCACAACTACTGAAGCCCGTGCGCCTAGAGCCCGTGCTCCGCAACAAGAGAAGCCACCGCAATGAGAAGCCCGTGCACCACAACAAAGAGTAGCCCCTGCTCGCCACAACTCGAGAAAGCCTGCGCACAGCAACAAAGACCCAACACAGCCAAAAATAAATAAAAATAAAATAAATTTATATAAAAAAAAAGATGCAGGGTTGGCGGCAGTCATGGCATCTACCATCGTAAAGATGATAGTGAGGGCTGAGCGAGGTGATGTTTGTAAGGAACAGCGCCTGGCAGAGCAGGTGGTACCAGTGCTCGTGAAATAAATACACATACTCAGAGCTTCCTCTGTCATTTACAGGGCACGCAGACCCTTTGTGCTCATCTTTTTCTTCTGTTGAACTATCAATTTCATGTTTTTATTTATTCACACCCTGGATTCTTTTATAAAACTATTGGAGGTCTTTGCATTTCCAATGTTGAAAGCAGTGCACAGTAAAACCCTAGATGTTATCGGTGCTCAGTAAATGTTTTGATGAATGCCTTGATTATTTTAGAGCTCTGTTGTCAAATGTGGTTCTCATTTGGGGGCAGAGGGGGATCGAATAACAGATGCAGTCTCTAGATGACTTATATTCTGTAACACCAAGACCCTTTGACAGTCTCTTTACCTTCTTTATTTTATAGAATGACACATGAAATATAGAGGATTTAAGTTATAGTAACTTAATTGCAGCCATAACCCACAGGTAAGACAGAGGATATTTCTTGGCAAACCAAGAAACCAATGTCAATGAATCAGTTTTAATTGCTTCTGATCTTACATTAAATATAAAATATTTCAAAATGATGTATTTTTTCTTCGATTCGCTCCAATGAGCCTTTTCCAACCTTCCATAGTGAATTTCCTAAAGGCAGCTTTGTTTTTTGGGAAAAGAACCCTAACCACACTGCGATGCCCTGCTCCTAAGAAGGCAGCAAAATCGAAGTAAACAAAAGGAAATCAGCATTCAAAGAGGAAATCATTCTGCTTTGGAAAAAGTGTTTTCATAAATTACATGAAACTGGTACCTTTTCTTTTTTTAAAATTAAAAAAAAATTGAAGTATAGTTGATTTACTAGTGCCTTTTCAAATTGAGGATTCTGAACCCTAAGAACATATAAGTAGCTTTTGATATTAATATATTAATAGATGAAGTTGCCCTGAAACGCTCCAACACAGCCTCCTATTTCTCTTTTTCCGATATCAGAAAGTACATAATTAAGTTTAGGCAAAGCTAACAAGTAGGCGACAGTTAGAGGTAGAGTTTCAAATAATTTATTTTCCATTCCATGCTTTACAGCGCTTTGTCACTATTCTATGTCTACACCTTGAATGTCCTTTTCTGAATAATAGCGGCATAATATATTGACGATGACATCTTAAGTGCCACAGCACCTGAAAATAATATACACTAAATCTCAATTTATCTGCAGATGGATGGCTGCTCCGTACAATTAGGAGTGGATCTGGAGAGAGGGGTGCTTTCTCTGCTGTTTTTCAGTTTTTCAAAGCTCCCATTTTGTTACTCAGACATTTCACTTCCAGTCTTCTTGTCTTTTTAAAAATTCCAATACTTAACATCTTCCTTCTTTCAACCCTCAGTATCATAAGTGTAGTCGAGACATGAACCTTCCTTTTTCCTTTTCTAATTTTGTAGCTCTTTCCCAGTGCGCTGAGAATGGATATTTTGGGTGTGGTAGGGCACGGGTGAGAAACTCGGCTCCTGAAACTCAAAATCTAGTGGGAGATCTGCTACAACTCTCACGGTTGACTCTTTGGGACCGAGGAAAGCAGTTAAGTCAAGTCAGGGCACAAAAACCAGGACGTGCTCTTGGTGACTCCTTTTCTTCTGTGACTCTGTGTTGAATTGTGGCCTAGCTCAGAGGAAGGGTCTTGATGACTGTAGTTTTCAGAAAAATGGTTTTCAGGTTCAGTTACATCTGTTGTCATAGGTGCATTGAATACTTCTGATTTTTCAGCGTTTATAGCAGCCTGTGATTCTTTCAGGTTTTACTTTTGCCCATTAAAAGAGTAGATTAAAAGAATATTACAAGTTAAAGGTGACACATGTGGAATCTAAAAGATGACACAAATGAACTTATTTACGAAACAGAAACAGACTCACAGAGAGAACAGACTTGTGGTTGCCAAGGGGGAGGTGGAGAAGGATGCAGTGGGAGTTTGGGATTAGCGGATGCAAACTATGGTATATAGGATGGATAAACAACAGGGTCCTACTGTAGAGCACAGGGAACTGTATTCAATATCCTGTGATAAACCATAATAGAAAAGAATATGAAAAAGAATGTATATATATGTGTATAACTGAATCATTTTTGCTGTACAGTAGAAATTAACATTGTAAATCAACTATACTTCAATTAAAAAAAAACAATACTACAGGTGAAAGGTGAATTTTTCTTAAACTCAGGCAAACGGATTCTTCTTATTTAAAAAACAAATCCCTTAGCCCTCCCTACAGCTACCTTTCGATTTGTTTTCTGATGCTCACTGCCCACCTTCTCGGCTGGGCTGGCCCTGCCCCACTTGTTCATCCTGATGTCTTTACACTCTGCCTCTGCTCCTTTCATTGTATGGCAGCCGCCTTCTCAACAATCTTAAAGACATCAATCCAAAGTCTCTTTCTGTCCTCATTTTCTTTCTTTTCTTTTCTTTGCTTTTTTTTTTTTGTAGCTATTGTCGCTTTGTTGTGGTAGAGCCTTGACCCTGCTAACCACACTTTCTTCCGGAAAGTCTTTTCTCGTTGGTCCTGACGGGACTTTGGAATTTTCTGGGTTTCCTCCTGCGTATTTGATAGCCCCTTTCCCTCATCTCACCCTGACCCAAAGCTCAGTCCTTACCCTTCCGTTGGTCTCTTCTGTGACTTGATCCCTGGGTGAGCTGACCTTATAAGGTCGTCTCTCTGGGTATCTAGGGATGTCTGCAGTCTGCACCTCGAGCCCCTGCTTCTCCAGGCAGTTCTGGTTCTGCATCTCTTACTGATGGGACCCAGTTTGACTATAATGATGTAACTTTCAACATCTAAAACTGGACTCATCCTACTTTTGGTTAGTGATTTAGGACGGAGACCCATTATCCCTTTCCCTTCGTATCTGTTGGTTCATGTTATCTCTATCTCCAGCTCCAATCTATCTGTCTATCAGATGCCTGTCGAGGCCTCGGAGGGTGGGTAGAATTTGGGTAAGCGGCAAGACCGGGGGGAACAGCATTCCGAGTGAGTGGAACAGAAACGGAGTGGGGAGGGTGTTGTGAGGAGTCAGGAGTCCCGCATGATTTGAGTATTTGGGGATAGTTAGGATGGGGAAGGATGGGGTTGGAGAAAGTTAAGCCCTGTATGGGTAGGCAATGAAGGAAGTTAGAGATTTTGAACAGAGAAAATATGGTGAGAGCAGTGTTAGAGAGAGATTGGTTGAGCTTTGAAATGCAAATGATTAGAGGTCAGCAAAGCCTTGGTGAGTTGGAGATAGAGGGGTGGGGGTCCCCGGGGGGGTTGGGGGCTCCATGAAGAAAACAGTGAGAGGGTGCCTTTGAAGGGAATGGATGTCAGTTCTGGAAATACTCAGCTTGAAGTGGCTCGAAGCCACTTGAAAGGCAATGTCCATTAAGCATTTGAAGATAGAAGACACAGAACCTGTGTGAGTACAGGGCTGGGGAGAGAAACATGTGAGTCATAATTGCCTTTTCAGTTTTTACTGCTTTTTCCATTCCTCATGATTCATTCTTTTGTACTCTAACGCTGTTGTGTTATTTATATTAATCATAAACCTCATTTATCTTGACGATAGCTTTCTGTTAGGCTGCCACGAGCTCTTCAAACTTATTTTTTCTCAGTGACAAATAAATGATTATAAGGCTACGGCTTGTCACAGTTTCATAACTTTGGACAAATTTATCTATCGCTGTGAGTTAAGTACATGAAGATGAACGTTTCGCAGGTACTAATGGCGTAGCAGCATAATCAATGGCAGGAAATTGGAATTTGTGAGCCCTTTAGCAAAAGAGCAAAGATTTTCTCTAAAACTGTAAAAGGATGCTTTACCGTTGTTATCCTAGGGTCAGATTTTTTTTAATAGGAAGGAATGAGGGTCATGATGCTGACAGAGTAATAATGGGTCTTTGCTTTTTTATGTCTTTGTAATACGTACATTGTTAACACACAAGGCCACGTGCATGGAGGCCTTGGTGGGTGGGGTGGAGGAAGGACAGTAAGAGGGGAGGGAAGACTCAGCTTTAACTGTGATAGAAAACCAGGGCCTCCTGCTCTGATGTCCCAGTTTGGGAGAAAGACAGAACATTCTGCTTCTTGAGGAAGAGTCCCTGAGCGGGGTGGGGAACTGCCCCTCGTTTCCGTTGAGGAAGAATCATCTGTTGTCCAGCTGCTGTTGTTGGCAAGCTTGGTAGGAGTTTGGGTTCAAACTGCAGGAGACAACCCCTCTGCCACCTGCTGTCCCGTGTGTTTACAGGCAAAGAAGGTCTAGGCTCCAGAGACCTTCGTGAGGCCAAGTCCTGCCTGTGTCATCGGAGGAGTGAGGTGGCCGAGCAGAGGGGGCCCCTCTGAGCCTAGGCAGGGGACGGAGTCATCACACCATCTAACCGTCATCCTCCTTAGAAACGAGCAGTGTTGATGACCTGGGGCTGCACTGCCAACTGGAAAGCTGCTCTCCGTCCTCCAAGTCATCACCCCGCTTCCCTGCCTTCGTGGGTTATGTACAACTAAAGCTAAGGAGGGGGAAATGTGATAGGAATATGGGGGTACAGAGAGCCCAATGGGAGGACAGAGAAGGTGTGAAGAAGCCGAGCTTTCAGGCGTAGCTCTCCTTCCGGTATAGGGAGACGTGCTCCAAGAGGTGGTGGCTTGTGAAGTTCCCAGAGCTAAGGAGCTGAAACAAGCGTCTGAGGCTGGTGACCCCCAGCTCAGAAGTCTTTTATGAGAGCTGCTGCCTCTAAGAAGTTAGCACTAGAGTTGCACACGTGCAGTGTTACTCCTTGCCGTTCTGCCCTCTGCCGCAGACCTGCCCCACCCCAGAGCGTGTCTGCACTGTTAGACTTTGAAATGAGTCTTCCAGGTGCCTTCAGCAGATAGCTGTCTGCTTGGACCTTTGCTGAGCCTCCCTTGGACTCCATGGGCTGCGTCATCATTATCTAAACCATATCCTTAGTATCAAATGCCTTTCCGTTCAAATCCATTTGTCCCCAGACAAATTTCAGAGCACATGTCCTCAATATGTGCATATTTATTACTAAATTAATTCATGCACTAATATGTATTATATATGTATTGATCTGTATATTATATATATAATATATAATCTATTTTGTGTCGCATAGGAAAATTGAAATGAAAAGACATTGGATAAAAATAAATGTAAGCAGACGTTCTAATATGTTCTTTTTGAGCATCAGTAGATCGTTTTGTCCCCGACCCTTTGCCAGAGAAGCCATGTTTAGTCTTAGAAGAATAAATTGCAAACACCGTCACATTAATTGTTAGAGCCCTTTGCCTTTATTCCTGTTGCTTCTAATGTTGTTCAGATTTAGGCCTCCATTCATCGCCACACTTTTTTTCTCGTCACACACTTTTTGTTTGTTTGTACAACCTGTATTAGAGTTCTCAGGAGAAACAGTATATGTATATTCTGAGACAGAGAGAGGAGAGTTAAGATTTATTTTAAGGAACTGGCATATCTGAAGTATGCAGGCCAGGCCAGAGGCTGGAAATGCAGGTAGGATTTTTTCACTCCGGAGGTAGAATTCCTTCTCCTTCAACTGATTGGATGAGGCCCACCCACATAATGGAGGGTAATCTGCTTTGCTCAGTCGACTGATTTAAATGTTATCACAGCTAAAAAATACCTTCAAAGTAACATCTAGACTGATGTTTGACCAAACAGCTGGGCACCATAGCCTAGCCATGTTGACACACAAAGTTAATCATCACACACCCGTATCATAATCTTCTGTTGGAACTTTCGTGGTAGACACCTAGCTTACCTTCCCACCTCCCACGCCAAATACTTCCATCCATCCCCATTCTGTCGGAAGAACCTTTGAAGGGGGATTTTGATTGATTCTAAGAAGCATAAGTAATAATAATATTCACTGCAATAATATATTGCTTTAGTGTTTCCCAAAGCACAGTTATGATAAAATTTAAACCTCTGTGCCATCCGAACCCCTCTAACTTTCCAGCCCCATCTCTCCTGTCACTGCTGGTCTTATGTGCCCTCTAGTTACCCCCAAGGTACTCAGTTCTTCACAGGCACTGATGATTTTCCTGTCTCTATGGCTTTGCTCTATGAAACAGAACCAACACTAATATAAGGCAAAATAATAATAATAATAATTATAATATATAGTAATTCAGGCTTCTCAGACCTGAAAAAACTTCATTAAGCTGGGGAGAAAGGAAAGGGGGAGATAGACGGTGTTAGGGGCTGAATTTTTCCCCCCTGCCCCTCCCCCCCACCAACCAATTCATATATTGAAGTCTTAGCTCCTAATACAGCAGAATGTGACTATGTTTGGGGACAGGATCTTTACAGAGGTTATTAGGTGAAAATGAGGTCACTACGACGGGCCCTTGTCCAGTATGACTGGTGTCCTTATAAGAAGAGGAAATTTGGACACAGACATGCACAGAGGAGAGACCATGTGAGGTCAAGGGAGATGGTGGCCGTCCGCAAGCCAAGGAGAGAGGCTTCGGGAGAAACCAACCCTGCCCACACCTTGATCTCGGACTTCACGCCTCCAGAACTTTGAGAAAATAAACTTCTGTGGTTTAAGCCACCTAGTCTGTGGCACTTTGTTATATGGCAGCAATCTAATATGGGTGGAGTGAGGCAGGGCTCAGGGAACACAGAGTGAGCTAAAGCCGAGAGGCAGCAAAAATGTAGAGTGTGCGATGGGTGTGGACTGCTGCTCATCTATGTGACTACTACCGGTTACAGCTGGTTTCCAGAATGTGTTGGAAATTTGCCTGGTACTTGAAATAACCATCCTCTAGTGGCTTGGAAAGGGGATCTCTGATGATGTTTTGTTTGGTCTTAATGAGACAAAGCATCTCCAAGAGAGGGGCGTTTCTCAGTAAATACCAGGCTGGAGCTTTGTTTCTGAAGTTTGGGTTCCTTGTGCACTGTGAGGGAAGAATCTCTTTTGCTCTTTAACGGAGTCTCAACTGATTATAAGACCCAGATGGTAGAGCAGACAACAGGTGGTAGAGATTCTCTTGCTATTTTCGTTCTGTGTTATTGTACTGGTCACACAAGGGTCATAGCGATCTTCTGTTATCCTTTTTAGCTTGAGTTAGTGGAAGTGCCAGGATGTCCCTTAATTTTTCTTTTCTTTCTTTCTTTCTTTTTTTTTTTTGAATAGACTGTATATTTTAAGAACAGTTTTAGATTTACAGGAAAATTATGAAAATAGTACAGAAAATTCCCACCTGACCTACACCCAGTTTCCCCTGTTTTTAACATCTTACATTAGTATGGTACATTGGTTATAATTAGTGGACCAATCTCAATACATTAAGTATTTTATTCAGTTTCCTTCATTTTCACCTAATGTCCTTTTTCTGTTCCAAGATCTCACCTATGACACCACTTTGCATTTAGTTCTCATGTTTCCCTAGACTCCTCTTGGCTGGGACATTGTCTCAGGCTTTCTTTGTTCTTTGACGACCTTAACAGTTTTGAGAAATACTGGTCAGCTATTTTGTAGAACGTCCCTCTCTTGAGATTTGTCTGAGGTTTCCCTCTTGGTTAGACTGGCGTTATGGGTTATTGGGAGGAAGAGCACACAGGTAAAATGTGATTTTCATCACATCATGTCCAGGGTGCCTATATCAACATGTCTGATGACTGCCGATGTTGGCCTTGGTCACCTGGCCCAGGTGGTGTTGGCCATATTTCTCCACCATCAGGTATTCCGTACTGTACTCTTTTTTTTTTGGGCGGGGGGGGTGGGTGGCGTGCTGCGAGGCTTGTGGATCTTAGTTCCCCGACCAGGGATTGAACCCGGGCCCCAGCAGTGAAAGCACCGAGTCCTAACCACTGGACTGCCAGGGAATTCCCCCATACTGTACTCTTTGAAACGAGATTGCCATGTACAGCACACACTTAAGGAGTGGAGACCCTCAATTTTTTAAACACAAAAACATGTGAAGTAGTTTTTGAGGAACAGGTGTGAGTGATGATGTTGCTGAATTATGGAGGAGTGGCAAAAAAAAAAACAAAAAAAAAACCCAAAACATACTTTTTTGGTTTGTTTTGTTTCAGAAAAAAAAAAAAAAAGCTCCATACTGTCGCTATGAGAAGTAAGAAAAATGTTGATTTGAACTTTGCAATTTGTGGAATAAAAATAGATTTCAACCTTGGGCTTTTTTTTGTTGATTTAATTAAGGCAATCAGTTCTTATCTGTACCACTGTACACTTATCTGTACCACTGGGGCTCCGAAGCTATTGTTGCAGCCAGAAAAGGAAAGATTAAATTGGTCTGTCTTTCATTACTAACTGAAAGGTTATAGAACATCGCTTCCTTAAAGGCAGTGCCTTGACAGTTACATTTACTGGACAATCCAAGTTCATGTGGGCTTTTCATAGCCTGACCTGTCCTGGGTGACCGTTTCTATTATAGGCAGAGGACCTCATTACTTCCCCCTAGTGGTCAGCTTTATAATCTTGAATTCTAGTTGGACAAATTCAGCAGGAGAAACTTCAAAGTTAATGGCAATCCTCATGATAATTTTCCTTAATATTTTAATGTGGATGCTAAAATGACATGGTGATTGAATTTTAGTATGTCTTTTTGGATTAAAACTAATTTTTAAATGGGTCAGTGTTTTCAGGCAGCAAGTAATGGTGACTTGATTAAAAGCTAAAGCGATGAAGTTTAGTATTCTAGGCGGAAGATTTACCTTGCTACCGTTCTACTGAGAACCTCAGCGGCCATTTGATTTTAACCAGGGAATTGAATCTGGCTTCTTGCAAGTGTTTTATCAGCACTGTAGGAGCAAGTGCACATTCTAGATAAACCTGAAGACTACAGAGCTTTATGGGGATCGTAGTGGGAGAATCCTCTGGAGTATTGTTCGTCATTCCTTCACAGATAAAATTTTATCTCCAGGACAGGAAATGGCTTTCATTTAGAGTTCTACATCAGCATTCATTATTTTACCATGCTTTAAAAAGATGCAGCGCTTTTTATAGGATACTATCTGTCTACATATTCTTAGAGAGTGGAAAGCATTTACAGAATTGGAGACTGGTTTTGTATTATCCTTGATGGAAATACTGGGTGACACAGTACTTGAGTATGTAGGTGATAATCCTTCGAATGAGTTCTGGTGTTTGTGCCCAGACCGGAGTTCTGTTTCATTGAGAGCCAGAGGGGATGGCGTCTAAGGAAAGGCAGCTAAATCAGTGTGAAATCTGCGAGTCTTCTTAGATGTGCTCCTGATTAGGACAAAAGCAGAACTCGAGTGGCACTCAGCACTGCTTCTGTTCAGAAATGAGAAGGGAGGAATTCATACAGAGAACCAGTATTAAACCAGTCATCTATTTGTGTCTGTCTGTGATACTCGCGTTGCGTACGACACCATACAGATATGGTCAAGGAGCAGTTGATAGGTCTTTGTTTTCCTGAGCAGAAGTACATTTAGTAACGAGGTTACCTGTCTATTGTTGCTCACCCAGCTCCACCTGATCCACTGGAACTCCACCTTGTTTGGCAGTATTGATGAGGCTGTGGGGAAGCCCCATGGAATCGCCATCATTGCCTTGTTTGTTCAGGTAAATGGTCTCCTGCTATGATTGTTACATTGTTCAGAGATGCTTATTTCTAATTCATTTTGCAAAAGGTTTTTTGTTCTCTCTCATTTTTACTACTTAGAAGTGACATTAAACACCTATACAGAGAGCATTGATACTTTAAAAATAGAAAACTTGATCTCTCTGGGTCAAGGATGAGCAGCCATATTCACTGGCAGAAAATGGTTCATTGGCTTATTAGAAATTTTCTTCAGAGTGGCGTTCAGGGTCTTTGGAGAAAGGAGTTAGAAAATGTCTCCTGAAGGCAGAGTTCATTTTATTATTGAAAAAGTATTTCAGAAAGTATTTTTGGACCTCGCCTTCCTGCAAAATCTAAGAGAAATCAATACTATAATCATGTAGTAGATTCCTTTAGCTATTTGTTATTAATAATTTTTACTCTAAGATGATTTGAAGTGCCTTGTAGAAAACACTGATAAGATGAGAGTGGCAAAGACCTTGGTGGTTATAGTCAATGTAAAGTTTAGATTTGAGCTCTTTGGTGGGCAAAGAATATTATATAAATTTAGTGAAACGTACAGAAGCGGACCATATGCTTTCAAAGGTAAAATTTTAATTTAGTTCCTAAGGTGAATCTTTTAAACTTTGTCTTGATGTAATTACTTGATGTAATAAAAGATTTAGAGGTGAAGGAGACCCTGGAAATTGTAGGCTTCCCCCTTCCGCCTCTTATAGAAGAGAAACCAAGGGCCAAAGAGACCAAGTCATTGTTTATAGTCACCCAGGGATTTGATGTCACCAGTCAGGACCAGAAACCATTGTCCTCTCTGTGTGGTTCCAGGCTGCCTTTGGATAACCTAGTGGTCCTTAATAACTTAATTTTCCAAAGAGAGCTGAGGAAGGGGCCTTTTAAAACCTCTTTTTTTGGGGGTGGCATATATTTCAATAGTATTAATTCCAACAATTTCCTGTTATAAATACCTCTAAGATATTTCTTTATTGATGTTTGAAAGTAGCCTTCCAGTTTTATTTAGCCTTTTAGCATTTTGAAATCCATGTTTTTAAAGTATAACACATGTCATGGAATATAAAACAAATCCTTACATTTTAAAATAAATCTTCTTCTCACTATTTATTTCATGCCTTTTTCGCAGGCAGGGGCCTATATTCCTTCTATTTTATATCTGCATTGTATAAGGAGAATGGAATCACAAAATGTTGATGAAAAATGTTTTAAATTATACTACAAATATATTTTGATAATCTTTAGTATATTGAAAATAATAACTGTTAAAGTCCATCTTTTGTAACCTGAGAAAGTTAACAGAGCATCCCGATTTGACAGCATGAGGCAGTAGAAGTAGAAGGCAATGTCTCATTATTAAAAAAAATAAGAATAAAATAAAAATAAGAACACAAATAACCAAATAGTCATCTGTAGGAGGGGAGGGAACACGTTAGTTTCATCTTTGGAGGTGGTACCCAATACATACTTGTGAATGGAATTCAATGTGATAACTTGATGTTTTCACTTACTGCTTCTCAGTGTAGAACAGCTGACATGCAGTAATAGTGCACTAGATTGGAAGCCGAGTCTCTTGGGACCAAACATCGCCGTTCCCTGGAACCAGCCCATTACTGGAGGCAGGCAAAGCTTGGGAGCTTGTACTCTGGCTCTAACTTTCCATAGGAGGGAAAATCCAGATTATCTATGTGAAAATGCCTTTCTCGGGAGAGAACCGAGTCACAGAAACTATAGAGCAAACATTCACGGAGGAAAGAAGGGCTGATCCGGAGTGTCAGCCGAGGCAGAGAGGAAAGGACCGCATGTGGGGGTCTTGCACTTAGGTCAGAGGCTGGGAGAAGCAGAGGGGAGGAAGTCCAGGCCGTGAGGATAGACTTCCCTCTCAGGAAGCTTGACTCAAAGACAGATGGGGTGAGAACTAGTGGTGATGTCCACAGCAAGTTCAGATTGTTTCATATTGAGATCCGAGATGGGCCTGCGTTTTTATTCTGAGCAAAAAGGGCTAGCGCGGATGTTGTTTAGACATACCGGCAAGAAAGGGGATAATTGATGTAGAAAAGCCTCAGCGGAGGTGGAAAGGCATGGGATGAGAGCTTAGGTGGATGGACTGACCCCGGACAGGACGGGCCCCACCCCTTCTCCGAAATAGAGGGCCAGGAGGAAAGGGTGGGCACAAACGGCACACATTTTTAGGTGAAGAAAGCCAGGAATTTAGGGGAGTTTATGCCTGATGACCTGTATTATCTCTGAGACATGCAAAGCAAAATTATTTATAGAGCAAAGGAAATATGGGTGTGGGATTGGGTTTTGAGATAGCGCAGGAGGGGAATGACAATAGACTTGACAGTCCTTGTGGGAGACCCACTTGAGATTGGACATCACAGATGGTACAGGACAACGGATCGTGGGCTGTTCTCCATCCAGGGAGAGGAGCAGAGAATTCTAGCAATTTTCTTTTTTTTTTGGCCGTGCCCCGCGACATGTGGGATCTTAGTTCCCCGAGCAGGGATCAAACCCATGCCCCCTGCAATGGAAGCACGGAGTCTTAACCACTGGACTGCCAGGAAAGTCCCTCTAACAAATTAATTGTTGTATTGATCCATTACAGAGCATAAGGTTTAGGAGGACAAAGGGATTAGAGAGTGGAGAATGGTTTAAGAGGTGTCATTCAGCATAGGCAGGAAGGGAAAGAGATGAAGCCAAGAGGGACCTGAGGGGCATGACGCCTTGTGATCAGTGAATAGGAAGAGAGAGGAAAGAAGAGAGAGCTGGACGGATGGGCACTTATGGTCAGAGGCAATGGTCTTTGTTTGGAGTTGCAGTTTTCAGAGTGAAGACAAATCCAGGGTGTGTTCTCAGGATTGGTTTGCTGAGGTGGGAGGGAGCGATGGGCATGGACTGAGGGGTAAAGAGACAGGCCAGGGAGGGCACAGGTCACGCAAGAGATGTTGAAGTCGTCCGGAGTGACGGCAGGAGGGGATGACCTCTGGGAGTGACTGGAGGGTCAGAAAGTGACAAGTAGAGCAGGATAGCATCGGAGGAGGGCAGTCCACTCAGAGGAGGAGGATGGCTTTGGGCTTGTGGGGTAGAAGACCCATCTGAAAGTAACAGCTGGAAGCTGACCACGGCTCTCCCTCCTGTCTTGAGGGAGACTACGCAGTGTCCACTCCAAAGGCTTGGGAGGGTGGTGGCCTTGAGCAGACCCGAGGGGTTCACAGAGACCCCCTGGAGGAGGTGGCGGGAGAACTTGTCAAAGCTGTGGAGTCATCCAGTTTCAGAGGCTGCGGTGGAAAATGAGGGGGGATCAGCGTTAGAAGTGGAAAAGCGCAGGGCTGTGCAGGGCTGAGGCTGTCCGAGAGGAAACTCACCAGAGGGCTGGCATTTGGGGAGGCGGTGAAAGATGGCCAAGGGGAGGGTCAGAAGTTACTGGGTTCCTGGCAGACTCTTGGTCCCATGTTGCGTTGTCACCTGGACTGCTGTAGGGGCTGAGGTGTGCAGAGGATCCATCTATATTTTCTTTTTGGTAGCTGTAACCTCTTCAGACAAAACTTTGACAAAGAAAGAAAGAGATCGAGCAATAGCTGAAATTGGTTGCAAAATATAAAGTTTTGCCCATAAGGTAAAGAACCTTTATAGACAGAAGGAGCCAGTTAAGAGTTATTAAGTGCTACTTTATGTAAGAACTGTATTCGATGCTGTGTAGCATTCTGATTAAAAGTAGTCTGGGTGATAGTCACTGAATTACAATGCACCGTGCCCTGTTCTGAGGTTTGTGTTTTTTAATATTTATTGATTGATTGATCGATTTGACTACGTTGGGTCTTAGCTGTGGCATGCGGGAATTTTAGTTGCAGCACGTGGGATCTAGTTCCCTGACCAGGGATTGAACCCGGTCCCCCTGCATTGGGAGCGCAGAGCCTTAGCCACTGGACCACCAGGGAAGTCCCTGTTCTAAGGTTTTTGTTTGATTGAGTCTTATCTTCAACCCCATCACTTTTGTCTGCCCCACTGTATAGAGGAGGAAGCTGAAGGACACAGAGGTTAGGTAAACTTGCTCAAGACTAAAAAGAGAGTCAGGGTCAGAACCCAGCATCCAATGCAAGTGACCTTGCTCCTGGACCCCACTACATTGTGTGGCCTTACAGCGTTCAGATGTGGACCCTTCAAAGAGTTAAGCTCTGACAAGAGATGCATGAAGTAAAGACAGAGCCGACCTGTGGGTGTAATCATCCAAATGCTACATTGTGGTTAAACCAGTACAACAGAGGGGTCTGTTTCCCCTGAAGATGGGGTGAAGGTGTCTGCCTACAGGTCCAGGCTTTTGCACCCAGGAGTAAATTTCCCTGAGATATATATATATATGTGTGTGTGTGTGTGCGTGTGTGTGTGTGTGTGTGTATACACACATATGCACATATAATATATATATATATATATATATATATATATATATATATATATACATTTTTTTAACTTAAGAGAATTCATTTTCTGTTTTTAGTGCCTATCTCAGGAATTGCAAACACTTGGAAAATGATGTCTCAATTATTTTGAACTGATTGGCCGATCTTAGGTTATGTAAGTTTCTTGTCTCACCTCTTTCCTCTGATGCCCTTTCACCTAGCCTGTTTCCCAGTTGGATCATGTGGAGAGAAACAGGGAATATGAACATGGTGACAGCTCTTCTAGCTCCTTGTAGGTCATTCTCCAAAATTTATGTGGAAGAGGAAAAGCGAACCGTAACAAGGATTGTTTGTCTGAGGTTGTAAATTGTCTCTGCTGTGACTGCCCTCCATTATCATGGACTGTTGAAACTTGGCTGAAAAATGGAAATCAGATTGCGCTTACAATTTTTAAAGTTAGAGTCAAGAATATTTAACATCATATTCTTTTTAAAGTCTCAAATTCTTTGGAACATTTTATACACTGGAAAAATGTAATGCTACATAATGCTTTAAAAGAGAAAGCTACTGGGAATTCCGTGGTGGTCCAATGGGTAGGACTCAGAGCTTTCACTGACATGGCCTGAGTTCAGTCCCTGGTCAGGGAACTAAGACTGCGCAAGCCACTCAATGGGGCCCGGAAAAAAAACAGAGAAAGCTACGAACAGCATATTCATATTTATTTAAGAATAAAAAGGGGATTATAGAACTATGTCCTGTGGTAATCAAGAAATGTTGTCCTGATTTCGGTGACAGGACAGTGAGTACGTATGAAATCATGTACTCATTTTTCTGATTTAATAAAATTTTTTCAACACGGATAAAATCTTTATAGTAATGATCTAGAAATGCCCAAGGTGAAAATGGAAGGCTTTGGGCATGCGATGAATAATTTTAATTCAGAAATATCCTTGAAATTTCTATATCGCAGTATTATGACTTTTTATATATATATATATATATAGAGCACAGTGGGTAAACCTGTACCTAGCAAGGTGAATTTAGAATGGATTCTTGGAAATGTCTAGGAACATATCTAATACTTTCTTGCACTGGCTTCTGTTACACCTTTAATTGCCTTCAGTAGATGTTGACCTGGCTATTATTAAAAAGGTCATTTGTTCACCAGGAAGGACATTCAGGTGAACTTGAACTTCAGTCCTGTGGGTTATTTTAAGTAGAAGCTACATATTTAAAAGCTTTATGGTTATGGTTTATGCTTTACACATTGCAGATCGGAAAAGAACACGTAGGCCTGAAGACTGTAACTGAAATCCTCCAGGATATTCAGTATAAGGTAAGTCATTCTTTAAAAGAAAATAAAAGTACTGGCTGTGTCAGAGGCTTCCAAGCCCACCTTCAGGCTGGGAGATTCCCTAAAAGGACTCACAGCCAAGTTCTTACCCTCCTGGTTGTGGTTTCTTCCAGCGGAAGGCTACAGCCCCAGAGCAGCGAGCCACAAGCTTCCAGACAGCCCTGCCCCGTGGAGTCGCATGGGGACACACCTGATTCTCCTAGCAGTGATGTCACAACACGTGTGAAGCATTGCCAACCAGGGAAGCTTTCCTGGGCCTTGGTGTCCAGGGATTTTACTGGGGGTCAGTCATGCCAGCCGGCAATGCCTGAGGGACTGACCTCAGCTACTCTGACTCTAGCCCTCCCCTACCCTGAGCAAACCGGGCTTTCACCATAAATCACGGTGTTGGGATACACTTATCTGGTCCAACTGGTGCAGCCTGACCCAAGGCCTCAGGCACACAGAGCCACTCTTCTCAGGCAGCATATTCCAAGGGCTCAGAGATTATCTCCCAGGAGCCAGCCAGGGGCCAGTCTTGAAGACAGGCCTTTAAAATTTTTTTTGGATTGTGTAGGATTCGAGCAACCCAGGCCAGCTGAGTTACCCCTTTCTGCCCGCTGGTTATAGGAAGGTAGCGTAAATGAAACAAATAAAAATTGTGGCAACCACACTTCAAAGTATTTAAGTAAAAAGAAAAAAAGAGACAAGTACATATAAGCCATAAGATGATATATCCCACAGAAGGTGACTCAGGTGGATTTGAGCCTGTAGTGATTCGGCCTAGCATTGCTGGGAAGCCCAGTTCTCTTATAAACAGTACCTTTTATGCTCACGTTGAGTCAGTAGAATCTGAGTGGCCTTGTGGGGGAGAAGTTCAATCCCATGTGGGTGCTGGAGATACCGCACAGGGGTCCAAAGACCCAAGGCCAACCCTAGAATCTGTCTGGAAACAAAGTCTCGCTAGCTCTGGACTCACTAGCTCAAGCCCTGAGCATCTGGAACCAGGCAAGACTCTCTCCTGAGCGCAGGCTCAGAGTGAATCCAGCTGCCAAGGGAAAGCACAGACTGGTCACAGAAGCTGGTGAAAAGGGGACAAGGACACATGTTCATTGGCATTTGTTGAATAGAAATGGGTTGAGAAATTTTCCTTTATTGCTTCAGCTAATGTGACGTCAGTCGTTATGGAATACAGGAGGATGGTGGGAGGTAAGTAAGCTGGATTCTTTAATGTGTCCAGCAGTCCCCAGAAGTAAGGAAGAGACCAAGAGTTCATGCACTAACCTTCCCTGTTATGTCTGCATTAGTGGAGTAATCTTATGAGAGACATCCAACTGGCGTGACAGGTCGGTCTGTCTAAGGACTGACATTTTAAATGGGACTATTTAAGATAGTGATCAGAAATGTGATGATGGTGATGGCACAAATAGTTTATTGAAATTTAAATCTAGTTTCGATAAACGTGTATTGAAATTTAATATTTTCATCTGAGTGTCAGTTCTCCCTCTCTGGAGGAGGAGAGCATCCAGAATAGGTCCTAGAGCTGAGCCACCAAATGCAAAGGGGGGGCAAAACGAGAATTTGGGAGGCAGCCCGTCCTGCCAGGAAGGTTAGGAATTGAGATCATAGTACCAGGAAGAGAGTCATTTCTGAAGAATTCCCTGAGCCAAGGCCTAAGTCTCTGGTCTGGATGCGCCAGGAGCCGGAAAGGTAGCTGACATGGGGCAGATGGACACTGGACGATTTTAAGTTTCACACCTGGAATTATAGGGAAAATTGAGCTGCAGGAGCAGAGAAAATAGCTACAGACTCAGAGCAGGAGTATCTTGTTGGAATCAACCCCTGTTGCTCCAATGAGAAGACAGATTGACACAAATCTATGGGGTCTGATAATGCCATTCAGAAAAGACTTCAACCTGGAGTTTTAGTGCTAATAAATGTTCTTATTCTAAAATTTAGAAATTTTATGTTAACATGGGGTACATTGTTTTCTGTTTCAGGGGAAGTCCAAAACAATACCCTGCTTTAATCCTAACACTTTATTACCAGGTAAGCATTCATCTGTATAAGATGAATTTTAACTGTGGATATGACTGCACTGTTTTCCTCAGAACATATACAACTATATCTTATTAGTTAATAAAGTTTCTTTACAATTTATATTCTCTGTAGTTGGTACCAGTTTCAGATTGCTCTAAACCTGGGAGTAAACCTTTTGGAATAATAAACACTTTACCACTAGTTCCATTAATCCATGAAGAGGTTTTTTTTGGATTTTCATTCATACAAATTGCCACCTCTGTGTAAAGCACGACTGTAATAACATAACCTTGATATATATGTAAGACTGGTCAGTGCAGTTCTTATTAATCTCTGGTGTGAAATAAACTTTATATCTAATTTTAAAAGATAACCTCTTTGCAATGATATTATTATTTAGCTGTTATTTCTAAATATTTAGGTATGCCTGAACAGGTAAGAATTGTATATAAAATACTCAAAATATAATTTGTAGATAAAGGTTGTTTTGTACAAAATTTTGGTCTTCACATTTCTCCGCCTAAATTATGTGAAATTTTTTCGTGTTTCAAACAAAACCAAATGCATTGTATCTTCTACTTTCTACATTTAATTGCATTGCTACAAACCAGTTTTTTCCATATGTTGAATACTCACCCATCATATTTAATCACAAATTCTTCTAATGCAGGGCTACAAGATTTTATAAGAATGATTTTTTTAATTCTATCATAATACGATTTCAATATTTTGCTATTGAAGAAGCAATATAGAGGTAGCTAGAACAGCATGGTTAAATGCACTGACTGTTTTCTTGTCTCTCATTTTTATTTAAAAAAATCAGATATATGATTTAACATTCTTAAAAGAATCAAAAGCTCTAAATAATCACACCTGGGAACAACTTAAGCAGTCTCTCCCTTTAAATCCCAATAGTTACAAATTATTGACCTTTTTTTTGTGTGTATTTTACAAAAATTTATTTTAACTGAATTTTTAAAAAGATAATTTAAACACACAGACTTTGAAGCCAGACTGCTTTCGTCCTCATCCTGGCTCTGGCAGTTGTTAGCCCAGTGACCATGGGCATATTACATAACCCTCTGTGATTCAGTTTCCCCATCTGAAACGTGTGGGTAATAATGGGACCTATCTCACTGGTTTGTTGTAAGAGTTAAATAAGTTAATGTAAAATGCTTAGAAGAGCACTTCACATGTAGTAAACATTCAATAGATATTGGGTATAATCAGTCAGGTAAATCATCCAATAAAGTAAAAAAAAAAAAAAAAAAAGGATACACTTCTCCTCAAGTGAGTAAACTTGATATATAGTATATAGATAGTGTATAGTATATATATCAAGTATGTATATATATAATATAGTATATCAAGTTTATATACATCCAGTTTATATAGCCATATTTAAATATGTATAGTAACCCATTGAGAGAAACTGCTATAAATAATAGAAAGAGGATTCATCGTGTTTTTTATTGATTGTTTTCTCCATGATGATTAGATTAAAAACACAAACGTGAGGCTCTAGTTTAAAAATGACATCAGTCTAAGAAGTGTTATTTGGACAGTTTGTAATTTTGAAAATTATCGTTGGAATCTTCCAAATTATTTTTCATTAACTTGCCTTTCCGTGACACGTCCACGTGATGGCACAGACCCTCTGCTGCGCGATTACTGGGTCTACGAAGGCTCTCTCACTATTCCGCCCTGCAGTGAAGGTGTTACCTGGATATTATTCCGATACCCTCTAACGATATCCCAGCTACAGGTGAGTGCAGTGCTTTCAAATCTTCCAGAATGAAGTTCTGAGTTAAAGGTTAAATGTTGTCTCTATAAAAGGGAAGCACGTCTGTTTTACGTTTTGGCTCCCTTTGGATCAGTTAGATCAGTCACATCTTTTCAGATAAAAGTTAAATGTCTTGAACCAGTGAAAGCAATGGAAAGGTCAAGGATGAAGAAAACCCAGCTCTCATTTATGATCTGTACTTTAAAAGTCAGTTTTTATAGAGTAAATAGAAGTCAGTGAAATAGCCAAACTTTTGATTATTATAGTTATTCCTTCATGTGGGTTTTCCCAGGCATTGGAGAGAAAAAAGCTCTTGGAAGTAAAGTGAGAGTGCCAGTTATTTCTGTAAGTCACATGCAGGCTTTGTAATAGCTCTTTGTTGGCTTGCACAGGAAAATCCTGTATGCAGAGGGTGAGGGCACTAAAAGGAACGCCCCGGAAAGTTCTGGATTGTTCTCTAGCCCCACTTTTGTTCACCTACCACCCACCTTGGGTACAGCATAGGTGCTCTAAATGCTAATGCACAGTGTGTGTGTCTCCAAGGTGAGCTGTCACTAAGATGTTAGCTGGTGGAGCAGGAGGCAACATCACTACAAGGTGTTTAAACAATGGTTTTGATACTATTACAAAAAAAGCTTTAAATGTCTCCTGTCCCCCAGAGGTCTGTCTAAGGATGTGTTCTGGAAGGCTATACTTGTTCTTCATGATCAGTCTCAAAAGACTTGGGCAATCCTCTCAATAAACCAAGTTTCCTTTAGAAACTTCTTACAAACTTTTATTAATTCCCCTATCATTTTATAAGAAGTTCAAGTTTACTCACTACTCAGGAAAGCCTTCTTTTGTTTGTCCTTAAATCTTTAAAATCCTTCTTTCAACCTTTAACAATTTCTTATTTCTCTTTTTTCTAAGGATTAATTTTAAAAGTGCCCCATTCAACATCTTCATTGTTTCATTATTTTAGAAACTTTGATCACACCACCTTTGGGCCTTTGTATTTTTAATATGACAAATCCCAGTTCCTTTATTTATTCATTCATCTGTTTTTTTCTTACAAGAAACTGTTCCTGATTGCCAACCAGGCACAGAGGATGCAGAGATTAAGACACAGTGTTTACTCTTAAAAAGTTCACCATGGAGTTGTGGAGGCAGATGATTATTAGACAACTATGTTGTGTCATAAGTAAGGTGCTCTGGAAACACATAGGACAGAAACCCAACCCGGACTGGGAGGTCCAGGGAATAACTCCTGAAAAATATTAGGAGTTAGTCTAGTAAAGGAGAGGGAAGAAATTAGAAGTTTGAGTCTAATGTTAAGAGTAGAGGTTTGGACTAATGACATACAGATTTGGAATTTAATAGCAAAGGTGGTAACTCCTGTAACAGATATACCTCAAAACTGCAGTGACTTATCACAGTAAGAATTTTATTTTTTACACATGTGAAATGTGTTTTTACATTTTACAAATCCAACAAATGTGTCTTTGATTCACAGTGAAGGCTTTTCTTTGTGCATTCAGGGAACCAGGTTGAAAGACACTCTGCCATCTTTAATACCTCACTTCCAGGTCCTTAGGTGTGGTCATGTAGCCAGCAGGAAGGGCAAGAGCGTGGAGGCTCTCAAAGGGGGATTGCTTTTAAAGGGCCAGACCTAGAAATGGCGAACACCATTTATGCTTACATTCTGTTGGCTGGAACTCAATCACATGGCCATACCTGATTGCAGGGGAGGCTGAGAAGTGAATTCTGGCTTCACGTCCAAGAAGAAGAAATGGATTTGATGATCAGATTAGCTCAAGTTGAGGAAGAGGCAAGATAGCCCAGCTGAGTGCAAAACCCCAGTGTAGGGAGAGGAGATGGCACCACACAGGGAACTAGGGACTTGCCCAAGGCTCTTGGGAACAGCCAGGAGGGAGTGAGTCCAGGACAGGAGAGAGTATCTCCAAGATGCGGAGAAGAAAGGTTAATAGTGACAAATGCTACAGAGAATTTAAGTAGGATGTATGCTGCCCACCCAGGTAGAAAATAACTGCGCCGTATGAACACGTGCCCAGATGCCACGCCGTATGAACACGTGCCCAGATGCCACGCCGTATAAACACGTGCCCAGATGCCACCGCTGGGTTCTCACCCTTGACTCCTGTGTCTTGGTCTTGTGTGTTCACTGGTGGATCCTGGTATTGACGCTTCTCTGTTGCTCAGCTTTGGCTTCTCTTCTCCAGTATTATTCCTCCACCATCCCTTCCATTATGCTGCACTCGCTGCCAGGTCAACACCCCAGCCCGTCCAACCAGTTTGCCTTGAGGCTCTACCATGGAGAAAGCCTTCATTTCTTTTCAGAGTTGCCATCATTGCAAACAAGATTCATGGACAAGGACCATCAGTGCCAATTAACTGAATTGTTAACTGAAGTGAGATGTTTCCATGGAGTGTTGAGCTGAAAGGAGAAGGGGACCAAGGGTAAAAGTTTTAACTGGCGTTAGTCACAAGGAGAGGAGACTGGCAGAGGTAGTAGAAGCAGCTCAGGGTCTACAGTCACATTTGTTCATCAGTTTAAAGGTAATTTTCTAAAAATAGGTCAAATCTTTTAGTGAAAAATAAAATTTTTCTCTATAACCACAATAAATGTCTATTTATTGCAAGTCAGTTCGAATTAACCTTGCTGAGCCACAGAAAAGAAAATTCTCAGTTCCACTTAGAATTCCATTAAGGATTCCCTTGCTAGCACGGTATGGGGAATGTTAACTGACAGTCTGTAAATGTGAACGAGGATGTTTTACTTCCACGTCGACCAGTATGCTCTGCGAAAATCCAGAGACAAATCATCATGCCTTTCAGTCTCGCCGTCTTCAAAGGGAGCCTTGCTTTGTATTGTCCCTTTGAGTAAGGACAGTGGCAAAGTCTAGCCCTAACTCACTAAGTGACGCTCCTCAATTATTGGGAAATAAGCTGTATCTTCCTCAAAGGGAGCCAGAGCCAAAGGAATGTACGTTGGAAGGAATAATCCCAACTGCTCTTGGAAATAGATGACTTTCCAGTTAGCTGTGGCTTTTCAAGGAAAAAGATGTAGGTTCTGTTAGCACAGAGCTCCATTATAGCATCTGTTCAGAGGGCAGGAATGTTGAAATGGACACACACACACACACACTTGCGTGTATATTAAAATGGAATTTAGAGTGATTTAGGAAAAAATTATAATTTTAGGAGAATATAAATCAGTCTGTCCTTGACTTGAATGTTTCACTGTTGCTGCTCATACAATTTCATAGAAAGCAGAGCCCAAAATAGAGAAGGTCCAGAGAGGGCAGTAAAAACAAGAGGAACCCAAGAGAGAGGATGTGATTCTAGAATCAAAACCAAGAAAAATTGAGAAGCCTCATCCTGTTGTACTTAAAGAGGAGCAGAGAAATATAGAGACGGAGGCAGAAGGAGAGAGACAGAGGGTTGATACAGAACATAACAAAAGGAATAGCAAACGGCAGGTGGAGTGGCTACTAAGTTGATTATATTGAGAAATAGAAAACTTTGTGTTGAAAAAATAATGTGTCCTCTTATAGGCGTAACATGTAATTAAGCAGCTGGATATTATTGTAGAAACAATTGTATCTTGAAATGCGTCATCTGTCACAGGATAATAGTGTCTGCACTTGCAACGTAATTAAGGAAAAAGCTCGAGATCATAATGCTTTCCTAGGAAATGCACAGCCGCTGGAGGGGTGTGGGGAGGAGAAGGAGCCAGCGGCTGAAGTGTGGTGTTCACAGCTAAGCCTGTCGTGGACCATTTGCATCTTCCTGGGCACTAAGAATTCTAGCATCTGGGACGGGAAGCTCCTGATTGGTTGACTTTTTCATGTTATTCCTGGTTAGCACACCCTATGCTAGGGGAAAAAACCCACACAATTGGATGGATTTGGATGAGTGTAATTTAAAACATTTAAAAAAGTGATCTGTAACCATTAAATTACTGTAAGATAAACAGTGGTCTAAGCATTAGGAAGCCAAAGTAAAAAAAAAAAATTTTTTTTTTCAGCTGGATTGTTTTTTGTTTTTTGTTTTTTTTAAATTAATTTATTTTTTGGCTCCGTTGGGTCTTCGTTGCTATGCACGGGCTTTCTCTAGTTGCGGCGAGTGGGGGCTACTCTTCGTTGCGGTGTGCGGGCTTCTCATTGTGGTGGCTTCTCTTGTTGCAGAGCATGGGCTGCAGGCTTCAGTAGTTGTGGCATGCGGGCTTCAGTAGTTGTGGCTCGCGGGCTCTAGAGCGCAGGCTCAGTAGTTGTGGCACACGGGTTTAGTTGCTCCGTGGCATGTGGGATCTTCCCGGGCCAGGGCTCAAACCTGTGTCCCTTGCATTGCCAGGCAGATTCTTAACCACTGCGCCACCAGGGAAGTCCTGGATTGTTTTTTGTTTTTGTTTGGTTTTTTTTGGCTGCACTTTGAGGCTTAGTTCCCCGACCAGGGATTGAACCCAGGCCACGGCAGTGAAAGCACAGAGTCCCAGCCACTGGACCACCAGGGAATTCCCTCAGCTGGATTGTTACGTTTGGGAATGGGATTCTGAGAGCAGAATAAAAATACCAAATTTAATCAAATCTGACAACGGAAATTGTAAGACACATTCTGGTTTCACAGTGACATTAAAATGTGAACAATATTCAGAACTGATCAAACGTATTTTGATATAATGGCACATATACAAATATGTGAGCATGCGCATACGCACCCACACAAATAATTGATTCTTCAGTTTTACTCTCATTTTCCTGTCTTTTTTCTTCCTACTTTTTCTGCATTTTCCTCTTACTCGTCTGCTTCTATTTCTTAAACTTACCTACTTTTCCCAAATTAGATGTGTCTGTCTTTGTTTATTCCTTTCTCTTTCAACTTCCAGTAATGCCAGTGAAACAGAGGAATATGGATGTTGTTATTGGTTTTCACCGTGTGGATATACGCCTGTTAGAACTCGGAAAACCATCTTCAATTTTGTTTCCTCCCAATCTTGCCTCTTCTTCATCCTTCCGCATTTCAGACTTCCTATGGATTGAAAAGGGGGACTCTTCCTAGCCCGATTTCTGGCACGGGATGCTTGTGGCCTGTGGGGTCTGGGAGCCCGTCTGGTCTTGGACCTCTGAGGAACAGGCTTTTTTATGCTCCATGTGGGATTTGAGTGGCCTTTAACCCTGAAGACCAGGATGCTGCGGGACCCCAGCACGGTTATGTTTGAGAATGATTCCAAGTGATTTGGAACATTTGTTGTGCATTTTCTTCTGAGTCCGTGTTTCTCTAATTTGCGTGTGGAACAGAATCCCCCCCGGGAGGGCATGTTAAAACACAGACTGCTGGGCCGCACCCCAGCGTTGCTGATTTGGTGGGTCTGGGGCACTTAGTCCAGGAAGCACACTTTGAGAACCACTGTTTCTCATCTACCCGCATTTATGTCCCCAGCTAATTGAGGTCAGCAGTCTTAACACCAGAATGCTGAGTGCCTGAAGGCCGGTGTGCTGGGCGGCACCAGACCAGTCCTGTCCGATGGAAACACCATGTGAGCCGCGTATGTGAGAGAAAATTGTCTGGTAGCCACAGTAGAAACGTCAAAATAAACAGGTGAAGTTAATTCAGGTAGTCTGTTTCAACCCAGTGAATCAAAAATATCATTTTAACGTGTAATCAGTATAACAGACCATTGATGAGATTTTTCACATCCTTATTTTCATACGAAGTCTGACTTTGTGTGTATGAATCCTACATTTCCAGTACATCTCAGTTCAGACTAACAACACTTCGAATGCTTGGTGGCCACGTGGGGCTGGCTGGTGGCTGCTGTCCTTAAGCAGTGAAACCCTAGGACTTTCTCTTGCTCCTGCGAGACCCCCTCTGTCCTTTCTTAAAATGCGTTATTTTTAGGGACTTGCGAGAAAGTTTGTGTGTATTTCTTCAGCATCTTCCATGATACAGAGCACTTCCCATGGAGTCACGAGCTCTGTAATCTCTGCGTCTGGAGTAAGTTTCGATCTGTGTGGCTCATTAGTAACTATCCTAATGATGGGACGACAGTGGCCGAGCCCAGAGCTGGGGATTGGGATGAGAGGAGAGTTTACGTCAGTGTTCCTGGGGAAAGAAAGTTCTCTTCTCTAAGCTCTTCCTCAAAAAAAAAAAAAAAAAAAAAAAAAAGATCAAATTAAGGAGTGATCAGTGACAGAATGAGGGTTGTTTTAGGGATGAAAGGTCAGGAAGAGAGAGCAATGAGTTTAGAAAGAAAGTTAATAATGGGGTAGAAGAAAATGAAACTGAAACAACAAGGTTCAGTACAGGAAAGGTGGAGAGACATGAATGTATATATATATATATGAAATCTCATTATATATATACGTACATGGACTGTTTAAGTACAGTTTGCTTTGTTCCCTCTATTTGACCGACTACCACAAGGAATTCTGTTCCTCGAACTCACGCATCATCATCGCCTGGTGATGAAAGAGAATAAGATGAGAACACCGACTTTCATGTGTTATTTTTCTCTTTTTTCTCTTTTAACATGACGACACATGAACCGCAGGTCAAAATAAGTCTATTATGGGATGTGCATAGGACCTCGGAAACTACTAAAATTAATGAGTGCCAAACCTCAGACCCTAGAAATTAGCCCTTTAAATGCACTCATGAAGAAAGCAGCTTGAAAGCAGAACTTTGAGTGAATCATCGGGGTCCTGCAATAGGGAGGTTGCAGGAAATGTCTTAGACCCACTGGCCTGCCACCCGGGTTCAGAGGAGAGTGGCTGCTCAGCTCTGCTACCTTCAGAAGGTGAGGACTTGTCTCTGAAGAGTTGGAGCTCTGCCCTCTCCATCTCTCTCTTTCAAATTGGCTAAAAACAAATACCGTGTTCAAGCAGAGTAGCATTAAAAATCGATGAAATTGTACATCCTGATATATGGGATAATGATAGCCTCTGTACAGCCATGACATTTGAATCTTGCTGAAGACTTTTATCCTGGAATATTATTCTGTTCCTTTCTCACTCTGTCTCATTTCAACGTGAGATAACGCAGTGTGTACTACTTGAAACCATTTGAAGTGACTAAAGGGTTCCGAGGGGTGGTTACTTCAGAAAAATTGGCATTTCAGAGAGATGTGTTTTACAGGGGATTCTCATGCCGCCATGGCTCTAGACATTTTTCAGATGCAGCAAGCAATATGGGTGCTGCCATATTCCCCCTTCTAAGACCCTGTGACGGTCTAGTGGAAGACCATTATGTAGATTAAACAGCTAATGGCTTAGCTGACTGGCACTTCTATATAAATACAGCATGTGGCAGTTATTTTAAAAAACAGGACAATTCTAGTTGGATCAGGCTTATTATCCCATTTAGTGAAGTCAAACAGTATTTGAAGACATGGAAAAATAGAACATTAGAAGTCAAATTTCTAACCTGGGTTCTGATCTAACAAGCCATTTAATTTTCCCCAACTCTTGTTTTCCGACACATATATGAATGGTTTGAATCTCGTGAGGTTCAACTCTTTTGGAGTCAGGAAGCTCTTCTTAAGAAACTACTACACAGGTAAATTTTTACATGTCATTCAGGAGTTTCGTGGGTCCTCTAAAGTCTAGGGGTTTCTAGACTTTTATTTGAACCCTGAATTAGTTAATCTTTCACATTTTTTTCACCTTATGATTGGGAGAAGTCTGTGGGTGTGCTGTATGAACCTTTGTAGACAGAAGCCTCTGATTCACAGATGGTGAACTTTTGGTGGATTGGTGCTGTTCAGATCACATTTGCTCAACATCCTGGGATAAATGCCAGATGTAGGGTCTACTGATGACTAGAATTTCTGAAGAGGTGGCTGTGGAGCTGGGAAAGGAGCAGGTGGGCTTGGAGTTGTCAGACCCGGCTAATTTGGAAACTTCCTTAACCCATGTGGCCTCAGTTTCTCCTTTTGTGTAAGGAGTGAAGAATATCTGTGGCATGTGATTTTATGGGGCATTTAAATGAAATAACAGACGATGACTTAGCAGAGGTAAGTCAACTGCTAGATGGCAGTGAGCCTGGCGAATGCTTATCACGTGTTTACTTGTTGTTCAGACACTTCCCAGAGGGTTGTGTCAGGCAGACTATGGATTCTTAGGAGCTGCAGATCCGGCAAGTCAGGGAAACTGCAGTGCACTTGATGGGAACGGTCCCGTGGGACTGTGCGAACCTCTTCGTGTGTAACAGGAAACCACGGTATCTGGGGAGGCTTCCTGAAAAGGGAGATGAACTTGAAAATCGCTCTTGCCAAGGGAGGAAGATGGGCTTAAACTTTTGGAAAATCAGAGGCACTCTTTGGACCTGTGCTCTCCAGAGGGCTAGACAAACATCAAAGAGAGTCTTTTGATGAAAAAACCTCCAACTACTACATTTAACATCTGGTCAGTGTTAGCATACAGTAACACCAGAATTCATTACTTAAAGAGATACTTGGGAAGCATTTCAGAACACTGCTTCATTTGTTCACTTTTTCTCATTATGTCACAGGCGGCCGTACGAGCTTCTTGAGAGAAGTGTGTATCATTTTTGTACAGACAGATCCAGCAGGTTTCCCTGGCAGTTTGGGTTGTCTGCAGACCTTCATATCCCTACTTCTGCAGTCTTCATTCTTCTTGCAGGGGTTGTGTCTACTGTCTTAGGTCTGGAAGGATGAAGTTCTTTTTCTCTCTTTGAAGTTTAATTTTAATCGTCTCTTTCTAAATTCTTATAATTTATTCATATTTTAAGCCATTGATGAAACTGCAGTCTTGTTTATGGCTGGTAAGTGATTAATCTGTTTTGTTCTGCTTTTATTTTCAGATTGAAGAATTTCGAAGGCTGAGGACACATGCAAAAGGGGCAGAGCTTGTGGAAGGCTGTGATGGGATTTTGGGAGACAATTTTAGACCCACTCAGCCACTCAGTGACAGAGTCATAAGAGCCGCGTTTCAGTAGCTGAAGAGGGCAGGAGCTGGTGCGTCTTCATCTGGGTATGTTCGGATTAAGCAAGGAAAACGAGGCACACAGCTGAGCCTGTCACACCAAAGTAACTCTCATGATGATCCTCATAATTTTGCAATGTTAACGCACTTCATTTAAATCTAGGACACATTCTCAAGCCCCATTAACTACAAGTCAGGTGGTTTGTAAAAATTTCATGCCGTGTTGGACAGAAATCTCCAGTCCTTATGTTTTCGAGCAGAGCAGCCTTTCATTCTAAGTTTTGCTCTAATATCGGCTTTCACAAGGGAAGGTGCCTGAGGCAGGGGAACAGTGACACGCAAGTACCTCTTTGGTACTTTACTATGTTGTCGCACCCTTGAAACTGCAGCTGTCACCTCCTGTTGATGGGGGAGCGTAAGGGAAGGGACTGGGGGACCTGTTGAGCCCCAAAGTGGCCCTTGTTGTTCAGTGCAGATTTGGTCGTCTTGCTTATCGGGGTAGGTAGGTGAGGGCAGATCTGGCATGAATGAAAATACTTGTCCTGTGGAAGTGCTTTTATTTGATAGATCAAGAAGCCCTTGCTAATTATCTGAATGTAGTATGTTTCTGTACTGATTAAAACATAATCTGTACATTTTAATATATCAAATAATTCAATGTATGTATTCCTTACCCTTAAGGACTAACAAAGTAAAACATAACAAACATGGAAAAGATAAAATATACATAAATGCCTCTGTACTGGGTTACTTCTTCGCCTTGTAGATTGCCCAAGGGCGTGTACCTAGGTCAGTGTGCGTTGCTGGGAAACCACTGCTTCTCGTAAGAGGGAAGCGTCTGTTGGAACAGTTTCCTAGGAGTCAGGTAAGAGCTCTGACTGTTTACTGGGCCGTTAAGAGTATGTACTCTCATCCCGTGTGAAGGGTGCAATGGACCGGGGAGTCACAGAGGAACAGAAATCTCTGGCCTCAGGGAGCTCACAGTCTCATGAGCCAGACAGCTGATATAGGAATTTTAAAGGGTGATCACTTCGTCCGCGTGTTTCCCTCTCCATTTTTCTTGCCCCTCTATTATTACTCCACTCATGCACCCAGTACTCCAGCCAATCTGTCTTTTCTCTGCTGTGAATGTGCTTTGCTCACCCAGTCCTTCCCCCCTCTCCTTTTGCTCCTTGAAACCCTAGCTGACTACAGGCGCAACTCACATACCGCCCTCAGCAGGAATTCTCTCCTTGTCCCTTATATTGTACCTCTTGTTTCACATTTTTTCTTCCAATTAGCTATTTGTATATTTCTTATTTCCTGTGTCAGATTTCAAGCTTCTTAAGGGTTGAAACGTGTTGATTTTACTTTGAATCCATCATGGCACGTAACACTTGGAGTCGTGGATGTCGTTAGGGAAATCAGAAATTCCTTAGAACTTATGTGTGTCCTGTATCAGCCAACCGTGTTCCAGTCCTTCGTTCCTTCTCAGTTTCTGTGTCAGCCAGTAGATGATGGGGATGATGGAGATGATGATGATGAGGCCAGGCAAAGTCACCTGTGGTAGGAACGAGAAGGAACTTTCAGTAATTCATATATGATAACAATGGAGAACATCCCAGAGTGCTTTAAGCTGAGCCTTATCATGGATGAGCTAAAGAATTAGAATAATATTCAGTCAGAAATCATTACTGAGCACCTACGATGTGATTGGTTCTGTGTATACAGAGATGAGAAGAACAGGTGTGGTCTCTGCCCTCATAAAAGCTAGAGTCTGAGATGGGGAACCTGACAATGGAGAAACAAACACTTCTGGCACAGGGAGATCAGCTCCGTGCTCTGCGACCACCTAGAGGGGTGGGATAAGGAGGGTGGGAGGGAGACGCAAGAGGGAGGGGATATGGGGATATACGTATGCATATACCAGATTCACTTTGTTATACAGCGGAAAGTAACACAACGCTGTAAAGCAATTATACTCCAATAAAGATGTTAAAAAAAAATACACAGTTACAAACTGTAATAAATTCCATGAATGAAAAGAACCAAGAGATGGAGTGAAGGAGATTTCAGATAGAGGGAGTATCTTTTGCAGAGACCCCGAGGGCCCAGTCTCTGTGGAGGTGATAAGAGTTTGATACATTGATGCACCTGAAAGAAGCCTTGTGAGTCTGGGGTATGGAAATGAAAAGGGAAGGTCAGGCAGGGCCTATCACTTAGAGGGCCTCGGCAGCCGTGTTAAGACATCTTTATTTCATCGTCAGTGTGCTGAGATCTAAGCGTTCTTAGGGGAGTGGCCTTCTCAGGAGATCACAGTGGCTGGAGAACGAATGGATCAGATTATTGTGGGCCAGGCTGTGGCGGTGGAAGGATATTTTAGAGGTCCACTGGGTAGCCAAGGTGAAAGGCATGCAGGCATGGATACCAGCCTAGGAGCAGTACAGATGGAGAGAAGTTGACATATGTGAAAGGGTCTTGGAAAGTGATGTCTAGGGATAAATTGGACGAGGGTGGGGGGAGATGGAAATATCAAAGATAACACCCGGGGTGTGGGGCTTTAGAAACTGTGTGGCTAGAGTGCCATTGAGTGACAAGAGGGAAGCCGGAGGAGGCTGTCTGAGATGGAGAGCGGGAGGGGACTGAGAGAGGCTTGTCAGTCACAACAGTGGGCCTGGCATGAAGGAAGCTGGAATTTCGAGAGCGGAGATCAGAAAAGAGGTTTGAACAGAATGTGGGAGTCGTGGGCATAGAGATTTTATACATACAAGTGTGTACGTATAATGTTCTCATGCTACCTGGGGATGACCTCGGATGTTCATCAAATCTTACGGGATGCTTTATGACAAGTTAACCAAAGCACAGAGAAGTTAGGTCATCTGCTCAAAGCCATTGGGCAGTGAGACTGGAAGTCGGACCCAAGCAACCTGCCTGGCAGAGCCGCTTGTTGCAAGCACTGCAGGACAGAGGTCAGGGAGCGTCGCCACGCTGGCGCTCAGGGTGGCAGGACGACGATGGAGGCGATTGCAGTGGGCAGAAGTTGGGTGTGAAGGGAGGGGGTGGAGATACCTTGTGATGGCAGCTTCAGACACGCGGGGGAAGGGGAGGTGGAGCGGGGAACGGAAGGCTGCGGCGACGGTGGGGGGGGCGGGGAGTGAAGGAGGCTTTTTTTTTTAAATTGAGATATAATTGACATATACCATTGTGTAAGTTTAAGGTGTACGATGTGTGTTTTGATTTGATCCATTTTTTTAAAAGTTATTTATTTATTTATTTATGGCTGTGTTGGGTCTTCGTTTCTGTGCGAGGGCTTTCTCTAGTTGCGGCGAGCGGGGGCCACTCTTCATCGCGGTGCGCGAGTCTCTCACTATGGCGGCCTCTCGTGTTGCGGAGCACAAGCTCCAGACGTGCAGGCTCAGTAGTTGTGGCTCACGGGCCTAGTTGCTCCGCGGCATGTGGGATCTTCCCAGACCAGGGCTCGAACTCGTGTCCCCTGCATTGGCAGGCAGATTCTCAACCACTGCGCCACCAGGGAAGCCCTGATCCATTTTTATATTACAATATGATTCCCACCTTAGCGTTGGCTAACACCTCTGTCATGTCCCATATATATCATTTCCTTTTTTGTGGTGGGAATGAGACTTTTTTTTTTTTAAACAAAAGAAGTAGTAAAACTTTTCTGTATGTGGGGGGGGGGGTGGTAAATGAGCCAGTGGATGGGCGGGGCTGAAGGTGCTGTTTCTCGAGGGCCGAGTCCTAGCAGTGAAGTCCCTGAAAAGTTGTCAGGGGGTGGGGTCCTCGGCACAGGTGGAGACTGACTTTTGTTATGGGAATGGACACTTTGTGTGCTATCACAGGAAGGAAGGAGCTGGCGGTTTATAGACAGCGTTTCACGACTTGCTTTACTGTTTAAGGAGGGTTGGGTAGAAGCTAGAAGAGGTTCTAGCTGCCAGGCAGCTGGGAGATGGGTGCAGAGTGAGGGTCTGGAGGGCTTACGGGCACGACCCGGATGGAAGGGCAGGCAGAGGAGGGCGGTGAGGTTGGTGAACGTGAATTTATGAACTTCCCCAGTGTAGGTTTGGTATACTCTCTGTGAATGTTGGTAACTATAAATGATGCTTTTTATGAAATAAGATTATTGGCTTGAATTTTTGATCCATATCTGGTCCTACACCAGAATTGCCTGTCTCTAAATATTTAAATAACCATCACTACTTTATCTCTCTCTTGCACACACACACACACTCTCTCAAATGTTTATGAAAAGATTACATATATTTCAGATACTTCATATTCATAGTATGATAGGAGGACAGTGTGTAATTTTCAGTCTTCGATTAATTGCAGTTTAGATATTTTAAGAGAGAGGATGGATTTATGTCCTAGTCTTGGTGGCTGAGATTACTCAAAGGAGGTCATTTTCCCCCAAATTCCATAAGAATGGTGCAGAAATTCTTTCAAAGGCGACTTCACTTCTGACTGTATCCTTTTATGAATACATTTTTGATCCTTTTATCTTGAAATGTGTAATACAAATCTAGTCATACTGCTACATAAAAATTATGTTGGGAAATCAGACTTATGGATGTGTGCTTTTTATTTGATATTTAATAATGCCCTAAGGCAGGTAATTCAAATTTTTATTAAAGTGAAATGATTTGACAGTCAGACTTTGAATTTAATGCATGAATGTTTCATTTAAGCTCTTGGAACTGAAAAGGAGAAAAAAACTTTTTTTCTGATAGTTCTCTAAAAAATGTTCAAAATTCAGATTTATTTTAGCTATGCTTTACTAAAATAACTTTAGTTTTTGGACTTAAAATGACATTTATTTTTGCATGACATGTCTAGACATCTGGAGGGTTTTGATAACCAAGACTTATTACTACCATGAATTATCTGTGACTTTTTATATTACCATTCAGGAAGTGTGAACTATGGTTTTGTACTTGTTTAAAGCGTTAGCACATAAGTCACCCAGGTGCAGGGCTAGTTCAGATTTCTAGGAGCCAATTTACCCACTGAACTTTCTTTACGATGCAGGAGAACCAAATCTTAATAACAAACCAAAATAAGACTAAGCTTTATGTCCAGTTTCCTTGCTGCCCTTGGCATGATAATATTGGTACTACCCTTCCAGTGAAATGATTATTTGCCTGTTTGTTTCATTAAGTATTAACCAATTTTTAGAAAGCTATTCTGACTGTTCAAAGATTTGCCTGCTTCCCCTGTGACTCAAATACTGTTAAACTGCACACATGTTTACAGTAACTATAGTTAATTATAATTATTTTCTGTAAAAACCAATGCCACAGAGCTCTTTAAATAACCTCCCTGTAAACAGGTAAATAAATATCCTACATTTCTTGGCAACATTATTTCCAATTACATTAACAATTTATCTATTTGTGAGATCTGTTATTTACATAAAACCCTGTTTCTTGAGTTGATTTAGCTTTAGAACAAAACAATATGATTAAACAACATATTTTTTTTAGCCATAGAATTAATATAATTATGAATAAAAAATGTTTTCTCCAGAAAAAAAAGTAACCTCCCTTCCACCCCTTAAAAGGGGAAAATATGTGTGCTCCAAATAGATGAGGAAAAAAAAAAAACCAGAAAAAAGGAAGAAGAAAAAAGAGGGTTATTAAACAAGTATCTCTGATCCCTGTGTCAAACTTACCCTCATATTTGGGCAAAGACCCGTTCTGGGTCTTTGAAGTCACATTCAGACTGTACTGAACTCTTCCCCATGTATACTTTTGCAATTAATAATGTTGTCTTCTTAGCTTTAATAAATGCTATAGCTAGCATCAATTTCATAGCAGCCTTCTTTTATAACCTAACAGAGTTGGAGGTTAGAAAAGACTAAGCCATTATGGAAAAGGAGGGGATTTGTGGGAAAGGGATAATGTCAACTCTGAATGACCAAGTAGGTAAAAGCTATTATCCTTTCAGGATAAATGGAAAGCTCAGAGCCATATTTTCAGTCAATAGAACTTGGACTGACTTCACTCTAATAATTTAATATGATGCACAGCATTAGGGTGAGAAATGAAAGCTCGATGGTAGAGCTATTTTCTATTTACTATATCCTATAGAATTGCCCGAAAATGAATGGATTTCCTAAAGGATCTCAATATGATTTCAGGAAAAGGCCAAAATACTAAGGGTGGTCAACCCATCTATTATGTTTTGACTCTGTGATACAAAAATTGTTCTTAACCCAAGAATGAAAAGTATCAAAGCTGTATAGACATTTCTTCAAGATTAGTAAAGAAGGAAAATAATCCCTGCTTCCGTATCTGTCCTTTTTTTCTTTTTTCAGTATTAGAAATGTTAATTTATTGTGGGTAAAAATTGCTGAATGATTTATTCCCCTCCCCACCCATGAATTTAAACAAAATTGTGTTTGGGAGGAAGGAAAGAGAACATCTTGCAGTCATGGGTCAGCTTTTATGTTGAACATTAATATATTATGATACCCTAAATATAGTAGATTTCATGATTTTAAACTTCATATATTTTCCATAAGAAAATCACCGAGACCAGGTTATCTCCTTTAAACATGTTGTATTATGTCTTTTTCCTCATGGATGCTCATTTTTGGTAATTTCCTCAAGCCAGTTTTTAAATTTTATTTTTCCAGTTTGAGACTTATTAAGAAAACATTGTTCACAGAGAAGCATTCATTTCAGTTTCTTCCTCATTTACTGTCTGTCCTTTCCAGTTCCTGTTTTCCATGATGAAGTTCACAGACACTTAGGAAAGCGGGTTCATCGTAGAGCCAGGGAACCGTGAGAGCCCAGCACACAAAGGGACCTTCCTGGAGGCCACTTGCTGTTGGAGTCCCCGTGGCTCAGCCTGTGGCGCTTCCTCTCTTTGTAGGTGGATCATCTACACCCACAGCCTCTGTTACCACCAAATGCCGATGACCCTCTCATTTATCTGCCGACCCCAGGTCTCTCTGTTAAGTTCTAGAATTGGATGCCCAACCGTTTGCCTCACTTTTCTTTTGGATGCATCAAAGGCATCTCACACTCAATATATAAAAGATTGAATATATGATCGTCCTTTGCAGACTTGGCTTTCTTCCAGTTTTCTTAGGAATTCAAGTCATACTTGACACTTCTCACCTCACCTCACCTCACATTTCCAATTTATCGTCCAGTTCACAGATTCGCCTTCGGATAGCTCCCAAATCCATCTCTGTGATCATCGCAACCCATAAAGTTAGCATCAGCTTTCACCTGGGCTGTTGCAGGAACACCCCCCTCTCTTCTACATAGGATTGTTGAAGAAAGATTTGTAAAAATAAAAGACATGGGTGACAGAGAGCCCTCAAACTTGCGCGTCAACTCTGATTGACCGACATGAGCTGTCGCGAGTGTTGAGAAGGATTCTGCATCCACGGCTGAGCGCAGTGCGAAAGGGTGACAGGACTCACTGGCGACATCTGTCGCTGGGGGCTGGTGGTGGTATTGTAGTTTGTTATTCCCATCTGCAGTGGAAGGTTGGGTGATTGGCATCTGACTTAAATGTCTCAGCTGTGAAGGTGCAGAGTCTTGAATGGGTTTTGGAAAATTGACCTGCGTTACATCTACTGATATGTAGCTGGATGTTAGCAGTTATGGAGGAAATACAGAAACATGATGAAAAGACTGAAGTCCCCTGATCAACCTTCTTTTTAATATTTTCCTTTTCTTTTGTATTAATTACTAAGCATAACTAAACATAGCAAATAGCTTACATATAGCAAAACCTAGGAGATCTGAAATCTCAGCATAGAAGTGAAATGGCATGAGGGTGATGGAAGGATCATGGCGTGAGAGTGGAGGAACTTACCTGCTCCAGGCCCTTTCTTAGGGATGGAAGCCATCTCCTGAAGAAGGGAAAAGGGTTTGTTAAAGAAGAAACCAGTTAAGGGAAAAGTAGATACTGACATGCCACCCACAAGGGTGAGAAACAATGTATCTTAAAGTATTAAAAAAAAAGCCATACCAAAAAATTGTCAATTTAACTATATAGGTCTTAGAGATATTTATATTTAAGTACAAATAGATTTGCCTTATTCTTTTGACTACTTCATTTTTTAAAAATTGAAGTATAGTTGATTTACAATGTTGTGTTAGTTTCAGGTGTACAGCAAAGTGATTCAGTTATATGTATATCTGTTCTTTTTCAGATTCTTTTCACTTATAGTTTATTACAAAACTTTGAGGATAGTTCCCTGTGCTATACAGTAGGTCCTGTTGGTTATGTATTTTATATATAATAGTGTGTATATCTTAATCCCAAACTTCTAATTTATTCCCCCCCCTTTCCCCTTTGGTAACCATAAATTTGTTTTCTATGTCTGTGGGTCTACTTCTGTTTTGTAAATAAGTTCATTTGTATCATTTTTTTAGATTCTACATATAAGTGATATCATATATTTGTCTTTCTCTTTCTGACTTACTTTACTTAGTATGATAATCTCCAGGTCCATCCATATTGCTGGAAATGGCATTATTTCCTTTCTTTTTATGGCTGAGTAATATTCCATTGTATACATAGACCACATCTTCTTTATGCATTCCTCTGTTGATGGACATTTAGGCTGCTTCCATGTCTTGGCTATTGTAAAGAGTGCTGCAGTGAACATTGGGGTGCATGTATCTTTTTGAATTATAGTTTTCTCTGGATATATGCCCAGGAGTGGGATCCCTGAATCGTATGGTAACTCTATTTTTATTCTTTTAAGGAACCTCCATACTGTTGTCCGTAGTGGCTGTACCAATTTACATTCCCACCAACAGCGTAGGAGGGTTCCTTTTTCTCCACACCCTCTCCAGCATTTGTTATTTGTAGACTTTTTGATGATGGCCATTCTGACTGGTGTGATACTTCAGTTTTAATTAAACAAACATGCCAGTGAAAACTTGTTTTGGTAGCAAACAAAGCTAAGATAGTCTAGACAATGCCCAATATCTTGGACAGAATCTGAAATATTTGTTGGATAATATGGAGGTTTCTCCAATCAAGAAATTTGCCACTATGTAACACCATTCTCACAGTAAATTAATTGTTAAAACCATAAAACCACATTGGTTTTGGATGGGTCTGTTTTCTATCACAGTGCTTCTTTAAATGCCTGCAAAATTTCTGAATTCTTATACTTTTAGTGGTTAGAAACTCATAAAGGTCTTTAGGGCTTGTCTGCAGAAAATATTTTCAAACACATCTTAGAAGCATGGAGTCGAACTGGATCTCAAAAAGTTATTTAATTGAGTCTTCTGCCTGAAAAGGTCTTCAGCTAAATTATTATAGATGATTGGTCCCCACATCTAGAAACAAACAAGCAAACAAACCTTCATTGTATGAGATACCTACTTCAGAGGTTCTTCTACTCCTGCATAATGCAAAAGGGGGAAAAAAAAAAAAAAAAAAGAACCTCATGAAATACTCTCCCGGTAAAGTATGAACTGAATTGGAACACCATTTTGATAGTAATATTTTTTATGGTTTGCCATAAATGAATATTTTTGATGAATGTAACCTATATTCCAAGTATTCCAAGATTTATGTTTTTCTTGTGTTTGCAGCATGTGAGAGTTCCTATAACCTTTACAGTGCAGAGAAACTCATGTAATTTTTCACAAATATGAGTGTTCATTCTGATTTTAGTATGGGTACAACCAGTGGTTCTCTAATGGTACCATTTCTTTCAAGAATGATTATATTTAGTGGGTCCCAGCAATTAAATCACTATAATGAGAAATAAAAGATTGTAAATAAGAATAACAATGTTATTAATCATCTAAATTAGTCGCTTATGGCACATTCCTGGACCTGAAATATTTCCATAGGAAATAATGCTAAAATCCACATTTACTTATAATTAGACATAATACAAACCTTCTCTCATTATAATAGTTGCCCAAATCCCACTTCAACTTAATTTCATTGACTTTGATTTCTGGACTGAAAGCATTAAGCTTGAACCTAGTGAAAAATGTATAATATGTGCATTCAATTAAGAAGTAATTAGATATTCAATCACCCTTACAGCACACTAGGGATTAGGGAAGGAGGAAGAAAAATGTGCCGGGGCTGTGGTGTATAACACAGTTTTGTTAATTAGTGTAGTGCAAATTGAGATTGAGACAGTGTCAGAATAGTATAACATAGGTTTGCTTGTGAAGAACTTTAAAAGCTAAGTTACTGTTTTACGATACTTTGATGCAGAGTTGTATAGAATATACCAAACAATCTGATGTGTCCTTGAGTTTCAGTTAAAGTTTACACATTCATTCTAAGTGACACATACTAATAAGTGATGAAGGGGAAAGAACAACTACTTTTTTATGTTGCCGACCCTCTGCTATATTTTATCTCATTTAATCCTCACAACGATCTTGTGAGGCATGTGCTTTTATTTCCATTTTAGAGATGGAGACCCTGAGGCTGAGAGGGGTTGAGTAACTTGCTCAGGGTCACAGCCAGTACAAGACAAAGCCAGGGTTCACACCCAAGTAGGTTTCACTGCAAACCCTGAGCTCTTTTCACTACGCCTTTCAAATAACAAAGGGCAGATAATTATGAAGTCCTTGTATATCTTTGCCTCCTTATCTCTTTAGATAAGTTCCTGGGAATGAGATTTCTAGGGAAAAAGGACACCTGTGTTTTCATTTTTGGTATCACATTGCTAATAGTCTCCCTAAGGGTTAACGCTAATTTATGCTTGCACCATGGATTGAAGGTGTTTTTGCCCTTTTTAAAATCAATCACTCTGTATACTTTCCACCTCTTTCTCATCTCCTTTTTACTCCTCACTTTCTCGAAATGTGTTCATCTCCGTTTACCTATTGAAATTTCTGTGGCAAGAGTAACCCCTTTGATTTCTCTAAATATGATACATATTCATGACAGAAAATTCAAACAGTACAGAACAAAATGAAGCAACAAGGATCTCTCAGACCCTCCTCTCAGTGACAGTCACCATGAACACTGGGGTGAACGTGGAGGTCCACCCATAGCTCAGTGGGGGATGGCTTAGGTTCCATTCTGACTCCACTGGTAGTTGTGTGACCTTGACAAAGTTCCTAATATCTCTAGGTCTCTTTTTTCATCACTTAAAAGAAGGCCATAGTAGTACCTACCTCATAGGGTGGTTGTGAAGATACAGTGAAGTAATGTAATTAAAGTGCTTACGGTGTTTTTGGTCCACAGTGTTAAGTATTTAATTAATGTTACCTTTATCATTATTTTTGTTCTTTTGATCTCTCTTTTTGCATATCTCTCATATGCACATCTAGACATATAATGTTCCTCATGGGATTATATTATGCAGGATATTTTTCTATCTGCTTGTTTGATATATCTTTTCATGTCATTCAATAGATACATGTGTACATTTTAATGATTGTACATAAGTTGCCTTTAATTATGTACTAAAATTTATCGAGTATTCCTCTATTATTGTACATTTTAGGTCATTTTCAGTACTTTGCTATAATCAACAGTACTGTGGTTAACATATGCATTTATTTCCTTAAAAACTTCTTAGTAGTGAGATTACTGGGTCAGAGCGTTTTAATTGTAATACTGTATATGTGCAAATTGTTCTAAGAGTTGTATCCCTTTATGTTTCCACTGACCATGTGTCCAACTACACATTTTTCTTCACCTTCACTGACATTGAGTATTTTCAAATTTCTTATCCTTGCCAATCTGATTAAAAATGATTCTGTTACATTATATTAAGTCTTTGAATACTTGGTTTTATCCTTGAATTTCCTGTTCTGTCCCATTAATCTGTCTGTTCATGAGCAGCAACCACTGTGTTTGTGACATTGGTGTATATTTCAGTGTTTGGTAGGACAAGATCCCTTACTAATCTCTTCTGTAGAGTTTTCTTATTTCCATGTGTTTAATTCTTCCAGGTAAGCGATAGGATCATTTTACCAGAAGGATTGAAATAAAGAATAAAAGAGAGGGTGAGAAAAAGAGAATGAAAGAAAGAGAAAAAGGAAGAAAAAGAATCTTGCTAGAATTTTTTATTTGGATTGCATTGAATACATAAAGTAATCTAAGGAGAATTGATATCTTTATAGTGTTGAATCTTTCTATCAAGGAACAATGCATAGGTCTATGCTTATTAAAGTTTTTTTTAATGTTCTTTAGATGTTGTATAGTTCTCTCCTCTGACTGAATTTGCTACAGGATGTGCATTTGGACTCTGGAGTTAGCCTGGGGTGTGGCTTGATTGGGAATATAGCACTTTCACCTCCTGCTCCATGGTTTGGGCAAATTATTGATATTCTTTCAGCCTCAGTTTCCTCATCTGTGAAATAGGGATACTAAGAGTCATACCTCCTAGAGGTGTTGTGAGGATTAAACAAAATATGGTAAAATGCATAGCATGGTGCTTCACAGGGGGCTAGCATTCAATAAATGTGAGCTATTACTATTATTATTGTTGTTTCTGTATTCATTATCAATTTTGGTTAGTGTCATTTTTCACTACATTTTTGTATTGGTTAATATTTATTCACTGAAAAAATAATTGCTTGGGTTTGTCCTTGGCTTTCTTATTAACCTTTCATATAGTTTCCAATGACATTTTAGTTGATTGTTTGTATTTTCTAAATAGACCCTGGTCACATCTGTAAATAATGACAATTTCATCTTCTCCTTTCTAATTTTACTAGTTCTTATTTTATTGCACCCTCTAGAACTCCCAGAATAATGTTAAATAATTAACAGTGATATCTGGTTTCCCTTTCTTATTTCGGATATGCCTGGATTTCGATTTCCAAATCCTGTGTTATCTTTCCCACCCTGTGTCCTTTCAGTCTTCAAAAGCAGTTGACACTCTTGACCTTCTCCTTTCTCTTTCTCCTTTTTCTGTTTATTTTCCTTCCTCCTGACCTGATACTGGTATTAGTGGGTGTGTTGAAAAAGAAGGTGCCTATGTTGCCCTTGCTTGTAATGGAAGGACATTTATTTTTAACCTTCTGTTCAGTGTATGGCAGTATTCTAGGGACTGTGTGCAAATATACACATTATCAGCATAGACTCCCCTGAGGAGCTTATAGCCTGGTGTTGGGAGCGAATCAGGTAACCCAGCTAACTCCAAATCCAAGCAGCATGAGGAAAAACTGCCCCGAGAGCATTCGGAAAGAGTTCTTACGTCTAGCATCTCGCTATTTCTTAAAAGACTCTTCTTTTGGAGATTTTACACTGAATTATCTTACTTAAAGAGGGACGTGGCAGTGGGTTATCAATTAGCTGAGCCAAAGTCACTGGAACTGAGGTCAGCCCTGTGACCTGCAGCAGCCTTTGTGAAGGACACATGGGCACATGTGCTTTATTATTTTTTTGATAGCTTTGTAGGAAATTCTCCAATGGTAATTTGATTTGCGCTCATCCCCGGGGGTCTCTTCACAGAAGATCATTTAAGGTTCAGAAATAGTCACATGAAAGATGGCATCTGTTATAATTATATTGAAATAGCTTTTGATTTAGAAGACTTCTTAGGATTATGGCCTTACTTCAAGGTCTCATTATGAACAATGATCACTGGATAATAGAACATTTCCTTTTATAGTTAAGCTTTCTTATTATTTATATATAGATAAATGGGTATTTGGGAGGAGGTCCCAAAGGGGAGAAAGTCAGCCTGATTACCTTTGTGTATTCCGAGTGTCATTTCTTTATCCAAATAATAGGAAATCTGGAGAGAGAGCAGAGAAGTTTTAGGAGAGGACCAGCAACAAAATCATTCAAAACACTTTTTCAGAACTCAGGGACATAAATTTACAAATTGAAAAGACCCACTGAATTTCCAGGGTAGTAGATCAAAATGCACCCACACCAAGGCACTATCGTTGTGAAATTTCTGAACATGGAGGGAGAAGTTACAGGGAGGAAAAAACAAGTCAGACTCAAAGAACCTGGAGTTTAAATATCAGACTTCTCAACAGCAATACTGGAAGCTAAAAGCCAGGGAAGAATGACCTTCAGAATTCTGAGAGAAAGTTGCAGCCCACCTACAATTCCTCACCCAAACTTTCAATAGTCATGTTCAGATATCAAGGTCATTAAAAATTTATTTCCCAGGAAGCTACTGGAAGATGTGCTTCACCAAAATGGCATAAACCAAGAAAACAGATGTGGGATCCAGGAAACAGGAGAGCCGACAAAGGAGAAAGGCAAAGGAGATTCCCAGAATGATGGTGAAGTGAGGTAGCCAGCATAGAGGGTGTGAGTCCAGATGTGAGCAGTTGAGAAGGTCCTAGAAGAGCTTCCTCCAGGAAGACGAAGTTGATAGACTGCATAATGTGTCTTAACTTCTTGAGAGGAGAGTCAGACAACTGTAGGTAGTTTTGGATTGAGGATGTAGGTGCAAAAAACTCAAGATAGTTATTCACTCCAGAGAAAACAAGTTGTGCAAGAAAGGAAAATTAATGATATATTAATACATGTAGTTCAGTTCTGAATAATATTTACATCATCACAATGATAGAAATCAAATATTGATCCAAATTATTATATAACTGTATTGGGAGGGTGGAATGAAGGGAAGGGTTTACAGTGTGTGAGTGGGGTGTGTGTGTGTGTGTGTGTGTGTGTGTAGAGAGGTAGGGGCTGATAGGAGGAAAGAGGGTCAAATGACATTCTCCATAGGGAAAGTTGACAGACAATGCTAAAACAGAAAACTGAAAAGGAGTAATACAGTCATACCGATTAGCTCTACAGTATTAATAAAATAATCAGCTCAAAGAGTTGAGGAGGAGCAAAGTGGTGGCATATGGGACGGGAAACGGATAGTTTTTGTAACACACCCTTTAGAACTACTTAACTTTTTCAACTATGTGCATGTATAATATTGATACAAATAAAAACATTAATAAAAATGTTAAAAATTTAACTTTTTATACAAGTAAAAACGTTAAATAAAAATGTTAAATAAATGACAGGAGCAATTGCTACTGTCATTTTGTTATACTTTTTAATGTATGTATGCACACATGTGTGGGCACACACGCACATACACAGACATACATATGTGCATTTTCTTGGGGTGTTTGCTTTGAGCCAGATGTTGTGTTGGGCCTTGGGAACACAGTGCAGATGAGATCAAGTATGATTCCATCCCATGAAAAATTTCTCTGAAATGCTGAAAAGTAAATGTCAAACACATGCTATAGAAAATAATAGGCCATACCGTAGTTCAGTTTTCAGTTAGTGAGATGTCTGTAAAATCAACGAAATAGTCACCAGTCACTCAGTTATGTGCCCGGGAGGCACTGTTGTCACATTATATCTGTTGTCATATTCCATTCTCACACAAACCCTACAAAGTAGGCATTGCCATCTGGGGCTCAGAAGGGGCAAATAGATTGCCTAAAATCTCCCAGCCAGTTGGTGGCAGAGCTGGGATTTGAACTTGAGTCTTTCTGATTCCACATCCACACCCCAGAGTGTGATCAGTTGAACTCAGGGACATAAATTTTTTTTGTAATTTTTCCAGCTAGTCTGGTATCATGCAGTGAACGAGATCAAGCATCCATCTCTGGGTGGCGGGGGGGGGGGCTAATAGATCATCCTCAGAGTGCCTTGGCTTTGGGAGGTGACATTTTCTTTGTTTGAACAATGTAAAGGTGAAAAATTCAATAAGCATAGGGCATTATCTTTAGTTTCCCTGTGAGGGAGATTTTAACAGAGTGAGCATCTAAATTCACCAGCAGAGTCCACACTCAGTTGAATTAGAATTCATTCTACATTTATTGAGAATCCTGTAAATCAAGCCATTAGAGCTTTAAAATGAACAAGACACCTGAGAGCTTGTGCACCTGTTGCACTGTGGTTGTATGTTCAATGTTAAAATGCTTTGGGTAAAACCTGACCTCGTGTCATTAGAGTGACTGCATATTTACTTACCTATCTTTTGTCTAATTGATGTTTTAGACCATGGTAGCTTAATTTTTAGAGTAGTTGGATATATTATTAAAGCGTAATTGAATTACTTTCATAAACTTGGAATCTCTGCCTCTAGACCAACCTTTCCCAAATGTGTTCTGCAGAGCATTGGTCCATCAAGATGTTTGTTAAATCAAGAGGTGACTGTCCCATACATTTGGAGAATCCTGAATATAATATTTTTCTTTTGCAAATTTACAGTGCACATTAGCATGTTAGAGACTGACATGGTTTTGTATGAAAGAATCATATTTTACTCTATGTAATCAGAGTTTCCACAGTATTTTTTGAATACAGATTCATTTTTTCCACCCAACTTCTAGAGTTATGTGGAACACATTTTAGGAAACGGGGGACTCCAGTTATTTTCCTTTTTGCAAAAAATTCATCCATGCTGACCTTTAGGCTCCTTTTAAAAAGCTCTAAAATGCTGAGGCTTTACAATTTGGATCATCAGTCAGTTTTATGTCAGTCACTTTGATTTATAAATGTGTTGGGTTATAGTTGTCAAATGCATACACAAACAATGTCCTACTTTACCTTTGAAATCACTTCTATGAGGCATAATCTTAAAGATTTGGTCATGACTCACTATCTTATTTGAAATTTTAGTTTGGAAATATACCCCAGCATTATTAATGTTTTCTAATAAATTGTTCCAGAAATTATATGTATTTATGTGAACATATGCATACATGTGTGGACATGTATATGTACAAATGTACAAGCATATCCACCCACATACCATGTATGAACAATTTTAAAGTATTCCATTGTATCATAATTTATTTTTTATTTTTTTCACATCTTTATTGGAGTATAAATGCTTTACAATGTTGTGTTCGTTTCTACTGTACAACAGAATCAGCTATATGTACACGTATATCTCTGCATCCCCTCCCTTTTGAGCCTCCCTCCCACCCTCCCTATCCCATCCCTCTAGGTCATCACAAAGCACCAAGCTGATCTCCCTGTGCTATGTATCATAATTTATTAAGGAAGGAAATTATTTAGCTTTTTCTAGTTTTTTTTTGCTTTAGTGAATATCCTTATACATAAAATCTTTGTATGATTAGGTGGTTATATCTCTATGATAAGTTCCAAGAAGTAGAATTCTGGGTGAAAAGTATATGCGCTCTAAATTTTAATAGATATTTGTTGTCCAAAAGATTGGACTTGTTTATTTTTAGCAATTGTATTAAAGTGTGTTCCCCCAGTCCCATCTCTGGCAACACGAGTAGATGTATTGAACTGAAATCTTAGCTGATGTTGTTTTCTAAATGGGAAGACTATTAGTTCTCTCAAAATGTACGTTTCATGTGTTGTTCTATATTTATTATTTCCTGATTTATTTAATAGAAACGTCACATTATTTGGGGACTAGGAAGCAGTGGTCTTTGTGCTCAAACAGTTACCATCTGCAGTTATTACACAGGAAATTAATGACAATAACTAAAAGCTTTATTTTTATTTATTATTATGCATGACGTGTCAATTTTTTGTTTAGAAAACAGTTCAAGTGTTCGTTTATTTATTTTGGTTGAAAATACATGTCTCTATGAAATTTTGCATTAATAGATTCTGCCAGAGAGATAAAATTATGCTAGACTTTGTGGAAAAATTGCAGAGAAGACAAACTTGAGCACGAAGATAGTTTTGAAATTTCCACATTTTCTTATGAAACTTCTCGTTTTTGCTGTCTCGTTGGACTGTAGAAAGACTTTCCAGTCTGCCTTGGAGGAGTGTCAGTAACATAATCGATTCCTTCTTTTTGCCTTAAAGGAGGAAGACAATGGTCCTATAGTGCCCTTGGGTGAGAAACGGAAACTTTGAGCTGCAGCTTCGGTTTATCCTCAAAGCCTGCGTTGTTTGCCTTCATCTAATCGAGCTTTGATGGACATCTGTGACGGTTGCCTGTACACGTGCTCTAATGAAATATTAGAAATAGCTGTAAATTCAAAAGAAACCCCATATTATGTATCCGTATCACTGCTACTAGTATTCATATTTTGCACATACTGTTCATTGCTTATGTGTAGAAGAAATGAAACTAGTTTTCAGAGTTATTAATATGAATATATATCATGTATTAATACTGAGACAGGAAAAATACATTTCCAGCGTTCACAGTCCTTCATTTCCTGTCTCCAACAGAAAATCCACTCATTCAGAAAATAATGTAATTCTTGATAATAAAATGAGAGTTTTGATCAAGAACAGCATACAGCTCCAAAATGGAATGTGAAGGATTAGTAAAAAACATATCTCATGTTACTTTGCAACCCTCATACCACGGTTAATGTCAGGGTGATTTGTTATAAAACATGATTTGGGAGTTAATGTAAGAACATAATACTCACTTTATATATTACTTTCTTAGTTAAAGGATTTAATTGAATATACGAATCTAATCATACTTATTTGACATATTAGAAGCTGAGGTTTCTAGGAATTTGAGAAAGGTATAAGAAATAAATAGGCTAAAGAGAAAGTGGATACTTTATTTTATAGCTTTATTTTCCATGATAGAAACATAAATTTAATAGTATCCTATAATAATTTAGTGTTGTACATTTTGTAGGACTTTAAAATATTTTATTGAGATCTTTGTTTTGAAGGTGAATCATATACTTATTTTAATTAATTTTAAGTGCTACTGGCAAATTTAAGCATATGCTTAGATGCAGTAAGATGTGATAGAATGAGATAATTTATGTAAAGCAGTAGAGTGCCTGGCACAAAGCAAGTACTTAATAAATGTTATTAGTTGTTGTTATAATTGTTGTAAAACTAACGACTTCAATAACATAGACACAATTCTGAGGGATTTTGTGATGCAGAATATCTAAGTTAGAAATAGAAAATAATACAGATGGAATAATTATGTGTTGAGAGATTTTAGATGTGTTGGATAAAGGTTGTAATAATGAAAAGCATTAAATGCAAATAAAAAAATCATACCAAGTATCCCTGAAAACAGAAGCTAAGAAGGTTCACGATGGAGCCTTGGGCAGGCAGAGAAAGGACCAGAGCTGCCCCAGAGAGAGGAAGCGGAGGCGGATGAAGGGTCAGCATCTAACAAAGCCCTGGACCACATGAGGGGCGGCATCAGGCAGAGCCTCTGAGAGGCAAAGGCAGTCCCGGGTTTCTCCCTTCTTTAGTTTCTTGTGTACAAAAATGAAGAAATGGCAAAGCATGGCTACAAAAACTTGGCATATTTAAATACATATCTTATAGACTAAAACTGATACCATGTACTTGCCAGACATTGGCTGCAGGTGTGGCCTTATTTGCAGTTAACATCAAAAGACAAAATCAAAACCCTCTCATGAGTGAGAGGCCAATAGGGCTGCTGGCACTCCTCTGGTAGACCCTGCGTTCAGGCCCTGGGGCTAAACAGTACATGGGCACCCAGTGTCACTGATCCTGATGTGGTTGGTACTGAGCAGCTGGGGACCATTCTTGGACTTAACTTCTGATGCTTCCTGCAGTCTCCAATCACTTGTCCCTGAAAAATACAAAATAAGAGTAACAACAAAAACTAATTCAAATGACTTTCAGGGTAATAGCTTGTTGCCCATATTTCCCCTCCAAAATATCTTTTTTAATTGAAGGAATCAAATTTATTTACTGGATATTTTCTGATTCAAAAGACTGGAATGAACTACTTGGTGCAGCTTGTGGTGTTCATTGGTGAGATTGTGTGGAAACTTATATTCTTTAATGTGCGAAACCCCTTCATTCCACCATTAGGTACCTCAGACTCAGATTAGGAATGCTGGTTGTAGTGATGCTTTTGTGGGAATGAAGTTGAAAGAGTAATTTGTCAATAACAAAAGTGTAAGTGACTGGTCAGAAATCTTATCTAGTTTTGATAGTGGCATGGGAAAGAAAAGTATGGGATGGACCTGGAAATTGGGGAAGAAGTCTCCCAAAGCAGAAGTGTGTGTATGGGGTAGTTAACTAAGGATAAGGGACAAATTTCACAGATCTTGAAATTTAATTTAGGGTGGATTTTGTTTACCTGAAAAAATGGCAAACTGAGGGTTTTCTTCTCATATGGTTTACACATATATAAGCACCTCTTATTCAAGTTAATTAATGTAGCTGATAGTATGTAATGTAATATTGATCTCAGAAAGTTTGTCAGTTAAGGTAATTTCAGTCATTTTGTTGGTCAGTCTAGCTGAAAGACTTGCTGATTTTGTGGATCCTTGATCCTTTCAAAGAACCAACATTTGATTCTGTTGGTTTTCTCTACTGTGTTTTTATATAATCTTTATTATTTCCTTCCTTCTACTTGCTTTGGGTTTATTTTGTGCTTTTTCCATTATCTTAAGGTGGAAGTTTAGGTATTGGTTTGAGATCTTTTTAATAAAGGCATTTATAGTTATAAAATTTCCTCTAAGCATTGCTTTAGCTGCATCCTATAAGTTTTGTTTGTTATGTTTTTGTTTTCTTTCATCTCAAAGTATTTTCTAATTTGCCTTGTGATTTCTTCTTTGACCCAATGGTTTTCTAGGAGTGTTTTGCTTAATTTCTGCATATTTATGAATTCCCAAATTTCTGAAATTGAGTTATAATTTTCATTGTGACACACTTTGTGTGATTTGAATTCCTTTAAACTTATTGAGGCATGTTTTATGGCCTAGATATGGTTTATTCTGGAGAATGTTCCATGTGTATTTAAGAAGAATGTGTATTCTGCTGTTGTTGGTGTGATGTTCTATGTCTGTTAGGTCTAGTTGATCTTCTGCATATTTCTATCTATCATTGAAAACAGGATATTGAAGTCTCCAGCGATTATTGTTGAATTACCTATTTCTTGCTTCAGTTCTGTCCGTTTTTTTTTTTTTTTCATGTACCTTGGGACTCTGTTGTTAGGTATATATACGTTTATCATTTTTATATCTTTCTGATGGAGTTATCCTTTTATCATTATAAAATGTCTCTCTTTATCTCCAGCAACATTTTTGTTTTATAATAGACTTTCTAAGACATTAGTATAACACTCCAGCTTTCTTATGGCTGCTGTTTGCGTGATATGTGTTTTTCCATCATTTTACTTTCAACCTATTTGATCTTTAAATCTAAAGAAGTTGGATCTTGTTTTTCCATCTAGCCTGATAATCTCTGCCTTTTGATTGGATTGTTTAACCCATTTATATTTAATGTTATTGTCGATATATTTAGGTTTATGTCTGCCATTCTACTTTTTGTTTTCTACCTGTCTCGTGTCTTTTTTTGTTTGTTTCTCTGTCCCTCCTTCATTACTCTCTTTTGCATTAAGTGACTATTTTCCAGTGTACTATTTCTTTTCTTTTTCTTTTATTATTCTCCAGTGTACTATTTCAATTGCTTTAATGATTTTTTAAAACTTTCTTTGGAGTTTATTTTCTTAGTGGTTGCTCTAGGGCTTACCATATATTGATACATGTTAATTTATTAGAATCTACTTCAGATTTATGTTAACGTGATTACAGTTGGTGTTCTTTGTTCTTGTCAACTGCCCCTTGCCCTAGGCAAAATCTTTGAGTCACAGCTCAGGAGCTATGGGTAGGGACAGTGGTTTGCTTTTTGTGGAGTGACACTCCTGCTTTGCAGACAGGGTTCTGGATAGGGGCAGAAGCCTCTGGTTTTTGTGGCTTGCCTCTCCCAGACTGAAACTTCCACCCTATGAATAAGCCAGGGTGATGGTGATCAAGGTCCTAATATTCTCAGCCTGCTGCACCTGGTGTAGAACCTCTGTTCTGTGAGTGGGGGCTGGGTGGAAGAAGGGGGCTTATGAGCTCTTGGAATTTAGCTTCTGTAAACCTTTTATGTATCCCTTGGTTGGGATTTGAGGGAAGAGGGAGCCCCATCTTCCTGGCCTTACCCACTTAGAATGGATAGTTAATCATGCTAAACTGGAGTGAGTGTGTTTATGGCTCAAATTTTAAATAATCTTATTGAGATTTAGGAGATTTTTCTTGAATACATTTTTTCTCCACTTGCTGTATGTCCTTGGGAAAATTTCCAGACACTTTAAATTTCTTCTTCTTCTTCTTTTTATTCTATCAGGTATGGTAGCTGCACTGGGAAGCAGATCTGTGGAGCTTCTCACATGTCCATTCTGGGTGTAATGCTCTGTCATCTAAGATGGCACATTACTCAAAATGTCAGGCTATCAGATTCTTTTTGGAATTTTCACTTGAGTAAGCATATTTTTCAAAATTGTGTGTCAAATGTCATCATTGTGATTAAGGGTAGACTCATGCTTTTGGATAACTTAAAGTTTCTTAAAATGAAAATGAAGTTGACATAACAATGATAGTAGTTAACTTATTGAGTTAATTACTCTGAAACTTCTCCATTTTATTTTTCTATTTTATTAATTAAAAACAATTAGTATATGCTGATTAATGATTTTCAAGTCTGACCTCTACAGACTGAGCCTCAAGATGGCATGTGCATGAATAGACACCCAATAAACCTCATTTTCCTTAGAATCTATTCACTTCTATTAGAATATATTAATATAGCAAATATTGATATGATAAAAAGCAACCTATATTTTATTTAATACAGAATATTATTTGGGTCATAGTATAGAGTATTATATAAAAGACAAGGCCTTATACACCGATGATGTAATGCAGTTCCTAAAGATAAGCTCACAGAAACCTTTGTTCCTTTTTTTCTATGTTCCCTTCCTTTGTTTAAAGGTATTTCCTGTGCTACTTCTGTGTGAAACTCTTAACTGACACTCAGGTAGTGAGGTGGTGACACGTGACCCTTCAGACGAGTGTTTTTTTTTTTTAAGATAAAGATAAAAACAACATAGAAGAAAGGCTTTTATTGGAAACTTTGTGTTGTGTCAGACTTAGATTACATTTTAACAAAGTATACTAGAAGTTTTATACTTCAGGTTGTACAGGAATCCCCGCTTGGAAATGACACTATTGAGTTTTGAGAAACTTTTCAATTTCTGAAACTTCAGTGAATCTGCATAAACGACTGACTTGTAACGCTTCTACACCTCCACCACCCAATGGGACACTGTAGTTTAGTGAGTTAATAAAATTTAAGAAATTTCTTAGAGCTGCTCCAGAGACCTAGATATGCTTGTTTTACTCCCTTTTGGGCCTGATTCATTTCCAGAATAACTCTACTGCACACTTCCTTTGATAAACTTTAATTGCTTTCAAATTACATTGGAATTTAGTCAACCTCAATAGGAATTTTCCTGTGAAATTATATTAGAATCTGGCCCAACGGGATTTTTTAAAAACAAATGCATAATAAAGTCTATACATTGCATGAAAAACATTTTATCTTTTATAACATAAAGATGCTTCTTTATGGCATGAAAGAAATCTACAGTGTTCTTAACAGCACAAGACTGGGATGAAAATTGACTCCTTGAAATTTCAGTCATATTAAATAAATTTCCTAACAAATGCTGCTTTCAGCAAATCTCATTTGAATAAAATAACCTTAAAACAAAAAAAATCTTTATACTTAACATGATTTCTTTCCCCCTCTTTTTTTCTGCTCAGAAATTATCTTCAAATGACATAAGTCCAAATATTCAAGAAATATGTTTGGGGCCCTATTAAAAAATTCAGATGCACGTCTAATGAAGTCGTTTATGAGGATTTTGCCTTTGCTCTTAGGCTCAGTAGTTACAGTGGTCAAGCTCAGCCGTCATACCTAACCAGAAACTTGAAGCAGTTTAGGAAGAACTGGGACCAGCTAAGAAAAACCTACAATTCCACAGATCTTTATTTTCTAAGTCCACAGAAAAGAAATGTGAATACAGTTCTTCTGGTGGGGAAATTGGTTTTTTTCCCAGGAAGAGGAATTAATGCTTCTAGAGCACCAAGGAGGTGATTTTCTCATTTATGTAAGTGTGAGAAATGTCCTAAGTGGTACTCTGTTATGCGAGACAAGTACAGGTGAGCAGTTAACTCCAAGGAACTGTGCATCTCACAGAGGCCAGGGCCATTATTACTGCTAGTCCTTGCACGAAACTATGTATTTGAAAACATTTTATGGACATTGATTACACCTATTATTTTTCAATGAAGTTCCGACCCTTGGGCTCCAGCCTCGCGAGTCTCTGTTCTCAACACCCCACTCCCTCCCCATCGCGAAGACTAGAGGGTCCATCGTTGCTAACTTCTACATCTTTGGCAAGAGAACACATATTTTCACTACTATCCTTGGAGGCCTTTTCTTATTTCTGGATTACTGACAATTGGTCTGTATTGTTTTTTATCATCTCATGCATTTGTATTAAATATATTTGAATCATCATAATCACTGTATTGTAGGAACTGGCTCAAAGGAGGCAGACAACATTTAAGCCAGAAGAAGCTTTTTTTTTTCCTTTCTTTCTCAATCAATCACCTTTTAAAAACTGGTCACATAGGATGATGTAATTGATTTCTGGGGTTTCTTAATTCTGTCCTCTGATTTAGCTGAGGGTCAACTTTCTTTTTTTGACCAGAAAGAAAAATGTGTCAAGTATATGTGTGGTCAAACCTATGCATCTGCCGAAGAATTATTTTTATTTTGAACTGTTTTAGAATATTTCCAACTTTCCCCAACAGTATTGATTTCCACCACCACCCTGGGAAGCCGGAAGATGGGTAGCAGTAGCTCCTGCAGGTGAACTGTGGCCAGAGAACAGCTCAGCCAGTGGAGACAAACGGTGCTTCCCAGGAGAATGCGGTATGTGAGAAGAGAATGTACCTGGGGTGGGTGCACACATGAAAGAAGCCGTGAAGACGTCCCAAAAGGAGCAGAGAATTTCAATGAAGCCAGACCCGCTGTAGAGTAGTAGCTGTAGCTGATACAGGTCAATACCTTGGATGATTCAAAGTGGTATTCGTAACGCTGTTCTCTGGGCAAAGTTCTGTGACTGCAAGTTATGTGCTCACATCCTGTCATGCGATCAGATGGGCGGGGGTGATAGCGGTTCAAGGCACAGACAGAAACATTTAAACATTGACTTAAATGTTGGATCTGAGTCCTGCTGGAGATGTGTGACCTTGGTCCGTATACTTAACCTTATTGGCCTCAGTTTCTTTGTCTTTATTCTTACTACTTAAATCTTGGTGTACTTAATCTCATTGGGCCTCAGATTCTTTGTCTTTATTCTTACTACTTAAATCTTGGTGTACTTAATCTCATTGGGCCTCAGTTTCTTTGTCTTTATTTAAGATTTACTACTTAAATCTTGAGATGTCTGTTTATATTATTTTAGCACTCATCGCATTATCTGGATAAGGGTTTCCTATTATTACTCTATCACTTATAGGCTCTTTGCACCACAGTGGCCAAGAGGCCCGGGCTGTTGGAGCAGGGCTGCCCAATACGGTCATCTTGCTTCTCTTTTTTCTCACTCACTTTCCCCCTTTTTCAAGGACAGTCATTCCTGTGCCCATTGGCTCCACCAAGGGCCTCTGTACAGCCATGGGCTTCTCTCTGCAGCATATGCCTGTATTAGTACGTGCTCAGGTACCAAGAGAGGAACATCACTTTCTGAGGCAGAGTCTCCCGAGATGCCTCACAGCCATTTTTTCTTCCTCCATACTAGGCCTCCAGAGTAGCTGTATTCCTTAGGAAGGATCAACCTCAAATAGGCGCCTGAATGTCAAAATACTTGAAGGAAGATGATGAAATAACTTGTGAAGGGTGAGTGAAGCCATACTCTGAAATGAGGAGCAAATATGTGATTGCCATGTGTAATTTTGCAGGCTCTGTTGATGCAGACAAATAATTGAAGAAGTTAACTTTGCCTGCCTCTTCAATAGGTAGAGACAGTCTCCCAAGGGTGCCACTTCTTAGGGCTTCAGAGTGGCTGAGGGACCCCCTCTGAGAGATGCGAAGGTAGGCAACTAGACTCCCATTGCTTGGGGGAAGGGCACAGAGGGACATTTTGGCCTTGACAAAGGTCCTCTGGAAAAGGAGAGCTCTGGGGTGGAGGTGAAGCTGTTTGCATAAGGAGTTAGCGTCCTTCTGGGAGGGAGGGAGCTGAGGGTCTTAAGTGAGTTTTAAAATTAGGGAGACCCATGGGAGTTCACTGCTTGGGAAGGGCAGCATAGCGATGCACCACATGGGGACGGGCAGGCCGACCTGGTGCCATCTGGCCAGTGCTGAGCCTAAGGGTTGTGGGTTGGTACTGGTTCCAGCATTGTGGAATCTTGTCAGCCTCACAGTTGACCCTCACAGCTTTGGATAACACCGCTGAACATGAGTGCCCCTCAGGGCCATGGGAGCAATAACGCTGGGACCACTGGACTGGCTTCCTTTGAAAGACAACACTGGATGCTTGGACAGCTCCGGAGAGAGAGAACCCCCCCAGGACGGGGCTTAGACTTCCTACTGACAGGGACGTGTGGAGAAACAAGCCCCATCGAAAAAAATAAGAGCTGTATGGCCATTTTTGATACCCAAGCTGGTAAGGGAAGTCATATCTATTATTTACACACAACACACTATAAAGAACATCTGGTGGATTTGATACAAATCTATAGCTCCTCCTCACTAAGAAGCGTTATTAGCCCTTAAACAAAGGGGAACAATTGTGGTTCTCTCTGGATCTTTTCCTCGTGTTGCAGATTGTTCTCTTCCAAGCCAACTACCTCTTTCCTCATTATTATCATTTTTCCTCAGCACTGATAATTCTTAGGTTTTTGCTTATTATGTACTTGCTCCAAGTGCAGTCTTGAAGTCCTGAGTTTTTTCCGGCAGATTCCTTCGGAAGCTTTCCTTTCCTCTGTGATGTTCTGTGAGATGATGGCTCACCTGAGGCCACAACTCTGCCTTTGTCCCTTCAGCTGAGTCCGTGTCCTCTAGAGCAGCTTCCTTCTTTCTAGTGATAACAGCGTCCTCCGCTGTGTAATGGCAGATGTCACGCTTGAAACTGAGCAGGACCCTGTGGGGCCTTCCCAGGTACAAAAGCCCCTCTGTGACCCCTGTTTCTTGTTTGTAGGAAGAAAGGCTTTAGTCTCCTTGGCCTTCCGAGTTCCAAAGAGCAGACTCAAGCAGTTACTAATTAGGGAAGTGAGGGGATGCAGAAACAAAGGAAGCGCAGTTAAGCAAGAAAAGTAATAATAGCTTAGATTACAGGTCAGTGATAAAACAGAGACCTAGTTCCTCCTCAAGGGATATACATAATAATCTGATGCATATCTTTGAGCTGTTCTGCAGAAACTAAGATTCTCCCCCCACCCCACCCCCTTGGAGGGCAGTAACTACATGCTGGCCACAAGCACTTAGACCCCAGACTAGCTGGAACCAGAAGGTAAAGGATTAAGTTTCCTGAAACATCACCCTGTTGCCTCACCACCAACCAATCAGAAGAAAGTCCACGAGCTGCAACCCTCATCCCAAATGTTGCCTTTAAAAACCTTTCCCTGAAAGACGTCAGGGAGTTCTGAGCTGCCTGTTCTCCTTGCTTGGGGCCCTGCAATAAATGCTGTAGTTTCCCGCGTCAGTGGATTGGCTTTGCTGTGCGGTGGGTGAGCAGACCCAAGCTCAGTCTGCTAACACACTCGTCCCCAATCCGGTTAGAAAAAGTCACTTTCTGCTTGGAATCTGAGTGGAATAACCTTCCACATTCCCTCATAACACACCAGACTTCTTATGCACTAATGTGAAATCTGAGTTTCATGGGGCGTTATTTTTTAATCAGTTAACTCCCAGTTTTGTGTGTGCTAGATTATGATTAGGTTAAGAATTGCCAGCTTTTCTTATCTTGAGTAGAAAGAGAATATTTAGTTTCCAAGAGCCACTTAGATAAGAAAGAGGTGAAAACACTGTGAAGGTAAGTGGAATTGCTGGAGACTGGAGGACTTCCGGTGTTCACTAACTATCGGCACTCATTGCTTCTGCTTCCTATGGAGAGTCGGCATTTGGACCTTGCCTGTGGTCTGTCTATTGCCGACATTAAGGAGGCATCTCTGAGGGCCAGATGGGTGAGTGAAAGTAAGCTCCTCAATTTCCCATCTCCACTGATAAATCCGACTTTGTCATAATGACAGAGCATCCAAAGCAAACAAATGCAATGCGTGGACACTTCGCTTCATCCTGGTGTGTGCAAAGATGGTCATTTGATTCATATGAATCATAAGCTGCGGAATTGGATCTAGTTCTAGTACATTAAAATCGTATAGTTTTGTCTTAACTGGCTTTTAGTCAAGACTCTAAAAAAGTCAGCGATTACTGAATTATTGAATCGCAAAGGTAGGCAATGGGCAGGGCTTTTCTCAGCAGCACACTGACTACGGAAATTAAGTGACCAGAAGGCTTGAGGACCCCTGGGACTAAAACTCTCATTCCTTACACATTGGACAAGTCCCTTCTTAGACAGGACGTCGGTTTGCGGGAGGTGATCCGTGTATAAGTGTGAGTTAATAGTAGTCCCTTTAATTCTATTCCCCACCTTCCTCATTAATCCCACCCTATTGGATCACTGCTTTATTCTGTTCCTTTATAAATTTATATCACAAAACCTCGATTTATGGTATCACCATTGATAAGTTTTTTCAATATACACAGTCCATTTATTTTCACGCCCACTTAGGACCAGTGAAATCTATGTAGCAACATATTATTAATTGCCTTCCAACTTCCGTCCATCAGAAATATTTAACAAATGTCCCCACCCATTACTATAAAACTATTCCTGAAGCAAAGTGCTTTCAGAGATGCATCTAATTGATGCATTGTCTTTTTTTGGAGATGTACAGATTTCTAGAAAGCAGTCCACTGACAGGGGTCTCTAAGTGATGGGGGGGGAGTGTTGTTACTCACTGAGATGCCTCCTGGGATGATGGCCTGGCTCACTTTGAAGCAGAAAATAGAATAAAATGAGGTTTATGTGCTGTTGGGGTCAGAAAAGCCCATTACAAGGATTTTCCTTAATGCTTGTCATCTAGCCTGTAGTTGTCTTTAATACAGTGCCTGTCCTGATGCAGATTTTTTGTTTTGGGGAGTGGGTATCCATATCCACAAATGCAGGGGCTGCTGGACACTAGGAAGGGTACATGGAGGATGGCTGTGGATGGCACGGGAAACTGGGCAAAGTCAAGGGCAGTAATTAACCTCCTCCCTCTGACTTGCTTCTTTTCTTCCTCTTCTATTGCTGTAAATTAAACATGGTTGCTAACGTCTGACATTTCTCCCTTGACAGCGAGGGGGACAGGATACAAGTCTGTCATTTGTTTATTCAGCAGGCGCTTATTGATTTCTTCCTGTGTGTCAGTTACTGTGCTGGTGCAAACAAAACTCAATCCTTGCCCAGAACACACCTAATTATAATTCAGAGCCTCTTCTAAAAGCCATATGAGTGGCATAAATTATATGTTCAAAAAAGAAAAAAAGAGTATCCTGAGGTGAACAGGGCGTATTCATGGAGAAGGTGCCATAGGACTTAAAAGTTGGAGGAGCAGGTGAGAAGAAGGGGTCCACGTATGCAGACCAGCAGGAGAAAAGGTGTGAGGAGAGTGAAGCAGGAAGCCTTAGACAGAGCTGGTGCAGGAAGCATTTTAGCTGAATTAAAATATATACAAGAGAGTGGAGGGATGTTATGATAAAAGGCAGGATGAAGGAACCAGACTGAGGACTTTGAGAGCTAGATGATGAAATCAGACCTTTATTTATAGGAGATAACGGATCCATCATGCAAGTTAATTATGGAGCACTTGAGTAGCAGGCACTGGAATAGACCCCGGGAAGATTGGAGGATAAATGATGCACAATCACATCCCTCAGCTAGAGGCAGCAACAAGGCCCAGAAGAGTTTTGAACACGAGATTGATGTCTTCTGGAGATTAGCTCCACGTGTTATTCATGGTGGACTGGAATGAGGTAAAACTGGGGGTTGGCAAGCCTGTCACCCAGAGGTGTAGGCTGGTGGGGGGAAGATCGGGGCCAAGAAGCAAAACGGAGAAGCAGATGAGGCAGGACAGGTACCTGCTCTACCTGCTGGCTTGAGAGCTGGTGTCTGAGGCTGCGTCCTTTCCCACATCACAAGCTCTTCTCCTCTTCATCCAACGAATAGACGAGTCCAGATGTGAGTGAGCTGCTGCCCCTCAGTCTACTATTTGGGGAGAGTCATTTGCAAGTTTTTTACATGACTCCCCAGCTCCAAGAAGTATAAACTAGCTCTCTCTCTTTTTAAATGTCTTGCTTGTAAATTGTCCCTAAAAAAACTATTGTGCTCATGTCTGATCCTTGCAGATAGCATTGAAGCACCTTGAAGGTAAGGACTCTTTGACAGGTTCCCACAGCTTATCTTTCTCCCCTACACCCTTGTCGCCTGAAAGATTTCCCAGTGAGACAAAAGATTCTGAACTTATTACCAGACACAAACAAACATCAGTAACAACTACATACAAATTTTCTTATCTTTTCGAAAATGTAAAACATACCTCTGTGTGTGTGTGTGTGTGTGTGTGTGTGTGTATTTTCCCCCATCTTTTCTCAGCTCTCATTGCTAAATCCATGATTTCGTGGTAAAAATAGCTGTAACCTGGAAAACAACTAGAAACTTCTTGGTTTTTAATATTCTCCTGAAGGCAGAGCATCTTTTTCTTTCCAACTTGCTGACAACACAGTTGTTGGGGGTCAGACACTCAGGATGGGTGCTTCTTGATAAAAAATAACGGACACGTGGTGGTCCTAGCAGCTTCTGACCTTGTTTCTATTTTCTACGTGTTCTCTAAGAGGATGCCTGGTTCAGCTCTGACACACCCAGGGCTTTCAGCTCTTTCTCAGCATCCTGGACCCCAGCCAGTCTCCATTTTCTCCAGGTCCATGAGGCATAAGACAAATCTACAAGGACTTTGGAGCTGGGCATCTACAAGGCAAAGTTGAGGAACTGGATGGGCCTCTGCCAGTGCATAGAGAGTTGGGGGTACCAGTTGGTAGACTGGGCAGGTCCCCAGGCTGAGCAGGATTCCAGCTCAGTAGACTCAGAGCAGCCCTGGGAGAACTGGTAAACCCACCCAGGGCTCTGGCCCGGCCCATTCTTCACCTTGTCAGTGTCACCATCTTTTAACCTCTTTTTTGTTTGTTTGCAAACAGCCCTCCTTTTGAATACTGGTATTCCTTTAGAAGTTGATTTATTCTACCTGCTTTATGCCACACGAGTGCTTTTTCATTTGGTGTAAGCTGGTGCTCCTTCTCCTTTCGATGGGGATTTGTCTTCAAAATTAATTTCAGTCATTTCTTCTTCTCTTCGTATCTTTATCAACTCACAAACATTTCTTGGAAAGACCAGTTTATATGATTTATTGGATCTTTAGAAAACCATTACTATCTCTTCTATTCCATAATTATTTTACTTAAAAGTTTATAAAGTTATACTTTTTTCTTTTTTTTTTTTATTATCTCCTCTCTCTCTGTATATATATTTATTTATCTTTTATTGGCATATAGTTGCTTTATTCAGACATGAGCGTAACAAAAAAAGTGTCCTTCTGTTTACGTAGTAAGTACAGGATAAAAAACACCAGGATTTGTTTGTTGTGTCCACATATTTCAGTGGGTTTTCTTCAGCCTTTGCAACTACAAAAGCAATGCGGTTACTCTACTTGAAACCTACCAGAGAAAAGAAGAGCTGTCAGCTCTAAGTGGTTTTTCAATTAGTTTAGTCTTTCTTTCTCCACTGGTCACAAGTGTGTTGCCCGGAAGCCTTCTCCCATAGTGCCGGAGTGATGAAGCGTGCCTGGCACATGGCATTACTTGCAATGACATCTTTTTCTGCACAAGCGTTCTGAAATCACTGCGGACGGATAGATAACCTGTCTTGAAAGGACAGCCTACTGTGATTCGTAATCCTGGTACTGCAACAGTAGGCATAGCTGCCTAAGACAAAAAGGCTTTTTCCAGCTTTGTGTGAATCATCGCTCAAGCATTTAAAACACAGAGTCTGTTCTTCCAGTGCAAAGCACTCTCGTTAAGGTTAATGAAAGTCACACATTTTCCCTCAAAGACAGAAAGGATGCCTCAATCTTTCCCCAGGAATCCTAGATTATAAAGAAAGAGTATCTGTAACTGCTTTTTTTTTTTTTTTTTTGGTCGTGGAGCAGAATGGAATAATAGAGCTTAGGCAGAAGCTGGCAACATTTAAAATCAAGCTCTCCGTTTGTTGACACTAGAAAAATACCTCAGTGTTGGAGCATAAATGCAAATGTCTCCCACCGTGTTTGATACTTTTCAGGTTTCTCACTCTCTTTTTCACTTTGAAGGGAAAAGAAAAATCATCTTGGTTTTTAAAAGATCAAACAGATTTTTAAAAACATTTAACAGACACTAGCTACTCATTTCCCCATTAATTCAAATCAAGCGTTCTTATTGATAGAATCTGAGAAAAAGAGAGGAGATAAAACACAATAGATGAAAGACACCGATAAAAATAGTGGCAGCATAATGGTCCTGTTCTTCAGCTCTTAAGGGAGCATATACTATCATTCTTCTTAAGCTAAACTACCTCTGATATTGGAGGGCTGAGCGCACTGAATATGCCTCATTTTCAAAGTATTAGCAAGATCAATTAGCAAATCCGCACAACCAAGAGGAGTAAAAAGCATTCAGCAATAGAGCAGTATCGTGTAGCACTGTTCTAAGAATTACCTTTTTTTAAAAAAAAATTTTATTTATTTATATTTATTTTTGGCTGTGTTGGGTCTTCGTTCCTGTGCGAGGGCTTTCTCTAGTTGCGGCGGGCGGGGGCCACTCTTCATCGCCGTGCGCGGGCCTCTCACTGACGCGGCCTCTCGTTGCGGAGCACAAGCTCCAGACGCGCAGGCTCAGTAGTTGTGGCTCACGGGCCTAGTTGCTCCGCGGCACGTGGGATCTTCCCAGACCAGGGCTCGAACCTGTGTCCCCTGCATTGGCAGGCAGATTCTCAACCGCTGCGCCACCAGGGAAGCCCAGAACTACCATTTTATGTTTCAGTTTTCTATGTCAATCCACATGGTGAACCCTATCCACTTTGAGAATTTAGGAGTAGTTCAGTATTTTGCTCAGAGAATAAGAGGCTGCCCATTTAGTGGAAAGGGCATGGGTTTGGGGCTTAGAACACAGACTCACGTTTACTTAGTAAATACTTACGTGCTGTGCGCCCCAGTGGTCATCCTCGTAGGGCTGTGGAATTTTGTGTACAGGACTTAGTTTTTCTGAGCTTGTGGAAATCTATCGCATCTTGTCTGCTCAGCAGTTTTCTTTCAGGAACTACCACTTTTCTACCTAACAAGGTTGCCAAGATCTTACCTCCTCTGTCAAGTGACTCAGATGGGACAGTCTGAAACACTCAACCCTAGTGGCCACCGTGATTAGCTTGGGGTGGACCCATGGCCCGAACTGAGCCAATCTGAGAATTTTACTGGAGCTTCCTGGACGGCGGAGTGAGTGAGCTGCTCTCCAGGATCACAAGTTATAAGGCTGGTGTTAACTTTGTTTCCAGATGGGAGCTTATCTGTGAATGAATTTCAACCCCCAGAAGAGGAGGCCTACGGAGCTGTAGAAAGTCCGCACACGAGAGCTCTGATAACGTGTTTTGAGCCACTGCATCTAAACTCACCTGGATCCAGTTCTGGACGTTTCAGTTGCATGGAATTAAAGGGGTTCCATGTGATCCTCCCCACAGTGTGCCGCTCAGGCATGTGGATTATTCTGAGCTGAAGACAATCAAGGCCCAAAAGACTCAGAAAGAGCTTTTTACCTCCCCCTTAACTGCCTAAAAGAATTTCGATAGAGGGCCTGGTCTAAGAAGAGAACCATCACCAGAGGTAACTACAGAGAGTGTGGGTGAGGTGTGGTGAGCTGGGAGGGGCCGGCAGGGCCTGTGTCCCATTGTGTGTATATGGCATGTGTGTCCCATTGTGTGTCTCTGTGTCCCATCGTCTCTGCCTGGCTCGGCAGACATTTGTTTACCAGACACGTGCTCTTTCCACCGTCCTGTGAATTGTCTCCCTCCCCTTTGAAGTTCCAGGCCCCCATCCCCTCCTCCTTAGCTCAGGATGGCAGATAAGCCTCAATAGCCTGACTGCCTTTGACCCTTTCATGTCTATGTGAGCCTCCCATACATAGGGAATTACATTTATTTTTCTCCTGTTAATCTGTTTCAGTTCAATTTAATTATTAGATTAGCCAAAAGAACCTGGAAGGGTAGAGGAAAATTTTTCAATATTTTTTTTTCCTTTTACCTTTTTCTGTTGCATTTTGTTTAGACCGGTTCGAGTCCTGACAAGGACATTTTGGTTCTTCATTGGTAAAACTGGAATAATAATGCTTTTTCCTAAAAGGTTTGTTGTGATGTCTGAATGAGATAATGTGAGTGAAAGGGAAATATACAGATTACCTGCAGGATGCACTCACAACGGGGAGGGACTTGGAAGGTTAGGACCCCAGTAACCTTTTTTGAAAAAATATTTTTTGGTTGAAATATAGTTGATTTACAATGTTGTGTTAGTTTCAGGTGTACAGCAAAGTGATTCAGTTATACATATACTTATATCCATTCTTTTTCAGATTCTTTTCCCATATAGATTATTACAGACTATTGAGCAGAGTTCTCTGTGCTATACAGCTTGTTGATTATCTATTTTATATATAGTAGTGTGCATATATTAATCCCAATCTCCTAGTGTATCCCTCCCCCCTGCCCCAGCTATCCCCTTTGGTAACCGTAAGTTTGTTTTCCATATCTGTGAGTCTATTCTATTTTGCAAATAAGTTCATTCATATCATTTTTTTAGATTCCACAAATAAGTGATTCTTTGTCTTCTGCCCTAAGGTATCATTATTCCAAGCGAATTATGTTTTGACTAACAGGAAGGGAATAAAACCTCCACAACCACTAGAATCCATTCATTCAACAAATATCTGTGAGTGCCTCTGTGTATCAGGCACTGTTCTGGATGCTGAGGTTAAAGCGGTAGGGATGAGGTGAATCAGCGTCTGCTCCTGCGACGCTTCATTTCAGTATAGACGCAGGACTGTGCACAGAAATGTGCTCCAAATGGGATTCGGGTCAGCACTTGGGTCCTGGAAATATGACTGAGAATTCCAGTTTTATCACTCAGCTCTCATGTTCCTAACCTCCTCTTGGAGCATATGAGGAGGTTAAGCCCCAGGTTATTTGATTCCTTTCTTCAGTTACTTACATGTACTTCCGGTCCAGATCTGCCCTGATTTTCTTTTGATGAAAATTGGCAAAATGGGAAGACAGATTTGCAGATGGTCTCAGGGTCCATGAACGAGGCGCCAGTGATGCAGAGGCAGTAAGACAGCTCTGAAGTTTGCTCATTTGGCGGTGCTCACCCCACTGCCTCATCACAAGTACTAGGAGTATTTGCTCAGCCTCATACTATGAGGTGGGATCTTGCTTAGAATAATGAAAAATAACGCTTTACCCGTATAAGGCATCAACTGTTTTAAATGCATCTAAAGTTCAAATTTTCTCTTTGGGGCTTGTGTTGAGCTAGGCTTTCACTGTGTTTTAGTCATTCTAGGCTTGTGAACAAATTGCAGCGTGCAAAAAGCAATGTGGGGCGTCCAGTGAAAGGAGTGCAAGCTTTGGAATCAAATAGATTAATGTGAGTCCTGGCTCTGCCACTTAGCATTTGCACTTACCTATTTTCCAAGTATGTAAAGATAATCTTGAATTAGTAACTAAATAAACCTTATTTAGAAATATTACCTAATTCAAAATGACTTTTTGCAATTATTTATTTTTTTCAATCAGTGGATTATAAATGCATAAATAATATCAGATATGACATATTGGATTTTTTTTAACTTCAAAAGGAGATCTCTCAAAAGTTATCAATATTTAAAAAATATTTGTCCCTGTTTGTTTTGTTCTGTTTATTTTGACCTCCTTCCAGTTCCATCCTTCATCCCCCTTCTTCCCCGCCCTTCTTTCTCTCCAGCTAAGGTTCTCTAATATCTATATCCAAATGCACCGTGGGTTAACACTTTAAAACTAGCCCCCTCTCCCCACAGTTGGCTGTTGCTTTTCCTCTTGGAGTTGCTTTCAAAGAGCCTTGCGGAAGTATACAAATTGTACAAGCATTTTTCATCCCATGCTACCGCAATACATTTTTTAATGGCTTCTTATTCTGTCAACCAAGGTTCTCCTTAGGGGTTCACAGTGCACGTCTCAGTATACCAGTTTTGTTATGTATACATCTAGGTGTACACCAGCTTCCCCTCCATGGATTCCAGGGCAGGCAACACGCTGAAGTCCCTCTGGCCACAGTTTGAGAAAGAGATCACATAAAGTCACACTTCCTCAGCTCTCCTCCACTCATAATCCCAGTATCTTCTCTCCATCACCAAGCCAAACTACCGAAATCATTGCTAAATTCTCAGACTTTGAGTATCTTTTTACTTTTCTTCAATTTTGAACAATAAATTTGTAAGTTTAAAATTTAGAGAAAGTTAAAATAATGGTAATAAAATTAAGAATGTATTTTCTCACCACCAAGAACTAACTGTAAAGAAAATTTGTCATATTAGCTCAGCCTGTTTGTCAAAAATGCAAAACATAACACGAAGCAGAAACCCCCTTTAACCACCATCACTTGTCCTACCCCGCTACCCATTTTTCAGAGACAATCAGTATAATTAGTGTGTAGCTTCCCAGGTCATCTAAATGCATATATATTGACTACATAGTATTGCTTTTGCATGTTTTTATTCATTCATTTATTACTATATAAGTATCTTTTTTATCTTACTTTTTCTCACCCAACATTTTGTTTTTACTGTCTCTCCATGTAGAGTATCCTACTTTATGGCTTTATTTTGTTTACGTGTTTCCGATTCGGTGGTCATTGCTACCATCCAAAGATGTCATCAATATCCATCTTTGTATCAGTGGGGGAACTTTCCTAACATGTAACATTTAAACATTTGGTACTGTAGGAAAGATTTTGATACAGTGTTAAGACCTTAGAATTCTTCTGGTGGTAGAGTCATAATGCTAAAGTTCTCTTCAAGTTTTCAGCATCCGTAGTAGTGTTCTGTTTTGCCAAGTGTTCAAAATTCCTTTCTCCATCTTTCCCCTTGATTACCCCCACCCTTCCACATGTCCCCTGCCCCTCCTCGTAGATGTACTCATAAGCCAGCCTCCCATCCTATTAATGTTTTACCCTGTGTAGTTGCTCAGAGGATGTACATATGTATTGCTTTCCTGTGACACTTGCTTCAGAAATAGCACAAATAAATCTGATGGAAAAAAATCACAGAGAAAGACCTATTCTTTATAATGCCAGCTATCTGGCTGATACGAATGACTCAGATTCAGGAAGTGACAAGGAATGTGTTGTCATTTTTGAAACAGAAATTGCTAATCTTTAACCCTTGACCAACCAGATCATCGCAGATAAGATTTTCTTGGTACTCCCTAAGTGAGGACAACAGGCAGCCTACCCAGTACAATGCATATCCATTCCTTCATATGTCAGGTCTCATTGCAGAATATTTTATAATGGGAGCCAGGTATTTAAGCAAATATTTTAAGGAGCAAAAGGGGATAATAGTGTCAAGTGACAGGGTAAGGAGGAGGAAGAAAACCTTAGATGCCAACAGTCTTTGTCCTAGAATTTGATCGGATTAAAAACTCTCAGACGCAAATAGACAAGATATTGTAGTTTCTACATATGAAGAATATTTAAATTTCACTACTCTGTTTATGTGTGCTTTGTGAAGAGGAAACAGGCTTGGGTGAAGGCCACGTAGATCTTACCAGTGGCAAGATGGTATTTGAATGCATGGCAGCTGAGTTCAGTGCTTCCCCATTGTATGATTATGGGTATCATAGCTCAGACAATGAAGCAGTGGTCTCAGAAAATTAATGCTTCACTTCTGGGTAAGTGCTCAATGTCATTGCAAACGTTGCAATGAACAGGGGCACTCAGTGTAGACAGTGTAATGGTTTGGAAGGAGTTTGAGCTTGCAGTCAGAATCACAGTGGCCTCTCATTAGCTTTGTGACTGTGGGCAAGTGTCCCTCTATCCCTGTCAGTAAAGGGAGCTAGTATATTATACACATATGAAATCCTCAGATGTCAACATTGTCAAATATCAGTTTCCTTTCTTCTGGCTTTTTTCCCTTTGGACCTCCAACAAGTAGCAAATGTGCTCATGGAAGTTTCAGATGTAAAAATTAGTGCTACTTAGAAAAACAATGGTTGGGTGAATGAATGAAAAGCCTTATAGGATAGTTCAAAAGAAATTCAGATGTAATCATTACAAAGTATACATTTATACAAATAACAGGGTACTTGTAATATCTCTTTTTAGAGATGCTTTGCTAGATGGAAAATTAATTTGTGATTATTATGATAATCCTGGAAATAAATACCTGTTGGTGTATACTGTTTAACTAGGTTTAGATGTAGGCTGCATTAGCACTATTAATCACTAAGAAAGTATAAAATATTAGCTACTGCAGGACTTCCACTTCTGCCCGGGAAGAATTAAATACTTTGGAAGCTGCTCTTCTCCCATAAAACCTAGAAAACTGGATTGTGATCCCAAGAGAAGGAAAACAATGGACTGAGCCCTACAGTTGGCCAGTTTACTGCTTAGAGGCAGTTTCCAGACTGTGGCATAGGACAGAAGACACACCTGGAGCAGGCAGCTTGCTGACTTGAGGAGACAGAAATTCTAGTCTGGGGAGGCTGAAGCAGTCACACTTCATGGGCAGAGCACCAGGGAGAGGGAGAGAGCTCTGGAGACCTGCAGAGATTTCCTTCTGAGTCTTTGGCTAAACGCTGATCTGCACATACAGGGCGTGAATCTTCATAAGCCAAGAAAAGAGCCACCAGAAAGCGGTATGTACACCAAAGGATTTCCAGAGCTCACACAGGACTGAGGAGAGTTTACATTCTCCCCAGCCTGCATGAAGAAATCTGGTATGACGTGGCGTATCAGCAAAATTCTCCGAGGAGTCACACCATCGTCTTGGGGCTAAATTAGCCCTGGAGTCATCTGCTCTGGGATTACCCTGATAAAGCTTAGCACCAAGTCTTGAAGGGGTCAAAATGATGTGCAAGTAAAAGTGCCAGAGAAGCCAAATACTTGTGAAAAGAAAACAACAAAATCCAACACTCAATGACATAAAACTCACGGTCATCAGTAAATGATAAAGAAATCACTCTGCTTGCAAATAAGCAGGTAATGACGACCAATACCCAAGGGAAAATCAACAGTATGAAAACCAAAAATGATAGAGATAAAGAAATTAGGAGACAAGAATCTTAAGACAACATTTGTAAATCTTAAATATGCTCAAGGATGTAAAGAAAACATGAAAAAGATCAGGAAAGAAATGATAAACATGATAAAGAACCAAAGGAAACTTTGAGAGGTGAAAAATACAATATATATACACACAAAAATAGACTGAATGAGATTAACATCAGATTAGACACGGCAGAAGATCAGTGAACTTGACAAAGCAACAGAAACGATCTAAAACAGAGAGAGAGAAAAACACTGAAAAAAATGAACACAATCTCTGTGACCTATGATACAATATCAAGCAGTCTTACATATTTAATTAGAGTCCCAGATAAGAGGAGAAAGAATGGGTGGTACAGAAAGAATATTTTAGGATCTAAGAAAATCCACAACCCCTGAAAACAAAAACAAACAAAAAACCAAAACAAAACCACAGTGTGTCAAGTTCCAATTAGAAGAGAAAAACTACACAGTCATTTGGACGGGGAAAGTTTAATATGAAGGTTTATTAACTATAGCAGGGGGTTGGAGTAATAAGAGGCTGGCTAGTAAGAAGTAAAGAGAACTCTGAAGAACACAGGAATGGCAGCTATAACGCACAGTCAGTACCCCTAGGGCTGAGGAGGAGCCCTCAAGGATGATACCCTCCAGGGCTGAGATCCTGAGCCCATTGAAGAGGGCACACTGATGGCAGAGAAGTCACCACGGTGTCATGCCTGGACCTTGCTGTAAATACACCCTCTGGTACTTGCTAAAATTCCACACTCTAGTGTGCTGGGGAAAGCTGTCTTGGGGGAGGTGTTTCACTGAAGATAGTGCTACAAAACCACCTGAGGGGGTCCTAAGGGGAGTTGCTAGCCATGATGTGCTCCTGGCCACACGTGCTGCAGGATACTGCCAAACCAGAACTAGGCACAGTCTCAGCTGCTAGTCTAGGTTCTTTGGGCGGAGCAACCCAAACCTTCTTTCCTGAATGATCTGAGTCCTCAATCATCCCGCTTGTTGTTGTAGTTTTTAAATTACTTCTACTATTGGGCATGGAAGCGGCAAGAAGCATCCCTGAGGATGCCCTGGGCGCTCTATGCAGTCCTCCTTGCCTCCTCTGTACGGTAGCAATCCAGTTTCCCTTTGGTGATTGGGAACAGTCATCCCAGTCAGGAGACTAAGACCTTTCTAAGCTATTGGTTCAATGGCGTAAGGAGCCCCAGATGGCGGGTAGACGTTTTAGTGACACCACTGTCGTGTCCCTGAGGCGAGCACCTTCCCCTTGAGAATCGTTGCCAGAATTCTATACCCAGCAAAAATATTTTTCAGAAATGGAGGCAAAATAAAGACTTTTTCAGACCAACAAAAGCTGAGAGTAATTCTTTGTTTCTTTGTATGTGTCATTTAAAGACACCCACCCTTTATTCACTGGTTTCTTTTAAAATTGTATATTTGTTCTGGAGTTTTTGCAGTTTCACTATGATAAGTACCTGTGTGTTTTTCTTCTTCATTTTCCTCTTTGGTATTCGTCAGGTTTCACAACTATGTGGATTGTTTCATTTCTGGAAATTTATAATTTCTTCATCATTTCTGGAGAATATTTAGTCACTCTTCCTTCAAATATTGCTTCTACTTCATTCTTTTTGTTTCTTCTGTCTGGGTCTCCAATTAGGGATGTAGTAGACCTTCTTCTTACTATATCTGCTATATCTCTGACACTTAAAAAAGTGTTTTAAATCTTTTTGTTACTTCAGGTTTCATTTGGCTAATTTCTTCTGACCTATCTTCTGTTTCGTTAACTCTTCAGCTGGGTAATCTGATAAACTTTTCCATTCAGTTACTGTATTTTTTAGTTTTGAACTTTGTACTTGGTTTTTCTCCAAATCGTCTATGTCGCTGTGTAATAGTTTCCATTTTACTGCTGATAATTTTAAGCTTGGCTTATAACAATATAGTTGTTTTGTAGTCTGTTTTCTGATAATTCCACTGTCTAGAGTTCCTGTGGGTCTATTTCAGTTTTCTGTTATTTCTGCTGATTCTTATTCCTAGGGTCTTATTTTTTCTAGATGTTTAGTCATCTCTGACCTTTTTGGACACCTGAAATTATAAGAATAATCTGAGGTCCCAGATGATATAAACTTCTTTTGAATATCTTTAGGGTATCTATAAATTGTAAAATTTTGTGGTATCTATCTATAACATTTGTGAGCGTCAAATGAATGAGATTCCATTGTGTTGTTAAAAATGTATGTGTATCTCTACCTTAATCTATCTATTCATGTCATTAAATGCTTTAATTTGAGGAATCTAACTTGATCTAATAGCTAACTCCGGACCAGGCATTTGTATTCCTGATTTTTGCATATTTCATTAGAACTGATTTGATTGATGTTCTTGTTTCCCTTTTAAGCTTTTTGTTGTATACTGTGAACATTAAAAAAATTATTCCAGTTATAACATTCTGAGTCACATGACTTTTAGAGTTTTAATTAATAAATGTATTTATATTGCCTAAATTTAAAAATCATGTTTTTAAAAAAAATAAATTTCTATACATGATATCTTTTTGTTCCTACTACCTTAAAATATGAGATGCAGATAATGGGGCAGTCACATTATTTTGCACAAGAACAGCCATACCAATATTACACTGTAATTTGTCCTGATTATATTGATGGCTTCTTACAGAATCTATGAGATTTTGATCACAGTGATATGGCCCCCTGGAGACTATATCCAATAGCTACCTGCCTGATATTACAGAATGCGGTAGATAAAAGAAGTTAGTTTTAAAAGTTACCTTGATATAATTTAAGTTTATTAATTATTAAGCGTGGAATTCATTCTTTTCTAGGAGCTGCCAGTAATTGTGTCTCCTTGAAATCAGTATTCATTCCAACAAAAAGATAAAACCAAATTGCAGCGAGTCATAAAAATTCCTTTTCCCTTCTCACCCTCATTTCTTGTCATACTATTATCTTATTTTATTTTAACTCTTCTTCAGCTTTATTACTTCTAACCATAAGTATCTTACAGCTATCCCTCTGATTATAACATTGGTCCTTTGGGGAAAATGAGGCTTTGCATGATACTATTTTTCCAAATGATTCTAGGATTAGAAATACAACATTACTCAAATAGGTAGTACACATACTGGTTTACTTAAAATTTATTTCTTTTGTAACACAAGAATAAAATATTGGTCTATTTATAATTGGACCACCAGATATATTTTCCTTTTTCCACAGGGGACAAAATCATACCCAGACTTTAGATATAAGAGCAGACTATGTATACATGAGGGAACTAACATTATTTGAATCTATTACCTTCCTTTCTGCCCATACCTCTTTTCTTCAACATATTACCCACTCCTCGTGGAGACTCCATATTGAAACAAAACAAAATGAAACAAAAGTGAGACAAGATGCAGAAATGGATTTTTCCTTCATTCACATATAAGAAACCTCTACATTTTGGTCTACTCTGGGAAGAAAGTAATTTAGCTTTTCTTTGATTTGTAGTTTCTTATTTGTTGAACAGAATGGTAATTTTTCACTTCAATGTTTTTTTAGCCTTTTTTGATGGGGGGTGGGGAAGCAGAGATAACTATATCATTTTTCATTATCCTTCTCAAAAATTCAAATCCTTTTCCATCTTCAGTGAAGTTTGCTCTTAAGATCATTTTAATACTTTTGTTATTTCAAAACAAGGATCTCTGGACCAAAGTTCTGAGGGGTACAAAAAGGAGGGGAGAAGAAATGAACAAGGTAGCTATCTAAACCACCTTAGACTAAGATTATATTTCATTAGACTTCTTAAGCTCTTTAACTACATAAGGTTCACTGAATGTTTGAGATGGAGCTGGACCTGCAGCCCTGGGTCAGGAGACCAGATGCCAGGTTGGGCATCTAAGCCTCAGCACCATATGAGACCCAACCCCTGGGTTTTGTGATCTGAGCCTCATGACGGATTTAACAAATAACAACCTTAAACACTTTGAGTGCTTTAACCAAACAATTATGGTACTAAATTAGACATTAAAAAGTACTCATCGAAAGGCCTGGATTATATTATGGTATCAATTAGCTGAAAATACAAAATAGTATTTTTAAAGAAACGAATTACTTCTCTCCTTGGAAGGAATAACATTAGTCTTTTTTCTTCTTATGTAATCAACCTCCCTGCATCCTATCTATCGTCTATACAAGCCAGTGTGCATTCATCGTACTGGTACTGAATGCATCTTGAAACTTTCAACTCCATCCTGTTCCCCTGAGTTCTTTCGTAAATACAACATTGATTTCACATTTAGTGCTGTTAAAACTGCTGTTGTTTAATTTTTGCCTTTGTAGAGTCCATTGTTACTATCATTAAAATGCCTTTGGTACTTACATCTGGACAAAATATCCCTTCTCTCTCTTGTGTTAATGATTAGCAGGCAGGGGATATACAGGCTTCAACTCTTCATTGGATTAGGAACTCCACTGACCAACCTGGTCTAAGTCACCATAGCATAGGTGCAGAAATTCATCCATGATCCGTTTACTTCCCTAGCATGTTTACCACCCTTTTCTCTTTGCCAACTTGATCTTGGAGCTAGCAAGGGAACGCTGCTGTTTGAATTGTGTGCTATAGGTGAGAACAGAAGTGCCAGCTAACTCAATCCAACATTTGTGGGAGCCAGAGCAACGTCATTGCTTCCATTGACTTTTCTGCATTATCAGGAGAAGCAGCCAAAAAGTGTCAGCACCAAATGGCTCCAGAGAGAAGTCTGAGAGTATTGTTATATTGCTATAATTGCGTTCATCAGAAAGAGAAGTCTTGGCAGCTGCTGATATCACTCTTACTCATCTGGTCGAAACCTTGTGTCATGCAGTTCGGACCAGCTTCGTTGTTCCCAGAAAATCTAACACACTCATTACAAATGGTCAGCAATCAGCCCACAATCTTCTTTGTAACGCTTCATCCCAAATTGGCAGGAAGCAGCAAATCTGTGGACTAACAGGATGGCTGGAACGGAGGCAGCATGTCCTGCTGGTCATTGGAGGCATTCTCTTCTGATAGTTCTTTTTCCTAACTCTGTGGTAGGCAGAGTAATGGCTTCCCCAAACATGTCCACGTCCTGAACCCCAGAATGAGTGAATGTGTTAGGTTACATGGCAAAGGGGAATTAAGGTGGCAGATGGAATTACGGTTGCTAATCAGCTGTGCTTGAGATGGGGAGATCATCCTGAATTATCCAGGTGGACCCAGTGTAATCCCACGATCTTTCAGTGTGGGAAGAAGAGGTAGGAGAGGACGTCAGCGGAATGCAATATGTGAAGGACTCAAAACCTCTTGCTGGCTTTGAAGAGAATGAAGGGGGCTACAAGCTAAGGAAAGTGGGTGGCTTCTAGAAGCAAGAAAGGGCAAGATAGTGGATTCTCCCCTAGAGCCTCCAGAAAGGAGTGCAGCCCTGCTGATACCCTGATTTTAGCCCAGTGAGACCCATTTCAGACTTTTGAATTACAGACCTGTAAGATAACACATTTGTCTTGTTTTAAGCCACTAAATTTGTGCTAATTTGTCATAGCAGGGATAGAAAACTAATACGATGTCTTTAACTATCTCACCATTCATTCAGCTGGATCATGAACCCTAATGATGACAAAGCAGATAAACCATTTGTTTAAAATTATCTCAAGTTCACTTTCACTATTGTCAGAGAGAGTGTCTACACCACCCCAAAATTGTAGAGCTGCTGTTGCTGGCATAGAAATTTTAAATGACATCAAGCGCATGTGGTGGCGTTTCAAGGTTTTTTTTTTTTAATGCATTTCAGGACCTTTCTGATTCTGGATTGTCCCCGAACAATACAGATAGAGTATTTTTATTTTTTTATTTTAAAATAATTTCTAACTATGGAAGTCAAAAGAAGGAGTAGGGCTAGAGTCAGTAATTTGTTGGAGCTGCCTTGTACAGGCTTGGAAGATATGGTTGTTAAAATATTAGTTTTTTAAGCCATGAAGTTATCCATGGTGGATGTATTTACTCCTCAGAAACCAGCAGACGCTGCAATGGGAGAGGTGACTGCTAAATCCGTAGCAGCACAGCACTGGCTAGAGTTCTCTTGGACAAGCATCCTCAACACGTGTTGTATCTCCCCACTCCCAAGATGTACCCACTGCCATCAATTTAGTATGCATCTTCCACATTACTTTCTATGTATTTATATACTTTGGGGTTCACGCATAAAACGTATAATTTTGTTAGCATTTTTCCTCTTTATTTTTACAAGTGTCACGATCAATTTACTTTTCTGTAGCTTGCTTTTTTCCCTCTCAAGAAAATCTTGGTCTCCCTCATTTTTTAGACTATATCATGTATCATATATGTAGTATACTATCATATTGTGTAACTTATTTAACAACTGCTCTATTTATGAATATGAACAGAGTTTAGAATGTTTTACCACTGCAAACATTGCAGCAGCAAATGTCCTTGTACTCATTTTCTGGCCACTGTGTGTCTAGGATAACTAATGACTTTTGGAATTTCTGAGTTTAAGGGTCTAAGCGTTTATAATTTTAACATAAACTGTCAAATATTTTTCCAAAGGGGCTGTAATCATTCACAGCTCTGCTAGCAGTACATGGCCATGAAGTTTCTCTGATTTTAGCCTAGATTTAGTCAATGTACATTTCCCAACATAATGGATAAAAAGCGATCATTTTAATTTGTGTTTCCTTGATCACTACTTACATTTAGCATAATTTCATGTTTATTGGGTATTTGTTATTTGTTTTTAGGGAAATACCTGCTCTGGTGCTTTCCTTACTTTTCTATTTTTTGGTCCTTTTTCTAATCAATTTGCAGACCACATTCTGGGTACTAATCGTTTGTCTATTACTATGGTGCGAGTATTTTCTCCCATTGTCCTTTAATGGTACTGTTTTTTCAACTTTAACTAATCTTTTTATTTTCAGTTAGTGTGCAACTGACAGAAAAGTTACAAAGACTGTACAAAGTGTTCCTGTATACCCCTCACCCAGTTTCCCCTGTTGTTAACACTTCAAGTTACTATAGTACATTTGTCACAACTGATGAACCAATACTGATACATTATTATTAACTAAAGTCCATACTTAATTTTTTATTAATTTTCCCCAATGCCCTTTTTCTGCTCCACGATTCCGTTCAGGATACAACGCTACATTAGTTGCCAAGTCTCCTTAGCCTCCTCTGGATTGTGACACGTTTTCAGACTTCCTTTTTTTAATGACCTTGACAGTTTTGTGACGTACTGGTCATGTATTTTGTAGAATGTCCCTCAGGTTTACAAAATAGAATTTTGTTTGTCTGATGTGTTTTCCTGGCTTGACGGGGATTGTGGTCTGGGGAAGAAGATCACAGAGGGTAAGTGTCACCTCACCATGTCATACAAGTGTCCATGCTCTTCTGATTTATCCCTGTTGATGTCAACCTTCATCTCCTGGAGAAGGGAATGTTTGAAGTAGGAAGTACTAGGTAAATCATAGAATTGCATTCATACCTCTGCTTTTTACTGTTTTTTCTATAGAAATTGAATATTGCCTTAATAAGAGCTAATTGGCACAAAAAGAGAAACCAGAATATAGGTAATTGAGTTTATTGAATAATCCCGAGTAACTGCATGTTAAATATTTATAAAGTCTGTTGTTTTTATGAGTTTATTTATGAAAGATGGATTTTGCCCATGAGAGTACACTGGTTAAACTTTCTCTAAGGCTATTTGGTTAAAAGGGATGGTTTCATAAAAAGAAACGAAATTGAGTTATTTGTAGTGAGGTGGATGGACCTAGAGTCTGTCATACAGAGTGGTAAGTCAGAAAGAGAAAAACAAATACCGTATGCTAACACATACATATGGAATCTAAAAAGAAAAAAAAAATGGTTCTGAAGAACCTAGGGGCAGGACAGGAATAAAGATGCAGACCTAGAGAGAGGACTTGAGGACACAGGGAAGGGGAAGGGGAAGCTGGGACGAAGTGAGAGAGTGGCATGGACTTATATACACCACCACATGTAAAATAGATAGCTGGTGGGAAGCAGCTGCATAGCACAGGGAGATCAGCTCGGTGCTTTGTGACCACCTAGAGGGGTGGGATAGGGAGGGTGGGAGGGAGACGCAAGAGGGAGGAGATACGGGGATGTATGTATATGTATAGCTGATTCACTTTGTTATAAAGCAGAAACTAACACACCATTGTCAAGCAATTATACTGCAGTAAAGATGTTAAAAAAAAAAGGGATGGTTTCCTCTGTCTTGTTTTTTAATAGTAAACAATATGACAGGAAATAAACAGAATAAAGACTAGTACAGCACACATTGCATTTATAATAGTATAAATTTGCAATTACATCTAATGACCAACGTTAAATACAGTGTATTAAATTATTCAAATTGCTCTTCAGTATAAATTATGCCATTGATTAGATTTACGGTGGTAGCTATGAGATGTAAACTAAATATTGTGACTTTCTTTAATTGAAATAAATGCTTGTACTTCAATTAATGGCAATTTTTTAGGTCATTAACTCTAGAAATTTGTTTTTATAGTCTATTCAGAATTCTACAATCAAATGAATTGAGACACAGGCAGCATGGGTTTTTTTTAAGAACAAATCAATGTCATATAAACCTGATAACATTTTTGGGATATAATGATAAGGTAGCGCACACAAGTTGCTCTGCAAAGGAGTGAAAATGTCTATGTCTGTCTCTTCTAAATCTTATTATGTCAAATATGTCTACTTCTTTCCAAATAATGGTTTGTGGGCAAAAGATACCTAGACCTTACGTTGTATGAATTTTGCTCCCCTCTAGTTTATTTAACCCATCTGAGAATTCTTCGTTAGCCCTGATAAAATGCAGCCACATATTAACCTCAAGTACGGAGTAGGCAAAGTTAGCATGGTTGTGCCGAAGCGTTCATGGGTGTCACCTGGAGGGAAGGGCAGGGTCTTTATAAAGTGTCTTACAAAACTTGACCGAACCCTTGTCATTTCACTTCAGCAACGTTAAAAGAGTAAAATCTCTGAAGGACACTGAGCAAAGTGTCAATATCAACGTCTAAATATCAACGTCTAATATCAACGTCTACATGATGTTTCTCAAAGTAGGGGCCAAGGACGCCTATCAAGATCACCTTGAGCACACATTAAAATGCAAACCTGCTGAATCAGATGCTTAGGAACTGGGGAGGCATCTGCAAGTTTCCCATCTCTTTAGGTATCCTTATGCAAACTGAAGTTCAAGGTCCACTGCCATGAAGGGTATTGTTTTATTTATATGTGTGGGAGAATAAAAATGAATACATGAAGTTCTCAAGTAGAAAGATCTTCCTACCAAATAAAATATCTGTGACAAGATGTTTTGCATTTCTGAGGATATCATATTCCATGTAGCTTGTCTCCTTTAACCCTCTGTGGTAATAGACTGTGTCACACTCCACCTTACCATTACCCAGTATCTCTGCAGTACTAGGTTGTAACCTCCTTGAGGGCAGGACTCGTGACGTCATCTCTACATCCTTATAGCACCTATTTGATTGAGGGCCCAAGAATATTTGACGATCTGAATTGGGAAAACAATTAGCTAATCAGATGAGATAAAGTATTACAGTTGCTGAACATTTGTATTACTGTTAGGTCCAGTGATAAATTATGATAAATGACACTGAAAACAACAGGCATAGTTTCTGCCCACCAGAAAGTAATACAATCAGTTCTCTTGATTATTTCCTAACATTTTCCTCCTAGCTTAATTCCAGGGCAAACCTCTTCCATCACTTTGCTTTACATTTATATAACAGTTTCCCTCCAGACTTCAGGGACATTTCCAGGCACACATGGTAATGTTCTTTGGGCATAAGGGAAGTTGGATTAAATATATACTGACTCTTATATATGTATTTATGGTTATTTAGGTAATAATAATGATAAAGGATCAGAAAACGTATTAAAGATGCTTAATTCATTCTAACCTTGTAATAACAGGTGAGTAGGTGTTGATTTCTATTTCTCATCTCTTATGTGCTAGAAAGTCATGAGATCTCCTACCCTATATCCCCTCAATGAACTCAAAATGTTTTTCCTGTTCCTTGGGTTTGGGGATGGGGGCTGGTGGGGGGAGAAGACTGAAAAGATACTGGGGTTGTGTTTTTCTGACTTCATCAATCCAAGCCGTACAGCTATCTAGTGAATAGCAAGATGGTAGCAGCCTTTTATAGGTCACCTGCCTTTGGAGATGTCATCACACAGGGAATTGTTACTTTGTAAATTTCATACTTTTTAGCCACTAACAGTGAAGAATTTCCTTCTTCCCGGACCAGCGACTGAACCCATGTCCCCTGCATTGGCAGGCGGATTCTTAACCACTGCACCACCAGGGAAGTCCTGGAATATTTTTTCATTTTTATTTATACAAATTTATTTTTCCCAGCTTCATAGGGGTATAACTGACAAACAAAATGGTTTGTATTTAAAATGTACAACATGATGATTTGATATATGTATACACTGTGAAATGATTACCACCGTGACGTTAATCATAGTTACCATTTGTGTGTGTGTCTGTGTGGTGAGAACCCTGAAGATCTACTCTTTTAGCAAATTTCAAGTAGACAATACAGTATTATTAACTACAGTCACCCTGCTGTACGTTAGCGTCCCAGAACTTATGCATCTTATAACTGAAAGTTTGTACCCTTTGACCAACATCTCCCCATTTCCCCCACTCAGGCCCTGGCAACCCCCCTTCTACTCTCTGTTTCCGTGAGTTTGACTTTTTCTTAGTGTGGAATCATATTTAATGTTCATCTTTGTGGAGTAATATTTTGTTTATCTTTGTGGAACTTTGCACATGAGACTTTGCCTTTCTAAAAACAGGCTCGTAAAGTCTCTTTGCTTTTCGCTTTCAGATTTATACCTGTGATAGAAAAAAGGGGGAAACAAGTCCGGTGATGAGATGAGGCCATCGTGTGTTAAGAGCTTTGACAGCAGAGGGACTAAAATAAGTAGCCGGGTAGCTGAAATATCTTGAAAGCAGCAGATTTCTCTATCATTAAGTATGTGTCCAGGGGCAAGTAGATCGTGTGGAATGGGGCCGGACAGTGAACCTTTAGTTGTGTTGAAACTGACGATTCCTGCTATCACCACCAGAGGATGTTCGAGGCACGTTTTTTGTCAGAGCAACTTGACTCAAAGAGCCCATCCTTCCAGCAGAGAGAGCATAGCGGCTCTGAGAATGTGCAAAATCTCAGTGTCAACAGCAGCTCATAAATGGAAAAGAACATGGTATCAGCTTTGTGTTGAGAAAAGTCTGAGGCGTTTAGCCCAACTGTTCTTGAATCATTACCATGATACTGACAAGCAAAGAAGCTCCTGAGAAACCTGTCAGATTTAGTCCTTGACTGCATACAGTTAATAGAGAAAAGAGCCAGGCTACCCACATTACAATTCTTTTTTGAGTTTTGGGCAAGCAGCCATTTTGGTTATTAGATTTTTAAAAAAAAATTCTTGTGGTGAGACTAGGGTAGGACAGACACGGGGAGGAGAATAAAGGAGATATTTTTAGGGGAATCTTAGTGTAGTGTCCTTTAGGTAAGTAAGGGAAAGGACGGGGAAATATGCCTTACAGTCACCCCCAAAATAAGCTACAAAATGCTATCAAAAGAATAGCAAGAGCACCTGTTGTGGATAAGAGCTTTAAAAACTGATCTCTCATAGCGAAGTCTGCTATCAAATGTCAAAAACGGCTTGGAGGTTGAATCTCATGTCAGTTCAGAAGGAGACACAGTGAAGCTGAAAAGCAACCTGTTTTCCATCAGTTTACCTCATTATGTAAATGATATCCTTTTTGCACGCTGCAAGAACACTTGAGAATATGTGATATATATTAAAATGGGTAAGTGTAATATGTTATTAGAGGTAAATCATTGTGTGCATTTGCGTATGTGCGTGTGTGTATGTGTACACACACTGAAAATCACAACAAATGTTTTTCAAGTTTAAGGGTATGGGTTTTTTTTTTTTTAAATTAATTAATTAATTAATTAACTTTTGGCTGTGTTGGGTCTTCGTTGCTGCGCACGGGCTTTCTCTAGTTGCGGCGAACGGGGGCTAGTCTTTGTTGCAGTGCGTGGGCTTCTCATTGTGGTGGCTTCTCTTTGTGGAGCACGGGCTCTAGGCACGTGGGCTTCAGTAGTTGCAGCATGCGGACTCAGTAGTTGTGGCTCGCGGGCTCTAGAGCACAGGCTCAGTAGTTGTGGCACACGGGCTTAGTTGCTCCGCGGCATGTGGGATCTTCCCGGACCAGGACATGAACCCATGTCCCCTGCATTGGCAGGCAGGTTCTCAACCACTGTGCCACCAGGGGAGCCCAGGGCATGGGTTTTAATATAATACATATTTTAAAGGCCATTCACCGCTTTTAGTAGAAAAGGTGTTTATTTATTTATTCATTTATTCATTTATTTATTTATGTAAGAACACTTAACATGATATCTACCCTCTTAACAGATTTTTAAGTGCACGATACAGTGTTACCTGTAGGCACAGTATTGCACAACAGATCTTTAGAACTTATTCATCTTGAAAAACTGAAAGTTTATGCCCATTCATTAGCAGCTCCCCTTATCCCATCCCCCCGACACTGCTACCCACCATTCTACTCTCTGCTTCTATGATTTGAACTACTTTGGATACCATACATACCTGGAATCATGCAGGGTTTGTCCTTCTGTGCTTATTTCTCTTAGCGTAATGTCCTCAAAGTTCATCCATGTTGTCACATATGGCAGGATTTCCTTCTTTTTTAAGGCTGAAGAGTATTCCGTTGTACGTATAGACCACGTTTTCTTTATCTATTCATCCATCGGTGAACCTTTAGGTTATTTCCACATCTTGGCTGTAGTGAACAGAGCTGCAATATATTCATTATTATAAGGTTTGATTTATTTTTTAAAAGATTCTCATAGTAAAATAATGAAATAATTGATATGACTCTTAGTGACAGATACAATTCTTATAGCAAAAACAATTGGCACCTGGACTCTAGGCATGGAATCTAGCAGGCAGGTGACTTTGTGTACAAGTTGAGGTCATGGCTGCAGTCCCCTGGGACTTCAAGGGAATCACGAATGCCTTCCTCCTGGAAACGCTGGGGGTCAGTGTAACAATCTAGTGTCTGGGGTTCCACTGCCACACTAGTTACCTCCTGCCCATCTGTTTATTACGTGAACATGGGCCGTCCAGACAACGGGGGACTGTAGTGGCTCACAGGATTACTGTGAAAATGAAAGAAACTAACAAATGTAATGTGAGTAGCCAATGCCTGGCCCATAACAGGCATTGAATAAATAACAATTATTATTATTTCATTATTTCTGTCTCTTGTTAGCCATAGCTGTACTTGAAAAAGACTACATTCAGAGCCAAACTCCATTGAGTTTGGAAGGAAAGCAGAAACTCTCATCTTCAGAAACTTTGAAGAATTACCTGAGTTAATTGGAAAGAAAGTCCCATGAGAGGCCCTTCGGGTTTCCTTCCTAGAGCACATCTCACCAGAATCACTGATTGTATCATTTAATTGTTACCACCATGATGATTCTGGATTGGCTGATTTTTATCAAAGGAGTATTAACACCCCTTCATCAAAGGTGATATTAACAGCAGTAAACCTTGGTTTATTGGGGCTAGTGAGAGCACCCAAGGCAATAAAACAGGCTTGCCTGGGGTCACCTAGGAGGTGCTGGTTTCAGAAAAACAAGTGCCAAACAACAGAGTGCTTGATGGGAGTGCAGGGAGGGGTCAAATGGAAGAGAGAGATTAAAAAAAAAACCAAAAAATTAAAAAACTTCCCCTCTGCCCAGTGTGAGTCTGGTAATGATCTAGACTATTGTGTTGATATTTACTATTATTATACAACTCAGTTCTCTAAAAACATATTTTAAAAGCCATCAAGGGAAAATATCTGTACTTTGTCACTACTTATCAGAAACAAATGTGTTTATCAAGACTTTCACTTCACATGCCTCTTCAATTTATTTCCTAAAATTATGCTAGTTACATAAAATTCATTGTAAACATGAGTTGCTGGATTTTACCAGAACTCTACGTGAAGGTCAAGTTTCCAATAAAAATGCTATGGTAAAAAGAATTTGGGTCTCGAATTAAGAACAGACATTACTGTAAGTGTATTTTGGTAGGAAGTCGAAATTTTTAAAAACTAATTAATTAATTAATTAATTAATTTTTGGCTGCGTTGGGTCTTCATTGCCGCGTGCGGGCTTTCTCTAGTTGTGGCTAGTGGGGCTACTCTTCGTTGTGGTGCACGGGCTTCTCAATTAGGTAACTTCTCTTGCTGCGGAGCATGGTCCCTAGGTGAGCGGGCTTCAGTAGTTGTGGCTCGCGGGCTCTAGAACACAGGCTCAGTAGTTGTGGTGCACAGGCTTAGTTGCTCCTCGGCATGTGGGATCTTCCTGGACCAGGGATTGAATCCACGTCCTCTGCATTGGCAGGAGGATTCGTAACAACTGAGCCACCAGGGAAGTCCCAGGAAGTTCAATTTAAAAGCCAATTTTTTTTTAACATAAACACATAAATTTGAAAGGAATTTGGTACATGACTTCTTGATTTATGGATGTATTGATACAACGAGTAACTTCAATTCACCTTCTCCCTAGTTCAGCATTTCTCTGTAACTTCCATTACTGTCTCTTCATTCTCATTCCAAGTCTAAATATTCTTCTTTGACAAGCCCCATGTTCTTATTTCTTTTGCTTCCTCTTTTCTCAACTGGATTGTTCTCTCTCTTCTGTATCTGTGTTTTCTCCCTTTTTATTGGTTTCTTTCCCTCAGCCATCAATTAGTCTCAAGCTCACCCTCCTAATGTCCTAGAATGCCTTCCACAGATCTTATGACCTCCTAGTTTTATCCTTGCCTCCAACATAAGGGCAAAGTAATCAACGTGAGCCTACACTTCAGAACCACAGAGCACAAGGGTCCAAAACTGGCAAGATAGTCTCTACCTCAAGAAGCATAGAGTCTGGTAGTGTGAGACAGACGTGTAAATGCACACTCAGGGGACGCTGAGACCTGTGAGAATAAGTTGTCTGAAAGGACTCAGTGTATTCTGGGACTCAGGGGAGGTGAGATTTGAATGCCTCCTAAAAGATGAGCTGGTATTAGCCAATTGGATAGTGGTGGCAACAAAGAGGACTTTCCACGTCAAGGTACAAGTAAGACGTTAAGTTGGAAAGAGCATAAAGCAACAGGTGTGTAGAGAAAACCACAAGTGATTCTGTGTCGCTGGAGTGTAATGCACAAGGGACAGTGCTTGGTAAGAAATAAGGTCGAGCTACGATCGACGGATCTCTTTTTCCAGGCATCTTACGGATCTTCAAGAGGTTTCCAATCTCAGCTATTTCCTTTGCCTTTTCCCATTTGGGGATATATTGCCTAGGCAGACTTTATATAAGATGGGCTTTTCGCTAAATCCCCCTTTCCCAATATGGGCTTTGGATTCTGTACTCTTTATATGACAGTCTGATAATCAGGGAGTGTTATTGTGTGACTAGTTTCCAGGTTGGGGACTGTCAAATGCCCACTAGTACCGTTCTCCGTGCCTTTAGTAATGGCACTGCAGATGCATGGCCATCCGTGAGAGACCCGTATCCCAGCCTCTCCTGCAGGTTGGTGTGTTCTTTGGGACTAGGTTCTTTCTGCACAGTGGGGTATAAGCAGAAGTTATGCTGCCATATCTGCAGTTCATCTCTCTAAAAAGGGGTGTGTATCTCTGGCCTTTCCCACTGGTTGGGTGATGGGAAGACCTGGAGCAGCTGTTCTGCACCAGAAATGGAAGCTGTGTGCTGACCATGGCAGGGGCACCCAACCCGTTCTGGACCACTCTTCCCTGGCCTATTACATGAGAGGGAAATGAAGTTCAGTTTAAGCCATGTTTGGGTCTCTGTTATAGCTAGGTAGCCTGTTTTGTAACTGGTTTAATCATGAAGTACTCTAACGGGTTTTAGAGCATTGACTTATGATAATATAAATGACTTAGGAATGTTCAGGAAAGAGTGTCTCAATTTAAAGCAATTGTCCCAATGTTGGGTATCCCAGATACATGGGTATTTGACAGGACAGGTCTATGCAGGCAACTGGGGTCCTGTAACACTATCTCAAAAAAAGCAAACCCAATCTGAGAGACATCTTACAGAATAACTGCGTGTATACCTCAAATATATCAAGGGCAATAAACACAGAGCAAGGCTCAGGAACTATTTCAGATTAAAGGAAATGAGACAATTAAATGCAATGTATGGTCATGGACAAGGGAAAAAGAGCTGTAGGGGCCATTATTGGAACTATTGGTAAAGTTTGAGCATGGACTGTCCATTAGATGCATCAGTTCTAATAATCTTGATCTTGATAACTGTGTTGTAGTTATATAAGAAAATATCTTTGTTCTTAGAAAAAACATTGAAGATTTAAGTTTAAAGCATCATGATGTGTACAGTGTACTCAGATGGTTCAGAAAAAATATGCACACGTATATATGTATACAACACCCATGAATACTACCGGGAGAGAGGGAGAGAGAGAGAGAGAGGGAATGGTAAAGCAAATGGATAAAACAAATGTAAACAATTGGAGAGTTAAGGTGGTAAAGTGTAGAATAAACACCAGGAACTTTTCTGTAAGTTTATTTATTATTATTTTTTAATACATATGTATCTTAAAAATTTTTTTATTTAATTAATTAATTTATTTGGTTGCACTGGGTCTTAGTTGTGGCCTGTGGGATCTAGTTCCCTGACCAGGGATCGAACCCAGGCCCCCTGCATTGGGAGCACAGAGTCTTAGCCACTGGACCTCCAGGGAAGTCCCTCTATAAGTTTAAATTTAGGTCAAAATGAAAAATTATAATGAAAAAGAGATGAGTTTAATTTTCTCCTCCTCAGTCATCAACAATAACATCAATAGTCACATGCTTGTATTTGAATATTGCCTGCCAATTAAATTTTTGCTGTTGGCAAAACTTGGCCGGGTGCTCAAGCATGTGACCCTACATTTTGGGCCCATTTCCAATGCTCCAAATTTTCCTTGAAGCAAATTTGTCAAAATAATTGTGGAATAAACTCCCATTTTAGAAGTTGTCAAAACAGACCCACTCTCCATCTTTTATAGAAGAACAGATGTGGACTTTGGGTTTGCCTAGCAGGTGGAATTAGAGGCTGATACTAAGCATGTACTAAAATTCAATTAGTGTGTTTTGGTGATGTGTATATTTCCCAAATTTAGGGGCATGCTCCAAAATAGATACCTGTACACTTCCACCTCAAAAATATTGAAAGTGAGGTGGTGTCAGGGATGTGCATTAAGGTCATCTTTATACCAGTAAAGCTACTCTAAGTCAGAAGCATCCTGTAATCCAGTAATATTATCTTCCACTTATTGATGAAAAGAGACAACACAGATGCATTCACAGACCAAACACCTCAGCTATTACTTCTTAGGTCATCAGTAAGTCCTGAAAGATTCTTAGATTACTTAGACAGTGGATTTTGGGTCGCAGCTTGCCTAATTTTCTCCAGACCCTGGTTAGAAATTCATTCGTTTGTTCAACGAGCATTTTTAAGCACTGCCAACTGTCGGCCACTGAGTTAAGTATTGAAATGACACAGTTTGCCCTTCTAGTGCTTATAGTGAAGAGAGGATGAGGGAGGTAGTATTAGTTGAGAACATTAGTCCTATATGAATTCATTCGTGTTGTGTCTTGCCATCTTCTTTTCATTTTCTAGCGTTTCCTCTTAAGATGCGTAAGTTCCTCTTATATGCATAATATAAATATTTTTTTACAAAAGTAGTATATGGAAATCACATTTCCAACTACAGTTAAAGTTGACTTTCAATGCACATGGGGGAGATGTTGGTTGAAGGGTACAAATTTCCGGTTAGAAGATGAATAAATTCTGGGTATCTAATGCACAGCATTGTGAACGTAGTGAACAATACTGTATTATGTACTTGACTGTTGCTAAGAGAATAGATCTTAAATGTTCCCACCATAAAAAGAAATGGTAATTTTGTCATGTGATGGAGATGTTGGCTAAGGCTACAGTGGTCATTGTACTTCAGTAGGTAAGTCTATGAAATCAACACATTGTACGTTGTGTTGACATATAACACACAAGTTTATATGTCAATTATATCTCAAGAAAGCTGGGGAAAAAGTTAAATGCATGCAGTAACTTTATGACAACTCAAATAAATATAAACTTAGTTTTACTTTCTGGTCAAATATCATGTTAACAGTTCAAAGTGGGATTTTGGAAAACTAATTACTCATCCCTCTTTCCTCGTGGTTTCATACAAAGCGATTAATATATAGCAATTTTTTTTAAATAATTTTTTTTAATTTATTTTTTTTGGCTGCATTGGCTCTTCATTGCTGTGCATGGGCATTCTCTAGTTGCGGCGAGCGGGGCTACTCTTCATTGAGGTGTGCGGTGCGCGGGCTTCTCATTGCGGTGGCTTCTCTTATTGCGGAGCATGGGCTCTAGGCGTGCAGGCTTCAGTAGTTGTGGCTCGCGGGCTCAGTAGTTGTGGCTCCCAGGCTCTAGAGTGCAGGCTCAATAGTTGTGGTGCACAGGCTTAGTTGCTCCTCGGCATGTGGGATCTTCTTGACCAGGGATCAAACCTGTGTCCCCTGCATTGGCAGGCGGATTTTTAACCACTGCACCAGCAGGGAAGTCCCTATATAGCAATTTTTAATAAAATACTAATGTGTTAATAGCTGGTCATCACCCCATCTGTTCCAACATTGTCCTCTTGTGTACTATCTGTGCAGGACAACGTGGTTCAGGCTTGAAACTTCTCTTCTGAATCTAGGATAATTGGATCTGGGAAATCTGCTGACCACTGGGAAGCAGGAATGAAAGGTGGCCTCAGATCATGGGTGCTGGCCTCTCTCCCTGGGAAGCAAAGCCCAAGAAAGGTCTCATACTTTGGCCAGTAACAACTTCTCTTCATCTGAGGGCAAGAAGGCTAGATAAGGACATTGGGATGAGGACAGAAGTTCCCTTTTTAACATTCTACACTATCTTTATTAAAGATTTGTTGGGTGGGTTATAATTCTCTCTACAGCTGTAAGGTCCTTGTGAGCAGAAACCATATCTTAACACATTTTTTATTGTCTCTGCCTAAAGTAATAGAGACATGTTTGCTGATTGATCAACCTTAATTGCTTTATGCTTTAGGTGACATTTTTTAGAAGGCATTTTGAGATCTCCAGGTGCCTTCAGGATATGATTATAAACATCAATTTCCATTGTACTGTACATGTACCCAAGTCTTGGTTAATAGATATTTCCAGATAAAGTAGCTTCTACAGCACTACAGTGTAGGATATTAATAGTTTTACAGTATCTGGAACATTATGGTGTCATTATGGAACAACATTATTCAATAGCATAAAGCTACTGAATTAATTACCCCAAAGAAAGTACAGTGCTAGCTGCTTTTAAACTATTTTAATATGAGGTTTATACCACAGGACTGAGCAAAAAGAAAATTATGCCTGTTGAAGAACAACTTTCTGGAGATTGTGTTTGATACAATTAATTTTTTTTCTCTGGAAAAATCTAATCAACCATTAACTTTATAATTACATAGTTATCTGTTCCAAAGATCACACATTTACCAAGATGCATCCAGAAGGTGTTTTGAAGGTATTTTGTCCATCTATTAGCCAAAAATTCTATCCATTCATGACTATTTAGTAAGCTTTTATGGATATAAATGTAATAAATACTCAACAAATATATAAATACTCAGCAAGTATTTATTGAATGGATTCATTGTCCTCCCTTGAAGAACTGGCTTAAAAAGCCAGATTCCACAAACATCTGAGCCTATTTATTCCCTCAGCATCAATCCATTCATCTCAGTGATGAAAATTGTGGAGAATCAGATTGGACCACACAGATCTGGAACTTCCAACAAATTCTACTCTTGGTCAAAACATTTTCTAACAGACTAACATTGTCTTCTGTTCTCTGGTTAACAGAAGGACATCATGGACATATCCATAAGTTAGAAAACATAGTGAGGACATCCATCTTCAGTGCTAAACACAAAGTGATGAGTAGAGTACTGTAGCGTTGCAAGCTGGTGAATTATGGACAGACCTACAATGGGTTTATTCCTGACTCTAGTTAGAAATTAACTCCCTCCTTAACTTATTAGTGTACATAGGCATATTTGATGCTATTTATTTAACATTCTCTATGATAACTAAGTAGGATACAGCCGTGATGAGTCTGCATTCTAGAAATACACCTAAAGTAAGGCAGAGTTTCACTAAATTGTAATTGACTAAATGTGTAGTTTCTGGGGTGGTATTTCGTGAACTAGAGTTGCTGGGTTTTTTTTTTTTTTTCAGGTCCAATGCACCTCTAAGAACATTTCTTATTTTGTGTTTATAATATGAAGATACTTAAAATAGAACCACAAAAGTAATGTACGGATGCGCTGGATCTTGTAGGTGACCACTTCACAATCGAGCGTGGCCATGTACTTTCAGTGTCTGTGATTACATTTGCTTTTGAGACGGCATCAATATTTTCACACTGATAGCCTTGCCCCTCTGGGGATCCAAAGCCATATACTCCTAGGCCCCAGATATCTGAATTTGAAAAAAATCTTACTCTAGAATAGAGAAGAGGATTCCACAATCCTCTTAGGTCAGAGAAGCCCTATCCACTCCTTACTCTGGTAGGGAAAGAAGCTTCAACTGTTAATACCATAGATGTTGTGAGGTGCTGCTACAGTATTGGGATTAGCTGGATGAGAATGGCTGTAAGTGTTGTTGAATGAAGTAATCCCATCTGCCACAGAAGTCCTGGGAGACTGTGTTATTGGCTCAGTCACTAGGGATTCTATACATGTCAAAAAGAACTTTGCCATGACAGGGTGACTTGAAGTTACTATGTATGATATAGGGGAACAATGGAATCTGTTATTTGAGTACCAAAAGAAGCTTTTATTTTATATAATTTTATTTTTTGGCCACAGCATGCAGCCTGTGGGGTCTTAGTTTCCCGACCAGGGATTGAACCCAGACCCCAGCAGTGAAAGTGGAGTCCTAACCACTGTACCACCAGGGAATTCCCCAAAAGAAGCTTTTTTTTTTTTTTTAAACATCTTTATTGGAGTATAATTGCTTCACAATGGTGTGTTAGTTTCTGCTTTACAACAATGTGAATCAGTTACACACATACACACATCCCCATATCTCCTCCCTCTTGCGTCTCCCTCCCACCCTCCCTATCCTACCCCTCTAGGTGGACACAAAGCACCGAGCTGATCTCCCTGTGCTATGCAGCTGCTTCCCACTAGCTATCTATTTTACATTTGGTAGTGTACATATGTCCATGCCACTCTCTCACTTCGTCCCAGCTTACCCTTCCCCCTCCCCGTGTCCTCAAGTCCATTCTCTACGTCTGCGTCTTTATTCCTGTCCTGCCCCTAGGTTCTTCAGAACCTTTTTTTTTTTAAGATTCCATATATATGTGTTAGCATACGGTATTTGTTTTTCTCTTTCTGACTTACTTCACTCTGTATGACAGATTCTAGGTCCATCCACCTCACTACACATAACTCAATTTCGTTTCATTTTATGACTGAGTAATATTCCATTGTATATATATATGCCACACCTTCTTTATCCATTCATCTGTCAATGGGCATCTAGGTTGCTTCCATGACCTGGCTCTTGCAAATAGTGCTGCAATGAACATTGGGGTGCATGTGTCTTTTTGAATTATGGTTTTCTCTAGGTGTATGCCCAGTAGTGGGATTGCTGGGTCATATGGTAATTCTATTTTTAGTTTTTTAAGGAACCTCCATACTGTTCTCCATAGTGGCTGTATCAATTTACATTCCCACCAACAGTGCAAGAGGGTTCCCTTTTCTCCACACCCTCTCCAGCATTTGTTGTTTGTAGATTTTCTGATGATGCCCATTCTAACTGGTGTGAGGTAATACCTCATTGTAGTGTTGATTTGCATTTCTCTAATAATTAGTGATGTTGAGCAGCTTTTCATGTACCTCTTGGCCATCTGTATGTCTTCTTTGGAAAAATGTCTATTTAGGTCTTCTGCGCATTTTTTGAATGGGTTGTTTGTTTTTTTAATACTGAGCTGCATGAGCTGTTTATATATTTTGCAGATTAATCCTTTGTCTGTTGATTCGTTTACAAATATTTTCTCCCATTCTGAGGGCTGTCTTTTCGTCTTGTTTATAGTTTCCTTTGCTGTGCAAAAGCTTTTAAGTTTCGTTAGATCCCATTTGTTTATTTTTGTTTTTATTTCCATTACTCTAGGAGGTGGATCAAAAAAGATCTTGCTGTGATTTATGTCAAAGAGTGTTCTTCCTATGTTTTCCTCTAAGAGTTTTATAGTGCCTGGTCTTACATTTAGGTCTTTAAGCCATTTTGAGTTTATTTTTGTGTATGGGAGTGTTCTAATTTCATTCTTTTACATTAGCTGTCCAGTTTTCCCAGCACAACTTATTGAAGAGACTGTCTTTTCTCCATTGTATATCCTTGCCTCTTTTGTCATAGATTAGTTGCCCGTAGGTGTGTGGGTTTATCTCTGGGCTTTCTGTCCTGTTCCATTGATCTATATTTCTGGAAAAACAGACATTTAAAAAAATAGTTTTCTTTCAAGATGATCGCAAATGAATTTTTCCTCAAGCACATTTCTTCTAGATATTTTTTTCCTCATAGACATTTAATCTCCATGCTTCTGATTTATTTACTCCTGACTCATCAAAATCTGTTTTTTTTAAAAGTGTTCTTTGAAGTCTAAGGAACGTAAATAAGATTTGTAAAAGATGTTTAAGTCTGGAAATCATGTTGGCAACACAAAATAAAACATGAACGAGCCAGTTTGAATTGCCATAAATACTGCTCTGATAATCTGCTATGAGGTTCCTTGTAATCATCTTTGTGACTGACTCACTCCTTGGATAGAGGCAAATTTGAGTAGAAAATCAAAAAATCTGCATTCTCTTCCTGCCTCTCCCCGAAGATACAATGGAGCGCTGTATTCAAAAGTGAAATGTTTTATTTGCAATTAAATTCAAACAGCTGTTTCATTTCTTTAAAAAATGATTATCCAGTAGTTTCACTATCATCAACATTGAGAAGATAACTGATTTGGAAGATTTAACTAATAGAAAAGAATATAAGAATTCCTTGAATTTTGGAGTAACTAAGTTAGGCTAATTCTGGAACACCTCTCATCTTGTTTTGATCTGAAACAGATGTGCCTTCTACACCTGACAAAAGTACTGCATGGGTGATTCACTAAGTTGTTTGAAGCATCAATTTCATGTTACTTGTTGAACAGAAGAGATGGGCATGCTTTCTGTGTCCATGTGGTCACACGAGGTCCTTCTCGTCATCTCCCCACGACGGAGAGAGGGCTGTGGGCTGGGGTAGAGTCAGGACCAGGGAGCAGGATGAGTGTCAGCGGCTCCCGCAGGAACCCTCTACATGACTAGGTTTGGGAACACCTCAGCCAATGGGCCACAGCACATGCAGGAGGGAGAGGGAGGACATACCAGTGGGCACGAGGTGTGGGAGGCTGATGAGCCACTTCAAGAAGGCAAATGGCCAAGGCAGAGAAAAGTACAACCTGCCCTACTCAATATAGTAGTCACCTAAGGGCTACTGCCACCTAGGGCTCTTTAAATTAGAATTCATTAACATGAAGCAAAGGTAAAGATTTATTTCATCAATCACACGAGCCACATATTAAGGGTTCAATAACCACATTTTGGTGAGCGCAAACACGAAACGTTTACAACATCACAGACGTAAACGGTCTGTGTTATAATCCCAAATATGACCATCTTCGCTCCAGGTTAAAAGCAAAGTCTCATGGAAAACAAACTTATGGTTACCAGAGGGGATAGAGGGGCTGGGGGGAGATAAATTAGGAGTTTGAGATTAACGTATACACACTACTGTGTATAAAACAGATAAACAACAAGGACCTACTGCATAGCACAGGGAACCATATTCAATGCCTTGTAATAACCTATAATGGAAAGGAATCTGAAAAAGAATATATATATATATATATATATATGTAACTGAATCACTTTGCTGTACACCTGAAGATAACACAACATTGTAAATTAACTATACTTAAATTAAAAAATGGTTATTATAAAAAAAAGCAAAGTCTCACCTTTGCCCAATTACGTATGGTCAGAACAGCCATCTTTATTGAATGAGATAACAAAGGAGAGACATTGCATTGAGTCACTGCTAATTCAAAAAGAGTCATGTACCACAATGTTCATTGCAGCTCTATTTACAATAGCCAGGACATGGAAGCAACCTAAGTGTCCATCGACAGATGAATGGATAAAGAAGGTGTGGCACATATATACAATGGAATATTACTCAGCCATAAAAAGAAACGAAATTGAATTATTTGTAGTGAGGTGGATGGACCTAGAGTCTGTCATACAGAGTGAAGTAAGTCAGAAAGAGAAAAACAAATACCGTATGCTAACACATATATATGGAATCTTAAAAAAAAAAAGGTTCTGAAGAACCTAGGTGCAGGACAGGAATAAAGACACAGGTGTAGAGAAAGGACTTGAGGACATGGGGAGGAGGAAGGGTAAGCTGGGATGAAGTGAGAGAGTGGCATGGACATATACACACTACCAAATGTAAAATAGATAGCTAGTGGGAAGCAGCCGCATAGCACAGGGAGATCAGCTCGGTTCTTTGTGTCCACCTAGAGGGGTGGGATAGGGAGGATGGGAGGGAGACACAGAGGGAGGAGATATGGGGATAGATGTATATGTATAGCTGATTCACTTTGTTGTAAAGCAGAAACTAACACACCATTGTAAAGCAATTATACTCCAATAAATATGTTAAAAAAAAAGTCACTGCTAAATTAGATAGATCCCGCTTTAAAAATGGAACGCATGACTAATTTCTGATTTTTCCTTGAGAGAAGGCATCTCTTGGGAGTCTTTAAGTCTCTAAAGTATCTGGAATGCCTTTTAGTATAATTATTAAAAAATACTTTGTGAATATATTAGTTACAGTATTCAAAAAATGCGGCCAAGGGGCTATGGGGTATCAAGTCTAATGCAGCTGGGACACAATTCAGCTTTCTCACTTGGCCCATCGAGCTCCACGGGATGGGGCTGCTCTCTTTCTCCACCTCCTCCTCTTCAACTCCTCCTCTCATCCATCAGGCTCAAGACAGACCGGGCCACCTTCTGTCTTCTGAACACACCAAGCCAGTTTTTGTTCCAGACATGTTGCAAATGTTATTTCCTCAGCGTGAGGTTCTCTTCCCTCAGATCTTTGCACGGCTGACACGTGTGACCTAACACCTGAATGCTGACGAGGGGTTAAGTCAAACATGATCCTCCTGGATGGCCTTCTGGACACCTGTCTATGGCCCCTGCTTCCAGCCTTGCACTCCTGTAGCTCTATGTATTGATAATTCATCTGTATCAGCTTCTTTGTGGTACTTGCCACTGCCTGAAGTGACCTCAATTACTTGTTTATTGTTTGTGAGCAAGGACCTTGTCTCCTTCACTGCCATATACAGTGCCTAGAACAGAGTCTGGTAATAAACATTTGTTTAAACAATGAATGAATGAATGCATGAAAGGGATAAAGCCCTGCATCTGTGTTGCTTATGTTCTAGTGAAATAGTAATAGCTAACAAGTGAGCATTTACTATAGAGTAGATACTTTACATAAATTATCTAATTTACTAATGTAGAAATCTGATAAAATACTCTTATTATCCCTATTTTACAAATTAAAAATATTGGGTCTTAGATCAGTTGGGTAACTTGCACAAGATTAATGGGTGGAGACAGAACAGAACGCAGGCAATCGTATCCCAGGACAACGCCTTCATCAGAGGGCTGTCTCTCTCTTTCTCCTCTCTGTGTACATTTCAAAATTAATTTCCTCAATTGGGTTCCACATCCCCTGGAGTCCTTGGTGCTTGAGTCTTACTTTGAATGAATAATAATGATAATGATAATAATCTACAATATTTATAAAACCCTCTACAGTTTATGTAGCAGAGTCACATGTGTTATCTCTTTTTGGATCCTTATAACTATCCTCTGAGCTAGGCAGGAAAGATATTATTATCAGCAAAATCACCCAGTGGAGAAGATATTCAGCATAAAGGAAAAAATCATTATTTTTGCATGTGAGAAAAACAATGTCACCCTGATTTTAAATGTCACCCCAATTTTGAAAATAGCCTCTGGCTTCTCTGTGAAATCACTGGAGTGAACGGTAGAAGATAAGTAGCACTTCTGTGCATGAATAAACCATGAAATATATTTGACAATAAAATTTTCAATTAATGTGGAAATATTTGCTCTGAATCTTGGCTCTTGAGGATTTAAGTCTCGGCCAAATATTAAAAATATGTTTTATTTCATTGCACAAAGCACTTTGCAGATGCTTAGGTTCCTGAGAAACTGAAAGCTGCCGTTTTTCAGAATCCTGAATATGAATTAGGCTGATGGATGGACCATGTTGGGAGAATTAGGTTCTCTGGGACACTAAGTAGCCTTTACCCTTGCGCAGTGTGGCTCTGTTAGAGAAACAGGGGCTTTTACTCTGACCGACTTTTAGATGGCAGTTTTCCTGGGCCTCCTGATTCTTTGTGGAGTCCTCTTCAATTCAGTGATCATGCCAAAAAATAGTAAAATTTTAAAAAGGGAATCTGATCAAAGATTTTTGACCAACGTGTTTATTTAGAATTGTGTACTTTAAAAAAGATCTGTGTGATGTCTCAGACAAATACGCAGATTGCAGGGTAGGCATTTTACTGTGCACAGTGATGCGATGGGAGACTATGAAACAAAATGAATGAAGAGGAACTCCATGGATCATGACGGATTGACGTGGAAACGGAATGTTGAGGAAAAAAAGAGCAAGATGCAAAAGTGTATTTATAGTACACAAGTTATGTGAAGTTACTAACATGTAAAATTGCCTGATTATTTTATACATGCATTTGCAGCTAAAACATAAGGGTGCTGGTGATAAAGGTAGACGTTAAATTCAGGGTAGTGATTGGTTCAAGGGCTGGTGGGGGAAGGTAGGAAATGGGACCCGTGAGATGTATTCAGGAGCCTGCAATTGTATTTGTAAGTGGTAAATTCATGGGTGGTTGTTACTTATATTATTTAGTTTACTTTTAAAAAAAAATTTATTTATTATTATTTTTTAAATTTATTTTTAGTTTTGGCTGTGTTGGGTCTTCGTTGCTGCACGCGGGCTTTCTCTAATTGTGGTGAGCGGGGCCTACTTTTCGTTGCGGTGTGCAGGCTGCTCATTGCGGTGGCTTCTCTTGTTGCCGAGCACGAGCTCTAGGCACACGGGCTTCAGTAGTTGTGGCTCGCGGGCTCTAGAGCTCAGGCTCAGTAGTTATGGCGCATAGGCTTAGTTGCTCCGCGGCATGTGGGATCTTCCCGGACCAGGGCTCGAACCCGTGTCCCCCTGCATTGGCAGGCAGATTCTTAACCATTGCGCCACCAGGGAAGCCCTCATTTACTTTTCAAAAAGCTAAAATATTTCATCACTAAACAACAAAAACCCCATTCTCCTTCATAGTTGCAAAACTGTTTGGTAACTGCCATAACAGAGGTGTGTAGAGGGAGGGGGAAGCCTTTGTTTAAAGCTCAGAAGGTTGCAGAAGAGAGGGGAAAACATGCAGCTGCCCTGCAGGATGGGTGAGACTGGCCTGGCAGTGAGATCATTCTAGAAGAAGAGAAACACATCCAAAGTACCAGGGGCATGACAACACCTGATGTGAATGGAAGCCAGCATCATAATTCCTGGGGCTAAAGCATACGCCACAGGTCAAAACCATACATACAAGGTCATGAGGTACTTAAGAAAGCGGATTCTGGACTACCTGGGTTCAAAATCCGGCTCTGCCTTTTACACTATGTAACCATCATTTTTTTTATTAAACAATTTTTATTTATTTTAAAATTTTTTGTTTAATTTTTTTGGCCACGCCCAGCGGCATGTGGGATTTTAGTTCCCCAACCAGGGATCGAACCCGCACCCCCTGCATTGGAAGGGCAGAGTCTTAACCACTGGACCACCAGGGAAGTTTCCTTTAACCATCATTTTGTTATTTAATCTCTCTGTGCCTCTATTTCCTCATCTGTGAAATGGGGCTACAGAGACAATACTTAGTGTCAGCCGCCATTGCTGTTACGATGAGGGTGATAATCATTAACCCTTACAGCAACCCACCTGCTCCTACGGGCACCCTGAGTCCTGTGGATTCTGCCTTACTAGGGTCTCTAATGTTACTCCCTTCTACTGCAGCTCAAGTCCTCAGCCTCAATTCATGTGTCCTTCAGAACGAGACTATCGGCCTCAAGCCCCGCTCCTCTCACCTCAGGTTGGAAGGCCTTCCCGGGATGCTTGGCGGTGCCTGCACATTCAGGGGGAGTGTCTTCCATGGGCCAGAGCAGCCTCCCCTCACCCAGCCTGCTGACCTTGAGTGCCATCCAGAGTAATATGTATTCATCCCATGATCCATAATCTGTTTCCACATATCATGTGCTTGGTGCACCATAAAACTTTGGCACAGAGAAAGTCGAAAACAAAGAAGGCTTTAATTCTTATTATTTTAATATGCCACTTCACTAGATTTCTCTCTCTTTTGTTTTTGTACTTATAGTTTCTAGGTTAATGCAGCTTTCGTGCCCCTGTATCAGAGATGGGAATTGTTACCTCTCATTTCCCTGTCTCATTATTTTGACTCAGGAGGTAGAATGTGCATCAGCCATTGATGGCATGTTTCGTCTCCCCCGCTGACAATCTGCAGTCCTTTCCTCATTCTGAGGTAAGCTCATTGCTTGCCTTTGTTTTTCGGTGCTATTGTACATCCTTGCTTCCCGTGTGTCTGCTTTCTAGGATACTACAAGGAAGTTGTGTAAGGCATTTTGGGGGGATTTGTTAATTAGTCTGCGTTCTAATCTGGATGTTCCATATTGCGGCAGGAGTGGTGCTGTGCAGTTCTGGACCCAGCCCTTTGAAGGTCTAGAAACTCCTGCTTTTGTGCTTCAGGACCCCAGCTGCCATGCTGTAAGGAAGCTCAGACTATCCTGCTGGAGAGAGAGGCCACTTGAAGAGGCCGTGGAGGGGCAGACACCGTGTGGAGGAGGCTCCAGACTTCTTGGACCTTCCAGTCCGTGACCAATGCCAGCCTTCATCACACGGAGCAGACGAAACACAGGCCACCTGCAGAATCTAGATCAGTCGCCATCAATCGTTTTAAGATACTAAGTTTTGGGGAGGTTTGTTACTCAGCAGTTGATAACTGAAACACTCAAGTAGTCTGCATGTTCTTCATTAAGAGACTATAAAATGGTAAGAAACAATGTAGAATTTTATGAGGACAGGCTTTCTCTCCTATCTCTAATGTTATCTTCATTCCACTTGTATGTCAGATTTTATTCTGCTTCTAACAGGCTTATTCCCATATCTGTGCTTATTTTTTGATAAATCCCCAATTTTCAGTCTAGAGTGATTTTGTTTCATGTCTGCCTGAGTTAGTGTGATCTTTGGGGGAAAATTTCTACTTGGAGAGCCTAAGAACAATTACATTGCTTGTGGATTCTAGTCATGCAGTGTTTTAAGAGGTATATTCATAGCAGTGCCTTCACAACATTTATTGGGAATAAAATTGGTAAGATCCAATGATGATCTCTTTAAAACAGTTATTTGGTAAAATCTGCAGGTCTGGGGGGCCAACATGATGGCAGAATAATTGCTAAGTCACTGTCAAGGCGTTGCTCTATTTAATGTCTGCAATTTTGCACAAGCCAAGCGGAACTAATCAAAATATTGAAGGTAGGTTCTTGCTGCTGATACTCCCCCAACACTTACCAGGAGAACTGTTTACAAGGCCAAAAATATGAGTTTATATATCGTGATTGAATTGGATTTTTAAAATAATAAACCATGGTTGAAATGAAGCAATCATTTGTTCTAAAGAGAACTACTAGTGGTGTTTTCAGCAATTAAGCTCTTATTGCGCCCATCGCTGGTGCATCTGGGGTAACACAGGCATAGGCTTAAGCGACCCCATCATTTTTTTTTAACCCATTTTGGATCCATTTACCTGTTTTTCACAACAGAGTCTCTCTGCGTATATTTCAGAGCCTCTGTGTGAGGTGTGGTTGGCTTCCTCTGACAGCCCCTCCCTGTGTGTGCCCCGCCCAACCAGGACTAACCGGATCCGGTGGGTGGAGACTGGGAGAGGTAACCTCACGGATTCTTCCTTGCCTGTTACCCTCTTGTTGACCTTCCTCCCCGAGGCTCAGTGCTTGCCAGCCTCGCCCTTGACCCTAAAGGCTTGCAATCAGATCCTCCCTCTTAGTCTGTCCTTTCTTTCAGTTCGCCCTTCCACCAGAATTCAACCGTCCTGTCTTCTTTCCTTTTTAGAACGTCATGTTCAGATGGTGGGCAGTCCTTGGAACTAAGAACATGATACAAGATCACGTGTTAACCCAAATGAGGGTCCGTAAGGATGGAATTTTTAGGCCACAGGAAAAAATATTTGGAGACAAAAGGCTACTTTTATTCTCCTAAATGAACACCAAACTCTTGGTGGCTCAGCACAGTTTATAGACAGACTGACCCGGGCCCGTGGGAGTTTCATCAGCTCTGAGTCCCTTGAACACAGCAGTGATCCCAGAGGTAAGACAAAAAGCTGAGCAACAGTGAGAAAATCTGTCAAAATCACCTTGTTCCTTTTTTTGTATCAAAGAATCACCTTCAGAACCAGGGATGTAGGTTCAGGTACGTAATTATGGAGTAGGGGAGCGGCTGTCAGGCCAAAATAAGAGCAGAGCCAAGGAGATGGGAGACCAGGGAGACAGAAGAGGCAGGGCAGCCGGGCATCTTGTACGTTTGCAGGCTCGACGGCTACACAGTTATATTCATACTGTAGGGTCAGGCTCAGGCATGTTAATAGCGATTACCCCACATCCTCAGAAAACATGAGGTTGTATTCAAGGCGCTTTGTTTAAAAAGGCAACAAAGTGTGATGCATTTTTAAAAAGGCCTAATTGTATGTGGTTCACACACACAAATTTCGCTGCTACAAGAGGTAAAAGTTGAGTTACTTGGGAAAGTTAGTTATTTACAACAGATCACTCCCGAAACATGCTAGGCGCGCGCGGGCACCTGCACCACCCGACATGCGCACATCAATCTAGATTCAAACGCGGAAATGCAGTTGCCGGATCTTGAGCATTTCATTTGGATCAGCTCCCTTTATCTTTCCCTTGATCTTGGGGATGATACTACTTTGACTTCCGATTCACATAGTTTCTGGTCATTCTCTGTCACTTCTTGCTGCCCCCTGTTTGTGCTGTGGGATTCCCTTTACCCTGTCTTTCCTATTCCAGTCCTACCTGAAGGCCCCCTGGCTGCGTCCTCTGCGACATGAAAAGCACCATTAGCTCATGCCACGATGGTTTGAGTCTATGGGAAAAGTTGGGCCCTAGCCCGGGGACGTCACCAGCCAGGGGGCCTGGATAAGGCAGGGTGGGAGAAGGTGGCACCAGAAAGATACAGAGGAGAAAGCCAGCGAGAGCGGGAGCTAAAGACACTAGGTTAAGGCTTCAAGCAGCTTTAACCACCATTCGTATTTTTATTTTATGGCTTTATTTTCCCTCTTCAGAAATAATTAGCCTTCAGCATCATTAACACTGTGTAAGTTAAAGGTTGGATTAAGATGTTAGAAGGTGGTTAAGAAATCTTATGTTCACACCGTTACATTTTTCAACTGTTGGTATGGGTGTGCGCATTTAATAATGAACTGTTGGGAAAATCGTTATGATAATCTTAAATAAGAGAGTCATTAGACAGAAATTATTGTGTATTTTTCTACAAATAGTCATCTTGATTTGAAATAGGCTAATCAGCTGAATTTAGTGATATATTTGTTCTTTGTCTCCCATCTCTGAGGCACTTAGAGAAGAAAAATCACATATTTTAATAGAGCCTGAATTTTTGGAAAATGTTGCCCATCACATCCCATGGGGCTGGGGGAAGGGAGCAGGACAGTCTGGGCTGTGAGCCCTTTACCCTCAGATGTATTCACCAGTCCTTTCTGAGCACTGCCAGCTCAGGCTCCGTTTAGAATCCATCAATTTCTTATCCCCATGAAAAGGCAATTTTGTCTAAAACCTTGGAGTCTGTAGACTTCGAAGTTGAAAGAAAAGTCACACCAAAGGCTGAATTTTCTTAAACCCCAAGTTGCAAAACACACTAAGTCTAGAAAAAGACTATGCTATTCTTTATGAAATGTATTATTTTGCTTCCAAATAAAGGATAAATTGGATTTTGAGTTTCTTAAGTTAACAGGTATTATTTATTATGTTAAAACATTACAGCTACTAACATCAGCATCCATGAAAAAAAATGTGAAATTGATTTCCAATATGTGCCTGGATGTCTTCCCTAATCCTTGCACCGTGGCTGGTAGTTAGAGATGTGAGATTTTTATACTCATATATTCTTGGTTGGAGCGATTGTACTTATGATCACACCCTCTTAGATGGTGGGGTGACTTTGCTCTCAAGGGAAAATAAAACTATGCCTAGTCACCAGTTGCAAGTAATAAGGCTTGCTTTGAGATTATGGGAACTTCAATTAACAGAGACCCTTTTAAAGGAATCTTGGCAGGAGAAATGTGATACTTGATGGATATCTAGGTTGGTTTCAATCCTGTCTACTCAACACATTTGTCTTAAACTATTGTCTTTTGTTAAATTTTGTCTTGTTTGTTTAACATTTTACTTCACATTCAACCATTTTCATACATTATAGTTTGCTCTGTCTTTATTATTTTCTGCATCTTACTGGCTCTTAACCTTTATCATGTTAGCACATACTATTGTTTTAATAGTTTTAGACTTTTGCTCATTTTCCGTTTTAATTTTTACTGATTACATACAGTTTCTCTGAGCTTTCTATCTGTTTTAGTTAGGATTTTATGTTCAAGGACAGAAAACAGGAAATCTCATATAACAGTGGCTGAAAGAAGATAGAAGCTGACCTGACTTCTCCCTCTGCATAAAAGATGTCCACAGACAGCACTTGAAGGCTGGCAGGGTAACCATTGCTATCAATGACCAGGGTCCAGACTTTCTGATGCAGGTCTTAATGTGTGTTTTCCACATTCCTGGTCAACTCATGGTCCAGGATGGCAGCTGCAGCTCCAGCCTGGAAAAGGAATAAGATTAGAAGATTGAAAAGGGGCTCTCCCAGCAGCTTAACTATTTTAAGCAGCCCTCCAGAAGTCCTATCCAGCTCTGGTGCTTACACGTCTTGATCAGAACATGAGTGCTTGGTTGCACCTGGCTGCCAGGTGGGCTGGTGAGTATAGTCTTACCTTCTGGATGGACAATGTGCCCAATGAAAATTAGGGCTCTGTGTCTAAGTGGTAAAAGGAGAAGGCATGCTGGTCCTGGCAGCTAACCGTGTCTGCCATTTATTTTCTTATTTGATGCTACTTATTTTTAAATCCATTAATCTTTTTTTTACATGTATAAATGCTTTAAATTTTTAATTAAAAAAATTTTAATTGAAGTATAGTTGATTTACAATGTGTTAATTTCAGGTGTACAGCAAATTGATTCAGTTATACATATATGTATATTCTTTTCCATTATAGTTTATTACAAGATATTGAATATAGGTCCCTGTGCTATGTAGTAGGACCTTGCTGTTTATCTATTTTATACTCATTAGCTTGCATTGGCCAATCCCAAACTCCTAATTTATCCCTAGCGCCAAGCCCCCTCCAACTTTCCCCTTTAGTAACCATAAGCTTGTTTTCTATGTCTTTAAGCACTTTAAATTTGGTTTTACTATTTGAAAAATATTTTATTATTTTTAAGAACTATGCATTTATTGTATTCTACTTTAACTATATTAGTTTTTAACCCTTTTATTCCTATTTGCAGTACTTTATTTTTTCTAATTTTATTGAGATATAATTGACATAATATTGTGTAAATTTGAGGTGTACAACATAATGATTTGATATATGTATATCATGTGAAGTGATTATCACAGGAAATTTAGTTAACATCCATCACGTTCAGACACTAGCCATTATTATTGCTTATAATTTTTTTGACTTGTTATGAAGTTTCTTACTTCCTAGTTTACTAAGTGTCAGGAAGGACAGAAATAATGGGAACATCTAAGACAGGAACAATTTTTTTTTTTTTTTAAACATCTTTATTGGAGTATAATTGCTTTACAATGGTGTGTTAGTTTCTGCTTTATAACAAAGTGAATCAGTTATACATATACATATGTTCCCATATCTCTTCCCTCTTGCATCTCCCTCCCTCCCACCCTCCCTATCCCACCCCTCTAGGTGGTCACAAAGCACCGAGCTGATCTCCCTGTGCTATGCGGCTGCCTCCCACTAGCTATCTATTTTACATTTGGTAGTGTATATATGTCCATGACACTCTCTCACCCTGTCACATCTCACCCCTCCCCCCCCATATCCTCAAGTCCATTCTCTAGTAGGTCTGTGTCTTTATTCCCGTCTTGCCACTAGGTTCTTCATGACCTTTTTTTTTTTTTTCCTTAGATTCCATATATATGTGTTAGCATACAGTATTTGTTTTTCTCTTTCTGACTTACTTCACTCTGTATGACAGACTCTAACTCCATCCACCTCATTACAAACACCTCCATTTCATTTCTTTTTATGGCTGAGTAATATTCCATTGTATATATGTGCCACATCTTCTTTATCCATTCATCCGATGATGGACACTTAGGTTGCTTCCATGTCCTGGCTATTGTAAATAGAGCTGCAATGAACATTTTGGTACATGACTCTTTTTGAATTATGGTTTTCTCAGGGTATATGCCCAGTAGTGGGATTGCTGGGTCATATGGTAGTTCTATTTTTAGTTTTTTAAGGAACCTCCATACTGTTCTCCATAGTGGCTGTATCAATTTACATTCCCACCAACAGTGCAAGAGTGTTCCCTTTTCTCCACACCCTCTCCAGCATTTATTGTTTCTAGATTTTTTGATGATGGCCATTCTGACTGGTGTGAGATGATACCTCATTGTAGTTTTGATTTGCATTTCTCTAATGATTAATGATGTTGAGCATTCTTTCATGTGTCTGTTGGCCATCTGTATATCTTCTTTGGAGAAATGTCTATTTAGGACTTCTGCCCATTTTTGGATTGGGTTGTTTGTTTTTTGATATTGAGCTGCATGAGCTGCTTGTAAATCTTGGAGATTAATCCTTTGTCAGTTGCTTCATTTGCAAATATTTTCTCCCATTCTGAGGGTTGTCTTTTGGTCTTGTTTATGGTTTCCTTTGCTGTGCAAAAGCTTTTAAGTTTCATTAGGTCCCATTTGTTTATTTGTGTTTTTATTTCCATGTCTCTAGGAGGTGGGTCAAAAAGGATCTTGCTGTGATTTATGTCATAGAGTGTTCTGCCTATGTTTTCCTCTAAGAGTTTGATAGTGTCTGGCCTTACACTTAGGTCTTTAATCCATTTTGAGTTTACTTTTGTGTATGGTGTCAGGGAGTGTTCTAATTTCATACTTTTACATGTACCTGTCCAATTTTCCCAGCACCACTTATTGAAGAGGCTGTCTTTTCTCCACTGTATATGCTTGCCTCCTTTATCAAAGATAAGGTGACCATATGTGCGTGGGTTTATCTCTGGGCTTTCTATCCTGTTCCATTGATCTATATTTCTGTTTTTGTGCCAGTACCAAACTGTCTTGATTACTGTAGCTTTGTAATATAGTCTGAAATCAGGGAGCCTGATTCCTCCAGCTCCATTTTTCGTTCTCAAGATTGCTTTGGCTATTCGGGGTCTTTTGTGTCTCCATACAAATTGTGAAATTTTTTGTTCTAGTTCTGTGAAAAATGCCAGTGGTAGTTTGATAGGGATTGCATTGAATCTGTAGATTGCTTTGGGTAGTAGAGTCATTTTCACAATGTTGATTCTTCCAATCCAAGAACATGGTATATCTCTCCATCTATTTGTGTCATCTTTAATTTCTTTCATCAGTGTCCTATAATTTTCTGCATACAGGTCTTTTGTCTCCTTAGGTAGGTTTATTCCTAGATATTTTATTCTTTTTGTTGCAATGGTAAACGGGAGTGTTTTCTTAATTTCACTTTCAGATTTTTCACCATTAGTGTATAGGAATGCAAGAGATTTCTGTGCATTAATTTTGTATCCTGCTACTTTACCAGATTCGTTGACTAGCTCTAGTAGTTTTCTGGTAGCATCTTTAGGATTCTCTATGTATAGTATCATGTCATCTGCAAACAGTGACAGCTTTACTTCTTCTTTTCCAATTTGGATTCCTTTTATTTCTTTGTCTTCTCTGATTGCTGTGGCTAACACTTCCAAAACTATGTTGAATAACAGTGGTGAGAGTGGGCAACCTTGTCTTGTTCCTGATCTTAGTGGAAATGGTTTCAGTTTTTCACCACTGAGGACAATGTTGGCTGTGGGTTTGTCATATATGGCCTTTATTATGTTGAGGAAAGTTCCCCCTATGCCTACTTTCTGCAGGGCTTTTATCATAAATGGGTGTTGAATTTTGTCGAAAGCTTTCTCTGCATCTATTGAGATGATCATATGGTTTTTCTCCTTCAATTTGTTAATATGATGTATCACGTTGATTGATTTGCATATATTGAAGAATCCTTGTATTCCTGGAATAAACCCCACTTGATCATGGTGTATAATCCTTTTAATGTGCTGTTGGATTCTGTTTGCTAGTATTTTGTTGAGAATTTTTGCATCTATGTTCATCAGTGATATTGGCCTGTAGTTTTCTTTCTTTGTGACATCTTTGTCTGGTTTTGGTATCAGGGTGATGGTGGCCTCGTAGAATGAGTTTGGGAGTGTTCCTCCCTCTGCAATATTTTGGAAGAGTTTGAGAAGGATAGGTGTTAGCTCTTCTCTAAATGTTGATAGAATTCGCCTGTGAAGCCATCTGGTCCTGGGCTTTTGTTTGTTGGAAGATTTTTAATCACAGTTTCAATTTCAGTGCTTGTGATTGGTCTGTTCATATTTTCTATTTCTTCCTGGTTCAGTCTCGGCAGGTTGTGCATTTCTAAGAATCTGTCCATTTCTTCCAGGTTGTCCATTTTATTGGCATAGTGTTGCTTGTAGTAATCTCTCATGATCGTTTGTATTTCTGCAGTGTCAGTGGTTACTTCTCCTTTTTCATTTCTAATTCCATTGATTTGAGTCTTCTCCCTTTTTCTCTTGATGAGTCTGGCTAATGGTTTATCAATTTTGTTTATCTTCTCGAAGAACCAGCTTTTAGTTTCATTGATTTTTGCTATTGTTTCCTTCATTTCTTTTTCATTTATTTCTGATCTGATCTTTATGATTTCTTTCCTTCTGCTAGCTTTGGGGTTTTTTTGCTCTTCTTTCTCTAATTGCTTTAGGTGCAAGGTTAGGTTGTTTATTCGAGATGTTTCCTGTTTCTTGATGTAGGCTTGTATTGCTATAAACTACCCTTTTAAAACTGCTTTTGCTGCATCCCATAGGTTTTGGGTCGTCGTGCCTCCATTGTCATTTGTTTCTAGATATTTTTTGATTTCCCCTTTGATTTCTTCAGTGATCACTTCGTTATTAAGTAGTGTATTGTGTAGCCTCCATGTGTTTGTATTTTTTACAGATCTTTTCCTGTAATTGATATCTAGTCTCATAGTGTTGTGGTCGGAAAAGATACTTGATACGATTTCAATTTTCTTACATTTACCAAGGCTTGATTTGTGACCCAAGATATGATCTATCCTGGAGAATGTTCCATAAGCACTTGAGAAAAATGTGTATTCTGTTGTTTTTGGGTGGAATATCCTATAAATGTCAATTAAGTCCATCTTGTTTAATGTATCATTTAAAGCTTGTGTCTCCTTATTTATTTTCATTTTGGATGATCTGTCCATTGGTGAAAGTGGGGTGTTAAAGTCCCCTACTATGATTGTGTTACTGTCGATTTCCCCTTTTATGGCTGTTAGTATTTGCCTTATGTATTGAGGTGCTCCTATGTTGGGTGCATAAATATTTACAATTGTTATACCTTCCTCTTGGATTGATCCCTTGATCATTATATAGTGTCCTTCTTTGTCTCTTGTAATAGTCTTTATTTTAAAGTCTATTTTGTCTGATATGAGAATTGCTACTCCAGCTTTCTTTTGATTTCCATTTGCATGGAATATCTTTTTCCATTCCCTCACTTTTAGTCTGTATGTGTCTCTAGGTCTGAAGTGGGTCTCTTGTAGACAGCATATATATGGGTCCTGTTTTTGTATCCATTCAGCCAGTCTGTGTCTTTTGGTGGGAGCATTTAATCCATTTACATTTAAGGTAATTATCGATATATATGTTCCTATTCCCATTTTCTTAAATATTTTGGGTTTGTTATTGTAGGTGTTTTCCTTCTCTTGTGTTTCTTGCCTAGAGAAGTTCCTTTAGCATTTGTAAAGCTGGTTTGGTGGTGCTGAACTCTCTCAGCTTTTGCTTGTCTGTAAAGGTTTTAATTTCGCCATCAAATCTGAATGAGATCCTTGCTGGGTAGAGTAACCTTGGTTGTAGGTTTTTCTCCTTCATCACTTTAAGTATATCCTGCCACTCCCTTCTGGCTTGCAGAGTTTCTGCTGAAAGATCAGATGTTAACCTTATGGGGATTCCCTTGTGTGTTACTTGTTGTTTTTCCCTTGCTGCTTTTAATATGTTTTCTTTGTATTTAATTTTTGATAGTTTGATTAATATGTGTCTTGGCGTGTTTCTCCTTGGATTTATCCTGTATGGGACTCTCTGTGCTTCCAGGACTTGATTAACTATTTCCTTTCCCATATTAGGGAAGTTTTCAACTATAATCTCTTCAAATATTTTCTCAGTCCCTTTCTTTTTCTCTTCTTCTTCTGGGACCCCTATAATTCGAATGTTGGTGCGTTTAATGTTGTCCCAGAGGTCTCTGAGACTGTCCTCAGTTCTTTTCATTCTTTTTTCTTTATTCTGCTCTGCAGTAGTTATTTCCACTATTTTATCTTCCAGGTCACTTATCCGTTCTTCTGCCTCAGTTATTCTGCTATTGATCCCGTCTAGAGTATTTTTAATTTCATTTATTGTGTTTTTCATCGTTGCTTGGTTCCTCTTTAGTTCTTCTACGACCTTGTTAAATGTTTCTTGCATTTTGTCTATTCTATTTCCAAGATTTTGGATCATCCTTACTATCATTATTCTGAATTCTTTTTCAGGTAGACTACCTATTTCCTCTTCATTTGTTAGGTCTGGTGTGTTTTGACCCTGCTCCTTCATCTGCTGTGTGTTTTTCTGTCGTCTCATTTTGCTTATCTTACTGTGTTTGGGGTCTCGTTTTCACAGGCTGCAGGTTCGTAGTTTCCGTTGTTTTTGGTATCTGTCCCCAGTGGCTAAGGTTGGTTCAGTGGGTTGTGTAGGCTTCCTGGTGGAGGGGACTAGTGCCTGTGTTCTGGTGGATGAGGTTGGATCTTGTGTTTCTGGTGGGCATGTCCACGTCTGGTGGTGTGTTTTGGGGTGTCTGTGGCCTTATTATGATTTTAGGCAGCCTCTCTGCTAATGGATGGGGCTGTGTTCCTGTCTTGCTAGTTGTTTGGCATAGGGTGTCCAGCACTGTAGCTTGCTGGTCGTTGAATGAAGCTGGGTCTTGATGTTGAGATGGAGATCTGTGAGAGATTTTCGCCATTTGGTATTACGTGGAGCTGGAAGGTCTCTTGTGGACCAGTGTTCTGAGGTTGGCTCTCCCACCTCAGAGGCACAGCCCTGATGCCTGGCTGGAGCACCAAGAGCCTTTCATCCACATGGCTCAGAATAAAAGGGAGAAAAAAATAGAAAGAATGAAAGAAAGAGGATAAAATAAAATAAAATAAAACTATTATAATAAAATATAAGAAAACAAATTAAGAATAAATTTATTAAGAAAATTTTTTTTTAATTTTTAAAAATAGATTTATTAACTTTTATAATAAAAAATAAGAAAAAAATTGAGAAAAAATTTATTAAGAAAAAAAATTTTTAATTTTTAAAAATAAAAAATATGCGAAAACTTATTAAAAAATTTTTTTAATTTCTAAAAATAGGAAATAAGGAAAAAATTATTAAGAAAACATTAGGAAAAAAAATTATTTAAGTAAAAAAAGAAAAAAAACCCAAAAACGGACGGACCTAACCATAGGACTAATGGTGAAAGCAAAGCTATACAGACAAAATCTCACCCAGAAGCATACACATACACACTCACCAAAAAAGGAAAAGGGGAAAAATTAATATATCCTGCTCCCAAAGTCCACCTCCTGAATTTGGGATGATTCGTTGTCTATTCAGGTATCCAACAGATGCAGGCACATCAAGTTGTTTGTGGAGCTTTAATCTGCTGCTTCTGAGGCTGCTGGGAGAGATTTCCCTTTCTCTTCTTTGTTCATACAGCTCCCGGGGTTCAGCTTTGGATTTGGACCCGCCTCTGAGTGTAGGTCGCCTGAGGGCGTCTGTTCCCCGCCCAGACAGGACGGGGTTAAAGGAGCAGCTGCTTCGGGGGCTCCGGCTCACTCAGGCCGGGGGGAGGGAGCCGTACGGAGGAGGCGGGGCCCGCCTGTGGCGTCAGAGGCGTCGTGACGTTGCAGCAGCCTGAGGCGCGCCGTGCGTTCTCCCGGGGAAGTTGTCCCTGGCTCACGGGAAGCTGGCCGTGGCGGGCTGCACAGGCTCCCGGGAGGGGCGGTGTGGAGAGTGACCTGTGCTCGCACACAGGCTTCTTGGTGGCGGCAGCAGCAGCCTTAGCGTCTCATGCCCGTCTCTGGTGTCTGCGCTGATGGCCGCGGCTCGCACCCATCTCTGGAGCTCGTTTAGGCGGCGCTGTGAATCCCCTCTCCTCGCGCACCAGGAAACAAGGAGGTAAGAAAAAGTCTCTTGTCTCTTCGGCAGCTGCAGACCTTTTCCCAGACTCCCTCCCGGCTAGCTGTGGTGTGCTGACTCCTTCAGGCTGTGTTCACGCCGCCAACCCCAGTCCTCTCCCTGCGATCCGACCGCAGCCCGAGCCTCAGCTCCCAGCCCCGCCCGCCCCGGCGGGGGAGCAGACAAGTCTTTCGGGCCGGTGAGTGCTGCTCGGCGCCGAGCCTCTGTGCGGGAATCTCTCCGCTTTGCCCTCCGCACCCCTGTGGCTGCACTCTCCTCCGTGGCTCCGAAGCTTCCCCCCCGCCACCCGCAGTCTCCGCCCGCGAAGGGGTTCCTAGTGCGTGGAAACCTTTCCTCCTTCACGGCTCCCTCCCACTGGTGCAGGTCCCGTCCCTATTCTTTTGTCTCTGTTATTTCTTTTTTCTTTTGCCCTACCCAAGTACGTGGGGAGTTTCTTGCCTTTTGGGAGGTCTGACGTCTTCTGCCAGCGTTCAGTGGGTGTTCTGTAGGAGCAGTTCCACGTGTAGATGTATTTCTACTGTATCTGTGGGAAGGAAGGTGATCTCTGTGTCTTACTCTTCCGCCATCTTGCCTCGTCCCCAGACAGGAACAATTTTAAGCAAGGGAAGTAGGATGACTTTTCCATTAGCTGGGCCCGAGCTGTCATTTGTTCTCCCTACAACATACTTCCTTGTCCTGTCAATGTTGAAGCCTCTTATGCTAAAGACTTTAACCCAAATAACCCAGGAGATATTCAGGATGAAAGCGCCACTCACCACACATCTCCCAGGATAACTATAGTTCTGTTTTTATTAGTAATGCTTTTGAGCTGTCGTAGCAAAACTTTCTCTTAGACCCATCTAAAATCCATGCATTTTGGAAAAATAAATAACATTCTCTGGAGTGGGCTAACGTTTTTGCTGATAACCTTAACTTTTGTTGTACACAGACATTTTTAATTGGCCTAATAATCAGAAATACGAGCTTTGCTGTTTAGGTTTTATTGGAAAACTATGAAAAATGTTTCTTCAGATCGTTCCTATGTATATTTAATAAGGAAACCGAAAAAATATCATTTGAGAATTGACTTGGGTATTTTATCTATTGGCGTGTGTCAGTTTGTGTGGCATGCTTGCATCTCTGCTATGATTTTTGCAGACATGAAAGAAACCATGTAGATCTTTACCAACTGAAATAAAATTTTGATTATTGACAGCCACTGACCAACGATCTTGACACCTGCTGGGTCTCAATGAGCTTGACTGGGTGTGATTGGTTGTGTTAATGTCTATATAGTGTCTTTATGTTACTTCTTCACAAATAGAACCAAACACCACTAGAAAATAGACCCAGTTTTATTCAGTGATTTAAATTTTATGCTGTGTTACAGGAATATTTTAGTATTTAATATTTTAGTATTAATAGGCTATGAGAACAAACTTGGAATATGTTTAAAAAAATTTTTATTAAGAGCTATTTACATATTATTGAAAGGTTACCATGCACTGCTATGGGAAAAAAAAAGTATGTTCCCAGCTCTCAAGTAGCTAAAATTATACTTGGTAATAAACTCAAGTACACAATATTTGATGAGTGATAAAAACAAGTGTACATACAACAAGGTACAGAAGCAGCTAAAAGTGGCCATGAGTTGTTTAAGAAGGCTTTCCTGAAGGAGAGGACATTTCATATGAAACCTGAAGAATAAGTAAAAAATATCCAGGTGAAGAAAGTGGAGTGGCAGTGAAGCTGAGAGAAAGGAATTACGGGTAGATGGTGAGAAAAAGTTAGTGTGTTTGGGGGGAGTGAATGATGAATATATAGACCAGTAAGAGGAGAGTGTAGAGACACTGGGCTGGAGAAGGCGGGGCAGCATTCTGATAGGAGAGTCTTTCTGGCCTTGCTGCACGTTGAAAGTGGTACCCTGAAAGGCCACCCACGAAGACATGCCTCACAGAGGAACAAGGCTTCAGTAATGATGCTTATTCATAAGAAACTGTTGTTGTTCTGTCATTCAACAAATATTTATTAAATATCTATCAAATCACTGGAGTTCCATTATATTTAGTCCTGGACGTGCAGCAGAGACAGATATTGACATTGTCCCTATTCTCATGGGGTTACAGGCTACTCCAGGAAACTAACGTTAAACCTCGAGTCACACAATGCTTTGACCTGTAAGTAGGTACATCGGAAGATGGAGTGGGGTTTTGTGTGTTTGCAGAGCATGGAGAGACCAGTGTGTCTGAGATGGGCCATTAGGGGTGGGAAGGGAAGGAGCATATGTGGGTCAAATGGACTCAGGAAGAAATGGCAGAAAAGGAGGCCAAGGAGCAGATTGTGCAAGGATGTGTGGGTTGAGGACTGTGGTCGCCTCATCTTCATCATCTGAAGAGCAGTGGGAAATCTCTCAGAGGGTTAAAGCAGAGATTGATCAGATTTACCTTCTGAAAAGTGTCCTTGGGGGCTGGGGGATGGATGGCGATGTTACCCTGTCTTTCACATGTTAGATGATGCCACTGTTATCAGTACGAATAATCTCTGAGCTGCTTTATAATTAGTTGGGATAATTGTTATCCACACTGTTTAGCCAGTCTAGCTTATGGCCAGAGACATGACTTCACGGGATGGCTGTAGTCTGTGACAAGGACAAAGCAAAGCTCAATGGCTTAAGAAGAATAGATTCTGGGGTTTGGGATTAACATATACACACTACTATATATAAAATAGATAATCCACAAGGACCTACTTGCATAGCACAGGGAACTCTACTCAATATACTGTAATAATCTACATGGGAAAAGAATCTGAAAAAGAATAGACATATGTATGTGTATAACTGAATCACTTTGCTGTACACCTGAAACTAACACAACATTGTAAATTAACTAGACTCAAATATAAAATAAAAATTAAAAAAAAAAGAAAATGGGCAAAAAAGCAAAAAAAAAAAAAAAAAAAGAATAAGAATAGATTCCACCACATGGCCCTTATTAGCAGCACGTTCTATTCAACTGAACTAACCAAAGATGCACACCTGTAATATCAGCCAACAGGAGTGTGTAATCTTAACTTTCATGATGAAGTTAAAAGTAGACAATATAATTAGATGTGGTCATGAGTGCCTCCTGCACAAACCCTTTAGGTACCAGTTATGAATAGAAATGTGACTAATTTTGCCATTTTTGAGTTCCTTTCAGTGCAAGAGGATCTTCATTTTTGACTTTATTTTCTTTTAGGTACGGAAACGCTAGTTTAGAATCTTAAATTATACCTCTCTTGCCTTGTACATTAGAGATGATTCCCCACGGGTAAGACCAAATTCTATCCTAAAGAATGGTGTGCAATTCATCCTGACATTCTTATTTAGTGCCGGCGTCTTTCTTCTTGCTTTTATCTGTTAAGAGTGCGTATGTCATAATATCTTAATCCTCAGTTGGATCCCTTTCAACAGAAGTAACTCTTTTGAACTAACCAGAATATCTCAGAATTGCAATCAGATTTAGAAATATGGCCTTTATCCTCCATGGGCCGTTGTTGGGTTTATTATACTCATCGAATACCTCAGACTTTGCAGTGTGATCAGGCTGAATAAATACATCCTAAACTGAATATGTGCAAAATTATTCAGATATGAATATGTAGATATGCAGATCTATAAAGACAGTTGGGTTAAACTGTGAACACAACTCTAGGAATCTTAACAAATGAACACATGTCAAAGGGACGTGTCTTACTTTCTTGAATGTAATATATTTTTGAGTTATATATTTTATATGAACTTTCCATCCTATAATTAATATTAATTTAATGACTCTTTGCAATTAAAGAATCCTGTCGGTTCTTTTATTCACTCAAGCAAACTTTTATCAAGGGCCTGTTACGGACAGGAGCCATGCTATTATTCTAGTGAAAGCACAGTTATTCAAATATTACTTATCTAATGTTAAGATTACACAGGCCTTTTATTCCTCCTCTTTGCCTCTCTGCTTGCTCTTTGAACATGTAATTGTTCATTGTTCTTTAGCATCTCTGCCAGTTGATGGACAGGAGAAATAAAATGAAGCAAGAATCAGATCAAGTAATTCCGTTACTTGTCTGCAAATTTGGTAGGAAAGGACACTGTAACTTTTATTTTTGGTTCTCTCCTTACGAGTTTTCGATGAGTTTGGTCTCTGGGTCACTAAGTGCTTGAGCCACGTTTGGATTTCTACTCTCCTTTTCCCCTATCGTCTAATATTTTGACCAACTGAGACTTGCTTAAATTCAAATTTACCTTTTGGATTTAACAGGGCTGTCCTGTTTTAACCATGTTACTGTGAGTGAGGTATGGTGAGGCCAGGTGCACCTGGAGAGAGAGGACACTAGAAAGTGTTATGGTTTGTTATGCTCAGGGTTCCCTGGGAGAACACAGCACAGGGAGCGAGGGGAAAATGGGGGAAGAGTCTTTACTGTGGCTTCCACAGCAAGAAATAGGCCAGGCTGGCTCAGCAGGCTTGGGACTGGCTAGCTTGAGTGATTTCAGTGGGCTCTGGAGCATGGGGGCTGCCTGTGGTCATCTGTACCTGCCTGGGGGTAATCAGGGCAGGGTACTAATGGCCTGGAGTATGAGGGCTGGATAAGGGAGAAGGTTGAGGATGTGGACTTACCCAGATGCTCAAGAAGGAGAACGGACCAACCTCTAGTCAGGACCTCACAACTGGGTCAAGACAGAGGTTTAGAAAACTCAATTACACATACTTATTAAAATACTTCTATGTACCTCCTGACAGTATCTACTTCTTTGCTCACCTCCCAAGTCATAGCTCTCCCATCGTTGGCTTGGGGCACTGTGGCTGACTTCTGTCCCCCATCTACTTGGGCCCACTGGGCCCATTTCTCCACACTGCAGCCAGAGTGAGCTTTGCACAGGTTAAGCCTGTTCCCTCTACCTCCACCCTAAACCCCATTTCCACTGGAAACATTTCAGGGCTTCCCATCACGATTAGAAAAGCAACCAAACTCCCATGTGGCCCTGCCTGGCTGGATATGTGTTTCGACCTCTGCTGGTTCACCCCCTGCAGCCTCTGCCCACCTGCCTTGGCCTTCTCGCTGCACACTTGTGACACTTTTCACATGCTGTCCCCCAAATATTCACCGACTGCATTTTACTAGATCTAATATTCTATTGATTATAAGAAACATCATTTTTTTCCCAAGAGGAAAAGAGCTGGCAATTAAAAGAAGACTGGGTGTCTTATTCATAACTCTGGAGAATACAAAATTAGGCCTCCTCGGCCTATATTTACACTAAAACTTCTTTCTCGTATTTGAAGGGATTGGATAATGTTTGCTGCCCTTAGTCATGGCGATCAGCCAGCTTTTTGCGCTTCCTCAGTAACAAAACTTATCCCAGCATCAGCCATTTGTGAGCTTTCTTATGTTGCAAAATGCTTTTTGTTGTTGCTTTCACAGAAAACATGCATTTGTAGTCATTCCTCCAACTGGACATATTTGCTCCACTAGTATCCAACCCAGAATTCTTCCTTTGTTTTCACATCTTTCTGTGTTCACAATAACCTTTCATTTTGATGGCTAACTGAAAACATTTTAAAACATCTTGACAACACCTGTCAAAACAACGATGTACATAACTCAATTGAAGGAAGGATAGTCTGAAGACCCAAGACCAAGTTCATGCACAAACGGGCAAAGACAATAACGTCACTATAGGTTCTTTTCTGTTTTTTCACTGGAACTCATCCTCTCAAAACTATTGTTCCGTGATTTTCTCCTTATACACCCCCTTTCCTTTCTAATAATTAAACGTATTTGCCGATTTTCATGCTACAGCCTCACAAGATCTAATTCATGCCAGACAACTTGTTATTTAGTTGTCTGGAAGTTGAGAGTTGTCTGCAAACAGGAAGACTTCACTCTGAAATCTTCTGAGTGATTTATAAAATTGCTAAATAAGATTATTCTAATTAATGCTTCTCTATACCAAGAACTGTGTGTGTTTTTTTTTTTTTACCTGTTTCTCACTCAAACAAAGCATTTCTCATCATCTTATGTTGACTGATTTGAATCTGAAAAATTGACTTTCTACAGAATCTCTTCACTAGCTATTCAAAATCTAAATAGGTTATGAGAATAAATGATCCCTTTTCTATACTTAATAGACAGACATGATTTTCCTTTATTTAAAGAGACTGTGTTGCCTTTTCCCCAGTAGGCTATGATTGCATCATCATCAACTGTGTCATTTCTATGGCATTTTATACTTTTCAAAGGATTTTAACATATATTATCTCATTATGTGCCTCATGTTCCTACTTTTCAGATTCCACTAGCCAGCCATGAGTATGCAATAAAGGTGTGCCACTGAATAAATGAATGAGTGAGCAAATGAATGATCATCATGTTACATCCACGGTAATCCAGAGTCTCACTTGGTTTGTGTCAACTTCGGTAGGATCTGTCTGGGACTGGGTTATTTTCTAGGACTTCATCATGCTTGGCAACGGGTTTTTAATCTGATGCAAAGCGAGCTGTGAAAGAGTCATGAGGAAAGCATATATTTCTTCTAGGATTTTGTTTTAAAAGCAAGATTTAAGTGGATAGAACAGTAATGGCAGAAGAGTAGGGGTTGAAATACTGTCCTTCCGCTCATGTCAACTTTCAATTATATTTTTCATCTGGCTGTGGAAACAGATAACCACATTTGCTAATTATATACGAGGTTCTAGGTGACTGTAATAAATGCTTTCATACATTATTGCATTTGATCTGGTTACACGTTGTTTTTCTCTTGCTATCGCTGTCGTAGCATTGCTTGCAATATCTCCTGTTTGCTTACAGAAAGAGTTCCTTCATTGCTTCTCATAAAGGTGTAAATTATCTCATGGGTGCTTATCAGTCTATTACAAAATGACTGGAACGTGTTGTTTACTCATTGGTTTGCATCTTGGTCGGGTGAATTGCCTCCCATCTGAATTGGCTATTGGTCCAGCATCACTTTAGCGATGGGCTAAGGCTCAGTATTCCAGCCTCTGGGTCCTTCTCGGTCTCTAAAGTTGCTCTCATTTGTTGCTCTTGGTTCCCTGCTCTGCGAAAGTCATCCAAGAAGCCTGAGAATTCACCATCTGGGCTGAGGTGGCACTTGCTATGAGCCGTACAACTCATCAGCTGCTTCATGCATCTCTCTTTCTCTTTTGGTTCCCAGGAGGCTATTTCTGGAGACAGAGAAAAACAATGGTCCATTGACCTAATGGATCTTCACCCTAGTGGATATGAATGAGAACAGCAATTGGAAGTTTTCTCTGAGTTTATTTTTTTCTTCGGATTGGTTGCTTTCACAGCAATAGTTGTGCAGACAGCTCTGTATTAATATCCTGCTTCTATCAAGCAGCAGAGTGAGTGGCTCTTGCTTTCACAATGCCAACTTGGCTGTTCTTGCTTTTAAGTTTTATACTTTTCGCTGACTTGCAACCTAATGGAGAGAATACCAAAGAATAAGTAGAATCCCCAAACTTGCAATTAAAAAAGAGAAGGTTCCTTAATCTCAGGGTAAAGAAGCAGCTTAGTGCACATTAGTCGCTTACATTTCTAAGGAAAAGATATGTGATCGGCCTTGTGGAGTGTTAAGTGCATCGAAAAATTTGGCACTACTGTCATAACACTCACATGGTGATGTCTGTGACACCAGGCCAACTCCTGGAGACTTATACTACAATTTCTCAAATGGTATCGTCAAAAATACTGATTTGAGTGTTGAGTATATTCCGATATACTGTGCATTATAAAAAGTGTTAAAGATGAGGTAGATCTTTGGAATGCTGACCTGCTAACATCGTCAGTAGGTTTTTTCCTAGAAATTTCTTTTCAATATGGGAAAAAAGAATAGCTTGAGAATAAGTTAGAAATAAAGGTGAAAATAAGTAAAGCCAATTCCATCTCCTGATACAGAGATTTTTAAGTATTTCCATGTGGATAAAGCCCTGAGGGTTGGGAGCCTGCACTTTAAAATGGTATCTATTTTGTCTTCCCAAAAACCTAAAATTGGGGCTAGTCAATAAATATTAAATATTTTTAACTGAATCACTTACATTTGTCAAAGATCTGACGTTAGGTACCTCCGCTTGGAGTTTCTTCTGCTTCTCCTTGAATTTATCGCTGCCAATTTAGGAGAGAACTTTTTCTTAACAGTAGAATTCAATTTTATTACCATGTAATTTGGTTTACCTAAAGCTACTTTTTTGTATGGCTTTATTGTATGTATTTATGTGCTATATTTCTGTTCCTATCCTCATTTATTCCTGATGGTTGTACATTTAGCTTGCTAGGAATAATCCCATGCCTGTCTGCTTCATTTTTCTATATGTACAATTTAGAAAGCAGTTCACAAGATTTCACTTATGCTGTTTGCATCGGACACAATTTTACTTTCTACAGATATAATTTTCAGAATGAATTCTTTATGTTCAATTGCCAAGAAAATAGTTTCTCTTGACATATTTTTGATTTCATATGTATATATGTGTATATCTGTATAAATGTATACATATATATTATATCCTTGCACCTGTGTTTACTTTAGAAAATCTGCCAGAGAAATGGTAATTTTAAATAATCTTTACTTTGCTTTTAAAGATTTAGAGATTTATCTGATATAGGAGTCCTTACAATTTGATGCTACAGATTTAATTTACTACAACCAATTCTCATGATCCTTATGCTGAAGTAAATGTATTGTGATGATATCCTAAGAGGTGACCAGAGCTTTCAGGGTGTGTTTATAGAGATGTCTGAAATCTCTATTTGACTACCACTGTGTTTCCGGCTGTTAGCCGGTGATGAGTTAGACCTTCAAACCATTTCTAGGTAAGCCCAGTAGAGTGGTACCTTTGTAAAAACCACCGTGAAGACTCTGCTTTCTAAGTAACAGTGATAGAGTTCTTGCAAATTGCTTTCTCCAGAGGGACGGTAACACATTGCCATTGTCTGATGACACAGTGATGGTAGTCAAATTGCCTTCCATAAATTGGCCTGGATAGAAAAGTCTGGGTAGAAAAGTACTCTTCATTGCATTAGAGAGAACTTGACCACAGCCCATTAAAACATCTGGAAATGCTCTGAAGCATGTTCTGTGTTGGGGATTTGAAAAGAGAGGAAAGAGTGTGACAGTCATCTTCAAGAGGAGAGATTGCTAGAGTATGGGGGTTAGCACCATGTCCCAGGGCATAAAATGCTCAGATTTTTAATCACTGCAGATGAGAACAACTACACACTGAGATAACTGGTCTTACTTTCAACATTCCTCAGTTTCCACAGTCAACTCTTTGGCTGGAGTTACATACATAAGATGACCTCAGATGTCCTCCCAAAACCATAAAGTGATTGAATTTATTCAGTACACCTCAGGAGAATAATCGTGAGCCAAAGAGAAGGAGGGAGTGAAGTGATGGCAGGTAGCAGGGCTATAGTTCGCCAGGTGGACTTTGGTTTTTCTTTGGCTCAGGTCACACGGATGGGCAGCAGCAGTGCTACCATAGATCTGGCCCTGAACGAAACTAGTTCTAGGGGGAGAAAATGATTGTATTTTCTTTCAAACAGTATGTGAAGTGAATTAACACCCTCAGTTCCCTTGAAATTTGGTTTGACTTAATTTTTAAAACACTTTACTCAGATTGGTAATTACGTGTTCACCTCTTACTCTTTAAGCCTAATCAACACTTGATTGCCCTGAAAAACATGTTCTGGTTATCCAGGGAATATCTCTTTCCAGTAAATTGATATTTTTATTCTTCTAAACAGTCTTTAAGACTTTTTTTTTTTAATAAAAATGTTCTTTGACATATCCCCAAATATAGTCTCTTCATGTTTCATTACAGCAATGACTTTCAATTCTACCTCCTCTAGGGAAAATTTTGGCTCCTTAGTTTCTGTAATGTTTTTCTGGTTCTTGGTGTCTGCACTATTTCAATTCCAATTTCAGCTTCAGTTTTAATAACTTTATTGTCATGACAAAGTATGTGAGTTTTGCCAAAGTCAATCCAGTGGGTCTCTGTGTCTAACCTTTTAGTTTTCTCAGAGGTAATAGAGCTTAATTTTCTAAAGTTCCTATTCCCAATTGCTTTCTGATTCAGATTTGGTGATAGGCTGCCACACAGTGCAAAACTGTTTTATTTATTGCTTTTTCTCCCTTTGCCAAAGTAAGGCAGGGTTTTTTTTTGTGTTCAATTTGTGTGTGTGTGTGTGAAGTTATACCATTTCAATGATCAAATAACTAGCTTCCTTATATTTTTCTTTACATTGTTTTTGTCACTCAAAACATAAACGTTTTAACATAAAAAAATAAATGTCTTTATTTCCTTGCACACTTTTCATTAACTTGGTCATTTTATATTTCTAAGTGTCTCATGTTTCAGTTGGTAATCATGGCATTTGTATTTGATCTGCCGTGTATTTTCCACATTTAAAGCAATCAGAAAATCCGTACTTATGAATAAGGGAATTTTGTGTTAGCTCAATCAACATTTTAAAGGATGGAGTGAGTGCATATTTTTTAATGCCTGGGGCTAGCTGACATTTCAACAGTTTAGAAGGTCAGTACACTAATAGAACTTAAGTGGTACTTATTATGATTGTAATTAATTCCAATGTTTGAATTAAAATGTTAATCTTGCTAAGCAGGGCAAAAGTTGTTTATCAACAAATTGTGAGGGATTGCCTTACACTCTCCTTCATTTTGATCATAGGTAGAGGATTATTTTTCATCCCATTTCATTAAAAATGATACTCAATGGGAACAAAAATTAAAGGTATGGACATTTTGGAGATTTGTAGCTATTGATAAACATGTTTTCCTTTATCATGCTTTTCACCAAAGTATGCAATTAGATCTACTTTTGTGTTCCATCTTTGTCTCAAAATACTCCTAATTTTTGTTGTTTTCTTCCTTTCCTAGGCTCTGATGAATTGCATTTTTCTACAAAGCATCTTAAATAAGATTACATTGTGTGGTGGTATTCAAAGAGGTTAAATAACTTGGCTTAGTCCACAGCTAAGTGGAAGCCAGTATAGGGAAAGTTTTTTCCAAACCTAAGCCTGGATGACTCCAAAGAATTCTTTCCACTATATGTATAATACTACTTTGGTGGTAAGAATCAAAACCATCCATACTCACACCGCTTGCCATCTGTGTTAACATGATAGTACTATTCGGCTGTCTCACTAACTTAACTTTATTATTCCATTGTTTTTTCAACATGACTTTACTATTCTAGAAAACTCTTGTCCAGGGAGATAAAATAATTTCATTGTTCACATCAGGAACTTTGTGGAAAACTCCGTTTATTTTTATTTCATTGAAGTATAGTTGCTTTACAATGTTGTGTTCGTTTCAGGTGTATGACAAAGTGATTCAGTTATACATATATGTACATATGTATTCTATTCTTTTTCAGATTCTTTTCCATTATAGATTATTGAAAGATATTGAATTTAGTTACCTGTGCTATACAGTAGGTCCTTGTTGGTTACCTATTTTATATATAGTTGTGTGTATCTGTTAATCCCAAACTCCTAATATATCTCCTACCCCATTTCCTTTTTGGTAACCATAAGTTTGTTTTCTATGTCTGTGAATCTGTTTCTGAAAACTTCATTTAAATGAATGTCCCGTTGTTCAGTTACTGAATAAATAGCATCAAATGACTGTTGACCCCCCAAGACTCTTCTGCTTGTGCACCAATGTGCTCTCCTTGCTTTGTCCAGCGATCCTAAACTATTATATTGTGATCTTTACCTAATTCCCGCCAAGCCCTCACACTGAAATATCGGTCTTAAACTAGATTCCCAAACCTCATACATGTCCTGACTTTCCTGTCCCCTCCAACATGCTGGTTACACTTTGCCCTGGTAGTGTTCTGCTGTACTACAGTGAGCAAACATCTCTACTTGCCTTATCCTCAGGTCAGCTTGATGATATTGTCAAGGATTCAGCATTCGAAGGTGGTTAGTACTTACATTTCTTTGATTTGATTACATTTCTTTGATTTCTATAAGTGCTAAATGGCTATCTGTTGATTAATTCTGAAAGAGACAATGAAAGGTCTCCTTGGTTCCATTCCTAAATCTTCTTATTCGTTGTGATCTGAGTAAAGTTCCTTCTCTCCAGTTTTCTTCTCTGGGAGATATGTTGTGAGTTACAGGGTTGTGGTGGGACTTAAATGAGGTATCTTTAAAACTGTGCAGTATAGTGATACGTAAAGCAGAATCATCTTGTCAGTGGTATTTTACTTATTCTGTCTAGTGATGCTAATCATTCAGTGTCAAACAGATTTCTGATTGGAGTCTGGAGGCGCTGATGTGTGTATTTTGTGTTCCTACCCTCTGTTAGGGACTGTGGAGAATAAAAAGAGGGATAAACCATTGCCTCTGACCTGAAGGGATTTACAGTTCCTTTTATTTTTCCTCTCTTTTTTTGATTCGCTGGAATATTATATTTCCTGAATATTTGAGCTGCTTTCTAATATTTGATGGTAATTTAACCCCAAATAGGAATTCAAATTTTAATGACCCTTTCCTCCATGGTTTAAATTTCCTTTTTGAATTTCTCATCTCCCTTTGCCATTTTTTACCTCTTTGTGTGTGTGTGTGAGTGTGTGTGTGTCTCACTGAGTATCTCTTCACTGTTTCTTTTTGATTGTAAGCCCATGGTGTGGGAACTGTGTAAGACTTTCTTTTGTACCATTCCTAGCAAATGTGTCACATCTAGAGGTTAATGAAAGACAAACAATGAATACTGGTGAATAATGTTGGGTTCACCGATGACTGTGGCTGTGTCTGTCTCCTCTGAAGAGAGGAATTTCTGTGGTTAAGATGGAAACGGAATGCATTCCTCGGGTATTGATTAACAGATGGAATTTTCCTTGCTTTGTTCTGTAGCTATTATTTGGAAAGTTACTGTATTCTGAAGAGTAGTCATTTGTAGCACAGCAAGTGCAATTTTTCAGTTGGTGCGTTACACCACCTTCTATAAATCTGTAGCTATTGTTGGAGTCCGATTTTTCTCATATATACTGGGGTAAGGTGAATCATGTCATTGAATAGAATGCTTTATCAGAAGCTGGGCATGCTCATAGACTTTTTTTTTTTAAATCTGAAAAAAATGTTCCCAAAGCTTCTGTTTAGAAACAGTAGTTTTCTTCTAAGCTGATCTGAAATTCCTTCATGTAGCTACTGTGAAGCACAGAGAGAGGTAGGTGTGTGTGTGTGTGTGTGTGTGTAAGTATATGCGAATGTAGTTTACTTTGTGACTTTTTTCTGGTGAAAGATAAATACAACTTCGCGTGTCTCCTCAATTTTCCTGGATCAAATATTGTCCACTTAAGTCATAAAGGAAGATGATGTTAAGGCAGTGGCCAATCTCTAGAAGCCTGTGATGTTCTAAAGATGTCGTGATTATCATCCTCAACAGTGGTGACTATCAGCCTCTTGCAGGTACACCGGAGGAATGAATACATGACCCAAAGATACTGGCATCTTGCAAGGTGAGGCTTCAGGAGACCTGCTGCGTCTGTTTTAGTGTATACGGAGAAGCACAGAGCATGAGTGAATACATGGATATAAACATCCCAGTGGAATAGTTACATAAAAGCTTGTTTCAGTAAGAAGTTTAGACTCAGTCTTATGTATTGATACTACATTCTAGTTAACTTGTGGTAAGGGTTGGCAAAAATGAACTAAAAGAGCTCAAAGTAAAATTGACATATTTAAATACCAGCTGTTGAGGATCTTCAAGGGAACTCAATTTATGGATGGCTTTGGGCTGTACCCTAGCCTTTGACGAAACCTTTTTCTGGTACTTTAATGGAAACGTAATTTAGTGTATAGTAGGAAATTTGCAGGGAAGGTTCAACAAGAGAGAGTACATAGTGCATGATGGGACTTGGAAAGGTAGGCCTGTGTGGGTGACGTGAATTGTTTTGTCACCCAGCCAGCTTCCCTGCCCCTCCTCTTTCCCCTGAGGTCTGAGGCAACAGCACTACCCCTTCCTGTAGGAAATACTCCTTTACACGCCCCAGTCATGGAGTCTGACTGGTGAGGCCATTTCATTATTGACTCTAATATGGCCACAGATGATGGAAATCCAGGAGTGGGCTTCCAAACCAGACCAATCAGGATCCTCCCCTGGAAGTTTTGCAAACATAAACAGGGGAAAGACAGAGCACCCAGATGGTGACAAGGCTGTGAGATGTCAGGGACTAGAAACAGCTGGGGGCTATATTTTCAATATATGGAAGAAGCAGGCCAGAGAGAACAACGTATCCAGGTGGAGAGACGCACAGACAGGAGATGGAGAGCCTTGGAGGGTACACATTTCTCTTTCCGTCGTTCCTAAGCCCTCCCTATACTTTGATCTTTTCATTGCTGCATGTCTGCCAATAAATTCCTCTTTTGCTCAAGCTGGTTTGATTGGATTTCTGCCACTTTCAAGCAAAAGAGTCTTGACTTATTAATCCTGAAAAATATAAACCAGGGAGAAGTACTATTTAGGGGCCAGAAAAAAGCAAGTTGGTTCTGTTAAACCAAATGACCTTGCTTTACTAAAAAAGTCTGGTCCACCTGTTTGGGTGGAGCGCTTCTCTGTGAAAATTAACTACACAGTAAGAGTGTGATAAAAACCTGATTAGCGTCTGCATGAATCTGTTGTGTAGGATCTAGAAAACAATATTAAATTTAGAAACCTGACACCTATGTGAGATTAATATTTTATTCATTTCAGCTTTCTCTCTCCCCCATCCTGCCAATGGAATTATTCGGTTGGTAAGAAACTCAAAGAAGAGTAATGTGCCAGGAAAACACAAGAATTCTAATGCAACCAGTATGTCACTCAAACAAGCATTCATTTCATACTGTAGTGGAGTTCATACTACACAAGGTAGATGAGAAGCAAGCAGTTTCTTTTCCATGGGAGCAATCCTAGATTGTAAGTTGTTATTTACGAATCAGAGAAGGGCATATTTATAGTTTAAAATTATTTTTAATTTATAAGATAGCAACCCTAAACATTTTTCAGCCACTTGCCAATAAGCACAGGATCTGAGTCTAAGTGCGGGAGCCACATGCATCCATCTTGTCACATGATGTGTATCCCCCAGGGCCCACCTACTCCTGAGGACGTGGATACTCCTCCCAACGCCCATTTCCAACATTTGTCTTCACCCCACCCCACCTTGGCTTTGGGTTGTATATACCTCTCAGGTAGCTGTGCCAGAGAGGAATGAGTCCTAGACTAGAAATCTGGAGATAACAAGAGGCTCTTCCATTTACAGATTCTGGAACCTTTTGGTTAATTCAAAAATATTTATTGAGTGACTGTTATCTGCAAGGCACTCTTTTGGGAGCTTGGCAGTGAACAAAAACCCCCCAATTCTCTAGTTGCCTAAAGCTTATTGTCTAATGATAGAGACAGACAATAATGGGTAGAATATATATCAATATAATGTAAGAGATTGACAAGAACTAAGGAAGGAAATATAGTGGAGAAAAGGATTAGGAATTTCTAAATTTATAGCACATACATAGGGTGCTACAAATTTAGAAATATGGTAGGGAAGATGTCACTGAAGTTATAGCTGGGCAAAGACCAGAAGGAAGAAAGGAAGGGCCAAGCCATGTACATATCTGGGGTAAGAGCTTTCCAAGGGGAGGGAACCATGTGTGCCAGGGTTCTAAGGTGGAATCACGCAAGGCATGTGGGACAGGCGGAAGGACATCATTGTAGCTGGAGTGGGGTGAAGTGGAGGAAAGATCCAGGGGGCCCTTCTAGGTCCCTGCTAGGAGTTTGGCATTCACTTTGAATGAGACGGAAGGCTGTAGGAGGGTTTTGCAACAATTGCCTTGAAAATGCCTAGATCAGTTCTGGCACATGACAGGTATTCAAGAAATGTTTGCTGGTTGACCCAAGATTTGGTTTGATCTTATCTGCTTGCACTTTCAGCTTGCACTTTCAGCAGGAGCATGTAGGGTTGGGACCATGGTCACATTGTGTCATGGCCTTTACACAGTGTAAGAGATGACTCTGGACTTCTCAGGGATGCCGGCAGCAGCTTGCTGCTACTCCATCACTGTCATTCCTTTAAGAGGCTGGAGGGGGTGGTCAAAACGGGCTCAGCATCTGTAATGCAGTAGACTGATTCTCTTGCCAATAACCTGTTAGTGTTGGTGCGTGTCTTAGGAACAAATCTGATAGTCATCATATTTCCTCTCTATCAACATGGGTAGGAGTTCATTAAATATATTTACTTAGTAGCTTTAGAACCATTAGGAAAGTTAGTTACACGGTGTTTCAGAGAGCATAAAAATAGAAAAACAAAGTGAGTTGATCAGAGAGGAAGAGTCCCACCTGCTGGGTTTCCCACATGCCCTTGATCCCGAGATATGGTTGTAATGGGAGGAAAGCTGGCCTCTGATGTTGAAAGTGAGGTTTCCACTCCTGTGTTCACAGATGTTCCCAGCTAGCTCGACTTGTCTCTGAGAAAATCAGAAAATCAGAAGATTAAGGTTAGAGATGTGTGCAAATGAGCACTTGCTATTCAAAAACATAATTTAAAAAACTCCCTTGATGCAGTGAGCAAACAAGAAAACCAGCTGCAAAATTAACTGTGACTTTCTTATTTTTCCTTTTATTTGTTTCAAGAAGGTGTTTAACCAATACTTGCTAGTTCTGAGTCTTGCTGGTTGACGACTGTTTAAGCTTCTAAACAGGAACCAAATTTAGTCTTTTACTTAGCAAGGTGTCCATCAATACTATATTTCTTTCTCTCTTTTTTTTTTTAACATCTTTATTGGAGTATAATTGCTTTACAGTGGTGTGTTAGTTCCTGCTGTATAACAAAGTGAATCAGCTATACATATACATATATCCCTATATCCCCTCCCTCTTGCGTCTCTCTCCCACCCTCCCTCACTATCCCACCCCTCTAGGTGGACACAAAGCACCGAGCTGATCTCCCTGTGCTATGCGGCTGCTTCCCACTAGCTATCTGTTTTACATTTGGTAGTGCATATATGCCCATGCCACTCTTTCACTTCGTCCCAGCTTACCCTTCCCCCTCCCTGTGTCCTCAAGTCCATTCACTACATCTGCGTCTTTATTCCTGTCCTGCCCCTAGGTTCTTCAGAACCTTTTTTTTTAGATTCCACTTATTTTTATCTTACCATCTTCCTCACCTGAAAAACAATAAGACCTATTGACTTTTTGGTCACGACCATGTTGCAAAATTTTTCAGTGTAGAGTATATTTAAAATGGAAAATCTACAATTCAGTTTAAGAGGATGAGTTTCACAGCTATAAACAATCATTTTATGGTTAAGACTTATGGTCATGGTGGCAATTATATTCATCAAACGTGTTTGCAACAAATGGGAGTAAACATCCCTGAAATCATAGACAGTTTAATTTTTTCAAAAGAGACACATTTATTAGTAATGTCTCTGAAACATAGAGTATCTAATGCATCTATAATTTTTACATTTTCAAAGTAACTGTGAGAATGAGATTTGTTGAAATAGATGGATAAAGAAGAAAATTGAAGTAAATAAGATTAAGGAGCAGGGCAGATATGAGATTTATATTTTTCTAGACCAAATAATTATGATCTGACTCAGTTTAAATTGGACTCCATGAAAACTGGTCCTATAAAAGTTGCCTAGGCAAGACTAATTTGTGTTCAATGAATTTTAGATATTTTCCAATTTTTTTACCTTCTTAAAAGCCTGACTAATCAGAAGGAAATGTAATTCGGCATAGAGTAAGAACATTTCTTTGGATGAGTTGAAGTTGGCAGGGATGTATTTGTCTAGTGAAATATGTTGTTAGGTGCCAGCACCCCTCCCAGCCTCTGATAAAACCACTCACCCTCTCGTTAGGAAAGTGACCTTCCCAAATTCCTTACAATGAGATTTAGTGGATGCTGCCATCTTTTTACAGAACCTCTTCTTCCCAGCCACAGTGACTGGGTGAAGAGTAGGCAGGTTTGGATAACTGTGGTGCCTAATCCCGCAGCTATAGGCGTTGGTTTGGGAATAGGCATATATGACCCAAACTGACCCAAATCAGTCTTCCCCCATTTTTCAAAAAAATTAGAGTTAATAAAAGAATAGTAATCCTTCTTGGAGGCCGGGAGTTGTAGGAAGCCATGTGGAAGAGCAATGTAGGAAGTCCTGTGTGGAAGAGGTAGGCCTCCATAGGAGGTAAGGAATTGCCAGGAGAGACAAAAAGCAGAGTGAGAGTCCTGAACTTGAACTATCTCTGCTAGACACCCAACTTTGGAGTGTCTAGGAGAGCTATGTTTTTGGCTGAGATTCGGAAAGACCAAGGCCTGGGATCTGGATAGTTGAGAAAAGATTGCATTGTACCTCTGATTGCACAGAGGCTGGACAGTATTTTTCATACTCACTTAGAAATCTTGGAAAACCCAAAGATAAGTTTATCTCTCAGGTTGAGTTCAGTACTTAAATTGCTTATTTGTGTTTATTAGTGATGCTTTAAAATACCTTATTTATGTTTTTCTTTCATTCAGATGTAACTAATATGCTGCATATGTAATGGATGTTTCAGGCAGAAGCTGAAATTACCAACAGGCTGTATGGAAGGCAGCCGAAAATATGACCTTTAAATTTTTCAGTGTATATTTTTATATTGCTAGTACTCATTCTATATAGTTTTATCTTTATACAGAGAATTCCTGCTATGATAACCAACAAGGATTTAGTCTTGTATCTGGGCACTTTTATTGTGCTACATATATCTGTTGTCATGTAGAAATAAAATATATATTATAACACACACACACCTGCAATGAAACCCATAATGATGCAATTTGCCATTACTGAAACTAAGTAATCATCCACTTATCACAGGCTCTTTGCAAAATATTCTAATGATAAATGCAAGCTCACTGGTAAATTTTTAAAAGTCAGTTTAGATGACTTTTGTTGCAAAAAAGTCCATCTTCCACTGGTTTTTATGCTGACCATTTATGAAAATGTGGCTTGCCAGGAGTCTGTTGAAGCATCCCGCAATCATCAATGTTCATATGTAGATAGACATATTGCTATGTTTGACATCAATAGATGTAGCATTTTCATACCATACAGAAAGTAATGGTGCCTGACATTTCTAGGTTGAAAGCCCTGCTTTGTTTCTTGCACTAATGGAAATAGATTTTGTGACCTTCTTGTTTACTTCAAGATTGTATGTAAATGTTTCCATACAAATAGGGAGGTTTCTTTCGATTATCTCATGGAAGTTGGGAAATAAAGGTGAAGCGAGAAAATTGCCAGACAAAGTAAAGATGATTTTAAAAATAGTTTAAATTCTATGTATCAAAGATAGAATTGAGATACCAGTAGTACTATTTTTTTCTTTTTTTGTAGATGGTGAATTGATACGACATTTCCATAAGAAACTAAAGGGTAGAATACTTCCAAATAGAGATATTCAAACAGCTGAAATATACCTATTCCCTGGTATCGTTTCATATTTAGGTGTTATTTTGTTCTCGAGGACAGAATAAAAATCCCATTACTTCGATTCTGAAGAAAAGAGCCCTGACAAGTTCAGATGGGACAGCATTAGCATCCAGGAATTTCACAAAGTCCACTTGAATCAACTGTGTTTTGACCAGCTTCCATTTTCTAGTGAAGCACTGGAGTGTTTACCAGGGTGACATAATTTTTGTTACCTGAATGTTTGGACATGGTAGGGAATCAGTTGCTACAGAAAGACTTAGCAGTTGAACAACTGTGGCCTGAGGTAGATGGTGTTTATATCCTGGAAGAGAAAACTGCATTTTTATTCTTAGGTAAAATGTGGATGATACTAATACCCTAAAATTGTGAGGTTGACTGGCTGAGTTCTAGTCACTTGGTACGGTGGTCGGTGCTCTAAGGCAGTGGAAGCAAGCGGGTGATGAAACCAATGAAACTTTTCAAAAATAACTTTTATAGAAGCTTTCCTTATCATAGACCTTAGTTTGTATTTTTTTAAAAAGAATTCAGTGTTTATGGTCAAGTTATTTTAATTACAAAAATGCAAATATTTTAGTTTTTACTCAGAGGAATACAAGTTTGTGTAGAAAATTTAGAATACCCAGAAAAGTAAATATAAGAAAAAAATTTCTACACATTATCTCATCATCCAGAAAAAAATGACTGTTAAAATATGGACAGTATTTCCTTTCAGTTATTTTTCTATGCGGAGGCACATTAAAAAATCAGTCTTTTCATAGTATACATTATGGTGTTCCTTCCTTTTTTTGCATTTTAAATGGGAAGTTATGAAATAAGCATTTCTCCTAATTAACTGCTATCTAAAAACATTTATAATGGTTACATGATATTATATCCTATGAATGTGTAAAACTTTAATTTTGTTGTTTCGGGACACTTACATAATTTATAATTATTTGATGTATAAAATGGTGCTCCAGTTTACATTTTAGTAGCAGTTTGGCAATATCTAGTAGAGTTTGAGCTGTGCATATATATGGTATAGCCTTGCAATGTAATTTTACTTATATACTTGAGAGAACTATTGCCTATGTGTTATAGAAGGGGAAATGTACATTGCTGCATTGATTATAATAGCTAATTGTTCTGTCAATAGGGTGTTATATAATACATTGGTGTCTATTTATGCCATGGACCAGTGCATAGATTTGCACATTGGGTACAGCACACAGTAGCACAGTACAGTGAGTATAAATTGAACAAACCAGGTCTGTAGTGAGCCAATGTGCACGAATTCCCCAAACTTCAGGTTAGGATCAAAAAAAAGTGACAAAAGGATTCATTTTATATCATTTATGAAAAAAGTTTAAACACAAGTTTATTACATATTGTTTATGGATAACCCAGCAGCACATTTACCCACCTAATAGACTTCTTGACTAATGCTAAGGATGACATATCCATGTTTTATTTTAAGCCAATCCTCCCATTAGTATAAAAGACCTTAGCCCTTTTCCCTACTCAGGGACTTTGCTCCAGTAATTCTCCCCTCTCTCTTCTGCATCATCAATTTTTCCCTCTTTTATGGACCACTTCCATCATTTAAAAAAATCTGTTTTATCCTACTCCCCCCACTGCTAGCTAACATTTCATTTTCCTGCTCCCCCTTGCAGCAAAATCCTTAGAAATCTCCAATGCTCTTCTCTCATCCTCTCTTATTAGGTTTTCACACTCCTCACTTCACTTAAACAGCTCTTTTCAAGGCTATCAGTGACCTCCCAGTTGCTAAATACAGTGGTTGGTTTTATCAGATTCATGGGATCATTCCTTCTCCTTGATACACATTCTTCACTTGGTTTCCAGGATGCCACACTCTCTTGTCTTTCCTACTACTAATCTGGTGCCTCTTTCTGTATGCAAGTTCCTCTTCTTTCTCTGTCTCTGTCTGCAAGTTTCTCCTCCACTCTGTGGCTCTCAATGTTGAAGTGCCTCAGCTTTCAATCCCACGTTCTCTTCCTTGCTATGTCTGCCTTGCTCTTTTGCTCTCTTCCAGATCTGTGGCTTTAAAGACCATCTCTATGCTGCTGATGACTCTCAAATGGATGTTTCTAGCTCAAATATCTCAAAACTTGTATGTCCCCCTCCCTACTAGACCTTTCAGATGTCTAAGAGATGTCGCAAACTTACCATGTCCAAAATGTTCCTTATCTTCTCCCCAAGATGTCTTCTGCCCACAGTCATTTCCATCCCAGTTAATGACAAGTCCATCCTTTGAGCTGTTCGTTTACAACCCATATTCAGTTTTTGCAGAAAATCTTATTGGTTCTACCTTTAAAATATATCCAGTGCTTGACTTTTGCTGCTACCATCCTGTTCCAATCCACTGCCATCTCTCCTTTGTTGGTTACTCCAGCCTTCCACCTGGCACCTCTGTTTCCACCCTGTCTCTCCACAGTTAGTACTGAAGTCAAATTGATCCTTTTAAAGTATAGGCCAGATTACATCACTCCACAGCTCAAAAACTTCTAGTGGCTCCTTGTTTCTCTGAGAGTAAAAGACAAGTGTCTTACAAAGGCCTAAAGAGCACCCCCACCCACCCCCAGTCTGTCTCCCTCTTGCATTTGGCCTTTATCTCTTACTACTGGCCCCCTTGCTCCCTATACTGCAGCTAGGCTGAGCCTTTTGTTTCTGGAACGCACCAGATATGTCCTTGCCTTAGGGCCTTTGCTCTGGCTATTCCTTCTGTGTGCAACCCTCTTCTTCTGTATATCCACATGGCCCACCTCCTTGAAGTCTTTGCTCAAATGGCATCCTCCCAATTAGTCCCACTCTAAACACACTATTCTCTATAACCACCTCTGCTGTCCTCCAAATCCCTCCCCTCCTGCTGTATTTTGTCCATTACCTTCCAAAATACTATTTATTTAGGTGCATTGTTTACTTTCTGTCTCCCCCTACCTAGAAAATAAGCTTCATTATATCAGAGATTGCTGTCTCTTTGTTCACTGATGTATCTCAGACACCCAGAACAAGCCACAGTTCCAACAGTAGACCCTCAATACTGTTGGGAACAGAACAACATCTTTAAGGTGCTGAAAGAAAAAAAAACAAAAAACCTGTCAACTAGAGTTCTGTATTTCTCAAAAATAGCCTTCAAAAAATTTTCTATTTCAATAAAACTAAACCTGAGAGGATTCATTGTGAAGAAGATTGCACAAGAGTGTTAAAGAAAAATTTTCAGATTGAAGGAAAATGGTATCAAGTGGAAACATATTTTTATAAAGGAATAAAAACACCAGAAATAGTATATGTGTAAGAAAATATAAAAGACTTTTTTTCTCCATTTTCATCTCTTTAAAATGTCCTTAATTGTTTGAAGCAAAAATAATTATATACTGTGAGGTTAATTACACTAGGACAAAAGATGGAAGGGGAGAGATGGAAGTATACATTATACACAAAGTGGTATAACATTTGAAGGCAGTCTGTGATAAGTTAAATATGCATATTGTAAACCCTAGAGCAACCAGTAAAACAAATAAACAAAGACATTTGACTATTAAATCAAGATGGGATAAAATAGAACATGAAAAAAAAGTACTCATTCAAAAAATCAAGAGGGAAATGAGAATAAGAGAACAAAGAGTAGAGGGGGCAAATAGAAAAAAAGCAAAGAAGATGATAGATTTAAACCCAAATATCTTGGTAATTATATTAAATGTAAATGGTCTAAATACTCCAATTTAAAGATGGAAATTGTTAAATGGGATTAAAAAAGCAAAACCCAACTCTATGCTCTCTAACTATACCAGCATTTATCTCCTAAGAATCTCCTAAGGATATTCTTGGGGCTTCCCTGGTGGCACAGTGGTCAAGAATCCACCTGCCAATGCAGGGGACACAGGTTCAAACCCTGGTCCGGGAAGATACCACATGCTGCAGAGCAACTAAGCACACGTGCCACAACTACTGAGCCTGCATGCCACAACTACTGAAGCCCGTGCACCTAGAGCTTGTGCTCCGCAACAAGAGAAGCCACCACAATGAGAAGCCTGCACACCGTAATGAAGAGAAACTCCCGCTCACCACCACTAGAGAAAGCCCGAGTGCAGCAACGAAGACCCAACACAGCCAAAAATAAAAATAAATAAAATAAATTTATATATAAAAAAAGGATATTCTGCTACCGACCCATAATACAATTAGCATACCCAAAGATTCTTTTTCTTTGATAATACTGACAGAAGAGTGACCTTATAATTTATCATTTAAACTGGGACACTTTTGAGAGAAAAAAGTGGTATCATTAATAAGTACTGTAAGACATCAGGTGAAAACTGGGTATGTTGCAGGGAAACTGGGAAATCTAATTATTGGTCACCTAATTACTGATGATACTAAGTTTGATCAATTGCTTAAAGTGACATCTGTCACTTCAATCTGAGATTGTTCTCTAGGTTTGTATGTGTCTACTATCTTTATCAGAGCTCTTCAATGTAAAAGTATTTTTTCTAATGATTCAAATGTGGGATAATACATTGAGAACATATAAATATCATGTTCCTCAATCTATGTCACATAATGGTTTTAACATCCACTAAATTAGCCTTAGCCTTACCTAAGTAAATTATTACAGTTGATTTGGAAAATGGCAGTTTTCATATTCTATTCTTTCTTCTGAGTTTATTAGTTGCCATTCTTATGTAAAGAAGATCTTTCCTTAACCTCTTCCTCGCCCTTTTAATATCCTTATGGACTCATCCATTAGGATCATTATTCATTATTATGCTCAAATCACTAGAAAAATTAGCCAGTGGGAGCCCTTGCAAGCTGGCTTTGTTGTTTTGATCTGTCTTATTTGTTTTTGAATACTTCCTTGTTTTATGTTACAAGATGTTCCAGTTTAAATTTGCGAATTCCCTTTCCTATTGGCTTATCTATTTACATACCTGAACCATGCTGTTTTAATTATTGATCTTTATAGTTTTAGTATCTAGTGGGAGTAATCCCTGCTATTCTTACTGTTGAGGATTTTCCTAGGCACTTTTGGACGTTTTTCTACATGTGCTTTAGAACGAATTCATGTACCTCCAGGAAAAAGAAAAGTTGGTGATTTTCTTAGGATTGCACTGATTTAGTATAATAACTTGCGGGGGAACTGGCATATATTTATGATGCTAAATTGCCCTATCCAAGAAGAGGTAATGTCTTTCTTTGTGTTCTGAGGTCTCTCTCTCTCTCTGTCTCTCTCTCAGCTTCAGGACAGTTTTGAAGTTTTCTCTTTAAATTTTATATCTAAGTGTCTTTTATTTTTGTTACTGTAAGTGGGTTTTTCTCTTTCAATATATCTTCTAACTGGTATCAATTTGTGTTTGTGAAGGCTATTTACCTTTGTGTGCTAATTTTATATCCTGAGAGATTATTTAATTTCCTTAATGTTTGTGTTAGTTTTATCTTTGGTTCTCTAGGTTTGGAAAGTTCACTATCATGTCTTCTACAAAATAATGATAATTTTCCTTGTTTCCCACCCAGTTTTTATGCTTTTAATTGTTTTCATTTTTCAAATGACCATGGCTCATGACTCCAGCACAGCTGTAAATAGTAGTGGTGGTAGATGGCATATTAGCCTTACTTCTGACTTGGAAGATACCTAGTGTGTTCTCATTATGTAAAAGTATATATAATAGGTTTTTAAAATAAGTATTAAATTTTGTTGTAGATCTTTTATCATTTATGGAGATAATTGTTTGATGTTTTTACTTGAATTTATAATATGATGAATTATGTTAATATGGTTCCTTATATTCTGGAATAAATTTTACCTGGTAATGTTGTACTATACTTTTTTAAATGTGTTCTTGGATTCTGTTTGCTAATGTTTTGTCTGGTAATTTTTCACTGATACTTATAAGTGAGATTGTTCTCTAGGTTTGTATGTGTCTACTATCTTTATCAGATTTAGGCATATATGTTACGTTTGTTTCATAGACAGGGTTTAGAAAATTTCCTTCATTTTCTATACCTTGGACAATTTAAGAAGCATTGAAGTCATCTGGTCTTTGAACAATCTGTAGAATTCCATTTAACCTGGCACTTTTTGTAGGGAACAAGGAGAGGCCTTTGATGACTTATTTTTTCTGGGAAAAAAATTCCTTATCATGCTTTGCCTCTATTGATGTAATTTTTTGGAATTTCTTTTAATGAGAAAAAAGGACCTTTCATTCTACTAGCAGAGACTGAAGGTTTGGATGAGCTTATATATTGAAAACCTTTCATACTGGAAAATAATGATTAAATCAATGAAGAATTATAATTGACTGCCATCCAAAGCTTTCTAATTTGATTGACAGAAGCACTCTTGGGGCAAAGCAGTTAGACAATGAATAAGAAGTCAAACACTGGACAGCAGAATTTGATTTTTTCGGGGCAAGTGAGGGAGAAGGAAAATCACCAGTGAGTAAAAGAGTGAGAAAAGGGGAAACTGAAGAAGAGAAAGGGGCTAACAGAGAAAGTCACCATTTTTTTAATGGACCCAAATCCAAATAACCCCGAGGACAAACAGAAGCTAAAGAAGGAGTTCTATCCCCTCAGGAAATGCAAGCAGCTTGGCCTAACATGACTTCTGGAGATGTATAATCTTAACTTGAATTTAATCTCGAAACTATAAAATTACCTATAAAATCTTTGCGTGTTAATTCTCACTGAATTGTTTCTGGATAATTTTATATGTTCTTCACTGCCATCAAAAAGCACTTTAATTATCTAGTTTCATACACACACACAGACACATACATATATGACGCATGGAAATGTAGGCAACTTGAGTAATAATTGGGGAATTGAATAAGTGTTAACAAAAACTAGTTAATCTTTGTTATGCCATGTTAGTTTATGTTCTAAGCACTTTGCATGCACCAACTCATTTAATCCTCACACTATGTTAGATAGATGCTATTATATAATACTAGTATAATAATAATAATAATAATAATAATAATAATAGTAATAGTTATTATTATTTTACAGATAAGGAAATCCTTGAGGCATAAGAGAGATTCCGAGACCCACCTAGAGTTACACAGAAAGAGGTGGAACAAATCTGGGGGTCAGCTTTAGAACTGCTCTGCTAAGTGCTAGAGTTAATATCACACATTTTGTGGCTTCAAGGAACTTGAACGCCGCTATGAAGACGGTCGTGTCTACACGTAACAGGCGCCACAAAGCGCTGGAATTGAGCCGCGGGTAAGAGGATGGCTCTGTGCTCAGAATCTGCTGCCACCAGCCAAGCAAACATGGGCCAAGTTCTCAGCCCTGCAAAACTTCAGTGATCCATTTGAAAAATGAGAGAGTGGTGAAAGTCTCTTCGTAGATTTATGAAGACGATCAAGTAAGATAAACCATCTCAAGCACTGGGCAGAAGGTCTGTCACCTTGGAACCTCTTCATAAACATCAGCTACTGTTTTTGTTCCAGAGCTTAGTGAGATGTACAATCTGTCCCCTGGAAACACACATTTAGGGATCAGCCAAAGAAGTCAAAAAAGCTCGACAGGAGCTAACTTGGGGCCATGACTTAGGAAAACGCACAGTGTGATGGGGCCTCTCAGGAGAGAGATCGTGTCTGGTCCTGTGACTAAGCAGTCTTCGTGGTGAAAGCGGTATTTAGAAGGTCTTGGCAGGTGCTCACCAGGTCCATGTACTAATCTTCTTGGAACCTGAAAGTAGCATGAGCCACAGTACAGAGGCTGTGCTTTATTCCCACCCTGCCCCCCTGAAAAAGAAAGAGACAAAGATGCACGTACTTGAGAAAACTCAAGGCTCAGAGTAGTGAGCCTGAGGCTCCAGAGCCCAGCTCTTGTGGCCTGTGTCCTGGGAAGCCTCCCCTGAACCCTCCACCCAAGAGCACCCTCTTCCTGCATCTGTGTTTGCACAGCTCTGAGAAGCTGCTGACAAAGCCTCCTCATTCTCCACGTGTGTGTCCCTGAGTTCCGTGAGGGCCCACATGCCCATTGGGCTCATGGTGCTCTGGGAGCTTCTCTTGAAGGAATGAATTGAATTTTGCTTTGGTTTGAGCAAGTAGAATATTGAAGGTGGCAGGGACTTACGACTTCATAAAGGCCCTTCAGGCCTGACCCTGAAGACAGAGAAGAGAAAGCTCTTGACAGTGGAGGCCTTTCTGTTTTTATTAAAGGAAGAGAGAGAATGGGATGGGAGAGGAGAAAAAAGTGTTTCCAGGAAAGTTTAAAAAAAAAATCCTTTCGTTCTTTATATCACCGTTGCTTTCATAGTCTTAGCAAATAAATATTCACCAAGTACCCACCATGGGCCAGGGACTGTGGAAGGTGCTGGAAGTACATTGAGGAACAAGACAGTCAAGACCCCCGGCCATGCATGATAGTCCTTTGTCCTGTCCTGCACACAGATATATTGTGTCCTCTTATAATCTGGTCCCATTTAAGGCATATTTCTCCAGATTTAGGTAAAGCAAAGTGCGACATGACGGAGACTTTCATGGGGTCCTTGGAACCTGCAACGGTCTCTTGGTGGCACCAGCCCAAAGGGTCAACTATTTTGAATGTGTCATGGTTTGATAGGTGTTAATTCATCCACAAGATTCTCCTCCAAACTAGAAGTGGAATAAGAAATAACTACTTCATCTTTGGAAACCATCAAAGCTCTAGGATGAACGTGAACACTGAAATAATTGTAGGATGCCTGTTCCTATTATCCAGTAGCTATCTGTTTGCAGCGTGGCATCCTGGGTTTGTGCTCTTGGGAGATTCAGGGTGTTCTTTAGTGATTAGGACTCATTATGTTTGTGATAGCTATTCACGCACATTTTCCAAAATGAAGTGTGCTTGAATTAGGCTGGATTGAGCTTCCTTTTTCTTTCCAGGTGAGCTTAAAACTCCAAGGGCGGGGTGGGAGTGAGGGACCCACAAGAGAATGGGAACATCAGATGATTCCCCAGCTCCCTTTATTTGTTTCTAAGGAATGCTTTTCACCGCAGAGAGTACATGACTACACATGTGCAGGCGCTGCTTGTTGTGAGCCCCGAACAAAGAATTGTGCTGCAGATTTCAATGCGTTTGGACCATAATGTGCTGCTTTCTTGATAATGGGCTCTTGGCATTGAAATGAAAAGCAAACACATCATTAGGAAGGCGCTCCGTAAAAACTGTCTGTCAGAAAAAACAAAAAAAACAAAAACAAAAACTGTCTGTCATGTATCTTAAGCTTCATTAGTTTAGATTAATGACTTACTTGATATACATGACGGTAAGTGAAGCAAATCTTTGTTTATTTATTGACAATTAAATGTGGTGGTGACATGCATAAACAGGCTTCCCTCTGATTAGTTCCATGTTTTAAAGTAACTTTGTGTTATAAAACTTGTTAACTACAGTATCATTTTATTGAGCACTGCTGCGTGAATGATGTGATCGTCATTGAAAGGCATCAATATTGCAGCCATTCCTGGCAGTCACTGGAGCATTGTGCTCACAGATTGGAGTTGATATCTCATTGTACAAATTCAGGGACCCAGAAAATGCCCAGTTATTGAGCCTCTGCCCTGGCAGGACAATGTTCTATTCATGGAATCTGGGTGCAAGGTCACAGACAGAAATCTGAAGGAAGGATAAGATTCAAATTTGTTTCGGGGTTTTGCAGAGGACCTCCCTGAAATTCAGTGTTTGGAAGACATGGAGCTTTCCCCAGAGCATCCTACTACAGAATAATACTTCATAACGCAATGCAAAGGAGTCTATAAACAAATACAGCCCGTTCCAATTAGAAAGCTTCTCTAGGACTAAGCAAGCTTCTCTGAAGAAGATGCTGATGTGTCTGATATTACATGGCTTCAGATGACATAAGCAAGCTTCCAAGAACACCTCTCTAGCAGACGTACCATTTTGGGGTGAGGAATGATGAGAAAAAGGGGAGAAGGGCAATGTGGCATAAAATTTATCTGCATGCTAGTCTCACTGAAATATTTGTGGTTTGCCTTTCCACGCATTCCAGAGTTGGAGGCTGTCAGGGATAATCAGCCGTTCCCATCACGGACACCCCATGGTTCTCCTTAATAGCTCTCTTTTATGTGCCATCAGTCCTCAAAAATATATTTAGAAAAGATTTATTTAGAAAGAGGCATAAAATAAAATCCATGTTGCGGTTGAGTATTACAAATGATTTCTGGACTCTATTCTGTGCCATCAGGCTCTCTGTAGAATTTTCATATAAAGTAAAAAATAAACTCTCAGCCAGCTTGAAAGAGAACTCTTTTGACAAAGGAAACCTGCTTATTCTATAAAGCCTCTCACAACATCGCATGAAGGCAGATCTCTCTGGATGCTGGAGTCCAGGAAAACATCTTTGCTTTCCTCAGGAAACATTGGGCAAAAACTGCACACCTAGTGATCTTTCCTGTGGAATCGAGGAGAGTTTGAATGTAAAGGAAAGAATGAGGTTAAACCAAGCATTGTCTCATTTTACCTACAGACCCCGAAAACCTCATACACAGACCTTGTCCTAAGATGACTTTGCAATTGTTTTGTTCATAAGTGATGTTAATATTTCATTTAATATGCAAAATCAATCCCTATGTTATAGAGGGGTAACTAAACTCTGCTTCTTGAATTACCCTTTTCCATTTCTTTTCATTAAATAAGCCATTCCTTCCCTCCTTACCCAGCTTCCCCCTTCACCCTCCCCGCCCCCCCCCCCCCCAATCTGTATTACAACCTCTCAACAGTCACCTTAGGCTGGGACGTTTGAGCTGGTGTGTCCTACCCTGCAGACACGGTCTTCGGATGGCAGCATTTGAACTTTATATGGAATATAAACAATAAAAATACTGAATTACTATGTTTACACGTGAAACTAATATGATAGAGTAGGTCAACTATACTTCATTGCCAAACAAAAACAAACAAAATTTGCTCTCATTTTATATCCATCTTCTACCAAGTTTGCCCTTTGGGATAGTGCTAGCCTCTCCCAGAGGAGCAGGGCAAGCACCCGAGGTCTGGGTGCAGGTAACGCCCGCAGGGACTGTGGATGAACACGCGCCCTGGGGATGAAAAGGTAACCTTCACCTGTGCCCTGCTGCTGACTCTCTCTTCTTCCTGGATTTAAGGACTTGAAAGTCCTGCTAAAACGGTGATGTGGTGAGTTTTGGGTTTTCCAGGCCCTTCACCACTGAGCATTTCCATGTTTCAGCTTTCATATAAAAAGTTGAAATTCTCACGTAATAATCACTGTCATCAGTTGGCAATGAAGAACCCTTGGGTGACCAGCCTCTTTTTCCTTTCCATGGTAGGTCCCATACTTATTTTTCAAATGACAGCTTTCTAGTATAGAAAAGTCTGTTTATATTTGGAAAGAGAAAATGTTCAGAGTTTTTGGAACCTAGGAAGATGTGCACCATCACTGTAAAATTTTTGTGGGTTCATTTATTTACCTGCACGTTGAAACTTTTTCTTCTTTGTGATTTTGGAAACATGTTTTGATATCGTATCAATATCTTTTGTGAGGAAATAGCAATCTTCATAGAATTAATCTATGGTTTATGTTTATGAACCAGGTTATTTTATAATTGGGAGCTGATTGTAATATATATCTGAAATAATGTAAGGAAACTAGTTTCAAGACTATTGGACAATGGTGCTGAAACTAACATGCAATTATGTAAAAAAGATTAGTTGATAAGACTTTGTATTAGACCAATCATAGTAGGAGAGCTCTCACAAACCAAGATCCTTACCAAACCACAAAATTAAATGTAAAACATCTGCAACTTCAAGAGAATAAACATCTTTTTTCAAAACAAGCAAATGAACATGTTAGACTTTCCTAATGCCAGATTAAACTGAAGCTCAAAAATTTTTTTTTCTCTGAGGACCTTTGTTATATTTGTCCATGTTTCACAAACTCTGCATCGTTAGGCTTGATTTACCTGTTCGAAGGAGATAGTCACACACTAACCAGGAGCTCCTAGAGCACTATTTTTTCCCTCAAATGCTTTGCTTATGTTATTTTGCTCTCCTTTGTTCCTAAGACTCAGCTTTCCTTTCAAAATTGCACCCTCTTTTCTCTGTTGTGGTGTTCTGAGGATTAGAAGGCAAATGATCATTTACAAATTGAAGGTTAACAGAGAAATGCATCGTACTTGTGATTTGATGGGAAAAAACAAATCACAAAATGAGAACAAATAGCAGTATTATCCCATAGGAAAGAGCCTTGTGTATTGATCTATTATTTCCCAGCTTGAAATGTGCCACTATTGTAGTTCCACTTGATTATGAAACTTTTTATCACTTCCCCTGGTTGATTCAACTTGAGTGCTTCTGACATTTGCAAAGTTCCTCACATATTCTGCTGAGCAGCAGGGGAAACCTTGTTAATGAAGAAATAACAAGCTGAAGATTTGAATAAATATTTAGCCGACTGAAAGGAGGTATACAGTTAATTTTTTTTTTAATGCTGACAACTGAGGAAACTCGCTAACATGCTTTGCTTGTGTTAGCTAAAAATGGGTTCTAGTGGAGTTTTTTACTGAACCACAGGGCACTTTCATTTCCTGATTCTATTATAAACTAAGTGGCCACCTGAACCTGCCAATGAACTTGTCCTATTGTATTTTTCTATTTTTAATCCTGAAAGAGTAAACACATTTCTCATCAGATGTGTTACAGAGTCCATTGGGGAGATTAATGAAGGTGCCATTGGATTATTACAGAACCATTCATTTATAAATGTGTCCTTTCTGAAAGGATACCATAAATGTTAGCAAAATTTTCATCATTCCACAAATCTATATTATAAAAGGGTGCGGCTATTTTTTTTTTGATACTTGCTACAGTGGCATGGAAACGATTTGGATTTTATGCCTGTTTAGGCTGTGTTTTCGGTCTTTATATATGATTAGATTCTGGTCTCGTAACCAAGGTGATGTTTTATGGGACTCATAGCAGTAGCTGTGAGTAAAAGCAGAATGGTTCCTTCAAGATTCAAGGATTAATTACAAGAGTTCTGTGGGCTTGGTTAAGCTCTTCAAGGAATGGTTGCTGGTGGACATGGGCACCCATAGAAGCTCCTAAATTATCTCCCACGGTGTCCTAATAGGTTCTGTCCCCTGGGAGAGAGCTTCCCGTGTGTGTGTGTGTGTGTGTGTGTGTGTGTGTTTTTAAGACATGAATCTATGAATCTATATATGCTTCTAGAGCATTTTTAGCCCACGTGATTTAATGTCCTGAGCTGAGAATATTTGAAGCTATCTTCCAAAGAACGCTCCCAATACCAAAATCTTTGAAGAAAGCTCTTCTTTGAACAAATGTATTAAGAGTGAAAATGAGGAAGGATCAAGTGCATTTGGGCATGAATGTTACTTATTTTCTGCTTCCACGTGTGATAGAATGTCCAGAATCATAGCGGCTAAGGTTGAAGGGTAAACTTAGAATTCATATAGTCTAAGAACCCCAAGAGATGCTTGAATGCCTTCTAAAATATCCTGGCAAAGTCTCCAACTAAATAAATAACCCCAGGCACAAGGGGCAGACGTCTATTTCTCAGAGAAGCCTACACAATTTTGCACGACCATTACTGTTGGAAAGTCCCTCTTTATACTAAAATTTACCTCTTCTTACATTTACCAAGATCTTAGTTCTGTCTTTGGGGCATAGACAAAACAGGTATCCTCTTACTTTGCAAACTACCCCAACTAATACTTGAAAGTAGCAGTGATGTTCCTCTTTTATATACTAAATATCCTTTATTCCTTCTAGATCAGTGTTTCTAACTTCACTTACATGAGATTCATTGGGGGAGATTAAAATGCAGGTAGTTTCCCCAGAGTATTAGATTCAGTAGGTCTGTGTTTGAGTCCAGAATTCTACTCACCCAGGAAATGTAGGTACTGTTATTATTCATGTTTTATAAATGAGGAAACTGAGGCAGAGACAGTGAGCAATTTGATCAGGGGCTCATTCTTGTGGCAGAGCTAGGATTTGAACTTCAGAACTTAACCGGTGGCTTTCACTGTCATTGGTATAAAAAGGGCATAAGATAGCAGTAAATGGTCAAGGATCTTGAATTATGGTATAAGAACTTTGGACTTAATCTACCAGTTATGAGTAGTAGTAATACAGTAATAATTATTCTTTAACATACTGAGTATTTGTATTCACCATAACGCTTACTGAGGCAGTGTTTACTGAGCTTTCTTAGAACACAAATTCTGCAGGATTTTAATAATTTTGCTCAAAATAAGATAAAAACAAACAAAAAAGGAGAGATTTAGTCTGTATATAAATTTGTGGAATAGTAGGTTAAAAAAAGCTAAGTGGGTTTCTTAACTGTAGTGCTTATGAGAGACTTTAATATGTTCATATCTATTTTTACACTCAGAGCATAATATATTATGTGGGCTTCTCAAATTTATTTGACGAATGAAGGCTTCTGTCTCTTTTCCTTTCTTTTTTAAAGGAAGATCTCCTGAGGGAAATATCTTAGAAAATTCTTTAAGGAATCCCTACTAAGCTATGCATTGAACATTTGAACACAGATCAGCCATGACTTCTGGTCACTTCCCTGGTTACTTAGCTCCCAGTAGGTTCCCTACAAAAGTTAGTTTCCCAACAGCATTGAAGTAAGCATGGCTTTAGAGTTTTTAAAAAGTTACTTTACATTAAAAAGTGCACGTAGGCAGCCTTGCAAGTCTTTGCGGTAGACTAATCTGAAAGTATCTCGGAGCAGGAGAGCTACAGAAGTTGGCAGCGTTGTCCAGATGGAAATAAGAGATGAAGGGCAGGCAGTTCAGATCTCAGGCTGTTGCAGGCCTCCCAGCACAAGAAGATTAGAACGTGGTATTAGAGGAAATGGTGAAATAGTGGTGTATTTGAGACATATGAAAGATCACCAATGGGAAACAGTCAAGATTGGCTATTGGGAGTAAAGGAAGAAGAGCTGAGCAGGAATTCAGGGTCTCAAGACTGTAAGACTAGGGAAAAAATATTAATGTTGATAGAAATAGGAGAGTTTGGCAAGTTATACCAGATCCTGGAATGGGGTGAGGAGGAAAGGGAAGAAAGGATAAATGTTTATCGAGCACTTACAACGTGCTCAACATTTATTCCCCTTTATCAAAATTGATAAGGTTTTAAGGGGAAACCATTATATAAACCGAATTTCTCTGCTTGAAAGGAGTTGACAGAGTCTTGAGTTCTACATGGTTCCCTCTTAACTCTGCGGCTTCTTAGCTGGCTCTGAGAAGCCCCTGGCATTTCTCAGAGCACATCAGGAACATTGCTGATTAATTCCAACCCCACATGTTGAGTTTGAGGTGATGGCAGACTATTCAACTGTGAGATATTTCGTTGTGAGTTCAAGAATTGGGTGCCTAAAATAGTCAATGTGAGTCCAAATGGAGAGCCACTTACTGCTGTCAACATAAATATTCAGTAAATGCTCATATAAATACATTTCTTGCAAGAGCCTTGTATAGCAATGCTTTGAGAAATGGCATTTTAATATTGACACATGAGAGATTTAATATTTAAAGAGACAAAGCTCTTTTACATATGATATGGTTGAGTATTTCTATATTCATACATATGCATATATATATATATTTGAATACATACGGTTGAATATTTCTCCATCCTCATCCTCATCCTCTCTAATTAATCCCAGGCTTAATATATTGAAGAATACTTTGCCATGGGAGGAAGAACAATTATCACAGAAAAATTGCATTCCTCTAGTGAAAGTGGATTTTGAGAGTTTGACCTACTGGATTCATATAAAGAAATGCTATCTATAAAATTCAAATATTCCACTTCTCAGACTATATATATGCCATCTTAATGCCCAAACGAACACACGAACTTTTACAGAAGAGTTTCAGTAAATGCCTCTTCCCCAATTTTGTTTTTAATTCACTGGAAGGTCAGGAATAATGGCAGTGTTTATCAGTTACACTTGTAGAGTGTATAAACTTTATATGTAAATGAATTTAATAGACTGTCTTAGAGGGTGCAGGGTTACTGGTTTAGTTTAATCTTGATGCTGGGGGGCAAATTTGGAGCTGTTGATGGATATCGTCCTTAGGTTCAGTCATTGGCAGATGTTAACTAAACTATACAAGCATCATTTGGCTGCGGCAACCTGTTAGCTAGGGGGATTATCAGATTAAAAATGGAAGTACACTCATTACTAAATCATTTACAGATTAAAAATGGAAGTACACTCATTACTAAATCATTTATGTGTCAACAATGCTTTCTGGGTCATGCATAATAAATATGAATATTATCTTGGATGAAAAAATTATTAGCTTTATGTAACACGGAATGTTGAGAAAAAGTTTTGACTTTCATCCTGTTCGTAATCCTTGCTAGTGAAAATAATGTTACATCAGTGTTTTTCTAGTCTTATTAAGAGGCAGTGTTGCTGTAATTCAGCAGAACTGAGTCAGTTCTTAAAATAGAGATGTTTTAGAGCAGAGAGAGACAATTTATCAGCCTTAATGGAAATATCCTGTGAGACGATCCAGCTTCCCTTGCTCAAAATTTGTGTTCATAAAACAATCTCTGCTTTTATATAATTTGTTTTCCTGGGGGAAATTTATCTACCGGGATTGGGCTTGCAAATAGCCTCCATTCGTAAGCCAGGTAAACTTTGTAAACTATTGAAATTACATCTGGTTGACAATGTTGCCTTTTGTGTGTTTACTTAGCCCTAGTGTTCCCTTTTAGCTTGATCAATAATGGATGTCCTTAAAAGTTGAGTTTGGGGCTCTGCAATCCTAAAGCCAGAGCCAGGAATTGTGCCTTTCTATCAAGGAGTAAAACACCGTGGGGAGCAGCCAGATGGTCTATCTTCCTGACATTTTTTTAAAAAAATTATTTATTTATTTATTTATTTTTTGGCTGTGTTGGGTCTTCGTTTCTGTGCGAGGGCTTCCTCCAGTTGCGGCAAACGGGGGCCACCCTTCATCGCGGTGCGCGGGCCCCCCACCATCACGGCCTCTCCCGTTGCGGAGCACAGGCTCCAGACGCGCAGGCTCAGCAGTTGTGGCGCACGGGCCCAGCTGTTCCGCGGCATGCGGGATCCTCCCAGACCAGGGCTCGAACCCGTGCCCCCTGCATTGGCAGGCAGACTCCCAACCACTGCGCCACCAGGGAAGCCCTTCCTGACATTTTTAAAGCATGTCAACACCATTTGTCTTATCTATGATTTACTGAAAAAAGAAGAGATGGATTTATGACATCTCTAATGCAAATCAGAATTGGGGAGTTTTCCGATTCTTTGTGCTGGCTGAGCTGAGGATCCTTTTATGGATCTATGGTAAGACCATCCCATTGCTGAACCCACCTCCTGGTAATTATGGTCACATGTAGTCCAGCTCACGCTGACGGTGGCTTGGCCCTTTGACTTGTTTTGGTCAATAGAACATTAGCAAGTGAGATACAAGCAGAGCCCTGATAAAACACTTGAACAATGGGTCTTGCCCACTTGGAAAGCTATCTTTTGGAAGCCAGTTGCCATGCTGTAGGGAAGCTTGTGCTAGATTCAAACAGTAATAAGTCAAGTGGTAAGAGGCCCTGGAGGGTGAGAGGCCATCTTGAAAATTCCAGCCCCAGCCATGGTCCCAGCTGAGAGTACTACGTGAGAGACCTCAGTTCCATCCCTTGAAGCAGAAGATAAACCCACAAATTTATCTTGAGTGTAGTTTATGCACAGACTTGTGATAAATAAATCATTATCCTTTTAAGCCAGTAAGTTTTGTTGAGTTGGTTTATTGCACAGCAGTAGATAAACAAACTAGGGTTCTTTTGCCATAGCTATAGATCCCTTTATTGTACGTGTACCAGTATTGAATACTTGAAGGAAATAGTATCTAATTTCAGGGGATGTCTTAGTGAGTAGTACTTATCCAAAGTCCCTTAAGCCCATTTTTTTTTTTCTTTCTCTTTCCATACATGAATGGTATTGCACTGACATCTGGTGGTAAAGACTAATTGTTCTGGATGTTTCATGGAATCTGATGAGCTCATCCAGTAGCACCTGTGAAACTGTTAAAATATGAAAGTGCACGCATAAGCGCAGAGAACTCCAGGGAACCAAAACTAATAAGGAAAAATGTTTTGTGAGGTGACAGCAGTGACACTGACCCAAGTGTGTGCAGGGTATGAGGATCCTGTGGCCGGTGACTCTTACCTCCTAGTCAGTCTTGAGCTGCCGTGGACTCTGGGCAGATACAGTGTTATGGGAAGCCGGCTACCTCTCATCTCATCCTTTCTACTAGACCAGGGAAGAGCGGACGTGATACTCACAGGTGAAAATTTAACTCATGCTTCTTCCGTCATCTTGTGGGTATGAGGTTGTGAAATGTTCCTCAGTCCCCTCAGAGATTTGTCAAACCCTTTTAATGTGGGCAGAGGCTGTTGTGAGTGGGGTGAAGAGTGGGCGGGCAGTGGAAAATGAGAGCGTTTTCAGGTGCTGATTTCATTTGATGTTACCTTGCTTGTTTTGCCGTCATCAGCAGGAACCCATACTTTCAGGAAGCAACGCAGTAAGGCTGCTTCTAATGACTTGGCAGGCATGGCCACCTGGTCCCGGCTTCTCACTGCCCTGGGCTCTACTCCCGTGTAACTGAGGTTGCTTAGACTTGGGTCTAGGGTTTTGTCATTGGGAAGACCTTTTCTTTTCCAAGACAGATGATAGGCACAACTCAAATACTTCCGGGGCTCGAAAATACATACTGCATAAGAACTACAAATTTCTTCCTAGTGTTAATATTTCATCAAAGAAAAATAAATCATTATATGTTCGTTTTGTGTTTACCACCAAGATACATTGACACAACATCTATCGTAATAAATAGTGGGTGTTTATTTGTGCTCATGCTAAATCTAGAAAGGAAAAAAAACCCTTTCTTCCAAGTAAAATGATTTTATCTGAACTTAGGATGTTGAAGGAAACAGTACTTATCTTTTCAAGTTGAAGTAAATTTCTCTTAACGTAATATATGTTACAATAATAGCATCTAGTTAAGATTTCATTATGACATTTCAGTTCAATATAATACAAAATCCTTGCCATGTTTTTATAAAACATTACTCGGTATGAGATATTCGCATTAACTACAATTGCTGAAATGACTGATGTTTAAATCTGGCGACAGTTTCTATCATTATTAAACTTCATTATAAAATAAAGTACGTGGGTGGAATTGTGGCTTGATGCTTTTGTAATTTGCTCTCTACCTTTTCAATGTACTTTTCAGTTACATCAATTGAATCATTTCATCTTATAGATGCAAAGATGAAGGAAAAGAACAAAAACATAGCCATTAACGGAAGCAGTGCAAATGGGCATAGTTAATGGAAACCATTTTGACATTTTGTATTTGATTCCATGATGTACCTACTCAAACAATTTCTATGGCATATTAGAACAAAATGCTACATTGTGCTCTTCTCTAAGAATGCAAGTAATAGACTTCAAAAATTACCTTTTCACTGAAAGTATTATCTGCTGGAAATGAAGAAATGTTTTACATTATAAGAAGCTAATAGCAGCAAGAGGGAGCGATGGGCTGGTGTGATAACGCAGGCGGGGGAAAGATTTGACTCTTTACTCTCCAAAATGCATTCTTTCATTTTATAAAGCACAATAACAATATTCCTCATCAAATTCCTGGTCTCTAATTTTTTTTTTTTACATCTTCTGACTGCATTGTTACTAATCCAAGTGAAGGTTTATGCTAGTTAAGATGGAGCCCAGATCTCTGTTTACTGCAGGACCAAAATGTAAGGCATAATAACTGCTTTTGAGTACGCTCATTTTGGTTCTGAGAGAGAGGCTTGCTTTATAAAAATAAGTAGTAAGTTTTAAAAATTATGAACGTAGGAAAAATAGCTACTTGGTCCCTATTGTACAAACTAACAGACAGCTCATTTATTGGGGAACAAATATAGGTTCCATGAATTCTGCTAAAGATGTGGCTCATTAGGGGTATCTTGATGTAGAACAGGAGAAAGGGTGCCTACACATTTGAGGGAGTAGCCCCAGAGGTGCGGGGTTTTGACACATTCCATATCCTTCATTAAAGTACTTTCACATAGAAAAAGCTTATTTGATTCCCATGACAGCCCTGTGAAGCAAGCACTGTTTCCTTCATTTTTCTCAGCTGAAAACTGAAACTCAGAGAGATTAAGTGATTTGCCCAAGTTCGCACAGCGAATAAGAGACATAACCAGGAAACGAAGCTGCCTCTTGAATCTAAGGAAAAGTGGAGGCGGGGAGCAAAAAGGGGAAATAAATCAATGCTACAAGGCCAAGTGAAAGAAGCCTTTTCTTTGGGTTGGGTGCGTTTTTACTCTGTACGTTGACATTGATTTGAAGGCGGAAGCAAGAGTGGTTAGAGAGATGTCAGTGATAAACCCTGAAGACAGTTTGGTTTCAGCAACATGAATAGTATAAATTAACCAGATAATAGGTGACTTGATATATGGTAGGTTCTAGCAGAACGAAATCTCAAGAGCTGGCTCCTTGTATCCTGGGCATCTGCTCTGCAGCTAACTGCACTGATGTGATAACACACACCACACACCGTGGGCAAAACCCCAGTGAATCTCTGCCTTGGTGCCTTGGTAATTTGACGGAAAAGGGGCAGGCAGAAACCAGGTCAGAGCTACAGGGAAACCCAAAGACCTACTTCTGCAAAAGAGAAAAGGATGATATGCTTTATGGAGAGAAGGCAAAGGAGAGAAAGCCCATTGCAACATCCTTTCCATTACCTTCTATTCCATGTTTTTGCTTGCAATGCACCTTGCAACCCAAGTTTCTAGCTCTTGCTCCACTGCAAGAACCAAATGGACACCAACAGTTCAGAAAGTCTCATGGTCCTGGTGATCAAGATGGGGCCTTTTATGAAAATTCACCCTACCCATTGCTGGTCTAGTAGCTATACGCTGGCTGGAAGCCTACAAGTTATGCAGAAGAAAATAAGAGGCCTGAATACTAAAAAATCCATTTCTTCGATTACACTACAATGTAAAATAAAAATTAAAAAAATAAAACCTCCATTTCTGTGTTATCTGAGAGAAGAAAAATGATAAATGTCTACAAACACCCAAGGCATCCCAAATTTTTTTATATGAAAATAAAAATTAGTCAATTCATTGGTTATACTGGTCTTAAGCATAAAGCAATGAAGTAATAGTATTAGCTTACTTGAAATTCTAAACCTTATTGCCCTGGCCAGTTCCTAAGAGAATTGAAACAACAGTGTGTTTTGGGGGAAGGGATGTGTAGTGTGAACATTTTTCTTTAAAACTAGCTTCTTCCTTTGCAGGGAAAACTTATTCTTTTAGAGCAGTCATCAGGCCACTGCATGTTGGAAGAAAGCACATGATAATAAGCATTACTGTGCTCAGTATACACCAACAGTGAGAGTTCCTTCCTAAATATCTTCAATTTAGAATAAATACGTTAACAGCTAGTGTATTTCTTCTAGTTCAGAAGGCACAGTGATATTTCTGAGCTGTAACTCATCCTTGCAGATTCTGTTTTTAAATTGGACATTCTTTCAATCTTGAAGTAAAGTTCGCTATCTCCAGAGAGGGCAGGCTCTGGTTTCTCTGTGAAGAAGCAGTTGCCACATTCTTTAGCAAGTCGAGGAACTGCTAAAGACTAATTTCCACGTGAGAGTATCTGCCATAAGCTGAGGAGCTGGAGGCATCGGGGACTCACCATCAGTCAGTTGAATCAGTGCATTGCTGCCGAAGGGAAGCCTGGTGGCATCTGGGTACTGAGCCAGGGCACTGCAGTGATGCTGGTGGCGGAAGCCAACACAGCAAATCACAAAGCGTCAGGAGAGACGTGGACCTGTGTACTTCACATTAGCGTGGATACCTTGGGGAAGAGATGGAAGGTCTGAGCACGTGGTGGTCTTTAGAAGCTCAGTCTCAAGCACGTTAGACAGCAAGTGAGGAGGTACAGACTAACTTTGGACCCTCGTGTTTAGTAAGGGTTGAGGATACTCAGGGGCTTTCAGGACACTTAGGGGCTTGGCTCTTATTGGCTCATGGTCCGAAAAATACTAAGTTGGACTGTGGACTTTCTCAGACTAATAGACTACGGGCAGTCAACACAGTTGATCCTTTTGTAAAATGTGAACTATAGAAACACAGAAGGCTGATGTGCTCCTGCACTTACACATTGAAGGTAGAGAACTGATTGGGACAGAGCTGTGGCAGGATTTTGACTTGATGGGCACGGCTCACCAGGACAATTACAAGGCCTGTAGAAGCTCTCTCCATGGGAAATTCAGGTGCTAGAGCTGCAAAAGGGAATCTGGACCTCAGGTGCTCCAAGTGCTGGGAACAAGCTTTACTAGTTACCTGGGGGCCACATATTGCCTGCCTGATACAGGTAAACAGGTGGATACGTAGACACAAGGACCTTACTTAAGCATATGCTTCTTTGTGACAATAATACTTCATATTATAACTGTTATTCGATAAACATATACACACATTTTGGTTGTTTACATAAAGACATTTATGCAAATAATGTGAGCCATGATGCACCTACAACTTACATTTGTACTTTTACCTGTGAAGGGACTGAAGTGTCACCAAAACGGAGAGACAGCATTTTTCTTGAGAGAAATGTGAAAAAAATACACTCTAGAAAAATCTGCCATTGGATTTCAGAGAAGATTTCTCTCTCAAACTGTATAGTTTTCATCAAACAATACTTTAAAATATGAACTATGTTACTTAAGCCAATAAGCCATGTCTTAAGTTCTAGGCATATATATTGGTGACTGTATACAATGAAGAAAAAAAACCACAAAAAGAATGATCACTTGATGTGTGAGTAGTTAAGATAGACAATGGCACCAGGTGGTGCCTTGGTGCATAATAATGAGAACAGTATGTCAAAGCACAGCAATCAATACCAAAGAAAAATCAACACATATTCAACGTCATCCTTACAGTGTTAAGCTGATTATCCACTTCAAGTAATTGAGGCAGCAAGATGAATGTGTTCAGCAGCCTTTATTTTTCTCCTTTAGAAGGCAGAGCTAGGTATAAGGGTTAACTGGTGTCTTGTATTGCTCATCATTCCATACCTCAGTCATAGATTTCCAAGGAGAGAGATACTTTTTCCAATGACTAACGCCTACATAGCTTCTATCATTGTTAAACTACGCTGTCAATGTAAAAGAAAGTAAAAAGAGTAATTTACGATTTTTTCAATTGCACACACATATACGTAAATACATATATACAAACATGAATCATAGAGACATGCTTATATATATATACACAAAAGACACCATTTACATCATTTGAAGAGTTCAGGTGCATGATTCTTTAAACAGACCCTTTCAGAACAGACTTTCCCATTTTACCTCTCTACCTTTGAAGAGACAGCATGTCTATATGGCAGAAGGAGGCTTGATGCCACTTGCTGAGCTATAACATGGGCTTGGATAACCCCACAATGAGGAGCTTTTCCAGCTCTCCAGGAGGATTAGAGAATGTTTATTCCCCTTAAACCCTTGAAAACAGCATGGTCGTCTTTCTCAGAAAAACAATTTGTTACTTCATCACTCTATTTTGTCATTGTGAAAGTTTGAAATTTCTAATGCGTAAGCTTACAAACTTTGTTGTTTCTCACCCTCTGGGGAAGCACCCTTCAGGAAAGAATACCGTTATAACATGATTGCCTCAGCTTCCTGTTCACAAAACGTGAAGTTCTCAGTTCCTTTAATAGCCCTTAGAAGATCCCTTGGAATCCCTTCTTCTTCAAGATTTTAATCTGAATCTTTTCTAAGTCTACATACCCATCTTAAATCTCCATACCTTAGTACTCGACTCCTCCTTTAAGGGCCATTTTAAGTTGTACCTCCTCAACAGACCATTACCCTTAGAAATACCGATTTCTCACTCTTCTCATAATACATCCTCATTAATGCATGCCAAGCGCAATGTGCAGGTTTACGAGCATAGCTTCTAATCAGCAGACGTGAGTTTGAATCCTGGTCTTGCTCTTTGGACAAACTGTGTAACATGTCTTAGCTTCCTTTCTTCCTTGTGTAGATCAGAGCAATAATATTGTTTGTGTTGGATAGTTGTGAGTATTACATGATCAAATGCAGGTGGAGCATTGGAGCCAGGATACATGATAAATGTTTTGTAAAAATTTCCTTTCATTACTACCACATATGCATTGCACTTCTGTACTGCACAGACTTCCTTATGTGTGTGTATGCTTCATACAGTGGGTGTCCTGGAGCAGGACCCCAAATGTGCACGCTATAGGGTCAAATATGACCAGGCTTATTTAGAAGAATGTGGGGCCCGTACCTCAAGCATCTTTTTTCATGAGTGTTCTAGGAGGTTCAAGGGAAGGAATGCACCTACGTGTGGTGGAAATCAAGGAGGAAAACTTGGTTGAAGGGGCAATTTTATGTATGGCTTTTCTCAAAGGAAACTTTAGTCCAGATTCCCAAGGTTTTTGCCTAAGACCTGGGAAAACAGCTGATAGAAGTAATAGGGGTGTGTCAAGAAAATCTCTAAAATATACTGGAGGCAAATGTCAGATGTTTTTGTGTCTTAGACTGCAGACTGTGATGTTACTGGGCTGAGAATATTTTTTGGTCTATTTTAGTGAAGTGACCATTGAAGCATTCATGGCACAAGTGAAGCATATAGTCAGCCATAAAAAGAGGAGAGGGCTACTATTGTCTCTGAGACCCAGGGACCTTGGTGCTGAACCTCACTTCCTATGCTGCGATATCAGCAAATGTTAGAGAATTGAATGGAACTCACGTGGCTGCAGCTGGGCACGAGAGGGAAGCATACTACACGGTATTCAGAAGAACTAGATTTTCCAGCACATGTTTTATACCATAGCAGAACCTGAAGATTTCCTTAATTAGTTGCACGAGTTTAAGGTAGGATGGGATTGCCATGCCCTGCAGAAGAAAATTCCTCTGGAAAAGGACTGTTGTTGGGATGCTATTGTATGGCTTGATTTTATGAGGCTTGAAGCAAAGTGGATTAAACATCTTCCTCGCACCTAGGCTGTAAATTCCTTGAGGGTAGAGGCTTACCCATCTGTATTCGTCTGCTCAACCTGACAAACAAACAATGCCACAGATTCAATGGCCTAAAAATAGAAATTTACTTTCTCAGTCTGGAAATCCAAGATCAAGGTCCTGGCAGGGCTGGTATCTGGTGAGGAATTTCTCCTTGGTTTGCAGATGGCTGTCTTCTTGCTGTGTCCTTACCTTGCCTTTTTTCCATGCGCATGGGCTCTTGGTGCCTCCTCCTCTTCTTATAAGGACACCAATCCTACTGGATTAGGACCCCATCCTAATGACCTTAGTTAACCTTAATTACCTCCTTATAGACCCTATATCCAAATACTGCCACATTGGAGTTAGGGTTTCAACATATGGATTTTGAGGGAACACATTCAGCCCATAACATCATTTCTATTTTATTAAGCACAGGTTCACTGCTGGGGTACATCTTTATTAAGAAGCCTGGATTGTGATATCAGACCATCAGGGGAAATGGATGGGGTGCTGAACATTGAAAGTATGAAGATTAAAGTGGTCTAAAATAATACAGGACCTAGCATATTAGAACTCCATCAGTTCTCACCAGAAAAGCCACCCCTATTCAACCACACTTGAGGGAACTTTCACAAGATGTTTATGAAGCTCCTAGAAGATGAAATACTAGGATTATTCTATTCTTTAAGTGAGCTTACTGAAAAAAGTGTTAGGAGGGAACAAAATTAAGATATATGTGACTGATGACAAAGAGTATGAGGAAGTGCAGACCCCAGAAGACCCCAGAAGGATTTAGTTGGGTTTGTGGTTCTAATACTCAGTAAATCACACATCAACCACAGGACCACAAAACAAAAAATGCCAGAAAGTCTCATAAATAGCTGGTGTGAAATGTAAATTGTTACCCATTGCTTTTGATACAGTTGTTTATATGCTAGAAATATTAATTCTACTTGGTGAATATATTTTAAAGAAATTATTCAAAAGTGGAAAAGCTAGTAGATACCATTTCTTTAATGTTTAGCATCTGTTTTATTGAAATTAGAGTATAACCACATTATGAATGATTACACAATCTTTAAAATGATGATCATACAATGTTTGTGCTAATGTAAAAAATGCTTATGCCATCATATTAACGGAGACAATCCATATTTAAATATATATAGCCCATATTTTTGGTTACAAATATAAAATATTTATATAAATATATATAAGTATATATTAATTTATATGTAAACTTATAAGTAAATACATACTTTTTTTTAAACAAAGGATTTTAATTGGCACTTCCATACTTTTTCATAGCTGTTCATGTATAAATATATATAATATATATACAAGTGTATATATATTTAAATATGTAAACAGCCATGTTACATAGCTGGGAAAAGCTAGAAGAATGTATGCCAAAATTTAAGAATGATTATCTTTGGGTAGTGAGACAATGAGAATTTTAAAAAATATGTTTTCTTTCTTTTTCAATATTGTGCATAATGAGTGTGTATTATATGTATAATAAAAATGAAATTAAAATATTTATACTTCAAAAAATATATACTGCTAAATTACCCTATCAAATAGTTGTATCAGTTTTATTCCTGCCTATTTCCTACACCCACGGCTTTGGGATCATATTTACTCATTTTTGCCTTCCTTTTCCTATAGCAAACTGGACAGTGCCTACCATATTGTTGACAGAACGAGTGAATACCCTAAGATATTTTCTGTGGGTCAGATCTTCCTCTTCATTCCTACTGCCCCTTCTTCTACCCCTTGCCCAGATTTTTGCAATGGCCCTGACTAATGTCTTCACAATGTGTTTCCTTTCCTCCTCCTACTCTGGTGACTTGCGTTGTTTCCTGATTAAGAAACTGAAACTGATTAAATCTCACTTTCTTAATTTTTAAAAAAATAAAAGAATGAAAAATTGTATCGTGCTTGAAAGACATTAAGCAGTAGGAGAGTGAAAAGATGTGCCTTACTTCCCTACGAAACAATATCACTCAGTGCCATGTGGACATGCCTTCTGTGGAAGCTGTTAAAGATTGCAAATAAAAGGGAAAGAAAATGAATCATTTCCATGCCTATGGGTCAGGAAAGAAGTTAAAGATAAGTAAGAGATAGCCGCTGAGGAAAAGAAAGAAAGTAAGTCAAGATTAAAAACTGCTTTTTTCTCCTTCTTCACAGAATACACTCTTGGTTCCTTTATCCTGCTATAACGTGACACAGATGCACTGGAATACTATGAGATAGCAGACAAGAATATGAACAATGAGATGAAGTTTTTTTCCTGCCTCTTCTAAAATTGGCCTTCAGCAAAATGAAAAGGAGGGCTTGATTGCTACATGTGAATATCTCTCCAGAATTCAAAGCAAGACAACTTGTCTCCAACAAAACTAACCTAAAACAAAATAGATCACAGCTACAGAAGACAATTTTGCTTCTCCTTCTTTCAAATAAATCTATTTCATTAAAATTTGAGGTATACTAGATTAAGCATTAATTGTAGACAGGTAACAAATACTAGGAACTTAAATTTTCTGAAATTTTAGCCCGCACTCCCACACCATGTTGCATATAATCTGAGATGAGGAATGACTTCAGAGTTTGCTTTGGAGACTTTGGTGTGGTTGCCATGACAACAAAACTTTAGGGCATTGTTGCCTGCATGGAATCACAAAATGACAGATGGCCCATTATGAAACTGTACGTATTTGGAGATGAAAAGAAAATACATCACTCTGAAGTCCATTCATTTTGCTCTTGCAAAAGAGTTGGGATTTGATAACTTGAGTGGGGTGAGAATAGGCAACCAGAAAGGAAGGGTTAAAATATAACTTTATCCATCTTGAAACCATGCCAACTGACTTAAAGATCGCTTGTAGATCACTGCCTCTCCCCACCCATGTAGAGAATTCTATCCCATCAGGTATTTATTTGGCACCATTCAATGGAAGTTTGAAACTTCCTGCGTTATGACTGCAGTTAGGAGGCCAAAGTACAACTGGCTAAAGACAAGAGGGTAAAACTCTTATATAAGTACAAATGGGAAAGTGTGGTTTCCTTACCCAGCCTTTGGGTGGTTTTGACAGTGTGCTGGATGATTTAGATGAATGACTGTCTAGAAGGGCTGGGTATCTTTCCTTGTAGGTCTGTCCAAGATGAAACATATCGAAATTATAGGTCAAATGGAATAATATCAAACTTCAAACACAAGATGTGAAGTTTTGGGCTAGGTCCTGAAAAAAATCCTTGCAAATTCGGGAGATATGCTTAGGAGGAACTGTTGTGAAAGGCTTAGCAATTTTGGCTAAGCTGGTAAGCTAGGAACGGGTAAACAGTGTGATGTGTCTGCCGAGTGACACTGTTACCAAAATCTTGATGTCCAGACAAGGAAAGTGTGATAGTCTTTTGTAATTTGTTGATCATTTTTCTAGATGTCTGCAGAAGTATACCTGTCTGTCTATCTATCATCTATCTGTCTGCCCATCCTCATCCTTGCTATCTATGGATAAACAACTGGAAACTCTGATAATGAGTGAAGCTTAAGTCACACCGTAAGCCACGTGTTATGCAACTAGACAAATTTTACCTGTTTTCAAATATACGAAGGATGATGATGTAGAAGAGAATTCTCTGTGGTCCCAAGGGGGACTTTCAAGAAGAAAGGTCTCAGTTCAATATTTTGAAAACTTTCTGAAAACCGAGCTCTCTCAAAATATCATGCTGACTTAGAAGGTAGTGAATTCCCTTTTATTAGAAGTTTTCAAGCATCAGTATTTGGCCTCATGGCAGGTGTATTGTCAGGAGGACTTAATTATCAGATGGGAACCTTGGCTGGATGGCTGCAAGGCCTCTTCCAGCTTTGAGATCTATTCTATGATCCCTAAGCTGGCCCTGTGATACTCATCAAACTCCTGAACCATGGAAGTCCTGCATTCCTCAGGCCCAGACACTTTATGCAGAGTGCACAAATCATTCACAAAATTGGATTGTGCAGTTGAGAATGAGTGAATTTAAGGACAAGGCCAGCATGAGTAGATTTATTCTTTTTGATGGCTACTTGGTATATATTTAACCTTGGCCTCTAAGGATGTAAAGTCAATACATTAACCCTGATGACACTACCTCTTTTCCAAGATTTCTATTTAATTAATAGAAACATAAGGCTTGTCAAAATGAGGAAATGAGGCCATTCCACCTTTCTAAAGAGCTCCAGCAGTAAATCAAAACATACTATGTTGAATAACGCTTTCTCATATTTTCACAGCACTAACATTTATTGAGAAATAGTTTTGCTGCTTAGAATTTTTGTTGAATGCCATAAAATATTATTAAAAAATCTTTAATCTTGGGAGATATCTCTATGTGATATTGCTAGCACACACACACAAATGTATAAGTACTATTCATTTTTTGCATGTTGGCATGTTGTAAAATTCTGTTTTCTTTTCATTCCTAGATGTTGTAAGTAAACTGGATCTGTACAGTAGGTTTTTGTCAGACTCCCAGAAAGACAATTTTATTTTATAGCACATCCTAGAGTGACAGCCAGAAACCGTTCTGCACCACCTCAGTACAAACAAAATTAGCTTTTCACAATATTTTTGCAGATGTTAAAGGTCATTAATAGAATGAAACCAGATGACTAAAGCAATACATTTGGAATGATTGGGTTTTATTTTTCTCCCTAGCTTAAAGACACAGAGTCCCGTTTTCTCTCCTACTTGGCTGCTTTTCAACTTTTTTTCAGTTATTTAATGGTTTCCAAAATCATAAAAGTAAAAGTGGTAGGATATGTATTTCTTGGCTTATGCCATCTTCCTTGTTTGACCAGAATTGGAAGTTTATGAGGATGAAAATAGTATTAACTGTTCAAAAAAACCCACACCGTTTAACAATTGCCCAAGGTTTCTGCTTTTACGGAGGTCACATTTTTGTTATGAATTACCTGAAATCCTCTCTCTAATTAAAAAGAGGAGAAGAGGGAATTAACTGGAAGAAATGCTTCCAGTTTTCTCTTTCAGAAGAGAAAGGAGAAAGCTATTTGGAAAGCACAGTGACTTGTTGATTGAAGAATGATCTGTGCCTTGTTGGGACAGAGTGGACATGGTACCTGTCCGTACAGTTTTATTTGTAGCATCTGGCCCACAGGTAAGAAAGTTAATACCTACAAGCGGATATGTTTACGTTCGCAATATTTACAGATCAGTTTGAAACTAGTCTACTTTCCAGAATGATTCTGCCTTTATTGTTCAGTAGGGGGTCATTTAGAAAATAATTTTCAACATGTAAGTTACAAAACAAAAAACAAAAAACACGACTTCGCTCCATTCTTCCGTGAAAATGAAGCAGCAACAAAAATCTGGTTGTGGTCCTGCAGATTTATTGTGGACACGTGGTGCATGTTGAAGAAGTTAGTATGTTACCCTCCTATCACGGACAGAGCAGCCATTCCTGCCCCCAAATACGGCACACCACACGGTAGGATTAACTCTTCTGCAGAAGAAAAGTCCTTGAGGAAGTGAGAGTAACCAATGGTGACTTTCTTGGAGGCACGTTTTTCTTTAGTCCTTTTCCAGCTATTTGAGGTTTTAATTTTTTCTTGATCTAACTTTTGAATTTTAAAAATTTCTAAGACTATTATCAATTTTAGCTGTCTTCATATTTATTGACATGCTTTATTCATTGTATTCCACTTTGAATGAAAATATTAAATCTGTCTGTGGTTATATCCTTTATTCCATTCCTAATATTATTGTTTGTCATGATTAGTCTTCCCAGCTGTTTGTCTCTCCTATTTTCCCCAAATATCTGGATTTCTGTTATGCTGCTCTTATCTACTGTTTTGTGTACATATTTGTGTATGTTTGTGTATTTTCTATTTAATAAAATTTTTGCTTTACCTTTCTTTTCTTCTTTCTTTTCTGTTGTATTTACTTCATTATTTTCTCCCTTCTTGAGTTGAAAGCTTAGCCCACTTATTTTCAATTATCAATATGTTCTAATATTGGAATTTAAAAGTGTAAACTTCCTTCTCAATATTTCTTCATCCATATTACACAATTTTCACTATGTACTATTTTAGTGTTCTAAAATTCATACTTGTTAAAATTTTTTTTGTAGCTAGTAAATTAGTTAGAAGTGTGTTTTCTTGTATTCATATAATTTGGGGGCAGGGGAAGCTATATTTTAGAATTTAATTCCCAGTTTTACTGCTTTATGGTTAGAGATGATGGCATATGTGGTATCAGTTCTTTGGCATTGATCTATTTCTGCATATATTTGTTTGTTGAAGTTGTTATTCAAATCTTGTCTGTCATTTTTGTCCCCTTGATGTATCAGTCTGAGAGTTAAGCTAAAAATTTCCCACTACTATGGTGTCAATTTCTCCTTGTGATTCTCTTAATTTTTGTTTCATTTATTTTGAGGTATGTTGTAAATTGTAGTCAAATTCATGATTGCTATATATTTTCAGTGGACTTTTTCTCAACATAAAATATTCTTCGTGTTCCCTTTTATTGCTTTTTGCTTGAATTTTATTTTTTTGACCTGGAGTTTATTTAGATAATTATTTGCCTTTATTTTTCTGTGTCATTTTATTTTTGTAGAACTCAAATAAACATAATTTGTACAGGCATACCTCAGAGATATTGTGGACCTCTAAAACATAATGGGTTCATGCCACATAGACTATTTTACAATGTTTTTATTTTCATATAAATGTTTTAGAGTTATTTTCTATATCTATAAATGTATATGGGCAGGAGACATGGTTTTTTGTTTTTTGTGTTTTTGTTCCTATAAGGGTGTCACACAACATGTACTTAACAAATATTTGTCAAATTTAGTTATTTACTTAACAACTATTTATCTATTTTGTACTAAGTATTGGGCACTGGGACATAATAGTGAGGATAAATTGAGACAGTCTTTTTAATTTGATTAAAATCATTGAATTCCTATTATATGCCAGGCAACATTCTGGCTACCTGGGACATATCCACATTCAAACACACTATAGCTTGTAAGGGCCACAGATATTAATAATCACACATACACATATAAAATTAAAACTGTGATAAATGAGTGTTGTGAAATTTGACTTTGTCTAGGAGATCAGGGAAGGCTTCCCTAAGGAAGTAATGATTGGATGTCATCTAACAAAGGAGAATTAGTTAAAAAGGTGAAGGAAGGAATGGAAGAGATTAAAGCCTGTGTCCCATCTCTGAGGAGAAACTGCTGGAATGCCAGCATGGCTGGAGTGTGGATGGGGGAGGAAACATCCTGTGAGGCAATCTGGGAGAGAGAGAGGACCTTGTCGAGCACATGAAAAAGTTTGGTCTCTATTTTAGAAACAATGTGTAGGCTCTGCATTGTTTAAGTCATGGAAATGAGTGATGGGTATGTGACATAATAAGACTATGCTTTTTGGAAAGATTCCTCAGGCTGCAATATAGGAAAATTTATCTGTGCGTGAGGGTAGTTTAGATGACAAACAGTTAAGAGGCTATTACAGTGGTGGAGACACATTTCATGGTGAGATGTACTAGGTGGTGGAAATGCGAAAAGAATGGGTATCTGGGCTTGGAGGTAGAATGGAGAGGACCGGGGTACAGATGGCATTGGCCAGGGGTTGACTGACTACTAGCTGGTAAAAGGCAATGGTGTCTTTGACAGGACATTAGATGGGATTGAGAGATTTGGATTCTAGTGTCGGGTATACTGCTATCTTACTAAGAAAGACTTTGACGCTTCTCAAGTTGTCTGAGCATCAGGTGATAGTGTATGTACGCTCTTGGAGGGCAGGCACACATCTGCCTTGCTCACTGATGTGATCTCATCCCAAGGCAGTGCCCTGTAGAGAACAAGATACCAATTGAGAGGTTGACTATGCTAAAATTGCATACAATTTAACATCTAAAAGATGTTGCATGGAACAGTACAGATAGGTTTTATTACGTCAGTATTGACAATAATAGTAAATATCTGAATTATTTTTCAATTATGTTTCTTAATCTCTGTTATGTAGAAAGTAATTTTTTTTTTTAACATCTTTATTGGAGTATAATTGCTTTACAATGGTGTGTTAGTTTCTGCTTTATAACAAAGTGAATCAGTTATACATATACATATCTTCCCATATCTCTTCCCTCTTGCATCTCCCTCCCGCCCACCCTCCCTATCCCACCCTTCTAGGTGGTCACAAAGCACCGAGCTGATCTCCCTGTGCTATGCGGCTTCTTCCCACTAGCTATCTATTTTATGTTTGGTAGTGTATATATGTCCATGCCACTCTCTCACTTTGTCACAGCTTACCCTTCTGCCTCCCCATATCCTCAAGTCCATTCTCTAGTAGGTCTGTGTCTTTACTCCTGTCTTGCCACTAGGTTCTTCATGACATTTTGTTTTTTTCCCTTAGACTCCATATATCTGTGTTAGCATACGGTATTTGTTTTTCTCTTTCTGATTTACTTCACTCTGTATGACAGATTCTAGGTCCATCCACCTCACTACAAATAACTCAATTTCGTTTCTTTTTATGGCTGAGTAATATTCCATTGTATATATGTGCCACATCTTCTTTATCCATTCATCTGCTGATGGACACTTAGGTTGCTTCCATGTCCTGGCTATTGTAAATAGAGCTGCAATGAACATTTTGGTACATGACTCTTTTTGAATTATGGTTTTCTCAGGGTATATGCCCAGTAGTGGGATTGCTGGGTCATATGGTAGTTCTATTTGTAGTTTTTTAAGGAACCTCCATACTGTTCTCCATAGTGGCTGTATCAATTTACATTCCCACCAACAGTGCAAGAGGGTTCCCTTTTCTCCACACCCTCTCCAGCATTTATTGTTTGTAGATTTTTTGATGATGGCCATTCTGACTGGTGTGGGGTGATACCTCATTGTAGTTTTGATTTGCATTTCTCTAATGATTAGTGATGTTGAGCATCCTTTCATGTGTTTTTTGGCAATCTGTATATCTTCTTTGGAGAAATGTCTATGTAGGTCTTCTGCCCATTTTTGGATTGGGTTGTTTGTGTGTTTTTTTTGTTTTTGTTTTGTTTTTGTTTGTTTTTTTGATATTGAGCTGCATGAGTTGCTTGTAAATTTTGGAGATTAATCCTTTGTCAGTTGCTTCATTTGCGAATATTTTCTCCCATTCTGAGGGTTGCCTTTTCGTCTTGTTTATGGTTTCCTTTGCTGTGCAAAAGCTTTTAAGTTTCATTAGGTCCCATTTGTTTATTTTTGTTTTTATTTCCATTTCTCTAGGAGGTGGGTCAAAAAGGATCTTGCTGTGATTTATGTCATAGAGTGTTCTGCCTATGTTTTCCTCTAAGAGTTTGATAGTGTCTGGCCTTACATTTAGGTCTTTAATCCATTTTGAGTTTATTTTTGTGTATGGTGTTAGAGAGTGTTCTAATTTCATACTTTTACATGTACCTGTCCAGTTTTCCCAGCACCACTTATTGAAGAGGCTGTCTTTTCTCCACTATATATTCTTGCCTGCTTTATCAGAGATAAGGTGACCATACGTGTGTGGGTTTATCTCTGGGCTTTCTATCCTGTTCCATTGATCTATATTTCTGTTTTTGTGCCAGTACCATAGTGTCTTGATTACTGTAGCTTTGTAGTATAGTCTGAAGTCAGGGAGCCTGATTCCTCCAGCTCCGTTTTTCTTTCTCAAGATTGCTTTGGCTATTCGGGGTTTTTTGTGTTTCCATACACATTGTGAAATTTTTTGTTCTAGTTCTCTGAAAAATGCCAGTGGTAGTTTGATAGGGATTGCACTGAATCTGTAGATTGCTTTGGGTAGTATAGTCATTGTCACAATGTTGATTTTTCCAATCCAAGAACATGGTGTATCTCTCCATCTATTTGTATCACCTTTAATTTCTCTCATCAGTGTCTTATAATTTTCTGCATACAGGTCTTTTGTCTCCTTAGGTAGGTTTATTCCTAGATATTTTATTCTTTTTGTTGCAATGGTAAATGGGAGTGTTTTCTTAAATTCACTTTCAGATTCTTCATCATTAGTCTATAGGAATGCTAGAGATTTCTGTGCATTAATTTTGTATCCTGCTACTTTACCAGATTCATTGACTAGCTCTAGTAGTTTTCTGGTAGCATCTTTAGGATTCTCTATGTATAGTATCATGTCATCTGCAAACAGTGACAGCTTTACTTCTTCTTTTCCAATTTGGATTCCTTTTATTTCTTTTTTTCTCTAATTGCTGTGGTTAAAACTTCCAAAGCTATGTTGAATAATAGCAGTGAGAGTGGGCAACCTTGTCTTGTTCCTGATCTTAGTGGAAATGATTTCAGTTTTTCACCATTGAGGATGACGTTGGCTGTGGGTTTGTCATATATGGCCTTTATTATGTTGAGGAAAGTTCCCCCTGTGCCTACTTTCTGCAGGGTTTTTATAATAAATGGGTGTTGAATTTTGTCAGAAGCTTTCTCTGCATCTATTGAGATGATCATATGGTTTTTTTCCTTCAGTTTGTTAATATGGTGTATCACATTGATTGGTTTGTGTATATTGAAGAATCCTTGCATTCCTGGGATAAACCCCACTTGATCATGGTGTATGACCCTTTTAATGTGCTGTTGGATTCTGTTTGCTAGTATTTTGTTGAGGATTTTTGCATCTATGTTCATCAGTGATATTGGCCTGTAGTTTTCTTTCTTTGTGACATCTTTGTCTGGTTTTGGTATCAGGGTGATGGTGGCCTCGTAGAATGAGTTTGGGAGTGTTCCTCCCTCTGCTATATTTTGGAAGAGCTTGAGAAGGATAGGTTAGGTGTTAGCTCTTCTCTAAATGTTCAATAGAATTCGCCTGTGAAGCCATATGGTCCTGGGCTTTTGTTTGTTGGAAGATTTTAAATCACACTTTCAATTTCAGTGCTTGTGATTGGTCTGTTCATATTTTCTATTTCTTCTTGGTTCAGTCTCAGAAGGTTGTGCATTTCTAAGAATATGTCCATTTCTTCCAGGTTGTCCATTTAATTGGCATAGAGTTGCTTGTAGTAATCTCTCATGATCTTTTGTATTTCTGCAGTGTCAGTGGTTACTTCTCCTTTTTCATTTCTAATTCCATTGATTTGAGTCTTCTCCCTTTTTTTCTTGATGAGTCTGGCTAATGGTTCATCCATTTTCTTTATCTTCTCAAAGAACCAGCTTTTAGTTTTATTGATCTTTGCTATCGTTTCCTTCATTTCTTTTTCATTTATTTCTGATCTTATCTTTATGATTTCTTTCCTTCTGTTAACTTTGGGGTTTTTTTGTTCTTCTTTCTCTAATTGCTTTAGGTGTAAGTTAGGTTGTTTATTTGAGATGTTTCTTGTTTCTTAACGTAGGATTGTATTGCTATAAACTTCCCTCTTAGAACTGCTTTTGCTGCATCCCATAGGTTTTGGGTCATCGTGTTTTCATTGTCATTTGTTTCTAGGTATTCTTTGATTTCCTCTTTGATTTCTTCAGTGATCTCTTGGTTATTAAGTAGTGTATTGTTTAGCCTCCATGTGTTTGTAATTTTTACAGATTTTTTTCCTGTAATTGATATCTAATCTCATAGCACTGTGGTCGGAAAAGACACTTGATACGATTTCAGTTTTCTTAAATTTACCAAGGCTTGATTTGTGACCCAAGATATGGCCTATCCTGGAGAATATTCCATGAGCACTTGAGAAGAGTGTGTATTCTGTTGTTTTTGGATGGAATGTCCTATAAATATCAATTAAGTCCATCTTGTTTAATGTATCATTTAAAGCTTGTGTTTCCTTGTTTGTTTTCACTTTGGATGATCTGTCCATTGGTGAAAGTGGGGTGTTAAAGTCCCCTACTATGATTGTGTTACTGTCGATTTCCCCTTTTATGGCTATTAGTATTTGCCTTATGTATTGAGGTGCTCCTATGTTGGGTGCATAAATATTTACAGTTGTTATATCTTCTTGGATCGATCCCTTGATCATTATGTAGTGTCCTTCTTTGTCTCTTGTAATAGTCTTTATTTTAAAGTCTATTCTATCTGATATGAGAATTGCTACTCCAGCTTTCTTTTGATTTCCATTTGCATGGAATATCTTTTTCCATCCCCTCACTTTCAGTCTGTATGTGTCCCTAGGTCTCAAATGGGTCTCTTGTAGACAGCATATATACGGGTCTTGTTTTTGTATCCATTCAGCCAGTCTGTGTCTTTTGGTGGGAGCATTTAATCCATTTACATTTAAGGTAATTATTGATATGTATGTCCCTATTACCATTTTCTTAATTGTTTTGGGTTTGTTATTGTAGGTCTTTTCCTTCTCTTTTGTTTCCTGCCTAGAGAAGTTCCTTTAGCATTTGTTGTAAAGCTGGTTTGGTGGTGCTGAATTCTCTTAGCTTTTGCTTGTCTGTAAAGGTTTTAATTTCTCTATCAAATCTGAATGAGATCCTTGCTGGGAAGAGTAATCTTGGTTGTAGGTTTTTCTCCTTCATCACTTTAAATATGTCCTGCCACTCCCTTCCAGATTGCAGAGTTTCTGCTGAAAGATCAGCTGTTAACCTTATGGGGATTCCCTTGTGTGTTATTTGTTGTTTTTCTCTTGCTGCTTTTAATATGTTTTCTTTGTATTTAATTTTTGATAGTTTGATTAATATGTGTCTTGGCATGTTTCTCCTTGGATTTATCCTGTATGGGACTCTGTGCTTCCTGGACTTGATTAACTATTTCCTTTCCCATATTAGGGAAGTTTTCAACTATAATCTCTTCAAATATTTTCTCAGTCACTTTCTTTTTCTCTTCTTCTGGGACCCCTGTAATTCGAATGTTGGTACGTTTAATGTTGTCCCAGAGGTCTCTGAGACTGTCCTCAGTTCTTTTCATTCTTTTTTCTTTATTCTGCTCTGCAGTAGTTATTTCCACTATTTTATCTTCCAGGTCACTTATCTGTTCTTCTGTCTCAGTTATTCTGCTATTGATCCCTTCTAGAGAATTTTTAATTTCATTTATTGTGTTGTTCACCATTGTTTGTTTGCTCTTTAGTTCTTCTAGTTTCCTGTTAAACGTTTCTTGTATTTTCTCTATTCTATTTCCAAGATTTTGGATCATCTTTACTCTCATTATTCTGAATTCTTTTTCAGGTAGACTGCCTATTTCCTCTTCATTTGTTAGGTCTGGTGGGTTTTTGCCTTGATTCTTCATCTGCTGTGTGTTTCTCTGTCTTCTCATTTTGCTTAACTTACTGTGTTTGCGGTCTCCTTTTTGCAGGCTGCAGGTTCATAGTTCCCGTTGTTTTTGGTGTCTGTCCCCAGTGGCTAAGGTTGGTTCAGTGGGTTGTGTAGGCTTCCTGGTGGAGGGGACTAGTGCCTGTGTTCTGGTGGTTGAGGCTGGATCTTGTCTTTCTGGTGGGCAGGTCCATGTCTGGTGGTGTGTTTTGGGGTGTCTGTGGCCTTATTATGATTTTAGGCAGCCTCTCTGCTAATGGATGGGGCTGTGTTCCTGTCTTGCTAGTTGTTTGGCACGGGGTGTCCAGCACTGTAGCTTGCTGGTCATTGAGTGGAGCTGGGTCTTGTCATTGAGATGGAGATATCTGGGAGATTTTTGCCACTTGATGTTACGTGGAGTTGGGAGGTCTCTTGTGGACCAGTGTCCTGAAGTTGGCTCTCCTACCTCAGAGGCACAGCCCTGACACCTGGCTGGAGAACCAAGAGCCTTTCATCCACATGGCTCAGAATAAAAGGGAGAAAAAATAGAAAGAAAGAAAGAAAGAAAGAAGGAAGGAAAGAAAGAAAGAAAGAAAGAAAGAAGATAAAATAAAATAAAGTAAAATAAAATAAAGTTATTAAAATGAAAAATAATTATTAAGAAAAAAAAATTTTAAAGTAAAATAAAGCAAACCAAAAAAACTGGACAGGCAGAACCCTAGGACAAATGGTAAAAGCAAAGCTATACAGAGAAAATCACACACAGAAACATACACATACACACTCACAGAAAGAGAAAAAGGGAAAAAACTATATATATCTTTGCTCCCAAAGTCCACCTCCTGAATTTGGGATGATTCGTTGTCTATTCAGGTATTCCACAGATGCAGGGTACATCAAGTTGACTGTGGAGTTTTAATCCACTGCTTCTGAGGCTGCTGGGAGAGATTTCCCTTTCTCTTCTTTGTTCGCACAGCTCCCGGGGTTCAGCTTTGGAATTGGACCCGCCTCTGCGTGTAGGTCGCCTGAGGGCGTCTGTTCTTCGCTCAGACAGGACGGGGTTAAAGGAGCAGCTGCTTCGGGGGCTCTGGCTCACTCAGGCCGGGGGGGAGGGAGCGGTACGGAGGAGGCGGGGCGAGCCTGCGGCGGCAGAGGCGTCGTGACGTTGCACCAGCCCGAGGCGCGCCGCGCGTTCTCCCGGGGAAGTTGTCCCCGGATCACGGGAGCCTCGCCGTGGCGGGCTGCACAGGCTCCCGGGAGGGGCAGTGTGGAGAGTGACCTGTGCTCGCACACAGGCTTCTTGGTGGCGGCAGCAGCAGCCTTAGCGTCTCATGCCCGTCTCTGGGGTCCGCGCTGGTGGTCGCGGCTCGCGCCCGTCTCTGGAGCTCGTTTAGGCGGCGCTCTGAATCCCCTCTCCTCGCGCACCAGGAAACAAAGAGGCAAGAAAAAGTCTCTTGCCTCTCCGGCAGCTGCAGACGTTTTCCCGGACTCCCTCCCGGCTAGCCGTGGCGCACTAGCCCCCTTCAGGCTGTGTTCACGCCGCCAACACCAGTCCTCTCCCTGCGATCCGACCGCAGCCCGAGCCTCAGCTCCCAGCCCCCGCCCGTGTAGAAAGTAATTTCTAACTCAAAGTTAAATTTTTGGTATCATTAAACACTGGTTTTATATGAGTTCTGTTTATACTGAACTCTGTGCTTGGGTACGTGTGGACAAATCACAGTTGTAGAAATATCTGTGTGGTTGTGTTTAACTCTGAACATCAAATATTCCAATGAAGTGAATTTGGATGCCCCCTTGAATACCTAGGCATTATATAAGTTAAATAGCTACCACACCCTATCCCTGTGTGCTAATTAGCTCTCCTTTATCCAGGCATAATTTGATGCCAGATGAAGTTTGTCCTTAAATTGCGTTATCTTTTACTTTAAAAGCTAAAAAACTTTAAGTATGTGTTTGGAACGTGTCAAGTGCAGAGTTTTTGACATGATGTGTCTAATGTCATATGCAGAGTCACTGAAATACTAAATGCCAAATTGTGAATAAACTTGCACATAATTCATTTTCCCCTCATTTTCTGGTTGGAACTATCATTATTGTTCCTCATTTTAGGATTAGACAAATGGCTTCCGTTTTCCCACGTAACTCGGCAAAGCATGATAAAATGACCCATGATGTAATGACCTAGCAAACCAGGGTGACAAACTGGGGGACCATGTCATCATCAGGCAAAGCCCTCTTCCCAATTATCCCCGTGTTTCTCTGAGGTTCAGTAATTCTTCAACTTTCTCAGCTATTAACATGGAATTTACATTTTCCATTTCTTCTTCCTTCATTCAGGCTTGGTATTGTCTCCCTCAAGGTGCCTCTTAGATGTGACTTCTGTTCAGTCACATGGACCACTTGCTCAGGCCACACCACAGACTTCTGAAACCACAACGGAAGCTGGTGATTACCGCCCCGGGCTTCGCTCCTCCTCCTCACTCCTCTCCATTTCACAGAGAAGACATTGCAGCACCCAGGGCATCCCTGTAGTAAATGGCTGGCCTGGGATCCCAGCCTGCGTGGTCCGCCTCCAGGCCAGTACTCTTACTAATGTGTCGTCTCTTTTCTTACTCTTTCTCATACTGATCCTCATGACACGTTGTAATGTTGCCTGTCACATTAAATCCAAGCTCCTAACTCTATCCAAGTCGAGTTTTCAAGGCCCTACCCGGTCCCGTTCCACATAATTGATATTCATTGCGTAAATGTCCCCAACGTGCGGGCTCTGTTCCCCTGAGTCTAAACTCCCTGAAGCCTGCTTGCCCCATCCTCCTCAATGGGGGTCTCACCGATCTCTGCCTCTTTGTCCTCCAAAAGTCCTTCTACGCATCTATGGTATTCGTGTAAGTACTGTTTAACTGACATAGATTTGGTTGCTTTTTGAAAGATACCTTCTACTTCATTCATCAGCTCATTGATCTGCTGAGTTTCCTTGTGATGCTTCATTGTTTGATTCCCACCTCACAGATTAATAGGACCGCAGAATACTAAATTCAGCTTTTTAATTTTTATACACAAGGAAACTGAGTACCAAGGAATTCAGCGTCATTAGCAAGATGGGGCACATAGTACCAGTATGGAACTTCAAAAGAAAGACACTGCTTGTTTTAGACCAGTGGAGCTTGGCTCACCTGTAGGTTACCTAAATTGAGATGTCTAGTAGGTCTTTGGCTGCACAGATCTGAAGTTCATGAGAGATGTGTAGATAAGAGACAACGTTTTGGAGTCCACCACTGTAGAACCGGCAGTAGAAGCCTGGAGAGTGTCTCTGAAGGCTCAGAGAGTACTTAGAATTAGACAAGGCCTAAGGATTGGACCCCAGGGGTCACTGACAGGTTTCTGGGAAAGCTGGAGGAGGAGGGGCCAGTAGAGGTGATTGAGAAGGTAGGTAGTCAGGGGGGTGGAAGCAGGAGACAGTGGTGCTGACTGCAGCAGGGAACCTATAGAGTGTGTCCTTACAGAGATCTCTGAAAGTGATATGGAAGGAAGCTCAGTGCCCCGTACACCACCCCATATCCCTGGGCCTTGATTTTCATGCAAATGACCTTGAATACGTATATTCAAGACCTTTCCTCCCCACTGCTATTCAACCACGATAACCAACCGTGTATGGTTTTAATAAGCCTTGGCCATATTTTTTCGGTTGTGGAGGTATAGATGGAATCCATGTAAATATCTTGTTCCATCTCCAAATGATAAATTGTGTAACGATATGAAATTCACTTTAAACATTTCGAGGTAAAGGAGTATGTGATTTAAAATGTCATGCTTTGGAGGTATTGTATGAGCAAAATTCCCATGTTCAATCATCCAAAGCAAACTAGTATTGAGGAACTATTTGAAAATAGATAAGCTGAAAATATCTTATTTTAAGAGCAAGAGAAAAGTGATGGTATATCAAAAATTACTTTTTCCTATCATATTGGGTTTTGGGTTACATTTAGTGTTATTTAAAGAATCATAAGTTAGAACTTCAAAATATCTCAGGAAGGCAATAAAGATTGTCGAGAACACATCTCATTTAAATTTCTCTGAAACTACCTCAATTTCTTTCAAACTTATTGCATGATAAGTTTAAAACCAAACAAAAATATTTTTTATATTCCAAAGGTTGGAATTGTTGCTTTAGAATGCTGCAAAAAATAAGTTTTAAGTTGGCTCAAACTTTTCCATTACACACCACACACACATACATACAAATATACACACGAAATTATCACGTAAATGTATAAGCTATAGTGAAAGAAAACATTAGGGGCCTAAACTTTTATATAATATTGGGTTAACTTGAAATATATGACTATTGACAGGCTTAAAATCGTAGAAGTTAATATCTAAAAAGAATATTAACGGTTGTGCTCATTACATACAGAGGTAGCAAAAATTTAGAAAATAACAATAATAACAATGATAATAACTACTTCCATTGAGTGATTACTGTGTACCAGATAGTGTACTACGTGTATTAATGGATGATCTTATTCAGTCCTTACAGGTAAGATTATTTTTCCTGTTATTCACTTTACGGATGAAAAAACTGAGGCACAGAGAAGTGAAATAATTTCCATGCCCTAGTTCGATAAAGCAAGTATACATTTTATGACCTCCTTTTATGATATTTGTAATTCAGAATAAATAATTCCTATGATTAAAGATAATTCCAGAAAGTAGGAAAATGCTTCTTTCTTTTCAATCAGTGCTACCTTCTGTCCCAACACTTCCTCCCCAACCTCACCTTGACCATCCCTGCTCTATCAAATGTGGACCATGTGTGGTTTATGTGACCAGTTCTTAGGCCATCCACCTTGGGAAGCTTGGTCTTTCAATGAAACATTTATTGAGCATGCAGGCATCATGGTAGATGCCATCATGGAAGAACACAGTCTGAGAGATCAGAGGAGCACAAATCAAAGCCTAGGGTGTGGGGAGGATGTAAGGGCAGAGGCAGCTCATGAGCAAAGGCTCTGAGATGGGAGAGCCAGGGTGGGGATGGGAATGAGTTTTCCTATTCAGCTGGGGTACATAGAACTTCTTTGTAAGGTAGCAATTCAAATTCAGGTCCCCCTTTCTCCATCTTCCACTGAGGAAAAGGCAAATGTCTCTCTTTAGCTCTCCCCGCCCCTGCCCTCACGTCTTGTGGCATCATGACAAAGTCATGATGTCAAGAATCCATTAAGCAGGCTTAATTTCAATTATAAGATACTCTTGTCCAATTAACATCAATTTATTAAGTTTACTTGATTTCATGAAATCATTTGAAAAGAAACAAACTCCTTTCAATTTTTATTTTTCTTGGACTGTAGCGGAACATAGTAGAAGGAAAGGATGGCGAACTCAAAGTCACACGGGTCTGGGTTTAAATACTGACTGTGCCTCTAGCTGGCAGATATTTATGTGGGCAAGTTTCTTAAGGTCTTTGAACTTCAGTTTTTTCGTTTCTTAAATGAAATAGTCATGTGTCCTAGGGTCGTGGTGGAAATGAAGTGAAGTAACATGTATAAATCTCTTTGGCAGATGGTGCCTAATTGTTTGTTGAATTAACAAATAAAAAGAGGTGAACTGAACAACAAGATAAGATGGAGAATTGAGTAGAGGGAAAGTGGTAGGGTGGACAAGAGCCAAGCATGATTAGCAACGTTCTTAAAGGTTCACAGAAGAGAAGTCCCAGCTCCGGCAAATGCCGAATGTCTTGCAGTTACAAAAGTCCCAGCTGCCCCATCAAGCTTAATGTAGTCATAGATCAAGTGCCATCATGCATTTGCCTCTTCCCAGCTGCTTTTGCTACGGACTGGGAAAAGTAATAGCTGGTGTACACAGATCCCCTGCCGACAAGCTGTGAAGCATGGGGGGTGCTTTGTGAGTTGCTTTATCTAAGCCTAAGCTAATGAGGATGTTTAGCACAGTCCTTAGCAATTTGTCAACACCTTGGCATTCTAGAACCATTTCCTAGGGCACTGAGTAAATATTTACGTGTTAGAGACGAAACAAGCTCCTTACTAAGAATAATGTTATACGTTCTCTGTGTGCTTTATCCTGCTATTTTAGAAATGAAAGAGCTTTTCTTTTCAGCTGGTGATTTAGTAGACAATCACAGGATATTTTTACAAGAGTTTTGAAGGCTTTCCTATCAGAGATTTTCACAGGTCTTCTAGATATTCCTGGTGGGAAAGTCTTTTGCAAATCTACCAACTTAAGCCCTTAAATATACATGTTAATCACACAGAAAGGATTTCCAAGATGACAAAATATGAAAGAAAACAGAGAGGAAGTGAAATAAAAATAGCACATTCTGTTCTTGTCACTGAGTTAATAACGTGAATATATGACCATAAACTTCGTAGATGTGTTGGTGCTTTATAACAATTCATTTGTTTAAAAAAGCATGGATTGAACATGACTTTCTTAGTTTTGACAAATTTACCATGGTTTTGGAAGATGTTATCATTAGGGGAAGCTGGGTGAAGAGTATGTGTGAACTTTCTGTACTCTTTTTGTAACTTCTCTGTGAATCTAAATGTATTCCAGAAACTTTAAAAAGTTTAAGAGAACATTAAAAATATTCACAGATAAGGCAGTTAATGTGAGAGATCTGGTTTTAACTTTGTCTTTTATCACTTTATATAATCTTATAAAATGCAAAATAAGAGAAAGTGTTTATTGAACCCCTATAATGTGCTATCCTAGGCCCCTGGGATGCATCAACAAACAAAAGAGACAAATACCTCTGCCCTTACAGCACTTATATTAGTGTAACTTATTGTGTTCTGACAATAAAGAGTAGGAAGAAAAAAAGAAAGAAAGAAAGAAAAGAGAAGTAACTTAGAATGTGGTCAGTGGTACGGAAAAAACCACAGAGTTAGAGATAGTGATCAAGGGTGTGGTGGGGGGGATCAGGGCAGGGCTTACAGTTTCGCAGAGGGTGGACCTCACTGAGATGGTGCCATTTTAGCCAAGGCCTGTAAGAGGTGCCGTGTCTGGGAATGTCTGGGGGAAATGGAAGAGGAAGAGCCAGCCTAAAGCTGCGGGAAATAACAGCAAGGGGGCAGGAGCTGAGGGGAGGAGGAGGAAGGGTGGTAGCACGTGAGGTTTTCAGTCCATCGTTCTTTTCAGTGCATTTGAGCTCACGGTAAATACATTAGGCTCTCGTGGAAGGAAAGAGAAAGCACATTTACCTGATACCTACCATGTCCCTCGCCATGAACCCATAAAGTGGGACTAACTACCCCTCAGTTTATAGGTGAAGAAGTTGATCCTCAGAGAGGTTAAGTAACTTCCCTGAGGTCACACAGCAAACAAATAGCAGAGCCAAGGTTCAGACATGACCTCTTAGCATAGAGACCGTGACCCATCCCCATAGTCCACTCTGCCGTGCTGCCACCCCTGTGTCATGCAGCTCAAACATGAAAGCATTTTGTTTCTTCAATTTCTTAGATACTGCTATTGATTATGGCATATTGAGGCATACTAGCGTATGGTTTTGTAAACTTCTATTTATTTTCCAGTATCTACTGAATTTGAGGTGTCCAAATGGAAAAATGGGAAATTTTGTTTCCCAATTTCTCATTCTAGACAGAAGAATCTTTCTATTGACTAATATGTTAAAAGTTCCTGCCTTTGAGGTCTTTAGTGTACATTACAACATAAGACAGAATCAAGAGTAATTGCTATTTCTGAATTTAAGGATCTCTAGTTTCACATGAGTCTGAGATTGTCATCTAAAGGAAAAGCATTGCCCAAGCCTCAATACAACCCAAGAGTGATCTGGATATAAGACAGATCTTTTAGGTTAGATTTGATTTTATTTTATAGGAGAACACTTTGTTCAAAAGGAGACTTAGTCTTACATGGAGAGAATCCGCAGGACCTAATATCGTACTTATTTCAAAAAATTGAAAATTTTAGTTGCAGAATAGGAAAAAACAGTTAAGTTTGGCAACAGCTATGTGGGACAAAGTAAAGTCTGACTGTTGAAAGAGAAAATAACAGTAGCCACAGTAAAATCAATGCATAAAAAAGGAATTATTTAATCATTTAAAAATTGGGAGAATGTAAGATGATAATATTGTAGTATTGATAATATTGAAAATATTAAGACTTAATTAAGAATATTGATAATATTCTTTGCATAAGGTCAGAAAGAAAATCTTTCAGAGAGCATTAGACCTGACCCAAACTAAATAGTGTGCAAATCTCAGAATGGCCAGAGATTGGTTTAGATAAGATTAAAGACGTATTTAAAAATGAAGTCTTCGCAGCTAGTTTAACTTTTTATATAAGCAGTGTTTCTTGTAAAGTTGTGTCTACGTTCACAAGGGAGTACTTCTGGAAATACCCAGAATAAATATTATTAGCTCAGCATTTTTCATGACTGTTTCAGATTTGTGGTTTGATAAGGTAGAGGATTCTGTGCTTCTGTACTGCAGGTATCATTATTAGTAGCAGCAAGTGGAGACCTTGTTCTGCAAAATGCTAGCGTATCACGTGGAATCTGGCTTGTCAACTGGGGAAAATTATTATGGGGTGGAGTTGCCCCTCTCCCTTTCCCTCCCTCCCTCCCCCATTTTCAGTGGAGTTGTCCCTTCACTTTGCTTCTTTGGACACAGTTCTCCTGTTTTGCCTGTTCAGTTGGTCCAACCATGAGTCTGGTCTGAGAGCTTCCAGTTCTTTTTTGTTGTCTGTCTGTGATCAGCTCTGTCTTCCCATCTCTCAGTACGTGATGATAAAATGATAAAAGAATAAAATGATGAAAGAAGGCCCTGTTCCAATCTTCTCTTCGAGCTCTAATTTGTGGAGTGACCGGGATGAGCTCATTCCAGGGACCACGCTTTTACAACAGGGCCAAAAATTTCAGAAGACGTGCATGCGATTCTGAGTAAAAAAAAAATTAAGATTCTAAACTGAAAAGTCGCCATCCCATTCTATCCTTCCCAGCGCCTGGAGGCCAGTCTGTTCCACATGAATGTTACGTCCTTGAGCTTCTCCAGGACTGAGAGTTGTCTTTCTGTCCTCCTATGTGGAGCAAGAGCCTTAGTTCTGATGAAGCAGCATTAGAACACAGTTGATCCAAAGGTTAGACTATTTTAGCATTTCTCGGCAGGATTTACCAAACTTGATGAGTCAGCTGGTCTTCAGCTGGGCTGTTGCTGGTTTAGCATTATTTAGAAATATTTTTAGCCATTTGTCATCTGTTTCTGATAACTTGAGCTAAGGTGGCTTACTGAAAATCACACGGGAACATGGGCTCTGCTAAGGACCGCGATTCTGCACATGTGCAGAGAAGTGCAGCACGACTGCAAATTCTCAGCTCGCCCAGTTGCTGTCTTTCCACAGCTTACTTCAGAGTGGATATTGTTGAGGAAAGCGTATGTATGTTTAACATTTTATTTTGGTGAAAGCAATGTCATCAAGGGACTTAGATTTAGAGTATTAGGCTCAAATTTTACTTCTCGAGTTACTTTTCTTATTAGTTAAGGGCCTTTGAAATTCTACCTGTAATTACAATATTTTCTGAATCCAGTTCAGCATTTCATAAAGTACTTGTTGCTGAATGTTTTTATAAATATTTTACATGAGCAAAATAATCTGTACTCCCATATTTAAAAATAGATAATCATGTTCACTATTTCTCCTTTGAATGTCACAGTTGATGACTCTGAATTCAAACACCTATATTTTGAAAAAGAAGAATTTTATCTTCTTAACTATGTTTATGATTGGAGAGTATCTTCTGTTGTGTAAGAACAAAACCTGAGAAAAATATTGTTATTATATCTATCTACTTCCTTCTTTTTTATACATAGCAACAGATATTTGTAATCTAGGTTAGAGAACTTTCTCAACGACTCTCTAACGTTTTCCCTTCTTTATAGAACATAAATCATGTAGTCACAAATTTGCAGAGTAAATTCATCTCTATTCATAGTATGATGCAAGTGAAGATTGGAAAATAACCATTTACCCTCCATTTTAAGAGTGGACCCACTTTCTATGTGTTAACAAATTCCCAAGTTCTTCAGGAAAAGAAGGCTATAAGCCATACGGGAGACATAATAGTTTAAAAAAAATTTTTTTTTATTGGAGTATAGTTGATTTACAGTGTTGTGCTAGTTTCAGGTGTATAGCCAAGTGAATCAGTTATACATATACATATATCAACTCTTCTGGATTTTTTTATTAGATTCTTTTCCCATATAGGCCATTACAGAGTATTGAGTAGACTTCCCTGTGCTATACAGTAGGTCTTTATTAGTTACCTATTTTATATATAGTAGTGTGTATGTGCCAGTCCCAATCTTCCAGTTTATCCCTCCCCCCTCCCCGCCCCTTACCCACTGGTAACCATAAGTTTGTTTTCTACATCTGTGACTCTATTTCTGACATCATACTTCTCTGAAAGCACTCAGGCATTGTAGCCATACAGACCTGGTTTTGGATCATTATTCTGCCATTTGTCAGTAGTTTCACAAACATTACTTCACCTCTTCAAGCTTCCATTTCCTCCCATGTGAAATAATGATAATAAAGCTACTATTGTGAGCAGCAAGTGGTTTTGTATATAAAGTGCCTGGTACTGAGCTTGTTGGATGATAAACATTCACAAGTGGTAACTGTTTTGAAAGAAGGGATGATACAAGTTGAATCGCAATTTAGCCATCTCTCAGCCAGGCGATCATGGGAAAGTGAATTCATTCTTCTGAGCCTTACTTTGTGGAACCACTAATTTTATACGAATATTTCTGTGTCTGGACTGCTGACCATATAATGCTTAGAATATGATTAATATATGCTAATATATGGCAATATTTACCACAATGACTATTGTCATTTGCCTTTCCTGACATTCTTCTAGTCTCTGAAATTCAGACTGCCACCCAGTAGTTTCATGTTTCTGCCTCTTCCAGCTCCCAGGCAGATCATAAGGGGCAGAGCTCTTATCCTTTCTTTCATGTGCTCAGGGAGTCTCTTTGCTTCCTGGATTGTGGAGGCCAATTGCATTCTGCGAGATGTTGGCAGCACCCTTCTGTAATTTTATGTTGTGTTGCTTCAACAGGGATTGCTTTGTTGACACACATTGGCCATATGGAAACGATTTTGGATGGTACCGTTGACAGTCGTGTTTACATTGCTGTTTGTGTCTTTTTCCCCCTAGTTCTAAAACAGTTCAGGCCTGGGAGATTCTATCCACATTGCAATAAGCATCTTTTTCTTTCTGTCGCCCCACCTCCCTTTTCTTCTTCAAACACAACTTGCTCCTTATTTGTATGTGTAGGCAAATTGCCGAGGTGTGTACCAGAATTGGTGATCGTGAGTGTGTTTCAGAATCCTCTGGCTTAAGGGAAACACTTTACTAAGTTTCCACTGGTATAACTGAAAAAGATAAAAAAACCAAGTGAGAAAAATAGGCTAATAAGATGAGTCAAAGGGGAAAAAGTTTCAAGTTTAAATAAAGGACTATTATAAATATAAAGACAGGGGAATGGTATGAGGGTTTTCATGGGCTTTTGGGGGTAAGTCAGACTAAACAACCTATTAAAATTATAATAAAAAACACAGCACTATTACATATTTAGACAGATTGCAAATGCTTACTGTTAAGTACCTCTTCTGGTTGAGAAGTGGAAATTTTGATCAAATTTTGGGGAGGAAGGGAGAGAGAAAAATCTCTAGGTGATTTATAACCTATACATAACTTTTGGCAACACGCCAGATTTGGTGGACGATGTTCTGATGTTCTCTTAGTAAGGCATTTGCAGCAAGTGGACCAGATTCTTAGAAACAAATCCAAAGGAAAGAATGATCAAATTTGCCCATATTCAACAGCTTCCATGTCATGAAAAATTCTCATTCTAATCACAGAGGTGGCATATGGGGCAAAATAAATTTATAGGATGATTCCATTAATATGAAGTACTAAAATAGGCAAAACTAACCTATAGTTATTAAAATCAGATCTATGATTGCCTGGGGTAGGAGGTAGGGGGAGATGAATTGGAAAGGAGCATAAGTGAATTCTCTGGAGTGATGGAAACCTATATGTTGATGGAATTAGTGGCTGTATGGAAGAGTACCTTTGTCAAAACTCACTGAACTGTACCTTTAAAATATGAGTATTTTATTACAAGTTAATTATACCTCAATAAAGGTGACTGAAAAATTGAATCTGTACTAAGGCATAGGAGAGAACATAAATATTAGTTAGGAAACCTATTGAGAGTTAGAGACAATTATCACAAATATAAGAGTATAAATAGATACTAAGCTCTCAGAAAATTAGAACACATGATCCCATGAAATATCATCTTTAGTCAGTTGTTGATTAAAACTAGCTTTCAGTGAAGAACTGCATCCTTATTTCTTGCAGTTGTCATTCATTTAATTGTCTACTGGATCTGAGTCAAAATATTCAGAGTCCAGATTCCCAAGGATTTTCCCACAGTCTTTGGCCACACAATGGCACAATATTTGGGTGAAGAGAAAAAACAATCCAGATGTTCATTTAGATGTGAACAAATATCCAAAGACTCTTGGCCTCATATTGAATTTCCTCAGTAAAATATGTATCTTGTTACAAAATTATCAATATGTGAATGTTACAGTCTTTTTCTGGTATTCCTCTGCAGCCTGATTTTTCTCCTTAAGTAGAGGGGTTCTGTGCGGGACCAGGTTAAAGCACACAAAGCTTTGTGATCTTGGGGCATGTGTATTTGGTGGCAGTAATGGACCCATTGAAACAGGTGCCGCCATTGAACTATGTAATTGCCCTAACATCAAGTTAGAAGGGAGGCACAGATAGGGACCAGCCTCTGGGGAAGCAGGTATTCACCTGGAGTAAGCTACTGCATTTAGCAGAGGGCCTTGTGCATAACAGATGCTCCAAAATATTTAAAAATTAGAAGATATTCACTCCCTTCAACAGTCAATTTTCTTTCCTATTTGAAACACCATAAGGATATAGCGAGTTAAACTTCCTTAAGCCCTGAATTTCTTTATGAGTTAGAACTTTATTGGACACATTATTATAGTGTACAATGCTGATTTATTTTCCTAGATAAGTGACAAAAAAATGGGAGCTTCCTCACAAGCATTCCTTACCACGATGAATCGTTTAGTTATCAAAAGGTTGAGGTGAATTCCTTGGTGATCATGGAATTCTACAATAGGGTATTTATTAAAATTTATCCAGGTTAGAGAAAAGCTTTACACATTAATCTAAGCCAGCTGTAATGTTTAATATGATTTGGGGATCTAATTTGGCTTCATTGGTTCTGCTTCAGGTAATGCCAACTTAATGATCCATTTATATAATTGTAGAATAATAATAAAAACGCCTAACAATTTTAAGATTCAGGGTGTTCCAAAACATTTCTCCTGGAAACCTAATATATCACAGAGTGATCTGAGGGGAAAAATTTATGTCAAAAAAATTTGGGGAACGTTTTATAGTGTTGCAGTTTCATCGTGCCCATTTAGCAAATGAAAGTCTGTCTTAATTAGTTCGGGCTTCTGTCACAGAACACCGTAGACTGGATGGCTTATCAACAACACACATTTATTTCTCACGGTTCTGGAGGCTGGGAAGTCCAAGATGAAGGCGCTGGCAGGTTCAGCGTCTGGGCAGAACTTATTTTCTAATTCATGGATGGCAGTTTTCTCGCTGTATCCCCACATGGCAAAGCGGTGAGGGAGCTCTCTGGGGTCTTATTTATAAGGGCACTAATCCCATTCGTGAGGACTCCACCTTCATGACTTAATCACTTTCTCAAAAGCCCTACTTCGTAATACCACCACATTGGGAATTAGGCTTCAACATACGAATCTTGGTGGGGGGACATAGATATTCAGCCTAAAGCTCCTGGTCCCTCCAATTCATGTCCTTGTCTTATGCAAAATCATTCATCCCATTTCAATATCCCCTGAACTCTTAACTCAGTCCAGCATCAACTTAATGTCAAAAATCTCATTGAAATATCATCTAAATCAGATATATGTGGGACTCGAGGTACAATTCATGTGAGGCAAATTCCTCTCGAGCTGTGAACCTGTGAAAACAAATATGTCCTGTGCTTCCAAAATACAGTGGGACAGGCATAGGGCAGCATTCTCATTCCAAAAGGAAGAAATAGAAAAAAGAAAGGCGTAACGGATTCTAAGAAGTCCAAAACCTAATGGGGCAAATTCCCTTAGATCTTAAGGCTGGAGAATAACCCTCTTTGGCTCAATGTTTTGCCTTCTAGGCCCACAGGGGTGGCAGTGTCACCCCTATGGTTTGGCAGGACAGCCCTGCAGTGGCTTTCTGTCTGAGTTGGGTTTCAACATATGAATTTGGGGGAGGGGGGCAGTGCAGACACAAACATTCAGTCAATGGCAAAGTCTCAGGGAAGTAGTGCAGTGAAGAGCCATAGAGAACTTCATTTAACCCAGCATTTCTTTATTATCCATTACACCTTCTGTTGTCTTAAGGAGTACTGGTCTTGAGAAAAACAGAGTTTGAGACATGTTGGTTATTTTTTTTTAATTACGTATCACCTTTATGTCTCAAAGCTACCCAGTGAAGTACTCACAGAGCTTAAATTTCTTTCCAAAGTGAAAGTAGTAAGTAATGGAAGAAAGATCAAATACTCAATGAAAGATCAAAACAGCTCAAGTTGTTGTCTTCTAATGCCATCAATCCATTCATCCACCCATCCTTCCATCTTCCTTTCAAGAAAATATGTTCTCCTCTCTGTTCTAAGCTTGTTGGCTACAGAGCTAAACCAAGCAAAGGTGGTTCCTTAGTGAGAGGGGTAGGCATCTGATAAATAAGATGTTTTCACACAGTGAGGTCTACAGTGATGGAGCCCCACTGGTGGATGTGACAGGGAGGGACTGGCGTGGGGATAGATTGGGCTATTTTCAATGGGGTAATAATGATGGTCCTCCCAGTGGATGTAAAACCTGCTTTGAGACCTAAAGATGAAGAAGAAGTTCTTTCCACTGAGCCGTATCTTAAATTTAACTATAGGACTCCAATGCGGTATAGCATGTCATTAAGAGCTGCCTTGGTGTAAATCATAGCTCTTACTGATTGGGTAACCTTGGGCAAGGAACTTAATGACTCTGTGCCTCAGGTTTCTGATCTGTAAAATGCTGTTATTAATACTACCTGTCTCAGAAAGCATTGTTAGGAGTTGGATGAGTTAATACAATGTTAAGAACTTAATACACCGCCTGACACATAGCAATAAACGCTAGTTGTGTTGTTATTGTTATTTCCTTGTGATTTCTGGTATTTGCATCCTACCGGAGACCTGGGGTGAGCCTGGCTGTTGAGCTGGTTGTTGGGACTGCATGGGTTTATAAGGCTTATGGAGTCTGGGAAAATCAAAGGTGTAATTTCCCCCTTGTAACTGTGAAGGGTATAATCCTGAGAAACCCCATGACGTGATCATATATGAGCCCTTAAGACTTTTAAGTCCAGCGTGGGCATCAGTGTGCTCTGCAGACTGCTCAGGCTGATGTGTGAGTGGCGTCGACGGGCCAGCCCTTGGCTGGGCTGAGCAGGTTGGGGGCCGTTCTGCTGACTCCTGTGCTGCTCGCTATGGCTGTGATCGGTCCCATCAGGACTGAAGAAGGCCAGCCAGCAAAGCAGACCTGAGCCTCCTCCAGCCCCCCGCCAAGGAGGGGGGGTTAGGTACACCAGTAACCCCTTTGTGGCACAGCTGGAAACCTCTGGCCTAGTGGTTCTCTGCAGCTAATAAGTATCCTGGGATGTTGTGGGGAAATCTACTCATGTGGGACCCAAAAGATTTGGCAGGAGAGACCTTGAATCCCAGGAAGGTCATCGCATTGGTGCTTGAGTCCAGCAAGTGCCCCTGTCTCCCCGGTAACAGTCTTTTAGGGCCACAGACTGACTCTGGACTGATTCTTTAAGAAGGGAGCCTTGATCAAACCAGCTCAAAACCGCTCCACACCCAGCGCTCCTTCTCTCTGCCCCTCACCTTTCACCTTCCTCTTTCCTGCTGCTCCCATTTGAACCTGATTCCTTCAATACTCCTCCTTTAAAACTAGAAAAATCCACAATCTTGGATTTTGACTTGACGGTTTATGAAGAAAGACTTGATGGGCCTGGGAAAGGCATCCCATCATTTATCAGTGGAAATCCTACTCCTCCATAGCTTGCTTTGTCTTCCTTAATGATGAGAAGCGCTCAGGCTTAGGAATAAGATCTCTTATTTTTCCTGAAGAGAGAAATGTGAAATATGTAAAACTCAACATATCTATAGAATTTTCAAAACATTATTTTAATGAGTGCAGATCGTTAGCTAAATTTGATCATCTTAATGAAAATAAAGAAATCACCACTCTGGAGAATACAGTATTTATAAGATGCTCACTAGTGAATTTCCCATGTGTCTCCTCATTCACTTTTTCTCCCCAAATATTGATCAGCTTTCAATTTATATACTTAAGCCACATAATTTCTATATTCAGAATTTTATTTATTTAACAAACATTAACTGAGAACTTATTAAGTCCCATACACTGGTAGATGTTGAATGAGTAAGCTATATTTCCCTCACTTGAAGAATTACTATTATATAGTGATTCAGATACAAAAACTGATAAATTAAGACACATTACAAAAATCACAAAATTAAAGGGCTCAGCAGAGGTCTACTGGGGATATAGATGGTGAGTGGCCAAATCTGCCTGGGAAGGTTGAGAAGTTATTTGAATTGACAGATCCAAGGATTCCTGAGGCAGAGGAAAGAGGACCTTCTCCGTAGGAGGAACAAAGTCAGAGATGTAGGTATTGGGGGTAGCGGTGATAACATTTCGTGTATGTGTGGGGTGGAGGGCAGGAGATGAGCTCAGGGGTGCAGAACAGGGCAAGACTGGGATGAGTCTGCCGTGTCAGGGAAGAAAATTTACCTTTTTCTCGTTGGTAGTGGAACGTGGCAGAGCCCTGCTTTATTTTCTCTTGGACTTTGTTGAGAGGAATTATGGCAGTGAGACCAGATAGAAGACTTTCGAGATTCCTATCAAGAAATGATGAGCTCCACTGAGGACTCATGGGAAGAGAGTGGATGGATTAGAAAGACATGTAGGAAGCAGAATACATAGAATGTGGAAATGTAAGAACGGAAAGAGTTGAAGATGATGTCAGTGTTTCTAGGGTGAAAGTTTATTTATTAAAAAAATAATTATTGAGGATTTTTTCTACGCCAGGTAGATATAGGGGCATATTAGAGTTTCCAGTCCTGGGCCGCGTGTTTGTTCACCCAGGAAATGACAGTACAGTGTGACATGTGCTACGTTAGAGTTTAATGAAGAGTACCAGGGGGGCTTCCCGGGGGGCTTCTTGGGGGTTTTCCCGGGGGCTTCCCTGGTGGCGCAGTGGTTGAGAATCTGCCTGCTAATGCAGGGGACACGGGTTCGAGCCCCGGTCTGGGAAGATCCCTACATGCTGTGGAGCGACTGGGCCCGTGAGCCACAACTACTGAGCCTGCGCATCTGGAGCCTGTGCTCCGCAACAAGAGAGGCCGCGATAGCGAGAGGGCCGCGCACCGCGATGAAGAGTGGCCCCCGCTCGCCATAACTAGAGAAAGCCCTCGCACAGAAACGAAGACCAAACACAGCCAAAAATAAATAAATAAATAAACAAATGTGGGGTTTAAAAAAAAACAAAAAAAAGTACCAGGGACACTTCAGTTACTATCGTTGCCTAACAAACCACCGCAAAAGTAGCGGTGTGAAACTGCAACAGTTTTACTATGCGCCTGGATTCTCTGAATCAGGAATTCAGAAAAGCAACATGTGATACGAAGAGCCTCATCTGGGAAAATGTGGAGATGTGAAAGACAATGACCCACTGCTATGGGCTGGAATTATATGAAGGCTCATTCATTCACATGTCTGGGCTCCTGGCTGGGAGGACTCAAAGGTTCCGTGTGGGTGTCCACTCCATGTGGCTTGACTTGCTCAGTGCAGGGAAACCTCAGAGGGGCTGGACTTCCTACCTGGAGGCTCAAAGCTTCAAGCACAAGTCTTTCAATGAACAAGGTAGCGTTGCCTTTTCTGGCTGGCCTTCAAAGCTCTGCATCATCACACTGCCACGTTTTATTGGTGAAAAGACAGTCCCAAGCCCACCTGGATTCTAGGGCAGGGGACATAGACTCCCACTCTTACAGAGAAAATTGTCAAGACTGCATTGTAGAAAAGCATATAGCGGGGAAGCTATTGTGGCCATCCTTGGAAAAGAAAATCTGCCGTAGACACCCAACCAAATTTCAGGATAAGGCTTTGTGGGGAAAATCGTGTTTAAGTGTGTAGGCAGAGGAGACAGCATACACAAAGATCTTCAGGAAGGAAAGAGAACACTTTGCATCCAGCAAATCTGAACACAGAGTTGAACTAGAGCAGTCAAGAGAACTCAGCCTTGTATAAGCAACTGTGACCTTGACCACAAAAGATCTTTCAACCTTTGGAGAAAACCTCAGACCTTGTCTGAAAGGTGGAGGGAATTCTTGAAGCTTTTTAAGCAGCCATGGGGTGGGGACATTTTCACACTTGTAATTTAGGTATATTGTTCTTTCTGTTGGGTCTGGAATGATGAGCCAGGGTTTGCTAAAGAGAGTGGGATGACAGAAAGGATGGGATGGACAGTCCTGATACGCAGTCTTCTAAGAGAAGGGTGAAAAGTAGACTGCAGAACAGAGAATGGATGGGCACATGGCAAGATTAGAGGCAGGGTTCTCAGGGGCCAGGCTTTTACGGTAATTTAACTAAGATGGAGTAGTGTCTAAACTAGAAATATCGAAGAGTTGGAAAAAATTTGACAGATTTAAGAAATAGTCAGAGACTACAATAGACTGGGTCTAATGACTGTTCGTATGTGTGGGATAAGGGAGAAAGAAGAAATGGGAATTCAGTTACTTGAGATAGAGAACACAGGAGGTGGCGCAGGTTGGAGTAGAAATAAAGAGCTCCTTTTCGTTATTATAGTTTGAATAATTAATTTGGCATCTAATGGTGTGTGACATTATGTGAATTGTATGTACTGAGACATGGTGATATTTACTCTTTTTGTTTGGTTGCTTTGCTTTTTAAAAGAGTCTACCTCTGTTGCATACATAGGTGTAGAGTGACTATTTAGTGTTTACAGCACTGTTAAATAAGTAAGAAAATCCTCTTTTGAAATAAGATACACATTTCCAAGTGAAATTAATGGAATATATTCTTAGTCATTTACTTTTTATTTTTTATGGAAATAGATTTATTCAAAATTAGATCTTTTTGCGTTAAACATGTGCAAGAGGCCCTCATTAACTGACAATAATTGGTACTTTTGTCAATCTTTGCCCATATAAGCAAGAAGCAACGGCAGAAATAACCTTATAGAATCTGAAAAGCATATACGGTCCCTCAAGTATGTTAGAGTTGGGTTTGAGCTACCTGGAGAAAATTGCACTGAAAAATATCTTACAGCAGAGGGACAGCTGGAGGTCACAGTGGAAGCTTTGGCCTGTGGTTTTAAAAATCAGAAATTTCATCCAACTACTCAGAAGTTTCTAGAGACTTAAAATTGTAATTCCTACAAACTCAAATCAACTACAACCTCATTTATTTGCACTTTCGCTTCCAAAAGGAAATACTGTTCTTGGTTATGAAAACACAATTTCTTCCCTAATGGGCTGCCCTTTCTTTGTGAGCATGCTTGCTTTTATTATTCTGAAAGGACAAATGCAGTCAAGCTACAGAATGACAGCTGCACACTGATTTCAGCAGAGTAAAGAGAGACTTGTTCCCTCATTATATTTAGTTTATAGGCAATGTACCCACTTTCAAACAAAATAAGAAAATACATTAAATGAGAACCTTATGTAAATTTTCTCTAAATGGAAAGAAAGCCTGTACATATATAAAAGTAATTTCTATGATTTTTCATATGTGTATTTCATATGTGTATATTTTTCATATGTGTATATTTCATATAAGTGTATATGTATATATATCACAATATATATATGCACACAAACACAGAGCCTCATCAAGCTATTCATTAAATAAGTACTTATTAAGTATCTACTGGCTGCAAAATAACATTCTAGGTGCAGAGGATATAGCAGTTAACACAGAAGGCTTAAATCTCCGCACTGGTGCATTTCACATTCCAGTGATGGGTAGATATAGGCCCAAGATGAGTTTGGATGAGAAAAGAATGAACTTCTCTAAATAATTGCCATCTTGAATATCTCTTTTTTATCTTCCATGGGTTGCTGAAATTTTACGGTGCATCAGAACCACCTGAGCTACATATTGAAGTGCAGATTCTTAGCCCTCACATCCAGAATTCCTAAGTCACTGTATCTCAGTAGGAGTCAAGAAATCTGAATTTTAAAAATGCACAGATTAGGATGAAGATGGTCCACAAACCACATTTTGGGAAATTCTGTTATATGAGGAAAGTTCGTTTGTTGTGTCTTGCATAATTTCTTTACTGTATGGTCATTGTTAATATCCTGCCACACCAGTAGAAATGCCAGAGAACCCTTCATGCCCCAGGACTTGAGTGATTGCAAGTATATGGTGTTCTTAAGAACAATCCGACTTTATTTATAGAAATGAAAAATTTTAATCAGAATATTTTCAGCTACAGTTTGTTGGTCATCAGTCATGTGAGTAACATGACTTGTGTACATTTATTTATAGCTTATATAAATATGTGTACATTTGGTTATGATTATATTTCTTTGTTAAGAATATCACTGTTTATATTTGCAAACATTTGTCATGTATGCTCAAGGGAAGATTTGTGTATTACCAATAAATGTAAGTAGTAATACTACATGTGGCTTGTGATTTATGTGCACCTTTTTCTAGAAGTGCAAATTTAAAGCTGCCTGAGGTCTTTTTTTTTTTTTGAGCCTTGGGAAAAGTATGTTTTATTTTTTTTAATTTTTATTTATTAAAAAAATTTTTTTATGGGAGTATAGTTGATTTACAATGATGTGTTAGATTCAGGTGTACAGCAAAGTGAATCAGTTTTACATATACATTTATCCACTCTTTTAAAGGTTCTTTTCCCATATAGGCCATTACAGAGTATTGAATAGATTTCCCTGGGCTATACGGTAGGTTCTTATTAGTACAGATGACTGAGTTTTGTGTTTTGTGCTAATCCCCACTTTTATTCCTGTCACAGTTGATTAGGCACACAATCAAACTCTCCCATTTCTCTCTTGGGTCCTCCTTAAAGTTGCTGCTGAATTTTTATTCCCAAACAGACACTCATAACACACTCTTCTTAATGATGTGTGGTGTCTCCATTTTGCCCACAAATTTCATCAACTCAAGGGTGAGGCCAATAGTGTACCACTCATCCTTTTCTAGCCTGTCACCACGTATCTTATTTTTCAGCCAGGAGGAATTTTTTTGCCTGGAACTTTTATGCCACCAGGTTTGAGCATAGACTTTTCTGTTTGTTTAAAATACAGTTTCTTATCTCTTTTTAAAAAATAACAGCTTTCTAAAAATATAATTTATATACCATATAATTTACCTGTTTAAAGTGCAAATACCACCACGATCTAATTTGAGAACATTTTCATCCCCCTATCAAGAAATTCATACCCACTAACAGTCACCAGTCCTAGACGACCACTAATCTATTTTTTGTCTCTATAGATCTGCCTATTCTGGACATTTCATATAAATAGAATCATACAATATGTGGTCTTTTGTGACTGGCTTCTTCAACTTAGCATATGATTGTTGTGGTTCATCCATGTTGTATCATGTAGTTCATTCCTTTTTCTGTCTGAATAACATTCCACTGCATGTATATAGTACAATTTTATTTATACATTTGTTAGCTAATGAACATTTGGGTTGTTTCCAAATTTTGGCTATTTTGAATAATGCTTTTATGGATATTCATGTGTCTCTTGCCTTTTTTATCTGGTTATATCCCAGCCATCTTTCAAGGCCAATCTCAAATGACAGCTCCTCTGTGAAATCTTCCCTGGTATTTCATGAAGTCACTCACCTTTCCCCTACTTTCCTGTCCATTATGCACTTTCTCATTAGCACTTTCCCTGGGTTTTTAACATTTCTGTCCCCTTGTTCAACTGTGAACTTCCCAAAGGCATGGACAGCATCTCACCATTTTTCATATCTGCCTTGGTGCCCCGTATAGTCAGGGCTTGGTCAATAGTCAGATAAGTGTTATTTGTAGGAAAGAAAGAAGAAACAAAGTAAGGAAGGGAGGAAGGAAAGGAGAAGATAGTCTTAAGATAATAAACTTTTGTTTTTAACTGAATCACAGTGCTATATTTTCTGAGACTCTTGACGTGAATAGCCAGATGAATTGTTGGAGTGGGAAAAGGGGTTTTTGAGTCAGAAATAAGCTCATTATATTGGTAGTACAAAAGTAAGAAACTTGAATAGTTTTATCATATTTCCAAATCTTATCAGAATTAAAACTGCAAAACCAGTGACAACAGCGAGTCAGAAAATTAAACACACAAGCTATAAATAGAAAATTTTATATTTCAGTGATTAATCGTAACAGCACCACTTAATTTGTGTTTTAAAAAGGATACATTTTTTCATTAAATATTTCTTCATCTTATAATATGTATTACGTAGCTGAGAAATTGCTTGTAATATATGAAATATGTAGAATATACATAAGATTTCACATGTAGAATATACACAAAATTTGGTAAGAACATGGAGGTGAGAAAGTTTTTTCTTTAATCCAAAGGAGGGAAAGTCTACATCAAAATGGAGAAACACATGTGTGTCTTTCAAAGTGAACAATTTCATGTCCATAAAGAGTAGAGTAGAGAAGAGTAAATCTGAGATGCTGGAATCTGTGCTGTCAGGTTGGAAGGACTCAGGGGGGCCCTCGGTCAGTGGGGTGAAGGGGCCGGAAGGAAGCCATCCTTGCTCTTGGCTACCAGCTATTAATCCAGCTATTAATTAACTTTTAAGGCTGCCAAGGCAGAGCCCTGTTGGAGGTGAAATGGAAATGGCTGAAAGTTTTCAAGAAGGATCTGAGTCTTTCCCTCTCTTTGTGCCCCCAAGAATAATAAGAGGGATAATTTCAGAGCAAGAAAGACAAAACCAAAACACAATTTGACCTACTCTTTACTTTTCCCTAGGGCAAACCCTGACTACTCCATTCCCTTTCTGCTATTGCTTTTTCTCAAGGACATGAGTTATAGTCTTGGGCTTGGCGCAAAATGCAATAGGGTGCTCTTGGCAACAATTATCACCAATGGGTGGAAAGCTAATAGGTGGCATCAATAACAATAATAAGATCTACCAATTATCAGAACCGATCATGGGGCCAGATACTCTGCTAACTGATTTGTATCTGAAATCTTACTTAATAATTAATGCATTATCCTAATGAGATAAGTATTTGTATCCCTATATTTTAAGGGAGAAAATAGAGACTCTAAATGATTAAGCCTATTGTATTTCATGAATTTATTCATTCCATCGACTCTTTCAATGACAATTAAGTAGTCTCCATTCTATAAGAGTCATATGCTTGAGTGTTCAGTTTGTTCATCTCCAAAGCTACCATCTCCTCCTGTGCTCCAGACCCATCTCCATACCTTCTTGGAGTTTTGCCTCATCACTTATTTTGTCTACATGTGGCATCAGAACTTTTTCTATCTGCTTTTCCCCACCATGTTAAAATCTCTTAAGCCATTACAAAACTGCTTTTTAAAATTACATTTGTCCCCCTACCTACTCCATCTCTCTCCTTCCATTTGAGGGCAAACTTCTTACAATAATGCTCATTCATTTCTGACTCATCACATATTCACCCCTCAACCAATGTACCTCATTCTTTTCCCACTACTCAACGGAAACTGTTGAGCAAAGTCATCGTTAACTTTCCAATTGCGAAATAATGCATGTCTTCTCCTATGTCTGTCTTACATGATTGCTCTGTGATATCTGACCCTGTGGACCATTCTCTTCTTTGGGTTTCCCCTCCCCTGACCTCCATGTTTCTCTTATCCTCTAGCATCTTGTTTTCAGTCTCCTTTGAAGACTTATCTTCTTGATCCAACACTGAGATATTGATACTAGTCTTTCCCAGAGTTCAATCTTTGGGCTTTTGCTTTTCTTATCTATATAGTCATCATTGGTAAACTTGCTTAAATCTGATGATTCCCACATTTATATACACCTCCCAGATTTCCTTTTCTAACGTTAAAATCATGAGCACAACCACTGATCTTTCCCATTTGGTTGTTCTACACACATCTCAAAATCAACATTAAAAACTGATTTCATACTTTCCTCTATAAAATTGTCCTTTTCCTTATTTTTATCAGTGATGACATCTAGTCACCTAAACCAGATAACTGGAATCAGTCTAAGCCCCTCCATCCTTCAATCCTTTCCCACCTTCGCTTGGTCACTTGATCCTCTTGAGTCTACTTTCTATATTTTATTTGGAAGACATCTTTTCTCCATCCCTACTTGTTACTGCTTTAGTTTACATCTCTTCTTGCTTTAATTACTGTAATAACCTCCTGAATGTTCTCCCTGCCTTCAGTCTTTTTTCTCTGTAAGTCATCTTTCACAGAACTTACAGAGGGATGTTAAATGCAAATCAAAGCATGGCATTCCCAGTAATAAATTCTGGTGATGGGTTTCCATAGCATTCAGGAAAGTCTGAACTGCTGAGCTTGGCAAACAAGGCATTCATCACTAGGTCCATGTCTTTCTTTCTAGCTTTATTTAGCATCCACTCCAACACGCCAGCTGCACCCCCAGAAAAGTTGAAGTGCAGACTATTTACCATTAAAGGTCCTTGGTATGTGATCGTCTCAGCAGTGCACTTTTGTTCTTTCACCCCTTGAGACTGTTGTTCTCCCCTTTCTCCATCTTTTACAATTTCCTTTGGATTTGTGACAGGTGGATCTGATTGCTCCTCTAATCTGAGCTACATGATTTCTCTCTTTTTTTATCCCACAGACTATGGATTATTCTTTTTTAAAATCTTTAACTTGATACTTACAACACTTCACTCAAAGTAGTGGTAAATTTATTTCTTTCAGAAATAGAGTGTTAATTTGTTGAGGAGTTTTTAATCTTCATCCCTGGCACACAGTAAGGATATAATTACCATACATAGTGTTATCAAATAAATGAATGAATCCATCTGAATCTGTTCTTTAACGCCCCAGTGGAATCATCTTAGGTCTTCTCTAAATGTAATAGCAGAAGGCTCTTTTCTTTCCAAAACAATATCATGGAGGAATAAGAGCATTTCCTATACCTTATATTGTTTTCATAGAGGGCATTGATTTCTCTTTGATTTTCTCAATAATAGTATTACCTATATGACTCTATTTCTGATCAAAGTAGACCCTTGGTGACAGAGAGCTTAGATAAAGATTTTGAGAAAATCAGACACAGGGGAACTCTCATTATATGGTAGATTAAAGATTGTCCTAAAGCAAGTCCAGTTTATGAGATGCCCTCAGCCTGCCTGAGATCTGAGACTTCTGAGGTTGTAGGTTGCTTGTTTGTTTCCTGTCATTTATTTCCAAATATCTAGTGTAAGGGAGAAACTATTTTTTTAAAATAGTTTGTCTCTGTGTGTGAATGTTAGTGATCATGTAGGGAAATAGTTAAGATGTAGAGTTTTAGATAAAATCTAACATTCTGTAGTTAAGAGAAATGATGTTTACAAATGTGCTAACCATGCATCATATTGGCATAATCACTGAGAACATCACGGATGAAGCTGGCACATTACATTTGGATCAGAGGCTTTCCTTTCTTCATACAGTGAAGAATGATTGAAATTTCTCTGTCCTAGTTCTCTAATTTCTTTATTCTCACTTATTTAATACTCCATGATTACGTGGTATTCTACCATTTTCTTCCCTCCAATTTTCAACTTAATATTCTCTACCTCGTCCCCTTGACAGTCTGGAGCAATATTTTCTAGGGAAAATAAGAAAGATCTCTTCTCCATGCTCAACTAATGAATCTTTTTATTTCTCTGAACATATTCATACCTGATTCATTCCAATCTCTTAAAAATCAATATCAGTTTTATTTTTCTCATTTTTTGCCTTGAAAAAATATTCACTTGCTCATAATCTTCCAGTGGTTTTTCTCAACCTTAGATTTAGTCACAAAGCATGAAAAAGAGCTTCAAGATTCCATATTTATTCATTTACTTAACAAGTATTTATTGACGACCTACCATGTATCAGACACTTGGAATGCACTGATTAAAAAAAACAAACACGAATTGCTGCCCTGTGACTTTACATTTCAGTAAGGGAGGCATATAATATCTAGCAAACATGATAAATAAATGTGCAGTATTTGGTATGGTAAAGATAATAAGCTATATAAAAAATAAAATAAGATTAGGGGAATCAGAAGTGTGAGGTGAAAAGAAGCAGTTTACAATTTGAAATAGAAGGCTTAGAGTAAGTGTTGTTGAGAAGATTAAATATGGGCAAAGACTGAAGCAGGTGAGGGAAATAATCTCAGATCTGACAATGTGCATTCCTGATGGAGAGAAGAGCAAGTTCAGTGGCCCCCAGATGTTGCTGTGTGTGGCAGGTGTGAAAGACCGCAGGAAGCCACTACAGGTGAGGAGGAGTTGGGGAAAAGGGGGCATCTCGGTGATGAAGACAGAGTAACAGGAAGCAGATCAAGAAGACCTAGGAATTTGGCTTTTATTCTGAGCGAGATGATAAGCCATTGGAAGTGTTTAAACAGATCCGTGGCATAATCTGATAAATAACTTAAAAATATCACTCTGGATGCCATTTTTGGGTAGTTTGAAGAAGATACAGTAGGGGTAGGGAGAACTTTAAGAGGCCACTGCAGTACTCCAGGTGGGAAGTGATGGCTGCTTGGAATAAAATGACACATGTGGAGAGAGGGAGAATTTATCAGGATCTAGATAATTTTTAAAAAGTGAGCCTGATAGCATTTCCTGATGGATTAAATGTAGAGTTTCAGAGAAAGGGAGGAACCAGGGATGACTCTTAAGATTTTTGTTCTGAGGAACTAGAAGGATGAAATTGCCACTGGGATAGGGAAGATTCAGTGGAGCAGGATGGGAGAAAAATCAAAAGTTCAGCTTTGGAAATATTGAATTGAAGATGTCAAAATCCAAGTGAAGATGATAAGTACGTAGCTGGATTGATGACTCTGGAGTTCAGAAGATAGATTTGGGCTGGAGATATAAATTTTAGAGTTTCTGTCAACATATAAATGTATTTGAAGCCATGAGACTGGAGGAGGTCATAAAGAGAGTGTGGGTACGTAGACTAGAGAACTATGACTCAGTTTGAACAATAAGTGACCTAGAAAAAGAGGAAGACACAGAAAAAGAAACTAAAAAGGGAAGCCCAGTGTGAGGTGGAAAGAAAACCAGAGTGGGGCTCCCTGGAAGCCAACAGAAGAAAGAACGTCAAAGAGAGAGGAATCAGTCCTATCCGATCCTGCAGATGGGTCAAACAAGATGAGGAGGAAGGTCATTAGAAGGTCAATAAGGAGGTCATTATTGACCTTGACAAGAGAATAGTTTTCGTGGACTGGTGAGGGAAAAGTCTGGTTGAAAGGGTATTTTAAGAGCATGGAGGGAGAGGAATTAGAGGCAGCAAGTATAGACAACTTGTCTCAGGAACTGTACTGCAAAGGGTAGTTGAAAAAATAGGGCATTAGCTGGTGGGGGAAACAGTGTTGACAGTGTATTTTTTAAAATTAATTTTAAAATTAATTTTTATTGGACTAGTTGATTTACAATGTTGTGTTGGTTTCTGCTGTACAGCAAAGTGAATCAGTTATACATATACATATATCCACTCTTTTTTAGATTCTTTTCCCATATAGGTCATTACAGAGTATTGAGTAGAGTTCCCTGTGCTGTACAGTAGGTCCTTATTAGTTATCTATTTTATATACAGTAGTGTGTATGTGTCACTCCCAATCTCCCAATTTATCCTTTACATCCTCTTTCCCCCTAGGTAATCATAAGTCTGTTTTCTACATCTGTGACTCTATTTCTGTTTTGTAAATAGGCTCTTTTGTACCATTTTTTTAGATTCTATATATAAGTGATATATGATATTTGTCTTTATCTGACTTACTTCACTCAGTATGACAATCTCTAGGTTTTTTCTTTTTTCTTTTTTTTTGGCTGCGCTGGGTCTTTGCTGCTGCGCACGGGCTTCCTCTAGTTGCGTGAGCGGGGGCTACTCTTCGTTGCGGTGCGTGGGCTTCTCATTGTGGTGGCTTCTCTTGTTGCAGAACATGGGCTCTAGGCGCGCGGGCTTCAGTAGTTGTGGCACGAGGGCTCAGTAGCTGTGGCTTGTGGGCTCTAGAGCGCAGGCTCAGTAGTTGTGGTGCATGGGCTTAGTTGCTCCACGGCATGTGGGATCTTCCCAGACCAGGGCTCGAACCTGCGTCCCCTGAATTGGCAGGCGGATTCTTAACCACCGTACCACCAGGGAAGTCCTCTCCTAGGTACTTTTAATCATAGAATAAATAACTTCTATTTGAATGCTTTTGATGAAATGGTGCATTAAAAAGGAAGACATTAGTGATGTGGGAGAGACAGGAGAGAAAACTTAGAGTGATGTTTTTGAGGAGGCAGGCAGGGATGAAATCTAGTGCACAGGCTGGGGGCTGGCCTTATCAATAGCATTAGGTGGGCAGACAGTATATAAGTGTAGTTTCTGGTAAGTGGATTGCTGTGGTGGTGGGATGTCAGATAACTCCTTCTAATTGCTTTACACTTAAAAAACATTTTTTGTTAAGAACAACCACAGAAGGGTACACTAAGTATCAGTATACAGTTTAGTGAGTTATCGCCATACTGAAGACTATGTGGCCATCATCTTGGTCAAATAATAAAAAAAACGTAGGCAGCCCCCACACATGTTCCTTCATAATCCTTATGCACTTCCCCCCCAAACAAAGCAACAGTTATCCTGAATTATCACGCTACAGTTTAGTTTTGAACTTTAAAAGCGAATATACAGTGTTTTGCATTTGCGTCAACATTGTGTTTGTCGAATTCATCTACTTTGTCGTACGTTATTGTAGTACATTTATTTTTACTTCCATAGAATATTCCATTGTAAGATTACATAATTTGATTTTCCATTCTACCCTTGGTGGGCATTTGGACTGTTTCTAGTTTTGAGCTTTTAGCCTGCTATAAACTCTATGGTACATGTGTGGGGGGCATTTTTGTTGAATACACACCTATGGGTACACATGTTCAATTTTAGGAGATAATGCCAATCATGATCATTTGGCTGTATCATTTGCACTTCCACTGGCAGCGTATGAATGCTCCCATTGTCCCAAATTCTTTCCAACATTTGCAATTATTATCTGTTAAATTTTGATGTTTCTAGTGAGTGTGGCTTTTATTTCACATTTCCCTAGAAACTACTCAAGTGGTGCACATTTTCATCTGTGTATTGTCCACTTTGATACATTTTTTTCTATAAAGTATCCATTCAAGTTTCTTGCCCACTTTTCTATTGCCCATCAATAAGGGATCTTCATATATTTTGGATATGACCCCTTAGCTGGTTATATATATTGCAACTATATTTTCACATTCTGTGTTTGCCTCTTAACTCTATTAATGGTACTTTTGAGGAGCTGAGGTTCTTAATTTTAATATAGTCCTATTTATTAATTTTTGCCCTTATGCTTGGTGCTTTCTACATACTATAAGAAAACATTTCCTATGCTTCATTAAAAAGATATTATTTCTAAAAGTTGTACTGATGGTTTCTCACATTTAGATTCATAATTGACCTGGAATTAAGTATGGTGTGAGATCGGATCAAAATTAATTCTTTTTTCATAAGGAAAAATCTAATTTTCTCAGCACTACTTACTAAAAAGACCATTCCTTGTCCATATCTCTGAAGTGCCACGTTAGTCTTAAAATGAATATCTATATATGATTGCGTAGGTTTCTTGATCTTTATTCCATTTTATTAGTCCATGTGTTTCCTTTTTCATCAATACCATATTGTCTGATTAATGTTGTACACACACACATATATTTTCTTAGCACACATATATTTGTTAAATATCACTATACCTTTATTATGTTTTAGAAGCACTATCCATTCAAATCTGTACACATGTTTATCATTTTTATTGCTTGTCATTCCTTCATGAATTTCTGAGCTCCCATCTGGTTTCATTTCCCCTCTGTCTGAAAACACTTTTTAGGGTTTCCTTTACTGCAAGTCTGCTGGAGCTAACTTTTCTCAGTTTTCCTTTGTCAGAAAATATCTTTGTTGTACCTTCACTTTTGAAGAATGTGTTCTTTGCGAGTAGCATTCTGTGTCGGCAGTTATTTTCTTTCCGTACTTTGAAGATATAAGCCCTATGTCTTCTGTTGTTTCTGTTCAAAAATCTCCTGCAGTCTATTCTGGTCCTGTCAGATTAATCTCTTTTTGCCCCTGCTGTAGTTGTAAGACTTTATTTTTTTGGTTTTCGACATTTTAAAATGATAAACTTCAAAAAAAATTATACTGCTTGTGGCTCACAGTGCTTCCTGAATCTGTGCTTCATAATGTTCATCCATTTTAGAAAATTTTCAACCATTATTTTTTCAAATATTACTTCTGGCCTATTTTGCTTTCCTTCTGGGACTTTAATTACATATGTATTAGCTTCTTTCTTTTTTCCCCCTCTCTAACTCTTTTCTATTTTCCATGCATATATTTCCTACTTGTTTTGTTCAGGATGTTTTCTTCTTCCTGACTTCTAGTCCAATACTATTCTTTTGAGGTCTGTTTAATCTGCTGCTAAAGTTATCTTTTGGATTCTTAATTTTGATCATTATATTTTTCAGGTCTAAAATTATCTTGCTTTATTTTACAGATTCAGTATTCTTTTGAAATTCTCAATCTTATCTTTTATCTTACTAAGTATATTAAGCATAGTTACTTAAATGCCTCAAGCCTGATAACACTATTTTGTGAGTATTCTGCGTATCTATATTCTTTTGTGTTTCTTTTCTTTCTTTTTTATGTGTGTGCTATTGTCTCTTTCATGAACACTGTTTTGATTAAGTTCTGGACATTGCATGTAAAAATATTTTTAAAAAGTTATTGAGGATAATATCTTCCTTCAGGAAGGGTGTATTCTTGCTTCTGGTAGATATCTAGGAGCACTAGCAATCTGAATTATCTAATCTAATTTAAGGGATTGAGATAATTTAAACCTTACGTATTTCAGAGTTCGCTTTGTTCTTATGGCATAGCTGGTTTTTATTGACCCAACCCAAAGTTTGTGTCGTTTACCAGGGTCCTTCCTTCTTGGTTAGACCCATTTCCCAACATTTGTCCCCTTAGACCAGAAAAGGTATTGAATGTGCTATCGAGTTTCTCAGCCCCTCACGTGCCTCATCCTGAATCGGCAGATGTCCTTGGGATAAGTGGCAGCCTCAGTTATCTGTGTTTTCTTCTTCTCCTGGATCATATGCCACAGTACTTCATTATCCTATTAGTTCTATCTTGCTTTCAAGAAACTTTCAGGCATATTTTTTTCTAGATCTCATGGCTTGTTTTTAATGGGGGAATTGTCTAGTTCCCTTTCACTTGAAATGAAGTTACTTATTACTTGAATTCTTTTAGTCAGGTAGGAAGAAAAGTCATCCATTTTACAGAAGGATGGGACAGGAAATGCTGGAGGTTTGAGGATCAAGAAAAAGGTGTGAAGGAGTCTATTACCACAGTGAGAAAGTAAATGTACTAAGGAATTATAGTTTGGTTGCTGGGTATTATTAAAAGCAGGATTGGGGGTTATGGTTATTAATTCAAAATGGTACTAAGAAGTCGGTTGTGCTTTCCTTTTGTTATGTTCTTTAATTATACAGCGGCTAATGGTATAGGTTATTTTATCCAGGCTGGTGGTTTTGTCAAACAAGTCCAACAAAGACTGTAATGGGCAAGGGAATTTGGTGTCTATGCTAGGGAGTGATGAAAATGATTGACTATGGAATTTAACCCATGTATAAAGGGAACAAAGGAGATCATGGAGCTGAGAGACAATGAATAGTGATGGGTTGAAAGTCCCAATGGGATAGAAAAACTGTTGGCATGTGAGTACAAAAAGAAGTGAGCTGAAAAGAGGTGGAGCTCAGAGAAAGGGATTCTTGGAATTGAGGCTGTGGAGAAGTTGTGGGCATTGATGATGCAGGGTCTGAGGTAGGTCCTTACGAGGAAGTCGCTGAGATAAGGTGGAGGTCAAATTGAAGGAGAAGAGTTCAAAGACTGAGAGCCAGAATATTGGAAGGATTATCTATGTGCATATTGAGATGGTCAAGAATTAAGACAGGGATAATTTTGGAGTGTCAGTGGGCCATGGAAATGTGAAGAAGAAATGAAAGGAGAAATGAGAAGGAACCTGGGTGTTGGTACGTAACAGGAACGACAAGTAGTGGGTGATACAATCTCGTGGGGCTTTAAGCAGAGAGAATGGTCTGGGAGCATCAATGAAGTCAGGCTGGACAGCTGCTCCACATCTACTTTTATCAGTACCTGCATCACTTGGGAAGGCTGAAGGGGAGAATGTCTACAGGGGAGAATCAGAATGCATGAGAAGGAAGGACTCTTCAGGGAAGAGTTTGAGGACATGCAGTCTTTTTGTGGTGAACCATAAATTCCAGGAGATGCTGCAGGCTTACCTATGACTACACTGAAAAGCTATTGTTAGGAATAAATAAGAAAATGTATGTGACAGGACCAAGCATAGTGTCTGGCCTTCATTATGGTTAAATGTTAGAGTATCTTCACTATAGTAAAATACTGTTTAGGATGGGTCTCAAATGTGTCCAGTGAGGAGAGTTTGGGCAATTTATTTGGACTTCTTGATAATAAGCACTAATTAAATATGTGCTCTTTCTACACACAATACACTGTGTATAATACTGTACGAAAGTATAAATTAAAATGCCTTTGGCAGCAAACAACAAAAAATACATCTCAGTGGCTTAATTTATTATTTATTCACTCAAAACAAAAGGTCTTGTGGTAGAATGACTTCACGTTGTTTTAATTAAGGGGTCCATGACATCATCAAGGTCATAGTTTCATAGTTTCTATCTTTCGCTTCTGCCATGTTCAGCGTTTTGGGTTGTTTCCTTATGCTGGCTCTCTTTATTAACCCAGGATAAGTGGTCAGTTGCAGCCATGACGCCCAGGTAATGTAGAGGAACATGAAAGAATGTTTCTTCCTGTGTGCGACTTTTTAACAGTGAGGAGAACTTTACACAGTAACTTCTTCTCAAGTCTCGCTGTTCAGAATGTCACCCCATGTTCACTTAAACCGATTACTGCCAAGGCGATGAGACCACCATGACTGGCTCAGACCAAGTTGGATCCACCCTCTGAGGCTTCTGCCTCCTTCCCTGAAGGACACAGATACATGTTGAATAAAATCAGGACTTTGTTAGCAAGGAAGAAGTGCCAAGGGCTTCACAGTGTATTTCACTTTTCTCCCTTTCATTTTTCAAGTAGTTGTGTCTAATATTACTTGTCATAATTATAATTACCTCTCGACCCTAGACTTGCTGTAATCCTTTTTTCTTATGTGTAAATATATGCAGAGATCATATAAAAATAGGCATAGAATGTATTAATTTTTTATTGCTGTGTGTCAAATTACCACAAATTTAGCTTCTTAAAGTAACAGGGGATTATGATATGAGGACCTTATTCAGATTGCAGTTCAAACAAAACAACTACAAATACGTTTGGAGACAATGTGGGAAATTTGAACAGGTACCAGGTATTAGATGACATTAAGGAATTACGGTAATTCTGTTAGGTTTGATAACAGCAGTGAACATTGTAAGAAAATGTTTATAATTTTTAGAGATCTGTTCCAGAGTATGTAGGAGTAAAATAATGGCTCGGCTCTAATTAATAATTCAGAGAGAAAGAAGGAGAAAAGGAGGAAGGAAAAAAGGAAGGGAGGCAGGGGAAAGAGAGAGACACTAGACAAAGTAAATGTGGCAAATTCTTGATAATAATTGAATCTTGTGATAAGTATATATGGTAATTCATTATCTTATTCTATTTTTCATATGTTTTAAAATTTTCATAATGAAACATTTTAAAATGAGATTTACCAAGTTGCTGTTAAAATTTAATATGTTTAGGTACTTACTTCTCCACTCGAATGCCTTTGCAAAAATTAAAAGAATAATGTAGTAGGATGCTTATCGTTCTATATTTTTAATAAGAAGAGACTTAACAATGAAATGATAGGTGTGCTTAAAATAAATACCTTCTAGATCAATTTTAAAGTTACATTCCTGTAAAAGCACTTTAAAAGTCAAATCTGAATTGTTATTAAGTCCACAGTCTTGGCATTAGTTTTGAATCAAAATTTATTTCCCTTTCTCTCAGTGCTTTCAGAATATTTTTTTGAATTCATTTGGCAAGGTATCTGAAAGTTTGCCTTGATTTATTCATAAATCCCTGGGTTCTGCCTGCATATTTGGCAGCAAGATCATTATGAAACTAGTTTCTGAGTAGACCCTGTCCTTCCGTATATCGGAATCATTCAGAAAGACCCAGACATAAAGGGTGTTATAGAGGCAACCTAAGTAAATAGATTGTGGTGGTAGATGAGCTGAAAAGTAATAGAAAGATGCTTCTGTGCTGGCTCCTGCCCTGCTATGAAAATGCAGATATTATTTGCCTTTGCGATAATGCAACCCAACCACGTACATGGATGGATTACCACGGCCCCACTTTTGTCTTTTGTTTCATTTTGTTTTCATCTGATCTCTGTGGTGGAATGTTACTTCACCCTGATCAGTTACAACAGAATGACTACCTGTCTTAAATGTTATTAGTAAGGCTTTTCTATTTGTTTTTATGCAGTAGAGTTGATGGAATTTTGTTATGAGTTGAATTATGTATCCAACACATTCAGATATTGAAGTTCTTACCTAATGCCTCAAAATGTGACTTTATTTGGCAGCAGGGTCATTGCAAATGTAATTAGTTAAAATGAGGTCAATTAAGGTGGGCTCTCATGTGATATGACTTGTATCCTTATAAAAAGAACACTATGTGATGAGAAAGAGACATGCACAGAAGGAAGACAAAGTGAAGATATAGTGAGAAGGTGGCCGGCCATCCGTAAGCCAAGGAGAGAGACCTCAGAAGGAACCAACCCTGTCGACACTTTGATCTTGGATGTCTAGCCTCTAGAGCTGTGGGACAATAAACCTCTGTTGTTTAAGCCACCCAGTATGTTGTGTTTTGTTGCGGCAACCTCAGAAAAGTAATACAAACTCCAGACAAAGATTAGATGTCTTCTCATTTATATTGCCATGTTGAGTCTTTATTTTTTGGCTACATGCTTCAGGCATTCTTAAAATCTACATCAGTAAAATATCCTTTGGGGTGTGTCTACAAAGCACTAAGAAAAGTGAAATATCCACTACTTTTAACTGATTCATAACCATTTATAACCCAGGACAGAGGAATCCCTAGTAGCTATCTGAATTGTCTTTCCTTATTGGCCACCTCTGCTTTGGCAGTTTCTACCCTTCATCACCCCAGTTAGTTTTTCTTTCTTTTTTTTAACGTGGGGAGTAGAGGGTGTATTAAGAAGTACTGAACACAAGATTATAATAGTTGTATTTGAAGAAGTATTTTTATGTTATAAAATTACTTTTTTTGGATGACTATATCTCTGCAGTCTAGTGGGAGAGAATAAAAATAGAAAAGACTTCACTACACAGTAAAGAAATAATAGGAAGTTTTCTCTGTAATGTGAGTCTTGTTTCCATTTTTCGTTACATGACGAATGTGTATGACCCTGGGTAAGTCCCTGAACCCTTCTGAATTTCAGTTTACTCATATGCAAAATAGATACAACCAATTATAAGAATATTTAAGGGATAAAGTAAGATAGTTGATATGCATAAGTTTTGAAAATATAAAGCACTATGGAAATGTAAGACATTAAAATTATTAAGTCTATGTAGGCAGAGTCTGGATCCTAGTATAAACAAATATTCTTATAATACTTCCTAGCATATTGCCTTGTATATGGAGGAAATTCACGATTGTGAAACTAAAATAACTGCTGAGAATAGTTGTAGATTAAGAGAACCTAATAATTCATCCTTCCTCCAGAAGTCAACTGAAGTTAAACACACAATAGCATTCTAATACTGGTGGTGATAGATTGTGTTTTTTAAAGAAGTGCTTCCAATCTTGTCCCATATGCTCTTCTTATAATGTGGCTGACACTCCTCCCACATGGATGATGGGTCTGTGTTCCCTCCCCTTGTGACTGTCCTGTCCAACAGAGGATAGTGGAAGTGATGCTGTGTGTCTTCTGAGAGTAGGTAATAAAAGGATATAGCATCGTCCCACTTCCCCATCTCTCTCTCTCTTTTTGTCTTTCTATCTCTCTGTCTCTCTCTCTCTGTGTATCTCTAGGTCTCTCTTTCTCTCTCTCTCTCTGTCTCTCTTTCTATCTCAGAACACATGCCTTTGGGAGTCATCCATCATGTTACAAGAAAGCCCAGGTCACATGGAGAGCCATGTGTGGATACTGCAGTCAACAGCCCAGCTAAAATCTCCTCCTGCATCAGCTGTATGACGCACAAGTGAATGAGTGTTCTCTTGATTGGAGCCGCGTTTTCAAGTTCTAGCTGAGATCCCAGACACAGTGGAGCAGAGATGAGCTGGTATCTCTGTGCCCCATCGGACTTTCAGACTCACAGAAAGTGTGAAAAATTACAAATGACGATTTTGGGGGGAGGGTGTTTGTTATGTGGCAACAGATAACCAATACATTGGTGAAAGAAGATTAGACAAAGGAGAGCCTCTTTATTACACCCTCAATTAACAAGTTACCCTCTGAGTTCAAGGTGAAGAAGCTACAGAAGGGCTGCAACTCACTTGGTCTTCTTTATGAATAAAAAAGGAATTGAAGATTATACTTTGTTTGAAGGGAACAGGAGAGGGAGAGGGGCAGTATCCTTGTTTCCCTGGAGTGACTTTGCCCTGATTATTCTACCATGGAGAGGAGTGAGTGCAGAAACACTCTAGGCATGATATCAAAATGGGATCAGTGTTCACCAATGGAGAACATGCACCATCAAAAAATCAGAAAAGGGGAAGCAGACAATTATTTTTAACTCTTATTTAGTAGCCATTTTTTAAAATAGAAAGGTCAATGTGTGTGTGTTTAATATTTCTAGCACACATTGACCCACTCTCCAGTTATAACCTTCCCCTCTCTTGCCTGACCTACTTCGTGTTCAACATCGCTATGATTATGAAAATGAGGGACATGATTAGCATCAGTAGTAGTCACTGGACCACTGAGAACACATGCCGTGGTTTCAAAGGAAGAAATTGGGGACAGAACTCATAATACTGAAAGGTGGAATCTGGTTCTGAGTAATGAGGATGTGGTTTCTAAAATCATCTGATCTGCCCCACCAGAGCTGATATAACTTTTCTTCATGGAAAAAATAAGCATGAAAGCAGCCAGTGGTTCTTCTTAATCTGGTGCTATTTGAAAATTGTATGACAGCATTAATATTTGCTCTTTCCTTTTAATTGACTTCTTTGGAGATTTAATCCACAAAGCTTTCCTCTTTGCTTTAACCACCTCCCACCCCAGTACTTAGTTTTCCTCCAGTGTCTATGCTGCTATGTCAGTGTTTTTCACTACTTTCTCATAGGAGGATGATATTTTGTCCTGGTTTCAAATTTCATTTTAGTTTTTACTCAAGACTTCTGTACTTAGGGATCATCATCTCATGTAAGAAAAATATTGACATCTTCAAAATCTGTTGTAAAATTAGATGACTATCCAATTTAGAAATTTGCTGAGGTTCTTCAATTCACCTTCTAGTTTTGTTCAATTGATAAATCTCCTATTAAAAAATTCAGAGGTGAAATATTTTACAAACCTCACACTGTTTATGTCTTCCATAAAAAAAAGTAAGTGCAAGGTTAATGCTAGGTAGTCTTATATGAAGTCAAAGATGTGTATCAGCCCCTCTACTGGAAAAGAGCACTGGGGGAGCTGTCTACCACTGATCTTCCCCAGCCACAAATATATTCTCTTTCATTCAACATAGTCCAAGCTTGTTTCTTTGTCAAAACTTGTATTGGCCATTTCAAAATAGAGAGGTGTCACTTATTTACCGAAGAGTGCTCTAAAAGATTACTGACAAATTATAAGCAATTTCCAGTGCCTGTAAATGTTTCTGGTTGGTCGTTGAGATTGACCTTGAGACCATCTTAAGCAATCTGGGTATTTGTCTTTCATATATTTCTCTGATGGGTATGAATATTACTTGCGTTAAAAATGATGGATGTGGGCAATTTTGTATTAATTGCCACAGGAAAAAAAAAGTCTTAATACCTTGGGATGGGTAGCACTGACCAGAGAGAGAGAGAGAGAGAGAGGAACTATATTTCAGCTGAATATTTTTCCTGGAAATTTTTGTGTAAACAAGGTTTGAATTGATGCTTTAGAATAGTGAGAAAAACGTGTCATTGGCAATTGTCCTAGAATTACAAAAAGTGCAAGAAAATGATGAAGTCACCTATTCAACTTAAAGTAATCTCCAGGCACAAGAAAGAAAATAGGACATTTATTCTGTCTCACACTTTTCTTGGATCTGTTGCTGAGGAGCTGAATCTCAGCAGGTTCTAAAAACAACTATATTTGTGCTTATTCTTACTTATTCCTTTCAGAATTTCTCTTATAACTGACATAAGCACTTATCACTTTATAATTTGCATTTCCCCATACAGTCTCCATGTTTAAAATTAATTAAAGAAATTTGTAAAAATATTCTACAAACTCAGTTCTGACTACCTCAGTGTGCTTTAAAGATGGGACTATTTGGCATACTTTAAAGTCCTGTTAGTTGTGTGTGCGTGTGTGTGCGTGTGTGTGTGTGTGTGAACTTAGTGAGCATTCTTTTTACTACGTATTGAAAGAAATTTGGTAAAAGTAATTTACTAAAAAAGCGTATGTGTATTATGTTTAATTAGCTATATTACATTAGACAGACCTAACAAGAGCAAGTTATTTGTTCGTCCAGGCAGAATATTTACAATTTCAGTCCTGTTTCAATACATTTATTTTTTCTTTCTCTGAACCATATACCACATGCTTTCCCTTCAGAGAGCCACAGCAGAAAGTAGTCTAACCGTGGGATGAGAGTTGGGGATAAGTGTGAGTACGGGGTGAAAGTCATATGATTATATGTGCTGTTCATGATGCCATAGAGTGGATACAAGTCAAATAATGAGTCCACCATTACCCCTAACAATGACAGGGAGACAGTTTTATTTTTCTATTCCACTTTATGTGTACATACACAGGAAATAAATTTACCCTGTAAAAAATATTATGAAGCACAGGCTCAAGAGATTATTAATTAAAAGCATAAGTACTGGTTTTATAGCTCAAGATTATTATGAAGCTGCAAAGAATAGCTCTGATGGAGTGTTTCTCAAAAAATTTTGAGACGTGTGTTTCACTTTTAATAATCAAAAAGTCTTCATTTGCAAAGAAATGATGTGTTTAGGACTCACTGTCCTCGTGAACTAATCTTGTTGAGAGACTCTCTGGTCTCATCATGTGGCACTCGACACCTCCTTGGGTCCCATGTTTCTTCTCTTCATATGACCTTGTAGGTTTGTAATGAAAAAATTCCCACATACTTCTGTTGTGCAGTTTCGGCCACAGTAGTAATAGATCTGACCCAAATGAAAGGATAAGAGTTCTCAATTTTCTTCATAAACTGTGGACTGACAAATGGATAATTAGGTGTTTTTACTCTTCTTAATGCCCAAATCAGATCAACCGTTAAGGACAGTCAGTTGCTAAGTAGGCAAATAACAAAAATATAGCGCCACACTGGGTTAACAACCACAAAAATATCCATTTAAGGACTGTGTATCAAATAATGGAAGCTTAAAAATGCTTGAGTTAGAGAAAGCAGGACAGAATAGTCTCAAACTGCAAACACATAGCTCTTTTGAACATCAGCAAAATTTACCTCTGAGTCTTCGTAGAGTTCTATCTTATCCTCAAAGAATTTATATCCTAAACCTACAGATGGGCAAACATGTTATTTTAATATATTCTGTTTAGTTTTCTTGAAAATTTCATTTTGGAAACTCCCTATTTGAGTTTTTAAATATCTCATGACTAAGGGATTGCATTAGTCCCATCATTTAAACAGTTAATTTAAAGAAATGATCGAAGATATATGAGTTACAGAAAGGGGTGACTTGAATTAAGATGTGGGCAATTTTAATCAAGACATGCTATATTCAGTAAACTCTGTAAGATCAGTGAAGGGAAAAATGTGTTAAGGTTAATCAGTTTTGAAGAAATGTAACTAGTAGATAATGTGCCCTGATTTTTTTCTCTGTGACAGGAGTAATAAGCACAATCACTGTTCATCTATATTTCACTGGGCATAAATGCAAATTTCACATTTTCACAGAAGAGAGAATTTTATTACATTATATTGATTTAGAAATAATTCATTAACCTCTACTCCTTTTTCTTTACATATCAATCTGTCTCTATTCAAGGTTTTATCTTCATTTTTCAACAAGTTACTGAGAAGTGTCTTATATTGCAGGCTATTAAAAGACTGTTTTTTATACATTCAGCTTTGTCATTCTTGGCACAAAACTGGTACTGGTTTTCTGTACATTTTTGGATATCGTCTGGGTGTTCAGGAATGCTTGTTATATTTCCTTGAAGTTGAGGATTTTGACAGTTTTGTATAATGCAAAATATTTGTTGCACTCTTCTGGACCTCCACCAGTTTTTGAAAATGAGGTATGTTTATATGTTGATTTTTTTCTTCCTCTTCCAAAGTCAGGTGTGTATAATGTTGATGGCTATAATGGGACTGAGTCTTACATAAGTTCAGTGATTTTCAATAGAGGAGAGGTCTTATGATCCACCTCCTCCCCTACCCTGCCACCTCCAGGACAGTTGTTGACATCTGAAGACATTTTTGATTGTCATGAGTACATGGATGGAGGTTACTACTGACATCTAGGGATAAAGGCCAGGGATACTGTTAAGCATCTTACAATACACAGGGAAGTCCTCTGCAGCAGAGGATTATCTGGTCCAAAATGTTAACAGTGCTTGAGGTTGAGAAACCCTGTTTTAGATGATTTGCACTGAAGGCTGGAATCCACTTTTCAGAAGTGTGAAATCAGATACAGCTTAATTTCTCTGTGCCTTTCTTTCCCTTTTCCATTAAAGCTGAAATTTAAACACCAAATAAACAATCAGAGATGCACAAAAGTATCTAGGCCCAAGGATGCTTACCAAAATTTTACACATAATGGTAAAAGGTAGAAAACAACCTAAAAGTCTAACAATACAAAATTTATAGTATTAATCATGTTTAATATATAACTGGAATGTAAGAGCATAAAAACTTATAGGTGAGTGTTGGAATAATATGGAAAGTGTTGAGTGTATAAAGTGAAACATTATTGTACCATGTGACATATGCAGAGCGATCTAACATTAGAAAAAATATATATGTTGTTTGTTTATTCTCATAGACAAAAGTTGAAAACAAAAAAATGTTAGTTACTTCTGAGAATATGGGTCAATTCTGCAGCTAATAAGTACTTTTTATTTATAAAAATAGGAATGACTTTTAAAAAAGTGTGGATAACAATTTCATGTGGTTGTGAGAGCACACACTGTGGGGCTTGAGAGATGTGATCTTGCACACAACTGCTGTGTGACTTTGGGCTTCAGTATTTTCATTTTTAAGTAACGCTCCCTTTAAATGGTTGTTTTAAAGATTAAATGGCTAAATTGCACGGTCAAATTTAGCTCTCTTCTTCCTTCCTCCAATGAGATAATTTGAGGCATTATTAAGAGGATTCTTGAAGGTGTTTTCCTTTTTATGTATTTCCAGTAGTGACTAATAGAGATCTCAGATCTCAGTTGGGCCCAGAAATGTAATTGCTAATTGACTTGTGAATGAATTGGTCTGATGTCATATTCCCATCCCCACCACTACCCTGGCTCCCAGTTTCAATTCAGTTTGACTTAATTCTATTCAGTTCAGTTCAATTCAATTCAATTTTGTTCAGTTCAGCTCACAACTCTTAATGGGAAACTTATCTATTTATATGATAAATGCAAATATGAATAAGACAAGATCCCTCTTCATCACAGCCTCACAGCTTAGCAGGCAAGGCAGATGGACATACAAGAAATTCTAATATAAAGTGGCAAAGAACTTCAGACTGGGAAGTGAGTGGACAAATAAGGGAAGGGTGGGAACATTTTATAAAACTAAGGGCAAGTGTTTGGTGTAGCCTTCAAGAATGGGAGGAGTTATTGGTGGAAAAGGAGAATTTTCCTTTGTGTTGCACAGACACCTTGGAGGTGTAGATTTCAGACACCTTCAGGAAGAGTAGAAGGTCTGATACGACTGGTATGTAGTGGACAGTTCAAGAACAATGAGAATTAGGCTGAAAAAGAAGACGGGTAGATTGGAGACATGCTTAACTATCAAGTGAAGGAAAACAGGTTTTATTTTGTGTGCAGTGTGGAGTCACTGAAAGTTCTTAATGAGGAAGTGACATGAAAATAACTCTGATTAGTGAACTGAGCAAGATTTAAAAGCTAAATTTAACACCTATTGTATCTTACATTAAAAGTAGGCTAACTTACTACTACAGTAAGCATCTTGAAGCAAACCCCATGTTAAGTATTTTTGTAACATTAGAATTAAGGAATTCTAGACAAAACTTAGGGCAAGAACAGTATCTTAGGCTCTGGTCCTGATAAATGTTGATTGAGGGTCTAGTGATAATGATTGAATCCTGAATAAAATTATTATTTCTGTCTCTAAAATGATCAGATAGAATTAATCTTTGAAATTCATCTACTATACAGTCAAGAAATAAATTAATGTCAATGTTTAAATTACTAATTCCAAATATTCCAAGTGAAGATACATGATTTGGAGACACTTTTGAGTACATATTTCATGTCGCCAATCTGTAGGATTTCTTTTTTTGAGAAGATTATGCTCTTGGCTTATAACATTGTTGGTAAATTCATTTTCAGAAAGTAGAAAATCTTACTTCTACAGTCAGAAAAATTGGTCTTTATCAATTCGAACTTCAGTGCTTATGTTATTAATTTTAAAGAATGGCCTGGGGAAGAAAACTAAAAAGAGTTTGCTTATCTGAGGAAAAACATAATGGGCCAGAGGACCTATCCACTTTCTTTTTAGATGAGTCTGTGGAAAACATTGGCTCATTACCAAAATACATATTTTAAGAATTATACTTCTTTCTAAGCAGTGGTTTGCAGTCCATTTCCAAGTCTAAGGTGATTTAAATTACATGATTTCTCTGTGCATTTCAAATAAGGTTTTTAATATTTTAGTTTTAAGTAATAAAATGCCATTCAAGTGTGTAATTTATTACTAAACCTATTAATATTTATAGCCAAAAAATGATTTTCCTGAATGGTGGAAAAAAACCCTCAATATCAATTTTTGCCTGGAAAAAAAAGGAACAACAATGAAGAATCCTGTGACAGAAGTATATTAAACATATATATTTTCTTTAGACCAAAAAATAAACTTTCCATCCAGTGGTTTTCTATAGGATCCTGCACTCTGAAATTCTAAGTTAAGTTTAATTGGTAGATTAAGTTTTTGGAGATGTTTATGTGTGGTTGTGTAGCACTTTGTAAACTCTGATTTTGGAAATAAAGAAATCAACTTACTGAAAATGCTATTTTACCTACTTAAATAAGGGTTTATGATGTCTACTGACATCAATCATTAATTTATGCATTCAATAAATATACATTCAGACCTTGATATGTACCGAACCCTGTTCTAGGCACTGAAAATATAGTAGAGGAAAGGCAATCCTCAACTTCCATGGCCTTATGGAACTTACATTTCAATGGAAATCAGAAAGTATTTCCTTTATTTTAATATATATTAATAAATGAAGAGTACAACTCATTTTTTATAGATATTATTCATTTTCAAATGCTGTAAACTTTCGATAGATTTCTACTGTTTGCCCAGGACTGTACTGCACCATGAAGTCTCTGAAAAGAGGAACACAAATGCCAGTGACTTTGAAGAGTTGATGACTATTTCTTTATTTCTGTCTCCATTCTGGGGATTTAACTTATTTCCCCCTTAAATTACCTTGAATTACCACAGTACTCATCTGGTCCTACCCCTGCTTTCAGTTGCCAACTCTCACAATCCAGGATGAAATCAGGATGAAAACCACTGTTAGATTCACCTCCCTGAAGACCGCATTTCCAACGTCACTTCCTGCTTGAGAATCTTTAATGTTCAGTTACTTTCAATGAGATCAAGACTTAATCCTAAAAATCTGTGTCAATCAGGGAAGCAGGACCATTGTGTATATTTTAGATGAGGTAGTCATTTTAAGAATAAGACCTAAACAATTGTGCAAGAAGCTGGGGAAGTGAAAGTCTGAAAGGAGAGTTGGAGCGTGAGAGAAGTCCCTCAGCAGCCCTCCTGAAGTCAGATGCATCCCTGCTGGAGTGGAGCCATGAGGGGACCTGCTGGAGGATGTTATGGAAGGCTGTGCCTCTGCATCAGGTGGTGGGTCTGAAGCTGCAGTTGGTGAGCAGAGCTGACAGGTAGGGAGAAGAGCTGGATGCAGAGTGGAGGAAAGTAAGGACTCGCCACGCCTCTCTGACTCTTACTATCTCTGACCTTAATGACCTTAATGAGGGTAGTGGCTGCTGGCTCATATTCACCTTCCTAACATCATGCAAATTCTCTTTTGGTCAACTCTAACTTGAAACTATGGAAGATGGTGATTCTGTGAAGCATAGTTCCAGCCTCGCCAAATTTATGTAATACTATCAGCTTTTTTTCTCTTTTTTAAAATAAACTTATTTACTTATTTTTGGCTGCATTGGGTCTTTGTTGCTGAGTGAGGGCTTTCTCTAATTGTGGCGAGCGGGGGCTACTCTTGGTTGCGGTGTGTGGGCTTCTCATTGCGGTGGCTTCTCTTGTTGCGGAGCACGGGCTCTGAAGCGTGGGCTTCAGTAGTTGTGGCACGTGGGCTCAGTAGTTGTGGCTCACGGGCTCTAGAACACAGGCTCAGTAGTTGTGGCGCACGGGCTTAGTTGCTCTGCGGCATGTGGGATCTTCCCGGAGCAGGGCTCGAACCCGTGTCCCCTGCATTGGCAGGTGGATTATTAACCACTGTGCCACCATGGAAGTCCCACTATCAGTCTTATCTCTTCTGATTTCCCAGTCTCAAGTGCTTTTTTTCTTCTCTCAGACTGGTTTCCTTACTTCATTTCATAGTCCTCTGACTCATCCTACCATTGGGCTTTGTTAACACCATCTCATATATCTGAAATACTTATCTACCTTCTCTTTGCCGATCTGCAAACTTACTCCCTGATTTAGATGATTCATTGAACACCAGATTACAGAGACTTTGACTTTATTTAGGATTTTAATAGCACTTGTAAATATACTATAATCTGTATTTGAAATTCTCTTTTCTACTACTTTGAAATGGCTGCAGAATTTTGAGGAGAATGTGATTCACAATGTGAAAAAAGTAGATTTGCTCAGAGGAAATGTTCATTGATCTTGATAAAAACAGTTATGAGCAACCCAATGTTGGGAGTGGGAGAGTTTTGCACAGGCTTACAGAGGACCAGGTGATCTAAAAGTAGGAGGAAAAAAGGTAACCTTGGTAAAGGTATAATATTTTTCAATATGGTGGGTCTAGACAGATAGATGAGGAATAAATGAAGGGGATGCTCATTATGCAGCAAGGAAAAGGAAAAAGTTTGGAAGTTAGGTTTACCGGAAAGCTGGAAGAGTTTTTTTTTTTTTTTTTAAATTAATTAATTAATTAATTAATTTATGGCTGTGTTGGGTCTTCGTTTCTGTGCGAGGGCTTTCTCTAGTTGCGGCAAGCGGGGGCCACTCTTCATCGCGGTGCGCGGGCCTCTCACTATCGCGGCCCCTCCCGTTGCGGGGCACAGGCTCCAGACGCGCAGGCTCAGCAGTTGTGGCTCACGGGCCCAGTTGCTCCGCGGCATGTGGGATCTTCCCAGACCAGGGCTCGAACCCGTGTCCCCTGCATTGGCAGGCAGATTCTCAACCACTGTGCCACCAGGGAAGCCCTGGACGAGTTTTGAGAAAAACAGCAAGATGAAAATTTCGGTTTTCACTTTTCAATATGACCTCATATTGATATCTGTAAAAACAAACAATAATAATAAAGAAAGTGGCAGCTATTGCTGTATCACTTGACTCATGGCGGGACCCGTTCTATGTGCTTTCCATATGTTAACTCAGTATTTTGTTCATACTCCAGAGAGGGAGGTACTCTCTCTTACCTTCATTTTACGAAGAAGGAAAATGTGGCACAAAGAGTTTTAATTTTTTTGCCTGCACTATTATAGCTAGCAAAATATGGAGACAGAATATGAACTCAGCCAACCTGGCTTCAGAATCTCTGTTTTTTGCCATTGCACTATATTGTCTCTCTATTTAATAGGCATTTAATTTGTGGAGTAAATAAAAGCAACTTATTTCCCTCCTGACTAAGATATCCCAAGAACAGACTATTAAGAGTTCTAAACACTCAGTATCATCAACCTATCAGCTTGGAAATCAGAAGAGAGGTCCCTCTACCTTTTTCCCGTTAAACCCTTAATTTTTATATGTGCCTTTTTACTTCTCAATTCATCAAACTAGAGCAGCAAAGTATGACTCACAGACCAGCAGGATCAGTATAGCCTGGAAACTTGTTAGAAATGCAGACTGTCATGTCTCGTCTCTTACTGAATCAGAGTTTGCCTTTACCAGCGTCCCCTGGTGATTTACATGTACATTAAAGATTGAGAAAAACTACTTTAGATTACCTTTTAGAGTAAAGGTCTTCACAAACCACACCTGACACATTTCACAGCATTTTTCCCCCAACTATTTCTACCTTCTACCCAGGTTATTATACTAGCAGCCCGTGAACTTCACATATCCCCTGGGGAACTTTGAAAAAAAATACAGATTCTTGGATCTCACTCGAGATCTGTTGAATCTGGATTTCCTGGGAAAGGGCTGGGAATTGAAGTTCTTAAAAAGTTCTTGAGTTTTTCTGAAGCAGAGTCCAGACTCTAATGCCTCTTTACCCTCTACAATAAAAAGTGCAGAGGAAATACATGCGTTCATCAATCTCCAGACCAAAGGTCACCTTCTCTCACATGCTTCGCCCAAGTCTTCAGGTGAAATTGTTATTATTTCTTACATGTTAAGTAAACTTCTGTGATTGCACCTAGTACATCACATTAATCTATTTACATCTCTATTTCACGTCCTGGGTAGAGCTGTGAATAAGAGCTCCATACATTTCATTGAATCAGGGAGTATATAGGCAGACGTGTTATGAGCATATAGCCATGTGAGTGGCTTTTGGTAACAGTGGTGATTTCTTACTATTGACCATGACTGCCCGCCTTCCCATCTGCTTTCCCTCAGTGGTAGACTTTTCACGGTCACATTCTTGAAGTTCCTTGTAGAGGAAAGGCCTGTGAATCATTTTATAGCATCATGTTGGATCATCATTTTTATGACAAATATTAAATATTTGTAATTATGTATTAGAGGAAAATGTATAGACACCAAATTATCTTCTTAAATAAGTTTTCAGAAATAGTTCATAAATAGCTTCATGTCAGAAACTAGCCAATGCATTTAATTTGTTCTTAGTTACAAAAAACTAGGTAATTAGGTTTACTTACTAATGCTCAAAGACTTTTTTTTTCTTCTCCTTAGAGCTCTAAGAATGATTTGATTGTTCAAGGGAATGAAAAATATGTTTAAAAAATTTTCTAAAGGAGGATTCCTTTAGAATCGGGAATGTCTAGGACTATACTTTGACCTCCTTTTAGTCTTTTTTTTTTTTTAAATGGCCTTCTTATAGAACTCTGGATGTTAGGAACTTCAAAGAGTGACTCATGGGAACTACACTTTCAACTTCCACTTCTAATTCTTAAACTTAGACCTTCCCAGTGGAAGTCAGAAATTGGGTTTCCTGTGAGTCTCCTGATTATTTAATTTATAATTTCTCCTCCTATTTGGCATACCAAAGTTAGCTAAAGCAACTTGGAAATTAGGCCATGTTACCACGAGATGACATCAATAAAAATAAATGAAAATCTCCCTTGCCATGTAAAGTTTGGCTTCCTTGTTTGTAAAAAATGTTTTACTACAGGCTAATTAAAGAGACATTTTTACCAGCTGGAATCAGATGAAATATCCACTATCTTGTGTAGCTTTTATTCTTCTTAAGGTTCATTTTAATTAACTTTAATTAACCCAGTTGTTCCAATTGTAAAACAAAGTTGTCAATTTTAGACAACATAATCAAAGGTATAATTATAGGGGAAATATATAAGCATAATATATCCTCTTTCAAATATAATCAGAGTAAATGTTTCTTCTTCCTTTGGAAAAAATACTTCTACTGATTTGGCCCAAGATGAGGTCCGTCATGTAAGACAAAACTTCCTAACCACTAAACATAACAGAGTTTATGGACCCAAACCTCTATTACTAAGAATAAGAGGAATGTTTATACAAGAATGACACTGAAAAATAAAAATAAAAATCATTTATAAAATGTGTAAAATCCTAGCTATAGTATATATATATATATATATATATGCATCTCCACACCTCATTTCAGTAACAGGTCACATTAAGAAGTGCAGAAGACAAGACAAATGTGGGGAAGTCAGAGAAGCTCCAGATATGAAAATGATTTTATAGGGGGGTTAAATTAGAACCAATGGAATAAAGATCTAATGACCAGGATACGTTTTGAGAAAGAGAAGTGCAGTTCCAATCATATCAATAGAGTTAAAAGGGGTAAAAGTCACCACAATTGATGAAAAGCCTTAATAGGCTTCCACCTAGTGAATTAACCAGTAGTTTGAATCAACCAAATTTATTTAGCATCACCTGAAGGAGACAGCTTATTTTTTATTTTTCAATTTATTTTCTTTGTTTTTAAAAAATTAATTAATTTTAAAAATTGAAGTATATTTGACTTACAATATTATAATTTAAGGTGTACCACATGGTGATTTGATATTTTTATACATTACAAAATTATCACCATGATGAGTCTAGTTGCTATCTGTCACCATACAAAGTTATTACAATATTATTGACCATATTCTTTTTTAAAAAATTTTTACTGGAGTATAGTTGATTTACAACGTTGTGTTAGTTTCTGCTGTACAGCAAAGTGAATCAGTTATACATATACATATATCCACTCTTTTTTAGATTCTTTTCCCATATAGGTCATTACAGAGTATTGAGTAGAGCTCCCTGTGCTATACAGTAGGTCCTTATTAGTTATCTAGTTTATATATAGTAGTGTGTATATGTCAATCCCAATCTCCCAATTTATCCCTCCCCCACCTTCCCCCTTGGTAACCATAAGTTTGTTTTCTCCATCGGTGACTCTAATTCTGTTTTGTAAATAAGTTCATTTGTACCATTTTTTAAGATTCCACATATAAGTGATATCATATGATATTTGTCTTTCTCTTTCTGACTTACTTTACTTAGTACGGTAATCTCTAGGTCCATCCATGTTGCTGAAAATGGCATTATTTAATTCTTTTTTATGGCTGAGTAATATTCCATTGTATGTAAGTACCACATCTTCTTTATCCATTCATCTGTCGATGGACATTTAGGTTGCTTCCATGTCTTGGTTATTGTAAATAGTGCTGCTATGAACATTGGGGTGCTTGTATACTTTTGAACCATGTTTTTCTCTGGATATATGCCCGGGAGTGGGATTGCTGCATCGTATGGTACCTCTATTTTTAGTTTTTTAAGGAACCTCTATATTATTCTCCATGATGGTTGTACCAATTTACATTTCCACCAACAGTGTAGGAGGGTTCCCTTTTCTCCACACCCTCTCCACTGTTTATTGTTTGTAGACTTTTTGATTCTGACCGGTGTGAGGTGATACCTCATTGTAGTTTTGATTTGCATTTCTCTGATAATTAGTGATGTTGAGCATCTTTTCACGTGCTTTTTGCCCATCTGTATGTATTGACTATTTTCTTTACGCTGCACGTTATATCCCTGTGACTTATTTATTTTATAACTAGAACTTGGTACCTCTCAATACCTTTCACCTACTTTGCCCAACCTTCCAATCCCTGTCCCTCTGGCAACCACCAGGTTGTTCTCAGTACCCATGAGACCCTCTAGGTCCATCCAGGTTGTTACAAATGGCAAGATTTCACTCTTTTTTTTATGGTTGAGTAATATTGCATTGTATACATACAACATTTTCTTCATCCATTCATCTATCAATGGACACTTAAGTTGCTTCCATATCTTAGCTATTGTAAACAATGCTTCAGTGAACATAAGAGTACATATCTTTTTGAATTGGTGTTTTTGCTTTCTTCAGACAAAAGAAATTTCATCCAAAGTGAAATTGCTAGGTCATATGGTAGTTCTATTTTTAATTCTTTGAGGAATGCTACAAGCTTGAAATACATTTCTTTGGCCTTTTAAAGAGACTTTGCTTAATCAACACATACATGTTCGTCTTGGCAAAGCTGCTCCTGCTCCTTTAAATAATGGACTGTATATGTTTAAGGACCATGGCTACTTACTTACCTTGTCATTTTTTTGTATTAGTAAGCTAGTATTAGGTGCAGAAAGAGATAAACATCATAAAAAATTAATGTTTATTGCATAATCAATCATAGGATATGCCAGCAAGGACGTCTTCAGTTCGAATTGGCAACAAGATGAGTATAAGAGGCCATTTGTATAGCAAAGAAAACAACTACTGATGCTTCCTAACAAGTCTATCAACACTTGCCTGATTTGCTTATTATAAACTCCAAAGGGCCAATGTTTAAAAAGAATGAAAAAATTGTCCAATTCATTATCAAATAAAAAAATGTAAATGTTCAAAGACTCTCCCAGGGCAATGTTCTAAATCACAACAGCTAGCATCAGTTATTTTTATGTATAATCTTGTGCAAATATTTTTAAATGAGGATTTTTTTCTCTTATACAACATTTGCATTTTATTGTGAACACACATCCTTGGATTAGTAATTCCTTATCTTAGCAGGTTCTTTGTTTTTTAAATGTATAATATATACTTAACACTACATAATAAAAGTATAGTATTATATAGTAATGAATTGGATCCCCACAAAAATATATTTCAGTAATCAGTCCTAGAGATAAAGACTTTTATGAATATAAGATGTGAACTGAATTTTCACTACATAGAATAAAATATAATGTAAACTCTAGAAATGGCATCTCTAAAGTTCACAAGTTGGAACTGAGATGCCCACTGGGCTCGAACAAGAAAGGGAGCACAGGGAAACACACACACACACACAGAGCAAGTGCTTTGAAAATATCCAAAAAATAATAGAATTATAGAATTTGAGAGATGTAAGTGATATAAGAAGAGCATTTAGTCTAACCTCTTTATTTCCAGACAAAGAAACTAATATTTAACATCACACTATTACTACTAGAATTTTCAGAAAATTGAAGCAACATGTGTAATGGCAATATTTTACTTAAAAAATGATCCCCAATGTTTAGCAGCTAGTACAAATAAAGGAAAAAAAAAATAAGTGCTTATTAAATTCTAAGAAGAAGCTTAGAGGTCTGGACATTTTAAGAAGGAGCTTAGAGGTTTAGAAAAACAGAAGTCAGAGAACCAAGTACAAGCCTAGGCTATACCAATAAGATTTACATGACTTAGGCTTAGTCACTGAGCTTTTTTTGAGCTAGGGTTTCCTGGCCTGCCTCCTGTGAGGTTTTGTGAGGCTTGGTGAATATGTTCACCATTCATCCAGTGACGTAAGCCAACTTCCTCCCATTAACTGTAAGTCAGTTTGCCAAATGGTCTCCCTAAACCCAAGTCAAATTACTTAATATTCTTCTACCTATTTGCAAATTTGATGGGTAGAAATGTCGCCTTTAATTTACATTTTCTTGCTTATCAATGAGTTGATCATCATTTCTATATTCATTTCCTATTTTATTCTGTGGTATAACTATTTTACTGGGTGTGCATATCCTTTAACTATTTTTCTACTGGGTGACTGGTTTCATTAATTTGAGGTGGCTTTTTAACATGTAAAGAATATTACTTTTTATGTTATATACATTAAAATGTGTCCTTACAGTCTGTGACTCCTTTTTTAACTTTCTTGATGGTGGTTTGGCTTTATAAAATTGAAAATTTCAATGTGGTCAAATTTGCCAATATAATTCTCTACGACCACTGAATTGTACGTTTTACTCAGAAAGACTTTCTATATCCCTAATAAAACTATTATCCTATATTTTCTACTACTATATTTAAGAATTGTAACACATGTTGTTTTCTTTTACTTGATCTGGAACTTGGTTTTGTTTTTTGCATGTCATGATGTAAGGCTGAAATCTTATTCCACTGTTTGAGACACTCACGTGTTAGGGTTATGTTGCTATTTACTGGCTATGTCTTTGCTTTATCAGTGACCACGGTATGATATACAGTCAAATCAGTTAGAAGTATGTATTAGAAACAAGTGCAGTAACACTAACTTGGAAAAGAGACATGGCGTGTCTCGTTTGAGTCCCTTTTGTTTGAGGAAACTCAGTCTTTACCAAGAAGTGAAAAAATCTGGCTGTTCTGCTCTCCTAGTTGTTCTAAGAATGTTGGAGAACATTATGATGAAAGGGCCATTCTTAATCTGAATTTAGCTTAAACATTTTCAATACTTATACTAGCACTCTATGAGATTTCCCCTAAGACAAAAATTGAGGTAGTTCTGAGTATAAGCTTATAGATGTGTACAAATGTTTAAGCAGATGTAAACTGTTTCTGTGGAACTTGTTACATTTTCCAAGAGAGATCAGAAGCATTCTGTAGCATTGCTATTAGAATGTTATTCCATGAAACTCAAATGAATTCAGCCTCACAATTGCAGATACTAAGAGTTAGATATGAATTAACATCTATACAGAATCATATTGAAAACATAGTTTTCATGCTTTTAGATCATCCTCTCTTTGTGAGATCAGGAACCTAGTCCCAGTTTTCCAAATTTAGGATTTAAAAGCTGAGAATTTGGAAGCACAAAGATTTTTCTGCTTATGAAAACGTTTAGAGTTGCAGGAGGGATTAGCTTCCCTCTATCAGAAGCAGAAGAATGACTTTGGGGAGTGATTCTTGTGGTCCAGAAGAATCATGGGGGCTCTGAGGCCCACTGGTTGGTTCATAGAAGGCACCCAGCAACTGCTTATTAAATATTGATGAATAAATAGCTTCTCCACGTTCTGGACGGGAAGAGACCATGGGAAAAAAAACAAATGGGTAGGTTAATTGACTAACTACTAAAGAAAAAAAATTTTGACATCCAACATATGTCTTTAGCTTCCAAGATTAGGGATGCCCAAAAGCTTGATGTCTACATTTGGAATCACTGCTGTTGTTCTGGCTCTTAGATTACAGGCTTTGTTAAAGACTGTATTGGCTCCTGAAGATTCTTCACATATGCTGTTCACTTCTGCCTTGTCTGAGACCAGGCTGAGCACAGCCTTGCTGCAACTCAAGGAGAATGTGGAGGGTACAGGTGCAGCAAAAGATCATACTGGGACTTCTAAGCTCCCTATCACAAGGAATCCTTTAGTTAATTTTTTTTGCCTAAAAAGGGGATATTGAGGTATATTCTCAAAACTAGTATGACTTAATATATTGTTTAATTTGTGCTAAGGTCAATGTGAAATTTGAATAATTGGATCTCTTCTCAGATAGTTGCTAAACTAAGTAAACAGAGTACATTTTGGAGAAAGAGTGGATGAGTGCTCTGCAAGATTAGGAGACGGCTTTCTGCTTTACGCAATGAAAGCATATGCAGAATATCTACCTAAACAGCACGTCCGCTCCCTGTGCACTAGCTAGAATTTTACGTTTGTCTGAGAAGTAGATGGGTGCTCCGTGTAACACTAATCTCATTGTTGTGTCTTTTGGCTTCTTGACACCTATCTTTAAAATGGTGTGGGTGTATTAAAGCAATCATTTCTGTTCTTCCAATAATGAAGGTAACACTGATAACCCTGTGTCTAGTTATAAAGAATAACAAAGCAGTAGGAGCCAGTGTATCTATTCTTCTTTGTGACAAGGAGTGATTTATAGCAACATACCGTGCTGAGCATATGCTCTATCTATCAAGGGTAGTTATTATTTGAGTGACCCATCGCTAGATCAAGCTCCAAGGAAAGTTCTGAAAACTTTAATTCTGTAGGATGACTTCTGTTTCTGTTTCTCTACTACTCAATTGTATGTCTGCTAGTGCCACACAATAAAGGGCCCTAAGATCTGAATGAATTTTACTATTGAAATGTATCATTCAAAATATTTATCTGCTACTTTGTGATTTTTTTCTTTTTCCTTTTTTCATTCCTTTTTGCCACCATGGTCTCTACATTTTGATCAGTTTGTTTATTTATTTATTTAAGATTACAATCACATTTCCAAAGAGCCTACGGAGAAATGTTTTAAACACAGAGTCTTGATTTTAAGGAAAAATTGGGCAGGGTTAATTACGATAACAGCAAACGTGCAGTAATAACATTAGAAGGAATTCTATATAGTGTTTGTACAGGGTGTGGATGCTTATGAAAAGCCCTTGAACTCCCATGATCTCTTTCAATTTATGTAGACTTAAATCCTTCATTGTACTTTAACTGGTCTTAGTCTAGTTTCTATCATTTCAAGTTGTTTTTTACTAATTGGTAAAATCGGAAACAAGTGTATTGTTAACAACAACAAAAAAAATTCAGAGCCGCTTACAGCTTAAGTCACTTGGCGATGATTTTTCTTTTCTTCCAAGTGGCACGGATGGCTCTGTCAGATTGAGTGTTCACCAGATAAATGAATGGTTGGAGAATTACCATATGCTTTCTCCTCTGGGCGATGCACAGCACTCTGATGGAGATACCTCCAGCCGGGCTTCTCTTCAGCAGTCTTCTGCCAACCTCCCCTCAGCTGCAGACCTAACACCAAAGCCAGCTGACAGCTTCATCCTTCTCTTTGTGAGCCAATGACTGTGGAAAGTACAAGCGTATTTGACAATAACTAAATTTGTTTGAAGAGCAAGTATAATACAGGAGGAAAAAACCCTAATCAGAATATTGTTATTTTGACACTTTTAGTTACTTTTTAGAAAGTGCCCTCCTAATTTGCAGCTTGATGTGATCTCAACATCCAGTCGAAAGCTGAGGATTTTTCATCCCGTTGACAGGAAGCCATTAATAAAACAACAATCTTTTGTGTATAGTAATCTTTAATCTCATTTTGTCACACACTTCTCAGTAGCACTTCCACCCGTTTTACAGTATAATTTATGGCATCCAAACAACTCCTGCCTTGGAAAAGGTCATTCTGTCAAGGTTTACTTGTCTTTGAAGAAAAGTAATAGAGCATTATTTATGAACCGAAGAATGCACTTCACTACTTTAATCAATCAGGAAGATGCTTGTATTATTGTATCTTTTGCTGCTACCAACCGCCCCCCCAACCCCAACCCAAAGAACCACAAGCAAAGGATACGCCAATCTTGCTTTCTCTTTTATGTTGCAAAAGGCCTCTTACCTTTTATGTGTCTTCTGCTTTTGTGTTTATGGCACCATGGAAATAACAAGCCTGATGATGTCTGATATCTGGAAACAGTTTGTAAATTCTATGCAAGGGGTTGATCTATTCTAAAGATCATAGAACCTCTGGACAGGTGAAGCAGCCCATCCAGTATGCTCATTATGGGAAATTCATCTGATAAAACAGAAGGGAATTTGCAATTAAAAACCTTGTGGATAAAGAAAAAGTTGAAGAGTTTTGAAACTGTCTTGGAGAGTAATCAGCAAAACAAAAGCAATTATCATGTTTTTGTACAGAAGATCCCCAAACATAACCACAGTTGGTCCCCATATGTTTCTAGAAACTACCACGAGCACAAATTAGAACATGCTGTGTGGGGAAATGAATTGGTAGTTCATTAGAGAAAACAGTTACAGTTGGAATAAACATCTCCAATAAGGATTTAATTTAAGTTAGAAAGGATGTTGGGTGTGAATTAAATACCAATAGATAGCAATGCCATTCATAAAATTCTAAAAATTTGTTAAAAATATATCTAATTACAAAATGGTTAAATAAGAGTCCATGTATTTTTGGTAACCTATTTTATAATACATGAGTATGACTTTAAGAATATGTAAGAATCAACTGACAATGACTTTTTAGAACTTAATTGAAAAAAATAAACCACAGAACCAGAAAATGACATAAGTGTTTGATATATTTTCTTTTGAATGTCGTATTAGCCAAAGCACCAAATAGAACATTGAAACCTTATAGTGATTTCCAAGTAGATTTAGAAGTTAAGACTGGGTCAAATAACCTTACATTATTAGTTTATTTATTTACACCACCACAGAGATTTTGGGGTGGCTTATATTCAATTAAGACTATTCACTTGAAAAGAAAAACAACTGATTAATTCATCAAAAATTAAAAAAAATAACTCCCATCCCTCAAAATGATGATTAAACCAGTTCCATTACCAAATGAGTAAACTGGATTTTAAGTATTTAAAAATTGTTGTAGTGATTGAAAGTATTGCTTTTAGATATAAATAGATATTTTGAATTCCAGAATGAAGAAAATGAAAAGGGAATTCTCTCAAGGTTCACGGGAGAAGGGACCTTGCAGGTAGGGCTGATGTGTAGGTGAAACAGAGGAAAGGAGATGTGAAAAGGTGAGAGGTTTTCTTGAAGTTTGGGTCTGGTCATTGCAAGTGGTACTTGCTTTACCTCCATGTTATAAACCCTCTCAGCTTCTCAATAAAAATGCTTATGAAGAAATGAAGACATGGTATAAAGACATGACAATTGGGGCTTCCCTGGTGACGCAGTGGTTGAGAATCTGCCTGCCAATGCAGGGGACACGGGTTCGAGCCCTGGTCTGGGAAGATCCCACATGCCGCGGAGCAACTGGGCCCGTGAGCCACAACTACTGAGCCTGTGCATCTGGAGCCTGTGCTCCGCAACAGGAGAGGCCACGATAGTGAGAGGCCCGCGCACCGCGATGAAGAGTGCCCCCCCGCTCGCCGCAACTGGAGAAAGCCCTCGCACAGAAACGAAGACCCAACACAGCCAAAAATAAATAAATAAAAAAAAAAAAAAAAAAAGACATGACAATTCACAATGTTAAATATAAGATCAACTTTATGCCATAGGATAAAATGGAATTGCAATAGATAAAAGTATAAAACCACACTTACAATAGAGCAACTTGCTCACTGGAAAGAAAGTAGGGATCTACCAAACCTCTTCCCAAAGTAGGTATGAACCATATCTCTTCCCAAAGTAGTTATGAACCATATCTCTTCCCAAAGTGGGGATCTACCACACCTCTTCCCAAAGTAGGGATGTACCACACACCTTCCAAAACTAGGGCTCTCCCACAATTGCTTTTCAACATCTGTCCACTGGCTCACCAATCCTTACTTGGGACTCTGCCATGCATATGCAATTGTTTGCACATCACCTCCTTTTGATACCACCTCCATATAAAAGACGTACCTCTTTTTGTTTGTCAATTTGGATCTCACAATTCCCACAGAACAACAGGGAAGGAAGATATTGGCAGTCATTCCGTTTGCTGGTGGCTGGATAACAGTGAGGGAAAAAGGCATAGAAGTGGGAGGGAGGTAGCAAGAGCCCTCTCCTAGGTATATAGGAGATCAAAAGTGCTATTGAATGCCATCATTTCAGAGTGTCAGAGAATGAGGAGGTGAGGGTCAGAGTGGATACCACCTCAACTCAGCAAATCAGTTTGGATCATTGGTTAAAAGTATGGGCTCAAGAGCAGATTATTGGGTCAATGGCACTTCCACAGTTTATTTAATCTCTAAGTCTCAGTTTCCCCATTGAGAAAATGGAGATGGTAATAGGAACTTCCTCAGAGAGTTATTGTGAAAATTAATTAAACAATCCATGTAAACTATTTAACTCTGCATGGCACATATGTGAACACTCAAACATATAAGTTATTTTAATTTGAGAATAGAAAATGATTGATCAAGGAAAATGTATCTTTGATGCAATTTAATATAGGAAAAGCCAGGGGCACCATACATAGAGAATGATTGTTTTAAGCTGGGGAGGGAAACTCCTGTATTTCTGGGACAGGATAGGATTTAGTGGGTTTTTTCCCCAATCATACACAGCACTTCTCTTTGAATTCTTGTCTTAGGGGCTTCTGGGGAAACCTACACTGAGATACCACACATATCTCTAGTTGCCAAATGCTGTCTCTGGCTACACTTCATTTAAAGATGTGTAAACAGAAGAGAACAACAACAACATGAAACTTATTAAAAAATAAAGCAAATTTTGGTATGAACTGAACATGACTTTTCAAAACCAATGGCAGAGACTAGTGTATGCACTTTGACACAGCTCACAGTCATTTTGAATGAAAAAATATCTACTAAGGAGAGACATACTGGTTCATTAAATAGATATTCCTAATTTTAAAATGTCTTCTAAGCAGAGGCAACAGGGTAACCTACAAAGAAAGAAATATCAGATTGGATTTTTATTTTTCCTCTGCAATATTTAGTATCAATTGACAGTGTTCTTTATTATTAAAAATTTTTATACATAGCTAAGTTTTTGTATCTTAAGGCCACAAAAAGTATATTTTCGGATATACCAGGATTCCAAAGATAAATTGTCATAAAAATTACAGAAAAAATATCCCAGTTAAGGAAGAAGTGGATCAAAATTAAGAACTCGAGAATTGTGAAGACATAACTTAGAAAGATAGTGGTGATATGAAACCATTCATATAGTTGACATGAGACCATTCAATATAGTTGTATAAATAATTATTTTTTAATTAAACTGTTTATATTTGTTTTATAAATCCAATTATAAAATTGAATGAAAATGTTAAAAATTATTATCGAAAGAGAAAAGATATAATGTAAAAAACTACTAAATAAACATAACTGCTGCTCAAAATTTCAGACTGTATTAACAAATACTGAAATTTAGGGAATGAGTAAAAGAGAGCTATATTTGTAGGCTTACTCCTTTTAAAGGAGTCAAACATGAAATTTTATTTCTGTTACCTTTTAAAATTGATAATATATAACTCACAAATCCTAGAAAAAGTAAAAGTAAATGATTATATTCATATATAGAAAACAGAAGTTAAAGGAAATGGAAAGGAGCATAAAAACAGAAAGTATGATGCGCATGTTGACTTCCTTGACTGCAATAGAAATTCCCCAAGGCAGGATCTTGTTGGTCTTATTTACCAGCATTACCAGAATCATGCCTGATATAATAGACACTCCAGTTATTTGTTGCCTGAACGAAGACTACACATACCACCTGTAAAATAAACATAAACGTGATAATCTTACCTAGTAAAGACAAACTCTTTTAGAAAATTTACTTGAGATTATTACACTTTCTTTAGGCTTTGACAGATAATGTTTAAACACATAAAAGTAGAGCTATCAAGGAATTGATTAATAAATTGATGAGATTGAATTAATAAAGATAAAATTTTACATTATATAAAGAGGGCTATACCTTCCTTTCAAACGAATATGCCCTCAAGATACCAAAGAGTGCTAAAAGCTACAATATACAAAAAAATTAAATGCCGATATTGGAATAGACAGATCAATGGCTTATATGTTTATTTGGGAACATAGTACTAAGCTTATGATAAAGTTACTATAAAAAATTAATGAGGAATCAATTCATTAACGTTACATAACTCTTTGTAAAATGGACTATTTGGAGAAGAAGTCAAATTAGGTCTTTGCCTTACAATCTACAGGCAATTAGATTTAAAAAAGAAACCAGAGGCAAAGAAAAACCTAGAAGAAAGTATGCATGAATATTTATTCCCTGTATAGGTAAGGACTTTGCATGCCTTCAAGAAAATGAAGAATTACACCTAAAATACTGACAGAATTATCCTTTAATAATTCAAGGTGACCTGGATATTATAAATCAATATGAAAATCTAATAAATGACAAATTGAGTTTTATGTTTGTTGTATAAATAATTTGTAATGCATATATTTGTAATATGCTATCTGTAATATTATATTTATACATTATATTTTATTCGTATTACAAATATAATTTAAAAATTATATTTACCTTTAATTACCTTAAATGTAATGATCTCTTATGAATGATTAAGATAAATTTTGCATCCTGATTTTTAAAAATAGATGAGTCATGAACAATTTACACAAGACATATAAATATGAAAATAAATATGCAAAGGTATTCAAACTCACGTGATTGTTCAAATTAAGGCAAATATAAAAATATATAGTATTTTTATTCATCAAATTAGAAAAACTATCTTTTAACATTTAATCACTGATGCTGATATGCATTCAGTGAAATCAATGCTCTTAGGCATTGCTCTAGCAAAGTAAATGAATCGTTCCTAGAAAGCGATTTGACATCAGGTTTCGAAAGCTTTTAGCAAGTTCATGTTGCTTCAACCAGTAACTCTACCTTAATTAAAGCTGCAAACAAATATTCATGAAGAATGTTCATCATATAATTTTTAAGTAAGTATACATAATTTATATATTCGGAAAAAAAGATATTTCTCTCAAAAGGAAAAAAGAAAATGATTAAGAAAAAATGGAGAACTGTATTAAACATAGAGTGACTATTCCATGTTAGGAAAAGAAACTTGTGTTTCCCTAGAGTAGAAATGAGTTGACCAGTTCTGGGGTCAAGTTAATGTGTTTGTGAGACACCACAAACAAAATGTATTTGAATATGCCTGGGTCCCATTAAACAAGTAGGCTTTCACTCACAGACTCAAAGTGAGGCTAAAAGCAGTATGTAGTCTGGAACTGGAAGTGATATTTGATTAGTTATCAAGAGCATAACCCCAGCAATCAGAGTCTTTTGAAAACTGGAGACATGGGTGAGTAAGCAGCAGGAGCTCCTGATGAACCAAGCTGCAAAAATCCTCAACAAAATATGAGCAAACTGAATCCAATACTACATTAAAAGGATCACACACCCTGATCAAGTGGGATTTGTTCCAGGGATGCAAGTGTGGCTCAACATACGCAAATCAACAAATGTGATACACCATATTAAAAAATGAATGATAAAAATCAAATGATCATCTCAATAGATGTAGAAAAATTATTTGGCAAAATTCAACGTCTTTTCATGATAAAAACTCTCAACAAAGGACTATACCTCAACATAATAAAGACTATGTATGACAATCCCACAGTAAACATAATACTCAATGGGAAAAATCTGAAAGGTTTTCCCCTGCAATCAGAAACAAGACAAGTATGTCCACTCCCATCACTTTTATTCAACATAGTACTGTAAGTCCTAGCCAGAGCAGTTAGACAATAATAAGAAATAAAAGGCATCCAGTTTGGAAAGAAAGAAGTAAAATTGTCTCTATTTGCAGATGACATGATATTACATATAGAAAATTCTAAAGACTCCACAAAAGTTGTTAGAACTAATAAATTAATTCAGTCAAGTTGCAGGGTACAAATCAATAAACAAAAAATTAGTGTCTCTATACACTAATAACAAACTATCAGAAAGAGAAGTTACAAAAAAAATCCCACTTACAATTGCATCAGAGAGAACAAAATACCTAGAGATAAATTTAAACAAGGAGGTGAAAGACCTGTACTCTGAAAAATAGAAGACATTGATGAAAGAAATCAAAGAAGCCACAACTGAATGGAAACAAATTTTTTGTTCATGGATCAGAAGAATTAATATTGTTAGCATATCCATACTACCCAAAGTAATCTATCAATTAAATGAAATTCCTATCAAAATTTCAATGACTTCCTACACAGAAATAGAAAAAAAATCTGAAAATTTGTATGGAATCATGAAAGACCCTGAATAGTCAAAGCAACCTTGAGAAAGAAGAACAAAGCTGAAGGCATCAAACTTCTAATTTCAAGCTATATTACAAAGATATAGAATCAAAACAGTGTGGTACTGGCATAAAACAGACACATAGGTTAATGGAACATAATAGAGAACCCAGGAATAAACATATGCATATATGTCCAATTAATTTATGACAAAGGAGCAAGAATATACAATGGGGAAAGGATAGTCTCTTTAATAAATAGTGCTGGGAAAATTGGACAGCCACATAAAAAAGAATGAAACTGGACCCCTATCTTATACTATATACAGAAATTAACTCAAAACATATTAAAGACTTCAGCATGAGACCTGAAACTGTAACACTCCCAGAAGAAAACACAGGGGCTGTTTGACATTGGTCTTGGAAATGATTTTTGCTGCAAAGACAACAAAAGCAAAAATAAACAAGTGGGGCTACATCAAATTAAAAAGCTTCCGCACCCACACAGCAAAGGAAACCGTCAACAAAATAAAAAGGTAGTCCACGGAATGGGAGAAAATATTTGCAAAGCATGTAACTGATAAGAGGTTAAAATCCAAAATATATAAGGAACTCATATGACTCAATAGCAAAAAAACAAAACAAAACAGAAAACCTCAAATAACACAATTTTTTAAAAAGGCAGAGGAACTGAATTGAAAATTTTTTCCACAGAAGACGTACAAATGGCTAACAGGTACATGAACATGTACTCAACATCATTAATCATAGGGGAAATGATAATCAAAACCAGGATTTATCACTTCATCTCTGTTAAGATGTCACATATATATAAAAGAGAGGTAAGTGCTGGTGAGGACATGGAGAAAAGGCAACCCTTTTGCACTGTTGGTGGGAATGTAAACTGATACAGTCACTATGGAGAACAGTATGGGGGTTCTTCAAGAAATTAAAAATAGAACTGCCATATGATCCAACAATCTCATTTCTGAGTATATATCCACAGGAAAAAAAATCACTGTCTTGAAGAGATATCTGTACTCCCACGTTCGTTGCACCGTTGTTCACTATAGTCAACATACAGAAACAATCCGAGTGTCTGTCGATTGACAAATGGATAAACATGCACTTGTGCCTTGGAGACAGACAGACATGGGTTCAAATGCTGGTTCTACGACTTAATAACAGATATCTTAGGTGAGTTATCTGACCACTAACTCTCAGTTTCTTTGATTGTATAATGTGGATTGTGTGTGTTTGTGTTGTATGTGTGCAATAAATTCCCAATCAGATTCTACTAAATGATGAGAGTTGGCATGAAACTTTAAATCTATTTACCATCTCTGACTTGGCAGAAAATCATTACAAAATCACAATCATCATTAGTAAGTCAAAATGCTTTTTTCAAAGGACACTAACATCACTAAAAGAGATTTGTATTTCTTTTATATGTAGGAGACCCAAATAGAACTGAGTATTTCTATACTACCCGAAGCTTAGCAAAATGATATCTCTATTTTAGAATCCCTCCACTTTCTAATGTTTGATCCCAAATTCATCCTGCTTGCTGATTTATGTTAAGCCCTGTGGTTTTCTAAAATTCTGTTTCTTTTATGATTGCACAATATTGTACTCCAAAACCTAACACGTTAGGTACAATGACCATTGAAATGATAAAGCACAGTTTCTAAAGAATGTGGCATATATGTACGTGTTCTTTTCTTTTTCAACTAGAAGGAACTGTTTTAGAAGAGAAAATAGGAATACATTTTAAAACCCATAAAGTAGGAAGACATAGTATTCTAAGGAACAATAATTAAAGCTAAGGAGATTATAATGCAGCCAAGAATGGTCATATCACTTACTTGTGCACTGAAATTGAAATAATGCTATTCAAAATTCTATTGAAAATATGATTGCTAATATCAGAGATGGCATAAATGAAGCTAAATTTTAATGAGGAAAGAAAATGGAATGACTCTCCAAGCCTGTGTAATTTGTTCAGCTCAGAGCTAAATATATAATCTAAAAATGTATAGAAACTGATATGCTCATCATTCCATAGCAGTAAAATGTGAGTGGATTACCAGAAAAGATTCATTACTGCTGAAAGATGATGATTCTTTGAAGCAAGAAGAGAGACAGTAGACGGCGTTTCTTCACAAAGGGCTAGTTTATTTTGAGGGTGAATTTCACACGTGTTGGAATGTTATACACATTCCTGATGGCTTACAAGTATTTGTGTTTACAGAATATAATGAGCAGCTAACTGAAGATCAGGCTTTCACTAAGGTTTAAATCCATCTTATGTCCTGCTGGGAACCTTGAAAATTATAATATATCTCTGTTTATTCATTTAAATGAAATGCCAGAGAAATTACACTATTCAAAAAAATAGAGTGCAGAAGGAAGAAATGAGATTCTAATTAATGAAGAAGATTTCGCTGAGTTTTTTGGTTACTAAAGTGGTAGTTAATACTTTTCCTGTTTGTAACACAGCCTATGTTAACCACTGCCCATCCTACAGGTCTGAAGGGGGAGCAAATGTGCCCCCAGTCAAGGAATCGTCCCTGTCTACTTGCTTGTGATTTTCAGAATTAGTATCACTAGCTCAAGGGCTTTGCCATGAGGCTTATGTCTTAACTGATAGAAACATTGCTTACTTAGGAAGTTGTGAAGAGGTGGATTCCTGGCTTCCACTGCTCCTTTCAGGTAATTTCCTTCTGCCAGCACCTTCAGAAGGAGATAAGAGAGGAATTTCTGATCTAGTAAAAGAGTTCCTCAACCTCCCTGCTTCTCACTTATCCCCCAAAAGATCCACTGCAATCCCATGTGTATGGGTGAATGTATGTATAAATATACATATATGTGTGTATGTCTGTAAGTACATGTGTTTGTATATACATATTCACCATTTATTCATTCATGCAGTTATACATTCACTAAATTGACTACATATTTACTATGTGCTGTTGTTTAATTGCTAGGAGTACAAAGCAGAGGAAGACTTGAAGTCACCGTGTTTGAATCAGGTAAACTTGAATTAAAATATTTACTCTGCCTATTATCTGTGTAACCCTATGAAAGTGTCCTAAACATTTCTTTATCCAGTGGTGATAAAGTAATTCCTAGAGTTAATGTCAGAAATAAATAATTTCTTTGTGACCAAAGGACATAGCACTTAGAGTAAGTACTCAATAAATGACAGCAACATAGTAATAATTATGTTTTTAATCTAATGAAAAACAATTTCTTCCTTCTCTTTAAACACCAGTTTCTCTCTCCCTAATGGATCATTTGCACTAAAATACAAACATTTTGCTGTTTCATTTATTTAGAAAAAATCTTCCTTACCCCACTTCTCCATCCACTTCGAGCCCCATTTCTCCTCCTCTTTACAGCAAAATCCCGTAAGTTGTCTGTACTCGTTCTGTTCAATCCCTCCCTTCCCATTCTCCTTTGAAACCAATGAAATCAGGTCTTCTCCCTCTCAACTGCAACAAAACTACTTTTTGTGAAGGCCACCAATGGCTTCTATTTTGCCAAACTAAGCTCAGTAGTCAATCCTTATCTCAACTGATCCTCAGCATCATCTACCTAAGTTAATGTCTCCTTCCTTTACGAAACATTCTCTTTACCTTGCTTCCAGGACGATATTCTCCTGGTTTTTCTCCTGTCTCACCAGGAGTTCCTTCGCTGTCTTCTCTGTGCATTCCTCATCCTCTCCCCAAACCCTTCCAGTGTTCATGCTTAGTCCTTGGGTCATTTTTTCTCTCTACATTTACTCCCCTGGAGAGCTCTTCTAGTTTCATAGCTTTCTATGTCAAAGACTTACAGATATATGTCTCCAACTTAGACCTTCCCCCTGAATTCCAAGCTTGCTTTAATCGCTTTTTCTTACTTGCTACCTTTAGTTCGATGTCCAACTGACATCTTGAAATGAGCGGTTTTGATCTTTCCTCAAAACTTGCTTCTCCTGCAGTCTTTCTGATCATAGTAAATGGCAACTCCATCTTTCCCATTGTTCACATCAAGAACCACACTATCATCCTTGATTCTCTTTTTCTTCTCCTGTTATGTATATTATCTCACCTGCCATATCTACTGCCATTGCCTTAAAAATAGATCCCAGATCTGACCTCTTCTCACCACCCTGGCAAACCATTGGCATCTATTGAATGAGTCAGCTGCCTCATAACTAGATTTCCTGCCCTTGCCTCTGCATAACCTGGCAGCTAGAGTAGTCCTTTTAAATCCATGTCAGCTCCTCAGGCTTATTTGTTGAAAATCCTCCAATTATCTCCGATGTCACTTTCATTAAGAACCAGTAGCCCACAAGGCTGGCCTTACAAGGTTTCTCTCCTCTCCTTGCCCTCCATGCCCCGACCACACCAGCCTCCACGGTGCTGCCCCTCAGTCTTACCCCAGGCTCCAGGATTTTCTGTCTGTGGTTCCCTTTTCCCCCAGATACCCACTGGGCTCACTCCCTCACCTTCTTCAGGTCTTTGCTCAAATGTTCTCGTCTTCTGAGGACTTCACTGAGACTCTTCTGTTGAGAATTGAACCTTGACCCCACTCCAGCACTGCTCATTCTTCTTTCTCATTGTCTTTCTCTACAGCACTTATCACCGTCTGATGTACTACTTACTTTACTTATGAGATTTATTTGTTGGCTGTTTCCCATACTGCAATTTAAGCTTCATGCAATAAGTTTTTTTTTAAGTCTATTTTGTGTATTACTGTTTCCAGAGTTAGATCTAGGTTTTCTGGGGCTTAGAGTTCATACAATTTGGGGTTATCTCTTAGAAACATAAAATCATGAAACCATGAAATATGAAAATTGGTGATTATTTAAAATGAGAAAAATTACAATCAAGTTACACTTTTCAAAAAGCTTAGAAATGCAAACACCACAAAAATAAATGACTGTTTTTTTAAATTAATTGCCCCCAATTTTTTGATGCCTGTTTTGAAATCAGTATTAAATAACTGTTTTGTATCATAATTTCAATACAGCAAAACAAAAAAATGAAAACCTCTAGCATGGTCACTTGAAATTTGTTTTATGTTTTTGATAATTTAGAAAAGTTACATTTTGTTTTCATTTGCTCTTTTCACTTGCAGGTACCACTTGCATATTTGGCAGGCCTGGTCTGGTGGAAAGTGGCCGTTAGCTAAAATAATTTTTAATTTAAGTATATCCATGCAATATTTGGGATAAAATTATACTAAAGAAATTCCCCCTCCTTTATTTGCAGTTCAGATTTAACTGGTGTTATGTATCTTTACTTGCTAAATCTGGCAATCTTACTATTAGTTCTTGGAGAGAGCTGCCTAACATTCAAGTAAGATAAAAATTTACCTGTAGTCTCGATTTTTGGTTTTGGTTTTTGATTTTATTTATTTATTATTTTTATTTTTTAAATTAATTTTTATTGGAGTATAGTTGCTTTGCAATGTTGTGTTAGTTTCTGCTCTACAGCAAAGTGAATCAGTTATACATATATATATATATCCACTCTTTTTAAAATTCTTTTCCTATTTAGGTCATTACAAAGTACTGAGTAGAGTTCCCTGTGCTATACAGTAGGTTCTTATTAGTTATGTATTTTATATATAGTAGTGTATATCGGTCATTCCCAATCTCCCAATTCATCCCCTGCCCCCCTGCCCCCCTGCCCCCTTGGTAACCATAAGTTTGTTTTCTACATCTGTGACTCTGTTTCTGCTTTGTAAATAAGTTCATCCATACCATTTTTCTAGATTCCACATATAAGGGATATCATATGATATTTGTCTTTCTCTTTCTGACTTACTTCACTCTGTATGACAATCTCCAGGAGTTTTTGATTTTAATGTAATTTTATTTTGTACATTTAAGTATCTATAACAACTGGAATTTATTTTAATAAATAATAGGTGTGGCTCCCATTTAATATTTATGAATATTTCACCTGAATGGTTTCTTGTTACACTGCATGTTCCTCGCAGACCCGTGTATCTCACCTATGTCAGCGGAGGACCCAGGGAAGGGTGAATGCAGCCTGTGCTGGATACTAGGGAATTGTCTGGAGAGACACTGCAAGCAATAATAATAGCGACTAAAAGCTGGTCAGCTTTTTATTACCACCATGTATGTCATGTACAACGTCAGTAATTATGTGCTTTTCCTTGCTGGGGCACACCTCTCTGTGGTCCCAGCCCCTTAGAATGCCCCTGTTTTGAATTCCTGTCTCTCAGCACAGTACTCTTGTTATTGAGTGCCAGAGGGATTTTTCTGGAAATTGTGAACTATATTGAAGTCTCACTGAGTGCCGGATCTCCGGCAACTTATTTGATTTCCTTTCTTTTTTGTATCCAATTTCTCTGAAATTTCCCTCTTTTCTTTCAGCTCCTCCATTGAATTTCACCAACCCAAAGTTCATCTCCAGGGACCACACTTGATTTTGCCCCTCCTACTTTGCTTCTGTCAACTTCTCCAACAGTTGACACACCGATGCTTCAAAACTTTGTGTTCATGCTTTCCCCCCCATATCTATACCAAACCTCTGCCCTGGGGGAAACTGTTTTTCTTTTGTTACTAATGTGAAGCCTATTTATTGGTGAAGACTGTTTTACCTTAGAATCTGCCATTGTGCACAGCAGCTGAGTGTCAGATCTTTAGGATATTGGACAAAATAGACCAAATTTTCGTTATATGCCAGGCAGTCTTCTAAGCCCTTTGCAAACCAACAAACACGCAAATAATGAACACTCATAACTAAACCCCATGAGAAAAGTTGTTTTATTGTCTTCACAGATGGGGCCCTGAGAAGCAGAGTGACCACTGGCCAGGTCTCACAGTAGTTAAATGGTGGAGCCAGGGTTTGAACCCCAAGTCATTTCAGAGTCTGAGCCAGGAACACATCTGTGACTGTGCTCTACATATGTTGTCCGATGCCATTCTCAAGAAGCTCCGTGCAGTAAGATTTATTATTCTCATTGTATGGATGAAGAAACTGTGGCTTGGAGAGATAAAGTAATGTGTCTCAATTCACACAGTAGGTCAGTGGTGGGGTTGGAATATGAACTCAGATCCATGTGACATGAATCCATGCCCTTCTCATGCCATCTTTCTCACTGTCAAGTTCTGTGACATCTACAGAGAGCCCTGGGATGCTTCGAGATCACACGGGGAGTTGCCGTCACAGCGAGAAACCACTAAAAGAAGGAGGGGCAGCCCCAAAACTAAGTTCCTCAACTTTCTGATAGTAACTTGGGGCCCACAGGGGTCTGGGGGCACCCTGGTACTGCTGTCGTCCAAGGTCCCAGGTCCCTGCATCCGCCCCTCTCCTTTGACCATCAACGTCTCCCCTGTGTGGGACAGACAACCTTGTGGAGAGGCTCATGACACTACAGGTGGCCTAGAGAATGTCATGTAGAATATTAGCCATCCCTTCATTTTAAACCTTTTTGATTACAAATAAAAACTCACAAACTAAGTGTCTTTTCTTTTAGAACATCATTTGCTTTTATTACACATTTGATTAATGGTATGAATTGGCCAAAGAACATTTTCCTCCCTGAGTTTCCTACTCTGTGGAAAGAGAGCATGTTACTAGAAAGAAAAAAAGAAATTTAAACACTTTATATTTGAATTTCTTGATCTCATCACTTGGATCACTGGCTCAGATACACAATTTTGCATATTTGTTTCTTTCTGTAACGTTTGTCTTCCATAGTCTCCTGGTTAAAATTCTGAAAATGAACATAACTCCCATTTTCCTGGCTGTAAATCATTAGTTTCAGACTTACTTTATTAAACAAAAAAACAAGGAATTAAAAAACATATTCTAGAAAAACATGGTTAATAACAGAAAAAAATACCAAGGAGAGTAAAATTCATGAGGTGGTGACTCTTACCCCTTGCTCTTTGACTGAAGTTTTCATTTTTCAATCAATTGTTTCTGTATCTGCTAGGCATCACGGTGGACAATTTTCCTTGTGTTTATGGGAGTGCTTATAAAATTGCTTTGGATGAAAATGCAGGAAGCCAATACTTGAAAACTTTTCTGGGCTTTTTTTTCATGTACCACTTAGGAGAAGAGCTGAAGAGATCAAGGATAAAAGTAAAAGTGTGAATGACACAGGCAAGAACTGTTTTTCAAAAAGGGTTTAAAACTGAGGCAAAAAAAGGTCTGTTGGTTTATGCATTTTCCTATTCTTGCTACAATCGTTGTCTCAGGAATGAATTCATATTCTGCATCATTTTCGGTTACCTTTATAGTCTTTCTCACAGGAATGAAGAATGAAAATTTTAATGCCTCATATATTCTACGAATTACTGTAGATGGCTAGACTGCACTACTTTGATCTTTCCTATATTCTGTGGTTTGATTGGATCGTGATGTGAATGGAAAGCAGCACAAAACAAATCAGTTTCTGAGGGAAAGACCTTAGCAAGAAACGGAGAAAAGCTACCTCAGCCCACTTCAGAATATTACACATGTGGCAGTAAGGGTCCGGATAACTGCTCCTGTGTCCAACTCAAAATGATCACAGTCTTTCGGGTTGTTACACATTCTAACCTGAGAATTCATTACGAAAAATGGCGATCGAGCTTTGGAACAAATAACCATTTAATATCATTTAGATTTATGTGTTTGCTTCCCAGGAGTCCTAGCATTGTGGCTTGCACGTTGCAGGTTGACAGGACATGTGGAATGAACAAATGAAGGAATGACTGAATTCAACAGTAATATGCAAAGATAAATGGGACTGCATACATAAAATTTTCTACTCCGATGCATGTTTCTCTAATGCAAATTAGCTCATCCTCGGTTAGTAAATAGGAGAATCATGTTACTATAATGCGGAAATTGTGTTGGTTCATAAGCAATTTTTCCGAGCATTTTAATGATTTGTGTCACCAAATCATACCATCTGATCTCCAAGTACAGAGCACAGGGGAACTCAGCAAGTGCATAGGGCATGGTTCCTGGAATCCAGGGAGCTTTTTGCCCTTGTGTCCAAACCAAAAGCCTCAACCCATCTGCACACCCCTTTCAATCAGTCTACCATTACCTTTAATTAAAGGTAAAGTCTTATAGCTACTGCTGTATTATTTTAAATTGGGAATTCAATGTGTCTTTTTTCTGAATTAGAATTTAATTAGGATTATTTTGGTTTAGTTAATGCTCTGGTTACCAGATTACATAGCTTTCCGCAACTGCCTATGGCCTTATTTCCCCTGCCCTCAAAAACTTATTATTTTTAGTGTATAATTTTGCAGAACCTAAGTTTTTTTCCCCTTCAGGAATGCATGTGTTTCATTAGAGTGGAAAAGCCAATATCAGTTAAACAAAGACAGGAGAGAGTGGAGGAAAAAAGTTAACCTATGTAGAGGGTAGAAAAAATGGTTTGATGTCTCCGATTATCTTGGCAAGAAAAATCTTACAGTATCAGAGCTGTGGCTGATTTTGCAGATTAGATATTCCTGCCTATTCCTTATACCAGTGAAAGCACATTACCCAGAAGATGTAAGTAAATTGCCAAAGATCTTACACTTGATATTGACGGACCGAACTCGGTTACCACGCTGGGACACCCATCTCAGAACTTCTCACACTCATGTAAACTGACTGTCATCCTGACGCTGCCCACAACTTCAGAACGAGTCTTACATCATGTTAATGCTCCAGTTTCCTCGTGGGTAGAGCAAGGATTTCTTTCCTTGTCATTAGCTTGTGTTAGAGTAGATAACTCTGCCTCTCAGTTTGCCAGGGCAGTTTCAGTTTGTACCTGTTTTCTTGGTTGCTAATTATTAATCGCCCTCACTCTTCCTGTAAGTGACTTTGTTTGGAAGATAACTTATAAGACTACCCTAGTTATGAGGCACCATCAGGAATTCAAAAGTCATTTATGCCTTCCCCTACTTTGTGTGTTCAAATCCTACCCATTCTTCACCACCCTGTTTAAATTCAGGTTTTTTTTGTAGTCCTTCCAGGCTTGCATAGCAAGAAGGCAATTTCTATCTTTAAATTTCTTAGTAATTTATTGGTAAGTTCCTAATTCTGTATCATTTTTGGATCTTGTGTTCCCTAGTTTATTTCATCGTTTATGTCAGTGTTTCTCAGAGGGGACACTCCTGGCATTTTGGGTGGGACTAGCCTTGGGTGTGCAGAATCATCTCTAATACTGCAGGGTGCTTAGCAGTCCTGGAAGTGAACAGGGTCTCTCATTAATGTGGCAGTTCAATCTGTCTCCACACATTCCAACACACCCGATCCCCTCTAAGGGGTAGAACGCCTATCTTCCAACCCCAGTTGTAAATCACTGTTAAGATTGAAGGCTCAAAGAGGCAAGATCTAGTCTTAATTTGGTTTTGCATCCTTCCTGCACTCCAGTACACACACACACACACACACACACACACACACACACACACACACACACACGCACTCTCCTTGATAGAAATGTGATGAGTCAGTAGAATGAATGATCTAAAAGGGCTATGGAAGGCATCTAATATAATTTCACAATACTGAAGGAAAATGGAAATGCTGAGGTTGAACTGAGAAGATGTTTAAAACTCTTTAGCAAAACTTACCTGTCTCTCTACTCTTACATCTTCAGTAGGGTAGATGCAAATAGCTAAGGACAGGTGTGGTCCCTGGAAGATGATGGGACAGTTCTCACCACTTCCACCCCAAACACTGAAGGTGATGGATTAGTCAGAGACTCTCATGCTAATCAGAACTTTTGAAAAACTTACTTGCTTATTAGTTTTACTACTTTTCTTCCTACTCCTATTCCCCCTACTCCTGTTAATAGCAGTTATAATAGCTAACATACCTTTAAGGCTTTTGTGTGTGCCTGAGACCTTTGCAGTTCTTTGAAATGAATTATGTAATTGAATTCTTACAAGACAGCAATAAAGTAGGTGCTATAGTTGTCATTAATCTCTCCTTTTATTGGTGGAGAAACCAAAGCACAGAGAGGGTAAATAACCTGCCCAAGTTTAGGCAGGAAGTGGTGGAGCCAGGATCTGGACCCAGGTGGTTTGACTTCAGAGCCAGCACCGTTAGTCAGAAAAAATGCTCTCTCGGTATCACCAGACCTCCTTCATCCGGAGATGTGTAATCTGGTCACAATGTTTGCTGATTCTGAAAAACATCTCATGACCCTCTTGTATTTATGATGCAGCATAATCATGTGCCATAATCATAACCATGTATTTCCTGCCACTTATTTATTTTTGTTTGAGCTTAGAGAGGTGAATGTAGTGTACTGGTACACACACCTGAGCAGGGATTTACTATACATGGTCCACAGGGAGGCAGTGGGTGAAGTGGGGAAGAATATTGGCCCCCCATGCCAGACTTCTTGGGTTCAAATCCTGGCTCCACTGCTGACTAGCTGTGTGACCTATAGCGAAACTCTGTCCCAATTGCCAGATCCCTAAAATAGAGATAATATTAGTATGTACCTCAGAGGATTGTTGTGAGAGGTTAATGAAATAATATATTGAAACCCCTAGAACTCAACCTGGTGCAGAGGTGTAGCCCTTTTAATTACAATGTTCTTGAAGACAGAGCAGGAAATCCAGTTGTCTTCAGTCTGTGTTATAGATCAAGAAATCTAAATATATAGCAAATTTGTCTTTGATTAGGACTCTTGAAGTGAGCTGGAAGCAGCAAGACCCAGGTTCCAGCAATGGATTGGGAATGCAATGACCATATCTCTGATCTCCAACCCCATTAGCTTGTGGTATTGGACAAATGGTTTACTTCTCTCTCCCTGGTTGCCTCTGCAAACTGAAAGAAAAAAAAAGGAAGTTTATCTTCATCAAAAGCCTGATACAAAATTCATGTAAATGTTAAGCATGTTATGCTGAGGGAGAGACTAGTCTTTTCTTCAGGGCTGGCTGTACAGTTTTCATCCCCAGATAGTACAACCTCTGGTGACCACGCCACTTCAGTTGTCTTGAGAAATAAACACAAGGAACACTTTGAGAAATATAATTTTGAGAACCCCCCCCTCAAAATCTCTCCATTACAGAGGGAAGTGTAAAGCTCTCTATTTTCCCTCTTGTGACATTCAACTATTACAGGCAAGAATTCCATTTTATTGGCTTCTTGTAATCAAGATGATGTGATCTTTACAGGATTAATATCTCATTCTTTTGCTAACTAATTTACTCTAATAATGCAGGAAGATGCTTTACAGTGTGAAAAACACCTTGGGGTATTGGGATTGGATATAATAGCTAGAATGAAGCCATTATAGTTGGAGGAGTAAAGCCATTATATAGGAGTAAAATCTTAAATAAAAATTTGTAACCATGGGATACGGAAAATTTCTTTTTTTAATGTTAGAGTTTTGCTTTTATTAGTCCTTTGTTAAAAGAGCTGCTCTGTTTTTACAGTAAATTTTCGAGGGCCTCTACCTTTGCTTAGCCTTTTGTCATCTTTCATTCTATTATTCTTGTTATTCATTTTATACAAAGCCAAATTAGGTGGTCCCATCACAATGCTGATATTCATTCACATGTAGCTGAAAGAAAAGACTCCCAGGACTCCTATCTGCCTTGCCTGCTCCATTAGATTGTGAGCTCACCCAAGGGAGAGACTTTCTTCCGAACCTCTCTATTCCTAGGATCTAATCAAGTAGCGACACACAGTAAATGCTCATTCAATGAGTGGTAAATAAACAGTGATTTTCCTCTGCACCAGGACAACTCAGAATTTATATTTCATAAGACCCAGGTAGGATAAATCATTCACTGTAGACTCACCAGTTCTGCAGGGTAGCAATTGCTGCCTTGGCCAGCTTACTAACTCTGATTTCAGTTATTCCTTAAGCACTTTTAAGAATGTTCCACCTCCTTTGTAGTTTCACCACTGAATGTCTTCATCATAAAATGACGAACAGTGAGATTTGGATTCTATCTACTCAGAATCTCATCTAGATTCAGACCCCACCTGCTCAACCATTGGTCTCTACAACCAGTGTTCCAACCACATGCTGAGAGGTCTTGGGCCCTTCTCTTCTTCCTCCATACTCTGTCTTTGTGGTCTCAATTATATCCACTTATTCTAAAAAGCATCTTCATGTGTATCCCTCCCTAATTCATGTCTTCTGTTCAGACCTACCCTCCGAACTTCTCCTTTCATATTGAACTGCATGTTTGAGCTATTTCTTTTACCTACAGCTTCCTACCAACTCTCTCTGCTTTCACTATTGAGTCTTTCCATTTCATTCTGCACACTGAAAAAAAAAAGATTTTTTAAAACTCATTTTTTATGCTTAAACCCCTAAATGGCTTTCTAGCACACTTGGAATAACAGCTACACTTTGTGTCATGGCAGACAAAAAACCTTTATGATCAGGTCCCTGCTTCTCTCTGTAGTACCTATCATAACTTTCAATTATTTTATTTGTAATTTTATTCATTTTTAAAAATCTATCTCCCTCTCTGGAACATCAGATATTTGAGGGCAGAGACAATATCAGCTCCATTTATTATTGTATTCCTAGCACCTAATATTCTGTCTGATACATGATAAGTACACGGAAAGTATTTGGGGAATACATAAGAAGAACATTCTATAACATCTTGCCCACACATTCTCCACCTGAATCAATATGCTCAATTGCATTCTACTCCATTCTTTTCTTCCTGCAGATTATGACATTTTATATTTTGCTAAGAATATTAGGTATAAATCCTTCAGTATTTCCTTCTCTTTGGCTATTTCTAGTTACTGTTTTGACTGTTTCCATCTCCACAACCTTGCTACCCACCTTGAACCAAGCAATATTCCTCTTGTTCTTGCCAGACTTCCACATGGGTTCTTGAACTTGCCTTCTTACCTCACTCATCAGGGCTTGGCCCCATCTATCAATTATTCTCTCCCCAGCACCTTCAATCTCTTCTTCTCCACACCGGCTTCTTCTCTTTTCAACATATTTAGGCATCCTCTATCTTTTGACGCTCCCTTTGGCTAACATCTCATTCCTTGTGTCCTTTTATTATCAAATCTTTTGATGTGCTGCCATATCCATTCCCTCTAATTCTTTAGTGCTTATTCTTTCTTCACGCCCCTGTAAGCTAAATATACTTTTTCCTCCGTTAAAATTTTCTTCACGTCCCAGTACTTTCCTAACTGTCAAATCCAGTTCAAGAAACTGTGTTCGTTGTTTACAACAGCTTTCTTTCTGAAACTCTCCTATTCTGCACCCCAGAATTCCAGACTGATCTTGTTCTTTTCTAGCTCTCTGATCAGCAATTTTCTATCCTCTTCATGGGATTGTTATCATTTTTACTGCCCTGTAAGTGCATATTTCTTCATAATTAAATCTTCTCCATTTGATTTTTGCTTTGTAGAGTCTCCCAAGGAAAACTCATTTACATCTAACATAGATTAAATTTATCTTTCTTCCAGCTTAGTTTTCCCCTGGGTTCCTGCTTTTGTTTATGTCATCATGGGCCTCCACTCAAACCTTCAATAAGTCTGTTTACTGCAATCACCTTACTTCCTATGAGGTCCCAGCCCCTACCATATTACTTAGCACAAGCGGGCACTCAAAATGAATATTTGAACTAAATGAGAACATCTTATAATCTCACCTCCAGTACAGCAAGTCTTTAAATGTTCATCATCTTCACAACCAGTATCTTATCCAATTGATTCTTCACCTGCCTTGAAATATGTTCCCATTTTTGTTGTCTAGACAAGTACAGGAGTGGCAAGCTGATTTTATCTTTTGAGCCCACCCGTAGGATGGTGATTGCTACCTAAAGCATTAAGAAGGATTTTTGAGGTCTCATGAAGACTCGGTAGGAAACAGCGTGATGACTGTTGAGAGATAGCTCTGGGAAGAAGGGACGTAGAGAGGTAAGTGGTGTGTGCTAACTAGGTAAATTCCTTGCCTACAAGATAAAGATAATATTTATTAGCCTAAGAAATCAAAGCCTGAATTTTTGGCTCATGGCTTGTGGCTCATACTTGCTTTTAATAACATCTCTACTTATTTATAGTTCCCAATATTTTGCTTCAGCAAACTCATTGCTCTTCAAACAAATCTCCCAGCTTTTCATGCTGCGGAATGCTCATATATTACCCCAACTTAGAACTTCCTTTAATATCCTTACCTCCTCTCTCTCTTCTCAATTTAAATCCATCATTTTCTGTAAAGCTTTCTCAGGAGAGTTTAATCCAGAGCAGTGTCTTCTGAAGTTCTATGATAATGATTATCTGAGCTGTTCATCTGGCATTTAAGCACACAGTATCTTGGGATATTGCCTGTATTTTTATGTGAACTATTAAGTGCCTCTTGTAGTATCAGTTTCCATTTTCTGTGTTATATCTTTAATTAAACTTAAAGGGCTTCTATATACCTGGCACATAAGAAGCCTGCTTACACATGCTACTATGTGTAGTAATCTCCAAGGCTAGAGGGACTGTTTACCTAACAAATTGCCTTTCACATAGTAAGTGCTCATGACATCTTGTTGGTTTAAATTCCAAATGCTAATAGATATTTCTAGGTTCATCGTGTGTTTTACTTTGTGCCCTATGCAGTATTTACATCATCTCATTTAGTCCTTGTAAAAATCTTATGAGCTGTGTTATAATATCCAAGCTTTGCAGAAGCTATGAGGTTTGGAAATATTGAAGTTAAAAAGCTTATCCAATGTAAGTTACACAGATAGTAATTGCTGGAGCCATGGTTCAAATGAAGGTCAGAAGTACTAAGAGTATCACTGGAAAAAGGAGTGGAAAAGCATGCTTTATTCTTAAAGAAAACCCTGTTACTTAGAGGAGCTATCTCAAAGTGTTAACTGTCTGTGGTCATTGGCTATTGTGGCAAAATGGCCCTGGAGGTTCTGTACCTGAGAGCTGTACAACCAGCATTCTCAAATGCTAATAAATCTTCTAGCAAAATGAACCCATGGTTTTCTTATATAGCTTTAGTTGAGAATCTCTACCTCTAGAATGCAAGCTGTGGAAACCAGGAAATGGATTGAGACTTAACTATTCCAAGAGAAAACATTCTATTTCCCTATTATCCTGAGTGCAAGGAGGGCTAAACAGCTCCAGCACTCTTAATACACTTGGCTCAGATAGATGTTTGGGGGACGCCCCAGATCAACTTGTAACTTTTGGAATTCCAAGTCAATTGGAATTGGATTCCAAGTCAATTGGAATCGCTGAAAAGACCACAGACAACTGGGGATATTTGAAATGACCTCTATCTTTGTAGATAACTATAGGCTGTCTAAGCTGAGACTGAAAACCTCTAGAAGACCTCGTAGAGCAGATATAGGCATGGACAGTACAAGAGGGTCAATATATCCATTCAAGTGGCTGCAGGATGCCCCTAACTGCCTTAGAAAGGTGTAATTTAACTGCAGCCATCATAGTTCCCCACTTGGGGGCACCAAAATGATGCCTCTGTTTTCTTTATTTCTCATGGCAAGAATTATTTTACAATGAGATGAAGAGAATTCCGTTTGCAATTATTTTAGTATGAGGGCAAGTTGGTAATGGTTTATATTTATCATTCACTCACACAGCCTGCTTTTAATGCTTGCAATCTCTCTGTTAATGAACCAGAAATTGGCTGCTTCCAAGAAGTGGTAATGTCCTTCTGATGGATAGTGCATTGGGCTAGGAGTCAGCCGACCCAGGTGCCAGAACAGAATGAGAGTCAGAAGTGACTTCGGAGGTTATAATCCGACCTCCAGCTAATTCACAAATAACCTCTCCAATGCCCCTGACAAGTGATCATCCACTTCCAGTTCAGGAGGACCACTGGGTAATTGCGTGATTAGGTGAAGCACTTAGCAAATACATTATTGAATCATAGGATGATTGAGCAGGAGAGGACCTTGGAGGTGGGCTTGTCAGTCCCTTCACTCTGAGATGAGGGCCAGTGAGGTTAAGTGACTTACCTCTGAAGGTTAGCAGTACAGCGAGAACTAAATGTCTTGATGCCCAAGTCAGAAGAATCACTCCACCATAACAATTTCTCTTAATTTAGTTAAATGGAGGTAGAGGCAACTATTTCCTAGATGTCAGAGCTTCAGGAAAAATCATAGCAAATTGAGAATACTATCATTTGAATATTCTGATTACAGAATTAAGGCAGAGCCTAGAGGGGGAAGAAGGGAGATGGCAATGGTTATGGGGCCAGTTAGACGTTAATTCAATCAGGTAGCACATCCTGGATTCAAATGGTATTATGTGCAAGAATAATACCCTTTTCTTGAGGCTCACTTTCAGGAAGGTTGATTATAGCAACCTCCAGATTTGAAGAAGAAATATTTATCTTCCCAACAACCTTGACTTGACCTCAGGATTAGAAGAGTTCACTGGTTAATCTAAATTTACTCATTTACATTTCACTTTTTAATCCATTTTGTCAGGTTTATCGCTAAAATATGAGTAACTTTTAAAATGCATCCATCTCTGCCTCAAACTCTGTTACTTTCAGCCACAGCTCCTTATTTGAACAGCTTGAGCACTAATTTGAATCACACTTTACTTGTGGGGTGCTCAGAAAGTGTGTGATACCTTAGGGAGTTGCCTGACAGAGATTTTTAAGATGTTTTAAAATGAAGTACGTCTAAATTCTTTAAATTACATATGGTTTAATCTAGAAAAGGACAATTGAAGCCTTCATTAAAATAGATTTATTCCAATTTCATATGTGGAAATAAATTTGTCTGAGATAACTTGGTGTATGCCTATCCAGATTGTAGCATTTCCCCACTTTCTAAATTAAATGTTGCTGTATGTGAATCTTGGCTCCACAGTGGCATATATTAAAAGGCTTAGTCATCATTATTGTAAACATCCCAGAATTGAGTCAGGTTTCGCTGGAACTTAGAAGTAACTTCTTTTTTTTCTTCTCTTTTTCGTTTTCACTTCTTATATTTCCCTGCACTTCTCCTTTACATTTGCTTGCTATTTTTTCTTTCATCTCTTTCAGCCTTTGTCAAGAATCTAAAACTGTCTTCCTCTGTTTAAAAACCTAGTATTCTCTGTCTTGAGTCAAAGGGGCAGTTCTGGGCCTTTATGTAGTAGGAAGAAAGGAGACTTTCTTACGACATAGGAAGCAATTTATTTTTACTATATCAGTTCATATTTTTTAAATCTTATAAGGTAATGTTAAAAGATCCATTTCAATATTAGGAGAAAAGCTCAGAGATTTAGTGTCTTAACAAGGCCACATAAATAGTCAGTGGCAGAGCTGGAATTTCAACCAGGGCCTCTCCTACTCCAAAGCCTGTGCACGTGGCACTGCATCATGCCTCTCACAAGTACTTGACTTAAGTCAAAACCAAAGCATTTCTTTAAAAAAAAAAAAAAAAAAGAAACAAAATAAAACAAAGCAAACAACAACAAAAAGCACATCTGTCTTTTAATTTGCCATAAAGAAAGCAAAAATTATATATATTTTATTTATCTGGGGCCACTTGGCTTTTCTTTTTTCATGAGGTAGCCCCATTTCTTGAATCATCCAGAAACACTCTTACTGCTTCTTGGCTTCTACTTTTGGTATTAAGAAAGCATGGTAATTGGTAACAACAACAACAAACAAAGCATACCATTTGCACTGTGATAATTTCATGTGACTAAAGACAAAATCAAGATTCAATCTCTGTACATGATGAATTCACTCTGAGAATCACTGTTCCATAGCCCAGAACTGTACCACTCACGCAGCCAACCATCTTCTCTTGTACTTATTATAAGTACAAACCGGGGCCCAGGGAGATTTTCCAGATGTCCCGCACACACCCATTGCCATTACTATAAGATTGTCTGGGGAAAATAATTCTAAATATACATCATATTGATAATGGGCCAACACATTTCCTTTGCATGTGTGTTCTGGTACATATTTAATTCTACCTTATATCATTCATTTGTTCAGCAAATGCTCTTCAGAACTAGAACCAACTTTGAATCTTGAAGCAAGGATTCAAGTTCAGGCAAATTATAAAGTCATCTTCTCACCTGCAAAAACATGAGACGTAATAAAATAATGTCTGAAATTACTTAGTACTATGCTTAGCACATAGTTAATTCTAGTTAATGAGAGCTGTTTTGACTTTTTCTCTTTGTCTATTCTAGATCATAAGCACACTGAAAGCAAGGCACATGGATGAAGTACCTCTGTATCCTCTGTGGCACTCAACATAGCAGGCACTGAATGACTCATGGTTTTCCGCTGTGCCATGTGTGTGGAAAGGATCAAGCACACGGATTCTATGATCCAACTCCTTGCAGCCTGTAATAAATATCTATCAACATTGAATAGTTTATTGAGAATTACATAATTATTTAATTCTATCCAATATATTCAGCCACTTTATACAAACCAACTACCTTATCTTCTTTCTTTTTATAGCAAATTGGAGAATGTAAACATTTTTATAGAGGGATAAAAGGATATCTCATGACTTCTAGTCTGCTTGGCCCTTAAAGAAGAAAGAAAAGGAGGAGTTTCCCATGAAAGGCTCTGATGTCTGACCAAATTTTGAGATAGGAGGGGCTCCAAGTTGCTACTCCTCTGGGATCTCAGCTAGAAAAGTGCTTGGCTACAGCTCAAAATGCAATACAAAATAAAATAGGTAAATAAAGTATTTAAAGTTGGAGTCACTGTTATATTATTTAATGCTGTACGGAGTAAAGGAAGGGACCTTCATTGCTGAAGGTATTGTTACTAAAGAATAATTATCCTGATCACCTGGAAGTTTCTGGAAGTTTCTGTGGGTATGCTGATTTTGAGTCCCCTCCTCTGCCAAAGTTGCTGTGGGATATCTCCCCCCGCGCCCCCACCCCTCCCGGCTGGAGGGAACAAAGATGGCGGCCATCCAACCACTGTTCCCAACACCCAGTAAGTAGGTAAGCTGTCCTTTACCTATGGAGATACTGGCTGAGCTGGTTTGAATGCAGACATCATAGACTACAATATATGCCCTTTTAGTATTTTCCCATCAATCATTTGAGAACGATCAGGCTCTTTCATTTCCTATTGTACGAAACAGCGGACATTTTCTCTGCCTTGCATGTAACTATATTAGTGGGAGGGCATTCTCTAAAGAAATCATATTGAACTCTTTTTCTTTCTTTTAAAGAGATTTTACCGAAGTCATAAGAGGAGTAATTGGTAGGTTTTCTTTTTGCCTGTCTTAAGGGGAAAAAATGCTCTCTCCTGTTTTAAAGATCTATAAACAGCTCAGCTAATAGAAAGTGGGTGGGCAAAAAAAGTAAAATAAAATAATAAAAGCACTAACTTCTGAACTTTAGCAGAAGCCTATACGTTGGAATAAAGAAAATGATTCAGAGGAGCTCTTTGATAGTTTTTTCCACTACAACAAAGTACAGCCCTGCTTGTCAGCCCATCTGTATTTTCCCTTCATCTAATAAACTGGCTGGGCCAGAGCTGCAAAGGAACATTATAATATTGACAATGTTTCTGGAAAACCATGTGCTTTAGAATGAATTAACTTTTGCTGCACTGCTGAACATATGAAGAAAAATTGGCTTAGCAGGAAAAAAAATTGACTTTAACCCTTTTTTTTTTTTTTTTTCTGCTATTGGAGCCCGATGCAGCACTCAAAATGAATAGGTTCCTTCAAAAGAGCTGGGGCATTTGTCCCTTATAAAGAAGCCCATCTTCACACACCCTTAGGCTATCATACATCTCTGAAGCTTCAAGAGATTTCTGGCAGATCTTGGAGTGATGTAAATGAAATTGTAGATAAAACTTACCAAATAAGCAAGTTATGGGAGCTGTGAAGAGGTTAACTTATTGGCAATAGTGCAAAAACATAGTAATTAATAATAAATAATGGAACAAACAATATGTAAAAATAGAAACATAATAACTTTGGGTTACTGTGCAAGTCGTTTAGTATGCATTATCTCTTGGGCCGTGAAGATTAACCACTGCGTTTCTAGTTCTAGAAATGGAACTAGGAGAAGGTTCCTTTCTCTCTGAATGAGTGGCCTTTGCATAAAGATCACAAACACATGGGGTACAAGTAGAATGAAATTCAAGCCTAATGTCAGCTTCTGTCTTCCTTAGACCAGAGGGAAGAAATGGGGGAGTCACCAACCCAAGGAGCTGGTAGGGCTGCAGTTCCTGGCCATTCTAGGTACATGTCCTGGGAGACATTGCAGTTTGGGCATCCAATAGACCCTCCAAGAAAATGATCCTTCCTCATTCTCTTGCAGGAAGGGAGAGGTTACTTCTGTCCCTGGATCTACAGGTGGGAGAACAGCATGGACCAGAGGCAGGCATAGTGCCTCACACTGCCCTGGAGTGATGGCCAAAGTATCCTTCCTATGGGGCCAATAGTTTAGAGAACACCAATGGAGGGTGGTCATGTATCCAGGCCACAATGCCCTGTTTCCAGTGAGTCACCAATCTTTTTGAAATGTGCAATTTAAAGCAGGTCACACGCCTACATTTCAATCATGAATTGATACCTTTTTGCCAACCGCAGCATTATGACTGAGTTGTGTCACTGACTTCATGTCGAAGACTTGCAGACTTCAACTAATTTAGAGAACATAAGGCAGTAAAGGAAAGAAAGGCGCATTATGGCAGGCCTCTGCTCTAAAAGTGATTATCTCAAGGATCCCCCCACATACAGCTCTAAAACTGCAAATTATCTGTATTTCCTCAAGACTTCCCTGTCCCAGTGGAATAATCAGGGTGAAAAGTGATCATAAAACTAATATTCCATGGTCTGACTCCTACTAGCTGGGTCACCACTCCTGAAACCCTCCCTCTATGTAAGATTGTCCACTAACCCTCTCTGTTTTTTCAGTTCCCACATGAACACCTTCTTGGGTAGCACCAAGATATGCACACATAGCTTAAAGGATCCATTTTTCCCTTTACCATACCTGTCACATCCTCTGGTCACCAGTCACTGATGCCAAGTCTTCAGTTCTCAGGGGCTCCAGCTGTGACTCTAATCTCTGTGCTGCGTGCCTAGGTGAGTCACTAGGCTCTCTTAACAGAGCCCAGCACACGGCCCTCCTCCTCTCTGCCCTCTGTCCCTACGCTCCCCATCCCAGCTTTCCCTGTTGTCTTCCTACCCTTGTCTCCTCCACATTCTCAATGAACTATCCTTACCTGGGAGCTTTAGACAAACAACTCTCTCCAGATTCCCCAGTGGCAACTGAAATGAACATTAATTATTAAACTGGGAAGAAATGATGAAATCAGTGTTTTTAAGAACAACAACAACAAAATTTAACATTTCTGGAAGGATCTCAGACTGAGCTGTTGGTGATGTGAGGCTCTAGTTTCTGTGAGGGAAAATCTGTACTGAAAAAAACAAAAAGGTTTGTGGAAATAGTGGAAAGAATCAAAGTCTCTAATTGCTTTAAGAAGATAAGGAAAGGAATATTTTATACTCTGTTGTAGTAGTAAGATAAGTGTGTTACAAAGAAGTGCTTTGTAGCTAGACAGCCCCAGGCTCGAATCCATGTCCCTCATAGCAGTTTACCAAGATATGGACTTTTGCAAGTTATGTAACCTCTCTAAGTGTCAGATTTTGGGTTTTTGTTTTGTGTTTTAAAGTCTACAGAGTAGGATCTAGTATTTGTTTTTTGGGTTTTTCTTTGTTTTGTTGTTGTAAAGAAATGTTTAAAGATTGAGTTAACTTCCAAACGCAATGCCTGGCTCATGGTAAGTTACCAAGAAATGTTACTGTTTTTGCCTCCTTATTCTAATGGATATTCCACTCAGGTTCATCGGTTTCATGAGCTCTTTAAAAGCCACCGGATTTAAACTTTAGCCAGTGCTGTTTACGCCAACATACTCAGAGCTCCCTTTAGTGGGAATCTGATGAATTTTCCTCTTCAATTTCCATTCCTCACATGGAAAAGCAGCATCAGGAGGAAACAATTTTGATGTGTTTCTTAGGTTTGGTGAAACACTGGCTATTGCAAGCTTGATGTCCCACTAATAGTTTGAAATAATTTATAAAGGGGACCCAATGGAAAGGAAGTGTGTCTTCAAGTCCTGTGCAATTTTCTGACAGCCAGCTGTGACTCTACTATGGTGTTTTGTGAAAAATGGTTTACCTTCAGAGAAGTAGAATAGTTTCCATATACTACACGCTGTAAAAGCCTCAGAGTTAGGTCACCACCCAAACTTTCAGCTCTCTGAAGATTACTGGCTGTGATCCTTTGTGGCTTCCATATTGTATTGCATGAAAAAAGAGCTTCAAAACGGCAAAGGCTCTATTTTTTATTGGGAAAACAATCAAAGGCAATGAATTTTCTTCAACCTTTCTGAGCTTTATCCAATATAATGGAAAATTACTCAACTCAATCCCTCTTCATTAGTTCTCCAAGACCTGAATAAAATGTTCCTTGGAAATTTATATTTGTAATGAAATATTGGATAGAATTCAATGAGGGCTTTAAGATCATCTAGTCTATTGTCCTCACTTTCCAGATGATGAAGCTGGGACTAGATGGAAGTGATGTACCCACTTTAGGTGGCCTGGTTAGTTAGTAGGAAGGTCTTACCTAAATTTACCATCTGAGACCTCCTAATTATATGCGTTTTCCTCCCTACCATCTACATCATAAAACATTTATTTCCTTATCTTCTCAAAGCAATTGGAGACTTTGATTCCTTCCACTATTTCCACAAAGTTATTTTCAGTACAGATTTTCCCTGTCAGAAAGTAGAGCCTGAACTCCCCAACAGTTAGTTTGAGATACTTTCACACAAGTTAACTTCCTTTTTTGTTCTTCAAAACAATGATTTCCTCCCATTTAAATGGTTAATGTTCATTTCGATTGCCTTCAGAAAAACCAGAGAGAGTGATTTGTCTAATGCTACAGAGAAGGACTGTTTTTTAAGCTTTGCCACGTTGTATCTTGGAGGATTCCTAAATTGTAGTCTCTATACATCAAATACTTCAAGTAGAGAATGCATCTACTAATCTCTCTATTTGGTCTATTTTGTGCTGCTAGATTTTATTCACTTAAGTAGATTAAATCAACTGGGGATTGGGTGGAGAGTGTAAACTCACTAAGCAAAGAGAGTTGTACACTAAAAGAAACATCATTGCTCAAGCCATAGATATGAGAAAATGAAAGGCAGGGTGTATTTTAGAAATATCCTTTTTTAAATCGGGGAGTTGGTGTAGTTTTGGGGCTCTCTACAATCATTCTTTCATTTTTACTTATTGACTATAAGTTGGAGTGCAAATTTTATTCATTTTAATTGATTATTGTAATGGTCAATGAAAAGTTATAATTGTGTAGTAATCATGTAGCTATGGGATTCTAAGCACTTTTTAGATAAGTACCATCTTTTGTTTGTTTTACTAAGCAAGCATAACTCATAATTGTGTTTGATTAATTCTTATTTTCATTGAGGTCATTTCTTAATTGATAATTCAACCATTCTCACAATAGCAATTATATACGTTTTAAACTTAAAAAAATGACAATTGGAGAAGGGCACACATTTCTAGGAGACACTGGAATGGTGTGCTGTCTTGGCAAATCACATCACTGGGTTTGGTCCTCTTTTGAAGGTTGTTTCTCCAGCTTTTATTTTCTCTATTCCTTTGTCCTACAAATGCCTACAATACATGTCTAGCTTGTTATCTGGCCAATACTTCAGAATAAATACTGTATACTCAAAACTAAATTTTTCTTTTTTTACTTTCAAAATTACTATTTTCCCCTCTGAGTTCCCTGTTTCTCTTGATGACACCATAATTCTCCCAGACACAGAAATGAAATGAAGTCATTACTATCCCCAGTATAGTAAAGCATCTAAGCCAGGTAGATTCTCTGGTTTTGAATCTTGACACTGCCAGTTACTAAGATAAAGAATGTTACCAATGTAGCAGCACATGATGTGTATATATTGTACTATTGTATTTGTGGGTATCAATTTTCTATTCTAAACTGTGAATTCCATAAGGACAATGAATATATCTTATTAATATTTACATATCTTATAGTATAAACACGGCACAATGTTGTACACACAATAAAAGCTCAGTCATATATGAATGAATGAGTGACTGAATGAAAATATAGGTGAATAGCAGAATTTAAAATTTGAAATGGATACGAAATTTTCCATTTAACCTTCTGTCAGTTGGATCATCTCTCCAAGTTACCAGGAACTCTATATTTAATGAAATCAGCCTAAGAAATTATTCTGAAATAGTGCTCATATTTAGACAAGATATTTTAAAAATATCTCAAGCCTAACTTTGGAAACTGGCAGACGTGATTTCCAAAGGTAATAAAATTATTACAGGAATTTGATCACACCAAGGATATAGTTACTTTCATTGACAGAAATTATTAGCATTGAAAACAGAATTCAATGTCAAGAATATAGTTTTATACAAAAGTTTTATCATTGATAAAATTTGTTTACTTTGAATCTAGGAAAGCATCTGAATACCTTAGGGTATGAAGTGGTTGGAATGAAAAATAAATGAATAATGGCTTATTATTCATATACATGAGGATTTTTAATATCTCCACCTGAATGCACTGATATCATGAGAAGGAGGAGAAATAGAGCTAATTACAAAAAGGGTATGTCACTCTTTTTCTTCATTTTTGGGAAAATATCTAAAAATTCAAACCTGACCCAGTTCTGTGTAGGTAAAAACTTTTATCTTCCTTTTGGTTCTTGTTATTACCATTTAAATAAACTATTTAATAAAATAATGTTTTTTGACTGTCTCCTTCTGCAAGGGAGTGTACTAGAAGCTGGTCATAAAAGAATGCCTATTTAATAGCAGAGGTTGTGTATTATATATACATGTATATAATATATACACTGTATAAATATATATGCATGTTAAAAATGTGTATGCATATGTACACATATATAACAGGAGCAATTGAAAAGCTAAAATAGTTACCAAAAAAATACTGTAGGAAAAAAATAATCATACTATACATACTATGATTGGTAAGCAGTGATAGTTATGATATTGGTACTAGAATCCAATAATAAGCAGAAATATATTCAACTAATCAGCATTAGTTTATCTGCCATATTCCAGGTGTTGTGAGGTAGGAAAAGATGAAAATTTTCCCTCCAGGAGTTTACAGTATAGGAGGAGAGATAATACATGAATGTAGGAAACTACCATATATGACTTCATGTCTCATGAGAGGTATAGATTCCATGTTGGTCTAGGTGGGAGGAGCGTCAGTAGCGGGTGGCTCTCTGGTGTGAGATGATGAATTACAGAAACGAAAAAGCTTCGAAAGGTCACACTTTGTAAGGGGTGCAGGACCACCTATGGAAAGTACAACCTGCATTTTATACCCCTGGAAGCTCTGGACCCAAACATAATGTCAGCGGAAAGAATGTCCAAATTTTTAATACAAATGAAAATGACAACTTCCATTCATAGGTACACCAGACAGATTTTAGGGCTGATCTGGGGGACTCTGGATTTTTTGCATGTGCTGTGGCTCTCGTCCCTTGCAACTGCACAGCTGCTCCCGGGGGGCAGATGTGAAGACAGTCCTCTTGCTGCGACTGCTGTCTTTGGCAGCAGCAATGGGCTCAGGGAATTATATCTCTTACTCAACTCACTAAACAGCAGTTTGGAGCGATAAGCCGTAGAATTTTAAAATGCTGATTTGAAATAGATTGCCCTTGACTTTCCACAGTGGAGACTGATTGGTCTTCGTGGCCGTATTCTGTTTGTTTTTGATCATTGCCTAATAATCCACAGATCCAAAATGTTCTGTGCTTTGTGAACAGAACTTGCAAATAATAATAGGTTAGATTTGGGGTGAAGGAAAAGTATAACAGGAGTAGAGAAGCTCACATAGAAGCTCCAATTTCTTTAATCTTCCTATTAATTTTGTGCTGGGCTGTTCTCATGGATTCGTATTTGCCCTAGACAGTTCATCATTTATGATAAAAAATTCTCAATATTATCTCACTGTCTCATTACCTAATTAAAAATGTACTTTCCCCCCCCCCCCCCTTTTTTCTTTAAAAGGTCTTATCTGGGCTCTGAATAAATGTTCTTTTATCCCAAAGTTTGCCAGTGGTGAGGAGATACATACTGTTTGTGTGGTTTTCATTTAAATTACTTTGTTTTAAAATATACTGTGTTGTCTTCATCGTCCCTGAGCCAGAATACACGTTACTTCCCCAACATTTTCTCCATATATCCATCGGCACGTAATGAATCTGAAGTCTGTCCTGGTTACAGACTACAAATCTTTGTTGCAAATCTTTAAGTGTTTCTGAAATTTCAGGCAGTATTTTAAACCAAGCTTCCACATTGTAAAATTGGGGAACTTTAAAAGATCTTCATAGGAGATATAGCAGTGCTGATATATGCTGGGGGTGAAACCAAGATCTGATGCAGTATGAAGAATCACTGAGGTTCTTGTTTATACACACACACACACACACACACACGCGTGTGCACACGCATACATACACACACACTCATGTGCGCACACACACACTTCCCATGTTTACCCTTGATTTGCTAAATCGGAATCTCTTAGTGAGAGCCTGGAAATATGTACATAGTTTTGTGTACTCTTCACCTGGCTTCCCCTACTAGTGACATCTTATGTAGCTATAGAACCATATTAAAACCAGGAAACTGACATTGGCACATTAACTAGACTACAGATCATATTCAGTTTTCACCATTTTAAAACCTGCATTCACTTGTGTGTGTCTCTGTGCGTATGCATGTGCACATGTGTGGTTCTATGCAGTAGCATTTTGCATTTTTGATAAGCCCTCCAAATGAGTTATGATCAGACAAGTTTTATACACACCGATTTAGTGCAGTTATTCACAAACAGAATTCAGAAGAATTTCCCTGGTGTCTTTTTTTTTTTTTAATTAATTTTTATTGGAGTATAGTTGCTTTACAATGTTGTGTTCGTTTCTACTGTACAGCAAAATGAATCAGCTAGACATATACATATATTCCCTCTTTTTTGGATTTCCTTCCCATTTAGGTCATCACAGTGCATTAAGTAGAGTTCCCTGTGCTATACAGTACGTTCTCATTAGGTGTCTATTTTATACATAGTATCAATAGAGTATATGTGTCAATCCCAATCTCCCAATTCCTCCCCCGCCACCACCGTTTCCCCTTGGTATCCATACATTTGTTCTCTGTGTCAGTGTCTCTATCTCTGCTTTGCAAATAAGATCACCTATACCATTTTTCTAGATTCCACATATACACGTTAATATACAATATTTGTTTTTCTCTTCCTGATTTCACTCTGTATGACACTCCGTAGGTCCATCCATGTCTCTACAAATGACCCCCTGGTGTCTTTTTTTTTTTTTTTTTTGGCTGCGTTGGGTCTTCTGTGCTGCGCACGGGTTTTCTGTAGTTGCAGCGAGCGGGGGCTACTCTTCGTCGTGGTGCGCGGGCTTTTCATTGTGGTGGCTTCTCTTGTTGTGGAGCATGGGCTCTAGGCGCGTGGTCTTCAGTAGTTGTGGCACGTGGGCTCTAGAGTGCAGGCTCAGTAGTTATGGCGCACGGGCTTAGTTGCTCTGCGGTATGTTGGATCTTCCCGGACCAGGGCTCGAACCTGTGTCCCCTGCATTGGCAGGTGGATTCTTAACCAGTGCACCACCAAGGAATTCTCCACCCCCCACACCGTCTTTTTAAAACCATAGCCCCACCCCCCAAATACCCCCCAGGTTCTCAATGAGGCGGACTGGATTAGACCAGGAATTAGCATCAAACATGAGCTGATTCTGATGCTGTTTTTCTACAAACCAAACTTTGAGAAACCCTGATTGTTATGTTAGCAGGTAGAACCAGGCTTCAGCAGAGAGACCTTTATTGAGAGGAAGCATGATGGAACAGCAATGGAACATGATTAGTTATTTAAGGGAACATGTGTACTAGGACCAGCTTTTTAATAATTACCTCTATCAAATGGGGCAATCCGGTTCACCACTCTGGTACTCAACTTCCCCATCTGTAAAATAAAGTGAATGGATTATATCATCTTTTATGTCCCTTGAAGCTCTAAAATATTCTAACTTCATGCTTGTAGTTCTTGGATTCTCTAGATTTGGCAAAAGTCTCATCTCTTTTTTTACAGGGCATGATGTAAGACACAGACATTCAACAAAGTTATATTGATATGAAGGGATCAAGTTGATTTCATAAATCTAAGGAGATTATTAATGATATGAATGCTGTTGATATATTTTAATCCACAAGAAGGGTTTCGTGTGTAAATAGAAAAAATAATAAATAAATTAACCGTTGTATAATACACATATTCTACAAATATTTAATGAAAATAGCTTGCTTTGAGTTTTTCCAATCAAATTAAGTACCTGTGAATTTCCAATTTTAATTAATATTAAATTGAATTTTGATAAATATTCTACTCCCCTTCAGTTCAATATAAATTCTTTAAAGAGATTATCTATCTTCCCATTTATTTTGTTACACTTTTGACCTAATTGTTATGAACCACATTTTGTAAGCTTTCAAATGAAATCTCAATCATTCTAGCTAGTCAAGCAATTTAGGATGAGTTCGCTGAAAGCAGTTTTCTACAAAGATAGAATTAGACCAGCAGCTGGAACCACTTTTGCCACCCAGAAATATAATAGTTTATTTATTATCGCTTGTCTTTATTGTATCTATTCACAGCTGAAGTCATTAGGCACAATTTAAGATATTCTGTAATGAAAACCATTCTGTCTCTATAACTTTTGACAAAAACAATGATAAAAAAAAAAAAAAAGAGTAAACACAAAAAGGCCCAAAGGACACAACTCTATTATTTCTCTCAGTCCTAGGGAAAGTAGAAACGGCAGCTGCCAATCGGAACCTCACAGTTGAGTTTCAAATTCTCCCCAGATTTGATGACTTTGGCCCTTTTAAGTACTTTGGCCCTTTTAAGTATTCCTTCTTTGATTTCTGAAAAAACATTTTGTCTCAATTTCTGGCCTGTTGATAGGGAAAAATTGCTGTAGGCATGCATGACTAAAAAGATAGCTTTGTCAGTTTCCAGTGGCTGGGCTTAGTCATACATTTTTGCACTTGAATACTCTGTATTTGAAATTATTTTTCTATTGATGAAATCCCTTGAACAAGATACTGCAACTTTCATTGCCCTGTAGTTGAATATTTTATTTGCTTATTAGAGCAGGATTGTTTTAGAGTAGGATTAGAGTAGGATTGTTTTAAATACTATTATTTAGAGTAGGATTGTTTTAAATACTACAAATACAGGGTAAGAGGCAAACTAAGTGGTATAGGAATGAGGTGTCAGCCTAGAAGCCAGAACAACCGGGTCCAGTCCCAGCCTTGTCTCACATCAGTCACATTACCTTGAGCAAGACGCTGATCTCTTTCTCAGCCTCAGCTTTCTTTTTGCCGCTTTGAGAATGGTATAAATATCTGTTGTGTTCATTCCACTGGATTACATGATAAGGTTATGAATGTTAAGGTAATTTGCAAATGCAGATTTTAGAGCTTAGTTTTGTCACCTCTGTAATGAGAAACCAGATGAAGAATACAAAATGGAAGATAACTAAATCCTATAATTTCTCTATCATCAGTATATTTTAAAAGATATAATGCTGTTTCAAGGCTAATATTTTATTGTGTATATGCTAAATATAATGTTTGACAAGGCACACAACAACATATATGGAATTATTTTGGGGAGGAAAGGTGACAATAACTACCAGTAAGATGTGGGGGAGGACCTTTATTTTTTATTAAACTTTTGAGAATACTTTTAGATGTACAGAAAGCTTGTGAAGTTAGGACAGAGAGGTCCCATATATCCCACTCCCTGTTCCCACTATTATTAACATCTTAACTTATTATGGTACACTTGTCTCAATTAATGAACCAATACTGATGCATTTTTATTAACTAAAGTCCATTGTTTATTCAGAGTTTCTTAATTTTTACCTAATGCCCCTTTTCTATTCCAGGGTCCCATCTAGGATACCATATTATATTTAGTTGTTATGTATCCTTGGGTCCTTCTGCCTGTGACAATTTCTCAGGCTTTCCTTGTTGTTGATGACCTCAGCAATCTGGGGGATTCCTGGTCAGGTACTTTGGATAATATCCATCAACTGGGATTATCTGACGTTTTTCTCATTTTCAGGTTGGGGTTCTCGGTTTGGAAGAGGAAGATCACAGAGGTGAAGTGTCCTTCTCATCGTATCTTGTCAAGGGTGCCCAGTAACAACATGACTGATCACTGTTTATGTTGACCTTGATCACCTGGCTGAGGTATGGATAACGCACTTGATTCATGTTGACTGACATTATGGAAATAAGTGTTAGACACGTGGAATCTGAATTCTATTTTAATTTCATTTGCATCGAATAGGATGATTATCGGAGCCTGAAGTCTTCTCTTCAATGTGGAGCTCAGTCAGCAATCTAGGATTACTCTGCCTAAAGTCATAAAATAGACTAATAAAACATGATAGGTGTAATTGGTAAATTATAAAGCAGTATATATGTTAGGTTTAAAATATTATTCTGGAAAGAATCCATCTGCATCAGTGTGCTAGGATAATGATAATTAGCTTTACAGGTTAATGGAAAACTAGTGTTATTTATGAAACACCATAAGGAACGATTCATTATTCCTCATGGTATTAATTTTGCAAATACCTGGAAAACCTCCTTTAATTATCAAAATTGTACAAGCCTTCTCCCTGAGCCAGGGCTAGATCCTTATTCTGCTTTTTTGTCAAATCTATTCTAATCTTCCAAATGCCCCATTTTGGGGCTCTCTTCACTATGTATCAGCCATACTTTTCTGACCAGGGCTGCTTCCTTAACCAGTTTTTCTTACCACTATCACCAAGAGATATGCTATCAATTGCTCTCAGAATAAGTAGTTTCCATTTATTTGACTATGAAGTACTAATTGAATATGGTAACATTGACAATGTAACCTATATCCAAATCACAAGCATAGCAAAATTGTATGTGTAAAGGCTAAAAATTAAAAATCTTGAACATATTGACAGGGTAGATAGTTATATTCTTGAGCTTACCGGAAAAATTCTTTAGTGATGGCTTGACATTTGCGGGGCGGTGGGGGTGAAGAGACGTTAACATATGTTTGCCAAATTACCTTATTCACTCAACCTAAATACACTGTTATGTACCCAGTTTGAAATAAGTAATATGTTTTCTTTTAATACTGAATAACCAGGACTAAAACTACGAACCAGTTAAAAATAATTACACTTGTAAGATTATAGGACTATGGGATGACTGGATTCCCCTGATGTTACCAATAGTTAAAAGTTCATAACAATACAGATAAAATACCATAAAGCAATATTATTATGTAACACAGCTAGGCAAGGAGTGAGGGAAGGCTAAGAACAAATAAAATTAAAGTTACATGGATAGGTATTTTTTTATAGTAAGATTCTGATACTGAAGAATTTTTACATGTAGTATTCGTTCGGTGCCTTGTATTTACCATTGGTCTTCCAGTAAGAATCAATCATCCTGTATGTTTTACTTTTTAGACCAAATTTAGTTTTTAAAAAAATAATAATTAAATACCAGTGCCTTAGACTAGGAGTGTTCTATCACTCACTATGTGAAATAATTATTTATTGAAATAATTTTCACAGACACACTTGTTTTTCATTATTGAATTACTTGCTTTTCAGACTTACATTCCTGTTTCAGAGCTTGCTGCATGGTGTCATATTGGAAATGGATTCTCCCAATGCAATGGAAGAAGAACGCACTGGAAATAGTTACGTGGTACAGTTTCAGATGATGGAGCATGATGGGCTTTTCTTTAGATTGCATGGTTTAGGGTAATTTGTTTAGGACTTTGTACTTACTAAATACTTCATCTGGCACTGTATCTCATGCCAATTTTCAAACTAGAGGGAGGAAATGCCCAGCCTTGAAGATTCTCTTATACCTGGCAAGTCACATGGTCCTATCTTCCAAACACTGACTTTGCAGCCTTTCCCCCACTCGGACCTTGCCATTTCTTCACTGTGGCACCTGTTGTTAAGGTGCCTAGTTAAGACTTTAGTTGCCAAGAGTAGAGTAGAACCTTTACCAAGATTCACCGGTTATTAACTTTTTTTTTTTTTTTACTTGATATGAAAAATTTACTGAATGAGAAACAAGAACAGGGAGACTTCAAACCCAAAACTGGTATAAAGTTCAGAGGCATGGCATTACAGGACAGCTTCTAAAGTGAAAAGGAGGATGTTGCTTAGCCTTTGCAATGATTGGTTATTACATTGGAGGTTTCCAGACTGCAGGAGTTTGGTGAAAAGTGATTATCTTATACCATTTGGGGAAGATGACTTAAGTTTTATGATTATCAAAGACATTGACAAGAAATAACCTAAATTACATTTCACTTACGTTCATGAAATGAACCACTTAGTTTTGCATAAGTAGCTTAAAGGGTTTTTGTCAGCTTGAGGGATTTTTAAACCTGGCTTCATTTCATTTTATTTTAAAAGAAGTATCAAAATAACTTAAGACAATCTAAAGGTCCAGTAATAGGAATTCATAATATAAATTACAGAATTTCCATATGATAGACGACTATGCAGTTATTTATAGTCACGTGGGGATATTAAACAACATGGAAAAATGTTTCCGTGATTCTATATATTGGAAATATGAACACACCTGCCCTGACCACACCCCGTTGTGAGCAAAACAGCCTCACCCACTCCTCTTGCAGCCAAGGAGGGGGGCCTTGCTTTACCACACGTTTCCTCCTTCCACTGTTGTTGATTGGCTCAGGAGAGTAACAGATCCCAGGGTAACCAATTAGTAGACCTGCCAGCAACCTATTATCTGTATGCGCTGGATGAAACACAGCAGGGCAAAGTTTGAAATTTGTACTAAAAACCCAGAAATCACGAGGCAATAAGAGTGAGAGCTCAGTTAAAAGGCAATAAGGTAGATTAAAGATTGAGAAACTGCTGTAAGAAGTAGTAAACTGAAACTATGAGGGAACGAAACTTAAGAATAAGTAGACAGAGCAATTGAAGGCGGGGCAAACAGGCAGATGGAGGGCAGCCAACCATGCTGTCAGCACAGCTCTGCAGCAGGGACTCCAGCTCCTGCTGTGGGGTTCTTGGCAGATGCCTGGGCTCCAGATCCAAACTCCAGCCCTTTGCACAGGAACCTGCCCTAACCTGGCCCCTGTTCTTAGATTTCCAAGACAATTTCCCTGTCATTCTTTGCAAATCCTTTCAGGATGGCCTCAGTGGATCTCTGTCTTGCAACTGTTACAAGGGTGTGTAGATTATGAGCCCAATTTTTTTTTTTTTAATTCTTCAATTTTATTTTATTTATTTTTTTATACCGCAGGTTCTTATTAGTCATCAGTTTTATACACATCAGTGTCTACATGTCATTCCCAATCACCCAATTCATCACACCCCCCACCCCCGCCACTTTCCCCCCTTGGTGTCCTTACATCTGTTCTCTACATCTGTGTCTCAATTTCTGCCCTGCAAATCGGTTCATCTGTACCATTTTTCTAGGTTCCACATATATGCGTTAATATACTATATTTGTTTTTCTCTTTCTGACTTACTTCACTCTGTATGACAGTCTCTAGTTACATCCACGTCTCAACAGATGACCCAGTTTCGTTCCTTTTTATGGCTGAATAATATTCCATTGTCTATATGTACCACATCTTCTTTATCCATTTGTCTGTAGATGGGCATTTAGGTTGCTTCCATGACCTGGCTGTTGTAAATAGTGCTGCAATGAACATTGGGGTGCATGTGTCTTTTTGAATTATGGTTTTCTCTGGGTATATGCCCAGTAGTGGGATTGCTGGATCATATGGTAATTCTATGTTTAGTTTTTTAAGGAACCTCCATACTGTTCTCCATAGTGGCTGTACCAATTTACATTCCCACCAACAGTGCAAGAGGGTTCCCTTTTCTCCACACCCTCTCCAGCATTTGTTGTTTGTAGATTTTCTGATGAAGCCCATTCTAACTGGTGTGAGGTGATACCTCATTGTAGTTTTGATTTGCATTTCTCTAATAATTAGTGACGGTGAGCAGCTTTTCATGTACTTCTTGGCCATCTCTATGTCCTCTTTGGAGAAATGTTTATTTAGGTCTTCTGCTCATTTTTGGATTGGGTTGTTTGTTTTTTTGATATTGAGCTGCATGAGCTGTTTATATATTATGGAGATTAATCCTTTGTCCGTAAGCCTTTGTCCGTTGATTCATTTGCAAAAATTTTCTCCCTTTCTGAGGGTTGTCTTTCGTCTTGTTTATGGTTTCCTTTGCTGTGCAAAAGCTTTTAAGTTTCATTAGGTCCCATTTGTTTATTTTTGTTTTTATTTCCATTACTCTAGGAGGTGGATCAAAAAAGATCTTGCTGTGATTTATGTCAAAGAGTGTTCTTCCTATGTTTTCCTCTAAGAGTTTTATAGTGTCCGGTCTTACATTTAGGTCTCAAATCCATTTTGAGTTTATTTTTGTGTATGGTGTTTGTTAGGGAATGTTCTAATTTCATTCTTTTACATGTAGCTGTCCAGTTTTCCCAGCACCACTAATTGAAGAGGCTGTCTTTTCTCCATTGTATATCTTTGCCTCCTGTGTCATAGATTAGTTGACCCTAGGTGCGTGGGTTTATCTCTGGGCTTTCTATCTTGTTCCATTGATCTATGTTTCTGTTTTTGTGCCAGTACCATATTGTCTTGATTACTGTAGCTTTGTGGTATAGTCTGAAGTTAGGGCGTCTGATTCCTCCAGCTCCGTTTTTTTCCCTCAAGACTGCTTTGGCTATTCAGGGTCTTTTGTGTCTCCATACAAATTTTAAGATTTTTTGCTCTAGTTTTTCCCTTTCTGTTTTCAAATTTTTCTTTGTCTTTAATTTTTGCCAATTTGATTACTATGTGTCTTGGCATGTTTCTCCTTGGGTTTTTCCTATATGGGACTTGCTGCAACTTCCTGGACTTGGGTGGCTCTTTCCTTTCCCATATTAGGGAAGTTTTCGACTATGATCTCTTCAAATATTTTCTCTGGTCCTTTCTCTCTCTCTTCTCCTTCTGGGAACCCTATAATGCGAATGTTGTTGCATTTAATGTTGTCCCAGAGGTCTCTTAGGCTGTCTTCATTTCTTTTCATTCTTTTTTCTTTATTCTGTTCCACAGCAGTGAATTCCACCATTCTGTCTTCCAGGTCACTTATCCATTCTTCTGCCTCAGTTATTCTGCTATTGAGTCCTTCTAGTGTAGTTTTCATTTCAGTTATTGTATTGTTCATCTCTGTTTGTTTGTTCTTTAATTCTTCTCGGTCTTTGTTAAACATTTCTTGCATCTTCTTGATCTTTGCCTCCATTTTTTTCCCGAGGTCCTGGATCATCTTTACTGTCATTATTCTGAATTCTTTTTCTGGAAGTTTGCCTATCTCCACTTCATTTGGTTGTTTTTCTGGGGTTTTATCTTGTTCCTTCATCTGGTACATAGCCCTCTGCCTTTTCATCTTGTCTATCTTTCTGTGAATGTGGTTTTTGTTCCACAGGCTGCAGGACTGTAGTTCTTCTTGCTCTGCTGTGTGCCCTCTGTTGGATGAGGCTGTCTAAGAGGCTTGTAGTTATTAACTTTTTGAAACATTTGCTTGCTCAACCTCTCTGTTTCTTTATACACACACACACACACACACACACACACACATACACACATTTTGTCTAAACTATTTAAGAGGTAGTTTACAAGCATCATGATACTATACTCCTAAATATTTCAGATGTATCTATCAGCAAGTATAGTCTGCTGTATAACCACAATACAACTACCAAACTCAAGAAACTTAACATAGATACAATACTATTATTTAATATACAGCCTATTCAAGTTGTTCCATTTGTGTTAATAATATAGTTTATCATTATATTTCAATGTTTTATTGAAGCATAATTACATACTGTAAAATGCACAGATTTAAGTGTACAGTTTAATGTTTTGATAAATGTGTACCCTCATGTAACCAACACCCCAATCAAGATATAGAGTATTTCTGTAACTCAAGAAAGTTCTTTATTGCCCCTTTGTAGTCAGCCCTCTTTCCTCTACATCTCTTAGAGGAAACCACTACAGTATTTTTTCCTTATAGATTACATTTGCATAAATTTCACATCCAGTGTGTATTCTTATGTGTTTAGTCTCTTTCTCTCTGGTCTTGGATTCTGGTATCTGTAAATAAAGTTTTATTGGAACACAGCCATGCTCATTCAGTTGTACAGTCTATGATGCTTTCACACGGTAAAAACAGCACTGAGTAGTTGTGACAAAGCTTGCTTGTAGTTGCTACTTGGTGTACTACAAATTACTGCAATCCAATTATAACTTAACAGCATTTTGAATGTCATGCTCATTATTGTGACATAGCATTTAATTATTTATTTTTTTATTAACAGTGCCTACTCAACATGTCAAAAGAAGGAAAGAAAATTTGGGTTTGAATGTTGTACTTTTATGAAAGAGTGGGGGGTGAATTATTTGTTATCAAATTAGATGGCAAAGCATTGTGTTTATTATGCAGTGACACTGTAGTTGTGCTAAACTAATACTATATACATCAATATTATTAGATTAGACACTCTTTATTATAGTCCCATGCACAGAAAAGCAATTTTCAGAAAAACTGGACATTTTAAAATGGAATATCTCATTGAAACAAAGTTTCTTTAAAAAATTTAAAATATTGAAATAAGGCTGAAGTCAAAGTAAATGCTCATTTTGTTAACCAAGCAAGGAAAACCATTTACCAATGTTGAATTAATTTAATTGTGTTTGATTGCAGCAGATGAAGAAATGTGTCCAGAGAAAATAAGCTTAATTAAGGCTATTAGTCTTTTAGTGAGAACAGTTGCTGGAAGAAGTAAGGACATTGAGGACAACAGATGGAGTAAACATACTTTCCATATTCCTCCCACTGAGTACAATACATCTGAAATCCCTGGATATTATATATTGAAAAACATAAGAAGACTCTGAAAAGTGGAGAGAAGAAGGCAGACTGGATAGGGAGCTTAGGACCCAAAGAATGCTGAGTTCCCTGACCTTTTCTTTCTGACTCATCTATCCCACACTGGGACTGGAGAAGCTAGCGCCCTAACAATGCCACTCGGAACAGACAAAAACAAAACAAAACAAAACAAAACCAAGAAAAGCATGCTCTCTCTAGCCAAAAGGCCAGGAAAAGGGCTACCTAGCAAGACAGAAACTTTTAGATAATAACGGTTCTACTCCAGCCAAGCACCACAGAAGCAGCTGTGGCCGTCTTACCTATCATCGAAACTGGAGTGGAGAGTCTAGGTGTGTAACAAGGTACCCCAAACCACCTGCCATTGTTGTGTCAGAGGCTGAGGGGGGAAACAGGATCTTTGTCCATACTGAGTGGCAATGAAGAGCCTGTGGTGTTGGTGAAAATGACATGGGAGCCTGGAATTCAGCAACACCTGGTGACCTGGTGTCAGAGAAAGCCTAGAGGAGGGTCAGGTCTTTAACCATCTCTCAGAGAATATGAGACCAGCCCTCCTCCCAGTGTCAGGGGGGCCCCATCATTAACAAGGACCCGCCCCCTTCAAGTAGTCAACAGAATCCTAATGGAGAATCTGCATCTAATTCCACTTGGCAGTAACAAGGTGGAGTTGTTCCCCAACTGGAGTTATGTCAGGGGGAGCTTGCTAAAATACAAGGCTTATATAAGACCCAGAGTCTCACAGCATATGAAATGTCCAGATTTCAAAAGAAAATCACTTGTTATACTAATAACCTGGAAAATCTAAATTTGAATGAAGAAAGACATCATTAGATGTCAACACAAAAATAACACAGATGTTAGAATTATCTAACAAGGCTTTTAAAGCAGCCTTCATTAAAAAGCTTCCACAGGTAATTGTGAACACCCTCAAAACAAATGAAAAATAGACATCATCAGCAAGAAACAGAAGATATAAAGAAGAATCAGGTGGAAATTCTAGAACTGAAAACTACAATAGCCAAAAAATAAAGTCAATGAATAGTCTAACAGAAGAAAAAGTGTATGTGATGATAGAACAATAGGAGAGAGAGAAAATAGACTGAAAATAAAAGTGAACAGAGCTTCAGGGACCTGTGGGCTATAACAAAAAATCTAACGTTCATGTCATCAGTGTTCCAGAAGGAGAAGAGAAAGAGAATTCAAAGAAATAATGGATTAATTCTCTCCAAATTTGGCAGAAGATATAAACTTACAGATTCAAGAAGCTGAGTGAACCCCAAAAAGGATAAATCTAAAGACACATCATAGTTAAACTTCTGAAAATTAAAGACGAAGAAGAAAATCTTGAAGGCAGTCAGAGAGAAACACAACAAACAATTTGAATGATAGCAGATTTCTTATCAGAAACCATGGAGGCCAGAAAGAAGTAGCATAGCATTTTTCAAGTGCTGAAATAAGTCAACCCAGAATTCTCTGTCCAGAGAAAATATTTTCAGGAATGAAGAAGAAATTAAGACATTCTCAGATTGAAAGGAAAACTAAGAGAATTCATTGCTTGTAGACCTACTGTAAAAGAATGACTAAAAGAAGTCCTCTAAACAGAAAGGAAATGATAAAAGAAGGAATTTTGCAACACCAGGAAGGAAGAAAGAAGAAGAGAATGAACAAAAATGTGAGTAAATATAAGACTTTCCTTCTTCGCTTGCATTTTTATAATTATATTTAATGTTTGAAGCAAAAATTATAACTGTGTAATGTGGTCCTCTGTTTATGTAGAAGAAAAATTAAAGCTAATTATGTTATACATGGGGAAGGGTAAATGGACATAAAGGGAAGTAAGGTTTCTATACTCTACTCAAACACATAAAATGTTGACATTAGTAGACTGTAGGTTATGCTAATATAGTATAATATGCAAAGTAACTACTAATATAGTTATGGAAATAGATACACTTAAAAACATGGATAAATCAAAATGGAATTCTAAAGAAAGTTTAAGGAAGTGACAAAAAGATAGGAAAAAAAAGAAACAAATGAAAAACAGAGAGAGCAAACAGAAAAAAAATAAAATGGCATAATTAAGTCTCAACCTATCACTAAATACAGAAAATGTAAATAGTCTGAATATATTGAATTAAAAGATAGAGGTTGGCATAATAGATTTAAAAAACAAAAAGAAAACATGATCTAACTATTTGCTATCTATAGGAAACTTGCTTCAAATATGATGATATGTGTAGGTTGAAAGTGAAAGGATGAACTGAGATATACTACACAAACACTAATCAAAAGAAAGCAGGAGTGGCTATATTAATATCAGATTAAGTGGACTTCAAGGCAAAGAAAACCACTGGAGACAGAGACTCAATCCACTAGGAAGACACAGGAATCCTAAATTTGTATGCACCAAAAAGCCAAGCTGCAAAACTTGTGAAGCAAAAACTGATAGAACTGAAAGGAGAGAGACAAATCCACAATTATAGCCAAAGACTTCAAAACCCCATCTCAACAACTGACAAAGCAGCTGGATAGAAAATCATCAAGGATAGAACTCAACAAGACCATCAACCAAAAGGATCTAATCAATATTTATAAAGCACTCTACCTACCAACAGCAGAATATACATTATTTTCATGCATCCATGGAACATATGCCAAAATAAATATTTTCCTGGGCCATAAAACAAACCTTGACAAATTTAAAAGAATTGAAATCACATGGAGTGTTCTCTTTAACCACAATGGAATAACACTAGAAATCAAGAACAGGAAGAGATCAGCAGAATCCCCAAACACCTGGCAACTAAAACAGCACACATAAATAATCTGTTGGTCAAGGAAGAAGTCTTGAGACAAATAACAAATACATTGAACTTAGTGAAAATGAAAGCAAAACATCAAAAATTGCGGGGTGCTGCTAAAGCAGTGCTTAGATGAAAATCTGTAGCCCTAAATGCTTACAGACAAAAAAGGAAAAGTCCCAAATCAATAATCTAAGCTCTCACTTCAAGAACTTAGAAGATAAAGAGCAACATAAACCCATAGTCAAGGAGAAAAAAAAAGAGCAAAAATCAATAAAATTGAAAACAGACACACAATAGAAAAGTCAATGAAACATAAGTTTTTATTTGAAAAGATCAATAAAACAGACAAAACTCCAGCAAGATTGACAAATAAAAAGACAGGAGAGAAATTTCTATTATCAGTTTGAAACAATGGATCACACTACAGAGTTTGCATACATCGAAAGAATAAGAGAATACTCTGAGCAACCCTAGACCCATAAATTTGACAATTTTGATGAAATAGATTAATTCCGTGAAAAGTATATAAACTACTCCAACTCATCCAATGAACAGCCCAATAACGACTCATGAAATTAAATTTATACACACACATATATATGTATACACACATATTAATCAAATAGAATAAAAACCCAGAAATAGTTCCATATAAGTATGGCCAGGTTGTAGTGGAAGGAGAGGCTCTCTGGAAGCAGCTGGTGGAGAAAGGAGTGTGGCGGGCAAAGATGATTCAGGCAATCCTGGTTTTCAATAACCACGGGAAGCCGCGGCTTGTCTGCTTCTACCAGCGTTTCCCAGAAGAAATTCAACAGCAGATTATTCGAGAGATCTTCCATCTAGTTCTCAAACGGGATGACAACATCTGTAACTTCTTGGGGGGTGGAAGTTTGATTGGTGGGTCTGACTACAAACTGATTTATCGGCATTATGCTACCCTCTACTTTGTATTTTGTGGGGATTCATCAGAGAGTGAACTTGGGATCTTGGACCTCATCCAGGATCTTGTGGAGACTCTGGACAAGTGTTTCGAAAATGTTTGTGGATTGGATTTGATCTTCCATATGGATAAGGTGCGCTACATTCTTCAGGAGGTGGTGATGGGCAGGATGGTGTTGGAAATAAACATGAATGAAATCGTGGCTCAGACTGAAGGTCAGAACAGGCTGGAGAAATCCGAGGGTGGCCTTTCGGCAGCGCCCGCCCGGGCCGTGTCCACCGTGAAAAACATCGGCCTGCTGGAGATACCTCGGATTATCAACACTGGCGATCTCAACATCAAGGTCCCCAACCCGTCGCAGTTTGTCTGAGGGTAGAAGACGGCTGAACTGAGTCCTTGGAACCAGCAAAGCCGAGCCAGTCCTGCAGCAAAACCCGATGTGTGCCCTAGAGGAGTCCCGCCTCGGGCCCTGGCCCCTGCTGTCCCGAAGTGGGAAGGAGTCCTGTGTCCACTGCCAGCCTGTGCTTGCTTCTCACATGTGTGGCCTTGCCCCTCTCTGCTGCACGCGGCCACTGCCGGTGTGAGGGGTCCTGGCTTCCTCAGTGGGGTGCAGGTGCCCAAGCCACTCGCCCCCTTTACCTGCCACGTGCAGCCGCTCCCAGGGATTGCAGACTGTCGTGAGAGCAGACCCTCACCACGAGGATGTTCTCCGACTAGAGTCTTCAACCTTAGCACCGCGAGGCTCCCTGAGGTCCTGTAGCATTGACTTCCCTGGTGAGGCGCCGTAGCTAGAAAAAGGCTGACCCTCTAGATTTGGAGATGTGGTGAGTGGCAAACAAGGGCAGGATGTTATGAGGTCCAGAGTTGCCTACTGACTCTACTAGAGTTGGCACACCCAGGATCCTTTTGTATAGCCACGCTGTCTCATCACCACCTCCTGCGGCAGACGCTCTCCACTGCCACAGCCCTGGCCCTGCTCTCCCAGGTGTTTATGTGCAGGACACAGCACAAGTCACAGGCCTGTCGTTTGCCTGCCCCCCCCCACGTTTCTGCCAACAGGGAGGGCACACCCCACAGCCAGAGGGGTCCCCCTCAAAGGGGAGGAGCCCCGCGTCTGCAGAAGGCGAAGCTGACAACATGTGGACCATCTCAGAATCATGACTCTTCCAGGTTTAAAATACATTCTCCTCCCGCGGAGCAGACGGGCCCGTTGCTGTGTTATGGACGATGAGACTTTGTCCAGGAAACCCACTGCTGTCTACACCGGCTCCTGGAGCGTGAGAGCCTGAGCTGGGGTCACGTGTGCTAGAGCCGGCACAGGGGGGAGGCTGGGGACGCGGGCAGCGTGCCGGCTGAGACCGGTGGCGGTGCAGCGCCTTCTCCCCCGCGTGCGAGGGGGCCCTGCCTGAGCTCCCTCTGGGCACGCCCTGCTCCCGTCAGATGGCAGTCCCCTAGAGCTGGCTGTGGAAACCCGTAAGTGTTTACATGTGATAAGAGTCTTTCTTCCTGTGGTTAACTTAGAGCTGAAGCTCCTCCTCGGAGTAGTTAGTGCCTTTTACTCCTGCGCTGCCTCGGGGCCAGGTCTCAGGTGTGATGTTGAGCTGCCTTGAGATTAGGGAGCTCGCTGCACCATCATGGTAAAGTCTCCCGGCCTGGGAGCTTCTCGTGCCTGCCGGCCGGTGGCCCAAACTGTCTCGTCAGGCCTCCTGATGCTGTCGCAGAGCCCGTCTGAGACGGTGCCCGGCAGGACCATGGTCAGGACCACGTCTTCCCCTGCTTTGAGCCGTGCTTCTTGTGGTTGGTGCTCTTTCCTCCCTGTAGCCTCTTAACCTCTGTCTTTTGGAACATCTACGATAACCACAGAGGTGGGCAGCGTTGATCAGAAGAGTTTACTTTTTTTTTTTTTTTTTTTTTTTAAACAGACATTTCAGCACATTCACATCCCTCCCTTTCACATTTGCTGAAAGTGATATAGGAACAAAATGATATTTATTTTGTACCTACTGTAAGGTGACAGGAGCGAGATCCTTCCACAATCCTTACGACAGACACTGTCATCTCCATTTTGCAAGCCAAGAGAGTAAGAATCAGAGAGGTCAAGTAACCGGCTTTAGGTCACAAGGGCTAAGAACTGAGACTGTCTGTCTGCCTAAATCCACAGTTCTTTTTTTTTTCACTGCTCAGGATGGCCTCTCCCAATTTTATTTTCTTTCTTATGGATAAGGAAGCCTCAAAAAGGTGAGGTGGCTTCTCAGAAACTGTGATAAAAAACCAGCTTGGTTTTTCTCAGAAACTGTGGTAAAAACCAGCTTGGTAAGCCAGTGACAGCATCAAAGAGTGTAAGAGCTGGAGGTCCCTCCACATGCCTCCGCTGAGCTGGTGAGGAAGCAGAAGCCCAGTGTGTTAAGTGTTATGTCAAGGGTCACAAAGCTAGAACGAAGTCATTTTTCTTTTTTCAAAATTTTTATTGGAGTATAGTTGATTTACAACGTTGTGTTAGTTAAAGGTGTACAGTAAAGTGAATCAGTTACACGTATTAAAAAAAAAGTATGGCCAATGAATTTTTGACAAAATGTAAAAGAATTCAATGGAGAATGAACAGTCTTTTCAAAAAATGGTGTTAAGCAATTAGAAATTTATAACCAGACATTGAATCTTGGCATAATCTCACATCTTATATAAAAATTCAGTAAAAAAGGATCATAGATTTAAATATAAAATATACAATTATAAAAATCTTAGCTGATAACATAGGAGAAAATCTTTGAGAGAGAGCAAGGGTTTGGTGAAGAATCCTTAGATGTGATACTAAAAGCATGATTGATTAAAAAAAATAAAATTGATAAATTAGGCTTCATCACAATTAAAAACTTTTGCTCTATAAAAGACTCCATGAAGAAGATGAAAAGTTATAGATTGGAAGAAAATATATGAACACCACATATCTGAAAAAGGGCTCAAAAGCCAACAGTGAGAAGCACACAATCCATTTAGAACATAGGTGACATCCATTTCACTGGAAAGGATATAAAGACAAGCAAATGAAAAGATGTTCATCACTAGTCATCAGGGAAATGCAAATGAAGACCACAACGAGAAATCATTGTGTATCTATTAGAATGGCTAAAACTAAAAATAGTGATAACACCAAATGCTGGTAAGGATGTGAGGACACTCAATCTCTTGTAAATTGCTGGTGGGTATGTAAAACGATACACAAGCACTCTGGAAAATATTTCGGCATTTTCTTAAAAAAAACTATACACTCACTGTATGTCAGCAAGTTAATTCCTGAGCATTTATCACAGAGAAATAAAAATTTAAATCCACACAAAAACCGACACACAATTCATAGCAGCTTTATTTGTAATAGCCAAAACCTGGAAACAGCCAAAATGTCTCTCAATAGTTGAACAAAGTGAGATAAAGTTGTCCCATGTCCCAAGACCACCAAGGATACCAAAATCCACTAATGCTCAAGTCCCATATATAAAGTGTGTAGTATTTGCATATAAACCATGCACATCCTCCTGTATATTTTTAACTCATCTCTAGATCTTACACTTAATACAGTGTAAATGCTATACAATTTAAATAGCTGTCAGCATGTGGCAAATTTAAGTTTTGCTTCTTGGAAATTTCTGGAATTTTTATTTTGTTTTGTGTGCTTCTGGTCTGCAGTTGGTTGAATCCCTGGGTTCAAAACCTGAAATATATAGAGGCCCAAATGTATAGCTATATGAATATTCAACAATAAAAATGAACAAACTATTGATACACTCAGGAGCTTGGATGTATCTCAGGGGCATTATGTGGTTGGGAAAAAAACTCAGTCTCAGCCAGTCCCATGCTGTATTTACAAAACATTTACAAAATGTTTATTTACAAAATGTGTATTTACAAAACACAAAATTATAAGATGGGAAAGAGATTAGTGGTTGTCAGGAATTAGAGATGGTGGAGGTGTCTCTGATACGGGTTAGCATGTGGGACATCTTTGTGGTGATGTGATAGCTCTGTATCTTCATTGTGTGGTAGTGGTTGTGTGAATTTATCTGTGTAATAAGTTGACAGAAAGTTATGCACACATAGTAAATTCATCTGTCTTTGCTGAAGTTTCTCGGTAATCTCTTGGATGAAGCTCATCCTCTATTGGGTTTCTCAGGTAAGGTTCATGAATAGAGTATTTCTTAAGATCCTGCAAGTTTATAACTACTTTTCTATAGCCTTGACATTTGAAGAATAGTTTGGCTGAATATAAAATCCTTGGTTCCATGTTTGCTTTATTGAGTTTCTGAAAATGTTGCTACATTCTTCTACTGCTTCATATGCAGCTATCAAGAAGTCAGTGGTCAATAGATTGACTTTCCTCGGTAAATCACTATGACTTAGCTGGATATAAAATTCATTGATTCTCACTTTGTTGTGTAGAATTTCTTTAAAATGTTGGTTTACTGTTTTCTTGCTTTGGACATGGTTGCCAAGAAGTCTTGTCAACAGGATTTTCTTTCCTTTCTGAATGACTATACTTTTTTTCCTGGATCCCCTGAATATTTTTTCTCAATCTTTAATTTTGTTTTAAGTCTATAATAGATTTATAAGGATACGTCAGTTTTCTAAGGTATGCCGTGGGGACTTTCAATGTATAGATGTAGGTCTCCTTTTATTTCCAGGAAGTTTTCTAGAATAATAGTTTAAAATATTAGATAATTCTATTGATTTCTTCTTTTTTCCATGAATAATTATATGAATGTATTCTATCTTCTTTGCTTATCTTCTGTTGCTATCATGTCATCTGTGATTCTTTCCACTTTTTAAAATAACTTTTTCATTCTTTTGGCTTTTCTTCATGTCTCTTATTTAACTTTTCATTTAAATCTCTTCTGCTCTGGGCTGATTGTAATTTAGATTTAATTTCCTTTCATTTTGAATTCCTAAGAGCCACTGCTATCATAGCACCACTCAGACATGTTTCAAGTATTTCCCATTAAGGATGGTACTCTCCTATTTGGAATGATTTTCCCTCTATTCCATTATCTCTAGGCTTCATGCTGCCATTTCCTCTTTTCTACACAGTTTCCACTTGACTCTCACCACAACCCTTGTTTCTGAAGCTGTCTTATAAATTTGGATGTTTATCTTTCTATTTACAGGTAATTTGAAGGAAATTAGAGTTGTCTCATTAATTTGAAGGTAATATTTCCAAATCTGTTCCTACATGGCTAGGTAACTCCCAAATAGTCTGTTTCAGATCATTGCGGGAGTAGAGTAGTTAAATATGCCTTTCATTATTATAATGAGGCAGTAATTTTGACAGTGTAACATTGGCACAGGGATAGACATATAAATAAATAGTTGAGACTAGGGACTCCAGAAATATATCACACATATAACTTACATTGATTTGTGACCAAGAATGCCAATTCGTTCAACGGATAAAGAATATACTTTTTAACAAGTGATACTGGGACAAGAAAAAAAAGAACATTGACTCTTAGGACATATGTGAAAATTAACAAAATGAATCATAGGCCTAAATGTAACAGTTAAAATGATAAAATTTCTAAAATAAAATATGGGAAAAATCTTCTCAGCCTTGAGATAGGCAAAGACTTTTTAAGATACAAAAGCATTAGCCATTAAAGAAAATGATAAATTTGACTTTATCAAAAAACTTGCTTGTTGAAAGATTTAATTAAGAAAACAAAAAGGGAAGCCACAGAATGGGAGAAAATACATGCAATACGTATTTGACCAAAGACTTGTAGCCTTACCTTATACAACTCAGTAGTAAAAAGAGGATAAACCCAACAGTACAGAGCAAAATATTTGAACGGTTGCTTCAAAAAAGATAAACTACAAATGGCCAATAAGCGCATGAAAAGATGCTCAGCGTCATCAGCCATCAGAGAAATGCAAATCCAAAGCAAAATGAGTTCCACTACTCACAAACTAGAATGGCTAAAGTTAAAAAAACATTAGCAATAGGAAGTGTTGGCTTGTGGAACTTTTATGCATTTCCAGTGCAAATGTAAAATGATACCCTCACTTTGGGAAACTGGCAGTTTCTTTAATGTTAGCCATACATTTTCCATACGATCTAGCAATTCCACTTTTAGGTATTTACCAAAGAGAAATGAAAATATATGTCTATGTAAAAACTTGCACCTGAAAGTTTGTAGTAGCTTTATTCATAAAAGTCAAAAATTGTAAACATATCCATAAGCTGGTGAATAGATAAACAAACAGTGGTAATATCCACGCTACAGGGTATTACTAAGCAATAAAAAGGAACAAACTACTGATACATTTAACAATATGGGTGGATCTCAAAAATAGTATGCAAAGAGGAAAAGCCAGACACAAAAGTACATATTGAATGATTCTCTTTATGTGAAAATCTAGAAATGACAAATCTAATGTATAGGGATGGAAAGCGCATCAATGATTGACTAAGGCCAGAGGTGGGCTGGATTAACTGTGAAAGAGCACAAAGGAATTATTCCGTATCTTATTGTGATGATGGTTGCATTTGTCAAACTCATTACACTGTTCATTTAAAATGGATTCATCTTTTAAGTGAGTTTTAAATGAGTTATGCTACAATGGAGTTGATAAGCTATAAAAATGTTGAAAAGAAATCTTTCAATATTTAAAAATATTGGAAAGATAGAGTAGTATAGGAAATTGACTGTTATAATGCTTTCAATTAGTGAGATCCCTTTGCACAATATATTTTAAAAATATTAGTCCAAATAAAGTCCAGAAATAGTCACTTAACCTTAATATTAAAATAATTAGTAAATATGCATATACGGATATGTGTATATGTATATATATTTATCATCTATATTTCCTAAATATTTTATCAAATAGAGACTATTTGCTTCTTGGAAATCAGCCATAGCGTCAGACAATTTCCTCTGATCTTTTTGTAAATCTATTTTGTCTTGTTACAATGATTATTTTCATGCATGTATTACTGAAGTATTAGTCACAGTATATCTGTTTTAAAATATGCTTCATTTTCTTTCTTCTTATGCTTTTCTAAGTGTTGGCTGACATCTGTCTTCTACATCAGAAAAGTGAAAAGTCAAAAACCTTTCACTTATTACAGTGTTCCAAAGCTTCGTTTTCTTATAATTCAGAGAGTTTGCAGACCTATTCCCCCCACCTTGAGGAGTACAAACCATCCCATTCTAACAGTAACTCATTTGAAAACATCACCAACCTTAACCATCTGTTTCCAACGTCTAAAATCTGACCAGCAATGATCTTTAGAAAAGCAGAAATTTCAATTGATATATTCAATGACTATTTGTTTCATAAAATTCATGGTCCTTGTTCAGTAATTCTGAATCTTTATGTAAACTTTCTGCAGAGTCAGAGTTGTGAAAGTAGATAGATGCATAAACAAGGTTGTTTCTTTCTAACCTAACTGCTAAATACATATATATTAGTTTGTTAAGGCTGCCATAACAAAATACCACAGATTTAGTGGCTTAAACAAGAGACATTTATTTCCCACAGTTCCAGAGGCTAGAAGTCCAAGATCAAGGTGCCAGTAGGGTTCGTTTCTCCTGAGGCCTCTCTCTTTGGCTTGTAGTTGTCTGCCTTTTCGCCGTGTCCTCACATGGTGTTTCCTCTGTGTGTGTGTACATCCCTGGTATCTTCCTGTGTGTCCAAATTTCCTCTCCTTATGACACAGGTCAGAAACTAACAGCCTTATTTTAGCTTAATTACTACTTTAGAAGCCATATCTCCAAACATGGTCACATTCTGAGGTAGTGGAGATTAAGACTTCAATGTATGAATTTCGGGGGTGGTGGGGGAAACAATTCAGTCCATAACATCACATGACTCATCATTCCCTTTCATGTGGTTCTTTAGCCCCATAAGATGTCAATAGACGCCCACAGTAAAAACTGTGCCACAGCAGAATATTCTGCCAGACCCTCAATGAACAGTGCTCTGAGTGAAATCACCTTCCTTCTCAAGTTTTGCTTGAATGTGGAATGTACATTCATGTCAGAGAATACTCACTTTGACAACTTAGAAACAAATCTTGTTGTGCAAAGTTCGACCCACTTTACTAACTTTGTGAATAGTATCTGAGAGGAAATGACTATCACTTCACAAAAACTCATTATAGAGCTTGGACACAATCTTATTAAGTAGCTATTGTATTATGGTCTGATCGGAGTCATCACATCTGGAACTTTCAAAGGGAACTCCATCTCTGTTATAGCTGACTCCAGAATATGTGCCAAGTATTTTTTAAAAACATTCACCTTCTGCGACGTATGTTTTTGCGAGCATGTGGTTTACATTTGCGTTGAATTTCTCATCCATCTGTCCACAAGAATGGATACGTTTTATCGAGCATTTCCTGAGTTCACACTGGAGAAGTATTATTATCCCAAAACATTGACGACCAAAAGGAAAGAGATACGGTTGCACTTTCGTCAGCAGATGAGTCCTTGTTTCAAAAATGAACACAGAGTTTCAGCTGATTCTTTTTTTTTTTAATTAAGTTATTTATTTGTTTGTTTTTATTTTTGGCTGTGTTGGGTCGTCATTGCTGCCCGCGGGCTTTCTCTAGTTTCGGCGAGCAGGGGCTACTCTTCGTTGTGGTGCGCGGGCTTCTCACTGTCTTGGCTTCTCTTGTTGCGGATCATGGGCTCTAGGCATGCAGGCTTCAGTAGTTGTGGCACGTGGGCTCAGTAGTTGTGGCTTGTGGGCACTAGAGCGCAGGCTCAGTAGTTGTGGAGCAGAGGCTTAGTTGCTCCGTGGCATGTGGGATCTTCCCAGGCCAGGGCTTGAACCTGTGTCCCCTGCATTGGCAGGAGGATTCTTAACCACTGCGCCACCAGGGAAGCCCTCAGCTGATTCTTATGAACATAGAAATCAAAATTGTGCTTTTTTGTGGTTCCATCTTCCTGCACTGTAAACTTTGAGTCACCATCAAAATAGGTAAAGACATCTAGAATGTAACTGATTTAACCACCATAAGTTGAAGTTGAGAAGAAATTGTCATTATCACTAGAATTACTGCCAGTGATTTATATATTCATATATTTTGGTATATATGCTATATACCAAACATATTAAATAGGCATAGCTGTTCTAAGGTGGCTTACACAGCATTCCACAATTGCCAAGGACGCTTTGGTAATTCTGCACCGTTTCTTCTGTAGCGGAAGTATATCGCAAGCTCTTTCCTTGGAATATATTGGCCTCTACCTTTTCCCAGCCTCACCTTCTTTGTTTCCTGCAGCACTGTGGAGCAGTTGTCATATGTGAAGTAGTGACCACGTTCACAGAGGTCTAAACTGGTATTGTATACCCAAACTTAGTCTATAGGTGGGTTTTATTTGTCTCAAGCAGTCTTAATCTTTTAACTTTTCCTGTATAAAATCAGAAGACTTCACATAAAAATGTAGAAACTTCTGTGAGTTTGTTTTTTTCTAAAATTACTAGTATTGGTTGTATTTCAGGAAGTTGAGTCCTGGTTTAAAAACATATAGACACACATGTAAATATAACACCAATCCATATAAAATTTGATAAAATTGGCAGTGATATTATTAATACTATTACAGTAAGGTGATAAATTTTGCATTAAAGGATAAAATCATTGAAAATATAGACAAAATGCAATGTCCTACTACCTAAAATAGATAAGAAACATTTATAATTCACCTAGCTTTATCAATGTGCTTCTGAAATCTTAGGTAATTCAAAAGTTAAAACAAAAATACAGTTTCATAAATTTCTGAAAGCTTTCCAAACTTTTCTTTCATCGTTTATTCAATCTTTTCTCTAATCAATAATAAGAAATGATTTTATATCAGGTGAAAAAGACTATCCAAGCTGTGTTTTTTGAAATAACTTTGAGTAGCAGAGGACGGTGTGGAGGTGTTATGTTGGATGAATGTCACTATGATTCGTAGAGAAAATGCTACTTTGAAGGAACACAACATGTATTAGACATACTCAATATCCACATACATACATACATGCACATACTCATACCTCCAAATAATGAGTGTTTCCAGTAGAAATTCCCGCCCAACATTTTTTGGGAAATTTATGTTTTCTGAATCCTGAATCCTGGGGAAAATTAATGCCTAAACTGGGAAAGTGGAGAAAAGAATTATAGTTTTCATGTGAAAATTAAAATTGAACAATCTATGGAGATATGTTACTGGTTGGAAGGAATCCACAGATGCCAAGTGAAAAACAAGAGCGGGATATGCTAACACTGTGGAGTGGAAGGTCAAAGTTGACACTTCCCAGATGTGGCACAGGAGCAGGTGGGAGAGAGGGGGCCTATCTAGCAGCCTTCTTGTAACTTGTAACTATGTTGTGACTGCGTTTGCGGCCCTCTCTGGCTAACAGTGAGTCATTGCGGTAAATTAAATATTAATAAGTTATGCACATACTTTACACAAACCCTGTTAGTGGTATTCCAAGAGATAGCAAGTTTTGGAAGCCAAATGAGTCCTTCAATTGGAATTTTAACACATGCCCTTGATAGGAGATCCGAATGTTACATTATGCAGACACTACCTAATAATGCTTATTAGAGTTTTCCGTTATTTTAATATTTGCTACAGGTGACAGTTCTTGGTAAATGCCATCAAAATTAAGGTTTCTTACTGCCTAAACAATTGTTTAAAGATATCTATAATAATCAGGAAAGAGAATGAAGAACGTTGGAAGTATTTTATGACTAACCTAATGTTTCAGGAATTCCTGATACGTCTCAGGAATTCTGATTTTTTGTTTCCAAATTCTGAAGATTAATATCTGTTGGGAATTTTGAAACATTATCTTGCACTAACTTCAGGAGTTTTATGGAGTCAAAATTTCTAATTTTAAAGCATGTTTTCAGTCACTTATTTGGAGGCTCAGCTAATAGTCTAATTTGACATATATGGAAAATTTATGATTTTCTTTTCTGGGGCAAAACAGAGAAGTACTTTATGCTCAACCTGTGTGTATGCCTGTGAAGGATATTAAATAGATAGTTTTTGGTAAAACAGAAACAATGGGCTAATGCTTTTGAAAAAAAAATAGTACACTTTCTATTTCCATATAAAATGAATTAATCTGCACTTAATACAATGCATTACTTATTCACATCTTATTTAATAGTAAGTAAAGAACCTTAAAAATTTTACTTGACTTTCCTCTTCTATTCTGTTTCCTTTGCCAAGGAAAGAAATGCTGTGAATATTGAGATTTGTATCAAAGATTTCTAAAATCACTCACAAGCATAGACTTAAAGGACTTTAAAAACCTGATTGTTCACACACTTGTAATGACGACTCATATCTTATAAAGCTGGCTTGAAAACCCACAGATCTTTCTGTACTTAAAAAATGTAAATGACTTTTTTGCCCATGGGGAGATTAATAAATTCACTAAGGTGAAAAAAAATGAATTCTGTCTTCCCCAGTAAGAAAATGGCTCAAAGATTAATTTAGCCTGTTTAATTCAGCTCTCAAATGTTTCTCAGAGCTCTAAAATATTTTACTACCTTCCTTGCACCTGGGGCATCAATTTGATTATTTTTACTCTTGAATTCAATGTGTCTACTTTCTTCTATATAGAGCTATTTTCATTTTCATTCAGTTCATTTTACCCTTGGTTTCTTTTTTATTTTTCTAGACGATTATTGCTATTCGTATTTTGCTGATAATCTCCTTTTATATTATTTTGGGCTCAAGGCTGGAAGGAATATGTAATAGATATTCATGTTCCCCTCCTTTTTCCAGTCTCAATCCTTTCTTTTCCTATAAATAAATACACATCATCAGTGTTGATAAACTTGTGGTTTGTTCAATACTAGACCCACTGCTTTTTCAAGGAAATAACATTTTAAGCTGAGGGAGGCCATAACAAAGCTTAACAAACCTTTAGTAACAACCTCCAGGCTTCCAAGATCCTATAGTATTTACTAAAAGGGAAAACTGAGTCAAATTTCACATATTTTATGTGTGTCATTTTTATCAAAAAATACAGTTGACTGTGACATATTTTTTTCACTGCCTGTTTTAAACAGCACAGTGGTTGCTCTGTGGCTGTTATTATTCTTGAGGTCGATGCCTGGTGATTTACTTCTGATATAATCATCTTTATACTATAAAATGCAATGTGCTATATAAAAGTAAGATGATTCTCTTATTGTTTATTACATTTTATTCTCTTCCCCTCATATTACTCTGGCTAGATTTCCTTATAAAATATGCCAGATTTTATTGTTTAGTTTATACTTGATATCAAAATTCATTTGGTTTCTTTATGTCCTTCCTTTTTTATACTTATATTTTGTAAATGATGAAAAATTTCACTTTGACTTGAAATAATAGACATTTTTTAAAACAACGAGACCTAGTATCTTTTCTGCTAAAGGAATCAACCTTAATGGAAATACTTACTCTGATGAGAGTAGCACTAGAAAAGCATTGTTTTGCTAATAAAACTAGTATGGTGTCTTGTCATTTTGCTTTCATCATTTTGCTTGACTTCATCAATACCTCTAAAATTTTTAACTTTAAAGAATTTCTTAAAGCTGTGATAAAAATTTTGCAAAATCAAGAACACTAAAGCTAAGGGCACTGTATATTCTTCCTCGATGTTCCACTCAAGACATGAAAAATGTCCAATGGGACTTTTAACCCAGATCCGTGAACTTACAAAACTGCTGTGAAATAGGGAAAGGACAGTGATTAAGTTCCGGTCCGTTGCATCATTGCTTCAAGTTGTTTCTACTCTGCATATTACATGCTTGATTAATCCCTGGGGCAGGGGTGAGGGACAGATCATTAATGACTACAGAAGTACATACAGGGAGGCAGGGTAGCTGGCACATTCACCTCTCCTAAGTGGCATCTGGCTGCTTTCATAACTAGGGGGTAACACTCAGCACTGATGACACAGGCTCAGGCCAGATGCTTCCGTTTATTGGGCACAAAAACTGATGTTGCCTCCCCTAATGAAAAACGAATTGAAAGAGCAAGAAGATACCGTTTCAATAAGACGAGGGAAAAGATGCAACTTATAAACTGTCCACAGACTACAGAATAAGTGAAATGTTATGACAAGGAAAAATATGTGTTGGTAACATAGCTTGACTCACATTTCAAGAGCAAAATTGAAACCATACTTCTGGAGGGTACAGATGGTGACAACTGGAAAGGCGCTCTGAAATGCTACTCTTTCAGGATGTGACATGCAGACCCTCCTCCGCCCAATCACTTTCATGTGTAGGATAAATATATCTCAAGAGGTAACAGCAATTTTGCTCCTAAGTTCTGGGTTGGAAGACTGAGAGGGGGAAGGGGTGAAGAAGAAGGTAACATATTAAAATAAAAGGAATACATTCTTTAAAACAACATGAATGTTACATTAATAAAACATTACACACACAATAGGGCCAAAACCCAATAATTGCATGAAGAGATAAGTATGGTTAAGGTCTGGTTATTGGCTCACAGGGCAGAGTATATATGGCTAAATTAGTAGATTATTAATTATTACCACCTTAAAAAGTAGTAGATTATTTTGAATCAAAGTCATTATAAGTTATCTTAATATCGTGGTTACATGAATTCCCAGAGAATTAAATATCTAAGCAAAAATGAGGGTAACAAATAATGTCTAATCTAGATTTCTCCTTTATTTTTGATTTTTAAATTTCCTTTTAATTTTTTGCTTTTTATTAAAGCTAAAAGTAATGGTTTTAAAAAAGTATAACACAGTAATCACTTTTCAGGTGAAAGTGTCTGAAAGCTGTGTGCAATGATAATTTCTTATGATATATTTTTAGGTTAATGAATGTTGGATAAGAATTTAAACTCTCAGATGATGAGCGAAACTTGAATGGGCTCAGGGATACAGCTCAATTCATCACCCTTGAATTTAGAGTTTTATATTGAGTGAGTTTTACACAATTTAAAAAATTGTTCCCTGAAGTGGGGCTGTGGAGGTTCTTCCTGATTCCACTGAGCCAGATAAACACAGTATCTCTTATTCACCCTGAACTAGGAGTGCTCCAGGAGGCTCATGTCAAATAGTGTCCAAGGACGTGGTGAGGGCATGGATTTTCCGTGCTGCACACGCTGCACCCCTGCTGCTGGCATGTGGTGGCTCATACCACGTGCATAATGAGCGCATTGTTGAATGAATGAATGAATGAAACACTTTCTGCACTCTTTTTGTAAAACTTCCTTCTCTGTTTCACTGACTCCTGGCTTTCCATGTAACAGGAGAAGTTAGTCTGTCAGCTCCTTCTCAGTGCTGTGTGTGTGTGTGTGTGATGTACACACCCATTAACACTTGTGTTTCCTCCTTGTTCACTTGCCCATTCAATACCTTTGTTATTTAAAGTTCAATTTTCTTCTCTTCAAGTTCTATACTCCCTAAGTAAGGAAGTCACCCAGAGGTACAGTTGTATGGTTTCACATACCATGTATTCTTGTGACACTTGAATGCATATCTGCAAAACCTTTTCCAGGGCTCTAAAACCACACACCTACCTGCCAAATGGATAATTTCCACTTAAAGTTTCATGGATAAATCACACCATTCATGATTCAAACAAATATTCTCATTTCCCAAATTTGTTCTTCCTTTTATATTCCCCTTCATCCATTCTTTGGAGTCAAAATGGTTATCTTAGCACTCGAGATTATTTCTCTGCTCTTCACCCAATCAGACACCAAGTCCTGAAATCTATTTCCTTAATATTTTCCTATTCATCTGCTCCTTGTCTTTCTTTTTGACACTCTATTGGTCCATTCTTAATGACTTAACGACTCATATTGGAATCCAATAGCATCCTTTCTACTCCCTACCTCCATCCTCACCCTCCTCCCTCCATCTTCTGCACTGTTAGAGGTTATCTTTTGAAAATCCAACCTGACCATGTCACTCTTCTACTCAAATCTCTTTATTTTGCTCTAAGATTTCAAAGTAATATTTAAACTCTTCAGTTTAGTATATAAGGCCTTCCACAAACTGGCCTGGCCCTACTTTTCCAGCTTCACCTTTCACCATTTTGCCCTAAGCTTCTGTAATATGTACCTAGCTACCTGTAATTAAGAAGTTCTCTCTCATTCACACTTCCATGTTTTCATTCTTCATGTTACTTCTGCCTGAGATACTTCTGCCTTGAACCCCTTATCTTCCCCTGCCTACCTCCCTACCATTTCTTCTCTTAAAATATGTTCACCCACTGGAAACTCCTCCTCAGCTGTACTTTGGTCTGTATGATTTACATGTTCCCCTTTTATTCTCCTGTCATTCTAAAAGCATCACACTTGTCACATTGAATGATCATTTCCTCACCATTAGCTCTTTGAGGACAAGTAACTCCCTATTCAACTTTGTATGCCCAGAATATATCACAGTGCCTGACACATAGTAGACGCTCATTAATGTTTGCTGAATGGATAAGTTCAAGGCAGAAGTTCATAGGCAGAAGTCTGGGGTTTAATTATGGCTTGGACACAAAGAAAAACATGGTTCTGATAATGGATAATTTGGCTCTGACTTACTGTGAAATTTCACACATCTTTCCAGATATTTGGATTTCAATGATAAGATTAAAAGCATGCTATTAATATAGCCGTGATAGTTAGAGTAGGGTTATGAGTTTGGATTTAATGTATCAAGTTTAGTGATTGTTTTCATTAGTCTTTAGGTTTTATGTTCATGTGAAACTTGAACTAAACCGAGCTGCTTGAGTTTCATTATGAAACTAAAGCTTGTATCTCCTCATATTAAAACCTCAGTTTAAAACTCAGCAGTTTCAGGGGATCATTTCATAAAAATGTCAATTCCTGCAGTTTTGGAATTGAGTGACAGCCAAAAGTTTTAGCAAAACATCTGAGCAGAATTACTCACCAGTACTTCACAAATGGTGAATAAAACAGCAAGACTGAAAAGTAGAGATGCCAGTTACATTATTTTTTATCTATAAATTAAATGTGTTTTGAACAAAAATTCTGATCTCAGGAAAATTTCTTATAACCTTAAAATATTCAAAGGGTCATCTAATATTTTTGACCCAGCTCTCACATTCTTATTCTTCACTCCCTTCAAATTTTCAGAGAACCTGAAATCCTGACCCTAGGTTTCTGGAATATTCTCATCTACTTGTGATTCTTTTCTTCAAAAGAAAACTGATTTGAAATTACTTGGAGCCATTTTACCATGTGAAAAGTAGGAAAACTGCTTAACCTCCTGGTGTCTTATTTCTCAATCATTGACACTGACAGAAGAGTTTATACACTGTTTATGGTGCAGTTTTATGTAGGTTATTTCAAGCAGAAAAGTGTATTGATTATTCAACAAAAAGCATGCATGCAAAAGGCAACTTTATCATTGGGCTAAATTCTTAATATCCAGAGTATTTCATCTGCCAAATTTCAATGTGAAATTTTTATAAGATTCTTATATTAGATCTCCCACTAAAACATGTCTACAGCTTTAATGTCATTTATAAGGTCTGTGTTACCGTTACTTATAATTTACATGAAAAGATTTTAAATTGAATTGATTTTATCTTCTGACACATTTTGACCTGTTCTAATTCTTTTTGATTACTCACTACTTTTTCATATTCCATAGCAAGCACTAATTTAATATAAGGTCAGTCTCCTTAATGGGCATGTTTTACAGTCTTTCTCTATTATTACTTAGTCTCATTATTAACTTTTGTTGGCACCTGAAGCAGTGTTGATCAGCACAACAGTCTAGAAAAGAAGAAATATGAAAGTTTTCAAAGAAGCACAATGTGTGCTATATTACACTTAAAAATCACTGTCTGCATTCTATGCAATCTTTTATTTAAAAATACATGCATGATCATTTCCCTAAGAAGAACATACATGGGCATCTAAAGTAGATGTTGTCTAATTTTCATGAAATCACCTGCTTTAGTTGGGATACACAAATCATATCAATAATTTGAAAAGATAAAATGCAATATAAAGGAAGATTGATTTTCAACATAACAGTGTGAGATGCTCTATGGACCTAATCCCCATTAGAACTGATGAAAATTAATTAAAAAAACACAACTAACCCTTTAAAGCCTCTGAAAATGGTCTTCAGGGCATACAAATGAAGAAATATCTAATCAAGAAAATCTATAAAAATTCCATCGAAAAATCAAGACCACGCCTTCCCTCACCTCTCCTATCAGTCAAGAACACAGGAATCCCTCTCTCTTCAGTTCCCAGTAGGAGGAACTCCCAGTAGGAGAAGCATGACATCAGCATTTCTCATCCTGTCTGTTCCTGAGGCTAAGTTCTGAGCAGGTGTTGTTGAGTGGTGAGGAGCCAGCCTCTGCGCATTAGACAAAGGCTCTACCTTGAGCAGGGAGCTGCTGAGACTATTTGGACCAAGATTTTCCTTACCCAGGCTTATAAAACAATGGCTCCATACTAGAAAAAGCGAGCCAAGAGGGCCTTAGGCTGCTGTCCATTACCTGCCACCAAGCACTCAGCTCCTAGAGTGGGAATATCACTCTGAGTGGAGCTTACCATTTTCCCACCCCCAGCTTCAAATTCCTGGCTCAGAGATTTGTCTGGGCTGGGAATCAGGCTGTAAACAGAGAACACCTAAACGTTTTTCAAAGGAACTGATATCATTTGCAGCATAACGTAGAGAAGTTCAAGCCTAAGGGTGCTCTCAAAAACATTGGGGGCTGTGTTAAGGGACAAGTGGAAGAAGAATCAAGATACAGGCTGAGCTGTAAGCCAACTAGTTTGCGGGAGAGAGTTAGGGAAGGGGATGGTTGGGAGGAGCCCTCCTGGGGTGAGAAAAAACACCAAACACTGAGCTTGGGAACTGTTCCTTCAAAGGAGCCCAAGTTTGATTGGATTAGTTTGTAGAATAATTTATGCCATAGAGCATTGTTGAAACTATAGAGCAATCAGCCTGCGATCAGTGTAGCCTAGTAGCTAGGTGTGGTCAGGGAAAGAGAAGAAGAATCCTTGTTAAAGCCACTGTCATTCCAGAGTAAATGTGCGCATACCCAAAGCTGTGCCTTCTTCAGAACCAACATCACAGGCTTAACACTATGGAAGAAAAATAAACTTCACTGAAATAACCCAGTGAGTCTCTGAACAAATAAACCAGCAAACAAAACAAAACAAAACAAAAAACAAGCCCCAAAGTGAGAGGGAACCAGTACCCAGATTTGCTAAATATATTATCAAAAATGTCCAGTTAATAAAAATATGAGACATGCAAATCAGTAAGAAGGTATGATCCATACACCAGAAAAAATATTCTGGCAGCGTAAACTGCCTGTGAGAGTGACCAGATGTGGGATATAATAGAAAAGGCCCTCAAAAAGTATGTTCTTTTTGAAGTAATGGAAGATATGATAACAATACTGTATGAAATAGACAGTATCAATAAAGAAATAGAAAAGAACCAAATGAAAATTTTGGTGTTGAAAAATACAACAACGGAAATGAAGAATTCACTAGAGGGGCTCAATAGTAAATTTTATTTGTCAGAAGGAAGAATGATCAAACTTGAAGGTAGATTATTCTGAAAAACGAAGAGGAAAAAGAATGAAGAAAAGTGAAAAAATCTTCATAGGGAAGTGGGATTCTGCTAAAAACATAAAAAATGCATATTGAGAGTACCTGAAAAAGAGATGAGAATAAGAAGAGCAGGAAATATTAGGACAAAGAACCACAAATTTACTAAAAAAATATTAATGTGCACATTCAGAAACTTCAACAAATTCCAAGTAGGATAAACACAAAGAGATCCACAAACAGACACATCATAGTAAAAAAGAGACTGTCATACAGAGTGAAGTAGGTCAGAAAGAGAAAAACAAATACCGTATGCTAACACATATATATGGAATCTAAGGAAAAAATGTTTTGAAGAACCTAGGGGCAGAACAGGAATAAAGACGCAGACATAGAGAATGGACTTGAGGACACGGGGAGGGGGAAGGGTAAGCTGGGACGAAGTGAGAGAGTGGCATGGACATATATACACTACCAAATGTAAAATAGATAGCTAGGGGGAAGAAGCCGCATAGCACAGGGAGATCAGCTCGGTGCTTTGTGACCACCTAGAGGGGTGGGATAGGGAGGGTGGGAGGGAGACACAAGAGGGAGGAGATATGGGGATGTATGTATACATATAGCTGATTCACTTTGTTATACAGCAGAAACTAACACACCATTGTAAAGCAATTATACTCCAATAAAGATGTTAAAAAAAAAAAAGATAAGGAGAAAATCTTGAAAGCAGTAAGAGAACAATGACTCCTCACTTACAAGGGAACTCCAATAGTATAACAGCTGACTTCTCAGCAGAAAGGTAGTGGGATGACATATTCAAAGCACTCAAAGATAAAAACTGTCAACCAAGATTACTGTATTCAGCAGAGCTATCTTTCAAAAGTGAAGTGAAATAAAGACATCCCCAGATAAACCAAAACTGAGAGAATGTGTTACTTGCAGGCATGCCTTACCAGAAATACTGAAGAAAGTTCTTTAGACTGAAAGCAGGTGACCACAGATGATAATTTGAATCCACACAAAGAAATAAAAAGCACTGGTAAAGTAATTATGAAATTATAAAAGATAGTATAAGTGCATTTTTTCTCATTTCTTTTCTGATTTAAAAAATGTATAAAATAATATGTATGTAATATATTCTTGGGCTCATAACATAGAGAAATGTAATATATTTGTAATATAGTTGCCAATAGCAGCACAAAAGAAGTGTGTGGGAACAAAGCTGTACTGGGCCAAGGAAATGACTACAGATGGAAAATTAATTATAACAGAGTATTGTTGAACTTGTAACTTTAAAGATGTAATCTGTGGACTACAGATGGTAAATTAATTATAACAGAGTATTTTTGAACTTGTAACTTTAATAGATGTAATCTGTGTAACAGTAATACTACAAAAATGGAGAGAATGGAATATAGGAGTAATATTTTAATATTATATATAATATTATAAACATATATGCCCCTAATAACAAAGCACCAAAATATATGAAGTGAAAACTGAGAGAAATAAAGGATGAAATAAGACAACTTAATGATAAGAGTTGGAGACTTCAGTATCCCACTTTCAATAATGTATAGAGCAACTACACAAAATATCAACAAGATCAATAAGGAAATAGAAACACAATAAAAATGCAACATACTTAAAGACATAAAACTTATAGGATCTAGCTAAAGCAGTGCCTATAGGGAATTTATAGCTGTAAATTCCTATATTAAGAAAAAAGGAAGAAAGAAAATTAATATCCTTACTTTCCCCCTTAAAACACTGAGAAAAGAAGGGCAAAATAAGCTTAAAGTAAGCAAAAGGAAGGAAATAATGGATATTAGAGAGGGAGTTAATGAAAAGGAGAATAGAAAAGCAGAGATAATCAATAAAATGAAGAGCCAATTCTTTCAGAAGATTAACCAAATTGATACACCTTTAGTTAGACTGATTGAAGAGAGAGAGGGTGCATAGAGAGAGAACTCAAATTATTAGAATCAGAAACGAAAGAGGAGGCGTTATTGCCAAACTTACAGAAATAAAAAGGATTGTAAAGGAAAACCACAAAAAACTCCTGTATGCCAATATCATGTTTTTCAATAAATTAGATCATTTAGATGAATGGACAAACTCCTAGAAATCCACAGACTTCCAAAACTGACTCAAAGAGAAATAGATAACCTAAATAAACCTGTAAAAAGTTAGGAGACTGAAGTAGTAATTGAAAAACTACCCACAAAGAAAACCTTAGATGAGCTTTATTTATTTAAATAAGAATTCATTCCAATTCTCCTTGAACTGTTCCAAAAAATAGGACAGAAAGAAAAACTTCCCAACTCATTTTATGATGCCAATATTACCCTAATACTGAAAACAAAGTCATCACATGAAAATAACAGGTAATATCTCTTATGAAAATGAATGCCAAAATCCTTAACAAAATACTATTAAACTGAATCTAGCAACATATATATGTGTATATATATATATATATATAATTATACACTAGAACCAGTTGGGATTTATTTCAGGAATGCAAACTTGATTTAACATCTCAAAATCAATTAATGTAATATAACATATCTGTAGAATAAAAAATCATATGATTATCTTAATAGACAAAAAAAAAAAAAAGCATTCAACACAATCTAATACCATTTCTTGACAAAAACACGAACAAACTAGAAACAGAGGGGAACTTCCTCAAGCTGGTAAAGAGCATCTATGAAAAACCCACAGCTAACATCATACTTAATGATGAAATACTGGATACTTTCCCTCTAAAATCAGGAACAAGACAAGGACGTCTATTCTCATTTCAAAATTGTACTGGAGATTCTAGCCAGGGCAAAGAAATAAAATGTATCTCAACTGTAAAGAAAGAAGTAAAACTATCTGTATTCACAGATGACAAAATCTTGTATATAAAAAATCCTACAGAATCCTCTAAAAAACAATGAGAACTAGTAAGAGAGTTCATTGAAGTTCCAGGACACAAGATCAATTTACAAAAATCAATTGTATTTGTCTACACTTACAATGAAAAACTTGAAAATAGACTAGACATATATGGATCAATGAAATAGATTGAGAGTCTAGAAATAAAATCAGGTGTTTATGTCTAGCTGATTTTTTTTTTTAATTTTATTTATTTATTTTTGGCTGTGTTGGGTCTTCGTTTCTGTGCGAGGGCCCCCTCCGGTTGCGGCGAGCGGGGGCCGCCCTTCACCGCCGCGCGCTGGCCTCCCACTGTCGCGGCCTCTCCCGTTGCAGAGCACAGGCCCCAGACGCGCAGGCTCAGCAGTTGTGGCTCACGGGCCTAGTTGCTCCGCGGCATGTGGGATCCTCCCGGTCCAGGGCTCGAACCCGTGTGCCCTGCATTGGCAGGCAGACTCCCAACCACTGCGCCACCAGGGAAGCCCCTGTCTAGCTGATTTTTGACAATGGTGCCAAGACCATTAAATGGAGAAACATTAGTCTTTTCAATAAATGGTGATGAAAGAACTGCAAAAGAATGAAGTTGGACACCCTATACAAAAATTAACTTGTGATAAATTAAAGACCTAATTGTAGAGTAAAAAATATAAAACTCTTAGGACAAGACATAGAAATAACACTTCATGACTTGGATATAGCAAACGATTTTTATATATTACACCAAAAGCATAAGCAACAAAATAAAAAATAGATAATTTGGACTTCATTAAAATGAAAAGCTTTTGTGTTTCAGAGAACATCATCAAGAGAGTAAAAAGACAACCCGCGGAATGGGATAAATTACTTGAAAATCATATATTTTTAAGGGACTCATATCCAGAAGCAGGAAAAGTTAATTACACTTCTCTAGAGCCAGTAAATTAATATCCATTGTAACAAAGTAACTTTGGGCTTTATCGTTTTAATGCTCTGATAATTTGAAGGAGAGGTAGTGTTGGTCAACATCAATAGTCTACTGTCTGGCAGTGTGTATGTTCTGATATAAATGAATGGGTCAGCAGTCAGGTTTATACATTAGCTACATATGACTTCATTGCCTGAAAATATAATGCGTAGTCACAGAATGGGTCAAACATACATTTGCAGTATGCAGTCCTGGAATTTGGTGGCCCCTAAGGTACTGTGCCAGAGCAAGTACAACCTCTTTCTTGGCCATCATTGTTTAGGTGCAAAAAGGATCAAGGGGACACAGCCTCAGACTGAATTCCTTTGGTTAAGTGATACCACATTGTTTCAAAAAACATGTTTTTTAATGTGTACAAACATATAATAATATTAACAACTATTTGTCGTGTATTAAATATGTGCCAGGAACCTACAAAAATTTACTCCATAAATGCCATAGAATCCTCACAAAAGTCTTCTAAGGTAGATATTATTATTAAGACTGACAAAGTCAAAACTATTATCACCTCCATTCTAATGATGAGGTAAGGAAATCTTAGGCAGAATAATTGGCTTAATATTACACAGTCTGTAAACTGGAGGCTGGGTTCTTAACTACTAGGGAATGCAATATTTTTTACATATATTTAACTCTCTCGTACATATATTTAACTCACATTCAAATCTACTTGCTCAGCAACAATAAATAAATGCAAACGTACCTACCTATGTACCTGTATAAATACAAAAATGTAAACAAAATAAAGTAAGAAAAAATATCAGTTTAAATAATTCTGCCAGCCAGCATACATAGTGACAATGGAAGGGGAGCAGAGACTGTGGTTTCCTCGGTAAGTCTATGTGTCCATGTGTTTCCTGTGAGACGAACACTCATCCTGCAGTGATTCTAGTGTTTCATGATATGTATTTATCTTACAAATCAACCTGAAAGGAAGCTGACGTCTTCGACTCACACAAGTAAATCACAATCAAGGTTATTTGAACATGTCAGATTTTCACTCTGTGTACTATCTGAGACGTATGTTGTGCTTATACATACACATATATTTGCAATGTAGAAATATACAAGTTAGATGATGTAAATTATATTGCTTTGCATGTAGAGTTATCTCATGTCTATTGTGGCTAATGTCTTCCGGAGAAAAGAGCAATTAACAAAATCACAAACTTAAATTCTCTTTAATACTTATTATAAAAGATAATTATTTATCAGCTCAAGTAAGACTTTTTACATTGACTGCAGATGATAATAGGTGAATATTGATCTAGTCTGAATCTCTACTCTGGAATGCCAGGAAGTGAAATTTAAACACTATTACGTATTGACAGGCTCTAATGAATATAATGAAGGCAGAAGATCTTAGTTAAAATAAAGAAAAGCTTACGCTGACAAAACAAATAATTCCTCTTGGTTGTGAACAGAACTGATGTTTAATCAATAGCTACTGCCTATTTCATATTAGAAGTTTGCATTTTATTCCTGCAGTGGTTAAAATTAAAATAAATTATTTATATTAAAATTAATTGTACTTTAATAATAAAGAGTTGCATTTTGTGCTATAATAGCTATAGTGATTCCAGTAACAAGCAATGGCTTATAGTTGTTCTTTACTGTATTTTTAAATAAACTGTTTTTAAAAAATTTAAATATTAAACATTTTAGTAATCAGTAGGAGCTAAGAGACCAAAAAAAAACAATCTCATAAGGGAAGCATGAAATAGTAAATAGGAAAAGGGACAGAACTAACTATTTGTGAATTCTTAAACTGTGTAGAGACTGACATTGTCTTATTTTATTCTTGACCAAATTCCTACCTGGTTATTGTTTACCTGATGCAAAACCCGATCCGCAAAGAAATGTAGGACCTTGTTCAATTTCACATAGTTAGGCAGAGGCAGAGTCACACTTTGAATGCAAGTCTATCTGGCCCCAAAGCCTATGTTTTCTCTGCTACAACTCACTGCTTTTGAGAGGAATCCTTTATTTAACTCCATAAACTTAACATCATTAGGAGTTTTTCTTTTTTTCTGAAGCAAGTACTTTTCTTTTTATATTGTTTCATTTATTTTATTTTTTATTTTTTTAAACACCTTTATTGGAGTATAATTGCTTTACAATGGTGTGTTAGTTTCTGCTGTATAACAAAGTGAATCAGCTAGACGTATACATACATCCCCATATCTCCTCCCTCTTGTGTCTCCCTCCCTCCCACCCTCCCCATCCCACCCCTCTAGGTGGTCACAAAGCACCGAGCTGATCTCCCTGTGCTATGCGGCTGCTTCCCCCTAGCTATCTATTTTACATTTGGTAGCGTATATTAGTCCATGCAAGTATTTTAAGAAGGAGGAAAATATTATTAGGACAGTTTGAAATTTAAGAAAAAAATCATTCTGAGAAAACCTAATGGTAAAGATGTTTTAAAATCAAACACTTATTGTTTATATGTAGAAATAATGCTGCTCCTGCTGCTGTTAATACTGATGGTGATGGTAACAAATTTTAAAAATAAATAAAAGATAGGGGTAGGAGATTAAGAGGTACAAGCAATCATGTATAAGATAAATAAGCTACAAGGATATATTGTACAGCACGGAGAATATAGCCAATATTTTATAATAACTATTAGTGGAGTATAACCTTTAAAAATTGTGAGTCACTATGCTGTACATCTATAACTTATATAATATTATGCATCAACTATACCTCAATTTAAAAAATAAATTTAAAAAAATTTAAAAATAGGTAAAAGAAATACGCTGAAAGACTAGGAGGTGATGTTATATAAAAGGATTGAAAAATACATATGAGGCAAATGGTAGCCAAAAGAAAGCTGACGTAGATATATTAATGTCATACAAAATAGTCTTTAAGACAAAGGACATTATTAGGGATAAAGAAAATAACTACATAGTTATACATGGTGCAATGCACCAAGATGATAGAAAAATTCTAAACTTGTATGCATTTAACAAAACAAATTCAAAATACATAAAACAATATTAATATCATGAAATACAAGGGAACACAGAGAAACGATTCCAGATTAAAAGAAACTAAAGACACATGAAGCTAATACAATGCATGACCATGGATTTAATCTTACGTCAAGAGAAAAAAAACAATACTGTTACCAAGAACATCATTGGACAATTAGTGAAATTCAAATGTGGATTTTATATTCTTTATTTCATGAATTTGATTAGATTACTGTGTGATGTAAAAGATTATTTTTGTTTCTAAGAAATACATGCTGAAATATTTAGGCGTAAAGAGGCATGATGTCTGTAATTAATTTTTAACTGGCTTACACATGCACACTGCAGGAGAGACAGAGGGACAGAGAGAGGAATGGATGAAGATAAATCATGTAAATATGGCAAAGTCCTTTTTAAAAAATTGTGTGTCTAGATTGCAGTGTCCTCCAGAAAGATATGTCCAAGTCCTCACATCCAGTACCTGTGATTGTGACCTTATTTGGAAATAAAATCTTTGTAGATGTAGATGTGATTAAGTTAAGGGCTTTGATATGAGACAATTCTGGATTTAGGGTGGGCCCTAAATGGCTAGCGTTCTTATAAGAGAAAAGAGAAGGAGATGAAGCACAAAGACACAGGGGAGAAGGTCATGTGAAGATTCATCTGGTGATGAGACAGATTTTGTTTTTTTTCATTTAGCATATTTCCCTTGAGATCCACCTAAGATGTGTATGTGTATGAATAGTTTTTTCCTATTTATTACTGAGTAGTATACTTTGTAAAGAGCATGAAAAGATAAGCTACAGACTGGAAGAAAATATTTTCCAAACATATTTACAACAAAGGACTTGCATAAAGAATATGTAAAGAACTGTCGAAAAACAGTAAAAGAAATTCAAAAAAGGCAAAAGGCATAAACAGAAATTGCATCAAAGTGGATATATAGATGGTAAATAAACACATGAAAAGATGTTTGACATCATTACCCATTAGGGAAATGTAAATTAAACCCACAATAAGATATCACTACATACCTATTAGAATCACTTATGCAAGTAGAGCCAGCCTAGATGAACTGCTCTCATCCCCATTGCCTCACTCTGGATATGTTATTACTCCCACTTTACAAGTAATTATTGTTTAGTATTTTATTTACATTGTTATACCCTCAAAATAAGGCATTATGGTTATGATTTTATACATTCAATATATTTTTACATTTGGCCAATTGTTTAGCAATTAGTTTATAATTTTGTTGTGTTTCTGTCCTGTTTGAGTTTTATTTCCTTCTTGAAGTACATCCTTTAGAATTCTCATTAGTGGGGGCTTGTTGGTGGTAAGCACTCTATTTCTATTTGGCTAAAATATCTTTATCATTCTCAAATGAGATTTTTAGCTAGGTATAAAGTTTTATTTTGACTTTTTTCCCCTCAGAAGTTTGAAGTTATCATGTCACTGGCTCCCAATTTTTACTTTTCTCTTGAAGAGTCTATACTCAGTCTAAGTGACATTCTTTTTAAAAGTAAACAGTCTTTTAATTAGGGATGCTTTTCAGATCATCTTTTTATTTTGTTCTATAATTTCACTATGATTTATCCAGAGTGGTTTTCTTTTTCATGCTTGGAATTTCTTTGGAATTCTTGATGATTCTGTTCTTAATTTAAATATAAATGTTTTTCTTATTATCCATTTTTTCTAGAACTCCAGTTATTTCTATGCGATATATTATCATTCTGTCCTCTGGGATGAAACCTCTTTTACACAGTGCTTATTTCATTTGTGACATATTCTGGGAAAAATTTTTAGTTTTATTTTCTATTTCACAAATTCTTTTTTCAGGTAATTCTAATTTGAATATAATGTTAAACCAAATCATTGAGAATTTAATTTCAAAATTTATTGTTTTTTTCTAGATGTTCAAATTTGCCTTTTTAAAAATAGTATCTTATTTTTATCCCCTGTTTTATATGCTTTTATTTCCTTGGATGTATAAAACATGATTATTTGATATTATGTATACCATATTTCCATTTTCTAAAGTTTTGGGTATAAGTTTCTGCTGTTCTTTTAAAATAACTCACTCTCCTGTATAGTGGCTCTTTCCAGAGGAGTTTTACTATTATGGTTATGAACTTATACTCATCAGAGTTTTATTGAAGTATATTATATAAAGCTTGGGTCTGAAAACGATTTATATTTGCTTCTTCATTTGTCTCAGGTAGATTTGACAATTTTAGGATAATTTCTCAGTTTTGGGTAACTAAACCAAGCAGTTAACATAAAATTAAACCCCAATCCCATGAGAAGAAAAGTCTGGGGCTATGAATTATCAAGGGAGATTATTTCTCATACACACTTCAGGTCCGGAAACACACATCTTCTATATTGAGCACCCTCTATGGATTCTTCAGCCCATCACTGCCTTAGTTAATGTGAAAGGCACACAATCACACACAGATTCCTACACATAAATATAACACAGGGTTATGTTTTAAGGAATTTATAACCTATTTGGAAGACAAGACTAATAAGCCTAAAAAATTAAGTATTTATAACAAAATGAGATAATCATTTATAGCATAAGTAATTTGTGTGATGTTCATAGTGATATGACTGACTGAAAACAAGTTTAGTTAATACAGAGGCATTTAAATAATACTTTATAGACATTTGAATTAATATCTGTCTTAATCTGCTCTGGCTGCTATAACAAAACACCACACACTGAATGGCTTAAACAACAGACATTTATTTCTCACAGTTCTAGAGGATGGGAAGTCCAAGATCAAAGTACCAGCAGATTTGGTGTCTGAAGAGGACCTGATTCCTGGCTTGTAGACACCTGCCTTCTTGATGTGCACTTACTTGTGTGTGCTCTGGGGGGAGAGAGATCTCTCTTGCCTCTAAAGTCCTTATACAGGCACTAATCTCATCATGATGGCATTACTTCATCTAAACTTAATTACCTCCCAGCCCACCTCCAAACACCATTACAATGGGAATTAGAGCTTCAACATATGAATATGGAGGGGGTGGGAGGGTACACAAACATTCAGTCAATGACATTGTCTTAAGTTGAAAGATGAATGTAGTTAGAATAAACTGGCACAAGAAAAGAGAATTCCAGGAGAATGTATGTTAAGAGAGAATAAATGAGTTTTTTTTTTTTTTAAGAGAAAAATAATGAACATGCTTTTTGACCAACTTTGGGATAAATATAACATAACTTTAACTCGAATTTTTTTCTTTTTTCTTTATTTTGGCTGCACCATGCAGCATGTGGAATCTTAGTTCCCCAACCAGGAATCTAACCCACGTCCCCTGCATTGGAAGCACAGAGTCTTAACCACTGGACCTCCATGGAAGTTCCCCCTAACTAGAATTTTTAAAGGTCAAGCATAGGATTTTAGAGTTAATGTGACAGTTAATGAAAATGAAAATATCTGATATTATTGAGTCTTTATCATGTTCTTAGCAGTGTTTCAACCATTTTTATTCTAACAATAATTCTATGAGGCAGGAATTATGACTGTTTTTCAAAAGAGGGAACTGAGGCATGGAGAAGTTCTATAACTTGCCCAATTTGACAAATACAAATAGCAGAAACAGATTCTTTGCCTGCTGAAACAGAGGAATTAATTAGAATCATGTGTCAATTAACATACTATTTTAATGTCCATGATATACTGGAAAATCACTTGTCATATGTGGAACCAGGAAAATCACAACTTAAATGAAAAAAAAATCAATAGAAGCTAACATTGAGATGAATCAGATATTAAAAATATGTGACAACTTAGAGAAGCTATCATAAAAATTCATCAGCAAATGACTGGGAACTAAAACTAGGAAACCTTAGAGAAGAAATAGAAATTACAAAAAAACAACAGAATAGAAATTATAGAGCCAAAAAATACAATAACTCAAAAAAAAATCTCGTTAGAAATGCTTGACAGTAGAGTGGAGATGACAGAAGACAGAATCAGTAAACTTGAGGACAGATCAGTAGAATTCGCAATCTAAACAACAGAGGGAAACTAGACTGAAAAAGATGTGAATAGAGACTCAAGGATTTGTGAGATGAGAACAAAAGATCTACTTTTCATAGCATCATAATTAAACTTCTGAAACCAAATGCAAAGGAAAAATCGGAAAAGCCACCAGAGAGAAGCGACACATTGCTTATAGGAAACTTCAATTTGAATGGCAGTGGATTTCTCATCTAAAAGCATGGAGCAAAGAAGGAAGAGGCACATTTTTCAGGTGCTGAAAGAAAAAGACCATCAGATTGAATTCTATATTCAACGAAACTCTCCTCCAGAAAAGAAGAGGAAATAAAGATGTTCTCAGAGGTGGAAATTATGAGAATTACTCAAAATGGAGAGGAAAGGCAAGGAAAGTATAGTAAGGTTTTGAGCCTATCGAGTCATTGAGAAACATTTCAGCAAATGGTTTTGGCTTTGTTAATTTTAAGATGTCCTATTTGGAGACTCTCAGAAGTGCTAAATTCAAACTCTTTTTGCTATAACACACTTTAAAAGTGACAGTAGTATTTTTTATCTTGTTAACAATCTATTTGAGAAGACTGGGATCTAGCATATTCACCTACATTTTAAAGGCAAGGAAATGCAGGTGCCATGTGGTTAAGGGACTTTTCAACAGGCACAAAGCTGGGTAATGAGATGACAGGAAAGAGAATATCTAGGTTGGGGCCCCTTCCTCTAGGCCACACTAACTTCCCCAAGCATCAACCACTCATTATGCCAAAACTCACATCAAATCTTCCCTAAAGCACATTTCCTTGGTTAGCCACAGAACCCACTCCTTGCTTTCTAGAGGTCAACTTCTCAAAAGTAACTAGGGAAGTATGTTCCAACATGATTATGGAGAGTGTTGTACTCCAGATAAGGAGGTTAGACATAATTTGATTGACAATATCATTGAAGGTAGTTGAATAAAGAAGTACTTTAGCCAGATGTATCTGTTCTAAAACATAAAGAAATTAGATTGGCAGAACTTAGTTATGGAACCACTGCAGTAATCCAATTGAGAATTGGAAAAGTCTAACTAGCTTGTGATTTTTAAGGATGGGAAGAAAGGGACAAATATTTATTGGGTACCTAATATAGACATTGGGCAATATAAAGTTATCTAAAACAGTATTGGCCATATAGGACAAATTTAATAGTGACTTTTGTTAAATATAAAATGAAAACTAGGTTTACCAATAAAACACAGTGGCAAAGTTTGTTGATACAACAGTGATTAAGGAATAGGAAACAAACCTCTGGTTTGATGGAACATCTCCCCATGAAAAGAAGGTATAAAAAAAGTATGAAAATTTTGTCTTTTCATTCTTCCAGAATTCAAACTGACTGAAGAGTTAATAGACTGATAAATTTCCTACCAAGATTAAATTTCCCCCGCATCAGTAAGACTTCTTTATAAAACAATTCTTCACATCTTCAAGCCCAAACTGGTCCCTGTTGGACACTCACCCATTGCTAAAATGATCAACAGCCCCCAATCAAATATATCCTGTCTCTGATGGGCATTGTATAATAACATATATTATAAAGAGAACATAATACAATAAGAACTGAGCCTGCGGAACTGTGAAAAATCGAGTTTAGGAGGGGGGGAAATTCATTCAAACCAGCATTGCTATTTAAATGGCCTCTGCCTTCGCTTGGATAGTAATTGGTCACTCCTTAAGAATTGAAAATGAGAATTTTAATTCTTCAAAAACTGTATATGAAAGAGGTAGGAGGTATTATATTAGTGGTTCTCATATTTTGGTGTGTATAAGTAACACCTGAGGGATTTGTTAAAATACAGTTTCTTAGGCTTCACCCCAATCCTTACCTGAAAGATTCTGACTTAAGTCTGGAAAGGGACACAGAAATTTGCATTTTTAAATGTATTGTACTCCAATCCCCCCCCCCAAAACTGGTTAATTATAAAGATTGCAAAGATCATCTGGAAAAACACTTTATGAAACACAGGATCGAAGTCTACACATCATCGTTTTGCAGAAGAAGGAACAGAGACTCAGAAGCATTAGACACCTTGTCCAGCATCATTCAGTGAATTTGCCTGGTATATATTGATTTAACCACCACCTGGACACTGTGCTGTTTATCTTAGTCCGTAAAACATGGCAGTGGCGTTCCAGTGTGCTAGTATCGCCTTCTTTTTGATTTCTTTGTTGAGCTGTAGGCTCCTTGACATGGGTAAGGTGACGTTGGGATCCGATCTTCCCCATGCCATGGTTTGGTATGAGTCAATGTGAGCCCAGGAAAGGAACATTAGGAGACAACTTTAAACTCTTTGTTTTCCTATATATACACTTTGTAAGCCCATGAAATTGCTATCCTTGGGGTTATGTCCCCTGCTCTCTCTAGTTGCTTAAACCTTAGCAAATTGGGTGATGATAGTCTGATAAGAACATATATATCAGGATCATGCCCTTTCCTTTCCAGGCACCCTCGCTTTTCTACCACTTCTCTTATTAGATTAAAATAACAAAAGCATTTGTTTGTAGCGAAAACACAGATGTCTCATGGCAAAAAAAAAAAAAAAGGTAGAATATTACATTTTTCAAAAGCCTGTTTCTTATTAAGCCAGACTTGATTGGTTTTAGACCCAAGAGACATAGGCCAGTGCTTATTTCCATGGCTTCCTTAAAGTTATATTCCCCCAGAATCTTTCCTTTTTCTATTTTCTCTAGGAAAAGTAACCAAAGGAACACATTTTCAACCTTGATGCTATCTCTTAAGAGGTTAGAAGAATCAGTTAACTTTTTCCTGTATTTGGACTGTCAGCTTCAATATTCTCCCCGATATCACTTTATTTTTTTAATCACAGGCTCCAAGCAATAGCAAATTTTTATTCATGCACATTATGACTGTGATTTTCTAGATAGAGTTTTGTGCTTTGGAACTTGAATTGCAATGCAATTATCTTTCCTTTTTTACCCTTGCTTTCCAGGGAGATAACCCTACAAATTTTGATTTTCTAGACATAGTGTGGTCTTCTTTGAATTGCAAATTTTTCTTTCCTTTATACTTTTAAGCTGAAATTTTTATATCGCAAAATGCATTCTTTATATTTATACATGGGCACATATATGACCATATGCATTTAAACATATATGTTTTAAAATTCAAATATAGATATAGGTAATAACGCCTTGCTTGGCATTACCTTGAAGGCTTGTCTAATTTTAACATTTTATGAACATGGAAACACAAGAAAACATCTCCCTCAGTTCTTTACAAGCTGTGACTTGTTAATTTACCATGTCAATCAATGGCATTTTCACAATTCAAATGAATATGTTCTACCTTTTAAGATTAAAGTAAAATTTGAACATTAGCCAGAATTTAAGACTAATTTTAGAAAGTGGTAAGGTAGAGAATAGTGGAATATTAGCTTAGCTCTGATATTTCATAATATTAAACTAAAGATGTTAAAATCAGAAGGAGGCATGGAAAACCCACCTAAACTATTGATGCTTTGTAAGAATCTGATACGTATGGCTTTTCTTTCCCCTCCCCAAAATATATGCATGGTTACACACACACACACACACACACACACACACACACACACACACAATTTTGGTAAAAGTTTCAGTGGGCTTCTTGTGTACCTATGATTTTGATTTAAAATACCTGAGTAACTTCAGGATTTATTAAAGATGCAGATGGAACTGATTTCATCATTACTGAATCTATCACATCTAGTATAGTGCTTGATATATAGTAAGCACTGAATGAATAGATGTTTGATGAATAAATGAATGAATGAATGAATAAATGAGTAGCTCCTTATTTTTTCATAAAGACAGATATTTATTTTCTTTTTTTTCTTTCTTATCTTAACCCCACAGTTCTAATTGTTCGAACTGAATTGAAATTTACCTCACTGTAAAGTTGAACTCTCTGTAAATTTCTACTTATTGTAAAAACAAATATAACAAAGCATAAGTATGTTCTTGATTTAATTTAACTGTGGAAATTTTTGAATACAGTTGCCAAGGATCCTTTCAATTTCCCAAACTAAATATATTCTTGAACTATTCCACATATTAGAGGGTTTTCAGAATCTCTCATCATCCTAATTATACAGGTATAGTCCCCTGAACACTTTATATATCTCCTCCTTCCAGAGTGAATCAGAAGGGGAGCAGTTCCTGGGATGGTGCTGTAGTCAATGAAGTAAGACCATGACCATTTTTAATCTGAATACCTTAATTAAATTTAGTTTTCATAGACTGCTGTTCATAGAGATTTATGGAACAGTAATTTGAGAAAGCCCATTGTTTGGGGACTTTCTTCCCTTTTCTGGAGGTAAATGGAGACCCAGAATATAAATCTATAGAGAACTTCTTTTTTTTTTTGCCATATATTTCTTCTTTAGGTCTTTTTTTTTAAACTTATTATTTTTTTTTATATTTATTTTTGGCTGTGTTGGGTCTTTGTTTCTGTGCGAGGGCTTTCTCTAGTTGCGGCAAGCGGGGGCCACTCTTCATCGCGGTGCACAGGCCTCTCACTATCGCGGCCTCTCTTGTTGCGGAGCACAGGCTCCAGACGTGCAGGCTCAGTAGTTGTGGCTCACGGGCCCAGTTGCTCCGTGGCATGTGGGATCGTCCCAGACCAGGGCTCGAACCCGTGTCCCCTGCATTGGCAGGCAGATTCTCAACCACTGCGCCACCAGGGAAGCCCTAGAGAACTTCTTTGAACTTGAGAAAATCAGTGTCTCTTCAGTCATGGTTGAGCTCCTAAACTAAACAGATTTTGAACACCTAAAATTTTCTCAAAAATGGAAAGGATTTCATTGGAAGGCTTATGAGAATTTGTCTCAAAAGTCTCAAGTCTTTTAATTCTTAGATAGATGATCCCCATCCTTAAAATTCTAAGGTGGAAGCATACTTGAGACTATATAAATAACAAAGAAAGCTCTTCTGGACATATCAATTTACAAGATCCCATTTGACCAACTCAGTCCATAACAAACAAATTCTATTTGTGTTTATCTTTGGAGTTTATCAAGTCTCTAGAATGTGTAGATTCCTATCTTTTGTCAAATTTGGGAAGTTTTTGGCCACTATTTCTTCAAATATTCTTTCTGCCTCATTTTCTCTTTCCTTTCTCTCTGGGATTCCTATGATGCTTATGTTGATAGACTTGATTGTGTCCCAGAAGTCCCTTAGTTTCTATTAATTTTTTAAAATTCTTTTTTCTTAGCTCTCTTCAAGCTGGATAACTTCAATTGACTTATCTTTAAATTTGTTAACTTTTTCTTCTGCCTGCTCCAGCCTGCTATTAAAACTCTTTAGTGAGTTTTTCATTTCAGTCATTGTACTTGCAGCTTCAGAATCTGTTTTTTCTAAATAATTTATATTTCTTTGTTGATATTCTCTATTTGTATTCGTCTAGCTCTGTAGCTATTTGTCCTTGATTTCATTTAACTCTTTGAGCATATTTAAAACAGTTGATTTAAGGTTTTTGTCTAGTAAGTCAAATGTACGTGCTTCCTCAGGGACATTTTCTGTTAATTTCTTCTGTGAAAGGACCAATTTTCTTGTTGTTGTTGTTGGTGGTGGTGGTGTGTTTTTTTGTTTTGTTTTGTTTTTTTGCATGTTCCGTAGTTTTTGGTTGACAACAATTGCATTTTGAATATTGCAATTTGATAAATCTGGAAATCAGATTATTCACCTTCTTTAGAGTTTTTTTTCTTCTGTAACTGTAGTTGTGTGCTTGCTTGATAATTTTTCTAAAATGTTTTAAAAGCCTATAATCTTTGTCATGTGTGGAGAGAGAGAGAGGGAAAGAAGAAGGAGGAGGAAGAGGAGGAGGAAGAGGAAGAGAAGAAGAAGAGGAGGAAGGAGAAGAAGAAGAAATAGAAGAAGAAGGAGAAAGAAAAGAAGAAGGAGAAGGAGAGAAGAAACCTCTCCTAGTCTTTGCAGATTGGCTCTGAGCTGAAGCTCTGTGCTGGGGGTACTCCTTCAGCACTTGGCCAGCCTGTTTGCAACTCTTCCTTAGCCTTCACTTCCTGCTTGCACTGAGCCTCGAGATCAGCTGGAGGTAAAAGCTTAGAGTCTGCTCAGGGCTTTTCTGAGCATGCTACCTGCCCTGGGCACATGTGTGGCTTTCTAAATTCACCAGCAAACACAGGCACTTTTAAATGCCCTTATTTCTCAAAGAAACTTTCTCCTCAGTTTTTCCTCCCAGGCTTTTAACCTGTTGTATGCCTCAATCATAATCTTTTGTGCCAGGCAGCTATGGCTGTTTGTTTGCTTAACAAGTCTTAAAGGAATGCCTGCTGCTTTTCTGCCCTGGGTGAGTTCCCTGTTAAGTGAAACAAAGACAAACCCTTGTATCAATTTCTCAGGTAGTCCCCGAACAGGTTAGAACAGAAAAACACAATTCTTTGTAAATAGTCTGTTCTACCACCTCTGGAACCAGGGAACAGGGTCCCACATTTGTAATGCAGGGTGTTTTCTTCATGACCATCACTGAGCTGGGAAGGAGTAGAGCAAGAACAAACAAAAATGTCAACAAACTTTCCTACCTTTTAAAAGTTGCCTTTTTCTTTTCTTTTCTTTTTTAATTTGGCATTAACTTGGTTACTCTTTCTGGGCTCTCTATTCTGTTCCATTGGTCCATATGTCTGTTTTTGTGCCAATACCATGCTGTTTTGGTTGCAGTAACTTTGTAATATTGTCTGAAGTCTGGGAGGAAAATATCTCCTGCTTCTTTTTCTTCAGGATTGCTTTGGAAATTCTGGGTCTTTTATGGTTCCATATCAAGTTAAGGATTATTTGTTCTAGTTCTGTGAAAAATGTCATGGATAATTTGATAGGGATTGCTTCAAATCTGTAAATTGCTTTGGGTAGTATGGTCATTTTAACAATATTAATTCTTCCAATCCAAGAGCATGGGATATCTTTCCATTTCTTTGAATCATCTTCAATTTCCTTTATTAATGCTTTATAGTTCTCAGCATATAAGTCTTTCACCTCCTTGATCAGGTTTATACCTAAGTATTTAATTTTGGTGGGTGTGATTTTAAAAAATATTGTTTTTTTACATTCCCTTTCTGATATGACATTCCTGGTGTAAAGAAGTACAATTGATTTCTGTATATTAATCTTGTATCCTGCTACCTTGATGAATTTGTTTATCAGTTCTAGTAGTTTTTGTGTGGAGTCTTTAGGGTTTTCTTTATATAGTATCATATCATCTGCATGATAATATAATTTTCTTAATCACTTCCTTGATCTTTCTGCGTTGTCACTCAAAAGTACTTTTTTTTTCCTGTTTGTATCTAAAGTCCAATAATTTTATTGGAAGTTACCTTGGTATTCCTCATGCTGACTTGATATTGTCATGTATGTACTATACTCTTTAACTATGTAGTTTCCATTCTTCAATTTTAGGACAGTTACTTAAATTTTAATTTTTAGTATTTATTCTGTTTTTTCTTCAGTGTTTTATATTATCCATAGGTTAGATATTTTTGGGCTTCTTTTCAATATTTGTCACTTTCTCTCCAATTCTCATATGTCTTGTAGGGGACCAGAATATCCCACCCCAAAATATGCCACTTTGGCTTAAAGATTATTTTGAGCTAGAAGTAAATGAGACTCAACATATGCAGAAAAATACTTTCTCAGGGTTTCTCTTATCTGACTAAAAGCAGAAAGTTCTGAGAAATTAGGACTGCCATAAGTCTCCTCTCTCGGAGAACTCTTATGGCCATGAAGAAGATGTAAAGATGGCACTGAGATGAACCTTCACAAACAAATCTTATGCCTCAGTTTCCCCTTTATATTTACCTTCAGATGATTTGTTGCCTTTGGAATGTAAAACCTCTTTCCTTTGTCTTGTCATTTCTCTACAAAATTGATCATTCTTTGTTCAGATGTTATACAAACCCCAAGTTCTAATCACCCCTTTGAGTTACTCATCACTGAGCTCTCCCAAATATGCATAATGCTCATGTTAATAAACTTCTGTTTGATGTTCTCTGTTAATCTGCCTTTTGTCAGTCTTATTTGCATGGCCCCAGCCAGATAATCAAAAAGGTAGGAAAAAAAAGTGTTTTTTTTCGTCCCCACCATCTTTTAAATTGCTCTAAATATTTTTTTTCTTTTTGTCTCCATTTCACTTATGACACCATCTTCTGTGTTTATTTCCCTTGTACTCCTTCTAATTTAGTCTTTTTTTCTTCCATTTTAAATTATTTAAAAAATTTTCTCACCTAATTTCTGAGGTTTTAAAATTCTGGTTCATGTTTTGTTTCATGTCTTGTATAATTTCATATTGTCTTTTAGCTCCTTTGAAATAGCAGATTACTACTTTTATCCTTAATTTTTAGCCTAACTTTCTGGAATGCTTGCAGGTATATTATTCTGTTCCTTATTTTCTTTTCTTTAATTTTAACTTTGTGTGGAAATTTGACCTTAAACATTTCTATTGCTCATTGATTTTTTAATAAACTATTTTTTAGAGCAGTTTGAGGTTCACAGCAAATTTGAGAAAAAGATACAGATTTCTCATACTCCCTACCCCACAAATGTATAGCCTCCCCCATTATCAATATCCCTCACCAGAGTGGTACATTTGTTACAAGTGATGGACTTACATTGACACGTTATTGTCACCCAAAGTCCATAGTTCACATTAGGGTTTATCCTTGTTGTTATACTCTATGGGTTTGGACAAATGTATAATGACATGTATCCAACATTCCAGTATCATACAGAGTAGTTTGCCCTAAAAAATCCTCTGTGACCTGCCTAGTCTTCTCTCCTTCCCCCAACCTCTGGCAACCACTGATCCTTTTACTGTCTCTATAGCTTTGTCTTTTTCAGAATGTCATATATTTGGAATCATACAGTATGTAGCCTTTTCCAGATCTTTTTTCACTTAGTAATACACATTTAAGTTTCCTCCATGTCTTTTCATGGCTTGATAGGTCATTTCTTTCTAGCGCTAAATAATATTCCACTGCCTGGATGTACCATAGTTTATTTGTCCATTCACCTACTGAAGAACATCTTTATTTCAAAGTTTTGGCAATTGTGAATAAAGTTACATAAACATGCATGTGCAGGTTTTTGTGTGGATATGTTTTCAAATTCTTTAGGCAAATATCAAGGAGCATAATTGCTAGAACTTATGGTAAGAATATATTTAGCTTTGTAAGAAACTGTCAAACTGTCTTCCAGAGTGCTGCACCATTTTGCATTCACACCAGCAGTGAATGAGAGCTCTTGTTGCTCCACATCCTCACCAGCATTTGGTGTTGTCTGGATTTTGGTCATTCTGACAGATGGGTAGTGGTATCTCATTGTTGTTTTAATTTGCATTTCTTTATGACATATAACGTTGAGCATCTTTTCTTGTGCTTATTTGCCATTCGTACACCTTCTTTGATGATGGATCTGTTAAGGTTTTGGCTTTTTTTCTTTTTTCTTTTTAGATTAGGTAGTTTGTTTTCTTATTGTTGAGTTTTAAGAATTCTTTGTATAGTTTGGATACTTGTCCTTTATCAGATGTATTTTGTAAATATTTCCTCCTAGTCTGTGGCTTGTGTTTTCATTCTCTTGCCAGTGTCTTTTGCAGAGCAGAAATTTTTAATTTTAAAGTAGTCCAGCTTATCAGTGATTTCGTTCATGGACAGTGCCTTTGGTATTTTTTCTAAAAAGTCATCTCCAAACCCAAATTTATCTAGATATTCTCCTATGTTATTTTCTAGTCGTTTTATCATTTTGCATTTTATATTTAGAGCCGTGATCCACTTTAAGCTAATTTTTGTAAAGGATGTAAGGCTCATATTTAAACTTTTTTTTTGGTAAGTGGATGTTCAATTGTTCCAGCACCATTTGTTGAAAAGACTATCTTCACTCTATTGTATTGCATTTGCTCCTTCATCAAAGATTTATTGACTATATTTATGTTGGTCCATTTCTAGATTCTCTATCCTCTTTCATTAATCTCTTTGTTTATTCTTTCACCAACACTACATTGTCTTGATTATCGTAGCTTTATAGTAAATCTTGAAGTTAGATAGTGTCAGTCCTGCAACTTTGTTCTTCTTCAATATTGTATTGGTAACTGTGGGTCTTTTGTCTTTCCATATAAACTTTAGAATTAATTTGTCACTATTCACAAAATAACTTGCATTTGATAACTTGGATTTTGATTGGGATGGACTGAATCTATAGATCAAGTTGGGAAGAGCTGATATCTTGACAATATTAAGTATTTCTATCCATGAACATGGAATATATCTTCATTTATTTAGTTCTTTTTTGATTTCTTTCATCAGAGTTTTGTAGTTTTTCTCATGTAGATCTTGTATATATATTGTTAGATTTATACCTAAGTATCTCATTTTGGGGTTATTAATGTAAATAGTATTGTGTTTTTAATTTCAAATTCATTTGTTCATTGCTGGTATATAGGAAATCAATTGACCTTTGTATTTTAATCTTATATGCTGTACCCTTTCTAAAATTGTCTATTATTTCTAGGATTTTATTGTTGTTGTTGTTGAGTCTTTTGGATTTTCTATATAGACGATCAAATCATCTGTGAACAAACACCGTTTTATTTCTTTTTTTCCAGTCTATATACCTTATATTTCCTCTTCTTATAGCGTTAGTTAGGACTTTCAGTATGATGTTGAAAAGCAGTGATAAAAGTGTGCATCTTTGCTTTGTTTCTGATCTTATTGGAAAAGCTTTGTGTTTCTCACCATTGATTATGATGTTAGCTATAGGTTTTTTGGTAGATATTTTTATCATGTTGAGGATGTTTTCTATTCCTAGTTTTCTAAGTTTTTATCATGAATGGGTATTGGATTTTGTCAAATGCTTTTTCTGCATATTGATATGATCATATGATTTTTCTTTTTTTGCCTGTTGATGTGATGGATTACAATAGTTGATTTTCAAATGTTGAACCAGCCTTGCATACCTGAGATTAATCCTGCTTGGTCATGGTGTCTATTTTTTATATATTGTTGAATTCAATTTGCTAATATTTTGAAGATTTTTGCATTTATGTTCATAAGAGATATTGGCCTAGTTTTCTTAACTGTCTGTGTCGGCTTTTGGAATTAGGGTAATTCTGGACTCACAGAATGTGTTAGGAAGCATTCCCTCTACTTCTGTCTTCTGAAAGAGAATAGAGAATTGGTATAATTTCTTTCTTATTGTGAAATGTGATATAAAATGGAGTCACTTATGTCAAGGGGTTTTAAAATGGTGCTGGGAAGCCATTAAGGAATGGACCTTACACATGTCCTCACCTGGTGGAACCAGGAAATTGTGAAATGGGCCAAACCACAAATATTTCAAGGACTCTGCAAGAATGCCTGCAACTTAAAGTAATGGACTTTCACCTCCCTCTAGTAATAGCCTTAGCAATCAATCATGTTTAGCCAAGACTAGCCTCTGCCTCTAACTCCATTTAAAATTCTTTGTGATGCAAACCTCCTTTCTTTGCCTTTAAAAGCCCCTGACTTTTACTTCTAGTGGGACAGTGTTTGGGTTGCTACCCAAATGCCCCAAATTAATTCTCTGATCCCAAATGAATGCTTTCTGCTTGATCATTGCCTCCTAGGTTTATTTAGGTTGACATTATACATTTGGTAGAATTCACCATAAACCTGTCTGGGCCTGGTACTTTTTGTTTTGGAAGATTATTAATTATTGATTCAATTTCTGTAATGGATGTAGGCCTATTTCTTTTTGTGTGAGTTTGGCAGATTGTGTCTTTCAAGGAATTAGTCCACTTCATCAAGGTTATCAAATTTGTGGGCCTAGAGTTGTTCATCGTATTCTTTTATTATTTTCTTAATTTCTATGAGCTCTATAGTGATGTCCTCTTTTTCATTTCTGATATCAGTAATTTGTGTCTTTTCTCTTTTCTTCTTAGTTAGCCTGGTTAGGGGCATATTGATTTGTTGATCTTTTCAAGGAACCAGCTTTTGGTTTCATTGACATTCTCGGTTGATTTTCTATTTTCAATATCATTAAATTTTGCTCTAATTGTTATTATTTCTTTTCTTCATACTTTGGACTTTATTTTCTCTTCTTTTCCTAGCTTCCTAAATGGAAACTTAGATTGATTTTAGATCTTTCTTCTTATCTAAAATATGCACTCAATGTCATAAATTTCTCTCTGAGCACCGTTTTCACTGAATTCCACAAATTTTGATAAGCTGTGTTTTCATTTTTGTTTAGTTCAGCATTGAAAAGAATTTTCTTGAGATTTCTTCTTTGACTCATTTTGTTATTTGGAAGTATGTTGTATAATCTTCTAGTATTTGGGGAATTCCAGCTATGTGTCTGTTATTGATTTCTAGTTTAATTCCATTGTGGTGTGAGAGCAGACATCATATGATTTCTATTCTTTCAAATTTGTTAGGATATGTTTTATGACTCAGTCTTGCCAATATTTGAATATAGTTTTTGTAAACTTTTCAAAGGAGATTTTGTTCAGGTAACTTTTTAAAAAGATAAATATTTTGTTTTAGAACCCATTTAGTTTTGCTGAAAATTTATGAATATAATATGGAGAATTCCCATATGCTCTCCACTAGTTTCTACTATTATTGACATTTATGTTAGTATGTTATATTTATCACAATTAGTGACACAACCCCAATACATTATTAACTGAAGTCCACACTTTATTTATATCTCTTCAACTTTTTACTTAATGTTATTTTACTGTTCTACATTACATTTAGTTGTTATGTCATGTTAAACTCCTCTTGGCTATGGCAGTTTCTCAGACTTTCCTTGTTTTTGATGACCTTGACAGTCTTGAGGAGTACTAGTCTGGTCTTTTGTAGAATGTCTACCAGTTGGGATTTGTCCTGTGTTTTTCTCATTTTTAGACTGGGTGATGGATTTTGAGAGGAAGCTCATAAGGGTAAAGTGCCATTTCATCACATCATACCAAAGTTACAGTGTATCATCATGACTTACCATTAATAATGCTGACCTTGGTCACCTAGCTGAGATAGTTTTTATTCAGTTTCTCCACTGTAAAGATATTCTTTTCCATCCTTCCTCTATTACACATTTTAGAAGAAGTCACTACACTCAGCCTACGTTTAAGGAGTTGGGAGTTTTGCTCTACCTGCTTGAGGGTGGAGTATGTACTCAAAGTGTTTGGAATTCTCCTGCATGGAAGATTTATCTGTTCTCCAGTTAACGTTCTTAATGTTGCAAAGTTCCCTGATTTATCTTTTAGTGTAATGTTAGAAAAATATAGCTGCTTGCCTTCTGAGATTTCCTGGCTCTGTTTCTTTTCCCCACTTTCATTTGGACTTTTTATTTTATCTCTGTTTTCCTCCATTCTGTTCAATTTTGACTCCACTCACAGCTATTTCTCCTTTGTTTATGTCTTTGAGCCATAAGGAGACATTACTGGTTTGTTTCCAGAGTTCACGTAGGCTTGCCTGTTTTAGCCCCATCAGATCTCATTGCAGATTTCTTACACTTATCCAGTGGGCAGAACTCCTTCCAAAATCAGCTGTTCTCTATTGTTCTCAGATGGGCTTACTGCATGTTCCAGTGTATGCTTTTGTCTTTTTGGAGTTCTCTTGTTTCTTTTTTTGGTGTATCTGTATGTGTGTGTATGTTTGTAGTGTGGGTGTGTGCATAAAAATTCACAGAGACCAAAAATCTATGCTCCCACTACTTTTACTACCCTACCCACTCCCCTCCTACCTTTTCTGATTGGTTATTTTTTAACAGCTTTATTGAGGTATAACTAATATACAAAGAAATGCACAAATTTAGTGTGTACAACTTGATGAGTTCGGACATATGCATATACAAGTGGAACTATCATCACAATCAAGGTAATATCTATCATCTCCAAAAGTTTCCTGGTGCCTCTTTTTTTTTTTTTTTTTTAAATTAGCTATTGATATCATCTTAAAGTAGGAAAGAACAAATACCTGGTATGACCACATCTGTAAAATCATCAAAAGATGTGTTTATCCTTTCTTAATTACCTCCCTACTTTGCTGAAGTTGCCTTTACTCTAAACTTGGGTGTGATTTATCTATCCATGCACAATCACCTATACGTACGTACAAACGATATGTACAACACATATACTCTCAAACACATTTTCACATGAATTCCCACATACACACACCCCTTCAGGCACACTCACACACATACACAAACTACTTATACACACAGACCTACACATGCTCACAAACATCTACAAATGAAGAACACATACATGTAAATGTCATGAAATGTTTCATACATCAATTCATAGGACCATAAATCAAGTATATATTTTTTAATGCAATCCTTGTCCTTTATTGCCTACAAAAGTCAATACAGGGGCTTCCCTGGTGGCACGGTGGTTAAGAATCCTCCTGCCAATGCAGGGGACACGGGTTCAAGCCCTGGTCTGGGAAGATTCCACATGCCACGGAGCAACTAAGCCCGTGCGCCACAACTACTGGAGCCTGTGCTCCGCAACGAGAGAAGCCATCGCAATGAGAAGCCCTCGGCAACTAGAGAAAGCCAGTGCACAGCCACGGAAGACCCAACGCAGCAAAAATAAATAAATAAATTAAATAAAGCTATAAAAAAAAAAGTTGGTACAAAAGAATACCTTCAACATATGTTTATAGAATGAATTCAAGAATGAATAATTTACATTTTAGAAAAATTAATGATATCGCTGAAAACTAGTTCACATATGAGTTAGCCAAAAACAAATAGAAAATTTAGAAAACAGTATCTCTCCCTAAACTACAGGCCAGTCCATCATCTAATCTCTTAGATCATTTAGGTGATCAAATTCTTCAACTATTTTTCTTCTAACTAAATAAAATTGCAACAGATAAAGTACTATTTCCTACAATTCTGAATTGAATTTTTATGCGACATACAGAGAAATTTAATCAATGATTATGGTTGGGGTTTAAATCCACTAATGTACCTTAATATGCATGATAAACAAATACCTTTGTGAATTCTTCCTGAAAAGGTAATCACCTGCTGTATTTAAAGAAACTTCCATCTTTAGCTTAATTTAACTTAAAAAAGAAACATTTATGTTCTCATTAAATCGGTTCTACAGTTTTATTTCACTGATTTAAGGTTCTTTTACAAATGCACATAAACTGCCCACACTAGTAATTATTCTAATTTTTTAAAAAGCAGTCACAATTCAATCATTAAGAAGGGAAGCAAAGCTTCGGTCCATTAGTAGTTGTTTATAATAGCACATCCAATTGATTAAACTGTAGATTTTTTTGTAGGTCTTGTTTTATAAATTGAGCTAGTCAAGTAAACATAACATTTGGTAATAGTCCTCATGGCAACTGTCAAAATGACTTATTGTTTTTACAGTCCTGCATTCCTTCAGAATTAATAATACCTTTGTGCCCTTTACAACACTTATTGATGCCATGAAGTTCTCTATATTTAATGAGTAGATGTTTCATTATAGTACATAGTTCTGTTGACAGATAGAAAATTTTTCTAATTTGTTTCTCTTTTCCTCTTGATTGAAGGATGGTAAATATGCAATTAGCAGTTGAAGTAGAAGTAAAAGAAGAAAATATCAGCTGTCAAGTGTTTCTGTTGAAAGAGACAGGATGCTTTGAGCTAAGAATAGAGTGAGAAAAGATAAAAGCATCCTTGCCAATGAGGCTGAACGTTGCAAAATGTTTAAACATTTGATTTGTGTTTTTCCTTCTATGAAATAATTGTAATCCTTGTCGTGTATGAAACAGGAATTAATGAAAAGACACATTCTTTTTCTACAAAGATGACTAAGGTCAAGCTTTCACTCTTCTCCACCAAATACTCAGCTTTTGATTTCTATACTTAATTGCTTTTTAGTATTTTTCAGTAATGAAGGGGTCACTAGATTCTAAGAGGGAAAGAAAATGGAAAATACAACTATAGGAGTTTGTAATTTATAAAAGTGATACTGGCCAAAAAAACAGTATATGCTAGCAATTCTTGGTCAACACCTGTTAGAGTATTTATTACTCTTTTCAGTTTATCAATTTAACCTCAGAATGACAGAAAGGTTTTCATACCTTGGTATCTCAAATTATACTTTTCAATTCTTTATGATTTCTTTTTTGGTCTCATGATTTTGAAAACATTTCTATCTTTTATTTCATAAGACTAACAATTTTTCAACAGATTGCCAGATACAAAATGATTTGTGTGACTTATAAGTAACAAGCACAACCCCTATTCATGAGGGAAAATTTTCAGATATTTTGGAATGTGCAAGTATATAAGATATTTGACAATTTGAAATGCAAATAATTACATTTCTAAATATCATTTTATTGTAGTTTATTATTTTATAATATACTATAAATAAATACTATGCACTAAGTATATTTAATAAATGATATAGATATATTTATACTAATATAAATTATTTTATATTATTTTAAAAAGATTTTCAATGGAGTAAATAACTTCTCCTATCTCTTTACTTCATTTACGGCTTATAAAGAACAATCCTTAATTTCGATGGACTCAAATTTTTACTTTTACCCCATTGAAGAGTAATTTCTTTCTTATTTTGAAGAGACAAGGAAATTCTGCATTTCTTCTGTTAACTTTAGAGTCTTATCATTAGCGTCTAAGAATTTGACTGACTTGGAACTTTTATTTATGAGGTAGAGATCCAGCTTTACTTTTCTCCACATGGTGAGCCATTTTCCCTTGCAACTATCATGAAACCAACTCAGTGATTTGTAATGTCAGTTCTATTATTTACCAAGTTCGCATGAATAGATGAGTCTGTAGCTGGGCCCTTTATGCTGCTTTATGACTGTTGGCTTATTCAGCTTCCTATAACATATTAATTTATTGCCATGATATTGTTGTAGGTTTTATACTATAGTAGGGTGCTTCTTCTCAGTTTGCTTTTATGTTTACTTTTTAAAAAATTACCTTAGATACTCATAGGTATTTTTCATATGAATTTTAAAGTTGTGTTTTCAAGGTCCCCCCAAAAATCTGAGTGTGAATTGACTTAAATATGAGGGTTAATTTTGTGAGGGTGCAGTGGGAATTGATTTCTTTGCAATACTGAATTATCCCAATCAAGAATAAGATATTTTCAATATAATTTATTTACATGTTCTTCTATGTCATTAAATGAAGTTTAACATTTTTAGTATTCTCTGCTTTTTAAAATATTTGATTTATATTTTACTTCTCAAATTTTCTTTCTAATTGTTTTGAATGGAATTGAGAAAAACAATTGAAATTTTAAGGTGGCCTTCTATATGGCCAGTCTTGCTGAGGTTTTCTTTAGTTTTGAAAGAGTCAAAAACTATCCAGGACTGAAAAGTGAAAATCAGCCTTAACTGAAAAAGCAAAAAGCAGCCCTACCATTAATCAGGACGGGAGGATAGACACAGATAAAGTCAGTTACAAAGTTAACAACATTGTATCTACGAAGGTCGTGCCACAATTGTAAAATGACATAAAGAACCCATTTTGAGTAATTACTGCTTTCTTCCCAATGATGTCCCTCATCCGTTTTGCTTGTTTCATTGAGTACAGGGGATTCCAAACTGCTTAGCCACCTTAATTTAAGAAAGCACAAAATCCCTAGTTCATCCCTGTATCTTTGAATTGCTCCTTAAAAACAGCAGCCAATCCAAAATTCATCCTTGCTTCCCTTAGACTTCCCTCATAGTCCTTCAGAGGGATTCCAAGCCTAGAACAAGATGAATCCCTTCTACCCCTTGTTTAACAATATTCCATCTTCCTCTTGAATTTCTTCCCTGAATGCAAGCAAAACAACAGGAAAAAAAAGTGAATTTTTATCAGACTACAGACTAATTAGGCTTTACAAATTGTAATAGCTTATCTGCTCATTCTGATTGCGTTTCTGTGAAGAAGATGCTCAAATATTCTTCAAAACATAATTTTTTTGTTTTTTCCTTCATTCTTCTTATCACTTTTCTTTCCCAATGGATTGGCAAAGACCTAAACACTACTGTGCTGAGCAAAAGCAAAGACAGTGATCATCCTCAACTAGCTCCCTGTCTTATCAATGGTGAGAAGCCTTATCTAACTCCTTATCCTAAAGGTAGTCTTTAAATACGTCTGGGACCCTGTCTGAAAGGAGATAAAATCTCATAGTTACTATTTTTTCTTCTTTGGTTAAACATGTTTGGTAAAAAATTTTGTAGCTGTCCTATATTAAGTTGAGGAATTCCTTTCTTTTCCTAGTTTTATCATTCATATCTTGTTTTTCTAAAATCATATATACAAATTAACAATTTCTTTTTCTTTATCTACTGAGATTTTCCTGTTATTTTTGAGCATTTTCTAATGGTAAACCATTCTTGCTTACCTAGGATAATCCAAATTGTACTATGATGTGGTATTTTTGAATACACTTTTTGTATTTCATTATACTTTTAATTTGCATTTCCCTGATAACTAATGATAATGAGCATTTTTTATGTGCTTTTTGGTCATTTATATATCTTTTTTCAAATTGAGTGAAGAGATAAATTTTACATTCTGGATACAAACCTTTAAATATATAGTCTACCAATCTGTGGCTTGCCTTTTAACTTTCTGATAGTGTCTTGAAGAGCAAAAGTTTTAAATTTTGATGCTGTCTCATTTATTAATATTTATCTATGGCTTGTGGTTTTTGTGTCTTATCTGAGAAATCTTAGCCTAACACAGGTCTAATGATTTTTCTCCTATTTTTACTTAAAGAAAATTTATAGTTTTGGTTTCACATTTAAGTCTATGATGCATGTTGAATGAATTTTTATATTTGATGTGAAGTAGGGGTTAAAGTTTATTATTTTTCCATAAAAATATTTAATTGTTTAAGCATCATTTGCTGGAAAGACTATCCTTTCCTCCTTTGAATCATCCTCATAACTTTCTCCAAAGCTAACCATTTTATGTGGGTCTACTTCTGGACTCTATTCTGTTCCATTGATCCATACATACATTCTTGTGACAATCCTGGACTGTTCTGATGTCTGAAGCCTTATAGTAAGTCTTAGTATAGCATAGTAATTTGCATATTTCATATTGTTCTTTTGCTATTATAAATTATATCAATGTTTTAATTTGCAATTGTTTGTTGCTAGTGCATGCAGATACATAATTGATCATTGTATATTGATCTTTTATCTTGGAAACTTCACAAACTCAGTTAAGATACTAGCTTTTTTGTAAATTTAAAAAATTTTCTACTTTTATGATAATGTGGTCTACAAATATACTTTTCCTTATTCCTTTTCAATATTTTGACTTTAATTCTTTTTATTCCCTTAGTGAAGTGGGTAAGACTTCTAGTGTAGATTAGCAGACATTTGGATCGATGCAGAATATCCATTGAGACATTTGATCCAAATGTCCTTGAAATCTGTTGTATTGGGTTATACTATGGCACGGATTTATGCACTAACAATGAAAAGGTGAGAAGACACACACACACACACACACACTTAGAACACTCGCATTTGAGCAGAAAAGAAATCTTGACATTAATCCTTCCTTGTTGATGATGAATTTAAAGATTGAATATATGCATGTGATTTAACTACCCCTACAAAATGCACAAATAAAAGAATGTTTGTTTCACTTATCATAATCACTGTGTCCAAAAATACCTTCTTTGGGTCTGAGACGTGAAAAGACAATGGAAATAACACCTGTAAGTGCTACACACACTTTGTTTAGACTTCTATTTATGCCTTTGGAAGATGTAAATGAAACTTTTGAGTACATTGTAGAGAATGTAGAAGAAAAGTTAGATGACCTAATAGATTATGTTGAGAGAGCGCATGGAAGGTGTGGCAGAAGCAGAAGAAGACCTGAAGCTCTAAGATTTCCACCAGAAACTTGGAACATTTGTAAATCAGTACTGAATGGCAATCACAGGATGAATAATGCAGTGAAAGGTTGGAATAGCAAATTTAAAAGCTCGTAGTTGTGCATTATTCTTCAATTTGGAGATTTATTGAAGTGTTTTAAAAGATGAACAGCAAAGCATGAACAAATTATTACCTAGGGCCATGGTGGTCACACTCAAACACAGCCAACAACTTCATGACAATACTGACTAAATGAAATTTGTATAACCGAAATTGTTAATAGATATAATGAATATAAAGCCAAAAATCAGGTCAATATATACTTGGGAGCAATTGCTCATCGACCTTCAGAGTAACCATGCCGAACTTCATGATGAGGAAGAACAAGAATAAATCTGAAACCCAAAATTCATAACAAATTACAATAAAATAATGTAAATAAAACATTAACAAAGTTAAATGCTTGTATTCGTTAAGAAATCATGGACCATATGTCTCAATGGACGTTTGAACAGGACCAAATTTCAAAGATCTTTTTGGCATGGACCAAATATCTTAATGGATGTTTTGGCCAGAACCAAACATCTCAATGGATGTTTTGGAAGGACCAAATTTCAAGGACCTTTTGGCATGGACCAAATGTCTCAATAAATGTTTTGTTCTTCTTTCTCAAGATTGTTTTTGCTATTCACCATCACTGTGGTTTCATACAAATTTTAGATTATTTGTTCTAGTTCTGTGAAATATGCCTTTGGAATTTTCATAGGGATTGCATTGAATCTGTAGATTGCTTTGTGTAAGACGAACATTTTAACAATATTAATTCTTCCAATCCAGGAACATGTACTATCTTTCTGGTTATTTGTGCCTTCTTCAATTTCCTTTACCAGTGTCCTAGTTTTCATAGTACCGGTCTTTATCTCCTTGGTTAAATTTATTCCTAGCTATTGTATTCTTTTTGATGTCACAGATTTCTGATTTTATTTCCTGCAACTTTATTAAATTCATTCATTTGTTCTAACAGATTTTTTTTTAGTGGACTCTTTAGGGTTCTTTCTGTATAGTATCATGTCATCTGCAAATAGTGATAGTTTTAATTTATCTTTCGTGATTTGGATGCGTTTTCTTGCCTAACTGCAGTGGCTAGGCCTTCCAATACTACGTTGAATAAAAATGGCAAGAGTGAGCCTCCTTGTCTTATTCCTGATCTTAGAGGAAAAGCTTTCGATTTTCATCATCGAGTATGGTGTTAGCTGTGAATTTGTCATATATGGCCCTTATTATGTTGAGTTACATTCCCTCTCTACCCACTTTAAGGAGAGTTTCATCATAAGTGGATGTTAAATTTTGTCAAATGCTTTTTTTTTTGCATCCATTGAAATGATCATATGATTTTCATCATTCATTTTGTCAATATGATGTTTCACATGGATTAATTTGCAGACATTGAACCATCCTTGCATCCCTGGACTAAATCCCACTTGATAATGGTGTGTGATTTTTTCATGTATTGTTGGATTTGGTTTACTAGTATTTTGTTGAGGATTTTTTACAATAAATTTATTTATTTTATTTATTTTTTTTGGCTGCATTGGGTCTTCATTGTGGTGCGCGGGCTTCTCATTGTGGTGGCTTCTCTTGTTGTGGAGCAGGGGCTCTAGGCTCACAGGCTTCAGTTGTTGTGGCACATGGGCTCAGTAGTTGTGGCTTGTGGGCTCTAGAGTGCAGGCTCAGTGGCGCATGGGCTTATTTGCTCCACGGCATGTGGGATCTTCCCGGAGCAGGGATTGAACCCATGTCGCCTGCGATGGCAGGTGGATTCTTAACTACTGTGCCACCAGGGAAGTCCCTTTGTTGAGGATTTTTGCATCTACTCTTCATCAAATATATTGGCCTTTAATTTTTTTTTTTTTTTTTTTTTTTTTGTGGTGTCCTTGTGTAGTTTTGGTATCAGGGTAACTCTGGCTTCATAAAATGTGTTTGAAAGATTGTCCTCTTCTTCAAATTTTTGGAAGAGTTTGAGAATAATAGGTATTAAATCTCATTTGAATGTTTTGTAGACTTCTCCAGTTACACCATCTGGTATCTGGGCTTTTGTTTGTAAGGAGATTTTTGATTACTGTTTCAATCTCCTAACTAGTATTCAGTCTATTCAGATTTTTTATTTCTTCATGATACATCTTGGAAGATTGTATGTTTCTAGGAATTTGTCCATTTCTTCTAGGTGGTCCAATTTGTTGCCATATAATTGTTCATCTCTTACGATCATTTGTATTTCTGAAGTATCAGTTTAACTTCTCTTTTATCTCAGATTTTATTTGAATCTTTTCTCTTTTATTCTTGGTTAGTCCAGCTAAAGGTTTGCCAATTTTTTTTATCTTCTCAAAGAACTAGCTCTAAATTTCATTGATCTTTTCTTCTGGTTTTTTCTTTTTTTGTCTCTGTTTTATTTACTTCCACTCTCATCTTTATTATATTCTCCCTTCTACTAATTTTGGGCTTTGTTTGTTCTTCCTTTTCTCATTCCTTTCGGTATAAAGTTAATTTGTTTATTTGGGATTTTTCTCATTTCTTGAAGTAGGCCTGTATTGCTATAAAATGCACTTTTGCTTCATTCTGTAGATTTTGGTATGTCATATTTCTGTGTTCATTTGTCTTTAGGTATTTTTTTAAATTTCTCATTTGATTTCTTTGATGATCCATTTGTTGTTCAGTACCATGTTGTTTTTGTGGAGTTTTTTTCTTTTTCTTTTTTCTTCTTGTAATTGACTTCTAGTTTCATACCACTGTGGTCAGAGAAGATGCCTGTTATGATTTTCTTCTTGAATTTATTGAGAATTGTTTTGTGACCTAACATGTGATTTATCCTAGATAATCTTCCATGTGCACTTGAGAAGAATGTGTATTCTGATGCTTTTAGATGGAATGTTCTGTATATTATATATGAAGTACATCCGGTCTAGTGATTCCTTAAGTCCAAAGTTTCCTTACTGATTCTCTGCCTAGATAATCTGTCTATTGGTGTAAGTGGGGTGTTAAAGTCACCTACTATTATTGATTTGCTTTCAATTTTTCCCTTTAAGTCCTTTAATATACGCTTTGTATATCTTGGCCATACTCTGTTGGATGCATATAAATTTAAAACCATTATTTTTTTGTTGGATTGACGACTTTATCATTATGTAATGCCTTTCTTGCCTTTTATTACAGTCTTTGTGTTAAAGTTTATTTTGTCTGATATGAGCATAGCTACTACAGTTTTCATTTCCATTTGCATGGAATATCTTTTCCATCCCTTCACTTTCAGTCTGTGTGAGTCTTTTGTTCTGAAGTGAATCTTTTGTAGGCAGCAGCACAAGATGGGTCATGTATTTTTTATCCATTTAGGCACTCTATGTCTTTTGATTGATGAATTTAGTCCACTGACATTTAAAGTAATTATTAATAATAGGTAAGTACTTATTGCCATTTTGTTGTTTTCTGGGTGTTTTTGTAGTTCCTCTCTGTTTGTTTCTTCTCTTTCTCTCTTTTCTTGTGTTTTGGTGGTATTCTTTAGTGGTATGTTTAGATTCATTTTTCATTTTCTTCTTTGTATTTACTATAAATTTTTTCCTTGTGGTTACTGTGAAGTTCACATATAATATCCTATAGAAATAGCTGCCTGTTTCAAGTTGGTAGCAACTTAAATTTGAACACATTCTGAAGTTTTACCTTTTTACTCCCTGCCTCCCACATTTTGTAATTTTGATGAAACTTTTTATATCCTTTTATTTTTACCTCCCTTAACTAATTACTATAATTTTAGTTAATTTTACTACTTTTTTTCTTTTAACTTTTTTTTCTTTTTTTTCTTTTAACTTTTATACCTGCCTTATAAGTGATTGATCCACCACCTTTATTATATGTTTACTTTTATCAGTGAGGTTTTTACTTTCTTATTACTAATTAGTGTCATTTCTTTTAAGCTTAAAGTAGTCCCTTTAACGTTTCTCATAAGGCTGTTTTAGTGGTGATGAACTCATTTAACGTTTGCTCATCTGGAAAACTCTTGATATCTCCTTTAATTCTCAGTAATAACTTTACCAGGTAGTAAATTCTTGGTTTGATTTTTTTTTTCTTTCAGCAATTGAATACGTCTTTGCCACTTCTTTCTTGCCTGTAAAGGTTCTGCTAAAAAATCTGCTGATAGCCATATGGGGTTCCTTTTCTATGTAACTAGTTGTTTTTCCCTTGCTGCTTTTAGGATTCTCTCTTTATCCTTAACTTTTACTTTTTTAATTATGATGTGCTTTGGCTTATGTCTCTTTGGGTTCATCTTATTTGGCACTCTCTGGGCTTCCTGGACCTGGATGTCTGTTTCTTTTCCCAGATTAAGGAAATTTCAGCCACTATATCTTCAAATATCTTTTCTGGCACTTTTTCTCTCTCTTCTCTTTCTGCAAATCCTATAATGTGAATGGTATTCCACTTGATGTTTTTCCTAAGGTCCTTTAAGATACCTTCACTTTTCAAAATTCTCTTTTTATTTTTATTTTGCTCTGTCTGGGTGAGTTCCATTGTTTTGTCTTCCAGCTTGCTGATTTGTTCTTCTACCTCATCCAGTCTGCTTTTGAATCCCTCTTGTGTATTTTTCACAAGTTCAGTTATAACTTCTATTTGGTACTTTCTCATATTTTTTATCTCTTTATTGAAGTTCTCACTGTGTTCATCCATATCTCTCCTGAGTTTGGTGAGCATTTTAAAATAACCATTACTTTGAACTCTTTATCAGGTAGATCGCTTATCTCCATTTCATTTAGTAGATTTTTTCCTGAGGCTTTGTCTGTTCTTTTGATTGGAACATATTCCTCTCTATCCTCATTTTGTCTAATTCTCTGTGTTTGTTTCTATGTGTTCGGTAGATCAGCGATCTCTCCCAGTCTTGAAGGAATGGTCTTATTTAGGAGATGTCTTGTGAGACTCTGAGGCACAATCCCACATGGCCATCAGAGCCACGTACTTTAAGGGATGTCACCTATGTAAGCTATGTGAGCCTTCCTATTGTTGTGGTTCTGTGGATGCCGCAGGGCCCTGGTGAGCAGGGCTGGTCCCTGGACTGACTGCAGGCCCAACCACCACTTCTGCAGGGGTACTGGTGGGTAGAGCTGGCTCCTGGACCCACTTCAAGGCTTGTCCTCAACTGCTTCATGTGTTTTGGGCACGGTTCTCTCTCTCTCTCTGCTGGATGTGAGCCCTGGCCAAGGAATACAGGTAGACAGAGATCTCAGCAGGATACACCCACTGGTGCAAACAGGTTATGGGGAGGATTTCAAAATTGTGTCCAGCAGTATTGGCATTATCAAGGTAGACTGAGATGGCAAAAATATCTCCTACTAGTGTCTCAGTTCCTGGGGAGTGTCTCAACTTGTTTCTGCCTCTTGGGCTGATGCTTCAAGATTACTAAGTGGGTCCCTTTTACCTATGGTCCTTGTGCTTTTCAATATGGTGTGTTTGCACTAATTTTGGGGTCTAGTGAGTTTACATGTGAGCCTCTAGAGAGCAGATTTTTGTTCCTTGCAGTTCTATAGTTTTCCTGGACTTATTTCCTGTTGGCTTTCAAAGACATGTGTTTTGGGGACCCATCTTTCCTGTGCAGGATCTAAGGCTTGGAGTGGTTGATGTGAAACTCACATCTCTTGCTTCTTGCAGGGAAGACCCATACTTTTATGTTCCCTCCCAAGTTTGGATTGTGTGGCTGGGGTGTGGTTCTTTTCTTGGTGAGACCAATTTTCTGCCTCTGCTACACACTGCATGCTGTCATTTTACCCTTTATTTTGGAGGATCTGTTCATCCAGTTTTCAGGACACTTTCTGAGGGAATTATTCTATATGTAGCTGTAGATTTGTTGTGCCCTTGGGAAGAGATGAGTTAAGAATCTTCCTTTGCTACCACCTCGAACCCTCTCCTCTAGCTTGCATCATTTCTGATGAGGAGTCAGCTGTCATTTTTATCTTTGTTTCTGTGTATGTAATACATTCTTGTTTGATTGATTTTAAGTTTTTCTCTTTAGTATAATTGGAGCTATGATTGGCATGACTTTATTTATATTTATTATGCTTTGAGATAGCTGAGCTTCTTGGATCTGTGTATTTATGGTTTTCACCAAATCTGAAAAATTTCAGCCACTATTTCTTGAAAAATTTTTCCTGTTACACCTACTCTTATTCTAGAGTTCCACATACACTATATTAACTGCTTGATATTGTTCCACGGGTAAATGATTTTAATTATATTTTTCACTTTGTGCTTCTCTTTTATAGAGTTTATTGCTTTGTCTTTTAGTTCACTTACCTTTCCTTTGTAGTGTCTAATCTACTGCAGTGTCTAATTTTAGATATTTTGTTTTTCATTTTTAGAAGTTCCATTTTTGCCTTTTTTATACCTTCTTTTTCTCTCTCTTCATCCTGTTTATATTTTCTTTTACCTTCTTGATCATAAGGAGCAACTTTATAATAAGTGTGAATGTTATTTTCTGCTAACTCCATCATCTCTCTTATTTCTTTGTTATATTGGTTGACTTTAATCTCAGTTATGGATGGATCATATTACCCAGCTGTTTTGAATGCCTGGTAGTTTTTGTTTGTATTCTAGATGATCTCATTTACACTGGACATTTTTGTATTTCCTTAAAGAATATTCAGCCTTGTTCTGGCGTGCAGTAACCTGTGATCTGTTTGAGTTTTTCAAGGATTTCTTTTATGTTTTGTTCCTGTTAGTCAAGGCAAGTCTTCTTTCCCCTAGTGTTCAATTAGTTTTACTACTAAGGCAAGAACTTTAATGCATGAGAACTTTAATACCCCATTCTTATGAGGTCTGTTCACCATAGCTAGTGACAGCACAGACTATTCACAGCTTTGTGTAAAGCCCTGGAAATTGTTCAGCCTACTGCTTTCTGGTGATTCTATTATGATCTCTTGTATACACAGAGCAGTATTTAGTGGAAATCTCAAAGGGATTCCTCTGCAGACATGCAGAACTATTTCTCTGGGCAGTTCCCTCCTCTCAAGACTCCCCCTGCCCCAAGTATACAATTCTAGGCTCATTGGCTTGCTGAACTCCACCTGCTATCTCCTCAACACAGGGAGGCTATTGAGCTTTGTCTGGGTTTCCATCTTCTATGCTGCAGGCTGGGAACTACCTCTGGGAGGTGTATTTGGTGAGTCATAAGGCTCACCTCATTTTTCCCTTTTCTTAGAGATTATAGTCCTGGTCTGTTTTCATATATTTTGCCTTGTTCTGTAGTTTTTCAGGGAGAGCAGTTCCCATGGTAGGAATCCTTCATGGGCAAAAGTAGAATTTGCTATTTGTTTTTAACTTGTAAAATCTCTTATTATTGTGTCTTTGTTGATTTTAAAATAAGTAATTTTGTTAGCCTTATTAAATGAGATATCCAACTTTCCTATTTTTATATTTTCTGTAACAACTTGTATTTATGGTCATTAACAACTTATAAGTTACCTCTCAAGCTATGTGGGTTTGGTTTTTTTGTTTGTTTGTTTTTTGTTTGCTTTAAATCACCATTTTAACTTTTATTTAGTTGATATTTGTACATTAAAGTTTCTGTTTTTCTAATAATTTGAAATAGTGTATTATTCCCGAGGTTTTAACATTTCATCTCATTTTCCAAATTCATTGATGCATAGTTTATAATTTTTGTAATCACTGTTATATATCTAGTTGCTTTTCTTATTTTGAATTTTATTTGTAACTTCTTTCTCCTATATTTGTTATGTATTGCAAAAAGTTATATCTATTTTAGATGCTTTTTTCCCAAAGAACCATTTTTTAAAATATTGTTATCTTCTAAGTTTTACTGTGGCCATATTTCTCTATTTCATTGAGTCCTGCTATTATTTATATATTATTTATATCCTGCCTTCTTATTTTGGGTCTGTTGTGCTTTTTCTAATTTCCCCATATTTCTTATTTTCTAATAAAAGTATTTTTAAATGCTTAAGAGTAAAAAAAGAAAGCAAAAAAATTGAAAACAATTAGGAATAGGCAGTTTACACAAAGGTAAAACCACATGATTTAGAGATCTGTGTAGAAATACTAAACTTTCTAGAAATCAGAGAAATAATATGTCATTTTATTTCTATCAGGTTGCCAAATATTACAGAGTTGTATAATTCCCTGTATCAACCAAATTTGAGTCAGGGAAGCAATGGTACTCATATATTACTCATGTTTTAACTTGGTGAAAATATTTCAGAGGGGATTCTGGCAATGCAATTAATTAGTGAAGTTAAGAATGTATATTCCATAAAATCCAGCAGTTCCTTTCTTGGATATATTCTCTAGAGAAAATCCACTAGAACACAAACTTCTTGCCGCCCAGGATTTTAGCTTCTTTTTCTTTCATTGATGTAGCCTACATGCCGAAAACAGTGCATGATAATTATTAGATGTTTAATACATATTTGCTAAATGAAATAATTCTAACACAAGTGTTAAAAATGGATATGGGTGAGAATATTCACTGCAGTATGATTTGCAGTAGCAAAGAACCCTTCATTGTATTCATTGCTAAGGGAACAGAGAAGCAAAATGTAATGATAATGTTCAAAGGAATACTATGCTACAGTAAGAAGTAGTAGGTTTACAGTAATATGACTAGATTGATGTGAAGTGAAGAGTAAGCATCAGACAAGATCAAAGCAGTATATCAATTTAAATTTTTAAAAGTACACATAAAATAGAACTTCATAGTTTGAAGTAGGCATTGAGTTTAAAGATGTGAATTAAAGCAGTTAGAGTAGTAAGAGAATGGAAATAAGAGTGAAAATAGAAAGTTAAAGTTAAAAAAATAAAATCAAATGAAGCCACAAAGCACCCTGCACTGACCAATAGTGGGATGCTATAGTTTAATCTGCACTATGCCTTTGAAGTCCAAGAATAAAAAGTGTGTGCATATGTCATTTTAACTTGTTTTGTCTTTTTAAACATGCAATCCAATTTACTAACGACTTAGCTTTCCAAGAAGGCCTTAGATTACAAAATTGCTCCTTTGCTAAATGAATTAATTCTATGCCCCAAACCAGGTATTTCCTTGTGATTAATTTACAATGAACAATCTGGCTTGCTGGTTTGTGGCAGACAGACCACCTGTTTGCTTTGGTTTTACAAATCCAGCATTATAAACAATAGCTTCATTTTACAAAACAACTGAGGGACTAAGTAGCCATGGAAATAAAACACAAACACGATAGAAACTACAAATTTTTATGTAACTTGTGAAGTCAGATTGATATCTAGAAACTGGAAGTTTTTATAGTGGCAATTGTCTTTTGGCCTATTAGCACACATGTGAAATGACTGTGGCCTAGGCCCATTTTGCTACAAACAGATGTCATCTCCACTGCACAATTGGCACCTCTGTGGCTGAGATGGAATGATGAATGTCATGCTCTCACAGCAAGGCACCATTTATCCATGTTAACATTACACCTAATGGCCATTGAAGAAAAAACATTTTTTTTCTATGTTGAGAAAACTATGTTCTCAGTGGTCTTATTAGAAATGGGTAAAATGAGTAACGAATGGGAAAAATGAAGTAGAAAATGCCCAGTTGAATACTGCAGCATTCTAGGGAAAGAACACAGCTGGCTGTAAGGAGAGCAGAGACACACAGAGAGGAAGTGAATGGGGCCTCTTGTGCTCAAAATCCTCCAAGAGTTGAAGAAAAGAGACCAGAATGTAAAGCACAGGGGAAAAGGAAGATTACAAAAGAGCCTTTATCTAAAAGGTTCTATTCAAAGATGTAGTTTTCTTTTCAGGCAAGCACAACAGTTACAAGAAGTGGGTTTATCTCTTTACCTACATATTTCATGCTGTCCGTGTCATCATTTTTAGAGAGTGACATTTTAAAAGAAGAACGCTCACTTTCTGTTGGCAATAATTAGGGGTGAATGAGTTTGGAAAACGACTGAAACATTTCTGTTGTTTAATCTAAGGATTTTGTTTGATTCCACCTACGATTTTTACTTTCTGATTATAAATATGTATTGTTTATATCCACGTAACTCTAAGAAGCATTTGAAGTGATTACGTCTTTGTAGACTATCTGCCAAGTTAATGTGTTATATTTTAAAAAATACTTTCTTATGATATTTGTCTTTGTCTGACTTACTTCACTTTGTATGATAATCTCTAGGTCCATCTGTGTTGCTGCAAATGACATTATTTCATTCATATATCATATGATATCACTTACATGTGGAATCTAAAAAAGTGATACAAATGAACTTATTTACAAAATGGAAATAGACTCAGAAACATGGAAAACAAACTTATGGTTACTTAAGGGGCAAATGGGGTAGGGGAGGGATAAATTAGGAGTTTGGGATTAACATATACACATTACTATATATAAAATAGGTAACCAACATGGGCCTACTATATAGCACAGGGAACTCTACTCAATAGCTTATAATAACCTATAATGGAAAAGAATCTGAAAAGAATATATATATGTGTATATATATATATATATATATATATAATTGAATCACTTTGCTGCACACCTGAAACACTGTCAGTCAATTATACTTCAATTAAATAATTCATAAAAAAACTTTCTTATGACTTTATCTCTAATACTTTAATAAAACCTCAAACAAAAATCTTACACTAATAAAAATGAGTGAACCTTAGAAATCCTTTAGTCTAAACATGATATTTTCTTTTTTGTTCTTTTTAAGGTAATTTTAATTATAGAGTATATGAACGTATTACCCCAGTAAAAATTAAAACAAAATGGTAAGTCTGATAGATCTTTGTAAGAGAAAACTTTTGATGGCAAATCACTAAAAAGTTAACCCAACTGGCTTAAGCACCTGCGTGGATGTGTTGATTACGTGACGGAAGCAGAGTTCCAGTGGTGGCAGGACCCTGATTCTCTCTTTGTTTGTATGTTGGCTCGCCTCCCCCATCCCCACGAAGTTGGCTTTGTTCTCAGGCTCTGGTTCTAAAGTTGCAAGATGGTTGCCATGGCTTCAGTTTTCCTTTTTTTGGCTTCGCATTTTATAATAGCTTTTAAAAAGTTTCCAGAATTGAATTTCATTTGTTCTGAATTATAGTCTTGAGCCAATCACTGTTTGTATGGATCTGAAAAATACTGATTGCTTTGGGTCTTATTTACATGCTTCAGTCCAGGATGAGGTGTGTTCAGTTTCACCCAAGCATTTTGGCTGACACAGGAGGTTTCTCCAAAAGCAAAATCAGTGGACCTTAAGGAGGGAAGCAGATACTGGGGGATAAAAATACTAGATGTTCATGATACTCCCCTGTGAAGACACCTTCCAAACGCCGATCCCCTAACTCCCTGAAGATAATCACTGTCACCAATTTTTTTCTGGCTATTCATCCACACATTTTTTTTCTGTGAATTTACATAAAATATTTGTATATGAAGGGGAAGATTTAATTGAGGGTTTTTATTCTTACTTTTCGTCTGCATTTTTACATTAAATGAAGTAACATTTTCTTCAACTTGCTTTTTTGCATTTGATCTTGACGATCTAACCATGTTAGTAGGTGTGGATCAACCTCTATAGTATTCTAAGTACATACAGAGCTATCTCAGGAAAGCTAGGATCTATAGATCTTCCCTGACAACCACTGCATACTTTTACATAATATACATTGTACTACTGTATGTTTAGGTATATTTAACTACAGTGTACTTAGCTATTATTCAATTAAGGATTTCTCTCTCTCCCTCTCCCCTCCACCCCTGCTTTTAGTATTAGCAACGCCAAATAATGAACATTCTTGTGCAAGTCTATTTGTACATATGATATTATTTATTTAGGGTAAATATTGTTCTCAGAAGTAGCATTATTATGTAATGTCATAGTTCCTTCAAAATGTCTGTACCAATTTATACTCATAGCATTTTACGACTACTTTTTATAGCAGTGTATGAAACTGTTTGCTGACAATCTCAGCAATGCTTGCTATAATCAACTTGTAATTTTTGCTAATCTAAAGGATGAAAATATGGCATCAGATTTTTTGTTTTATTTTTGAATTGCCTTGTTGATTATTGAGGGCTATCATCTTTTATGGTTGTATTGGTCTTTTACTTTTTATTTTCTATAAATTGCCTGAGCATATGCTTTGCTAAGTCAATATTTTTTTGTTGTTTAACTTATTTGTCAAATTTTCTTATGCATTCTGAATACCAATTCTTTGTCTTATTATCTAAGTGATAAATACTCATACCCAGTTCATTATTTGTGTTTTAGAATTTATCAGTTTATTCCTTCATGACTTTTTTATTTTTAATTATTTTAAATTGCAATATAATTGACGTACAACATTGTATTAGTTGTAGGTGTACAACATAATGATTTGATATATGTATGTTTCGGAAATGATCACCACGATAGGTTTAGTTCACACTTATCACAACACATCATTACAAACAATCTTTTCTTCTTGTAATGAGAGTTTTTAAGATCTACTCTCTTAGCAACTTTCAAATATACAATAGAGTATTGTTAACTATATTCACCAAGCTGTGCATTGCATCCCAGGATTTATTTATCTTACAACTGGAACCTTGTACTTAGCCAGCTTCACCCATTTCACCTCTCCCTCTTCACCATCCATGCCCACCACCTCTGGCAACCACCAATCTGTTCTATCTTTGAGTTAGGTTTGTGTGTGTGTGTGTGTGTGTGTGTCTGTGTGTCTTCTATTTTTTTTTTAAATTCCACATATAAGTGAGATCATACAGTATTTATCTTTCTCTGTCTGACTTATTTCACTTAGCATAATGCCCTCAGGGTCCAAAAGCCTTCATGGCTTTTTAAACTTTTGCTATGTGATCATAAGCATATGTTCATATTTTTCCTTTTATACCTGTAGAGTTTTCTTACAATGTTACATTCTTACATTTGAGACATTAATTCATTTAGAATTTATATTTGTATAGTATGAATAAGGATCTATCTTCATTTCGTTTTGTTTTTAATTTTCTCAACACCACTTAATTAAAAGTGTACCTTTTCCTTACCAATGTGAGATGCACACTAAATTCTTGTATATGCATGATTCTGGAGTCAAAATCTAGGGTTTAAAATTTTTTATCCTGCTGCTTGATAAAATAAAATGTCTTGTTCCATTTTGTTAAAGTTGTCTCAGCTATTCTGATTGCATAAAAATTAAGAATCAACTTGTCAATGGCCATAAGAAACATTTTTTTGTGCAGTGCGTTGGGTTAGATTGAATTTACAGACAAATAAAGGGAAACAGACATTTTTACAGTATTCAGAGTTCCCAAGCATTAACACATTACAGCTCTCCATTTATTGTAGTTTTCTTTTTTGTTACTAAGTAAAGCTTAACAGATTTTTTTTCCCCAAAAAGGTCTAAAAACATTTTTTCTAGGAACTTAGTAACTTCTTATTTTTGCTTTAATATAACTGCTATACCAAAAAACTATTAATTAAAAATTTATTGCTGTAAAATAGTTGTAAAGAAAACTGCACATACTTTAAGTACACAGCTTGATGAATTTTCACAAACTAAGCCTACCCAGGTAACCAGCATCCAGATTAAGAAACAGAATTACTATCATCACTTTAGAAGCCATACTTCCTTCTAGTCAATATCACATCCTTTATGAATAATCACTATGCTGGCTTCTTACAGTATAGATTAATTTGCTGTTTTTATAATTTACATAAATGGAAGCACATTGAGTATACCCTTATGTGTCTGACTTCTTTTACTAAGGATTATATATATGAGTTTTATTCATAATGTTGCATGCAATTGTAGAGATTTCAATCCATATCCCTGCTGTGTAACATTCAACTTAATTAATATATGGCAATATATTTATCAATTCTACTGTTGATGGTATTTGGGTAATATATTTTTAGTCAATTGTTAATAGTGTTACGTTGAATGTTTTACTCAATGAATTTTGCTGAACATTTGTGTGCATTTATCTTGGATATGTAACTAGGAGTAAACTTGCTGGGTCATAGAAAAATGCATACTTTTGGCTTCCATAAACATTGCCACAGTTTTCCAGAATGCTTGTTCCAATTCACACTGTCATCAGCAATGTAAGAGGATTCTGTTTATTTCACATCCTAGATGACAATTGGCATTTCCAACCTGGTCGTTTTGTAGCAGTCATCATTGTGGTTTTCATTTGCATTCACTTGATTTCTAATAAATTGAGCTTTTTATTCATATTTTTATTTCCATGTTGACAATCTCTTTTGTGAAATATCTGTTCAAGTCTTTTGCCATTTTAAAAATTGCTTTGTCTATCTTTTTCTTAGTGATTTAGAATTTCTTTATACTTTCTAAATATGATATATTGGATATATTTTGTCTGGGTTCTGTGGTTGCTCTTCACTCGCATAATAATGTCTTTGATGAACTGAAGGTCTTAATTTTAATAAAGTTCAATTAAACATTTTTCTTTTATTGCTACTACTTTTTGAGTTCTGTTTAAGAACATTTTGCCTATTCCAAGATCATATTTTCTCCTATATTTTCCTCTGAAAACTTTATTGCTTCACCTTTCACATTTAGATCTTCAATCCATTTGGAATAGATTTTTTTCATACAGGGTGAGGTAGGGGGTCAAGATTCATTTTTTCCCAAATGAATATCCACTCCATCTGGCACCATTTATGAATAAGACTATACTTTCTCTTATTACATTGTTTTGTCATGTTTGTCATAAAAAACCAGTGGCTGAATATATGGGAGTCTGTTTCTAGACTATATCCTGTTGCCGGGATTCCTTTGTCTCTCTTTGAGTTAATACCACGTTGTCTTAATTAGTGTAATTTCAGAATAGGTCTTGGTATTGAGTAATGTCAGTCCACCAGCTTTGTTCTACTTCTTCAAAAATGCCTTAGCCATTTTAGTCTTTTGCATTTCCATATGAATTTTAAAACCAGCTGGTCAATCAAAAGTATTGCTGAAATATTGACAGGAATTACCTTGAATCTACAGTTTAATTTGGAGAGAATTGACATCTTTATAACCTTGAGTCCTTCAATTCACAAGTATGGTATATCCCTCCATTTATTTAGGTCCTTGAAATTTTCTCTGAAAAATGTTTTATAATTTTCAGTAAAAAGTTGTGCATATCTTTTATTAGATATTTCCAAGGTATTTTATGTTTCTGAGTGCCATCGTAAGTGGTATATTTTTCTTTTCTTTTTTTTTTTGGTGGTTGGTATATAGAAATATAATTAATATTTGAACATTATTCTTGTATCCAGTAGCATTATATTTATCAGTTCTAATAGTTTATCTACAGATTATTCTGAATTTTCTAGGTTAACAAACATGACTTCTGTGAATAATGGCATTTTATTTCTTTCTTTACAACCCTTACACCTTTTATTTATTTCTTATTTCACCGGCTAGTGCTTCTGGCACAACACGGGATAGTTGTAAAGGTAAGCATACTTGTCTCATTCGAGGGAAGGTTTCAATAGTGCATCATTGAGTATGATACTTGCTATAGATTTTAAAAGATATTATTTATAAAAATAAGAAATTTCTCTTTCATTCCTGTCTTGCTAAGACATTTTATCGTGAATAGGTGTTAAATTTTATGATATGCTGTTTATACATCTATCGAAATGATTACGTGTGATTTTTCTCCTGTTTTAATGTAGTAAGTTACATTGTTTTCTAACCTTGAATGATACTTGAATTCCTGAAATAAACATTCATTAGCTGAAACATATTGGACTTTGTATATATCACTGGATTCTTTTTTCTTGTACCTGGCTAAAAGTTTTTGCATCTGTATTAGTTAAGAAATTGGTCTGTAATTTTCCTTTATTTCTAATGTTCTGGTTAGGTTTTGGGACCGTCTTGCTATTCTCATAAAGATTGTTATGAAGTTTCCTTATTTTGCTGTTCACTGGAAGAATTTAAGGCATGTTATTTCTTCCTTAAATTCCTGGAATAAATCAGCTGCTGAAGCCAAGTAGTCTTGACTTTTTTTTTTTTTTTTTAACTGACAAGGATTTCAATAATAGATTCAACTTCCTTAGTATGCATAGAATTATTTAGATTTTTTGTTTCATCTGTCATCTTGGTAAGTTATTTTCTTAGTGAAGATTTCATCTATTTCTTACAAATTATCAACTTTATTGGTATTCATAATATACTCGTATTTTCTTTAAAAGTGTGGAGAATCTATATGTAATGTTTACTTTTCATTTGTGATATTGATAATTGGTGTTTTCTCCTTTTTTGATCAATTTTGCTAAGGGTTTTTTAGAAAATCAATGTCATTGGTCTTTCACAAAAAATGACCTTTGGTTTTGTTTTTTCTCTTTACTGTCTATTGTTTTTACTTTGTCTATACCATATATATTATATTCATGTTATTATATTTATTATTTCTTTTTCTATTTCCTTAGATTTGACTTGTTACTTTTCTAGCATTTTAACATTGAAGTTGGAAGCATTGCTGTTTAGCTTCTCTTTTTCATTAATATATATATTTAAGGCCAAGAGGTCTTGAAAATACTGCTTTAGCTGCATTCCATAAATTTTGATGTGTGGCATCTTTGTCATTTTTTCATTTTGAGATATTTTATAATTTCCATTTTGACTTCTATTTTGACCTATGGTTTATTTAGAAATATAGCTTTAATTTTCAGACATGTGGAAATTTTCTACTCATCTTTTGTGATTGATTTCTAGTTTAATTAAGAATCTGATCAAAAGACAGAATCTAAAACTTTTTAATCTTTTTAAATTTCCTGAGGCTTTCTTTTTGCCCCAGCTTATGATACCTTGATAAATGTTTCTTATAAACTTGGGGAAAATGTCAACTACGTTACTATTAGATACAGTTTTCTATGTAGGTTAATTAGGTCAATTTTGTTAAATGTGAGTCTTTTTTGTTGTTGTTTTTTGTTTTTGTTTTTGGGGGGTTTTTTTGGTGTGCCTACAGACTTAGGATTGTGATGTCTTCTTGTTAGGATGACTCATTTATGAAATGTCTCTTTGTATCATAATCTCTAATAATGTTTGTTGCCTTCAAGTCTATTGTGTTTGATAATAATTGTCAAGAACCATTAAGGATTTGAGATTTTGCCCTTCTTGCAAGCTAGCAAGTTAGGCTGCCATATTTTTATGGATGTTGGTAGAAGACATGGGATTCCTGACTCAGAGATATAAGACTTTTACTCACAGCTCTAACAGTAACCAGAGTGTCATAATTTTATTGTGCAGTTTCCCTGAACCCCAGTTCCCACAAGGTGTTGAAGTCCGCTGGACACCATTGGATCGTAGTCTAGCCAAATCACCAGCACACCCAGCTTAGGCATTTAGGGGAAACTGAATCAAGAGCCCCAATGAGCCAGCAGCTTTACTTCAGGAGGTAAATGGAGGAATACAATTTTTCCAAAAGAGATAGCCGCTTTTACCCTGTTAGGGCTTCACTGAGCTTCTTGAAATGTGAGCTGATAATCAGTTTTGAAAATTTTTGATGGTTAATAGATGTCTTCAACTTCTCCTTATTCAATTTTCTATTAATCTCCTTGTTTTCAGTCTTGCCTTACACAGTTTCTCTTGCCTCCAACTCCTGAGCCTTTTAGGAATGGCTATTTCAGTTGGCTTACTTCTCATTAGCGCTACCCTCTAGAGACACTTGATGTTCACTACTCTTTTAAAAATTTCTTAAATTTTATTTTTATTTGGCCACGCTGCATGGTTTGTGGGTTCCCTGACCAGGGATTGAATCCAGGCTGCGGCAGTGAAAGCGACGAATCCTAACCACTGGACCGCCAGGGAATTCCTGAACTGCTCTTAATTCTTCTAGAATCTGTTTCTCCTTGTTTTCTACCTTCCAAAAATTTGTTGATACCCTTACGCACTGTTCTCTTGGTCTACTATGCCTATTTCATTCTTCTTTCTATTTTTCAAGGGATTTTTTATGGAGAAATCAGTGATAAATAATGTGCTTATTCTATAATACATAACCCCAATTCACCACTCCAATATTTTCAATTTTCTTATTTTATTTGGTTTTAGATGTATCGCTTGTAATAATCAGTTAACAGGATATAGCATAAGTCCAGAATGAGCATTTCATAATTTAGGTGAGCTTAAACCATCACATTATTTGTTGTTCACATTTATTGTTAATGATATTGTTACTGATATTGATGGTACCTCTCAAATGTTGAGTAATTTTTGTATTCAAGTATGCATTTGAGTATTTTTGCCTTTTATACATCCTACGTGGACAGTCAGCCTATGGGAGGTCTGGGAACTACTTGTAGGATTATGGTCCACACTGTTTTAGGGGGAGGGTGGTAGACAGGATATGCAACTAGATGACTACCTTGTCTCTCTTCCTCAAACTCCCACAGTAAATATTCCTTCTTTGAGTAAGATGCCCCGTACCCTACTGCTTGGCCCTGAGGTTAGGGGATGGTATAGAGAAATCTCTATTTCTGGTTTCTCCCACTTTATTATTCCAGTTGATCACCCTGCTTATGTCTCTGGAAGTCCTCTGCACATTGATTCTACCATTGCGGTCGTGCTCAAATTTGCTTTAACCTTCTGTTTTAGTACAGTGCTAGAACCTAGGATGTGCCCAGGTGTGCAGGTCATACTGTGAGGCATACCCAACTGTTGTTTTTCAGCCTCTTACAGATTTCTCCCATGCTCTGAAGCACTAAGATTATTCGTCTCAGTTTTAAGCAATGCCACATTTATATTATTTATAGGATTTGGCGCAGGAGATGAGACTGCTGATGGTGGATGCGATCAGTCTGCCCTCTTAAAACCAGATCCCTTAAGCACTGCCACATTTAGAGACTTGATGGCTCAGTTATTCATTAATGGACATTAGACTCTTCTGCTCAATCCTGCATTTTATATTGGCCAGCACAGTTTGAGGTCTCTGTTCCAAAAGCTATTAAGGATTCAATTAAAATTCTCTCATACGGTATGAATAGTATATAACACCATACATCAATTGGACTCTCTGTGATCACACGGCTGTCCTTCCCTTTAAGAATATTACATCCCATCTTTAATTTCTAGGTTATATCAGACTGGTAACTGAAATCTAATGTCATCTGTAGTTGGTTACTCTATTTTTTTTAATCTACAGAATCTTCAAATTCTTAGTTATTCCTGAAGAAAGTGCATTTTGAGAATGGTTTGGGAGATTGTTCTTATCTTCTGCTACAAGCTGTTTTGGAGGATAATCTGATAATCCAGCTCTCTATTAATAAATTTAGGCCCTTTATTATAGATATGTCTTCATTAGTGGACTCAACTCTTCAATTTCCCAAACTTGTCTTATTTTCTAGAAAAATAAATCAATTCACTTTTCTCAGTTTTTTCCTTTTTTAAAGATAGTCTTACAAAGATTCTTTTCTGTTATCTTCCTTCTCAAACCTTGGTCTCCAGAGCTTTTAAAAGGGTGACATTGAAAGATAGTGTGTGTGCAGACTAGAAACACATGCATCTCATGTCTAACTCTGACCAAAGTGTTGACAGTTTGTGGTAGACGCAGTTATATTAAATTTAGTCAGGTATAGATATGCCCTGAGTTGTAGAAGACGCAGCTGTATTTAATTTAAATATAACCTACAATAGAGTGAAGAATTTTCTAATAGAATGCCTGCTTATAAGAGGCTAAGAAGAGGCACTATTAGCGTTGACTGTTAGGGAAATATGGGGAAGAAACAAAAGAAGGTGCAGAGAAAAAATGAAATATAGAAAGCAGAAAATTCCTCTTGCAAAACCTGACGGCTTCAGAACAGCAACGCTCTTAGATTACGAATGGAAGTGATTTTAATCAAGAGCTTAAATTTGGAGATACAAGTTGTGTCTCTATATAGCTACATATAGATAGTATATGTAATCATACTATATATACCCAAATGTCTTCGTATCAACAAAGATACAAAAATACGTTTCTTTATATGACCAGAAAAACATTTGGTGTTGAGAAAGGAAAGAAGAGAAAAATAGTACTGGTGGAGGTTAGAAATATGTAGCAGAGCAATTCCTTCTGTACTTTCCCACGGAGGCATCTATATCACAGACTGTCAGCCCCATCCCCACTTCACTAGGACTCTTGCGTCTCTGTATCGCTTTTCTGCTCCACCTTTTTAGCTATGTGGATAGCAACATGTCGTGTGTGTGTGTGTGTGCTCACATAGATGCAGATACAAAATACAGATATACAATTTTTTTTTCTTTAGGACAGTCTCCTTTCTTTCTGGCCCTGTGCTTGACGCAGTGGATTGAGGTCTCATTCAGAAAAGGTTAGGGAAGGTTAAAGTTCTTGGAGCTTGAACTAATTCCAGGCAGCTATCCTTAAGAAGATACAGGAATCATGCAAGGTTGGTAGGTAACAAATGTCATGGTCATTTGTCAGGTCCCAGACTTCCATAACAGAGCTACCAAGTTGCATTTGCCTTAGTTTCAATGTTTTGTTTTGTTTTTTAGTTTTTCTCACTTCCTAGTTATACAAAGCAAAGAAAGTGAAAAAAGGAAAGATACATATTTTTCTCTGCATATCACATCCTTTTCCAGACACATGAAAAGGCATAATTCTGGCAGCAATTTAGCCCCCAAACAGGAATGTATCTACATTTACACTTCATTGAAGTGTTAGGATTAAACAAATTCTAATTTAACAACATGAAATGAGGATTAGCTGCTGATATGATTGGGACAATCCAGCCTCAGCCCAACTGGGAAAATGCGTCCAGTGTTCTGACTTCTAAGTATCTTAACTTCTTCTGTCCCGTTGATAACACTTCCCTCTCTCCTGAAGCAGTGTCTTTTCCAGGCCTAGTCTCAACGGCCTTTCTGCTTCCTCTACCTGCTCACTTTCCCACAAAGAGATGCTTAGGAAACAATCAGGATTTCCAAAACTATATAAACCTTCGATCTCCAGTGTCCCTAAAGCATATATTCTGAAGAGCTTGATTTCTATGGGATTTTTTAATATTCTGTGCTTTTATCTTAATGATATTACAAAACACTTACACATATGTTCCGAAATATTTGAAAATGACTTTATAAAAGGAGAGTGATATATGACTTAAGTGTTTCTGTTTGTGTTATTGTCACCCTCTTGCTTGTGCCAAAGGAAGGCCATAGGATGTCATGGTGTTCTATAAAGCTGAAAGTTTTTCAATGACTTGAGCAGAGAGAGTGATGGGAGGATTCAACCATCACATGGCATACAAAATGCCAAACAGAAAACAACATGTTTTGTAGTAAAGACTGTGCTCACATTTTAAGTAGATTACTTGAACAGATACTCTTTTTGTATGCCCCAATTAAATATGAGAAGAGTGGTAAATATACAATGAACCATTGTTTGGTCACTAATTCTTTAAAGTTTTTCACTATCGCATTTCAGATTCAGTATTAAATTCATTAGCCCATAGGGTAGTTGACCAATGGTTAAAAACTACCTCATTTCTAAAACAACAATAATAATTGTGGTGACTTATGGGATTGTCCACGGGGCTAAGATGCAAAAAAACCAAGATGACAGAAAATAAAGCATCAGATTTGTAAAATTAAACTCTGTTATTAACCCTAAAATAGGTGATAGATGTTCATCAGTAAAACATTATACACTACTTTAATTTTTTTTACTTTGGAGTATGTTGATTTATAGTTTTGTTTGTAGTGATAATAATTTTTAAAAATTAAAATAGGTAACACATATAAGCACTAGCTAATTTTTATAAATTTTTGTTTGTATGGGTTAATGTTGCATTTAAAAACAAATATATGAAGTAAACACTGAGGATATATCAGAATTAATTTTATACAAAAGGGAACTATGTATTATACCAACTATGTAGCTGATCTATGTGGTTTTGCCCCCAAATAAAGGGTAAGACTTCTCTTGAGAGAGGGTAAGGGTGCAAATACATGGTTAATAGACGATGAATGAAGAATGAAAAGTCGGAGAAAGAAGCTTTATTTCCTGTCTTCTAAAATCTGTACCTAATATCATGAAATTTGTTTAGTACTCACGAATATAAATTGACATCGTGTGGAATCTTATGTGATTCTTACAGAAGAGTTTCAGAAAATTACACATACAGTAAAAATTAACCAAAGCACCTCTTTTGGTACTGAATCACATGTAGTTTTACAGTCTTCTATAATAAACCCTTGAGGTCAAAGACAACATCTATTTTTCTAATTTCTGAAATACTCCTTTCACATTTTAGTCACATGTGGAGATCCAGGTGGTATAATGGAACTAAGATGACTTTATAATGCTTCATTTTGGGAGAAATGTTAACTTACAAATGAGACAGGCTGGGACCTGTGACCCTATGCTGCAGTCCTGCAGTGCTTGCACCTGGACATACCTCTCCTTGAGCAACAAAGTACAAAGAAACTATATGGGACTAAAAATAACTGCATGCATGCACAGTTAGGGCAAATTCTGGACAAAAGATACAAAGAGACAAAAAAACCCAACTGCCACTTTTGAAGAGCCTGGAGGAAAGGCAGTGTACTGAGCATGCTCCTTGCACACAACACAACTTAAGGGCTGGGCAAACCACCTAAGCCACCCCTCTGGCCCCACCCCCTGGACACACCCCTACCTTCACCCCATATAAGGAACAAGCTCGCCAGCCCCTCATCCCCCGTGCCCCGGGGAGCGAGCAAGCAAGGGAACATGTTGTTTGTTCTCACTCCCTCCTGCTACAGCAGGATCCCCAGTAAAATCTTGCCTGAATTTCTTGTCTGGCCTCTAGTCAATTTATTTTGATTAGGGAAGGCCAAGAACCCTGGTCAGTATCACAAACACAAGTCAAAACACTTCCCGTGAAGCCTTTACATTTAGGTGAGAAAATAGATGCATACAATGAGATTTTAAATTTTTTTTTAAACCAGAAATTGATTTGTTTTTCTGTTTAAGTGAAAGAAAGGCCCTTTTTTGGAAAATGCCTGGGGAGAGTTTTCCAAATTATGTGAAAAAGTAGTCTAGATAAATTTTCAAAATAAATGAATAATAAAATATAAATATGTCCAGTTTTTGTCATAGGGTAGATTTTTAATGGGTAATAAGTATGTCAAAATTATATTATAGAAACTCTCAGTAAAGAGAGTTTATAATCCTGTTTTAGTCATTGGGAGGTAATTTAATGTACTGAAATTTCCTTTCTGAAATCAAATTTCAGTTATAATCCAAACTTAGTGTAAGTTGTTTAAAAAAAAAATCTGCTGAGATTTTTGTTCATTTGATGAAAGCTGACTTGACTTTAGCCAAACATTGCTTGAGCTCAGAACTTTTCCATTTATTATTCTGGGAAATTATTGGACATAGGTGATGATAGGGTTTCAGGAAAAATTATCATTAACTTTTTCTAAAACAGTTCTTTATTACTAAATAATGGACACATTAAATTACTTGGAAAACGAATTATTTTTAATAGAAATGAACTCTAATTCACATTCCCGCAAAGTAAGAAAGTTTCCTTTGAAACGAAACAACTCTCTGAGGAATGTAGTTCCATAGGAGATAGTTCAAGGTGTAAATATAATCTAATAGCTGCAGATCTGGATCATTTAAAAATTGGGTGAAAATCACTGGTGCCTCAGAACTCAGTAACAGTTATTGGTAATGGAGGCATTTCAGATTAGGAAAGGGAAGAAATAAGGTAGCATTGGAGATGTGAAAGGAAGGAAGCAAGGGAAAAATACTTCATAATGAGTTTGTGATTTTGGTTTCACTGTAACTGGACTTGCTCAGAGTTAGAACTAAACGTTGTGGCTAGCTATGGATTAAGAATTGATAAATTTCTCTTGATTAAAACAAAAATAGTGTTTCTTCAGGAGAGTCCAGCCCATCAGAATGAAGCTCACATCGCCAGTCACAGCCACGAAGGACTTGGGAGCCATAAACAATTCTCTTTCTTTAATTAAAATGGTGAGAAAAGGGGAAAATGGCACACCATTTCCTGCCCACCACAGGTGTACATTGTTTCATTCCTGGGCTGTTCAACATACATGACATTTTAATCGGTGTAATCCTTTCAGAGACTTGGAGTTTAACAAAACCCTTCAGTAGAGAGAATTATTTTATTTGGGGAAAGCAAGAGCAATGCATACAAAAGTACTGATTTTATTCTCATTTCTATAGAAAAGAAGAAAAATCAATTTCCTCGCCAATATCATAGTTAACACACCCACATGGATTTTTGCTCCCATCTGTTTTCAAAGAGGCCAAAGAAAATCACACTTGTAATAGTAGAAACACAAACTGAAATTGCATTGGTAGACTTGGAAAATAGCACTCCCTCCATTTTTCAAATATCTTTATGAGTTATAGATACAAGTTTTTCTTCTCATCAAGACAGGAGAAGTAGTCTGCAGCACTCTAGATAAATACGTCTTCTTACATTCTTTATACATGAAGAGTCAAAAATCCTTCCTAAACTTTTAAATTAAATCAGGTATGCATTGAAGCACTCACACAGAACCTGTCACAAAGTAAAGATTCAATAAATGCATGTTGTAATACTTTGAGTCTAAATTTATTTTTCTTTTAAATTTTATACATTTATGTGAATATACAGTTTTGATAATTACTCTATATCTCTGAATAACATGTCTAGATTGCTTATATAAAATTCTTTATTTTTCAGTATTTAACATTATTTAGGAACTTTCTATTCCATTATAGGAAAATGTAAATTTTGCCTTCTTTCATTCTGGTGACTCTATTATACACACAAACTCTTCCCATTAGCTATTCTCTCTGTCTCTCTCTCTCCATAATGACTTATGTAATAAATATAATATGTAATATATGGTACATAAATATGAGTATATATACATAGTTGGTTAAATCATCATTTCATTTTTATATTATTAGGCCTGTGTAGAGGATAGTCTCAGTGGAATGACGTAGTGTGTATATATATATATATATATATATATATATATATGATGATTACTTTCCCTTTCCTATATAATTTTTATTTGCCTGGGGAAAATAGTAACATTGTTTTTATATTATGTTAATTTTCTGTGCATCATTCATCCAATCCCAAGTCCAGCAATTGTCTAAATTTTTTCTCTGTATGCTTATATGTGTCAAGTATTTTTATCAATCTCTTCCTGAACCTTCTATCTTGACCCAGTATGGACTGGATTCTCCCTTTGCTTGTTATACAGCAATTATGTTGTATTATCCCTTCACCATTATCCTGGATACCTTCTTTGTTTTATTTATTTATTTATTTTTTTTTAACGTCTTTATTGGAGTATAATCGCTTTACAATGTTGTGTTAGTTTCTGCTGTACAACAGAGTGAATCAGCTATATGTATACATACATCTCCATAGCCCCTCCCTCTTGTTTTATTCTTATGTTGAACCACTTGGTTCCTAAAGTCCACGTCTCCCCTCATCCTTCCTTTTAAAGAGCACATCCCTCCCAATATCTCTCAGAGGAAGAATGCACAGAAAGTAATGTTTTTGTGATTTTTGCATGTTCAATAATGGCTTTATTTAATTCTCATAAGATTAAGGATTTGACTTGGTATAGAATTCTAGATTAAAGTTTATTTCTCTGAGAATTTTTAAGATGTTTATATAGTTTTCAGTGTTACTGTGGAGAAATTGGAAGCCATGGCAATTCCTAGTATTTTTGTGTAACCTGGTATTGTTAATAGAAAGTTGTAGGAAATTTCCTTGTCCCAAGTGTTCTGAAATTCATACTGACATGTCTTGATATGAGTCTATTTTCATCTGTTGAGCTGGAAACACAGTTGCACACAGTGCAGATTTTTAATCCAAAAACTGATGTTCTTTGATTAGGAAAAAATTTGTTGAATTATTTCCCCTTCATGTTTTATTTTTTTTTCCACTTATTGATACTCATTATTTGGATGTTGGAATTCCGAGACAGGACAGGGAGTCTAATTTTATTCATTATTTTATTTTTAATATTGTTTTAAATTTTAAAACAGTTTTCGATTTACAGGAAAATTACAAAGATAGTACAGAGATTTCTCATATATGCTACACTCAGACTTCTCTATTATTAACATTTTACACTAGTAAATTAGTAACAAATAGTATATTTATTACAATTAATGGATAAATATTATACATTATTATTAACTAAAAATCCATAGTTTATTCAAATTTCTTAGTTTTAACCCAATATCCCTTTTCTCTTCCAGGATTCCATCCACGATACCACTTTAAGTCTCCTTAGGCTACTTTTGATTGTGACAATTTTTCAGACTTTCCTTGTTTTTGATGACCTTGACTATTTTGAAAAATACTAATCAGGTATTTTGTAGTATGTCTGTCAGCTGGAATTTGTCTGATGTTTTTCTCATGATAAGAATGTGGTTATGGATTTGGTGGAGGAAACCATGAAGATAAGGCACCATTTTCAGCATATCACATCAAGCGTACATACTATCAAAGGCTTATCATTGTTGACATTAACCTTGGTCATCGGTCTGAGGTAGTTTGGTCATATTTCTCCACTATAAAGTCACTCTTGACCTCCTTTCCATCTTGTGATTTTTGGAAGAAAGTCACATGTATAGAGCACTTGGGAAATGGGAGTTATGCTGTACTTCTTTATGAGTGGAGTATCTACATAAATTACTTGACACTTCCTGATTTCAAACTGTGCTACAAAGCTCTAGTAATCAAAACAACAGATACATAGACCAGTGGAACAGAATCAAGAGCCCACAATAAACCCAATCATATATGGTCAACTAATATTTGACAAGGCAGCCAAGAATACTCAACAGAGAAAAAGTCTCCTCAATACATGGTGCTGGTAAAATTGGATATTCACAAGTAAGAAAATGAAACTAGACCCCTATCTTACACCACTCAGGAAAATTAACTTGAAATGAATTAAAAGCTTAAATGTAAGACCTAAAACCATGAAACTCCTTGAAGAAACTATAGGAAAAAATCTCCTTGACATGAGTCTTGGCAGTGATTTTTTTTAATATGACGCCTAAAGCACAAACAATGAAAGCAAAAACAAACAAGTGGGATTACATCGAACTGAAAAGCTTCTGTGCAGCAAAAGAAAACATCAAAAAAGTGAAAAGACCACCTACAGACTGGGGAAAAAAATTTCAAGCCATATATCTCATAAGGGGTTAATATCTAAAACATAAAGAACTCGTACAACTCGATGACCAAATTAAATAACCCAATTTAAAAATGAACAAAGGACTTGAATAGACATTTTTCCAAAGAAGATATATGAATGACCAACAGGTACATGAAAAGATGCTCAACACCACTAGTCATTAGGGAAATGCAAATCAAAACCACAATGAAATACCACCTCATGCCTGTTAGAATGGCCATCATTAAAAAGATAAGCGTTAACAGATACAGATGAAGATGTAGAGAAAAGGGAATCCTTGTGCAATGTCATTAATCAAGATTGAACTGGAGGAGGAGGAAGGCTGAAGTGGTTGAGTTTGACAGAAAAACTAGTTAATTTTAGAATATGGTAATTATCAAAAGAGGAATGAATAAGTAATAGCTAGAAAAACAGTTTGAAGCTCAGGAGATGATCAAAAGAAATGCTTAGTTTTGCTCTCATTTAGTTCTTGAGCATTTGTAGTCAGTACCAAAATCAATGGTTTTCCATAAAGCCATTAAATAAGATGTTTTGGAGTTTACTCTCCATCGTCTCGGGTTCTATCTTCTTTGGAATTCTAGGTGTTAAATGGCATGAGTCTTATTTAGCTTCATTTCCTCCAGGAACTTGCAGAAGGTTTGGCACAAGTAGCTGCTCCATAAATATTTGACTGAATTGAGATATAATATTAACTTGAAAACATTTTTTCTCTCCAAGAGAACAGCCATTATATTAACCGAAGATGGTGACAAACCATGTGAGGCATTCTGGGAAACTGGTCAATGTCAACTAAGTATGTGAACTTTAAAGTGATCCCTAATCAGATGAGAGTTTGTTATTGCTGCAACATTGCTGGCAGATCACAGTGTTTGCATGTTAAAGTAGCATTGTAGGGAAGAGAAACAGTTTTTTTCTCTAGGTTTTTTTTTTTTTGTTTGTTTGTTTGTTTTGTTTTGGCCTTGTACTATTTTCTATCAGGATAATGACAATACCCCACACAAACTGTTTATCTTCACATCTTAAGGTATTATATTACACCTAAATTGTCTTCATTACATCCTAGTAGGTGCAGATCAGTTGCTAAATGTCAACTATAAAACTAGCACCTGCAGGAATATGACATGAAAAATAGGATGATTTATTCATATGAAAAATGCTTTTCCATTCATAGTAAAAATAAGCTATAGTCAAATAATCTGAAACTCTAATATTGTTTTTGATATTACTCATAAATGATAATATTACATTATTATATTCATATGTATTAATGAATAAAAAGTTGACTGTTTAGAGCTATTTAATCAATAACATACTAAAACCCTTGGGGTTTGAAATTATCCTTGGTAAAGTTGAGAAAAATTGGAAGATTAAACTCTTAATCAATAAGCTTATTTCCCATTTCTTGTGAAAGATATTGTGCAGTCATTTCATAATAAAACTTATTTTAAATCATTTCATAAAAAATGTCCAAACCAACACAAGTATTCTCTCACACGGAATAAAGAATTCTATTAAATGAATCCAAATATTTTCTTTGTTTGCCTTAGAAATGGCTGTCAATGGAGTCTATGTAAGTGATGAATAATAGCAACCTGAAGCCCATCCAATAAACCACATTCCCACTCCCCAAACCTGGTAAAAAGATACGGTATTGAATTTGTTATAAAGTGGCACTATAGATATGGAGATTAGATTTTACACCTTAGCCAAGACCACGAATGTCCACTTGTTTATAATATCATCTTATCCCATTACATAAATACTTTCCATCTCTGTCTAACACTTAAAATAAAATATTTGGAGAGAAAAACACATTTAAGGGTGAATAAAATATTATAACTATAAATACTCACTTTTTGCATATATGGCTTAAACTTAATATTGTCTCTTCTGGAATTGGTCTAACAAATTGGTTTTAATGTTAGAATCTGAGTGTAAACTTGGCATATAGAAATAAAATCTTATGGCTGTGATTATTTTTCTTGTCACTCTATGTTATAAATTTCTAAAATGGAAACCATAGGACTTATACAAGAAAAACGACTTGGTAGAAATGTAACCACAGGAAAAATGTTCGTAGCTTCAGTTTTATATTGATTCCCCTAGAGGTGATACTTATTTCATAATGAAAATGCATTAAAAGACCTCTAATGTCCTAAGAGGTAGGTAAGCTAATGTCTTTATATTGCTGAAGAGAGTTTATTTTTCACATATAACATTTCAAATATATTTTCTCAGTCGTCATCTACTTTAGACATCAATTAAAAAGAAAACCCTCAAAATCAAAATCAATGAAGTTTAAGCATTATTTGAGATACTTTAAAAAGCCAAATCAATTATAATTAATATATTAAATTATATTATTCATTGCTGTTTATCCATAGCAAATGTTCACGTCTCCATATAGCAAATATTGGGCTTCCTTCTTCTCTTTCCTCCTATTTTTCTTTCACCCATGAGTTACTGAACACATAAATTTAAATATTAATAAAATGAAAAAAAAAACCTCTAACATATTTCTTTCGCATAGCAGGATCTTAAGAAATGTTTTAAGTGATTGAATGAACAATTAAACATTAATAATAAATCGCAAAATGTGTTTTGTTATGTTACGAGTGGTGCTGTTGACTTTTTTGTATAAATAATCAACAGATTATTATAGACTCATAGTAAAGTTATGCTATAATATGTAACCCTCAGGTTACCTTCCCTAACCTGAAGAAGAGTGTAGAACATAAATATTGAAACTTAAGGGGAAGGGACTTCCCTGGTGGTGCAGTGGTTAAGAATCCGCCTGCCAGCGCAGGGGACATGGGTTCGAGCCCTGGTCCGGGAAGATCCCACATGCCGCGGAGCAACTAAGCCCGTGCGCCACAACTACTGAGCCCACGAGCCACAACTACTGAAGCCTGCCTGCCTAGGGCCCGTGCTCCGCAACAAAGAGTAGCCCCCGCTCACCACAACTAGAGAAAGCCTGCGAGCAGCAACAAAGACCCACCCAACACAGCCAAAAATAAATAAATAAAAAATAAAATGTTTTCCAAAACCCAAATCAAATTAAGAAATCTTTTACTGCCATTATTCCCTTTCATTATTAGAAACTATCATACCACTTGAACTATAAAAGTATAATTCACTAAAAACACAATTATAATTTTAAGTAATGGCTAAGCAGTAATGTAGTTTAATATTGCAATTTTGTTCACTTTCATTCATAATTAATCTTTCATAGCTCCTTCTCCCACCCACAAAGCTGTTAATGGCTAAAAGCAAATATGGGCTAATATCTTTAGCAGGAAAGACTAATTAAAAATACTTAATTAGGCTTTGGTGAGCATTTATTTTATCAATGCAGATCTTTTGAGCTGAAACATTTCTGTCTCTATTCTAGCCATTCATCTCATAGTGTTTGAAAACCTAGCTGTTAAATTCACATATGAATTTCCATTTGACCTAGATAATGGATTCAGATAATATTTCCACTTACATTCATGCCAGATATATACTATTTACCCCTTCAGACTAACTCTTTCCTTTTCTCGCCCCTGTTTGGGTGCAGGCTGACTACATGATTATATCGAAGAGGTGCCTTATCCAAGGTCCCCTAGTTGAGTTCAGCTAAATAGGAGCCCTAGCAGAAACTTGGAGAAAGGAAGAGAGTGAGGTCAGGATATTTTATTCCTCTGGTTGGCTGTCTGTGCAATTGTTTCTGCTGGGTATGCCCTCAGACTGAAGGGATGCGTCTCTCAAGACAGTCTTATATGCATTTCTCTCTTCTTATGGGTTCTAGTAACTGCCCCTTCCTTGTCCCTTTGGGCTTGTGGGTGGTAACAACTCTGTTTCTAGCCCTCAGTGACTGTACTATCCTTTGTGGTTCCTCTGTACTCCGGCAACGTTTTGTAAATAGTCCCCTTGTAAATGAACTCTTCTTGAATCATCCTAGGTTGAAGGTACATTTTTTTTCTTATTGGGATCCTGATGAATACACTAAGCTATGGTATAGGGTCTTCACATAGCAGATTATTAATCTTATATTAGACCTGTAAGTACCATGATTGATAAATACATCCTTGATGCACATCATTAGTCTCTGTGGAGTTCTTAATCTCCCAATGTACACTTGACACTGATGATGAAAGTTGAACCTAGGCTGGAAGGAAATAAGGTGGTCATTGGAAAAGAAATGCAGTTGGGATTTGGCTTCTTCACGTTTTTTAAGGTCTTCTGGTCCATCATAATCACGTAAGGCTATTTTATGCATCTATTTGATTTGTAACTCTATTATTAGAGAATTCAAATTTAGATAACCGCTAATATTCAAGACAGCGATTTTTAAAAGAAATCTCCGTTATCAATGTCTTCACTTCTTACAGGTTTCTTGTTACTCCTCCTTGTTGCCATGACAGATATTTAGCATCATTGGGTGCTCCTCCCACTTCCTCATCATAGAAATCCAATCAACTGCAAGATCGAATTGATTCCATCTCCTGTTCTGGAACTTACTCTCCAAATCCTCTGCTAGCAACCTCGTTTAGGCTGTTCATCCAGAATAAATTCTAAAATTGCAAATCTGATCACCTAACTTTCCTAACACCATCAATAAATTCTTTGCCCTTAGGATAAAAGCCAAATGTCATTTCTTGGATGATAAGGTCCTCCATGATTTTGTTTGTGCCTATATCTCAACTTCATTTCTTAAAACACATTTTAAATTCCAACCATACTAAATTTCTTTCAATTTGCTCCGTTGTCCATATTATGCTTTTTCTTTAATGTGGGTCTTCACATTTGTCTGCAGAACATCTTCCCACACTTGGCCCCAATGCTATATGCTCCCTTTGCAAAATGCTGAAATTTCTTACCATGGTGGGAAGAATTTAGTTGTACCGGATATCTAACTAACACTGGTCTACTCCATAACGATATTCATTGATAGAATATCCCAAGGTAAACAGTTCCAGTTTGAGTTCCTGCCTCAGCCAAGAACCCCAGCTCTTTCTATCTTTTCACATCATAAGCATCTTGTCTTCCATCTGGAAATTTGTTGCCCTGTGTTCACATTCTATATGCTCTAGTTCCTGACATCAGAACAATGAACAATTATATTCAAAAGCAGGAAGGACAGCGTGAGAAAAAGAATGCTCTCCATTCACCTCCCACACCTCTCTAGTATCAGGGAGAAAACTTTTTCTTAAGTCTTCAGCTGACATGCTTTTGTGGCTGGTTGACCAGACTTGATATTTCAACCATCCTTACACCAATCGTTTGCACGAGATTGCTGTAATTGGCTCACGTTAGTCATGATTCACCCTCTAGGACTAAGCACAGTTAGTCCTGAATAAACATGGGATTCCTTAACAAGGAAGAAGAGTGGCTGTGCTAAGCAACCAGAGATGTCTGCTGAACCGAGTTTATCTCTGCAGCTACCACAGGATTCTTCCCCGTGATCCTTATCCTCTCAGTCTCCTTCTACTACACTATATTCTAGTTATCCTGAACTTCTTTTAGTTTCTAGAAAGTTCTGTGTGCTCTTAGCATCCATGCCTTGGTGTGCCTATGCTTAGAACAGATTTTCCCTTTGCCCAACTAGCGTTTATTAACCTTCTAGGTCTCAGCCCTGACTTTGGTTGCTCAGTGATTTCATTGTCTGTGCAAATCAAGTGAAGTGACCTCCTTTTAACTAGTGTTTCTCCCAATCATGAATCCTGCTAGGCTACATAGTCTACATAAATACTTTGATGTAACTGATAAGTCCGCCTTCCTCTCTCATACTTCCTTTGAGCCTGTGATCTCTTTCCTGTTTTGTCAATAAGAAGTTTGTTTCAGGGAAAGGATTTATAGCAGAGAAAAGTCTTTCGTATTTCAAGAGCTGATGTCCAGGGGAACTCAGAGAATGGAGAATTGGAGCAAGGCTTCTGGTAGCTCTCAACTCCAGTCCAGAAAGGATTCCCTGGATTGATGGGAGGAGAGTTGCAGGGGAAGCCAGGGAGGGTGTGTGCTGATGGGTGTTCTTGTGAATGGAGTTTCAGGTCCCACCAGCAGAGGGGACAACGGACACTTCACGTGGGTCTGGGAGAAGAGAGACCTTGTCTGTCAGACCTGGGAGAGGTGACAAAGCCTCAGTTTTCCCGTATGTGGGTGTGGGAAGAGAAGAGTAGAAATGCCTGTGTGCCAAGGCAGAGGGACCTGGGCACCTCACGCATGAGAGGATTTGAGTGTCAGAGATCAGGACGCGGGGGATGAAGAGGCTTTGTTGGCTCCAGTAAGTGGCCTTTCACCCCAAGTGACATGAGAGAAACAATGCAGTACGATGAACCCGAAGAGGATAACAGAAGGGGCAGAGAGCCTGACGGGGCTTAGTAGCTGGAACAAGGTCTTTAGAGGGATGGGTGGATGAAGGAACACTTGACAGGAGAAGGACATCCCAGGCAATGTTGTTGTGCACAGGGACCAGCCCAGGACAGAGCCTCCCAGCAATCCCTGGGTACTATATGAACCCGAGAACACAGACATGGCCTGGGCAAAGCAAGGAGCGTCGTAGGGAGTTGTTGCTAAATTGATTAAATTTCAATTAACTAATAGAATGGCGACTTAAAAGAGAAATTGTTATTATGGAAAAAATTTGTACTCTTGCTTATTGAAATTTCTTCCTGCAATATCTGAGCACCTGCCTGAGTCATAGGGTCCTTGGGCAGCAGCCTGTGTCACTTGTTACTGTTGTCAAACCAGCACCTGTCACAGCACACAGCAGACGAATGCTTGAGAAGTATTGTATGGACCAATCAGTAGTAAGATAGCATGGGGGTGGAGTACACTCTGTAATATTTTATAGAGATCAGGGAGGATTGGATGGAAATAAATGAAACTATGGATTAAAAATCTATCTAGTTTAGATATAATATTCAGATTATTATTATTATAACTAATGTTATATTAAAATACCTCGCAGGAAAAAAGGCATTTAAACATCAAATGTGTTTGTGCTTTTCTGTATAATTCATATTGCATGTTTCAAAGAATATGCAAAACTTCTCAAACCCAAGATGTCTGTATTATGATGGGGGTTGCATGCTCAAATTTTTATGCAGATATATGTCTATATGTATTTTAGAAAAATATATGTAATATTGGAAATGAAACAATTATACTATATGCATTCATTCTTCACTGAATTATGGGCTAGAGACATATAATTTGAGTAGAAGATTAAACTCTGGCTGAAATACCATCATGTTTCTAATAAAAACTGAACAGATCTCACTGTTTGAAAAGAGTTGAATGTTACAGAAAACCAGCAACCTAATAACCCAGAGCATGCAGGATTCCAATAAAATAATTACTTGCTCTAATCATTATGTACCTAGCTCTGTGGTTACTCTTTCTTTATCTCTTACATGGGGGAGAACGAAAATTGTAACTTCCCGTTCAAAGTATTCAGAAATAAAATAACCCAGCTTTGAACAGACTCGTTTCCAACGCTGAAAACATTATATATTTATATTGTTCTTCACAAATAGAGGAGGAAAAGCAAACAAATAAAAGAGAGGAAGTAATCACACAACATATTACAGCTTCCCATACGATGTTAGATTATTGTGGGAGAGCCAGCTGGTGAAATTATTGGGCTTTCACTGTTCCTCTGCTAGTTTCAAATTTGGTTTGAGCCTCTAGGGAAATGGGTTTGAATGTCTCATCTCATCCCTAGAAGGAACAAATCTCAGGGAAAAAAAAAATCAGTTCATTTCTCGGAAGGAATTTGCACTGAATATGAAGCTGAGAAGGGCTTGCAGCATGTTCAGGGGTTGACCCGCATCTTCCATCAAGGTCTGGGGGACTTAGGTCTGTGCCTGTGTGAGTTGTTCTCCAAGAACTAATTGGCTCCTCGGATCCTCTGCCTCTCCACGTGGGTTCATGGAGGTTTTCTCTTCAGCTGTGCTGGAATATGCCGGTTTGGTGGTGTGCTTTCCTCAGAGAGAGTTAGTGCTGTTTGGCAAAATAAAATAACATTGAGGATGGGCGATAAGAAAGAATGCTGGTGATGCCAACTTTATCTCTGCTGCCAGTCAGGACCTCCCTGAGTGTTCAAGGCACGAGAGGGTAGGAAATTAAGTGGTAGGAAATTGTCAATTCTTCCAACCACGTGTCTAGCCATATTTTAATTGTTTCATACCTGTAACTTCATTTAAATCTACGCAAAGCATCCCGACGAAATAAGAGACTACTGCCCCTCCTGCTTCTTTTTTCAGCTTAGAGAAAAAGTGATTTTTCCTGGTTAATGCAGAGTCAGATAAGAACTGGCCTGCTCACTCCTGGGCCAGCCCTCTTTCATGATCCATGCGATAAGCCTGAATCACCAAAGAAGCCAAAAATATATAATATCAGTTAAAACCAACAGTAAATTGCCTATTGCAGTAATGCCTTACAAGTGCTAATGTTAATAAAAAGAATGAGATTGAGGGGCATATGTTTGTGTTTGTTTGGAAGCTCTTTCCCCAGGTCTAGGTTTTCAGCATCAGCTTGAAATTAGGAAGTACTGCCCAGGCAGCAGGAGCTCAGGAATACCCAATTTTTAATACAATTATAAAACAAAACAAAAAAACCACTCAGAGATGATATTTCTTTCTTCAATTATGAAAATGAATTGTGCTTAAATGCTGTCTCCCAAAGCCTGGACTCTGGTCAATTATTTGTACAAGAAAAAGCACAGAGAAACACATTTTTGTGAAAAGAACAAATATTTCACCTGAATTTATGAAGTATTAGCTGAGCTTTTGAAATGTATAAAATATGTGAAACATTCCATCAAGCCAGTCATATTTGAGCCTTGTCACCATGCACAATATCCTTTTGTTGCCTATAAACTATTGTTCCATCCTAATAAGTAAATGACTCTGGGTATAATGATATGTTTTTCCCCTTCTTAGTAATGAGTATATTAGTCTGAATCAAATGAAAAAATCTGTTTTATATTCTTTTTCTGGCATGGAGCTATAAACAAGTACTCCAGTACAACTTAGAAAGTAGAGAACTTAGCAAAACTTGTGTTTTGGAACGCTCAACATGTCTGAGTCATTACATTCCACTGAACTTTTGCAGATCAGCATATGCAGCATATTTTAGACCTATGGCATATTTCAGCAGCATAAGTCCACTCAGCCAGTCATGACCTTGAGTCACCCCCAGAGACTTTTGTTTCCTCTCTGTGTCTGATAAGCACTGGCAAGAAAGCTGTGAAAGATTTCAAAGGGACCACTGTCCCCTGGAAGCTCCCCACTACCCATTAGCTCTGGTATCCTCTGAGCCAAACTATCTTCCAAGTCATTACAAGGACTCTTTGGTGACAGTAGTTAAAGGGCTCCAGGGTCATTTATGGAAGAAAGCGTTTATTATCATCTGTTCACACACATAGAAATAACACAATGCCCAGGGCACATATATTTCATTACTTATTATCTTTGTTAATGCCTCTTATCATTATCTCAGACTCTCCAGAGTTGTAGCAGGGGGTTAGACGATGGACAAATGGAAGCCCCATTCTGCTGGAGGCTCACGGAAGCAAAAATGAAACCATAACATCAACAATGAATGAAGAGCTACAAACGCTACCATGAACTCAGCTTAGCATGGAGAAGCTAGACACCCTGATGTATTTCCAGCCTTCGGGGAGGTGTTTCTGCAATAAGGAACCTGCTTTCTGAACAGAACAACTCCTGTTTGTTCTGAGGGTTCTCTATTCTGTCTCTTGTAATGAAGACTCCAAATTCAGAGAGGGAGAGCTTTCTTGTGGAAGTTGCTTTAGCTGAACTAAGGGTGTGCCTTGGTGAGCTTGGACTTTGGTAACAAAATACCACTCGGTAGAATGAGTGGCTTAAAGAGCAGACATTTGTTTCTCACAGTTCTGGAAGATGGAAAATCCAAGATCAAGGTGCCATCAGATTCGGTTCTTGGCGAAGCTTCTCTTCCGGGCTTGCAAAGTACTGCCATCTCTCTGTGTGCTCACACAACCTTTTTATTCATGGGTGGTGAGAGAGAGAGAGAGAGAGAGAAATCTCTTGTCTCTTCCTCTTCTTATAAGGCACTAATCCCATCTTGGAGACTATACTCACCACCTCATCTAAAGCTAATTAATTATCTACCAAAGGCCCCATCCCCAAATACAATTACATTGGAGATCAGGGCTTCAGCATATGACTCTTGTGGGGACATGATTCAGTCCATAACGGATATGGTGAGCTTTCTTCCACAGAGGGACCTTCTCTGCTGTAGGTGCCTCCCTTCATGAAGTTTCCACGGTCCCATCTCATTCCACTTAGGTCTTTAAAATTGCACATGACCGTTTGATGATTTAGCAAGGATAAGTTTTGTGATGATGACAGATGGCTTCACACCCGAAGAGATGTGTTATCACTTTATTTGCAAATATTAGACTCATAACTGTCAATGTGGCAGAATAAATCACATTAATTGTGTTTTTCATCTCATCACAATAAACAGAAGAAAAAGCAAGTATTATTATTGGCTTTTAAATCACTGGAAACTAAAGCATTTGTACAGCAAAGGAAACCATCAACAAAATGAAAAGGCAACCTACTAAATGGGAGAAAATATTTGCAAATGATATATCCAATAAGGGGTTAATATCCCAAATATATGAAGATCTCATACAATTCAATATTAAAAAAACAATTTGATTAAAAAATGGGCAGAGGACCTGAACAGACATTTTTCCAAAGAAGACATACAGATTATCCAACAGACATATGAAAAGATACTCAACATTACTAGTCATTAGGGAAATGCAAATCAAAACCACAATGAACTACCATCTCACACCTTTCAGAATGGCTATCATCAAAAAGACAACAAATAACAAGCGTTGGCAAGGATATGGAGAAAAGGGTACCCCCATGCACTCTTTGTGGAAACGTAAATTGGTGCAGCCACTATGGAAAACAGTTTGAAGGGTTCCTCAAAAAATTAAAAATAGAACTACCATATGATCCAGCAACTTCACTCCTGGAAATGAATATATGAATGAAAGTATATATAAATATTAGTCAGCCATAAAAAAGATTGAAATCTTCCCATTTGTGACAACATGGATGGACTTAGAGGGTATTATGCTAAGTGAGATAAAGTCAGACACAGAAAGACAAATACCATTTGATTTTACTTATATGTGGAATCCGAAAAACAAATAAACAAATAAATAACACAGAACAGAAACAGATTCATAGATACAGAGAACAAACCAGTGGGTCCTAGAGGGGAGGGAGTTAGGGGGTTGGCCAAAATATCTGAAGGGGATTTAATGGCACAAACTTCCAGTTATGAAATAAATAAATCACAGGGATGCAATATCCAGCAAAAAGAATATAGTCAGGATTACTATAGTAATTTTGAATGGTGACAGATGGTTACTAGACTTATCATGGTGACCATTCTGTAGTGTATTTAAATGTCAAATTACTATTTTGTACACCTGAAACTAACATAATATTTGTACACCTGAAACTAACATAATATTACATATGTTACATGTGTAACATATTACATATATTACATAATATTGTAGCATAATATTGCAATATTTTGTACACTTGAAACTAACATAATATTGTAAGTCAACTAATATATTTCAAAAAAAAGTACGGTTGATCCATGAACAACACTGGTTTGAACTGCGCGGGTCTACTTGTACTTGACTTTTTTTCAATGAATATGTACTACAGTACTACAGGATCCAAGTCTGGTGGGATCCGAGGCTGTAGAACCTCGCGTAGGTAGGGAAGACGGTAAAGTTATGCACGGGTTTTCAACTGGATGGAGGGTTGTTGCCACTAACCCCCGTGTTGTTCAAGGGTCAACCAAAAACAAATCACTAGAAACATCACGCATTAAAAACATGTGTTAAACTACCTGTCCACCCAGACTCAAGCTTTACAATTCTCTGTGTAGCATAACTAACCTTTATTCATTCTTCATCCCTAAAACTTTGTAATACATTAGAATTGGAAAGGGACAAGTTCATTCAAGTTCAAGTCCTGGTTTTTCTCTGATGCACTGACTTCCTGACCCTTGAGGTAGGCTGTTCTGATGACCCTTCAGGGGAAGCTACTGGGAGGAGGCCAGTTGATAGACAGCCTCCAGTTGCTGCACCTTCAGATCCACTTCAATGTTCATGCCAAGGTCACATTCACTCCAGCCTTCTCCCAGTCAATGAATGAGAACAGTGGGAGATACAAAACTTGGCCAATTCATCCCGATGGAGGAATCCTCCGACGAGTAACCTTTGCTTTGGTTCGCCACTTCCGCCTGACCAAGAATGTCTTGGAGCTATCCTTGCAGTTTAGAACTCTTCTTACCTAATCCTTCCTCCGTCTTTTTCCCTCTTCACAGGTATCAAGCCCTGCGTGACAATATGAAGATCTGCCCATCTACTCCTGCTCCCTCTTTCCTAGATCCTTCACAGGTTTGTCCCTCAGTGAGTCTCTGACACATCTAATTCTATCTTGAGGTCTGATTCTCTGAGGACATGAACCGATGCACTTCCCCGGGTACCATTAGCTGAGCCTCTTGTTGACTTTGTTCCACATCACTCTGGGTTCCTATGTTTGTCTCTCAGGGCTCCTTGACCCTGGGAAGTGTCATAGTCTGCTCGAGCTGCCATAACAAAATACCACAGAATGGGTGGCTTAAGCAACAGAAATTTATTTTCTCACCGTTTTGGAGGCAGAAAGTCCTAGATAAAGATGCCAGCTGAATTTGTGTCTGATGAGACCTCCCTACTTAGCTTGCAATGGCACCTTCTCACTGTGTCCTCATATGGCATTTTCTCTGTGCATGCATGTAGAGAGCGAGAGCTCTGGTATCTCTTCCTCTTCTTATAAGGACAGCAGTTCTATAGATTAAGGCCCTATCCTATGACCTCATTTAACTTTAATTTCTTCCTTAAAGCCCTATCTCCAAATACAGTCAAATTGGAGATTAGGGCTTCAACGTATGAGTTTTGGGAGGGCACAATTCAGTCCATAACAAGTAGAGTTTCTCATATTAACTGAATTGAAATGAACCACATGACCTTGGATAGGGCATTTCTCCTCTCTTGGCCTCAGTAAAACAATAAGATTGAATTGGTTAGCAAATCTATGAGCACTAAGAAGAAACACCCTTCCAGAATTCAGACTCCTAGAAGAGACATAATGTGGTCATACTATTGTCTCCTTTGAAGCAGAGCTGAGGATGAAGAAGTCAAATGAACAAGGATCTGGCGGCTTTGAAGGCTTACCCTCCCTTTTGTCATAGTGGAACAATTGTGAATCCCATTGTCAACAGAGCATTTTGTTTCTTGCATTCTCTCCAGTGTATTGCCTTGCACAGTTGTTGTGTAATGGACTATTAAAAGCTAGTTGTGTGTGTGTTGCCTATCCAAACTCATAAAACAATGTTAATTGATGCTCAGAGCAAAAAGATGTTAAAATTTAGTGCAGGTGTCAGATTTACCTGGCTACTAGAGACACGCTCTTGTTGAGACCTTGGGCAGCAAAATGTGTTCAGCATGAAGTAGGTACTCAGTACATGGCTACTGAATGAATAAAAGCTGAATGGTGAGTGAAACATAGTGAGGGCTATTATATTTTAGATGAAAAACAAAAGTGACTGAGGACCTTAGTTGTAGAAGTAACTCTCACAGTGTTTAATACATACACATTGATTGCTCTTCAATTTTTATTGCAATTAGATGATGTCTTTTTCTATTATCAATTTAATTCCATGCCTTTGTCAACATTTGTTCATTTCATGAATACTAAAAAAAAATAGTTAGCAATTAGGAACAGTTCCTTTGTGGTCCAGATGATCTATTTAGTCATCTTGCTATTCATTCCTACACACAATCCTCAGAATATAAAAACCTCCATAAAGTATCCCATTAACTAATGTAACATTCATGTAATTACATTCTTTCTGTTTCTAGCAATATATATATACACACTATGTGTTTAGAGAATTAGAGAATTTAATAGCTAGAAACAGTATCTCTAATAATGAAGATGAAATGTTCCTTTTCTCAGATCTGAATCTTTTATTATTATTATTACTCAATTGCTTATATTAAGACAGAAGACAAGACTGGGTAAAAGGGAAAATAATATAGTTTTCAACACAATTGAATACACTGTTGAGAGTGGGCTCCCTTTTCTTTCATGTGGGAGACCAATCATGGAAAACTATTTAGGTAAGGATAGACTCAGAAAGCACCCTTCTCTTAAAATGGCATTCAAAGACAGCTGATGATTCAGATGGAGCAAAATTCTTGGGAAACTGTGACAAATCACCTCAAATGTTCCCACTTCCCATTGGAAGCACTGTGGAAATCTTTCTCTAGCAGTAGTAATGCCAAGAGAAAGACAGTAAATGAAACTATTCCTAATGTGTTCTGGTATTGTAAACACACGTGCATTATATTCAAACACTCAGGATAACTTACTTACTGCACAGGCCGATTAGATCACCTCCAATCACATGTGGAAAGAGCTCAGGCTAATCTAATTGGTTCAGGGATGGTCCCTTTAGTTCTGTGTTTCTGATGCCTTTATAATATTACAAACTGATCTGTAAACATGCTCTCCAGTGAGGAGAGCTCCTGCTCCTGGAAATAGAAATTCAGCAGAATACAGTTTGGAAAAACGACAACCTTAATGTGATTCTCAAATTTGAAATTAAAAAAAATCACTTTATTGAAGGCTGTACATAATTAATGTATACAACTTGGTGAGTTTGGAGATAAGTATACCCCTGTGAAATCATCACCACAATCTATGCCGTAAATATATCCATCACCTCCAAAAATGTCTTCCCAACCTCTTTATTTATTATTATTACCATTATCATTTTTATTATCTTGTGATGAGAACACTTAACATAAGATCTATCCTCTTGGCTAATTTTTAAGTATACGATATAGTATTGTTAACCATATATAGGCACTGTGACCTATAGTAGCTCTGTAGGACTTATTCATCTTATAAATAAGACTTTGTATCCTTTGACTAATACCTCTCTGTTTACCTCTCCCCGCACCCCCATCTCCTAGCCACCACCATTCTACTTTGTTTCTAGGAATTTGATCACTTTAGATTCTTTTTTCAGTGGTATCATTGTAGTATTTATCCTTCTTGTCTGATTTATTCACTTAGCATAAGTCCCCCAAGTTCATCCATGTTATCGCAAATGGTAGGATTTCTTTCTTTTTAAAAAAATAAATAATATTCCATTTTATGTATACACTACCTTTTCTTTATCCATTCATCCACTGATGAACATTTAGGTTGCTTCCATGTCTTGCCTATTGTGAATAATGCTGCAACAAACATGGCAATGCAGGTATCTCTTCTAAGTCCTAATTCCTTTGTATATATAAGCAGAAGTGGGGATTCTGGATCACATGGTAGTTCTATTTTTAAGTTTTTGAGGAACCTCCGTACTATTTTCCAGAGTGACTGCCCCAATTTACGTTCCCACCAACAGTGTACAAGGGCTCCCTTTTTTCCACATTCTTACCAATACTTGTTATCTTCTATTTCGTATTGTTTTGTTTTGATACTAACCATCATAACAGTGTGAGGTGATATTTCATTGTAATTTTGATTTGCATTTCCCTGGCAACAGCAGCAAAAATTGATGTGTGGAATTATGTCAAACTAAAATGTTTCTGCAGAACAAAGGAAACAATCAACAAAATGAGAAGGCAACCTACAGAATGAGAGAAAGTATTTGCAAACCAAATATTTGATAAAGAATTAATATCCAAAATACATAAGGAACTCCTACAATTTAATAGTAAACAAACAAAACCCAATTTTAAAATGGGCAAAGAAACTGAATAGACATTTCTGGAAAGAATACATATGAATGGTCAACAAGTATATGAAAAGGTGTTCAACATCATCAATCATTTTGGAAACATAATATATTATAGAATATATTACAGAAACATAGAATTTTAAAAGACCTATTTAAAAGCAAATGATTTTCTAGGCAGGTGGATGTACTAGATGCAGTTTGAAGGTCCTTTTGATACCTGTGTCAGGGAGGCAAATAGGAAGGGCCCATGTCCACACAGTACAGTTCACAATGACCCTGAGCATTTGCTTAAATTCATTCATTCATTCAGGAAAGCCATAATACTCTGAATTTAAATAGTACATTATTTATTAAACTCACAGTCTCACTTCAATAAAGATCTGGAGCGAGAAACAAAAAACTGCAAGGGTAAAAACATAGACAATTACTTTTCTTAATTTGTAAAGATATAAACCCTTATAAACAAAGTCAAATGTCAGGGGCAATAATGAATAAATTTTTGTTGTTTAGGACAGTAAAAAATTATTGTCCTATAAAGCTCATAAAATATTTGTCCCTCATTGTATTCAAAACACCTCTGTAACAAGGGGATATCGTAAACATGTCTCTCTATAAATGCTAACAAATAGGTAAGCTTTGATGAAATGTCAGTGCAGAGTTGGAGAAGCTGTAATTCATAACAATAATAATTAGCATAATCATCTTTACTTTTCAAAGTGACTCATCGCAAGTCACAGGAAGCGAAAGCTGGTCCAGGACAAGGACACACTCTCAGATATATCTATCAAAGAAAATTGTCATAAAGTCAACAGAAGATAAATATTTAAATACTTTTATAAGGATAGAGAGAGAGAAACTAAGGAGTAATAATAATAGCAATATTAGTTCCCTTGAAACCTATCTTAATGTGCTTTTCCACACAACGTTGATCCAACTATTTCCCACACTTTATCACTAAAAGATAAAATCAGAATAGTCTTGGGGTAAAAGGGATAGAAGTGACTTCAGAAGTTATTTTATATAAGATCCCATGTGACTCTCGTGTCTCTTTTATTACATAAATATTTCATTCATTTCACCTACTTTAGATGGGTTTAAGGTACGATGAGGTTGAAAAGGAAGTCAGGCTCAGATCCTGAAGGGTTTTGTATGTTATACAAAGGTTTTTGGCATTTACCTACAGAGATGTTAATGAAGGATTTTAAGAAAGGAAGTAACCGGATCATATCTGAGAATAGAAAAGCCACTCTGTAATAGTGTGAAGGATGACTCCTAGAGGGATAGTAAATGGAAACATAGAAAATTTAGTCATAGTACTTTTACTAAGCCGGAGTGAAAGGATGAGAGCCTGTACTAGGGCATTCATGTTTGGGGTGAAAACAAAAGCACATTATAGGATGCAGTAAAAAGCAATGCGGAGAGGGAAATTTATAGCATTGAATAGATATATTAGATTAGAAGTAAGTTCTAAAATAAGTTTAAGTTTCCACCTAGGAAACTAGGAAAAGAAGGGCAAATTAAATCCAAACTAAGCAGAAGAAAACAAATTAAAAATTAGAGCAAAATCAATAAAATTGAAAACAGAAAATCAACAGAGAAAATCCATGAAACCAAAAGCGGTTCCTTCGAAAAGATCAGTCCATAAATAAGCCCCTAGCCAAGCTAAGTAAAAAAGAGAGAGAATGCAAATTACTAATATGAGAAATGAAAAGAGGTCACCACTACAGATCTTATGGAAATTAAAAGGATAATAAAGGAATACTATGAACAACTCTATACCCACAAATTTGATAACCTAGAGGAAATGGTCCAATTCCTTGAAAGATAAAATCTGCCAAACTCACACAGGAAGAAATATATGATTTAAATTGTTCTATATCTATTAAAGACATTGACTCAATAAATACAAACCTTCCAATACAGAAAGCACCAGACCCATGTGGCTTCACTGGTGAATTCTATCAAACATTTAAGGAAGAAATTATACCAATTCTCTACAATCTCTATCAGAAAATAGAAGCAGAGGAAATACTTCCTAACTCATTCTATGTGTCCAGCATTACCCTTAATACCAAAACCAGACAAAAACATTACAAGAAAAGAAAATTATACACTAATATCTTTCATGAACGTAAATGCAGAAATCCTTGAAAAATTATTAGCAAATCCAATCCAAAGAAGTGTAAAAAGAATTATATACCTCAACTAAGTGGGATTTATTCCAGGTATGCAAGGCTGGTTCAATATTCAGAAACTAATTAATATAAAACATCACATTAACAGATTAAAACAGAACAAAGCACAGATTTTAGAGATATTTAAGAGGAAGATTGACAAACCTGGTAGCCAATAGACTTCCATTTTGGGTGAAGACTTTCGTGACCGTTTTCAAGGGAAAAATACAAGAATAGGAATATTTGCATTGTGGAGGGCTGGGAATGGTTGATAAGTTGATGCTGAATTCAGTTTAAACTTCTGCTTTAAAATCATATACTAAAATTCACCTACCTTTTGAATTCAGGGTTCATATAGCATCTTAGAAGAGGCTAAGTAAATCAAAGATCCATCCCAGTTCTTATCTGATTGCCACTCCTCTCTACTCTCTTCCTTATGAAAAGTGAAAAAGAATTGTATGTTTCAGTCAAAATGTTGTTTGCAAACCCCATTTATTTATAGCTCCAAACATTTAACATTCTGTGATTTTGAAGAAAGAATCTGATCTCTTATTGCAGGCTCCTGTGTATAGGCTACCTGAAAAAATTTGAAAGTTAATTTTGTAAAAAATTGTTCTCTAAACTTTATTGTTTTTATTGCAGTAAACATAGACAACATAAAATCTACCACTTTAACCATTTTAAGTGTATACTTCAGTGGCATTCAGTACCTACAAAAAGTTTGTGTAGCTATCACCACTATCTATTTCCAGAATTTTTCATCATCCCAAACAGAAACTCTGCAACTCAATATTCACGTACTTGTATACTTAATAATTGTATACATGCATTACTGTATGTAGTAGGCAGCCTCTAATGTGGCCTTCAATGATCTATGTATTCTGGTGTTCATGCCTTTGTTTAGCCCTGAGCATGGGTTCCCTTTAGCCTTGAGCACGGGTTGGACCTAGTGATGCACTTCTAATGAATATGGAAAAAGCGGTAGGTTGTCATTTTGAGATTAGGGTACAAAAAGACTCTGGCTTCCATCTTGACACCCTTTCTTACTTCCTCATTCATCCACTCTGAGTGAAGCCAAATGCCATAATGTGAACAGCCTTATAAAAAAACCCATGCAGCATGGCAATGAACCGAGGCCCTCCGTCTGCCAGATCATGAGGAACTGAAACCTGCCAAAATCCACGTGAGGGAGTGTGGAAGCAGATCCTTCACCTCATGTCAATTCTTGAGAAGACTGCAGCCCCCGCCCACCTTGAGTGTTCCCTCATGGAAGCACTGAGCCAGAGGCTCGCAGCTAAGCCACACTTGCATTCTCACCACAGAAATGTTGGGAAATAAGTATTTGCTATTTGAAGCCCCTAAGTTTAGGAGTAATTTGTTTTGTAGCTAATATACCATGCTAATTTATTGTGTAATTTTAGGTTGTAAAAAATACACAACAAATCAAAAAAGGATGAGATAAAGAGTAAATACAAAATATTTTATAATATTTTTACTTGAGTAACTATTTCCACTCTAACCAAAATATTAAGTAATGTGATTAAATATGATCAATAATTTTTTAAATCTCAAATTAACCTCCAGCAATATCGTGTTTAACTTCAGTTTATTTTGATGCTTGATTTTAATGGGTATCATTAATGAAAGACATCACTCCAAAGTAGATCAGAAAGGAAGAATATTGTTTGCACTTAGGAAACCATGATATTTATTTTTCAGTAGCATAAGATTTTTCCTAAAAGTGCCTTAAAATGTTTCTATTTTTCTTGATAATAATCCTTGATGCCAAAATCTGATGAAGCTTTTGGTTTTGATTTTTTTAAAATAAGCTATGAATTTTTTCCAGTTTCTTAGTGGTGTACTCTTAGAATGTTTTTAGTTCCCACATACTGTATTTGTCAATAAGCAACTACACAATGATGGAATTATTCCAAATATTGATTTCAAATCATTTTCCCACAGTATTTGTTTCTTTTGAAAAGCGGTTAGTTTCTCATTCACTGTGAAAATTTTTTGCGGGGCCCAATTAAATGTGATTATTTTTAAATTATCTATTTATTTGCTATTTGACATCTATATATCACCCCCAACAAAACCAACAGAATCGGAACACTTGTTAATGTACAAAAAAAGAAAAAGGTGTAACAACTTTAAATTAACAATCTTTTGCACACTTTGCCATGAAAGAACTAGAGAAATATCTCTATTTGTTTCAAAAGATATTAATGGTCATCCCAATCTGATAATATAGTGTTTTGAAATTTTTCTTATGTTTTAAAGCTCCAGGTTTTACTAAATTAACTGCATTGATCCTCCTATAACACTTTATACATCCCTTTGTTGCAATAACATCTCTGTGAGTAATATTGTGAATAATTTCAGATCTGGTACTATCTCTGTAAACTTATTCTGGACACCTTTAAATAATATTACTATTTTTATTTTTGTCAGAGCAGTTCCTCTATATCTACACATTTTTCTCCTTCAAACATTGTTTGATTAATGAAAGTTTTAATGTTTGGACTACATCTTTCTAGGACCTCTTTTCTTTAGTGACTTAAAATGATTACTACTAGATTCATTTCATTATTGGCAGAGATTCTAGAAAATAACATGATACATGATAGAAACATCTATACTTTTACAGAACTGTATAGCACACCTTTCAGGCTGCATCCTTTTTTGTATTTATTTTTTACAAACATTCAGAAATGTACTATACACATCATCCAGCAGTATTGACTAACTAAAGAATGTGGTTAGTTTGTTGCTATATTTTCTATTTATTATTACAAATACTTTTACTATGGCAGAAAGAACAGTTGTTTCCCCACTGGCATGTACCTGTCTTTCCCCTTTCATTATTTATTTAACAACTTCAACAGACGTTTCCAAATATTTATCATTAAGTTTAGTGAAATTCTATAAACTACTGGATCAAGGCTTGTATTGCTTAAATATCACCCGAAACAACCTAATCATTGTTTTCATGTTCTGGATGCAAAGTTGTAAATGTATTCTTATGCATCATGGGTTCTTATTATTATCAGCTAATATCACAATCTACAATTTAGAGTGAAAGCCATACCTAATACTAGTGAAGAGAAATCTGTATTTAAAATACTCTTCTTGATGATTGTATAATATTTTCATATATATGCACACACACACACACACACATATACACACAGAGAAAAATACACACACATACATATTCAATTAGAATATCTATGTCTATCATACATATGTAAAAACAATTTAAATAAAATTGCAGTATGTCTGACAGAGTTCATACCGTGCGTAAAGTGTCAGCTCTGCAATTTTCTTGTTTTCTGGTGTTGGCATTATTAGCATTTTCCTCTTGGCTGGAAATGGCAGGTTAATGCTCAGCAACTATTCCATTCTCCCCTGGGCTTTCCTTTTACTGCAGGGTGCGGAAGACTTTCCCAGACTCCTTAGCCAGCAGGGCTCTCCAAAGAGTTTAGGTTCTACCAACAAAAAGCGGTTCAGAAGACTTGTAAGGTGGAAGGGTGCTCCAAGCCATTCCATCTTCTGCAGGTAATGGAGGGAGGGGTGCCTGGACTTAGGTAGCTGGGAGTAGTAACCACAGCCGGCCAAATGCCGTCCTCTTACAATCAGCATCTTCAGGGCCATGGCAGTGGTGACCATGACCTTGATCACAGTTTCCTGCACTTCCCGAGCCTAGAATGGCAGCAGCACTTCCTAGTTTTCTACAGCAACAACTGAGAATTGGTGGTGATTTTACTCTTTCAGGCCTTCCAATAGTTTTCTAATCACCTCCTTCCCTGAATTTAGTCTATTTCTGCTTGAAATACTATAGAATGATTTTTATTTTCCTCAGCTAACCTGGGATTATTCAAAGCCACTTGGCTATTTGGAGAGACTTTTCTTCATTAAAACTAGACAAGCCCACATAAACTACAAAACACCACAAGATGCTTATATAAAGACACACTAAGATGTTCTCCTTAGGAAGTCTCCTGTAACATAGGAGCTTAATTGATTCCTTACCTTTGCAGATAAAAATATAAATAACAGTTGCATTATTTCTTCCTATATCCAGTAGATCATCTTGTACTGTATAGAATGAGTGCATTTCACTTTTAATGCTTCAGATAATTAGGGAAATAACTTAAATTTTCTAGACTTTCTGACTGTTGTGATTCTATAGTTAAAATAACAGGATCTTACTATTTAATTGATTCTTTAACTGAAATAATCGGATGAAAACAATAAGGCTTCCTCCTGGCCTTCTCTTTGAGTTTTTTCTTTCTTTTTTTAAATTTTACTTTTAAATTTTTATTTATTTATTTATTTATTTATTTATTTATTTATTTATTTTTTACAGTTGGTCCTTGTTGGTTATCTGTTTTAAATATAGCAGTGTGTACATGTCAATACCAAACTCTCAATCTACCTTTCCCCTACCCTTCCCCCCTGGTAACCATAAATTCATTCTCTTAAGTCTGTGAGTCTCTTTCTGTTTTGTAAATAAGTTCATTTGTATCATTTTTTTAGATTCTGCATATAAGCAATATCATATAATATTTGTCTTTCTCTGTCTGACTTACTTCACTTAAAGGTATGATAATCTCCAGGTCCATCCATGTTGCTGCAAATGGCATTATTTCATTCTTTTTTATGGCTGAGTAATATTCCATTGTATATATGTACCACATCTTCTTTATCTATTCAATTGTCGATGGACATTTTGGTTGCTTCCATGTCTTGGCTGTTGTAAACAGTGCAGTAATGAACATTGGGGTGCAGGTAACCTTTCAAACCATGTTTTTCTCCAGATACACACACAGGAGTGGGATTGCTGGATCATACGGTAGCTATATTTTTAGTTTCTTAAGGAACCTCTTTTCTGTTCTCCATAGTGGCTGCACCAATTTACATTCCCACCAACAGTGTAGGAGGATTCCCTTTTCTCCACACCCTCTCCAGCATTTATTGTTTGTAGATTTTTTGATTATGGCCATTCTGACTGGTGTGAAGTGTTATTTTATTGTAGTTTTGATTTGCATTTCTCTAATAATTAGCAATGTTGAGCATCTTTTCATGTGCCTCTTGCCCATCTGTATGTCTTCTTTGGAGAAATGTCTATTTAGGTCTTCTGCCCATTTTTTGATTGGGTTGTTTTTTGGATATTGAGCCACATGTGCTGTTTGTAAATTTTGGAGACTAATCCCTTGTTGGTCACATTGTTTGCAAATATTTTCTCCCATTCTACGGTTGTCTTTTCGTTTTGTTTGTGGTTTCCTTAAATTTTTAAATTTAAATGGGTCTTTCTTCTAATGCAGTTCTTACCAAAAGTTCCCCTTCCTTACTTAAAGCATCACTCAGATTCTTGTATCCTGGTATTAAAAAGTTCTAAAAAATGAACAGAAAATATTTTAATTCTGATTGTATAAATCATGCCAATAAACTCTTTAATTCAGTCAATGAGCTGATATTTATAGACCACTTTCAGTGGGCAAGGCACTGTGTTATGTGAAATGAGTGTTTTGGACTGAGTGTTTATGCTCCTCCCAAATTCATATGTTGAAGCCCTAATGTGGTAATATTTGGAGATTGAGACTTTGGGAAATAATTAAGTTTAGATGAGGGCATGATGATGGGACCTTCATGATGGGATTGGTACCTTAATAAGAAGAGACACCATGGAGGAAATCTCTCTCTCTGTGCCTCTCTGTCTCTGTCTCTGTCTGTCTGTCTCTCTCTTTCTCCATGCAAGCACAAAGAAGAAGTCATGTGAGCACACAGTAAGATGGTGACCATCTACAAGACAGGAAGAGAGCTCTCAGCAGACATCAACTATGCTGGCACCCTGATCATGGACTTCTAGCCTCCAGAACCTCAGAAAATAAATCTCTGTTGTTCAGGCAACCCAGTCTATAGTATTTTCTTGTGGCAGTCAAGGCCAATGAGGAATTCATAGAATATAAGACATAGTCCCTGACTCCAGGGCATATAAAATAACCAACAATATAAACAATACAAGGTAGAATAACTAACAACGCAAGATAGGATAACCCACAAATATAATAGGAATTTAGGAAAGAGAGATCATTTTGGCTTAAGCCAAAGCCAAAAGGAATTGAAAGATAAAATTTTATTCCTAGTATATTGTGCTATCATCCAGCAGATGACAAAGAGACATGAAACTTAAATGTGTTCCACAAGTGAGGGCTTTCCCCTGTAAAATCCATACACCTCTCTTATTTTTTATTTCTCTTTCTTTTACATTCTCATTTCTCTTCAGACCCTTTTGTACTCACCAACACATTTCAGCATGCCTCTGAGTTGTGACTGATACTGTGATGGAAAAAAGATCCACTAAGAACAACTGTGCTTACTTTTTTATTTTAATGATAAATCTGGAAAGCTTCCCAGATGAAACATTTATTACACTAAATGTATTCTGCTGAGGAGGAAATTGACCAGAGAAGCATCGGGCAACTACATGTATTTACAGTACGGTGACCTCCCTTTTCCCCATTTCTATGAAACATCTGTGAGTGATCTCGCCAACATTTTTGGCCTATGACTGGTTATTTGAAAACAGACATTTGAATTTCAGATACGTGCATTTATGTTTATGTAGCCAATGAGCCATCCTCACGAGGCATTTGGAAATAAAAATGCCAGTGTCTTGTTTAGTGGAGACTGCCAGAAAGTTAGATGTTTGTTTATTGTTTTGGTTTTTTTGTTTATACGTTTAAATCATACTACTTTATGCAAATGATTTAAATTTTATAAGAAGAATGGCAACAGTGAATTCTTTATTTATAAGTCTTGCAGAAGAGAATTTGTGCTCATTATACTGTTAGGCATTAGCAGAGGATTCTTGGGCATTTCTCCTGGGGCTCTAGATTAGTAGATGTGTCAGGAGAAAAGACCATTTCATCAGCCTATGGAGGGTCTGTGATCTAAGAAGAATGAGAAAGAAAATAATACGGGGGAGATGAGTTACTACTGGAAGAAGATTTTGAGGTAATTTGTGATAATTCCCACTAAAGGGGTTTTATATGGAGTTTTCAATACTGGAACCTTGTGAGTCAATCAGGAAGGCAGGCAGATAGCACCTTAATCCTCCATACTGTGTTCTTGGGACCAGGTCCATCTTCCATTGACCTGGGTTCCAGATTTCTTTATTGGTTGAGAGGAAGTAATCATATGACATACTAATTAGTTGCCCTATCAAATTGGGCTTTAAATGACCCAAAGAAAGGAAAGCATAATGGCCAAGAGCCTCATATGACTACCAACTATGCAGTTTGGTGGTGTCGTGATTAGTTCTGAGGCAAATAATGTGCTTTGAGGATCACTTGGTGTCACATGCACCGAGAACTGAGTCCTGGTGTCACACTTACCGACCGTGTGATTTTACACAGAGACTTAGCCTCTTTAAGCCAAAATTTCTTTATCTAAAAAGTGGGAGGGATGGGACCTGCCTCATCCAATTATTGTGAGGATAAATAAATTGATGGAAACCAAGTGATTATTAAGGTGTCTGACACAAAGGTGATATGAATCTCATTTCATATTTTTCTCATTACACTTTCACATTTGGGGTCCCGTTTAATCCTGGAAATCACTGTTTATACGATACCTGCATAGTAGTATTACAACTAGGGTTGATAGATGAATTTTTATAGTGGTGTAGTTTCCATTTCCTTTAAATCTCCGTATTTCCATTCAAGCAGCCCACTGAAAAGTGTTCACAGTGCTTTGCTGAGCTCACCCTCTTTAGGTGAGTGGAGGGACTGTACTCACCTTTCTGGGATTAGAATCCCACTCTGCTCAGCTGTAATCATTGGAAAGAAGATATGGAGAGACTTTGCCCCTAAAATTTTCTTAGAGTATATATACATATAGTAATTGCTGAGAGTAAATAATATTTGGGCAAATGGAGATGTAAAGTTTATTTGCCTATGTTCTTTGTTGCATGCATATGTGTGTTTATTGGAGGTGTAAAACTGTCTAAAGAGTCAGCTGCATCTACAATAAACACGGCAGTGATAACCACATGAATAAACTACAATGCTATTCTGGCAAAACATTTTTTTTTTAATTCCAGTTTTTCTAAAGGCGATGCTGTCTTTTGGTTGGTGAGGTTCACTTCAGCATGAGCCTCTTTTATGCAGGACCTTAGATCAACAGTTGGAAACTGCATTAAAAAAATCTCCATTAAAACACCTCATCTCCCTGAAGTGCCTGAAGTAAAGCATAACACCTAAGTTGTATGCTGCTCCTTAGTTGAAATATAATGATGTGGACTTACAGTATGTTAAAAACTTTTGTCATTGAATAAATTTCACAGTAGGGAAGGTATACTGTATGTCACAGAACATTAAAATGATCATTCAGCCAAAAGAAAATAATAATCTGGCTAGCCCATAAGTCTCAGGCACCCTCAGTGACTATTAGGTATCTACCAAAATTCACTGTCTAATGATGTGATTTCAATCAACCCAATCTATCAACCTTATGGGGCGATTAAAACTATATTACTCCATTAAGATTAACTCCTGACTTCTGGGAATTAGAATTTTGTGGAGTAAAACACCAGATTGAGAGTCTCAGATCTGGAAACTACAGATCGTTAGTAGAGATGATTCTTAAAACTTCCACTGGACTCGGGAATATGAGTGTACGTTTTTCTGTCTTTATGTTAAAAATGTCCTGTTAAATACCTTCTATGGTTTAAAAAGCATGCATTTCTTTTGAAACCAGTACCTTACACATTATCCATTTTCAGAAAGGATACAATTCAGTCCAGAAATATCATATCAAGCCCCTCTCACCATGTCTGTAGCCTTTGAGCTCCCTCAGGTATGTAATCAGGAGGTGTCTAGTTACATATTGGGGGGAGAGAGGTCCATTAATCACAAAAAAAGCATTCTTTATGTAGCAAAAGGGGCTCACTCCACACTTCTCCACATAAAGACATGACATTCAAGTAGAAATGGATGGAATTTGTTTTTATGAATAGGGTCCTTGCTGACTAATTCTTTTTCTGGGGGAGGGTAATGGGCAAATGTTATCCAGATGCATTCCTCTGGAACCCTTCCCAGTTTGGGAAAGTGAAAACTACTGTACTTGCAGTATAATAAAGGGCAGTCAGAGAAACACGATAGCTCCATAAATAGTGCGGTACTGTTCCTCTCCCCTGTCTGGTGTCATGAAGCCAGAGTTGTTACAGAGATCTTCCATGCCACACGGAGGACTGAGGTTCATCCAACATCATTACTCCTTTCTTAACTCATGTTGTAGTCACAACAAAACTGAATCAAAATGGGATCAAGATAATCTGAATCTGCTCAAAGCCAAAAACAAAAAGGAATGAACTGACCTGTACCTATGTGTTTTCCCAATTCAATTGTTAAGCAAAGGAAGAACTATTACCCCTTTTTCCCCCTAGAAACTTTCTTCTCTCTTATCACAAATTCTTACCCAGGTCTACCCCTCCTTTTCTTAGCCTTCTCTTCCATCTGAAACCCACTACTTTGCTCACCTGTTGGATTGAATGCAGCCCATGACTCTATTCACAGCCCTCATCTCATTCTATAGCTTCTTCCTGGTCGTCTTTTTGAACCTATGTTTCCAATCGAACCTTTATTTTTTCTCACCTTCTTATTGCCAAGGAGTACATATAGCCTCGAGTTATTTGTGTCAATATTATTTATATATGGATTTAAAGATTTAAACAATGTGTAGTTTGTTATTTCTACTTGCATAAACTTACTATACAGAGGCTTGCATAGATTTAACCATACAGAGGGTTCTAATAGTAACTTCCAGTCCCTTCTCATTGTGACGTTGTTGATCACCCTTATTTGGTGAAGGTAAAAGGAAGTATTTCTGGTCTAGGGCAGAATCAAATGTTCTGGATTAGGATCCTGTCTTCATTGCTTACTGTTTGTGTGGCTATAGCCATACTATTTAACCATTTTGCTTTAGTATCTGCTTCCGAGAAATAAGTGAACACTTAAAACTATGTATTGAAAAGATCCATGGTGTACCTAGGAGACTTGACGTGGAAGATAATTTCTGACACTTATCCTAGTATATTAGTCAGCTTGGGCTGCCATAACGAGATTCCACATACTGGTAGCTTAAACAACAGAAATGTATTTTCTTACAGTTCTGGTGGCTGGAAGTCCAAGATCAAGGTGAGGAGGGTTGATTTCTGATGGGGTTTCTCTTCCTGGCTTGTAGAAGGCTGTCTTCTTGCTGTGTCCTCACATGTCCTTTCCTCTGTGCATGTACTCAGAGATCAAGAGAGGGAGCCGGAGAGAGAGAGTGCTGGTGTCTCTTCCTCTTCTTATAAAGACATCGGCCCTATGACATTATGCCCCACCCGTATGTGCTCATTTAACCTTAATTACTTCCTTAAAGAACCTATCTCCAAAACAGTCACATTCTGAGATACTGGGGTTTAGGGCTTCAACATATGAATTGGGGCAGGGTATACAATTTAGCCCATAACACCTGGTGAAATCATTAGACTTTAAAGGCAAAAATTGAAACAATAGAAGACATATCATAGTACTATTGGTGAAGATTACACTAATATATTTTGATGGTTCCCCAAATTATGCCTCTAGTTTCATACTCTACTCTTAGCTCCAAGAGGTGTAGATATTCAATTGGATACATTCCCAAAGATGTTCCCTGGGAACTTCAAGTTCATCCTTGTCTTCACTTCTTTCATCCCATCTGCGTCTCTACACCATCTATTTTCTCCTGAAACCACAGACTGATGTACTCACCAAAAGCAGATACATAGAAATCCTATGGAACTCCTAATGCCCACATTTGACAAAGCATCCAGTGTTGCCACTTTTACCTCCAAAATGCCTATTAAATCTGACTTACAATCTCCACCTGCTGTATAATTAACTTTAAGTTAGTATAGCTGACTTTATATTTAAAAAATCAATTTTTGTAAAAATAGTACACATCCTCTGAAAAAAGTTAAAATAACTCTAAAAAGTACAAGGAATATTTAAAAAGGTACTACCCAAAGATTATCGATGTTTAATATTCTGGGGACAATGTTTTCAGGCACAACTTTCTGTATGCATATTATGTATACTTTATAATATATATGGGTCTTTTTATTTCACAATATACTCTAAAATATGTAGTACTTTATAATATAAAGTACATGATGGAGAATAGAATATAAATTACATATTTTATAGCAAATAGAATAGATATGATACTCTATACTATATATAAAGTATATGTAATATTATACAGAGTGGATAATATATATGCTATTATAAGAGAGTATATACATATAGATATACCATAATATAATATACTGTAGTATAGTGTAATCCAATATGTGTATATATATATACGTATTGGATTACACCATATATATATGGTGCTCTATAATAATATACAAGGTTCTCTATTACTGCTCTATAATTTCAGTGTTAGGTTTCTAGGAGACTCATCTGGTCTCCCTGTCTCCCATCTGGTCCCTCATTAATCCAAAATCCACTTGATGGACAATGTTGACAGAACTCAGGAAAGTTCCCTTGGACTTCAAGACAAAGCACAAGCTCCTTATCATGGTTCAAAATTCAATGATGGAAGGATAAACAAATAGATGGATGAGTGAAGCCATCCATGATCTTCCCAGTTGATTGTTCCAGATTAGTCTCTTTTTACTTCTCTTTGAGTTCTTTGCTGCAGCAACACTAAACTACTTGTTATTTAAACCACTTCAGATCACAGATCTGGGTCTTTTCTCCCATGTTTTCCCCTAACTCCATTGTATCTAGCTAGCAAATTCATATTCTCCTGAGATCTTGCCTCCCTCTGTGACCAATCAAGACACAATCATGACCCTTAACTTCTACTCCAAATTAATTTATCCTACATTTGATGGTAATACATTTCTGTCACTAAAATTGTCTTGCAAGCCATGATTACTTCTGTACTTGTTTATCTCTCCTTCCTTCTATTTTTTTATTCTATAGCCTCTCTTTAGTCCCTGAAGCTAAGAGAATGTCTGGTTTGTCAGAGACAATCAAATGTTTGCTGAATTGTTATTAAACTGAATTCCAAGATTAATGTAATATTGTATACCTCCATTCTGACACTGAAAACTTCCTAACAACATGGAGTATTTCTTAGACCTAGAATTCCACTGAGACATTGAAAATTTATAATGCCCAAACATTTTTCATAGAGCTGGGTGGTTTCAAATATCATTTTTACAACCTCATCCATCTAGCAATGATCCTTGTTAAAATATAAAAACTCTCTTGTAAAGTTCACTGTAAAAATTTAAGTTATTATAAGCCCTAATGAAAAGTTTTGATTTGTAAGAGTATAAAGAATATTAAGCCACCTCATCACCATTCTGGCTTATGAGATAATAAGCAAACTGATGTAAAGAAATGAAATTAAACTATGACAATTCCTTAAATCTTATTTATCGTTATTCTTAGAATTTATAATAGGGTCTTATGGAGGTAAGTGTATAACATGAAGGTTTGTAATGGCTTCTTCTTGCTCTAGATTATCCGACATCAGAACAAGAGAAAATGTTCACTACATGGAGAAATGATCTGAAAAGTGGGAAGAAAACCCCTGTTTATATTCATATCCATGCAGGCTTTCCTGTTTGTTCATAAGGAGACTTACTCCAATCCAATATTTATACCAAGACATTAATAGATCACCATATATTGCAAAGAGAAAAAAAATTCCAAAAAGGACCAACCATATGCCATCTCTTCACAGGAAGAGGATAAACATTTTTTTCATAGATGGAAAAGCCACTAGATATAGGACCAAACCCCTAGGAAGGACTTAGCAGTTAAATCAGTAGGAGACAAGAGAGATAACCCACAGTATTTTCTAGAAGTCAAATATGTGTTAAGTTTCTTTTAACATTTATCTATTTAAATGAAATTATAAAGCCAATGTGGATAAAGTTTTAAAAGAAAGCATTGTTTTGAGATATGGGATCAGTTGGAATCAAAGTAATATAAGGATATCTATCTATCTAGAGAGAAATTATGTATTTAAGTAACAAGACACTAATGAATGATTTATGTACGATAAAATAGCTTGGGACTATTTTTGTGACTAATAGTCCAATACCTAATTCATATTGTTGTATTATCAGAAACAAACAAAAAGAAACAAAAACCATCCCTACTGATGCCAAATTTGAGCAGTATAGCATATTTTAAAAATAGTAATACATACTTCAATACAATACGTTTTCCTAAGTAGCGAGAAGAAACATCCCAATTCTATGCCTTGATTTCTGAACCCCTGAAATCAAATTATGGGAAAAACGGGAAAATAAAGTGATTCAAAGATTCAGTGCATGTACTTGGAAAGTTCCCGTGAGATGTTGATGTTGATTGAAGAGGAGGCAAGGCAGCATACAATGCCGGAGGGTATGAAACACTTCTCATACAAACTATGTGTGACTTCAGAACTCCCTGATTTTAACCTCTTATTTGCCCTTTCCACTCAATGCTGGATTGCTGGTGTACATTTCGATGTTATGACATGATGTGCCCAGGAATATTTATTTCACAATGTGAAGTTCACTTGTTGTGCCCTAGTCATGGATTCAGTCTCTTCTAAGGCCATAGCAAGCTAGGAGATATTTCTCCAAAGAAGAAAAGAAAGTTATCTGCAGAAGAAAGCATGACTTTATTCCAATCCCTTAAGTATCTGTGCTATGATTCCAATTAAAGTTCACTAAACTCTCCATTGAACATCCCTTTTTGTCACACATACTTCAAGTATTTGAGGGTCAGAAGTCCCAAGTGGCAAAGCAATTTGCACTGTAACCTGGACTTGCTATGAATACTAATTTTTCTCTGGATCTCACTCGGAAGTAGCAGCCTTAAAAATTACTTGGTAAATGAGTCAGAGCAGCACAATTGAAAGTGATATATTTCCTCTAAAATCTGAAGATATCTCTTTGTAATGGTAGGAGGTGTTAAGATGCAACAGCAGTATTTTCCTATAGAATGAATGTCCTAACAGACTCCAGTCTATGCTTCCAGAGGTAGACCCTTCAATTTTCATTGTTGATTTCCCACCCTCTGGCACAGTCATGTTTGACAAAGGCATCTATGGTTCTTAATGTTTGCTACTTTCTGATTATCATGTACTGTGATAATAGTGTAGTAAACCAATGTGATGTCATATGGATGCCAAGAAAATGAACATATCTGTTGTCCAAGTTACGGCAGAGAGTGAAAGATTTGGCATAACACTGAGGCAAGGTAGGGAAAGTATATTGTTGCCTCTGCCAGGTAAAAGCAAATAGCTTTTGATGGTCTTTGCAATGAAACAATAAGTATATAACAGAAAAAAACCCACACATATTGGGTTGGCCAAAAAGTTCGCTCGGGTTTTTCTGTACCATCATGTGGAAAAATCCGAATGAACTTTTTGGCCAACCAATGCTACTCCTGAAATGAAGGACTGTCCTAATAGCTTGATCGTACCTCTTATTGTCTTACTCTTTATTTGGGGCCAGGCCAGAATGGGTGAGACATGCTGCACCAGAGAAGGTAGTGGAAATTCCTTACTCCATAGCTATGAAAAAAAAAATTAAATAATTAAATACGAATCCTGTCTAAGAGAGAGCATGTAGGGTCAAAGCCAGACAAATATGTACAATCAAGTTCTTAACACAAAGAAGGAGTAAGGTTACTAGAAGGAGCCTGACGGTGCAGCAGAAGCTAAGACATCAAATAATAGCAGGCCAAAAGGGCTGATATAAAAGGAATATGAAAATGTGTAGCAAGGCTTTTGTATGTTCTTTGTAGACTTAACATGTTTATTTATAAGGTTCTGGACAAAGTATATAATTCTGGGTACATATAATAGACAATTAAACATATATCCTTAAATACAGTTTAATATTTTAGTGACAAATTCAAAACAAGATTTTGAAAATTAATATTTCCTCTCTTTTCTTCCACTTTTGACCCCTGAAAGATTCATTTGAAGGAGGAATGGAAGGTGCTGGTTATGGACTTTGCCTTTGAAGAGACACTGCACCTGTTGCTTATATTTCTTGGATTTTTAGGTGCTTGTAGTGATTATAATAAGTGCCGAGCAGGCTTCCCTGGTGGCGCAGTGGTTGAGAATCTGCCTGCCAATGCAGGGGACACGGGTTCGAGCCCTGGTCTGGGAAGATCCCACATGCCGCGGAGCAACTGGGCCCGTGAGCCACAATTACTGAGCCTGCGCGTCTGGAGCCTGTGCTCCGCAACAAGAGAGGCCACGAGAGTGAGAGGCCCGCGCACCGCGATGAAGAGTGGCCCCCGCTTGCCGCAGCTAGAGAAAGCCCTTGCACAGAAACGAAGACCCAACACAGCCATAAAATAATAAATAAAAAAAAAAAAAAAAAAAAAAAAGTGCCGACGGGGGTGTGTGTGTGTGTATGTGTGTATGTGTGTTGGATTATATCCACTTATGAGACATACACACATATAAACATATGTGTATGTGTCTGTGTATTCATATGTATATTCTGTGTATTACAAATTAATACATAGGTTTTTCCCATAATGCAATATATACAAAATGGCCCAGATTGCTTATCCCTCCACCAGCCTTCAAACACAAGTAAGCAGTCACCAAACTACCACTACCAGGAGTAGTGCTGTGATGTCTTAATACAAGCTTCCCAATTTAGGGATTAGCTATATATTCTCAGGAAAGGTACTAGTTGTCAAATAGGTATAAGAACCACAATCTTCAGTGCTGGCAGTAGTTTCCACTTGGATACAATGTCTGTTTTTGTGTTTGGAAGTACTGGTATTATTGCTGATCCAGAGTGGGTACAGAGATGAGTGAATCAATTGCTGCCTTAGTTAGAACCAGAAGGACACAATTATTTCAAATCATGAGAATTATAATGAGTTTCTGTGTAAGCATAATCAATGCAAAAAATTTCACATAGATACACACAAAAATCTATCTTAAATTTTCACTTAAGAATATCCAGTGATTGGTGATTAAGGCGATCCTAATTTAATTAGCAATTCTCTATGCATGTCTGTATTAGGAAACCAGTAAACTAATAACATATCCAAGATGAAAAATCTATGTCTGTAAAGGAGTATCCAGGACATTACTCATTTCTCAGAACCACATTTTCTCTCTATGACTTTTCGAAGTTTGTTCATTTTCAATGCCCATTTAATCCTTGGCCTCTCAACTGAAACTGTTAATTCTATGGATCTATTCCCAGTGTACCTATCACTGCGTCATTTAAGGGCTTAGGGGCGTATGTGAAGATTGCATTGTGGATATATGGCTATGAAATAAGGGCAGAGGCTATTATTTACCTCATATAATTCACAGAATTTCCCACAGATAGTAACATTATATTCAAATAGACGTGTTAGATGATAATGGCTCCATAATCCGTCACTAACAGCCTGAGTCACCTTATTCCCCACTGTTCAGCTAGTAAAGTAAATTTGCCATTGATCCATAGCAAAGAAAGGTGAAGTGATGTGGGATGGAATTAGCAGTTCTAGTTCCTTTTAAATGGATGTGGATAGAAAAATATTTTAATATGTAGTTTTCAAATCAGAACTTGGTGGTTTTATAATTCAGGATTACTATGAAGTATAAGGTAAACATATAAATGTAAGAACATGATAACTGATCATTGACAGCATAGAGATTACAGTTTAGAATCTCTTTCCCAGTTTCTGTATAAATTCCCCAGAAGGAATTTATACAGAAACTGACTTACATGTCTATCCCCAACCCATAACTGAACACAGGAAGATAAGATGCTCTGATTGTCTACTTTAGGTTATATACCCACTTCTGTGGCGGAGAAAATGGTACCTTTTGATTGACAGTCTTCTTCCCCCTTCTCCTCCATCATATAAAGACAGTTATCATAAAAGTGATGAGTATCCTCTACAGTTCTCAAGAAGCCTAGCAAAATGGTGGTATGCTAGAACCTAAAGAGATATATGGCCAGCGAGAAATTGACCATAACAAGTATGGTCTAATTTTAAGAAAAGCACTATCATGGGCTTGATTTGTACTTACCTCCTTTTCCGGGGAATGATGAAGAATGAGAATTCTATACCCCAAAGTGAGTAGAGGTCAAAATTTTGGTTTGGAAGTAGGGTATAACATACTTCAGCATGGATTGTTTTAAAGGCTGGCATGAGAAAACCCTAAATTTTCTAAAGTATACCTTTAGTAAGATGTCCTTTGATTTAAGGGGAGAAGTTAAATCCTGTTTTGCGAATTGGGATCATTTAGGCAGCCAACATTTATACTTTTCTGGGATTTAGTGGACTTGGGGAGAGAGGGAGAATTATTTGACTAGTCTTCAACTACAAGAATTTCCTTCTACCAGTAATGTATTCTTACCAAAAAAAAGAATTAAAGGGCAAAGTTTATACGTTTTTAGACTCATTTATTATACTACAGTAAATATCATTCCATACCTGAAAATATACTTTTATCTCTAAAAATGAGATGTGCTCTGATCTATAACTCACACATATTTTGACTATTCTATCTGCTTATGAAATTTCATTATACAATTTTAACATTTCTCTGTAGTAAGCACTTCTAAGAGGCAATGATCAGAATCCAGAGGGTAATGGATTCTTTCACTATTATCTGCAATACGAATATAATTTCAAAATTTTATGGTATATCAATTTTTTCAAGGCTAATTGTTCTGATGAGTTGAACCACATTGGGCATTTATTAGAGGCATTAGACGACAGAATTATTCTCCAGAGTCAGAGTCAATTTTTAATCTATGTAGTTTCCATAAGCAAAATAAATAAATAAAAGGTATGTTCCCAACCTTGGAATAGTTGGCAAAAACAAATTATTCTGTGTCCTATATTTGTGACTTTTACTTAATCCAGTGCATTCAGTATGCATTAAAGATGTTAATTTTATATTTTGTTATTATGTTTACTGGTAAATTTATACAGATAAATAGAGAAATAAGCACAATATCTGTAGAATTTAATTCTCCCCTCTTCTTTTTTGCCAAAACATAACATTTCCAATGCATTCACATCCATTCTGATAGACTAACCTAAATAATAGAGAACAAATGTATTGTAAATTCAGAAGAAAATACACTACTAAATGTAAAATAGATAGCTAGTGGGAAGCAGGCGCATAGCACAGGGAGATTAGCTCGGTGCTTTGTGACCACCTAGAGGGGTGGGATAGGGAGGGTGGGAGGGAAACGCAAGAGGGAGGAGTTATGGGGATATATGTATATGTATAGCATATTCACTTTGTTATAAAGCAGAACACACCTTTGTAAAGCAATTATACTCTAATAAAGATGTTAAAAAATAAAAATTTAAAAAATAAATAAATAAATAAACGGAGATAAATAGGCCCCTAATGTGAGCTATTATGTTTATCTGGCTAGGAGTTAGGCTATTAACTTGTAGCTGTAGGTGTCAGAGACTCAACTTTTCTCTGGTGTCCTTGTTTTTGTGTCCACAGTTATCTTTGAATTTCCCTAGAGAATTCTTCTTACATGATGTCTGAAATTGCCAGTTCTTTCTGTTGTAATACTCTCTTATTATACATGAGTTCTACTGATGTGGTGGTAATGTATGGAAGGAGGAGAAGCATTCAGTAGTCCTATGATTAGGTCTCAGTCATTTAGTAAGTCTATGTCCCTGAGCTGTGACTTAGAGAAGGGATTATCAGCATTATTTTTTCCTCCCATGTATGTGAGACAGGATAACTAGATAGCTTGGAAGTTAGATATTTCCTTTCTCCAAAGTTGGCTAGGTCCTGGTAAAGTATTTTCCCTTGACAGAAGAATTTTGTTAAGTTGAAAAAAGTGTTCTGAACATATTCCAGAATGGTTAATTTCCTCTTCCTCCTACCAGATGCTCAAGGAGAGTTCTATCTAATTTATACCCTGAGAACCTAGCAGGACTCCTGGAGTGAAAGCTCTGATAGTGTGAGAACCCTTCTATGACTGAACACCCTGGAGTTTTTACTTCTTGTGATTGTCCGCACTGATCTTCTAGCAATCCATCCATCATGGTCTGTGTTTCTATCCCAGTGCTGACTCCAGTGGCAGGTTCCTGCTCTTGGACTTCTGCCCTGGTACGCTGTGCTTCTCTGTATTCAGAATTCTGTCTCTATAATTTTTGGGTTAACAATTTGTCAGACTGTTAACCAGAAGTCCTCAGTTTGCTTCTGCAGTTCTAAAGTTGTGCTTTTAAAATCTATTGATGATGATATATAGGTTCACTGCCACCATTGTATAATACTTCATTCTGTGAATGTATCCAATTTATTTATAATTAATTAATTAATTTTTAATCACGTTAATGAACATTTTGGCAGTTTCTAATTTTTTTTTTTCAAAGTTGCCATGGACCTTCTTGTACCAGTTTCCTAGTGCATATATGAGAGCTTCTCTATCGTATATATATTCCTATAGGTAAACCTGCTGGACATCAGAGTATGAAAATTTCAACCCTGCCTAATTTCTCTTCCAACAACTAGTGGTATCAGAAAGAAACAAATTTCACCCCCAGTGTTCCATGTTCTAAGAAAGAAATTTCATGACCTCTCACTCAGTCCCTTAGTTCTCTGCCAGTGCCACCCATTGGCTGAATCAAACTTGAAGCTAATAGCAAGGGAGCTTGGGTGATACAATCTTCAGGATTTAACCTTTTGGGACTAAAAACAGAGCAAAAAAACAGAGGAGAATGGATTTGGGAGACAAGTGAAAGAAAACAACCAGAAGAACTGTTGTACCAATTTATACTTCCTTCAATAGTGTATAAGAATTTCCATTGTTTCACATTCCTGCCACATTTTTAAAAAATGATGATGTCATAATTTAAAATGTTTGTGAATTTAATGGTGGAATTTACCTTGGTTTTTTTTTTTAATTTTTTAATTTTATTTTTTTATACAGCAGGTTTTTATGTTATCCATTTTCTTCTACATATTAGTGTATATATGTCAATCCCAATCTCCCAATTCATCGTTTACCTTGGTTTTTAATTTACATTTTCCTAATTTTCAGTGTAATAGAGCATCTTTTCATGTTTTGATCTATTTTTAAATTTGGAGTATACACATGTATATATACATATATATATCAATACTTAAACATCTTTCTACGATGTTTCGTATTTTTCAGTGTACAAGTTTTGCACTTCTTTTGTTAAATTTATTCTTAAATATTTAATTCTTTTGGATGCAACTGTAAATGAAATTATTTTATTAATTTCAGTTTCAGATTTTTCTTTTCTGGGTATAGAAATGCAACTTATTTCGTATATTTATCCTGTGCTATCAATGTACGAAAATTTAAATGGATAGTTTCTGCATCAGGTACTATACATCAAAGCATCAAAAATAAAAGCTTTTTGTAAGCTGAGCCAATTCTAAATTATCATCCTCAATGCTCCTAATTTTAGAGTAAGGAGTGTGATTAGGTAAAGAAGACCATATGATGCTAGAAAGAGCATGTTATTCTCTACAAGCATCATTTTTAAAAGCAGAATTGTTAATTCAAATCCTCTGTAAATGTCTGTGAAGCAGCCAGATAGCTGTTTCTTTGCCTGTGCCAACATATTTTTCCCAAAATGAGGTGTCTGTGTATTCAGCCAATCAAATAAACTGTCTGGCTGAACATCCTAAGGTGCTTTAAAATTCAGTAAATAATACTAATCACTTCCATTTCAGTATTGATATTAAAGGCCCTATTCATACCATTAAAAAAAGTGGAAGGCAGCTGTTCTGTGCTTTTCTTTAGAATATGTATGTGGAAGTCTGCTTGCATAATGAGAAATATGCCTGTATTCTGTGTTTATTTGTATTTAAGAGGTTTAGAGAAGGCATGGATAAAGACATACTAGTGACACAGGAACTTAACGAAAACACCTCTTTTGGCTCCAAGGGGGTGGCGTAGAGGAGGGGCTATGGTGTGATCAGAAGTGGTTTCCATTTTTATAAGAATGTTGACTGCATCTGAGATACCTTGAAAATTTAATTGATTGATGTTGTTAAGTGCATGATTGTTTGTAAAAATCTCAGAAATGCTCAAATTTACTAAGCCTAATTACTTGATGCAGCAAAGACTTTCTAGATATGTACAGCATATGTTTAACTTAAATAGTCAATTTTATATTCATATTGATCTACTATAATGGTAGTAAAAATACATCCCACATTGAGAGGTTTCTATTTAAAAATGTGCTTAATCTTTTAAAAATTATACCTCCATCTTTCTTCTGCACATACACCTCCTAAATTGTACTATTCCTTGATTGCAGTTGATATTTACTTTAAAACTCCAGCTTTAATTACAGGTTACAACTCTCATATCATTTGATCCATATAAACACTGGTCCTTTTGGTGTTTCAAATAAAAGAGCATGATTTCCCATAAACATAACTATCTGTCAAAAACCAAATTTCTATTTCTCTGAATTTTGTTTATTTATAGTCAAGAATCATTTATTTAAACTTCTTTTGAAAAGCACAAGCCACATTTTTAATTTGATTTTGCTAGAACAAAGACTCAGTTACAATAAGAGTGAATTAAAATTCTTTACTAATTATTTTTGGGTTTTATATACACTTTGCCCTTTGGGTGGGGGGGAGTTGGAGTAGTTGCCCAAGTTCACTTGACTTTTATGAATTCTTTGTATAACTGCCCAAGCCCTTTTTTCATCTTAGATGGAAAAAAAATCAATTCTATGAAAAAAAAAGTTCTGACAAAATTTGCCAAAGATACCTTTGATAAATTAGGAAGGAAGTACAGCACAAATTACAGTTTATTTTTTCTTCCACTCTCTACACATGAATCTCAAACACTCTATTTCTCTCCCAGGCTATTGTCTCCCTCCATTCACTCACCCCACCATGCCACGCACCCCCTCCCCGACCATGCCACACACACACACACACACACACCCGTCTCACACACAAACACATCCTTTCCTCACTATGTAATGCAAGTATTTGAGCAACTTGTAAATTGCATTTTTAACTCACTGGTCTTCAATCTTTAGCATGCTTATCTCACCCTTGAATATCCAAACAAAATGCTCAAGCTTCCATTACGTGTGCTGGAGAAAGACCATATTTACAAATACTTTGAGGGTGATTTATGTCTTGCTCTCAATTCTTATTTCTCATTCAATTATCAAACCCACTTGCTATCTCACCTCCTGAAGCTGTGATCTTGACTACCTCACTCACATTGTCCCAAGGGTAGACACTTGCATTTCTCTTCATTCCTCAAGGCACCACTGATACAAAGTTGATTGGATAACAGATTTTTTACTACAGGTTTGAAAATAACTAAAGATTATTCTAGAAGAGAGGAGCAAACCATTTCCAATTGAATATTTGGCATGGCTTTTTCTAACTCATCCCACAAGTAAACTTTTAGTAAACCCTTCAGACACAACATTTCATATGTAACTGAGGTTTGCTTCCCTACCCCGGCACTTTTCTCATCTCCCAGGATCAAGAACATTTCAAAATTCCTGTTGTATTTTATTTTCTTCATCAAAGGAATTACTCATCTAGCCTAACTAGGAGCTTCACTAAACAGCTTATCTCTTAGGATTGTTCATACCAACTTTGTCTTATGCAGACTGTTAGCTTCCTGGAGGGGAGTTGTCTTGTCTTTTCATTCTCTTTTATGTGACACATAGCAGAGCCCCCGTGGATAAGGATATTAAAGAAAGCTTTAAATAATGTATTTTTGCCCACTGGAAGTCTCTTGTTTTAAAATGCAGATACCTTATTTTTATTTTTTTATTTTTATTGGAGTATAACTGCTTTACAATGTTGTGTTAGTTTCTGCTGTACGATCAAATGAATCAGCTTTACATATCCCTATATCCCCTCCCTCTTGGACATCCCTCCCACCCCCACATTCATCCCACAGAGCACTGAGCTGAGCTTCCTGTGCTTTATAGACTGTTCCAGCTAGCTATCTATTTTACTCATGGTAGTGTATATATGTCCATCCTAATCTCCCAGTTCATCCCACCCTCCCCTTTCCCCGCTGGGTCTACATGTCCGTTCTCTACATCTATGTGTCTATTCCTGCCCTGAAAATAGGTTCATCTGTACCATTTTTCTAGATGCCATATATATGTGTTAATATATGATATTTGTTTTTCTCTTTCTGGCTTACTTCACTCTGGGTCCATCCACATCTCTACAAATGAGTGAACTGGTTAAGTAATAATAATGTCATCCACCAACATATGGCAAAATTAATATGGTTTATTATGTATTTTATAAGGGATATGTAATTTCATACCAATATGTATAAATATAGAACCTTTCCTCTAGCATGATTAAATACCTAGAGAAAGAACTTTTAAACACATGGGAAAAGTAAAGTAATATATCATCTTTATTGAGTTTTTGGGAGATATACATATTTTTCATTCTGTACGGTCTTCCTAAACTTAATGTGTAGTAGATCTGAGGCTGTAGCAATCTAGCATATACTATTTTCTGCATATTGCAATAAGAATTTTAGGTTCATCCTTGTTCTGAATTGTTAGAAATACTTAACTGGACAAGTCTAAAAGGGTTAATCCAGTTACTAAGTTAACAATAATTAAGGTCAGTGATTACATTATAGATAGAAAGAAGTTGTCCCATTTGCAGAAATATGAAAGAATTGAGCTTTGAATCCTCACAAGCAACTGAATGATGCTTTCAGGAATACATCTCATATATATAAAATTTTTATAGACATTGTCATTAAAACCTCTAGTTCAGCAATTAAAACTATTTGCTTCATGGAAATGGACTTCACTTTGTGTGCTGTATGCTATTCTGAACATCTTAAAACTTTCTGAACACCAATCTTTTGATCTATAAAAATGATAGAGATTTTAAGGCACAGCAGAGAAAAAGTAGAGCATTTTAGGAGAACTGTAATCTTCCAAATGTCTCTTTTTGTTAAAGCAACTATAAATGTTTTAGAAAACAAAATGTTTTAGAAACCCTTTGTAAGGGCTGCTGAGTATCTATATGTTACCTATGTCTTCACTCTAAAAGAAAAATAAAAATCAATGATATATAAAAATAACTTGAAAAAGATTCATGAGAAAATTAACTTAAATTTAGTATCTTCTAACTTCTCTTAAAGAAAGAAAATCAAGTCTGAATAATTTTGTATGAGAATAAATGGGATAGAAATATCAATTCAACTAATGTATTTTGATCACAGTCTTCACCAAAAACTAATAATAATAAGTTTTGCATTGTATCTATGTCCTGACAAATAATTCTGACTCTCAGTTTCATCCCTGTATAAGAGGTCCAGAGGATTCATCTAAAGGGCTATGTATATCTGATACTCTGGGGATACAGATTATCTTTCTAAAGCAACCGAAAGAAGTATTCAAATGTTTAGACGAACATTTGGAAGTCATGAAATATTATTATTTATTCAAAATTAATAATCAAATGTCATTGACTCAGCATTGAACAGGACTTGTAGTTCACAGTGTGTAACTTACTAAAAGTTACTAGAAAGACACAATTTATTGTGTTTCCTGACAAGAACATCAGTCATGGAGGCCTGAGAACTTTTGTGTGTGGTAGTAAATTTTTAAAGGTGACATAACTTGGCGTATATAAAGCAGACATATTATGAACTATTTCTTTTATAGAGTCATAGGAAATTGAAAAGTAAAAAATATATATATATAAAAGATAGACCTGGGCTTCCCTGGTGGCGCAGTGGTTAAGAATCTGCCTGCCAGTGCAGGGGACATGGGTTTGAGCCCTGGTCCGGGAAGATCCCACATACCGTGGAGCAACTAAGCCCGTGCACCACAACTACTGAACCTGCGCTCTAGAGCCCGTGAGCCACAGCTACTGAGCCCGTGTGCCACAACTACTGAAGCCCGTGCGCCTAGAGCCCGTGCTCCTCAACAAGAGAAGCCACCGCAATGAGAAGCCTGCGCACCATAACGAAGAGTAGCCCCCGCTCGCCGCAACTAGAGAAAGCCTGTCCGCAGCAACGAAGACCCAATGCAGACAAAAAAAAAAAAGATAGACCTATCTTTAATTACAGCGGCCTCATAGGATAGTGAAGACATAAATAGATCTGAAGCAGATATGGAGGAGAAGCAGGAGCCGGGGAGAGGGAGGGAGAAGGAAAAAGGAAGTTGATATCTGTTCTATGGACAGTTATTGAGTGTCTACACCAGGCTAGCCATCATGCTGGGCACTGGCATACACCACAAATAAGGCATGCATGCTTCTTGCCTTCAACGAACTTACAGGCCAACAGTAAAGGCTAACATGTAAATAAGTAATTACAATGCAATGAAATGCTACAATAAGATTATACATAGAATACTATAGAAACACTGAGAAGAAAGCAACCGGTAATTATCATCCGGCTCAGCGTAAAGTCACAGGAGAGGATTCTAGCAAAGACACATAAGGTTCTTTCTATTTTTGGTTCTCTATATTTCTCCTTTTTAAAACTATTTCTATAGCAAGGGAGGAAAATGAACAAGAGAAATGAATTTATCCACAGCAAGAGGTAGGATAATTCCTCCAACACATAAATAAGAAATTTCCCTTTCTGAGTCCACTGGCTTCTTCCCAGAAGAAGTAATTTTATTTACGTAGTTCATCCTGAAGTAATTCTACAAGGAAGCAGGTTCTTTTAAAATGAGATAAAATATTGGCAATAAGAAATATCAGCACTCACTGGAGGCAAGAAATTGTTTTTCATCCTTTTCTCCGTTGGCAGGTGGTGTCCCACGCACATCACCTACGGAAATGTGAGTGCTGTGTGAGTTTAGATGCCGGACGAAGTGGTGATGTCAGCTCTTAGGGTGGTCAAACATTAATCTACTCACCAAGAATGCTCAAGTGCCAGATCCTTGTGGAATTCTTCTAAGTTATCCTCACTCCACATGAGTTTCTAATTCTTCCATCAATCGTGCTTTCTCATTTTAAACGGTTTTCCCTTTGGAGAGGATTTGGGTGCAATCCTTGGGGCAAGGTTGTTGGGAAGTTCATTATTTCATTGTCCTTTCTACACTTCTTTGTCTACCTTGGGCCACTTGTAGCCAAACACTGTTTCAAAAATACTACATAGGCAGTGATGTGTACTTCCCATTGCAGACATAAGGTTAGTTTGACCCATTATTGGTGATGTTAAATTTGATCACTTGTTTACGATGATGAACGCCAGATCTTTCCATTGTAATGACACATTTTCTTTTTTAATAAATGCATAATCTATGGATGGTTCCATAGTGATAGCGTGACCTCTTCCCAACAATCTTTCACTTTGTGGTGTTACCATTTGTCAATAACTCTTTCCTAAACCATTTTTACTCCATGTTGCAAACTAGTGCTCTCTAATCCGATCATCCCTTCTGCATGTGTTATCTGGCAGTCTTCAGTGTAGAAAAGATTTATTCTCTCTCTCACCACTCAAATACACATTCTATGAATATCACTATGAACTCATGGATTCATTTTTATTCAATATGTTCTAATACATCACTATCATTAGTTTGCTACTCATATTGCTCCAAATTTGACCAGTGAGAGTTCTGATAAGTCATCTCCTATATCCTTTTGACATATCTCTGCTAATCTTTGATTACTTTCTATTCTATTTCACTTTGCATGTTCTCTGTTGCTGCCCTGGTATTAGACATTTCTTTAAAAAAAATTAAATCCTTTAATATGGTAAATTTCCTTATTAATTTTCTAATATTAAACCATCTTTGCACTCCTAGAATAAATTCCACAGGGCTATTTTTCAACCTGTTCTTTGCTAATATCTTATATAGTATTTTTACTTCAATATTCATGAGTAAATTTGGTATATGGTTATCCATTTTATGCTATATTTATCAGGTTTGAAAATCAATGTTATACTTGCTCCATGTAAAGAATTTGAAAGCTTTCCTTCTTTTTCATATGAATCTGGAACCATTTAAATAACATTGGGGTTAACTATTCTATGAAAGATTATTAGAATTCTCCTGTAAAACAACCTGGGCCTAGTTTTTTTTTTTTTTTTTCCATTATTTTCTAGCTGGAGGGTGTTAGGTATTTCACTGATAATTTTCATTATTTATTCTATGAATATTTGTTTATTTAATTGTTCTATTTTTACTGAAGTCAATTTTAGTAAACTTTATTTTTCTAAAAAATTATCTATTTCTTGCAGTTCTAAAATTTATTTGCATAACACTGTCTAAAGCAGACTTCTATGAAATTTTGATATCTCTGTTTCAATTATTATTTATCATTTGTGTGTACTAGTATTCATTACTTTAGCTATTGGTTTGGTTATTTTGTCATTTTTTAAAAGAAATAAAATTTTAATTTATGTATCAATAAAAGTGCTAGTTAGTACCCTCTGAAATGATTTTATTTACCTAATAGGTTGCAACCTGCAGTTTGAAGAGCGTTGCTTCAAGATCTAGTCATTAGTCTTAAAAGCTGGAAATTTAGCACATGCCTGCAACATTTTTAAAAGCTAAGATGTTTGGAGGATGTACTCTTGGGGTGCAAAAATTCTCTCTGTTCCAAGCCAGTTATTTTGGGGAGTCCAAGGATGGGCTCTAATGTCGTGTGTGTGTGTGTGTGTGTGTGTGTGTGTGTGTGTGTATGCTTGTGTGTGTGTGTCTCCTTAATATAGTTTAATTCTGAGCCCAGAATATACCTTAAAGTGAGGGGATCATAACTGATTCATCTGTAACTTTGCATTAAAACTTAACCTATTGCAAACCAATGAGAATCTAAAGAGAGTTTGCTTTATCATCATTTTAAAAGCACAGTTAATACATTGATAATTGGCCTTTTACCCACGCTCTATTTGGCTGCAGATATATGTTTAGCTCTTCTAGCTCCTATTAAATCTTTGACAACTACAACCTAGGAGATTTGGGGAAGAAAAGAAATATGGATCTACTTCTATGCGCAGCAACTGTGGTTTTCACCTACACCAGTCACTTTGCCATTGTTTGCTGAGCCCAAACACCGTCTTCAAAAAGGGCCTCCACTGAAGTTTGGGTATCAGTAGAGCAAAATGTCTAAAAGGTCACTTTTAATAATGATAAAAATGAAGTTAAATACACTTTAGAGCTTTTATAATCTTGGCAGTCAAGGCAAACTACCGGGAACATGCATGCAGTCAGCTGACATTCGTACACCCAATATCCGGTAATACACCAGGTGTTTAATGAATCGCAACGGTAGTCTTAATAGAGTACAAGGCAAAGTTCTAGAGAAAGACAGAAAGAGAGAAAAAGAAGCTAAGGGTGAGCAGCATTGCTTATCCATTAACAGTCCTTCAGCTATCCAGAGCCATGGCAACCTCAGCATAGTTCCAGAATTATGCATATTTTCATTGCTTCTCACTAACTCTTAGGCTTATTGCCTATAATGTCAGTCTTTTGCTGTAAGAACATGTCTCTCAACTTTTCATTTCTATGTCTCTTCTTACTTGTGTCCTTTTTTTTTTTTTTTTTTTTACCTCTTACCTACCTTGCAAATAATAGAAAATATGCTCATGAATGGGAAATTAAATGCAGGACTAAATGTTAAATTTCTCTGGCTTTTACATTCTTACAACTATTACTTAGCAATAAGAAGTCCCCTAAAATGAATGAGCCCGATTTAATTTGGCAAAGCGTAAGGCCTATAAAATTAAGTGGGTTTTTATCACCTTATATTCTTAGCCTCTTTTCATTCTGCCATGGAATTAATGTTTTACCTTAGGTGGAACTATAGCAAAATATTTTTTAAAAGAATGTTTTTATTTTATTTTCCTCTGCTTTTCCACTTTTAAACTACAATTTGCCACACTATTATTAAGTTTACATAAAAATCAGAGTTAAAATATTTCTTTAATGTGTTAATCAATTTTCTATACAAAATAATTTTCCTGAAGTACCCCAGAGAAAAAAGCACAGTTATTTTTATTCAAAGTAAATAATATTCTTAGAAAAAATAGCCTTATTTTAAGATCTAGGTCTCATAAGTTTTATTGATATCAGAATATGATGAATTCCTTTAAAATAAAATGAAAATATTTTGCTTCTTTATATAGTCACATTAATCACAAATTGATTTTTCTGGTTATATATTTTTCAAAAGTTATCAAAATTTCCTTCGAAAAACTATTTTTTTCACTTTTATTCCTGCATAAAAATTCATTAGAGAAATACAACATCAGCATTTGGCAATCAGCATTTTTTCTACATGTGTTTTAATGGGTAAGATAATAATCAAGTCATGGGCTTCCCTCGTGGCGCAGTGGTTGAGAATCTGTCTGCCAATGCAGGGGACACGGGTTCGAGCCCTGGTCCGGGAAGATCCCACATGCCGCGGAGCAACTAAGCCCATACGCCACAACTACTGAGCCTGCACTCTAGAGCCCGCAAGCCAAAACTACTGAAGCCTGTGCACCTAGAGCCCGTGCTCTGCAACAAGAGAAGCCACCGCAATGAGAAGACCGTGCACCGCAATTGTGAGTAGCCCCCGCTCACCGCAACTAGAGAAAAGACCGCGCGCAGCAACGAAGACCCAACGCAGCCCTAAATAAATAAATAAATTTATTTAAAAAAAAAATCAATTCAGATATAATTACGTGTGGGAAATAGTGAAAAATGGCAAACAAATTTTGCAAAAATAACATGTTTATTTTTCAATTTAATAAATGAGATCTGAAACAAAGAGTAATTTTAAAAAGTACCCACAGAGCAATCTTTAAGATAAAATTTTTCCTTAGATCTCCCAAATGCGATTCATTTAGACATGTGATGTGCTATATTTAGCTAATATCATTCATAAGATAATCACAAATGATTTATAGCCTTTTAAATAAATAAAATTATGTATATGCATATTTATATGAATAATGCCAGGCAGACATAGACATAATAACAATTCAGTATTGAATGAAAATGTGTTACCTGATTTGTTACATATTTACTTCCTGTCACCGTTATATATGACTATACTACATTGACACAGTAAGTTTCTTTGAGATCATGTGGACAGACCACCTCCAATGACAGATGTGTAATTTGAGGGCCAATGGTTTTGAAGATGTGATCTGAGAGTGTTCAGGTGGGTGCCAGCCCAGGGGTGGGAGAGAAGCCAGTGGAGACCTGTTTTCTAGGGTGTTGGATTAAAGCTCTCGGGGAAGGATCCAGCAGCCAGGCATTTCACAAGTTGGTCTAAGGTAATGGGAGTGGTCAGTAATGCAGTGAAAGGGCCCAGGAGTATACGGTCTGATGAGTGTCTTTGATTTTGACCATATGGAGGCCTCTGGTAATATTAGTGAGGGTAAATTCAATGAGTTAGCTTAAGAACTATGTGGCAAGGGGTGAACGGGCATTGAGGCAGTAGTAACAGTAAATGTACACTCAATATAGCATCTATAGGGAAATATAAGATCAATGAAGATGAGCTTTTACAATCTAAATTTTTAACCAAACTTTTTATTTGAGAGAATTGTACATTCACATGCAATTATAATTAAGAAAACAGAGATATCCTGTGTACTTTTTACCCAGTTCCCCAGTGGAGACATCTTGCAAACCTGGTGTATAGTATATTACATGGTACTGTGTAATGTATCTTTGAGATAGTCAAGATACATTACAGTCCCATCAGAACAAGGATCACTTATGTTGCCCTTGAAGACCCACACCTAATTTCCACACACCCGCTCCTGACAACAACTAGTCTGTTAACCATTTCTACAATTTTGTTATTTCAAAAACATATATAAGTAGTATCCTACAGTATGAGATCTTTCGAATTGGTTTTTTCCACTCAGCATAACTCTCTGGAGATTCACCAAGTTTTTAGGTGTATAGATAGTTTATTGTTTTTCATTACTGATTAGTAGTTCTTTGTCTGACTGTACCACAGCTGGTATAACCATTTTTCCTTTGAAGGACATCTGCGTTTTTTTAGTTTTTGGCTATTACAAATTAAGCTGCTATAAACATTCATGTACAGGTTTTTGTGTGAACTTACATTTTTCATTTCTATGGGATAAATGTCCCAGAATGAAATTGCTGGGTCACATGATAGCTGCATATTTAGTTTTACAAGAAACCACCAGCTGTTTTCCAGAGTGGCTGTACCATTTCATATTCCTACTAGTAATATATGCATTATATATTAATTCTCTGCATCTTTGCCAACTTTTGCTGTTGTCTCTATATTTTTATTAACCATTAAGATAGGTGTGTAATGATATATTGTGGTCAATTTGCATTTCTCTAATGGTGAATGATAATGAACATTTTTCATGTGTTTTTTTGACACCTGTATGTCCTCTTTAGTAAATGGCTCTCATGACTTTTGCCCATTTTGTAATTGTGTTTTTTCTCTTACTATTGAACATCGAACATTGAACATTTATGTATTCTAGATACTAGTCCTTTGTGAGGTATATGGCTTGGAAATACTATGTCCCAGTCTGTAGCTTTTTTTCATCCTCTTATCAGGGTATTTTAAAAAACAAAAGTTTTAAATTTTGATGAAGTCTAATTTATGAAATATTCCTTTTATGAATCATGATAAAGAACTCTTTATCATGGAGTCTAAGGACTCTTTTCTTAGCCCTAGATCACAAAGATTTTCTATTTTTTTCTGAACATTTTATAGTTCTACATTTTACATTTAAGTCTTTGATGCATTTTGAATTAATTTTTGTAAAAGGCGTGAGGTGGAGGTTGAGATTCATTTTTTAACCTATGAATGTCCAATTGCTCCAGTACCATTTGTTGAAGTCTGTACTTCCTGCACTGAAATGCTTTTTCACTTTTGTCAAAAATCAACTGGAAATATTTGGCAGGTCTATTTCTTGGGTCTCCAGAACCTGTGTGTATTCTTAGGCCAGCATCAAACTTGATTGATAACTATAGCTATACAGCTTTAATATTGGCTAGAATAATTTCTCCCTTTTTTTCACCAAGACTATTTTATCTATTCTAGGTCCTTGCATTTTCACATAAATTTTAAAATAAAATTGTCTATATCTACCAAAACCCTTGCTGGAATTTTGATAGGAATTAACTTAAACATTTAGGTAAATTTGGGGAGAAAATTAACGTCTTTACTACTGAGTCTTCTAAGCATGAGCATGGTATGTCTCTCCATTAAATTCGGTTCTTTGATTTCTTGCATCTGTAGTTTGTAATTGTCAACATACAGCTCCTTGTATGTGCTTTGCTAAGTTTGTACCTGAGTATTTTATTTTCTTTTGAATGATTGAAATGGTATTGATTTTTAAATTTTGATTTACATATGCTTATTATTAGTATACAGAAATCCAACTGATTTTCATGTGCTGATCCTGTATCCTGCAATCTAGCTGAGCTAAGATATTATTTCCATGAAGGTTTTCTTGGTAGATTCTTTGAGATTTTCTATGTAGACAGTCATGTCACTGGGAAACAGGGACAATTTTTTTCCCCTAACTTTCTAATCTACATGTCTTTCATTAATTTTTCTTCCTTTATTACTGGTTTGAACTTCCAGTAATATGTTGAATAAGATTGGTAAGAGTGTACATCCTTACCTTGTTCCCAATCATAGAGAGAATGAATTTCTTCATCTTTGACCAAGTACCATGTTAGCTGTAGGTGTCTCATAAATATGCTTATCAAAACTGGGCAAGGTCCCCTCTATTCTTAGTTCGCTGAAAGTTTTGTTTTTTAAAAATCACAAGTGGGAATTTAATTTTGTCAAATGTATTTTCTGTGTCAACTGATATGATTATATTGTTTTTCTTCTTAAGTATGTTGATACAGTGAACTACATTGATTAACATCTGATTATTGAACCAGCCTGCATACCTGGAATAAATCCCACTTGGTCTTGGTATATAATTATTTTTATACATTGCTGGATTGGATTTGCTAATACTGTGTTTAGTATTTTGGGGTCTAAGTTCATAAGAGATATTGGTCTTCAGTTTTTTGCCTTTTTGTGCTGTTTTTTGTCTGGTCTTGTTAGCTGGGCAATACTGGTCTCATTAAATGAGTTGAGGAGTGTTCCCTTCTATTTTATAGAAGAGGTTGTATAAAAATTTTTAAATGCTAGTAGAATTCTCCAGGGAAACCATCCAAACATGGAGATATCCTTTTTGAGAGCTTTCACTATACATTCAGTTTTTCTTTTAATGCTTATAAGACTATGCAGGTTCTCTATTTTCAGTTGGCTGAGTATTTAAAGGTCGCACTTCTCAAGAAATTGGTCCATTTCTTATAAGTTGTTAAGTTTGTGAGCATAAAATTTCTCATTGTATTCCCTTATTGTTCTTTTAATAGCTGCAGAATCTGTAGTGATATCCAGTATTTCATTCTTCATATTGATGTTTCATGTATTCTGTCTTTTTGTTTTTGTCAATCTTCCTAGACATTTATTGATTTTATTGATTTTTTTAAGAAATAGTTTTTTTGTTCCGTTAATATTCTGTATCGCTCCTGTTAACAATTTCACTGATTTCTGCTTTTATTTCCTTCCTTCTTCTTGCCTTGGGCTTATTTTGTGCTCTACTCTTTCTAGTTTCTTGAGGTCAGAACTAAGATTTTTATTTTGAGACTTTTCCAGTTTTCTAAATAAGCATTGAGTGCTACAAATGTTTCCCTTACCACTGTTTCAGCTGTGTAACACTTATTTTGATATGTTGTATTTTTATTTTCATTTAATTCTACTTACCTTTAAAATTTCCTCTGAGAGTCTCTTTGACCCCTGGATTATTTAGAGGTTTGCTGTTTATTTTCCAAATGTTTGGAGATTTTCCTGTTGTCTTTCTGTTATTGATTTATAGTTCTATTCCATGATGGTCAGAGAACATACTCTGTATGATTTTCATTATTTTTGATTTATTGAACTTTATTTTATGGCCAAGGTTATGTTCTATTTTGGAGAATGTTCTACGGAAGTTTGAAAAAATTTGTTTTCTGCTGTTGTAGGGTGGAGAGTTTTATATGTGCCAATTGGGTCTTGCTAATTTTTGCTGTTCAGATCTTTTATATCTTTGCTCATTTTCTGTCCATTAGTTCTATCAATTGTTGAGAGAGGAGTGTTAATTTCTCCAGCCATAACTTTGGATCTATTTCTCCTTTCAATCATCTCAGTTTTTTGCTTAATATAATTTGAGGTTCTGTATTTGATGCATATAAATTATGGGTTCTTTTGTCTCCCTGGCAGATTGATACTTTTATCATTAGGTAATATCTCTCTTTATCTCTAGTAATTTTCGTTGTTTTGAGGTCCGCTTTATTTGATATTGATATAACTAGTCCTGCTTTTTTAAAAATTAATATTTTCATGATTATCTTTCTCCATACTTTTACTTTCACTCTACCTGGGAAGAATGGGGTTACTCTACCTTGACAGAATGAAAGTCTCTGCAATTACTTTTGAAATAAGAGAGATTAAGCATATTTGCACTTGACAGAAATAGAGATTGAAGGAAGAGAAGAAAGAATAACTGATGGAGTAAAGCACATGAGTAGTAATAAGGGGTTAGGATTTCTGTTTATCCTGACAATACGATTATGTACTCACCTGTTTTTGCTTTTGGAGGGGAGGAACTGGCGCCTAAGTAGCTGACACATGGATGCTACAAACCTGTGTGACTGACCCACAATAAACACTCTGGACATCAAGGCTCAGGTAAGCTTCCCTGGTTGGCAATACTTCACATGTGTTATCACACAACATTGTTGGTAGAATTCAGAGTGTCCTTGTGTGACTCCAATGGAAAGGGACAAATGGAAACTTGTGCCTGGTTTCTTCTGGACTTCACCCTACGTGTCTTTCCTTGTGCTGATTTTAATCTGTATTATTTCACTATAATGAACTGAGTGACCATGACTGTAAAATACAGTCAGTTCATAAACTTACTGTAATCATGAGAATAACAGCTTTCCTTAGTTGTCCAAATTCTTTTAACAAATCATTGGGTCTAAGGTGAATTAGACTCACCCTACAGTCTTGGCAACCTTTGACACATAGGCACAAATGCATATTGATGTCTGTTTACTTATAGGTACTGGGTAACGAAATTCAAACTTATTGCCTGAAGGTCTTGATTTTTCTCATGGATGTAGAAGGGAGATCGTCTTCTGAGAGTGGGGGATAGAGGAAAGGATAGTTTTGAGAAGAGAAGCATAGGCTTGGAAAACCATAGAAGAAGAGAAGACATAGCTGATAAAGAACTTTTTAGAAAGAGTTCCTAGCAGTATGAAGGCTGAAGTCAGAGACTCCTGTCTACATGGCCCTGTGGTTCATTTCCATCAGTCAAGGTGTAGGAGTGAAGAAGTGACAATGTTTGGACTGATCCAGTGCTGAGGTGTTGTGGAGATGTAGGTGTAACAAAAGGAGGAGGAGAAAATAAACATTGATGGTATCTTGTTGAACTGTTTCTGAAGTCACTGTCTATTCAATGACTACAACTGCCATTAGTTTAACCAATGGTCTTTGTAGGGTAGTGTTACCATGCTCTTTACAGACATGGAGGCTTAGGCAAGAAAAATCACTTGAGGCAGATTTGGAAAGGTCTTAAAGGAAACTGTTAATGAGAGCAGACTGTACACTCTCTTCAAATTATTTTCTTGCATTGTCTTATCCCTTACTTAGAATTAAATTATGAAAGAGAGGAATCATTCATTATTTATTTATTCAATACAGATTTAGATTGACTTCTGAAATAAGCAAAAGTGGCTTGAAGTAGTCCTTATATTTAAGGAAAGATGTATTTATGGTAAGAAATGAAAATAGGAATTTGGATCCATTTCAGAATAAAATAAGAGTTTATGTAGTATATTTTCATGCACATGTAAACACAATATACGAGCAAAGACATAGTAAAATAATTTAATGGTCAATAATTATTTGCTGAATTACTGAAAATGTGATTTTGGAGACAGAAATCTAGATAACACAAGGTTTTATTATTTTCCTTTTTCATCAAATGAATGCTTTCCATATTTTTACATTTAAATCTCTTGCTGTTATAACTCTTCACAGAGGTCTTTCTTAATGGTCTTTAATTTTTCTATTTTATGTTTTGAAGCAATGGCTTATCTAGCAGCAAGAAAACAACTGTAATAAATGATAGAAAAGCACTTATTGGCATATCGGGTTCTTATTTGGTAATGTAGACGAGGGTTTACAGTTCAGGGATTTTTCTTTTAGTGAAATATGATCTGGATACTAGTGATTCTTTTGGTTATTATTGTAGGTTTGTATGAGCTATTTTAAAGTCAAGAATCTATTGTGCTCCCAATACAACTTTCTATATTTTCTTACTCTTGTGTTTTTTTTCCATAGAATGGGAACAGGATTTTGTCAGAAAGAAAACAATTTTCAACTCTCTGAGGCTGGAATCAAGTTAAAACCTTGAAGAACAAAACTATATAACGGGTCAAAGTCTAACCTTACCTTTTCAAGTATATGATCTCAATTTCTTTAAAGGAATAATTTTAAAATAAGCTCTTTTGGGTTCCTTGTTTTTCCCACCCCACTTTATATACCATCTCAGTAAACATACCTCTCTTTGTTTCTTTGTCTCTATTTTCATTTCAGAAAATAGCAGACCCTTTAGTTTAACCTATAGTCATTGTGTTGATAAGCCTAAGTAAATTATGGTTATTATAGCAAAACTGTATTATTGTAGGCATTAATGAAACTTAAAAATTTATTAATGTTAGGAATGAATACAGTTGCTCTAGTCATCACATTATCAATACTTACACTACATTTAGAATTGTTATTTTCCATTTATATTTTCACCCAGGTAATCAAATGAAGGCATTTTTAATAATCTATTTTGCAGAACAGGCTGATTGATTATGGCAAATGTAATTTCCCATCCTGCTCGAAGGTCCATTTCATATTACACAAAGCATTTGAACACTGAGTTAGTGCAAGATAGTAATAGCATGAAGATAATGTTTTTCTATAGGAGAAAAGAATGCAAGCTTTTCTATGTTATTCTATAGAGGTCACATATGAGTTTTTATATTACCAACCTTCCCCAACAATGTCACAATGCTGTTACAAACTACTTTCTGTCTAGCTTTTCTTTTTAATGGGCAAAGAAAACTGGATACTTGTGTTATTTTGCAAGGACTGCTGTAACAAAGGACCACAAACTGGGTGGTTTAAACAACAGAAATTTATTGTATCATAGTTCTGGAGGCTAGGGGTCTCAGATCAAGGAGCTGAGAGATGGGTTTCCTCTGAGGGCTGTGATGGGAAATTCTATTCCAGACCTCTCTCTTTGGTTTGGAGATGGCCTTCTCACTGGGTCTTCACTTTATCTTCCCTCTGTGCTTGTCTGTGTCCAATTTTTCCCTTCTCACAAGAACACCAATCATACTGGACTAGGTCCCACTTTAATGATTTTATTTTAACTTGGTTACCGCTGTAAAGACTCTATTTACAAATAAGGTCACATTCTGAAATACTAGGTGTTAGGACATCGACATATAAGTTTGGGGCGAGGGGAACACAATTCAACCCTTAACATTTGCTTTTGCTCTATTTTGTCCTGTCTCGTTGTAAGTAGTTGGTAGGCCTTCCGTAATAGGATTGTCCAAAGGATCAGAGAAATTCAATGCAATTCAAACATTTATTGAGCATTTACTCAGCAACAGAGATATGCTAGTTTCCAGAATCAAATGATTTCATAACAAATAAGAAAAAAGTATCTGCACATCTCAAATGTGGTGGCAAAGACAAAGAAAACTTGTTAAAATATAAAATAATAAGTGCCATGTTAAGGTGATCTACAGGTACTCTGGTCAAAGAGAGGAGAAAATATATGATTCATTTTGGAGATAGTGTTAAGAAGAGCCTCACAAAGGAGATTATGTACAGAATGAAGTGGGGAGTGGTGAGAAGATAAGTTTTAGGGAGATATTAATAAGGTTGTCCTCCATGATTCCAACAAAGTTTAAATTTTGTACATCTATTTTTAAGACACTTGGTTCCCTCTACTCTAGGGAGTGGTCTAGAAGAATGTTGCTTGACAAAAAACATTTGTCGAGTTCCTTATGTGTGAGAAGGATTGTGTTAGACGCTGTGGAAGTACAAAGATGAACGTAATGCTGTTCTGGCCCTGCAGAAGCTGGGATGTGTCCACTCCAAGCATTCTCTGAGATACTTACACCTTTGTGGACTGTTAAGGCTGCCACCTACACCAACACCATTGCTCCCGGAATAGTATAAATGGGCTTTTTTTTTTTGCCCTAAAAAATAAATTGCTAACTTTTCCCTCCCCTCCTGTACAGGTATTAATCATTCAAGCTTCAATGTTAAAAGGAAAGCATTTATTTACTGGGTCAGTGAGCACTGAAGCAAATTGTTAGATTTTGATACCCATTGTCAAGTTTGTTGGAGGCATAATTTGCTCTCATATGCTAAAATTTGGGAGATCATGGGCTTTTAAAAATCATTAGAGTTTCTCTGACAAAGCCTGTTAGATTGTAGAAAAGATCTTTCAGAACACGAGAGGAGGTTAGTCGCTCGGCTGTATGGTAAAATGGCCTTTTTTTGTCAAACAGAGTTGATTTCATTTATGACTCAACGTGAAAAGACAGGTTCCTAAAGAAAGTTTCCACATTTTCATACTTCTCATAAATATTTTAACTTGATTTTACTTAGTGCCCAAATGAACAGCCCATGAAAGGAATGATTTTCAACCATTAATTGTCAGAGATTTTAAACCCTCTGTAAGAGCCAACGAATGTAGCATTATTATGAATCATAAGAAATCTTAGCAAGATGCATTTCCATTGTCATCGAAGTAGTTAAAGCCAGTGAGGCAGGACTAAATTGTTGTGACATTTTCCCAGCCCCACTATTACCTGTCAAATTGGAAAAAAATCAAGGCATCAGGACAAGCTCACGTACTGATGTGCTCACTCTTGTTATTAATTGAAGTAAATGGATAAGCTTGTCCATCAACAATAACAAACACATCTGCTCACTGTAAAAAAAAAAAAAAAAAATCTCCTTAACCTTCTGTCTCTTAAAGTTCCCTGGGATTTGAAAAATGCTTCGTTCTCTATTCAAGAACCATGATGACTATTGTGTTTGTTCTAGACTTTTCTTAATTTGCTGACAAAGTGAAATATGGAATACTGTATTAGCTTATTTCATGTCTGGCTCACAACGGATTGAGTTATATAAAGTAGGACATGGACAAATTACAAAAACCAGAGCAAGCGGGGTCCCTAATAGTCTTATATAACTGCAAACACTCTACATCTGCTTTAATCCATCATCTTCCTTGCTTCTCAAATATAATAGTTTGTTCTTCTCTCTCTGATTTTTAAGTACAAAGGGAAAGTTTTCCATACTGTAAAACTGAAAAACTTTTGATGAGAAAGTAACTCAAAAAAATTCAAAGGGGGAAATGTCTTTGGTTATTTCATTTGTGTGAGTCTATTAACTCCAAAAGTACATTGCAAACTGTGATAAAGCAAATCTAAATCTTCTTTTGCCTGGACAAAGTATTTGTGACAATATTTCCTTGGCATGAAAATAAAGAATTCATCCTCAATGCATTGAGAGGTGCAAGAATTTTCTTCTAAGTTGGTAGTGGAAAGAATAACAGCAAGCTAGACAACAACATTTTTTTGATTTTTAAAAAATGCAGCAAAATTACTTAATTATGTGCACCTGAGACTTTTAGCCTAAGCAAGAATGTGATGTTTATTAAAGCTGGAATAAAGAATACACCAAGCATCATGGCATTTTTTTCTTTGTTGTAGTGATATTAATGAATACAACTGTTTTTCTCCTGCCTTCTGACAATACTTAGAATTTCTTTTGGAGGGTAGGGATTGATTCTGAAGCATCTCAGTGTTTGCAAAATATTTGCTACCAAACATTCTAAAACCACAGAAAGTGAAAATGCAATTAAGATTTACTAATGCAATATGTCTTGTTTCATACAAGAAAATAAGACAGTTGAAAGAAAAGTAGTCACCCACTAGAGTGGATGGGGAAATTTTTACATATGAAAATGAAAGCAGCAATGGTTTAGCAGTTTCTCCATATGTTTTTATGCATTACGTTATTGAAGAGTTCTTCCAAGTTTGACTAAACTCAAAGTCCTGTGATGCCTGAGCAGACATGAATACTGATGAAGACAGAAGAGATAGCAGATTAAACCTTGTCTTTCTTCATCCCATGTTCCCTTTTGTGTAATCTATATTGGCATTTTTCCTGTTCCAGAAGGGTCTCCCGAGCTTCCTAAGGCTCTGCCTGGAGCTCCAGATTGTGGCCTTTGTAAATAACGTACATCAAGAAGGGCTGTTAAACTCTTGTTGAGTTATTTTTGTTTTGCACTTTGCACCTTCAGTGCATATGAGAACTACTCCCACACCATTTCCTGACAAACCAAATCTTGCTGTGAAGGCTGAAAACATTAGTCAGTTGCACCCTATTTTTAGGACTTGTAATGAAGAGAAAATGTAGTGTTATAACACCCATCCAAATGCTGGTGCCCCAGTAGACGACTGCAGAGTTTTAAGAGCTAAGAAGACAATTTATACAAAAAAAGACCAAATTGTGACCAGTTCTGCAAATAAACAGACAACAGATCACTAGGAGTTGTGACATGATCTAGCTGTGGATTGGAACGCCAAGCTTGGTGCTATTGAAGATCACAGATGGCCCAGAATAGCAACAGCAGTTGCCCAGGAACTGGACTTGGAAGGGTGCTAATTTTAGTATTAAAAGAGGAGAGTGGAAATAAATCCAAAAATCTCTGCTACTGCTTTGGAAATCACATTTTTAAATGCCTTTTACTTTCCAAATAATAAGAGCTAACTTTTATTGAGTGGTTACTGTGTGCCAGGCACTCTTCTACATGTTTTACATATACTCATATTAACTCTTTTAGTCCTTGTGACAGCCCTACGAGGGAGGTGCCATTATTTTTTCTATTTCAACTAGAGACGTATTGATAACAAGGCCAAGGTCTCACAGCTGGTGAAAAGCAGAAATCTAGACCCAGGTAGTCCACTCCACTGCTTGCCTCTCTTCTGACCTTCTTGTTGCCATGGAGCTCACTTTCAAAAGCTACCTTTCACATTCGTGGTAACTTCATGCTCCTCCCTATCACTGCCTTGCACACCTCCCAAGGAGAAAACCAACAGGTGTGGAAGAAAAGGGGGAAAGTGGAGCATGTCCCAGTTACTAATGTCAAAGGCTGGTGGAATTTCTACAAATCTAGGCATGTGGTGCTTGGTGACACAAGGTATGCTCCTAATGAGCTACAAACATGGCCATTCTCTCATTGAATCCATGTTGACTAATCACCAACCCTCAGCTCTATTAACTCAGCAATTGGAAATACTTGGGGATCTACATCTGATCAGACTCTGACATTCCTTCTCTTTCTCCCCATGGAGTAGCTGTAAGTATAAACAAGTTCAAGTTTCAGGATCCCTAAGTAACATGGAACCCTCTAAGCCCATGGGAGGGAGTCTAATAATGAGTTCATATGACACACATCTTAGTAGAACTGACAAAAATAGACTATTTTAGTTACAATTGGTTAAGACTGCTGTCTCTTCCATTTAAACTTCCCCAGTGGCGTTGGAGTGGCATTGAAATGGTCCAGGCATTTGTGGGATTCTGTCAAGGAACAGCTGAGTTGGGATATAATTAGTTTGGATAGAGTGGATTATATTTAGTGGCTTGTCATCACTTCTGTGTTGTTCTTGTTAGCCGTCTAAGTAGGAATAACTTTTAGTGATATTCTAGCCACCACTTGCATGGAATCACATAGCTTCATCATGAAAGTGCAGGACCAGAGGTCATAGTCCCATGTGATCTTGTGCTATGGTGCCCAGCACAGGTGTGTGACTAGTGGAAAAGAAGAAGATTCCACTGTACAGAGACAGAATCTAGATTCTTCATTTCCTGGACGTTGTGGTGTTTGTGGTACTTGTAAGCGTTTTCCAATTTATAACTTGTTGTGATTTATTTTCTAGATAAATACTCAGCTTGATACCAAAGATTTCATTCAAAAATTGAAATTCTTTTCCTTAAAGGATCTTCCCCAACAAATTGTGTAAATCAAGACAAAATGAAACTTAGATATGTTTCTGCTCACAGAAGACTGTATAAATTCAGAAAACCAAATTATTGATTTACAAAGCTAAACATAAATGCTGAATGACGACTTACATTGCCCTGTTTAGCATATTTTTATCCTTCTAGGCAAGATATATTCAAGTTCATGGAGAACAAGGAAGAAACAAGTTGAGAGATATTCATTTGGTTTCAATGTTTAATGGCAGCAGTTTCTGCTGGCTGAATGCAATGGTTTTTCAAGTGCAGTTCTAGGACCAAAAGCATCTACCTCACCTGGGAAATGGCCGAAAATGTAAATTCTCAAGCCTCATTCCAGACCCACTGAGTCAGGAACTCTGGTGGTGGGGCCCAAAATCCGTGTTCTGACAACCTTTGCATGTGATTTTGATGAATGCTAAATTTTGAAAAACTTTAGTTGAATGCCTATGTTTTTACAATCGTGAAAACCAGCATCAGATGGGCAGGTTACTCTCTCAAGAAAAGGTTTGTCTAGGTGTTCTCCATATTTGCTTATCTGCTATGGCATGCAGCAAAAGCAGTTCTAAGAGGGAAGTTTATAGCACTACAATCCTACCTCAAGACACAAGAAAAATCTCAAATAAACAATCTAACCTTACATCTAAAGGAACTAGAGAAAGAACAAACAAAACCCAAAGTTAGTAGAAGGAAAGAAATCATAAAGATCAGAGCAGAAATAAATGAAATAGAAACAAAGAAAACAATAGCAAAGATCAATAAAACTAAAAGCTGTTTATCTTCTTTGAGAAGATAAACAAAATTGATAAACCTTTAGCCAGACTCATCAAGAAAAAGAGGGAGAGGACGCAAATCAATAAAATTAGAAATGAAAAGGAGAAGTTACAACAGACACTGCAAAAATACGAAGCATCATAAGAGACTACTACAAGTAACTCTATGTCAATAAAATGGACAACCTGGAAGAAATGGACAAATTCTTAGAGAGGTATAACCTTACAAGACTGAACCAGGAAGAAATAGAAAATGAACAGACCAATCACAAGCACTGAGATTGAAACTGATTAAAAATCTTCCAACAAATAAAAGTCCAGGACCAGATGGCCTCACAGGTGAATTCTATCAAACATTTAGAGAAGAGCTAACACCAATCCTTCTCAAACTCTTCCAAAAAATTGCAGAGGGAGGAACACTCACAAACTCATTCTATGAGGTCACCATCACCCTGATACCAAAACCAGACAAAGATACTACAAAAAAAGAAAATTGCAGACCAATATCACTGATAAATATAGATGCAAAAATCCTCAACAAAATACTAGCAAACAGAATCTAACAACACATTAAAAGGATCACACACCATGATCAAGTGGGATTTATCCCAGGATGCAAGGATTCTTCAGTATATGCAAATCAATCAATGTGATACACCATATTAACAAATTGAAGAATAAAAACCATATGATCATCTCAATAGAGACAGAAAAAGCTTTTGACAAATTCAACACCCATTTATGATAAAAACTCTCCAGAAAGTGGGCATAGAGGGAACCTACCTCAACATAATAAAGGTCATATATGGCAAACCCACAGCAAACATCATTCTCAATGGTGAAAATATGACAAACCCACAACAAACATCTTTTTCAATGGTGAAAAGCTGAAAGCATTTCCTCTAAGATCAGGAACAAGACAAGGATGTCCACTCTCACCACTATTATTCAACATAGTTTTGGAAGTCCTAGCCACAGCAATCAGAGAAGAAAAAGAAATAAAAAGAATACAAATTGGAAAAGAAGAAGTAAAACTGTCACTGTTTGCAGAGGACATGTTACTATATGTAGAAAATCCTAAAGATGTCACCAGAAAACTACTAGAGCTAACAATGAATTTGGTAAAGTAGCAGGATACAAAACTAATGCACAGAAATCTCTTGCATTCCTATACACTAACAACGAAAAATCAGAAAGAGAACTTAAGGAAACAATACCATTCACCATTGCAACAAAAAGAATAAAATATCTAGGAATAAACCTATCTAAGGAGGTAAAAGACCTGTATGCAGAAAACTATAGAAAACTATAAGACACTGATGAAAGAAATCAAAGATGACACAAACAGATGGAGAGATATACCATGTTCTTGGATTGGAAGAATCAATATTGTGAAAATGACTATACTACCCAAAGCAATCGACAGATTCAATGCAATCCCTATCAAATTACCAATGGCATTTTTTTTACAGAACTAGAACAAAAAATTTTACAATTTGTGTGGAGACACAAAAGACCCTGAACAGCCAAAGCAATCTTGAGGGGAAAAAGTGGAGCTGGAGGAAGCAGACTCCCTGACTTCGGACTATACTACAAAGCTACAGTAATCAAGGCAATATGGTACTGGCACAAAAACAGAAATATAGATTAATGGAACAGGATAGAAAGCCCAGAGATAAACCCATGCACCTGTGGTCAACTAATCTATGACAAAGGAGGCAAGGATATATAATGGAGAAAAGACAGTCTCTTCAATAAGTGGTGCTAGGAAAACTGGACAGCTACATGTAAAAGAATGAAATTAGAACACTCCCTAACACCATACACAAAAATAAACTCAAAATGGATTAAAGACCTAAATGTAAGACTGGACACTATAAAACTCTTAGAGGAAAACATAGGAGGAACACTCTTTGACATAAATCACAGCAAGATCTTTTTTGACCCACCTCCTAGAGTAATGGAAATAAAAACAAAAATAAACAAATGGGACCTAATGAAACTTCAAAACATTTGCACAGCAAAGGAAACTATAAACAAGATGAAAAGGCAACCCTCAGAATGGGAGAAAATATTTGCAAATGAATCAATGGACAAAGGATTAATCTCCAAAATATATAAACAGCTCATGCAGCTCAATATTAAAAAAACAAACAACCCAATCATATGTGCTTATCTGATTCTTGATTTTCTATGTTTTCATTGAAGATCTTCTCCTCTTCTTCTTGTTATCAAAACTTATATACTAGGGTTGACAGCTTGTTTCTGTTGCAGTCTATTAGGCTAGGAGCCATCTCACTCTCAGAGAGCAACTTGTTTTCCTCTTTTGCAGGTTTTTGAGAGTGACCTCCTTGTTGTCTCCAGATAGAGCAGATCTCTGATCTTTGTAAGTCCTCAAATAACACTCTAACACAAAATACTCATGAAACTGGTACACAAACTAGTACCATGACTAAAACTTTTCAAGTGAATTATTCTTTAGTGACCTGGGATTTGTAGAACGAGAGCATAAGCCTGACTTAATTGGCCAGCTTCATACTTTGTTACAAATCCACAGACTTGGTCTACCCCTCTCCATTCTCTTTAGAGATGTATGACTATGAAAGCATTTTCTTCTCATAGAGGCAGATTTCATCTGTGTTCAAAGTTTTTTCTTACCTCAAACATTTCTTGTCTATAAACTGCTCTAGCTGTTTAAACTTCACATTATGAAAATAAAAATGCGTCTTAAAAACGTCAAAAGGAAAGTTGGCTCAATGGTCATACTGGTATCTGTTGCTTTATGTAAATTTTGAAGGGGTACCTAACATTTGATGAAATTACATTTTCTGCCAAAGGTCATATTTTTTTCATAAACTTTTAATACCATAAGTTAACCATTTCTTTAATTTTCAAAAAAATATTCCTAGGTTACTTCATAATCAGTTTTCACACTGACTGAAATACAACCTTTTCCTAATACCAGGAACCCCCTGAGGTTAAGGCACTTGAATGCACATTTATAATGTCACTCAAAGCTAGAAAGGCAGAGGATACTCTATTAGCATATCATAAGTTACAGGAGAAATATAGCAGCCAGATTTTGTTTCTTCATGATTCAGTCTTCGTAGATTGTATATTTCTAAGAATTTATCTGCTTCTTTTGGATAAATTTATCTATTTCTGTTACCCAATTTGGTGTCATGTGATTGTTCATAGCAGTCTTCTCTAATCCTTTTTATTCCTGTGGCATCGGTTGTAGTGTCTCCTTTCTGCTCCATGAGGGATCTAATCTTTCAGCCCCAACCCTATGCAGCAGCAGAAACAGCAATGACTGAGGACTGACAACCTACCTTGAAGAATAATTCCCAGGGACAGTCTGGGAGGGGAGAATCAGAAGGCAAGGGAAAGTGTGTTATTTTGGGGGGTGGGGTGGGAGAGGGCTACTTTCAACACCTTAGAGTGGTGACAACAGTCATTGACTGAGACTCTGTGCCAGTAGAAAGGGGAGGGGAAGAGTTGAGGAAGCCAAGACCACGATTATTGGCTTCCTCCATGGGCTTTCTCCCAGGGCTCCATCACCATGGGACTTCTGTCAAACTGGAATATAACCCTTGAGTGAGTAGTAAAGATCGCATCTCCTGTCTTGCTGAGGAAGGGGCATATTGACTCATTCCTGCACAAATGTAGATGTTCCAGTCCATACCTCATCCTCATTACCACATTCCATAAGGACTCCGATGATAGGGTTGAAAGAAAGAGAGGCAAACAATATGTTTCGTAAAGAACATGATATATAGAGTAAACCTTTGAAATTTAAAAGTTGTGAAATTATAATTTTGCCTTTCTTGACTTCTGAGGGCTTTGGATGTTTTCCTCTCATGAACAATGCCTTTCTTTATTCAGGACCAGGAGCTAGGATGATATGATCCGGCTACATTATGGATTAAAAATGGGTTTTTGTAAGCAAACCTAAAAAGCTAAACTACCAGTGATCATATTATTTCTTTATAAAAATAAGTTCCGCATTTCAAACAATTAACTGAGAAACTAAATTTTGGACCAAACATATTCATTATTCTTTATGTATATTAGAAATGTTGTTTTTGTGAAGTGATAACGTATATATATTCAAAATCCATGTCCATGAAACATACTTGGCCAAAAAAGTCCATGGCTTATCATTTAGGTCATCCAGAGAGAAAAGGATAAATAAAATAGAGATAATTATAATTTAAAAATTTTTCATTACATTCACTGCTTGCTCTATAAAGCATTCTAAGAATAGTCATCAGGTAGGAATACTGATGCATTTAGAGTTTTAAAATTAGTTTTCTTTTACTCTCCTTAACTTGGGAAAATTTTGTGAAGAAAGAGAATGGCTAAAAAGTGAGGAGGAGAGAACACAGGAAGATTGTACTTACTTTTCTGAATTCTATAAATGAGATTTGCAATAGAATTACACCGAGATGTTTTGGAGAGAGTACTGAGCTAGGAGACCTGTGCTATGACTCTAGTCAGTCACGCATTAGTCTAGAAAACTCTCAAGTTGCTTAACTTCGTGGTTCCCAGAATTTTGATTTCATGAACTATTAACTGTTTTTTAAAAGGAATAAGGTGACAAGCAAGTGATTACTTTATGTGTTGCTTAATAAGGATAGTGAAAAGAAAAAACTATCATTTACTTCACTATTATCTTATTTAATGTGGACACATTAACATAAAATAATAATACGAAAATTGTAAATAAATAAATTTAACTTCATAAAAAAGCTCACACCATGAAAACATGTCTTATTTTGCCATGAACCGACGAACATTTGCCAAGGGTTGCCACTGTTCTTCAGAATGACATTTAGACAGCATTCCTTAATGTCTTAATCTACACGTTCCTTAAATTCCTTGGTGGAAAATGAGGGAGTTAGACTAAATAACCACAACGATGAATTATGATTCCAAAATTTGACTTTATGACTACTTCATAAAAGAACTGTCTCAATCCCTCATTTATTACTTCAATGAATAAGAGACACAATTCTTACTATCTTTCTCACTTCCAGCACTGATTAGTATATAATCCAAGGTCACCATATTAATAGTATCACTGAAGTTTCAATCCTTAGAGTCTTTGAGTTTGATATGCAATTAGCCACTTATTATATAGGATTAATCATAGCTACACTAATCCCTAAATTAAGTATTTTTTTCTATGAAGTTTAACATTGGGGAAAATGCCTTCTGTTCTCTTTTAATTTCAAGAAATAATCTGTGCTTAGGAAAACAAAATGATAGCTCAAATTATTATCATTGCCTTCCATAAAAATCAAAACATAGCAATGTTTTGTTGAGCATTTATTGTGAACCAGGTAGTATGCAAAAGCTGTTCTATTTAATCCTCACAACTCTATAAAATGGCATTACATCAAATTTATAAATGAAACCTCAAGATAAAAACACATTCAAAGTTTTAAAGCTCACAGTAGGATTGGGATTCAAATTTTTCTCCATTGTCAAATCTATTTCTGCTCCATGTTACTGTTTACAAAATTCATAACACTGAGTTTCCTCTGTCATGCTTATGTTCATGCTGGTTTCTCGCCCTAGAATGGATTACCTTCTACTATTTTTCCTACTAAAGCTTTATCTACCTCAGTTCAAATGTCAAATCCTTTATACCTCCAGAAAGACTTGCTTTCTTCAGAGTCCTTAGAGCACTGTCTTTGTATTATTCCTTTGGCATTAGCCTTACAATCTAGTCTTCTCTATTATTTTTCTACCTCTCCCTAATTGATGATAAGTAATCATGATGAAGAGTTTGGTGAAAGTCTTATCAGAATAAAGTGTATGAGTCAGTTACAATATGATCATCTCATACCTCTAGGAACTATGTGAATATAATTTTTTTTTTGGTTCACGCCACATGGCTTGAGGGATCTTAGTTCCCCGACCAGTGTTCGAACCCGTGCCCCCTGCATTGGAAGTGCAGAGTCCTAACCACTGGACCACCAGGGAATTCCCTAAATTTTTTTTTAAAAAAAGAGAAAAACAGAAAAATCTCCAAGGATCAAAGGTAGTGAGGTTTCTGTACAATGCTATATTGTGACCTTACCAGTTTCTTTACTATTTAGTATTTTACTGTTCCAACGCCCCAGTCCAATTTTACAGATTTCCAGTGTTCATGTGGGGAGGCAGCTAGCCAGCCCCCATGCACAATATAACATTCCTCAATCTCCCATATTCCTGAAAGCAGTTACAAGAGTCTACCATCCCCAGCATCCAGTGTAAGGGAGATTCTCAATGATGAAGAGTTAGTAATACGATTGAATTGTAGATGAGTTGTTTTCTCCTCTCTGAAATTCATCAAACTACCTATATAATGCTCCTGTGAGAAACAATTCCAAGGGCTCAGGAAGGGGCACAAGGAGTTTTCAGAACATGTGAGAGTCAGAGGTAGCTAGCTGGTTTAAGGAAAGTAACAAAAAGATTTTAAGCCAAGGAAAAAAGACACAGGGAATGATCTAGAACTACAAACTGGAAATTGGAAATTTTGCAAGTTGATATGTGAATTGGAGCTACCTTTTAAGATACCTCTAGACAATTCATAAGCTTTATGGCAAAAGCTGACCCTTGTCATATTTCTCTATTCTCTGTGTTTTATTTTTTTAAATGCTATATTCTGAGGCTCTAGGAAACAGTGTGTGGAAGACAAATGCTTTTTTTGAAGTATTTTAATGGATAGCATGCCCAGGTAGCCACATACCTAGAGACTGGACGTTACAAATGAATTCTACTAGAGTTACAAAAGCAAGAGCATTTTCAACTATGTACTCGAATTCTACTCAAGCCAGCTCTTTCACGTTAAGTGGCTAAATGTATAAAATTATTAATAAAATGCAAACATCTGCTAAAACTATAACCTGCCATTTATTATCTAAACCATTCCGTGGATTCTCTTCAACAATATCATCAACATGACCTATAAAATTAGGAGAAATACACTGTAGTGGTTTTAAGTCCAACAAAATGTTTTATACAGAGCTTAACTGCACACATTTTGAATACCACATTGACATCTGTGAGCAGAAAGATTGAATGGCATTGGCCTCCTTTCTTCTTAATATGAAAAGTCTCGTAGAAGTGTTTGTTTTCTGCCTCATTCATTAAAACTAGCAGTGTCGAGTGCAAAATCAAGAGCTGAACTTGGTGGGGAGGCAAGATCTGTCTTTGGGCACCGGCAGAAGAGTACCTCAAAGAAGTGTAGATCTGAATCAAAGCAAGGGAAGGGACTTTGTTGAAATCATGCAAGCTGGGTCTGGCTGGCCAATGGAGCATTAGAGCTAAGAAGAGGTTAGAATTTGGCCCTAAGAGTTGAAGTTTCCAACCTTCTTGTGACTCAGAAGAATCTCTAAGAGGGGAAACCAGAGGCTCTAAGGTCTGCGTCATGCTCAACTTTCTGAAAGCTTTGCCTCACTTAGTCTTAATTGAGATCATTAAAATGATCACTGTGAATATTCACCACCAAGGAACCAACGTATATAGGTAAAGGTTGTGGGTCTTTTAAGATTAGAGAAAAAGAAGCAACCTATTAAGAAGAAGAAGTGTTAAAAGAGAATATTCACTACTAAGAAATATAAACTAAGTATATATCATTTTCATAGGTTTGTAACTTAATTTACTTGATGGATGAATTTCTACGTTGCCAAGAAAACCACAAAAATGCTTAAAGATATTTTAATAAATATGATATGTATTGAAACATACGTATGTTTCTTTTATGCTTCCCATAAAACTTTACCCCCGGGATAAATACCAGCCTGAAATAACACTCACTTGGCTCAGATTTTTATGGGTGTTAGGTATTTATTGAGGAGCCTTCATTTATTTTGAAAGCTGGAAGCCTGGTATTGCTTTTAGGTGAGTTGAAATGTGATTTGATAAAGATGGAATTTCTCAACTTAACTACTGTCTATTTTGAATTGAATTGCTTATTTTATTAATAACTTCCTGGTACAGGCAAGCTCAATTGTTTAAAAAAAAAAAATCACGAGTCCCTAATTGGACAGTTAATCCTATTTTTTGCATGGCTAGTCAACTTAATACAGTAGGAATCAGAGCAAGTGCTCACTGAGTGAATTAGTTGAGGCATTTGCCTTTTGTCTCCTCTGTGCCCGTGATGTCTAGCTGAGAGGTCTCGATACGTATGTTGTCGGGCCAACCTTATAGTTCAGAATGTTGGACAGTGATTTTAGGGACACATGGAAAGCTGATTTTCCCCAAAGCATAACGATGGTACGCACATATAATACCTTCATGAGCGACACATTTACCCACTCCTTGTAGGGGCTTTTGAAAAAGCAAGTTCTTTTTGTAAATTCTATAAATTGTCATTTATACCTATGGGTGAGTTGGAGTTTCAGTTTGCATCATAAGGAAGTAGTTCTTGCCGGTGAAGTTGCTAAGAAGTGGGGCCAGTTATGTAAAGGAGAAATGGAAAGCACAACGGACTTCACTGCTGGCTTTCAGACCTCAACATGAGTCAGCCTCTGGGATGCAAAACTCTCCAGATGGAGATGTTCTAGAAGCTTCTTGCACAGGGGCAGTGACAAAGAGAAGCAATCGGAGTACACATTCAGATATTAAGGGCTTTAGAATCGTATGGATCTTTTGAATTTTCATTTACCTCCCTTGCAAAGACGCCCGTTGCACTAAAAGTTCAAAAATGGCCCTCACTCGACAGTAAAGAACCATGCGTGTCGGGCTGCCAGTCTCTCGTCTTCCATTTTGAAGAGGCAGCTTTTAACCCGAGTAGAGTGTGAGGCTGCAGGTCTATATTGGTGGTGGCTTCAAGTGAGCGTCAGGTGATTTGATATCACCCTTGAGATAATACAGACCGCAAGGAATTACCAGAAATCTGATCTTCCTCATGGGTTCACTGAGAGTGAGCTTAGCAGCTAGAAATGCTCGGGGGAGCTGATGCAATGGCTTAACCTCCTGCCACGTGGCTGAGGTGTGTCTGAGGTGGGTGGCCAAGCACCCCTCTAGAGAAAGGAAAAAGTAAGTCCCTCAGGCTCGTGGGGCTGCGATTGGCCGTGGACAGATAAAGTCACGTGCATTCTCTCTGTTCCTCGTGGAGAGCCTCTGCGTGTCTGTCCTACGAGAGAAAATCAAAGGTCTCAGGTGGTCTAAAAGTGCTCTGATGTGCATCTTTTAGACTCAATTCAGTTTCCTGCTTTTGAATCAATGTGGAGGTCAGTAATATGCTAAGTGCGGACCCTGGAAATTCCACTGTGGGCTGGAGCCAAAGCACTGCTTCTTCCCAGCCTACGAGGAGGGGAGGAACCTGCCCCAGAACATCCCTTGACTAAGCCACGGAGCACATCGCTTAGTTCTGGGGCCACTTCCTTTGTGGATGAAGGAAGCAGTGTGTTGACCTACCTTCTGGCCAAAGCTCCTCATCACAACTTTGACTGAGCTGCTCAGACAATTATAAATTAATCAAACATCACTGTGAAAAGCACACCATGGGGTCAGTATCTTTTAAAATACATCCCACTCTATGGACAACAAAATAGCTAACAATCATTGAACGTGCACTAAATACCAGAAGCTACTGAATTTACAGTTTAACAGGTGAGGAAACTGAGCTGCACGGATGGCACTGAGCTTTCCCACATGTACAGCCAGTAATGGTGCAAACACAGGCAGGTCACCATTACATCATACTGGGTACTCCTAGAACAAATTACGTATGATAAATTATATTTTATGTTTGAGTTGGAAATACCAAAATCTCAGAGAGCTAAATGACTCTCTCCTTTCCCTTCCTTATAAAGTCCATTTATTCTAGCTCTCTGTCCCCACTATAATTAACCAAGGACAGATTTTATTACTACTCTTCTGGCTCCTAGATGGTGCTCCCACCACCTCACAGTGCCTGGTGCTTATGAAATGTAATAAATATTGACTGTGATTATGGCACATTTAGCTCTTTATATGCAAACCATATCTCATCTAGTATGTTGGTGTCTAGATTGTATCTTATGTACATCAGGCGCTCAACGTATATGGTGAATTCACAGACAAATCTTTTTATTAAAAAGTTCTTAAAATAAGTTGCAAGCTAGAGATAAAAACTAGCCAATGTTACTGTTATGGGTTAAAGTACTTTTGCTTTCACTCTACCACAAAGAACACTGACTCAGTAAATATAAAAAGATGACCCCCAAAAAGGAAACACTGCAAACCAAACTTGGTTCCCATGTTCAAAATCAAAGCTAACCCCCTTTGCTGTTGACCCCTGATACCAGTTTTAGAGATATTATATAGTGATGTCTCTCAGATGTCCAGCAGCTTAAGAGTGAGTTGGTGACTAATCTGGCCAGGGCAAGTTTCTATGTCCAACACAACTGAGCTTTAATCCTCAGTGCTTTGAGGAAGATGCTTAAGTTGTCAAGAAAAACAAATACACAGATCATCTGCCCAGCAAACAACTGGGAAAAACAAAAAAACCCAGGAAAACAGATGGGTATGCAGAGTACATACATGGTAGTCACTGACAGACAAATTACACAGGTTAATTGTACAAATATAACCACAGATTTTTAGGCTCATCCCCCTTACTGGGCTTCATCATCTCCCAACTCAGACCTTCTGAATAAGATGCTGGGCAAAAATCTCATTGCCTGAACCTGATATCTTTACGTCTTTTTGGGGTGGGAGCAAGTATTCCAAAAGGATGTGTACATCCGTGGGCCTTCAGGAGGCTTCTAGTGGGCTTCCTAGAGTATGCTGAAGTCATTTACTCTTTTGATCAAAGCATAAATTAAAAATTAAGTGGACATTTATAGCAAATAAACTGGATCAGTCCCTGGAAAAAATATTATTTTTGCTTAATCATTAGAATAGTTGAAGAGGGAAGAAAGGAGGGAGGGAGAGAGGGAGAGGGACAGAAAAGGATACAAGAAAGAGGAAGAAAAAGAAAGAGAGACAGAGACCAAGAAACCATTCAAACCAATATTTTGGTTTAGATGTAAGAGTTTAAAAAAATCACTTTCTTATATCATGAATGGCTAAAGAAATTCCACCTAAGCCATGTCCGTCAAAAGAATATCTGCATACACTGAGTAGTTTCTGGTGAGATGGGTCTAATGGTGAATAAGAAGACAGTGAGAAGGGTCTGACCCTTGAAAGGTCTTTGACAGCCGTGGCTGATTGCTGATAGTGTTAGAATAGACTTATTATCAGCTTCTACGCACCTTATCAGAACGAACATGCCTCTTTGAAAATTAAAGTATATGAAAAAGGACATCTTGTATTTCGTTTTTGATAGTTTTCCCTAAAATGCACGTTTAAAAGATATAGGACGAAACTCCTTATCATTTAAAGTACTTTTTCGACTTGATTGATTAAGTTCTCTTTTCCCCTTTATGCAAGGGGGAAATGAAAACCCATGAGCTATCTGGCGGTAGAGGAAAAGCACATTTGTTGGTATTATTCAATACTAGAGGAGGGAAATCAGACTGGAGTATTTTAGATTTGAAACAAGGCGTTTCATAAACCAAAAGAAAAACACAAACAGCAGGGATTTTTTAAGCTTTCTTTGTTTGTTCCTTTGTTAATATCTTGCTCTGCTAGGTTTACAAATCCTAAATAAATAGAAATTAGTGCTCCTTCCTTTGCAGTCCATTTGCTTTAGATGTTTGCCTTGAGGGACATTTGTGTATTCTGCTAATGGCTGCAGCAGAGTGCTGTCTCATTTTCATTCTGGCAAAAAAAAGGCCGTCACCATGGTTACAGTTTCATTTGCTAGAGAGAAACTGATGGCTGTTAGTGATCCCATCATAAGCAACTTCTGTCAGATTTCTTATCAAGTAGACATATTTTGACAAAGTGAAAGCTAACACCGTAATAAGAGAACTGAGTTGCTACTCTATGTAATGAACCATTTAGCATTAAATGAAATGTGAAACCACATTTTAAAAGCTGAAGGTGGGGAGAAAAAGTAATATTTATAATTTACACACACACGCACAAAAGGAATATTCCATCGTGGAGTAATGATAGCTTGTTTCTTTTTGTTGTCACAGCAACTCTAGCGGGGTAGCATTGATTTATATTGGAGGTCTCAGCACACCGTCCTGCAGCCACACAGAGCTTGCATGGGAGTGTGTTAAGGCTTCCTTCCCCCATGTACCTCAGCGGAGCCCAAGGCTATGCCTGGAGCCAAACGCTAAGGTAGTAGGTCAGAATATTCTGATGAAAGACCTAGCAAAACATTTTGCCCGTAATAGACTATAAATGTGTCTTGTTGTACACAAGGAATACTCTAATCCTGAAGTAGATCATTGGGATCAATGGAAACACCTTCCTTCTCCATGTCTACGAGCCCTGTGGTATTTCCAAAGGGTGGCCAAGATGACACTTGCTGATAGGACCATGGAGAAAAAAATCTAGCCTGAAGTTTCCCTTCTGGGCTTCAGCAGCAGCACCCAGAATTAGTCCACACAAAAAGGGTGGAGGTAGTGGGTCAAGGTTAGAGAAACATGCATCTCAGGCCATCAGGCAAAGACGCTGGCAGTGTGGTCTATTGGATTGTGAACTAGGTATCTGATGGATACAACTGATGTTATTTTATTTTAGGACAAAAGAAGATAGGGACTAAATCAACAGGAAAGTCCCCTAAGGAAAAGACCTAAATGTTTTTTCTTTTTCTGACTTTTACAGTTTGACTCTGTCTTGGCTTCAAACCCATGTAATGATAAACAGACTAGATATTTCGTTTTGAGGGAGAGAAATGACGTCCTCTTACATTTGAAATAAAGAAACAGAGGTTTCCTATGATCGCCAGCTCTACTGGTGCAGAGGTGCAGGACTGCTCACTAAAATGTCTATTTGAAAGAATGCTCATAGACTTTGGGATATGGAAGATAAGATGAGGACATACTTTTTTGCTTGTTGTTTGTGCAAGGTTTTTCACTAAAAATGAATGAAAACATAGGGGGCAAAATGCAGTTTTGAAAAATATTTGGTTCTTTTTTCAGTTTTAAAGGATTGCATTGTTCTATTTTATTTTATTTCATTTTGTTTTACTTTATATTTTATTTTATCTTACCAGTGAGGGCAGTAAGGTGTTGGGGAGTGCAAACCTTGCCCAGAAGTAATCAGGATGGAATCTCTTTCTTCCTGAGCATGTGATTTTCCAATTTCAAATGCCTCTGCCTGTGATATCCACATAGGTGTGGATATGAAATGTGAAGGAAACCATGAAAACCAGCAGTTGTTAGTGTGACAAGGAGAATCACCAAATTAACAGCCAGGAAAAAAAAAAAAATCTACTCTAGCTAAAGCCATCTCCTATCAACCAGTTCCTTTAGAGATCAAGGCTTTTTTTTTTTTGACAATTTTGAAATTATCAGTCATTACACCCTTTTCTATAATATAGTATTGCAAGAAGTGTAATAAGTCACATATTATTTGCATCTTTTAAAATCCATTTCCAAACTCATATAACTAAGATTGCAGAGTAACACAGTATTTTTAATGAACATAAATATAAGTCCTCATTTGTCTTGCCTAGGGAACCCTAAAACTCATGCCTGCATTTGAAGTTTAAAGGAATGTTTTTCTTAATTAGCCTCATTTAAAAGATATGTCTTATTATTCACTCAGCGGCCAATCAAGAACAAGGAATCTTGCTTTCAAAGTTTGTGTTATATCAGGTCGTCTATTAACCAGAATAATATACGATTTTATTTTAATCCAAAGAATATAACACCTTATATTTATAGAGCAGGGAAGAGGCAAATCACTTTATGAACATCACCTAACCAACAGCTTATCTCTATTTACCAAAAAAAAATGTGAACAAATCCAGGATACGTATACAATTTGCAATACAATTCCCCCTCAATTACAAAATAGAGTTGTCCCTTGAAAAGTTGACCTTACATCCTAATTTTCCTGATCACTTATAGTAAATTGGGGATTGTTTGCAAAAGAAAAATCATGTTCAATGTAAAGAGCTGAGAGCAAAGAAAATCGCACGATGGTACATGATCCCTAAGTGGGGCTTGCCCCGAGGGCATCTGCTCTGGCATGGTTTCCGGGGTGGGAGAGGAATTCCTTGAATCAAAAATGCTCAATTTAACATGTATACAGTGACATGTATACAGTGATGTGTATAAAATCGATGACTGATTAAAAAAAAAAAGCTCAATTTAATATATCTTTCAAATAAAGATATATCTCACATTGCCTCTCTGCCAACTCCCAAAACAAGACTGGCGAACTAGAGAAACACCTAACCTGGAAAACAGAAACAAACATGACAGGTGTTGATATTTAAAAGTTTTATCAACTCCATTCCAAAAAAAGTCCCTAGCAATGCTTATTCTGAATTATACAACAACATCTTTAGCATATATTTGTATTAATAAAGAGGGAAACAAACCTTTTAAAGAGAAAATGAACATTTTTAAAGAGAAAATTTAACCCCCTGAAGAGACTCCAAAAGTTTCCTTCAGAGTTGTCATTTTGTCATAGAAGTTTCTGTCAACCCAATTAAGTTACACTCCCCAAATTTTAAGGAAAAAAAAAAATCCTCTCTTATTTTAAAGTCTGTTTTAGTCACTTTTACAACAGTGTTTCTTCTATTACTTTTCAAGGTAACTGTACAATATTTCTAATTATTAATAATCTTATTTCACAAGGAAAAAATATTTTTGCATGTTATCAACAATTGCTTTACCAATGAGCTTATGGAATATCATCTGACTTTAAATTAGATGATTCTGAATTTCAGAAGTTCTATAATTGCTAGATAACACAGAAATACCTGCTGCATCACATCGAAGATTATCAATAAAATTAGTTTTTCAAATTTAGCATTTTTAAGGAAGTAAGACTTTATGAAAAAAGGATATTTTTAAAACAAGAAACATGTACCTACAATTTTCCCTAAAAATTTCTTATTTCCATTTTAATTTGATCAACCCAAGTCTTTTGTCCACATGTAATACATAATAATATAGGGCACATACAATTTTGCATAGTTTAAGCATTTTACTAAGTTCACAATAATTTGCTAAAATTAGATGTCACAGCTTAACAATATGGATATTATTAGTTGGATCATTTTCCTGTTGTTGCTATTGTACATTTCTCTGCAATGGACATCCTTCTGGGATTTTATTTCAGTTTGATGATTTCCATCTGAGGAATCCCCAGAAGTGGGATTATTAGGAAAAACTGAATGAGTTTTCTTTGGGGTTTCTTTTGACTTTTAAATTTTATTTTACTTAGAATTTTAAATGTTTTGACATTTATTTTGAATTTTTAAATCAATGTTTTGAATTTTCTTTGTTATTGCATTTTCTTTTGACTTTTGAATTTCACAATCTAATCACAGTTAGATTTTCTTTTGGTTAAGCAGTTAATAAAAAAATTTTTTTTCTTCCCTAGTTGATTGGTTTTAGCCAATATCTAATAATATTGGGGATCCTAACATCTGCAACGAATATGTTCAATGTGTAAATATCTTCTACGGTACAGATTTCACAAGAACTGATTTTTGTATTTTTCGTTTACTTACAATAAAGTCTATATGTACTATTTTAAAGTATTCTTAAAATATTATATAATTATGTCAACGTTCCCTTTATGGGTCACTCAGAAAGAATTACAAATAAATATGTATCAAGTTATTAACAATAATAGATTCATACCCATTTGTTGTAAGGGAATGATGCTGAAAACCTCAGTTATCTTCTTACATATGAAAGAAAAAAGGGTTTCTTTAAAATGCTGTTTGAGCAAAAGGAGTACAAAAGAAAATACAAATCAATTTTTTAATAAAAAGAAAAACTACAAAAAATAAAATGCTGTTTGAAATTTTCAACCTAAGATGCAGGAAGTATCATCATTCAGAATGCTTACCAACAATGATTTAGCATTTTAATTGAGCCTAAGGGTTTGGAAGAACGAAATTAATGGCATAATTAGAATCTCGACCTGATTGGTTCTTGGTCATATATCCCTCTACTTTATCATAAGTTCCCTGTCAAAAAAAAAACCAAAGCAAATTTCAATGCGTAGAACATTTCAAGAAAATTTATTACTAATTACATGTTATTTTATCAAATATCTTATCAAAACAAGTCTCTCATAGTACATGATGTTCCCCTACATAATGTACTGTCCTAAAAATATGTATTCAAGAAGGAAGTTCAGTTCTCAAGAAGTCATCAAATATTAGTTTTGTTAAGTCATAAGATTTCATCTGTTATAATTATGGTGGTTGGCTTGCTACAGAAAAACTTTATTCGCATTTCCAAAGTATCTTGGGCAATAGAAGATCAATGTAGAAAGAGAACTTGGGGTTTGGCAAATTATTTTTCACTTTCAAGCAGAAAAGAACTAACTACAACCCATTTACCCATATATAACCATCTTAATTATTACTCTACAAGGGCCAAAATCTCTGTCAAACAAACCAATTCCTTAAACCTCATTTCTGCAGCCAACATCAAGAAGAATAATCAGCCCACTTGAATTTTGCTTCTTTAAACCAAGGTTTTGAATTTTGGCCTCTCATCAAGGAGAATGAAATTGGACATTCAAACCAAAAATTAGCCAGAAGCATCTGTGGTTTGCCCACTCTGACTTCTGCTTGAAATTGAGAAATGACTTGGTGGACCCAAGTTATTCTACTTAATCCACACATCATGATGAACAATGGCTCCAGTTTTATTTAATATTGAGCAACCACAGAAGCATATTTGAAAAATTATCCTAATCAGCAAAGGTAAAATTGAGATAATCTGAAAGGACATGCATCTGCATATTTACTAAAAGCTTGCTCACAAAGTACAAAAAAAAACCAAAAAACAAAAAAAAATAGACACAAAGAAAGATTATCTAAGGCACAAACCCGAACACTAGCTAGACTAAAAAGCTAAAGAATGTAACAAAAAAACATTTATTGGAATGATATCTACAGTCTGAAAGCAACAAAACTTTGGAAAGCTAAGAGAACTAATTGTCAGAAGATAAGGCAGAGTTTTCTTCTTGCAAGGTTCAACTTTCTATAAAGTAAGATACCTGCAGATTTGTCTGTTTTTGTTTCTTCTAATAATATTGGTTGTATAGAACTGCATAAAAATTCTCTCTGAACTTCAACTTCGTCTCTAAAGTAACTGGCTGGAAGAGATCTTTATGTATCTTTCTACGCATTACATTCTACATTCTGTGTTCTGTGTGTCTATCCCAGATAAAAGGGGGATTTTTATACAGCTTGCAATTCTTGAAAAGAATTCTCACCGAGGCCACAGACAAGTGGCGGGCTGTAACTTCTAATTCCTGATCCTATCTCTTAAGATTATAGAGCAAAATCCAATTTCATAGAGTCTTAGTTTTTGCCAACATCACATTTAAAGCACAATGACTTTAAATCAGGCCACCTTTTCAACCTAGATAAAAGGTGATCACTTTTTTGTCTGAAGTTGCACTTGCTACAGTCATAATAGAAAATTGTAGACTACCGAAATAGAAACTGAGTGGTATTGACAGATGTGATCTCATCAGGGTTCCATTTGTTAAAGAAAACATTGAATATTAATTAAAAGTTAATTAGAACTAATTGCCAATTAGAAAGAAAAAGTAATTTGAAGCTACTCACAGCCCTTCTATTATTATTACCTTTGAGAATCCTACACACCCAGGGGCTGCCAGGCATTCTACCTTTCCTTCCTCTGGTTATCACGACCTTGGCCCATCCTGTTACAGTTAACTTGTGTTAAACCACGGATTATGGTACCCAAACATAAAATTGCATCACTCACTGAATATAGTCATGAAGCCAGAGTTAAGATTCTGCTGAGAGGGAATGGCATGTGTTACAGAACACAAGGAATTGAAAAAGTAGGCAAGCAAGTGTGATCATTTTCAAGTGATATGGAAATGGTTCATCGACAATGTAGTGGCTCTGTGTCCGCTGCCTCCCTCACATCTACTCCCCCTTCTTCTGGCCATTTACCCTGGTTTCCATTCGGGGATCCATGCTTCCTACACTTTTCAGGCCCATGTCTGGGGTGGGGATGCATCACCGTGAATTCAGAGGTAGAGTACATAATCCAGGCCAAAGTCGGAGTACAACGTATTCCTCTCCCCACAGCGATGGAGGCTTGTCAGGAGGATAAGTGGAATGAAACTCAGGGCTTTTTCCCCCAGGGTTTCTATTCAGGGGGCTTACTCTTTCCTGCTGGAGTTGAAACGGAAAGAAAATGAGGCTAAAGCTGGAATCTATCTTGCCCCAGGCAGGGCTGAAACTAAAGGCAGATGAGAGAAATCCAGCCTGCAGCCAGCCTTAAGCCCTGAAGCCAGCACTGCCCAGAAGCAGCCAACAAATTTCTTTTTCCAGTGGAGCTAGTTTGGGTTGTGTTGCTAGTCACTTAAAATTGAAACATTTTATTGAGACAACATTTTCAAGATATTTATAAAATAGATGCAGAAGAGAAGGTAATGCCCGAATATTTCCCTTGGAGTTTAGGAATATATAATCTTCCAAGAGAACCATTGCTTCCATATCCCTTCCTTGGTTTTTCTCTGAAGATCCTAGGGTGACAGGACTCTGAGTTTCAAAACTCTTGAGTTTCTCTCTCTTAACTGTTAAATGCAGGATCTAATCCAAGAGTATATTTCCTATGATACCAAGCCACAATCAATTTTCATTCACTCATGACCTGGGTAGAATTTAAATCATCAATCTAATAGAATTTTTTTTAAGAAGGAGATTTCACATAGCAGAGACATGAGATTTTATTTGATTTTCAAGAAAACATTTTGCGTTTTTCTTCTCTGTCTTCTCCATTCATGCCCTAGTTTTGAGATCCTTTTAACTGAAGTGTAATTGACTGAAATGTTATATTAGTTTCAGGTGTACAACATAGTGACTTGACATTTATATACATTAGGAGATGATCACCATGATAAGGTGTTACCATCCATCATAATGTAAAGTTATTAAAATATTGTTGACTATATTCCCTATTCTGTATATTACATCCCCTTGACTTACTTATTTTAAAACTGGAAGTTTTTGCCTCTTAATCCCCTTCATCTATTTCTCCCATCCCTTCACCCTCCTTCTCCCTGGCAACCATCAGTTTATTCTCTGTGCCTATGAATCTCTTTGTTTTGTTTTGTTTGTTTGTTTTGTATTATTTTTAATTCCACATCTAAGTGAAATCATACAGTGTTTGTCTTTCTCTGTCCAACTTACTTCATTAAAGCATAATAACCTCTGGGTTCAGCCATGTTTTCACAAATGGAAAGATTTTATTCCTTTTTATGGCTGAGTAGTATTCCATTGTATATATATACCACCTCTTGTTTATCCATTCATCTAGTGATGGACGCAGATTGCTTCCACATCTTGGCTACTGTAAGTAATACTGCAGTGAACATAGGAGTACAGATATTTTTTGAATTAGTGTTTTTGTCAATAATACCCAGAAGTGGAATTGCTAGATCATATGGTAGTTCTATTTTTAATTTTTTGAGGAGCCTCCACACTGTTTTCCATAGTGGCTACACCAATTTACATTCCCACCCACAGTGAATGAGGGATTCTTTTTTTTCACATCCTCGCCAACACTTGTTTTTTTGGTTGCTATTGTTTTTGTGGCTGTTTTGATAATAACCATTCTGACATGTGTGAGGTGATATCTCATTGTGGTTTTGATTTGCATTTCCTTGATGATTGGTGATGTTGAGCATTTTTTTCATGTGCCTGTTGGCCATCTGTATGTATTTTACTAGTTTTGAGATTCTGACTTTGATCTTGCATTTAACAGGTAGCTAACAAGAATAGGAAATTCACTAATATTTTATTTTCCTCTAAACAAAATGCAGTAGAAGACAGTTAACATGGATTCACTTCTCTTCGTTTTTAGCTTTTAAAGTCCGTCTCTGATTCACTATGAGTATTCATGTAATCCCCTCAAGTTATGTTGTTAGGAGGTGAACCATGATGTCACAAAAATTAATCCTCTCATTTACCCAATACTGTTATGGAATGGAGCCATGATTTTTTGTGTCTCATTGATGTAACTTGAATGACCTGACAGTTTTAGCTCCATTTAGTGGCAAAAACATGGAAATGGATTAGAAATGATACTAAATGTGTTAATACTGACTTGGCTTGCATATTTACATTGTGATTTAGAAATTTTTACATATAAAAGAGTACAAAAACTTCTAAAATGTGCATTTTTTAAGTTACAGACTAGTTTTTTAGTTCTTATTTTGAGACTCCGATATTTAAATACAGTAGAGAAAATGAATGAAAAAAATGAGATTTTGCTTTTTCAAATGTTCTTAGCACAAGTGCTGGACTGAGTCCACATATTTAAAAAGCTTGTCATTTATTAGAAATATTATTAGTCTGAGCCTTCAGGCAGTTCTAAGAAGGTTATACAATGAAACAAAATTCACATTACTGAATCTGGAAGTTTCATTCTGACCTAAGAGCTCCATCAATTAAGTTTAAATGTGGCACAGAAAGGTTGCTCAGATTTTCAGTACATTAATAGTATTTTTGCCTTGGAGGCTGTAAGAAATATTTCATATTTAACTTGTGATTCACAAACGCAATATGCTTTTTTTCTTCAATCTTCTATATCTTTAGCTTTTTGAGAAGATTCCATAAGAATGTGAATAATCTGATTTCCAGATATAAAACATTTTCCAATGTGGTACTCTTTAATTCTGACTAATTTAATAGTCTGTTTTATGGGAAAATAATAAGCAATAAAAATATTGACTAATCAGAATTCTAAAGTAACTCCCCTGGAGTTTATAAAGAGAAAATTTCATCTATAGGACTTTCTCTAGGTATCAGAGACTTCTAGTTAATAAAAAAAATACCTGAACTTTATCATCACATAAAAGTTGTTAAAATACATACACACACACACGCGCACACACACACACACACACACACACACACACACAAAGACTGAGCAACAGGATGTAAATTATTTAGGTCCTAAATATTCTGTCCTGCATGTTGTTGCTGCTTTTGTATATTTTAAGGTAACATTTGGAAACACTCCAGGGCTGAGATACAGCTGAAATTTAGGATACATCTGTATTTTCAGAAGAAAATTTATTTAGTCAAACATGTCTGTTTAACACAAAACTAAAAACCTTATTTAATGTGTATTTCTAAATCAAATTTATGCACGGAAGCCTTTGGAATTTGCTTCTAATATTCCTAATTCCTTAGGTTACCATCTATACAGTTTTATTTTTTGTGTAACTTTCATTAGCTTCAGATTATCCATGCCATAAAAGTGGGAACAGTGACACAGATCATGTCAAAATGGCAGATAACACAAGCATCATTTGTATTTATGTCTGGAACACGTTTTCTGCTGCCCTCTTTTCCCCTGAACATTTACCTTCCTAATTATGTTTTACTCAGTCTAATCTTTAAATTAATTTGAATTCCCTGAGCTCACAACTGACAGTGAGAAGAATGGAGGAGAAAATTTCCTGGAGGGGAGGAGAAATTAGATTAAATAATAATGATCACTCGTGTTCCTAACCACTTCAGAGTTTACAACACGATTTGTTGATTCTAACTGAGCTGGTCTCCACCATTAGGAACCGGTTAGAGAAGTTGTGTTGTAGTGTAAAAAATGGTATCTGCCACGTGACAGCTATGTCAAAGGAAAAGCACTCCATAAAGGCAGGGATTTTGGGGGCCAACAAAACCCCAGGTGCCTCAAAATGGTACCACATTTGTGCACAGTTGGTATTTGATGACGAGATGAAGTTTCAATTTCCTGCTGAGGGGTCAGCTCTGTGCCATCCTGCTCTGGCCCAGGTGATCCCATCTCTACCGGGCCAGAGTTGAAAGGACAAGAAGAGCGGTGTCCCAGGAACAGAGCTGCTGAGCGGCCACAGTCCTCGCCAAGTCAAGCCAGCAGCTAATGAAGGATTGAAATGGAAATCTGGCCCAAACAAGGATGAAACAAACCGATTTATTGCTCATGGGAATTTTAACTAGAACACAGAAAATGAATCAGTTATTGGGGCAGGCTCAAGTTGAAAGAAAGCCAGAGAAAGGCCTTAAGTTAATATAGAGCCATGAACTTTTTTTTCATATTTGTATTATATTTTTTATATAAAAAATATTATATATAAAATATGTATATATGTAAAATAATCTTTAAGTCTAGTATTAATCATCCTAAGCCATGAACTTTTTTCATACACGTATATTATATACATGTATATATTATATATGTATATATATATATATATTATAATATTTAAGTCTAGTATTAATCATATCCCTGGGATGGGGAGTGGGGAGGGAGGGGACAGGAGGTGTGGCCACAACTGTGGTTGCTATTTTAGTGACAAAACACATCCACCCATAGACATAGTCTTGAGGAAGCTAGGGTTTAAGGCAATGGTTTTGGGAAACTGATGACAGCATTAAAAGTATTATCAATACTAGGATTCTCAAACAAATATCACCTTCCTAGTTATGTTGCAGTTTCAGTGTCTCTAGGCTGAAGATAGTTATTCATATGACACTTTTATTAATTTCCAATTCTAAACAACTTCAAGGATTTTGATGATGTTATTTAACATCCTTAAAAGTTGCCAAGCCCGCTGCTTATTTTTTATTTGTATAATGCATGTTAATAGTCACTGGCTGCATAATTTTTTAACTTATAGCAGGTTTGAGTAACAAGTTCAGTCTCTTCTTCAAATGTGCTTCTCTGATATTTTCATTAAAAGATTTTACTTTTAGCTAAACTTATTACAAATAACATCTCCTTTTGCATTTCAGTGTTTTATATTCATTTTATTTGGGTAATATTTTGTTTTCATGTAGAAGCAATGAATAAGTCTTAAAGCAATTTTACGATTAAATCCATTAAAGATGAAGCAAACCGTCACCATCACAGTCAAATTACTCTCATCATTCTAAATACATTGGTACTCAAGCTCTGAAAATACATACTTGCATTTCATTTCTCTTCCCCTCCCCCAGTGTTGATAAAAATCTGGGCTTTACAATAGCAAAGACATCTTCTGCTTTTGGCAGAAATAGATTAATCATATTACAGCTAGCTGGTACCTGTTTGTCCTATAAAGGTAATGACAAGCTGACAAAAAGGAGAAATATAGGTATATAGAGGGAAGAATTATGATTAGCTGTGTTTGAAATGAAAGTGTATAATTTTCTGTTTGCAATAAAATTTTCTCGTGAATCTAAAACTCAGAGGATATAACATTTAGCTCATCCTGTGTTTCCAAATGTAAAGTACATACACGTAAAGATACAAATAAAGATAAGTATACCATTCATAAATTCTTGAAAAAGCATAAAATAATATTTTGCTGCTCTCATTTATAGCATTATTACATCAAGAATTAAATAAGAGAAATATGAACTGAGCTATAAAAATTCTGCTATTATCAAAAGAAAACATTTCTTAGACTCAATTTTCTCTTCCTATTCAAGCAAAAACTCTTATCATTCTGAGGAAATAGAATAGGTAATTATAAAAATGTGTACTATGGATTCCATGTTACTATTGAAATCTTATAGGTTATTTATGGATTCCCACTCAGGAGGATATATTTGGCATTTCATAGCACAAATTTGTATATTGATTCTTCCATTCTCTTCTAATAAGACATGCATACTACTCAGATGCATGGGTAGATAAGACCCCCCCCCCCGAATCATGTCCTTTTGAAAATACCACACAAAACATATTAGTTTAAGGAAGAGCTGACGGACTTGTATTGTAACCAACTGCTCTAGTTAGAAGGGCATTCTTTTTATATCTTATTACCTTATTTTTTTCATATTTGCCCAAAGGAGTCTTTGTGCCTTAATTATGCACAACACAAAGAAAACATTCTAAAGCATATTCATCAGAAGACATTGACTCATAAAGTATAAGTGGGGCACGCCAAAATGCACATAACATCTGACTCAAATAATTTACTGAAGATCTCAGGACGACTGAAAGTGTTCTCTTGTGTCTTTGATTTTAAGTATTATATTAGAGTCACCGTGGTTTATAATTTTACCACACTGGATAAGTCACTCTACAATTAATGCTGCTTACTTATTATAATGAGTCATTGTTTACCATCCCAGGCTATTAGTTGAGCTTAGGGTCTTGAGCCTAAAAGCACTATTTTTTGCAGAACACTTAAGGCAATCATAAGTCCATAGAAACCTTCTGCATAACCTATTTTACTGACAAACAATTACATTTTAGATTGAAGAGGTGAAATGATTAAGAATATTTGACTTAGTTGCCATGACAGCATGCATTTTTCATCAGGCACAGTGTAATTACTACAATTTCAATGATGTAAAATCAAGAAAGATGATAACAAACAACAGAACCGTGGAGATATTGCCATTGCAACCAGGTTGCCATAGCAACAGTGATAATAATCCCGGTGATAGATGTTTTCTCTTGCTCTTTCCATTTTGTACGGTTATAACATTCAGAGCCAGTTTTTACCACAGCTTTTTATAGTTTATTAGACTGTCAAAATAGTTTATGAGATGTAGTTGCAAAGGAAATGACTGAGTTCCGCAGCCTAATAAAAATGCCAAAGACTCTGTTTACATACTGCTCCAGCACTTAACAAACATTAAAAAATTGTATGAAAAATGATTTGATATTGTATCTGTATTAATCAATTTGCAAGGCATACACTTTGTCACTGAAGGTCAAATGAAGAGTTTCCAAACACTACTTTTGGAGAGCCTTTTTTTAAAGTTTATTTTTTGACATAACGCATTGGCAACCCCCTTCACCTGGATAGGAGCATAAACCACCCACAGGAAATACTTTGCACAACTAAAAGATAAATAGTTATAGAAAATTAAAACCACATTTGCTTTTCAAATAGTTTTTGGGGAAAATATTTAAAGTTTTATGGCCAGAAGTATTTCAAATCAACTTTTTAGAGACAACAGTTTTTGAAGGTCTGACCACAGACAGGGAATCTTAATGGATCAGGCTCAGAAATAAACACTGTGAGTGTGAATAGTTTGACAAGGAAACGCATAGTGATGTCCAAAACCAAATGTAGTGATGTACGCACCAAACTACGCACACACCGTGTAATGAATATAATTCGCCGATATTAGATATCTGTGCCAATCGTTATATACAGTCTTACATCCTTTGCAAGCTGTTCTTTCACTTTCAATGGAAACACATGACAGAGAATGTACTTCAATACAGACCTGCCATGGTTTTGCCTGTAAGAAAAGGTACCCTAAGATGCATGCATTCACATGAACCCGGAGGCTTTATAATTTATTGCAGTCGTGTTGAGTATTCATGAATAGACTAAAATTGAGTCAGACATTAAAGCTTTGGGCCCTGCTTATATGCAGCAAACAGAAAGCCTTGAATAGTTTCAAAGATGTGTGTGCTTGTGAGTTCACAGGCAGCTTTACCAAAAAGTATAAAGGGTATGGGAAGAATTTTCAATGACAAGTCCTCCCTCTATATCCATCCATTTATCTCCCACAGACGTTTTTCCATATTAGTGGAGTACTTTGTATCTAGTGAGATTAGACTTCAAGTTAATTATGCTAAGAAATATAGGGCCATGGCCCAGACATACTAACACCTGTTAGTGTTGGAAGACAAAGCAAAAAGGTTTAGAATTTCCAGCACTTTCTACTCCCATTTATTGATGATCTACTCTTTAGCACTTCTACACGTTTATTATTTTTTAAATGGGTAGATCAGCTGAGGCCCTATGGATTTAGAAACAAGAGTTTGGGGTCTCTTAACCCTTCCTCTTAGCTTCAGGGTCCTTGGAATAGGAAAGCTTTTCTCACGTGTTGTTGAGATAAATTTGTGCCTGTGACATAGTAAATATTAGCTGAGTCTGATAATGCTGTCCTGGGGGCCAGACAGCACCCCTGGCCTTTCCCCACAGTGGCTCAAGCCACATCAGTGTACCAGGAAATTCACCCTTTTGGTCTGGCTGCTGGTGGGGGAAGGGGGGGTGCAAAGAAATAAAAGAGAGGATGTTCATTATCCCTTCCATCAGGAGCAGCTCCAGCATGTGAAGGAGAGGACTGCGGATCAGACAGCCTACAATGTACTGCTTATTTTATACTAACTCTTTCAGGAAATCATTTACCGATTACGATTTTTTGGAACTCAAATAGTAAGTTAGAACTGCTAACAAGACTTTAAAAATGCATATGACTTTGCTCATTAAATATGACCCAACACTACTCCTGAAATCAAATCAACTGGCATATGTTGTGGTCAGTGGCATCGTATCCGTGTCTCAAACACCATCCCGTCATTAAATGAAGCCGTCATTGGAACAGGCTGCTCTCTCCAGCAAATACTTATCAGTAAGCTTGTTAGAAGGAATGGTCACTTTTTCAAATAAGTATATCATCTGCTTAGAGAAAAATAATATTTCTCAGTTTAGTCTAAGAAACAAAATGTTAAGTGCTTGAGTGGTCCTTTTTTTTTTTCTACTCTTTCAATAATTTGAGTGACAAATGCCATATTTTCCACTACATAACAGGTATACTATTTATCTCACTTGTTCATAACAAACACCCATAGCAAACACCTTCCAAAAGGAAACTGAGGAACTTAAAATATATACACAGATACTTAAGAGCCATTAAAATAGTAACGAAGTGTACTTCAATAAAAACATAATAATAATGAAGTAAAGATCAAAGCCATGAAAAGAAAAAGGAAGATATAGGATCAAGGGTGTGTTTAAATCCTCAAAAGAACATTTTCACCATTGCTCAAAGTCAAGTTAGCTTTTATTCCTTCCTTAGGAGAATGCTCTTTATCTATAATCTTAAGAGAATGTTCTGTCCCAGGAAATAATACATGTTTCTTAACTTGAATCTCTTTGATGTATGGTTATGCCATCATATGTAACTCACAAACTGCCCTGCTGGGATGTTCATTATTTAGTATCTAAAGAGCAATAACTCTAATCCTACAGCATTTTAGTTAGTTGTAAAAAAAAAAAAAAAAAAAAAAAGCAATCTTAACAGAGCAACGGGCATCTAGTTTTAATACCTCAAGATACCAGGTACAAAGAGGTAGAGTATTTTATGGTTTTATTCCCAAAATTCTTCTCTACAAAGAGTTTAAGGTTTACACTTGACTTCTTTTTTGGTTGATTATATAAAAAATGTCTTTAAAATGTACCTAAATTATTTTAAATCTGATTCTACTCCATTTTCTTTTGTTCTTAATTGTTCCCAGCTGTGAGATTTCCATTTCTACTGCCCCGAGTATTTTATTCTGTGAGGGCCTGAGACCTTTAGACACATGCCAGGCAGCTTGAGAATTCAAGTGCAGCCCCTTGCCCCATCAGAAATACAAATCCCACACAGTAATCTAGAGAATTCCAAAGGGTGTGTGCATTTGTGAATATCTTTCCTGTCTCAAAATTTTCCTTAATTTTCAACTTCTACTGCATTGTTCCTACTCCTTTAGTGTGGGCCAGTGAAATGCAAAACCTTCAGTATTCTCATTTAAGAGAAGATGGAGATAATAATAGATATCTGATCTTACAGGATTTTTGTAAGACTTGAAAGAGGTAAGACATGGGAAAGCATCAGAGAAGTTAAAAATATAATTATGAAAATATGGAGCTAACTAGTCACCATCATCATCCTCATTATTATTATCTGTCAGCTGAAACCGCCTTGTCTAATTTTACTGATAACAGTACATGCTGTGGAGTTCATAATGCTTGGTCCTTGTGGAGCTATGACATCCCGTGAAACTTAGTAACAAAAACACTCAGCAGAAGTGCAACTAAAGTGTCCTTCAGCTATGGAAGAATTATTTCAGTGTTATTGTAAGAAATGAATGAAATCTGAAAGAAATTGTTAAGGGAGACATTGTGCTAAAGAGTGTGAGGAAAAGCAGCATTTTTCTGGTAGTCAGAAGCAAAAAAATGCTAAGAATGGGAAACAGAGTAATTTGAGACGCATCCAATAGAGTCAGACAGCATTATTCCAGAGAATAGTTCATCCTCTTGCATAGGGGGCAGCTCCCTTTTATGGAAGTTTGTAAATCAAATCATGACCTGTCCTGTACTTTCCTACCCCCAAATATTTAAGTATCTTCAGATGAACAATCATCATTATTTCATTGGGATAGCCTTGCTTCAGAACACACTTGAAGGTCCAACATTCATGATCATTCTAAACTTGTGTCAGTATCATTGTTGGTCACCGTCCTCCAGCTGTCTCCATCCTTTTTGCCTTGCGGAGCATTTATGCCTACTGCAGTCATTCCTCAGCATCCGGGGAGGGTTCGTTCCAGGAAACTCCTCAGAAACCAAAATTGGTGGATACTCAGGTACCGCGTGTTTTGCTTCGGCAGACAAGGAGGGCTGACTGTATATCATACACCCACCTGGAAAGATTTTGGTCAAATTCTAAACTTTGGCAAGTCTATAATGACTACTCTGAGATATCAGGTTTCCTTAAAAGCAGAGAATTATCAATTAAATTATTCTCAAAGACTAGATGGAATGATCAGAGTTGCATTAACTCATTTTACAGTCATTCTCAACCACAGAAGTCCTTCCAAGACTTTCAAGCAGTGTCAAGAGATTGCAGTGTTCAGACCCAAAGCAAAATTTTGCCCTTTTGGAACTGAAGAATAAAAGCTACCAGCCTTGCTATAGGGTAAGTTTTACTTGTATGGTCTTTCTGGTCATTATGCCTTTATTGCAAGCAAAACTGATATGACTACCTCTTCACTTGCTCTGATTTTAGCTTATTCTCCATTTTTTTGGCACATCCTCTATATAGCAAAAAGCTGGGCAAATGTTTAACCTTCTCCATGTAAAATCGTTTCAAGCTTACATTTCATATATTAGACTTTTCTGGAAAAGTTTAGAATTCTTAAGAATTCTGAGACTGCTCTGTAAATGGAAGGTGTTGTTTATCATGAGTATTTTTGATAGCAGCACAAAGAAAACTTTGCAAATCAGAGAAACTTTGGCTCAAAAGCCTTATAGATTTTCCATCGATAACTGAATTGCCAAGTTTTATGGAATTATCTTAAAGATAGTTTCAGCTAATTCAGAGGAAAAATGGGAGTGGCTATACAGAAATCTTCCTTTCTCCTTTCAATATCCTCCCACTTAGAATGTTCCTAAAATGAAAGATTTGAATTTTGCTAATATTAAAAATGTTTTTACAACATTCTGTAATTTGTAATTCTGAGGAAATATGAAAAATTAAAATTCAAGATGTAACAATGACTGCTGAAGTTATAGATCACTTTTGTACATCTGGGATTTTAGAGTGGATATTTCTGTCTTGTACATTTTATCTTGTTATATTTCCACCAACTGTTATTCCTTTTGCTCTCATGTAGCTTTATCCTGGATCACAGTTTGGAGGAGATATAGTCTTATGACAGAAAGTGTTTCAAGATGCCAGAGTACATCTTCTGTTTTCTAGATGAATATTTTAAGGAATTTTGGGAACACCAGATCAGATTACTTCTTCTGAATTATACAAACAACTTTGATTTCCAGGCAGTTCCATAAAAACTTACATACTTTACTTCAGAGCTCCTGTTTTCCTTGACACCTCGTCTTTCGTTGGTATTGGTTCTGTATTATTTTTCAAGCCAGAAAAGGAAAAGGAAATTGCAATGATTCATGCCATGTGAAAATTTAGCCATAATACTGAGTATTCATTTCTTAGCATTCTCTGAACTGTGAAGCAAGGGGACTTGATTAGATCATTCTATTAATTTAATGCCAATCTCATGTTTAAAGACAAAGAAGTTGTTTAGCAATGAAAACAAAGGAAAAAATTCAAAGACATAAAATTCAACTTCAAATGTTTTCTTTGGCTCACTAAGCATATTTGCCATTTTATTGGGTTCCTTTCCAAGAAGTAGAATAAGACAATCTGAAATTTTGCTAGAAGAGAATGCTAAAAATGAGAAATCACGTTGTCCTGAAAAATGCTCAGAGTCTTCTGGTGTGCACTGCAGAAATTCTGAGCTTTTCTCCTCTGCAGTCTGATAGGTTTCTAATCTCAGCTACATAGACGTTTCTTCATGTCATGGAAGAATTAATGCACTTCCCCCAAGAAATCTAACTTACTGTAACATGGTAACAGTTCCTGGTGAAAAACACTGAGGAATCTTAGATAACCATCTGTGTTTTTAGTTGTTCCTTTATACAAAGATAAAAGTTGAACAGGGTCAGACTTAAAACACATCACATGATCACCTTGACTCCTTCTATAAAAGATGTAATGAACACCTATCACTTTTGTATTAGACTATTTGGTGACAATTCTCTACTCTCTATATCGAGTCATAACTAGTGATGATAAATTTTGTTATGAGTTATCTTACTGATCAATCATGGATTATGATTAACTATCCTTGACTCTTTCTTCTCCTTCAATTTAGCATACAATCATCAGTCAATAAATTGTGTCAAACAATTTCCTTAACTTTATTGTTTCCTTCCCTCCATCCAAAAGCCACTGCTCTTGCCTGGTCTGTCTCCTCCCGTCTTTCACCACCCTCACTTGCCATCCTTCTCCAATCCCTCCTCAACTCCACAATCAGTGATAATTTTCTAAATGACAAATTTAATCTTAACCCATTGCTTACCATCTTTGGGATGCTCAAGGTTTTTGATTCTGAATTAGAAAGTACCATATCTGGTCCTCCAAGTTAGGAGACAATGAGAAATACTAGAAAGCCAGGCATCTAAACCAGCACACACACAGGATGAGGACTAAGTCAGGGCAACAAAGCCTACCTCTAGATTCTATAACTCGATTTGGAATCAGTACAATTTTGGAATAACACTGAGGTTGGTTTCATGCTGAGATTAAGATTCAAAAACTAGGCTTGGTCCTAGGTCTTCAGAGTGGGGTCCCCCAGACCGGCAGCCTCCGCACCGCCAGGGAGATGGTTAGAAATGCAAATTTCAGCCCCACCCCAGACCTATGGCACTGGAAACTCTGGGGATGAGACCTGAACAATTTCTGTTTTAACAAGCCCTGTAGATGATTCTGATGCCCACTGAGGCTGCACAACCACTGTCTTAGAGAAAGGAATGCGTCTAAGCCTGCACATTGGAATTAAGGGGCCCAGCTCTGGAGAGAGGTGTTCTGCCATATCTGGGAAGGACGGTTTTTATCCTGAGAGCACTTACAGCTGTGGTTCCCATCCGTGTTGCATATTAAAACCACTTGGGGAACTTAAAACTACTGATGTCTGAACCTTCCATGGGCCAGTTACATCAGAACCTGTGAGGGTGGGTCCCTGGTAGTAAGATACTTTAAACATACCCCAGGTGATTCTTTTGTGCAGTCAGGACTGAGAACTGCTGATCTGGGGGGATCTTGACCTCCCCCGTAAGGGTCCTCCCTTGCCCAGCTGCATAAATATAATTGCGCCCACATTTCTTGGATTGTAACTGTACTGCTGCTTTAAAATCAGGACCAGGGTACCTAGCCATACTTCCAGAGCCAGCCCTGCAAGGCCACTGCACTGCTCAAAACCAGGGCACCTTCTGTATGGCCCAACATAACAGTCCTAGACAGCGCTCCCGAGAGGTGCTGGAGAAGTGTTCGTACCTGCTCCTGCCCTTCATCCCATCCCTTTCCAGGCTGCTTCAAACAGGTGCTCATGCATCATGCCCAGTGAGATAAGCAACTCTATAGTCATGCTTTACATTTTAACTCAGACGGGAAAACATAAAGTAAGACCTTGTTCTGTGTGCCATAACATGTCTCTCCCCTTCCTAAACTTGTGTTTTATTGCTTCAAGTCTGAAGTCATAAATCATTCCAAACTAATCTTTCATAGCTTGAAATTGCTTTTAGTATTAAAACAAACAAAAACAGATTATCTTTGGTGTTCTCTTACCAATCTCCTCTAACTCGTGATAAATATTAATTTTTCGGAAAGAGAAGTAACTGTCGACTTGATAATTGATCTTTAATTTTAAACAATCAAAATTGATACATTATATAAGAATTGGAGATTTTATAACATGAGCTGAAAGTCTTGGACATTGTGAATCACAGGGTGGTCCCCAGCCCAGAAAATTGGTACCACTTAGAAGGATGTTAGAAAAGCAGAATCTTATACCCAACCCAGTCCTACAGATGCAGAATATAAATCAGAATTTGTATTTTAACAAGATCCCCAGGTAATCTCATTGCATATTAAGGTCTGAGACTCACTGGTCTTAGAAATGCTGAGGAAATTGCTTCAAACTCAGGTTAGAGAACCAATTTTACATGGTAGCTATAAATCCCCCCAGTATTTGACATATTAATTAAAATTACAAATAAATTTGACTTTTCTCCCTCATTTAATGGAAAATAAGCTTGAAATTAATATACGTGAAGGAAAACCATGGTTTCAGGAAGTTAACGTTTATACAACTGTTCTCTGCCATAGAAAACCCACCCTCCAGTTACCCAGGAATATTGCATGTCGCAAGAGGCAAGAAGAAGTTGTAGGACAAGGCAGGTCAAGATAGGAAATTGTCACTAACGGCGCTGGGCCAGTGGCCAGAATGTTTGAGGGCTGAAGAATTTGGACTTCCTAGATTCAGCCATTCAGCAAACACTATGCAGCATCTATTATATGCCAGAAATGGGGTTGTTTTAGTTTTTTCACTGTCTAGATTTTGGAGACAGGCACGGGAACAAGGACAATGCAGCTTGATAAATGCTGTAAAAAAAGTCACGCACTACTATTAGGGACTCAGAAGAGGAAGCCCTAAATTGACTTGAGAAGAGAGAACAGAGTCAGGAATAATTTCTTAGAAAGGGCGACAGGTGTCAATTCAGACAACTGGAGGTGAGTGTAGCTGAATTCCGGAAGGACAAAATCACTTGCTCATGGGTTATCTGATGTCTTTTCAGAAAAGTGAGCCTTGCAGGTGAAATCAATGGTCAGGCTTATAACTGAATAATGTTTAAGGGAAAGCCCTTGAGGAACAAATGGTGGTTGAAGATGTGGTTGAAGGAGACGCGGGGAGGGTTGAGGCTCAGGCCAGAGATGGAGAAGTAAAACCTTGAAAAGAACAGGCAGGAATGCTTCCTTCTCCATCAAGGAGGAGAAGGTAGGGGATGAGATTGCAACTGAGGAGGCAGTTAAATTGAGAGGCTTTGCACCTAAAAGCTCCTGTTTTCTCAGTAAAGAAGAACGCAAGTTCTTCAGAAAAGAGTGAGATGGGCTGAGGAAGATAAAAGAGGAGAGCACTGCAAATCAGAATTGCTTTTTTTTGCTAATGTGACATGGAATTAACACGGGACACTTAAAAAAGGAAGTGGTGGGGGTCCATATGTGGTTGAAATCACGACTTTGACATAGCAACCATCCTCCAGGTTGTATGATTTTGTTTAAAAATGTTCAGCAGTGCAAGATGCTTGAATTCATTGAAGCTTCCAGGGCTGTGGTGTGAGTGCAGTACAAAGACAAAGGTGGAAAGATCTTGAAGATGAGGTCAGGAGTAACTGAAGTGACGTATTATGTACTTGTTAGGCTTTCATGTGTATATGAGTCACCTGAACACCTTGTTAAAATCTGAATGCTGATTCGGTAGCTCTGGCCTAGTGACTACAAGACTTCATTTTTAACAAGCTCTCAGATGATGTTTATTCTGGAGTTCCATAGGCCACACTTTGAGTAGCAGGTTCTAAGCTGTGTAAGGGTAGAATTAAAACCCAAAGTGGTGATGGCTTGGGAAAAAAAGAAAAGGATAAATATACTGAATATCAGAAAGCAATGATAACACTTGGTATCCATTAAGATGGCTATTAGTAAAAATAATAATAAAAATGACAAATATTGGTGAGGATATGGAATTCTTGCGCACTGCTTGTGGGAATATAAAGTGATAATATGGTGCAGCTGCTATTGAAAATATTACGGTGGTTCCTCAAAAAATTAAACATAGAATTAAGATATGATCCAGCAATTCCACTTCTAGTTATATACCCAGAAAAATTGAAAGAAAGAACTCAAACAGATAAGTGTACACTCATGTTCATAGTAGCATTATTCACACTAGCCAAAAGCTGGAGACAACCCAAATGTCTACTGATGGATGAATGAATAAACAAAATGTAGTGTATACATACAATAGAGTATTATGCAGCTTTAAAAAGGAAGGAAATTCTGACACACTGCAACATGGACAACGTGGAAGACATCATGCTAAGTGAAAAAAAGCACAGACATGAAGAGACAAATATTGTATGATTTCACTTATATGAAGTGCCGAGAGTAGTCAAATTTCATGGAGATAGAAAGTAGAATGGTGGTACCAGGGACCAGGAAGAAACGGATAATGGGGAGACACTGTTTCATAAGTTCTGAATTTCCGTTTGTGATGATGAAAAACTTCTTTTAGAAAATACTAAGGCTGGGACTTCCCTGGCAGTCCAGTGGTTGAGACTCTGTGCTTCCAATGCAGGGGGCATGGGTTTGATCCCTGATTTGGGACCTAAGATCCCACATGCCACGCGGCATAGCCGAAAAAAAAAAAATACTAATGCTTCTCTTCCACTTCCACAGATTTGGCTTAATTGCTTTGGGATGCAACCTGGACACCAGGATGTTTACAGTCCCCAGGTGGTTCTAACATACCATAAAATTTGGGATCCACCAGATTAATTTCAAGAGAAGAGCAAAAAGGCTTTAAAAATTAAGGATTGACAACCCTTGGAGGATATTTTTAAATTCACTTTTTGAGGAAAGTATACAGCAGCTTTCAGAGGTTTGCTTTTGTCTCTGTAGACTAGCATTCAAAACTGTCTTAACAGAAAAATGAGTTTGTTGGTTCAGTCCTTCTGTCACATATTTTGATTGACATCACACAAAATCTTCATACTCAGGGCTCTGTCTGATCAAAAGGAACCCAGAGTTTGGACTAGGTTAGCACAAAGGTACCAAACAGGGTACTAGTTCCATTAGGTTCACAGTGTACCTTGCTCCCCTCATGACTGCATCCAGTCTCTGACTTCTCTGAATGTATCACTCCAAGAGAAAAACAAGAGGAATTGGAATCAAAAGAAAAGAAATGGGGATAATAAACATTGTTATCATTTTCTTACCATGAGATTTTTGTTTGCTGAAGGAAGTTGAAATGTCTGGGAAGACTGACCTGTAGCATGACAAAGTCATCACTGAAGAAATGTAGTTGCCTCTAATATGTGATTCCATGATTACCTTGTCTGAAAGGGAAGCTTTCCAATAACTAGCACCTTTCTACAAAGTATATTAAAGTCCCTAAGTTGAGGCAATAATCATGAAGAAACAAAGACTGTTGAATATACCAAGTCAAAGTTTCTTTCAAAATGCTTGATATTACCTTTTACTAAAGAGGCCAAGAGATCTTAAACATCTAGTCTTATAATTAGAATGACCTTAAGACATTCTTTTGAGGATATATATACACACACGTATATGTGTGTGTGTGTATATATATATATGTGTGTGTATATATATATATATATAAATTCTGCATTTATACATAATGCCAGTGACTTCAGTGTGATCCTAAATAGGCCTAAGATTTCAGTACTGACCCTCAGTTTAAAACACTGGCCTTTTTTTTTTTTTTTGCCTCAGCTCTGAGAATTATTCCAAGTTACTTAAATTCCAAGTTACTTAAATTTTGAAATGTAGAAATAAAGAAAGACCTCTCTATTTCCCAATATACTTGTAATTCAAAGAGAAATCACTCATAATTCAGATTCAACTTTGGTGGTAGAGGCAGATGTCAAAACCAAACCACACTGGTATATGAATAACATGACCCAAACTACCTAACTCTGACTTAAACACTCTTTACAGAAAATAACATTAGATCCAAAAGCATCTCTCAAACCCTGAAAGAACGTATTTGTACTCTTATTGATCTTAAGACAACATAATAAATATAGCAAGCAATAAGCAGTCCAAAGGCATTTTGTTACATGTATTATATTATATCTGAAATATAGTATTGTAAGCAATGCTACCTGATAGGATAAAATAAAGCTTATCTAATGGGGAAGTCTTTTCCCTATTTAGAAGTAATCCTTTTTTTAACTGTCCTTGATCTACAAAGCTATCCAAAGAAACTTTCCAGTGTAGTTAGCTAAATTCTTTCAGTTATAAGTTACTCTCTAAAAGTAACTTTGGCACTTTCAAAGGCTCATTAAATCTTTCTGGGCTCTCGGGTATCACTAAGGAAACTGCTACAATAATTTGCTAAATGGTATCCTCAGGACCTTAAAAAGTTCTTGTTCCTTACAAAAGACTAACTTGCTCTCAAAAAGAAATTTACTTCCTACCAGGATATGGCTAAGACCCTTTGTTTATGGCTATAAAAATTGTTTAAGGGGGTTAAATCAATTATTTATTTTAGACACATTCTGTGATCTAAAAAACTATTATTTTTTACTATCAGAGTTTTATTTCTTTATTTTTTTTTAAAAAGCGCTAACCTAGCTGTCCTCTTCTCACTAGTTAGTTTGCCCACCGGGAGAATCATCTATTTAAATGGTGTGAGGAGTTTGGTCTGCCTTTAATTCCAAATTGGCTGTTCTGGAAATGCATCAGCTATATCTTTAAGGCCCAAAGAAGTTTTATAAACATTGCTCTAAGTTTAAGTGAAACTAGAGCTATCTTCAAACTCTTAAATGACATAATCTAAATAAACTAAACTAACATCTCTAAAGGAATTTCCATTACAGTAATGGAAGTGAAGATGAAAAGCTGCATTAAGAGTTATGTGGTCTAGCTTTAGTGTTCTCCCAGTATTTGTGTTTGTTCATTTACTTCCTCTACCATCTTGTACCGTATTCAACCAAATAAAGTATAAAATCAAGCTCTTGGGGCTTTACGTGCCTAAAGACTTTTTAAGTTTTGTGAACGTAGCAGTAAAAGAAGAAACAGGAGAGGGCTGGATCTAAAAATTATATCTGGCATTTATGCACAGATCGAAATTAAAATCACAAGGAGAAAACAAAGTTCCCCAGTACAGCCCCTGCAACTGCTTGCTCTATTCTTGGCTTGCTTTGCAAAGGGGAGATTGGGACCTGGCCCTGTATGTAGTTAGTAACAGGTAGAAATATGGATTTGGGGAAGTATTGGCATGAAAGAAAAGGGGTCATAGAAACCTGGCATAGATACCACCACTCTCCATCCTTAGGCACATGTACCCAGACCAAGGCTCAATCGGAACAGGCAAATCTAAAGTTATTTTAGATTCCAAAAATAACTTGCTGGATACCACCAAATCAGCAAGATAGCTTATATCTGACTCATAGGATGCCAGTGATTTTAGGGGGATTTACAAAGCCACAAATAGTATTGTTATGCCAATTTACAGGTTAGTAAAGGAAAACTCACCAAGATTAAAGAACATGGAGTCACAGAGCTAGTAAATGGCAGAACCCAGATCAGGGATCCTGTTTCAGCTGATTCCAGAACCCATGTTCATTCTACTATATTGTGACATCTAGGGAAGAGTTAACTTACTTTAGAGCATGAAATATAGCCCAGTCTTTACAATCTCCTCTTTCTGTAAGCATAAGTTATCAAGGCTTCCTAGGTCTTAAAAGAAGCATCAGCAAATAAATGCAGAAAACTCTGAATCAAATATGCTAGTCCTGCCGGACTCCTCAGAGCCTTTAGTATATTCTAAGGTGCCCTGTGAGCCCCCATATTGTGGACATGGGAGGCTTTGATTTTCCTCTGAAAGAGTTTTTATAGCACTCCTGTTCCAAGAAACACTTTAGGAAATGCATCAGCAAAATCTCGCTGGCTAGTGAAGTCAGTTTCTTTATGGTGACTTTGTGTATCTCCATTCTCACCCATGTTATGATGATCTAGAGCTTAATTCTCAAAGGTCAATCTAAATCCCCTTATGCCCAAGAGCTATGAAACGACTCATTTTTCTCCTCTATAACTACAAGTATGGAGAACATTTATGGAGATCAGAAATGTGAGGGCAGAAAACTTACATGTTTTTGTTTTTTAACCTCCCCACTTGGAGGACTGGGAGTAGTAAAATTATTTCTTATCACTTCATCTAGAGTTTTGGGAACCTACAGTCAATCCAGAGGAAGACCTTCTCTTGTTTCTTTCACACCCCTGTCCTCTGATTTCTCCCTCTGCTGCTCAAGTTTGTTTTCCCTACTAGGTCTTCATAGATTGCTATTTCCTTTTTATCCTCTCCCACTCCCAAAGCATGTGTTTGGATTTTAAACAGAAGTAGATAAAGGGGATATATATACTTCTGAAGAGTTTTCCTGGGGGCTATAGCTTACATTTAGAACATCATGAGGAGAATTGACTTAAGAAAATTCCTGATAAACTCTATGTATACAAATAGTGATAGCACCTAACCAGTGTTATGATAAGCTGCAATGTAGTGGCATATACTACATAGACTCTAGGTGATCTTGGGCCAGTTACTCACTTAACTATGTCTTAGTTTTCCCATCTTTAAAACAAAGATGATTGTAATACCTACCTACGGTTGTTTACATGTGAATAAGATAAAACATGAAAGGCACATTAAACAATGTCTAGTGCACAGTAATTACTCAATAAACGTTAGCTGATATTTTTTGTACAATGATACATGGTACATTATTTGTACAGTGATTCCCCAGAAAGGCCAGCCATCAGTAATTTAGCAAGACTCGATGAATTCCTTATCTCACAGAGCCCTGTCAACTGGTGGTGTGGAAGGAGGGCTGTGTTAGACAGGGTCATTCCCATCTGACGATGGAATGAAAGGTCAATTTAGGCAGGTCCTCAGAGGAAGTAGTGGGGTGCAGTTAGAAAGGACTATGGGTTAGACACTGCCCATGGAATCTACTCCTACCTTGGGCATTAGGTGGGACCTCTCCCTCCATCTCAAGTAGTTACTTTCAGAGATTAAGAAAATCATTCTTAATCAATGTTTGCTAACATCTATGAGTTTCCTCTTAGAATAAATTCTTAGAAATTAAATTATTGGTCTGTGGGAGAGCTTCTGAATTCAAGTCCATGTTTTAAATCTTTGGTTCATCTTGAAATTTTTTCTCCCAAAGAAATTGCTTGTTCTTTTTCCAATCATCTGTGTATATAAACACCTATTTTCTTATCACCTTGACCACACCAGGATTCCTATATTTTTAAACACTTTCTATTTGATAAATAAAAATATCTATCTATTGATTTTATTTGGTTTTGAGCACTAGTTATTTTGACCATCTTTAAATAAGTCTACTGAAAATTACATTTCTACTGTGAATTGCCTGTTCATAGCATTTGCCCATTTTTAAATAATTGACTCTATTTTTCCTTTTTTTCCCCCTTGAAACAGATTACTCTTGTTTGCTTGGAAAATGCTTTACCATCCATATTTTTCTCCCAATTTTATGGTTTCTCCTGTTTATATTTTTTATTTATATGTTTTCATGTTTTATTTTCACATCTGATTTTTATGTTTTATTTTCACATTTTATTTTCAAATTATTTTAAAAACAGAGCATCCCAAAATCATTACCCTTTGACTTTAATGGAAATACATCTAGCTTTAACTTTACAATAGACTCAATTTGAAATATATTATTTAATATATTAAGGAAGTATCATAATATTCTAACAAGATAGTTTACTAAATTAAATCATTAAAATGGTTAATTATATTATTAGATTTCTTAATATAATGTCTCATTGTACTCATCTGTAAACCCTGCTTAATCATGACTTTTTATTTTTATTAGTTTTTTAACATAGTAATTCCAATTTTCTACTTTAGTTTTTGTACATATTTTTAAAAATGAAATTGGCCTGCACTTAACATTGTAACATTTTTCTGGAAGTTCTTATAAGTGAAAAAAAATAGGAATATAAATATTTATACTTATATAGCTATCTGAATATATATTAAAAATATTATATAATTAACTGAAAACATGTTGGAAATGATGAGACAGTTTCAGTTCAGCATCTTTTAAAGATAATCCTAAAACAAGATTTGTTTTTTGAAGTAACAATATAGTACTGCCCCATTAAAGTTTTTCTCAACCTTAGTTGATTTCTCAGAATTAAAATAATGCATTTTAATATGAAATTATCCATTTCATGAAAACTTTCTCATTTATTAGAAAGTTTTACATAGTTCTCTTTTATATTAAAAATCTCTCTTACCTAATTCATGTTTTTCTATATGTGTTTTCTCTGTTTCTTGTAATATTATCACACATTTACCTTATCAGTTTAGTTTTTGTTGTTTTCATGTAATATACTCCAGGGTTGATTCATCAGTTATTCTCTTTTATTTGTTATAAATCATCAACCTTTTTTAACACTACTAACTTCTCTCTCTTCCAATATTTTTATTTTATTTTATGATTTCCTTTCTAATGTATGAAGATGACTCAATATTTTCTTTCTTAGTTATCTAAGTATTTAAAAGCTTTAAAGGTATTTCCTCACCAGTACATATGTTTCTCTTGGGATTTTAAGATGTACTCTTCTCACTACTGTTACTTTCTGACACTCTATTTCCAAGTGGTTAGTAAATGTTTAATCCTTTTGTTATTAATTATGTATGCAATTCATTTCCTCATAGAATATGGCTTGTATCTTTTCTGCTTTGGAGAGTTTCTCCTTTGTTGGAATTTATTTTATTTATTCATTTTTTTATGTACCAACATTCCCTAACAGGAAGATTATACACACACATGCACATATACAAATACGTGTGTGTGTGTATATATGTGTATATATATATACATCTTATATATGATTTCATTAATTATGTTATTCAGTCTCTAAAATTATTTAAAAATTTTTTCTTACTTTATCTGTCAAAGACTGAAAACTACTCTTACAGTGTTTCAATTGCTCCTCAAATTTTTAGTAGTGTTTAGCTTTATATTTTTCATGTTATGTTGTTCACCTCAGGTAATAACTACAGATTTCATCTTCTTTAATCAATAAAATTGCTTTCTTTTATCCTGGTAAATGCCTGTGGCCTAGAATTCCACTTTGTTTGATGTTACTATAACCCAAATGACCTCAGACTTCATTAGCCTGTGGGTACTAAGGACGTTTCATTAATATTAATACCCTAATTTGCTAGCTCATTAACCCCTACCTGTCTAACAGTAGGACCTTGACCTCTACTTAGGAATTCCCTAGGCAGTATCTGACATGTGGTCTGGAATCTGTAATCTACTCTTTATCTCTACTGGCTGCTCTTTGAAGACGGACTCTGGGCTCCTGCTACTTTTTCCAACTTCTGCTGCTGCTGCTGTGTATGACTGGCCTCCAGCCGAGAGATATTCGGTCCTAAGGGCACCATAATGGTGAGACTATCTTCCATGAGATCAGAGGAGACATCTTTTAGAGGGGTTCTCCTATGAAAGTGTCTTATTGGGGAATCGATGAGACCACTACTCAGGTTAACATTCAGCCTTTCTTTTTCCCAAGAGACATATTTGTTGAGAGAAATTTGAGCTATCAGTTGTGCAACTCAGTACAAACACTCCTCTAAACTCCAGACCTGTTGTGAATTCTGGTTCATCCTGTTAAATGCTCTTTGCACAGACAACTATTCTCTCAAGGACCACACCTCCTTGAAATCTGGATTCTTTTGCAATGCCTTCTCTCACATTTTGAAAGGCACGTCTGTAAAATAAAGCTTTCATTTTTAGAGTGCCCATTATTTTGCTAGGCATATTGTGAATGACCTTACTTAAACCTCATGGTAACCCTATGACAGAGGGGCTGTGATTATTCCCATGTTGCAGGTGAGAAACCTGAAGACAGAGAGGTTACTTAACTTGCCCACAAAAAGCAAGCTACTGCTATAACCACCACCCTTTCATACTACTACTTCCTCAGTCTCGGGTTCTTTATTTGATTCATCCTTCTGGTAACTAAAATATGTCATCAAGTACATTTTGCATGAAAAGTACTTGGGTTGTCCACTTTCTGAATCTTTAAATAGGGGCTTTATTTAATGTCTTTACTGTTTCTTTACTCATGTGTGACAGCATTTGGGTTATTCTTTCTCCCTGTAAATTGGAAGTATAGTATGATGTATAACACTTTAAGGATCACCAGGGTTATTTCCTTAAAGTGCAGATTTCTGGCAAGAGTTTATATAATTCTGGTGCAAATAGTTTGTGATTCACACCTTGAAAATCATTGTATGGTGACTGGCATTACAGTCTGCCATCAAGTTCCTGCTTTGTTCTTACTGGTTCCATGGCAATGAACACATTTCTTAACCTCTCTAAGCCTCAGTTTACTCATCTGTAGAATGTGACTAATGATTACACCTATTTCTTATAGTTGTTTTGAGGCTTAAATGAAATAATGCCTATTAATACACAACATAGTTCTGGAAAGTAAGTAATAGACAAATATCTGCTATTTTAATAGTAAGTATTAGTTGTCATTCCATTTTCTACCTTCACATGGTGTACAAAATAATAATATAGCCACCATTTTTTTTCTTTAAGTTTTTCCTGATTGTTTTTCTTCTTGGGCACTAGGAGCAGTATATCTTTACCTTAGAAAAAAATTTTAAAAGTATAAATGTAAAAAAAAAAAAAAGTATAAATGTGGTGTTTTTGTTCTTTTGATTAATGTTGCTAGTTCATAATAGTCCCCGTGATGTATCTCATTAGTTCAAGAAAGTTTTTCTTCTATTTTGTCTTTCAATAATTTTTCTACTCTGAGAATTTTTAACTCTTTCACTATATTTTGGGAAAGTTCAAAACTATGCACATTAGGTTGTCAATTTGATAAAGCCAGTGCCAATTCTACTTTTTCCTATATCAAATGCCATTTAAATGATATTATAGAGTTATTAATTTATTCAATTCTTTCATTTGCTCTGACAGGTCCCCTAAGTTCTCAATCAATCACCTCAGATTTTGTTTTTTTTTCATTGATAGAATTGACATTTTCTTGAATTAATTTAAGATTTCAAGACAGCAGAATTCTAAAATTTATGTTGCCCATAAATAGCTTGCTCTGGTGGGAATAAAGAGATGGACCATACTTGGTGTTGTGGAAATATGAATTATGGATTTTTAGCTTAGGTCTAAGATAATGATGAAATCTGGAATAGCAGAGGTAAGAACATGGTGGAGATAAAAAATTTTAATTTACTGAGTTTTGGTTACATGTGGAAAATCCAGATAGAGCTGCCTAACAGAGAAATGGGTATTCAGATCTGGATTTCCAGAGATAAGTCTTGGAAAGCTAAGTCTTGTCCAGAGATAAGTGTTTCAGAGATTACTGTACACTAGATAATAGAAGCAAAGGAAATCAACCAAAGAGAAGGTACATGAGACAGGGGCAGAAAGTGTGACATTGGAGAACAGCCACTGATTTCAGTGATGACATGAAGGATGAAGACTGCCCACTGGACCATGAAAAGAGGTGACTAAGGAAACAGAGGAGGAGAAATTCAGGAGAGAAGACTAAAAGAGGACTGACCAGTGACAAATGCTGCAGAGGCCAAGTAGTATGAGAACTGGGAGGAAAGGACAGGATTTATAAAATAAGATGTGGAAGAGTAGCTTTTGATGAAACATTGTAAGTACAGGAAAGGTAGAAAAATAGCAGCAATATGTTTAGTCTGCACCTTCAATGAGTTTTTTTAATGTACAAAAGAAGAGAGATAAAAATGGGAGAGATCAGGCATGAATTGCATTAAAAGTTGGGAGCCAGTTGAAGTGAAGAAGCTGGAAATGCAGATAGCATGCTAATAATTAATGGAGGGAAGTTCAAAGGATGTGAAAAAGAATGGGGATAAAGCACAGATGGAGGTAGGTGTTATTCTTGGATCGAAGAACCTTCTGAGATTAGATAGAAGGGAGCATACATGTGTAGACTCAGTAGATTCACAGGAGAGCAGAGGTAGCATGTTAGAAACATCTGTGTAGAGAGTGTGTCAGAGGATTTAAAGAACATTATGGAAAGGATGTATTAATTCCAATGAGGATGCTGGCATTAGAGAATGTCAAAGTAATTTGAGTGTCCATATCATACTGACAATAATAAATTCATAATAAAACTAACCTATCTATATGGTTAATTCAATTTTTTTTTCTAGAAGCATTTAGTGTCTTGGGTACATTGGCATAGTATTTGCAGGGAATATATGCCAGAGAAGAGAGAAGAAAGCTGGATCAATACAAAAGAGAGTTTGACATCTACCCTAATCAGGAACCAGGATGGTTAGGTTTACCAGATAACTGCCATATCTCTGGGGCCTCTAGTGAAAACGCAACCATGTGTCACCATGTTTTGAGTCACATCAACACTATCATCCAGACACCATTGGGTCAGGAATAGGACCCCAAAGGCAACCAACAAAGGATGGGGCTATGAGATGTGCCTGGTATGAAAAGTCTGCCCAAGGGTGATGTCTTTGTGTGTTACAACACAGTTAATCCACTTTCTCTGTGATATGTACATGATATAGTAGGGATGTGCATTATAAAACCATACCTGAACTATGGGATAAAACCATAAGACAAAAATGTAACAAAAAGAACATTGGTGGATTGGAAGCATAAAGAAAATAAATGTAAGAAAAAGGACAAGTTAAATTTTTAAAGTTTACCTAGCATAGCTTAATTCTAAATTTTTTAAAAAATGGCAGTTCTTAATGACTTTTGGCAGTGAACTAAATGGAATTACAAGTTTGCATTTTTCTTCATAATTGTTGTAATGTTCTTAAGAATAAGGATTACATAGTATTACATATTATATGTAAAAATCTTAGTAATTGTATATGTTAATCAATTTCTTTATTAGCAAAAATAGAGCATTGCAAAATGATGTAGCTTTATTTTGGATAATAAAGATTAGAACTTTTTTTTAGTTGGGAACCAAGATTTGAGGTGGGAGAGTCACTAAGTTTCTAAAAGAAATAAAGACTTAGAGACATTTTACTCTTTCCCATCTTGGTGTTAACCTTCAGGAGCTGGCACCAAGTAGTTAGGCTATTGTTTTTGGTTTTATCAAAATTCATTTCCAAACAATCCAATTTGCAAGATAAAGAAAATGGGATATCCAATATGGATTCTTCTCTGCTGTCTTAAATATCTTGCTGAAGTGTAGTGGGTTGAGTTAGGGAAGTTAATAGAGGCAATCAACTCCCTTTGCAAAGATTCTTTAAAAAAGTAATAATAATAGTAATAATAACAGTTGGAGACCCAGAAATTAAAGATCAATAGCTGATCCAGCCCCAATTTTTTAAAATATTTAATGTCTATTTCTTTAGAGAGCCTTTGGGTTTGTGAATTCATTATTATTTTTCCTGTTATACGAAATGCTATTTCTGTTGAAGTGCTGCTGGATTTGGAAATCATTCTCATGACTAAATATTTGTTTGCCTCACAAGAGCATGGTGTACAGCTATGCTGCCAGTGGGTGCTCAATAAAGATTAATGGATGGCCATGCAAAAAATAAAATAAAATAAAAAATAATGAATAAATGAATAAATAAATAAATAAATAAATAAATAAATAAATAAATAAATAAATAAATAAAATAATAGCAACCACTGATCAATCTCCTGAAAGCTTGCCTGGCACTCTAAGAGTTATCGTCTTATTCTTATCTTCTTATTCTTATATATTATTCTTATTCTTATATTCTATATTCATCATATAAAATCTATGATAATTACAACAACCTTATATGGTGAGTACTATTGTGTCCACATTAGAGTTTAGGAAACTGAAGGTCAGAGATATTATGTGACTTGTCCGAGTTCCTACACTTACCTAGGTGTTGTACCAAGAATTTGAATATAAAAATTCATCTTCTTTCCTCTCATATTCATTACCGTCTGTCACACATAATTTGTATATAAATCAATACAGGGGACTTAGTTTTGTGGAAATATGGTATCCACATTCTTGAAAGTACTTAAGTAATATCTGTGGTCTGTTTCTAGGAGCATTATCATAGCATTCTAAGAGAAAACTTTTGAAAGATTATTATTTTTAAATTAGTTACTGTATATATACTAAAGCTCTAAGATTAAAAAACAAAGACCAGCCTTTTAAAATTTGTTAATAATATAATAATCTGTATATTTAGTAAAAGGCAAATAAGATATAATAATATAAGAAAGTGATTATCATATGTAAAAGCGTAAATTGAATCAAAGATTTTAAATTTTCATGATGATCTTTAGGGAATTATCATATTTTAAGAGAGTATGGAAGTTTGAAGTATATATTTGTATGCAAGACTAAATATCAGTCTAGAACATCATTTCATTCATTGATGCAGGTAACAAATACGATATATTTTGTATAAAATCAATTTAATTGTATGATGAACATCATGAGAAAATTATACTTTGCAGAAACACTTTAAGACAATTATAGCTCAATTTTGCTTCTCTAGAATGACAAATGGCAGAACTGTCCCCCACACTCCCCTGCCAATAACATCCTTAAGTCAGAAAGGGCCAGAAGATTAGATTACAAATTCTAATATTTCTTGCTACAGTAATATTTTAATGTCATTACAAAAGAATAACATTCGGCCCTCTGGTAATTATTAAATTAAGCCCTAAATGTTTTATAGCATGTATGAACTCAGAATAAAATCTGCGGTACGAGGAAAATCTGGAAGGCTATCTATTCTAACACTTCATCAGCGCTACTCCCATTATCTGATAAAGAAATTGACCAACCTCGACTTGAACATGTCCAAGTGTATAGAACTCATTACCTATTATGGGATCCCATTTCCACAATGTTCAGTTGTAATTCTTACAGGGTACTTCTTTGAACTGAATTCTCTCAAAGTTGTATTCATTTGCCTTAGTCCTACCCTCTGAGGTTAAACTAACAAACAATAATCCTTTTTCCATATGGAACTACTTTTATTTGAAGACAGCCATCAAATCTCTTTGCATCATCTTATCCCAGATCCTTCAACTATTTTGATCTGGAGACCCTCACCATCTTAGTGACTCTCCCCTGAGAAAGTTCCACTTACTAAATGTCTCTGAATGACAGAAAGTTAAGCCACGTTATTGCTCATTATTTCAGGAGATCCTTAGGGTGAATAGATTTAACATCCATAATTCTGACTATTTTAGAGCAAATTTAAAGGCCCATGACATGAAGTAATCAGTAATTTTGCCAACTGAAAAATTTGAATTGCACAGGTTCTAAGACTGTTGTACAGATGCAAATCACTTAATGGATAAGAGTGAGTGAGAGAACCTGATCAGCCAACATTCATATATCTGTATAGCTTTTTGATTCTATAATCCTCAATGCGCTTATACAGGGTAACTTTTGTTAGTGGATGTGTATGTGTGTATGTGTCAGTGAAAAGCGACCACAAAAATAAAGTCAACTGACAGCGTTGTATTGAAGGTAAAGTAACATTAAAAGGCCTAAGAATGTCATGATGATAGCCACAAGAAAAGATTTTGATAATTCATTCTTGAAATTAATCTGATATATGACATGATTGAGTCCACCATATATGTTCTACATAAATTCTTAAGACAATTAATTAAAATGTCAAAATGATTCTCCAACCAGTATAAATTTTCTCATCTAGTGATGAATAACAATTTATCAATAGGTAATTAACTTCTGGGCTGATGATATATCCAACAAATGCAAAACTCCATGCTGAAATGTGATTTGGGAGTCAAGAGAATTGAACATTTCTGCATATAATAAACTTATGGATTCAAGATAGGTCTTCATAAATATCAAAGGTCTACAGAACTTCTTAGGACATCAGCTAGGATAACACTAGAGATTTTGTAGTCAAACACATGCTGTTAACTGAAAGTAAAAGATGTAGCATAACAATTTTGCATAAAAAGCCTCAGTGTTGGACTCTATAGTAGGTTGGATGATGGTCACCCAAAGATAAATCAGGTCAGAATGTATAAACTCTTAGAACTCAGTGATAAAAGATAAATAGAGCAATTAAAATGGGCAAAAGATAAAAATAGACACTTCTCCAAGGAAGAGGTACAAATGACTGATGAACACATGAATGATGCATGGCATCATTAGTCATCAGTTGACAAAGATGTGGAGAAATAGGAATCCTCATACTCTGACCCTGCTGGTGGAAATCTAAAATGGAGCAACTGATTTGGAAAACAGACTGACAGTTCCTCAAATGATTAAACATAGGATTACCACATGACCCAGTAACTTCACCCAAATGAAAACATATGTCCACACAAAAACTTGTACATGAATGTTTAATAGCAGCATTATCTATAATAGCCCAAAGGTAGAAATAACCCAAATGTTCACTAACAGATGAGTGGATAAACAAAATGTGGCATTTTATACAACATAGCATGAAGCCATAGAAAAGAATGAAGTATTGATACATGCTACAACTGGGATCAGTCTTGGAAACATTATGCTTAGTGAAAGAAGCCAGTCACAAAAGTCCACATATTATATGATCACATTCATATGAAAGTCCAAAATAGGAAAATTTTTAGAGAAAGAGTAGGTAAGTGTTTGCTCAGGGTTAGGGTGAGGGTAAGTAGGTAATAAGGGCTGTTACTAAATGATACAGGGTTTCTTTTTGAGGCCACAAAAATGTACTAAAACTGACTGTGGTGACGGTTGCACATATCTGTGATTGATTATGCTAAAAATCACTGAATCATACACTTTTAATGGATTAATTTTATGGTATAGGAATTACATCTCAAAAAGTCTGATTAAAAAATGAGATTAGAGAAGGTAGACAACAAAGGAAGAAGAACTACAATCCTGCAGCCTGTGGAACAAAAACCACATTCACAGAAAGATAGACAAGATGAAAAGGCAGAGGGCTATGTACCAGATGAAGGAACAAGATAAAACCCCAGAAAAACAACTAAATGAAGTGGAGATAGGCAACCTTCCAGAAGAAGAATTCAGAATAATGATAGTGAAGATGATCCAGGACCTCGGAAAAAGAATGGAGGCAAAGATCAAGAAGATGCAAGGAATGTTTAACAAAGACCTAGAAGAATTAAAGAACAAACAAACAGAGATGAACAATACAATAACTGAAATGAAAACTACACTAGAGGGAATCAATAGCAGAATAACTGAGGCAGAAGAACGGATAAATGACCTGGAAGACAGAATGGTGGAATTCACTGCTGCGGAACAGAATGAAGAAAAAAGAATGAAAAGAAATGAAGACAGCCTGAGACCACTGCGACAACATTAAATGCAACAACATTCACATTATAGGGGTCCCAGAAGGAGAAGAGAGAAAGAAAGGACCAGAGAAAATATTTGAAGAGATTATAGTCGAAAACTTCCCTAACTTGGGAAAGGAAATAGCCACCCAAGTCCAGGAAGCGCAGCAAGTCCCATAGAGGATAAACCCAAGGAGAAACATGCTGAGACACATAGTAATCAAATTGGCAAAAATTAAAGACAAAGAAAAATTATTGAAAGCAGCAAGGGAAAAATGACAAATAACATACAAGGGAACTCCCATAAGGTTAACAGCTGAGTTCTCAGCAGAAACTCTACAAGCCAGAAGGGAGTGGCATGATATACTTAAAGTGATGAAAGGGAGGAACCTACAACCAAGATTACTTCTACCCAGCAAGGATCTCATTCAGATTTGATGGAGAAATCAAAAGCTTCACAGACAAGCAAAAGCTAAGAGAATTCAGCACCACCTAACCAGCTCTACAAAAAAATGCTAAAGGAACTTCTCTAAGTGGGAACCACAAGAGGAGAAAAGGACCTACAAAAAAAAAACCAAAACAATTAGGAAAATGGTCATAGGAACATACATATCGATAATTACCTTAAACGTGAATGGATTAAATGCTCCAACCAAAAGACACAGGTTTGCTGAATGGATACAAAAACAAGACCCATATATATGCTGTCTACAAGAGACCCACTTCAGACCTAGGGACACATACAGACTGAAAATGAGGGGGTGGAAAAAGACATTCCATGCAAATGGAAATCAAAAGAAAGCTGAAGTAGCTATACTCATATCAGATAAAATAGACTTTAAAATAAAAAATGTTACAAGAGACAAGGAAGGACACTACATAATGATCAAGGGATCAATCCAAGAAGAAGATATAACAATTATAAATATATATGCACCAAACATAGGAGCACCTCAATACATAAGGCAACTGCTAACAGCTATAAAAGAGGAAATCGACAGTAACACAATAACAGTGGGGGACCTGAACACCTCACTTACACCAAAGGACAGATCATCCAAAATGAAAATAAATAAGGAAACAGAAGCTTTAAATGACACAATAGACCAGATAGATTTAATTGATTTTTATAGGACATTCCATCCAAAAACAGCAGATTACACTTTCTTCTCAAGTGTGCATGGAACATTCTCCAGGATAGATCATATCTTGGGTCACAAATCAAGCCTCAGTAAATTTAAGAAAACTGAAATCATATCAAGCATCTTTTCTGACCACAACGTTATGAGATTAGAAATGAATTACAGGGAAAAAAACAAAAAAAACCACAAACACATGGAGGCTAAACGATACATTACTAAATAACCAAGAGATCACTGAAGAAATCAAAGAGGAAATCAAAAAATACCTAGAGACAAATGGCAATGAAAACACAATGATCCAAAACCTATGGGATGCAGCAAAACCAGTTCTAAGTGGGAAGTTTATAGCTATACAAGCCTACCTCAAGAAACAAGAAAAATCTCAAATAAACAATCTAACCTTACATCTAAAGGAACTAGAGAAAGAAGAACAAACAAAGCCCAAAGTTAGCAGAAGGAAAGAAATCATAAAAATCAGAGCAGAAATAAATGAAATAGAAACAAAGAAAACAATAGCAAAGATCAATAAAACTAAAAGCTGGTTCCTTGAGAAGATAAACAAAATTGATTAACCATTAGCCAGACTCATCAAGAAAAAGAGGGAGAGGACTCAAATCAATAAAATTAGAAATGAAAAAGGAGAAGTTCCAACAGACACCGCAGAAATACAAAGCATCCTAAGAGACTATTACAAGCAACTCTATGCCAATAAAATGGACAACCTGGAAGAAATGGACAAATTCTTAGAAAGGTATAAGCTTCCAAGACTGAACCAGGAAGAAATAGAAAATATGAACAGACCAATCACAAGGAATGAAATTGAAACTCTGATTTAAAATCTTCCAATAAACAAAAGTCCAGGACCAGATAGCTTAACAGGTGAATTCTATCAAACATTTAGAGAAGAGCTAACACCAATCCTTCTCAAACTCTTCCAAAAAGTTGCAGAGGAAGGAACACTCCCAAACTCATTCTATGAGGCCACCATCACCCTGATATCAAAACCAGACAAAGATACTACAAAAAAAGAAAATTACAGACCAATATCACTGATGAATATAGATGCAAAAATCCTCAACACAATACTAGCAAACAGAATCTAACAACACATTAAAAGGATCATACACCATGATCAAGTGGGATTTATCCCAGGGATACAAGGATTCTTCAATATATGAAAATCAATCAATGTGATACGCCATATTAAAAAATTGAAGAATAAAAACCATATGATCATCTCAATAGATGCAGAAAAATCTTTTGACAAAATTCAACACCCATTTATGATAAAAACTCTCCAGAAAGTGGACATAGAGGGAACCTACCTCAACATAATAAAGGCCATATATGACAAACCCACAGCAAACATCATTCTCAATGGTGAAAAACTGAAAGCATTTCCTCTAAGCTCAGGAACAAGACAAGGCTGTCCACTCTCACCACTATTATTCAACATAGTTTTGGAAGTCCTAGCCATGGCAATCAGAGACGAAAAAGAAATAAAAGGAATACAAATTGGAAAAGAGGAAGTAAAACTGTCACTGTTTGCAGATGACATGATACTATACACAGAGAATCCTAAAAATGCCACCAGAAAACTACTAGAGCTAATCAACGAATTTGGTAAAGTTGCAGGCCACAAAATTTATGCACAGAAATCTCTTGCATTCCTATACACTAATGATGAAAAATCTGAAAGAGAAATTAAGGAAACACTCCCATTTACCATTGCAACAAAAAGAATAAAATACCTAGGAATAAACCTACCTAGGGAGACAAAAGACCTGTATGCAGAAAACTATAAGACACTGATGAAAGAAATTAAAGATGATACCAACAGATTGAGAGATATACCATGTTCTTGGATTGGAAGAATCAACATTGTGAAAATGACTCTACTACCCAAAGCAATCTACAGATTCAATGCAATCCCTATCAAATTACCAATGGCATTTTTTACAGAACTAGAACAAAAAATCTTAAAATTTGTATGGAGACAGAAAAGACCCCAAATAGCCAAAGCAGTCTTGAGGGAAAAAAACGGAGCTGGAGGAATCAGACTCCCTGACTTCAGACTATACTACAAAGCTACAGTAATCAAGACAGTATGGTACTGGCACAAAAACAGAAACATAGATCAATGGAACAAGATAGAAAGCCCAGAGATAAACCCACGCACCTAGGGTCAACTAATCTATGACAAAGGAGGCAAAGATATACAATGGAGAAAAGACAGCCTCTTCAATAAGTGGTGCTGGGAAAACTGGACAGCTACATGTAAAAGAATGAAATTAGAACATTCCCTGACACCATACACAAAAATAAACTCAAAATGGATTTGAGACCTAAATGTTAAGACCGGACACTATAAAACTCTTAGAGGAAAACATAGGAAGAACACTCTTTGACATAAATCACAGCAAGATCTTTTTCGATCCTCCTCCTAGAGTAATGGAAATAAAAACAAAAATAAACAAATGGGACCTAATGAAACTTCAAAGCTTTTGCACAGCAAAGGAAACCATAAACAAGATGAAAAGACAACCCTCAGAATGGGAGAAAATATTTGCAAAGGAATCAATGGACAAAGGATTAATCTCCAAAATATATAAACAGCTCATGCAGCTCAATATTAAAGAAACAAACAACCCAATCGAAAAATGGGCAAAAGACCTAAATAGACATTTCTCCAAAGAAGACATACAGATGGCCAAGAAGCACATGAAAAGCTGCTCAACATCACTAATTATTAGATAAATGCATATCAAAACTACAATGAGGTATCACCTCACACCAGTTAGAATGGGCATCATCAGAAAATCTACAAACAACAAATGCTGGAGAGGGTGTGGAGAAAAGGGAACCCTCTTACACTGTTGGTGAGAATGTAAATTGATACAGTCACTATGGAGAACAGTATGGAGGTTCCTTAAAAAACTAAAAATAGAGTTACCATATGATCCAGCAATCCCACTACTGGGCATATACCCAAAGAAACCATAATTCAAAAAGACAGATGCGCCCTAATGTTCATTGCAGCACTATTTACAATAGCCAGGTCATGGACACAACCTAAATGCCCATCGACAGACGAATGGATAAAGAAGATGTGGTACATATATACAATGGAATATTACTCAGCCATAAAAAGGGACTAAACTGAGTCATTTGTTGAGACGTGGATGTAACTAGAGACTGTCATACAGAGTGAAGTAAGTCAGAAAGAGAAAAAAAAATACCGTATATTAACGCATATATGTGGAACCCAGAAAAATGGTACAGATGAACTGGTTTGCAGGGCAGAAGTTGAGACACAGATGTAGAGAACAAACGTATGGACACCACGGGGGGAAAACCGTGGGGGTGGGGGGTGGGGATGGTGGTGTGCTGAATTGGGCAATTGGGATTGACATGTATACACTGATGTGTATAAAATTGATGAGTAATAAGAACTTGCTGTATAAAAAAAAAATAAAATTCAAAAGTTAAAAAATAAATTAAAAAAAAAAGAGATTAATCTCTTTATGGTGAAAGAGAAAAATACCCAAGATGCATTGCTAAATTTTTAAAAAGTTGTCAGAGTGGAAAAAAATCAGTAGTGCAGGATGGAGTGATATTCCAGATCCTACTAACAAAAATAAGGACATAATTAGGTAGAAGAGCTGAAGGATTACCTCTGGCTAGAGGGATGTCAATGTTTCCTCACAGTACTCAAATTTCTTTTATAGTTTCAGTCTGAAATTTTGTGCTTAAAATCTGAGAGATAGTTTTATTTATATCTCTGGTCACTACTGTACCATTTTTAACTCCTAGTAGTCCTAATTTTAATTTCAAAGAACATTTTCTTGTTCTGAGTTTTTCCTTTTTTCATAGAAGTCTGTTCTTATATTATGGCTGTAAAGTCTTTGACTCTTTGGGTCCATGGATGGCTATGTCAATTGCTTATTTTACCTTAGCATATTGACAGCAGTCAGGGGTACCTCAAATCAGAAGGCCCTTACTCTGACATGTTCAATTATTATAAAGTCACAATAGAATTCTAGCTATTTCTAGGCAGATAGGTTCATTTACATTAAAGGGTGATCCTTCAGTTTTCTTCTCATGGTGCAAACTTCAAGCTCACAATCATGCTACATTTATGGGGCCTTGGTTGGACTGACACATCATGGATGTTGTCAAATGATGACACCGTTTTTTTGCCTCCCTGGGTAGTGCCCCTTGTGCATACCTACTGACTGTTTTTGGAGGGTCTTCATGGAGCCTCCAGTAAAATAGCCCTGGATATCACTTTTTAAACTAATTCTCTGTTCATTCTGGCTTGTGTTATTTCTGCTTTGTTTCATCTGTCACCATGCACACATCTGTTCTTTGTCTTCCAGAACTGTATTAATAACTTCAGTCCACTGTTGGCCTTCATTCCTATTTGCTATTGTGGGTTTATTCACATTTATACATCTCTATTTTCATTTCAGTGGTGTTTTATAAGAGCCAGGGATATGAGTGTTCTCAGGCCACCATCTTGAACCAAGAAATACCAGAACCAAGAAAAATGTTAAATGGTATTTTTATGAACAAAATCCTGAATAGTAAAGCCATACCCAGAAGAGAAGAAATGTAATTAAGTGGAAAATGCCACCTGGAAGAAGAAGATTTTTACTAAATTTGGCAAAATATTAAGAGCAGGGCTTAGTCAAAATTACAACCACCATCCCCACTACAAAACCAGATGAAGTCAGGGGAAGTTGTAAGGTATAAGGTGACACTAGAACACATAGGAAAGGAAGGTCTAGCTGGGAGAAGGGTTAAAAAAAAGACCCTAGTGACATGAGGCTATGAGTGCTACATTTTTTTAATAAAATACAAAACAATGAGGCTCTGTACATTCTTGTAAAGGAGGCTGACAGGAAGAATGCAAGGTTTAGCGAATATTATCAGACCAGTTGTCTCAGTAGCACGCTGGATCAAAGACAGACTAGAGCAAGCGTGTTGCTGTGGTCCAGGAGTGACGGTCTTAGGAATGAGCAGAGGACTGTGGCTGTGACGACAGAAAGGCAGGAAGTGAACAGGCCCCTTGCTGCTTGATTTAGCTCCATTTACTATATTTTACTTTTAAAAAGGAAACAACAAAACAACTACAAGAAAACCAAACAGGATCTGAAACAAAATGTCATCTGTGAAATCAGAGTTGTAGATAAAACAGGTGGAGATTACATTATTTTTCTACTTTTCTATATTTTAAAAAAATCAGGGGTTCCCTGGTGGTGCAGTGTTTAGGAGTCCGCCTGCCAATGCAGGGGACACAGGTTTGAGCCCTGGTCCAGGAAGATCCCACATGCCGTGGAGCAACTAAGCCTGTGTGCCACAACTACTGAGCCTGCGCTCTAGAGCCCGCGAGCCACAACTACTGAAGCCTGCGAGCCACAACTACTGAAGCCTGCATGCCTAGAGCCCATGCTCCGCAACAAGAGAAGCCACCACAATGAGAAGACCATGCACCACAACGAAGAGTAGCACCAGCTCGCTGCAACTAGAGAAAGCCTACACGCAGCAACAAAGACCCAAGTCAGCCAAAAATAAAAATAAATAAAATTTTTAAAAATCATTAAAACAAAGTGAAAGAAATAAAGAATAAAGGGAAATCATAAGAATTGTAATTGGTAGGCGTTGTACCTACAAATTCACAGCATGGGCTTAGATCCCAGCTCTACAACTCACTTGCTCAGGTAAAACTGACGATTGACTTAAATTCTGAGTCACAGATACTAATCTTTAAAAGGAGGTTGCGGGCTTCCCTGGTGGCGCAGTGGTTGAGAATCTGCCTGCTAATGCAGGGGACACGGGTTCCAGCCCTGGTCTGGGAAGATCCCACATGCCGCAACTAGGCCCGTGAGCCACAACTGCTGAGCCTGCGCGTCTGGAGCCTGTGCTCCGCAACAAGAGAGGCCACGATAGTGAGAGGCCCGCGCACCGCGATGAAGAGTGGCCCCTGCTCGCTGCAACTAGAGAAAGCCCTCGCACAGAAACGAAGACCAAACACAGCCAAAATAAATAAATTAATTAATTAAATTAAATTTAAAAAAAAAAAGGAGGTTGCTAGTAATAGTGCCAACCTAATAGCATTCTTAGGAAAATAAACTATGATGATGCATGGAAAACCAAGGTTGCTTATTGCCATTACACAGGTCTTGCAATTTTTATTTTTTAAGACATGGAATCTTCCAGAGAAATGAGGCCTATCTCAAACTATGCATACTATTACTGAAAAATCAACAGTGTTTTGCCACAGTAATTTGTATTAATAAAAAATAGAAGAAAAAATAGCTTAAGTAATTCTAATTTTAAAAATTACTCACTGAGTCTTGCTTCTTATGCCAATTAAAAAATAATTTGTCTACGACTAAATTTCCTTATTAATTCAACAAATATGCTTTAATTACGGAATGCATTATAGTTTTACATTTTGAATATTTCCAAGTGATCTAAAATTATTGTTTCTAGATCTCCAATACATATAGCCACTAGCAGATGTCCACATAGCTAATTCTGCTCAGTGATATACTGACCTGAGAACTTCTTGTATAATACATATGAGTTTTGAGAACAAAATTTCCATCTGGAATTGAAAAACTCTGAGGCAAAACCAAGAATACCAGAGTCACTCAGATACAGGAGGTACTATCTGTGGTGATTCATTTTCACAATATTATTTAAATCAATTTTTGTTTCATGTCTAGAAGATACAATATCACCAGAATACATCTCAGTCTGCTCATTCTTTACTCATGTGAAAGACTGTTTGGAAGGATTGTCAGTGGAAATTGCTATGGGAAGCAGTATGAAGGTTCCTCAACAAGTGAAAAATAGAACTACCACCTGATCCAGCAATTCCACTTCTGGGTATTTACCCAAAGGAAAAGAAAACACTAACTCAAAAAGATATATGCACCCCCATGTTCACTGCAGTATTATTTACAATAGCTGAGATATGAAAGCCACCCAAGTGTCCACCGAAGATGAGTGGATAAAGAAAATATGGTATATGTACAGTGGAATATTATTCAGCCATGGAAAAAGAATGAAATCTCGCCATTTGCAGAAACATGGATGGACCTCAGGGCATTATCCTGAGTGAAATAAGTCAGACAGAGAAAGACAGATACCCAATTACCACATGATCTCACTTATAGTAGAATCTAAAAAACAAAACCAAAAATAAATAACAACAGCAACAAAAAACAAGCTCATAGACACAGGGAAGAGATTGGTGGTTGAAAGAGGTGAGGGAATGGGGGTGAATGAAATATGTGTGAACAGAGTAGAAAACAAACAAACAAACACATAGTTAGGAGCAAAAAAATCAAAAATAAAAAAGTAATAATTGTCAGTAGTGGCCTGGTTTTCATATCCTTGTTTTAATGGCTAAGGAAAGCTCAGTGGTTGTTACTGTGTTTCATCATAAGTTGAAGGGAAGAAATGACAGGAAACAAGAGTAAATTTTCTCTTATACTTAGATAGTGTAGTATGCTCTCAAAGAGTTGCCAAACCAAACTCTTACATAGAATGTCAGTTTTCAAAACATTAAAATTTGTAAAATTCAGGGGTTTTTCCTTGGTTGATTCAAAATACTCATCAAGATTTTTCAGAGACTCACAATCATGATTATAATCATCAAGTATTATATCACTGTTAATTACTGGCAAAAGAGAGTTCTAGAGTTTAAAATGTCATTTAACTGATATTTGCCATAGTTTTCTTTAAAACTTTAGAATCAAAGTAATAAAGCAATCAGGGCCAAGTCTCTTTTTATCCATAGGTTAACAAATTAAATCTTTTAAAAGAAAAAGAATTTTGCAAGGAAATTATAGGAAATACTCTAGCATATCTAGATTTCATTTTTTAAGTCCAGCAACTCATCACATACATGAATATCAGTGTAGGCTAGTTAATAGCAGTTCTTCTACAAAATACATATTTCAAGTGTAATTTGGATATTTGTGTGAAAGTGTGATTGAGCATTCATTAATGGAACCTATTTGCAACATAGAGACTGCTTTGGAACAGGCTCTTGATTGGATCCTTTGTATCAGGGCTTCATCTGAGTTGCTAGATCTGGGTCAGTGTTATCTTTTGCTTATCACACTTTGTTGTAAAGTGTTCTGCAATTTATTTGACTTGGTGCCTTTTTCCTATCTTATTTCCGTTTTATGCTCTATTATGAAAATGGGTGATAAACATATAATGAATTTATGTAAGAATCAAGGGGCTAACCTCGTGTTGGTGGTGATGGATCACAACTTAACAAACACCTGGAAGTACTAACCAAATAATGGATTATCTCAGTGATATTTAGGTTTTACAGCCATGCACTTATAACTTTTTAAAAACCACTATTATCAAACATTCCCGGAGGAAAAATCATTTTCTTATTGTTAAGTCTGCTGCTCTCTAGTTCAAATCAGTTCTTTTCATTAAAGTTGCTTTTGTGGCTCAAGTATTTAATAACTTGAGATTTCTCAAACGTGATTCTTGAGTTATACCAGAGCAAACTGTGTTCAGCAGTAAAATACAGCATGTGACTCAGCTCCACGGAGCATTCCTCCCCAAACCACTTTTTCACACAAACACCACACTTATACCAATCTGCATGCCCCTACAACAGCTTAAATGCTTCTGCTCTTCTAAAGGGAAAAATTAAAAAAAAAAAAAAAAAAAAAAAAACTTTAGAGAAAAAGAGCTTAATATGAAATCTGTGTAAAGTTTATGATGGAGAGCTGCTCTGCGGCTCCTCAACATTCCTCATCCAAAAGCCAGTGGTATCACATCAGAATGAATGCTGACAGGGCTATAAAATGGTTTCCACCCATCATTAATTTCACCCTAGCCAAGTGCAAATAAGGGTTGGTCCTATGAAACATGCAGGAATCTTGAGTATCCTAATCTGCACTTGATAAATAGTAATTCATTTTTCATGATGAAATATTGAGACTTATTCCTACCCGTAATCTCTTTCTGATCGTTTTTTGTTTATGTAATTCTTTCACCAGTAAGTAGGAGAGAATATCAGTAATGCAAATAGTGCATTATTTTTTTCTTTATCTTTTTCTGCGATTTCAACTTTGGGAAGTAGGTACGATTATTCCTATTTTATAGTTAAGCATGCCACAGCTTTTGGAGAGCTTAGATGTCTCCAAGAACAAGAGTTTTATAGGGTCAACATTTCAGCTGGCTGCCACTCATGAAAATCCATGGGTTTTTCCCATAGCATAGGAATTGCTCAGATTTAATTTCTCATGCTGTAGTTATTTTTAGAATAAATTTGAAATGTCTAATATAATATCAGCATTTTGAGTATTAATCTTGACGAACATGGGGTGTTTTTAGTAGTCAGAAATGCTGCCTTTGGTGAGTATGGTGTGAGTGGTGTTGGAGCCTTATGAATGGAATGATGCTTCCTTGGCTACCTCCTAACTCCCTTTTCTTTGTTTCTTTTTTCCATTTCAACTTTCTCCACATACCCCTTAACATCTGGACCTGTGGAGCAATGAAATTTAATCACCGACAAGCATTTATATATTTACAAGTGTCCTCAGAAATCATAAAGTGATGATGTTTGAAAAGAACCATCTTCCCATTGATACGAAATTTTAAATAACCTATTAAAGTTAGACTTTTTTCTGCCACTATTTATTTCAGATAGGAAGCTCCCATACTCATGTTATTTCTCTCTTCAAAGTTCAAATGTATTAATAAAATGAATACACTAAATCCTTTAGTTTATCTTTGGATAGATGCTTGGAATTGTTTTTCTAATCTTTAGACACACTAGATCATGTGGAAAGGAAAGGGAAAAGAGATTAACTCTTACTGAGTCGGTGTAGCAGACACTGTGCCACTTACTTAACACACAATATTTTACTTAATCCTTAAAACTATCCTTCAGGAAAGATGTTAATATCCCCATTTTCATAGACGAAGAACCTCAAGTGTAGGTCGGCTAAGTTACTGGCCCAGATTAACAGTGATGAGATATGGTTGTGAACAGGGCTGTCGAAGCTTTCCACAACATAACCGTATTATTGGGCTATGGTGGGTAAGGGACTAAGGCTTTATTTTCTTTTTTTCCATTACACTATCTTTGAAGATACCTTTTCCTTTGAATATGATCATTTTCAATACCTGGTAACATATTACAGAGGATCTCTGTGATTTTTGACAAAATTTAAACTGATGATTCCAGAGTTGATACTCGGATAACAAAAGTTTTTTTTCCACTTAACATTAAATTCATTAATAACAATACCACAAAATTACTTCTGCCTGAAACCTCTTAAAACAGGAACTAATCAAAGCAAACACATTTAACAGCTAATGATGATTTTAATTTAGCTGTAAATGTCTCAAAGGCTAGTAATTAGAGAGCAGTTATATGCTTTCTGTTTTGCAAAATAAATTGTTGTTGCATGTTTTGCCACAATTTTCTCTATTTAATTTTGCTAAAATGGTGTTCTCTGTGCAAAATTTTAAAATAGATCTAACGGCTAATTTAGATAATCATATTACAATCAATTTTCTGTTTAAAATAATGTCTTATGAAGATGTTTCAAGCAATAAAGCTGGCCACAAATGTGCTATTAAACAGCAACAAAAAAGGCCAAGTAGGGCTTCCCTGGTGGCGCAGTGGTTGGGAGTCTGCCTGCCAGTGCAGGGGACACGGGTTCGAGCCCTGGTCTGGGAAGATCCCACATGCCGTGGAGCAACTGGGCCCGTGAGCCGCGACTACTGAGCCTGCGCATCTGGAGCCTGTGCTCCGCAACAAGAGAGGCCGCGACAGTGAGAGGCCCGCGCACCGCGATGAAGAGTGGCCCCCGCTTGCCGCAACTAGAGAAGGCCCTCGCACAGAAGCGAAGACCCAACACAGCCATAAATAAATAAATAAATAAATAAATAAATTAAAAAAAAAAAAAAAGGCCAAGTAAATAAACTCTTTATAGCTCTTGATTACATGGTCCTACTCACTTTAGATTTAATGAAGAGTTACTTGTTTAGCAATAGGGATATGAGTCATATATCCTGACAATATTATGGCTCTAAACGATAAAGGTTAACCTAAAATTGCATGTTTTCCCCATGATCATCAGTATTTTCTCTTTACCAGTTAGATCAGTAGCTCCAAATTTGCAAAACTAAATTAGAGATCAATGATGTTAAGTTACCCTCTTGTATGTCTACATGGCTGATCTAGAGGTTTCAACAGAAGGGGGACTGGCAAGGAGTTTGCCCTACTGGATGCAAAAAATGCCAAATACAGAATTGCAAATAGTGCCAACAACCATTCATGAAGACAAAATTCATTTTAGGAGGGAGACCATCAAAAGGGTGGGGTATAGGTGCTATAATTTTATACCCCAGAATGAGAAAAATAAAAGCATCCGTAAGTGGGATTGAGAGTAAATTGATAGCTGAAAGAGGAAAGGGCTAAATTGGGGGTATTGAATTATAGTAGCTGTTATTTCTTCCACACTCCCCAATAAAAATTGTTGTTTCGTTTTGGTTTTTGGTTTTGGGGTTTTTTGCTTAATATATAAATATTAGACAATTATTTTTAAAGAATCAAATAGTGTACATTATATAAAGAAAAAAAATAAAGGCTACTTGGGATCTCCTACCCTGGGGTAAAGATAACCAACATTGGCTTTTTAATGACTATCCATTTGCGCTTTGCATTATAAATATATACACAAATAAACAGATTTTTATATATCTAAGAGGGCCACCTCCATTGTATTCTAGGGGGATGGTATTGTGCAGTGTGCAGATACCATAAATGGAGTCATAATACACATGTTGTTACTGTTATTTTAGATTTTGGGGGGAAGAAATAAGGCCTTCCCTTATATCAGAACCACAATTTCCATCTCCTGCAAAGGACATTAGAACATGAAATTTAATTATATCTAATAATATAGATATTTAATCATATCTAATTTGGGGTCTAATGTTTTGGAAAAGTTAGATATCACATACATTTTCTTGACCTTTGTGTTCATTTTGTTTTGCTCATTATCTTGTTATCCTGTCATATGTGTTTTATTTACTCTTCATACTATATGTTATACTTTACAAAAAATGAGAATGCAAAACATTCATGATACCAATTAAAAGGAGGAATAAAGCTGAAGTGATATAAGAACTTACGGAGCAAAATATAAAATGTTATTGAAGGACATTAAAGAGAACCCACATCGGTGAAGAGCCCACCAGGTCAATGGATTGCAACACTCAATATTGAAAAGATTTACTTGTCCCACACATAATCTTTAAATTTGAAGTAATTCTAACCAAAATCACAAGAGGGTTTTTCCAGGTTGTAAAGTTTATCTGGAAAAATAAAATTTCAAGTATAGCCAAAATCATTCTTAAAAAGACCAAATATATTTTGGTCCTGAGAATGTTTCTTCCATAAAGACCTACTTTTGTTACTTTTCAAACGAAGTCAGAAATTACTTAAAGTCCTTTACCGCTCATAGGATGTAAGAATACCTTCATTTTCTTTCTTCAAAAGACCTCTAAAGCAGGAAAATATAAAACTTCTTTTAGCACCCCATTTCAACTGTTATTGACTTTCATTTTTGGAAGTTATTTTTGAGGTCTAAACTAAATCTCTTATCCTTAAGCTCGTTTCTTATTTTGTCACCATTCCTTGTGCCATGAGGCTTCAAATTCTTAAAGACTCTTATTAAGTCTTCATCATTTTTTCCTCTCCATGGGGGGAAAAAATAGTGGCTCCACAAATGTTCCCTTATTTTCATCCTTCTGCTGTTTTCCAAAATTTTCTTCCTTTCGGTTATATTTCTCTCAAACCTGATTGGGGCAGGAAGGCTGCAAGGGTAGGGAGCTGGGAGACAGGTGTAGAGGGCAGGGGATATACGGCAGTTATAGTGGAAACATTTGTTTTGAGGAGTGTTTCCTCACTTTTACTGATCCTGCTGTTTAAACAGCCGTATAGCAAAGAGTGTTATAATAAACAATACTTTTGTTTTACGAGTTTGCTAAGCTCAAGCTAATAGCCTCTTTATGTAATGCAATGTATGACTAGCATTATATGATTTCCAGTATATTTTCACATATATTATTTTATTTCATTCTCTCAACTCTTCTTTGAATGATGACTAGTATTATCATTCTCACTGAGGACGACACTCAGAGTGTTACGTGATTAGCCCAAGGTCACTAGAGCAGAACAAGCACCAGAAGCCAAGTCTTCTGAGGGGTTAGCAGATAATATTTCTTCTTCACATATTCAAGTATTCATTTGATCTATCAAAATTCCAGCATCACAAAATAATTTGGACAACCTCCTGGCATTTAGGTGATACATTAAACGTTTAGGTTATCAGCTGATTTTTCCTGCAAAAGAGTATTTTCCCTGCCATCGCCATTTGTAGTAAATAAAATAGCGCACCCCCCCAAGATATCCACATCCTAATTCCCCCAAACCTGTGAATATATTACAAGGGGAAATTAAGGTGGCAGATGGAATGACAGTTGCTAAACAGCCAACCTTAAAATAAGATTACCCTGGATCATCCAGTGAGTCCAAGGTAATCCCAAGAGTCCTTTCAACGTGCAAGAGGGGACAGAAGAGTCAGAGTTTTGTGATCTGTGAAGACTAAACCAGGCATTGCTTGCCTTGAAGATGGAAGGGGCCATGAGGCCAGGAAAGCATGAGGCCTTAAAATGCTGAAAAAGGCAAGACAATGGATGCCCAACGAGAGGTTGGTTCCCTGACACAAAATACATGGTGTCTTTTCCAACACCAGTTCTCCAGTTTTCCAACACTAACTAGGGGTCCAGCATTTCAATTCAATTCTGGCACCAACTCCCGGGGTTAGCACAGACCCCAAAGACAGAGGGCTCGGTCCCACAGGCTGCCCCACTTCAGACTCCAGCCACGATGGATTGTCCAGGCTGCCCACATTCCTGCCTGGATGACTAAATTCAGGGGTTCATGACCCCTCCTCAGGTGCAATAATTTGCTAGATCAACTCACAAAACTCAGGAAAACGCTACTTACTATTATCACTTTATTATAAAGGATACAACTCAAGAAGAGCCAAACGAAAGAGATCCTTAGGGCATGGGATGGGGAGGGGGTCCTTCAGAGCTTCCAAGTCCTCTCCAGACAGGCCACTCTCCCAGAACCTAGATGTGCTCACCAACCCGGAAACACTCCAAACCCCATTGCTTTGGGGTTCTAAATAGAGGTTTCATTGGGCAAGGGTGCTTGATTAAATCATTGGCCATGAGCAACTAAATTCGATCTCCATCTTCTCAGATTGGGGTGTGGTGGGACTAAAATCCCAACTGTAATCCTTGCTTGGTCTTTCCTGTGACCAACTTCCATCCCAAAGCTATTTTGGAGATCCTCAGGTGTCATCTCATTAGCATATGAAAGACACTCTTAACACTCAGGAGATTTCACGGGTTTTAAGGGCTCTGTGCCAGGAACCAGGAGCAAAGCCTAAATATTTTTTATTATACCACCCTCCCCTAAAGCCTCCAAAAAGAAACACAGCCCTGCCACCAACACACCTTGATTTTAGCCCATCGAGACCCATTTTGGACTTCTGAGCTCCAGACCAATCTGTGTTATTTTAAGCCACTAGATTTGTGGCAATTTGTTAGAGCAGCAACAGGAGACGAATACATTATTTTATAAACACTTACAACAGACTATCACACTCATGTAGGGAGGCAGAATTTCAGATATTAAAAACATAGGAACAGCTTTGATTTTTGTTTGTTTTATTTTTTAGTTATTGTATTTATAAAAGATTTTATTTTTCACAGTATTTTTTTTTTTTGTCTTGTATAGCTGTTTATATCAATGCAATGCAAAGTGACAGGATACCGACATTTGAAGGAAAGTACACTTTTTTCAGATCAGATATCAGTTGTCAACCTGGATAGAGTGGATTGTTCCTCAGAGTTTACAGCCCAGTTCACAAAAATTTTACATGCTTACAATTCAGTTCAGGTGTGAAAAATCTGTTGAAATATGTTGCATATGGAGCACACAATGAGAATTCTTGTGGACATAGCCTGAAGAGATTGGGTTTAAATGTGAATGGATACATGTAAATATGAAATAAAAATGAGAGACTGGAAAAATACTCATTGCAGTAAATGAAGTCGGTAAGTAATTTACGTCACTAAGTATTCTCAAACACACAAAATGAATATGTATTTTGTATTGTTTATTCACAATTCAGAATTCAGTGTGCCCTCTTTAGATGGGGCTGAATATATATAATAGCCAGAAATCAAGAAACTCAATGTTAATTCATTAGACACTATTTTCTGTTGATTGAATTAGAAAACTTTGACTTAACTGTGGGAACCTATAAACTGCAGATAGAGGGAAAAAAGAATCCTCTCCATATTATTATACATAGAGACTGATCATCATTCTGTTAAAATGCATTTTGAAAGTACCTGTATCTCTTTCAGCCTGAAAATACAAAGTTTTCAATTATTGTTTTGATGAAAGGGGCATAGATGCTTCTAAGGTAAATGGAGACATAAAGAACTTAGGTTCATACAACACGTTGATAATCTGGGATTTTTAAAAAATGACATAAAAAAATAGAGTTTTTAATCTGATCTAAAGAATCATGGATTTTAAAAAATGAATAAAACAGTTAGGCTTAAATTATATCACTTTCCAAAGCAAAACATGACATTGAACTATTTCTTCTTTTCTTGTTAGGCATAATTTATTATTTTTGTTGCTATTGCTATTACTATTTATATATATATATGTTAAAAATAATAATTCCTAAATTATTAAAAATATAGAATTACATTTTAAAAAACACTTTAGGATTTACGTGTTTTTGTCTAGATTACTTGATCTTCATAGTTATTATTTAAGATAAGAGAAATCAGTTTTTCTTTGTAATTATTTTAAAATCAGAAAATAAATGCTTGAGCTCTGATTTACTCCCTTTTATTTTAAATCCAGAGGCTTAGCTCAGGGCCTGGTATATTTAGAGTCCCCCCAAAATGGTTTTTAACCTATCTTCACCTTATAATTTCTGTGTTTTTTTCATAATAAATCAAAATAATGTCAACGATTATCTAATTAACAGTTCAAATTATGTTGAAACCTAACTCAAAGCTAGGCAATGCTAGGCAATTCTAGGCAATGCTAGTCACGAACAATTTCACATCTCCTCTGGTAAAAGCTTACAGGGCCTCTGTGGTTGGCATTTTATGTCCCCACACACATATCCCCGTGTCAGGGTGAAGAGGAGATGCTATTCAGCCCAGCTTGGTTTGGCAAGCAACGTTGGCCAGGAAGAGGAGCTGCCTTCTTATAATTCTTCCTCCCAGAAGGGGTGCCTTTTTGCAATTCGTAAATGGCATAAAGGCATCATATGTGCCCTGGCTTTGGACAACAAGAATCTCCTGTTGAGTTCTTTATCTTACTCATCTGAAACCATAGTTGCTAGAATTATCTATTGACTATACTAAAAACATATGCTAGTAACTATATAGTTTTATATCTATATTACTAAAATTATATAGTTATGATATAGTTTTATATCTGTATAACTAAAATTATTTTCTCCCAGACATGAATAAATGTTTTCTGAAAATTTCCAATAGGATTGGCTCAAAAAGTTTCTCTCTAAATAATCTGGCACAGAGATCACATTTTTCCACAACAATGTTACAGGGAAATGGGGCCAACAGGGACTAAAATGGACAAACAACCCATCAAATGGTATGCCCCTCTCTCTGAGTGTCATAAAGTTATAAATAAGCCATAACCTGACATTTGTAAGGTCAAATTTACAGAAGCTAGTAGAACCACATCAGCTTCATGGATGGAAAGCTGGAGTTCATTAATGCAAAAGAGGCCTAAGTGATGAACAATCAGACTCTGACTGAGCAGGTCAGCCAGAACTTCTCCTCGGTGAAGGGCTGGAGACACCAGACACGTTCCATTCATTTTTTGTGTGTTGAAAGCAGCAAGATGTTTGGGAAATCAAGATATCCAAACTATGAAAATATTATTAATCTTGGAATTAATCTTGGAATTAATCTTGGCTTTTCTCAGTGCCTGCTTGTGGAAGGAGAGAGAGCTCTCTCTCACTTCCTCTTCTTATAAGGGTACTAATCCCATCATGAGGGTCCCACCCTCATAACTTCATCTAAACCTGATCACCTCCCAAAGGCCCCACTTCCAAATACTGTCATAGTGGGGATTAGGACTTCAACATATGAATTTTTGGAGGACACAAACCTTGGGTTCATAACACGAAAAAGCCACACTGGCAATCCTCTGGTCATCTCCAACCCAAATGACTGACCAGTCCACATCACAGGTGGTATGATGGGTAAACAATAGAATGAAAAAAAAAACCCCTGGGCATGGAGGAGAGAGAATAAGGGTTCTCCCCAGGAGTGGAGTGAGGGACATAGTCCTACAGGAGCACTGAATATAAAACCACATGACTCTGACAGGGGAAATCAGAGACTTCCCAAAGGAGCAGGCTTTTAAGATAAGACTTGCTGTAAATTTAACAAATAAGCATAAATGGTTACCAAGAAGATTAGACAAGGAAAACATTGCCAGCATAAGGAAGAATGGGCACAAAACTACACAAGCGGAAAAAAATATGGAGGGTCCAAGAATATGCCATGGCTGGACAAGGCTCTGTTTGCAGGGTGAGATCCCAAGAGATGGACCAACTGTGAGGCAGGGGTCAGAGCGTGAATGAGTTTGTAAAGTGAGTCAAGAATCTGGACTTAATCTTACAAGTAGTTTTCAAAAACTGTACCAAGAATTCCTGGAGTTCCACAGAGGTTTTTGAGGTCCCCCAAACACTTTATTCATTCAAGTAGCACTTAAATTGCATTTTTAAACACTTTTTAAAATCTGTAACCAAAAATTACATTAAAAAATATTATCTACCACAATTTAACCCCCCAAGGACCATCAGTATAATAACTACAACCAACTTACCTCATTATAGGGTATAGATTTGACTCTTTCTGTGCAATTATTATAACTTCTGATGAAAAAAATCATTGATTAGGAAGTTTGCAAGTGCTGTACTGATCATCTTTAAAATATTCTATCCTAAGCATATCTACTCAGTTAATATGAAGAAATGCTAAGATGTGTTAAAGCTACTTTTAGAACTTATGTGTCTTTATTTTGTACACATTTTATATTTACAAATGCTACATTTTTTTATGTTTTGTGAAGTAAAATAGTTACCCGTAAAACTAGATATGCATTTCTGCCTAAAACTAGGAAATATAAAATAATTGAAGAGCTATCTGGTATGTTGGCTCATTTCAAGAAGAAATGACAAATCAACTTTGCTGTCACCTGATCGTTTAACTAGTGTTGATCATGGTGACAATACAAAATGAAATCAATTTACTCTAGTTTCACACAAAATCACTCACAGGCAAAAATAATATGATCCTATTTATTTGTTCTTGAGGTTTATCTTTAGTTGTAATTAAATATCCTAAACTCCACCATGCTTTATGCAGTGAATTTTCCAAAAGAGTTTCCATGATTCATGCTAAGTATTAATATCATTCTGTATACAACAGAGTGTGAATGAAAATAAAGCCTTAAACTTCTGTCTGCAAGAACTGAATATTATTTTAAAAAACATGATTTAGGTTTAAATTTGTTGATATTCAAATACTTGAGTGTGTCGCGCATTGGAAAACCTACATTACAGGAAGGAGCTTATTAAACTTTCTGTTGTTTACACTGCAAAAATGTCATGTGAGTCATCTACTAGAAAATGCAATCTGCTAATTCAGTCAAGACAAAAGCATCCATTGTTTTTGCTTTATGTGATATCTTCACATAGGCTTATTATTTTGTGGCATGCTTGATACATACTCAATTGTAGAGGAAACTATAATATGGGACTGTACTTGGAATTCCTCAGATCTATTGAAGATTAATGGTATTTTCATTGTTTAGATATCTCAATTTCCAAAGAACAAAATGACATATAGTGATATTTTAGTATAAAGAAAATATATTTTACATATGTAGTTGCAACTGAATAATATGACAGACAGCTGTTAACCTCCAAAGTTTATAAGCGACCAAACTAGCTGGAATTCATGAATTACTAAGTGTCTCAGTCTGCTCAGGCTGCTCTAACAAAATATCACAGACTCGGGGGATTCAAAAACAGACCATTATTTCTCACAGTTCTGGATGCTGGAAAATAGTGCCAGCAGATTCACTTCCTAGATGGAAGACGGCCACCTTGTAGCTGTGTGCTCACATGGCCTTTCCTCAGTGAGTGCATGTGGAGGGAGACAGAGAGATCCCTTCCTCTTCTTAGAAGGGCACTAATCCTATATGAATTTCCTGCCTTTATAACCCAATCAAAACCTGATTATGTTACCAAACTCAAAAGCCAGTAATTGAGAGGCAAGTGTCAGTAGAAAGGAAAGATGCTTTAGAAAAGTCTACAGTCTGGGGAGAAGGTGGACTCATGTCCCAAGACCAACTCTGAAGATTCTGCTCAGCCATCATAGTTTTTATAGGGAAAAAAGGAACGAATCTCAGTGGATCGTCAAGGCAGGAGGTTGAATTCTGCATCATTCTCTGCTATGTGCAGACTGGCTGACTCTCTCTTCATATGTTATCTTATCTACATGATCTGCCTACAGGATTGCTAAGGGGGCTGTTGAGGGTAGAGAGCTAGTCATTCTTTAACTACTTAATTCTTCATTCTTACTTCTTTTAATCTAGGAAGAGAATCAACAGGTTAGGCAAGGCATGGTGTGCATTCAGGAGAGTTAGGTTAAACTGCCTAGTGATCTCATTCCTGTAGCTAGGTTCTTTTAATTAGAGGGAAACAGAAATGGGCAAATAGGAAAGGGGCAAAAGGACTGCTTTCAATCACCTCCCAAAGGCCCCACCTCCAAATACCATCACACTGGGGATTAAGGCTTCAACATATAAATCTGGGGAGGGACACAAACATTCAGTCTATAACACCATAACACCATAAAACTTAGCACTCCTCTTGTTCTCGCCAATCCAACTCACTGCCCAGTCCATATCACAGGTGATATGATGGGAAAACAGGATGAAAAAAACCGTTGTTTCCTAAATGTTCTCAAGTGGTCATTTTATTTTAATAGGTAATGATAATAATTAAGAAGCTGTTATCTTTCAAAACAGCCTTGGTCAATGTCACATAAGCTGTCCATTTTGTTAAAGCATGGTCTTTAATTTGCATATCTTTCTATTATTTGTGATAATTGCAGTGATTTATAGGCTTTTATCACTGTTATTGGTTGACTTGAGTTAGTGTTGATATATTAATATTTCAAAGGAAACAAAAGTTAATCATCCTTGATTTTCTAAAACCAAAATACTCTTCCATTAGATAAAGCAGATTATTACCTGTAAGCCTAAATACTGAAACATCCTAACAATAAAATTGTTCTAAAATGATTTTTAAAAACAACCTTCTTTTTTTAAAAAAATTGCAATGATAACTATGGAAAAATGATTTTCTGCGGGTATGGGTTAAAATTATGAAACTGCTGCATAAGTATATTGGGACTGAACAAATAAATAAATGGGTGGCGGATGGTAGGAATCAGATTTCTCACTGTTGGAGAGGCATTTGTATAAAAGCCAAGGGAATGTGCTAGAATGAACCATGTGGTAATGCATTAGAATCAGTGGCATCAATATGAACTCATGTTGAGTTTATTACAGATGTAGATAGATGGGAAGAGAAATAATGAGAGATATTTTTGTATATACCATTCATAATTCTGTTCACTGAGGGCCTTGAAGCAATCACACTCCTACGGTAACATGCACACCCAGTGCCCAAATCTTGTTTTCTAACCCTATCCTTCAATTAAACAAATCAGGGGGTCTTCCCTGGTGGCGCAGTGGTTGAGAATCTGCCTGCCAATGCAGGGGACACGGGTTCGAGCCCTGGTCTGGGAAGATCCCACATGCCACGGAGTGACGAGGCCCGTGAGCCACAATTGCTGGCTGAGCCTGAGCGTCCGGAGCCTGTGCTCCGCAACAAGAGAGGCCGCGATAGTGAGAGGCCCGCGCACCACGATGAAGAGTGGCCCCCACTTGCCGCAACTAGAGAAAGCCCTCGCACAGAAACGAAGACCCAACACAGCCATAAATAAATAAATAAATAAAATTTTTTAAAAAAAGAAAAAAAAAACAAACAAATCAGGGCTCTTTGGAGAAATGACTGATGACTGATTCTAGAGCTGGGGCAGCAAATATGCAAGATGATCCTGGAGCATCTTGACATGCCAGAAGGAAAGGAAGTGCTCAAAAAAAAAAAAAAAAGAAAGCCATAAAGAATAGGGCATGTCAAGGGAACACAGGGCCAACCTGAAAATGCTCTCAATGGCCAAATATGAATAGAAGAGGGTCACCAAGTACCAGTAGAAATTATGGCAAAAAGACAGATGCAGCCTAAAGCATAAGCCAGCAGAGTGCTGACCTCCAAAGACAAAGAGAAAATCATGTAAGTTTCTTGAGAGATGAGAAAAGAACTAACAAAGGAAAATAACAGACTGCTCTCAGATTTCTCATCTGCAACAGTGAAAATCGGAAGACAGAGTCTCAGGAAATTGTCCTTGGAACTTTGTGCCTAGCCCCGCATTTATAAATATGTAAGGAAGAAGCAAATCCACCCTCAGATATTTCAGATTCCAGAAGCACACCACTCATCACAATTTACAATTGTTCTGTTTATTTATTTATTTATTTATTGGAGGGGCATGGGGGGCAAAGGGAGGGATCAAAATATTCCACCTAAATGAAAAATCTTAAAGGGTAATAATAACATATATGAAACAGGAGTGGGTAAAGGATTCTGTGGAACTTATGTCAAAATAAATTTTGATAATGTGTTTACAAACTATAAAATCTTTGTCTGCTAAAAATAAAATTTTAAATTATCTGAGAGATTCAGTTGCTGACTTCCACCAAAATGCAGAAGAAACATGAGCAGTTGAAAAATAAACAAAATTTACCACTATTCCTTTCAAGTTTCCAGATTAGTTAAATTACTTAAACCACAAGATTATGAACTGCTATGTACAAAGACCTATTAGCATTCATAACTGCTTATCTTTGTGAACCAGTCATTTTTCTATTCTGTACAACCAAAAGTCCAAAATAACTTCTTTCTAGGCTGAGACTGACACCAGACTTCACTATCTATCATTCCTTGTTGTCAATTTAATATTATAATATATATAAAATATATAAAAATTGTTAGCATTCTTTAAAACAGTCTCACTCTTCTCATGCACTTGCCTCATAATAAGTTCATATTACAAAGTTGAATGTATAGTTTATACTCCTAAAATAGTGCTTTTCTACTTATTTTATATGTAAGTCTTTTTTTCAGGGATTTTCCTATTTAAAATATTTGAAAACTCTGGCTGTAGACAAATGATTTTGAGTAGGAAAGTCACATTAACAGGACTGTGGTTTAGAAAAGATAATTCTGTGGCAGGGTGGTGAATGGCTGGAAGAGAAGGAAAATACAAGACATAAAATATTATAAGACATGCAGTATCCTAGCAAGTATTTTGATTCTCAGAGTTACACTTTGTTAAGCATTTACTGTGTACCTGGGATTGTGCCAGGTCCTTCACGCACATTATTCATCTTCTCTTTTTTCTCACAACCAGCCAGGCAGGTGTTATCACCTTCATTTTAGTGGCCTGGAGTGGGCAAGTGACATGTTCAATCCAGGCTCTTTGCCTGGTACAGCATAGAATTGTTCTCCAGCTATTTTATAGTGCTGTGTATGACTTAAAAAAAAAAAAAAAAGATTGTAATTCTTTCAGATATGTTATTTACTGCATTTGACGCCTCCATAATACTTAATATAAGAAACTAGTGAGAAATTAATATATATTTGTGGATAGATAAATGAATAAACAATTATAATCAAATCTTGCAAAATTTCCGTGGCATTTTGGTTATTTAGAACAATAAATATTAACTGATTAACGTACTTACTTTCGTAATATATATATTTTTTCTTTTTGCTGTTGCTGTTTGAAATGAGTCCAATTATGTTGCAAAATCCACAATCAAGATTTCAGTAGACTTGTCCTCCATATATTCATATAGCAATACTTTCTTCTTAGTAAACTGAAACTTCAAAAACAAGTTTTGGATTGAAAATTTATCTTTGTTTGAAGATAGTAAAAGTGAAAAAAAAAACCCACACATTTGAATGCAGGAAGCCTTTAAGCAATCCTTCTCTTCTATGCTCTCCCATCCCCCATTCTTCCTGTGAAGCGTCAGAATAAACGTCCCTCTTTTGAACTAAATCACCCACTGCGCGTAGCTGGCGTCATAAGCACAGACGTATATACCTCATAACCCGAGCTCTCACACCTTATCAACATTCTCATCTGAAAGGCGAGGGTGTTGGAACCCAGGCTTTTTGTACGTGGTCCTATCAGTTAGGGGTAAAGAGAAAAAAAAGTGCATCTTGGGGAGGCTGGGGGATGGGCTGGTACAGGTTTGTTTGGGGTTCATTTCGCTTAAGCCTATTAAGTTCTAATTCATTCTGTGTTCTACCTGATGGTGAGCAAAGCAGCTGAACTCTGTATTTCTTTGTAAGGCTGACATTTCCTTCGCACAATTTAAAATTAAACCTTTTATTAGTCCAGGGAGGCTGAGGTGGAAAACAATAGCAGCTCAGGGAGAGTAATTATTTCTGTTCCACTGTGTAGGATGTTTGAGCTTTTGATTAGTTGCACTCTACAGTACTTAACAGCTAACCAATCTTGCCATGATTAACAATACATGAGAAGTTTTTTTTATCCTAACAGTGTGCCACACACCCCTGAAACGTTAGCTTTATATGTTTCTTGGTGATTTCAATCTTGTTTTAAAAATACCTCTCATTTTCTGGGGTGTTTGAAAACGACTATACTATCAACAGCATGGAGTAGGAAGCAGCAGGCATGGTAAGAGGGGAATCACTATAAAATGGATGCAAAAAACTGTGGGTTGTACACCATTAAGCGTTCTCAGTGTGTTTCTAATGAGCTTATGATGGCCTTACCGAATTGCTGTTTCTACTCCAGCCCAGTAAATTACAGTATGCCCAAATTAAATCACAGGGACTCAGTAGAAGCCAGAATTCATCAGGGTTCACATTTGTGAGAATTAAAAAATCATACTTAATCATATTTAAGTATGTCCACTGTCTCCAGAGTTTTAGGCTCACTTTCTTCCCCCAGATATTTGGGTGCTAGAGGGATACGTAGTTGGTTCACGCTCAAGGCGCATTTTTATTCCATTTCCTACTTTATGCAAGTACAATTCTTACTTCACTTCTGATCATTCCAAACTGCTTGCAGGGTAAATGCTGAGGTTGAATTCCAAGTCAATAATCTCTATGAAGCAGTAAGATTATAGTTATCACGTTTGTAGACGTTAGTTACTAAATATGTGTAGCTTTCTCTTGGACCTTAAAGTGTTCTAAAAGCTGGGATTTGGTAAATTAGTATTATTAGATAGCAATAACTTACGTGATTTGGGCTAAAACTGTTCTTTAAAAGCCTTGAGGAAAAACCACATGTGTCACCTGCTGTGTGAATGAATGGTCTTGTTGTATAGATAAAAGAAGCCACGTCACCTAGATAGGCTTTCAAGAATAAAAAAAAATAAAATGCTGCTAAGGTTTGACCTGGGAGAAATAAAATTTAAGGAAACTGAGAAAATCACTACTTTTAAAAATTATTTCTCACAACTATTATGTCAGGAGATTAATACAGCATCTGTTGTCTAAGGGTTAAAGAAACATTACAAACATTAACAAATTTGGTTTCACAGTCTTTCTTTTCTAAGCTTCATTGCTACACAAGCACTTGGTTTTGGCTATACAGGAAGAAAAAAAAAAAAAAAAAGCCCCAAAGAGTATTTAAGTGGAATTGACTCCTAGTTTCCATTTTCTAAAACCAGATGGCATAATCCCTGCCCATTAATGTATTAATTGGTTATCATGTTACTGGAGGAGGGTCAAATTAGGCTATTTAATTTATTGGGGGAAATAAAATTGCTCTCTCCTTCCCACAGAATCCAGGCTTCATCCCGCCCAGCCTCTCCCCATCTGGCTCAAACCACTCTCTGCTTTTCACAGAGAGCAGCTTAACAACAGGACTTTATACAGTTATAAATAAATAATCCAGGTTCTCGTTCCTAAAATGGAACGCAGTGCAGAGCCGGTGGAGAAGTTGGCATGCTGTATCCTGCATATGTGAAACCTCATCTTTGATTAGCACAGACAGGAGATCGGAAAGCCATGAAGCACTTTTGAAACCTTGATAGGAAGTGACTCTCTCTGGATGCAGATTTATTGATACTGACAACATTGTTTTTTTCTCAATTTTTAAAAAAGTGAAAGTACCTTGTACATGGAAAAATACAGAAACCAAATGAATAATGAAAAAACAACAGCTCAGTAGAACTGAGTGTCCCAGCTCCTGAAAGAACCAGTGTGTGGGGAGAAAAGGAGAGAGAAAGAGAAAAAAAAGGAAGGGGGGCAGCCTAGGGAGGAAGAATGGAAAGGTTAAATACAAAATGCTTTCAGTGGAGGGAGTTTTTAAAAAATAAATATCTTATATAATTTTCAAGTGTTTGCAAAAACCCGGTCCTTGGGTTCATCTATTTCTTTAAATGGAAAGCCTATGATATTCAGCAACATTAGCCTGAAACCTGCAACCTTTGGGGAAATATCATCTCACAATGACTCTACATACCTATACGGGCCAAGGAAAGAGAGTGATGTAAAAGTGAATCCCCTCCCCCCAAAAGAAAGAAAGTAAAAAAAAGAGAAAAAAACGGCCCTAAAACATAGCAATATTTGCAAATGTCGAAGTTTCTTGATTTTTGTTGTTGTTAAGAAAAAAAGAGAGCATTTCTCAAACCCTCCCAAATTTATTTGTGGTTAAGTCAAAAATAGAGTCAATGAACGGCAGAATTACAAGAAAATCCCAGTTCTGTTATTCAGTCGTCCTGGACATCATCAAACCCTCTCTTTCCTGACACCACAGGGAGAGCTGGAAATCACCCTCCCCTTTAGAAGTGACAACGTTTAGTCCAGGTTCAGGAGGCTGTCCTGTCTCTTCCAGAGCTGTATCCCCAGAGGAGGACATTCACCTCTGGGGCTGAAAGGGCTCTTCTGGGCCCTGTTCGCCAGCTCCAGGCTTCTGGAACAGGCTTTCTATGCCAAAGACAAGATTTTCCTTCATCCTTTATGACTCTTCTGTCACAGTAAACACACTCAGAACAAGCAGACCTTCTACTACATCCTTTCACTGGGATAAAAACCCCAAGTTAACTTTTTCCTGGTCAGGGCAGTGCACAAGAGTTGGTCCTTGAAGGAGCCCAGGGCTGGCTTAGAACCACCCTGTTTACCACAACAAAGAAAACCACAGTCTGGGTGGAGGGGAGGGTCAAGGGCCACTCAGGTGCTATGGAAAGGATGGCACCTCTGGTGGGGGTCTTTGATCCAAGTATGGCCATGGCCATCTGCATAGTACAATCCTTAAGGACAAAGAAACAGGTGGAAAAGATGGATATGAAAAATATGAGAGACACAGGCTATTTCCTCCTTCCCTCCCTCAACGTATGTGAAATCTCCTTTGGAATTTCATGGGTGGAGATTGAGTTCCCTGCACATGGTGGGTGCTCTGTAACTATAGGTCATTGCTTCCATGACCTGCCACGGGATGTGGGGTTGTAACGGGAGGGGATATACCATTTTTAAACCCTTCAGGTGATCAAAAATATTATTATTCATCAAGATGTTGAAAAAATATTGGAATGACAAGAGAATAACAGTGTAGAAGACAAGCAGTATCTTTTAAAAAGTGAAAATTAATGCAATGAAAAGAGCTTAGCAGTTGCCACCAAAGAAATACATTAAGAAGTGATATGAGATTTTAGAAGCTATAATATTTGTTAAATGAATCTTTCTTTGACATAATCATGATATAACCTCTATTATAGAATTCAGGGGAGTTATTTGGTCTGAAGGAGCACCTATGTGAGGTAGAGACTGTTGGTCCAGGAAACTGTTACCCAGACATGAAAGAATAAACAAGCCGGTGGACACCCAGCAAGAGAGGACCATGGCAGCCTGCCCTCATCACTCACTGCATCTTGATTGGACCCTGAGCTCACTGCCAAGGTTAACATTATTCTTGTTAGACCCTGAGCCAAGAGTCAAAGAGCCAGCCATGCCTTCACTCTTGGGTTCTACAATATTTGATTCTATCTAAACCCCTTAAGACAAAGAGAAAACATTCGCTGGGGACACAACTTAGAGAATGCAGGGAGATGTGGGCACAGATGGATGGATAACATAATGATGACAGGGGCTAAGACTAGATTTTTTTAACGGGACACCAAAAGATCCCATGTGCGTGTCCACCTCATCCTTTAACTTCCCACAACCTACGTACAATATAATGGGATCAGACCTGGCTTTGAGGGATCTGAAGGAAATGACTTTGTTTCTCTGAGTTCAGTTCTCTCATCTATAAAACCTGGGAAAATACCTGCCTCGTATGGATATTTGAAGGATTGAATAAAATAAAGGTATGCAAATATGCTATTGCTTTGCCTAAGTTTAGTGGGGTGGCCTGTAAATACCATTTACTCATCTTTCTCACCCTGAAGTAGAACCCTTATTTAGGAAAAGAAGAAGAAAACTTCCTATCTCTTCAGAACGAGGCTCTGGCACTTCTCAGAAAATGAATTTGGTAAGTGTGATTTTTTAAAAACAACTTACTGGATACCGATATCAATTTATAACAGATAAGAAAGGCGTAGTATCACTTGGGGCAGTTTAATACTCAGTTTCAAAGACAACATGAGTTTGGAACTTTAAAGAAGAGAAACTGGTGGTACCTAATTTAATCTAGTTCTCAAGTGCTTACATTTTAATTTGGACTGTTTAAACACCACTTATGAGACTATAGGGACTTTAAACCACATCACAAATCACAGAATGAAGCACTTTATTTTTCAGGCAACTTTATTAAAGTGAGGCGGTTAAATGACAAGTAAGTGGAGTAATCATGAAAACCTTTTTCGTGATTAAGATGGATGACAGTACACCTGCTTAAACAGTACGGTGAGATGGGCAGGTTATCCTTCTTAGAAAGATTTCATCTCTGGAATGTTCCTCCCTCTTCAGATAAGACTCTGGTTTCTGATTCAGATAAAGCATGTTTTGTTTTAGGTGTGTTTTGGTGGTTGAAAACAAAAGTTTAGACATATCACAAGAAACGTCTAAGATAACTGCTCATTCAGATAACTTCTTAAAGGAGGAAACAAGCAAATATGCAAAGGTCAATTTTCTGTCTGTTTAGAAGTATCTCAGACAGAGGACCAAGTTCAATTAATTTCAATTGAGTGATTATTTGTGATGCCATTTATGTAAAAACAGAGATACAAAAGTTTAAAATTCTGTACACACACATATATACATAAATTATAAGAAGTAAAGATTATGAAAGGCATATATCAAACCCTGGTACCTTTGGAAAGCACTGGAATTTTGGTGTTGGGAAAAGGAGAAGGACTACAGGGAAATAATGGCTGGACTCAACTGCGATGAGATAGGGTTTCTATCTGAAAGCTGGGAATCAGTAAAATCGTTTTCTTTGAATAAGCTGGGAATCAGTAAAATCGCTTTTGTTGAATTCTAGCTGTGAAACAAACAAGCTAAAAAATTCAAATATTCTGGCAGGGGAGTTAAGAAGATTTCATTTTAGAAATCAAAATTATACATGAAACTGGAAAAATCAGATTCAGTTTTGCATTGTGTGCCTACTATTTAGTTAGAATGGGATTGCTTATATTATTGTAAAATATGAATAGTCTGATAAGCTAATAATTTTTGATGGAAAACAGTATTGGTAGAGTAGAATTTGCAAAATACTAATGGGTTTGTAACAAAATTTGCTTTTCTAATGTGTAGTAAACTAAGAACAATATAGGCAATGCAGTGAGTTTTTCATAAATTTATTTTTTAAAGGATATTCTTTATTCTCAGAATATTTTCATCCTATTTGTGTTACAAAAGCTTCCTTTTATAAAATGGATGGTGCTAGAAGATAGTAATCTATTTTTTTCCCTAATATCCTTGCTAGGTAAAATAGAAATTGAGCAAACTTTTATTAGTGCCTTTATTAGCTGTTTATGAACTTAGAGTTGGTCTTGGTGGATTGATAGTTTATCATTATGAAATGTCTCTCTTCATCTCAGCAATGATTGTAGCCTAAGCACCCACTTTTTATGCTTAGAATAGCTATATTTGTTCACTTATAGTGTTAACCTACTATGTCTTTTCTCATTCTTTGTCTTTCAACTTTTCTGTTTTCTTGTCTTTAAGGTGTGTCTCTAGTAACAGTATACATTTAAATTTGTTTCTGTATAACCTCTATGACAGTATCTATCTTTTAATTAGAATATTTATTTATTTTTTAATTTATTTTTTTAACATCTTTACTGGAGTATAATTGCTTTACAATGTGTGTTAGTTTCTGCTTTATATCAAAGTGAATCAGCTATACATATACATATATCCCCATATCTCCTCCCTCTTGCTTCTCCCTCCCACCCTCCCTATCCCACTCCTCTATGTGGTCACAAAGCACCAAGCTGATCTCCCTGTGCCATGCAGCTGCTTCCCAATAGCTACCTATTTTACATTTGGTAGTGTATATATGTCCATGCCACTCTCTCTCTCTTCGTCCCAGCTTACCCTTCCCACTCCCCTTTACATTTGATATATTTACTGAAGTATTTGTGCTAAAATCTACATCATCCTACTTGGTTTCTAGTTTTCCATCTCTTCTCCGTTCTCTTTTCCCCTCTTCTGTGCCTTCTTTTAGAAAAACATCAGGAACTTTTTGTTCAGTTTTTTCCTGTATTAACTGTTGGTTTTACGTTCTTTTATTTTTTACTTTAGTCATTACCATAGAGAACAGAACATTTATTCTTGACTTATTAACGATTACTATAAATTAGTACTTGTATAACCTCCCAGATAATGAAAGATCTTTGAATATTTTAAATTCTTTTACCTTCTCACAGTTTTTCTGCTATCGTTTTCACATAATTTATTTCACCTGTAAACTTTGGTTTGGCTGCCCCTCAAGACAGATCCTGGGACAACAATTAGAGTTCAGAGAGTTTATTTGGAAGGTGATCCCGGAAAGAAAGTGATCAAGTGGAAAGGGGGAGAAGTCATAAAGTATCTAAATGACCAGGTCACAGTTTGGAGGCTTAAATGTGTGAGGGGCTGTACTGGGTTGACTGGTGGCCCCCCAAAACATATGTCCATGTCCTTACCCCAGGAATTGGTGCATGTGACCTTATTTGGAAAAAAACTCTTTGCAGATGTAATTAATATAAAGATGTGGAGATGAGGAAATCCTTCTAGAATAGGGCAGACCCTAAATCCAATGACAAGTCCTTTAAGAAACAGAAGAGAAGACACACAATGCGGAGGAGAACGCTCTGTGAATACGGAGGTAGAGGCTGGAATTATGCAGCCACAAGCCAAGGAACACCTGAAGAGACCAGAAGCTGGAAGAAGCGGAGTAGGGTTCTCCTCTGGAGTATTCAGAGGAAGCGTGGCCATGCTGGCACCTTGATTTAGAATGTCTAGTTTCCAGAACTGTCAGAGATTAAATTTCTGTTATTTTAAGCCACCAAGTTCATAGTAATTTGTTACAGTAGCCCTAGGAAACTAACACTTATACTGAGAAATGGAGTCCCGCTGTAACAAAAACCTAAAAATGTGGAAGCGTCTGTAAAATTGGGCAAAGGGCATAGCATGGAAGAAGCTTAAGCAGTATGATAGAAAAAGCCTAGATTGCCTTGAAAAGAATGCTGGCAGAACTAGGCATGAGCGTTAAGGCATTTCTGGTAAAAGCTCAGAAGGAAATGAGGAGCATCTTTCAGGAAACTAAAGGGAAGGTAATCCGTGTTATATAGCAGTAGAAAACTTGGCTGAATTATATTGTTGGAAAGTAGTCTGGAAAGTAGAACTTATCAGTGAGGAAACTGGGTATTTAGCGGAACAGATTTCCAAGCCTAGTGTTGAGGGTGTGGTCTGGTTTCTTCTTGCAGCTTATAGTAGAATGTGAGAGGAAAGAGAGAAATTGCCAAGCAAAATGGACCCAGCACTTGATGATTTGGGAGGTTCTTGGTCTATTCAGACTGCAAAGGATGCTAAAATTAAGTAATTCATGGTTGAGAAAGTGTGCCCTAGAAAGAAGGTCAAGGGTGTGACTGGACTGTATTGTATACTGTTGTTCTTCTACTCATAAAACAGCTATTTGTTTGTTTGTGTTTATCCAGTTTTTATTTAGGTATTTTTGGTAGGATCATTGGTCTAAAACAAGTGACGCTCTTAGAGCCAGAAGCCAGATTATGGTTTTAAGGTAGAAATACCAATATATTGTATGGTTGCAGTAAATAATACAGCAGTAAGTGTGGGCATACTTTTTATTGAGAGTGTCAGAGGTTTTATTTCCCTGTAATTATTAATACTCTAGGTGTATATGCCAGACTTTTTATGAAGGTAGAAATAATACAGGAGTAAAAGGTCTGAAGACTCAACAGCTTATTATTATATAATCCACTTTTTTTTTTTGTCTCCAAAAAACCCCACTAAAGCACTACAGATGATTATCTCTTTTAATTAATTAATTATCTCAATTAAAGCTAAAGTTTTTCAACAAATATTAATTTCTTGTTACTGTGTGCTCAGAACTACTCTAAGCTCTAGGAGCTGATGGATGGGGAAGATGGCAGGGAGGAAAAAAAAAAAGATATATACTGAATAATCCCTACTACCAGTGAGTTTATAATCAAGTTGGTCAGAAATGACTATTGAGTAAAAGAAATCAGTGAAAAAATACATGTGAATTACATCACACTGATTATCCGTGCAAAAGAATAATAATATAAAAATGAATCACAGGGCAAGAGACACTATCTAACGAGGTGTTCGAGCTATTATTGTGATAAAGTTATTTGGTTATTTTGCAACCAAAATTTCTACTAAGGTTTGTTAGTCTCATATATTTTATGATATCCTCAGGGGAAAAGTGCTCATTTATTCAACACGTTTATTCTTATAATACATGATAATCACCATTACAAGTCCCAGAACAAGAAACTGTACCCACATGTCCACACAGAGGATATTCTAGCTGAATAAGCCCTAGGAAGAAATTCTCTTTTTACGAGGTTACAATTCTGAAGCAAAGAACAGATTAGGAGCACTTACTAATACATTTATTTGTATTTTGATGTAAATATGAAATAAAATGAGTTAGTTCATGACCATTTTCACACACACAAAAAACTGGTCAGTTTCTTGTTGTTTTGTTGTTTTGGCCAAGGATATTAAATAATTCAATCATCCTAAGTCATTTTTAAGATCACACACTTCCATTTTCATATTTATTTATGATTTTACTCTGAAGCAAACCAGCAATAATAATACATCAATGAAATGTTTTACTTTTAAATAACAGTAAGATTTAAATATAGATTTAAATGATATGTAAATTAGAGATTTAAATATAGATGCTTTATAAAAAAGAACAGGTATTTTCATGATAGAGCCATTATTTTACATATAAGATCTCAGTTTATTCTGGAATATAACTAGGTAGAAAAGTATTGTAAACATTATTTATAAATGTCTGCATTGATACAGCATTATGCTAAGTGTTATAGCAAAAAAAGTAAGGGGGGAAATCTCTCTATATGGGAATATATATATATCTATGTGTGTAAGCATGCACATATTACAGAAAATATCACAATGCTTTAAGAACCATAATAAAATATATGGAGTGCTGCTTCAAAGTCTAGTTAATGCAGGTAACCTGTTATAAGATATAATGGGAGGAAAAAAAACTTTGATAGTAGCAAAAAAAATAAAATAAAGCACTGAAGGTAAGCTTAGCAAGTAATGGGCACCATCTATAAGAAGAAAATTTTTAAATGCTGAAAGATGCAAAAGAAGATTTCCATTTAAACAAATGCAAAGTTCTGCTATATTCTTGAATAGAAGAAACAACAACATAATGAGGTCAGTCCCCCAATGTTAATCTTATCAATTGGTTGGAAAAATATACATAATAATTCTAGAAAAATGACTAGGACTGCCTTTGTAAATTATTAAACCACATTATAAACCTAACTATCTAAAAACAGAATGGTATATGCTTATAACTAGATAGACCAGAATAGAAAATCCATCTAAATCCATAAGGCATTTGTTTTTCATTTGATAAAGAGAACATTTCAACTTAAGTAAGAAAATATGGATTACTAACTAAATTGGTAATTGGGGCATTAGGTTAGCCATTTGGAAAAAATAAACAAATTTGGATTTCTACCTCATACCATAAATTCCACATAGATTCAAAAATTATAAATGAAAAATTAATCATAAAGAATTAGTGGAAAAAAAACCAAGCACGTAGAGTTCTTTTATAATCTCAGAATCATGAAGCCTTTTAAGTATGGCACAAAATCCCAGAAGTCTAATAATAATATATTGATAAATTCAACTATATAATATTTCAACAATATAATATTTCTGCTTGAAGAAACAAACAAAATCAAAAGACAACTGACAAATGGGAAAAATTTGCAACTCACAACACAAAGTTAATTTTCCTAATGTGTAAAACATTAATTTCCCTGTGTGTAAAACATTTCTTCTAATTAACGAGAAAATATTTTAAAACAGTATAAAATTTGCAAAGTACATGAAAAAGCAAATCGCAGAAAATGAAATACAAATATTTGACTTCTAAACGTGTGAAAAGACACTTGATCTAAGTTATAATAAAAGAAATATAAAATTAAAATTGGAAGAAGACATAGTTTTCACTTATATGTATTGGCAAATGTTAAACAATTTGGTAACAGAGGCACTTTCATATTTCGTGCTAAAAGTATAAATTAGTACAACTATAATATATGGAAGGCAATTTAGCACTAGTTAGAAAAAATTTTTAAAATCAGTGTTACCTTTGCCCTATTTATATTCCACTATTGGGAATATATCCTACACATGTAAAATGATCTATACTTAATATTATTCACTGAGTTACCTTTTGATATTCCAAACACTTTGAAAGAGACCTGTTTTTATCATTAAGGGAATGGTAAAGATTATTATGTCACATTTAAATAATAAAAGCATGTTAAAAAGAATTAGAACTATATATATCTTAAGAGATCAAAGATGTTTAAGATATATTTTTATGGGGAAAAAAATAAATAAGAAGTATGTTTTTGACAAACTACTAGTTATGAGGTGAATTTTGTCTCCCCAAATTCATATATTAAAATTTTAAACCCAGTGCCTCAGCATGTGACTGTAGTTAGAGACAGGGCCTTTAAAGAGGTAATTAAAGTAAAATGAAGTCATATGGAGGGGCCCCAATCAAATATGACTGGTTCCTTATAAGAAGAAACTAGGACACAGACAATATATGCACAAAGAGGGGTGACCATGCAAGGACACAGTGAGAAATGCAACCATCTGCAAGCCAAGGAGAGGGACCAAAGAAGAAACCAGAAGAAGAAACCAGACCTCACAACACCCTGGTCTTAGACTTTTACTTTCCACCCAGTCTGCGGTATTTTGTTATGGCAGCCCAAGCAGATGAATACACTCCTATTTGTTTAAAAATAATATATATATGTACATATGTATTTGCTTGTAGATGTATAGAAAATCTCTTGAAGGATACTTAAAGTGGTTGCATTGCTTTCTCTGGGAAAAATAATTGTGTTGTCAATGAAAAGGTGAGAGAGAGACTTCTGGAAAGAGGAGTGTCCTTGAAACTAGAAGAGTTTCAGTAGCAGCCTGGCCCATTTATTAGCATGGTACCTGGAGGAAAATCATTTAGTCCTATAGCACCTCAGCTAGACATCTGTAACATAGGGTACCAGATGGCCACTAAATGACTTTCTAGTATCTGCAAATGAACATATGATTAATGTTAGATTATTTGAGAAGTTTTTAATCCGCTCTGGAAAAAAGTGACAACTAAGGAAATGTAAGTATATGAACATTCAGTATGTAACCAAAGGATTAGCATTGCGTCCTAAAGACTAACGTTCAGAAGAAGCTGAAAATAACAACATGTTTTCGTTCCATCCTGACCAAGAAAAGAACTAAGAAGTAACCTTATTGATTATGGACAGATGGTGTAAAGTTAGCAAAACAAGAAGAGAGAAAAGAAATAGGAACCTCCTATTTTATTTCTGTCCTCCCTGTCAAAGAGAATAATCTTCAGATTGGAAAGAGTGAAAAATATCTCGGGTAGGGGGAATTGAAACTCAAAGATTAGTGAACAGATTGTAAGAGAGTGCCCAGCTACTCAAAATGAATCCAATTTTCTGGACCCAGATGAATTGTTCAAAGGTACTGGAAGAACTTGTCCCAGAAAGCCCACTGCTACCATCAGTAGTCATTAAGGAAACAGTAGAGAAGAGTTAAGTGTTATCCTGGTTTCAAAAAGCTTCACAAGGTACCTTCAGTAAACTATAGATGAGTCATCTTTTTCCTTCCATTAATCACTAGAAACCAGGTTGGGTACCCCCAAGGAAAAAGTCGTGGTGGACCAGCCGCAGAGTTGGTGGGTTACTTTTCTTTGTTCTTGGAGATTACTTTCCTCGAATCTCTCTTATGGGCCCCGGGATGTTGTCAGGTATTCACTTACACACATGTTTCCCTAGACTATGAGCTCCTCGGGGATGAATGATGCTCTATTTTAGAGTTTGAGCTTTTCACATTCTATTCGTTTTTTGAAAGTTTAGGAGTAATATCAGCTGTAGACAAAGTACATGTGGGTTTCATGAAAGCATTTGACAAAATTCCTGTTAATGGATGTGTGGTCACAATGGAAAAAAGCTCTACAATTAGGATTGTGTAGCTTGTTATATTGCATGACCCAGGGGGCATTGGTGAATGGAAATTAACTAGAGGGAGCTCTCTGTTTACTCACTATAAACTCTTACCTTCAGCCCAGCTTTGTTTGAAATCGTAGAAGTCATGGATATACTCAGAAAACTTACGAATCACAATATTTATTGAGCACTGTGCCAGGTTTATTAGGGATGAAATAGTGGGGTGGGGGGGAGGTTCAGTCCCTGCCATTGGAGCATTTGCAGCCATACAGAAGCAACAGATAAATACATTTAATAAATTAGAGGAAATGTCAGTGGAAGCTCTAAACTTTCCCCATAGAATGAATTTAGTATTGGCAATCTGGTTGAAGGTATGCCTCCGAGGCTTGTGTTGAAGCTGCATTTGCACAGCAAGGACTGATTTTATTTAGCTATATATTTGGGGATGTTTGGAGTGAGAGATATCATGGAAGATTATGGGAATGTACATTGATGGTGAAGCTTCTAGACAGTGCTGTGACAGAGAAAGTACAGAGAGCTGTGGGGTTACGTAGGAGAGTAGCTAACCTATTCTCTGTCCATCAGGCATCTGATCTCATTTAGTGGAAGTGATGTCCTACCAGAGTCATGAAGATAAGTAAGAGGAATGTGGGGAAAAAACAAGTGTTGCAGGGAGAAGGAACGGTACCTGTCAAATTCCAGAGGCAGGACCATGAGATCTTAGAATATCTAGAAATGTGCTGTGACTAGAACATCGACTGAGAATGGGGGAGTCTTACATGATTCCTGCAGAGAGCAGTCATAAAAGCCTGTTTGCAAAGGTACAGTCTCTTTATTCTTTGAATAATGGAAGCAAACGCAAGTTTTTAATGCTAAACTATAACATAATCTGTTTCATTTTTTGAAAAGACTCCTTGGGGTGGAGAACAGATTGGAGGGGCTATGTCTGGAGGTAGGGAGCCCACTTAGAAAGCTGTTACAGGAGCAGAAGATATTGGTGGCTTTCCTATTGGGTAGGGAGGAGTGGAAGGACCGTGAAATGTTAGCTTGGTAGCACGGCTAGAACTCTGGGGTTTATTACATGTGTTGCATGGGTTAAAGGAAAAGGAAAAGACTCATATATAATTTTGATGTTTCCAGCATGGGCCCCTATATGGATGGTGATAATATTCATTGAACTAGAACCCAGGAGGAAAAGCAGATTTGGAGTTTGGAGGGTACAGGAGGATTTCAGTGTGGTGAGTGATAAGCAGGGGAGAGATGAAAACGAAGGTAAGAATATGGGAATCAACAGTGTATAGATCAATCATTGTTTATTATTATTATTAATTTTGTCATCCTTGCCTTTAAGAACCTGGTGAATGCTATGGGGAAAATGAACTTATGCGCAACAATGTTTATGAAATCCCTGAAGCCCCTCTTTGGATTCTAGATCAAGAACCCTCATTAAGGGAATACACAGAACCACGTAGAGAGTATGCGCAGATTGAGAATGGAAGAAGGCTTGTCATGGGACCCTGAGGAGTAATGGGAATGAGCAGAGAATAATGAACTTACAAGATGACTAAGGAAGAGAAGTCAGAGGGTTAAGAGGAAAACAGGAAAGTGTGTCATGGAAACCAAGTAAAACTATTTCAAGTATGAAGGACGTGTTAACTGTAAAATACATCCAATGAACAAATGTGGGCATACAAATGCTAGAAGGATACAACAAATCTAATAAGAAGAAATTTAATATTATTAAATGGGAAATCCTAGGTCCAAATAGTCAACTGGAAAATCATTAAAAAGGAAAAAAATTTATTTAACTGAAATATGTGAATGTCTTTAGGATCACTATGTATCAATCAAGCGATCTTGTCTACAATCATGTCCATAGAATAGAAAGAATAAGTAATAGTTTCATTCTTAGGCCTGAGTAGCTTTGAATAATTTAAGATTTGCCTGTGTAAAGCAGTTAGATTAGAAATATTGGCATCTTGGAAAATATAAATTGAACCAAAGAGTGCAGTTTATAAGGAGGATGGCTCTGATTCAGCAATTCAGGCAAGAATTCCTAGCAATTACTTTTGTCTAGAAAGGACTGCTCCCTAAACTCGCTGTATTCCTCAATGTGGAAGGAGTTCAAACAGAAGTTAGGTGATTGAGGGTCTGCACTATGAAAGAGACTAATCAAACAGCAATAAGAGATTGGGGCTGGATGACCTTTATGTTTTATTCTAATGTTACTATTCTTTGATTTGAAGATTTCTACAGGAAATCTAAAGTATAAGCTTTAGTAAATCTAGAGAAAACTATGTTTTCTCCTGGTCACTTCGTTATTATATACACTAAATTATTATATTATTATTGTAATATTTTCATATTGTCTAGGTTTAGTCTTTCCTATACTGTAGTCATTTTACAATCCCAGCAAACTTTAAATAAGAAGTTATATTATGAGCATTCAAGTGTTGAAAAAAATGATTTTTTTAAAGTTTAACCACTTGGATGCTCTAAAATAAATGAAAGCTGCCAAAGCAAATGTTAATGATACAAAAAGGCAAATCATGAATATATCAGATCATTACTAAAACATAAAGTAACAGAAAGATGTTTATTAAAGTAATATTAAAAAAACCTTTTACTTCCAGAATTATATGATACAAGTGACTTTCATCAAACTTTCAATACTTTGTTCTGATCATGGCTTTGAAAATCTTAAGGAAAATGGGGACACAACTATTTTAACTAATAAAGAAAAAGGAAAGTTTCTATGAGAGCTTAGACAAATAATTCATTGAAAATAATAATAAAACAAAGAACTTTTTCCTGTACTTCAGACAATTTTATAACACCATTGAGAAAGGTAGCTTGAAAATGAAGAGGAACAACTTTCTAATCAAAAGAGAGAATTTGTACAAAGCAATCTGTATTTTATGTGCGATGTTATTCATACCTGGTTGTAGGAAACCCCTTCCAGTCTTGCCTCTTTTTCCCAGTGGCTAGAGAAAAGAAGGCTGTACCTGTATTGGAACCTGTCTCAGCATTGCTACCCACAAGATTTTATTCCAGCCAGGTTTTAGTGCCTTGTGACTTTGCCAAGAAATAAGGGAAAAAAGATCCCTCAGATGACTGTTTCAATGCAGCGAAGAGAAGGCAAGGCTGTGTATTTTCTACGGCCCTGTGTAATTCAGATCCAGGATTACTCACTCCTCTTAAGTGAGGATAAGCTTAAAAAATTAGTCCATTTTCCTCTACTTCAGGCCTTAGTGTCCACATCAGCCAAACCAAGCAAAGAGTTCGCCTTGAAAGAAATCCTACAGCAGACAGCAAAGCCGGACCACAAAAGACCCGTTTGTGAAGAGATTATCACCAAGGCAGCTTGCGGTTAGATACCTTATGATTTGGACAAAATAGATTTATAGGAGTCATAGTTTTTCTAAACACATTTCTTACTTTGACCATATGAAAATTGGTATCCCATCTCCTATTAAAAATGTGTGTATGGAATATCTTCAAATAAACTCATTGATATGTAAGCAAGTGACTAAATATAAATACCATTAACCATAATATCATTATCATCAAAAAACATTACTGATGTTTTGTAAATAAAAAGCATTGTGCTACACCAAGCACACAGACTGTGATCTCTAATAACACCGCCACTAAAAGGAACCGGGGCTCCACAGATCAATGGGTGATCCCAGGACTGGGACACAGAATATCTTTTGATGTCAGAAATTAAAGAAATGCTTAAAAAAATGATGCGTGCATATGAGAAAGACATAGGAACCAGATGGAAGGGGCTCCCACTGAGCAAATCCAGCACAATTTGAGAACCAAAATAATTAAGAACACTAAAGAATTTTAAACCATTGGAGAAAACAGAAATCTATCAGTTCATACCAATAATTAATAGGTATATTATTGATGGATAGATGATAGATTGATGAATGGATGGATAGATAGATAGGCAGACAGACAAATAGATGATAGGAGGAAAAGTCAAATGATAAATGTGGAGGGAATGGTAGAGTTGGAAAATCAAGATTTTGCATCCCTCATAGTAAAGATTGGATCAAGCAAGAATTATAAACAGATAGTCAATCTAGGAGAAACTTACAAAGGAGCATATTTAAAAGAAAATATAGTTTATTCAAAAATGTTGATATCAAAAAAAGACAAAGACAGTAATATGTTCAAGATTAACGAGAACTAAAGAGACAGGATAACTAAATGCAATAACTGATACTAAAGGGGATTCTGTAAGGAGGGAAAAACATACCATTCAGCACGTTATTGGATCAACTGGTGAAACTGGAATACAAACAATAGATTATAAAGTGTTCTATCAAATTGATAACTCTACTGTGATTATGTAACAGAATATCTCTTGTTCCTAGAAAACATGCATTGAAGCGTGTAAGGGTAAAGAGCCCTGATGTATGCAACTAATTTTCAAATGATTCAGAAAATAAAGCACACATGCACATACAGTATAAGCCAATGGAGTAAATTGTTAAGAATATTTTGAGTAAAAGTTGAATTTGAGTTAAAAGCCTATGGGAGTTTTTATAAAAAACTGTTGATATTTTTGCATTTTATACTACCCTTACTTTTGAAAATTTTCTGCAAGTTTAAAATTATTTCCAAATAAAAAAGTTTTTTTAGAAGTTAATACTAGATCTTCAAGGCTAAAGATATATAATTTACAACTGTGCCATCCTGGAGTCCAAATTCTAATTGGGGTGGGCAATTCAACACGTGTACATGAAAAACTAAGACTAAGGATCATAGCTGGCAAAATAATCTCAATAAAATACTTTTCTTCTTGTCTTTTTGAGTGCAGACTGCTTTTGATGTCCCAAGGCTTCAAAATAAAATAGATATAATCTAGATGGTAGTGTAAATTAGTGTTTATTAAGTGGTTTTAGAGTTAATTTGATCCTGATATTAAAAGTTTTTTAAAAAAATCAAAACCAGAGAAATGCCTCACCTCAAAGATAGTCTCAGGTGTTCAGAATGTAGTGTTTTGTTTTTGACATTTTACCTTAGAGAATAAATGTGGAAAATTCAAGAACCATTCATTACCAAATCCAAATGTGAAGGATGGGGGATGCGAGACAGCAGAAATGAGCCCATGTACTAGGTTAAGTTGCAAGGACCAACTTTTCACACTCACTCGGTGGCCATGCTATACTTCTGAAGAATTACACATAATTTGGTGGTGGTCCACGTGTGCAAGACAACCAAAGTGAATAGGCAATAGTGAATTCAAGGGTTGTAAGAGGAGTGTGATGAAAACACACATGCAGACACACACAGACACAGAATTGTGTATCATCAGCTACAGTAAAGAGGAGCAACTTGAAAGCAGCAGGTAGTCCTAAAAGCTGAGATCTCAGACTTGGAATACTCAGAGCGAATAAGAACTAACATTACAAGGAAATCTGCAGATTACTGTCACCTTGCTGACAGTTGGAAGAGCCCTAGGTCAGGAATCAGAGCATGGCACTGGGGCACACACCTGGATGACAGAGCTGGAGGTGATGGAGGCAGCCATGCATCCCTCAGGGTTCTTCCCACCTCCTGTCATGTCCTGAAGCTGCCTGTCTCCTCCACCTCAGACACTTGGTGGTTCTTGTCACTGGGTGCCATGCTATGTCCATTCCCCAGCTGGCCCGAGAATGGCATTTACTTGGCCTCCACATTCATTCTCCCTTCCACACGACACTTCATTTCCCTTCTGAACACTTACTTTTCCATCATGTTGTGGAGTCTGACGGGAATGGTCAGTCCATTCCAGGAGGGAAGCTGCACCGAGACCTGCGATCTCTTTCTGGAACGTTCTTTCCTCTCGCCACACCATGGAATCAGCTGCAAATTGTGCCTTAATTTGGGTAAACTAGATGCTCTTTCTGCACACTTTGAACCTCAAGGAAATTATGCAAGGCTGTAAGAAAATACATAAAGCTAAAGCAGGTTGAATTTAATCATCCAGTGGGCTCTGCCTATGCCAGTCCATTTCTTTTTTTTTTAATTGAAGTATAGTTGATTTACAATATTGTGCCAATCTCTGCTGTGCAGCAAAGTGACTCAGTTATACACATAGAGACATTCTTTTCTTAAATATTCTTTTCCATTATGGTTCATCACAGGATATTGAATATAGTTCCTTGTGCTCTACAGTAGGACCTTGTTGTTTATCCATTCTATGTATAATAATTTGCATCTGCTAATCCCAAACTCCCAATCCTTCCCTCCTCCATCCCCCTCCCCCTTGGCAACCACAAGTCTGTTCTCTATGTCTGTGAGTCTGTTTCTGTTTTGTAGATAGGTTCATTTGCGCAGTCCCTTTCTTGAGAACCTTCCCGTCCCCTCTGCTCCTGGCCATTCAGAGCTGCCTTGACCCCCTACGGCCACATGCTCTACACTCCTGCTTCCCATCACAGTCTTGCAGTAACTGTCTTCTGGTTCAAGTTAGTGAGATTTGGTTTTTGTTATTTGCAATGAAAGAAAACTAGGCTGCAAAGTCAATCACACCACACATACACACACACACACATAAACACATATACACATGTGACAGATTTGAATGGCTGCTAAACGTAACCTTCCCAAAAGGCTTTTTTTTTTTTCCTTAAAGAGCTCCAATTGGCAGAACTGATGAAATGTGTGGAAAAGACTTTCTGATCGTATTTGTTCTTCTCTTACTCTGGGTCATGCTAGCTTCCTCTCTGGACGATTAAAATGAATGAATGAATGAATGAATGAATGAATAGTAGGAGAGGCAACACTTTACCCATCTTAGGTTTTCAGCAGGGACTCTAATAAAAAGACAGATTAACAAGAGGAAAACAGTTTAATAACAGATGCAGCTGACATCACGTGGAAGAAACCGAATAAAAAAGAGTAACCTGCCAAAAAAGAGTAACTCAAAAAAGAGTAGCTTAAAATTCCAGCTTATATAGCACCTTCAAGGAAGAAGAATACATTTGGAGAGAAATGATAGAACAAAGAAAAGCAGTTTTAAGCTTTCAAGGGTTGCAAACTACGGGAAGGTAAGTACATGGGTGGGTGGTGGGAGACTAGGGAGAGAGGTTTGTTTGCAGATTCCTCAGCGCCGTCTCTGGCCGGACAACAGTCTGTCCCCAGAAAAAGGATGGATGCATAGAAGTAAGTATTTTATCATTGCCATTATCTCCAAAGGCATTTTAATGCCTATTTCATGCAATAACTTAATTTTGGGGGTAACAAAAATAGAGTAGGAAATATTGACTCACTTTGTAGTAAGTGGTAGGGATTTTAAGCTATCAATATTGTTCTTTACCTTAAGAACTTGCAAATTAATCACAATAATCATATCTATCAGTAATTTCTAATACTCCCCATATATGATTTACATTAGGGCTTGACATAAATTATCACATTTATTCCTTACAACTCTCCTTCAAGGTAGGGATTTTTATCTGCAATTTAAAGCCAATGAATGGAGGCTCATAAAGAATAACTAACATGCCAAAAGATTCCATAGCTAGTAAACTATGCAACAAGCCATATCCATGCTTATCACCACATCAAAGAACTTCTTCCAGCTCATAATTTCACTTTTTAACATAAAAAGTCCCACTGCAATAGAAGAGACTAATAGAAATGCAGAATAACTTATACAAAGTTTGAAGCAGTAGTTTAACCTGAAACTCAGAGCATCAATTTCTGGTCAGTGAGAAGACTTTGTGGAGGAAAGATTAGAGTTCAGCTTTGAAAGAAATATAGTTTGGTGAGGAACTGGGCCAAAAAAGTCGGATTGCAGATGCACGTCTGTGATACAGTGAGTAGACCCAACTGCCTGTTGCTCATGCAATAGTAAGACTGAGACCACGAAAGGAGATGAGCAAAATCTTCTTGACCCTGATGGACAAGCCCAAGAGTTCACACATTATTCTCTGAGCAATATATTCACCAATTGTTCTGTAGTGAGCAACGTCTAAACCTCAGTGGCTTACAAAAGCAAACATTGACTCTCATGCTCACGCGGCTACTGGTAGGCTGTGTTTCTGCTAACCTTGACTGGGGCTGGTTGGGTCACACTGGACTCCAGGCTTCCAGCTCAGGTTCAGGTGTGCCTTACCTGTCATCATTCTGGGGCTCAGCCTGGAGGCACAGTGGTTACCAGGGGCATGATTTCCTCTTGATGGATCATAGGCTCTCAAGATCTCAAGGGGAGACACGTGATGCCTCTTAGGTTTTGGTGCAAAGCTGGCTGGCACACTCTCATTCTGCCATATTCCACTGCTAAAGCCAGTCACACGGCCAGGGCTGCAGCAGGAGGTACTGCAGAGTTTCAGGGCAAAGAGGGAGGGAGTGATGAATAGGGAACAACCACCCAGGCTTCCACAGGCAATACACAGTATTGAAGAGTTTTGATACGATCATAGATTAAAAAAGTAATCAAAGAATACGATAGAGGTGGGGTTGGAAGGAGAGACTAGAATCCAAAAGATCAGACAGGAAAATATTGTAAAAATTGTGAAGGAGGTGATGAGATCCTTGGCTAATGCCACCGCAGTGGGAAAAGAATGAAATTAAAAGAGAAAACTACAGTGCAGTACCAAGGAAGAATTGACAGGACTGGGTGACAGCCTAGATAAGAGGAAAGAAAAAGTGAACTCAAGATGACTCCAAGGATCTGTAGACAGAAAGTTTAAAAGAGGGAAATAAAGTGCAGAACACAGAAGACAGACAACGAATTTGGTTTCTTGTTTTGTAACTCGTTCTGGTGCCATTTTTAAATGATCCCTCCAAAATCATAGGACTAAAGTAGGAAACAGGGAAGGTTTCCCTACTTCCTTCCCAGCAAAAACCCCAGGCTGTCCTGAAATGCTTTCCATTTGACACATGGCAATAATTCATTGTGTTTATATCAACTTTACCTCCAAATATTTTACACATGACATGAATAGGAAACGGTAAATATTCCTATGTGTACCTGGACCCTTTGTACATACACTTCCTCATTACAGCACTTATCACACTGTCTTCTAGTGGCCAATTTATCAGTTGCCTCTTACCTACTCCATTTCTTTATTCACTTTGTATCCCCAGTGCCTCGGAGGAGGCTGGGATTTTACAATTTAATCTTCCAGCTTTACCATAGAGGAAAGCAAGGGAGAAGGGGATTGTAATGGGTGCTGAGTGAACCAACCTGAGTATTTGCTACATTCAGTAGTAACCAATTATTATAAGAATGTAAAGGTCTCGATTTATTTTAATTAACTTATTTTCAATCCTTTGACAAATATAGCAAAAATGGCTGGGCTTGCAAAAAATTCCAGAAATCGAAAATCAAAATATTTAATACTGAAAACGGAAAAAAAAAATGTCAGCTCCAGAGATAGCACTGTAAATAATGAAACCAATTTTCAAAGACAGTGAAAGAAACATGCCTGCATGGCTACCAATCACCAGGAGGAGGGAAGAGAGATGGTGAGGAAGATGGGAAAGCACCAAGAAAGCTAGGTTTATTTTTAGTGTATCTTTTCTACAGAAGGAAATGAGGACATTTTTTTTAACAAGGGCCATTTTATCAGATTGGATTGTGTCTTTTGTAAAGTTATAGAATCTCTTGAGAAAAAATAGTGTTGGAAGTCACCAAGAAAGTACAATACTCCGTGAAGATTTCCGAAATAAAATATGAAAAAGTAAAGATACATATATTAAAGTTTCTTTGAAGAATTCTCCGAGGAGAAACAATTTAAGTTACCATTACAGATAACATTAGTGCTTATGTATGCTTATCCAAGAATATCATCTTAAAGTGTTATCTTAAAAATTGAGCACAGGCATACAAATGTATACATTTAAAAAATATATCAGAATACTTTTAGAATATGTTTAGATACTATCTTATATTATCCAAACATTTTCTTTAGTTTGCATGCTTAAGCTAATCAAAAGTAAAACTATTTATTGTAATTAACATTCTTTAAAATTAGTAATTAATTTTTAATATTTTCCAAAGTATTTTTGCTAATGAATATTTTATGATTTTTCCTTAATCTGTACTGTATTTTTAACTGATAGAGGGGAGAAAATAGTTTGACATGTGCATCAGAAACAGAAAATAAGTAAGGCTCCTTCCTTATTTCTAGTATTTTCATCACCCTAAGGCTATGCACTAAGTTATCTCCATTGAAAATGCATATAAAATGCCTTCATAAGAAGCTATTTAATTACTATTAAATAGATACCTTTATACTATTTTAACTGAGTGAGTAGTAAACATGGCTACTTTTACAATGGACTAACTATTAATAGATGGAATCTCCTGCTGAGTTAAAGGTCTGTTGGACGCATAGAAATGAGCAGTTGAAGGGTCTCCTGAAAGAGTCTGAGGAGACAATTTTGCCTCTAAAACACTGAAATCTGTAGGCATCCCATTTTTTAAAAACCTTGATCCATTTTTAATAGCACCTGCCTTTCCGCCGTACGACCATAACAAAGTTTCCATCACTGTTTGAAGATTGGAAAGTCCCAGTGGGACTTGGAACTTTTTCCCAGACTCTAGTTAACTAGTTGACTGCTACCTGGTGACCAGGTGGTTTCTCCAGATTTTAGCAGCTTGGATGAGCATCCAAGGACGGCAGAGCTCAGGATAAAAACCACGAGCAATTCTGGTCCCCCAGCCATATCCACCTGACTCAAGATATTTCTTCAGTAACTAATAAAATCCTATTTATTAATTTTTTCTTCCATGTTGTATAAATACAGTTCATTTATTCAAGCATAAAACATAACTCAAGCCTCATCAAACATAGAGCAAATATATAAAACATCAATGGTACGATACTCATGCTCTTTGATTTGATTTGTAAAGTTTAGGCCTGATTGGTTTAAACCAATCTATCAGGGTTTTCTGGGAAAAGTCCCAGAATTCATATAATCTTAATAATGCTTTTCTCCATGATTGATTAAGAATTATAAAGTCCTAAGTGACCAGGGTATGTTTCTTTCTTGGCTTTTAAAGCAACCCATCACTCATTTTAAAACTAGCTTGAATGGATTATTCCTTTTGAAGAAAAATCTACCTAATGGAACAAAACCTTTTTTTGAAAAGAATGACAGAAACCTAAAGGCTAAGTGTCAGACCAACCCTAATGCAAATCTTCTCTCTACCTACTACCTGTGTGATCTTCAAAAGGGAAAATTTATCTGCTTGAAATTGTTTTTTTTAATTTGTAAAGTCAGGATAATAACGCCATTTAAAACTTTGTTACTGAATTTAATGACATACCTAAAATATCTACCATACTGTAGGTTCTAAATAATACTGTTTTCTCTTTTTTTTTTTTTCTGTTCTTATGAAAAACTATCATTCCAAATAACTAGGCTGCCCGTCTGCCCATGTGCTATCACTTTCTCATACGATCCCAGTAGAAATCCTCAGTCTAAGACTGAGTGAATAAATAGCAAACTTGCTGTTTAATTGGACCACATTTATTTTTATGTCTAGGAAATTTATTTTAAAATAAATTGTATTATATTTCTATAAAAACATGCATAATTTAAATAATTCACCATCTTGACCATAAAAATACTTTCTCTCTCAAGCTAATGCAAAACAGTGGTTCAGGTAGGTCATCTTCCCTCAAGTCTTCCTAGAGTGAAACAGTAGATAAACATTTATGATATGGGAAAATTTCTTAAACCCCATATTTCAGTTTCCTTATCTGTAAAATGAAGAAGGTAAAATGATAAGGTAAAAGTAGTACCTTATCTCATAAATTGTACGAGGATTAATTGAGATAATGAACATAAAGTGCTGGCACATTTGAAGTTGATTTTTTTCTTACTGTTGGCATCATAATCATCATCATCATCATCATCATCTGATTGGTTAGAATCCAGACTCTTTTTGATTTAGAAAAAGTTATCAACCCTGTGCATCTCCAATTTTTTATCTCCAACATAGGAGGAATAATTGAACCCCAGACCTATGCAGCACTTAACAGTACACAGCACGGAGTAAGCACTCGAAAATATTAGGTATATTATTGTAAACATTCCATACACATGGACTAATATCTACGTTTAAGTTTTCATGAACTGTTTTACATTGAAAAAAGTTTTACATTGACTTGGGTTTGTCTTGTTGTTAAACTTCTTCATGTTCTCTCAAACTCTTCCTCATCAGGTCTTCCTTTTAAAAGAGACTCCTCTTTTACTATTTTTCTGTCTCATTTGGAGGTTTTCCTATTCACCCGTGTTTGACTCTTCTCTCCCAACCTCCAATCTCCACATTCTTGAATGGTAACTATTCTACCCTGCTACAATCCTCCCACCCCAAACTCAGCCCCAGACACACACACTGAACCCTACAACATTTGTCTCTGACACTTTTCCCAAAGTGGTGTTGTTTTCATTGTGAAGTATTTGCAAGCAGTAATGAACAGTCATTAACTCTATTCCTAGGAATTTCCTAGGTTATCCTATTTATTTCTTCTTTAGTGGGCTTTAGTAGTTTATGTCTTTCAAAGAATTTGTCCATTTCTTCTGTTATAGAATTCACTGCTATAAAGTTTTTCATATTATGCCATTGTTTTCCTTTTAATATCTCTAAAAACTGTAGGGGTGGTCCCTTTCTCATTCCTGATGTTTATAAACTAAACAAAAGAGAGTGTCTCCTCTCTTTTGATTCCTTGATCAGTCTAGCTAGAAGTTTATCAATTTTATAGATATTCTCAACCAAAATCTGATGTCTTTGGTGCTCTCTGCTGTTTTTCTGTTTTCTATTCCATTGGCAGTGGATCTGATCTTTACTATGTCTTTATTCTACTTATTGTGATTAGTTTGCTTTTCTTTTTCTAGTTGTTTAAAGTGAAAGAATGATTAAATGAATGTTTTGAGAATTTCACTTCTCTAATACAGTGATTTGATGTGATACATTTTCCCAAATATGTTGCTTTAAGTTCATCCTGTGTTTTTATTTTGATCCAATTTAAAATAATTTTCATGTTTATTTTGTTTTTCTCCTTTAATGCATGTATTACGTGGAAATGTGTTACCTTCCACACATTTGGGAAATTTCCAGAGATATTCGTGCCATAATTGTGGATTTATCTATATATTTCTCCTTACATGTCCATTTGTTCTCTCTTCTATATTTTTAATCTCTGTTATTCAGTACATATATGACAGCTTTTTCTTTACAATACAATCTTCTTTAACCTTGGTAACATTCTTTGCTCTGAAATCCGCTTTGTCTCATATTAATATAGTCACTCCATTATTCTTTTGATTAATTTTAGCATGCTATATCATTGCAATGCTAATGCTTTTAACCTATTTGTGTCTCTATTATTAAGGTGTGTTACTTGTAGGGATCATAACATTGAGTCTTACTTTTTAAACTCTGATCTGACAACTCTGTCTTTTAATGGGAATATTTAGACTATTTGTAATTAGTGTGATTACTGGTATGGTTAATTTATTGTTTTACTTTACTTCACAGAAACATCTAGAATAATGTTAAACCAAATATCTAGGTACTGTGGCCTAACCAGACTGACACGTAAAATTAACTATCACAAATTCTATTCTAACTTCTTTGTTGACTTACTAGCCATAACTCTTTGTTTTGTTATTTTAGTGATTGCTTTAATAATCATAATGAGCATCTTTAACTTTTTGGCAGTCTACCTTCAAGTGATATTACATCATTTCATTTATAGTACTACAGCTTTACAATAGCATGTTTCTATTACTCTCCTCCTGATCTTTGTGCTATTATGGTCATATATTTTACTTTTACATATGTTATTGTGCCCATACATTATTATTATTTCTGTTTAAATATCAATTACCTTTTAAAGATTTTTAAATAATAAGAAAATAATATTACAGAGTTACCATTTTTGATGCTCTTCATTCCTTTGTGTAGATTCTTATTTCCATCTGATATGATTTTCTTTCTGTCACAGGCCTTTCTTCAACATTCCTGTAATACCAGTCTTCCAGTGATGAATTCTTTCAGCTTTTGTACATCTGGAATAGTTATTATTTCTCCTTCGTTTCTGAAAGGTGTTTTTTGCTGGGTTTAGAATTCCTTGTTGACAGGTTTTTTTTTTTCCCTTTTAGTACTTTAAAGTCTTTTCTCCAGTGTATTCTAACTTGCATTGTTTCCAACAAGAAATTTGCTCTCATTCTTATCTTTGTCTTTCTGTATGGAATGTGCCTTTTTTCCTGCCTGCTTGTAAGATTTTCTCTTTATCATTACAGTTGACCCTTGAACAACACGGGTTTGAACTGCATGGATCCACTTACATGCAATTTTTTTCAATAAATACGTACTACAGTACTACTCAATTTGTGGTTGGTTGAATCCACTGATAGAGAACTGTGGATACAAAGGGCTGACTATAAAGTTATATGTGGATTTTCAGCTGCATGGAGGGTCAGTGCCCCTAACCCCATGTTGTTCAAGGACTGTATTTTTCTTCTGATGTATCTTGGTATAATTTTCTTCATATTTCTTGTGCTTAGCGTTTTCTTCGTCTTCTTCGATCAGTGGATTTATAATTTTCATCAAATTTGGAGTTTTGTCCATAGTTTCTTCAAATTTTTTTTGGTCCCCCTCCTGTGGGGGCTCCAGTTACAAATATTGTACATTAGGGTGTTTGAAAGCATCCCACAGATCACTGATGCTCTGTTCGTTTTTCTCAATTCTCTTTTCTCTCTGTTCTTCATTTTGGAATATCCTATTCTGTCTTAAATTTTATTAATTTTTTAAAAATTAATTTATTTATTTTTATTTTTGGCTGCGTTGGGTCTTCATTGCTGTGCATGGGCTTTCTCTAGTTGTGGCGAGCAGGGGCTACTCTTGGTTGCTGTGCGTGGGCTCAGTAGTTTTGGCCTGCAGGCTCTAGAGTGCAGGCTCAGTAGTTGTGGCACACGGGCTTAGTTGCTCCGCAGCATGTGAGATATTCCCCAGGCTAGGGCTTGAACCCGTGTCCCTTGCATTGGCAGGCAGATTCTTAACCACTGTGCCACCAGGGAAGCCCTTTATTAATTTTTTATTCTGCAATACTTAATAGACCCTTAATTCTAACCAGTGTATTTCCATCTCACACATTGTAGTTTTCTCCTCTGGAAGTTTAATTTGTAGCTTTATAAAAATCTTCCATGTTTCTAATTAACTTTTGAACATATAGAATGCAGTTAGTGTTGTCACCTGACAATTTTAACACCTGTGTCAGTCCTGAATCATTTCTGGTTGATTGACTTTTCTCTTTGTTGTGGGTTGTATTTTCCCACTTTGCTTCATGCCTGGTAATCTTGGAATGAATGACAAAACTTGTAAATTTTATCTTTTGGATGCTGGATATTTTGGTATCCCTATAGGTATTCTTGGGCTTTGTTTTGTTTGTTAAGTTATTTGGAAACCATTTGATCCTATCAGGTCTTAATATTAAGATTTGTTAAGTGAGACCAAAACAGTCTCAGTTTGGGATTAATATTCCCTACCACTGAGGTAAGTCCTCCTGTGTGTCCTACTCAATGCCCTGTGAATCAGATTTCTTCACTTTGCCTGGAAAATCATGTCTCCATTTTTTTAAACTTATTCACTTGCTTTTCTTTATATTTTACGTCATAGTTTTGAAAACTGAATTCATAACAAATCCAAACCTACTTGTATAGGGCCAGACTATCAACATGAACGGATGAAGGTCCTTAGGAGATCATCAGCTCATTAGAGTTTCTGGATTACAGTAAGAGAATGGACAAGAACCCCTTTCAGAAAAGTCAGGTCAGAGCAGAACAATTTTATGCAGTAAAATAGTCCTATGTCAATGTTTTACTCATCATTTTGATTGTCTGAAGCTAATTCACTAGTAGATTCCTTACAAAAGATTCACGAGAAAAATATTCCCCAGTGTCCTGGATATAAAATTCATAGGTCATATTTCCTGTTCTTATTTATCATAAGGTATTGCTGTCCAAAAAAAATCAATAACAATCTGATTTCCTAAGTCACTTTGTGTGTTTTTCCTGGATGCCCAGGAAAACTAGCATATGTTTTGGCATTATTCATTGTATTACTTACCTTTTCCTTAGCAGCTTTAAACAACAAATATTTATTATCTGACAGTTTCTATGAGTCAGAAATCCAAATCCAGCTCGATGGAGTGCATCTGACACAGAAGCTTTTACAAGGCTGCAGTCAAGGTGTTACTGGAGCTAGTCATCTCAGTGCTTGACTAGGGAGATTCCACTTCCCAGCCAGTTGGCCCCAGAAGACCCAATTCCTAGGTCATTCACATGGCTACTGGCAAGTCTCACTGCCTATTGGCTGAAGACATTAGTTATTTGCAGAAAAAGGTCTCTGCATAAGACTATGCATAACATGGCAAGTTGCTTCCCACACAGAATGGGGCAGGGGAGAAGGGAAGAAAGAGAGAACAAGACAGAAGTCACATTTTTTATAACGGAATCTTGGGAGCTATATTCTATCAATTGAAGTGACTCACTAGATCCAGCCAACACTGAAGAGGGAAGAGGGGAACACACAGGGACATGAATGACAGGAGATGGAAACAATTGGGAGCCCTTTTAGAGGCTGCCTACCACAGCCATTGTGTTGGTTTTTCTAGAAAATATGGCAGGCTCTTTCAATAAATAGTTTCAAGCCATCTTTTACTTCAGAAAATTTCTTAAATTACAGTTTGTAGAATGTTAAGATTTTTGTTGTTATTGTTGTTCAATTGCTTGCTTTTCTTTTTTGGTTTCCTGTGATGGAAATGTGTACTCTCATGTGAAGAAAATGGAAAATCATGAACAGAGATTGAGAAATAACTGCTCAGTGGTGAATAAGTAAAATTCATTCCCACATTTGTTCTTGCAACTTCAAAAGGAGAGATTTAGTTATTACATGTGTAGGATAAGATTGGTTTTATGTACTAGACTACACACAATACATGGAGATAGTTGCTTTAAAAGCAGACAGCTAGCATGTATGGATGCTCAATTTCCAAGCAAGTCTTGTGCAAAATACCTTACTTTTTCTTTTGGCCGCGCCGTGCACCTTGTGGGATCTTAGTTCCCCCACCAGGGATTGAACCCGTGCCCTCGGCAGTGAAAGCGTGAAGTCCTAACCACTGGATGGCCAGGGAATTCCCAAAATACCTTACTTTTTAAATGGCAATGAAATAATCTGAGCTGAAGGCAGTCATATTATATTCTTTAGTCATAAATTGGCACTGGATGATAAACAATGAGAGACTTGTGATAACTAATAATGGCAAAAAAGAAGTTAAACGTCTACTTTCCCCATGAGTTCCAAACTTATATTAAACCTATGAGCAGAGTGAACGTTCAGTTTTCCAAGCTCAGAAAAATTCAGTGGGAATATTTAGACATTTAAATAAAATAGCTTGAAATGGATATGAATATTCTTTTCCTATTTATTTTATCACCAGGCCACTTTAATGCTAGAAGGCAAAAATTCAGTTTCTACCTTTTCTGTATGGCAAGGTAGATTCATATCCAAAGGCCACTGTACGACACTAAAGAACAACTGTAATAAAGTTATAGAACCTTGATTACCTTACCTCCAGAAAATATAGCTTCTAGTACTCCCAACTTTGTGTTAGTCGTAGAAATTAATGAGTTAGAAAGTCAAGTTGATTTTAGAATCTTCTGCCCAAGGAATGGTTATCCTAATCACTAGATCCCAAGGCACAAATAATCTACTTAAAATTTTTTTAAATTTTCTTAACACAACCATAACTTTCTTGGTCAGGCATGAAGCCCTATTAGAGATCAAATACAATGGTACTAAATGAAATTATGTTCACTTTATTTTTAAATGACATATTATAGAGCCTACATATGTATTTTTTTCCTTATCCTTCTATTTGTTTAACTACATATAAGGAGAATGCATACCCTTAGCCTATTACTGTGAAGCTTAAGGGGAACAAAAAGATACAGGGTGTGCGTATTTTACTTTCAATTTAGTCATTGTAGATAGGAAGTGGTGGATGCAAGTGTGCTCCATACAGAATATATATTGATTTCTGAGTCGTCATGTGGCTGCACCTCCCCATTTTCGCTTATGTTTTTTCTCCCTTTTTCTCTGCTAGAGGGTACTCAAAGTCCTTCTCCTTCGTGGCTAGACCAAAAGTAACACCAATGTGAAATCAGAACCTCCCTCGCCCTGCAACTCTATCAATGGCCTTCTAATTAAAAAAAAACATTTTACTTGGATTTGACATTTTAAGTTTTCCGATTCTCCTTTGACACAAATTTAAGCCTCAGTTCATTGACATGGTTAGAAAACAAGTGTTTGATTTATATTAGTTTCTGGAAAATGTTTAATCATTAGGTTTTCAGCTTTAGAGCTCTGATAAATATAATAATTACACCCGGTATTTTTGGTGGACATTAAAAAATATTTCTTGCAGTTAAGCAATATTAAACAAGTCATTTGTGCGATTTGGTATTTGGCAACTAGTGTATTTATAGACAGTTGCAAACTCACACTATTTTGGGGGGTATAGAACTTAATTTCTCTCTGCCAGCAAATCCTATCTGACTTTATATTCATGGTTTTATACAGTGCTTTCTTTTTTTTTTTTAACTGGAGTTTGTCCACATATAACAAAACTATACTCTATAAATACACAAATTTCTTCCTGGATCTATTGTAAGGCTCTAATAAAAATAGAACTCTTCGGACTTCCCTGGTGGCGCAGTGGTTAAGAATCCACCTGCCAATGCAGGGGACATGGGTTCAAGCCCTGGTCCAGGAAGATCCCACATGCCTTGGAGCAACTAAGCCCATGCACCACAACTACTGAGCCTGCGCTCTAGAGCCCGCGAGCCACAACTACTGAAGCCCGTGCACCTAGAGCCCGTGCTCTGCAACAAGAGAAGCCACCGCAATGAGAAGCCCGCTCGCGGCAACGAAGAGTAGCCCCCAGTCACCGCAACTAGAGAAAGCCCGCGTGCAGCCAAAAATAAATAAATAAATAAATTTATAAAAAAAAAAAAAAAAAAAAAAGAACTCTTAATTGCAACCTAAGTAATTTCAGGTTGTTTTCTATCTTCTGTTCAAAAATGGCAATGTTGATTTCTCGGGTTATTGGATAAAGATGATACCACAATCAGTGTACAGCATAAATGCAGACTTCTGTATTCACCATCCCCCAGAAGACACTCTGTAATGGAGATTTTATATATATAGTTTCCCTCCTATGATCGTCATAAAACTGAATCTGTACTTAGGATGTTATTCTTTCCTGATGGTTTTATAAGCAATAGTTAAAGACACATTTGGCGCCTGATAACTGGAAGGAAAAGCTGGCAAGCTCTTCTAAACTTAGTTTGCTGCTGTACCTCTGTGGTGCATATGTAACATAAGAATGTAGTAGTTTATGTATACTTCATGCACAAGGGTGTTTTATGTTCTAAATCTAGTGATTTATGACAAATTCATCTTCGATATTTATAACAGACTCTGTGCTGCATGCTTGGCTAGTTACCCAATGAATTTTCCCCCTAGTGCTTTATGAACTGTTGTAATTGTTAAAGTTACACTAAAATAATTCTAGTTTCAGTTAAATGGTAAAGGAAATCTATGTTTAATAACCACTAAATATTTTAACGAAAAACTACCAAAAATCTGTCACTTTGCTAGTAGAGTTGGTAAAGTATTTTTTATGAAATCTGGCAAGTTGTATATCCAAACTTTTAAAATTTAGAGAGCAAAAGTAGAAGAAAATTCTCAAGATGATGGCTGGACCTGGGGAAAGTTGCCAGAGCTACACTGGAAGTGGGACACTCTGTCTGCAACAACAAAAAACAACAACAAAATCAAACTGAACATTTGTTCATCTCTAAATGGGGTAATAATACCTTCTAAAGCAATACTGAAGAGTAAATGGGAAGATGAACTTCCTTGCCCTTGTTATCCTCTTGGACCCTTTATCTCAAGTACCCTGAATACTCAGAGCTTCTTGATCTACCTGTCTTGTGCTCATTTGCCCAAGAGCAGTCAAGTCCAGAGAAGAAATGTGCCTGCCATTCCAGCTCATTGACTGTGACTTGTCACTTCCCTTTATTGCCAGCTCATTCCTCAGCTGCTGGACACTGTACCCATTCCCCTTAGCCTCCCTTCCATCAGTTGGATTCTTTGGACAAACTGGATCACTTCTCATACATCCTTTAAATCTACTCTGCACTTTGGGAGCTATATCGCAGCATGCTCTTCCAGACAGAGACTTCCCTGGATGCCCACAGTTACTTTGACTTTATTTCCAACTGTGGGTCCTTTTTTGCAGAAGTTGCTTCAGCTTCTACACAGTCCAGCATTCCTGGTCCAAGCTCCATCCCCTCTTGTGAAGCGGTGTCTCCTCTTGCTCCCCGCCGGACTTGCACTGCCCAGCAAAGAACTATTGACTCTGTGTCTGGAGCTGGTGTTGACGGTGACAGAACACACACAAGACAAGGGTGGAAATCCACCAAGACAGATTGTTTAGCTCTTGCATTAATGAAAACAAATCATTCATTTTGGCAGAATGCCATCTTTTAAACTGAGAGAACATGCTTTCTTCGACAAAGTATTTGATTTCAGTATTTCTTTTCATATAGATAATATGGCTTTTAAGACCGTCTTTGGGAAACACATAGATAACTTCACTTTACCTTGAATCAGTTGTGTTCCACTAAATAATCATGTGCTGAATTTGCAACCAAAGAGAAGTTCTGAGAAATTCAAGTACAAGCTAAGTGTTAAGGAAAACTGATGCATGTACTTTGAAGCAAAGTCAACACGATTTCAATGTTATTTAAAATGAGTTGAGGGTGTTTGTTTTTTTTCTTCCCCTACATTAGCTGAAATTCTTCTGGACACATAAGCAATGTTTGTTATGATCTTCATAATAATAAGTTACAAAAAGAAATTTAACATCATAACTTATTTTATGTTAGTAAGTTTCCAACTGATTACAAAGAATTAATCCACCAAAAATCAAAAAGTGCCATTAATAGCAATTATTCTTCTAAATGTTTGTCCCACCTAATAAACTCATTCTCCATAATTATTGTACTTTCAAATAAATGTATTATGGTTTTTTTAAGTTAATCTTTAGGAAGTTAAGAAGCTCAATTAAAATAAGACTTAACAATTTCCATATACCACAGTAGGGAATTTTAATCCTAACATGTATGCTTTTTAAAAATACCAGTTATGTCATTAAAATCTTCTAGCAAGAACCTACTGGCATGAATCACACTTCATCAGAATTATTTTCTTGCAGTAATAGTATCCATAAGGAAACGATTATTTCTCTGTCTACCACCATATTGTTTATCTCCCAACTGTTAGTATCTACTTGGAATCCAGGGCTTTTTACTTAAATCGTTTCACATAATGTTCTAGAATTTATTTTTGTGGAATCCTTGAGCAACTTAAGGTCATGTTCAGACTTCCTAGCCAAGTGTAACTATTTTTAAAAGAACATGACTAATCAGTATCGGTTTAAATAAGTTTAAAACAAAACACAAAACAAAACAAATTTCACAACCTGAGGTATAGAAAAATACAGTTTGTCTCCTTAAATGGCAAGTAGAAGACGGTTAGGAACTCTGGAAAGTGTCCAGTGCCTCAGGTAAAAAGCAAATAAAACCTAAAGGAAGTTACTTTCATCTGAATGCAAGGATGTTGACAAAGTAAATCTTTCAGTCTTCTAGAACACAGCCAAATTGGAAGCTAATTTATTGCTGGCTGATGTCAGAAGAAATCTAACTTGTCCACTACAGAAGCCACACAAAGAACATTATTCATAAGTATACTACCTTGATAAGAAGCCATCCTCTGAGCATAATTAGGAAATACAATGGCCAGAACCAGAGCTGGAGTTGTAATAATAAAAGACAGTGAATCCTCTTTATAACTTTCATAACATAAAAGTAAAATATATCACAGGAGGTCAGATTATTCCAAACTGATGTCACCTCAAAGTTAAAAACAGCAACTTACTTTTGTCAACAGAAAAATGTGACAGTTTATGGAGACCCTAAATGGAATCCCATTCTTGATTCACTAATTCAATCAGTAATTACTACACAAGACATCACCAGATAATTTTTTTCCAGAATATTGTCAGACATTTGTTGTTTGGGTTTGGTAAAGATCTTTAAGTAAAAATAACATTCACCATGTTCCAAATTTTGCTCTGGCTTTCAGAATAGCTGAAGTGATAAATCCTATGTTTTAGAAAGTACTCATTTCTCATAACAGGAATCCAATATCTGTATTCATTATGCCAACAGATTAATTAAGAGTATTTCTTTTTGTGCTGAAATCCAGAATGGTTTTCCTAAATGTTTTCATGGTCAGATCTCTATCTATTTCATTCTACTGTGGTTCACAGGTCCCCAAACACAGCAACTATATTCAAAATTTTAATAGACTGATTTTTTAATTGACCTTCCACATGAATCTTTTCCATTCTAAGTCTAATTCTGATCCTCAGATCTTCCTACACATTCAGAAGTTATTGATTTTTTACCTACCTTTTATGTTATGACAATACCTATCATGCTGACTTTCGCTGATTTGTATCAACTATTTTATTCATTGAAAATCCATTTGTAATTTTAACATTTCACCTGATGAATTATTTTTACAGACCAATTAAAAAGATACAACCTGAAACAAGGAAAATATTTCTTAAAGTAACCTTACAATTCAGACAACTGAGTTGAAATCCTAGGTCTTTAACCTTCTTGGAGTGTAATCTTAGGCCAATTAATGGCGTGAGGACATAATTTGTCCTTAGAATTCCTGTGAACTCTAGATTAAACTAAAGTTTTTAAAAGTAGTGCTTTCCTATTTAGGGGAACTGACCACTCCATCTAACTCCCAGACCTGGACCCACTCATGATGTTATATCTGCCTTCATATAGTGTTTCTTTGTACTCTGTTTTTCTGAGAAATAAATAGAAGGACATGGACTAATAGCTAGATTTCCAGCATTGAAAAGATGTTTACTGCAAAGCTGCTCTCTTGAACATGAATTACACTTGGACAGCCCACAATATCTGCTGCATATTGAACGTGAAATGGGGTGTACCTCATGCAGCAAGACTAAAAGAAATCCTTTCGAATTTTCACTTGATGTACCACAAATCTAGCCCATCCAGAGGTAGCTAGGGAATCACTCAACAGAGCAACCTGGCCTGTAGCCATGAAGCATGGAAGGACTCTTTGATCTGAGGATTTTCTTGGGACTATGAGCCTGAGAGTTGAAGTTGTTCATTGGATAACAGCTATTGATGGTCATCAAAGGATCATCAGTATTTATTCACGTGAAAAAAGCCCATACTGTGCTGCTCCTTTTACTCACATCCATAGATCACAGTCAGAGCAATCTTCAGAAAATAAAGTATATCGTGAAACAGTCAAACCATAAATTATTAGGTTAAAAATTGAAGTGTCAAAATACACATGATTTACTCATTTCATAATCACTGAGAGAATTACCTGGGTTATTATGTTCTGATATAGATGAACTCATTTACCAGGGAAATTTCCAACTTAGGAAGTCCTGACAAGGGTTAATATTTGGGAGTCAACTTAGACAGATGGGAATTAAGGAATTATGCAAAAATAATCCTGTGAATGGCACAATCCCAGCTAGTGTATGAGAGGGTCAGGCTAGTTTCCATTCACAGGAAGAGGACTAAGAGCCCTCCCAATTACTATTAATAGTAAACAAATTCCTCCTAAAGTTAATGGCTTTAAAAAGCCATTTTATTATGCTCGTGGATATTATGGGTAAGGAATTCACACAGGGCACAGTGAGGATGGCTCCATGATGTGAAGAGGCCCACCTTGGAAGCCCAATTGCTAGGGGTACCTTGATGACTGGATGTGAGAATATTCTCACATGTCATACAGTTGATGCTGGTTGCAACTAGGACCTTAGCTGAGGTGGTAAACTGAAATATTTTATGTGGCTATTTGGCCTGGATTCTCTCACAGCAGGGTGACTTCAAGGTATTCAGACCCCTTATCTGGAGCCCAGGATCCCAAAAATGAGTGTCCCAGAGAACAACGAAGAAGCTGTTTCATTCTTTCTGACAGCTTCAAAAATCAGGCAGCATAACTTCCACTGAATTCTGTCATCACAGTGAGTCACAAGTATGCTCAGATTTAAGGGTAAGAGATAGAAACATCACCTCTTTATGCTAAGAGTGTCAAAAAGTGTGTACCCATTTATTGAAACCACCACAGATCCAAACAAGTTCCCAAGGCTGGACACTACCAGAGATTTCAGGGCAGATCTCAGCCACCATCAGCAAAAGCAAAGCAGAAAATGAAAAAAAAAAACCAAAACTGCTCTGTGAAAGACAATATGAAGAGGACAAGACAAGCCTTAGACTGGGAGAAAATATTTGCAAAAGATATATCTATAGAGAACTGTTATCCAAAATTGACACAGAAAAACAAATAATTCAATTAAAAAATGGGCCAAAGGTCTGAACAGACACCTCGCCAAAGAAGATATACAGATGGCAAATAATGAAAAGCTGCTTTACATCATATGTCATCAGAGAAATGTAAATTAAAACAACAATGAGATATTACTGCACCACTATTAGAATGACCAAATTCAGAACACTAACAACACCAAACGTTGACAAGGATGTGGAGCAACAGGAACTCTCGTTCATTGCTGGTGGGAATGCAAAATGGTACAGCCACTGTACCAAACAAGGCTGTTTGGTGGTTTATTACATAACTAAACATACTCTCACTGTATGCTCCTGTAATCATGCTCCTTGGCATTCACTCAAAGGAGCTGAGAAATTCTGTCCACACCAAAACCTGCATATAGATATTTATAGTAACTTTCATAATTGCCATATATATGCCATATATATGCCATATATATGCCATATATATGGCATATATATGGCATATAATATTGCCATATATATACAGGCAAGGAACAATCAGAAATTGAAATACAAAGAAAAATACCATTTACAATAGCAACAAATATGGATTACCTAGAAGAATCCATGGGAGGATTAAGGAGAAAAGAAACCAAGGAAAGTGTTTTTCAAGTAGGAGGAAATGGTCGGCAGTATCAAATTCTGCTGATGAGTCAAGCACAGTGAGAATTCACTGTGTCCCCTGAATTTGGATTAATGTGAACTTTGATGCCTTTAGTAAGTTCTGTTTTGTTGGAATCATATAAGTGGAGGTCAGACTGGAATGGAATAAGGAATGAGAAATAAACATTTTTCAGGAAGTTAGCTGTGAGGGGCAATAAGAGTAGCTGGAGAAGGATATGGGAGTCGTGTGTGTGTGTGTGTGTGTGTGTGTGTGTGCGTGTGTTTTAAGATGGTAGCATATTAAAATGTTGAATAAATATTCTGTTAGAGGGAGAGAGAAAAGAGGGAAGTAAATAGGTAGAGTATCAATTCCTCCAAAGTGAGTTAAAGAAAAGCCAAAGCATAGTTTGATGGATGTCCCACATAGAACATATAGGAGGATTTCTATTTGCAAGAGGATAGTTCTCTCCCTGAACAGTTCCTGGCACATTGTCATATTTCAACAAATATTTGTGGATAAATGGATGAAAATGCAGAAAAGTATTTTAACCACATACTCCAATTACCCATTCATCAAAATGTTATGTAAAATTTCTTATTCCACTTGACTTCTTATATCAAATTTTGATCTCCTTTCCAATGTGCAATTATACTATAAATAGTTTTTCATTCAAACATATATCTCATTAATAAACTACCTCAAAAATTTTGAGGATGATGTCAGGTCTATATTTTGCATTTATTAGTAATCTTGATTACTTACTTGCTGGAAGGATAGAACATAGGATTTGGATCCAAAATAGCACGTTTTTTAAAAGATAGCGGATTTACATTTATAGTATGAAGCTTTCCATGTCACTTCCCATTAATTTGGATATTTGGCCCTATTCCAGTGTTGATGAAGAAGGTGAAACAAGAATGATAAATTGCAGGGTTCGCTTGGGTTTTTTTGGCTGTCATCAAAACTATAAAGTTGCTTGGACTTCCATTTGCAATAATTATTTAAATCATTTCAACAACCTAGCCATTGTGCTCACAGCTTTAGGGAAATGACTAAGTCAAGGTTCACCTCAAAGAATCAACAAATAAGGGATTAAACCTAGGCACAAAAATAATTTGCTAAGTGCTCTCACCAGAGTTACAAAGTACTCCGAAAGGACAGAAACCAGGGAGGCTAGGTTACATGGAGATGTTTTTAAGTTGTGCCTTAAAAATGACTTAACACTTAGTCCCTGCTTGTCCAGTATTTTAGATTAGAATATTTGGCCTTAGATATGAAAAATTTGTATTTGCAAGAAAACAGTTATCTTCTTAAATAGAAAAAGTATCGAGTTTATTTTAAACATGAAGTAACCTTGAATACCTGGGCAAATGACTTCACTTCTCAGATCTTCTCAAACTCAGCATCTAAAAGAAAAGTGCGCAATGTTTGACACACAGTCGATAACAATGCTGAACACCTTCAGTGACATTATCCTTGTTATTCATATTATCATAACCATGACAAAGAAATTTACAAAATTAAACAGAAATGTCAGGTATTAAGTTGGATAGTGCAGTCATAAAAGGGAGCTAATGAAAATATGGTCTTGAAGTGTTTGCCTACATTTGTAATTTCCAAGGGCTGCGTATTTCTCTCCAGTGTCCAAACACAAGGACTTTTAACTTTAAAGAAAATTCAGTTTATCGGAAAGAGTAGTTCAAACTCTGTTAAGTCATCAGCTGGTAACTTGGATTCACTTTGCACAATGATTTTGATACCTGTCATTTGTTTGTTTTGTCAGTTTTCAATTGATGTTGCTGTGAAAGACTTTTAGATATGAACTGGAGAATGTTAGTTTGACTATGATACGATTCATTCATTGCGCGTAAGTCTTATTTTCAAAAGCCCACAGTGATTTTTTTTTTCTTCTCCTTAGACCCTATTCAGGTAGAGGCAACTGCTACTAGCCACAAATATAGGAGCCCCAGTGGTAATAAAAAGGCCTTATGATGAGCTCTGCACACTAGGCTGGGCAAATATTGAGATTCCTTCTTACCATGAAAACTTTGAGAATACTGCCCTAAGCAAACAGGGTACAGTCCTCTTTAAACTTTTATTTTTGACACAGGACCTTCTAAACTAGGCTAATTTAGATTTTTTAGTTTATAAATCTTGTCTGACTTTTCTACTTAAACACAAGCTCAGTGTGTGCCATTGGAGGCTTTTATCTTTTTTTATTTTAAAATTTACATAATTATTACCAAAATAAGTTGAGAAACTGTGCTCTTCTCCATGCCTTACCTTGAGTTAAAAATGAATATATTCCGTAATTCTTAGGAAAATAAAGAGTTTGCACTTGGAACTTGAAATCTAAGGAAGGAATGTAGAAAAAATATTAACTTATCCACCTGTGAAAAAAATACTTGTAATGAAAAACACCTGAATTTGTTAGAGGGTTGTTGTTTACAGTAAAAACTACTTCAGATCTGAAATGATAATTGTTCTTCATAAATCGTAATAGAAAAAGCTAGTGGTATCAACTTTCTTGAAGACTTCAAACACTTTTTCATGAAAGCTTGTTCTCAGCCTTGATCCAAGCCAGAAGAAAATAAAGTAATTGTATGTGAGATGAGAAATGAGCATTATGAATATGTTTAATTAATTATCAAATATATTTGAATAGTCAAATTATTTTTGTATAATAGATTTCTTCTCCTAAGTGAATTAGACTCATAAACTGTACAAAACCTCAAATATTTAATAATTAAAAATCATGTTGTTGATGTTTCCCACCCACCCCCAAAAAAACAGATGAGTAGACAATTTTATCTTCAACATTAAACTGATACCTAGTTCTTTCCCTTCCCAAAGATAAACAGAGACACCATGCTGTTGTCTATCAAAGACCATTGGGATGGATGACCACTTACAGAAAAGGATGTCAAAATCTTGAGAGAATCATGCTGTCTTCTGTGTCATAAAGACAAGTAAGCAAGTTTAAAAAAATCTTCCTTAAAAGCATAAGAATTAAAAAATATATTTAATATATATATATATATATATCTCCATAAGCAAGAAGCCTTACTATAGAATTAAAAATCTGTTTAAATGGCTCATAGCAGGCTCATTCTCCCTTGACTGACTGGAGTAAGGAGAAGTGGCAAGTTCTCGGGCCGGTAAGCTGGTTGCCTGAAGTAGTCTTCCAGAGAGTATTTGGGAATAAATAAGTTCCATACCTTTCCTTAATATCAGTTTTGCCTATGTCTGGAAAATGTGACTCTATAATACATGATCTATAAACAAGACAACAAATCATGTATTTTAGACATAAGTGAAATTTAGGGATCATGAACTCTAATGTTCCTATTTTACAAATGAGGAAACTAAGATGCCAAACTAGTTAGTAGCTTATAGTGGTTACACCAGCAGGTAATAGAAGGGATCAGAGTTCAAACACTTAATGTTCTTTTTTCCCATGACTTATTCTTTTTGCTAATCTATAAGGATTGACAGTTCAGAAGAGCATCTGATAAGTAGGATTCCTTCACCCCAGTCATATTAGAACTTCTCACAACTCCTCACTAAAATTTCCAAGAAAGAATAGAATCTACAATGTGGAAGATCAGACTTTCATGAGATATAATGCCAGAATCTAGGAAGAACTGACATTAGTTAAAAATATGTGGAACTAAACTAAGAAATAAAAAACTTCAGTTGCCCTTTATGGTATACTTCAGATAATTATGAAAAAAATGGAAATGATATTTCATGCATTCTCATATCTTTGTTTTCCTAATAATGGATCCTAGTTAATTAGAAAACAAGTAGCCAACCCTTTTAGTTCTCAAGTATAGAATGTAAAACAAGGATAGTACTTCTTCCCAAACCCTTTTCCTGCCTTTTCCACATCTTAGCACCCCATTTTCCTACATCTTTAAAGAGACTGCCAATAAAATAAAATAAAATATAAAATAGAGGACAAAGGTCATGGTCACTGTATTCTGTTAGAATTTCTCTCTACAAGTAAAAATCACTTTAGAAAATGAAAGAGCCTTGGTAGTGGTATCTGGTGGATATTATAGTTTTTCCTGTTCCAAATGAAATGGGCTTAGAAAGAAATGTTTACCCATTAGAACTGACTTGCACTAAGTGAATTTACCCAAAACTGGGAATTAGGCCATGAACTGTGTTTGTCAGTCTGACATTTAGCTGTTGTATCTACAATCAAATAAGTGGACAGAGGGTGAATCAACTGCAATCAGATTACAAATCTTAACCCTTTCAGATTCTGCCTCTTTTGAGCATAAGCAAAGAAAAAGCAATGTAATATCTATAAATAACTTCTGTAAAACAAGAGACAGGAAACAGGATCCAGAAGTACACAGTCCAAAAAGAAATGTCAAAAAAATTTTTTTGATCCTTTATAGAAGCAAAAGCTACACACTGTAGAAATATAAGCACAGGGCAGGATAGGAATAAAGACGCAGATGTAGAGAATGGACTTGAGGACATGGGGAGGGGGAAGGGTAAGCTGGGACGAAGTGAGCGAGTGGCATGGACATACATACACTACCAAATGTATAATAGATAGCTAGTGGGAAGCAGCCGCATAGCACAGGGAGATCAGCTTGGTGCTTTGTGACCACCTAGAGGGGTGGGATAGGGAGGGTGGGAAGGAGACGCAAGAGGGAGGAGATATGGGGATATATGTATATGTATAGCTGATTCACTTTGTTATAAAGCAGAAACTAACAAACCATTGTAAAGCAATTATACTCCAATAAAGATGTTAAAAAAAAAAAAGAAATATAAGCACAAAGTAACAGAAAAAAGACAGGATAGATTGCAAAAGGATATGGAATACATAAAGACAGATGGGACAGAAACCAACAAAATTGACTTCCACACTGGAAAATATAAACATCATAATTGATGGTGCAGATAATTGAATGTGTATTATAGGGAACACATTTTACTTCATTCAGATTTTAAAGAAAAATGGGGTTATATTTGGCAATCATGGTATTATGCTATGAATAACATCTCAATAAATACACAAAAAGAAAACTTGTGCTAGTCAATATTTTCAAAAACAATATTATAAAACTAAAAATTAATAACAAAGTTAAGCATAAGACAAATCTAACCATATGGAAAATAAATCCAATCACCGGGAGGTGGGGGTGGGGGACAAAATGCATGAGTCTTAACTTTCGAGAAAAAAATCAAAATTGTAATTACAGAATACCTAGAAACTAATTGTAATTGGAACTACATGTCACTTAGGTAATTCAGCAAAAGTTTTATTTAGAGGGAAATTCATAGCCTTGAATGAATTTCATTACTAAATAGCTTGAGATGTCAGACAAAGAACAATTAAATTAACATGGGAAAAATTCAAGGAACAAATCATAAAAATACATTCTATTGAAATGTCTAATAGTCCTTCATTCTAATATCTGTCTAAACATTTCACAAAGATAATGCTTTTTTAAATAGCTGGAAACATTGTAATATTAGAAATGGCAATATCCCAGAAACTAGTCTCGAAATTGTCAAAAAATTCCTTGCCTTCCAGCTGAGAATTAACCACCATAGGTGGCCTATTTGAGGCTCTAATCTCTCATCAACAAGAGTTATATCTATCATATTGACTTCTTACCTTTTGTTGCCATTTGTGACGTTCATAGAGTCCCCAGTTCACTCTTCATTGTCATGAAGTTTCCTAAAAATCTACAAGCTTTTGTCTGCTGGTGGGATCACATTACTTGGCTAAAATAATTTCGTTTAGCTAACCAAAAAGGTAATGAGCTCTTCCAATAAAATATACAATGCTTACTTTTTAAAGCTCTAGACCGGCAGTAGTTTTGCGCTGTCACAGGTCAGGGGATACTCCAAGGCATTATATAAATGTTCAATCCTTTCTTTTCAGATGCTTCAATTTTCCTAAGATAACTGGTGTTAAATGGTATTGGCCCATAATCTGTGCCTCAATTCAGTCATGATGGCTTTTAAAGGCATCCTTTAAAAAAAGAAAGAAAGAAAGAAAAAGAAAAGGTCAATTGTGGATTAATTTTCATCCACCAAAGGACAACATAAGTTTTCTTTGAGCAATTAGGCTATACTGGTTCCCAATTGTCCTATAGTTTTTTCCATGAAGTTTTGGAATATGTTATGCAAATTAAAATTAATCCTCAAATTGGCACAATTAGTTACACATGTTTATGTCTAACATATGTTTTAAAAAATTGTCTAAGTTGGTGGAAAATGTGTATATTTTACCAGATAAAAGCAATGCTGATATGTCTTAACTTACCTAGATATTATCCATATGGTTTGTAAATGTTATGCTCTGTCCAACACAAAAAGTAAACTGATTTCAAATGTATAAGATTCTGTGATAAGTTTCCATTCTTTTTCTCTGGGACTCAAGAGATATAAGAAGAAGAAAATCATATAGAAATTTTTCAGTAATGGAAAATAAGGCATTTATATCACATTCCCTTTTATTCATCAAGCCAATTGGAAAATTGAAACAAATAATCTGAAAACAATAGAGCTAAAGAAGTAGAGATTGCACAATAGGGTAAGATAACTTGAAAGTTGCACTGCAATCATTTTAATGAACATAATATTACTCTTTACCAGCCAAGAAAATCTCTTATGCTTTTAAAAATATCATTTTACTGAGATCCTAATCAAACTTGTCTGAAAATATATTTGAATCTAAAATGCATTTATCTAAAGCAATACGGCAAAAATCACTAGGAAAGTAAGTACAAACTGAAAAGGAAAGGAGAAATATTGTTATGATATTAATGGAAAAGTGAGGTAGACATTTGTATGATCATCTGTATAGGCCCCTTATTATTTTCATGATTTATCTTGTTCTCTCCATGATACTGCCACACATACCACAACCACTTTTCTTGTATGAAACTGCCACCCTAAGCACAGTTGTTTCATCAAGAGTTGACACCCCATGAAGGATGGGATAACCATAGCACTCCAACCCCTAGTGTCATAACTGGTCTATAAGTGGGTGCAAGACATAAATTGAGCTACATCCTTTACTAATCGGTCTGCTTCACATGATTAAACATAGAAATCATCAGGCCTCTTTCAATATCATTCCTTCTCTCTCTCTCTCTCTCTCTCTCTCTCTGTCATTCACACAGAGAAGAGGCCATGTGAGGACACAGAGACAAGACGACCATCTACAAGACAGGAAGAAAGGTCTCAGCAGAAATCAACTCTGATGCCACCTTGGACTCAGACTTCCAACCTCCAGACTGTAAGAAAAAAAATTTCTGTTGTTTATATACACACTACTAAATGTAAAATAGATAACCAACAAGGACCTACTGTATAGCACAAGAAACTATGCTCAATATCTTGTAATAATCTATAAGGGAAAAGAAACTGAAAAATTATATATATAATTATATATATATATATAAAGAACTGAATCACTTTGCTGTACACCTGAAATTAACACAACATTGTTATCAACTATACTTCAATTAAATAAATAAATAAATAAAATAAAGGTTATATGAAAGACCAAAAAATCATTTCTGTTGTTTAAGCTACCCAGTCTATGGTATTTTGTTACAGCAATCTGACCTAATACAGCATCTTTTTCTTAAAGAAGTACCCCAAAATTGTATAAACTTAAAGTCCTACAAAATCTGGATCTGGTCTTGAGAGCCAAACTAAAGTTAAGGAGTAGGCAGGGTGGATGGTGGAAGACTGAGAAAATAATTTCAGTTCCTTTCTCCACCATCAACATCAAGTCTGACAGTTTTCCCCTCAGTAAGTTATCAAAATAGACCTAAATTCTGTGGAGCTTCAGTCTTGGGCAGTAAAGATGTTAGAATATTAGCTGAAGGATTTTTTTGTTTCTGTATAATATTATGCTTTAATCTTCAACAGAGAGGCTAGAGCTCAATAAATAATAAATAATATAATAATAAAAATGGTGATATTAATAATATTGTATGATCTCATTGTGATTGCAGTTCTCATTTTGGTCTCACTATAAACAGAGCTGGCATAGGCAGGAATATATATGATTAAACAACCTACTTGCAAACAGGAATATATTATGAAGTGTTAATGAGATCCATTAATAAGTTATGCCATGTGGCATAGATTTTTCTATTGGAATATGGAGAACATGTTCAGTTTCTTTTTTAACTTCAAAACAATTGATTTTGACAAACATGGGGGAGGAAGGTAGAAGTTTTAGAGAAAATTGTTTCATGCCACAGAGAATCCAAGAGGAAAGGCAGTCATCCTGGACTTCTGGAGATGCATCTGCCTTTCTGGGTCACTAACTGTGGTATTCAGTCTTTTTGCAGAATCCACTTACTAAGAACTCCCTCATGACTTGGCGTTAGTTACCACACGTTAAGCTGTGAGGGGTTTTCCCTTTCTCCCTGAAGGAAGCAGGCCACTGGAGAAAGAAAGTTCCTGCTCGGGATATGGGAAGTTTTTAATCCAGAGAAAAATTTCCATTTCTTATCATGTTATACATCCTGACCAATTGCTAAAACCTCAAATGATTTCCCAGTACGTTGTGTGGTTTATAGCCAAATATGGGGCCTTAAGTGAATCCCAGTGGTCCTGGAATTAATCAAGAAACACTAAGTCCTCTCAATGTGTTATACACTACAGCACCAGGCACTCAATAAACAAAGTCAACAACAGTCTGTGCTCTTTAGGATCTCACAGTATATGAGGGAACACCAAGACAGAAACAAATGTTATTATTCATTAAGTTCAGTAACACTGACTTGGACATTCCAAAGGTAACAGAGAGAAGAGAATATAGGAAATAACGGGAAGGATTTGGACAAGCTGTTCTAAAGGTTATAGAAGTTTGCCATATGGAAACTCTGGAAAATCAGGAAAAGGTCCCCAAAGAGAGGAATCAACACCTGCCAAGATCTGGGAGAGAGAAGGGCAGTATTTTCAATCACTGAGAAAAGATTTAAGAGGAAACAATTATATCTGACATTATATGAAGACACAAGAGCATGAAGAGCAAGAGGCAAGAATATACAATGGCGAAAAGACAGTCTCTTTGATAAGTGGTGTTGGGAAGTTTGGGAACTGTAAAACAATGAGATTAGAACATTTCCTCACACCATATACAAAAATAAACTTAAAATGGATTAAAGACCTCAGTGTAAGACCTGAAACCAGAAAACGCCCAGAAGAGAACATAGGCAGAACACTCTTTGACATAAATCATAGCAATATATTTTTTGGATCTGTCTCCTAAGGCAAAAGAAACAAAAGCAAAAATAAACAAATGGGACCTAGTCAAACTTAAAAGCCTTTGCACAGCAAAAAAATCCATCAACAGATTGAAAAGAAGACCTACAGAACAGGAGAAAATATTTGCAAATGATGTGACCAACAGGGGGTAAATATCCAAAATGTATAAACAGCTTACACAACTCAATATCATAAAAAAAAAAAAATCCAATCAAAAAAATGGGCAGAAGACCTGAATATTTTTCCAAAGAAGATACACAGATGGCCAATAGGCACATGAAAAGATGATCAACATTGCTAATTATTAGCAAAATTCAAATCAAAACGACAATGAAATATCACCTCATGCCTGTCAGAATGGCTGTCAAAGATTCTACAAATAACCAATGTTGGCAAGGATGTGGAGAAAAAGGAACACTTAAAACTGTTGGTGGGAATGCAATTGGTACAGCCACTATGAAAGGCTGCGTGGAGTTTCCTCAAAAAACTGAGAATATAACTGCCATATGATTCAGCAATCCACTCCTTGGTATATATCTGGAAAAAATGAAAACACTAATTTGAAACGATACAAGCACCCCAATGTTCAGAGCAGCACTATTTACAGTAGCAAGATATGGAAGCAACCTAAGTGTCCATCAATGGATGAATGGATAAAGAAGGTGTGGTGTGTTATATACACACACAATGGAATATTACTTATCCATAAAAAAGACTGAAATTCTGCCATTTGCTACACCATGGATGGACCTAGAGAATATTATACTTAGTGAAATAAGTCAGACAAAGACAAATATCGTATGATATCACTTATATGTAGAATCTAAAACATAATACAAATGAATGTATATGCAAGACAGACTCACAGATATAGAAAACAAACTAGTGGTTACCAGTGGGGAGAGGGAAGTGGGGAGGAGCAAGATAGGGGTATGGGATTAAGAGATACAAACTACTATGTATAAAATAGAGAAGCAACAAGGATATATTGTATAGCACAGGGAAATATAGCCATTATTTGTGATAACTTTTAATGAAGTATAATCTGTAAAAATATACTGAATCACTATGCTATACACCTGAAACTAACATAATATTGTAAAGCAACTATACTTCCAAGAAAAAAAAGAAGACTAAGAGGAATACAATACAATCCCTCTGGTCATATCTTGACACTCACTCGGTTAATGTGTGCCTTCCGATCTGCTGTAAAGGGATAACTGCATTTCAATACATCAGATAATTTAGAACATTTTGTTCAAATACATGAAGGAAAAATGTTTTATATTTTTTAGTAGAACTTATTCTACGATATAAGAGAATATTAACAAGTAGCACATTTTTCTCTGTCACATATCAAAATCCTCTTTCTCTACCAGAAAAATCTTATTCCAAATCAGAATGACCGATATCTGATTTTTTCTCTATAGTTGATAAACCAGGGCAGGCTCGTGGGGCTCAGTTTTTTGAGCGAATGTAATTTTGTTTCCAATAACAGTGTAGTTACTTCTCTTGGAAGAGCGAAGTTTTCATGCCAGACGTAGTGATGTAGAGATTAAGATGATATTGCACATGTCACACCAGACCCCAGTGAGAATACATTTTGGAAAGGAAAAAAATAAAGGTTAACAGTCAACTTAGGTATGCCAAATCGCCAGGGGTTCTGAAACCACAGCAAAAATCTCTAGTGCTTTCTTTTCCTGATTTCATAAACATTTTTTTAACACGAGGTAGATGGTGAATGTCGTCAGCAGTCAGAGAGTTGTTTTACTTAATACATCGTTTTGTAAGACACCACGTCATACAGGGTGGGTATTTGTACTTTAGGATTTCCGTGAGAGTTGTACAGAAAAGCTTACACTTGGGTCAAAACAGGTAAAAATGTGTGATATGATCCCTTCAGTTTTTGAAGTGTGTAAAAGTAATTCTACACAGTCCAGGATATAGTATGTTAGTTAATAATTTTGTCTGGTTAGAAAAAAAGGGACTCAAAAAAGAAAGAGGTGGTTCGATTCGTTCATCAATGCTTGTCTTGCAGAGCAACTTGCTTCCTTCTACAGTTTCAGCCTATTCATATGATATTTACATTTCACGATATTGAAGTTAGTGTATTTAATCACTGTTCTATGGACATGATTGCTGGGAACATCATAAAACTGAACTCTATTTTGTCTTCCCTGAAGAAGACTTGAGAAGTAGCTTAAAGCTGAACTAGTGAAACCAGAAGCCAACCACCACCACCGGGGTGAGCTCTGCTTTCTCTTGATATTGCTGGATAGATGGCCAGTCCGCTAGCAGGAGCTGTGCTGTCCACAATTTGCACTGAGCCGCTGTCAGCAGTCAAATGTTAAATGACAGCAAATTCAAGTATTTTGACATGTCATGTGAAAGGCAGGAAAATGCACGTTGTGAAAGGCAGGAACTGACATCTGTTGAGCCAAAATGTTGGCCGTTATAGAGAACTTAGACCTGCAGTGAGTAAGTCGTGGGGGCTTAGGGATGGTGGCAGAAATTTTCACATTACTTCTATGCCCTAGGGAGAGAGAGCCGGCAGGTGCCAGGAGAAAATTTTGACTACAGCTCTGTCAACCAGGAAAATTTTAAACACTGGCCATGGAAATTGGGCCAAGTTACAGGTTTTCCACTTTCCAGTTATGCAAGAATAAAATGGATTATACTAAGTTGGAAAGCATTTTGGAGTAATCCGAATACAGATGTACAAATATGATACAGTCTTAACATAGGTAAGCTGATAATTGTGCTCAGTATTTTCCCAAGTGTAGTCCATATATTCACACATTTATCATTAATTCTTTAATTTCCTTCATGAGTCCACTGAGAATTTATAGGTATATGTATATGTATATAGATATATATACTCATATATAAACAAATGCATATTATATGAAATTATTTTATAAGCTATGGCAAGCTTCTAAAAAACTGTTCGGTGTACTTGTATAATTCTATCAATAGCAAACACTATTATTATATTTTTGGTACAGTTTTACTGATTTTATGCAGCTTCTATCTTCTTGTTTTTCTTTTCCAAGTTGTTCTCAGGATTATACCACTCAAAATCTGTCTGAACTTTACTACCCATAGTGAATTCAGGTTTACAACGAATGAGTCATGTGGTTCAAACTCCACATTTTTTTAAGAATCCTAGTATGTTTCTGAATATACAGTAAAATAAATCTCCCCTTACTGTTCCAAACATCCATTTAGGAATCAGATAATCAGCTTCTCCTTTCTCTATATGTTACCATGCTCCAAGCAATATTTCACTTTCTCCCCAGATAATTCATATAAAATTCCTTCTGAGTGCACATTATATCAGATGTAATGATATAGTCGCTTGTATGAGGAACATCAAGGATGATTGCTTTAATAAAAACTATAGTCAAGGCAAGTCTAGAATGGATCTTTTGCAGCAGGAGGGAAAGAGTCTTAGATTGGACAGTTTCTTCTCTACCCACCAACTTGCTATCATCTCATTTCTTTTTCATTTAACATTCTAAACACCTCCTTTATTATTCAAAACGTTCTCATCCCTTTACCCACAAAAGAAGAGAAAAATTCCTGTCTTTTAGTTTCAAACTCATTCTTTTTTTTTTATTATTATTATTATTTTTTTTAACTTTTGGGTTTATTTATTTATTTATTTATCCATTTATGGCTGTGTTGGGTCCTCGTTTCTTGTGCGAGGGCTTTCTCCAGTTGTGGCAAGTGGGGCCACTCTTCATCGCGGTGCGCGGGCCTCTCGCTATCGCGGCCTCTCTTGTTGCGGAGCACAGGCTCCAGACGCGCAGGCTCAGTAATTGTGGCTCACGGGCTCAGTCGCTCCGCGGCATGTGGGATCCTCCCAGACCAGGGCTTGAACCCGTGTCCCCTGCATTGGCAGGCAGACTCTCAACCACTGCGCCACCAGGGAAGCCCCAAACTCATTCTTAAGAGGATGTGATCATAAGTTTTAAAATTTATGGTAATGGCCATCTTCTGTAAAATAGCTTTGTATCTTTATAGTTGGGCATCTCTCTTGTCATTTAAAATTCTTATAACTCAATTCAAGTAAATTGCAGGGAGTTGATATGTATAAATTTACTTCATTACACATTTTAAGAGGAGAAAGTAAAAATAATTGCACAAAGACTGTGCTGTTCATTGGTTTCATAGGATCGTTAATCCTTTTTCAGAATGGCCACCTCCCTCACATTTCAGTGAGGGTTTTGTATGCTGCGGGAGTGGGGAGAAGATTGCATTTAGCATTCCATGAACTTTAGACAATAAAAAAGTTGCAGGATTTGTTCCCAGTTGTTTTTCTGTTTCTTTCAATTTATCACGAAAAAGAATTTCAGTCTTTTCAGTCTTATGAAAAGGTGCCCGCCAGATATGTTTGTTTAATATAGAACTAGCAATCTGTAAAAAGTGTAGCATATCTAACAGTTTGCAAAGAATAAACTTGGCAAACTAAAATTCAGTGTGAATCTTTTTTTAGAAGTATTAACCAAAAACTGTAGCTTCAACCAATAAGTAAGTAGTTTCTTCTATTTTTTTGTACTCATGGTTCCCATGGGTTTGTCTACCCACCCCACAATCTTGTTGGCTTTTCTCAGCAATAGCTTGTGATCTTGTTTTTCTTCCAGGAGTGCAGGAATGAGGGTAGTTCCCCTCAGACGGGCCTGTTCACAGAGACACATAGAGACAGTCTAGAGAAAGTGTACGGGGTCACCCAGCAAGTTTAGGACAAAGTGCTCTAGGGGGTCAGAGCCTCTGTGTGTCAGGCAGTAGCTAAGAGTACCATCTGCTTTGCTCTGTAGACACAAGACCAAAGCAGGGTCAGTAAGTGAGGTTTTGAGGAATGCTTTGAACATTAGATGTCCAAAGTTAGAAGACAAACTAGACTGTGTATTTTTTAAATCAAAGTTTCACCATTTGCATCCACACTTTCTATCACTAAGAGAAGCATAGAAAGGAGTATGCATGCCAGAGTGTCTGCCTAAGGTCAAATCACAGTTCTGCCCCTAACCCTAACCCTTCATTTGGCTTAAGCTTGTAGGTTACTTAACCTTGCATGACTTAGTTTTGTCATCTATAAAATGGAAATAATAAAAGCACCTACTTTGTAAGACAGTTGTAAAGATTAAATGGTTTATATTCATACATGCCAAGCCCTCTGTCAGTGCCTGACATGTTATATACTCAAATGTTAGCTATCATTATCCAACAAACAATGATTACGCCACTTATTCTATAGTATGTGGAATTATAATTTTCATGACTTCCTTCAGGGCCAAACTTTGTACACAAGAAGCAAAGGTAACCATGGCCATCAGCTCTACTTTCATTGGGATGGCAGGTCCTCATCATGGCATTCCATATAAATGATTTCCAATCAATCACACATGATGACACATCATTTTGCATCAATCAGTAATGACAATTCTCAATCTAATAAGAAGCTCAAGGGTGAAGTCAGTTACAGTTGCTTGATATTCTCTGATTGCATGTTCTTTAATATTTTATGTATCTAAGTTGTATTGTCACAATTGTGTACTACATACGAAAAACTATAAGTAATTAGAATCAAAGTTGTTGGACCCTAGAAGAACGATACATAAACAATATTTAACAACACTAAAAATATATGGTTTGGGGCATATAAATTTACAATTTAAAGTAAGTCGAGATGGACTAGATGAATAATAATAAAATAAACCACATTGGAGAAATAGCTGAAATAATAATCACGGCATCAAGAAAACAGTATATCAATTTTGGGGGGAGGTTGTTGTTTTAATAGACTTTGTTTTTTAGAGCAATTCTAGGTTTACAAAAAGATTGAGAAGACAGTACAGAGAGTTCCCCTCACCCTCTCTCCCCACCCACTACACACGTGTCCACTATTGCATTAGTATGGTAACTTTGTCAACAATTTGTTATAATTGGTGAATTGATGTTATTTTTAACTAAAGTCCACAGTTTATATTAGGGTTCACTCTACATTTCTATGGGTTTTGACGATGCATAACTGTATCTATCATTACAGTATCATACAGAATAATTTTACTCACCTTAAAAATCCCCTGAATTTCACCTATGCATCCCTCCTTTTCTCCCCCATAACCCTTGGCAACCACTGATCTTTTTACTGTCTCCATAGATTTGCTTTTCCCAGAATATTATTTAGTTAAAATCATGTGGGGAGGGAGACACAAGAGGGAAGAGATATGGGAACATATGTATATGTATAACTGATTCACTTTGTTATAAAGCAGAAACTAACACACCATTGTAAAGCAATTATACTCCAATAAAGATGTTTAAAAAAAAAAATCATGTGGTATGTAACATTTTCTGTCTGGCTTCTTTCACCTAGTAATACGTGCTTACAGTTCTTCCATGTCTTTTCATGGCTTGATAGTTCATTTCTTTGTTACTGCTGAATAATATCCTACTGTATGGATGTACCACAGTTTATTTATCCATCCACCTGCTGAAGAACATCTTGGTTCCTTCCACATTGTGGAAGTTATGAATAAAATAGCTGCTTTAAACACCCGGTGCACAGGTTTCTGTGTGGACATAGATTTTCAACACTGTTGGGTAAATACCTAAGTGTGCGATTGCTGAATTGTACGCTAAGACTGTGTTTTGTAAGAGACTGACAAACTGTTTTGCAAAGTGGCTGTAGCATTTTGCATTCTCACCAACAATGAACAAAAGTAGTTTTTTATGCTCTGCATCCTCACCAGCATTTGGCATTGAGCTTTGGATTTTGACCATTCTAATAGATGTACAGTGGTATCTTGTTCTTTCAATTTACAATTACCTAATGAAAAATGATGTTGAGCACATTTTTGTGTGTTTATTTGCTAGGTGTATATCTTTCTGGTGAGGTATTTATTCAGATATTTTGCCCATTTTTTAAACATAATTTTTTTGTTTTCTTATTGTTGAGTTTTAAGAGTAGTTTGTATATTTGGGATACAAATCCTTTATCAGGTACGTGTTTTACAAATATTTTCTCCCAGTCTGTGGCTGCCTCTTCATTCTTTTAGCAGTGTCTTGCAAAACAGAAGTTTTAAATTTAATTCTTCACATTGGAGAAATAGCTGAAGTGATAATCAGAGCATCAAAAAATCTTGATGTATCAATTATTTTTAATAAGTTGATCCAGAGTTATTTCTGAGTTTGTACAAAGTTAAAAGCATGAAGATTGAGTTGTCAATGACAATGGCTCATGAAAATTATGGGAATATGATCAATAACTCTAGAAATAGCTTTAGGAGCACTAAAAACAAGTGAGGGAATTTCAACAAGAGAAATTAAATTGTTCTTTGGGAAATATGTATCAACTTTCAAAAAAATTCAAAATGGGATACATATATATATATCTCAAAGCCAACCCAGGGTTTCAAAGGAAATTAAAGATTATACATGACTTGGGAGTGCAATCTACCCTTGAGAGCCAAATGGCAAATTGGTCACATCTTACACACCAAGTCCAATGAATTGGCGATAGCTGTGTGGAGGGCAATGTAGAGAAGGTTTGGTGGGAAAGAAAGCTGCGATTGATTGAGCAGTGGAACTTCTGCTGTGGAATGCAAAGTGTTCAACACTCAACCCTCAACTTCATCGAAAGGAGCAGCTCCTATATTAAGTCAAATTTTTAATTACAGAGTACACTAAGATAGAGATTTGATAGAAGGTACTGTACCATGAACTGAATGGTGATTGTTTTCTTCTTTACTCTATTTTCTGCATTTAGAAGAGCATGAAAAGACAGGCTTAGTTTAACTCTTGTTTTGGTGGGGCTACGGATCCCTATCCTTGTCGGGTCCAAGCAGGATGCACGGCTGTTGCCTCTTCTGATGAACTGGTAGCAAAAGAAAAATGCTTTGCAAAATATCATAGATGCTGAAGTCATGTCTCTACTTCTTAGCTGCCCCTCTAAGCATCAGATAAGAGTCTTCAAAATATAGAAGATAAAAGGACAAAAGAAAAATAGCGATGCAGAATGGTTACATGACTGAGAAAGAACATCCTTTCCCAGTAAAATCAGAATAAAGAAACTTGTAAGATATCCAATAGTAACGAGAGTAGATAATTCTGTGGCAAATACTTGATGAGAAGAAGAAAAATAATTACCTTCTAGCATGTAAGTCCTTCAATTCTAAGCCAGAGGCTTAGTCAAGTTGATTAAGTAGGGCTGGCCACAGGTTCTTCAGAAGCTACAACTTACTATTAGGTAACGTTATAAGTATGACAATTGTCTTTTCTCAGGGTTCAAGTTCAAAATCTGAGACTTTGCCTACTTTGTGAATATGCACTTGTCTAAACTGATTACAACATCATCCAAATATTGATCTGAAACCAAAGCAGTGGTCCTGGAGCTTAAGAGTACTCACAGCTTTCTTGCCAGATCAACAATAGAACGGCAAAACTGGTTAATTGTGTTCCTCCCTTCATTTCAACTTGAACAAGTATCTAAATTTAGCAAATAAGCCGAATACAGGAATCTCCAAGCTTGTCAAAATATGATGGCAATTAAATTATCTCTTCTGCACCTCATTTTTAAAGGAATATATTTTTCAAAGCCTTGACAGTCAAAAACTATTTAGATTATTTACGACATTTCCAATGAGTTAGTAACATTTTTTATTGCATTACATTTTGCATAATATAATTTGTCACTATTTCTTTATTAAGCTTGTTTTACATTCATAGTTGTCCCACGACACTATATTTTCCTCTTTGTCAGCCCAGAACTTCATTATGAAGGATGAGGTTTTATCATTTCCCAGTGATGCAAATGTCTACAGTGAATAAGTGTCATTATGCAGGAACAGGAATTTATTTTTCCTCCATTAACCAGGCAGGCTAATGACTCAACGAGTTTATAGCTTGCCACAAAATTTGATAGCTCACTGTGAGTTAGAACAAATGAGACTGACATGGATGTAAAGATTAGAGAGTTGTACTTTTTTGTGAGTGTGAATTTTCTAACTTTCCTAAACTGAGGTTCGGTTTTCCATTGAATTAATGAATATGGGCCCCTCTTGACCTTTGCTCCTGAGAAAGGGTAACTTAGGTTCTCTGCTGCCAGCAGTTGGAAAGATCACTTGCTTATTTCTCCAGATCCAATTCAGCCTGAGGGCATAGTCAACTGGGGACTATTCTCTCACACCTCTAAATCAAAATCTTATCAATACTTCAAGTCCTACAGAAGAAAACAAGCACATTCAGCTCTGGAGCATGTCAGGGAAGGTCCCCATAGTGAACTACCCAAGTCTTACTTATAAATCCAGGGAATCCAAGAGATGTTTTGGCATAAAAAGTGCTCAGCCTAAACAGGCACTAACTCCTGAATGCAGAGAGTAAGACAACATTTCAGGGTTAGCCAGAATCCACAGATCGTCAATCTCTCTCCACTACTAAAAAGTACTTATAGCTTCAAATGAAAGGGAGCGATTAAGCAGCAAGCAGTTAGGAAGCATGCACTCTAGCCTCTCTTATACCTTTACAGGAGTTAGGAATTGGTTATTCAATAACCTTACCTACCCGAAGCTGAGAATTTAGATAATTTGCAAAAAGAAGGTAAGACCATTCTGAATGTCAGGAGGTGGGGAAAGGTCACTACATGGAATATTGACCTCGAAAGGCTATCCAAAAGAAGCGATGGGAGGAGAGACTTGGATTCTGGACCTAAAACTTTATTCTGAAGGTCCCAGACCAGAAGGACACACACAAAAGAGGATGCTTAATAGATATCTATGAAGCTCAAAGCAACCTTTCTCACTTCAGAACCATATGATGAACGGAAAAGACCAAAACTAAATTGACTGTTGTAGACATTAACCCAAATCAAAACGGTTTAAAAGTCCACTCACTTTGGTTAATTTTATGCTACGTGAATTTCATCCCAATTGGAAATAGATGGTAGATAGATTAGATAGATAGATGATAGATAGATAGATAGATAGATAGATAGATGATAGATAGATAGATAGATAAAAGGAGGAAGGGGAGTCCACTACACTTCTTGACAAAAATAGACATGTTTGATGAAAGAATACAAGAAAAATACTGTCAAAAAGGAAACATTGCAGACCTGAATCTTAGACTGAGCTACTTAAGTAACTAACAATATGACTTTGAATACTTTAACTGGATTTCAAGTTCCTACAAAATGAAAATTTCAAACTATTTGATGATCAAGATTTCTTCTAGCAAAAAAAATAAATCCCATGTAATCAAGATTCCTTACGTTAAAAACTAATATACTACTCACATATCTGAAAAGGAGTTCCAAGTGTTTGAAAACACAGAAACATTGTATATTCATTTATTTGGATCCAGATAGAAGTGAAAAATAAGAGAAGGAACAGAAAATGCCTATGTTCTAACATAAAGAAAATAAACAGTCAATGTCAGTTGGCTTTAATTAAAATATTTTCCATAATATTTTCCTGAAAAGGACCACAGAAGATACATAAAAAGTCAAAACCCATGGGAATTGTTATGTACAAATATTGCTGTGGTTTACTTTGTTTTTACTGGAGTAAAATTGCTTTACAATGTTGTGTTAGTTTCTGCTGTACAATCAAGTGAATCAGCTCTATGTATCCCTATATTCCCTCCCTTTTGGACCTCCCTCCCACCCCCTCATCCCACCCATCTAGGTAGTCACAGAGCACCAAGCTGAGCTCCCTGTGCTATAGATTTAGAAGAATTTTACAAAATTTCAGCCTAAATTAATTTTAAATCAGCTTTATTTAGGTAAAATCTACTTATAATAAAATTTTCATTTAAGTGTATACTTTGATGAATTTTGCTAAATGTATCCCATTGTATACTCACCACCATAATCACAACATAGAAAAGTTCCATACAGTACTCTATACATTTCCCTTGTGCCCCTTTCCACTTAGTCCCCTCACCAACTCCTGACAACTACTGAACTGTTTATTGTCTTTATAGTTTGGCCTATTCCAGAACGTTACATGAATGGAAACAAAAAATAGATAGGTTTATGATAGGTATATGACTTCTTTCACATAGAATCATGCTTTAGAGATTAATTTATGTTGTTGACTGTTTCAATAGCTTTTCCTTCTTATTTCTGAGTAATATTCCAATCCATGCATTTACTACTCTTTTTTAACCAGCTGATGGACATTTGGGTTGTTTCTTGTTTCTGGCTATCATGAGTAAAGCTGCTATGAACATCTGAATACAAGTCTTTATGTGCATATATATTTTCATTTCCTTTGGGTGAATACTTATAGGTGGAATTGCTAGATCACTATGGTAATTGTATGCTTAACTTTGTCAGAAACTCTGAATATGCTTGTCAAAGTGGCCATATGCCATTTTGCATCTTCACCAACATAGTTCAAAAGTTCCAGTTTCTCTTGATCATTGCCATTACTTTGTGTTGTCATGTTTTGTAGATTTTTTGTTTTTTGTTTGTTTGTTTTTTAAATTTCTATTGAAGTATGGTTGATTTACAAAGTTGTGTTAGTTTCAGGTGTTCAGCAAAGTGATTCAGCTATACATATACATATATCCATATGTATATGTAGATTCTTTTCCCATACAGGTCATTACAGAGTATTGAGTAGAGTTCCCTGTACTATACAGTAGGTCCTCATTAGTTAATATGTATATGTCAATCCCACATGTCCCAATTTGTCCCTCCCCTCCTGACCTCCCTGTTAACCATAAGATTGTTTTCTACATCTGTAACTCTATTTCTGTTTTGTAAATAAGTTCATTTGTACCATTTTTTTAGATTCCACATATAAGTGATATCATATGGTATGTGTCCTTCTCTGTCTGACTTACTTCACTCAGTATGACAATCCCTAGGTTCATCCCTGTTTCTGCAAATGGCATTATTTCATTCCTTTTTGTGGCTGAGTAATATTTCATTGTGTATATGTACCACATCTTCTCTATCCATTCCTCTGTCGATGGACATTTAGGTGGCTTCCATGTCCTGGCTATTGTAAACAGTGCTGCTGTGAACATTGGGGTCCATGTATCTTCTTGAATTATGTTTTTCTTCAGGTATATGCCCAGGAGTGTTTGTTGTTGTTGTGTTTGTGTGTGTGTGTATCTGTTTTAAATTGTTGCTATTTTAATAGATGCACAAAAGTATCTCACTGTGGGTTTAATTTTCATTTCTGAAACTACTAATGTTGAGCATCTTTTCATGTACTTCTTTGGCATTCTTTTCTTTTCTAGAAAAGTGTGAGTTCAAATTTTTTCCCAATTTTTTTGTCTCTGTTAATCAAATAAATTTCTTCTTATTATTGAGTCGTAGTTTTCAGTATATACTATGCAAAAATCAAAAATATATTTTGAAAATATTTTCTCCTTGTGCATTTCTTATCTTTTCATTTTCTTAATGGTATCTTTGAAGTGCAAAAGTCTAATTTTGATGAAATCGAAAATACCAATTGCTTTCTTTTATAATTTTTGCTTAAATATCCTATTTAAGAAATCTTTGCCAAACCCAACATCATTAAGATCTTCTTCTACATTTACTTTTAGAAGTTTTATAGTTTCAGCTCTAAAATTTAGATCTATGCTACATTTTGAGCTAATTTTTGCATGTGAATTTAGGTAATAATTGAGTGCATTTTCTCCTTTGTGTGTGGGTATTCAAGTATTCTACACATTTGTTGAAAAGTTTATCCTTCCATATAGAATTACCTTTGCACAATTGTCAGGGGTACATGTTATCAATATGATTTATGACTATAGATATTGACTATAATTCCTTGACTGAAGTATTTTTTCAGATTTCTCCACTGTAAAGTTACTCTTCTCTCCCCCTTTTTAAACTATCTTCTTTGAGAGGAAGTCATTATCTCCCCTCATTTAGGGTGGAATATCTACATAATTTATTTGGAATTCTTATACATGGGAGATTTGTCTCTTATCCTCCATTTATTAATTTATTCAATCATGTATTTATATCAGTATGGATTCATGGATATTTATATATACTTTTAGTTATACTCCAATACTACTTTATCAACTTTGTTACTCAAATTATTTTAGCTTTGGCCATTGGGGCGGGCGAGGTCCTTCAGTTGGCTCCCATGTCCCTTTGACATACCCACATCTATATAGGTTTATTTTTTAAGCACTTCCTTATTTCCAAGTACTACAAGATGCTTCAGACTCATCTTGTGTATTTTCTGCCCAGTCCTAGAATTAGCCATTTCTACGAGAATCCTTGGTTCATTTTATTAGAGAATGGTATTTAAAACCAAGATCTGGGTGCTAGGTATACTTGTTGCTACTGAGATGCCTTTTTTTGTTTTTAATTTTTATTGGGGTATAATTGATTTACAATGTTGTGTTAGTTTCAGGTGTAGAGCAAAGTGAATCTGTTATACAAATACATATATCCACTCTTTTTTAGATTCTTTTCCCATATAGGCCATTACAGAGTATTGAGTAGAATTCCTTGTGCTAGGGCAGATGCATTAGTTAAGCATCTGCCTGCCAATGCAGGAGACACGGGTTTGAGCCCTGGTCCAGGAAGATCCCACATGCTGCAGAGCAGCTAAGCCCATGCGCCACAACTACTGAGCCTGCACTCTAGAGCCCATGAGCCACAACTACTGAGCCCACGTGCCACAACTACTGAAGCCCTCACACCTAGAGCCTGTGCTCCACAACAAGTGAAGCCACCACAATAAGAAGCCTGTGCACCACAATGAAGAGCAGCCCCCTTTCGCTGTAACTAGAGGAAGCTTGGGTGCAGCAACAAAGACCCAAAGCAGCCAAAAATTTTAAAAAATAAATAAATTTTAAAAAAAATCTCTTTAGAAAAAAAAATAGAATTCCTTGTGCTATATAGTAGGTCCTTGTTAGTTATCTATTTTATATATAGTAGTGTGTATTGGTCAATCCGAACCTTCCAATTTATCCCTCCCTTCCCCTTACCCCCTGATAACCATAAGTTTATTTTCTACTGAGATACCTTTATTTAAGGTCCTCTCAGCTTATAGAGCAAAGAAATACATGTGTGTCTATTAAGCCATGTATATACACATATATAAATATTCTATATTTAAACACTGTATCTATTGTAAGTTAACATGAGTTCCTTCTGATGTCTCCAATTCTAATCCATTACCACATGATCATTCTAGCCTCCTCTCTTTGCTGACTTACATGTTTCCACTTCGACAGTGAGAAACCAGGCTCCAACCATCTGCCATCCATTTATTTAATCATTCAGTTCAGGTATAATGTACAGTAGTATCAGTACTGTTAACCTATACCAACATAGGAAACAACTTTATCAGCTAAGGTATAGTACTTATGTGAAATCCTTTTGACTTTAGTCTTACAAATTCTATTCATTTCCGAAGTTACTTAGGTCAGCATCTTTTCTCTTACCCCCTTCTGTAAGGTTGTATCATATCTTTGTAATACAGTTAGATTTTGTGGTCACAGTCTACATTCTTTCCTGGGTCCCCCCATGCTTATGAATTTTATATATATATATACATTTTTTTTTAACTTTGGATACCTTAAGGTTCACTCTTTGTGCTGCAAGGTTTTATGAGTTTTGGCAAATTCTTAATGGCATGCATCTACCATTACAGTATCATACTGAATAACTTCACTGCCATAAACAGCCCCATGCTTCACTTATGTATCCCTTTCCCCCATCCTCTGGCAACCACTGACCTGTGTACTGTCTCTATAATGTTGCCTTTTGCAGAGTCACATAATTGGAATCATACAATATGTTTCCTTTCAAGACCACCTTCTTTCACTTATTAATATATGCATTTAAGATTCCTCCATGTCTTTCCATGACTTGACAGCTCACTTCCTTTTATGATTAAATGCTGTCCCATTGTATGGATGCACAACAGTTTGTTTATCCTTTCACCTATTGAAGGACATTTTGATTGTTTTCAGTGTTTGGTAATTATGAATAAAGCTACTGTAAACACATGTGTGCAGGCTTATGTAGACATAAGTTTTCAAAGTCAGTTGGAAAAATAATTAGGAGCATGATTACTGGATCACACAATAAATACTACATGTAACTTTGTAAAAGACTACCAAATTGTCTTCTGTTTTGTATTCCCACCAGCAATGAATGTGAGTTCCTGTTCTTCTGCAGACTCATCAGCATTTGGTAGTGTCAGCTTTTTAGATGTCAACCATTCTAATAGGTGTATAGTAGTAACTCGTTGTTTAAATTTGCAATTCCCTAATGAAGAATGATGTTGAGCATTTTTCATAGGCTATTGCCATCTGTGTATCTTCTTTGATGAAACGTCTGTTTAGATCATCTGCCCATTTTTAATAGGATTATTTATTTTATTATGGTTTAGTTTTTAGAGTTTTTTAAAAAATATTTTGGATACAAGTCCTTTATGCGATATGAGTTTTGCAGATATTTTCTCCCAGGCTGTGGCTTGTATTTTCACTCTCTTAAGAGTACCTTTCACAGAAAAGGAGTTAATTTTAGTAGAGTGGAAGTTATCACTTCTTTGTGCTTTTAGTGTTGCATCTAAAAACTCATTTTCAGACCCAAAGTCATCTATATTTGTATATACATTTAGGTTTATAATCTATTGAGTTAATGTTTGTGAAATGTGTAAGATGTGTCTAGATTCATTTCTTTTGGCATAAGGATGTCCAATTGTTCCAGTACCACTATTTCAATCTTCTTAAATTTATTAAGACTTATTTTATGGTCTGGAATATGGTCTTTCCTGATGAAATGGATTAACTCTGTGATCCTTATAAAAAGTCCCTTTTTATTTCTACTAACACTTTTATTTTAAAGTTTGTCTGAAACTACTGTAGTGCTCCAATGCTCTTATGGTTAGAGCTTGCATAGTATATCTCTTTGTATCTTTTTACTTCAACTTGTTTGTATCTTTGACTCTAGAGCTTGCTTCCTATAGAGATTTGGATATTGTTTATTATTCAGTCTAACTATCTCTGCCTTTTGATTGAATTTTTAATCCATTCACATTTCATATTATTACTGATATTTTTAGATTTACAGCTCTCATTTTAGTTTTTTTTCTTCATGTCTCATGTCTGTTTTGCTACTCTAGTCCTCTTTCCCTGCGTTCTTTTGCATTAAGTGAATATTGACTAGCATAACATTTTAATTCCTTTCATCATTGTTTCACTACATTTAAAAAAATATTTCCTTGTTCTAGACTTACCAGGTACATTTTAACTCATCAGCATCTACTTCAGACTTGTACTAACTAAATTGCAGTGTGATGTACAAACGCTACTCCTATGTACCTCTATCCCTCTTCCCCCTTTTGTGATATCATTGTTATATATAATTTCTTTTTCTGTTACAAACTCCAAAACACATTGTTATAATTATTCCTTTACATAAGTTTATGTCTATTAAGAAAGTTTAGAAACAACAAATGTAATATTTTGAAACCCCCAAACTCATAAGTCCCCAAGTTTTCCTCCTCCATCATTCCATGCCTTCATTGATGGCATCATCCCCTCAGCAGGAGGATGCTAGGCGGCACCTGTAACTCTTCCTTTTGCCTCATTTCCCACAGTGCATCAGTCAGGAAGCCCAGGTGATGCTGTCACCACCACATTCCCACTGCCAGAACCTAAGTTCAAACTCAGTCTTCACTGAACAATTGCTTCAGCTTTGTACTCATCACCAGCTCCTCCTCCATTTTCCTCCATCAGTTATTTTTCAAAAGAGTAAATCTCATTAAGTCAGTCTCCTTCTTATAAACCTAAAGACTTTAGCATTATATACAAGGTCCTGCATAAAGCACATCTACCCCACCTATCTGTGGTCATCCCCTGCTTCTCACCACTCCAGCTTTCTGTCCTGGTCATCATCATCTCTTTCTCCCCATAAATAAAACATGACATACTTTTTCAAGAATCTTAGCCTATGCACACACTCTTCTCTTTCTGCCTGTGATGATATGACTGTAATTCTCTGCTTGTAGACTCTTCCAGGTGTGTCTTTTCTCTTTGGAAAGCTTTGTTTATTATTTGCTCAGGCATTTATTCTATCCTCTGTATTTTTATAATCATTTGTAACTGATTTACTATTTCAAACTACATTTGTATACTTGTAAATTTCTCCTCTCTTCTTCCAATCCCACCTTATGCTCTGAGATCACCTAGGCCTGAGACACTGTATTATTCACCTTGGAATGCCAAGAAGTTAGTGTCCAGTAAAGATTTGTTGAGACGGATAAATTGACTATTTAATTTAAAGATAATATTAACGAAAGCTGTCGACTTAATGTTACCCTCTCATAGTGGGGCACTGAGATATTTGCACTTTTTTGAAAAGGATTATATACTGCTAGCTATTTATTAAAATTCTTCTTTAAAAATTACTCCTAGGTGTTATGATTTCATCTCTGTATTCCATCTCTGTGCTAAGTTAATTACTGATTTACCTAAGATTACAGTAGCTTCAATCTGCAATCTTAAATAAACTGGCGTTAGGGAACGCAACATATAGGTTTAGATTTTCAATAACCTTGCGTAAGCACTTTATAATTGAGCTATGCTAATGGAAAGTAGATTGAGATTGGTTGCTAGCACTATTTGCAACAAAAGAAATAAGGTTCTCAACCGGGATATACAATGCTGAATTTTACAAAATCAAGAAAAAGCATTTACTAGCCATGAATTGGAGTGCAGAAAGTTCTACATATTAACATAAGCAAAATGAGGTTTCTGGCCTTAGGCATCAAATTCAATCATTTCATCTCTCCAAGTAGCTCTTTCTCTATTTTAATATCCCCACAGGCACACACTCACAAGGATAGAAATGATGGAAGTGATTTTGAATTTTAAATCAAAATCAAAGTCTAAATGGAGTACAGAATACAATATTTAGCATACAAGCCTTAGCATCCTAGCCCTTAAGTCTCGGAAAGTGAAAGGATCTATTTAAAAATTATGATAGAATAATGTTTGCTTATTGAAGTTCCTGATATAATTTGGCATTTGAATTTTAAGCAACAAACCTAAATGCAAAAGTGATCAGTATACATTAAGACAACATTATTATTACAAATACTATAATTATTACAATACTGTTAGCCCTCTGTGCAAGTTAACTGATTAAATATTATATGAAGAGATTCTCTGATTGCTAAGTTTAATTTAGTAAAAAATAAAGACACAAACACAACGGACAAATTTGTGCTATATAAACAAAAGATATAAAAATTATGCACAAGCAAAAGGAACATTTAACTAAATATTTATAGTATCTTTAAATTGGATATGATATTAGATTATATATCATATTGAGTTGCATCCAGAAACTGGAACAGAAATTAGAAGGTCCACTTAGGTGATTCTGTACTTACAGTGTCATGAAATCGACTCACCTTCAGCATCACCAGAAGATTAATCTGATTAAGTGAGACTATTAACAAATTACCCCACTCCTAAAAAACATTAGGTGGTTCCCCATTACATAGGGCTAAGTCTCATATTCCTTATGCTCATATTTAAAGCCATTCAGTCATTCTAGCAGCTAGAATTTTGGACGTTCTCTACCTTCCATAGTCTTATCTTTTGGGATTTTGAGTATGAGACTAATAATCTGTGTAAAGTAAAAAAAAAAAAAGTTGATAACTATGCAAGCAAGAAAATGACATCTATTTCTAAACAGAAGATAAAAGTCAAAGGAGGAATAAAGAATCAATACTAAACACAGCATTTTTCTGATTGGGTCTGGGAATACAACATAAAATTATGTTCCAGGGTCAAAGCAATAGTGTTTATGTAATTATTCAGGCACCTCCTCTAGCAGCCAAAAACCCTCCCCACACGCTGCCCACATTACCATATTTTGGTGTCAGAATCTGAAAGGCTTCCATGCAGGTAGTGTATCTGAGAGGTGGTCTCAGGGAGTAAGAATGAGCTAGGGAAAGATAATAAAATGATGTGCTACCCTGCTGGCCATTAATGAGGGCTACTGGTGTCCAGTTCCACCAAGATCTTCTGTTGGGCTTGTGAATATATTTCATATATGTGAAGCTTCCTCCAGGGACCAAAGCCAGAAGCAGTTACCCATCAGCTCAGCAGGGTGAACCTTCAGGAGCTAAATACCCACACTTTTGAGTTACCCAGGCTTGAGTGTCTAGAAGATCCCATAAGTGCACAGTACCTTGGTATCAGAGGAGTCTCAGGGAGGAAAGGAGGGGCAAACAATAATCATCTGCTTAAAGCTGGTCAACACCTGTGCAGAAAGTGGCTGCCACAGCAGTGACTAGAGTAAGAGGGGGACTGAGAGGGGCAGACACACAAACATATTAGCTGACCATCACCTGTTGTCCTGGTTGCAGATGCGCAACTGAAAAACTGGAAACATCAGCAACATCACATTACAGTTGAGTGTGTAGACCTCTTGACACCACTAAGAAAATTTGGCTTCAGTTAGCACCTGCTCTGTTAGGTGTGCTGGGCAAATTAGAGATACTAACAAAAAGTGTTGTATTAATGAATATAAATTTTGATATTCCTGGTTGGGCCTAAATTACCTCGTAGTAGGATCCAAATCTGTGTTTCTACTGGGAAGCCCTGTAATAGAAGGGGGATCCATTGGGCATATCCCACTGCTATGGACTGAATGTTTGTGTCCCCCCAGATTCTTATGTTGAAGCTTAATTCCCCCTGCAGTGACGCCTTTGAGAGGTGATTAGGTCATGAAGGTGGAGCCCTCATGAATGGGATTAGTGTCCTTATAAGAAAAAACCAGGGAGCTAGCCCTCTCTCAGCTCTGTGAGGATACAAAAAAGCAGCTATCTAATTCAGGAAGCAGGTGCTCAAAAGCCGCTGGATCTGCTGGCACCTTGGTCTCCAATTTCCAACCACCGGAACTGCGAGAAACTTATAGGCATTAAATAAAATGTGCATCAAATACATACAAACATGTAATTACTTCCCAATACCACAATGACTATGTTAGCGGCCAAATAAAACCTGAATTAATCACAGAGAGATCAGTTCATTCTCTACCAAGTGGCAAACCAAGCTTGTTATTCAAAGCACTACCTTCGTTTTGAGAGAAAAATGGATACCTTACGCTTAATCGGTGTTTCCCCTTCTTGTTTCATTTTATGAAGGTCTTGTCTACTTACATGAGTTAATATATAACTATTTCATTTGTCTTGGTCTGAAAACTTGAACGGTGATTCAACATTAAGTAAGGAATGAAATAAGTGTTAGGATAAGAAATCAATAAACATGATCTCTCATGATTTTAACAAGTAGGATAGCCCACAGGGAGTAATGTCAAAGGCGTACTTGGTAGCTTGAATGGCACTGGGCATACTATAAAGAAGCCAGTTTAGTCCAGGCATGATTGAGATAGACGTTCTCTAAATACCAGAATTACCAGTTGAGCTACTCACTTCAGTTCAGTTGTCAAACATGGCAAGAGTGTGTGTTGCCACTGAGGCTTACGCCACCATCCTCTGGTCAGAGACTCTGTACTCTAGAGTGGGAACTGGGGGAGGAGGTCAGGAATGAAATTCACAGCCCAGTGAGGATCTTCTGTAGCCCAGAGCTGGGCTATGTGGTACCCATAGATGTTCACAGGCTGCAAATGCACCAGGGATAGTGACACAGGACTCTGGGGAAATGGGTGCCCTTCCCCAGCTGTACTGTCTCAACTCTGCCTACAGAGCAGGAATACTTAGACATTTCCTGGAACACCTGCAGAGCCCCCAAGGAATGGCTGCTCTGCGACACAGAGCTGGGGTAGAGCTGCTACTGAATGCTGGGCTTCTCACTGTTCTCATATAATTTCATCAGTTTTAATGAATAAATGCCTCCTACTCTGTTGTAAGCCCTTGGATCAATCTCTGGAGACAATAAATGATTGTTTTTACTAATTTTGACCAGTTTAACACTTGCCTCTCCAGGGGAGAGTTTTCACTGAGCTCGTCCTACTCTCTCTCTAGAAGTCCAAACTACTTGCATTTTAAACCCAGTTTTGCAGCCCTCTAACTTTCAAACCTTGGACAGATCACCTGGACTCAATTTCTTCCTCTGTGCCTCTTCTTATGTAAAATAGAGATAACAATAGAATCTACCTCATGTGGGTGTTGTGAGAATGAAATGATTTTATTTTTGTAATACCTTTGGAACATTGCCTGGAACAGAGTTTGTGCTGCTTTGAAGTTGGCTACTTTCTTGTCCTAGTGTGCAAGTTTCAGACGCTTGACACTACATACATATACATACACAAAAGCTTGTTACCTACTGCTGTGAAAATCTAGGATGAAAGTTATTCCAGTGAGAACCAGGAAGACATCCACCTTCATTTCCTTTTGACAGATGCCCTGCCCACTGTAAAAACATTGCCCAGTGCATATCAAGTGCTAACCAATCAGAGTAATGACCCCTCTGTCCTCGAGGAAGAGGTAAGTGGGATGGAGAGAATGCTTGAAGTGTTCTCTTCAACAGTCCACTTTTGAAGGGCGAATATGATTGAGTGCATATTCTGTGGAAATTATGAAGGGGCAGGACTAATAATTCTCTTTTCTCAACGAAAGCTAATGCTCAGGTTTGATACATTTTTATTGCATTGATTTTGTTTGTTTGTTTCCATTTCTTGCCGCTCTTTGAAAGGAATATACAGAAATTCTTTGATGAGTAAAGCAACAGAGAATTTCAGTGTACTCACTGGTACATGGTTTCTTCCTTGTGCGAATCTTAAACTTTCATAATTATATTTTAAACCTGTGTTCGTTTCTATGCTTCAATAAGCCCTCAACAAGATATCTGGAAGCTAGAGATGAGACTTACATCTACTGGATAATTTAAACCTAGTGGGCGGGGGAAACCTAGTATAAAGAAAATAAAAAGACTTGAAGAAAAGATATTTGTTTATAAGCAAAACAACTGTGATGACAAACCACTTTTTAAAAAGCAGAAATAGACTCAGGTTAAAAAAATATTTACAGAAATACCTTGAAAGTGAAAATAAGAAGATGATTATTCAGAGACGATCCCCATCATAAATATTTTACTATGGTTTTAAAATAAATTTGTATCCTAACTTGGTTTTCAGTACAATTGCAGAATAACACTGATTTATAATAGCTGTACATTCATTTGGCTATATTCTCCCTACAGATGTGTTTACCTCCTAGAATTCCTTTATAAATTCAACATTCTGTCAGTGAGTCTTTTCTAGATCCTTCTGTATGCTTTCCTTGTGTCATAAACCAACTCCACTGAGGAGTATCTTTAAGAGTGTATATCTTCTGGAGTTTTTTGTTTTTGTTTTTGTTTTTATTGTACTTTTAAAAAACTCTCCAGAAAGTGGGAATAGAGGGACTATACCTCAACATTATAAAAGCCATATATAGCAGACCGACAGCTAACATTATACTCAGTGGTGAAAAGCTGAAAGCATTTCCTCTAAGATCGGAACAAGACAAGGATGCCCACTCTCACCACTTTTGTTCAGCATAGTTTTGGAAGTCCTAGCCACAGCAATCAGAGAAGAAAAAGAAATAAAAGGGACCCAACTGGAAAGGAAAAAGTAAAACTGTCACTCTGTGCAGATGATATGCTACTATACATAGAAAATCCTAAAGATGCCACCAGAAAACTACTAGAGCTCATCGATGAAGTCATTAAAATTGCAGGGTACAAAATTAATGTACAGAAATTTGTTGTATTTCTATACACTAACAACAAACTATCAGAAAGAGAAATTATGGAAATAATCCCATTTACTATTATATCAAAAACAATAAAATACACAGGAATAAACCTACCTAAGGAGGCAAAAAAAAAAAAAAAACCTGTACTCAGAAAATTATAAGATGCTGATGAAAGAAATTGAAGATGACAAAAACAGATGGAAAGATATACTGTGTTCTTGGATTAGAAGAAGCAATATCATTAAAATGACCATACTACCCAAGCCAATTTACAGATTCAGTGCAATCCCTATCAAAATACCAATAGTATTCTTCACAGAAATAGAACAAATAATTTTAAAATTTGTATGGAAACACAAAAGACCTTGAATAGCCAAAACTATCTTGAGAAAGAAGAACAGAACTAGAGGAATCAGACTTCAGACTATATTACAAAGCTACAGTAATCAAAATACTATGCTACTGGCAAAAAATTGGTAGATCAATGGAACAGGATAGAAAGCTCAGAAATAAACCCACACATTTATGGTCAATTAATCTACAACAATGGAGGCAAGAATATACAATGGAGAGAAGACAGTCTCTTCAATAAGTGATGCTTGGAAAACTGACAGCTACCTGTAAAAGAATAAAATTAGAACATTCTCTAATACCATATACAAAAGTAAACTCAAAATGGATTAAAGACCTAAATGTCAGACTGGATACTATAATACTCCTAGAGGAAAACATAGGCAGAACACTCTTTGACATATATTCTGGTGTTTTTCATCTATTTTCAGCTTTGACAAGGGGTAAGATAATAGTAGAATAGAAAAGTGTACTAACAGCACAATAAAATTCCAATCCACTAGTCCTTGAGAATTAATTAAGTTGATTCTGCTAACAAGAATTCCAAATATCTGTAAAAAAATAAATTGATGGTTGGAAAAATCTCCCAAAACAAGGAGATGCTGGGGCTCCCCCCAGGTTCTTCCATGTATTAATTGTGCAGTTGGGGCTTGATGTTTGCAGACACTGTGTCTCAGTCTTCTCTGCAAAATGAGACAGCTGGCAACATCAGGAGCCCAATATGACTTAGACTACACATCAGAATTGCCTAGGAGCTATCTCAAAAAGATGGTCCTACAAACCACCCAGGAGATGCCAAATCTAGTGAGATAGTTTCTGGGAATCTGTCTTATACTTTATACACTGATTCTTAGGAAGCCAGGCTTATGGACTTAAGATTTGGAAATGCTGGGTCAGATAAAGTCCTGCTTTACACAAAACTGTAGTTCCTTAAGAAGTGAAAATGGTAAACAACAAAGTATTTTCTTCCACCTTCTGCCGTATTCTTTGTGATGTGTATTTTCTGCTAGTGAATTCCTCCAAGATCTTTTAGAAATCTCTTTAAAAACCCAAGAACAGGGCTGAGCCACAAGGAGGTTGGGAGTAGAAGGAATTTCTAGACTTAAAGTGGCTCTAGATACCTAAATAGCATAAATTCATGGATCTTTACCCTCGATTTATATCATTAAGTGTCTCGGCTACTCTTTGCCCATCCATGACTCTCTCAGCTTCCACCGGGCTTATTCATTCCCCAGTTCCAATAGGAATGTCAGAAAGAGGAAACCTGATTGATCCCTCTTCACTCTTCATTCCAAGCCACATGGTACATGCTGCTGGTAATCACCTGCTACTCATACAAATAATGACACAGAGCTATCCCTCTACCAGGGACTGTGGGTGAGGCAAGTTCAGCTGGCACTTCTCACTTATGGGTAATAATCCAACTACATTTTATTTTTCATAGGTCGATATTATTCATGTTATATAGACAATCTTAAAGCTCTAATATCATATGTCATATTTATCATTTACCAACTAAATTTATATATACATTAAGAGATGTAGTGGAATAAATCCATACTAACCAAATACAAAACTCTATAATAGCCTAGACATTTTCAAGGAACTCAGGGGATAAAGATTAACTTGTGCTACCTTGGGTCCAATTGAAATTTTATGACTCTGTGTAATGAGGGTGTAAATTGCCCTCAGGCTCAGATGTGCTGCCATTAAGAAGTTGTGGTTTCTCATTCATATGCCAGATAAGCATGAGCTTACTTCCTTTTGCTCCACAGAGCAAAGGGAAAAGGGACCAATTCGTAAATTTACAACAGGAGACCAGATGAAAGTCACTGCAACTACTCTCCTGTCCACCAGCTGTTCACAGCAAAATCAGACAATTAGCCTTCTTCTAGTATCTGTTTTAAGTACACTTAGAAGATCACAAACATTGTCCTTTAGCCTTAGATTGGCATTCAACTTTGTGACTACTTCTCAAAATCACAGGCCATTCTCCACTCCAGAATTAAAACTAAATTGGGTATTTTTAATTCTTTCTCCTGCTAACACATTTCTGGGTAGCACTTACTATCAAGACATTACACAAGCTGTTCCCAGTTTAATGACTATTGATGCCAGACCATAAATTTCAGGGTCAGCTCAAAGTCATGAAGCACTTTGTCAGAGGATGCAGGAATCTGTGTGTGAACTTCCTTCGCAGTTCTCTCCAAGTGATATTTCCACACTCTTCTTACGTGCTCCATATATGAGCTAAAGGGGTGTTTTAACAGCTGTGTCAGTCACAAGAGCTCACTTCAAAGAGACTGTATTATTTGTTATAGTTTCACACTGTTCCTTTAATTTACATAAACATATTATTCTAAAGTCAAGATACTTATTAAAATAGTCACAGATAATATCAGGGATCTGAAAACGCATCAGGGCCTTTTTGAGCTTTATGAAGGTTCAGCCCATGCCTATACCTACAACATGATTGAAACCCAGTCCTGTAGGATCTTACCCTAGGTACCTTTAAGATCAATACAATTTACTGCATGATCAATTTTGCTGAAGTGATCAGTATTGATCATGATGATATGCTAAATTAATGTATCAGCGATTTAGTTCCTAACTGTATGCACACACAACCATCATCAACCAGGTGCTGCCAGTGTAGAAGCTGGGTATTTCAGAAGGTATATTCACCATCTCAAGCCATACAGGCATCATTTAGCTGAATGCAATGACTGTGTTACTTTCCTTCTAAGAGAAACTTGTGTGCTAGATAATCTGACTGCTACTATGTATTGAGAATAAAGTCAGACAATCCATTATGTGGTAGGAGTGAATGCACATCCAGGAGAATGGGAGAAGAGAGATGTTATTTCAAAAAAAAAACAAAAAACCTTAAGTTAATGCCCAGTGCCTTACAATAGTCAATACTTTAAACTTGTTAACCTTGAAACTACAAACACACACACACACACACACACACACACACACACAAATACACCCACCCCTTGAGTTTGGACCTCCTGCAGATGGGAGACAAGCCCTCAGGGAAGGAGATCCAGTCAACTTCTCTCTTTCCTCACTGAGTAGGACTCTTTCTCCTTTCCTCCAGTCCTTCATCCATCTTAAGGAGGTTGCAGTGCAGGGAAGGAGACCATATATAGTATCACAGGCCAGTTCTGACACAATTACAGGGCAGCTCTTCCTATTGACAGTCTTGACAATTTAGCAGGTTATCCAGAGGTCCCCCCATGCCCGGGGACAGGAACTTCTGACTTGCATCTCTCTAGATGCAGATGACTCACCATCCCCATCTCCTCCTTAAGCCTCCTCTCTCCCCAGGCATCCTGTGATACCTCCAGCTTCTCTGATGAGGTTGCTCCCCCTCCAGCAGCCCTCTTGGCCCCAGGAGCCTCCTTTGTCCCAACAGACTCTGGGAGTACCTGCAGCTGCTTTTCCTTGTCTCCATCTCCAGCTGCTGCCCCAGCTAACTCTTGCTCTTCAAATTTCTCAGGCAATTGATCTGACTGCGGCTCCACAATCCTGATTTACACAACATTTCATTTTGAACTAAAGACGCTCTTCAGGGGCAAAATGGGATGTTGTGAGCTACCCAAGTTAACTTTCTATCACTTTTCCTATAACATATGGAAAGCCACATACTTACTGACACACGTAGGTAGTGATAGAAAAACTCTACCATTTGCAGAGTAAGAGAGGATCTTCTTTTATCTGATTACATCTATTTTTACTTGTTTATTGCCTACCTCTCCAATTAGGGAGCCCCACTGTAGCTCAATGTCTGCTATTTCTTTGGCGAATGAATAGATGAATAAATGAAAGCCAGTTTGGAGGTTTGGAGAGCCTGGGCTTAATGTGAACTGGGTTTTGCTTTACAGACACCTCCTTCCTTCCACTAGAGTGTGGGGTCCACAAGGTCAGAGATTTCTATAAGTTTTCATTGAATGGTCCCTGTAACAAGAAGACACCTTCCAGTGAGTGTTTGTTGGCTGGATTGAATGAATTGATTGGACTGAATGAAGGCACAGGAAAGAACTAGAGCACATTGTTGTAGATGGAGAAGCTAACGGATTGGAGGTAGGGGCTCAATTCTTTCCCAGGTGACTGAACATTACTCATAAAAAAGGATGCAGTGATCACTCATATTGGGGGGTGGTGTCTATTTTATTCAAATGATGAGCATCTTCAAAATAAACAACCCCCAAGGGATAACTCTCTATGTTGTAAAATATAAGCATTATTTTTTAAATATAAGTATATTTTTAACATACACTCAAATAGTCATAGGTTCTCAAATACTGTCTTTTGGCTCATGTATCTTTGTATGAGGTTTGGGGATATCCCACTGATACCAGAATTTTCTTGACTCTGTGTGTGTGTGTGTGTGTGTGTGTGTGTGTGTGTGTTTTCTTTGTCAGTTGATTTCTGGAAAGAGTTTGGCAATTTTGCCTGCCAAGTTTTGCTTTGCAAAAGTTTAATCCCATGCAATTCCTGTGAATGAAATTGCTGATATTGGCCAGTGTTGCCATATTTTCCATATAATGTTGTTAAAATTCTACTACTTGCTATTTTACTTGTTAGTTTATCCCAGGAAAAGCAGATTTTATTTCTATTTAGTTTCAAAAATATCTTCACAATTTTTTGAAGAAGTTTAAAGTGCTTTGGTGTATATTTTTGGTTATGTTGTAAATCAAGTCTCACGTTTGAATTTAATTTTAAGAATATATGACAGTTACAGTATAAATATAGTGATTTTTCTTTGCTCCAGACTTTTTAGTTCAGCAAGCTTCTAAATAGGAACACACATTCTAATTAGTTTTCAAATTTCAATTAGAATGCTCTAATAACTCTTAGCTTCCTGACATTTCACTTGGCAAGAGGAATAAATGTAGTAAAATTCTTATGTAGACTGCTACTAAGAGCAAAGTATTAAAGGCACTGAGTTAACTAACGCAACCAAATGTAAATTTATATTCTTTGAGACTCTAATTATTTGTTAATTAGGTGCCAATTGAGTGCTAAAGCATATTTATTGAGGCTGAACAACAAAGATATGTCTATTACCATATATACTTGTTTGTCAAGAACTATGCTCTCCACAATTGTATCATTGATTAAATGTGAATACCTTCCTGCAGAAATCAGATTTGCATATTCATCCTACCACAATGAGGCCTTCATCTTAAGTGATATTATGTATATTTTCTCTTTAACTAGATTCCTCTTGATTATAAGACAGATCATAGCTTTTACATCAGAAAAAGATGTAACCACATTTCCCAATTCTCAGTCTGCTTTTATATGTACAAATTTACAGATTTACAGATTTGTAGCTTCTTTTCCATTTTGTATTGGAAATTTCAAAAGAAACACTTTCCCCCCAAAGTTGTACTATATACAGTATTGCAAATTGCTTATTTAAAATCCCTCTTCCTCTTTAACATTGAGATATATAAAGGGAAAATTTTAAATATGTCAAGCACATGAGATTTCTAAGATTTTGCAGCCAGAACAATCTGTACCTCTTGGAAGAAACCTTGAGATTTTAGCCTGAGGGAGAAAAAACAATTTAGCCACTAAATATGTACTCTTCTTGCTTTCAGGAAACCAATTTTGATGTTCATGGGGATTGAAGAATGTGTAGACCAAATTCTTCCCAGTTAAAGAACACAGTCAAAAATGGTACTTCCTAAGGGAATATAACATTTCTGGTAGAGAACCTCTTCCAAGTTGCTGGAAGAAACGTCAACATCATAAAGACTGTAAGGTTGATACTGGAAAGCACCCAATAGTGCCACAGATGAATTTATTTAGTAGGGGAAAAATCATGGAGTTGCATTACCCTGCAGTGGAATTCTAGAGAAACGCTATTATTTTTCTACATGGCTTTAAAAATAGTTGGTATATACAGAGTACAGTACGATGCCTTAGAAAGTAAGCAGAAGTGTAAGCATTTTAAAACTAGATCCTTACTTTCCAATCTTTTTTTAATGAAAAAACCTATTTGTCTCAGCCCACTGTAAATGATTTAGATTCCCTTCCTTCACTCCAACCTTAACTTTCTAACCCTGAGATACTCAGGGAATAAATAAATAAACAAAACACACACATACACAACACAGCAACACATGTCTTTGCTTGTTGGCTGTTTATTTTACCAATGTGTTTTGTGATGTTTATAAGTATGCACTTCTTACTTAACTCTACACCCACACTCAGATGTAAAATTATATTTAAATATAAAGCTCTTTCAATATGTCAATTTCAATATGTCAATATTATGACATAGTATGAGTGTGTTTCATGTTTGGTAATTGCAATCATTGTTGCTTTTGTAGTGGTCATCCATGTACAATGCTTGGTGTCAGTCTATTTATCTCTTGTAAAAATAAAATACAGTGTGTGTGTGTGTGAAAAAAAAAACTAAAGAGGAACAGGTAGCAACAAAATTCACGTGCAAATAATAGGTGCTGATTCAGTCACTGTAATTTCACTTCAAGAGAAAAAGTTGCAACATAAAAAAAAAAAAAAGCTCTTTATTTTGGGAAATTGCTTTCTGAATTTGAAAAAAAAAATCCAATAAATATCTTTGGCAAGTATTTACCTAGAGGAAAGAAAAATTAAAGGTTTGGAGAGAATGAATGGAGACACTTGCAGAAGAATCAACAAAAAATGTAATTAATTAAAGGGTCTGGGGTCCAAAGGGGATCAAACCCACAAGTATGTACTATATTCTTAAATAATATTATGGAAACAGACCAATCTTTTTAGAATTTTAGAGTATGAATTAAATAGAAACTGTATTAGTTATCTATCACTGTGTAATATGTTGCCCCCAAATTAGCAGCTTAAAACAGCATACATTTATTATTTCACAGTTTCTGAGGGTCAGGAACCTGAGAATGGTTTATACAGGTCCTCTGTCTCAGAGTCCCTCATATGACTGCAATCAAGGTGTTGACTGTGGCCATAGTCTCACCTGAAGGCTCAACTGGAGAAGGATCCACTTCTAAGCTTACTCACATGGTTGTTGGCAGGATTCAGTCCTTCATGGGTTGTTAGACTGAAGGACCCTGTTCTTTGTTGGCCAAGAATTACCCTAAGTTTCTTCCCACATGGACCTTTCCAACATGGCATCTTGCTTACTAAAGAATGCAATCCAAGCAAGCAATGGAAAGAGTCCAATAAGATATGTCACAATCTTTTGTAGAATAATCATGAGAGTGATATCCCATCATTTTTACCATATTCTCTTAAAAACAAGTCATTAGTTCCAGCCTACACTCAAGGAGGGGTGTTACACAAAGGCACGAATACCAGGAGGTGGGGCTCATTGAGAACCATCTCTGAAAGCTTCTTACTACACACTGTTCTATTCATATGCACTCATCCCTTACTTCGAATAAGACTTGTCCCTTAGGAAGATTGTAAAGATAGACACAATCTTGTTGTTTTCACCAATATGCAAAATTCCTACTCCTTGATACCTTGGTGCTACATTTGTTATGTTCACACCAGACAGAAGGAAGATTAGTGGGGTTTCCAGGTTTCTTTTGGCATGGGAGGAGAAGTGGTGATGCTGGAAGAGAGGAGGACAGCCAGATTCTCTCAGTCATGGCAAATAGTTGCTGTCCCAGAAAAAATATTTCAAACTCTCTTTCCATACAACTTTCCATTTTCTGGTTTTGCCTCCTGAGTACAAAATTCACACCAGCAAAACCATTTCAGTCATCAAGACCTCTCTGATATCTCCAAGTAAAATTAGTGGATATTCCTCAGGGCCTTTCACACACTTAATACAAATCATTTGTGCTGCCTAAAATTTTCCCTGGGTGTTCTTTACATAACGACTTCTACCGCAAGTTAGCGGTTGGTTAAGTGTAAGAATATAGAGAGTGGAACAGCATCTTTAACCTTCTCTTTGGGGTATATTTTCCCAGAAATAAAGGGTTTGATCATTCTAGAAGTGCTCTCAAGCATCACTTTCAGGCAGTGTGGCAATGATTCCCAAATGGAATTCTTAAAGTGGCAACTACAAATGAACAATGAGGTTGGGAAAGCCATGAAGTAGGGAAGCAGAGCTCCTGACAGAAAGAGAATCTGCCATAAAGGGACTCTGACTTTTCAACTTGAAAGAAATCTTCACGATATATTGTATGGGAAGGACTGTTGGTCCTATTTAGCTAGAAAAGGGGATGAGTGTTTATCCGTTTCAGATTAGTTTCAGTTTCCTTACCAGATTGATTGTATATTGGCAATTACTAGAGAGAGGGCCTCTAATAAATTAGTTTGAAATATACGAGTTAGTGACATTAACTAAACTCTTATTAAGAACAACTCAGTCTGGTTACTTTATTTTGTAGCTTCTTGGGGGCTACTTACTTGTCCACCTGAAAATATAATCTATCTTGATCTGTATTGTAAAGATTAAAAGAGATCAATAAAAGTGCCCAATACCATCCCTGCCCAACATAGAGGTGCCGATAAAAAGTTGGTTTCGCTTTCCAATTTCTTTCCTTTTTAAACAATTTTATGTATTATTAAGGCAATATGATAGTAGCCAATCTTTTCCAGTTAACCCTTTTTTTCTACTATTATGATCATCGTCACCTTAATTCAGAACTTATTATTTCTACCTAAACAACTTAATGTCTACATCACTAGACACTTCTTCAACCTGTTCTAAACTCCAAGCCATCAGTTTAGACTTCTGAAAGTGCAGCTCTGATAATATCACCTGTGTTACTTCTCTGCTCAAATATCTTCAGTGGCTTCGTTTTATCTACTAAATTCAATGCAAATCTCTTGACCATCTCCCCGGCCAGGAAACTAATCTCAACTTCCATTCCGGATTTGTTTTATATGAGTTTCCTAAGCATACCCTATATTCTACTAAAACTTGATTTCCAATTATTCTCTGAACATATGATACACTTTTCCATATTTATGCTACATTTTTCTAACCGAGATATACAACTTCTAACCTAACCTATCAAAATCCTGTCTGCCTTTTAAGCTCAGCTTGCACCAGACCCTTAGACCCTTCCATGGTTTTCAAGGCAGAAATGTGCTCACATTCCTCAGGAACCTCAAAGCATGCTGTAATACACATATACTGTATTCACTACAATTATTTCTAAAAACGCCACAACTTATGCATTGCACTACAAGCCATTTAGATGTAGAAGCCATCTTCTACATAACATCTACATATCTTCTACATCTTCAGATGTAGAACCCATTAATTTCTATACTTCTACATAACATCAGCTGCAGTATCTTACACAAAGTAGAAACCCAATCATTTTTTTTTGCCTGAAGGAACAAATATAGGTAAATGCTTCACACAGGCCTTGATACTTTCTACTTTCTTTTAACATCCAGTTAAACACTTTAAATGTTCATCTAAATTTGCTATTTTTTTAAAAAAATCTCTTCTGATTTGATTTGGGGAAGAAAACTAGTATTTCTTGAGGGACTATTGTGGCAAATAATATGGTAGGCCTTTTTTAAAACATCTCATTTGTATTTGCACTATAAACTATGATATGATATCATTAGGGTCCCTGTTTTCTTTGGGAAAATTGAAGTGCTTAAATAACATCTAGATTATAGCTTAGAAGTTGCAGAAATAAGATTGAAATTCAGGTCTTTATGAATCAAAACTGCATATTCTTTGCACAATGCTATCCTTTCTGCTTTCATGGCATGACTCAGTATCAACAAAGGTTGTGTATTTTGAGGCCAAAGTGTGTGTATTTTGAGACCAAAGTGTGTGTATTTTGCCTCGCACTGGTTCTACCACTATATTTTATTTATAACAAGTGCTCGATAAATATTTTATGGATGACTCAATAAGCATAAACTAATCAAATAATTTTAAATATTGGCAGCTCCTAGGAAATAAGATTCAATCATAGAAAATTCAAACCCAAAGGATTCTTATCTGAATTTTTGACTCATAAATTTAATCAACAAATTACCTGACATCATACTGTTTACAAACAAGAATAATTTTACTGCCCTTGCCTCTGGGAGCTCAACCACGATGTGCAAGTTTCTGCTCTATGTGTTTTGGACACATCAACTCTTCTCAAGTTGGAACCATTAACATCTCACTTTTGGAGATGGGGAAACTGAACCTCAGGGTGTTCAGGTAGCTTGCCCAAATTCACACAGCTAAAAAATTCCACAGTCATTATTTGATCCCAGGCCACCTGGTTCCTGAGTCCATGCTCTGATCGACAATGATAAAATGATAAAATGCTTCAGGTCCAATTTTAGAGATAAATATATTGTATTGATTTGTATAATTTGAGAGATACAAATATTGCTGTAGGAATTCGGAAAGGAAAGTGACTCTATCTTACAGGGAAGTTAGGAACAGCTTCGTGGAAGAAGCAGCATTTGATCTAGACCTGTAGAGCCAGCTGGAATTTCCACAGAAAGAGACCAGAAGGTTTGGAAGAGGGGCATGAGTAAGGCAAAAAATGGAAAAGGTGTTTTTTGGGTTTTTTTTTTTTACATGGTGAACAAACCATTCTGGCTAGAGTAGCCTTTCTAAGTAGAAAATTAGTGGCAAATAGGGGCAGAGGGACAGATTTCAGAGAACATAGTTTGCCAGTGTGTCTAAACTTCATTCTGTAGGCAGCATTGAAAATTTCACACCGGAGGAGACATTAGTAAAGCGATGATTTATAGATATTAATACGGCAGAGACAAGAGGGTGCCAAAATGGAGCAAATCCTGGCAAAATTTTATAAACAGAAGAAGCATTTTTATTTTCAAAAGATGAATTTAAAATGTTTTATTCTTTACAGTCTTGGCAAAAGTTAACAACATAATATCCATAAACAGGCACAGAAAGGGCCATCTCAAACAAAATGACAGAAAAGAAGAAATGTGTTGCAGATTAGATTTTTAAATTGGAATGAGAGGGTGAAAGGTAAATTACCATTTCTCAAATATTACAGCAGCCATGTTTAGTAATAAGCTTAACATCTTCTGAAATACATAAAAATTATGCTCTATTAAACCATGCAGACTTCTGCTTTAGGGCTTTTACTATTGTGTAAATATTCTGCAGTTGGCAAATTTGGTAAATAGTGTACAGCTGCAACAAGCAGGTAACCATATCAAATAAGTCAGTGTTGTTTCTAGAACAGGTGAAATATCATATGTATAATTTTGCAGGCTGTTTTCTAAAATAAAGATGGTAATGAGAGTAAGACCACTATTTCCACTGAATAAATTCAGTTCCTTGAAATGGTATTTTCTTGTTGCTATAATCCTTTTGGAAAATGATATCTTTAACTGCAATGAGAAGATGCATTTTTATTTTACTTATGACCTAAATCCTATGCTATTTCAAAGTTATTACCTTGGGGATGGCAATTTTTTTAAAGGACATATCAAAGGACCACAAGATCATTGAAACTGGTTAAATTCACAAAATGTCTTTATTCTTTATTGTTTCTATTGTTGGCATTTTTTTCAGCTTGGAAAATGTACAAGGTGGGCTCATTTCATTTTTACATTTAGCCAATTTCATTTTATACTACATTTCACAAAGAAGCAGGATAAGTTTCCCCCTTACTCACCCTTACTTCTCTTCATTTTTTTCCTCTCTCTCTTTTCAATCAAACCCTCCCACCCAAAAGAAATTGCTCCAATTGAAATTCCTAAGAAAGTTCTATTACCAAAAAAAAAAAAAAAAAAAAAAAACCCTCTCCTGGAAATTGCTACAAAAGAATTTCTCCCTATTACTCACTCTTTTCTTGGCACTTCATTAACATCAGTATTAAATCAGCCTTCAATTGGAATCCTGCATTGTGCATGAGTTATTCTGCATGAGTGGCCTATTGTAATTCAGAAATCTTTATTTTTTTTTCAATTTCATTAAAGCTATATAGTTATATTGTTATTTAATAAGGCAGGTTTGCATTCATTTCCAAGTCTGGATAAGGCACCTAAAGACATTTTGAATATGCCCTAAATGATTAGGCTAAAGATATTATTTTTATGGGGTAGTCCTTTTAAAACTCAGATGATAATTTAGGCACCAGTAATCCATACCAGTGATCTCCACCGTGTTCCACATGCATATTTCTTTTGTAATTGATGACACAGGTGTGTTCTCCTTCATGAAATACATTACAATATGCAAAATAAATTGAATAAAACCAAATTTTACTAGGAGCATCCAAGAACATTAGCAATTAAAATGTTGACTTCATAATTTAGGTTTATTAATCACTGTTTATGTTGCTTAATGAGAAAAAAATACAGTTCTTAGAATGTGAGTTTTGTCAATTCAGGTACATTTGGGTAAATGCTAAACATGTTCAATATTTGATTAGCCAAATAAAATGTTTGAAATCCACTAGATAATTTGCAGTTATCTGCACTATTTCCTTCTGACTTGGTATCTGGAAGATGCATAAGCCAGTTGCAACAGGCTAGAGCAATTAACTGGTAATTTGGAGCATTTAACTGGAAGATTGGCTAGCGAGGAGGTCTCTCAGCCATGATGCTCACAGGAAATGGATTCTGTATGTAATCTGGCTCAACAAAATGGTTCATGAAACACTTTCACAGCAAGACTGTATCAGAAGCCAATGAGCCCTTGTGAAAATGCTTGTTGGGAAAAAATTTGGTCTAGTCTAAGCCAACTTTTAAAACAATTGCCAAATTAGCTAGATGCCTTTATTTTTACATCAAGAAGCATCATTTTAATATGGAGAAATGAAGTCCAAAAGCAGATTGAGGGATATTTAAAAGCTTTACATATGAGCAAGTTATAACCTCACATCTTTCCAGTAACTCATAACTTTAAATATACTTCCCAAATTTCTGTTCTTGCTTTGATTTCTTGCTGTATCACACTGAATTCTGTTAGTCTTTCTTCATTCCTACCAAATGATTGCATCTTCTCAACATCAAAGCACCAAATTGTTTTAGTTGGTTTACTCCAATTTCTATCAAAGCCTAAGAGAATTACTACTTTGGAAAATTTATTTGAAGAATATGTACTCCATCTCCTCTTCTAGAAACTCTAAATCCTATCATTTCAGAAAATCAGACCAACAGAAGGCAGAAATTTGGATCAGTTAGTTGGAGAATGCGATAGTATGAAAACAGTGATGATTACTGAACCAACTAGGGAAATCCATTAATGGATAGAAAAATCCCAAAGTAAGAAAATGTGATGGGGCAGTGAAAGGAGAAAGGAACAAACTAAGTAGAGCAAAAGAACACAAAATCAAAGAGCCTAAAAACAGACAGCCTTCATCCTCCAAAGGAAACCTCCCTTTCATCCCTTCTGAGGAATTCCATAATTCCAGATAATTATGGTTAAATTACTATAACGAAGGATATAGCTGGTAAAGAAGATGTGAAATATATATATATAAGAATATTACTCAGCCATAAAAAAGAATGAAATTTTTCCATTTGCAACAACATGGATAGACCTGGAGGGTATTATGCTAAGTGAAATAAGTCAGACAAAGGAAAATACTTTATGTTATCACTTATATGTGGAATCTAAAAAATTAAACAAACTGGTCAGTAAAACAAAAAGGAAATGGACTCACAGATATAAAGAACAAACTAGTGGTTAACAGTGAGGACAGGGAAGTGGGGAGGGGAAAGATAGGGCTAGGGAATTAAAAGGTACAAACTACTATGTATAAAGTAAATAAGTTATAAGGATATATTGTCCAGCACAGAGACTATAGCCAATATTTTATAACTATAAAAGGAGTACAATCTATAAAAATTTGAATTACTGTGTCATACACCTGAAACTAATATAATATTGTAAATCAACTATACCTTAATTAAATAAATAAACTAATAAATAAATAAAAGATATGGAAAGTTTATTTTAAAAAAAAGAAAGGGTATAGTTAAGAAGAGCTGAAAGAAAAAGGGAATCTAATGTTAGAACAGTAGCAGATGAATTGAGAAATAAAATACTTTCACAGAAGCAAATGTAGTTGAGCTGTCTATAATGCAAAATGCACTCAGCTTCCTGGATTCCATTGAACAGTTAAATTATACGATTCCACATATTTTATAACTCTGGCAGCTATTAGAGGTTAGAGATAAACTATGTTACTCTAATTCCATTCAGATTTGAAATAATCAGTACAGCTGAATATTGCATCCTTCCAATTTATAATATAGGAATAGTCATATGAAATCTAGTATTATACTTTCTGTAAAGACGTTGTTGAAGACATTGTCTGCTGCAAAACAGTATTCCCTAAAGTTCAAAGTAACACATTTCTTATCTAATTCAGTGTCAGGGAAAGCTATGTGTCACTTAAAGAACACACATGTTTTCTCTAATAATAAAAGTTACATAATTGATTGTACCTCAATTTTACCTAAAAATATAAGCCTTTTATTTTTCTTAAATGCAAAATTTAAAATTCAAGTACCATACCTAAAGCCTGGAATTTGGAAATAAATAGGATTTTATTTTAATCCATTAGCTACTTGTGTAATAACAAGTAGGTTACCTAATATCTCGCAAACTTTCAATTCCTTATTTATAAAATGAAAATAATAACAACTATCAAACCACTAGGATCTGAAAAGCACAAATAAAGAATGTATTTATAATAGTAAAAATAATATCAGCAAACATTTGTTGAATGCTTAGACTATAACAGTTACTGCGCTAAGCTCTTCACATACCTTATCTTATTTAATGCTTATAAATGACCCTATGAGGTAGATATTATAATTATTCCTATTTGACATCTGAGATTATTGGGCTTTGAAGAGGCTAAGTACTTGCCCAAAGTTAAAGAGCTAAAACCATCATATTTATCTTGGGCTGGTATCAATGTTTCTGCTTTGAATCACATAACTGCACTAAACTACCTCTGCTCTATTTGTGCATAAGATGAGGAGAATATAAAGAATTTACTTAGGCTATAGAATTGATAAGATTTGGTTATTGATTGGCTGTGGAGATAAGAAATAGAGATTTATTTCAGAGTTTCAGATTTAGGCAATTAAATGGATGGTGACATTATTTATTGAAATAAAGAATTCTAGAGCAAGAATAAGTTTTGGGGAAGGATATAATGGGCATGTTGAATTAGAAAAGCCTGTGGGACATCAAGTTATACGTGTCTAGTGGGCGGTAGAATAACAGTCTGAACCACAGAATAGAAGTCTGGACTGAGGTATGTCCAGCAAATACCTAGAAGTTAAATTAATAAGCATTAATGAGATTAGGGATAATGTATGGAGGAGAAAATAAGAGACGCAAAGACAAGGCATGCAGAAGAGAAAGAGCCATCTAGACACTAAAAAAAGAAGGAATCAGGAGGATAAGAGGAGGACCAGGAAACATGAAAACAATATAAGAGAAAGTCTTATGAGAAGCAGTGTCGAAAGCTAGAAAAGTCATAGGAACTGAAGACTAAATATGACTGCTTGCTTGTCAATCCCTCAAACACTGAAGGAAAAATTTTAGAATTTTATGCTAAAAAAATAATTATTTCCTACAGTTGTTGGGGAGAAAAAAAATTCCTTCTACCCTTCTAGGTTCTATGGCTGGTCTAATAATTAAATTGACATAAGACTGATTAACAAGAGAAAAATAAATTAAATTTCATATGTACAGGAATCCCACAAAAAAATGAGACCCAAGGGCAAGGCAGGCAGTTGAAGCTTATGCCATTCTGAGCTAAGGAATGGAATGGGGCCTGGGGCTTCAAAGGGGAGGAAGGTAATTCACTGGCCAATAAGAAAAGCAGATGCTTGGTAATTAGATATTTGCCTTGCTATGCAGATAGGTCATTCAGATAAAAGTTATCTCTGGTAATAGTAATAGCTCTCTCTCCAAGCCAAGCCCCCAATCTAAATTATTTTAGGTAGTTAAGGGAGAGGTCAAAGATTTTCTTGAGACTGGTGGATCTTGATTGCTTTCAGCTCAAGATAATCCACATGCCAAAGTGACATATTTTGCAGTCACATATTCTACTCCTCTTCACGTGCAAGTAAGAAAAAATTTGCCTATCTTTCATTCTTCTTAGGAAGCTATTAGAAGATAGTCACCAAAACCAGGTAATAAACCCAGAAAGAGAAGGACATGGAATCTAAGAAACTGAGCTTTAGGGGAGACTACATAGACTTCTGAACAGAGATTATTACCAAAAATAAAAGAATATTGCATAATCAGAGAGGGGCCTATTTATCAAGAATACAAAATAACCTGAAATGTATATGTACCTAACAAAGATGTTTATAATATATGAAACTGAAACTAATAGAAATAAAAGAAGAAATAGACAAAATCTCAGTTATATGTGGAGATTGTGACACTGTCCTCAGTAATCAGTCCAACAACAGAGAAAACTGGGCATAAAAGACCTGAACAACAAGAGTAACAAAAATCAACACAACCTGATTGACATTTATACAATTTACCCAATAACAACAGAATACACATTCTTTTCAACTACACATGAAACATTCACCAAGGAAGATCATTTTCTGGACCATACAACAAGGCTTAATAATCTTAAAATAATTAAAATCATACAAAGTATGTTTTTTGACCACAATAGAATTATACAAGAAATCAATAACAGAAAGATATTTTTAAAATGTCCAAAACTAGACAAAGATATTAACAAAAAAGAAAACTACTGAACAATTTCACTGATGAACATAGGTGCAAAAGTCCTAAACAAAATATTAACAAATTTAATCTGCAATGTATAGGTATAATATATTATAAGCAATTGGGATTGTTTTTCCCCAGGAATGAAGACTGATTCAATTTTTGGAAATAAATAAATGTAATTATCCATATCAGTAGATTGAAAAAGAAAAATCATATGATTATCCCAACAATGAGAAAAAGAAAAACATTTTTAAAAGGACAATCTTCACTTATGATATTTTTTAAAAACTCTCTGCAATCTAGAAGCAAATTTCCTCGCCTGATAAAAGATAGTCATGAATGACCTACAGTTGATATACAAAATGGTGAAGTAATGAAAGTTTTCCTTTAAGACTGGGAGCAATGCAAGCAAATTCACTCTTTCCACTCCTATTCACCATTGCGCTGGAGGTCCTACCCCAGTAAAGTAAGGTAAGAAAAAAAAAAAAAAAGAAATAAAAGGTTTATAGATTTAAGCAGAAGAAATAATAATGTCCTTATTTGCAGACTACATGATTATCTAGATCATCCCAAAGAATATAACCCCAAAGCTACTAGCTCTAATAAGTCAGTTGAGCAATGTTGCAGGAAACACGGTTAATATACAGTAGTCAATTGTATTTATAAATACTAGCAATAAACAGTTTCAAAACAAAATTTAAGGTACCAATCACAAGAACATCAAAGTCTGAAATACTGTACTTATGATAAATCTAACAAAATATATGCAGGGTTGCTATGGTGAATATTATAAAACTTCAATGAGAGAAAATTAAAAGACCTAGTGATGAGAAGAACCATGTTCATTGACTCACATTAAACAGTCTCAAGGCAGCAGTAGCTGCTAGGTAAGACCATGTAAGAAGACAATGAGCTCAGATAGATTGAGGCAGCCGAGCGTGAGGGTGGGTGCTGTTGCTCTGTTGCTGAGAAACAAATGCTAGACAGCAGTTAAGCAATATTAGAGCCTGCAGTTGTGCCGAAGGGGTAGGGAAGGTGGAAAATCCATGCCTCACCAGAACCAGGGAGGCAAATAAGAAACTGCATTATAGCAGCACCTTCAAGGTAGCAAGACAAGTGAGAAACAGCCTTATGCCAGATCCTCACAAGACTGCCTATCTTGTGTTCACAGGAGGGAAGATGGCAGGGGGTCCATCAAGACTTTGGTCACCCTGAACTTGAGTCTTGCGTACATGGCCAACGGGGACGTGTGAGGTTGCCTGGGTGCCCTGGCAGAGCAGTTCTCCTACAATCAGAAGACCTATAGTATCACCAAGATAATAGTTCTCCCAAAATTATCTGTAGATTCAATACCATCTCAATCAAAATCCTAGAAATCTTTTTCAAAGAAATTATCATGCGATTCTAAAATACACATAAGCAAAATAATTTGATCAGCTAAAGCAATTTTTAAAAAAGAATAACAAAGCTAGAGTCACACTATCTGATTAATTAAAGTTACATTAATTAAAACAATGTGGTATTGGGGTAAGGATGGACACAAAGAGTCACTGAGCAGAATAGGAAGTCCAAAAATACATATGTACATATACTGAAGAGTCTTTTCAACAAATGGAGCTAGAACAATTGATCATTCATATGCAGGAAAAGAAAAAGAAAAAATGAACATCAACTCTTACACTGAATACAAAAATCAACTGAATACAAAAATCAACTTGGATCACAGAACACTTGTAAACTTTCATAAGAAAGTATGTGAGAAAACTTTCATGACCTTGGATTAGGCAAATATTTCCTAAATAGAACACAAAAAAAGCATGTACTGTAGAAGACAAAACTGATAAGCTAAAATTAAAGTTTATAATTTCTGCCCTTCAAAAGACACTTAAGTAAATGAAAAGATTAGCCACAGACTCAAAAATATTGTCAAAACACATATCTGATAAAAGACTTGTATTTAGAATATATAAATAACTCTTACAACTCAATAATAAGAAAACTAAAAGCCCAATAAAAAAGTCCATAAAATATGTGAACAGAAACTTCACCAAAGAATAGCTATGTATGGCCAGTGACATACAAAAAATGCTCAAAATCATTAATCTTTGGGAAAATATAAATTAAACTCACTATGAAATACTATCAAACAAATGTTAAAATTGCTAAAACTTGATAATACCAAGTGCTGGTGAAGATACAGAGCAACTAGAACCCTAAAACATTGCTGATTGGAATGTAAAATGGAAAGCAATTTAGCTATTTTTTATAAATGTAAACATATGTCTATCGGATGACCTGGTAATCCTCCTCCTCAGTACTTACAAAAAAAAGAAAGAGAGAAAATATACACTCCCACTAATAAATGTATGCAAATATACAATAGCAGATTTATTCATAATCATCAAAATTAGTTACAATCCAAATGTCCATCATCTGGTGAATGGATAAACAAATTGCATTCATACAGTGGACATTTTTTCCCCCCAGCAATTACTAAGTAAATAGGAATGAACTACAGATAGATGCAACAACATGGATGACCCTCAAAAGTGCTATGCTAGGTGAAAACACTCAGACATAAGAGGCTACACATGTATATTCCCATTAAGACATTCTGGAAAAGGCAGAAATATAGGGTGAGAAATCAGATCAATGGTTGCCAGGGCCTGGGAGAGGTGGGAAGGGAATGATGGCAAAGGGTCAGAATCGGGCTTTAGGGCTGATGGACATATTCGTGGTAGAGGTTATAGGACTTTATATGTTTCTCAAAACCAGCAAACTCAAAACCTAAAAAAAGAGTGAATTTATGTATGTGAATTATACCTCAATAAAGCTGACTTTAGGAATAAGAAATTCCTTATAAAAAGGGGAAATTTGGACACATACAAAAACAGAGAGAACACCATGTGAAGATAATGGCAGAGATCAGAGTGATGCAGCCACAGCCGAGGAACACCAATGATTGGCAGAAAACCACCAGAAGTTAGCAAGGAGGCACGGAATAGACTATAAATTTCTGTTGTCTAAGCAAAAAATAAAAATAAGAAATGGCCGTGAAATAGAAGGAAAGGCAACAAAATGTGGGATGTTCGCAAAGTCACCAAAGAAAATTTTTCAAAAAACTTCATCAACTGTAGCATATGCTGCTGAGACATCAAGTGAGAGAAAAAGGAGAAAAGTGACCATGGGATTTGTAAGCAGAGGGATCACAGGGCCCTTGGCAAAAGCAGTCTGAGGAGAGCAGTGGATAGACGTCCGGTTGGAGCAGGTAGAGAAGAGGCTGGGAACTAGAGGAGCTTCTCTATGGAGACTGAAGGATGAAACATTACTTAGAAGAGGAAGTCAGTTCATGAGATAAGGTTGCTGGGTTTTGTTTTGTTTTTTTAAATACAAGATGCGCCAGAACATCAGTGTGTACTGATGCAAACATTGATCGTAATGACAAAAACAATGATGCTTCAAAAAAAGGGAAACGGATAGTTATGAAGCAAACCCTGATAAACCTAAGAGGCATATGGGATTCCCAGTCTTAGCGAGGGACTTGTCTTCAGGAACTCTCTTATCCATGGTAGCAAAATGGATTCACACTTGAACTTGACTACATATAATTACATAATTGTACCCTACTTATTTATGAACATATTTTTAAGGCTAAGCCAGTACAGATACCATCTGAAGAAAGCAGAATGAATAGGTGTTTTTCAGGCAACTGAATTGATCAGATTGTAACACTTGGGCAAGACATTAAGCACTACGATTTTTGTCAAAAGAAGTAGAAAATATAATGAATCTGGTTACGTATAATACTTCCTTGCCCACAATAGGGTGCAGGCAAGTTGGTCTACGGAGACACGGTTTTTCTCCACACTAAATTCAGGCAGAAATTTAACCACGAGTTGGGCAGCCTTTTTAAAAAGCTATGAAGTTCTCCTCTTAGCCACGTAGGAAGGCAGAGAGAGCGCATGAATGCTCAACCCAGCAAGAGTTTCTGTGAAGGCTGAGAGGAATGCATAGTTAACATTTGGCTAAGAGGAAAATTATAAAATATATTCTCTTGGAATGAGGAGAAGGTAAAGTTGAGGGGAAGTTGCAAATACCACTAGAGTATGGAATTCTTTCACACATTACCCACTGGAAAACCTACCCCAAATACCATACTTTTCTTGTTTGCTTACTATTTTTTTCTATATATTCTTCACTAAACTGCAAACTCCATAAGGGATTAAAGTTTTGTTACAACCCTACCCCAACTTACACACGTTGCTCTAGATTATACCAGCCCTCAAATATCTATAGAAGGATTGTTTCAAATCACTGGGGGAAAAGAGAAAAACTCACCTTGTGTATTAAGCTGATTTTACCTAACTACGTAGCACTAAGGTTGCAAAATGGCTCCCACAGAATATACGTGTAATTCATCAGTTAAAGTCCTCAAATGGATTAATTAATTGATTGATTCCCAAAAGGAGGAAAAGTAGTTCTGGCTGCATAAATGATATAAGGAAAAGCCAGTTGTAACCATCAGCACAAAGAGATAATAATACTTTTTATTTTCTTTTATCCCTTTGCAACAATTAAAAAAATGTATTCTACACCTGTTTATTCATTCTATTCCAAAAGCATATATTTTCCAAGTTGAGAAATGGTTCCTTTTACAACACAGTGTGCATGATTATTCAGAATATACTTAGTGGTATAAATTTACTTTCTTTACATCTCTCTGATTTTCTGACTTTCAGTGTTAGAGTCTGAAGTATGTGTTCAAGAGAAATTGTTAGCAATTATGAGTTTTAGGCCTCTGGGGTACCCACCCTTGGGTACACAGACAATTATATTTCACCTCCTCTTATCACTGTAGCTCACTTTTTTCCTCCTCTGCGACCTTATATCTTTCTTCAATGTAGCATCTTTTGTGTCTTTTGTACTCCCAACATTTTTATGATTGAACACAATGCTGGTTTATTCTGTCCTGTCTTTTTGCTCCAAGTTCTGTGTGCCTGAATTTTTGTAATAGATGGTAAATGTGAAGTTCTTTTCATTAAAAGTAATCTTTTTTTCCCCAAAGCTGTCTTTGAAAGCTGCTGATTTGTTATGAACGTTCAAGGAAGAATTAAACTTCTGAAAGTTGCCGCACGCTGTTCCAGCTGAGGTCCCTGCACTTGTGCAGTGTTAGGTACACATAGCAGGAGGGAAAATTTCTTAGTTGTTACAGAAATAATAAAATAGTAGCAGGTGTGGCAACTGACATGGATTGAACAGTGTACAATCCAGCAAACCATAGGAAAAAAAGCCAATCTGAAATGATTCGATGTTACACAATTTAATATCAGTCATGTCACCTCTTCATGAGATGAGCTTCAAGGAGCAGAGCCAGATCAGCAAGGACTGAAATATTTATTCTACATGTAATTCCACTGTCACAAAATGAGCCATTGCTCAGGCATACCCCTGCCGAGTAGGAACATAGACATATGGAAAGCTCAAACTCAGGACACTATATTTGATTCAGTCTAGGGCCAAGAGATGCTGTTTATAATTAGTCTTCTTTTGAGAAATACATACATTTCCACAGACAATGCTCCTGGAAACAACGGACTCTTTGCTACTCATTTGTTATAATTTCATCACTACTGAAAGATGAAGATACACTCTCTTGTGGATGAGAGACTAAATTTATTAGCCTCTATCCTAACACTCAGAACACTGTCACATCCTGCCTGCATTAGTTTCATCGTGTCTACTCTTTGCATCTCTATGATACTCAAACCAAATCAATGACCATCTCCAGCAAACCCCACCATACCTCTGGTTTCCCCACTTACAAGAAATATGCAAAAATTCTTTTGCTGAGGTCATAAGATATGTTTCACTTATGAAAGTCCATATTGTAGCCAGAAGCTGCTCATTAGTTCTGTGCTACCTTATTCTGCCATTTCTTAAACTCTTGCAGACTGTTCTGTTGAAGAAAGCCTGAAGGGGTGGTAGTGTTCCAGAGAAGGAACCCTGCCCTTAGATTGCTGTTGGAAGTGCTGGCTTCTAGTTCTCATTTGGCTAGTTATGAAACTACTTTGGGCATATCACTTAATCTCCCTGGGTTTCATTTTCTCCCACAAGTAAAATTAAGGGTACGTGCTAAATTATTTCTAAGTTTCCTTCCAATTCTGGCATTTAATTATTTCTTTCAGACAGTGTTAATGTCCTCTGGAGTTCTCCATTCATCAGAATGTTCAGGATGAATGACTTGTTGATGAAAGCTTGTTGAGAATTTTGGCCTTCAGAGTGTTCAGTATAACATTAGTCTACTTTTCTCGTAAGTCTCATAAATCCCTGAAAAAGACTTAACTATTAAAGAAGACTTGATGACAGTTGGTTAGCTCAAAGAAAGATAAAAAGCAATGCTCTGGTTAAGAGGACTCTTTCACTTCAGTAGAAAAACTGGCAAATTCTAATCCCTAGCAGTGAGCCAATGTCAGAAGTTTTTTAAATATTCTGAAGACCACAGTCTATAATCCTGACAAAAGACACATGGATTCTACAGCAAGAATCATCAGGCTGGAATGATGAGCTGATCCAAGAATCGATTAACCGCAAGCATGAGGTTTAACACTTGAGGAAATGTCAACAACACTATGGAAAAGAAAGTGAATCATCTATGTGCCTAGGCAAAGTTTCAAAAAAGAGTCTGAAAGTGAAAAACAGATGGTGAGATGACAAGCCAAAGATATCTGACATTTTCACATCTCTAAGACAGCAGCTTTTGTAATGTTCTGAGTGACAAGACAAACTATTAAGTATTTATTGAGGATCTTTTACATATTCAGCACTGGGCAATGTGAACAAATAAACAGAAGACATGTAAACGCATGTTCTTGCCCAGAAGGAGCTTACAATCTAATTGGGGAAACAATTAAATAACAAAGCTTTCTATTTTCTTGTTCAGAACAAGAAAAAGAATGGAATTTTTAGGTAAGGATGATGAAAAAGAATCCTCAATAGCTTAATTTATTTCTATATTCTGTTTCAAGGAGAAAAATGCTCAATCTGGTTAAGAATGTTTAGGAATGGAATCAAAGCAAGATGACTATGTAAAGAGGCTGTAAGAAATGAAAATTTTGTTTTAAAAGAACTCAGTGTCTAGAAGACTTATATCCCAATATACCACCAAAAACTCAGATGGGATTCCAAAAATCACTGTCAATAATTTTAAGAATACACGGAAAATATTCCTTAAATTTGAAAAAAAAAAAAAGGGGGGGGGGGTGAAAGATTACGCCCAGATTTGTATCATCAAAATTTAAAAAAAAGATATCTTGAAGATTAGAACAAACTGTTAATCAGATGAATTGTGATCACTTAGGACAGAAGAGGCACTTAATAAAAGCCAGTGCAGGGACGATTTATTTATTTAAGAAGTATTAAGACCTCAGTGAGAGTGAAACAGAGAAAAAACTCTAAGCCAGAAATACATTAGTAAAAAACATTCTGTAAAGGCTGCTGTTTATCTTCTTTTTCCCAGTCTTGAGTACCAGAATCTTGGTTGTAATAACCAGATAGTGTTACTAACAGAAATATGTTTTTGAAAATCATGCTCTTAATAAGAGCTATATAGATTATGCCACACATTATACAGCAAAGGAGAAGTTCTAACGAGTCGGTCCTACATCCACCTGTAATGTCCAGTGCCCCCTGACTGAGCAGAGTTCCCATGATAATCTGTGGTGCCACATGTGTGTGTCTCAGAAGACTTTCCCCAAGCTGATCTCACTGGATGTCACTTCTAAGTTTTAGAACCACAACCACTTGATCTTAAGACTTACAAGTACATTTCTTATCAGTGGATTTCTGTCAGAGGCTTTGCGTATCTACAATATGCTCTGCAAAATGCCGGCTGCTGTCTTTACCAGATCATGGGAACCCCTGTCACGGTGCGGCAATCTGTCTCTCTCTCTACCCTGAGTTTAGGATTTCTGTCCTTGCCCTCCCCTGTGTTACCTTTGCCACTATCTGTCATCTCAGAATGCTGTGGTCACGGGCGTGATGGTTCTAAAAGATTTTGGGCAAGGGGAATTACTTTATGTTTGGAGTTAGAGCTGAAAACTCGTTTCCCATTGCACCATACCAATGTTATTCCTGCGTCACCCTAATAAACATTCCCTAGGGAATGCGGCTTGTCACATTTGCAAAAGACACAAAATGAGAAAGGGTAACCATGATGTGGGATGACAGAATCAAGGTTCATAACTCTCTCTAGGTTTGGAAATATGAGTCAATTAAAGAGATGGATTTTTAAGTGATGAATGAAAACATCTTCTATTGGATTAAATTGATTGTACAAGTAACATGTGGATGATCTAGCTTAGCAAAAGTTTGAGTAATAAAGATATAGGGGTTTTCATTGATCCCAAGCTCAACGTGAAAGAACAGATATTGAACAGAAACTGAGGTCCCAATAGTGTAATGACAGGGTCCTCTGAGGAGTGATAACAGTCCCATATCACTCCACACTTCTCAGACCTCATTTGGTGTATTTTATTTCATTTTACTCTCCATATTTTAAGGAAAACATTGTCAATATGGATGTCTTGCTTATTACCTAATTTGTCCCTGGTTATAGGTCAAACTACACTGAGGAAGGAGAAGGGGATAACATGTGTCAGTTATCAGTTCTTTCAGCTTCTCCCCATTTCTGAAACCTGTTACATCAACAAGTGCCCCTTCTTGAAGTGATCACAACATCCTTTTCTTATGTTGAAAATCTCTATAACTGATTCACTTTGTTATAAAGCAGAAAATAACACACCATTGTAAAGCAATTATACTCCAATAAAGATGTTAAAAAAAAAAAAAAAAGAAGAAGAAAATCTCTTCTTTTGGGTGTCCGTTCCTTCATACCTGTGTTTTAGGGTCATGAGAAGAAACTATGCTTTTGCCAAAATCATTGCTCCTTTCAAAGGAGTATGAATTTGTTTTCCATGCAAAGAAAAGTCTTTCATCCTCATGAGTCAGACTCTCACCTATCCTGTCATTCTTCTTTGCATTGGCCCAGTGCCAACAGATTCAGTTATCAGTCACAGTTGTAAATAAGAGTTTGTATTGATGCTGCAGGGATTTCTTTATGATATTTATGATATGAAAGATTCCATGGGAGTTGCTAATCAAGCAGTAAGAAGGATCACCTATACCACCAAATGGGGGTTACATGTATTTCTAAATGAGGGCAACCAAAATAATGAAGGCAAGGAATCAACATCTAAGAACAGAAGAACCATGGATGTGTAGCCTGAATAAGAGTGAGGGATACATATAGCTACATTCATATATTTGATGTATATCAGGAAGGAAGGGAGTAGTCCCAGAGGTAGAGCTGGGATCCATGAAGGAGAGCTCTTTGCATTTAGAGTTTGGAATGGAAAATCTAACAAGATCCATCCAAAAAATGTGACAGATAGCCTTCTGAAGTCAGAGTTCACCAGCGTAGGAAGTGTTCTAACTTCATACCAGAAAGGGTTTAGCCAAGAGGAACGTTTGTAACACTATGGAACTGTTTTGTTAAAGACCTGCTTATCTTTTGTCTGTTTTAACAGCTACTGAACGCAATGAAGGCATTTTCCAGTTTGTCCTGAATTTTTCCAAAATCACAGGAAAATGTATAAAATAGTTTTAAGCTCTTAATTTGAGACATAGAATTAGGATGGAAATCCCAAGTGTTTTAAAGGTGCCAAACGTAGAAACAGTTAACAAAGAGAAATAATTCCAATAACAAGTTTGGATATACCACCTTTTTTCTACTATAGAAAGTAGCTTTACAAGATGACAGAAAATTTTTAATTCAGTCCATCAACCCAATTAACCACCCAACTGGTAGATTTTGTAAAGTGGTAAAAGATGGCTGAGTTGATTACAAACTTTTTTATTAAAGAATTTTGAGTGACATTAATACTTAGCACTGGTCATTTTACGCTGTTAATATTTCAACTCATTTTCCATATTTAAATACAAAGACGTTTTTAAATTATATTATATTAAATTATATTAAATGTAAGTACAGAATATTCAACTCTGGAATATATCAAATGTAATGTCAGAGTTTAAATTGAGTAGGGCACCTTTAAGGATTGTTTTCTCTTGTAATCACAAGAGAGTGGTGAAGCTATAAGCATTACACAAAATGTGTACCAAGGAAACCATTCACAACCTATAGGAGCCTGTAATTATGAAACAAAGCTAAAAAGTTCCCAGCGTCCTTATTGCACACAGTGATAAGGGATTGTTAATATGCTTTTAAAAATTATTAAATAAATATTTCCATGAAATGTATTGATAAAAGGAAATAGTCATATAGAATCTATCCTTAACCAAGTAGGGGCAACTCTGTGATAATTTATTTCCTATAAAGGACTTTGACTTTTCTATAATATCCTCATTTCATTGTCAGTGGATATGAACATCCAGTAATAAGCTGTATTCTCTATTTTTTTATTAAAATATGTCCTTGAACTATGACATACAGAGCGCATGTTAAAGTATTATATAGCAAATGGCACAGATTATATGTGTGCAGTTCAACGAATTATCACAAAATGAACCCACACATGTAACTACCCCAGAGTCAAGAAATAGCACATCACTAGTACTCCAGAAGGTTCCTTGTGACCCCCAGTTCCTCATTATCCTGATTTCTAATACCACATATTGGTTTCACCTGTGTTCAAATGTTTTGTAAAGGGAATCCTGCAGTCTGAATTCTTTTATGTCTGGGTTCTTTCGTCCAACATTTTGTTTGTGAGATTCATCCATGTTGCTTTATGTATTGTAACAGGAGTTTGTTCATTTTCCTTGATGTATAGTATCCCCCTTGTGTGAATAAACTACAGTTTGTTTTTCCATTCTTCTGTTGGTGGGCATCTGAGATGTTTTCAGTTTAGGACTGTTATGAACATTATTATACACATTTTTGTGCACATATGTATGGATTTCTAAAGGATATATAGCTAAAAGTAAAACTGCTGGGTTATAAAGTATATGTATCTTCAAATTTTGTAGCTACTGCCTAACAGCTTATTCTACCTGCAATATAAGAAAGTACCATTGACTCCATATCCTTACTAATATTTGGTTATATCAGTCTTTATAATTTCAGTCATACTGATGAATGTGCAGTGGTGTCTCATTGGGTTTTCATTTGCATTTCCCTGATGACTAGTAAGGTTAAGCACTTTTGCTTTTGTTACATGCAATGTTCCACTTATATCATTTATATCAATGTTGGTAGCTTTGTTGTTCAAATCTTCTGAATTTTTCTGCTCACTGACTTTTTTGTTAGCCAATTCTCAGTTACTGAAAGATGTGTTATAATCTTCCACTATTATTGCAGATATATTTATTTATCAGCTTAGCTCTGCCAAATTTTACTTTATATATTTGCTAAGTTAGGTGTGCTTTTATGATAATTAAATCTTCCCAGTGGAATGAACCTTTCCATTATTATAAAAAAAATTTTTTTTAAAAACCTTGAATCTTTAGTATTCTTTGGTTACTGTTTACATAGAATACATTTATCTGTCCTTTAAATTTTAACCTTTCTGAAATTCTGTATTTAAGATGGGTTTCTGATAAGCAGCAAATGGTGAGGGTTTTTTTGTTTACTTATTTTTTCAGTCTGAAAATCTTTGTCTTTCAATTGAAGTATTCAGTTGATTTATATTTAATGTAATTACTGATAGTTGATGCTTTAAATTTACCATCTTACTATTTGCTTCTACTTTCTATTTGTTCCTACATACATTTATTGTTACATTTTTCTTTTTTTGATTTATTTTTAATCAAATAAGCAACTTTATTATTTTATTTGCTCACTGCAGCTTGATAGTTACACATTATTTTATTATTCTTCTAGTGGTTACTCTAGAAATAATCACTGCATTTAGATTTGTGAATGTCTAATATAAATTAGTATATTTACCACTTCCTGGATAATTAAAAGATTTTAGAATACTTTAACACTATTTGCTCCACTTCTGCAATATGTGATATTGTTGTTATATATTTAATATTCAATATATTATTGTTCTTGTTTCATAAGTCAAAATTCATTCACATTTATCTACACATTTACCATTTCTGTTGTTCTACATTTGTTCATGCATCTTGAGATGCCATAGGAAATCATCCCTTCTCCCTGAAGAAAATTATTCATTGTCTATTTTAGTTAGTTTTGCTGCTGATAAATTCTTGTCATTTTTTTGTGTCTGAAAATGAATATTTATGTCCTCATTTTTAAAGAATGTTTTTGCTGAATATACACTTCCAGGTTGTGTTAGGAAGTTATTATTATTGTTCCATTGTTTTTCAGCTTCTTTTTTAATGTTTAGAGGTAAACTGTTATATGTGATATGTCTATTACACATTAGACCTGTAATACTATATTCTATACTGCTGATTGAAACATATATTGTGCAATACCTTTGCAAACATTGTATGTTACTGCTGAATGTGGCTTAGTGGACTGAGTAACACCCATTTCATCCTGGACAGCTTTGACTGAGTGGTCACTTAATGTCCCAAAGTCATGTGTTCAGTTTCCATTTGGCTCAGATAGCAAGTTAGTAGCTGCCTCTCAAAAAGAAATGGTGTTCCTGGAAAATGGAGCACAACTCTATTCTAAAACCCTTCAGTTCTGTGCTGTGATTATCTAATGGGGAATTGTCAGAGGCTCCAAACAGAATTCCTACTTTGCCACAGCACTTCAGTTGGATCCTCTCTGTAGCCTGGACCTGCTGTAGAGCCTTCTAGGGCAGGACACTTGCTAACAGATCAGAGCCACACAAGCAGATGTGAGATGTGTGGTCTCCAAAATCTGAAGAGGACCACTAACCCTCTTTTTTTAGTAGCATGTGGTGTAAGATTCAGCAACATATTTTTCCACTGTCTAACTAACAACTGTCTTATTAAAGCAGGTAGGGCAGTACATCTCCAATTCTCTGGCTGAAAGACCAGTTTATTTTCCCTAATTCATTATGGGCTAATACTTTTATAATCTGCAAAATCCCATACCTGGATGTTGCATCAATGTCGAATTGCTATAAAAGTTTTCCAATGCATATTCTCACATAATGTTTTTATCTTGCCATGAACAGATAACACAGTTTATGGACTAGCACCTGGAATGCATACTACATGCCAGCTTTATTTTAGACACTGTGTATTAAGGGAACAAACTGGGAAAGGTTCATGCTTTCAAGGAGCTTATGTTCTGGTGGAGGATAAAAACAATAAAAAATAGAGTTAAAAATGATTTAATGTCTGGTGATGATGAGTATTATAAAGAAATAGTAGGGCACTATCAGGTCATAAAGAATGATGACTGGTGCTATTTTAAATAGACTGATCAAGGAAGGCATTTCTTTTTTCTCTTTTTCATTTTCAGATGGCATTGGAGATGAGACTAAATGAAGTAAGAGAAAACGACTGTAGAAATGAGTAATCCATGCATATGACAGCTTTGTAAAGGCTCTGATTTTGGAGCACCTTTAGCACCTGTTAGGATTGGGAAGAAGTTCCAGGTGGCTAGAGTACAGGAAGCAGGGTGAAAGTGGTAGGAATTGGTGGTTGGTCATGTAGAGCTGGAAGCAATGTTAATACTTTGAATTGTTTGAAGTTTTTCAAGTGGGATGTGTAAATAATGGAGAACTATTTATGTTTTAAAAAGATAACAGGCTACAGAGTGACAAATAGTTGAACTTGAGAGCCTAGACCTGGTATATGATTTCTAAAAGCCTTGTATAAAGCAAATTAACTTCAACACATTGGAGTCAGTGAGCAGAGATTACAAATTGATAGACGAATAATCTAGATTTTTACAAAGCTTTCTCTATGGCCACATGTACAGGGAGCAATAAAATTACATGTCTTAAATGCTACCAGCCATTTCTTCCCTCCAGAATTATTCAAATTAAGAGGTTGCCATATGGAGCCATCTTCCAGTGACAGGGCAACTTCCTAAAGCAGATAAAGATAAAGCCATTTATCTCATGAACTCCTTGGGGTGTGGAGAGAGGGGCTCACTAATCCCTTCTTACTCCTGCTGCTGCCACTCTAGGCTGGCTGCCTGGCTTCAGCTTCTTGTGGCTACTTCATTTGTTTAAAACTCTTTTTCATTGATTTTTATTGCTTAAAATTTGGGGGAAGGGGGGTTCAACCATGACATCCAGACTTCACTGAAAAATGTAAAGGGCCAAGGAATATATATACATATATTTAATGGAACTCCAATATTTGGGTAGACTACATCTACAGTAATTGCTTTAAGATGCTGTTAGATTAATTGTATTTAAATCATGCATATTCCCCCACAGTGCTTCATAACCATTCAGTAAAATAATACTTCACTCTAACAATCAAATGAGCTTTTACTAGGGGGATCTTTTACTACACTAAACCAATTTTCTGAGGAATAATTTAGCAGGAAAACTATTTCATGAAAATCAAATATATATATATTTTGTTGCATTTAGTTTTGATCTCATTTTAATATGAAGGAAAAAGCTGTTTACCCGAAGTTAAACTCAACTACCAATTGACTTTGAAAAAAAAAGATAGACAGCAACCTTCTCTTTGTAAAAGACTAGATTATAACTTCTAACCTCTCTAGGGAGTGTACAGAGTGATCTGGGGGCAAAGTAATATGGTTTGGTGTTCTAGAAGTGTCTTAAAATCTCACTGGTTTCCATGCTCCAACATGTCCACATCATCTGCCAAAAGAGTATGTGACAACACCCTGCCAAAGGACAGCAGGTCATTAAATCCTGAGTCCCTGACCAGAGCTGATGGCCTCTGGGATGTTCCCTTGCCCCACATAAGGAAGTGGGAGGGAGGAGGTGGGCACAGGGAATCTTGAGTGTGAGAATTGTGGATTGGAACAAAGAGACTATTATTAGTCTTTGCTAGGTGCCAAACTTGAAGCCAATAGAACCAGGGCACATGTAGCCACATTTAGTCAAAATGAATAGAAAATATAAGAAAATCTTCAAAGGGATGAAAATCTGAAGTAAATGTACAGAAGAGACCCAGAGGGTCCAGAGACAGAGCCTGGTGTAGGTGCCTGTAAGGTCCATTTGTACTTTCTACCTACCCCTACTTCTTCAATACATTCACTCTTTCATTTAAGATGGTTTTAGTCAGTTTCTGTTTCTTGCAAACAACAAGGTGTAATCAAAAAAGGTAGATTTTAGACCAAACTAATATGGATTAGTGTACATCAGTTAATTTTTCTGAGCTTCCAAAAAAGAGATTTTAATATTTTCCCTATGTACCTCACAGGGTTGTCATGGAATCAGGTCAGGAAGTACCTGTCAATGTGCTTTGTAGACTAAATACTTTTGAAACCTAAGTCATTGATAACTTTATCGTCAATTCAAAAGAGGGAGCCATAAGACAGACTTGCCAGACCTAGGCAGACATTGTGCTGAGATAGCTCCCAATTTCATTATCAGAATGACCCAAGTTTATTGCTGCCCCTCACAATGAGTCAGGCTCTGTGTTATTACTTTATATTTACCATCTCATTTAACAGCTAATGTATGAAAATAACTCAATGTTGAGAGTTTAAAAATCACTCATAAATCAATTTATAGATGTTACAGTTAAATGCTTGCTTTAAGTGGTGAGGCAAGAGAATGCAAAAATATCAAGAGTGCTGGGATGGCATTAAAAATGTAAATGAAAGGCTTTATGCAATAAATGAGAGTGGCAATTTGAAAGGGTTCAGGGAGATGCTATTTAGCATTATCTCAAAGACTGTCTGCATTTTAAGAAAAGAAGAACTTCTCCATAAAATTTTTCACCAAAATCTCGTAACTGAACATATGCGCACAATAAAATAATATTTTAAAAAATAATTGGAGGATTCTTGTTTAGTAACAAATATTGTGATGGTGCTATAAACTTTCATGGATACCAAAGAATTTTTTTTCTCAATACAATACATCACAATTACTGGAGTCGGATGTAATTCATTAAATAATCAAATAAAATTCCTCTTTTCCAATTTAATAAGTAAAAAGAGTAAATGCATATAATTCATTTGTAGTGGTTGTTCCTAAAACAATGTAATGTAGAAAGAGGGAAAACAATACTGATAAAGATCTTTCCATATTAGAATAAAATATTTTTCTCTATAGAACCAACTGTATTAAGACTCATCTGCTATCAATAACATAGACTATCTTGTTCATTATCTTAATTGAGAGATGCCAGAAAAAAGATCATAGAAAACAACAGTGGGAGGGACCCTTTAATTACTTGCTAGCTCAGTTTCCAATTGCGTTTAGTCTGCTACAATTATCTAATGTGGACTGGGAGGGAAGAAAACAAATTTAAGAATTTGCTCCAATTCTTTCTGCTGATTTTCCACTACAAACATAGAAAACAAAAGACATGTGTTAACTTGTGGACATATTCTCTATTGTACTTTATTTGTAGGTGTAGAATCATTTGATTTCTATTTTTGGTAAATGAATGGCCAAACAAGCATCTCTTGTTTGTTGAACCAAAGAATAGAAAATGTTGAGATTAAAGTGCCATTCTAAAAAGTATTATTACTTACTGAAAACTATAATACCATATGTAATTTCAATTTCTTTAAAAAAATTTAAATAATTTTAAAAATTATTTAAAAAAAATTTTTTTAAATATTAGACTCTAAGCCCCACTAGGAGCTGTGTAAAAACTTCTAAGCAATTTAACAACATTGATTATTTTTTCCCATAATCTATGAGCAAGTATTTTCTTAATCCAAATCAGCACCTTTAGTCTTGCCACCTAAAATAAGCAGCCAAATCACAGATCTGTTTTGCTCCTTCAGTGCCTCCTGTTGGTTAGGAATTGGAAACTATAAGAGAGTTGAGAATAGAATCAGTGCTGCTTGGGGAAAGGGAGACTGTAGTGTCAAAGGAACATCTGTTTATCTTGATAAATTCTCCGTGTGAAACTCAGAAATTGTTCAAACATTCTGATTGTGTGGTGGTTTGGTAGTGTTCGGCTAATCGATTTGGAATTAACTAATCTCCCTTTAGTTCTCTGAATTTCCACTCCTCTGTCATTTAGGAACATTCCTTGTTGATTATAGAGCATGAAAATCATGTCTTTTCCATTTTTTAAAATTGTTATTCGACAAGTGTGGATAAGGAAAGGCAAATTTCAGGAATGCAAATGCTTGAACATATGCACAGCTTCAGATGGCATTGCCAAGTCGTGGGGGCCAATGCTGGTGCCAGCAGCCTAGTGAACACAGAAATGGTTTTGTGCCCTCTCTGATTGATAACAGATTTGTTAGAGATGATTATATGAATGTCATATTTTCATATGGCACATAAATAAAATAAAATTTTCATAGGATTGCATAAACTGGTGAACCTTCAGTGGGGTATTAAGGTCATCTCTTCATGAATACAGAAACCTCCCACATCTGAATATCAACTTGTTAATGCATTATGTAACATAATACTGTATGTTTATACTTTATACATTTTAATGAAATATTAAACAGGCTTATTTTGAGTTCATAATATAAATTGCAGTAGAGGTCATGACAGTAAAATGAATGCAATCGTTTCCTTAGAACAATTTTTTTAAAGCCCTACCCTTCTATAACCTAGGAATAATCAAAATAACACAATTATAGGGGTCGAAGAAGATGGCGGAAGAGTAAGACACGGAGATCACCTTCCTTCCCACAGATACATTAGAAATACATCTACACGTGGAACTGCTCCTACAGAACACCCACTGAACACTGGCAGAAGACGTCAGACCTCCCAAAAGGCAAGAAACTCCCCCCGTACTTGGGTAGGGCAAAAGAAAAAAGAAATAACAGAGACAAAAGAATAGGGACGGGACCTGCACCAGTGGGAGGGAGCCGTGAAGGAGGAAAGGTGTCCACACACTAGGAAGCCCCTTCGCGGGCAGAGACTGCGGGTGGCGGGGGTGGGGGGAAGCTTCGGAGCCACGGAGGAGACCGCAGCCACAGGGGTGCGGAGGGCAAAGCGGAGAGATTCCCACACAGAGAAGCGGTGCCGAGCAGCACTCACCAGCCCGAGAGGCTTGTCTGCTCACCCGCCGGGGCGGGCGGGGCTGGGAGCTGTGGCTCGGGCTTCGGTCGGATCGCAGGGAGAGGCCTGGGGTTGGCGGCGTGAACACAGCCTGAAGGGGCTAGTGCGCCACCGCTAGCCGGGAGGGAGTCCGGGAAAAGGTCTGCAGCTGCCGAAGAGGCAAGAGACTTTTTCTTACCTCCTTGTTTCCTGGTGCGCGAGGAGAGGGGATTCAAAGCGCCGCCTAAACGAGTTCCACAGACGGGCCCAAGCCGCGGCTGTCAGCGCGGACCCCAGAGACGCGCATGAGACGCTAAGGCTGCTGCCGCCGCCACCAAGAAGCCCGTGTGCGAGCCCAGGTCACTCTCCACACCGCCCCTCCCGGGAGCCTGTGCAGCCCGCCACGGCCAGGCTCTCGTGATCCGGGGACAACTTCCCCGGGAGAACGCATGGCGCGCCTCGGGCTGGTGCAACGTCACGTCGCCTCTGCCGCCGCAGGCTCGCCCCGCCTCCTCCGTACCCCTCCCTCCCCCCCGGCCTGAGTGAGCCAGAGCCCCCGAAGCAGCTGCTCCTTTAATCCCGTCCTGTCTGCGCCAAGAACAGACGCCCTCAGGCGACCTACACTCAGAGGCGGGTCCAAATCCAAAGCTGAACCCCGGGAGCTGTGCGAACAAAGAAGAGAAAGGGAAATGTCTCCCAGCAGCCTCAGGAGCAGCGGATTAAAGCTCCACAAACAACTTGATGTGCCTGCATCTGTGGAATACCTGAATAGACAACGAATCATCCCAAATCCAGGAGGTGGACTTTGGGAGCAGGATATATTAATTTTTCCCCTTTTCCTTTTTTTGTGAGTGTATATGTATATGCTTCTGGGTGAGATTTTGTCTGTATAGCTTTGCTTTATAATAGCTTTATTTTACTTCACTATATTTTATACTCTTTCTTTCTTTCTTTCTTTCTTTCTATTTTTTCTCCCTTTTACTCTGAGCCGTGTGGACGAAAGGCTCTTGGTGCTCCAGCCAGGCATCAGGGCTGTGCCTCTGAGGTGGGACAGCCAACTTCAGGACACTGGTCCACAAGAGACCTCCCAGCTCCACATAATACCAAACGGCGAAAACCTCTCAGAGATCTCCATCTCAACATCAAGACCCAGCTTCACTCAATGACCAGCAAGCTACAGTGCTGGACACCCTATGCCAAACAACTAGCAAGACAGGAACACAGCCCCATCCATTAGCAGAGAGGCTGCCTAAAATCATAATAAGGCCACAGACACCCCAAAATACACCACCAGACGTGGACGTGCCCACCAGAAAGACAAGATCCAGCCTCATCCACCAGAACACAGACACTAGTTCCCTCCACCAGGAAGCCTACACAAGCCACTGAACCAACCTTAGCCACTGGGGACAGATACCAAAAACAACGGGAACTACGAACCTGCAGCCAGTGAGAAGGAGACCCCAAACACAGTAAGATAAGCAAAATGAGATGACAGAAAAACACACAGCAGATGAAGGAGCAGGGTCAAAACACACCAGACCTAACAAATGGAGAGGAAATAGGTAGTCTACCTGAAAAAGAATTCAGAATAATGATAGTAAGGATGATCCAAAATCTTGGAAATAGAATACACAAAATGCAAGAAACATTTAACAAGGACGTAGAAGAACTAAAGAGGAACCAAGCAACGATGAAAAACACAATAAATGAAATTTAAAATACTCTAGATGGGATCAATAGCAGAATAACTGAGGCAGAAGAACGGATAAGTGATCTGGAAGATAAAATGGTGGAAATAACTACTGCAGAGCAGGATAAAGAAAAAAGAATGAAAAGAACTGAGGACAGTCTCAGAGACCTCTGGGACAACATTAAATGCACCAACATTCGAATTATAGGGGTCCCAGAAGAAGAAGAGAAAAAGAAAGGGGCTGAGAAAATATTTGAAGAGATTATAGTTGAAAACTTCCCTAATATGGGAAAGGAAATAGTTAATCAAGTCCTGGAAGCACAGCGAGTCCCATACAGGATAAATCCAAGGAGAAACACGCCAAGACACATATTAATCAAACTGTCAAAAATTAAATATAAAGAAAGCATATTAAAAGCAGCGAGGGAAAAACAACCAATAACACACAAGGAAATCCCCATAAGGTTAACAGCTGATCTTTCAGCAGAAACTCTGCAAGCCAGAAGGGAGTGGCAGGATATACTTAAAGTGATGAAGGAGAAAAACCTACAACCAAGTTTAATCTACCCAGCAAGGATCTCATTCAGATTTGATGGAGAAATTAAATATTTACAGACAAGCAAAAGCTGAGAGAGTTCAGCACCACCAAACCAGCTTTACAACAAATGCTAAAGGAACTTCTCTAGGCAAGAAACACAAGAGAAGGAAAACACTTACAATAACAAACCCAAAACATTTAAGAAAATGGGAATAGGACCATACATATCGATAATTACCTTAAATGTAAGTGGATTAAATGCTCCCACCAAAAGACACAGACTGGCTGAATGGATACAAAAACAAGACCCATATATATGCTGTCTACAAGAGACCCACTTCAGACCTAGAGACACATACAGACTGAAAGTGAGGGGATGGAAAAAGATATTCCATGCGAATGGAAATCAAAAGAAAGCTGGAGTAGCAATTCTCATATCAGACAAAATAGACTTTAAAATAAAGACTATTACAAGAGACAAAGAAGGACACTATATAATGATCAAGGGATCGATCCAAGAGGAAGGTATAACAATTGTAAATATTTATGCACCCAACATAGGAGCACCTCAATACATAAGGCAAATACTAACAGCCATAAAAGGGGAAATCGACAGTAACACAATCATAGTAGGGGACATTAACACCCCACTTTCACCAATGGACAGATCATCCAAAATGAAAATAAATAAGGAAACACAAGCTTTAAATGATACATTAAATAAGATGGACTTAATTGATATTTATAGGACATTCCACCCAAAAACAACAGAATACACATTTTTCTCAAGTGCTCATGCAACATTCTCCAGGATAAATCCTATCTTGGGTCACAAATCAAGCCTTGGTAAATGTAAGAAAATTGAAATCGTATCAAGTATCTTTTCCGACGACAACGCTATGAGACTAGATATCAATTACAGGAAAAGATCTGTAAAAAATACAAACACATGGAGGCTACACAATATACTACTTAATAACGAAGTGATCACTGAAGAAATCAAAGGGGAAATCAAAAAATACCTAGAAACAAATGACAATGGAGACACGACGACCCAAAACCTATGGGACGCAGCAAAAGCAGTGGTAAGAGGGAAGTTTATAGCAATACAAGCCTACCTCAAGAAACAGGAAACATCTCGAATAAACAACCTAACCTTGTACCTGAAGCAATTAGAGAAAGAAGAACAAAAAATCCCCAAAGCTAGCAGAAGGAAAGACATCATAAAGATCAGATCAGAAATAAATGAAAAAGAAATGAAGGAAACAATAGCAAAAATCAATGAAACTAAAAGCTGGTTCTTTGAGAAGATAAAATAACACAACTATAAAAATTTCTATCATCATGTCTTTCCTCCCCAATTCTTTCTCCCCTTTAGTATCAAGGAATGCCGTTCTCTAAATATCTGAATGTCCCTCTAACCTACCTCTTCACCCATAAGGTCTTAAGGTCAGAGGCAAATTGACTACCAAAGATTCTGCTAAAGTGGAAAGCTGTCTTACGCAAAAAAAATAATCTATTTCTCTCGATTTCTTCATATTAAAGAGTTCTGCTGCACAGTAGGCATAAAATTAATAGGCAGTTTACATAACATTTGTAATAAATCTCCAGATAAAAAAGCTTTCTCAATTGTGTGATTCTGAGATTGAAGAAATAAAACTATAAACTTTATTCTTTACTTGCATTGCTGCCAGCATGTTGTCTAAAACATCTGCTCGGGTAATATGTCATATCCAATAGCCTGTGCAGGTTAGGCCAGTACATAATAGAAGTAAATGTATTTTTAAATGCCAGGTTTTAAAAGAAGACAGGCCCGCTTGGTATCTCATTATAAGTAAAATGACTTTTCATGTCATCCCATCAGTAGTCATGCAAGTTTGGGGAGAGTTTCAAAGGTCAACGTCCATAACTCTTTATTCTGTACTCATTCACTATTTTCTCATGAGACAAATGCAGGAAGACTATTTTCTAAGTGGACTTCTGTTTCATCTAACAAGTGAAAAAAAAATTGTTGCCTGAGTTGCTGTATATGCCAACCATACCTTCAATTTGATACACTATTACCACACTATTACCAGAGGAAAAATACATCACAAGGAAAAAACAAGTTAAAGCTCTTGTTTCTTCCTTACATCCAAAATGCATGATTGCAGAAAATATGCTTGAAATAATCCAAGATACCTAGAGACAGTCCGTCAAGGTAAATAAGAAAGACATATACTTCCTTTAGAACTGCAAGGTGTTGACTTCAGGGAAACAGGTTTCTCATTCTTTCAGTCAGTATGTCATCCTTCAATTAATTCCAATAAAAATAGTTAATAGAATTAGCAATGCAAAGGCGTTACATACAACAGAAAACAAAGATGCCAGCCTGTCTGCAGGCTGTTCATTCCTTCCTTCATTCCACAGCAACAAGGTTTTCTGAAACTCTTCTCTGGGCAAGGCAGGTTCTAGGCTCCGGAGATGCAAGAATGACCGAGGTCGTCAAAGTCCTTGACTTTATCCAAAAGATGGAGGTAAGTAAGCAAAACAATATTTAAAGAACAGTAGCTTTAGGTAGAAAAAGTAAAAAGTATGAAAAGCATATGAGGAAAAGTTAGTTCCTTTTATTGAGTAATCTCAACTCATGATTTTATCGGTAAAATCAGAGAGAAAGAGAGAGAGAGAAAAGGAGAAGGTAACATGATAAAAGTCAATTGTGCTGGTGGAACTGGGACCACCCCGCATGGAGGAGTGAGCATCATGGTAACTTACTTGCAGGTTGGGGCCGCAGTGTACCTGGAGAGTTAATAGCATTCTTCCAGGCCATTAACAAAATATATTCTTTTCACTCCTCACCACTCACTCCCTACCCGCAAACTAACTGCCCATCCCATTGCAAAATAACTGTTACAAAAGCCTGGTAATTTGTGCCAACTAGATTATCTAATTTCCACTTTTGTGTACCTCTCCCTTCCATTAAGAGTCCTATGCTCTCGCTGTTTTCCCTCAAGTACCTTGCTGAATCAATAGCTGTGTAATCCAATAATATGGTTCAAGATAAAAGTATAAATGGCAGAGAGTGGTTTTTATTATGTTAGCTCTATCAAGGGCTTCCAATAGCTCAGCATAAACAAAGGTGGAAAATGTTGACTTTCCAGAAATTATGGCAGACACAATAGGAGAGTTATCTTCGGAAAATGGGACTTTTAAGATTTGCTCAGAGCAGAGCAACCAGAGCTGTCACCCTTCTTTGCAAGTCATGCTGACACTACACCATCGCCTGCTGATCAAATTATGTGGAGGACAACCAGACATTGTGTACCTACTGATATAATGTAGCACGAATGCCACAGCTTCACCTGTGAGTATTCTTGCCAAAAACGTTTAACCTGAATTTAATCGAGCCTTTTAGAACTAACTCTCTGAATGGAAAATACAGAAAAAAGAGGAACAAGTTAAACAAAACCATGAGAAAACTATCAGACAAATCGAAAGGTGGAACATTCTAAGAGATAATTGATCTGATCCTTCAAAGAATCAATGGATGATTTATGCATAAAAGAAACTTTAAGAAACCAATTAATTATTTTAACACATTATCCTTGAATGATTCTGTTTTTTTTTAAGAAATGACTATCAAAAGTATTTTAATAACGATTGTTGAAATTTGAATATGGGCTAAGTATTAGATGATATTTTTAGATTACTGTTATTATCATTAGCTGTGATAATCATATTGTTTTTATGTAGGATAATGTCAATTTTTTTGGAGGTGCTGAAGCATTTAGGGAGAAGTGTCATGATGAAACGGTTCAGCAAGTATAGAAAAGGTTAACAATTCTTTTTAAAAAGTTTTTGTATGATTAAAGACTTACAACTAAAAATGGGTTTATTATTTGTTTTTCATAAACAGCGTTCTTTCTATATGGCCAACATAATTTTTCAATCTCATGGAATTTTAGTACAATAACTTTCAGTTATCCAGAACTCTGGCTAGAGTCATTCTAGAAATCTGTATTTTCCAGATAACCAAGTTAACCCCTTATGTTACAAATGTAAAATGTTCTTCTGAAATTACTGTGAAATAATCAGCTCTGATAAGTAGAATTTACATAATATAATGGAATTTTTTCTTATTGAACCTAGGTCATTCTTATAAGTAATTGACATTGTGACACTGATGACAGGACAATTATGATTGAGTGAAGCTGATACTGATATATACCCTGGTACTTATTTTCCTGAATCTCTCTGGTGTCGACTTAACCTGAGTCTTTTTTCTTTGTCTTTCACTTCTTCGGTAGTATTTGTTGAGCACGTACTTTGTGCCAATTATAGGTCTGGGTTCCAAGAATGAATGTTCAAGGGGTTAGATAAAGGTGCAGGGGCGGGAAAAGTGTATTTGGGGACAGACACACTGAGCCTGAATCTCTTAGGACTGGTGCAGAATCTCATTTGGGAACCAGGAGAAACAGGTCCATGAGAAGGTGGAAATGTAAGGAAAGCTCAACCTCCCTGAGGAGGGATTCACAGAAGAAGTAATTCTTTAGCTAAATCTTAAAAAAGGGAAAAGAATTTGGCAGCTAGACAAGGAATGTGGAGTGTCAGGTATTTTGAACATGTGTTACTACGAAGCTAGTGGTGCTTTCAACGGAGAGTGAAAAGAGATAGAAAGGTTGTCAGATCAGTTTTAATGAAAAAGATGAGTTCAGTGATGCCTAGATCAATATGATCATATGATAGACTCTCTTACTATTGTATCATTGACAAGACAGCAATAATCAAAGTCAGATATCATTTCTGTCTTCTTTTCTACCAGCCTTGTAAGAAAATGGGAAAGAAAGTTTAACATAGGATCCAAGATTCCCTGGCTTCAAATCCCTGCTCCAGCGCTTACCAATTGAATAACTTTGGGCAACTTGAGCTCTATGTGCTTGAGTTTCCTAAAAACTACCTCATAGGGTTAAGAGGTTGAAATGAGTTAACACACATGAAAAGCTCAGAACAGTGTCTGGGACAGTGTGTGTACTCAGTAAATATTAGTAATTCTTAAATTATTAAATGTTCAAGGGTGAGATGTCTTCAATTATTATTGCATGGCTTGATCAAATACATCATCTTATGACTGATTTTTAAATATTCTTTCTTTAATTTAAAATTTATCCCTCCCATTTTGAAATATTCTTAATAGCTGCTCTAAAATAGCAATGGTATGTAGAATAGTATAATAGAAATAGTATTACTATTATGTCAAAGAAAATTTAAACAGACTGGCCAATGAAGCAAATGCTAAATAAAGAAAAGCAAAGTCTTCAGCATTTCATTGCTGCTCCCATTGTGATTGTTAGGAAAGCTCTGAAGCTTTCAGATTAAGAAGGCAAAATGTCCTTGGTTACCATCCCCAGCGTGTAGTTCTGGCTACCTCTAAACATGCCAGAAACGTCTGGAGAGTCCACCCCCAGACATGAACTACATGAACTGCATTTAGTGGTCCAACAACATATGACCGATTGCTAGGATATCTATACACAGTCCTATTTGATCCTCCTGACTAAATTGTTACTTCTACTTTTTTCTCTATAGTATTCTAAACGTATCATAAAATTTTTTGAAAGGTTGAGGAAAATTGCAGGAGGTAAATTTAACATCAGGAGAAAGGGTTTTGTGGGTTCTGCAGCTCTTCAGAACTAAGCCTGGGGATTCCCTGGTGGTCCAGTGGTTAGGACTCGGCGCTTTTACTGACGTGGCCTGGGTTCAATCCCTGGTCAGGGAACTAAGATGCTGCAAGCCGCACAGCGTGGCCAAAAACATAAAATAAATACATTTTTCTTAAAAGAACTAAGTGCTCTCTGGAGGAGAGCACATAAAGTGAGAACGGCAAAGCTCATGTCACCACGTCCACCCATACGATGTTGGGGGACATTAAAATAGCCTGTCTGTTCTCGAGGATTATTAGCAATTACTCTGATCCACTTGTATCTTTCCCAGGTTCTTTCTTTTCTCCTTCTCTGTTCCATGCCAGATCTTTCTGAAAGGGCTCTTAGATATAGGAAAAACAAGAAAAAGAAAAGGCAACATGGAAACCCATGGAATCTGACCATCTCTCTCTTATTTTTGCTCTCCTCTGTCTCATCTTTAATTTTTATCCACTCTAGCCTGTTTGGAAAGGTGCATTGGATTCAAAATCTATGAGTAAAAATGAATGCACTATAAATAACCTTTTCTTTTCCTCTAAAAAGAATTTCACTATCTTAGCCCACAAATGGGACATGATCAGTTCTATGATGTAATCAACTTTAAGAAATAGTATAATATAATTTGCAGTGCCCTTCAGAACATTAATACAAGCGGCATGAAATAATGATTTAATATTATAGAGCACTTCATTTCATCAACAAAAGTACCCATACAGCCAGCAATGCTAACAAATGTACACACTCAATTCAAATCTCACCGACCTGACGTGCTCTTCATTATTATAATGTCAACTTCTTAAGAGCAGAATGGATGAAATGAGAGTTACCTAAGATTCATGAATGTTCAAGGGTGACCATCTTTCCTTTCATTCTGCCACTGTGAAAGTCATTAATGACCCCTACCACCCTCTACAGCTTCTGCCTTTGTTCTGATTTGTTTCTCCAGCAGATGCAAAGAACTGCTGGTTCTTTTCCTCACACTGTCTTTTTCACCTTGGAGAAGAACTTCTGTTAGCTTTCTGATCCAAAGCCTAGGAATATATGCCTTCACTTCCAAAAGGTACTAAATGCCTCAAAATTTGTGTTCTAACCTAATTCTCTTTTTCATGATTTTTTTTTTCTTTTTAACATGCTAAGGGTCTCAAACCAAAAATGCACCCAATATTGTACTTTATATTAGTAATATTTTCCACATTCACAATATTCTCAATCCAGAAACTCAGGAGAAAGTCATCTTTATTATAAGATGCACTTGTATTCTACAGTGATGAGAGAGAGGGTTTTGCTGTCCATTTCAGAGTAGCTGGTATAACATTATGTTAGGTTTCCTGGGACATTAATTATGAAATATCTTACCCCATTATCAGCATGTATGTCAATTATATGTTCTAGATTAGGGGTTGCATCTATAGTCACTGGGTTCAAACAGAGTCCTGTAGCATCTTAATTATTTTTATGCCCCAGTGGGTACGTGTTATCCATCCACATTCATCTTCCAGTGTTATATGTTCATTACTGCCTGGGAGGGAAGAATGAAAATTCCTACTGGGAGGGGGTGGGCTGAGAAAATATATATGTACAAGGTTATGATGGTTTTATATTTTTGGTGGTGAGGGAATTCGTTTTTTAGCATATCAGCAAAATTAGAGATGTGTAATAAATAATTATAATATATAATTGTGTGTATATGTGTGCAAAATGTCAGTGCCCAAACTTGCTTGGCCGTGGGAATAAAACAGATGAAGCAAACAAGCTAAGGTTGATCCTTACAGGGCTAGAGACCAACAGGAACAAAAGGCAGCAAGTCCACGAAGGTGGGGTGAACGCCAGCCCAAGCAGAGTCCGTGCCAATATACTAGTACGTGGGAAGGATGTGGCTAAAGAAAATGTGGGTGGTAGTTTTTAGACTCAAGTGGGTCACAAACCAGTGAAGCCTGTCCAAGTGATTGAACATCACATAGAAGCAAGGGTCATCTGTGTCTGGTTTATTTCACTTAGCATAACGTCCTCCAGGTTCATCCATGTTGTCATGATTGGCAGGATTTCTTTCTTTTTTAAGGCTGAATAACATTACACTGTAGGTTTATACCACATTTTCTTTATCCAATCATTCGTTGATGGAAATTTAGGTTGCTTAAAAATACTACGTGATACTACTTAAAAGATAAATCAAAAATAGTAAAACTCATAGAAGCAGAGAGTGGAGTGGAGGTTTTCAGGGTCTTGGGGGAGGATGAAATGGGGAGGTATTAGTCAAAGGGTACAAAGTTTCGTTAACACAAGATGAATAAATCCTACAGAGCAGCATGATGCCTATGGTTAACTCTGTGATATACTTAAAATTTTGCTAAGAGGGCAGATCTTATGTTAAATGTTCTCATCACAGATAATAAAATAATTAATAAAAAGTAACCCGAGGCTAAACTGTGAGAGTTTCCTACCTTTTCTAATTAGAACTCTTCCACTTCACTGATGCTCAGGACAGAGCCTGGATTTGCGACCAACTAAGGTCAATGTCTATACACCAGATCTGAAATCAGCATGATTTCTAAAGCTTCAAGAACTTTTGGCCTTTCTGATCCCACTTGGAGAGGTTGAGTAACCCCCAAATATTCTACCGTCTTACCTTTCAGTGAGGGAGACACAGAGGCAGGGACTCCTGGACCAAGTACGTGGAGCTGTGTCTCTCACACTGTGGAACATGGACCACATACATTGGCATCGCCTTCAGCCTTTTCATTTTCTTTTTTCTTTTTTTAGACTTCAAGTGTCTGGACTTGAGTCATGGTAAATTGTCATCATTGGCCCAAAGAAGGTTCTTAATTTATTGCATTGCACTACATTTTGCTTTATTTTCTTTTATACTTTCTCTATTTTCCCTTTTGCCTACTAGCTCAGTCCCCTCCCATCATAGGCACCCAGCCCTAATATATTTAATACATGTCTTTTCCATCCACCATCTTTATGTGTACTTAGGTATATGTATCTCACACATACGTGGCATATGCAACATTAATTCTATAATTAAGTTTGCATATTATTGGAGATTTTTGTTTTTTAATTAATTTAAATAGCATTGTACTATAAACCTTGTTCTTCTCCAAGTTTATTTGACTTAACATTGTATTTTGAGAACTTCCATGTTGCGAAGTGTAACCTTAGTTCACACTTCTGAATTCTGAAGAGCGTTCTATCCCATTCACGTGCTACATTTTACCTCCCTATTCCCGATTGGCAGACACTTGGGTTACCACCAGCTTGCTGGTGCTACAGTAATTGGAAATAAAACAAAAGCAATTTACTAAGTTGATACAATTTTCTTCTGGAAAAAGAGGAGTTATTAAACAAACCAACATTTTATAAATTGTAGGGGTATTCTTGAAAGTGATAAGAAGGCTGTAATAATCTCCTCTGGAAAATTATCTCAGTTGCCACTGATGGCAGTTTACAAAGTGAGTTCTTCAGAAATTTGTTCTGCAAAAAGCAGAGTTGAAAAAGTAAGTATATTTCTTTATTGTAGGATTTCTCTGGGTGTTTAATATCTAAAGGAGCATATGGCTCTCTCCAAAGACATAAAGTAATGATATAAAATAGTGCCTTAACCAGAATATCTGTGAACTTGTCAAACTAGTGTTCCACAGAATATATTTCAGGAACCACTATCGTATTGTTGTTATATCTTTTTAAAGACACAGTGATAATATTAGAACTGAATGAGATTGTCACCAAAAAAAATTAAGCTTTGAAAAGAAACGATGTCTTTTTAAAGAGGAAAACATTTTGATTGTAGTTTGATATTATTTGGGTTTTTTCCAATATTACACATTTTTATGGTTTCGTGGTTTCTATTTTTCCAACAGACTAAATCACAAATCTCTGCACAAAACCATGTTTAGGAGAATGTGCGACTGACTAGTTATTAACAGTGCTTATGCTTTGCTACTCTTTTTGCCTGATCAAGTCCACCAACGTAGGAGAACCGAATCTACTGCAAATGGTAAACCAAGGAAGTAGGCTTGGAACTTGGTTGTGAGAACAAGAGCCCTCTACGTGCCTGTCTGCAAGGCCCAGGGTGCCCCCGTTCCCCAGACCAGCTCTGAAGATGTTGGCCACACAAGTTCTATGAACCAGCACCTGCAGGGTGAGCACTTGTGTTTAACTGAGTTCAGGGTCAGCCAACTGGATTCAGTATGTTCAGTCTAAAAATACAAGACATTGTTAAAAGGCAATGCATTGTTAATAAACGGGAGAACAATTGCCTGGGAACCTTCAGAAACTAGGTTTTCAGGTTTGGCTTCTCGTCTAAACAAAACTTTGGAAACTGAACTTTAGGAGGGAAACTGGGAGTCATTATTTACCATGTTGCATTCAAACCTGAAATTTGCAATTTAACGAGCAAAGGATCGTGGCATGCATTTGGGGAAAGCAAGAGATGATTCCAAATAAAAGGCTATACATTAATTTATTTCATCTTTATCATTTATTTTTGTGAACTGCTAAAGCTATGCTTTATTTATTGCAACTCATCCATATATAATTCTCTGTGGTTTATAAAACAGCAACTAACATTTCCACCCCAAATTTATAAATTGCATTGATTTATTTCTGTTTCTTAAGCCTAAAACCATTTATTACAACAACAAAACATCCTCGTATTCTGGTGATCCAAGAACAAAGTCGACCCACTTACTGTGTGGTGAGCATTGACAGATGGCCAAATGGGGTGATAGCTTTGATTTTAATGTGTCTTAAGAGAGTAAATGAAGCAAAGGCAATCTTCATCTCATGTGAAAAGTTGGATTTTTGTGTGCCTTGTCGGCAGCACTGAGGTGCAATTCTCACAGTACTTCATTGATTTTCCACTCAACCATGACCATTCAGATGGCAAGAAGCAGGGTCAAAGAATTTTTAAAGCTGTTTTTTTCCTGTTTGTCTCTAAAAGTACAAACAGAATCAACTCTACTTACTTCGGTGGTCGTCAGTGGTTTGCCAGTACCAAGTCTTTAGGGGTTTCACAGGTTATGAAGTTTTAATTTTACATGAAATGAAGTGGTTTTATAGAGAGAATCATTAACATCACAAAGACGGGGAGAATAAAAATTCTTCACACCTCCCCACCTGTGATTATAGCATATATCATGGATGACAAAGCACTTTGCGTTACTTGCTTTAAGCTCTGAAAGGAGACAGACTTCAACAGCAGGACATGAAACAATGCTTGTAATAGAGCTATGAAGTCTGGCTGCTGTAGGATGGCAACTGGGCCTCAGCTTAACTTTAAGTACCAAGTACCCTTTCCATACGAAGATTAACTTCTTCATCCTCTCCCAGAGGATGCAAGATTGAGAAAGCATTTGGAGAGGAAGGAGGTGAAAACTAAGCTCTACAGGGACTTTAGCCACTAGATAACATTTAAACAAGTGGAAATACCAACCCCGTGTGTTTCAAATTTGTACTTCTGTCATACAAATATTAGTCACAATCAGTACAAGTCATGAGAGCACTGGTCTGGTATATTATAGTGCAGTCCTTGAATATACACAGATATAAATTTCTCGGGTCTGTAATTTAGTTGGTGTATCTGTGCTTACTTTTCACTTTTCAATATAATAAAATAAAACAAGAATAGCTTTTGGAGTTGAGTCAGAAAGTCCTGAATTTTCACCTGCTTTGTCAAATTAGGAAGCAAGCGTAGCTCTTTCAGCCTGTCTCCATCTCTGTAATTGGAATAATAATATGACCTATTTTGCAAACTTCTTACACCAATTAGATTATCTATCAGAAGTGACTAGTAGTGTCTTACATTCAATAAATTTTAGTTCACTTAGCACATGTGGCTAATATGCTACAAGAAGCTTTCTCTTCAAGGTCTACTTGCTAGAAACATGAAGCATTCTCACATTCAAGGGATAATGCACATCCATGTAACACAACGCTCACGGCGGCCAAGTGACTGTCAAGTTCGCTACTAGGACATCCTGCTAGAGAATAAAGGCAACTTCCCAGGGATCCAGTATTCTACGGTGTCACATTTGACTGACAGGGTAATGATGTGTGGCCTCCTCCAAGTCCATGTTTCATCTGCTAACCTCAGCATTTCAGAGCATTTCAGAGTTCATTTGCGTGTGCTGCTGCGTGGTGGGAAGCGGAAAATGAAAACTCCAGCATGCCATCACCTGGAAGCCCACAAATGCTCACTGGAAAGTGAACACTGAGTGCTCATGAATGGAGTTGCAAACGCTGACAAGATAATTGCAAATATTGCGAAAATGAAAAAAAACATTTCACCCAGTCTAAAGGAAAGAAAGCCCGGAGTCTTCCATCTCCATATGCATTCTGGCAAGGCTCTGAAAACAATCACTTTTTCTTCCCATGGCCTTACCAAGCACCTAACTGCCTTGACTTCTCCCATGAAGCGGCGTTATTTATTCTTTCAGATGAAAGAAGAGCTCTGAGGTTAATACTCAACAGCCAAGCGTGGACTTTGCCTCCCTTCCCCCAGCAAGAAGGCTAAACTGTAATAAATAAGTAAATACATATGCACTCTAGGCAAGTCCCTAGCTCACTGCTTGCTTTTTTCCCTCAACAGAGAAGAGCCAGACAAAAAGGACCTCCTCTGTCGAGATGAGCACAGATTATATTGTCCACTTTTTACTTTCAGCGTAAAAGGCGAGGCCGATGTGACAGGACCCTGAGACCACAGGCACCAGCTGGCACTGTCCAGGCAAACCAGGACCACAGTCAACTTGCCTCCTGCCTATCCTGAGGGCTAAGGATGGAGCAAGAGACACTGGCGTCACGCACATGAGCTTTACTAAATGAATAGAAATAAAAACATTTGACAGAAATAGAAATTTTTATAGGTACAATTCTTTTCTCTTTTGATGAGAATTTTTAAGATTTATTCTCTTGGCAACTTTCAAATATACAATACAGTATTATTAACTATACCTCCAGGCCGTAAATTATATCCCCAGGACTTATTTCTTTTATGACCGGAAGACCACCTTCATCCATTTCACCCACCTCCCACCCCTCACCTCTGGCAACTCCCAATCTGTTCTCTGTATCTAAGAGTTCAGTTTTTTCTTTAAAGATTCCACATATAAGATCATAAAGTATTTGTCTTCCTCTCTCTGACTTACTTCACTTAGCATGATGCCTCAAGGTCCATCCATGTTGTTGCAAATGGCAAGATTTCCTTCTTTTTATGGCTGCATAATATTCCATTGAATATATATTTTCTTTGTCCATTTATTTATCTATGGACACAAAGTTGCTTCCATGTCTTAGCTATTGTAAACAATGCTGCAATGAACATGGGGGTGCTGATATCTTTTCAAGATAGTGTTTTTGTTTCCTTCAGTTTAAATTACTTGCATAGAATTGAATAGAATTGCTGGATCACATGGTAGGTCTATTTTTAATTTTTTGAGGAACCTCCATACTGTCTTCCACAGTGGCTGCACCACTTTACATCCCTACCAACAGCACACAAGGGTTCTCTTTTCTCCACATCCTCACTGACACTTATTATTTCTTGTCTTTTTGATAATAGCCATTTTAAGAAGTGTGAGGTGGGGACTTCCCTGGTGGTCCAGTGGTAAAGAATCCGCCTTATCATGCAGGGGATGCAGGTTCGAACTAAGATCCCACATGCCACGGGGCAACTAAGCCCACATGCCACAAATACTGAGCACACGCACCTCAACTAGTGAGCCCATGTGTTGCAAACTACAGAGCCCATGTGCTCTGGAGCCCATGTGCCACAACTAGAGAGAGAGAAAAAAAAGAAGTGTGAGGTGATACCTCATTGTGGTTTTGATTTGCATTTTCCTGATGATTAATGTGTTGAGTACCTTTTCATATATCTGTTGGCCTGAATGTCTGTATGTCTTCTTTGGAAATATGTCTATTCAGATCCTCTGCCCATTATTTAATCAGAGTTTTTTTTTGCTATTGAGTTGTGTGAGTTCTTTATATATTTTGGATATTAACCCATTATCAGATATATTATTTGAAAATATTTTCTGACATTCTGTGGGCTGCCCTTTCATTTTGCTGATGGTTTTCTTTTCTGTACAGAATCTTTTTAGTTTAATGTAGACACACTTTATTTTGGTTTTGCCGCCTTTGCTTTTGGTGTCAAATCCAAAAAGACTGATGTCAAGGAGCTTACCACCTAGGTTTTCTTCTAGGAGTTTTATGGTTTCAGGTCTTACATTCAAGCCTTTAATCCATTTTGAGTTAATTTTTGTGTATGGTGTCAAGTAATGGTCGAGTTTGACTCTTTGCATGAGGCTGTCCAGTTTTCCCAAAACCATTTATTGAAGAGACTGTCCTTTCCCCAGTGTATATTCTTGGCTCCTTTGTCATAAATTAATTGAATATATATATGTGGTTTTATTTCTGGGCTCTCTATACAGTTCCATTGATCTATGTGTCTGTTTTTCTGCCAATACCATGTGGTTTTGATTATTATAGTTTTGTAATATAGTTTGTACTCAGGAAGTGTGATGCCTGCACCTTTGTTCTTCCCTCTCAAGATTGCTTAGGCTATTTGGGGTCTTATGTGGTTCCATGATGCCACTGGAATTTTGATAGGAATTGCAATGAATCTGTAGATTGCTTTGGGTAGTATGGACATTTTAACAATATTAATTCTTTCAGTCATGAGCATGGAATGTCTTTCCATTTATTTGTGTTGCCTTCAACTTCTTTCATCGATGTCGTAGAGTTTTCAGTGTACACGTCTTTCACCTCCTTGATTAAATTTATTTCTAGGTATTTTATTTTTTGATGCAATTGCAAATGGGATTGTCATCTTAATTTCTGTCTCTTGTAGTTCATTATTAGCATATTGAAATGCCACAGATTTCTGTATATTGATTTTGTATCCTGCAACTTGACTAAATTTATTTACTAGTTCTAACAGTTTTTTGGTAGAGTCTTTAGGGTTTTCCATATATAATAGCATGTCATCTATGAATAGTGAGTTTTACTTCTTTCTTTCCAACTTGGATGCTTTTTATTTATTTAAGATAAATCTTAAGTTATTCTAATATGTGTTTTCTCCCCCACATAGTTTGGAAACTACTGCTCTGTTTTATGTACAATTTAGGACTTAAGGGACTCACTTATTTATGCACTGGAATGAACCGAGATATGTATTTGAGATAAAACTTGCTTTATACGAAGGGACTTCATTGCCCAACTCTGTATGAATGCAGGAGAGGCCATCTGCTCAGGTAAGATGTTTGTTTGGCAAATTATTTTTCGTAGACTCATATTAACCCAAACCTCTGCTCAAGGGTTTTCAACGAATATGAGTCTGCCCTTAATTAACAGCATGGAGGTCCCATATGCTATATACTAGTCAAAGACTGTATCCTTCAGATGCCCAACTTTCTATCAAAAGCCAGACTGTGAGAAAAAGAATTTAACAGAGGATTGCACAAAGTCAACAAGCTTCCATTCATCCATATTTCCCAAATTGTACTTTTCATTTTAATTGAGGTAAAATTCACATAACATAAAATTAACCATTTTAAAGTGTGTAACACAATGGCATCTAGAAAATTCCTAATACTGTGCAGCCATCACATCTATCTGGCTCCAAAACATTTTCATCAACCCCAAAAGAAACTCAATACCCGTTAAACAATCTTTCCAATTCCCCCCAACCCCCAACTCCTAGTAATCACTATTGGCAACCACTAATTTGCTTTGTGTCTCTATGGATTTACCTATTTTGGAATGTTACACATAAATAGAGTCATACAGTATGTGACCTTTTGTTTCTGGCTTCTTTCACTTGTGTGTTTTCAAGGCTCATCCATGTTGTAGTCTCTGTCAGAACTTCATTCTTTTTATAACTGAATAATATTCCATGGTATAAATATACCACATTTTGTTTATCCATCCATCCACTGACAGACATTTGGGTTGTTTTTACCTTTTGCCTGCTGTCCTTAGTGCTGCTATGAGCATTCCTGTATACATTTTGTCTGAATATCTGTTTTCAATTATTTGGAACATTTACTTATGAGTGAAATTGCAGATAGATAGATAGATAGATAGATAGATAGATAGATAGATAGATCTTGTGAAACTCTCAAATTTCAATTCCTTTTTAGAAGATACAGTGAATAAATAAGTCATAAGATCCTTTCCCTTGCCTCCTGGTAACCAGAGAAACACTGTAGATGATAAATAATGTTAACTCAAGCAACATTTCCTGTCTTTCCTGTCACTTTGTCTCTTTTTTGCATATTTTTCCTCCTTTTGGAAGCAACTACTTACCCACCATCAGTGTCTAATCCCCACACCCAACACCTCTCTACAAAGTGTACACTTCGTTCTTAAATCCCACGCCTTCCAAACCTGGCTAAGGAATTAATGTAATGATTAATGGATTTCATATATATGCTTATGTTGTCAATGCTTATTATGTGTCTTATCCCACATAGAAAACATGTACATTTAATAAGTATTTTCAAAGTCTTGTTTAAAAAAGAAGAATATTAATTTATGGCATATTAGATACCATGGCAGAGACAGTGAAGAGGACATTTTAAAAAAAGAATAGCTGTACCCATCCCAATGCATCTCAAAGAATGCCAATATGCTCCTTCTTCATGAAAAGTTAGACATAACTGGAATATTTGCATTCAATGAAGCAAAGAATCTCCTAAACTTCTTGACAATATCTGTGGGATTCAAGGGCATCCCAAGCAATCCATTTGGGAACTATATTTTTAGGAACTATATTTTTAGGAACTATATTTCAAAGCAATACAGTTGAAACTACATATAGTTTAAAGTTATACTTCTCAGATCCATTATTTTTGCAAAGCTCCAGTGGAAAGAGCTTTAGAATTGAAAAACATCTTAATTAGCATTACAGAGCTGAGAAATTAATAAAATGTGGGTCTTTATTGTTCTTGGGAATAATTAAAATCAAGAAGGCTACAGCTGACTACTCATGAGGATGAATATTACCCTACACAAATTTGCAGTAATGTCAAAAAGTGGAACTTGAGTTTCTAACCTATCCTTTCCCCTCTTCTTCCTTCCACTATCTCTACCAGTGCAGAACATGCTAGCCCACATCCTTCCTTTATGCGGAGGAGATCACCTACTCCGTCCCTTTTTGGGTGTGTAGAAATCTCCACCGGCTATTCTGAGCCTCGGGTCTAGCATCCAGGCTTACCAGAGCCAGAATAGGGAAACGCCTCCTGCCAGGTGACATTTACCACATGGTACAGGGGGAATTGTACCGGGGTTCCAAGAGCACATCACAGCTACTGTGCCCTCAGCAGCCCTGCCCAACCATTGAAGTTGACTGTACTGGATGAGACAGTGGATTCATGCCTATAGTATTAGAAACCTTAAGCTCAGCACCCAAGTCAGATTCAAGTTCCACTGGTTTTAATACTCTTGCCCCTACTAACCTAGCCCAGAATAACCTCTCCTTCCTCTGAACTCTCAACACACAATATACCATGTATCCGACCTTGGCAGATATGCCTTTGTATTCTTTGTGTTTCATTTCTCCTAATAGTTTGAGAGTATCATATTTTTTCTGGCTTTTATTTATCCCACTTTGGCCAATGTATCAGGTGCAGTGTTATTACATGCAAGATCAGTAGCTGTAGATTGATTATATATGTGCGTGTATATGTGAGATGAGATATTTGAAACTTTAGGATGTGTTAGCACGTGAGACTGCATATGCCAGCAACCTTAAGCAACCTGAGCTATAATATAACCCTGAATTCAAAGTTTTAACCAATTACAAAGTGCTATTTCAATAGTTTATATTTTGGTTTTTTGAATTTTCCGTGTGCTTCAAATGCACAACACAGAAAAGCCATTTTAATGCAATGCCAGAGCCATGCCTTTGTATAATTTGTGAATAACCAATCTTATATCTTTGTATCAAAGCTATGGTCCCTTCTGTTTCTGGGCAATTTAAAATTGCCTTTTGGGGAAAGGGGTCTGGTCCTTTAAGAACGAGAATTAGGTATGGGTATAAAACTTGAATTTCATGTATGGTAGCAAAGGATACTGTACGTTCAAGTTCAAGCCTCAGTTCCAAAAGGTTGGGAGCTGATCAGGAGTGAGCCATAGGAAAGATATTTTCTCCGGGTAGAGAAAGGACATCGTTCTCCATGGATGTGCATATGGCATGGTCCTCATAGCCACAGAATCATCTCATTTTAGCAATGGTGAAGATTCAGAGGCGAACTTACCTGATACTCTCATTGTACAGATAAGTAAACTCTGTCTAGCCCTAAGCACCTGCTCCCCCGCCTCCCACCCCTCCTCAGTCCAGCAGGATTACACCAAACAGTGGTCCTGGCCTCAGGGATGGGGAGACTCACCTCACCTCCTCTAAAGCCCCACTGCTTCCCTTGTGCTGTCACTTCACTTTATCCCTCTTCATCTCCTCCAGAAGGACGCCTTAAGATTTCAATCAATTTATATTCATGTCTGCTTCCAGTTTGTGGGACATGTTTGACCTAGCAAGTAATTTGAAGACATGCTTGGTAACTCATCTGACCCTCAATTGTGACATGACCTTGAAACAAAGTTCCAACTACCTTGAAACAAAGTTCCTCTCTAGTTCTAGACTTGCACTGTCACATACGGCAACCACATGTGGCTACTGAGCCCGTGAAATGTGGCTGGTCTAAACCGACAAGTACTCTAAGCATAAAATACTTCAAAGACTCGGTATAAAACAACTTTAAACTATTTCAATAATTTTCATATGATTCCAACTTTTAAATAATATTTTGAATGCATGGAGTAACCAAATATTATTAAAATTAATTTTATCTGTTTCTTTTTGCTTTTTAAATGTGGCTACTACAAAATTTTAAATGACCCATTTGTGACCTACATTATCTTTCTATTGGGTAGCATTGTTCTAAGGTCTTAACTGGTTTCCCAAATTCTGTTCACTGCACCACTTACATCAGAATCAGGGTGCTTGTACCCCCATGTTGATCTCAGCATTATTTACAATAACTCAGATATAGGAACAACCTTAGTATCCATTGATGGATGAATGGATAAAGAAGATGTGGCATATATACACAATGGAATATTACTCAGCCTTAAGAAAGAAGGAAATCCTGCCATTTGCAAGAACATGGGTGGACCTTAAGGGCATTATGCTAAGTGGAGTAAGTCAGACAGAGAAAGACAAATACCGTTGGATCTCGTTTATATGTGGAATCTAAAACAAACCAATAAAAACCGAGCTCATATACCCTTTCTAACAGCTTGCCTGAGAGTTTCAGACTTAACTAGCCAGCCCCTACAGTCACAAAAGCCGATTCCTTAGGGTAAATCTCTATCCTACTGATTCTGTTTCTCTGGTGAAACCCTGTCTCTGAGACACTTAGTATATAGCAATAAAGATGATTTTTGAAAAAAACAAGACCAAGCTCATAGATACGGAGAACAGATTGGCAGTTTCCAGAGGACAAGGGGTAGAGGGTGGGCAAAATTGGTGAAGGGAGTCAAAAGGTACAAACTTCAAGTTATAAAATAAGTAGGTCATGGGACTGTAAGGTACAGCGTGGTGACTATAGTTAATAGTGCCATCGTGCATATTTAAAAGTTGCTAAGAGAGTAGATCTTAAAAATTCTCATCACAAGAAAAAAAAATTTGTAATTGTGATGGATATTAACTAGACTTATTGTTATGATCCTTTCACAATATATACAAATATCAAATCATTACATTGCACAGCAGAAACTAATATAATGTTAAATGTTAGTTATATTGCATTAAAGAAGAAGAAGGGGGGATGGAAGAAGCAGGGGCTCTTGTTACTAATTTATCGACAGCCAGGCTGCATCCCAGATTTACTAAAACTCATCTTGAGGAACAACGTCCTGGAATCTGCATTTTAACTGGCTCCTGCACTAATTCTTCTGCCCAAAAAAGCCTAGGATCAACGACCTAAGATGAGCTTCAGCTACTATTTCACTTCCTCTCTGCTGGTCACAAGGGAAGCAGAAATGACGAGTCCAGAAATGGAACATTAAAAAGACAAAACAGCCTTAATCTCGCTAAGCCTACCCATCTAGTGAGAGATGACCCACAAAGGACTTGGATGCTGAAATGTAGCGAAGTCCCAAAGCAACAGAACTACATTCATTTGCCCGGAAATGCTTCCAACCCTAGGCGTGGAGGTAACGTATGCGTGCGGGTAGTGGGCAGGAGCAACTGGTGGCTATTACACGGACTTCTGAGTTAGAGCTGGATTCAAGTGTCTGTCCCTCCTATCAAGAGCTGTTCCTGCTGGGAATGACACCGCCACTCCCGAGCGCCCATGTTCTCATTAGCAAAGCAGAGAAAGTAATGCCTCCCTCACAGCTTGTTGTGAGATTTAAATTAAAGGATGCAAACGAAATGCCAGACACGTGTAATAAACATTCAACAAATGGTAACAAGTTTTATTATCGTTAATGTAGGTTGCAGGATGAATTTCTTCATTGAGTCCTAAACATAAAAATAGGGTTAAATACGATTAGAATAAACATCATCATTTAAATATTGATATTCATGATAAAGATTCAGATGATACTTAGATATTTATGCTTTTAAAATATTGCTCTGGGGCTTCCCTGGCGGCGCAGTGGTTGGGAGTCCTCCTGCCAGTGCAGGGGACACGGGTTCGTGCCTCGGTCCGGGAGGATCCCACATGCCGCGGAGCGGCTGGGCCCGTGAGCCACAACTGCCGAGCCTGCGCGTCTGGGGCCTGTGCTCCGCAATGGGAGAGGCCGCGACGGCGAGACGCCCGCGGACCGCGATGAGGAGAGGTCCCCACTCGCCGCAACTGGGGAGAGCCCTCGCACAGAAACGAAGACACAACACAGCCAAAAATAAATAAATAAAATTAAAAAAAAAAAAAAAAAAAAAAAAAAAAGAGGAAATAAAATATTGCTCTAGGGGAATTCCCTGGTGGCTCAGTGGTTAAAAATCCGCCTGCCAATGCAGGGGACACGGGTTCAATCCCTGGTCAGGGAAGATCCCACATGCCGCGGAGCAACTAAGCCCCTGTGCCACAGCTACTGAACCTGCACTCTAGACACCAAGAGCCACAACTACTGAGCCTTTGTGCCACAACTACTGAAGCCCACACACCTACAGCCCGTGCTCCACAACAAGAGAAGCCACCGCAATGAGAAGCCCACGCACCGCAACGAAGAGTAGCCCCTGCTCGCCGCAGCTAGAGAAAGCCTGTGGGCAGCAACAAAGACCCAACGCAGCCAAAAAAAATAAATAAAATTAAAATATTGCTCTAAATTGTGCATCATTTGTTTTAAAGTTTAGCAATTAGAAACTATTTTCTGGACTTTATCATTTGCATAAAATTTCTTAACTGAAAGGCATAGCTGAATGACTCGTATTAAATTTCATTTTATTTATACACAGTTACATGAAAGCTTACGATTCAAGCCATGGAGACATTTCCAGTCTTACTCTTCATCTGGAATCAATTAGCAAAAGTTTAGGCAAGTCCCTGGAAAAAATGGTATCTAAAAATCTAACTTTGCTAATTAAAAGCAGCACAATCATTATTGTATATATAAAGGAACAAATCTGCTTGTGCATAAAGAAATGCAATCGCATCCAAAATCCAAACTGAGTCTCAATTCCCTTTGATCTCAATGGAAGTAAAATAGCCACAGATGCTACATCTTGCCCCTTGGATCTGGATCAGCACTGTGACAGAGGTGTCAGATTGATCAGAGTGTCAAGAGTCATGAGACTGTAAGAAGTAGACAGGAGGCTAGGAGAAAAGTAGAAGCTTATTGATAGGGGTAAACTAAGAGTGAGGTCCAGAAAAAAAGATAGAGGTCAGACAGAGAAGTGTGATCAGGGGTAGAGGTGATGCTGTGGTGGGAAGATGGAGTGGGTCGGGGCCAGGTTGATGGTTTTGAGTCTGAAATGTTGAATTTTGTTGTCTTTTGCAAATACTATGACTTTTGGTCAATTGATTTAAAAAAATTGCTTGATAAATTTCATATGCCTTGTATATTTCTCTCTCCTACCTTTAATTTCCATTTCCTGGTAGTCAAGTTGCCTCACCTTCACCCTTGCCGATCCATTCATTCACTTATTCATTACATAAATATTTATTTTGCTTATCTCTACTATTTTTCAGGCATTCTGATTGATGCTGGGGACATGAAAATTAATAAAACATGGTCCCTGTAGGAGATAGTCATTGAAATACATAGAGCAGAGGTATGTACAAGGGCTCACAGAAGCACAGAAAAGGTCTCTAACTCTGTGAAAGAAAACCAGGCAAATTGAGATGACATTTGAATTGAGTCCAAAGGTGTTCACAAGAAAAGCCAAACGGAACAAGTCACTCTACACTTATGAAGCAGCAAGGTCAATGACATGGAGACAAGACAGGTGAGGGTACATTCAGAGAATGACAGATGGCTTGTGTGGCATCCGGGATGCACAGAGGTGAAGGGACAGAGGGGAGGTGGGGAAAGTAGACACAAGAGAGATTCATTCATAAGATGTCTTGCTTATGCTAAGGAGAGGGGCTTCCTCCTATACGAATGAAAGAGTATAAACCAGAGTTAATAAAATGGAATTTGCATTTTAAAAGAATCACATCAGTTGCAGGTGATAATGAATTAGAATGAAAGCTGGAGAAAGAGAGATAGCTTAGTAAGAGATTATCAGAAGGATTCAGGAAAGAGTAGATAGTGCCCTAACCTATGCCGGCAGGAGGAGCAGAAAGTGTGGAGAGATATTTTAGGAGGTAGCCTTGACATGGACACCATCTATTTCCCCCCTAAGATACACAACAGTGGAGGGATCATTGAATCAATGGGTCCTTCCATATGCAGAACACTGTAATAGTCAAAAAGAGAGTCAGAGGCTCATGCTTTGAAGAGAAAAGGCTAATAAAACTAAGGCAAACAGTAGGTCTAGTTATGTTTTATTAAATGCAATGCAGTAATGGCCAGAGGACCTGGGAGAACCCTCACTGTTACCCATTGTAGCTTCTCCTTGCTGGTGATGGGTAGACGGCAGAATAGGAGGTGGAGGAGAGAAAGGACCATTTATGAGCTTGTGTACTGATCAAGTGTTTAAAATGTGGCATTATTATGCATTGTGTATTTTAAGAGACAATAAAAAAGAAAATTGCTGTAAATTGAAGTTACTCCTAAGAATAATAATGACTTAATCCCAAGGAAAAGCAACCAGTTTACTTCAAAAGAAATATATAAATTTATTAATTTTGAGGAGATTCAACAATTTCTTAAAGTCAGAGAAATTGATGAATTCTTAATATATTAATTCTAGAAGCTTAGAAGTCCCAGGAATTAGCTTTCAAAGGATTTTCAGATACTGATTTCTTACAAATCACATTTTAATCACACTTTTAATATATATTCTTTGTTAACAAACTGGAAATTGATCTGCTGTCTTTTTGGATTATTTTGTCCATGAATCATTGCCATAATAAATTAGCAGCAACATATGAAATTGGGGATGGATGAAAGGTTCGTATTCACTCTTTTCCAAATGCACAAAAACCCCACATTTCCTGTTTCATGGAAGGCCGCTCCTTCTCCCTCTGAAATCCTTTGGAGCAATGAGCCTTTAGCCTTCCAGCTTCTCTCTCCCAGAGAAGAGGACTCAGGAGGATGGCAATGTGTGGACGTCAGGTGTGACTTTCTCCTAACACCTTGGGCACATCTCAGGAGTTAAAACACTGGCTGAATTATCAGCACTGGACCCCTGCACACAGGTGAACATGTCTGAGAAAGCAGTTTACTTCCATTCTTGTTCTCTCACGTCTCATGTCTTCACTTGGTTGGCCACAGTTAGGCTGGTAAATATGGGTTAAACTTTTCAGAACTCATCAGTATTGAGTCCAAAACTAGATGAAGACTGTTGCTTTAATGAATGACAGAACAGCCCAGACCAGGGGTCTTTTCAAAAAAGATGGCATTTAGTGGTCAGAAAAGACAGGTGAGAAAAATTCAGAGGCCAATGGTAACTCACAGAAGCATGGTTTGGCCAACTGGGTAGATGATGGTACCTACCAATTGCTAAAGGTCCGCAAGGGAGGAGCGTGTCTGGGGAGAAAACCGTGTTTGACATACTTGTAGGACATGCCCAGTTGGATTCAGGATTGGAGGTTGAAAAAATCTGGAAAGAATATATAAATTGGTGAATTATTAGATAATGGTTGAAGAAAAGGATGTGGATTCAGCCCATCATAATTTCTTTCAAAAAGGAGGAGGGGGGCTTCCCTGGTGGTGCAGTGGTTAAGAATCCACCTGCCAATGCAGGGGACACGGGTTCGAGCCCTGGTCTGGGAAGATCACACATGCCGCAGAGCAACTAGGCCCGTGCGCCACAACTACTGAGCCTGCGCGTCTGGAGCCGGTGCTCCGCAACAAGAGAGGCCGCGACAGTGAGAGGCCCGCGCACCGCGATGAAGAGTGGCCCCCGCTCGCCACAACTAGAGAAAGCCCTCGCACAGCAACGAAGACCCAACACAGCCAAAGATAAATAAATAAGTAAATTAAAAAAAAAAAAAACCTTCCCCGAGCAAAGGTGCAGTCTAGGGCAGGATCCTCTACACCTATGTTTAAAAAAAAAAGGAGGAGGGAAGGAAAACACGGATCAATTTATTCTCTAATCCTCAAAAGTAGAACATCCATTGGAGCTTGATGCTGCTGAATGACAACCAAGAGTAAAATTATTGTACCTTTTTTTCTTTTCTAACTTTTTAACGTGGAGATTTTGAAAGAATTCTTCAAAGCAATCCAGTGTGTGTTTGTCACAGCCTCTAGGTGATATGTTCTTAGGGAGAAAATATTGATATTTTCTCTAAACCAAGCTTGGCAAGGCAAACTTATTGTAGAAAAATACCTATGAATAACTAACAGACAACTTTCCGTTTTAGCCTGTCCACTCTGGCAGAAACATGTAACAATAGCATACCACTAAGAGACATGAAATCATCACCCCTCATTATCCTTAAGTGCTTGCAACTTCAATTAAATTGTTACTATCAGTACTGTCCTGCTATAATCTAAAAAAAAAATAAAGGTCAAGCAGTCTGATCACATAGTCTGATCATATGGTACAGTTCGCATTATAAGAAGCCCACAGTCCTGATGTAAACACTTCCCTGAACTACTTCAACCAACATCTGACTTCTCCCTCTAGAAATGCAATGTCTTCATGCAAAACAACCAAAGAAGCATCTCTTCTAATACACTCGCTATTTTGCAGGGGATGTAGTCTTTATTTTTAAAAAACAAATAAAAATTAAAAAATCCTTATAATCTCCTAAAGCAAGAATTGTAGGGATTCTGAGATAAGAACTGACAGTGCTGTTTGGCATTTCCCTGTGCTAAGCGATGCATCTCCTGGAAAAATGTTGTCGTTTTTTGGAGTTGTTCTAAAAACAAACAGAAGGATGGGGAGAGAGTGCTGTTATAGATTTCCCACCAGCAAGGGATCAAGACTGATTTCTGATTCAGTCCTGGGAGGAAGATGACACTTTAGCAAAGAGCAAGTAGAAGGTTTCTAAAGCCTTCCTTTCACTCTCCCCTGACCAGCCATGGGGATAAGACGCAACTACAGGAGGTGAATCGGCAGCTAGCCTTAGGGAAAGATCTGATGTTGTATTGTTCTAATTAAAGTCCAAAAAGGAGTTGATTTCACAGAGCTTAAAAATCACACTAGAAATATCCTTTGAGACTTTCTTGGCAGCTTGGAATTACTGCAAAGAATTTGGTATGGCACAACACATTTTTGCAAAAAAACCCAGTAAACAGAGACATATTTTATTAAATAATAACAAACTCTAATATGTTTAAGCAGCCAACTAATGTCTTCTGTTTTCTTCACATCAAAAGGAAGAAACAAAGAGTTTTCCATAAGGATCTGTGCTTTTTCATGGACAAAAATTTATAGTAATCATTGCACTGGTTGAAAATAAGGTTCTCGGCAAGTTCCACTATATTCTATATCTTGTAATAGCCTATAATGGAAAAGAATCTGAAAAAAAAGAAAAAAAAGATATATATATATATAACTGAATCACTTTGCTGTACATCTGAAACTAACAGAATATTGTAAATCAACTGTACTTTAATTTAAAAAAAGGACAAAATGCAAACAGAGCTAGTCCAAAGAGAGTGGTGTTATGAGAGGCCGGGTGTGTGTGTGTGTGTGTGTGTGTGTTTGTGTTTGTGTGTGTGTGTGTGTGTGTACCCAGGCAAGCGTATCTGCACCTTCTTGCTCTTGCTCTGGGGATGTTGTGAGAGGGACAGAGTCAAAGGATGAGAGGAAGTGTAGGGGACAGCATAGGCAGGGCTTGTGATCATTCTCTCTGACGCTCCTGTTAGGAGAGGGCAGCCGGGTCCTTGAATGTGGAGAGAGAAGGCTGTACTAGCATGTACTGGGTACCTTAGTGCTCGAAGCCACGCTCGTGAATGGTGGCAGGAGCCTGGACCTGCTATTCAAAGACCAGTCTGCTAGTCCCAAGTTCTCTGAGTTTCAGTAGCCCCATCTGTAAGACAAGGGCACAAATACATGTGACTGATTTTAGGCATGTGAATATTGGGTAAAGTACAATGAAGAGTTATTATCATGTCTCCTTGGACAGAAATCATAACTGAGTCTCAGAGGTTGGGGTCACACTTATGAAGGGCTTGTAGGACACTGGGCTGAACAGAGGTACACCTGCTTCTGCCTTAAAATGAACACAAAGAATGTAGGGCTTTACAGAGTCTACGTTTAACTCTTCCTCCTTGAAAAAAAGGGGAAAAGAGATAAAAAAAAAACAGAGGGAACTCAGTGTGTATCATTTCTGAGAAATCATCGTGGTTCAGCCATGCATACTTGCGGTCAGGAGATGTCCCAACATCTGTCACAAAAATGCCCCGTCACTGGACCTTGCAGCATCTCCCAGTCTTGTGCTCAGAATACACCAGGCGACAGCGTTTCAGTTACGACCATGCAGCCCCCAAGTAAAAAGTTAAAGTGAAGCCGCAGGGACATAAAACTTTATCTGAGTATAGAAAGCACCTCACCTTGCTTGGAGCGATGAAGGAACCAGATTGACCCAGAGGACTTCCTGAAAACTGGGTAAGATATGGTCATTGCTTGAACCAGGAACTATACTTTAAGATGTGACTTTTCTCCTTGGTTTTGTGTTCAGGAATTTCTTAGGAAAAAAACAAAGTCATCAACAATGAGAACTGTTCTATCATTTAGGATGCTTACAGGGACAGAAAATCCTCCCCAAATTGATTTTAAGATTTAAAAAAAAAAGAACTAGGCACCATAACTGAAAAAAATCAAAGACATGGTCAGCTTCAGGGCAACATGGCCCAAGTTTCAAATATTGTTACCAAGTCCCAATTCCCATCTATGATGGCTTCATTTTCAGCGAGCTCTCCCTTCAAAGGCACAAGTTCACAGAGCACATTTACACTTCATTTCCTCACATTCAAATCCAATGAGAAAGAGCAAGAGTATATTTCCCAGAACTGGCCAAAATCGCCTTTGCCTGATGAATCTAGAACAATCAGAGCAATGGCAGTCTCTTACTTTGCTCCACTCATGAACTTTAGGACTCATTCTGATATCACAGAGGCTCAATTTTTTTTTATGTTATAATATTGAAATTTCTTCTATAAACAAAATATGGTTCAGAACTGGAAAACAAGTCATTATGAAGAAGCTTACAAAATAGATGTAAATATTTCATTTATTTGCCTAGAAACATACATCTCAGGCTCGGTTTTTTTCTGTTTGTTTGTCTTAACATCTGATCCTCAAAAATCTTCCCATTAAATCAGCATTAAAAGTCAACAAAATTATTAAACCTTCATCTGTTTACTGAAACAAATTTCAGAATTTAATCTTCCATTTCAAACCAAATCTCTAGTGGTCTACATACTGTAAACATTAATTAAAAGCACACTCTGGAAAGAAGAGATAAATTGGCTGGGGTACACACATTTGAGAGTCAAAATGTAGGAAACATTTCCAAAGCAAGTAATTACTTATAACGCCTATTTCTTTTAATATCTACGTAATTGGTAACTGATGGATTATTTTATGCATTACCCCATGCCACATAATATTCTTGATGTAGACAATTGTTGCTTTTTAAGATTTTATATTTTAAAAACTCATATATTTTATAAGTATAAAATTATATATGTAAAAGTATATAGTATAATTATAATATAATTTATATATAAATTATATTATATGTATATGTATAAAATTAATTATATTATATTTTATGTATACAATTATATGTATATTTTATATGTATAATTACCTCGGATGGACATATATTTTATATGTCCATCCGAGGTAATTATTTTCTAACTGAATTATATATTGATACTATGACCCAATTTAAATAATAAATTAGAAAATAGAGGGAGTGAATATTTCAGATTCTACGAAATTCTAGCCTCAACCCTTCTTTCACCCTCCAAACTCTTCAGTTTCCATTCTACGTAAGGAAATCACAAATCTCTATTTCTACTTCAACTTTATTTCATTTCATTCCCAACTGAATTCTAGACTCTTCCACCTAGATATCTGATTTGGACCTCCAAATACAGGTACAAAATTTAACTCATATTTTACTCAAGGGGCTTACCCTCCCTCCTGACGTGGTGATCTCTACTATTGGCACCTCATTCTTCCAGACAACTGGGCTCCATTCACCTTTGACTCTTCCTTCCCTTCCTGACCTTCAGATAGTTGCCAAGTACAAAGAAAAATGTTTCTGACAATATCTTTCAAATGTTTACTCTGATATTTCTTAAAGTGATGAAATGTGGAATGCAGCATGTTACTTTCATTATATGAGATTTACAAATATCTGAAACCAGCATATAAGTCAGAGAATATGTCGTTATCTTGATATATTGGATATGTCACTCTAAACTATAGTTTTATAGAAATATAACTCTAAATTTAGTAATATGCCTGTCTAAATCTATTATTATTTAAAAATTAAAGCAAGCCAGGTCAGTCATGTGCTTATCAGAAATATTGATAAAACTTTATTTCAAAGTCATACTTGTACCTCTGGGCACATCTTACAATAGTAACATCTGTTGATTTTATATTTTTATGGGGATCTAGTTAACAAGTTCTTATTAAATATTATCCTTATTGCCAAAGAGGACATGAATTTGTTGCATGGTTTTCTCAAAGTTCATGTTAATATTAACGAGAAAATACTTTAAAAACTGCCTTTGAGATTTGATAATTTGAGCAGCCTAAATGTCCATTGACAGATGAATGGATAAAGAAGATGTGTATATATACTCAATGGAATATTACTCAGCCATATGAAAGAATGAAATAATAGCATTTGCAGCAACATGGATGGATTTAGAGATTATCATACAAAGTGAAGTAAATCAGAAAGAGAAAGGCAAACATCATATGATATCACTTATATGTGGAATCTAAAAAAATGATACAAATGAACTTATTTACAGAACAGTAATAGACTCACAGAATACATAGGAAACAAACTTATGGTTACCAAAGGGGAAAGGGGCAGGAAGGGGTAAATTGGGAATTTGGGATTAATAAATACATGCTACTATATTTAAAATAGATAAACAACAAGGACCTACTGTAGAGCACAGGGAACTATATTCAATATTGTGTAATAACATATAATGGAAAAGAATCTGAAAAAGATTATATACATATATATGTGTATATATATGTATAACTGAATCACTTTGCTGTACACCTGAAGCATTGTAAATCAACTATACTCAGTAAAAAATATAAAAAGAAAAAAGAAAGATAAAAAAATCCAAAATTCTTCTATTCATACGTTAATATCTTACAAAGGTCCTGGGAGAAAGTTTCTTCAAGTATTAAGTGCAGCCGTAATTCTTCTGTAATTTAACTTGATTAGATTCTAATTTTGCATGAGAGCAAAATTAATGTTTTTCTTTGGATCTGAAGGAATCCCTAAGACATATGAAGTAGGTGGGAGACTAAGAGGAGCCCTTGGCTGGACTGAGCTCCCAGGCAGCTGCCGCCTCCTGGTTTGTTCCAGAGAATACAAGGTTTTCTAGCAGCTACCACCTACCAGGAACTGGGCTTAGACATGGTAAAAATCAGGTAAGTGAGGGCGTTGCATCTACTTTCACACAGGTCAGATGTGTCCCCTCATTGTTTCATCAGTTTCTATCCCCCCATAATGGTAGGAAGTTTCTTTTTTTCCTCTCGATCAGAGGAGTAATTGTTGCAAGCGTACATAAGGCAGGAGAAGAAGTGGGGCTATGGGGATGAAATTGAAAATTAAAGGAGGATTACGAGAGCTTGCAGCTTCTTAGAGGAAATGATGCTTGATTATAGAAGGTAATTAGAGGATCATTTTTTCAGTTCTGTGTCTTATAAGTGATTCATTTTATATATTTATATATTATTTAATATTTATATTTATAGTTTGTTTAAACATATTTTAATCTCGAAAAACTTTTTAAGTTTGTAATTAGGCTTTTAAGAGCAGCATTTCTGCAACATTCCACACTTCCTTTCTTACCTACATTTAGTTATAAACTGAAATCTTGTAGATATCTCGTAAGATTCTGAACATATGTTTAGGAATAGTTTAAAAATTAGTTTCATATTATGCTTTGGTAAGGTTTGCTAATAGCACAATAGGTCGAGAGATGGCCAATCTGGGTCAGTGAGCTGTCCATTTTACTGATGCCACTTCAGAATGGGAATGGCAGGCAACTTCAGTGTGCTACCACTGCACCCTGTACATTTATCAGTGGGTCCCTGAAGGGTTAAGTCTTCATTGTCCCCCAATCCCACCCACTTCCCACAATTACTTGGCCCTTAGGAGGCATCCAGGGCTGAATAAGTGACATTACCAAGAGAGCATCTACATAATCACTAGGTATTGCCACTTAAATACAATATATTAATAAATTCATTCCTTAACTGATGTTTTTAACATTATGTTCAAAGTTAATTATCTAATTTTAATAACTACTGGAAAATGCAATATTAAGTAAACTCTATGAAAAAACGGAAACCCATCTTAATAGTTGGTGTTGTTATAAACTCTAACACCCTTCCATAAAATAAAATTATTCTCAATAAAAGAAAATTCAAAATGCTTTTATCCTGCTTCTTTTATTACACACTTAGAGAACCATCCTTAGTGTGAAATCAATGGTTAGATGTATAAATATAATATATTTATAAATATGTATAAATATAAATATATACTGTGTAGATATATAAATATATTAATATTTATATTTATTTATAAATATATTATTTATAAATAAATATAATTATAAATATATTATATTTATATATTATTGTATATTTTAAACTTTATATAGTAAATAAACTTATATTCATTAATAATATATATTTTAAGTAATATACAGTATATTATTAAACTATATCTTTTACATTGTAATTACATGTTATGTATATTATTATATATAAATTTCAAAATACATTATTTTACTATAAAGAACTTAATAACACATATAATAAATATTAAGTGTAATAAATATATAACATTTAAAATATATAATTTATATTAAGGATATTTAAACAAGTACAGAACAAAAGTAATAGCACCAGGTTAATAAGTGCTAAGAATTTATAGTCCAACTACACTTTATACATCTGTTATCTCCATGGTCACCGGAAGGAACAATTTGACATCACAGGAAATTCTCCCATACACTTATACATCACTAAACCAAAAGTTTCAAAATTTCAGAACACAATATCTTGATTTTGTATTTCAAATGAAACACCCACTGAATACAGAGGGGAAAGTTGTGCCTGCTTAGCCATCTGTGATTTTTCATTCTGTAAAGCGTATCGTATACAAGTGAGAGAAATGATGTTCTGCTCTGTTCATGGAATTTGCCAATGCAGGATGTGAGTACAGTAACAGTGTTGTCTCTTCCCAACGAGGTCTGATACATTCATTCATTTGCCAGACAGCTATGGAGAAAAACTAATTCAAACAGCATGGAGAGTGAGAGAGTGAAAATAATTGATTATATAACTTCTGTTGGGACATACTTTGAATTATCAATTTTTGTCATGAAATCAAATGTCTTAATTTCATTACCATTTGCATATATCATTCAAAGCATATTTTAAAAAATTCCATCTATATATAGTTAATTCATCGCATCTGAAAATTCAGATAACGAGGGATAAAGTGAATTTCGCTTATCTTCGATTACCGTCAATATTTCTTGATTACCAATGACACAGTTTTCAAGCTTGATGTTTTGCATCCTTGCATTTTGACAAATGGATGAGGTGGTAAGGAGAATGGAAGGGAATCAGAGATTCTGGAACTTCTTCCCATTGGTACAAGCAAGACCCTGCTGAGACACACCTAAATAGGAAGAGGGAGAAGAACAAAGTGTGCCTCCAATAATTCCAGCATTCAGGGTCTACACGAATACAAGAATAATCAGTAAAATTGATGTGGTCAAGCAGAACCATCAATTGTGAACATCTAAAAATGCAAAGAATGATTTATTTTGCGTTCATGTTTTGAGGTATCCCTCAGAGAAGAGATGGATCAAGCCCCCTATTTGTTATAAAAACAAAAACACTTTTTGATTAAATTATTTACTTTTAGTCTGTTTGTTATAGTTTTACATAAATAGAGCTCTGCTTTCACATATTTTGAAAAGTGAGGGGAAAATGCAATATCACCAAATAAGATGTTCCCCCTGAAACAGGCATCTGCATAACAGCAAAGGCTTTTGCTGATAAAATTTGTATAAAATCCATCTGTAAACCATTGTTGATGGTTCACCTGAGGACAAAGAACAACAGGATTGGTCTTAGGTCTGAACGGCGCAGGAGCCTTTAAACAAGTTGCTTGTGTTGTCACATCTCACTATAAAATTTGATTCCTTATATGAGACCCACGCAATTACTCTTCGCCAATAAAAATATGTTTTTCTCTTCACTTATGTAGTTATGTAGTTGTTATATGAGTACTAGTCAGGTTCTAGGTAATTTCTAAACACAAAAATCCGTTTACTGAATTGAATATAGTATGAATTTACACGAAGTCAAATAACACACTTGACTGAACTGTTATCTGTTCCACATGTTCAGAGGCACTGAGAGGTAGTCCAAATGTCTCTATTAAGAATACTCTCACGGGCTTCCCTCGTGGTGCAGTGGTTAAGAATCCGCCTGCCAATTCAGGGGGCACGGGTTCAAGCCCTGGTCCAGGAAGATCCCACATGCTGTGGAGCAACTAAGCCCGTGCACCACAACTACTGAGCCCACATGCCACAACTACTGAAGTCCGTGCACCTAGAGCTCATGCTCCGCAACGAGAGAAGCCACTGCAATGAGAAGCCCGCGCACCGTAACGAAGAGCAGCCCCTGCTTGCTGCAACTAGAGAAAGCCACTGCGCAGCAACAAAGACCCAACGCAGCCAAAAATAAACAAATAAAATAAATTTATAAAAATTAAAAAAAAGAATACTCTCATACCAAAATACATTACATTAGAAAGTTTGAAGCAGGTGTTTCTGGGTTTATTAATAATTCAGCAGACTTGAATGGCTGTAATACTTCGTGTCAAAGACAGTGAAGCCAGACTAAAGGGGGCTGGTCCATACCTTCATGGCCATTACGCTCTGGTAGTGGACACCAATTGTATGGGGTTGACAAGAAAAAAAGACACACTAAACAAACACGAAATAACAGAAGTCTACAAAAGTGTTATCACAGCAGAGGGGCCGAGGGAAAAATCCAAAAGCATGTCGAAGGGTGAGTAGAAATGAGGGATGAGGGAAGAGTGTGAGCACTGCCCAAAGGTGTTGAATCACATGCTGTGATGGCCTGAGGGTCACTGCACAGCCATGTCTTGTGGGTGAAGAGCCTGGGAAGAAAGGAGGAGTTGGGTCTTGAAGAATGGAGGAGCACATGTTCAGGAGTAGATATGTAAGACTTACTTCGGTCTGAAAGTAGTAGGATGAGGTGCAGTAAGTTCTAGAGCAGGAAATGTATATGGCATAACTTGGATTTAAGTACATGATTCAGGCAGCACTATAAATAATGGACCACCTGTGCGAGATTAAAAAGCTTTGGAGAATCTTTTCACAGTCTCAGTGAAAAATAAAAAGAAACAAAATGCTAATTCTTAAAAGCATGCTGATAACAACAATGTATATATGGCATTCATTTATTCACTCATTCATTTGGCACCTACTGTGTACCAGTAACTGTGCATCAAGGATAGTACTTTCTGCTTTCAGATCATGAATACAGCAGCTGCGTGAGGGGGAGAAGGAGAGCTTAGGCTGCGGACTAGTAGTGAAAAACAACCATAAAACATGGTCCCTGGAAAAGACATTAACCAAAAAGACAAATAAGTGTGTATCTATAAATTATTAAAAGAGTGTTACAGGGAAAGATTGCGTGCCCTGAGAAAACAGAATGCAGGTCTCTGCTCCAAGCTGGAGGAGAGGAGAGGGAAGGAAGAGTGAGCCATCAGTGAGGGACCCAAAGCAGAAAGTGTAAAGGACACAGGCCAGCCAATGTGGGAGGTGCTTCAGAGATGAAGTGTGGATTATACTAAGAAGACACCACCAAATTAGAAAGTAGAAAGTTAATTTCCATACTATCCAGAAGTCAGACTCATTGGAATTAACTCAAAGGAGTTGGAAACTTATATCCAGTCAAAAACCTGCACGTTAATGTTTACAGCAGCTTTATTCATAATTGTCACAACTTGGAAACAACCAATTGTCCTTCAGTAGGTGAATGGATAAACAAACCGTGGTATATCCAGACAATGGAATATTAATCAGCGCTGAGAAGAAATGAGCTATGAAGCCATGGAAAGACATGGAGGAACCTTAAGTGCATATTATTAAGTGAAAGAAACCAATCTGAAAAAGCTACTACTGTGTGATTCCAACTACAGGACATTCTAGAAAGTGCACACTATGGAGACAGAAAGAAGACCAGTGGTTGTCAGAGGCAAGGGGCAGGGAGACGGATAAGGAGCACAGAAGATTTTAGGGCAGTGAAGATCCTCTGTGTGATACTATAATGATGGATACATGTCATTATGTGGTTGTTCAAGCCCATAGAATGTACACCAAGAGTGGACCCGAAGGTAAAATATTATCTCTGGGTGATTATGATGTGTCAACATAGGTTCATCAGCTGTAACAGAAGTACCACTCTGGTGAGGGATGTTGATCATGGAGAGGCTACATGTATGGAAGCAGGGCGTATATGGGAAATCTCTGTACTTTTCCTCTCTGTTTTACCGTGAATCTATAACCGTTCTAAAAAATTGTTTTTAAAATGTTTATTTCTGGAGCACAGAAGAGAAGAGAAAAAAATACAGGGAGGAAATTAACATTTATTGAAGACCTATTTTGCTCTGGGAACTAGTACTAGGAGTTCTAGGCCCATGAGGTGACCGGAGGCGAAGGGCAGGTGAGAACAATAGCTTAGGCTCATCTTCAGAAAATTTGAGAGATTTCATGGAAAAAAAGGGGGAGATGGCAGAGCTGTCAAGGCACTATTTTTGTGGGAGACTAGAACATATTGATATGGCAAGGGAGAGGACGAATGGAGAAAAAACAAAGAAATAAGAGCAGAAAATGTTTAGTCATTAGATGAAGTCTCAGAAGTGATACTGAGAGCTAACATTGGTGGAGCCTTTATTTTATTTTTTTATTTTTTAAATTTATTTATTTATTTATTTATTTTTGGCTGTGTTGGGTCTTCATTCTGTGCGAGGGCTTTCTCCAGTTACGGCGAGCGGGGGCCACTCTTCATCGCGGCGCGCGGGCCTCTCACTGTCGCGACCTCTCCCGTTGCGGAGCACAGGCTCCAGACGCGCAGGCTCAGTAGTTGTGGCTCACGGGCCTAGTTGCCCCGCGGCATGTGGGATCTTCCCAGACCAGGGCACGAACCCGTGTCCCCTGCATTGGCAGGCGGATTCTTAACCACTGTGCCACTAGGGAAGCCCATGGTGGAGCCTTTATTATTACTAGTCCCAGTTTAGCATGAGAACCCTGAGTTTCTAAGAATTTAAGTGACTCTGAACAGCAAATGAACAATATCATTTGATCTACAGTCTTGTTTGCTAGATTTTTTGAGAAAACTCTAGGTATTCATCCTTAAACACATTTCTTAGTCACTCATTAAAAAAAAAAACAAAAGACAAAAAAAACCTATCTCCCATTGCTTGGGTCCTAGGAGAACATAGAGGTGACAAGCGTCTTACCCATTTAGACCTCTGAGCGCCCCTAAGCCAGAGATATGTGAGCACAATGCCTGGGAAGCCTCTGAAACCTGAATGCCTGGGAATATCACCCACAGGTAGTAAGAAAGTATCCAGAATATCCCTAATTGCCAAAGGGGTCCTGCATGCAGCCCCCATGGAAGCACAGGCATGAAAGATCAATTGGTAGTTCTATTTTTAGTTTTTTTGAGGAACCTCCACACTGTTCTCCATAATGGCTGTATCAATACTGGGCATATACCCTGAGAAAACCATAATTCAAAAAGAGTCATGTGCCACAATGTTCATTGCAGCTCTATTTACAATAGCCAGGACATGGAAGCAACCTAAGTGTCCATTGACACATGAATGGATAAAGAAGATGTGGCACATATATACAATGGAATACTACTCAGCCATAAAAAGAAACAAAATTGAGTTATTTGTCGTGAGGTGGATGGACCTAGAGTCTGTCATACAGAGTGAAGTAACTCATAAAGAGAAAAACAAATACCGTATGCTAACACATATATATGGAATCTAAAAAAAAAGAAAAAAATGGTTATGAAGAACCTAGGGGCAGGACAGGAATAAAGACGCAGACGTAGAGAATGGACTTGAGGACACGGGGAGGGGGAAGGGGAAGCTGGGACGAAGTGAGAGAGTGGCATGGACATATATACACTACCAAATGTAAAATAGATAGCTAGTGGGAAGCAGCCGCATAGCATAGGGAGATCAGCTCAGTGCTTTGTGACCACCTAGAGGGATGGGATAGGGAGAGTGGGAGGGAGACGCAAGAGGGAGGGGATATGGGGATATATGTATATGTATAGCTGATTCACTTTGTTATAAAGCAGACAATAACACACTATTGTGAAGCAATTATACTCCAATAAGATGTTAAAAAAAAAGAAAAAAAGATCAATTGGGTTAGAAAACGCCAGTGCACGCTGTGTCTCTCTGTGACTAGACAGTAATGCTTCCTCTAGTACATTCAGTCTTAGAAAGCATTTTATATTCCTATTCCCTGACTACACAGTCACAATTGACACATTTGCTTATTGAAACTGGAGGTCACAATAAATTTCCTGCCCAGCACCCTCTTCATACCATATGAAAATTATACATATTCCTTGGAAACAGAGAAGCATTTAAAACATAGGGAGTTGTCATGGAAATACGTCCAAGAGTACTGCGAATGTGCGGTTAATTGAGGATGTCAGGCAAAACTGTATAAAGGAGGAGGAGAGAGAAAAATAACATGAGGACATTTTCCTCTCGGTTTCATGTTTTCTCTGCAGCACCCAAAACGACTCCCTCTAGAGAATGGAAGAGAAAATACCTCAGCCGTGTTCCCCTCCCTTCCACAGCCTTCCACCTAAACCTGAATCTTGTTCACCGAACAAAGAGTCAATCTGCTAAGGTCACTGGTCTTCCCAGTCAGTTAAGTTAAACACTGTTCTGTGCTAGCCCAGAAAGAGCCCAGACTAGTGTCCTTAAAAGATGGCAAAGGTCATGGAGAAGATGCCTAGCAAGATGCATGGCCAGGGCCCACGCCCAACAACCCACAGAAAAATTCTCAAATAATGCAAGTAGTGGATGAATTAAACTGGGAGAGAGATTGTTTCCGTCCTGCTTGCTCTGTGGTTCACAAAGACTGTCTGACTTGTGGGGAGTTGGGCTCATGGTTAGCAGCAGGGTTTTCAATGAGAGAGTCTTTTGATTTTTTATAGCTGTAAGATTACATTCAGTGGTACTTGCTATTGTAGTTAACTGTGTTCTTCACTCCTCATTCAATTAATATCTAATCCTCTAAGTGCAACATGGTGGAGCAATGGAAGAGGTGATTCAGCAGGTACAACAGAAACGAACTGGAGAAACAGCAAGTCAAGTGCTCAACATAAATTGCATATCAAATATAATATTTTACAAAGGGTAAATTAATTTGCATGCTCTGAAAATTCCATTTTGCAGTGAGGCATTAATTTTTGACCTCAAGAGAAAGTTCTCTCAGAAAATGAAATGTAAAAATACTACTCATTGTGTCTCTCTTTTTTCTCTGTCTTTTTCTTCTCTCCTTTTCCCTCTTCATTCCTCAACGAAACAAGAAAAAATAATCAGTATAGGCTTCTAGCACAGCGAGAGAAATGTGAGACTGGCCCTTCAGGGAATTTTTATTCTCAAGTGGATGTAAATGTATTCATCAATTCAAAGAAATGCATAGTGTGTTATACACACGATACATTAATAAATAGCCATGCATTAAAAAATAATGAGGTTTCCACAAAACAACATCCCGTGGTGCATAGGGTCATAAAAAAGATACAAAAAGAGGGAGAAAAGATTATGTGTGAAATCTGATTAAAATACAGAACCACCAAAATATATGTAAGATGTAATAAATATTTTACTAGCTAACTATAAACAAAAGAACAAATGCAGTAAAATGTAATTAAAAATGTAAAAGTGAAGGTTGTGATTTATTTCACTATAATAATATTAATATTACAAATGGTATGTAAATGGGTATCAAGCTTATATTGTAGAAAGAGTGGAAAGCAGCCATTCATTCTTATAATGAGATTTCATCTCTCTCTTTTTTTTTTGATTTACATTTGTTTAAATATTTCAAATAGTGAATGAATAATGTTGCTTTTAAACCTTACACAGCTTAGCACATTCTCAAATTTCCATCAGCCCATGGATGATATTTGCATGTTGGCAGGCAGTTTCCAGGCAGAACAACTAATTGTGAAAATAGAAGAAAATTGACTGGCAGAAACCAAGAGTATTTTTAGTGCTGTTGGCTGAATGAGTTTGGCTTTGAGTAGTAATCCTTACTAGTGAGTGTGCTGGAACCAAAAACAGCATTTTATAGAAGTTTCCTCAATTAAAACAGGTGAAAAGACCAAAAGGTAGCATTCATCAACTACTACTGGCTTAAAAACTATTAGGGGGTCTAAACTGCCGACATTATGGGAACTGAACTTTCCTGCCATTGCCTCTGAAACTGAGCAGAAAGCCAGAGGTTTAATTCAACACCGCTGAAACCCAAGCACACAAAACTACAAAAGCTGCTGAGACTTGAGGTACACCTTGTATTAGAGGCTATCCCTTCTACTGGTTGAGCCTCAGTCAAAGGGAAAATACATCTTACAGAATTCTCTTCCACATTCATGTAGAACATGCCGTGTAAAATCGCCCTCAGATTGGACTACAGTTTGGTGTCGATAAATGTTATTTGTTTACAAGTTTCCAGCGTTCCCCATTTGAGTAATTATTTCAAATCTCTCTTGAGGTACATACCTCATGAAAGGTAATAAAACCTCTCTTATTATTATCAGATAGACAGGAGACTGAGTTTCAGAAAGGACCTGGATTGGCCAGCTTGTTCAGCTAGTATGTAGCAGAAATGAGGTTTTAATTCCAACTTTCTGACCCCATATGCTCTGAGCTCTCACTATACTCCACTGCCCCAAATTCCATAACATCTCCAGGGTTTTCTGCAGGTTTCCCCTTTCTTCCTTAAGATGCCGCTGTTTCTGACCTGCCCGCTGCATTAACTTTACCTAATTCCCATGTTTCCCTATTCCATTATGAGCTGGGCCATCCTGCTGCCAGCTCCCCAAGCCTTACGTTGGTGTAAGCCACTGTCCCCATCTCTGGCATCCCACACCCCCTCCGTTGGCATAGCCCAGAGATGAGCTCCGCTTATATTGTTTACATTATCCCCACCTCCAGACAGGATCTAAAGCAGAACCACATCATGGGAATTTCCTCTCATTCAAATACCCCAAGTCATTTCTCCCACTATAAAAATGATCAGGAAACACCCCCTTCTCAATGAAGTTTTTCTGAATAGATCAAAGAGCAATTCTTACTTCTCTGGTCTATTGGAGTATAAGTCAGGAATATTTTATCTTAACAGGTAGAAGGAAATCCAGCTACAATGGCTTACACCAATCTGGATTTCTTTTCTTATACAGTAAGATGCTCAAAAGTAAATAGTTCTTGGTTTTGCTTCTTCGGTTTAAAAATGTAAGGACCAACGGCACCACTTTTCTCTTATCTATCCTTCATGGTCATAAAAAGGCTGCTGCAGCCCAGCCATCACCTCTACACCCGAGGCAAAGAGCTGGAAGAAAGCACAATTTCAGGGGTGATATGAGAAAAACAGAAGCTTTTCCCAGAACTGCATATCAGACTTCCCCTTCTCTTTCATTAGCTGGAACTATGTCGTGTGCCCAACACTAACTAGAAGTTGGTTAGAAAGAAGTTGGAAATGGTGACTTGGTTAGCCATCCAAGAGTGTCTGCCACAGTCATTGAACCAAAGTAATTATGTTTCCTCACTGAGCAAACATTGTACCAGATGTTTATCCTCTCACTCAGTCAATAAACAAAGCCTAATTGAGAGCTTTTCATGTGCATGGCATTATGTTCATATTATGGGAGGTACAGAAATAAACCAAACACAGATGCTACCTTCACAGGACACAGCCCAATAAAAACGTATATAGACTATGACATATATAGCATATATAAGGTAAGCCTTGACTACCTTAAAATCTCGATAAGTATGCCTGGCACTGAAGCATGGTAATAAATGAGGATGCTTTTAAAACTAGCAAACAGATAAAGCAGTCTATTGCAAATACGTACAGGTTCAGGACAGTATAAAATGCAGATAAGGGGAAAATTATAATAGGACAGAGTCAGCAGTAGAAATTTTCTTGTGAGAAACAATGGGAATGTCACGTGTTAAGCCTAAGGAAGAAGAAACATGAGTTAGAACAGAGATTTCTGAAACATTGTTAGTCAGACAGCCCTATCAATAAAAAAAAATCTGAGCATTTGAGCACTATGTGTATGGACAAGCTGTTTATAAGTTATATATATTCACCATTTTACTAATACAGTATATACACAATAAAACACACAAAAAATTGAAAATTTAGAGAGATGAGATTCTAAGGTAGCTCTCTACAAGATACTTATCAATTACAGAGTTACCTGGAAGATGCCATCTTAAATAAATGACAAAAGTTAACACTACCACTAGTAATTGGTAGGGGTATATCAATATCATCTGCCTTCTAATGGATGATATCACTTATATGGTATTCTTGCTAAAAATGCATACCCTGATTTTAAGCAAGAGGAAACATCACACAAACTCAAATTAAGGATCCTTCTGCAAAATACTGGGCCAATGCAATTAAAAATAAGTCAAGTCCATGATAAATAAAGGCAGAGCTCCAGTCTTTCCCAGATTGAAGACAAATAAGGAGAAATGGATGTGGATCTTATACTGGATCCTTGAACACAAAAAGGACAATTTGAAACATTTGAACATGGTCTTTAGATAAGTTAAGGTTATTGTATCAATATTAATTTCCTGGTTTGGATAAGGATACTAATGGTTGATTATACAATATGTTAACATTTGGGGAAGCTGGGTAAGGGGTATACAAGATTTCTTAATACCATTTTGCAACTTTGTCAAAGTAAAAAACAAAAATACTAAAAAGGATAAAACCTTTAAAATATGGATATAGAAGTTCCCAGCAATGTATTTTTGCCTTAACCCAACGGACTGACTTGCTTACATCCTGGTCCCTAGTGTTTGTGAAATTCATATCTGGATGCCTGATAAAGCCACAGAAGAAAGCCAGCCAGGATTTGAAGAAGGCGAAGGTGATTGTGTCAGAAAGTATCTTGAGTTAATGTAACTCTTCAGGACGGCAATTGTATACATGTTTTTAAAAAATGCTACTTAACTATTTGGCTAAGAAATTCTACTTCGAGGTACCTAATGGGAGTTCATAATCAGCAGTGAGGACCAAGGTATACAAAGACTTCACTGAGGTATTCTCTGAGTTTAGACAATTGGAACGAATTTCTATACCTAAGAGCAGTTAAATTTATAGTAAATCCATATGATGGACTACTTAGTAGCCCTTAGAGTTTCATGTTCCATATTATTTAGGAGTATAGCAGAATACTTATAATCTTAAAAGGAACAAACAATTTAAAGTTAAAATGCAGTTTTATTCCAATTGTGAGTGCAAGTTGTGTGTGTATTTAGATGTACCAAATACTGTGTCTTTCTAATGCAAAATTCAGACGAGCAGTTTAGAATTTTAAAAAGTAGAAATGAGTAATCATTTGTGCTTAGGGTTCTGAAGAATTGTCCTGGACCCTGAGCAGGTGTCATCCAGTCTAAGGGTGCTTGGGGTCTAATTAGACTACTCTAGACAAGGTAAAGGTGGGGCATATATTAATCCCTTTGAATCCCCTTGAAATTAAGAGTATAGGAAATACAAAATAGAAGCTTATACAAGAGTAGGAAGAGACCAGCAAGCAAATATTTTGTAGGGTTCCGTTACTTTAGTATCATTCTCATAATTTGTATTTTTGTAATCCTTTGTAAATGCTCCATGGTAATTGACAACAAAAACCTACAAACGCAAGTGGTTGGTGTGCCTATCTTCAGCATCAGGAAGGAAACAGTGAGCTGAGGAGACTGTGTCCTTTCCCACCACGAGGCTGGGGGAGTACACAAAAATCCAAGTGGGTGAGGCAGCTTGAAGGAGGAGACAAAGGACAGCAGAGTCCCTGGGTCGTGCCACAAAGAGGAGATTTAGAGCACAGGAAGCCACCCTAACCGTGAGCAGAAATCTTGGCACCCAGCAAAACAACAGGAGATAAAGGAGAATAAGAAATGTGAGATGGTCAGAGAGAAAAATGATTCTGCGCCAGCACATGCTCTCCTCCCACCCCACCCCAATGAATCGTCGGCCGGTTTATATTATCACCTTTAACACACATGTATTGAGTGCCTACTGTTAGTTCCCCCATGAATTCAAAAGCATTTATTGGGCACCAACTGTGGGGAGAGGGCTTAAGGGAATTATTTTCGAATGAATCAAGGTGACCATTAATATGATCTCCCCGTAACTTTGTTGACCTTTACCTATACCCTGTCTGCTGTTAGGTCACAGCAACCTTCGTGGAGACACCTGCCATCTTTGACCAGCCCCCGTTTGCTTCCCTTTCAAGTATGACACTTAAGGCATCTCTTTACCCCTGGTCTTTACTCCTTGGTCCATTTCACTGTCCCTACCAGCTCTCATTCAACCCAAGGTAGAGCTCCCAGATGTGACCACCCAAATGTCACTCCAGGAATGGAAGAAGAAAGAGAAGAAAGGGGAGATGAAGAGGATAATTATGATCTCTCTTTCCACTGTAAAGTTCCAAAGCCTAAATCCTGGGGGGGAAGGGAGAAGTGAAAGGAAGTTCTGTAGTAGCTCCACTGCTCTCCCCGAAACTGTGGTAAAGCCATCATTCTGCCATTGCTTTTCCCTTTATATTTTACTGTTAACATCGGATTAATCAAAACAGTAACAAACTTAGACGACAAAAACTTAGGGAGTGAAAGACAGATTTAGATATCGTAGGCAGACCAAAACAATTAAAGATTACAGCTAATTTTTGAATTGAAGTAAATGAAGAGATGTAATTTAAATGTTCCCATATTTCAATATGTTACAAAACTCTTATGCCTTCCAAACTAAGTTCATAATCACTAGCAAATAATTCTATTTTAATGCTCTGTGAAAGCACGTAATCAAATCATTTCACAAAAATTCTCAACATTCTATTGGCGGGAGGGGAACCTATGATAGGTAAATTATAATTCAGCGGCCTACTGGAAGGCTCTGACAGGTGAATTTTAAGGGGATGTGCCTGCAACAACAGAGAAGAAAACTCACACTTCAGAGCCTCTGTTATTGGCCAGACATTTTACTTCTCAATCTTATCTTACTGAGTCTTCATCAGTACCTTTAAAATAGAGACACGTTTATTATGTCATTATATACTGTAATGTAATTATAATATTCTAACTATTATTGTTACCACTAATACAGTGGAGAGCATTTCACTTTCTATTTTTTTGGTCAATGTGTAAGGAGGAAATTAAGCCAAAATTACCCCCATAAAGTCACTTAAATCGCACTTTAATGTCTAGGAGTAGACACTTATACAACCAATCATTATTAACTTCCTCTATCTCTGCTTTCGGTCTAAGCATTACTTTCCCTCCTCTCTCTCCATAGCTGCTTTTAGGTAAGTTAAATGTACACACGAAGCAAGTACACCATCGTTCATTGAGTCTCTAGTACGTGCCAGGAACTGCGCTAAATTATTTGTATATGTATTATTTCTAATGCATAAAAAAATTTGAAAACTGTGAAACTTTATTACTATTTTACACAAGAGGAAATAAAGCTCACTCCTAGAGGTTAAAAAATGCAGTTTCCTCTAAAACTTTGAATGTGAAGTGTCTTCAGCCCTCAAATAAAAAAAGCCTGCAATGTGGGTACACGGACACTAGGTGACAGGAGGTCTTCAATCAGAACATCGTGATCTAAATGGCAGTTATCATGTGTGTTTGAAAGTCTCCATCACTTGCTAACATACTAATCGCACAAGGATGTAACCACTCCAAGCCCTGACTTCCCTGTTTGAAAACGGAACAAAATTAGTACTGACTTCATAAATTGGGTCTGAGGATTAAATAAAATAATGAGACACAACAAGTGTTCAATGTATATTAACCCCCTGCAATACTTAATCTTCTCCCTTAATCCGATAGTTTACCTGGCATTCCAGACTTTTCTTTAACAACAAGGAGTACTCTTCAGCCCTTTCTGTTGCTCTGATACACTACATCCTGTTTGCCAGCTCATAAAATCTGGCCTCTCCCAGCAGATAGTAGATTATATAATATAATATATAAATAGCATCATATATATAAAATTATATATATAATATATAAGTTGTATCATATTTATAAAGATAGCATTTTAGAGAAACTTCTAAAGAAATACTCAATTGTTAATATGCATGGGATGCTTACTGGGTACCTGGCACTGTACTAAGTATTAATTTAGAAGTATGATTTCATTTAATCTTCACGACAAGCTTTTGGAGTTGGTTCATAATAATAATACCATTCCCAATATTATTTCCATCTTACAGCCAAGGAAATGGAGCTTAGAAGGGTTAATCAACTTGTGCTAAGACATGTAGTGAGTAAGAGATCAGCTTAGATGCAAACGAGCAGGCCAACGGGATAGCCCAAACCCTCAACAGTATACCAATGATTATAAAACTTGACTTTATACCACAGTGTCTTGGGGAGTGTTTCTTGAAAGCACTGGAAGCTTTCCACGTCCACTGAATTAGAATCTGAATATCTTCATTTCCACAGGCAGTTGGGTTATGCAGACAGACTTGAGATCAACTGTGTTATACTTTTCTGCCTCCCGCTAGTAACAACTAACTTGGGGCACAGTTCTATACTTTTCTTGATAATCCTGAAATTTTCTTTTCCCTGAAAATTAGTTCTAAATGTTCAGGGAGTTTATCCTCAACCTCATCAAAGCACCTCTTGCTGCTTATCTGACAGAAATGCGCCTCCCCTCTCTCTCACTGTTATAAGAGGAATAACTGCCAGCAAGCAAGATAAAAAAACAGTTTCTCTTCTGTGGTTTCCTGTTCCTGGTTCTACTGCATCTTTTTCTGCTACTCTGTCCTTGCACCACTTGAAAGAAGTAAAAAGAAAAAAATATGACAGAGTAGCATAATCCTATGGAGACCCTAAAGTGGCCAGGGGCTGAGCATTTAGAAGACAGTAAAATAATTCCACACTTTTACGTTAAAGAAATATTAAGTTGCCTTTTACCATTCACATCTCTAGCTGGATGTAGCTTATTTAAATTCATTTAAAGATAATAATGATTAATATTAACCTGTGGGCTCAACCATTTTGCTTTACCACCTCTCAGTAGACTGTTCCCTTTCTGCCTTAGTTAAGGAGTTATTAGACAATATTTCTCTTCTCAGCAAATCCAAAGATCGAGGGTCTAGCCCTACCTCAGCACATACTGTCACATGTTCTTTGGTCAATGCACTTATTTTCTCTGGACTTTCAAATCTCTCCCTTGTGAAATTTCAGGATAGTACTAGATGACTTCTAAAGTCATACCTAATTCCAAAATAGTATGATTTTATCACCCTAGCAAAATATGAACAATGTCCTTAATATAATTATTTTTCCCTTCAAGTGCTTGCACTGGTACAGAAGAAGAAAGAGGTGCTGATGTGTCAGAAGTTCCTGATGGAAAACACTTGGGTTTTTAGATTCTCATGAGCTCATTTAGCAAGTGCTGAAAAGAACAAGGTATTCTAGGCTACATCATAAGAAGTATAGTTTTCAGGTTAAAGGAGGTGAAAGAAACATCATACTTTCTGATATTCAGATGACATTTGGATACGTATGTTTAGTTCTATCCGGTGTCTACCTTAGGAAGACATTGACAAGCTAGAGTACATCCAAAGAGAGGCAAAAAAGAGAAGTCTCACAACCATTACACATGAGGAGCAGCTGAAGAAGCTAAGAATATTTGATTTCAGAACTCAGCATGCCACACATATCAACGATCTCCATGTGAAACTTAATTTATTTGACGAAGTTCCAGAAAGCAGAAACAAATGTTGGAATTCATAGGGAAGCAGTTTTGTGTTTGATCAGAAAGAATGTTCCAACAATAAGAATTATCTAAAAATAAAATGGATTTCCTTGAAAAGTAAATAATTCCATATCCTTGACCATACATAAGCAGAGGCTGTATGGCCAAGTAGCAGGGATTTCATCACTTGGGTTTCTCCATTTGGACCAAGCTCAATAAAAGATGCTATGGTCCCTGACAAATCAAGATTCTCTGAAACTAAAAGCGTGTCACTTCCCAGCCACATTGCGGTCAAAAAGACACTTAAGTCAATTCTTTTGCTGAATTGAAGAGAGCAGACGGTAGGTAGAAAAATATCTTTTCCTGTTTTGTTCTGAAGAGTTTCTAATTAATATTCACCCAGTCTGAAAAAGTGAAGCAGGCCCATAAATTTACATCCAGTTCTAAATTTCTCAAAACTGTGTCCATGAGAGGAGGATCATGGCGCCTTTCTTCCATCAATCACCTGCTCCTTTCCCATGATTACGCCCAATGTGGTCTGGACTCCAATAGTTTTTAAACTTTTCATCAAGATTAAATCTATAGAAAGTGATCTTACATTTTCATAATAAAATTAAGATCCTTTAAAAGCAAGAATTACTGTGCTAAAAAGCTACCCCATACACCAGATTCTTTGACATTATATTTCAAAGATAATCCATGAAACTGTGGAAAAATAAAGGTCAATTTGAATATTTACATTAAATTAGGCAGGAGATTAGAACAAATGGGCATGTACTAAAAGGACAGATGATCTCTAATCATTCACACTGACTTTGAAGGCATAGAATGGGATGTGGCCTGCAGTTAGTCAAAGAATCCCAGGTCATATCAAAATCTCTTTCCCATAGTCTTAAACCATTTTGCTTGCTCTCAAGATGTTATCGGCACTTCTGCTTCTACATCAAACCAAGGGCCACCCCAATGATAACATCCCCCTAGGCAGCTAATGTAACCAACCTTGTTTGTGAATCATGGTTTCTAAATGACAAACACAAAAACTGACCTGCTTTCAGAACATCAGTTAAGAATATAAATGCTCTCTGCAACACTTAATAAGGCTAAGAGAGAAAAATGCTTCTCCCTTGTAGAGTAGAAAGAATTAAAATGATAAATGAAAGCACATATTAGACTTTCCTGGTTCTGAACACCTCTGGATGATTAGTTGGTAGAGAAGAAAGGAAAACTCCCCAGGGTTCTATTTTTACTGACAATTGAGGCCAGAAGTTCAGTGCAGGCAGAAACACAAAATAAAGGGGAGAAAATTAAATTCTATTTTTTAAACGTGTATTGCCACTGAATCTCGGATAAAGGTTTCTAAAGGAAAGTCATTTGCATTAATTCCAGTAATTCAAACAGGATACATTTTGCATGTCTGTGTTCCTGCAACCTTGTGAATATGAAGTTTGTCCCAACATCTCCAGTTTCTCTCTTTCCAGTATCTTCAACCATGATTGCCTTTCCTCTCCTTGAAAGCCTGTCTGCAGTTCAGGCCCTGGTGAGCAAGTTACACGGAGGACATAAAAACACTTATGGTATTGGCAATGTTCATTGCAGCACTATTTACAGTAGCCAGAACATGGAAGCAACCTAAATGCCCATTGACAGATGAATGGATAAAGAAGATGTGGCACATATATACAATGGAATATTACTCAGCCATAAAAAGGAACGAAATTGAGTTATTTGTAGTGAGGTGGATGGACCTAGAGTCTGTCATACAGAGTGAAGTCAGTCAGAAAGAGAAAAACAAATACCGTACGCTAACACATATATATGGAATCTAAAAAAAAAAAAAAAAAAAAGGTTACAAAGAACCTAGGGGCAGGACAAGAATAAAGACACAGACGTAGAGAATGGACTTGAGGACACGGGGAGGAAGAAGCGTAAGCTGGGACGAAGTGAGAGAGTGGCATGGACATATATACACTACCAAATGTAAAATAGCTAGCTAGTGGGAAGCAGGCGCATAGCACAGGGAGATCAGCTCGGTGCTTTGTGACCACCTAGAGGGGTGGGATAAGGAGGGTGGGAGGGAGACGCAAGAGGGAGGGGATATGGGGATATATGTGTATGTACAGCTGATTCACTTTACTATATGGCAGCAACTAACACACCATTGTGAAGCAATTATACTCCAATAAAGATGTTAAAAAAAAAAAAAGATGACTAGTTACAAGGCTAAAAAAAAAAACAAAACACTTATGGTGTTGGGTGTTTACCCACCAGGGATACTTGCATTGTAACAGGGTCATGACCTTAGTTTTCCAGCTCTTTTGTAGAATTTTGGAGTCAGAAATTTTGGATTCCATCTGAGGGAAGTGGATAGTCACTGTGGGGCAGGGTCTTCTAAAAGTCCTAAAATCAAAACCATATGCAGAAATATGTCATGAATGCATACTTTCAAAATAGCCATTCTACTGATGGCGTTTTGTTGTGTGTGCTGGAAAACAGGCATTATTAAAACTGCTTCACTGACTCCTAGCATCATAGGGTCCCTTCTTGAAAAATTGTAAGGGAGCTCCTCCAGCATACTGGAGAGTGTGAGATGCCAGGGCCTTTGGAGACAAAGGCTCATAAGTGTCTCATTAACATAGCCATTCATTCATTCATTCATAAAATGCTGATTGAGTTACTACTAGATCTCAGACCCTGTACTGGGAATGGACAAGGAATGATACACACAACTATATATAAAATAAGTGAACAACAAGGTCCTACTGTAGAGCACAGGGAACTATAGTCAATATCCTGTAATAAACCATAATGGAAAAGAATATGAAAAAGGATATATATTTATTTACATATATATATATATATATGAATCACTTTGCTGTACACCAGAAATGAACACAGCTTTGTAAATCAACTATATTTCAATTTTTAAAAAAAACAAGGCATGGTCCCTTCCTTCAAGGAGCTAACAGTCTAAACTCCAGCCAAAGAACTTTCCCCTCTATTCATATTGTAATGGCAAACTTAAAAGTACAATGCACGTAGGAGCTTGAACTGAACTTTACTGTTTTTTTCCCCAAGTCTGTATTCCAGAACTTGCAGGGTTTGCTGCTTCTGTTATATAATATCATACAATGTAAATACCACTATAGCGTATGGACAACCATTTTGGAACTAATGTTTATGCTTAAAACTAAGCTTCAGCCTTGATCTTTGAGGATCTTCCTGCAAATGGAAAAGAAACCCCACATTCTCTGGGATAAGTAAATTTAGTGATCTCAAGTTATGGACGATAAATCTGCTGCTCTCTGTTCAAAATACTCATATAAAACCACACCAAAAAATCTTAATCAAATCCTTTCTTTTGAAGTCTAGAAGTCAGTCTGTTATTGATTATCCCTTCCCAATATGCATAAGGCTAATAAAAAATCATAAATATGCCATTTACAACGACATGGATGGCCCTTGAGGGCATTGTGCTCAGTGAAATAAGTCAGACAGAGAAAGACCAATACCATATGATCTCACTTATATGTGGAATCTAAAAAAAACCAGATTCATAGATACAGAGAACATCTTGGTGGTTGCCAGAGGTGAGGGGTAGGAGGTGGGCAAAACAAGTGAGGGGGGTCCAAAGCTCTAAACTTCCAATTATAAAGTAAATAAGTCCTGAGGCCATGAGGTACAGCATGATGACTATACTTAATAATACTGTACTGCATATATGACAGGTGCTAAGAGAATAGATCTCAAAAGTTCATATCACAAGAAAATAAATTTTTTGTAACTATGTATAGTGACAAATGTTAACCAGATTTATCGTGGTGATCATTTCACAGTATATACAAATATCCAATCATTATGCTGTACACCTGAAACTGATATGATATTATATTTCAATTATATCTAAATTTAAAAAATCGTAAATACAAGTATAAATATATACTACTCTACTTCTCTCTTTTTTTTTGCAAACTTCAAGCAAACGTTACAGTGCCTTGGCAAAGATTTACTGGGCAGAGGTGGGATTGTAGAGTCCCAGGGCCACGGATCTGGTTGTAAACATTAGGTACACTGTAAATATCTAAATATATGAATTATCAAGTTAGAGTGCTAGTCCAAAGGTTTTTATTTTATTACTTGGTGTTGTATCTCAATAAAGGTACAGCGGTCTTTAACCTTGGGAAAGCTACTACTGTCCACTACCACTTCTTAACAATTTTTCTTAACTCAACTCAGTTTAATTCAACAGGATTTGAGTGCCCTGGAAGTTTCAGCTTAGGCGTCTGTGCTAGAAAAGGACCCAGAAAAAAATATTGAGTAATTTGTCGTTTGTTGTCATAGAAAAAAAATAATCAATATATTGTGTTTTTTGAATGACCTACTTACCAGTTTACATGTACTTAGAAATCAGTTTTATTATTTACATAATAAGGAAAGGTTCACAGTTTGATATTTCAAAAGCAATATAAGTGTGGAAATAGGATTCCTGTTTAACTCTATGTGGTTTACCTGCAGACCAATTTTACCAGACCTTTACTTAAAACCACCCACATTCTGTAATTGAGAAGTGTCTATACCTTGGGTGGTCACCTAAATGTTGATTCTTCTTACATTATGCTTCACTCTTCCTTTGATTTTTTTTCCCCCAGTTTCAGAATTCTCAAGTTCAGCTCCCAGGCGGCACCATGGGAAGTTACTTTACTATGATTATAAAGAGAAAGGATAAAGTGTGCACTATTTTCATTCCCATCACAATCATTGTCACATGAATAGATTCTTGATCTGACATTTTCTATTCTTATGGCAATCTTTGTCACAAGAATAAGTTTTTTCTTTAAAAAAATGTTTCATCCGTGCTGTGAAAGCCAGCGGTCAAGTCTACAGCTCTGACCTTTCTAATGTTCTTCATTTGATTAGGCAGCCATTTCTCGTCTTTTCTTTTAGCACCACTGGTAACTTAGGAAAAAGGGGCAGAATAGCTAGTCAATCAAAAGGAGACCATATAAAAGGTGAAGGCAGAATAGTTTACTGCCTTTCACAGATAACACTAGCCATTGAGATTCTCATGTCTTGTTCTTGTGACAAAAAAAAAAATGGCAAAGGAACAGAAAATGGCACAACATGAATCCATTCTCATAACAACAGTCGTAACAAGAGTGAGAACTAGTACAAACAACCCGTTCCTCTTCTAATCTTAAAGTTGGAAACTTGTTGCTCTATATGACTGTAGTTAGAGTTATCTTCTGTCAAGTCAAGACAATTTCCTTTTTGAATAATGAATTAATTTAAATGAATTCCACTTTAGGAAAATACCAACCACAGATGAATCATAATCATTTTATTTCCACTCATGTACCTATAATTTCATACACTTGTCTCAAGAGAAATCATTCCCATGTAATGGACTAAATTCACCAAACAAAAAAATGTTTCAGAATTTTTTCTCAAAAGTAGATGAAAATAAAACATTTGACAATAAAAAATATCACTAAGGTTGAATCAATCTGGAAAGAATTACTGACTAGTCGGTCTGATTTTCTGGCATCCTATATAAATTGTGAGTTGGAATCTCTTTAATTAACTTAATTGGTGTGGACAGCCAATGCTGGTCATCACTCCAGATAGCCAGCTCAGGTCCTTGAGCAGACCAGGAGAACTAGATGGTCCACATTGACTTTCTGATCAGATTTATTGGCAATTCTTACCTTTATTTTTAATATATAGATATCTAAAATCATCTAAATCATCTAAAGAGACATTATGAGACAAATAATGATTATTGATTATGAAACAAATCATCTAAAGAGACATTATGAGACAGTTTTAAGGTGAGACACTCAACCATTGAAATATTTTTATTTCAAAAGAAATCATTTTATCTATAATTATTTTTAAAAATCAGAGTTAAAGTTTTGACCAAATTTATTGTATTTATTGCATATTTGGTATCATGTAGATGTTACCTTTGTTTCATGCATCTAATATGCATTCAACATATAATGAGGAGAAGACTTAGGAAAGATAGCAGTAATGAGGCGAACCCAAAAGCCCTTCTAGGGTATGGCTTTATTAGTAGGAGACTGAGTCGATTTCCACACCCTGAGCATTTAATCCAAGCAACTGCTGGCTGAATCAAGCACACAGAACTCCCTAGAACAAACGGAAAACATTTGTTTTGCTAAGTTCAGGGCATGGTCCAGATTTGGCCCGTCCATGGTCTTTTGGATAGAATGCCAAATTTGTGTTTCCCCATGCTGGATACTCAAAGGGAGAGTTGTTAAGTTGAACTAATGTTAACAAAACAGTAGCTGGAAGTATGTAAATATGCCCTTTTGAAATCCTTGCTTTAAGGGTGACGTAGGAGTTTAACCCCACTAGTAACGTTTAACTCATGTAGTTGCTTCAAACACTCTGAGGTAGGAACTTCAAGATAGAGTCAGATGTATTCTCTGCATGAGTGACATAGAGAAGGTCAAAGCCATAGCCATAACCAGACAGACGAGAACTAAGAAAAATCTTCTGTATTAGAGAGAGCTCACATCAAATCTTTACAGCTGTTGTATAATCACTTGGGGTGCAGAATTCTTTCCAAAGGCTGTAATAAAATTAGTCATTTATTGTAGCTGACTGGTGCAAACTTAATATCCTTTAGGTGTTATAAAATCTATGTCCTGAGAGCAGTTTTATTTCATCATTTTTCTTGTTCCTCTAGAAACGCATATTCTCTTTTGAAGCATTCTACTCGTTCCTGTATTATATTTTGAAACTCCTATGTGAATATTTTAGTATCCGTATCACTTTTTATAGCTTTTCTACATTAAATGAAAAAGTAAACTTGTTCTTGGTACTTTGTTTTTCTGAATTTGAATTTATGTCTTAAAAAAGCAGAAACAGGAATATAAAATATTAAAAAAGGACACAGAAATGAATACAGTTTGTACAAACCCAAACTCATTCTGGAGGTTTCCTTTAAGTCGAAAGGACTCAAACCAAAGCAGTAGGAAAGCAAGGGTGAAAATCCCATAATCACAGGAAAAGCAGGACCGTTCTAGAATTGGAGCCTCCACTCTGTGCTAGATGAGCCTCACCAGATTCGTAATGACATAAGGACCAGGGTCCCATTCTAGGCAGAGCCTTCGGGCTGGTGTGGCAAAAGTGTTGTGAGTCCATTTAAAGAAGGTTCCTTGTCATTTCAGGCATGGGGACACAGGCCCCTCAAATCAAACTCAGGGACAGGGTCCTGTGTGGCCCAAGCCCGCTCTCCTCTCCAGCTCACCTGCTGCCCGTTGCCCGCTCTGGGTTGCATCCACACCACATGTATTCCTTCGTTTGTGCCTCAGTTTCACTTTTCTGTTTGTGACTCCCTCCTTTTTTTCTTTGCCTAGATAACTTCCCCGGGCTTTTCAGAACTCAGCCTAAATGTCATTTTATTATGAAACCTTTCAAGACTCTCTCGGGGTTCAGGCTAGATACACTTCCTGGGGCCTCCATATCACCTTGTGCATCCCTAACACTCACCCTTTTGTATTATAATTGCTTATCCACTGGTTTCCACTCCTACTGAGTTTGAACGTCCATGAAGGCAGGGGTCCACCCATGTCCAGGTGCATCACAAGGTAGGTACCGAGTAAATATTTGTGGAAGAATAAATGAACTTAGGAGAGAAATAATTTCTAATCTCTGCAGGTTAGCTTGGGTTACTAAAGATTAAGAACCATACGACAGAAAATCCTAGCCCTGAAGTTAAGAAGATGTGCTGCCAGCCCAGGTGTGACCACACAGGACACCCAGAAGTGAATGCTGGCTGGACAAGCAGAGAAATTAGATTTAACACCAATTCCCTAGTCATATCAGAACCTATCTCTAACTTTAGAATCTGTTCTAATCTGTTCTAGTACAGTAAATTGAATACTATTCTTTTTAAGAAGAGTGAGCTCAGAAATTTTTAACAAATTTTTTTGTCACTTCCAAAAAGACATCATTTTAAACACCTCTTAGGTATTATGATAAAACGTCTTATAACAAGAAAGATCCCACTTAATTATCATAATTAAGCTTCCTAGCGGTGAGAAAATCATAAAAGCATCCCTCTTAAAGAAAGACATATGAGTATACTAGCTGTTACAATTATTCAACATTCAAAACCACCCCAAGAAGTTTCTAAGTGGCGATGATACAGTGTTGTACTCCAATTAGATGGTGGTTACACAAACCTGTGCATATGATAAAATTATATGGCACTATTCATCAAAAAAATGCACTGCTTTTGCACTATTTTTTTAACTATTTTTGCTTTATTTTGTATAACTTTTTCATTTTGCATTAACTAAGGGTAAATGAGGTCTTTGTTGAGCTTTTCTGACTAATTTTGCAGCTTCTTGTTGCAAATTTTAAAGTTTTAAAAATGCACTCTGTGATAGAAACAATTATCTTACTGTGTACAGATTAGATAACTAGAAAAGTTAGCCGTTTACCCCAAGGTCTTCCAGCTGGGACACAGCAGAACTGGTACTGGAATCCAAAGACCATGTCTCCAAAGACCATGCTTTTCCCATTTCAACACAGAACCTGCTTAAATCAAGTACTCCAAGTAAACTATCAAATCCTATTTTGATGCTCTCAAAAACTTTTCTTAACCTATTTGATGTTTTCTTGCAAATGGAACACACATCTTTACTAATAGCAATACCACATAGACATGCGCGCCAGCCCACACACATATACACACACACATTTACACGCATACCTACTTCCACCTCCATCTTCAGTGCCATCAAGTCATGCAATGAATAGTTTGAATGACTTGACAGGACAGATCTAGAACCAGAGGAAATCACAAGTTGACAACAATAAGAAATCTTTCTCTGTGTGATTTTGGTAGAACAGCCACACCCTCAGATACCTTATTGGTGCAATTTACATACTTGGAACTGGAATTGGCATAACAGTGGTGGGGAAAAAAACTGAGACTGGAGAAGGATTTTTTTTTAGCAGGATGCAATTCAGAAATGTGTTCTTCCATATGTTCTTTGGATAAGGCCAATTTTTTCACTTTTACATTTAAAAATGATTCTATTTTTTTCCCCACCTCAAAATTTTAAGAAATTATTCTTTATAAAAGTATATCATTTCCAAAATTTCTATAACATCTTAAGTAATTACCCTTCAGAAAATTATATAATTTCCAAATTTTCTACGACAAGTCAGATACCACTTTCGCCCCCTACGTAGAACACACTTACTTAGACAAAGCATTTGCTGGGACTAATACAACCCAGGAGACCAGCTCTAAAGGCATTCAGTGGTGATTATTAACAGCCTCCAATCACTGTCCTATCAGAGTGAGACAATGACAACAGAGGCACCACTTGGCAGAGACGGGATGCCAGCGTGATTGTTTATCTTTGATGTTCTCTGCTTCTAACCCTCACTTGGGGTTAGAGCAGAGGGTTCTAATGACATTAGAAAGTACCGAAAATGCTCTTCTACTTTACACAGTCTTTTTCTGCTTTCCCTTCAAGGTCTTCAGTGTTGTACTTTGTTCTTTTATGTGACTTGTCTAGAGAGATGTAAAACCCTTGCATTCTAGAGATGAGAAATGAGAAAAGCAGACCCAGTCAGTCAATCAGACCTGATGTGATTAGAGTCAGTAACGATAACAGAGAGAGTGGGGCATTAGAGTTCAGACTAGTATTGCCAAAGCTAACAACAAAACCACTGCGCTACGCTTTCTCACCCCTTTCTATTCCAGGGTATCATAATCTGATTAAAAAAGGTGCATCCTAAAAGCATATCACTTGTTATGAGTTATGATTGAATTATGTCCTCCTGAAATTCATATGTTGAAGCCCTAACACCCATTGCTACTGCATTTGGAAGTACAGCCTTTAGGGAGGTAATTAATACTAAAGGAGATCTTAAGGGTGGGGCCCTAATCCAGTATGACTGGTGTCCTTATAAGAAGAGACACCAGGGCCACTGGCACACGGAGAAAAGGCCACGTGAGGACACAGAGAGAATTCAGCATCCCCAAGCCAAGGAGAGATGCCTCCTGAGAAACCAACCCTGCTGACACCTTGATCTCAGACCTTCAGCCTCAGAACCACCAGGAAATAAATTGCTGTTGTTTAAGCCCCAGCCTGTGGTATTGTGTGATGGCAGCCAAAGAATACGGCATTCACGATTCTATAGGAAACTAAGATAACACATTTGATCAACTAATTCAATGAGAATGTGTTGTACACTCAAAAATTGTGTGATGCAAACTGTAAATGGTATAGAAGTTCAGCGAAAGAAGAGCTCAGTAAGGCAACATGGAGAAACACAGCAGTGAGCACCTTGTTCTCTGAAGGGCCAGGTAGAAAATACATGGGGTCTTTGGGCCACGTGGTCTCTGCCACAGCTGCTCGACTCTGCCAGTAAGAGCAGCCACAGACAATACAAAAACAAATGAAGGGGGCATATTCCAACATGACTTTATTCCTGGACACTGAACTTCAAATTTCATGTCATCTCCACGTCTCATGAAACATTTTTTTAAATAAACTTTACTTTTTAAAAACTTCAGATTTACAGAAAAAAATGTGACGATAGTACAGAGAGTTCTCATATACCCACACCCAGTTTCCCCTGTTACAGACACTTTACATTACTATGGTATGTTTATTACAGTTAGCGAATCAGTATGGATACATTATTGTAAGTTCATACCTGATTCCCATCTTTTCAGTTGTTACCCTCTGTCCTTTTCCTGCTCCAGGATCCCATCCAGCACTCCACACTACATTTTGGGGTCATGCCTCTTTGGCCTCTCGCGGCTGTGGCAGTTTGTCAGACATTCCTTATATTTGATGAACTTGACAGTTTGTGGAGTACTGGTCAAATATTTTGCAGAGTGAGTCTCAATTGGTATTAAACTTTTAATTTTTTTAACCATTTAAAAATGTAAAAACCATTCTTAGTCTATGGGCCATACACACACAGGTGGGGAATAGATCAGGCCCCGAGGCCATGGTTGGCCAACCAACCATGGGGTTTCAAAATTGTTTTAGCCACAGATCTCTTTGTTCAAATGGAACTTTGCAATAAATCTCAGTGGAGACAACGATGAAATCAGCATGAGGAGGAAGAATGAAGTGCCCAGTCTGTCCCTCACCAGGATTCCAGAGAATCCCTAGAATGACACAGGTACGGTGGTTTGTTTAAGGGGCCAGAAAACCAGGTTTCTATTCCAGTCCTCTCACCTATAACCTGTGAATTATGGCCAATTATGTAAATACAATGTACTTCAGTTTCCTCAACTTCAAAAGGAGGAGATTTGACCATATATACACTTTTGTGCAAAACTTCTGTTTTTTATGATTATTGTCAATGACTGACTCTTTAGGCAGATCACATCTGAGCTTTGGTTTAAAGGATTATGAGGGCAATGAACCAAGGCGGGGTGCATTTCCATCCCTCAGGTCATGTTGTTTCCCTCTTCCTCAGAGAGAGGCCTCCACTGCAGGGAAGAGTCTGAGAAGGGCAGGCCCCTCGTTGGCAGCCCTCAGATACATGATTTCCCGGGGCCAAGCCAGGGTGGAGGTTGTTTGCCAAGACATGAGAACAAGAAAGTGTCACCCCAGGAGGAAGCAAGTCTGCTGCAGCCTGAGGAAACAACTGAATCTGGGGAGCTGAGAGAAACGAAACCAGCAATATACCACACTATATATATAGACTGTGGTGATAAACAGAGCTGGGTGTATCAGGTAGGGCTGGATTGCGGAGAACCAAGGAAACAAGGCGGATAGGGTTATCCTTGGTGTCCCAGGCAGACGGGGAGATTTTTAGTTGTACCATAGCAGGGCCCATTAACCAAGCAACAACAGAAGATGCAATACAGCAAGACTTTGAGAGTTCAGGCTCTGATGCGAGACGGCCTGGTTTGAAACCCAGCCTTTTCATTTGCTAGATTTGGCTTTAGACAAGTCACTTAACTTCTCAATGCCTCTGTTTCCTCATCTGAAAAGTTTAAATAGCAATAAGACATCCTCCTTTGGTTCCTGTGAGAATTAAATGAGTTAATACATGTATAATACATGGAAGAGTTCCTGACATATCATATGTGCTCAATAAATGTGGCCTATTATTTTTATACAAAAAGAATTAGCTACACACACACACACACACACACACACACACACACAGAGACATTACAAACTATACTCAGAAAGATGGGCAAAAAGGTTTTAGAGTGATTTAACATCTAACATTAATATCTGGATGATCACAGGATAGGAAAGGATGGAGCTAAAAGAAATTTCAAAAGAAGTGTCGGTTTGACTAAATGATAGATTGAAGAGAACGACCCAATAAAAGATTATTCAAAAGTTTTATGTCTACATGGCTAGGGAAGATATGGTGTGGTTGCCAAATGAATGGAGAAGTTGTAAAAGAGAATCTTTTGTGAAGGAAGATCCCTGTGGTTTCACGTATCATGTTTGAAATGCTGAGAAATTGTTTATAAGTGTTTCAAAGACATGAGATTGGAGATTGGGCCAAAGTTTAGGGCACTGAAAAATGTAGCTGAACTGTAAGATGATATCTAATCATTAAGCCAAGGAATGAAGTTAGGAGTGAATGGAAGCCTAAAACTTTAGATAATGGGAAGAGTTAGCAGATGGAAGCAAAAAGAGAAACCATCAAAGGACACCAAAAAAGGTGCAACCAGAGAGGTAGTGAACAAACAGGAAAATGTTTTATGTCTGAAGCCAAGCAACAAGAGAGTTAACACTGCAACAAAATTAAAGAGAATTATAACAGAAAAGAGGACAATAGATTTTATGATAAGGAAGTGATTGGATATCTTTAAGTTAATAGATTAAATAAATCTGTTGGGATAAAAATCATATTGCAGAAGGTTAAGAAAGAATAATGTAGGAAGGAAAAGGAGTAAGTGAAGATGGACAATTCAATCCACTTTAAATAAATTAGAAATCATAAGTAATTAGCTGTCATTACTGGGAAGGTTTTTCTAGCTATTTGAGATGCATAGTCAGTAGGAAAGGAAGGTGTTGAATGCCTCACATGAACACCAGAATATGGCAGCTCCCATTTTTTTTAAAAGTTTATGTATATTCTTCCTTTTTTTAATTTTTATTTTATATTGAGGTATAGTTGATTCACAACGTTGTGTTAGTTTCAGGTATACAGCAAAGTGATTCAGTTATACATATACATATATCTATTCTTTTTCAGATTCTTTTCCCATATAGGTTATTACAGAATATTGAGTAGAGTTCCCTGTGCTATACAGTAGGTCCTTGTTGATTATCTATTTTATATGTAGTAGTATGTATATGTTAATCCCAAATTCCTAACTTATCTCTCCCCTGCCAACACTTCCTTCCTGGTAACCATAAGTTTGTTTTCTATGTCTGTGAGTCTGTTTCTGTTTTGTAAATAAGTTCATTTGTATCATTTTTTTAGATTCCACATTTAAGTGATATCATATGATATTTGCCTTTCTCTGTCTGCCTTACTTCACTTAGTATGATCATCTCTAGGCCCATCTATGTTGCTGCAAATGGCATTATTTCACTCTTTTTTATGGCTGAGTAATATTCCATTATGTAGATATATACCATGTCTTTTATCCATTTTTCTGTCAATGGACATTTAGGTTGCTTCCATGTCTTGACTATTGTAAATAGTGCTGCTGTGAACATTGGGGTGCATCTATCTTTTCAAATTATGGTTTTCTCCAGGTATATGGCAGCTCCCAGTTTGACAGAGATTGCATGTTCTCTCCCAACATCCATCATTCCCTTCTTTAAACATCAAAACTCTGGCTTTCAGTTGAGCATATTGTCAGCCAGACGTAAGACTACATTTCCTAGCTTCTCTTGCTAGGGAAGGTGTTGGACTAAGTCCTGGCCAATGAAATGTAATCGGTGTTATGTTGTATTTCCAGGAGGTCTTCTTAATAGAGAACAGAGAAACCCCAACCGTGTCCCTCCCCATTCTTCCACCCAGAGACGGATGCATCACCTAGAAATCACCTTGGACCTCCTGCAGTAGGTGGAATAGTGAAAAGAAAGAGCCTGGCTTTCTGATGACCTTCACGAGGGCTCCTTAAATGCCCTGAGTATCTATTGGGTTAGCCAAAACGTTTGTTCAGGTTTCCCGTAAGATGTTACAGAAAACCTGAACAAACGTTTTGGCCAACCAGGTACATTGCAACTTCCTTAATGTAAGAGAGAAATGCGTTTCTATCTTGTTTAAGCAACATTATTTGAGAGAAAACATTTATCTTTCTATTATATGCCAAACCTAATCCTAACACTTAATCAATGATAATCAGAAGGGTCTAGGGACAAGATGCAGAAATCCAGAACCCGCTCTATTTATTAAATTTAGAAACAATATACACTCTGAAAAACCAGAGGAGATAGAAGGAATCTGTATCAGTATGGCTTTTGTCCCAAGTGAGATGGCACACTCAAAAAGGGAAATAAGAGAATGTAATGAAGGTATTGTTTATCTAGACACGCAAAGCTAATAGAAGCCCATAGCGTTGATGGAACACTCTAGAACTAACAGGAGTGGGAGATCATTGCTACTCCTCAGCCTGAAGACAAAAGTGGGAGCAGTTCCAGGAACTGGATAGGGTTGTAATGGTTCAGCACTTGACAGATGCTCTGGCCTTCAGAAGGGAAATGCAGTGACTGTGGCCTGATGGGGAGGAAGCCACAGCACTGAGAACCCAGGATCCCCTTACACTCTCTGATCTCTTGAAGGTCCCTCCCACTGACAGAACCCAACCAGAAGCCAAGGACAGGAAACCCACAGATGCCAGTTCATAATGTGCAGCATAGCAGGGCACCAAGCAGAGAGAAGAAGTGGCCTGGGGGTGGGAAGTGGGGAATGGAAAATATCAGAGATTATTCAAAGTGAGGAAAATGGTGTGAAGAGAGTCATGGTAGAGAAAACTCTGTATGATGCACAATGAGACAGTACGTTGTTTGGAGCAGGGTCTAGGGGGGATGAGATGAAAGCAAGGACTCGGAATATTTAGGAGAGTCAAGAAGAAAATATTTTTTCTTCTTGACTCTAGTGTGTATGGGAGTCTGTATAATATTATTTTGTGGGGACCCTGTATAGACAATTTTGATTTTACAAATTCATCACAAAGTTCATGGGCCCATGCGAGGAGTAGCGATCAGTGGATGAAAAATTTCAAATCTCCCTCTGCAAGAAAAGGTTGCAACGCCAAGGCTCTCAGGAACCTGCTTTTACTGAAACAATATTGATCTTCATGTTCTTTCAGTTCCTTAGGGCCATTTTTAGTGCTGGTTCCATGCTACTCCTGAGCTGTATTGCCTGTCCTGCCCAGAACACCAGCTTCCAGTGATAAACGACAAGGTTGGTATTGGGCTTCCTAGAGAGTAAGCATGAGTGCAAGTCTTATCCAGAACATGCAGGAAAGTGTGAACACTGACTCAGTTTCTGCTCGTGTTAAATTCACCTTTCTGAAGATGTGGTACATATATACAATAGAATACTACTCAGCCATAAAAAAGAATGAAATAATGTCATTTGCAGCAACATGGATGGACCTAGAGATTATCATACTAAGTGAAGTCAGACAGAGAAAGACAAATACCACATGATATCACTGTATGTGGAATCTAAAATATGACATAAATGAACTTATCTTCAAAACAGAAACAGACTCACAGACATAGAGAACAGACTTGTGGTGGCCAAGGGGGAGGTGGGGTGGGGGAGGGGTGGATTGGGATTCTGGGGTCAGCAGATGCAAACTATTACATATACAATAGATAAACAACAAGGTCCTACTGTAGAGCACAGGGAACTATATTCAATATCCTGTGATAAACCATAATGGAAAAGAATATGAAAAAGGATGTATATACATATATGTATAACTGAATCACTTTGCTGTACAGCAGAAATTAACATGACATTGTAAGTCAACTATACTTCAATAAGACAAATTTTTAAAAATGTACCTCTCTGAATATTATAACATCAACTTAGACCAACACATTTTCCAATCACAGTCTTCTTTCAAATGCTTCAGGCCACACTCACTGCACCCTACAATGGGACCTCTCTCAGTGGTTACCAGACACGAAGACAGGCGAGTAAGAAGAGCAGTCGGTTCCTTCCGCAAAACTAAAGATGGCCCTGGGGGTGCATGTCGTTACCACATCTGCCAGAGAAAATAGAGGACAGCAAAATGAAGGGCTCGGTGGAGTTGTGTCAGGAAGGTCCTGGGAGGAAAGGGCCGGCCACGCCCAGAGAGTGCTTAGCGTGCAGTGCAGATGCGTGGAGGGAAGCGGGACCACCCGGGGGACCCTTTGCCTCACCCTGCTCCTTCTTCAGGTGCTGCAGCCAACCCACTGGCCACACGACTCAAGACCAGGGAAGACCCGTGAGCCCCTCTTGTGTTCCATTTACAGGAGAGTCACTTAGCATCAGCACATTGGCTGCATTCTGGTGAGCTGTCAGATGACCCAGGAGCTCAGTGGATGGTCAGGAACCCACGTGCGACCAGAGCCAGGCCAAGGCGTCAAGGACCTGCCCAGGGGAGCCAAGCTGACAGGTGGTATGGAGGGTGGAAGACCTCTCAGGAGGGGAGGAGTGCAGATAGGGTCCAGTCCGGCCTAGGGCCCCTGCGGAGATGGCGCTATGGGATGGGGCATCCTGGGCAAGGGGACGGGGTGGAGAGAACATAGAAATTGGAGAAAGATGCTCTGATTCCAGGCCTGGTCCAGGGCTCTGCTTGCCTCGGTCTGCCTGCCGGCTGGTCTAAAACAGGCAAAGAACAACAATAGAAATAAACTCCCTAGAAATAAACTCCCAATAAACTCTTCCAGCAAGAGAAAGGAGGGCACTTAAGTACCTAAGAGTTTCCCTAAAGTTCTATTCACCCATTCATCCCAATAAGCCTTTGAAAAACCAAAATACACTGACTTGGGCGGCCCAGCAAAATCAAATCACATCTTCAAATGGAAGCTTCAGCCCAGTAGCCATAACCAGGTGGAGAAATCCATGCAATCTTTACATTTAGAAATTCCTTCTTCATTTTTCTAATGGCCACTCCTAGTGATGCTTTTCTTCAATAATCTTGTACTTTGAAGAGATGTAAATACAGTAATGATGCTCTATATTTGTGAAGAAAATGAAGGGAAGTGTCCAAGGCATAAGAACCTATAGTTACTCCAGCTGTGGAGTCAGATGTGATGTGCCAGGTCCCCTGTGGTATCACAACATCAAGCTAGGGCATCAGATTTCATGGAATAGAAACCCTTAGTTTCTATATATAAACCCTATCTATAAACCCTATATATATAAAGGTTTATATATATAAACCCTTAGTTGAGGTTTTAAGCTAATCGTATGTATCTAGCTCTTAGCAAACCAAAGGTACTGTGAGAATCATATCTCAAGTATAAGGTATGATACTTATACCAAAAAAAATAGACCTGAGACCATTATCTGTATAACTAGAAGGGAAGAAAACACTGTGGGAAGAACAAGTAGAGACTGTTTACTCTGCTCAGATTCACCAAATGATTGCTCAGTTCTCGAATGGGTGTGAAAATGCAGTTTTAAGTTAGTTGGGGATGAAACTAAGGAGATAGCTTTACCAATCCAGCTCCTGCAGATATCCTACTGGGCAGACATGACAAAATTGCACCTATTTAGGGGAGAGTTATAATACGGAAAATTAGCTGTGGCCCAAAAATAGATGGTGGGCGTGCACGCAGCTGTGTCCCCACTGGAACCCAGGCGGCCGTAATGGAGTTGAAAGGCCACTCAGGGTGGATTCTGAACCGAGTCTACGGTGCACCCAGGCTGCAGACGCTTTTGCACTTCAGTCAAGATCTCTTTACTTCCCTGCTTCTCATAGAAGGTCTTCTGGGAAAATAGTGGAATGCAAGCCCAGAATATTTCATCAGCTGTTCTGTGCCAGACCGAATTTCTTCAGTTTATATTTAGAAGACTTAGGTTGGCAAGAAGCACTGAAAAACGACACTGAAGTAGTTCTTGTATAAATTACAGTACATCAGTGTCACACAAATCACCAAAACTAAGAAATTCTAAGAATTTTATTTATAAGTTATACTTTTAAAAGTCAAAAAATGGGCACACTGTACAACACAGAAGAATTCTCGTGGTTGACTTCTCCCCTCTTTAAGTTGACAAGAGTTAAAAAGACATGTTTCCATTTTCCTTACTAATTAGAAAAAATTAAAATACGTCCATCTGTTTTTGCTATTTGGATTGATGGCATCTCTTTCAGGTTTTCTTCCTAGACTGGAGAAAAATCACAATTTTTTGTTTTCTAAGCAGAAAAGTACCCTTTTTAAATATATTTTTTCATCACATGCCATGAACGGGAATATCATAGACTCCCTTATTTATTGGCAAATATTCTTGTATTTCATTTATGCTTTCAAGTGCTTCATTGGCAATCTGTGACAAACTGAAAAATTCACCACCTCTCCTCAGAACAGCTTATGAAATCTGTCAGCAATCTGTGTAATTTACAAGAACCTTAATTATGAATCAATGTTACGTTATGAATAGAGGTGTTCGTCGTTAATACCATCAAAGCTCAGTAAGCAATACCAAGCAATACCACTGTCCCAGAAAACAATGTCCCTCTGCCCAGCACTTACTTCTGGATGACCACTTCTGCAAATTGGTGCACACAGACATTTTACCTGATCTGATGGCCAAGTTAAGGGAAAATGATGCATGATCTAGGGAATTTTTACATTGCAAATAAGCAAGGATATTCTTACTGGAAAAGTGAAAGTCTCCTGAGACTCTTGGTGACTGACACGGTATTTTATCTGCACACTGAAACAACACACTTATCAAATGAAAGGGAAGAAGAAAAATTACTCGAGATTTGATCTCCTTTATAGCTTCTAATAGTAAAATACACTGTATGATTAATGAACCTGTCAGTTGTAATGGGAAGAATACGTAACAAGTAACTGTGCTTTACTCGTTTGTGATTTTATCTTTTATAAATTCAGCCATGTGTAGTGTGATAAAATTAACTCTTTACAATTTTAAGGTAATGCTGTAAAGTGAGTTAAAAACCCAGTCTGTTCTATTTTTGCCTCTCTGCCAACTGTCAATATGACTTTTAAGAACACATTTCCTGCAATCGATAATTACTCAATTAACAGCTTATTAAGTTTATATGTCAATAAATTTTGTTACCAGGTGTTTGAGGAAGGGGAAAAAATGTCCTGGCACTCCTCGAGCATGCAGTATTTCTATTAGAAAAATTATTTTTTAAATGTGTTCTTTGCTGAATTTATTAACCTATATAATATTCATAGAATTCAAGCCTAGACATGTAACTACCATTACTCAGAAATATGTGAGAGGCTTAAGTTAGGGAGCATAAGGGAGTCTGAATATCATTTTATATCAGACATAAAAGAAAGAAAGAAAGAAAGAAAGAAAGAAAGAAAGAAAGAAAGAAAGAAAGAAAGAAAGAAAGGGAGGGAGGGAGGGAGGGAGGGAGGAAGGAAGGAAGGAAGGAAGGAAGGAAGGAAGGAAGGAAGAAAGAAAGACGGGAGGGAGGGAGGGAAGAAGGAAGGAAGATGAGAAAGAGGGAAAGATGGGGGAGGGACAGAGGGAAGGAGGGAGAGAGAGATAGAGGACTAGACTCAGTAAAGGAGAGAAGGAATGAGAGGGAAGAGAAGGGAAGGGAAGAGAAGGGGGATGGGAAGCAGAGGAGAGAGAAAGGGAGGGAATAAAGGCAAGAACGGCACAGAAAACTCAGAGGAAAGCTCAGAGAGAAGAGCTAGGTAAGGGCAGTGTTATCATTGAAAGAGCTTGCCCAACTGCCTCTTTCTCCAAACTTCCCAATAACTGAGCAAAGTGGTCTCAGTTACATTCTTCATGGGAAATGCAAACGCTATGTGAGCATCTCAACGTTTAAGTCCTAAATCCTTGAGATTAGGGGCCAGGCCCTGTGTGGTTTGTTGGGTGCCGAAAAGCAAAAGAGCAAACGTGGCTTCTCTACTCTTGGTCTACTGGGCTCTCCCCTGGCTCTCAAAAGTGGCCTGAATTCCCACTGTTGTGTTATTTTAATAGACTATAGAGGTTGGTTGCAAAGAAAGAAAGGTCAAATTTACAATTCTCATATGTAAAAATGAGGGAAGGAGAGGGAAGAAGAGGAGGAGGAGGAGAATAATTTATGGAGCTTACTGTGTGCCAAGTTTTGCATTGTATCTTTACATGTATTGTCTTATTCAATCCTTCCATTAAAATTGTGTCAGTTTATTCTCATTTTACGTATGAGAAACAAAGGCTTAGAACAGACATGTTAGCTGCTCCAGTTCAGAAAGCTAACAAGTAATTGTGATAAAACTTAGACTTAAATGAGCCACAGTCAGCAAAATGAGATTCAAGAGAAATCTAGTTTCCAGTGGGAGAGAGAACAAGTCTGCAACAGGTTATTTGGAGGTTCCAATCACAGAGACAGCAAGAGGTCATGGGCCACCAGGAAGATGAAGGGAGGGTGGAGTAGGGACCACTGTGAACAAAGCTCACTTACCCCACCTTCCTCAGGCCCCACTTCTTCACATCTACACAAAGTCACAGTTTGTTCCGCCTCTCCCATGAAGGAGAATTGGTTCCATATTGCTTTCAGAGTGCAACATAACTAGAAAGGAATTTGGGCATAAAGAAAAGCCCTGAGTTATATCCTGGAGGCTTTCCATGCACAGTTGTGCAGGTTGTACACTGCACAACTCTAAGTCATGACCATTCTGTAAAACTATCATGGCAGCACCTAAACCTGGCATTGTTCAAAGGGAGCTCTGCCACCTTGGGGAATTTATGCAACTTCTCTGAATCCCACTTCCTCAGATGCAAAAGGGCATGAAAATTTCTACCTCGTGGAATTCTTTGAAATTACACCTGGCACAGAGTTGGCTGTTCAATAGATGTTATTGATATGACTCTATTGAGAGAGTCTAATGTCTTCAATTCAATTCAGCTGAGTTTTTTTTTAAGATCTTCAAAATGGAGAAGTAGAAAATCAGTTTAGGGACTTCCCTGGAGGTCCAGTGGTTAAGACTTCGACTTCCAATGCAAGAGGTGCGGGTTCGATCCCTGGTCAGGGAGCTAGGATCCCACATGCCTTGCAGCCAAAAAACCAAAATATAAAACAGAAGCAATATTGTAACAAATTCAATAAAGACTTTAAAATTGGTCCACATCCAAAAAAAAAAAGAAAATCAGTTTAAAAATAAGACATTCCTACATGCGTTAAATGCATTCAAATTATAATTTGATATATATGCAATTGACTAATCAAAATGTGTTCCTACAGTATGAGGAGAATTATTTCAGATTATATTTTGGCCAAATAGTGGAGGAAAGAGTTTGTCTGCGGGGTCAGGGAACATTTTGGGGATAAGATAGGATTTAACTATTGGAGTATTGCCAACTTACGGCAGGGTGGGGAGGAGAGGTTGAATGAGAGCATGAACGAATAAGTTGTAAAAGCCAAAATCAGATAAGAGAATAGTGAATTCATGCAGCAAACACCTAAAGTAACTAAGGGGTACCCAACAGGAAAAAAACAGAAAAACAGGCTTTGGGGAGCCTCTTTGTAGTTCTGGATGGGACAAAGCCCTTTGATTCTGGTCAAAATTTAAAAAAAGAAATGACTCACAAGCACAATATTTCTTTTAGCAAAATAATAATAATAACTTGATTTTTACTAAATTGCCTATATTTATAAATTGTGTACCTAATTTTATTACTTATCTTGTAAATCTCCTACTATGCTATCCAAACACTAAAGAATTTTACTTACCAAAAGAAAAAATTTTAAGTCACACCCATAGATAGTAATAATAATAACACTCTGTGGGATATTAATTTGGGATATAACTCTAGTTTAACTTCAACTAATTACTACACTATCTGTGGTTTTAGTGCCAGAATTTTCCACATTTGAGTAATCCATAGATTAAAATTTATCAGAGGTTATTCCATGTGGCATATAACATGAAGTTAATGACTCCAAACTCAAATATGTAACTTATGACCTTATCATTTCCTACAAGTTTCCATGGAAACCACAGAAAACATTGCCAGGAACAGTTGATCAGCAAATTATAGCATTCCTATGCCAAACATATGAACAAGGAAGAACTTTAATGTGCAGATAATTGGTTTACCTGAGATTTATTATTGCACCCTCTATGGTACCTGGGGACACAGGTGAGTTGTGGGACTGTACACTTTGAGGCCATAATTTACACTCAGTAGAAATCTTGATTCACAAAATGATTGTGTTTTGAATCTTTGTTGCAGCCTAATGAGTAACATATGGAAAATAAGCAGTATCGTTTTAGCCTCCATTTATCCAAGCAAAAATGAAACGATGGTTAAATAAAGACCGTCCTTTATTAAAACCCAATGTTTTCAATTTGAGATTGAACCTCCCTTTAGGACAAACTAGAATCAGGTTTCTTTTGACCGCATTTCCTTCCTTCTTCCTTTCTTTCTTCCCTTACCTCATGGCCAAAGGTCCTATTTTATGGTCTTTACTTACCTCCGTTTTGTACATAAATGAAGGTAAGAAGCGTGCTTTTTAATTCCATTAGTGGAATAGTGATAGCTACTGCTTTCCCTTATTATCAGCTATATTATTTGATAAGAAAAATTCTATTGGATGGAAGTATCAATTAATATTTAAAAGCTCATGATTTCTAGGTAGCTATTCTTTTTTTTTTTAATGATTTGCTATCTTTTAAGCTTTCTAATTTAAGCTAAAAGCTCTTTCACTGGTTTTTCCCTCTCTTGAAAAGTGTTGTATCTTCCTCTTTTTAAAAACTCTCTTCAGGTTTAGAAATAATAGAAGTGGTTTTGCAATAAGTTGTCAATTTCTAAGTTCACGAAGAGGTAAAGTGTATGTCCATGGAAACATTCCGTTTCTCAATAATTTTGATTAACCATTTTCAATTAACTATAAACTAGAGTTTATGCTTATTTACAACTAGCATCTGTTTTGACCATTATTCTCGGTTGGGTCAAGACAGAATTATGAAAAATCAGAATCCTAGAATTTTAATATTCCATATTGCTAAATTCATTTTGCCTCTACGTGAGAGGCCGTGTTTCCCTTACGGAAATAACACAAACCGTAGGTTGTACATTTCTCTGAATGTGTTGAGTTTGCACCAAAAAAAACCAAAAAAAAAGCTGTGAAAATTATGTCACTTTTCCTCCTGCAGAAGCTTCTAAGCTCTTTACACCATGAAACAGTTAATAAACTCTTCACATTTAGATTTTGGCCTGATGTGCTGAGACATAGAAATGACAGCCAATCCTGGGCTCCTAAACAAAATTCCAAAGCAACAACGTTCAAGGCCTGTGATTGTGTGTGTGTCCACCTAACTTATGATGTCGAGTTTATGAGAGAAGACACTTAATTTGGGCTGAACCTCCTGTTAGGATACTGCTGTTACTCAGTTTCATCAGACTATATTAATGCAAAATTCCTTTTCAGTTGGAACCCCAGATCTAATCATTGTGGAATATTTATTTTCTTTTTTCTCCTTCTATTTTCTAAATTGTATAAAGTGTTTTGAAGTATGTTTAAAAACTTTTCTTTTGGATTTTAAAGAAGCCAACAAGATCTTTATAACTGCTCGTAGGTAGGCTTGGGAGGCAGATTGATCTGTCTCTGGCATCTTTCACCAAAGGTATTCTACCAAACTAAACCTTCCCTATGGCATACAATTAGCCTGATTCAAGGGATCACACTTTTAAATCCTAATTTTCAGACAATTAAGTTTACAGTCAAGTTAAAAATTGCTACCATTTTGATTATTATGTTTTATCTAGCTTTTAAATGCCACTTTTACTCAAAGTGAATTCATAGGATTTAAAAAAGAAAAAAAGACTGCAGGACCGTCATTCTGCCAGGGTTATCTTAATCATGACAGGACATGAAATGCAGCTTGGCAGTTGGCACTGTTCAAAACATGCCAGACATGGACACAGTCTGGTAACTAAAGACATTCTGATAAAAATAGGAGTGAGAAGGAAAAATAAGGGCCAGGTAGATAGGGAACAACAACAAGTAGTATCTATTTCAAGGGAATACTTCTGTTGCTAAGAGAGATAAATCAGATACACGATCAAACTCAGACCTCTTAAGGCCAACATTGCAAAATTAAACTTCTCTCCGCTTCCTTCAGTGTTTCCCAGTCCCACCATCCTCCTTCCAATCAGGCCTGACAGCTATCCTAGTATCCTCCCTCTCCCTGGCTCACAGCAGTTAGAATTAAATTTACAGTAGAATATTTATTGACCTAAAAGGTATTCTATATATATTACTAGGCAGATCCTAAAACTTTATGTGCATTGTAATAGAGATCTGTAAAAAACAATGATATTAACACACACACACTGAGGAAAAAAGGGGTAATACATTTATACATGTACATGTATGTATACATATACAAATCCACCTCGACTTATGATGACGTCATCTCCTGATAATTCCATCATAAGTTGAAAATGCATTTAATGCACCAAACCTACATCACAGCGTAGCCTTGCCTACCTTAAACATGCTCAGAACACTTACATCAGCATACGGTTGGGCAAAATCATCTAACACGGAGCCTGTTTTGTGAGCAAGTGTTGAATATCTCATGTAATTTATCGAATACTGTACTGAAAGCGAAGAACAGAATGGTTCTCAGTGAAGGAGTTGCTTTCCCTCATGATCACGTGTCTGACTGGAACTCACTGCCGCTACCCGGCATCAGGAGAGAGGACACGACCGCATACCACTACCCCAGCAAAAGATCAAAATTCAAAATTTGAAGTATGGTTTCTAATGAACACGTATCGCTTTCACACCATTGTCAAGTGGAAAATGGTTAAGTCAACCATCTACATCGGGGACTGTCTGAATACATAAAAATACATATGTGTTTTATATTTATTTTTATATATGCATATCTGTATTTGTATATTTCTTCCAGGTGGTTAAACCTGTGGGATGGGGTTGTGATGATTTATACTGTTCTCTTTTTGTTTTTCTATAGCCACCCCAATAAACATAGATCATTCATAAAAGAAGGGGGGAAAGTCTATTGTTAACTGACTCTCCATTTATCTAGAAACAAAGTTCCAAACTTTTTGGCTCTCACACAGATTCTTCAGGATCTACCCTGGCCACCCCACATACTGTCCTTCCTTATAGTGTACCTGTTCTTTCCTGTTTCAATGTTCTTTCCTGCTTCAATGCCTTCGCATATGGTTCTTTTTCTCTAGAGTAATCTCTCTCTACTTGTCCACCTGACAGATGCATTTTCTCTTTTCAAGACCCGGAATTCGCCAGAAGTATCCCCACCTTGGTTCCCATACTGACTGGTACAATCATCTACCATTGTGCTCATCTACCATTACCCTGTGAGTTGCCAGAAGGAGGGACTGTGTTTAAGTCACCTTTGCTTCACAAGTGCCTGGCAGTAGGCACTTAATAAGCATTGAATAAATGAATGAGTGAATGATGAATTCGTAGACTTCATAGAGTTATGTTGAATGTTAGATGTAAGGTATAGAGCAGAGTGCCTGGAGCATAACAAGTGTTCGGGAGATGAGTAGCATCTATTACTGTCGTTACTGTATGGCATTCCTCTGTCTGCTTTGCCTTGACTGTTGGGTCTCTGCGTTGCTCAACAACCTCCTTTGAGGCCAGCATATCAGTATGTTCCAGAGAATCAGGAATTCTTCCATGGGCGCTGCATATTTGGTCGTATTCTTTTATGGGCACAGGATAACCAGAGCAAGACATCTGGACACAAGGATGACCTAAAAAGCTGATGATTTTTAATTTTTTTCAAAAGACTAAGGGCCTGAGACTTTTATAATTAAGAGGCAGAGCAAGAAGCAATTGTCTTTAATTAAAAAGTCTTCTCTCTACCACTTGTATATCCTTCCTTCAGGAAGCATTTTCCTGTCTGATTAATTTTCCCATTCTTTATTCCTTTTAAGGATATTGAACATTGCAATGTTCAGTATGCATGATGTGTGTGTATGTTACAATATGATCCGTCAGTACCCACTTCCCCTGTCTCAACCTAAGGCAGAACCCATACCTCAAAAATACCTAACAAATACCAACAATAGTTATCTGCTGAACTGAAAGAAAACTTGGCAGGAAAAGTAAAGAATAAACACGTTCGAACTAAACCCTTATAATGAGCTCTTACCTGGTAGAATGGAAAGATGCCTAATGTATAACCTCGAAAGCTTCTCTTCAACTGAAAGCCATGGGTGGCACAGCGTTTTTCATGGAAGACCCAGGGATATGGCACCATTCACATCATTCTGAAACAAGTACTAGCGTACCCATGAATATGTTTACAAAATACTTTTCCAAGATTCTTTCCATCTGTTACAAGTCATAAACTTATTCTGGGTTTTTTTTTTTTGGTCTTTGACCTTTCTATCTGCCTGTGACTTTGTAGCAGTTTATTTGGGTTGGGTTCTGATACAATCCAATTCTTTTAGGTCATTTATTTTAATATTTTTAAGTGTAGGGATATTTTTCACTTATGAAAAGATTTAGCTTTTCTACACTGATTTTCCTAAATGTTCCATCTATAATTTCTCTACTTCTATTAACTTAATTTTCTTGCCACTCATTCCCCTAATTTTTTGGCAGTATTTTGCAATGTCTACAATAGAAGGACTCTTTTATTTGGCATATCATTCCACAGTATACAGTCCAAAAAGCAAACATCTATAGGATATATTATCTCTAACAAACTAGTTTTATAAAAAATGACTTAGATTAATCTGGAAAGATTGTCATTACATTCTTCACATGCTGTATGTCAGACATTGTTAGTACTTGTGGGTGTTGATGATTGTTTTACGTAATTACTCATGTTGTTTTGTGAAAGTGCCCCATAACATCACTCTAATTAAGATTCTGACAGCATGTCCTTTTGGTTGTTGAAATGCTTATTGAACAAAAGTCACTGTTTTTCAGGCTAAATTCCAACAAGAATAAAAATACCTAAGTCACACATGTGATTAAACTGAGATTCTAGTTCCAGAAATGATTCTCTAGCACCTGTTACAAGGACAAGAAAAATAAAAGTCATGTACATACAGAAAGATATTATCATTTGGATTGGTACATCAGTAGGTATGTAAATAGGCAGAATTTAAGAAGCATTGGATAAGACTCTCTCCTTGAAAATATCTGTGCCTAGCATTTCACTATTAGAAATCAAATCATTTATATTTCAGAATTCTTTGGGGTCTTTATTGCCCCATATTAAATCCTAAAGTTATTGGAAAGGGCAGTCCCTAATGGCCTTATCAACTATACCATATGGAAATTAACTGACAGATGGCAGAACAACAGACTTTAGAAATGGAATGCACCTAGGTACCTGGTTGAGGGAATCACCAGGAGGGGGAAAGTAAGAATACTTCAAAGGAAGTTAAGAGAACAACAAAGCCAGCAGTGCCTGCCACTGAAAATAATTGAATCTGAATAGATGATAGCTAAATAATTTTCATTCAGCTTGTGCTATAAGTAGTGAAAATTTACATTTAGAAATTGTGACCTAATCATTGAACACATACAGGGCTTCGGTTTCAAAATTTTCACATGTGTGAAAAAATAAGAGCAATGTAAATTTGTGGAAACATATTGAAATGTATCAATGCTGAAACAATGTTAGCCTTTTTTTTTTTTTTTTTGCTAAAGGGAGAACTTTCAGATTCCTGAGAATATAACTTACTACTAAAGAGAACAACTTGGAGACATGTTGAATCAAAAATTAATTACATAAGTCAAATTGGATGATTAAGTAAATGGATGGTGGCTGGTGGGTGCAGGTTTCTCACTGTTGGAATGCGAGTTTACAGACAAGCAAAGGGAGAAGGCTAGAATGATCCATGTGTCAATGGATTAAAGTTAAAGACATCAGAATGAACTCATGTTTAGCTTAATACAGATACAGATGGTTACATCTACATATGGATACATTTATAGATATTTGGAAATATACAAGTTAGTATACATACATAGTTCCTTTCTCTGCCAGCTGAGAGGACCCAGAAGCAATGACACCCCAGAAGCTAAGAGCACACCTGGGGCCCAGATCTTGGTTTCTAACACCTTTGTCAAGTAAAATGACTCCTTGGAGAAATGGCTGGACATAGGACTGAGGCCAGAAATATACAAGAAGAGCCGGGAGTATCTCACAGTTCCAGGAAGTAAAGAGGTGCTACACACACACACACGCACACACACACACACACACACACACACACACAGAGTAGAGGTATGTAAAGGGACATAAGAGTCAACAGAAAACGTTACCAATAGTGAAATCTGAAACAATTTAAGCAAAATAATAAATAAAGCAATATTGGATTATAATGAAACTATAAAATATTTTTGCATCCATATTAAAGTAAATAAATAAATAAGTAGTGCAGGCTGCACTTCCGAAGATTACACTCTCTAAAGGGGATGGGGAGAATAGAGTAAATTTACAGTGGGGAAACTTGACAAACAGTAACTACCTGTGCCAGGTGATCAAGGTCAACATCAACAAGGATCATTCATTTTGATAGTAGTTACCTTTGATAGGATGGGATAAAAATGGTAATTTACCTCTGTGATCTTCCTCCCCAAAACACATCGCCCTGCTCTAATCATAGGAAAAACCTCAGACAAATCCAGATTGAGGGACATTCTACCAAATACCTGACCAGTGCTCCTCGAGACCACCGCAGTCACCAGAAATAAGAAAAGTCTAAGAAACTGTCACAGGCCAAGAGACATGATGACTAAATATACTGTGGTATCTGAATGGGCCCTGAAAGAGAAAAAGGACATTAGGTAAAAACTAAGGATATCTGAATAAAGTATTGACTTGATAATGTATCAGTATTGGCCCGCTGATGGCAACAAATGTACCATCCTAATATAAGTTGTAATATGGGAAACTGAGTGCAGGGTATATAAGAACTCCCAGTACTATTTTCACATAGGATTCTATATAAAAAATATCCTAAAGACTCCTTTCAAAAAAAAAACCGTTTCGAATTAATAAACAAATTCAGTGCCATTGTAGAATTTAAAATCAACAAACAAAAATCATTTGTGTTTCTATATATTAATAATGAACTATGTAAAAAGGAAATTAGAAAAACAAATCCATTTACAATAGCACCAAAAAGAACAAAAAACTTAGGAATAAACTTAACGGAGGAGGAAAAAGACTTGTATACTGAAAACTAAAGAACCCTGATGAAAGAAATTTAAAAACACATAAAATGCCAATTATATCTCGATAAAGTTGAAGACAAGACAAAAAAGTGAAAAGACATTCGTGTTTATGGATTGGAAGACTTAATATTGTTATGATGTCCATACTACCCAAAACAATCTACAGATTCAATTCAATTCCTATCAAGATCACAATGGATACTGATTGTAATTGACCCATAAATGTGTTACGTGCATAGCTATGTGTATGGAAAACTACAGTGATGGCCTGTTCTCTACAGATCAGTAATTATTGGTTTTAATAACAAGAGTTGGCTTCTGTGCTACAGTATTTAATATATATGGTCTTCTCAGATATAATGAAAAGGTGTATAGCCTTTGCTATCAGACAGACCTGAATTCAAATCTTCAAATCTCAGCCTGTGACTTAATAGTGCAAGTTACTTAAACTCCAAACCACATTTTCCCTTCTATAAAGGGTGCATGATAATGTGGCAAACTTATCTGGCTTTTTTATGTGATTCAGACTCTACACAGACATATACATGTACATACGTACATACATACACAGATATATAGATAGATGATAGAGAAAGATAAAATACAGATGATTGATAGATAGATAGATAGATAGATAGATAGATAGATAGACAGACAGACAGACAGGATGTAACTAAGACACTAGAAAAAGCCAAGAAACAAGTTTTGATCCTATTGCTATCCGTGAGATTCTTTCATGGCTCTGTTAATTACCCATTGATACACTTTAGTTCTAATTCCTCCCAGGTTCTATCACAAAAGACAAGCCTTGTGGGTGTGCAGAAAGCCAGGTTTTTGGTAAGCATTATATACTTCTTCCATGCCTCCTACCAGGCAGCAGATCTTAAAATTTCCCAGGCAATTCAATGTACCAGTTGCCTTGATCAAAGGTCTTTGCAATTACACACCAGTGTGAGGCCATCTCCATTCTGAGGCACAGAACCACCAGCCAATGCTGAACACTTCAGGTCTTTGGAAGGAAGGTTCTACTAACAATAAAGTGGTAACTGCCTGCGAGGGACGCCAGTTCTTAATATCAGGAATATTCTGGGTACCTTTGCAGCCCAAAAGGCTAACAAATGGTGGGCATCATGTTGTAGGATATTGGAATAAAATAAATTCTCGTGCATCTGTGCCTGTAATACTTCTCCTAGTTCTAGTGGCCACAATTCAAGAAAGGTAAAATGGAACTGGAAAATGTGCAAAAGAATAGGAATTTAAATGATAAAGCAAAAACAGAGATTTGAGGCCATAACTCATTAGTTACTGAAGTCAAAATCACTTAATTTTTAAAGCATTTATCTCTGAGATACTCTCGGAGAATAGGTTCCAGGAACCATCGCTATAGGGAGGTGCCATTAGAGATTCAAATAATAGAGTATAAATACATTTATTTAGACAGATATCTTATGCTCTATGTATCAGGTTATCTCCAGATTATACAAAAAAAAAAAAAAAAAAAAGGCTTTACGGACTTTTTTATTGCCATGCTTCTTAATTCCAGTTTAACTCTGTGGTCACACTGAAGCTGCTTAATTACTACGTTTCCACTCAACACATCTCTATTCTGTAACCCCACAAGCAGTATATTAATAGACTTTTATAAACAGGATTTCTACTGACTTCCATTAATGCTGAATACTTATTTTCATTGTAACTAAATACTATAAAATATTAAAAGGAACACTGGGTAAGAATTGCAAGGACGCTTCTTTCTTTGCAGACATAAGCATACATGATGAATTGTACAAAAATAGGTTCATCTCCAGAGAATTACCTTTGCAGTCTCACCCTTATGGTATGTATGGAGTACAAAGCAGCGTTCTTTGGGAGAAGATTTTATCTTTCAGTATTAATCCACTCCTACACTCCCTACAGAAGGCAAAGAAATGCCTGCTTTCAGAGTACATGACGTCAGCATCACAAACATGAATACGATATCATGGAGGATTTTTTCTTTCGACGGGCTTGTGAAGCCATTTAAAAAATTCTATTCTTGAAGGTCAGTCCTCTAAGGTGGATTTCTTAAAGACCAAACAGTTGAAGGACCTAGCTTTGCTGTTGCCTGTTCCACGGTGAAAAGGTAAGGGGAGGAGCCTATGGTCTCCATGAAGAAGTTAGGTGCTGAGACGTTTCCTTAGATGTGGCTGGATATCAGTAGGATATACAATCCTGCAAGAAGTAAGTGTCAGACCTAATAGCTTAACAAATGTCTACCAACTGAGCAGAGAACGTGGAAGGAGGCCAGTGCGAGGGAAGAAAGTACTTTTCTAGCTTAATATTTATTCATTCTCAAAACATCCCTTGAGTGCATACTCTGCTAGGCACCTTGTGAGGCACTGGAAACACAGCATAATTTTGTAAGATTAATTTCCCCTACATTAACTGTCATGAAACTATATTGAAATTTGGCTTTGAAACATTTACTTTTAAATTATCAGATGTTCCCCATTTTTATATGAAGACTCACTCTTAACTCTAGTCACCAAACTCACTCGCTGTCCTTAGAACCAGGGTCAGAGGTGCCCTTGATTTCTTTTTCCAAGGTCATCCTACCAGAGAATCATGACAGAGAGGAGCTGGATGTGAGTCTAGAGGTTGCTTGGCCTAATTTCCTCACTGTAGCGGGGAACGCTTGTTAAGTGCACCTGGTCTGAGTCCTCTCTCTGTGGGACCATGCGATACAGATACGAGAAACAGAGGTAATTGCAGAAATGATCTCTCAAGAGCTACTGGGAGAATAAATAGGAGTGTCAGAAAAATGACAGAGCACAGCAAACAGTCACACCAATCAATGTTCTCCAGCAATATTATTGATATTACCATATTCTTGTACTATCACTATTTTTTATATTTCTATCATATTATTATCATTGTATTGTTATTCTTATTGAGAAGCAGAATAAAGCAGAATTCAAGAGGAGAAATTCTGGAGCCATACTGACCAAACTGAAATCTCTGCTCTGCCACTAACTGTTAAGTTACTTAATCTCTCTAAGCCTCGGTTTCCTCACCGTTAATACAGAGATAAAACTAGGACCTCTGTAGAGGATTATATGAGGATTAATCTAATTTAAATTGTTTAAAAAAAGAAACACTTGGAAGAGTGCCTGGTGTATAACAAGCACTATTTAGTGTCTGTCTCAGTAGTAAATAATAACTACAGTTGCTTATAGGTAAGGAAGCTGAGGCTCAGTTGGGGGAGGTGACTTGGGAAAGCTCAGAGTTGACACTCAAACCTGGTCTTCACTCACTTTGATGTCTTATTAAGTAATAGAAATATAAATGAAAACGCTGAAATAAAGTAAGCAGGAATATGTATTTACATGACACCTTTCTTTCTGTTAGTGCTTTTCTATCAAATTTACATTTCTCTTTAAAATGCTTAAAAATGAAGCTCGAAATGAGGAAAAATCAAGGCACTCAGGGACAGATGATTTATTAAAATATTTATTAAAATATTTTATTTTAGGGACTTCCCTGGCGGTCCAGTGGTTAAGGCTCCGCACTCCCAATGCAGGAGGCAAGGGTTCCATCCCTGGTGGGGGAACTAAGATTCCGCATGCTGTGCAACACAGCCAAAAATAAAAATAAAAATATTTTATTTTAATATGAGATATTAAAAGCATATTTATAAAAATATGATTTATTGTCTACTAAAGAAAGACAATATATGAATCTCACATCTCCCTTCTTCCGCTTCTACTTCCGTCACCATGTCCATTGTTTTCTCAAAAAGCCCAGCACTCAGTTCCCCAAGGCCCAGAGAATAAAGTCTGAAGTCCTTAGTGTGACACTCAAGGTCTTTCACAGTCTGGAACCATCCTAACCTCCCAACGTTCCCTACCCCATCTTGGGATAGCTCCTGTGTGTTTGTCAAACTATTCACATTTCCCCAAGCTCCTCCTGCATCTTCCAACACCCCAGCCTTTTCTCCAGGTGCCTCAGCCCATTTCCTCCCTGGGTCGTTCTGGTTCCTACCCACCACTTGTGTGCATATCAGAATTCCATGAGTCCCTTCAAGATAGCTGAAACGTTGGCTTATGGAGAACTTTTCCTCAAACTCTCATTCATATTCCACTGTGTCTTCTTTTGCGTTTCCATATGCTTTGCTTACACAAAAAGTTACACTTACTTCACTTGCCTCGCCCTGTAGACAATTTGCATTCTGCTTGCTCAGAAGGTCACAGCAGGAGCATTTGCCCTGTGATTATAAGCCCTCTAAGACTTCTGGAACAAAGGCTACATGATACTACATCCAGAGGCATACCATAATTTACTCCACCATTTCCTTGATTTTGAACACTTAGTTTTCCTTTCTTTTCACTATTGTACTCAGGGCGGCAATAACAATATAATGAATTGTCGATGACTTTTGCAAATCACTGGAGACTTTGAGAATTAATTTTTGTGAGCTTTTTGTTATATATTCAGTAAGTCATTATTCCTCTGTGTCTCACCTTTCCTGGTGGTCATTTATTTGATGGACTTGTTTTTCCAAGACATAATACTTCATAAAATAACCACTCTCTCACTTCCTCAAGCTGCTCCTTCTCTCTCTCACACCCACAGAACATTGTCGTTTTGGCTTTTTTTTTTTTCATTTTTGTACTATATAGTGGCATTGTGAAATCTAATAAAAATATTTGTGGTATGTTTTGAAATGGCATTACAAATTCTATCAAAAAATAACGTTAATCTTTTGAGGTAGCAAAAATTTTAATTCTTTTCCCCCCCCTTTTTTTTTAGTTCATTTCATTTTTAGCTAAGGGAAAGAAACATATGTCTTCCAATGTTTTTTCTCGTTGGCTTCCTCAATGAAATTTTTCTTGAAAAATAGGTCAAATGAATGGAGGAAAAAAGTTTGTCTTTGCACTTGAGAAAATTATACCAATATTTTTTTAAACACTCAAATTTCCAAGTTATCTTTCTGAATATTCACTCAGCAATTTTTTACTACTCCCACTTAATTGTAGCTTACAAACTATATAATACAAAATGGAAAATATCGGGTTTTTAAGTCACTTATTTATATATAGTCTTGTTGCTTTTAATGAAGCCTTTGAATCTAGGCCATACGATAGTTTTGTAGAGAAATCATTTTGCATTTCTTGAGAAAAATGCTTTGTTAAAACCTATTCAAATGTGTTTTCAGAAACTAAATGCTTGAAAAGTAAAAATAGGGGTTTCTTTTTCTAAAAATGTAATCTATGCCAGAGGCCAAGCTGCGAAGCATCCAGAAAATTTTAGACTGTTGGTAAATATTCCAGTAACATTTAGATTAATCAAGTTACCAGAAAGAGGAAGATAACAATGAAACAGTACTTAGATGAGGGAAAAGGAAGAACAGCAGCCAGCTTCTAAGAAACATCTAATAAAAAAAAAAAGTATCAAAAAGGTCAAGGGAAAGAGAAAGCACAGAGTCAAGAAACTTAAAAACAAAAAGGAGGACTCCCCTGGTGGCGCAGTGGTTAAGAATCCGCCTGCCAGTGCAGGGGACACGGGTTCGAGCCCTGGTCCGGGAAGATCCCACATGCCGCGGAGCAGCTAAGCCCATGCACCACAGCTACGGAGCCTGCGCTCTACAGACCACGAACCACAGCTACTGAGCCCACATGCCACAACTACTGAAGCCCACGCATCTAGAGCCCGTGCTCCGCAACAAAGAGTAGTCCCCACTTGCTGCAACTAGAGAAAGCCTGCACGCAGCAATGAAGACCCAAAGCAGCCAAAATTAAAAATAAATTAATTAATTAATTCAAAAAAAAAAGCCAAAAGGATCTTTTCTGTAATGGTTATACATCGAAAGTTCTTGGGTTTATCTCGTTAGAGAGAAAAATCAAGAAAATTTTTTTAAAAAAATCTTTAACAGAAAAAATCTGAATAAATAGTTCATTACCCAGATATGCTCATTGGAAGGTTTGAAGCTTCATCTAAGCCAAAAAGGATACATAGCAAGCTAAGTTTATTCAATCCTTGTGAGAAAACACATCTAGACTAACCAATATTTACAGAATTTAACCATTAGTGAAATGGGTATCTTACTGTACCTGAGTTCTTTTATTTCTTTATCTCAATCTCCAACCTGGGTTTTCTCTTTTTAAAATACAATAAATTAGTACATTTAGCAATGTAGTTATTTTAGCAAAATACTATTTTATAGACAATCAGCAACAATTAAAAAAGCATGCTATAATTTTGACTCAACTAATTCTGCATGCCTAAAACACGTCTATTTGAACTGAATACTTAACCTGGCAGAAGCTGCCACGTGATGCTACTTTGCTACATGGCCAGTTTAGGAGGAAACACATACAACATGGTTGGATGGTTGGCTGTGCCTTTTTGAACCAATGAAGAAATGCCAAATATTAAAGATTCCATAAATTATTTGCTCCAGTGGGCCTTATTTGTGATCCATCTTCATAAGAAAAAAAAAAAGCAGCTTCTTAAGGAACACGTGTATGTGTACATCTGCTGAAAGATCCATCCTAGTCAGAAGGGAATATAACCAGCTCCTGGTTTCCAACCAGGAGGTTGAAGAAGTCAAGTAGGTACCATCAGATGCTAATTTGGTAACCACACAAATAGAATCTCTAGTGCCCATATTCTCTTAGATATATGTCACATGACGCCGACTTGGCACTGCAGATACTATTATGCTTATTTATTTGATCTGAAATGGGCTGATCTTACTGGACCACGTCTCTTCATACATGCCGAATTCCCAGTGAAGTGAAGAACCCTTCTGTTTACCATTGAAGTTTATCATCATTCTGTTTATCATAATTAAGTCAATGGGAGCTCTGTGCACACAAGGTATAAAGCAGCCAGCAAACTCAAGCCCTGAATACTAGAAATCTGGAGAGAGGCCAAGGATGAACTGGCATGAAAATGGAATTGCCATCTTGCCTTTACAGCTGGTCTCTTGAAACGAAATGGGAGAATATCAGAGGACGCGCTGCAGAAATCGTACCTCTGTACGACATTCAGGCTCTGGGCAAACAGATGACTGAAGCTTGTTGCTGTCAATCTGCTGCTGGATCCAGGGGACCACTTTCATCAACTCCTTATGAAATTAATTAATCAAAGGGAAAATTAAAGTGGAGCAAAGCTATCTTTGAAGTAAAAAACGTGCATCTCGTGAAGCAATGGTAAGTTCAATAATTCAAAAGGAAACAGTGGCTGAAGTGATGATCTTAGCCACACTACATCAAGGTGTCCCTCCACCGCATCCACACCCACCATAAACACTCATTTTCTGAAAGGCAGGATTGTCTCAAGGTCTTATCAGCACTAACTGTATTACCAAAGCACAGAGAATACAATCAGATCTCTCCCCTTCATAATGTAGATGTTGTCTTTTTAAAGCAAGCTTGATTATATTCTGAATAGGTCAGTCTGTGTGCCTGACATTTCTCCCCAGTTCCCCGTGACCTTTTAATAAGAATGACTCGGTTTTGCACTGCCGAAAATGGAACTGTCCCTTTTCAGTCCGTGAACATGAGAAGCACGGTTTGAACAGATCACATTTTCTGTACTGAGTTATTACTCATACCACAGCAGAGTAAATGAAACCTTATCTTTCTTTAAAAACACGTGCCCTATTTGGCTTTAATTTTACCTTCTTCTGCAGCTCGTTCACATACATTTGTAAATATTTAAGCAAATGTGCAATCACATTTGCTCAGGGAAAGTAACAAATTAATAAAGTCTCTGTTGAGCAAATCTGACTTTTATAATGTATGCTTAAATAGATGTCATCTTTGAATAGCACTGCAAAGAATTATTAACACGGACCTTCCATGGTTATAGAGAGAAAATTATCAACAGTAATCCAATTTCTAAAATTTCAGAAATGTTCCTCTTTATTAAGTTCCAGTAACAGAAGATTCAACCAGACAGATCATCCGTGCCCAGACGAACATGAGAATGGTCGCCATCCCAACTTGAAAGGCTATAACCACAGCGCCCCAGCAGCCAGCCTCCTGATTTCCTACTAGAATACTGAGCTGTGTGTGAAACCCACAGTAGGAACCCATTATGTACAACTTGGGGGCGTGGGGTCAGATTCTGCTCTGAATAAACATGTACTGGAAGGGCCTGGCTCTGAGCTTTATTCCCACACCTGGACTGAGTTTCCTGATGTAGAAATTACCTGGGACTATTTAGGGGACGATAAGGCAGGGATGGTAACTAACCCAGTGTGATGTGAGCAGGGAGCACCAGCCATAAAAAGGTATCAGCGAAGTGAGCGGCAAGTACGTATTTAATGCTCATGATGGCAAGACAAGTGTGTGAAACACTGGGTTCTATTCTCAAAGATCCTTCAAGGACGGCCCCAGTCTTCGTGGAGGCTGGAGGAGAAGCAGATGATCAGCAAGTAAAGACACTAATAAGCTTATAATTGCAAACTGAGGTGCATGATGTAAAGAACATACCAAGAATGGGCTAGTGGAAAAAATTTTCTAAATCAGGAGTTGCCACACTCTTTCCGTAAAGGGCAAGCTAGTAAATATTGGGGGCTTTGCAGACCACATTTGATCTCTGCCACATATTCTTATAACCTTTTAAAAATGTAAAAATGATTCTTAGTTCAAGGGTCTTACAGAAGCATGACAAAAGCCAACCAGCCCGTGCGCCATAGTTGGCCAGCCTCTGATGGCAAGAGAGGAAGGTGGCAGCTGGAGAACAATTCTATAGAAAGGCTCAAGGTGGAAAATCAAGGTCAGCTTAGTTGAAGCGACAGAGAGAGAGGCTGGGGAGGTGTGCTGTGCTCCGCGGTTAGGGTGAGACGTTTAAAGGTTATTGTAAAGGTGGTAGGAAGCCACCAAAGAGTTTTGAGCACAGGATATGACACGATCCCATTTACATTTTGAAAAAGCCCATTTGATCCCTGTACAGAAAATCGGCATCAGTTTTGTGGCAGAGTGGTACCCAGAGCCTGTTGAGAAGGAATAAGGCAGGAGAGAGGGAGCCAAGTAGGCAGGATGGGGCAGTGGGGTTGAGAAAAAGTAGACAGGGAGAGCTCCTGTTCCTTGACCTGGCTCTTTGGGGACCTTCGCCTGGCCCTTTGGGGGCTGGAGAGCCCTTGCACAGAGGTGAAAGGCATCTCTCATCTGGCTACTTCTAAGGCTCTGATGGTTGGGCTACTGCTCCTGGACATCATTTCTTATTCTTTTAACTTCCAAGAACCCAATTTTGAATGAAAAATATTCACTTATTTTAATGTGGTTGGTTCAACCAGCCATATTTTGAAAAGTAGGGATGTGTCTATTTAGGGGAAATCTGCATGGATATGTCAGCCCAAATGAGTGAGAGGGAAAGATTTAGGAGCTAATTGGTCTCCTCCTTTTCCCCCGTCCTTTCCCCTTTTCTATAAAGGAGCATAAGCTTGATTAGACCTGCCTGGACAGGGGAAGCAGAAATGAATTGTCTGCTGTCTCCAGGATATGACTCACCATTTCCACCCACGCTCCCTGCCATGCCTGGAGGACTTCTCAGCACGCTTCTGCCAGTCTCAGGACTCACCTTTTCCATGAAGCCTTCCCAGAAGACAAGAAGGACTCACCTGCTTTAACCCGTGATTACAGATACGCACACCTGTGTTTTGAAAGTCGGTCATGGATTCAGCCTCTTTTCTTGGCTTTAGGTTCCTGTTCTTAGTTTCCCATCCCTACTTTCAGCCAGGGGCAGGCATCCACATATTCCAGGATGATGTTTACTCTATAAAGTCCCCCCTGAAAGGACAGCTCAGTTTGATACTATGGAAAGTATCAGAAATAGGGGCAGCCTTAGGAACAGACACTACTAAGTTGATATCGACTCCAATATTACAAAGGGAGAATCTTCTCTAGTATGTCCCCTACTCACCTCTCAAGGGCTTAGGAAATTCCCACCACTGCTTTAGTTCAAATCAACAATGTTCAATGTGTCTTACGTGGAATACTATTCTCCTTAAAGGCTCTAGTAAAAGAAACAGCTAGATGTGGTCAAACACTTCCAGAGCATTCTGCATACTAACTTTCTCCCTTGGAAACTCATAAAGCAGAGTAGCACATCAAAGACTGACCCTGTTAAACTTTATTTAACCAACGGTTTCCACAGTTCTGTGCCCACAAGACCCACTGCTGTTCAACAACCTACTAGTTCCTCAAAATGCTTTAGCAAGTGCAGAGTTCAGGCTGCCCTCAGCAGGCCTGGGATGGTGTGGGGAGTGGAGAAAAGGAAGCAGTGGTTGTCTGGGTGATGTGACCCGGGTCAGATCAGCTCCTTGAACTGACCTGGGCGTGGTAACTCTGACCTGGGCGTGGGTAGAGGAAAACAGTGTGCCCTACCTCGGGCCGTTTCCCAGGAAGGACAGGTGAGGTCAGATGGAGACGTGTGGCCCTGTGAGTGGGCAGGTAACACTGACTCCACAGAGGAACATCTGCTCATTCGAGAGCAAGCAAACTGCCATGTCAGAATGAGCCCCAATCCTTAACTGCTAGGTTTTGGGGCGGGGGCGGGGGGAGGGTTCTTACAGTGGAAACCACAGGCTTTTTGCCTCAGGCAGGATTGGATCAAAATCCAGGCCTTTCCCCTTTCCAGCTCTATAACTTGTCCTGTAAGCCCAGTTTTTTGTGAAATAGGATGAATAATATTAATACAGGATTTGTAAAAATATAAAACGAACTTATTTTCTCAAAGTAACTAATATATGACTTAATAAATAGTAGAAACTATATAGTAGCCTCTGAAAGAAACTTTAGGAAGTGTCTTCATGGACCATCCCTAAATTTAGCCAGAATTATCACTTTTCATGTTAGATTCAATGTTTCCCTAGTGCAAATTTAAATCAGGTATTAATTTTCCTCATCATGCCCTAATCTAAAGGTCCATTTATCCCATACATCTTATTTTTGTAACAATAGAAAAATATCTAACCATATGTAATTCTTCAGAAATAAATGACAATTTCTGATGGAATTTAAAAAGATGAACCTTTGGCCCAAAGATACATGGATGGCTGTTGGCTTAATTTCAAAATTATTTGTGCATTTCTTAAATATAAAGTTTTTCACTAGACATAGCTCCTATTTCATTTAGTTTTTTTTTATATATTTATTTCATCAGTAGGAAGGAGACGATACTTTTTATATAAAGTTAGACTTAAGATAGAAAGTGACTCAATTTGGGCAGTGAAGAGATGAAGTGCTTCGTGGATAGTCATCAGAATTCTGCAGCTGCCCAAAATACCCCTAAAAATCAGCTGTGCTTACAGTCTCTAATTCTGATGGTGAAATGTTTTTGGCCCAGATAACATAGTATTTGCTACACAAAAGCAAATCAAAACACATCTCCCATGTAAACGCCACTAAGGAAGGCATATTATATGGAGGTGTTTTGTTCATATGTCTAACTACAGGCAGCTTAAGTTGAAAAGAATCTCATTATCTCGGGCCTACCATATGTATGTGTGCATATAAGTAGAAGGAAAACAAACTCAAAATACGGCCTCAGCTGGTAGGATTGTGAGGGCCAATCTAAGCTCTTTAATTGAGGTATTGTGTATTAAGTTTAATACTTATGATACACATACTCCAAACACAGACCCTCAAGTCAAGAGAAGATCAGGTAACTTAAATGTTTACACTCACAATTAATTAAAAATTAAATAATGAAATCTCAAAACAGAGTTACAAAAGTTGTAGTATAGTTTAAATGTTTGCATTTAACAAATTAACATTTTAACATAAAAATGCAATGCAATATAAATATGCTTTTCACAGGATAGTCATAATATTTATTAAGAATATATCTAACTTACAAAGAGTGTGGTCTAGTAATGGGAGAAGCAAATAAAGCTCTGTGATTATCATGGTTTTTCATTTTGGTCATAGTTTCTCTGCAATAATGTGTGTAACATCACTTGGAAATAACAACAAATATATAAAGACCTTGGTGAACATGAAGGCCAGGCAAATGTCCCTTATAGTTACATACCAGTGATAGAGCAGGTTTTCATCAAAACTCTTCTGTGTATTTATAATGACCTAAAGAAGAGACATAAGTATGCACTTCAAAATTCACAGTTGGAATTAATATTAGATATTATCTGATTCAATATAATTTAATGACAGATGGGAAACCTAAGGCTCAGAACCACTAAATGACTTGCACATAAACACAGAGCTAGTAAGAGTCTGATAAGACAAAAATCTATGTTCCTTGACCATATTTCCAAAATATTTTACTTATATCTAATTTTAAAACACAAACTGAGAACTTGGATCTATTTCAGCATCAGGAAGGAAATGAGAAAAATCTCAATTTGATAATTTAATAAAGTCCCAAAAGAATTTAATAAATATTAATATAAAATATAGAATAAGCTACACACCCTCATTTAATCATAAAGAACTATTTATGTGCTACTCTAATCAAAGAAACTATGTAAACAAATATAATACAGTGAGATAAAAAGTTTTACAGAAACTTTCTAGTAAATGTATAAAAGTAGTACTAAAAAAATTTTTAATAATTCTTAACTTTGGGAGAGGGCCTCGTCATGTATTAAACCAATGAAAAAGAAATTTTACTTCTCATTTTATTACTTCTATTCTCTTTGGCTTTTGTAAACATGTGTTTTTCCTAATTTTATTTCATCAAAAAATAGCCAAACTCTACATCTTTATATAAGAAACTTAATACCCTACATATGAATAATATTCCTTCTTTGCAAATACCCATAGAAAATTCACCCCAAAATTAATCATATACTAACTAGGGCAAGGAGAAAGTCTCAGTAAATACACAAAACAGAACTCACTGAGCCATACTTTCTGACCCTAATGGAAAAAAGCTACTAAAAGGTTCTATTTAACAATGAACAAAAACTTGTGTTTCCAACCATGATGTAGTAACAAGATCCAGATATATAGTCCCAAATGAAATAACCAAAAAACTGGACAAAATATATGAAACAACATTTTTCAAGACACAGAACATCAGGCAACAAATGACAATGATCCTTGAGGGATGAAACATAAACAACATGAGCCATATGACTGCCCATAGATTACGTCCTTGAGAGTTTCCAGGCAACAGCACAGGGAGATTTAACCTAGGTGAAATCCAGTGGATTCCCTGAGTTGAGACAAAGCTGAAGTCCAGGAGATCAAGGCAAGTAGAGTTACCAGGGCAGAGTACAGGACAGGAAAGCTATTGCTGACAGGGAATTCCAGAGATTCTCATTAAGTAGTGATCAGTTGTCCCCCTTGATTACTGATCAGTGCATGCATGGGATAAAATTACATAAGACTGAGGAAAAAAACCACTTAAAAAGGATTGGAAGAAACAGTACTCAGCAGCACTCACATAGTACAGAGAATAATGTTTGTTCCTACCAATCGGACTACAAAAATTTATAATTCCTGGGGCACTGGGTAAAGTACACAGTAAGTTCTTGCCTTGGTGGTAGAAAATAATGAGCTCTAGTCTAAGCACTACACTTGACTCACCTAATCTTCAAAGTAAGGCCTGAAAGAATCAAACTATTTCCAAATAACTTGGCACTGACTGAGAACTAAGCATAAGAATATTTGTAGGAAGTTCAAATTTTCAATACTCAAAAAAGTAAAATTCATGGTGTCTGACATCCAGTAAAAAGTTACCAGGCATGCAGACAAACAGGAAAATATGACCTATAATAAGGAGGAAAAGTACTCATTCAAAAGCAATCAAAAAGTTATATAAATGTTAGAGGTACAAATGACTAGTTTTGTAAAATAAGTTACAAGGATGCAATATACAGCACAGGGAATATAGACAATATTTTATAACTTTATATGGAATATAATCTATAAAAATATTGACTCACTATGTTATACATCTGAAACTAATATAATATTGTTAAGTCTACTATACTTCATTCAAAAAGGTTACATAAATGTTAGAAATAGCAAACATGTTTGTTAAAACACTTAATATAACTGGATTCCAAATGTTCAAAATATTAAGGAGAGACATGGAAGATCCAAAAAAGAACTAAACTAAATATCTAGGGAGAAAAACTTTAGTGTCTGGGATGAAAAATACATTGAATGAGATTAATGGCAGAGGAGATATTGCAGAAGAAAAGATTAGTAACCTTAATAATCTAACTAAATAAGCAATCCAAAATGAAATGCAGAGATAAAAAAGGATTTAATGGGCTCGGGGACAACTTCAAATGGCATAATGTACATGCAATTTAATAAAGAAGAGAGAGTATAGTACAGAAAAATTGCTCAAAAAAAAAATAGTAGTCAGGAATTTTCTAAATTTGTTGACAGCCACAAACCTGCAGATCCAAGAAGATCAATGAATCAAAGCATAAGAAACATGAAGAAAACTACACCAAGTCACCTCCTATTCAAATTTCTCAAAACCAGTGATAAAGAGAAAATCTTATAGTAAGTGAGAAAAAAAGTTACATTCCAAGAAAGAAGATGAGAAGGACATATTTCTCATCAGAAATGATGACAGCAAGAAAACAGTGAACCTATATCTTTAGAGTAATAAAAGAAAATAACTTTCAACGTATAATTCTGTACCCAGCAAAAACATCTTTCCAAAGCAAAGGCAAAATAAAAACTTCTAGCAAACCTACACTACAAGAAATATTAATGTCCTTCAAGAAGAAAGAAAATTATATGAGATGGAAATATGGATCTACAAAAAAAAGTAAACACAGAAATGACAACTACTTGGATAAATGTATTAAGTTTTTAAATAGTTAAATCAATTTTTTAAATAATTGGCTGCTTAAACTAAAATAATCACAATATAGTCTGGAGTTTAAACATATGGGAAACTATGAGGTATGATAATCATAGCAAAAAGACCTTAAGGGGAGAAATGAAATATACTAGTATAAGGATCTTGTACTGTATGTTATGTATGTGTTAAATGGTATTTGAAAGATACTAGACTTAAAACTAACCATATCGATAATTACATAAATTAAAATGATCTAAACAAGCCAATTCAAAGGCATAAGTCAGATTGGATAGGAAAGGGAAGACTCAAATATATGCCACATAAAAGCAGCGCACTTTAAATATAAAGATACAAATAGGGTGAAAATTAAAGAAATAAAAGGATGGAAAATGAAACCATGAAAAGACTAATCAAAAGAAAGCTGGAGGGAGACATTCAAGATGGCAGAGGAGTAAGATGTAGAGATCACCTTCTTCCCACAAATACATCAAAAATACATCTACATGTGGAACAACTCCTACAGAACACCTACTGAACGCTGGCAGAAGACCTCAGACTTCCCAAAAGGCAAGAAAATCCCCACGTACTTGGGTAGGGCAAAAGAAAAAAGAAAAAACAGAGACAAAAGAATAAGGACAGGACCTGCACCTCTGGGAGGGAGCTGTGAAGGAGGAAAAGTTTCCACACACTAGGAAGCCCCTTTACTGGCGGAGATGGGGGTGTTAGGGGGGAAGCTTCAGAGCCATGGAGGAGAACGCAGCAACAGGGGTGCAGAGGGCACAGCGGAGAGATTTCCACACAGAGGATCAGTGCCAACCAGCACTCACCTGCCCGAAAGGCTTGTCTGCTCACCCACCGGGGCAGGTGGGGGCTGGGAGGTCAGACCCCAGGGAAAGGACTGGGGTTGGCTGTGTGAACACAGCCTGAAGGGGACTAGTGCACCACAGCTAGCTGAGAGGGAGTCCGGGAAAAAGTCTGGACCTGCCTAAGAGGCAAGAAACCATTGTTTCGGGGTGTGTGAGGTGAGGGGATTCCTTCCCTGTATGCCCACAGAAGGCAAAGCTCTACCTAAACGAGCTCTGGAGACTGGAGTGAGCCGAGACTATCAGCGCGGACCCCAGGGACAGGCATGAAACACTAACACTGCTGCTGCAGCCACCAAGAATCCTGTATGCAAGCACAGGTCACTATCCACACCCCCCCTGGGAGCTTGTGCGCCCACCACTGCCAGGGTCCCGTGATCCAGGGACAACTTCCCCAGGAGAACACACTGTGTGACTCAGGCTGTTGCAACCTCATGCTGGCCTCTGCTGCTGCAGGCTCACCCTGCATTCTGTACCCCTCCCTCCCCCCAGCCTGAGTGAGCCAGAACTCCCTAATCAGCTGCTGCTTTATCTCTGTCCTGTCTGGGCAGGAACAGAGGCCAGAGGACGACCTACACACAGAGCTGGGGCCAAAACCAAACCTGACCCCAGGAGCTCTGTGAACAAAGAAGAGAAAGGGAAATCTCTCCCAGCAGCCTCAGGAGCAGCGGATTAAATCCCCACAACCAATTTGATATACCCTGCATCTGTGAAATACCTGAAGAGACAAAGAATCATCCCAAAACTGAGGCAGTAGATTTGGGGAGCAACTGCAGACTTGGGGTTTGCTGTCTGCGACTGATTTGTTACTGATTTTTATGTTTATCTTAGTATAGTTTTCAGCACTTGTTATCATTGGTGGATTTGTTTATTGGTTGAGTTGCTCTCTTTTTTATTATTATTATTTTTATTTTAATAATTTTTTTAATTTATTATTTTTCTTTCCTTTTTTCTCCCTTTTCTTCTGAGCCATGTGGCTGACAGGGTCTTGGTGCTCCAGCTGGGTGTCAGCTCTGAGCCTCTGAGGTGGGAGAGCTGAATTCAGGACATTGGTCCACCAGAGACATCCTGGCCCCACATAATATCAATCGGCAACAGCTCTCCCAGAGATCTCCATCTCAATGCTAAGACCCAGCTCCACCCAATGGCCAGCAAGCTTCAGTGCTGGACGCCCCATGCAAAACAACTAGCAAGACAGGAACACAACCCCACTCATTACAAGAGAGGCTACCTAAAATCATACTAAGTTCACAGACACCCCAAAACACACCACCGGACGCAGCCCTGCCCACCAGAAAGGCAAGATCCAGCACCACCCACCAGAACCAGGCACCAGTCCTCTCCACCAGGAAGCGTACACAAGCCACTGAACCAACCTCACCCACTGGGGGCAGACACCAAAAACAACAGGAGCTATGAACCTGCAGCCTGCAAAAAGGAGACCCCAAACACAGTAAGTTAAACAAAATGAGAAGACAGAGAAGTATGCAGCAGATGAAGGAGCAAGGTAAAAACCCACCAGACCAAACAAATGAAGAGGAAATAGGCAGTCTACCTGAAAAAGAATTCAGAGTAATGATAGTAAAGATGATCCAAAATCTTGGAAATAAAATAGAGAAAATACAAGGAACGATTAACAAGGACCTAGAAGAACTAAAGATCAAACAAACAATGATGAACAACACAATAAATGAAATTAAAAATTCTCTAGAAGGAATCAATAGCAGAATAACTAAGGAGAAGAACGAATAAGTGACCTGGAAGATAAAATAGTGGAAATAACTACTGCAGAGCAGAATAAAGAAAAAAGAATGAAAAGAATTGAGAACAGTCTCAGAGACATCCAGGACAACATTAAATGCAACATCATTCGAATTATATAGGTCCCAGAAGAAGAAGAGAAAAAGAAAGGGTCTGAGAAAATATTTAAAGGGATTATAGTTGAAAACTTCCCTAACATGGGAAAGGAAGTAGTCAATCAAGTCCAGGAAGCACAGAGAGTCCCATACAGGGTAAATCCAAGGAGAAACATGCCAAGACACATATTAATCAAACTATCAAAAATTAAATACAAAGAAAAAATATTAAAAGCAGCAAAGGAAAAGCAACAAATAACATACAAGGGAATCCCCATAAGGTTAACAGCTGATCTTTCAGCAGAAACTCTGCAAGCCAGAAGGGAGTGGCAGGATATACTTAAAGTGATGAAAGGGAAAAAGCTACAACCAAGATTACTCTACCCAGCAAGGATCTCATTCAGATTTGATGGAGAAATTAAAACCTTTACAGACAAGCAAAAGCTAAGAGAATTCAGCACCACCAAACCAGCTTTACAACAAATGCTAAAGGAACTTCTCTAGGCAGGAAACACAAGAGAAGGAAAAGACCTACAATAACAAACCCAAAACATTTAAGAAAATGGAAATAGGAAAATACTTATCTATAATTACCTTAAATGTAAATGGATTAAATGCTCCAACCAAAAGACATACACTGGCTGAATGGATACAAAAACAAGACCCATATATATGCTGTCTACAAGAGACCCACTTCAGACCTAGGGACACATCCAGACTGAAAGTGAGGGGATGGAAAAAGATATTCCATGCAAATGGAAATCAAAAGAAAGCTGGAGTAGTAATTCTCATATCAGACAGAAGAGACTTTAAAATAAAGACTATTACAAGAGACAAAGAAGGACACTACATAATGATCAGAGATGAATCCAAGACGAAGATACAACAATTGTAAATATTTATGCACCCGACATAGGAGTACCTCAATACATAAGGCAAATGCTAACAGCCATAAAAGGGGAAATCAACAGTAACACAATCATAGTAGGGGACTTTAACACCCCACTTTCACGAATGGACAGGTCATCCAAAATGAAAATAAATAAGGAAACACAAGCTTTAAATGACACATTAAACAAGATGGACTTAACTGATATTTATAGGACATTCCATCCAAAAACAACAGAATACACTTTCTTCTCAAGTGCTCATGGAACATTCTCCAGGATAGATCCTATCTTGGGTCACAAATCAAGCCTTGGTAAAATTAAGAAAATTGAAATCGCATCAAGTATCTTTTCTGACCACAACACTATAACACTAGATATCAATTACAGAAAAAAAAAATGTAAAAAATACAAGCACAAGGATGCTAAACAATATGCTACTAAATAACCAAGAGATCACTGAAGAAATCAAAGAGGAAATCAAAAAATACCTAGAAACAAATGACAATGAAAACATAACAACACAAAACCTATGGGATGCAGCAAAAGCAGTTCAAAGAGGGAAGTTTATAGCTATACAAGCCTACCTCAAGAAACAAGAAACATCTCAAGTAAACAACCTAACATTACACCTAAAGCAATTAGAGAAAGAAGAACAAAAAAAACCCAAAGTTAACAGAAGGAAAGAAATCATAAACATCAGATCAGAAATAAATGAAAAAGAAATGAAGGAAACGATAGCAAAGATCAACAAAACTAAAAGCTGCTTCTTTGAGAAGAAAACAAAATTGATAAACCATTAGCCAGATTCATCAAGGAAAAAAGGGAGAAGACTCAAATCAACAGAATTAGAAATGAAAAAGAAGTAACAACTGACACTGCAGAAATACAAAGGATCATGAGAGATTACTACAAGCAATTATATGCCAATAAAATGGACAACCTGGAAGAAATGGACAAATTCTTAGAAAAGCACAACCTTCTGAGACTGAACCAGGAAGAAATAGAAAATATAAAGAGACCAATCAGGAGCACTGAAATTGAAACTGTGATTAAAAATGTTCCAACAAACAAAAGCCCAGGGCCAGATGGCTTCACCGGCAAATTCTATCAAACATTTAGAGAAGAACTAACACCTATCCTTCTTAAACTCTTCCAAAATATAGCAGAGGGAGGAACACTCCCAAACTCATTCTATGAGGCCACCATCACCCTAATACCAAAACCAGACAAAGATGTCACAAAAAAAGAAAACTGCAGGCCAATTTCACTGATGAACATAGATGCAAAAATCTTCAAGAAAATACTAGCAAACAGAATCCAGCAGCACATTAAAAGGGTCACACACCATGATCAAGTAGGGTTTATCCCAGGAATGCAAGGATTCTTCAATATACACAAATCAATCAATGTGATACACCGTATTAACAAATTGAAGGATAAAATGCATATGATCATCTCAATAGATGCAGAGAAAGCTTTTGGCAAAACTCAACACCCATTTTTGATGAAAATTCTCCAGAAAGTAGGCATAGAGGGAACCTACCTCAACATAATAAAGGCCATATGTGACAAACCCACAGGCAACATCGTTCTCAATGGTGAAAAACTGAGCCCATTTCCTCTAAGATCAGGAACAAGACAAGGTTGCCCACTCTCACGGCTATTATTCAACATAGTTTTGGAAGTTTTAGCCACAGCAATCAGAGAAGTAAAAGAAATAAAAGGAATCCAAACTGGAAAAGAAGAAGTGAAACTGTCACTGTTTGCAGATGACATGATACTATACATAGAGAATCCTAAAGATGCTACCAGAAAACTACAAGAGCTAATCAATGAATTTGGTAAAGTAGCAGGATACAAAATTAATGCACAGAAATCTCTTGCATTCCTAAACACTAATGATGAAAAATCTGATAGAGGAATTAAAGAAACACTTCCATTTACCATTGCAACAAAAAGAATAAAATACTTACGAATAAACCTACCTAAGGAGACAAAAGACCTGTATGCAAAAAACTATAAGACACTGATGAAAGGAATTAAAGATGATACCAACAGATGGAGGATACACCATGTTCTTGGATTGGAAGAATCAATATTGTGAAAATGACTCTACTACCCAAAGCAATCTACAGATTCAATGCAATCCCTATCAAACTACCACTGGCATTTTTCACAGAACCAGAACAAAAAATTTCACAATTTGTATGGAAACACAAAAGACCCCGAATAGCCAAAGCAATCTTGAGAAAGAAAAACGGAGCTGGAGGAATCAGGCTCCTGGACTTCAGACTATACTACAAAGCTACAGTAATCAATACAGTATGGTACTGGCACAAAAACAAAAATATACATCAATGGAACAGGATAGAAAGCCCAGAGATAAACCCACGCACATATGGTCACCTTATCTTTGATAAAGGAGACAAGAATATACACTGGAGAAAAGACAGCCTCTTCAATAAGTGGTGCTGGGAAAACAGGACAGCTACATGTAAAAGACTGAAATTAGAACACTCTCTAACACCGTATGCAAAAATAAACTCAAAATGGATTAACAACCTAAATGTAAGGCCAGACACTATCAAACTCTTAAAGGAAAACACAGGTAGAACACTCTATCACGTAAATCACAGCAAGATCCTTTTTGACCCACCTCCTAGAGAAATGGAAATAAAAACAAAAATAAACAAATGGGGAGACCTAATGAAACTTAAAAGCTTTTCATGGCAAAGGGAACCATAAACAAGACAAAAAGACAACCCTCAGAATGGGAGAAAATATTTGCAAATGAAGCAACTGACAAAGGATTAATCTCCAAAATATACAAGCAGCTCAATATCAAAAAAACAAACAACCCAATTCCAAAATGGGCAGAAGACCTAAATAGACATTTCTCCAAAGAAGATATACAGATTGCCAACAAACAAATGAAAGGATGCTCAACATCACTAATCATGTAGAGATACAATGAGGTATCACCTCACACTGGTCAGAATGGCCATAATCAAAAAATCTACAAACAACAAATGCTGGAGAGGCTGTGGAGAAAAGGGAACCCTCCTGCACTGTTGGTGGGAATGTAAATTGATACAGCCACTATGGAGAACAGTATGGAGGTTCCGTAATAAAACCAAAATAGAACTACCATAAGACCCAGCAATCCCACTACTGGGCATGTACCCTGAGAAAACCATAATTCAAAAAGAGTCATGTACCACAATGTTCACTGCAGCACTATTTATAATAGCTAGGACGTGGAAGCAACCTAAGTACCCATCGACAGATGAATCGATAAAGAAGATGTAGCACATATATACAATGGAATATTACTCAGCCATAAAAAGAAACGAAATTGAGTTATTTGTAGTGATGTGGATGGACCTAAAGTCTGTCATACAGAATGAAGTAAGTCAGAAAGAGAAAAACAAATACTGTATGCTAACACATATATTTGGAATCTAAAAAAAAAAAAAATGGTTCTGATGAACCTAGGAGCAGGACAGGAATAAAGATGCAGACATAGAGAATGGACTTGAGGACACAGATAGGGGGAATGTTAAGCTGGGACAAAGTGAGAGAGTAGCATTGACATATATACACTACCAAATGTAAAATAGATAGCTAGTGGGAAGCAGCTGCATCGCACAGGGAGATCAGCTCGGTGTTTTGTGACCACCTAGAGGGGTGGGATAGGGAGGATGGGAGGGAGATGCAAGAGGGTAGGGATATGGGGATATATGTATACATATAGCTGATTCACTTTGTTATACAGCAGAAACTAACACACCATTGTAAAGCAATTATACTCCAATAAAGATGTTAAAAAAAAAAAAAAAAGAAAGCTGGAGAGGCTAAGTAGATTTCAGAGGAAAAAATATTATAATGGATAAAGGTAATAACATAGTACTAAAAGAGTCTGCTCATCAAGATTGCATAACAACTCTAAACATTTATGCACCTAAAAACAGAGCTTCAAAATACACAAGGCAAAAAACTGATAGAACTGCAAGAAGGTATAGATGTATACAGAGTTATAGTCAAGGATTTCTATACCCTTCTTTCAATATCTGATAGAATAAGTAAACAGAAAATCTGTAACGCTGTATAGAAGACTTAATAATACTATCAATCAATTTGATCTAATTGGTACTTACAGAACCCTCTACCCACCAACAGCAGACTATGCATTTACTTCAAGTACACATGTAATATTTATAAGATAAACAATATTTTGGACCATAAAAAACATTTAATATATTTAAAATATTGAAGTCAAAGTATTTTCCCTATCCACAATGGAATTAAATTAGAAATTATTAATAGAAAGATCATATACTTGATCTTATCAATAATGCTTGCATCAAATTAAAAAAATAAAAAGGGAACAAAAGAAAGTATTTTTAAGTGAGTAAAAATGAAAGCACAATATTCCAAAATCAGTAGAATATTGCTAAAGCAATACTCATAAGGAAAGTTATAGTATTCAATACTTATGTTAGGAAAAAAGAAAACTCTCAAATCAATGACTTCGAGGCCCGGAGAGAAGATGGCGGAAGAGTAAGACGCGGAGATCACCTTCCTTCCCACAGATACATTAGAAATACATCTACACGTGGAACAACTCCTACAGAACACCCACTGAACGCTGGCAGAAAACGTCAGACCTCCCAAAAGGCAAGAAACTCCCCAAGTACCTGGGTAGGGCAAAAGAAAAAAGAAATAATAGAGACAAAAGAATAGGGATGGGACCAGCACCAGTGGGAGGGAGTCATGAAGGAGGAAAGGTTTCCACGCACTAGGAAGCCCCTTCGCGGGCGGAGACTGCGGGTGGTGGGGGGAAGGTTCAGAGCCATGGAGGAGAGCGCAGCCACAGGGGTGCGGAGGGCAAAGCAGAGAGATTCCCGCACAGAGGCTGTCTGCTCACCCGCCCGGGCGGGCGGGGCTGGGAGCTGAGGCTCGGGCTTCGGTGGGATCACAGGGAGAGGACTGGGGTTGGCGGCGTGAACACAGCCTGAAGGGGTTGGTGCGCCACAGCTAGCCGGGAGGGAGGCCCGGGAAAAACTCTGCAGCTGCCGAAGAGGCAAGAGACTTTTTCTTACCTCCTTGTTTCCTGGTGCGCGAGGAGAGGGGATTCAGAGCGCCGCCTAAACGAACTCCAGAGACGGGCACGAGCCGTGGCTATCAGCGCGGATGCCACAGCAACAGGGGCGCAGAGGAAAAAACGGAGAGATTCCCGCACAGAGGCTCGGCGCCGAGCAGCACTCACCAGCCCGAGAGGCTTGTCTGCTCACCCGCCGGGGCGGGCGGGGCTGGGAGCTGAGGCTCGGGCTTCGGTCGGATCGCAGGGAGAGGACTGGGGTTGGCGGCATGAACACAGCCTGAAGGGGATGGTGCACCACAGCTGGCTAGGAGGGAGACCGGGAAAAAGTCTGCAGGTGCCGAAAAGGCAAGAGACTTTTTCTTACCTCCTTGTTTCCTGGTGCTTGAGGAGAGGGGATTCAGAGCGCCGCCTAAACGAGCTCCAGAGACGGGCGCGAGCCGCGGCCATCAGCGTGGACCCCAGAGACGGGCATGAGATGCTAAGGCTGCTGCTGACGCCACCAAGAAGCCTGTGTGCGAGCACAGGTCACTCGCCACACCGCCCCTCCCGGGAGCCTGTGCAGCCCGCCACGGCCAGGGTCCCGTGATCCGGGGACAACTTCCCCAGGAGAACGCACGGCGCGCCTCGGGCTCGTGAAACGTCACGACGCCTCTGACGCCGCAGGCTCACCCCGCCTCCTCCGTACCGCTCCCTCCCCCCGCCTGAGTGAGCCAGAGCCCCCGAAGCAGCTGCTCCTTTAACCCCGTCCTGTCTGGGCAGGGAACAGACGCCCTCAGGCGACCTACACGCAGAGGCGGGTCCAAATCCAAAGTTGAACCCCGGGAGCTGTGCGAACAAAGAAGAGAAAGGGAAATCTCTCCCAGCAGCCTCAGGAGCAGCGGATTAAAGCTCCACAAACAACTTGATGTGCCTGCATCTGTGGAATACCTGAAAAGACAACGAATCATCCCAAATTCAGGAGGTGGACTTTGGGAGCAGGATATATTAATTTTTCCCCTTTTCCTTTTTTTGTGAGTGTGTATGTGTATGATTCTGGGTGAGATTTTGTCTGTATAGCTTTGCTTTATAATAGCTTTATTTTACTTCACTATATTATAGCCTCTTTCTTTCTTTCTATTTTTTCTCCCTTTTACTCTGAGCCGTGTGGATGAAAGGCTCTTGGTGCTCCAGCCAGGCATCAGGGCTGTGCCTCTGAGGTGGGAGAGCCAACTTCAGGACACTGGTCCACAAGAGACCTCCCAGCTCCACGTAATACCAAACGGCGAAAATCTCTCAGAGATCTCCATCTCAACATCAAGACCCAGCTTCACTCAACGACCAGCAAGCTACAGTGCTGGATACCCTATGCCAAACAACTAGCAAGACAGGAACACAGCCCCATCCATTAGCAGAGAGGCTGCCTAAAATCATAATAAGGCCACAGACACCCCAAAACACACCACCAGACGTGGACGTGCCCACCAGAAAGACAAGATCCAGCCTCATCCACCAGAACACAGGCACTAGTTCCCTCCACCAGGAAGCCTACACAACCCACTGAACCAACCTTAGCCACTGGGGACAGATACCAAAAACAATGGGAACTACAAACCTGCAGCCTGTGAAAAGAAGACCCCAAACACAGTAAGATAAGCAAATGAGATGATAGAAAACCACACAGCAGATGAAGGAGCAGGGTCAAAACACACCAGACCTAACAAATGAAGAGGAAATAGGTAGTCTACCTGAAAAAGAATTCAGAATAATGATAGTAAGGATGATCCAAAATCTTGGAAATAGAATAGACAAAATGCAAGAAACATTTAACAAGGACATAGAAGAACTAAAGAGGAACCAAGCAATGATGAAAAACACAATAAATGAAATTAAAAATACTCTCGATGGGATCAATAGCAGAATAACTGAGGCAGAAGAAAGGATAAGTGACCTGGAAGATAAAATGGTGGAAATAACTACTGCAGAGCAGGATAAAGAAAAAAGAATGAAAAGAACTGAGGACAGTCTCAGAGACCTCTGGGACGACATTAAACACACCAACATTCGAATTATAGGGGTCTCAGAAGAAGAAGAGAAAAAGAAAGGGACTGAGAAAATATTTGAAGAGATTATAGTTGAAAACTTCCCTAATATGGGAAAGGAAATAGTTAATCAAGTCCTGGAAGCACAGAGAGTCCCATACAGGATAAATCCAAGGAGAAACACGCCAAGACACATATTAATCAAATTGTCAAAAATTAAATATAAAGAAAACATATTAAAAGCAGCAAGGGAAAAACAGCAAATAACACACAAGGGAATCCCCATAAGGTTAACAGCTGATCTTTCAGCAGAAACTCTGCAAGCCAGAAGGGACTGGCAGGACATACTTAAAGTGATGAAGGAGAAAAACCTACAACCAAGTTTAATCTACCCAGCAAGGATCTCATTCAGATTTGATGGAGAAATTAAAACCTTTACAGACAAGCAAAAGCTGAGAGAGTTCAGCACCACCAAACCAGCTTTGCAACAAATGCTAAAGGAACTTCTCTAGGCAAGAAACACAAGAGAAGGAAAACACCTACAATAACAAACCCAAAACATTTAAGAAAATGGGAATAGGACCATACATATCGATAATTACCTTGAATGTAAATGGATTAAATGCTCCCACCAAAAGATACAGACTGGCTGAATGGATACAAAAACAAGACCCATATATATGCTGTCTACAAGAGACCCACTTCAGACCTAGAGACACATACAGACTGAAAGTGAGGGGATGGAAAAAGATATTCCATGCGAATGGAAATCAAAAGAAAGCTGGAGTAGCAATTCTCATATCAGACAAAATAGACTTTAAAATAAAGACTATTACAAGAGACAAAGAAGGACACTATATAATGATCAAGGGATCGATCCAAGAGGAAGCTATAACAATTGTAAATATTTATGCACCCAACATAGGAGCACCTCAATACATAAGGCAAATACTAACAGCCATAAAAGGGGAAATCGACAGCAACACAATCATAGTAGGGGACTTTAACACCCCACTTTCACCAATGGACAGATCATCCAAAACGAAAATAAATAAGGAAACACAAGCTTTAAATGATACATTAAACAAGATGGACTTAATTGATATTTATAGGACATTCCACCCAAAAACAACAGAATACACATTTTTCTCAAGTGCTCATGCAACATTCTCCAGGATAGATCATATCTTGGGTCACAAATCAAGCCTTGGTAAATGTAAGAAAATTGAAATCGTATCAAGTATCTTTTCCGACCACAACGCTATGAGACTAGATATCAATTACAGGAAAAGATCTGTAAAAAATACAAACACATAGAGGCTACACAATACACTACTGAATAAAGAAGTGATCACTGAAGAAATCAAAGGGGAAATCAAATCAATGACTTCAATTTCCAACTTAGGAAATTTGAAAAAGGAAACCAAATTAAAGTAAGCAGAAGAAAGGAAATAGTAAAGGTTTAAAAAATCAATGCAATAAAAAAAAATTCTAGAGAAAGTCAACAAAACCAACAATATATTTTTTGAGAAGATCAATAGAAGTGATAGACTTTATACAGACTGATCCGAAAGGAGAAAAGAGCGAAGACAAAAATTACCTTTAACAGTAATGAAAGACACATCATCAGTATAGATTCTACACTTATTAAAAGGATAATAAGGAAGTATTATGAATAACGTTATGTGAATTAATTTAACAATTTCAGTGAAATAGACAAATTCTTTCTTTGGAAGACACAAACTACCAAACCTCACTCAAGAAGAAATAGATAACCTGAATAGATCTATTTCTACTGAATAAATTCAGTTTGTATTTAAAAACCATCATCCCACAAAGAAAACTCTAAATCAAAGTGACTTCACTGGAGAATTCTACCAAACCTTTAAAGAAGAAATGATACCAGGGCTTCCCTGGTGGCGCAGTGGTTAAGAATCTGCCAATGCAGGGAACACGGGTTTGAGCCCTGTTCCAGGAAGATCCCACATGCCGTGGAGCAGCTAAGTCCATGCACCACAACTACTGAGCGTGCACTCTAGAGCCTGTGAGCCACAACTACTGAAGCACGCACGCCTAGAGCCCATGTTCCGCAACAAGAAAAGCCACCGCAATGAGAAGCCTGTGCACCGCAACGAAGAGTAGCCCCCGCTCGCCACAACTAGAGAAAGCCTGTGTGCAGCAACGAAGACCCAATGCAGCCAAAAATAAATTAATAATACCAATTTTACACAAATTCTTCCAGAAAATTGAATAGGAGGGACTAATTCTTAGTTCATTCTTTGATGCCAGTTTTATCTAAAACCAGAAAAAAAATGTATTAGGAAAAGAAGGCTGTAGGCCTATATGCCTCGTGAACATGGGTGCAAATATTCTAAAGAAAATTTTAGCAAAATGATTCCAAATATATATAAAATATGTAATGACCATGTGTGATTAATCCACCATGTAAGAATTTGTCACTATTTCATATTTTTGATGTGACATTAAAATGTTTTTTTAAATTTTAATTGTCCAATGTTCATTTGTTAGGCTTTCATTGAGTCTGTAGAATTTCTCACCAGTGTATTGTAGTTTTTAATGTACACATCTTGCACGTCTTTTGTTAGAAAAACAATTGAGGGGACTTCCCTGGCGGTCTGGTGGTTGAGACTTCACCTTCCAAAGCAGGGGCTGCAGGTTCGATCCCCGGCCAGGGAGCTAAGATCCCACATGTCTCGCGGCCAAAAACCAAAACATAAAACATAAGCAATAGTGTAAAAAATTCAATAAAGACTTTAAAAATGGTCCACATCAAAAAAAAAAAATCTAAAAAAAAGAAATACAATTGATTTTTCCATGCTGATCTTATACCCTGCAACCTTGCTAATCTCACTCATTTATTTTAGTAGCTTTTTTGTAGATTCCATGGGGTTCCATAAACTATCATGTCATCTGTGAATAAAAGCAGTTTTACTTCTTCCTTTCCAATCTGGATGCATTTTATTTCTTTGTCTTGCCTTACTGTATTGGCTAGAACCTCTCCTATAATGCTGAAAATTTTTGTTCCTGACCTCAGAGAGGAATCACTCAGTTTTCTGCTGTTAAGTACACTCTTAATTTTAGGGTTTTCATAGATGCCATTTATTAGGTTGAGAAATTTCCCTTCTTTTCCTACTGTGCTAAGACCTTCCTTTTATAAGGAATGGGGGTTGGAATTTTTTAATGTTTTTTCAGCATCAACTTATATAATCATGTCAGTAGGTACAAAAAACTGCAATTTAACATCATATCAAAAATATGAAATACTTGGTAAATCTGACAAAAGAGGTACAAGGCCTATACAGTAAAAACTACAAACATTGGTGAGAATTGAAGAGGACCTAAGTAAATTGTGATATTCTGTGGTCATGTGTCAGATAGTCAATATTCTTAAGATATCAACTATTTCCAAATTGATCTATGATTTCAGTGCAATCCCAATCAAAATTCCAGCAGGATTTTTTTCTTTCTTTCTTTCTTTCTTTTTTTTTCAGAATTGACAAGCTCATTCTAACATTCCTAAGGCAGTTGAAAAGATTTACAAAAGCTAAAATAAAATGAATAAAATAAAATTTACATAAAATGGTTGAAGAGGTTGTCACTGATAAAATATTACTCTGAGCAGAGCTACAAAGGAAGTGAGAGAGCAAATGAGCCAGGAAACTCTTTGGGGAAAGGGATTTTCAGGCAGAGGGAACAGCAGGGGCAAATGTCCTGAGACAGGAGCATGTTATATGTGCAAGGAACAAAAAGCAGGCCATTATGATTGGAGTGCACTAAGAAGAAGAATAAATAGACATGAGATTAGAGGTTTAGCCAAGTGCCAGATTATATAAACTGAAGACATAGAGTTAGGAACACACTGAAAAATTGTGAACATTGCAGTGTTATGATCTAACTTGGGTTTTTGTTGGATTAGTTATGGACTGAAAGGAGGTAAGGCAGAAGCACAAAGACCACTGAGAAAGCTATTGCAATAACCTAGTCATAGTATGATAGCTCAGATCAGGCTGGTAAAGGTGGAAGTCAGGAGAAATGGTTGGATTCAGAATATATTATGAACCTAAGGCCATCATGATTTGTGGATGGATTGTATTAAGGTAAGAGAGAAAGAGAAGAATCGGGCTGTCTCCAAGATTTTTCATCTAGGCAATCTGGATTACCGTTTGCCAAAATGAGAAACATCACAGAAAGAGTAGGATGGAGGGGAAATGAAAAGTTTGGTGTAGTTCAAGGTAGTATCCCTACCAAGATAGCCAAGCGGAAATGCGAGCATAGTGTTCGGAGAAGCAGTCCTGGCTGAAGATAAGAATGTGATACTTAAGAGCCATGAGACTAGGTGAATTCACACAAAGAAGTGAGAGTGAGCCCTGACCTGTCCAGATGTGTAGAGGTGAGAAAGATGAAGAAACAATATGAAAGAGACTGGGGGAATTCCCTGGCGGTCCAGTGGTTAGGACTTGGCACTTTCAATGCCATGGGCCTGGGTTCAGTGCCTGGTTGGGGAACTAAGATCCCACAAGCCTCATGTCGCAGCCAGAAAAAAAAAAGAGAGAGAGACAAGGAAGGAGCAGCTGGAAGGATGGGAGGAGACTAGAGAGTGGTTTCCTGGGGTTCAAATGAAAACAGTTTCAAGAAGGAAGTAATTAACAAATGTGTCAAATCCTGCCTGAGGACTGGTCACTGGATTTAGAACCAGGGAGTTCATCTGCGACTTGAACCCCAAGAGTTCAGGGCGCAGTGTAAACATGACTGGATTGGGCTCATGAGAGAATGGGAAGAGAGGATTTAGAGACGGAAAGGACAACTCTTTTGAAGACATTTTCTGTAAAGAGAAGCAGAAAAATAGGTCAGTAGCTGAAGAGGGGATATGAAATAAAGGGAGAATTGGAAATAAATCAAAGCTTGCCTTTGGGTGATAGAATGAAAGGAGGGGTTTCTCCCCCTGATTTGTTTTTGTCTATATTTTCCAAGTCCCTATAATGAATATATGTTGCTTTTATAATCAGAACACAAATTAAATATTAGAAAAAGAAAAATATGTGAGTAATTTCTCCTCCCTGTTATGTATCTGTCTCTCCACTACATGTAGATAGTATCTGTTAGCAAGATAGAGAAAAACAAGCTTTTTTTTTTTTTTTTTTTTTTTTAATATCCCAGGCCACAGAAGCAAGAGACAAGCTATAGAGCTCTTTCACAACCTGCATCAAAATTCAGGTGCCTTGGCTCAGCCTCCTGTGCCCCAGGCAATGACCAGAGGTGTGGCTGCCACCCAAGAAGCACTTTCAGAGACTGGGAAGCCTTTCACTTTAGTACCCATCCGTCTGTTACCGTTCAGGCTGCTTACGATAATTTTGGATTAGAAAATGGCTTTAATACCAAGTAATTTTACTTCTTTTGCCATTTGTTAAGAAGCTATGGAAATAAAGAAACCAATACCATTTACAGTTGCATCAAAAAGAATAAAATACCTAAGAATAAATTTAACCGAAGAGGTGAAAGACCCAAACATTGAAAACTACAAGATATTAATGAAAGAAATCGAAGAAGACACAAATAGATGGAAAGATATTTCATGCTCATGGGTTGGAAGAATCAATATTGTTAAAAAGTCTATACTTACCCAAAGCAATCTACAGATTCAGTGCAATCCCTATCAACGTTCCAATGGCATAGTTCAAAGAAATAGGACAAATAATCCTAAAATTTGTGTGGAAAGACAAAAATCCCTGAATAACCAAAGCAATCTTGAGAAAAAAGAACAAAGGGGAAGGCATCACACTCCCTGATTTCATATTATATTACAAAGCTATAGTAATCAAAGCAATGTGGTATTGGCATAAAAACAGACATAGATCAATGCAACAGTATAGAGAGCCCAGAAATAAACCCATGCATATATGGTCAATTAATTTATGACATAAAAATTTTGCCATTTGCAAGAGCATGTATCATGCTTAGTGAAATAAGTCAGAGAGAGAAAGGCAAATACTACAGGGAGAAAGGATCTAAATGGGACACATTTAGGTTCTTCAGTGACACTGCAGATGCTGTCTGAGTCTTAGGTAGTAGATTATCAATTGTCTCTTTTATTATTGTGCTTCGTAACTTGCATATATATTTCATCCTTTTGTATGTTTCAAATATGACATTAATAACAATCTTATTTGCCCACAAATATTAGTTTTAAGAAATCAATTTCCCCATAAGCAATAAGCAAACAAGTGATTGAACAAAATATCCTTCTCTTCCTTGACCTCTTCTTACCTCAATATTCCAGATTATTCAAGAGAAATGTTTCTGCTTATTTTTTTTCATTTGATCAACATAATTTGATGGTATTTAAGATGGCTACCACCTTCCATCTGACCCTTTAAATGAAGTCAGTTCTTCCACACATCTTGTGAGAATTGCACAGAGAATACAACTGTGAGCAAGAAAGTGTTCCCATGCCCCTTACATGCTCAATCCATACCTTCCCATTCTGAAATCAAAAGAAGAAGAAGCAGCAGCAGCTGTGGTCTGAGATTCTCTAACTACTTCTCAAATTAATTCTGCTTAGTTTTCACTAAGGGTCCAAACTCAAATGAATCAAGGGTCCATGCAGGCATAAATGCTTGCACACACACTATCTAAATGATGAACCCCATGGAGAGCACAAACTCTTCAAAAATAAGCTGTAACCCCTGGATCCAGGCAGCAGTTGTCCTGTGGGAATGCAGGCCCTGTGTTTCTAATAAACAAACAACAGTGTTTTTATTAGTAAAACCATTTTTCAAAGCTGGCTCAGCATTTCTTTTTAAACACAGGGTGTAAAACAAAGCATGACTATAGCTATCCTGCCAGTCTTCTGGCCGACACTTGGAAGTCCTTCTTTGTAAAGTTTCCCTCACTGTGCAAATGATACTGCTGTGGAAAACAATGACATCCAAACAATTAGGGCCCAGTGGGTGCTGTAGCTGTTTGTAGGGTGTGTGGCCTGGCATCCTTTGAGAGCTCCTCTGCCCTTTCTGCTGGGGTGTTGGGTGGAAGTGCCAACACATGACTGTTTAAGGTCTTGCAGCCTGTTTGCTCCTAAGCCAACACAACTGAGGCCTGGCTTGTTGTCAAGCCACCCCTCCAGGTGTCAAGAGCACTAGGATCAGCTCTGTTTAGAAGGTCGCCACAATGTCCTCAGGCCCACCAAGACCTTCCTTTTGCTTCATCCTTATCTCAGGCTGTAGCTCCCCATTGATCTGCTGGCCTCCAGCCCACCAGTTCAGCTCGCAGTTCAAACTTGGTCTTCTCAGCATACAGGCTGTGATATATGGATTGGCCTTAGGATCTCCACATAAACTTCACCACACTCCAAGATAATCCTAGAACAGACTCATTGCCCCCTCTAATCCACTGTTGCACTGGTTGCCTCCCCAGCACCCATTCATCTTTTTCAAAATTGTTAGTTTCCACTTAGGAAAGCATTTGTTTCTAAATAGTTGTTGTTAGCGGGTGGGTTAAACTAACCCAATCAGCAAAGCCCACCCCTCTGGCTATAGCTAGTGATTCAGGAGTGGACAAGTAACAAATCAATAGAATAAAAAATACTACTTCAGTTAGAATTCTGAGCAAAGATGTCTCATGCTGGACATGAATATATGTAAGTAGATCACTCTAAGAGATTCAGACATTAATCTGGGAGCCATGGGTGAAGACAGCCTTGAGAATGAAGTCAACAACACAGCAGAAAGAGTAGAAAACAAAAGGAAATGGGAACCTTGGTGACAGGATTAAGTCCCTTAATCAAGCTTTGCCTGATGCCTACCTTTGTTTAGACTTTTCATGTTGGCCAATAACATCCTTTTGTAGTTTAAGCCAGTTTGAATTGAATTTTCTGTTATTTGAACTAAAAGAATCCTAAAGAGTTCTTCATCCATAACCCACCTAATTTAGACTCTTATCCAAGTGACAGCTGACTATAACAACACTGACCGTAGATACTGCACAACGTTGAGAGGAGGGACTCAAAGGGTTATAGGCTACGTGATCGAGACATTCCTGTTACTTAGAGAATAAATGAACACAAAACACTTCCTTTTTTCCCAAATCTATAAAATTCGGTAGATTTTGGACCTGATTTCTGGGAATTCAACAGAAAAGAACTATTTGACTCAAAAAAATGTGCAAGGTAAATGAATGTGGTAAATTGAAAACTATGACCACAAATTCATCCCATCCCAGTACGTGCACCCTCTTCCAATGTAACTTCGCCTCCCTTCCCAGGGGGTGGAGTCCATCTCCTCTCTCACCCTTTAATTCAGACTAATGTTCTGACTTGCTTTAACCAACAGAATGTAAAGGAAGTAAGCCATGCAACTTTCGAGGTTGGAAAGAGGCCTGAGGAGGCCCTGCAGCTTCTGCTCTTTGCTTGAGACTATCACACAAGGAAGCATTCTAGCCTCCTGGAGCATGAGAGGCCCTGTGGAGGAGAACGAGGTACCACACCCACAGGTCAGCATTGCACTGACTGCCAGATGTGTGAATGAAGCTGTCTCAGCCCTTCCTGCCCCCTGCCCCAAACCTCCAGTTGAATGTATCTGCGTTGAGCCAAAGAAAGCCAGAAAAGGATTTTTTCAGGCAACCCAGAGAATCCTGATAAACAATAAACCACTGTTATATTCATCCACTAAGTTATGGAGTGGTTTGTTCTTCAGCAAAATCCGACTGCTTCAAAGAAGCTTAAAGAAAGTACATTAATAAAGACACAAAGAATTCTCTAATGTATATCAGAACTCTTAAAATCTTTGCCATAGGCCAAGAAGGATTCTCTATTCAAGGGAGGAAATAAAGGAATTTGGGCTCAGAGCAGGAAAATCCACATCAGAAAAATGATAGGGAACATGACAGCAGAGACAGAATCTTGCATTATCCATTCAAGGACCTGTGTACACATTCTTAAAAATGAGATAGAATATGTGAAAATCTCCCTGAAGCGACAGTCACATCTCTTTCTGGGATTACAAAACACATTTACTTTAAATATTTATAGTATAGGGAAAGATTCACCAAGAGAAGCAGGAAAAGATCATTGAAAAGAAAAAACATACTTGCTATGTTGACTCAGTCAATAGAGAAGGAAAATGAAATTTTTCTCTTCAGTGTATTCTGATAGTTTGGTGGTGTTACCAAAAACAAATAACTGACAATGTGAAAGCATTTTTTCCTAAGCAAATACTGGCTTTTGAATTTGTAAAGTGATTACTTTAAAAGATGAAAGGCAGGATGGTCAATTTTTCCTCTCTAAAAAAGATTCCTAAGTATTTATTGAATAGTGTAAGTATGAACACAGACTTGGGCAGACATGTTTTCTGGGTCTAATGAAAATGGATTTCTAAGAAGGAAGTAGGTACCTAAGGTTTGGCCAACCCAGAAATGACAAGACACTTGTCTTAGTTTATTGGAGCTTAGGGTTTTCGAAAGAATCTGTGCAAAATGATCATTTACATAATAAATAAGTTTCCTCTCCTTATCTGCCTACCTTCAGTCTGAATGGTCTTTATGTAGATTGCTTGATTCTTTTAATCCAGCGATGTCACAGGTACTAGTTAACACGCTGGGCATATGGCACTAAACAAGACCAAAAAGATCCCTGCTCCCATGCAGTTTACACTGTGGTATAAAGAAACAGACAGGGAAGGAGGCAAGGACACTGAAAAAATGCAGAGTGTAGCCCTTTGTCTCCCCTGGCCCATACTTCCAGGCTCTCAACTTTATCTCTCCACATCTAAAATTGCTCATCAAGATCTTTGTAAACAAAGACATTCCTCTTTTAAGAGAAATTTTAGTCGCCCTCATTTAAAAAAAATAAAAAATAAAAGCTAACATTTTGTATCTACTGTCTATACAGGCATGGGTAGGCACAAAGCTAACCAGATTCGGGGGCTAACTACCAATACAGGGGTGACTCATAATTAAATTACGGCATCCATCATGGTGTGACCACCTCAGGTGCCGTCCAGGTTGACTGTATGTTCCTGGGAGGCGATCTGATGGGTCGTGCTCGCAAGCTGAAGGGACTCTCCCTGTCAGCCGCCAGGTGTGCTCTTTGTTCTCAGTGATTCAGCTAGTTTGGAGCAAGACACTAACCAGTAGCATGATGGGTGTAAAAGGCAGATTTGATCCCTATGGAAAGCACGTTGACAAGTACAAAAACAAACAGAACTGGATCCCTTGCTGCTCTTGGAAACCAGCACAGAAGGCCCATCCTCCATGTTCTGCAGCACAGGGATGGTCAGAGGAAGGGTCGTCAGGACTCAGTGAGGCAGGAGAAGCCTTGCACTCGGCACAGAATTACCAGACTTAGGACAGCAAAATTTTCAACCCCAGGCCCTAGAAAGACATCCTGAGACATCGTCATCTTTGGCGATAACTGTCTCGAAATACAAGTTGAGTTAGCCCTGAAGGTTGAGGACATAGTGGGCAATGCTGGGGAAGGTCAACATGACAGGTTGGAGGAGTTTTTTTATACATAAAAAATAGAGACGCTACTTCTTTTATTTAGTGGCAGCTTTGGAATTCGATTTTTAAAATTCAAAATGGTGATACAAAATGCCCAGGTTCTTTGTGTCCATGAGGAATCCACTATTCCTTAAAGTAAATTTGTTATGATTCTTAAATAGTTTAGGTTCTGAATTCTGCTAAGTGAATTATTATTAACTGAGGATTGTGTGTGTGTGTGTGTGTGTGTGTGTGTGTGTGATTTTATATCCCCATTGATTGGTTTCACAAATGTGCAATACATTTGAGGAGAGAGACTAGGAAATTTTCTATGATGACAGAAGCTATCTTCATATTTTCTGTTATAAGTCACCATTATGAATGAGTGTATATGTTGGTATATGCATATGAATCCAGGTGTGTAAAATAAATGAGTGTGGATTGTATATCTTCGTTTCAGATTGCGACAATCAGAGGCAAAAAGATACACATGTTGGTCTTAATCCACATCCCCTATAACTCAAGGCACTTGAGTTCTGCTTTGATATGACAAGGTCTAGCCTTTGGACACACTCCAAGGCAAAGACAAAGCTAAAGAAAGGAGAGCAGAGTGACAGAAAGAAGGTGCAGAGTGAGGTTTGCAATGGCAGGCCTATGAACTGCCTTCACCGTGACAGCTATAAGCAGGTAATCCAATTTTCAGGTAGAGTTATGCCTTCCTCTAAAAGGAAACATTTGATAATTACAGTATTCACATGAAATATAACCAAAGTTGGATGAAGAAGAAAGAGAAGGAAACAAAAACAGTGCATGCTGCTATTAATTTATAGTTCTTGTAAAAATAATTAGGATAGGTAGACTAAAAATGTCCCATACTTAAGTAAATTGTTGAATTACTCCCAATTTTATTTTTCTATATTTTTCATTTTTGCTCCCATTCAGCACAGATTATTGAAAGCTGTAAGCTTTCCTATTGTTTGACCAATAATAGTGAAACCAACTAAGATGCTCTCTACATTTCTTCTTTTTCCATCTGACCGCAAAAATCTATACCCTGTCTATTTAGATTAAGTCATCTAGTTGTGCCTACAACAGTTGATTGCCATGTTTATTATTGCCATTAATACTTAATAATCTGTGAATTTACCTCCACTGTTTTACATCACCCAAGGCAAACTATTTCTGATCATGTTGCTCCTTCTAGAATTGCTCTGAGTCACATTCACAACTTCTCCAAGTCTCAGTTTCCATGGAAGGTGCTGCCTACACTGTCATCTGTGAAATGTCAAGAAAACTATCTAATTAATTCATGTAAACTGTTATTATTAATGAAAATATTTTCCCCATAGGCTTGCACATTGTCTAAAATTCCTATCACTAAGTCATTTTATAAAGTCTATCATTTGATACAACCTCAATGAGTTTATCTGTTTAATTAACTCATTATTAATCAGCACAGCCTAGGACAAATAGGATTCCTGTAAAGGATGAATAAATTGTGGTGAAGATACAAAAAGGAAAGCCAAAGAATCACACCAGTTCCCAGAATACAGCTCATAATTGGTCAACACACATCCTGACCCCTCTACGGACTGGGTACTCTTAGGCAATGGGAATCATGTGCTGAAAAAAATGAACTAGAGTCTGACCTCATAAGACTGCTGAAAATAATTGGGAGATCACCATGGGAAGGTTCAGAGAGAAATGAAGGCAACTTTTTTGTCTTCTAAGCAATTTCCTGAAAAATCTCTGATCAAGTCTTCCAGAACCTCAGCACTCCTTGATCTGTTCAGGACAACACTGAAAATTTTCCATCTATCAATTGCCTAATAATGACATTGGTCCTCCTAATAAGTAGAAAAAATTATCCCTACCGCTGAAATATTATATTCATTAATGTACTATTTGTATTGTTACAATAATATGGACTAATGCATCATGTAGGGGAACAAATTCTCGACCGTATTTCTCCCATGAAGGAAAAATGGCATTCCATTGATTGTGCCTGGAAAGAATCAAGTGCTCCGTGTTCTAAATGGTTTTGAGCTTATATAGTAATTTACAGGAAACTAATGTTGTGTACTCAGGTTAGAGTTGAGAGCTAATTCTGTAACACTGAAGTGTTTTTTAAGATATCAGTGAGGTTGACTCATTTTAAGATAAACCACAAGCCAGTAGAGCAAATGTTGCTTAAAAGGAAATGTATTCCCAGCATCACATTAAAGCTGCTGCTGCTGAGACCATTTTAGGAAATTTTGAAAAGGCAAGTACTACTTTCCAGTTCTTCAGCTCACTTTTCTTAGTTTTAAATCCTAAGTACTCAGAGGAAAGGACCCCACCAGACAGAGGTCGTGGAGTCGGGAGCTGGAGAGTGGGTTTACAGACTGCCCTCGTTCTTCTCACTTTTCCCTTTTCCTCATTTTCTTTGTTATGGCTGATCCAAAACTTCAAGTGGCTGAGATCACAGAGGGGCCATCTGCCCCTGCATGGAGAATCCTGATTTCTCCCTTCTTTATCTGAAGTCATTCTGATCATAAACAAAGGAAAAATAAAAGTAAGAAGAAACAGAAAAAAGAAAGACCACAGTAAACAAAAGCACAAAGAACAACATAGCCTCACCCAAAATAAACACAGACAAAAGAAATTAAATGTATGGAGATTTTTAAATTTTTTGATCTTGTAACTTAAAAGGGGGAGAAATAAGATACATTATTTTAAATATTTTCAAATTATATGTCAGAAACTTCAAGTAAATCAACTTTGAGATTTGCCTCTTGCTGATGATTCTAGCCTGGAAAATACGAAATGGTTTGTATCTTAATTGCCTTCTTACAATGGAATGATTCCTTAGAATATTGATGTCAGCCAGGTTCCCAGGTACCTAGAGGACTCCTAACCATCTTTTAAGACTCAGCTACTATTTATTTTCTTGGGCAGCTCTCCCTTACACTTGACCCCTGAACCCTCGAGCCCTTTGTGTCTGTAACATGTATTTGGTACCTATCATGGACTCATGGACTACTTTGGTAGTTCTGGGTGCCTTTGTCTCCCCAACTATACTGACATCTCTTCAAGGACAGAGTACCTCACTTCTTCTGTGTCATCCATAATCTGTACCATGGTTCCCTGCATGATCATCACCATCATTGTAGTAATGAAATAATGCAAAGTGTTTTCATGAATAAGATCAACTCACCCTTGGAACAATCCTACAAAGAAACTGAAAGAGAAGTTAAGCAATTCACTTAAAGTTAAATATTAGTAAATAACAATGATCAACTCATTTATTAAACTGTTATCCCCTAATCAGTGATTCCTAATCTTTACCACATCACAGCACACACGTTTGGATGGCACTCTGGAGAAAATGGGCTGCTGGTGATTGGGAGTAACTCGCCAAGGCTGATGGAAATCCAGGTATCAGTATACCTTTGACCCACTTGTGGTACATCAACACAGCATGGCCACTGTATCAGGTCTTGACAGTTCAGGCGCAATAAGAGTAGCAATAGAAAGTGGAATCTGGGGATTTCAATTACACTAATTAATCTACTAGAAGGCAGAAATGGCAAGAAGTCAGCAAGTCCAGGCTGGAAAGGGAGGCCACCATAACGGAGAAAGTGACAATGGACATGGAAAATGCGGCAGGACTAAATCAGGATTACATGACACAGTGCATAAAAGAATGGTTTCTCTAGAAAGGAAGGGAGGTTAGAGCAAGTCAAAAAGGGAAGGAGATCAGTGGCATGGCTGGTGTTGACTAAAGCCAAGTGGATGTAGAAGTTCCTGGAAACAAGATGTGAAACCAGTTTTAAAAGGACCATCAAGATAGATAATGAAGTTGCCCTAGACGGTTATTGGAAATAGGATAGAAGACTTGAAGTCACTGGGATTTTAATTTTTTTTAAAGAGTGCTTACTTACGTATGGGAAGTAAATCATGGATTCTAATGAATAAGTGATTAGATTCTCACCTTTCGTGTGAAAACATTCTCCAAATGTCTCTGAGGGTTATGACAGTTAGTTCAGTCTGCATGGCAATTTACCCATCTATTTACAGCTTTCCCATTCTGTTATGATGCAAATGTTTGTTTACTACTGAAGAAAAGCAGCATTTTCTTTCCAATGATAAAGAGTCTTAGTTTATGGCAATCTGTGAAATCCATTAGGTGAAATGAGATTTTTTTTTTTTTGCTTTTTCTCGCCTTTTATGAAAAAATCCAATAGCTTCACATTATATGTGAACATTTTCTCACAACTTTCCTATTTAGAAACTATTATAAAATAGTCAAATGGGAAGTAAATGTTCTCTTTATTTCACAAACCACTTACAGGAAGGCAAAAACGTACAGATAACAGATTTGAGAACGTGTGAGAAGAAATTCAGGGGATGCCAAGAACTGAAGCAGCATTAGTAATGAATAATCTCATCAGGATTCACACTACTGCATTTAATTCCATTTAAAATGTGGTTTCTAAGCTTACCTGTCCTCAGACGATCATTATCTAGTGCAGTCACCTGAGTTCTTGTATCTGTTGTCATCAGCATAGAAAAAATATTGGCAGTATTAGAACCCCTGATAGAAAGACTCATTAAAGAATGCAAGTTTTGTGGAGAGAAAGGTTTGAGACATTACTGGAGAGGTAGTTCATGATGAAACCCAACCTGAAATGGAGTGTACCATTAAGAGAAACAGTGATATCGTGGAAGGTATGGTGCATATTTTACCAGGATTGGTTCTTGGCTGCTCAATTTCAAGGCCACCTGGCCTGGTGAAATTTTATCAAAAGTAAGTTCATTTGGGGCTTCCCTGGTGGTGCAGTGGTTGAGAATCTGCCTGCCAATGCAGGGGACACGGGTTCGAGCCCTGGTCTGGGAAGATCCCACATGCCACGGAGCAACTGGGCCCGTGAGCCACAATTACTGAGCCTGCGCGTCTGGAGCCTGTGCCCCGCAACAAGAGAGGCCGCGATGGTGAGAGGCCCGTGCACCGCGATGAAGAGTGGTCCCCACTTGCCACAACTAGAGAAAGCCCTCGCACAGAAACGAAGACCCAACACAGTCATAAATAAATAAATAAATAAATAAAAGAACGTGAATTTCTAAAAAAAAAAAAAGTAAGTTCATTTGTTATGTAATGAGGTGCAATTCAAAATCCCTTGATTGGGCTTCCCTGGTGGCGCAGTGGTTGAGAATCTGCCTGCCAATGCAGGGGACACGGGTTCGAGCCCTGGTCTGGGAAGATCCCACATGCCGCAGAGCAACTAGGCCCGTGAGCCACAACTACTGAACTTGCACGTCTGGAACCTGTGCTCCTCAACAAGAGAGGCCGCGATAGTGAGAGGCCCGCACACCGTGATGAAGAGTGGCCCCCGCTTGCCGCAACTAGAGAAAGCCCTCGCACAGTAACGAAGACCCAACACAGCCAAAAATAAATAAATAAATAAATTTAAATTATTAAAAAAAAAATCCCTTGATTTACATAAAAATTATCTATAATTGCCATAAATGCCCAAACATATGGAATCGTTACCTTATATACATCCACACAGCACAACACAATGAGCTAATTAAAAAAAAAATCACATTCCTGAAGAATATTTGATAACATGAAAATCTCCACATTATATTCTTAAGTAGGAAAAAAAAAAAGGAGTTTAGAAACCAGAATCATTGACTTGATTCCAATTGATAAATAAAATATATGTTTGTGCCTATAAAAGACAAAGAAATTGGATAGGAAAAAAAATTCATAAAAACAGTGGTTCTCTCAGCTTGTGGAATTAGAGATGATTTTTACTATATTTTTCATGTTTCTCATTGTTTTCTAAATGTTCTGTAGTAAATGGTTATTAATAATTATTAATACTCAATCCAAAATGGTAAAAATATTTAATCTGAGTTTTTAAAAACATTTGCTGAGCTCCAGTCTTTGAGCTCAAGCCTGGAGCTCAAATAAGTTTGGAAGCTGACAGCCAGAAGTGTAGCAGTTGAAACCACAGCACAGATGAGATGGATGGCCTGGGGAACACATATTTCAAAAACTCCACTATTAAATTATGGCATCCAATTATCCTGGGTAAATCCCCATTAAAAAATTGAATAAGGACAGCAAAGAAATGAATAATACAGTAAATGTACAACAATTAGATATATGTCAAACTCTGTACACTCCTAATAGGAATTACATCTCCTTGAAAGACACTAATTTAGTAAAAAAAGCATCAGGCTTTGGCATCTCGCACACCCAACTCTGAGCTCCAGCACTGCCACATACTAAAGATGTGATCTGGGCAGGTCATTTAACTTTAAATCTATTTTTCCACTGCAAAAAAAGCGTAGATAATCATTCTTACTTTGCTGGATTGCTATGGGGATTAAAAGAGAGAAATATTGAAAGCATTTTATATGGTAGGTACTTCAGAATCATTAGCCATCTCCTCCCCCACTATCCACAGATAATACAGAAACACTGATACTGTACTATGCCAAAAAAGAAAAATAAATACATTCAAAACACCAAAAAGTTGCATGGATTATTGTCTCAAGATCCAACACGATAAAATCAAATACTTCACATGTCATAAAATGCAAAAACTCATAGACACATTTCCCGCAATGGCAATTATTCAAAGAAAAATGTTAAGATCACTTTATAGAATATTTTAAAATTACTGCAGATGAAAACACTACAAATCGGATCACAGGAGATAAAGGTGGAAGAAATTTTAGAAAATTATTTCTACATAGTATACTATAAGTCCAGTACTTTTCTTTTTTTTTTAGAAAAAAAAGCTTCCTAGCTATGCTACCTCTCCTTTTATATGTCAATGTGTGTGTGTCATTGGCTAAAGTAAGGGTCTTTAAAATTTAGAAATTTGGGTTGACCACTGAAGGATCACAACATTTTCCAGCAATCTATAGTAGGTGGACACCATTATTTCTGGAAATGTTGATGTTTATAGTAGGATAAAACAGTTTAGACAGTAGAAAAATAATAGATGGATGACACATCTAGAAGCTAATTTATAATAATATAAATATAAATAACATAAAATTTAAATGGCAAATCTAATAATGGAAAAAAGAAAAACCTAAATTAAAATAGGAATGGAAAAGAAAATAAGATTATTTTAAGTGTTATGATGTAATAGTCTCACTTAATTTTAATTACTCAAGCAAATGGCTGAAATTCTATAAATTATTACAAAGTATAAAATTTGACATGAGTTAAGATATCTATATAGGTCCATAAATATAAAAGAATTATGAAACATTTATTAAAAATCAATCTCTAAAATACACCAAACATTGATAGATTTACTAAATAGTTATTTGAACTATCACAGAAAAAAATATTTTTATGTTAGATAATTTATCACAGAACACTCAAAAATAGTGGGAGCCACCTAATTTATTCAATGAGGAAAATATAAATACAAACCTTAAGCTTGATAAACATATCAAACTGAGGTTATCTATGTAATATCTATTAAAATTGATAAATATATCAAACAGAAATATAGAAACAAACATTTTGAATTTTAAAAGGTGAAAGTCAATTTGTTTAAAATCTATTTGGTTACAATAACTAATTCTTTGAAAATGAGTATTTCTAGCAGTTTGATAGGTAACTCTGGTTACCTGGAGAATTTTTGCAAATTATTTTGAGTTTTTATTTTTCCCCTTTAAATGATGGGAGGTTTTAATTTTGTTTTGTATTTTCTTGGTTCAAAATGTATTTCATTTTGTTAACAATCAATATCTTAAAATAATTTTTGTTCTGTGTTGTTTATAATAATTCACAGAAACAATACAGATGACAAATAACAGGAGAATGACTAAGTAAACAATGGTACAATGGAATAAAATATATGTGAGTGGATTTGTATATAATCGTTAATAATGATCTTGGAGAAATTTACCCATTGCTACTGAAAGACAATAGTGAAAACAGACCATATTGTACATATGTTATTCATTCCATCTTTGTAAAAAAAAATTTTAATGTGATTGGATGTGTGTTGGAAGAAAAAGGTCTGGAAAAGTATGGAAGAAAATATTAATAGTGAAAGGCTCTTGGTGGGTTGTATGATGGATGTTCTCTTTTGTCCTTTTTTTGATCATCTCTTTTTATCGGGATTGAGAAAAAAGATTAAAATCTATGAAAAGAAGACATTTAAAACACTATGTAATTCCAAGCTTTTAAGACTGTTAAAGCATTTTAAATTCAATTAATTTTAATGACTTATGCTTCTTCCCCTTTAGAAGTGTTTTCAATTATTTGTCAACAATTTCTGTTAAATTCTTATTCTCAACTAAAAGCATACTAAATATTTTAATTATTTTATGCCAAACAAGTGTCATTAAGAAAAAAAAAAAACCCTACTGAAATTGATCCAGAGTTGATGACTAACACTAGAGATAAATCCTGCTTAAAATGAGAGTGATGGGGAATACTTATTTTAGGACTAATTTTATTTTATGATCAATTTGTTTCTCACCAAATTGCTTTCACCAAACCCTATGCTATACCATGATCAAGAAAGTTTTATCCTGTGAATATAAGGATGCTGCAATATTAAGAGAGTTATTAGAATAACTATCATAGGCATAAGATAAAACAGAAAATTAGCATTCTGATATTTTTATGACAACTTCAATACATATTCAAACTTTTTAAAATTTTAATAAGAACAAAATCTTTATTTTTTATTTTATTTATGTATTTATTTATTTTTGGCTGCGTTGGGTCTTCGTAGCTGCGTGCGTGTGGGCTTTCTCTAGTTGCGGCAAGCGGGGGCTACTCTTTGTTGTGGTACTTAGGCTTCTCATTTCGGTGGCTTCTCTTGCTGCGGAGCATGGGCTCTGGCACACGGGCTTCAGTAGTTGTGACTCGCGGGCTCTAGAGCACAGGCTCAGTAGTTGTGGCGCACGGGCTTAGTTGCTCCGTGGCATGTGGGATCTTCCTGGACCAGGGCTCGAACCCGTGTCCCCTGCATTGGCAGGCAGATTCTTAACCACTGCGCCACCAGGGAAGCCCCAGAATCTTTTTCTTAACAAAGAAAATCTATCTTAAACCAAAAGTTAAGCATTAAAAACTCAAAGCATTTTCACCAAATTTAAAATCAGCAAAAAAAAAAAAGGTGCTTACTTGTCACAATGCCATACCTCATGAAAAAATTAGAATGCTTAATTTGGGGGAAGAAGAAACAGTAGTATATTCATTATCAGATGACATTAATGTATATCAACAGGAACTATAGGAATTTGTTTAAAAAACAGAATACTAGAGCAGAACGTGGACACTTGGTTTGTCCTTTGGGTTGGGTTATAATATAGTTATAGCTATATTCCAGATAAGAATATAAAAATCAATATACTCTTCAATTTCTACATACTTAGCTGAAATACACATTGGAATCCAGAAGATCCAACTTGTAGAAGTTTAAACATTTTAGGAATAAATTTCAGAAATACGTGTGTCATTATAAAGCAATCCACAATACATTTAAGGTATATAGTTTCTGCTGAATGGGAAATAATAGTATTTAATGACTGTTCTTAAAACAAATTATAAAGTTAGTTAAGCTTTACACAAAATTCTGGAAGGATCCTTATTAAAACAACATTAGAACTTTAGAACATTTCTAAAGTTCATAAGGAAGAGCCCACAGGAAATGATATTTAAGAATTCCTGAAGGAAAAAAGATAAGAGAGGAAATTGGCCCATTACATGAAATACATTTCAAGAACACAATAAATAAAAGCATGATTTTTAAAAGATAAAAATACACAAAAAATTGTATTTGTAAGTCTGCCATTAACTCTGTAACTTGTACCAATTTTTATTCCAAATAGTATACTTTTAAATGCTATCTCTAGTTTTGGTATCTTCTCTACATTTATAAATATAAATGTAAATATAAATATAAATATAAATTTATCAATGAGTACTTATTCTACTTAGAAATACTTTACTAGAGTGATCACTGCTTATTGTTTGAAAATGGTGAGAGAGCTTGCAAGACCCCATCATAGTACTTGAGAATGTTTCCTAATGGACAAGAATAATCCTGAATATTTTCCAACTATCCAAAACCAATATCTCTTTAACCTGTGAAGCCACAGATGATATCACAAAGGAAAACATTTTGAAAATTTTAAACATTTTGAAGGCATCTGTTTGTAAATGTTTTTACAAAGTCATTGGAAACAATAGCCAAACGAATGGCTAGTCCAAAACGTGATTTTCAGATATTATTCATCATCGATTCTCATATGTATACTTTTTGTACGGTTGCTTACGCAGAAGAAAGAGAGGCAGGGAGGGAAGGAGGCTGGAGGGAGGTGTAAATGGAAAGTCAACAAAGAGGAATCTAGATGCCACAATCCCAGCAAAAGGAAGGGAACCAAACTAAAGTGATATCCTGAAAGCCAAAAGAAAACGAGGACATATAAATTGTTAAATATCGCATGAAGGAAGGAAGGAAGATTGTTTAAGAGGAATGAGAACAAGAATGGAGGTATTACTCTATCTAGAAAACTCGGGACTTTTAAGTTCTCTATGAACCCAGTAGGAATCTTAACCTCACTTGAAACTGAAGACGTTGAAATGATCAGGTTGGGACTTCAGACAATTTTTGCACTTTGCTACTGGACTCGTTAATTAAGCTTAATTTACATACGTCCTCTAAATACTCAAATTCTTATTTTAATTATCAATTAATTTGGCTGTTCACAAATATATAAAGTCATGAAAATGTAGAGTTAGGCAGAAATATATAGATCACCTAGTCAAACTTTTAAATACTACAGACTAGAATGCTAAACCTCTTATCATTATTTAGACAAAAGACCCTATTTCAATCACATCAACGCTTTTTGTCTTTATTTGCAATCTTGTGAGTGGTATTTTGAAATTCTATTTTTTAAAGATTTGTGAAAATTACCTGGAGGTGATACTATCTATTTTAATGAGCTTCAGATTATTCTCAATAGCATTCCAACAAAGTATCAAGTAGCTCTGAGGTAGTCAAATATGTTATAAAAGTAAAGAGCATCCACACTTTTCCTTTCTAATCAATTTAGCTTACCCCAAACCACCTAATATTTCACCAAAGTTATGATTTGGTGCTGCTTTCTTGATTTATGCAGAAAAACAACCTTGGAACACTGACTTTCTCTATTGTTCATCTAGTTTCTTTTTCTTTGATTTCTACTCTTATTATTATTCCCTTCCTTCTACTTACTTTAAGTTTAATGTGGTCTTTTTCTAGGTTCTTTAGGTGGAAGCCTGTATAACTTACTTGTAGACTTCCTTCTTTTCTTATATAAACCTTTAAAGCTATAAATTTCACTCTAAACATTGCTTTAGCAGCACTCTACAAGTTAGAATGTTTTGTGGTTTCATTTTCACTTAGGCAAAATATTTTCTGAACTCTCCTATAATTTCTGCTTTGACCCATAGGTTATTTAGAATTGTATTGTTCAATTTGTAAATAGCTGGGGGTTTTGTAGATATATGTGTTACTACTGGTTTCCATTTTAATTCCATTGTGTTCACAAAACATACCTTTACTATTTCAATATTTTAAAGTTTATTTAGATTAATTTCATGGATCACAGCAAGGTCTGTCTGTGAAGATTTCATGTGCACATTCTCTGTTGTTGCTGGGAGTGTTCTATAAATATCAGCTAGGTCAAGTTTCTTAATTGTCTTCTGCACCCTTACTGATATTCTATCTGTTCTATCGATTACTGAGAAAGGAGTGTAAAATACCAACTATAACTGTAAATTCAACCATGTCTCTTTAACAACTGTTGGTTTTTGCTTCAGGTATTTTGGAGCTTTATTATTTGGTATGTACACATTTAAGATTACTGTGTTTTATCAATGAATTGACTCCTTTTTCACTTTGAAATGTTCCTCTATCTCTAATAATATTTTCTCCCCCGAAGTATATTTTATCTGATATGTTACAGCTTCACCAGATTTCTTATAAGAAGTTTGTCATGATGTAGCTTATTCCATCTTTTATCTTTAACCTACTGGTTCTTTATATGTAAAATAGGTTTACTTTAGACAACATATAAGTGGATCATGACTTTCTATCCTGCATGACAATCTTTCTTTTAATTAGAATTTAATTTAATGTAATTATCAATATATTTGGGTTTAAATCTACCCTCTTTCTATTTGTCTCCCTTTTCTCCATCTGTTCTTTGTTTTTCTCTTCCTCTTTTTGGATTATTTGTTTGTATTCTGCTTTATCTCCATTATTAGCTTTTTATGTGTATCTCATTTTACTTATTCTTTGTGTACTGGCTCTAGGATATACAATAAGCATATTCAATGTGTGTTACTCTACCTTCAAATAATATTTCACAAAAAATATAACAACCTTAAAGGAGGGGCTTCCCTGGTGGCACAGTGGTTAAGAATCTGCCTGCCAATGCAGGGGACACGGGTTCGAGCCCTGGTCTGGGAAGATCCCACATGCCGCGGAGCAACTGGGCCCGTGAGCCACAATTACTGAGCCTGCACGTCTGGAACCTGTGCTCCGCAACAAGAGAGGCCGCGATAGTGAGAGGCCCGTGCACCGCGATGAAGAGTGGCCCCCGCTTGCCACAACTAGAGAAAGCCCTCGCACAGAAACGAAGACACAACACAGCCATAAATTAATTAATTAATTAATTAAAAAAAAAAAAAAAGAACCTTAAAGGAGTGTACTTCCATTTCCTCCCCCATTTCCTTGTGCTTTATTGGTCATACATTTTACTTCTACATATTTTATAACCTCATGATGCATCATTATTATTTTTTATTTAAATGATCATTACATATCTTTTTATAAACTAAAAACTGAGAAAAAATTATTGTATATTTATCCACATAATTATACCTTCTGATGCTCTTGATTCCTTTGTGTAGATCTACATGTTCATTTGATACCTTCAGCTAGATGATCTTCATTTAACATTTCTTATAGTTCATGTCTGATAGTGATGAATTCTCTCATTTTTGTTTACCTGCAAAAAAGTTTTTACCTTGCCTTCATATTTGGAAGCAAATGTTTACTGCATATAAAATTTTCGATTGACAAGTTGGTTTTTTTGGTATAGCACTTTAAAGATGTTGTTTTAATGTCTTCTGGCTTGCATAATCTTTGACAAGAAGTCTGTTGTCATTCTTTGTATGTAATGTTCATTCTTTCTTTTTTTTTTTTTAACACCTTTATTGGAGTACAATTGCTTCACAACGGTGTGTCAGTTTCTGCTCTACAACAAAGTGAATCAGCTATACACATACACACATCCCCACATCTTCTCCCACCCGTGTCTTCCCCCCACCATCCCCATCCCACCCCCCCAGGTGGTCAGTAATGTTCATTCTTTCTGGGTGCCTTTAATACTTTATCACTTGTAGGCAATAATTAGTTATGATGTGCTTGGTATAAAATTTGGAAATTATTTCTTTAAATTTTTTCTTTGAACTCCTCTCATCCATTTGGGACTCAAATAGCACATATGTTAGACCACTTGATGTTGTTCTATAGTTTACTGAAGATCTATACATTTTATTAAGTTTTGTTTTTCATCTGTGCCTCATTTTAAGTAATTTTTATCACCATGCCTTCAAGTTCATTAATCTCTTTTCTGGAGTGTCTAATCTGCTATAAATCTCATCCAATGTATTTTTTATTTCAGATATTTTATTTCTTATCTCTAGTTCTACATGGTTCTTTTAAAAATCTCCCATTTCTCACCTCATTATATTCAGGTTTTCCTGTAAGTCTCTGCTCACATAGAGAACATAATAGCTCTTTTAAAATCCTTTCCTGCCAATTCTGTCTTCAATGTCATTTTGGGTCCTGCTTCTCTTAGCCATAGATTGTATTTCCTACTTCTTGTCATGTCTGATAATTTCTGATTAGATGATGGGTATTGTGTTGTTACATAGTTGAGTTTGGATTTTGTTGCCCTTCTTTGAAAGAGTGTTAAGCTTTGCTCTGGCAAGCTTTGTTACTTTCAATAAACTAGATTCTCATGAGGCTACTCTTTCAGCTTTGTTAGGGTGGGTTCAGAGTAGTCTTTAATTATTGTTTAACCTTACTACTAAGGTAAGAACACATTGGGGTCTCAATTGATTCCCTGGGTGAGCAGAAAGAATGCTCTGCTCTAGCTGATCAAAGCTTGAATATCTCTCTACCTGTGTAAACTTTGGGAATTATTCAGCTTACAGAACTCTGGCATTGCTTCACCTAGCTTCATGTACTTTCATTCCATATGCACACATCTTAGGATTAAGCAAGGACTCTAGAGGACTCTCATATAGTTTTCCAAAAATTGTTTTTCTTTGTAGTATCCCTCCCTTTGGAACTCTGCCCCACAACCTCCAGGCTCTTCAGCTTTCCTTATCTCCAAACTCTCTCCTCTGCTTAGGATCCCTCTCTCTACACCATGAACTGACATGTGCCTTCAAGAGAAAGCTAGAGCAATTCTAAGGCCTATTTCATTTGTTGTTTCCCTCTTGGAAAAGATCACAGTCCTGTGCTATCTCTTGTCTAATGTACAAAATTGTTATTACATATGTTTTATCCAGTTTTCTAGTTAGGAAAATCTGCTTCATGTTATCCTATGCTTAGAATCTGGAAATATTATGACGAAAACCCTTTGGAGAGGTGCATAAAGAGGACTGGCCCATCAAAAACAAAGTGAAAATTCTAAATTCTAATTAGGTAATCGATCTAGTATTCATTAGATACACCAATATACAGATTTATCAATATTCATTATTACTATTATATTTCATGATTTTATATCTATGTTTTGGATGTGCATTTTTGAACACATGGAAACATATTTAGTAATCAATATTTGAACTATATGTCCACTTTGTAGAAATTGGACTATAATTTAACATTTATCATTATAATTTTTAAAAATTTTTAATTTTAATAAGAATATTTTAATTTTATTTTAATAACATTTACATTATAATTAAGTGGATTCCACATTTTATTTTAGTACATTGATATTTTACAAAATAAGCTGAGGTGTTCCTTCGTTAAAATCTAATGTTGGTAACCTGTTTCCAATTAAAAACATACATTGTAATGTGTGTGTGTGTGTGTGTGTGTGTATTTAATGGATTCTCAATAATAGATTTCCCTAATATATTTTTCTTATCTTTGCTGCCTGTTAATTTGTCTGTCATTCTAGCAGTTGACTAAACAGATAAAAAAAGTGGCAAAATATAAAAGGAAAATTAGAAATAGTGTTTCTAAAAATATTAATGATAAAGTGGTATAGTATTATTTTAAAAGATCATCATATGTGATATAGTAATATTTTATATTAATAAAGTTGCTCTTGGTTCATATGATGATTCTACATGTTTGTTGTAGCATAATTTCCACAGGATTTGCCACCCAAAAAAAATTGAGAATTACTGATGAATCTGGTGTTAATTCCCTACATCAGAAATAGGGCTTCTGATTTAATGACATTCTAATGAGAAAAATATGATCTTTTTATAACAATTCAGTTTATGATAAGATTTACAGAAGTATATGGTGCAGAAAGATAGGAAATGTTACTATATGTTAATGATTTACCTTTCTTTTTTATTTAACAGAAGGTGAAAATTTATTAAGTTTAGGGAAATAAAAACAATATGACATTTTAAAAACTCTTCCTAATACAAATTTGACCCTCTGTTGAAATATTTCAATTATGCGAAATAACTCAAAGCCTACCGGTAATGAAATATCACTGCTAAAAAAGGAAAGTGTATGTTTACTCTTGCTGAAAACAAAAGTTGAAGATGAAATGTGGATGACAGACAGGAAAGAGATAAATAGCCACACTTGGTTATCCCTTTCTACCTGAGACTTTAAGCTTACGAAGGAAAGGCATTCCTCTGGGTAAATTCGATCATTTTGCAGGAAAGGTTGGCTTCAGAAAAGGAACAAAGGAGGGAAGATTTCTATTCTCAGAATGGTATGGTAGGAAAAAGTAGGAGACTCTGCAAGAGACTATAAGATAGTTAACAGGAAATGTATAAAATTATTAATAATTATTTTGGGCTCATTATCCATTTGGCACATCACTGTTTGCTCATTTTCCAGGAATGTGAATTTGTCACCCCAAGATAAAAGTGCACTTCTCTTGGAAAAGTAGTATGCCCTATTCTATGAGCTAGACATGTAGCAGGACTTCAAATACTAGTTTAATTCATTTTCTCAGCCTGCTGTTCTTTTCATTAAAGTTATTTACTCTTGAATTTTGATCTTCTAGGGACCGATTTTTCCCTCATCTATTACCTATAGGGGAAAATGATCAAGAGAACTTGAACAGACGTTATGACTCAGACCCTTAAGAGAAAAGCTTAGTGAAAAGGTTGGAACTTTGTGCTCCAGCAGAAATATGTTTGTTTCTTTTCACCTTTCAGGGGTTGCACATGGGAGAAGTAATGGCAGCAACTAGATTGCTTGCCCTGACAACAGTGAATTGGGACTCACCCAATTGTTGTTGTTCAGAGCAGGAGCTGTACTTATATAATATAGCCTTTTGAATGACCCTTAAGAGCAAGGACAGAGCTGACTACATTTTCTGAGAAAATTAAAAATGAAATCTATTATCGATAAGAGCAGTCAATACCACGTAGATTCCCTGTTTCATCAAATGGTTAATAGTTGAGGTTTATTACAGATAGAATTAAAACCACCTGCTTCTCCACCTTCTACCATTGTACTACTACTAATAATAGCACTGAATTTGGAAGTGGGAACTTTTAAAAGCTTCGTTTTGTTGAGAATAAACAGTTCCTATAGTGCATATCTTTAAAACATAACTCTTAAAACTATTTCTTTCTTAAATCCTGCTTGATTAATCTCAGCCTACTCTGAAAACATTCTTTTTCCACTGTATTTCTCCTGTATTCCTTGGGATCTGTTGCTATCAATGGACACTTTTTAATACAATGCCACTAATGTAATTAAGTCTCTTTCATATAAGTGTACTGGATATCCATTTATTTATTTATATAAAAGCTATTTCTTGAGCCTCTCTTGTGTGCCAGGCACTCTTCAAGGTGCTGGCGATAGAGCTTTGATCAACCACATACAGGATATTCCTTCTTATGGAGTTCGAATGAGTCAATGACTAAACCAATAAACAAAATAGATATATTGATATTCTAATAAGGACTAGGAAAATAATAAAAGATGGTGGTATTATAGATAATGACTAGGAAGCCATCTTAGATTCAATAGACAGAAAATTAATCTTCCAATAAAGATCTGATTGAGATGCAGAGGTCAGCTATGAGAAGATTTCAGGAGAAAGTGCAAGCATAAATGCCCCAAATTGGGAATGGACTTGGCCAAATCCAAGAACAGAATTAAGGTTCATTCATAGTGTGTGGCAGGGATGAGCTCATGTAAGAATTAAAGGCAGCGATAAAGAGGTTGGATTTTTTTTTCTAAATTCAGTGACAAACAGAAGAGCAATGTAACGTGATGGACATTTCTAGAAGATCACTCTGGCTTCTTTTTTTTTTTTTTAATTGGAGTATAGTTGATTTACAATGTTGTGTTAGTTTCAGGTGTACAGCAAAGCAAACCTCAATAGAACTCAGATTATGTAAAAACTAGAATGAAAACTAGGAGAAATGTAAGGAAGTTATTGAATTAAGCTAGTAGATCCTGGTGAAGCTTTGGACTGAGGTAGTGACACTAGTGATAAAGGCGGACAGGTATGGGACATATTTTAGAGGTAGAGATGAAGTTCTGGGTAATACATTAGATGTGAGGTGTGTGAGTGAAAAAGCAGAAGGGGGAATGACTCCCAAGGTTTTAGCTTGAGCACCTACATGGATGGTGGCACCATTGAATTAGACACAGAAAACTTGGGATGGAAAAGTTTGGATGGGAACTATTGAGTCAGTAGTTGGATACATATATATGGAAATTACAGACATCCACACAGGTATATACTGAATCCTTTAAAAATGGAAACCATATTTTTTTCACTTTCCTTTGTAGTAATTGTATGACAAGGAGAAGTGCATGATAAAAGCTAAAGGAAACTAGGAAACTCTGATAATGATCTTCAAAATTTTGTCATTAACATCCTTGAAATCCAATACCAATTTCCTTAGTTCTGTAAAGTGGGGGGAAAAAATCTCTAGTCACCAGGCAGTAGCTGGGTCTTTTGATGTTTGGATTCCAAGTATCATGCACAGTTCTTGGAACAACTTCTTCATTGAATAAATGATCTGCTTTAGCGTGACACTACCTAGAGATATCTCCACCACCCTCCTCCCTTACCCTCAGTTCTGCTTCGTCCAACTCTCCTACACAGGAGCCAGGGTCTTTCCCTAATCTGGGAAGGTGAGTAACCCCTGTACTGGGTCAACACCCAAATTTAGCTGTGAACCCTGACGCCTCCCACCTTCAGAGAACAAGCAGATGTGGTCAGTGTTGCCCGCCTGAATGTAGGAATTGCCAGCCTGGCTTGTACATTATTCAGTCTCTATTCCAGGAGGTGCCCCAGGCCATTTAAGTAACAACCAACAGACCAAGAGTGGCCCAGAGAAGCCTGGATTACAGTAAGTTCCCTACATACGAACAAGCCCTGTTCCGAGAGCTCATTCGTAAGTCCAATTTGTTTGTAAGCCCAACAAAGTTAGCCTAGGTATCCAACTAAAACCATCGACTATATAGTACTGTACTGTAATAAGTTTATAATACTTTTCACACAAATAATACATTAAAAAACAAACACAAAAAATAAAGAAAACATTTTTAATCTTACAGTACAGTACCTTGAAAGGTACAGTAGGACAGTACAACCGCTGGCATCCAGCGGCTGGCATCGAGTGAACAGGCAAGAAGAGTTACTGACTGGAGGAGGGAAAGGAGGTGGGAGATGGTAGGAGATGGAGGGCAAGCTTCAATGTCACTCACACCTGACATTGATGGAAAACACGTTCCCATCTTTGAAAGTTCGCAACTTGAAGGTTCGTATGTAGGGGACTTACTGTAGTAGGAAGTAAGCTCTTTGAGCTTGTTGTGTGAAATCTTCTTCACAAATATCAAGCATTTGTACATGTAACCTAAAATGACCTAGTATTCATCTTGAACCAAATATCATCTATAGTTCAGAGACTAAGAAAAAAATCTTTAAAAATTATATCTTTCTAAAAAAAATTATATCTTTCTAATCTCTGCAGAAGATACCAAATTTGCCATGTACCTCTCATGTTCAATAATTAAAAAAAAAAACAAAAACAGAAACAAAAAACCTTAGTACTTGTAAGTGTAACTTTTCTTGCTAAAAACCGTTTTGTGAAAAATAAATCAAATGCTAGAAAACTATTCACTGCCAATATCTTTGGCTTCCAGGAGTTGCTGTTGTATGTATGCAAGTGCCACAAAGAATTAGAAGGGAAGGTAATAGAAGAAAGGGTGCAGTGATTACGCTTACTGTTTTAATAAGCTTAATATCCACAAGAAACTGAAAAAGAAGTAAAAAGAATGTCTAGTAATGAAAAATACTGAAGCCAAAATTAGAAACTAATAGCATGTTACACAGAGTAATTTTAAAGAAACTAATAGCATGTTAACACAGAGTTGAGAGAATTAGTGAATTGGATTACAGTCTTAAAAAGTAGCCAGAATGCAACAGAGAGAAAAGGGAGAGAGAGAGAAGGAAAACAGGTAAAGAAACCAAGAACACCTATCGAGGAAGCCTAACTTATTTCTTTTTTACTTATTTCAGAAGAGTTTTAGAACTAACAACAACAACAACAACAAAAAGAGAGTACAGAGAGTTCCTATATACCCCACACTCAGTTTCTCCTATTATTAACATCTTATAATAATATGGCACATTTATCATCATTAACGAACCAATATTGGTATGTTGCTATTAACTAATGTCAGTATAGTGTTTCCTAACTTTTTTCTAATGTTCTGTTTCATTTCCAGGATCTCATCCAGGACACCACGTTACATTTAGTTGTCATGTCTCCTTGGGCTTCTCTTGGCTGTGAGAGCTTCTCAGACTATTCTTCATGGTCAACATGACTTATCACTGTTGATGGTGACCTTGACTCCCAGCTTGAGGAAGTGTTTTTCAGGTTTTCTATTTTGCATTTTCATCTATGATCTATTTTGAGTTACATTTGTAAAGAGTGTCAAGTCTATATCTAGATTCATTTAGGGTTTTGGGGGGGGGGTTTGTTTAACATCTTTATTGGAGTATAATTGCTCTCCATTGTTGTGTTAATTTCTGCTGTATAACAAAGTAAATCAGCTATACGTATACATATATCCCCATATCCCCTCCTTCTTGCGTCTCCCTCCCACCCTCTCTATCCCACCCCTCTAGGTGGTCACAAAACACCGAGCTGATCTCCCTGTGCTATGTGGCTGCTTCCCACTAGCTATCTATTTTACCTTTGGTAGTGTATATATATCAAGATTCATTTGTTTTTGCAAATGGGCATTCAATTGTTCCAACATCATTTGTTAAAAAAAAAAAAAACACTATCTTTTCTCCATTGTATTGGGTTTGTTCCTTTGTCAAAGATCCATTGACTATATTTCTGTGGGTCTATTTCTGGGCTTTTTATTTTGTTCCCGTGATTTACGTGCCTATTGTTTTGCCAGTAGAACCCTGTCTTGATTGCTGTAGCTTGATAGTCTTAAAATCAGGTAGAGTGAGTCCTCCCATTTGTTTATTCTTGAGGATTGTATTGGATATTCTTGGTCTTCAGCATTTTCATAAAAATTTTATGTCAATACCTGCAAAGTGACTTGTTGGAATTCTGACTGAGATTACATTGAACCTATATATCAATTTGGAAAGAATTGACATTTTAACAATATTGAATCTTCCCATGATGAACATGGAATGCCTTTTATATAACATACTTTTAATATAAGTTCCTCAAAGAGAAGACACAAGGTGGGGTCGGGGGAGAAGGCAAGATGAAACAAGAGAAGACAAGAGAAGGGAAGAGACGGAAAGGTTAAGGTAATATTTTAAGGTGTATGGAATGAGACTTTTCCATAATTGATGGAAAAACATCAACTTATAGATTCTTATACTAAACAAACCTGAGCTAAATTTTCTTTAAAAAAAAGAAAATTAATCTTAGATGCATACTAGTGAAGTTACCAAGCACCAAAGACTGTGTAAATTTTTTAAAGCAGCCAGATAATACTTTTTTTAAAATTTATTTATTTTATTTATTCATTTTTGGCTGTTTTGGGTCTTCATTGCTGCACACGGGCTCTCTCCAGTTGTGGCGAGCGGGGCTACTCTTTGTTGCGGTGTGCGGGCTCCTCATTGCTGTGGCCTCTCCTGCTGCGGAGCATAGGCTCTAGTATGGGCTCTAGTACTGAAGCATGGGCTTCAGTAGTTGCAGCACGTGGGCTCAGTAGTTGTGGCTCGCGGGCTCTAGAGCACAGGCTCAGTAGCTGTGGCGCACGGGCTTAGCTGCTCCACGGCATGTGGGATCCTCCTGGATCAGGGCTTGAACCTGGGTCTCCTGCATTGGCAGGCAGACTCTCAACCACTGCACCACCAGGGTAGAGCCCCAGATAATACTTTTTAATTACAATGAAAGTAATGACAGCTAAACTGATCGGTGATATTTCAAAGAGCATCAATAAAAACCGCAAGTGAGTGGAACCAAATCTCCAGTGGAATGAAAGAATTCTAGATGCCCAGTGAAAATATTTTTAAAGACTATACGTGAAATAAAGGCATTTTCTGATGGAATAAACTGAGATTGTCACTTGAAGAGCCTCAGTAAGGAAAATTCTAAAAGATATACTGCAGACAGTGGAAGGTGATACCATATAGAAAGATTAAAGTCCAAGAAAGAGTGAACAGCAAAACTTAGTAAATATGTGAATAAATTAGGAAAAAGATAGTACTTAGTGTGCCTTTATACTAGATGTAATAAAATACTAAGTGCCAAATAAATCTCACAAAGACCTGCAAGACATATACAGAGAAAACTATAACACCTTCTTGAAAGCCATAAATAGAGGAAGAGAATTCTTATAATTGGGGGAGGGAACAGAGGGACCCTGGGGAGGCAGTCAAAGTTCTATTTCTTGAAGTGAATAGTAGTAACATGAGTAGTCTTTTCATAATTATTCATTAAACTATATATTTTTTATTTGTTTTTTCTATTTTATGTCTATTTTACAATTAATAAGAGAAAGACTAAAAAGAAACTGACTGGTCTTCACTTTTAAATTAAAATAGTTTCCTCTTTTTCTGCATATTTTATAAAGAAAGAAGAATCTTTAAAAAGAAAAAAGTTGACTCTACTTCTGTAGTGAACTTTTAAATGAAAACCTCCAAAGCAAACAATGAACTTCCTCTCTTTGTACCTTCAAATCTGTTTTCCTTCTTATATTCCTTTCCCCCATGTGAACCTTGCCTGTTCTAACTTTCCCTTCTTGGCTCCCATTTCCTTGCTCTGTAGGATCTCATTCTTTAGGGCTCTCATAACATAACATAACATAACACCTTTCCTTTTTTCCTTTTTCTGATCATCTGTAGCATATAATTCACAATGTCCACTTGCATTTCCTCACCATCTGGCCACTCAGTAAGCCTCCAGAATCTGGTGTCTGCTATCACCAACCAACTGTGAAACTGAACTGAAAGTTCACAATTCTTCTGAAAGCCACGGTCAATAATTTTATTCGGCATCCTAGACCCTTGAGTTTTTGGCTGGATTAACTTGGTTTTATTGTATTTGAAAAACAAAAATCAAAGCTTGAAATGCAAGCACAGACTGATATAATCAAGATAAAGAATAAGGGAAATGGAAGCAAAGATACTGTGGCACCAGAGGACAAATGAGTAAAAATGTGTGTGAATTAAACGCAAATAAGATTTAAAGTGAAACCAAAATATGGAAGGAAAAGATATAACAAAACACTCATGAAACTAGAGAGGGCCTGAGAAAAGGTTGGAGGGGAAGAAGAGGGGAACTCAATATTAAGGAGCATATGTCAAGGGCAGAGTTCTGGACTTAGCCCTTCCCATATTTTGCCTCATATAATTCTCACTATAACCTGTGGTACAGGTATTATTATTCCCATTATATATAAAATAGAACTGAGGCTCAGAGAAATTAAATATCTTTCCCAAGATGGAAATGGAAAAGCATGATGATCACCAAGCCCATAATCTTAGTGTCAGTGGTTCTCTATACGTAAGGAAGTACAGAACAGGAGAAAGCCAAGAGAGAGCAGAGGCAGCTATACAGCTTCAAATTTTCTATCTTTGCTTCACCTAGAACACCTAGCACAGTACCTTTCACATAGTAAGCATCCAATGATCTATGAATAAAATTTACCCAAGGTCACATAGATCAAAAACATATTATTCATTGTTTATTCAATCATTACTTAGTAAACATTTATTAAATACCCATATGTGCCAGACTGTAGACATTTTAAAGGATTTTATTTCATGTGAAATGTGACTTACTTTAGATAAGATGGAGAGCATGGAGATCCTTCCATAAATCTAAAAGTTAGACTGTGATTAAGATGAACTTGTTTAGGATTATTACAAATCAGATAAGACAAAGATACCTAGAGGCATCAGAGAAGGGTGATTCGGTTTACCAGTTGTCTTAAAGATGAAAATTTGATCAAGAGTGACATATAAATCATGACTCATTGAAAAGTAAAATATAGATTTGAGGAGCAAGAGAGTTATTTACCGTTTAGGATTATATTTGCACCTCTACTGTATTCCATTTATAGGAAAATCAGAAGTATTAAAAACAGAGCCCTTTTCCACCCAGTCTATTGCTTTCTAAATTACATGAGTTATTATGTAAAATGGACTTAATCTTTTATCATCCATTTGAGATATTACCATTCATTTGAGACCACAGGAGTTATTACATACCTAAAGTGACATTTTTATCTTCAATAAATTCTAATTCAGTTCATATATTATCTAGAGAAACACAATTTTAGTGTGCTTAATCAAAATGCTTTATGGATTCTTCATTCCATACCAGTAATAGTATGATGCTCTAACAAAAAAATAGTAATAAGTATTCATTTGAATAACCATAAGGAGGCTTTTCTCCTCGGTCCCTTTAGGGAGAACCTGTCAATGGCCAAGCTTGTTTGGCAATTCCTGCTCCTCAAAGGTGCCATGATAATTTAACGATTTCATTATTTTCTTAATTTTCCATTTTCTTAGGATTTATCTATAGGTGCCATTTGGTAACTTAACTTTAAATAACTCCTATATAACTTATAATCTTATAACTCATAAACACACTTTTATTGTCACTCCTATAAAAAATATACTTTTGTAACCCAACATTCATTTGGCTTTAACATAACTGACCAATTGATGATTAATTACAGTTGGTGTGTTATTTTAAGCCACTAACTGTTGAAAAGCAGAGGGTACACCTTTCCATAGTTATAATGCCATTTGCACAATGGCATATTCTGAACATTTTGTGAAATACCATATTTGATTTGTATATAAGCCTTTATATGCAGTTTTGGTGCATAAGATTTATTTCCATCTTAACGCATACTTTTGGTTTAAATTCAGAGATTTTTAAAATTTTACATGCCCTTTTTGTAATAATAGTCCTTCATCCAAGATTTATAACCTTCCCAATATCATCAACTGTGAGTTTAATGAACTTACATTACTGTGTAAATTTTTAAATTTAATTTTCTATCTCATCTTTCAATATCTTCACTTCCATGACCATACAACGACTAAAAGGTTTTTGTCTCTAAACTAACATACCTCTTTGATCAAATTTTTAAAGATTCATTTCAAGGCAGACCTTAATCTATAGTTGTATGCTTATATTACTCTTAAAATTCTCCACAAACACACACACACAAACAATAGTTTATCTAAATATCCTCAAAATTTGTTTTACTACTTCTACATTCTTTTCCTGAAAACAGTCTTTATTCTGTAAATGGAAACCACATATTTAACTCTTCTCTAGCCCCAAGAGAGAAGGTGATGATCAGCCATTCTCTTCTTAAGCAATTCAAATCCTTTACGTCACCTTTGAGGCATCTCTTAATCGGTATCAGTGATTACAGGACTGAACTTGTAAAAATAAAATTCCTTATTTTTCTCATTCCTTTTAGTTTTTTTTCCATTTAAACCGAATAAGGTTAATGTTTATGTAAGTACACAAACATAGTCCTAGTTTTGTTGCTTTATCACATAAATGGCATATATCCATTTTCAACTCTGAATCTCTTTTTGACTATTAATATCTTTTAGGGATACAAATTAAACTTCAAAATGAGCCAGCCTTTAATAATTTAGCCATACCTTAAGGCAATTCTTTCTAGAGTTTTCACAGAGGACTTCAGGCTATACAGATGGAATATTTTCTTTTAAAACACGTTTTGAATGTCCCTGTCCAGAGCCAGAAGCTTAAATTTTGACAAATACTAGTTCTTAAGTAAAGTAATTTCAGTGTTCATGTCTAGCCACTTTCCTTCAATTTTTTAATACGTTCAGGATGTCTGGGCCCAATAATCTTTTAAATTTTAAATACAGGTTTTAGCTACTCTCCATTTCATTAATCACTCATTTGAAGTATTTTAACAAGTAAGGAAATAAATCAGCATGAAGTGGAATAAGCTAAAATCTTGCTACAGAATTAATAGAAACCTGGATGCAATTTGGGGAAAATCTGCACGGACCCAAATTTGTTAATTATAGGAGAAACTGGAACATAGAAAAAAGCACATTGGTAAAGGAAAAGAAGAAATGTGAAAACAAAATGTGTTTTTATTTCCCTTTATAGCATTTTATAAAACTAATTGGACTAAAATGTGATATTTTAATATAGCAAATACTATATCCCATTTACCTCATACAGAAAAGTTATTTATAAATAGTATATGGTGTATTTACCTACATGTAGCTAGAATGTACGCCATCTATTCATTGTGAGTTTGACCACAATTACTGGATTCGTCTTCCACCATTTGCATTTCCGTCGTTCCGTGACCTTGAGAGAAATGGAAAAGAAAAAATTGTTTATAAAACCCATTTCAATCTTGAGGAGTACAGTTTTTAGGATTAATGTCTTTTCCTTCCTTACATAACAAGACTATCATAAATTCTATTCTCATAAATTAAAGAGGTTGGAGATGAAATTCACATTTTTATATTAACGAGAAATCATAGTAGAATGTTAACTAAATTATCTCCAAATCTGTGTCTGATTTGAAGTGATGGTTTATAAGCTAAATAAATTTTTCTGGGTCAATTACTCCAGTGCTCAATAAAAGTAAAATTCTCAATAAAAGTAAAATGACAAAAGTTGAAATGAAGGAATGAGAAAAAGCAAGAAACTCTCTGTACGATTCGCTGCCTACTTGGGGATTTCTGAAAGAACAAATTTATGGTGTTAATGTAATGAGCTAGTCTGAGATCTCTTCCAAGAACATCAGCTTGTCTAATTAGGGTTTTGAACAATTTGCCAACAGTAAATAAGTTACAGGAAATGTTTCTAGTTTCTATGAGTAATATATTTTCCTTTCATTCCATATCATGAAATTTGGCCTTTTCTCAAATTCCTTACTTATTCTTGAATATTTTTGACAGGTGATTACTCCTCTATTGATGACAGCATCATCTTTTTATTTCAAAATAAATTGCCTATTGACTGGCACCTTCTAAGGAACTACCTCCTTTAAAATAGCTGTGGGTTCAGCATAGATTTTTCTATCTGGCTTTCTAGTAGCCAGGAAAATCTAATCATGTGGGCCATCTTAATAACTCAACTTTTCATAAACCCAAAAAAACTGTGTTTGCTTTAATGGTTAACAGTTAATCAAAAACGCGACAGAAAATGAGTGAATATTATGTAACACACCTTATTTAACTCAGCTCAGAGCATTCTTACAGTTCAGTTTTATACCATATAGTTTCAATATGCTTCCCAAATGGCCAAGAAGCAGTAAACATATGGTGAACTACAAACTCAAATTTGTCACTTTATTTTGATATGAGGGATATGAAATAAAATTATGATGGAAACGAGCATTTGTGCATATTCACGCTGAGTAGCAGTAGTAAAGATTTGATGTTTATGGTCCTACTTTTGTTGCATAGGGTCATTTTAGTCTGCTTGCATTTGAAAAACAGAAGCCTTTCAATTTATCTTACTCATAATTGATAGGTGGCATTGAGTTAAATACTACGCAGAGGATCTCCTGGTCCTTTATTTACAGATAATAAACAAAATCTATGTGAGGTAAGCCTCCCCCGCCATTTTAACCAAGGGGGTTGATGGTAATTAAATATACTTTAACATCAGTTGTAACCAAGCTCTCTACTCCTAAAGGACCTGTGTGGTCCTTTTGCTTTTCCCTTTATTTTTTCCCAGTTTTATTGAGGTATAATTGGCATATAGCATTGTATTAAAGTGTACAACGTAATGATTTGATGTTTGTATATATTGTGAAATGATCACCACAGTAAGTTTAGCCAACATCCATCACCTCACATGGTTAAAAAATTTTTTCTTGTGGTAACAAGTTTTAAGATCTACTTTCTTAACAACTTTCAAATATACAATACAGTATTGGTAACTATAGTCACCTTGCTGTACATTACATCCCAGAACTTACTCATCTTATAGCTGGAGGTTGTACCTCTGACCACCTTCACCCATTTAACCCATCACCCCATACCCACCCCACCCTGGCAACCACCAGTCTGTGCTCTGTTCCTATGATTTTGGTTTTCTTTTTTTTAGATTTCGCATATAAGTGATATCATACAGCGTTTGCCTTTCTCTGTCTGACTTATTTTACTTAGCATAATGCCCTCAAGGTTTATCCATGTTGTTCAAATGACAGGTTTTCCACTTTTTTTGTGGCCATGATATATATATATACACACACACACATATATCAATATATATGTATATATATATATCACATGTTCTTTATGCATTCATTCATTTATGAACACTTAGGTTGTTGCCATGTCCTGGTTATTGTAAATAATGCTGCAATGAACATGGGGTGCAGATATCTCTTCGAGACAATGGTTTCACTTCCTTCAGATATATGCCCAGAAGTAGAATTGCTGGATCATATAGTAGTTCTATTTTTAATTTTTCCAGGAACCTCCATACTGTTTTCCACAGTGGCTGCACCAATTTACATTCCCATCAATAGAGCACAAGAATTCCCTTTTCTCCACCTCCCTTTGTGAGGTAATTTTAATTGTAACTTCATGAGGTGATAAAAATGTGGTGGTATAAATCTTTTTTAGGTAACAGTTAAACCACACCACAGGCTTTTTTCACCTGCCATATCACACAGCAGATGTAGGTGAAGGAAAGGAAAAGAAAGTGGGTGAAATAAAGGGTAAGCTTCTCAGACTGTTGGTACTAATGAAGAGAGCAAGAAAGCCAGCCAGAGTCTGCTCCTGGATGCCCAGCTTAGCTCTCCCCAGCTCTAAAGACAAGTTGAAAATCTTCATTAATATTTTAATGCAATGTATTTGGAGAGAAACTCAAGGTCAGGGCTGTGTAGATTGAATGGGTGAATGGTGATCTAAATACAGTTACACTTGAGTAATGGCTTGACAGTCGATCATCGTCGTATGAGGAAAGGATGCTTCCAGTGGAGAAGGCTTGCCCACCATATCTTGTTTTGTTTTTTCAGCAACAGGGAAGACAAAGGTAAAGGGCAAGTAATAACCCTCTCTCACCTTCTCACTTTTCCTCTCTCACCTGTTTACCTGTTTTCTTTGAATTAGGCATCTTACAATAAATAGAGGTGAACGATGTGATTATTTATGGGAAGAAAGCCAACAGAAGAGGTTGATGTTCTGGAATGTAAAGCTCAGTTTTCTAAACATCTTCCCTGAAGGCTCCGTCGTCTTCTCAGCATGGTTAAATGATGCAAGTCAGGAAGCTCATAGCTTTACCCCCTCCCGTCGTGGTCTCACCCTCACCCTCTTGCCCTGTTAATAGTTCCCCTGAAATCCTATCACTTTGCTGGAGGATTGATGTAAGTCTCCAGCAATTAACATAATTACAAGCCTGATTATCTTCTAATTGCATTATGAGTATTTGGTTATTCACTACACAAATTAGAGAAAATTAAAGGGCATCAAGATCCCGCCGTGTGGGCATCAAGCTTTCTAAAACAGTTATGAGCATTTGAATGCAAAGCAATAACCCAAAGGTGAAGACCGTGTTATGTTCCTGTTGGCTCACAGTTGCTGCATTTCATTTTGAAGAAAGACACTTTCTTCTTTTTTTCTTTCTTTTTCCTTTCTTTTTCTTTTTTTTTTCTTTTTTCTTTTCTCTTGTTTTTTTTTTTTCTTTCTTTTCTTTTCTTTTTTGATTAATGGCACACAAAATTCTCTCTGAATGGTTTATAATTTCCATCCAAAATATCAGAAGCATAAAATGAGCAGCAATAACTCCATGCTGGTCTATGTTGGTTCATGTAATAAGATCTGTGATTAAAAACAGCTAAATAAGTGGCAGTTTAAGTTAAATAAGTGACAGTCTGACAGTACTCAAGTCAGACATTTAAGTTGTAACTAAAATCATCAGTAGTTTGTTAGTAATCATTGTCATCACCATGATCATTCCGGGAACATTCTCTGTAGTGAAGAAAATAAGGCATCAAACTGCAGCGTGTGGTCTTTATATGCTGGATACCAGACTTCAGAGATTAAATTCCTCATTAAATGGAAGGCAAGAACTATCTCAGATTGAACAAGTTTTGGTGGAACAAGTGAAGTCAGCTCTTCTTTACTGTTTCACTGTGTTATAATCTCCTGCTTTAAGTTTTGCTGCTGCCCCTATGCTTGACCCTCCAGGGAGAACGCACCCCTTCTAGTATCACAACCAGATCTGATAACTCACATCAAAACAAACAAACAAACAAAAACACTGTTAAAGTAGTTAAAGGAGGAGGTCGTTAGACTGGGGTGGCTCTAATGCCCTGGCAGCCTAGGGAAGCAAACTGAAAACTAAGCCAGAGTCAATTCCTGTAAATGCCTCGAGGCTGAGAAATCATAACCTAAGAACAACCAATCACCAACATCCAACTAGGCTTTCCCAGAAAAGGCGACCAAGCTATAGCCAATCAAATTGTTGCCTTGTTTTGCTTCTGTGTCTACTCTGTAAAAGCCTTTTCCCGACTCCTGTTGGCAGAGGTCCCTAACCACTGTCATTCTGGTGCTGCCTAATCCAAATCTATGCTAGGTATCTCCAAAGCCTAAGGTACCTCAGTTTACCTTTTAACAACACAAAACACACTTTTCCTTGGTTCCTCTTTGCACATTTCAGACCAGCTGGCATTTTCAAAGACAACTTCATCAAATGCTAACAGAGAACAAAATGAAAATAATTAGAGAAAAAACAAACATGAAAATAGCCCAGTTTCCCAAATATAGGTACCCAAGTCTACAGGAATTCCCCAAGCACTGTTGTTTAGGGTCTTCTTCGCCCATGCCTCCTTGCCGACACTTACAAGGTATGTGTTGCACTATTTCCTGTCTCACAAACACATTATTTTGGATATCTCCGTGTTTCCCAAGTCAGGAACTGCACTCAAGTTTCCCAGCCCCTCTAAGGCTCTATCAGTGAGAAAGGCACGCTATTTCCAGGGCCATTTGGCAGGACTGGGTAATTAATACAATGGCCTCCAACCGTGCATGCAAGAAAGCCCTGTTTGCTACCTTCCCTGGTTCTAATGGGGTACGATTGATCCTAGGAGGTCAGGGATAGGACTGCCAAAATATTTGTCCATAAGTAGCCTTTATTCAGGAATCTCTAGCCTTTTTCTAATACCCAGCCTGGAAGAGTGGCAGTAGAAATGTGCTAGAGAGAATTTTTGCTGATAGCAGGATCCTTGCTGACAGCTGCAATCTCCTTGCCAACTCATAACAATGGCTTGATTGGAAAAAATCAAACATTGGTAATTCTAAATCTGCTTTTGACAAGGCTGTAGCCCAAATAAAACTTTTTTTTTCTGGCTAAATAAGACATCTTATCTGCTTCATAAATTATTCCTCACATAGTAACATCCCTCTACTCTGAACTCCCATCCCACTTTGCTCACCCATTCACTTGACACTCATCCATTCACTCAATCAAGATTTATTTAGTAAGCGCCTATGAGCACCTATTATGTGTTTGACACAGGGCAAAGCCAGATGAAAGCCTGCCCTCCTGGGGCATACAGTCAAGTAAGAGACACTTACAGAGCTGTAGGTATGAAGGTAGTAGAAGTAGACAAGGTGCTATAGGAGCTCATAGGAAGGGAAAGATAGGAAAGATTTTAATTTTAGTAAGAAAGAGCGAGCCAGACAAAGCTGGGTAGGAAGTGGGGAAAGGGCAACAGAGGAAACACAAGTGCACCAATCTAAGAAAGACAAGGGAACAGCATGTGCAAAGACCACAAGACAAATGCCTACAGTGTGGGTAGGAAATAAAAATAACTTGCTATGGCTGCTGGCAAATAAGGTGTGAAAGAAGAAGTGCTTTATAACTTATATGACATTTGGTTCATCAAAAGTGTCATTGCTCATTTAATGTCTGTCCTGGACAAGCTCCACAAGTGTCAGCACAGTATCTGTCATGTTCACTGTTAAATCCTCTCACTAGCACCGTGTGGTACATTCTAGGTGCTCAGTAAATACTGGTATGATGAGACTGAATTGAGATGAGGTTGCGGACCGACTAGGAAGCAGAGCATGAGGTGAATTACAAGCCATGTTAAGGGATTTGAACACTCTCCTGACCACAATGGAAGGTTATCTAAAGGATTTAAACATGAGAAGAGCATGATCCCATTTGAATTGGAAATGCAGGTCATTTATTCATTTGATAAATAGTGATTGAGTTTCAGGCAATGTGATGGTGTCTGGAAATACAGTGGGACACCAGATAGAGCCTCGGCCCTTGCAGACTTGGTTTAGAGTCTACAGAGGGCATAAAGGAGATAAAGGCCATGAAGAAAGAATCAATGTCTGCTCAGATCTTGCAGCAAAGGAACCCGAACTAGATTGCTGGGTCAAGAAAGGTTTTCCTGAGGAAATGACACTAGAGGTGAGACAGGCCGTGCCAGAAGGACTCCTGGGCAGTGTGTACGTGAGGAGGGGAGTGTATCTTCTAGACTCAGGACGTGTGACTGCAAGGAACTTGGAACATGGGAGGAAGAGAAGGAAGGCTGGCAGCATGGGAGCACAGACAGCAGGGAGAGCAGGAGAGAACACAGGAAAGGAGGAAGTGGGGTCAGATTATTCACAGCCTTGGAGCCACGATAAGGATTCTATTCTTTAACCTCAGAGCAACGGGGCAACGTAATCAGAATTTTTCAAAATATCGGGTACTGCAGTGTGGAAAACAGGATTCGGTTAGAGGAACAGGACTATGAGAGTTTCCAGGCAAATTGGGATTATATTCTGGATTAGAATAGCGGCCATGCTGATAGAAGACATGTGGATAGATTCAAGAGATATTTGGCAGAGAGACACCTGCAAAATGTGGTAATGGATAGACATTGAGAAGATAAATAAGGGAATAAGAAGAGACAAAAGGGACTCCTGGGTTCAAGCTTGTGGGTAGCTGGAAAAAGGGAAGATGAGAAGCACAAGATTCAGTTTCCTATATGTTGATCTTGGGAAGCTTTGAGATATAGACATTCGAGCAGAAATATTTAGAAAGTGGTAGGATAGATTAGTCCAGATCATATCGCAGAAGTCTAGATTAGAGTTAAAATTTTAAAATAATTGGGCTACAGATCCTGAACTAAAGAGAAGGGTACGGCTGTGATTCCCTTGAGAGAGAGAATAAGGTGAGAACAGAAGGAAGGAACTCCGAAATTCAGTGGTTCAGTGGAGGAAGGTGCACATGCAGAGGGGAAAAGGGAAAATGCCCAGAAGAATGGCAGATGGATGAGTGGAGGAGATTTTGAGGATGGATTAGGGGACGCCTTGGCAGGGAAAGTCAGGCCTCAGTTCTGCAAACCAAGTGAGAAACAAGAGTGACTTGAACTGAGGTAATATCTGTGGGAATAGAGAAAAGTGGATGGCTGCCAGAGAGTCTTAGTTAATAGGATCGGCAAAGCCTGGAGATGGCATGGATGCAGGAGATGAGGGAAAGACAAGAGTTAATAAGATCCAAAATCTGTGGTTTGTGCCACTAGGTAAATGCATAGAGATAGAAAAGAGGAAGAGGAGGAGTTTTCTTGGGGTGAGGAAAGGAGGCAAAAATCTGAGTTTACTTTAGAAATTAGCAAGAAGAGTGGTGCTGGAAAACTTGTCAAGAATAGTTTCAGTGAGGGGGTAGGAATATTAGTCTAATTAAAGAGGATTAACATTTTAACTTATGTTACAGTTATTTGAACACATTCCCTTACTGTTCCTACTAGATTTGAAGTCATACAAAGCGGGAAATGTAGGGCAAGACGGTGGAACGGAAAGAGAAAAAAAGATAACATGAGCTAGTAACTCACAGGCGAGGGGAAATAATTAATAATTTAAATGAAATTTAACTAATAACAAAGAGATGCAAGTTGAACTAATGACATACCTATTTCTGGCAGAAAATTAAAACAAAGGCAAAGCCTTTAAACCTTGTTCACTTGTACCCTACACTACAGTTGATACTTCCAACTGCACTTTTACTTAATGCCATAGTACAGAATAAAGATGTTCACACCATTAATATGTATAATATAAACCATAAAATGTTCACGATATCAACGTGTATAATAAAAATTATAAAGTATGAATTAGATGCCACCTAGATGCCTAGAAATAGTAAAATGCACATCTTCTATAATACGATGCAGTCACTTGAAATAATAAATAGAAAATTATTTGCAGGTTTAAATCTAGTTATTATCTAAAGTGAAGCCAAATAAAAGCAAAATGAGAAATGACTTTCATTCTATGGTTTCAGAAATTATTATGGGCAAGACTGAGTCTTTGTTCAACTTTGGGCCCCCTGGGTAGGCCTAACGTCCTGTCTACTAGTGAGAAGCAAGACTCGTCAAATAAGCAGATTTCTACAGTTTCTCCAATACCAGTTGCCAACGTTTACCATTCCAAGTTTTCTCTCAGACAGCCAGGCTGACAGAAGAGGAGAGAGCATAGATGTGAAACCCCACTTTTTAGTTTTTATTTTATTTATTTTTATTTTTATTTTTTGGGCTGCACCATACGGCCTGTGGGATCTTAGTTCCCCGACCAGGGATCAAACTCAAGTCCACAGCAGTGAAAACCCGAGTCTTAACCGCTGGACCGCCAGGGAATTCTGGAACCCCGTGCATTAGAATCCACAGTGAGTGCCCTCAAAATCAGGGGAGATTTGCTGTCCTCAGAAGCTTTCTTATACCCTTACCTCCAAGTGCATCCGTCATGAGCTCATATTCCCCTGCGGTACCAATTCCTCTCAAGCTCCCACTGGCTCTCTCCAGGGCAGAACTAGACAGAGGACTGCTCCTGTCTTTCTTATTTGCTTCTTTTGTGAGCTAGAGGTTTGTGAAGGGAGCATTAACAAGGGAAAAGCCATCAACACCAGGCATCCAAAATTCAATCTTTCAAAAGACTTTAGCTTTACCTGGTTATTTTAACAACTGTGTTCTTACTAGATCTGTTCCCATGTTCTGTTACTTGATAAGGTCTTGCTGACCACTGCACCTTTTCCCAAACTGAGTAGTAACACATTTTATTTCTCGTATCTAACTTTGATAACTTTTTCTACTTCGGTAAATAAGTCATTTCTCTGAATACCACCTCTGAACCAATAGTGATTACTCTTCATAAATGAGCAGTCTGAAAGGTAAACATTTTTTTAATTAAAGCTATTTTATTAAGATAATTGGGTACAAGGAAACTGTTTTCATTTGAAACTTCTATTTTGCTTTAATTTTATTATTGTGCAAAAATATAAATTTTTTTCAATCAACAGAAACTTCTTGAGTGGGAGTTTCAGATCTTCCTGGTTGACTGCCCAGGGCTGTGAGCAACAAATTTTAAAAAAAGGTATAAATATCTGAAACTGGCAAGCCACCTCACAAATGAAGCAGATTATCATTTAAAAAATCTCCAGATTTGTAAGAACACTTGGCACGGGAGCTTGGGCAATCTGGATTCCAGATTACTGTTTATGAAACAAACTAATTATTTTATTAATAGCTGGATTTATGCAGCCCAAAATGCTATAGTTTCATACACCATTTTATGCATTTATTATAAAATGAAACATAATTTCTGGGAAAATAAAAGTAACAATTTTTTCCATTGTAGCTGAAATGATTAAGCCAAGATACCAAAGATGGAAAGCAAAAGAGACTTCATTTATTAATTTTCCAGGGGAAGTGGTTTTATTTTATAATGCTCGGTGGAAGATTTACCATGAGGTTACCATTAGGCTAACTTTCTTTTTTAATAGACTATATTTTTTTAGACCAGTTTTAGGTTCATAACAAAACTGAGCAGAAGATACAAAGATTTTTCAAATACCCCTGTCACCAAACACACAGCCTTCCCACCATCTATGTCCAGCACCTGACGAGGATGTTTATTACAATCAATGAACCTCTACTGACACGTCATTATCAGCCAAAGTCCACAGTTTACTTTAGGGTTCACTCTTGGTGCTGTACATGCTATGGGCTTTGACAAATGTATAATGGCGTGTATCCACCACTGTATATCATTTAGAGTAGTTTCCCTGCCCTAAAATTCCTCTGTGCTCTGTCTATGCATCCCTTCCTCCTCAAAACCCCTGGGAACCACTACCATTTAGCCAAACCTTTATACTAGTAACACACGTTTTACAAGATGTTCTCAAATGCCTTTTTATACTTACTCTATTGGTTACGTAAACTTCTTTGTGACTGCCTCTCCCACCGCCCCCATCCCCTACCTTTTTTTTAAACGTTATTTGTTCTACATCATTTTCTGAAATAAAAACCTACAAGCATTAGTGCAGGAAGTTTTATTAAATATTAAAATTTAAATAACAATGATGCACTCATTTATTGGAAAAATATAAATTGAAGGCTTACTCTGAGGCAAGCTCTTGGGACACTGAAATGAACAAAACAGGTACAAGTCCATTCTCTCGTGTTACTTATGTCCTATCAGTAACATCTGGTACACCAAGGTTCTGGATGGTGAGTGGGCTGGTACCCACTTTCAGCTCTTGATACTGCTTCTTTTTATGCTTACAAACTGAGAAAACAACAACAGAGGGTGAGAAATATAAGATTCTTAGTCCAAAAAATCTCATTGTTACTGCTTTGATTAAGAAATGTCACAATTAGATTAAAAAAAAACAAAACAACTGGCACTTCCCTGGTGGTCCAATGGTTAAGACTCCATGCTTCCAATGCAGGGGGCTTGGGTTCAATCCCTGGTAGGGGAACGAAGGTCCCACATGCCACATGGCATGGCCAAAAATAAATAATCAATTTTTTAAAAGATGTCGGTAAAAAGAAATGTCACAATTACAACTGGCATCCCAAAGAGGTTAAGGTTAAAGTGATTTTGTTTTCCTTACATTATATATCAACAGGTTATCAATATTATTTATCAATAGTAGAAATTTCTAAGGTAGGTGACTGTAAAAGTAGAGATGAGTTTTCTCATTATTGCAATCTCCATGGCAAGTGTAATAAAAGTAACAGTTACTATATATGGGATATAGGCTAAAGCTTTATATATACACTTATGTAGGTATATGTGTGTGTATTTCTATCAGATCCTTATAAAATAAGTATACTGCCCACATTTGCCCCCAGCAAAATACCATGCTGAATCAAAGCATATTTATTTAGCACCAACACTGTCCAAAAATATGATAAATTCTGACAGATATAAAAAAATATGAGATGCTACTATTTTCAAATCTAACAGTGATCAAGATACCGGCAGGAAATACTACAAGCACAAATTAGAGGTAAATTTACTAGTCCCTCTCTGACTTCTTCATTCCATTCTTTCAGCAAAGAAATAACAAATGCCCACTTTGTGCCAAGCCCAGTTTTAATTTTAGGAGATGTCATGGTTAATAAGACATAATCCCTGCCTTCCAAGAGGACTGTTTAGTGTGCAAAGGCAACAAGTAAATAGGCAATTAAAGTCATGCTTACTAATTGCTAAGCTATGGGTGTTTACAGGGTAGTCAGAGAGTCAATATGCATATGAAAGAGATATTTTCTGTATATGTTCCTCCAAACTCCATTCTATCATTAAATTCCCCTCTGTCCGTCTGAATATAATGTTGGAAGTTATTATGAAAATCTCTGACAGTTATTTTTAATACTTCTACTATTACTGGCTATTACTCAGCCTTGAAAAGAAAGGAAATTCTGACACATGCTACAATAAGGATGAACCATGACATTCATCCACTATGATAAGTAAAATATACTAGTCATGAAAGGAAAAATATTTTATGATTTGACGTATATGAAGTACTTAGATTAGTCAAATTTATAGAGACTGAAAGTAGAATTGTGGTTTCCAGGGACTAGGGGAAGAGGAAAAGAGGAGTTATTTAATGGGTATAGAGTTTCAGTTGGGGAAGATAAGAAACTTCTGGAGAAGGATGGTGGTGATGGTTGCACAACACTATGAATGCACTTAATGCCACTGAATGGTACACTCAAAATGGCTTAAATGGTAAATTTTATATTACATATATTTCACCACAATAAAAAATATTTTAGAAAACACATTAAAAAACAACAATAACCACAGACAGATATGACCATGTAAAACTTTATTTTTCATAATTGTGTCTTTGGATACAGTTTTTAAAATTAAAAAATGTTTTAAAAACATTTAAACTTTAAAAATTGTGTCCAAATACACAATTAAAAAATAAAATATGCTAGAAGACTGTATGCACAGATATATATATAATGGGATGTCTCATGGCTTTAAAATAACTAATCTTTAGAGTCTCATAACTTGGTCATAAGCCCTTATAGTTTGGTCCTAAAGCATTTTTTAAGATAAGGAATAATTAAGTAGGAACTAAAGGAGAAATCGTAGATTGACTATATGGATTAAAAACAGACAATGATATTATGTTTCTTGTAATTCTAGAGCTGAAAGCTGGTTTCCCTTGAGATGTGATTCTCCCATAATAAAGGTAAAAAAGCAAAAAGTATTGCTCTGTTGCTTCATCACCTTATTAAGGAAGATTGACTCTGTGCTTTGCTAGCAGGGAGAATAATTTATTTCTCTGTCACTTTATTTATTCACCTGCAGCAAGGTAAATATAAGATGTTACTTGTTATTTATTTAGCTCTTATAAGACACCTACACCATCGCAGAAAACATACCCTATTAGGAAAGCAATTCTCTTCTCTTCTTTTGATTGTAAGTATATCAGAATTGTTTATAATAAAAGTTTTCTACAAACAAAATGTTAGCACTTCTAAGAAAATGTATGAAAACTCTAAGGAAAATCAATCAATTTGAAATATTCCGTTATTTCACTCATGTAAGTAATTACAATAAAATCAAAAGCACAAGTCCTCTCAATATTTACATGACTATGGATCTCAATTTCACCTGGTTTTAAAAGAGGGAATAATTATGCTGAGTCAAATAGATTTTTACATGAATAAATCCAGATTCAACTCTGCAAAATCTGTGAAGAACTGGTTAACTTTAATAGTTAAGGTATAGTTTATAACTGAAATACAATGACATTTAGGGCAGAAAAAAACCTGCATATTTTTACAGCTAATGTGGCCTGTGTAAGCTGGGAAGACCTGGCAGCTGCCAGGTACCCAACCCTAACCACCTCATGGAGGAGTCTTCCAAATCCTGGTCAACTCCTGTGCCTCATGGGAAGGGAAGCTGGTGGAGTGACCCTCATTAGGTGTAGGTAAGAGGGAAATCATCTAGTCCTATTGAATATAGAATCAGACCAAAGTGAAAGTGGTTCCAGAAATTATCACACCTCTTTGGAGCCTCCTTTCAAGAAATCATGATTGTTTGAGTGTCCCTAAGATGAAAATGTTACAATGAAAGACCCCTTCAGGGCAAGGCATCTCCCACCAGCTTCTTTCTCATTTTCCTTCAGTCTTTTCATAGAGTTTCCCTGTGGTCATTTACAGAGAAATAGACAGCAAGAATTTCAGATCATGTATTTCTTATAAAGAGATTGGATGTTTCAACATATAAAAACAATATTCTTCTATTGGTCCAAGTGAACTGGACTTGCTATGACTTAGGAGAGTGGAGGCAGCATTTTTCTTCGTGGTTCTTCCAAATTAGCTGCTCAGTGGTTCTGTGAGTCTTTACTTGATGGCTGTCTTTGAAAAATGTAAACTTATGTAGAAAATAGGTAAACCACAAAGCATTCTGGAGTGGAGAGAGAAGAAGAAATAGTAAAGAGGCCAAGTCTAGGATTATTAACACAATAGTTCAGCTGACTCCCCCCAAAGTAACCAGTAACAAAATCTCAATGGCTAAAGAAGCATGGCTGTACTCAGGTACATATTTATTTACACAGGGTCTGATTTATAAGGGGCAAAGGTCAGCTATTTATAAAAATACTGCCAGAATGAAAGATGATGCTATAACTGTGTGGGAATTCCCTTCCAAATTAGAACTTGTAGAACAAAGACAGGCTTCAGACCTCAAGGACAAGAAGTTAGCGAGAACAACATACACGATCAGGGCGATAGCCAAGTAGCCAGGGATTCAATATCAGGAGCCAGTCCTAGAGATAAACAGAAATATATATATAAATTTTAGGAAATGGTGCAGAAGCCAAATCCTAGAGATGGAGCACCCTGGAGGGTTACTAAAGGCAAAGCTAAAGTTCAAGAGTTGCACAGTTTTCTAAGTCCAACAAAAGGTACAGATACAATCAATTCTGTATGACTAGAAGCAATAGAGTTCTTAGCATATTGCCCAGAACAAAATGCATATGACCAAGCCAAGGAATAGAAACTGAAACCACCTTTGAAGAAAGATGTACAATTTCTCTTGATTAGAAAGTGGATTGTCCTCCCATTAAGCTGGTTGTAGCTGATCTTTATTTAAGCTATGTGTAAAGATAGAGTTAATAGTTAACTAAAATATTTTTTTTTAATCAGGAAATGTAACAACTGAGAAAAATCATGACTGTATGGTTAGTTGAAAAAAAAGCTTTCAACAAAATTCAACTTTTATTCATTATAAAGATCCTTTGCAAACTAGAAAAAAGAAGGTAACTCTAATCTGGCAAAGGATGATCTAAAACAAGAAAACAAACAAACAAACAAAACTCTACAGCAAACAATATACTCAATGGTGAAATCCTGAAAACTTATTTCTGAGATTGGGAAGGAGACAATGACCAACACTATAACCACTTGTATTGAACAGTTTACCAGATATCTTAGTTGATGTAATGAGGCAATAAAAATCAGTAAAAGGCAATTAAACGGGCTTCCCTGGTGGCGCAGTGGTTGAGAATCTGCCTGCCAATACAGGGGACACGGGTTCGAGCCCTGGTCTGGGAAGATCCCACATGCCGCGGAGCAACTGGGCCCATGAGCCACAACTACAGAGCCTGCGCATCTGGAGCCTGTGCTCCACAGCAAGAGAGGCCGCGATAGTGAGAGGCCTGCGCACCGAGATGAAGAGTGACCCCCGCTTGCCACAACTAGAGAAAGCCCTTGCACAGAAACGAAGACCCAACACAGCCAAAAATAAATTAATTAATTAATTTTTTTTAAAAAAGGCAATTAAACAGTCATTTTTAAAGACAACATATTGTATATGTAGAAAATCCACATTAATCAACAGAGATTCTACTAAATTAATAAATAAATTAACAAAGTGTCTGGATACAAAGCCAATAGAAAGGGTCCATTGTATTCCTATATATCATCAAAAAAGCAAAGTTTTAAAAACAATATTGTTTACAATAATATCAAAATCTTCAAATATTTCAATAATAAATCTAAATAAATTTATGCTAAATATCTACACTAATATGTATTTTAAAAACATTAAAAGGAATTAGAGATCTTTTTAAAATTTCAGGGCTATTCATGTTCATAGATTAGAAAACTCAATATTTTAAGATGGCATTTCTCTTCAAATTATCTATAGATTCAATAAATCCTAATTAAAATACCAGCTGATTTTGGGAAAGGAGGGAGTGTAACAAAAATGATTAAAATTTATATGAGAATGCAAAGGGCCAAAAATAGCCAAGGCACTGTTGAAGTAGACAAATAAAACTGATAGATTACACTACAAAATATCCAGGACTACTATACATCTATAATAATTAAGGTGGCATAACACTGGCTCAAAAGTAGAGAAACTGGGCAATGGAACAAAATAGAGTACAAAAGCAGACCCACAGCTACATAGTCACCTAATTTATGACAAAGGTGACTGCACTGCAGGAGGGAGAAACGGCTAGATGAATTAGTTATATAAGGACACACAAGGCAGATGATAGAGACAGAGATACAGATACAAATATAGATATTCTGACTCCTCTCCCCCAACACCATAGCCAAAAGTCAATTCCACGTAGATTGTAGAAAGTTTACATATGAAAGATAAAGAAAATAAAATAAAACAAAAGTAGGTTTTAGAGTAGAATCTAATAGAATATCTTCATATCTTCAGAGTAATTAAAGATGATTTTTAAAAGATATGAGAAGGCCAACCAACATGCGAAACCGTGTTCAACATCACTCACCGTCAGAGAAATGCAAATCAAACCACAATGAGATATCACCTCACACCTATCAGAACGGCTACTATAAAAACAACAAAACAAAACAGAAAATAACAAGTGTTGGAAGAAATGTGGAGAAATTAGAGCCCTTGTGCTCTGTTGGTGCAACTATGAAATAGTGTAATTCCTGTGGAAAACAGTATGGAGTTGCCTCAAAAAGCTAAAAATAGAACTACCATATGATACAGCAATCCCACTTCCAGGTGTGTATCCAAAAGAATTGAAAGCAGGGTCTCAAAGAGATATATGTATACCCATGTTCAGAACAGCACTATCCACAATAGACAAGAGGTGAAGCAACCCAAATGTCTATCAATGGATGAATGAATAAACAAAATGTAGTATATACATACAATGGAAAATTATCTGTCACATGCTACAATATGGATAAAACTTGAAGACATTATGCTAAGTGAAATAAACCAGTCAGAAAAAAGCAAATACTGTATGATTCTACTTTTTATGAGGTATCTAAAGTAGTCAAAGTTATAGAAACAGAAATTAAAATGGTTGTTACCAGGACTGGGAAAGAGAGGGGAAAGGATGTGTTGTTTAATGAGTATAGAATTTTACATTAACAGATATAAAAAAAAAATTTCTGTAGTTCTGTTTCTTAACAATGTGAATATACTTAACACCACTGACTGTACACTTAAAACGGTTACAATGGTAATTTAAAAAGACATGAAAGGCACTAAATTAGACTATATTAAACTTAATATTTTGAAAATCAAATTCACCATTAAGAAAAGGCAACTGATAGAATGAGAGAATATAATCACAACACATGTCTTAGTAAAGGGATTCCTATCCAGAATGCATTTTTCAAATCTTAGAAATCAATAAGAAAAACACATGTAACTTAGTAGAAAAATAGGCAAAGAGTCAACAGACACTTGAAAAAGTAAGATATTTAAATGGCAAATAAACATATGAACATCAATAATCTCAGGGAAATACTAAAACAATATAACAAAGTAAAATATTACTCTACACTTACAATAATGTCTGGATGAAAAAGATAATACCAAGTGTTGATGAGGATGTGGGTCAACTGGGAACTCTCCTACACAACTAGTGGAAGAATAAACTGGTACAACTTCCTCAGAAATATCTCTGTCAGTGTCTACAAGCCTAAATACACAGATATCCTATGACTCAGCCATTCAATTCCAAGGTTTATGCCCAACAGAAATGTGAATGTTTGTTCACCAAGAGAGAACTACTAAAAATTCATACCAGACATACTACATAACCATTATCAGTACCATCTGAAATTCATCAAATGGCCAGCAGAAGTAGCAGTGAACACGTTTATGGTACGTTCATACCACCTGGAAGGCTATTCAACAATAAGAATCTATGGATAGAGGATGGCGGAAGAGTAAGACGCGGAGATCACCTTCCTTCCCACAGATACATTAGAAATACATCTACACGTGGAACTGCTCCTACAGAACACCCACTGAACGCTGGCAGAAGACATCAGACCTCCCAAAAGGCAAGAAAATCCCCACGTACTTGGGTAGGGCAAAAGAAAAAAGATAACAGAGACAAAAGAATAGGGATGGGACCTGCCCCAGTGGGAGGGAGCCGTGAAGGAGGAAAGGTGTCCACACACTAGGAAGCCCCTTCGCGGGCGGAGACTGCGGGTGGCAGAAGGGGGAAGCTTCGGAGCCACGGAGGAGAGCACAGCCACAGGGGTGCGGAGGGCAAAGCGGAGAGATTCCCGCACGGAGGCTCGGAGCCGAGCAGCACTCACCAGCCCAAGAAGCTTGTCTGCTCCCCCGCCAGGGCGGGCGGGGCTGGGAGCTGAGGCTCCGGCTTCGGTCAGATCGCAGGGAGAGGACTGGGGTTGGCGGCGTGAACACAGCCTGAAGGGGTTAGCGCACCACAGCTAGCCGGGAGGGAGACTGGGGAAAAGTCTGCAGCTGCCAAAGAGGCAAGAGACTTTTTCTTACCTCCTTCTTTCCTGGTGCGCGAGGAGAGGGGATTCACAGCGCCGCCTAAACGAGCTCCAGAGACGGGCGTGAGCCGCGGCGATCAGCACGGACCCCAGAGACGGGCATGAGACACTAAGGCTGCTGCTGCCGCCACCAAGAAGCCTGTGTGCGAGCACAGGTCACTCTCCACACCGCCCCTCCCGGGAGCCAGTGCAGCCCGCCACGGCCAGGCTCCTGTGATCCAGGGACAACTTCCCCGGGAGAACGCACGGCGCGCCTCAGGCTACTGCAACGTCACGACGCCTCTGCCGCCGCAGGCTCGCCCCGCCTCCTCCGTACCGCTCCCTCCCCATGCCTGAGTGAACCAGAGCCCCCGAAGCAGCTGCTCCTTTAACCCCGTCCTGTCTGGGCGGGGAACAGACGCCCTCAGGTGACCTACACGCAGAGGCGGGTCCAATTCCAAAGCTGAACCCCAGGAGCTGTATGAACAAAGAAGAGAAAGGGAAATCTCTCCCAGCAGCCTCAGAAACAGCGGATTAAAACTCCCCAAACAACTTGATGTGCCTGCATCTGTTGAATACCTGAATAGACAACGAATCATCCCAAATTCAGGAGGTGGACTTTGGGAGCAGGATATATTAATTTTTCCCCTTTTTCTTTTTTTGTGAGTGTATATGTATATGATTCTGGGTGAGATTTTGTCTGTATAGCTTTGCTTTATAATAGCATTATTTTACTTCACTATATTTTATCATCTTTCTTTCGTTCTTTCTATTTTTTCTCCCTTTTACTCTGAGCCATGTGGATGAAAGGCTCTTGGTGCTCCAGCCAGGCATCAGGGCCGTGCCTCTGAGGTGGGAGAGCCAACTTCAGGACACTGGTCCACAAGAGACCTCCCAGCTCCACGTAATACCAAACGGCAAAAATCTCTCAGAGATCTCCATCTCAACATCAAGACCCAGCTTCACTCAACAACCAGCAAGCTACAGTGCTGGACACCCTATGCCAAACAACTAGCAAGACAGGAACACAGCCCCATCCATTAGCAGAGAGGCTGCCTAAAATCATAATAAGGCCACAGACACCCCAAAATACACCACCAGACGTGGACGTGCCCACAAGAAACACAAGATCCAGCCTCATCCACCAGAACACAGGCACTAATTCCCTCCACCAGGAAGCCTACACAAGCCACTGAACCAACCTTAGCCACTGGGGACAGATACCAAAAACAACGGGAACTACGAACCTGCAGCCTATGAAAAGGAGACCCCAAGCACAGTAAGATAAGCAAAATGAGGCGACACAAAAACACACAGCAGATGAAGGAGCAGGGTCAAAACACACCAGAGCTAACAAATGAAAAGGAAATAGGCAGTCTACCTGAAAAAGAATTCAGAATAATGATAGTAAGGATGATCCAAAATCTTGGAAATAGAATACACAAAATGCAAGAAACCTTTAACAAGGATGTAGAAGAACTAAAGAGGAACTAAGCAACGATGAAAAACACAATAAATGAAATTAAAAATACTCTAGGTGGGATCAAGAGCTGAATAACTGAGGCAGAAGAAAGGATAAGTGACCTGGAAGATAAAATGGTGGAAATAACTACTGCTGAGCAGGATAAAGAAAAAAGAATGAAAAGAATGGAGGACAGTTTCAGAGACCTCTGGGACAACATTAAACGCACCAACATTCGAATTATAGGGGTCCCAGAAGAAGAAGAGAAAAAGAAAGGGACTGAGAAAATATTTGAAGAGATTATAGTTGAAAACTTCTCTAATATGGGAAAGGAAATAGTTAATCAAGTCCTGGAAGCACAGAGAGTCCCATACAAGATAAATCCAAGGAGAAACACACCAAGACACATATTAATCAAACTGTCAAAAATTAAATATAAAGAAAACATATTAAAAGCAGCAAGGGAAAAACAGCAAATAACACACAAGGGAATCCCCATAAGGTTAACATCTGATCTTTCAGCAGAAATTCTGCAAGCCAGAAGGGAGTGGCAGGATATACTTAAAGTGATGAAGGAGAAAGACCTACAACCAAGATTACTCTACCCAGCAAGGATCTCATTCAGATGTGATGGAGAAATTAAAACCTTTACAGACAAGCAAAAGCTGAGAGAGTTCAGCACCACCAAACCAGCTTTACAACAAATGCTAAAGGAACTTCTCTAGGCAAGAAACACAAGAGAAGGAAAACACCTACAATAACAAACCCAAAACATTTAAGAAAATGGGAATAGGAACATACATATCGATAATTACCTTGAATGTAAATGGATTAAATGCTCCCACCAAAAGACACAGGCTGGCTGAATGGATACAAAAACAAGACCCATGTATATGCTGTCTACAAGAGACCCACTTCAGACCTAGAGACACATACAGACTGAAAGTGAGGGGATAGAAAAAGATATTCCATGCAAATGGAAATCAAAAGAAAGCTGGAGTAGCAATTCTCATATCAGACAAAATAGACTTTAAAATAAAGACTATTACAAGAGACAAAGAAGGACACTATATAATGATCAAGGGATCGATCCAAGAGGAAGGTATAACAATTGTAAATATTTATGCACCCAACATAGGAGCACCTCAATACATAAGGCAAATACTAACAGCCATAAAAGGGGAAATCGACAGCAACACAATCATAGTAGGGGACTTTAACACCCCACTTTCACCAATGGACAGATCATCCAAAATGAAAATAAATAAGGAAACACAAGCTTTAAATGATACATTAAACAAGATGGACTTAATTGATATTTATAGGACATTCCACCCAAAAACAACAGAATACACATTTTTCTCAAGTGCTCATGCAACATTCTCCAAGATAGATCATATCTTGGGTCACAAATCAAGCCTTGGTAAATGTAAGAAAATTGAAATCATATCAAGTATCTTTTCCGACCACAACGCTATGAGACTAGATATCAATTACAGCAAAAGATCTGTAAAAAATACAAACACATGGAAGCTACACAATACACTACTTAATAACGAAGTGATCACTGAAGAAATCAAAGGGGAAATCAAAAAATGCCTAGAAACAAATGACAATGGAGACACGACGACCCAAAAGCTATGGGACGCAGCAAAAGCAGTGGTAAGAGGGAAGTTTATAGCAATACAAGCCTACCTCAAGAAACAGGAAACATCTCGAATAAACAACCTAACCTTGCACCTGAAGCAATTAGAGAAAGAAGAACAAAAAAACCCCAAAGCTAGCAGAAGGAAAGAAATCATAAAGATCAGATCAGAAATAAATGAAAAAGAAATGAAGGAAACAATAGCAAAAATCAATGAAACTAAAAGCTGGTTCTTCGAGAAGATAAACAAAATTGAGAAACCATTAGCTAGACTCATCAAGAGAAAAAGGGAGAAGACTCAAATCAATAGAATTAGAAATGAAAAAGGAGAAGTAACCACTGACACTGCAGAAATACAAATGATCATGAGAGATTACTACAAGCAACTCTATGCCAATAAAATGGACAACCTGGAAGAAATGGATAGATTCTTAGAAATGCACAACCTGCCGAGACTGAACCAGGAAGAAATAGAAAATATGAACAGACCAATCACAAGCACTGAAATTGAAACTGTGATTTAAAACCTTCCAACAAACAAAAGCCCAGGACCAGATGGCTTCACAGGTGAATTCTATCAAACATTTAGAGAAGAGCTAACACCTATCCTTCTCAAACTCTTCCAAAATATTGCAGAGGGAGGAACACTCCCAAACTCATTCTACGAGGCCACCATCACCCTGATACCAAAACCAGACAAAGATGTCACAAAGAAAGAAAACTACAGGCCAATATCACTGATGAACATAGATGCAAAAATCCTCAACAAAATACTAGCAAACAGAATCCAACAGCACATTAAAAGGATTATACACCATGATCAAGTGGGGTTTATCCCAGGAATGCAAGGATTCTTCAATATACGCAAATCAATCAACGTGATACATCATATTAACAAATTGAAGGAGAAAAACCATATGATCATCTCAATAGATGCAGAGAAAGCTTTCGACAAAATTCAACACCCATTTATGATAAAAGCCCTGCAGAAAGTAGGCATAGAGGGAACTTTCCTCAACATAATAAAGGCCATATATGACAAACCCACAGCCAACATTGTCCTCAATGGTGAAAAACTGAAACCATTTCCACTAAGATCAGGAACAAGACAAGGTTGCCCACTCTCACCACTATTATTCAACATAGTTTTGGAAGTGTTAGCCACAGCAATCAGAGAAGAATAAGAAATAAAAGGAATCCAAATCGGAAAAGAAGAAGTAAAGCTGTCACTGTTTTCAGATGACATGATACTATACATAGAGAATCCTAAAGATGCTACCAGAAAACTCCTAGAGCTAATCAATGAATCTGGTAAAGTAGCAGGATACAAAATTAATGCACAGAAATCTCTTGCATTTCTATACACTAATGACGAAAAATCTGAAAGTGAAATTAAGAAAACACTCCCGTTTACCATTGCAACAAAAAGAATAAAATATCTAGAAATAAACCTACCTAAGGAGACAAAAGACCTGTATGCAGAAAATTATAAGACACTGATGAAAGAAATTAAAGATGATACAAATAGATGGAGAGATATACCATGTTCTTGGATTGGAAGAATCAATATTGTGAAAATGACTCTACTACCCAAAGCAATCTACAGATTCAATGCAATCCCTATCAAACTACCACTGGCATTTTTCACATAACTAGAACAAAAAATTTCACAATTTGTATGGAAACACAAAAGACCCCGAATAGCCAAAGCAATCCTGAGAACGATAAATGGAGCTGGAGGAATAAGGCTCCCTGACTTCAGACTATATTACAAAGCTACAGTAATCAAGACAGTTTGGTACTGGCACAAAAACAGAAATATACATCAATGGAACAGGATAGAAAGCCCAGAGACAAACCCACGCACATATGGTCACCTTATCTTTGATAAAGGAGGCAAGCATATACAGTGGAGAAAAGACAGCCTCTTCAATAAGTGGTGCTGGGAAAATTGGACAGATACATGTAAAAGTATGAAATTAGAACACTCCCTGACACCATACACAAAAATAAACTCAAAATGGATTAAAGACCTAAGTGTAAGGCCAGACACTATCAAACTCTTAGAGGAAAACATAGGCAGAACACTCTATGACATACATCACAGCAAGATTCTTTTTGACCCAGCTCCTAGAGGAATGGAAATAAAAACAAAAATAAACAAATGGGACCTAATGAAACTTAAAAGCTTTTGCACAGCAAAGGAAACCATAAACAAGACCAAAAGACAACCATCAGAATGGCAGAAAATATTTGCAAATGAAGCAACTGGCAAAGGATTAATCTCCAAGATTTACAAGCAGCTCATGCAGCTCAATAACAAAAAAATGAACAACCCAATCCAAAAATGGGCAGAAGACCTAAATAGACATTTCTCCAAAGAAGATATACAGATGGCCAACAGACACATGAAAGAATGCTCAACATCATTAATCATTAGAGAAATGCAAATCAAAACTACAATGAGGTATCATCTCACACCAGTCAGAATGGCCATCATCAAAAAATCTAGAAACAATAAATGCTGGAGAGGGTGTGGAGAAAAGGGAACCCTCTTGCACTGTTGGTGGGAATGTAAATTGATACAGCCACTATGGAGAACAGTATGGAGGTTCCTTAAAAAACTACAAATAGAACTACCATACGACCCAGCAATCCCACTACTGGGCATATACCCTGAGAAAACCATAGTTCAAAAAGAGTCATGTACCAAAAGGTTCATTGCAGCTCTATTTACAATAGCCAGGACATGGAAGCAACCCAAGTGTCCATCATTGGATGAATGGATAAAGAAGATGTGGCACATATATACAATGGAATATTACTCAGCCATAAAAAGAAATGAAATGGAGGTATTTGTAATGAGGTGGATGGAGTTAGAGTCTGTCATACAGAGTGAAGTAAGTCAGAAAGAGAAAAACAAATACAGTATGCTAACACATATATATGCAATCTAAGGAAAAAAAAAAAAAAAGGCCATGAAGACCCTAGCGGCAAGACGGGAATAAAGACACAGACCTACTAGAGAATGGACTTGAAGATATGGGGAGGGGGAGGGGTGAGATGTGACAGGGTGAGAGAGGGTCATGGACATATACACACTACCAAATGTAAAATAGATAGCTAGTGGGAAGCAGCCGCATAGCACGGGGAGATTAGCTCGGTGCTTTGTGACTGCCTGGCGGGGTGGGATGGGGAGGATGGGAGGGAGGGAAATGCGGGAGGGAGGAGATATGGGAACGTGTGTATATATGTAGCTGATTCACTTTGTTATAAAGCAGAAACTAACACACCATTGTAAAGCAATTATACTTCAATAAAGATGTTAAAAAAAAAAGAATCTATGATATTCAACAATTAGAATCAATGTTACAACCACTCCATAAAAGAAGCTCCATTTATATAATTGGTTCCATTTATATAATTAATCTCTTCTTTAGAAGTCAGTTGATTAGAAGTCATGTGTTCCTTACAGATATCTTCCATTTCTGAAAATCCATCTTGATGAACATTTATATATGCACTCTTCTACATGTAGATTGTAAATTAACTAAAAAGTTAAACAATAAATGCATACATAATTTATAAGGAAAGTGTTCAGAGTTTTCTTCTGTTCTTCCCTCTCCCTTACCTTCTTCATCCAATTGGTCAAAAATTTCTATGAAGACCTCCTTCTAAATAATTTCAGCATGTTCCCAATATTTCTGTCCCTAATGCCACTTCCTGGTTTCTTCCCACCCACTGCTCTTTATCCGTTAATTCAGCAATATGTATGAAAGCATATATAGTATGTGCCTGACGCTCTCCTTGAGCTGAGGATACACAGTGAACAAGAATGGCACTGTGGCCTGTGACCTCTTGGAAGTGTTGGCCTCCCATTCACCATCTGTCACAGTGATGGTTCCACAATGTCAGTTGGACCCATGCCAGACCAATCAGAATCCTCCCTAGGATTTCAGTGGTGAGGGTGTGAGTTGTTGCAAACTTTTTGGGAAGTATTCCGGAAATATTTGTTAAAATAAGACTACACCATGCTCTTTGATGCTTCAATCTACTTTTAGAAATCTAGCTTACAGAAAAAAACATATGTTTATTGCAGCATTTTTTATCATGGCAAAGCATATATATATGTGTATGAAACATGAAAAATTTCCCAAAAGTCCATCAATGCAACAATTCTTCTTTTCTTTTACATTGTTTCTCTCTCCATTTCTGACCTTTTTTTGCATTCTTTTCCTCCTTTTGATCACTCTCCTTTCCCAGAACCCCTGCCACTACCCCAACCTCCTCCACTTTGCTTGCTTGGTTGTACTCATCCCTCAGAGCTCAGCTGACACCTTCCTATCTCTAGAAAGTTCCTAGTCCCTCAAGGACTAATGGAACAGGCAATTTCTTTTGCTTCAATTATATTCTATGATGCTTACTTTCTATCTTCCAATAAATACTATAAAGTATTAATTATGACCTGCCTGATTCAGTTCCAAAGAGAACATATGTATCCAAAAATAATTTCAAAATAAATCAACATTTTTGTTTTCTCTAACACCTTGAGGGGACTCATAGATCCCCAGAAATACTTAAGATCCCCTCTGTCCCTGTTTCTAATGTACTGTCTTCATAAACCACAGCAGTTTTCCTCAAAAGTCTCCCTCCCAAAGTAACTCTTCCAGTCTTCCTCCATATACACATTTTCTTGTTTTTCTCCCCTCCTCCTTTCCTTACAATATTTCATCCCCCCAAACCCAAAAGCTGATTTGGCAAGCAGCTCCCTCCTTGGAGAGGAAATGAGACTGAAGTGGACAGAGCTAGAATCCTCTTTAGCTTGACAGGTAGGGAAAGGCTGGGGCTATTCATATATTAATAACCGTTAGCCCATCACACTTCCGTTCTAACAATTATGACTCCACAGTAACATCGGTATTTATATGACTGGTTCTCACTAGAATGAAAGATTCTTGAGTTCAGGGATTTTACCTTCACCATTCTTTAGAACACTTGTGCATTGATATAAATATGTATTGAATGCTGATAGATGGAATTCCTTATACTGTGAATCTAACTTCCTATCTTTAAAAGATCTTTATAGGTGCTATGGTATTTTCATTGAGATTTTTGAGACTACATATATGTCGATCAAAGCATCCTATTTCGTACAAAGTGTATCTGTGGAGAATATTTCAGTGAGGCTCTATTTTTTACTTATAGAAAGTACAATATCTTGTACTATACTTACTTTTTTGAGCAGTCAAGAGCGTTATAAAATTCACTCTTTATCAAGAGAGCACAGACTATGACTCAACAAACCAGATAGCTTATATACAAGAAAGTATATTGCTTTGATCTTAGTACCCAGCACAATGCATTTTGATCTTAACTCTCTTCTCCAAATTAGGAATTCTAGACAAGAGAGATTCTACATGCCAGTGAGTTCAGCAGAGACTTGGAAAGTTTCCCTAGGGTTTAATGAAGATACTGGGTAAAGGATGCTCTACTGAACAATCTTGAAGCTTTGTGGTACACAGCAGGCCTCCTTCAGAGAAATCTCAGAGTAAAGACATGAACTGAAAAATGTAAATATCAAATCATATTTCTTTAGCTGAAGTAGTTTCTAATGAAATACTTGTGAAGAAGGAATTTCTGAAACTACAGAATTTTAATGATTTGTTCTTTTGGGTCCCGTCAGTCCTAGGTACTTTCATTAACCACTAACTTCCTATTTGAATTGCTTTATTTTGTTGTTGTTGTTGTTTGTTTGGTTTGATTTCTGGTAAAAATATAAAGTTTACATAGTAATGTAACTGAATTGTCTCATCAGCTTTAACTGTTTTCCTAGAATTGTGCTCAATTAGCTTTCTGAGTTTGTTTATTATCATATAAGATCATCATGAATTTTAAGCAAAAATGTTGCTTGGTTTGATGCTGTTTGTGGTATGAACAGTTATTGGTTTCATTCTTAATAATAAAAATGTTTAGAAAAAAACGTTAACTGGTCTTTTATCACTCTATCCTTTCTCATAATTCTAGCATCCTCATATTAAACAAGTATGATATGTGGTAAAAAGATTATATCCATTTCTGAGTTCACACAAGTAGGTCAAGACTGAAACTCTGGTCACCAAATGCCAAGCAACATCATAGAACTCTATTGCTGCAAGGAAATCTGGAGAACCTCTAATCCACTCATTTTGCAGGTGAGAAAATGAACTCTAATGAGGTTAATATCCTTGACCAGCATTACCTGGCTGTTTGGAGATAGAACAAAGACCAGAACTGGAGTAGAATGCAGTTTCTCTTAACATACCCTTCCCAAATGATTTTTACCATCATCATCATTATTATATTTAGAGTGTTGCACATCCTAATAGAAATAGTTGGGTTTGCTGTATGACATGAAATGATAATTGTCCTGTAGGACAGTTTTTAAATTTAAACATTCAGGATTTTAATGAAATGAGAAGATTCTTCTCCTTTGAAGACCAACAAAGGATTTTCCTCAGCAAAGATCCTAAAAGACAACAAATTCTAGTAATTTATCTTTCTGCCCTACCAAAGATTTAATTCTAACATTTATATAGAAATATCAGGTATCAGGCTGAACTTTTAACTTTACATATTTTTCCCCTGAATGACCAGTTGACTTCTTTGGTTAACAGTGAAAACGAACTTCTTGGCCAAAACATAGCCAGCAACAAAATCAGTGTGCTAAGCAGAGAAATCCAGAAGCATAGTCCCTTGTTTGACCTCAGCTTAGAGTCATAATGGGTTTCAGAGTGAGGTGCAGGGTTTCATTTTCTACAAGAAAATATTAAAACATTTCTCGTAAATAAGTACATAGACAATTTTTTAAATTTCTTATGCATCTACCAAGGTTAGACACACATCTAGGAAGTTGGTCAAATGATTAAATCAAAGAAGATGTGTAAATACTGTCTTCACTCAGAATAAACCATGATGATGAATAGATCAGAATAGGTACCAAAGGATAGCTGCCATTTATCAAATACCAAATATCAAGGCACAATACTAAGCACTCTACAAATATATTATCTCATTTCATCATCACAAAAGGAACGATTACTATCTTTATTTAAAAATAGAGTCTTAGAAAAGTTAACTAATTTGCCCAGAGCAATAAACCCAGTCGGGTTCAGACCATAATAGAGGCCACATTGCCTAGTGAAGGCTCCATGCAAGAAAATCCAAAATCAAATTAACCAAAAGACAAAACATACTCATTTAGTCAATTTTGAAAAAAAGAAAAAAGCATGGTGGAAAGGAAATTTAAGCTAATTGCTAGAAAGAATTCAGGGAACTGCTTGCGGATTCCCACTGACCTGAGCTTTCCATGTTCTGAGGTACCGGGAGTTGGTGGCCCATAGCTGAGCTATCTATGACAAACCAGTTTTTTCCTCCAGTTATTGGTGGCTTATGTGACCCTTTCTTAGTATTGAGAGTTTTCAAATTTATTCTATATGTTATTCTTCACATGGAACCTGTGAAGAAATTTGGCAAAAATAACATCACTTTATAGATTAGGATACTTAGATGCAGAGAGTTTAGGTGATCACTTTCACATCCCACAAAATAAAATTGGGAAAATCAAGGATGAAAATTTGGTTGTTATTGAACTACTAGTCCTCAACTTTTTTCTCAACCATAGTGTCCCCGCTGAGTAGAAGAAAATATTCTTGCCTAAAGTAACCCACTAAAATGTAGAGGAGAACTAGGCAAACTGAGTGGTAGAAAGGAAGATCCGAAGAAATTATTGTTCTAAAGAAAACCAACCCATTTGTTCTGAGAACAAAGGAAATGGATTGAAACTTGGGTAAAACAAAGTATATTTCTCAGGAAGAATGCTTAACAAATAACACAGCTATAAAATGGTGTTGGAGATGATCGAACACACAAAGCACTGTAGGGGAGCAGCCTGTTCATGAACACAGTGCTAAGACAGCCCTCCAGCTCTGGTTCCTATGACAGAGTGTGACCTTGGAGAAGGCACTTGAGTTCTCTGCACCTCAGTATCCCCATGTGCAAAATGTGGTTGCTAACAAGTGAATCACGAGGTTGTAGAAGTGCACCTCTTGTTTTAGATGGTATAGGTTTAGAATGGTCCACAGGGGAAAAGATTAAAGAATCAAATTTGTGGCTTCCTGAAGCTTTAAGCCTATAAGAAAATTATAGATATATCTGAATTATAGAAATTCAGAGGAAAATACACTGTCCCAAAGAGACTCTCTAAAACATGGATTTGGGGGGATCTGGAATCAGAGGGAAAGCATACACACATCGTATAGTGTATAAGGATTTGACATTACCTACTCAGTAGAGGAAAGAAATGCAAAAGTTAAATAAGAGAGGCAAGAATGTTAATAGCCCACCTGTAACACTGCATTTATTACATAGAATTATATTATCTGTGTCTGTTCTGATGCTCTAATTTTAAACATATATATGTAAATATATATATATAAAATGTATACATATACAAATATAAATACAAATATCCATATGTAGCATGTATTTATGTGTTTATATATTTTGTATATTTATATATTTTTATTTATGTATTTTATATTTTTTTTAATGTACACACACACACTTAGGGCATCATCCTTAAGAATGCAATCTTTTGTGGAATGCATCCATTACCAAGGATTGTGTTTTTGGTAATTCACTGAATTTTCACATTTGCTAAATATGATGCATATTGAGTCTAAATAGCCTAGTACTTTAAATGAATCTTTATTACTTTGTCCCCCATACAGTCCACACCACATTCCCAACAATAAAGGTGTTGCGTATGAATCCAACAGTCATTTAAAAGGTGTATACCACCAACAGATTTAAGTGATTTACTGGACCTGATGTTATTAAATAGTAAAATTTCAATCGAATTGAAAAGACCAGATTCATTCTTTTCATTTTCAGAATTCAATAACTTTAATGACATTTAGAAATGCGGAATGGCCACAGGATTGGGCCATTAATTCTTCTGAAATATGAATTTTCAAAATTAACATTTGAAGAGGAAACAATCAATATCACACAGAAACCTTCATTTTGAGCTCTCAGGTTGCTGAAGCAGAATCTAACTTACTTTTACAGTATTATAAAGAGGTGTAGAAAAGTTATCCTTACAAGGATTCATAGCTAATTAAAAATTTCAAACTGTATAATCTGAAAATTAGTGTTTGCAGCAAAATCAGCCACTCAACCTTGAACATGGCATTCTGTGTGTGCAGCTATAATGAGCTGCTTTTGTGTGGTGTGTGATCCTTGACATTTGTCATAATCCTCAGACCACCCAAATATAGCAATTTGCTATTTGGAAAAGACACCCTACAAATTTCTCTTTTCTCTTCTTAAGGCCATATTTTTAAAGAGCCATCAGTTATCTGCAGCCTTCACTCATCATGCTAATGGTTTCTATAAATACTCTGACAGACAATTCTTCTCTAAATTGTCCATCAAAGAAAGGATAAGAAGTGTGTCCTCAGAGGCTGTGAAGAGGGCCACGAGCCTACTTCCCATCTCTGGTGAGCATGGCGAGAAAGCCATTGAAGGCCCTACCCACTAGAATATTCTTGTGTGCAACAACGCACAAGAAATCCCAGGTAAAAAGTGGTTAAAAATATGAAGGCATAATGATTCTCCTAAATATTTTTTAACCTTTCACATCATAATGTTTAAGTGGTGGGTAACATTTTATTTATCTTACGATTTCTTCAAGAACTCTATTGGGACAGAAGTTACCTGTTTTATCATTCCCTTGAAAAAAGCCAACTCCTTGAATAAGATAATCAGTTTGCATTTTAATCATCAGTCAAATTTCAACACCTACACTCTCTTTTATTCAGAATAAAACTAGGAGTTCCAGTCACCATCTAAAATCTGAGTCTACCAGACACAGGTAGCACTATTTTTGAATTCTGCTTTATGGCAAACTTATCAACAATAAACAATATAAAAGTGGCAAATGCAAACTAACATTTGATGATGATTAGAGTGAACATATAATTTATCATCCTGATTTCTGAGATTGAAAGGGAGTGCTATTACTAATTATTATAATCATTAATACACTTATAAGTACTAATGAATATCATTATGAATAAATATTGCAGGATAAGAAGCATAAACCAAGACTGTCCCTCCAGATGACCAAGAAGGCACTATGCTGAGTCTAAGATGTGCTTTACCATATTTAATTGTTTCACACTCACAACATAGATGGATAGCAGGTATCATTATCCCTGTTTGACAGATGAGAAAACTAAGTCTCAGAAAAATTAGTAATTTAGTAAATCGAGGAATTGGGATTTGAACACAACTGCTCATCTGACTCCAAGCCTGGGCTTTTCTTGCCATGCTGCCACTGCTATGAATTACAGAAATAATGTCCCTCTTTCTCTTAAAAATTGACAAAGAAAGAGTGTGCTCCTCTCATGTTCTGTCTCTCCTGCTCTCTCTCTCTCTCTCTCTCTGTCCGTCTTTCTCTCTTTGTAAGTAAATATAAATATAGCTACAGAAAACAAACATATCAATTCTTGGAGGTCAAAGAGATGGAAGATAATTCTGCATCTAAAAAAGAAAATAAATTTAGAATTTCACAAATCCTTCTAAACCAAGTGACGGTATTGACTTCTGGTTCAATAGAACCATTCTTGGACCCCTTTTCTTCCCTTTGGAACTAAGGCCTCTAGACCAGCAGAACCTTAAGTAGCAGAGACAGGAAGCAAAACTTTCATTAGTTGACACTGTGGGGTTATAGTGAGTGAAGGACTCCCATTTCCACCCCTTGATTCCCGGATGTGTGACTTCTGGCTATGGGAGAAACAGCACCATGTATTGGATGCCAATTTAGATCTTATACCACCTCCTGGAGGACATTGCTCCTCCCCTTAAGGCACTGTCACCCAATTGATGCCATAACTCAGTCTACAAAAGGCTACTCCACTATTTTATCTAGCAAGCTGTTTCAGGATGGTGGGAAACATGGTACCGGAAAAGTCCACCGGCATGGGCCCGTTGGCACTCTTCTTTTGCTATGAATTAGTTCCTTGTTGAGAAGTGAATATGTGTGGAACGCTATGACAATGAATAAGATATTCTGTAAGTTCACAAATCGTGTGTTTTACAGAAGCATTGCAGGCAGAGGAAGCAAATCCATATCCAGAGTAAGAATCTATTCCAGCAAGAACAAAATGCTGCCCCTTCCATCATGGAAGTGCTCCAGTGTAACCATCCTGCCATCAAGTAGCTGGCTGATCACCTGGGGAAGGTTGCCACATTGCAGACTCTGTACTGGCCTCTGCTGCTGGCAGATTGAGCACTCAGCAGTGGCAGTGGCCAGGTTAGTCTTGGTGAGTAGACACCTATGTTGCTGTGACCATGTGTACCCTTGATTCCTGCTACCCTGGCCATTTTGTTCATGAGCCATTGGTCAATGACAGGAGTAGCTGAGGAATGGTGACTGATATCAACAAAACAAATCCTGTTATCCACTTCTGCTGACTTCACGTGCGACACAGCTATCTTTACATTCTGGGACCATTTGGAGAGATTTATCCACATATTTTCCCCTGACGTCCTTGTCACCAATTTTCCAACTGCACTCCTTCCAAATCCCTAGTTCTGAGTTAGGGCAAGAAGACCAGGCCCTTAAATATCGATGTTGATTAGTCATTGAAAGGAGATATGTTCTCCAGTGAGGCAATTGTCTTGAGCCAAGGCAACCCCACAGAGGAGCTACAACAGAGCTCTTCCAGCAGCACTCCCAGCGGCAGAGGGAATGAGTTCTTCATTTACGAAGGGGTAGGGTCGGGGCAGTGCATCTCAGGCCATCATGGCATCTACCATCCAGATCCTTAACTTCTGTTCTCTACCTGCTGAGCAATTTGACATCAAAATGTGCGTTAGAATGAACAATTTTTAAAATAAATATTTACTTACTTATTTTTGGCTGTGTTGGGTCTTCGTTGCTGCGCAGGCTTTCTCTAGTTGCGGCAAGTGGGGATTACTCTTCGTTGCCATGTGCGGGCTTCTCCTTGTGGTGGCTCCTCTTGTTGTGGATCACGGGCTCTAGGTGCACAGGCTTCAATAGTTGTGGCACGCAGGCTCAGTAGTTGTGGCTCACGGGCTCTAGAGCACAGGCTCAGTAGTTGTGGTGTATGGGGTTAGTTGCTCCACAGCATGTGGGATATTCCCAGACCAGGGCTCGAACCCGTGTCCCCTGCATTGGCAGGCAGATTCTTAACCATAGCTCCACCAGGGAAGTCCCAGAATAAACAATTTTTAACATAACTTGAAGTATTATGTTGCTACTGATATTAACAATGTTGACATCAGCAATTTGAATTACAATAAATGTTTAAAACGTCAAGTATTAATTAATTACTGAGTTCTTATTCTTCTATCTTGTTTCGTTTCAGAGGTTTCCCATGCCGTTCATTATTGGAATGCTGGCCAGAGCTTATTTCTCCCACTGACTATGGCAGATTTCTGCAAAATGAAAAGACCTACAGGCTCCATTCTTTGTAACCTGGGCTTCCTCCAGATAGCAATGATAGGTTCATTACAAGAACCATTCCTTAGCTTCTTGAATACTCTACAAATTCCCCAACCCTCTTGATATTTTTAAAATATCACATGTAATAAATTGTTCTGCAGTTTCTCTGCCAGCTCAGATTCTCTGCCAGCTCAGTGATGCTCTCCTGAGCTCAATGTCCAAGAGTGATGTGCCTTCTACTCTCAACTCTTCATTGGAAAGGAGGTAGAATTGTCCATGTGTAGAACTCAAGGGAGTATCCTGAACCCATTCTTCGATGTTTATTTAGCACAAATGAACAGCACGTTCCTTTACTGAGTGAGCCCAATACAGCTTACTTAAATGCTTTTTAAGAAATGATTTTGAAAACAAATTGGGCTTCAATATTTATTTTATAAAACAATTTCCAAATGATTGGTCTTCCAAAAGAAATCAATTATTTACTTCAAAGTCATTACTTTTTTTAGAATTTACCTTACAAAATCAGCTGAAACATGTCACTATGACTATATTCCCTTATACTCAAATTTAGTTATTGACTTTCTACAAATCATTAAACATGCCCAAATCCTGGGCATTTATAGAGTTGCACCTGTAATTTATTTGGTTTGTGGTCACAATAGGTTACAAGGAAAACCTGGGTCGCTGTCTCACTCCCCAGCATTTTCTCAGGCAGAGCTGCATTTTCTGTAGGGCCACTGGGTCTCTACAAACAGCATGCTTTCCACCAGGCACTTTGTAATGTGCAATGAACGGTGTCATTTATTTTCATTTCCTCATACTTAATTGCATGCTTCTTGCTTCCAACATTAAGCCAGAAGGCAGGTGGCAGAAGCAATGAACTTAACTGGGACTAGTGTCATCGTTATAGGCTAAGCAACCTCCCTTAAAAGCAAGCCAACTGTTTACAACCCAGCAGAAGTCACTGGGCTGGAAAAACGCTCCATTCCATTGCAGGTTCTGACTCTGCAGAAGCTACTGTCGGAACTAGCACCCAAGCAGGAAAAGGCACCCAATTGACTCTTCTCTCCCTAGTATCTACATAAAGTGCTGAAGATATTGATCCAATAACAGATATCAAAACTAAGCAAATAACCTGCTAAACTACATCAGCTAACTACCAGATGATATGATGAGAGAACCAATTGGTCAGAGTATAGCTCTTACTCAAATGATATACCTCACTCCTAAACAATCTCTCTCCATAAATATTGAGCACACCTGCTTAAAATGGATCATCCTAAAGAACAGTTAGTTGAACAAATTAAATATCAAATTTATATAATTATTTACAGGCCATTTAGCAACATAGTCAAAGATGAATGATCATTTTCGAAAGCTAAGTGATATCTCAATACTGTGCAGTTTTGTAACCCTAAATAAAATTGTTTAATATTGAGCCATAATAAAATTAGTAAAAATGTGTTCTCTTTTCTCCAATAAATGCAACTAATAACTGATTGAGGTTTATTGACTTCTTTCCCCAGATGACAAACCCTCTTTTTCCTGTTTCCGTTTTCAAGTAACATTTTGACACATCAGTTATGCTTTTTCAATGACGTCACCCATGTGTTGCTAAAGGGATGTCCTTTAGAATCTGAGAATGAACACTACTTCAGTGATAAAGAGTAACAAATGTCAAGAATCTGATTTCTGTTGCTCTTTTCCTAGGAAAAAAAAGCAACCGTATAATATGAAATGCACATTTTGTTTACTCTTTTTTTTTTTTTTAAATTTTTGGCTGCTTTGTGTCTTTGCTGCTGAGTGTGGGCTTTCTTTAGTTGCGGTGACGGGGGCTACTCCTCGTTGCGGTGCACGGGTTTCTCACTGCGGTGGCTTCTCTTGTTGCGGAGCACGGGCTCTAGGTGCGCAGGCTTCAGTAGTTGTAGCTCGCAGGCTCAGTAGTTGTGGCGCACAGGCTTAGTTGCTCTGCGGCATGTGGGATCTTCCTGGACCAGGGCTCGAACCCGTGTCCCCTGCATTGGCAGGCGGATTCTTAACCATTGCACCACCAGGGAAGTCCCTTGCTTACTCTTGATCATTTTCATACAAATGTAAGAAGAAATAGAGGGAAGAATAGAGCAGGGGCTCCCACTCTTGTTCATTTTCAATGAGACACAAGCTCAGAGGCCTCCACGGAGCTTTCTCTTTTGCCCCAAATCTGGATTCTGTCTGCATATCAGGAATGGAAAGCATCAATTATACTCTTTTTTTTCCTCAACCCTCTCTCCATCCTTTCCTCAATCTCTATTCCTTCTCTATTTACCATTTCCTTCAAGTTTTGGTTGTCATGACACCCTAGACCCTCTACCTTAGTGTAGTACAAATATTTATTTTTCCACCTAGGTTTTTTATGTGTTCTATGCAGACATCTGCAATCTTTTCTACTCATACAGCTGATATTCTACAAATTGCTATCACTAAGTAATCATTTGTGAAGAAATGAATGACACAACAGAAACTTGACCATAAATCTGATACTTGATCTGTGTGTGATACTTGCCACCTGATCTGCATTACCTGTGTGTAGCATCATTTCCCAAAGTTAAAATAATCCTTGATTAAAAGGCTCTGTGATCAAGTAAATTTAGGAAATGCTGCCCACCACATTTGAAAATTGAAATCCACAATGCAGTCCCAGAGTAAAGAAACCTGTTTCACTCAATGTCTTCCAAACTGACCTGAGCTTGGACTCCACATTTTCATGAAATGCCTGTTAACATTTCTTGGAACACATTTTGAGAAACATAAGCTTAGAAGCTACAAGTTTAAGCAATTTTCAGATAATAATTTTAAAGCAATCAATAGTTACATTTATGCAACTACATGGCTAATAAAGCAAGTCAAGAATATATTCCAAGTATGATTTATGATATTAATATGAATAATGTATTTTAATAACCATTGAAAATAGTCACAAAGACTTGATTTGTTCATATCCTGAATTGCAAAATCTAATTAGGCTGGAGTGTTGGTTTTTATTTATGCCTCAGCATCAAAGACCTTCTCTTTCTGGTAAAGTTCCTCTGATTCAGATTGGAAAAATGATGCTTGCTGTTTACAAGTTTATTGTCGGTCTACATATTTTGTTGTTTTGTGAATCTTTCCATGATCTGTTAGATGATGAATGACTTTTTTTCATGTAAAAAAGATCAAAGTCATTAATTTGTAACAATTAGAAATGATCATTTCTTTGGTGATGATTTTGACTTTTTCAGATGGAAGATTCATTTATTCATTCATTTAATAAATATAAACATCTTTATTGGAGTATAATTGCTTTACAATGGTGTGTTAGTTTCTGCTGTATAACAAAGTGAATCAGCTATACGTATACATATATCCCCATATCTCCTCCCTCTGCGTCTCCCTCTCACCCTCCCTATCCCACCCCTCTAGGTGGTCACAAAGCACCAAGCTGATCTCCCTGTGCTATGGGGCTGCTTCCCACTAGCTATCTGTTTTACATTTGGTAGTGTATATATGTCCATAGCATGTATTTTGTGCCAGACATCATCTTGGGTTCTTGAATTCATCAGTGAACAAAGCAGACTAAGATTTCTGCTCCTATGGAAGTTATATTCCAGTGGAAGTGGGAGGAAGTGGAGGCTGTCAATAAACAATAAGTATGGTAAATAGGTAAATTAGAGAGTGTGTTACAAGATTTTAAATGCAAGGCAAAAAAGAAAAAAAAAAGAGAGAGAGAGAGCAAGGTAAGGGGCTTGGAGAGCTGGAACAGGGAAAAGAGTGGCTGCAATTTTAAATAGGATGTCCAGCAAAGGCCTCCTTGGAAAGGTGGCATTTGAATTGAAACTTGAAGTTGAAGGAGTTTGATAATTAAGAGAAGACTGTTCTTATCAGAGGCAGTAGACAGTACACAGGCTAGAAAAATTCCTGGCACATCCAAGGAGAAACAGTGAAGGCAAAGTGGCTAGAACAGAGTGAACAAGAGGAAGAAAAGTAGGAAATGAGACCAACTAGGTAACCAGGAGCCTGAAAATATAAGATCTTATAAGGACTTTGGCCTCAATTCTACTGAAATGGGCAGCCACTGGCGGGATTTTAGGAGAGAAGTAACATGATTAATTCACATTTTATAAGAATTAATCTGTCTATTGTTGACTGTAGAAACACAAGAATAGAAGCAGGGAGACTAGCTAGGAAGCATAGTAACACGGGAGGTGGTAAGAAGTATTAAGAGTCTGAATATATTCTGAAAATAGAGCCAAAAGGAATTCCTGAAGATTTGATTGTGGAGTGTGAGAGAAAGAGAAGATCCGAGAATAACTCCAAGGTTTTTTTTTCCTGAAAACTGGAAATGGATAGTTGCCTTCAAATGAGATGAAACAGATTCTCAGCAGAGAGAGTAGAAGGAAACCTGAGGTTTTTTCAGGCGTGGACAGTGTGTGTTTGAGACGTCTTATCTATTATCCACCCAAGTGGAGACGTTCGGAGAGAATTGGAGATATGAATCTGGAATTTGAGAAAGAGTTCTAAGCTGGAGACATGAGTTTGGGAATTGTCAGCATTTAGGTGGTTTTAAAGACATGAGGCTAGATGAGAAGAACAAATATGTGAGTATAAATGGAGAGGAAAAGAAGATCAAGAACTAAAATTAAAGCACTGTGCTATCAAGACATTGTAGAGCATGGGGGGAACCAATAACACTAAGACTGAGGAGTAGCCAGTAACTTAGGAGGAAAACCTAAAGAGACTGACATCCTCAAAGCCACATGAAGAAAGTGTCCCAATTAGGAGCACGAAATCACTTGCCAGAGAGCCGACAACTGAATTTAGTAACATGGATGTTCTTTGGTGACCTTGACAAGAGTTGTTCAGTGGGATTGTGGGAGCAAAAGCCTGACTGGTGGGGGCTTAAGAGAAAATGAGGACAGGACAAATAAAGGAAAACAAGCATAAGCAACTCTTTGAAAAGTTCTCTTTCAAAAAGGAGCTGAGAAATGGGAATATAAATTACGCAAATGTGGCGTCAAGAGAATTTTTACGTAACATGAGAAAAATAACAGCATGTTGGTTTGGTGATAGGAAGATGCATCAGGTGCAAAAATATTGATGATGCAGAAGAGAAAACAGAGAATTGCTGGAAGTGTATCTGTGCGTCAGCAAAAGGAAGTGGGGTCTAGTGCACAAGACTTTCCTAAAAGACTCAAGAAGCCACATGACACAGGTTTCCAGGCAAATTTTGGCATCTTCAGAGAAGTCTGGGTAAAATTAATGAGCACACATAGATTTTTATGACATTTTCCTTATTATTCAGAAGTCAAGAATTCCTTAGGGAATACATGCTCACTACTTGGAGTTTGGTTACCCCATATAGAATTAAGAATTAATAAATATTTACAGCTTTATTCATGTAGAGTTTATTAAAAAGCATGAGGGAATTTTTGGTTACTTATCACTCTTCAAAATCATAGGTTATATGCCCAGAGAGACAGTAATCATGGGGACACTTGGCTAAATAATAAAACATGTATTAGTCAGAGTCTGCAAACAGCTGAAAATAATCACCTGAGTGTATTTCAGTGTGGGTCCATGAAGGAGGGGAGATGGGTGATCCAACCTGCTCCAGGTTGTTTCACGTTGTATCTTTACCATTTTCACCACATAGTTTAAAGCTTGGCCTCCCATCAGTAAGCTAGAAGGTGGTGGGGATAGAGTTCAAGGGAGAGGAACAATTGCTGTTACCTGCCTCAGTCTAGAAGTGGTATATGTCACTTCTGCTCAAACTCCATTGGTTAAAACTATTCACATGGCCCCATCTAAATGCTAAGAGGTTAGGAAGTGCAGTTTAACTGTGTGTTCAAAAAGAAGTTTAACAGTTTAACAGTTAACTGTGTGTTCAAAAAGAAGTAATGTGTTTGGTGAGCATCTATCCAGTCTACCATAAAACATATACATATACATATGACTTCATATGAGTTGTTAGACCTACATTTCTCCTTTTGGCTCATATGCTAAAGTGAAGACCACTGGATATGACACCAGTGTTTGATAGTCTGCTGTAGCCATTGCCTGAAGATAACCCCCATTGCCTGAAGATAATGATATATATATCATTATATAATAGGCCAGTGTTGATTACATTAATGATTCAGATTCTGAAAGTCATCCAAGGAAGAAACTTCATTAAAAACATTCTAAATTTTGATAGCCATATACTGGTTAATGAGGAAGTTACACAAAATAAATACAGAGCTAGATAGATCTTTCTGGAGATCAAATAAAAAATGTACGGATGGATATTTCAGGGAAATGGAATATGATGTGAAAAAGATTCAGGTTAAAGAACAGTGTGGGATATGCAAATAGTTTCTGAAAGTACGATTAGGAGAGAGTAGAGTCTGGAGAGGTATGCTCAATCTGGATTACAAAAGCCTTTGTACACTAAAGAATAAATGTTTTATCTTGCATTGGGACATCACCTTTCTAAACAAAGCATAAGACCAATATAGCATGAAATGTCTACTTTGAAAACAGTGCGAATCTGCAGATAACACAAAGATAATGTCTTTATATGCAGAACACCCCTGTCTCATCCTTTTCGGTCAAATACACATTCAGTGAATACTCACCAGTATTATAAGATTTCTGCATTCCAAATAAGGAAATCACAGCCTGGCAAAATTTCAGGCAATGGATTCCCTGACTAACCCCTTTTCTGGGAATCAATACACTGACTGGCAGTGCAGGATCCTAGCAATTATAATGGGGACCTGAAAAGAGCCACAGAGCTGGTAAACCCTAGCTCTCACTCTGGAGTGAGTGTCACTGCTTTCCCCTTCCCAATCTCCTGACAAAACAGTGACTGATGACACTTCCCTTTGTAAAAGGAATTTAACTGAGCTGGAACTTAGAGATGAGAGGTTCCCTGATAACTCATCACAACCCCCATTCATGACCTGAGATAAAGTCCATGAAGCAGAAGGTAAATGGGATGGATCAAGCCCCAAAGAATCCTGCTAAGACAGAGAAACTCCACTGAAATGACCCAGCCCAGGCTGCTCAGGTAAGGAGACCCAAAGATTGGATGAGCTATATTAGATCACTTTAAAAGTATCAATACTTATAAGGTAGAACTTTCAGTCTGAACTAGATGGCATTGAACCAGTTTTCCCTGCTCCTTTCTACTAAGCACAAGTATAAATCCTTGAAATGGTGCAAGAGACAAGCAAAGGAGAACTCTAAAATGTGATAAGAAAAAGATGAGCTAAATCCATGGTCACAAAGATTTACCCAGGTTTTCTTCTAAGGGTTTTCTAGTTTTAGCTCTTATGTTAGACACTTGATCTGTTTTGAGTTAAATTTTGGTTACAGTGTGAGGTAGGATGTCCCAGCACCAAAAACATAAACAACAAAAGAAAAAAATGGATAAATTGGGTTTCAATAAAATCAAAACATTATACTTCAAAGGACACCTTCAAGAAACTGAAAAGATAAGCCACTGAATAGGAGAAAATATTTACAAATTATGTATCTGATAAGGGACTTATACCTAGAATACAGAAAAAACTCTTACAACTCAACAATAAAGGGACAAATAACCCAATATAAAAATGAGAAAAGGGTTGGAATAGACATTTCCCCAAAGATATACAAATGGCCAACAAACACATGAAAAAATGCTCAAAATCATTAGTCATTAGGGAAATGCAGATCAAAATCACAGTGAGATATCACTTCATACTGACTAGGATGGCTAGAATCAAAAAGGCAGAGACAACAGTCAATGTTAGTAAAGAAGTGGAGAAATCAGAAGCCCCATGCACTGCGGGTGTGATAGAAAATGTTGCAGACATTGTATAAAACATTTTAATGGTTCCTCAAAAAGTTGAACATAGCATTACCCTTTGACACAGCAATTCTACTCCTAGGTATACATCAAGAGAATTGAAAACATACGCTTACACAAAAACTTGTGCATGAACATTCATAGCAGCAGTATTCATAATAGCCAAATGGGGAAAATAACCCAAATGTCCATCAACTGGTGAATGGATAAACAAAATATGGTGTATTCATACAATGGAATACTATTCAGCTGTAAAAATGAATGAAGTACTGCTGGCAGGCTATGAAATAGATAAACATAGAAAATATTATGTTAAGTGAATGAAATTAGTCACAAAGACCATATATTATTCCATTTATATGAAATGTCCAGAAGGCAAATCTATAGAGACAAAGTCGATTGGTGGTTGACTTGGTCTGGAGTGGGGGATGGAAGGATTGAAGGGATTGAGGGGTGATGTCTAAAGGGCATGGGATTTCCTTTTGGAGCAATGAGAATGTTCTAGACATGATTGTGATGATGTTTGCACAACACTTTATCCTAAAAACTATTGAATTGAATGAATTGTATGATATGTGAATTATATCTCAATGGAGCTATTACCAAAAAAAAAAATCAGGAGTAGCTACATTAATCTTTAATAAAGTAGATTTCAGAACAAAGAGAATTCCTAGATACAGAGGAATAGTACACATGGTAAAAAGATTAATCCACCAGGAAAACATAGTGATCCTGTGTACACAGCAAACAACAGAGCTTCAAAATACATGAAGAAAAATCAGATGGAGCTCAAAGGAGAAAAATACACAAATCCTCCATTATACTTGGGACTTCCCATCCCACTCTTAGCTACTGAGAGACCTGCTAGACAGAAAATCAGCAAAGGTATAGAAGATATGAACAACACAATCAACCAACAGCCTCTAGTTGAAATATATAGAACACTTCACCAAACAACAGCAGAATACATATTTTTTTATGAACAAAAAACTGATCCTTTGAAAAAAAATCAATGAAAATTAGTCTCTAGCATGATGGACAAGACTAAAAGTTGAGAAGACACAAATTTCCAGCATCAGGAATTAAATAGGGGATAACACTACCGATCTTGCAGCCTTTAATAGGTTAATAAGAGGATAATATGTCCCGGACTGATGGAGTTCATTCTCTAGTATGTGTTAGACAGTAAACAAGTAAACAGGTTAAAAAGCAAGAAATAAATCAGGTAGAACTCTGACTATGACAAAAATATCTCAAGGTGATGTGAGAGAGTGACAAAGCAGTGACTTGAGATGGAGAAGCCAGGAAACACCTCTGCAGTGTTGATATTTAAGCCAACAGCTAAATGGACAGAAAGAGACAGCTCTGAGAAGATCTTGGCAAAAGGAGAACCTTCCAGGCAGAGGTGACAGCTAGTGCAAAGGCCCTGAGGCATGGAAGAGCTTGGTGTGTTTTAGGATTAGAGGAAGTAGTTGTGACTGGAGTCTAGTGCTGGCAGGGAGTAAGAAAGGTCACCAGGGGAAAGATCAGATGAGACCTTCCAGGCCAGGGGTAGGGATATGACTTTGCATTCTGAGTGAAGGGGATATTGGGGGAAGCTTTAAGCAGGAAAGTGACTTGTTCCAAATGACATTTTAAAAAGATCACCATGTTTGCTATTGGAGAGTGGATGGTGGAAAGACAAGAGTGGAGGAAAGACAAGTTAAAAGGCTCTTGCCATGGAGGTGGTAGAGGGTTTTGGCTGTAGAAGTAGAGAGAATTAGACAGATTCAAATAAATTTTGACAGGTGATAACTTTTTACCCCCATGTTAAAATTTAGAATAAGAAATTCCTCTACTAAGCTTTTTTCGCAGTATAGACTCGCTAACCATGTAATGAGTGTTTCTGTGTTTTTCTATCTGCAGTTATTATGTATTTTCTTGACTTCTTCATGAGTCATAGTGATATAGTCCCAAAAGAGAAGCAATGTAATAGGAACCACATTTATTATTACAAAAGAAAAGGTCCTAAAATGCTTGAAAGAACATTTCACTTCTATACCAATTTCAGCACTCAATTTAAGTTGAAAATTTTTGCTTTTACCAAGTTTATAAGTTTTTTGAAACATCTGCTTTTTCACAATTGGATTGTTCAGTTTTCATCTTAATTCTCAGATAAGCACTTTATATACTAAGACTAGCATCACAATCATAACAGTGTTTTTCACATGTAAAAATCTTTTGGTTTTACCATTACCATTATCAACAAAGATTTATCTCATGTTCACTTGACCATTTGTATAAATAAAAAGAACAAATAGAAATTACTTGAAGTGCATCAAAACTCTATGGTTTTTGAAGCTGACTCACAGTGAACACTAGCTGTACTGAAAATAATACTAGAAACCTTTTAAATAACAGTCTTTAGCGGAATACTTTTGGTTTTGACAGCATATGACTTTGTAAGTGATCTGGCTAACGGCAAAAGTGCTAAAAATCTACAAGTGCAATCTTATTGAACAATAACATGTTTCTTAATGGTTTGGACATGCAATTCTTCTTAGACCAAGAGTGGAGATTGTCTTCCCTTCTATGTCACATGCAGGCATATACTAAGTACAGAGAGCTGAGCATTTGTAGCTACTCGTAAAGTGATCATCTCCTACTATCTAAAAGTACTAGAAACTGGACGAAGTAACTAGGCTTCTCCAAAGCATGACGCAGACTTTTTCATGTTCATGAATTCGGTCGGTTCTAGCCCTTTCGCCCGTGAAGACAGAGAATGACTTCTCTGGGCTGCATATCAGAGCCAAAAGCTTAATAAACTACCAAGTGACATTCTTATGGTTTAAGTGCTTTTCTTACGTTTCCTAATTCAATCATGCTTAACAAGGGAAAAATTACTTCCTCAGTGGGAAGTTTTAATTAATAATTATATGGAAACAAAGAAAAGTCTTGAAGTTGATAGAATTCTCCTTTTCAGATTTTCATTATCACTAAAGGCAAATTCTCTTGAAAAATATCTCAACAATGGGGCTTTGTGTTCAGCTGACACTGATAAGATATGACTAGATAGAAAGAAAGAGTTGGCTGTGTTTTATACACATATTGACAATCTGGAACCACGTGGCTCAATTAAAGAGGAATCTCCATTTCAAAAATGACATTAACTCTTACATCCCCAGTCCACACTAGTCATAGAAAAAAAATCAGGGATCCTAGAAACTATCATTCTTTTATTTGTTAATTTGATGCATATTTATTGAAATATTGCATGTCAGGCACTGTTCTGGGTACTGGGCATATAGCTATGAATGAAGCAAAGTCCTACCCTTCTGGAGTTCACATTGGAGAGAGTCTACTAATATAGACAGATAAAGTTCATATTCTATGTTACATGATGACTCCAGTTGGGCTCCCTGTGTGTCTGCTTGGAGCTCTTCTCTCCTGATGGACATGCACACTCAGGGGAGTGAAGCTGCTGGGGTCCCCCTTCCCCAAGAGAACCTGATGCCTGACGGATGCCACCTCTCGTCTCAGCTGCACTCAACTTGTCTGCTGGAGCCACTGCAGGCTCCTGTCTCTCTCTCAGCAGCTGCTAATGGGACAGGCTCATGCCACTGCAGCCAGACTCGCATCTTACCAGGCTCTTCAATATTCTAGGAACTCTAAAATCCCAGCCAACTAACCAACCTCATGTCCCAGTACTCTTCCACACACACAGCAAGCTCCAGCCCCTGGTTTCCTTGCATTTCCTTAAACTTCCCTAACCAGTTATGATCTTCCCCAGTTATGATCTTAGCTTTGACCCCTTTCTCTCAGATCCTCACATGGTTGCCTTCTTTTCATGAGCCAAATCTCAGCTCAGATATCACCTCTTCAAAGAGGGCTTCCTTGGCCACATTATTAAAACATATGCACAAGATATACTGTATATTGAATAAAATTGCATCACAATATGTAAGACTCTTGTCTTAGAAGAAGAATCTGAAAAACAAATTTTGTGGGAGACTTTAAGTGCTTCTCTTGGCCTTTGTCAGATCAAAAAACAACCAAACAAAACAGTGGTGATATAGAATTTGCCCTTGTAGCTAATGTCTATATTGAATTATGTACACTTCAAATATTATATTTTATCTTTGAAAGTCCACGGACTATTCATAAATATTTAGGCAGCAAACAAAAGTTCAAAATTGCAATTAATTCCAAAATTATTTCAATGGTGAGTAAAACTGTAAATTGAGAGAGAACTGTAAAATGAGAGAAAAAGAAAGCGCTTAAAATTTACAAAAACATGTTTTATAGCATAATATATGCTTAAATTTTTTTTAACATCTTTATTGGAGTATAATTGCTTTACAATGGTGTGTTAGTTTCTGTTGTATAACTAAGTGAATCAGTTATATGTATACATATATCCCCATATCCCCTCCCTCTTGCACCTCCCTCCCACCCTCCCTATCCCACCCCTCTAGGTGGACACAAAGCACCGAGCTGATCTCCCTGTGCTATGCAGCTGCTTCCTACTAGCTATCTATTTTACATTTGGTAGTGTATATATGTCAATGCTACTCTCTCACTTCGTCCCAGCGCACCCTTCCTCTTTCCCATGTCCTCAAGTCCATTCTCTACATCTGCATCTTTATTCCTGTCCTGCCCCTAGGTTCATCAGAAGCTTTTTTTTTTTTAGATTCCATATATATATGCATAAATCTTGTAATTGTTCTCCATGATTCAGTCTATAAATGTTCACTCATTTAAGCTGGTTAGTTATGTTGTTTAAATCTTCTATATCCCAATTTTTTGTTTTGGTCAATTGTGACAGACGAGTGTTAAAGTTTCCCACTCTGACAGTTGCTTTACACCTTTTCCTTGAGGTTCTGTTGATTTTTATTTGATTTGATTTGATGCTGTTTTATTAGGTGCATACAAATATAATTTTTTATATTTCAAGTCAATTTATTTTAATCAAATATAGTGGCTATCACTAGTAATCATTTCTGGCCTTAAAGTTCTTTTATTTCCCCTGTTAACAAAGCTACTCTAACGTGTTTTTTATGAACAAACAGAAACATTCTTGCTATTCCAATCAAATGAGGTTTAACGTTAAGAATTGTTTACACAAGTTGGACTTCCCTGGTGGCGCAGTGGTTAAGAATCCACCTGCCAATGCAGGGGACATGGGTTCGAGCCCTGGTCCGGGAAGATCCCACATGCCGCAGAGCAACTAAGCCCGTGCACCACAACTACTGAGCCTGTGCTCTAGAGCCTGCAAGCCACAACTACAGAGCCCACGTGCCACAACTACTGAAGCCCACGTGCCTAGAGCCCATGCTCCGCAACAAGAGAAACCACCACAATGAGAAGACTGCCCACCACAACAAAAAGTAGCCTCCGTTCAACACAACTAGAGAAAGCCTGCGTGCAGCAACGAAGACCCAATGCAGCCAAAAATAAATTAATTAATTTAAAAAAAAAAGAATTGTTTACACAAGTGATTGAAGAACTGAGAGGCAAAGAGGGGCCAGTGAAGCAACTTAGGTTAGCAGCAGCAGGAAGCTGTTACCATCCCCATCACTGGAAGGACAAGGAGAGGAAGAGGTGTTCCAGAATCCGAACCATGTTCTATCAGGCCAGAGCTAGATCAAAGCAGGAGCTGCCCAGCAGAAACTGAAAACACAGAGGTAGGGGTTTTCCAAAGGAAGTACAGCTGCAGAGGAGAGAAAGCTACTAGAACACCTATAAGAAATAACGTCTTTTCCTTTCTTTCTGTCCTCTTGTCTTCTGTCAGAGCTTCCCATTGGCCAAAACTACACAAAACCAGAGGACAAGGGAACCTGGGAATATTGGGCTGTATGATAAACAGCAGAGCAATGCGAAGAGTGAGAGAGATGTGAGAGCAAACAAGCAGTTTCCTGGCACTGTTAGATTTGCCTGGTATATATTTTTCCATCCTTTAATCCTTCTGTGCCTTCTGAGTTAGAGGCTGACACTTATTGCAAATTCCTTTATTGCCTATCATTTTGTTTTTGTTGTTAGTCTGATAATCCCTGAATGAATATTTATATCTTTTAAAATTATTCGTGTGGTTATTTTAGATTTATTGAGTTTTTTGTAATGTCTGCCCTCATCCCATGTTTTCCTTCTGCTAATTTAGAAATATACCATCTTTCATCTCATGGTCCTTGATCCTTCTTGAAGTATGTGTTTTTGTTTTGGGGTTTTTACTTGTGTGTGTGTGTGTGTGTGTGTGTGTGTGTGTGTGTTTTATTGTGTGCCTGTTAGTATTAAATTCTCTTCATTTTTATTGGCCTGAATGTCTTTATTTTACCTTCACTCTTGAAAGATAATTCCAGATTGAGTGTTATTTTTCCAAGCACTTTTCTTCTGGCTTGTGTTTCGGTTGAGAAGCCAGCTATCTATTTAATTATCTTTCCTTTGTAGGTTATCTGTCTTTTCTCTCTTAGCACTTTTAAGATCTCACTGCTTTTGGTGTTTTGCCATTGCATTAAGACGTGCCTACTTGAGACTCTTCAAGAGACGGTATCATATAATGGTTAATAGCATGAACTCAGGAGACAGATTGCCTCTATAATTTGCTAGCTGTGAAACATTGGCCATATTAGTTAAGTTTTCTGTGCCTAAATAACCTCACATGTTGTGAGGATAGAGGAGTTAATGCATGTAAATTGTTTTGAATTCTGTCTGCCTTGGGTTAAGCACTTTTTCTTTGTTTGGTGTTTTACATCTTTTTTTCTTGCTTATGATTCATTGAATTTTCTGAATCTAAGGCTTATTTACACATTTATACATTTAAATAGTTCTTCTCCTTCATTCTTCCTGTTATATCCTGAAACACTGACTAGATATTTATTGGAGTGTCTCACTCTGTCATACAAGTCTCCTAACCTCTCATTTTTTCAGAAGCTCTTCCAGTTTGCTAATTCCTTCTACAACTGTTTCTAATTTACTGTTTAGTCAGTTCATTCAGTTTCTAATTTCATTTCTAGAATCTCTATTTATTTTACTTATCAAATTTCCCTGGTCAATTTTGGTAGTTTCTTATTCTTCTGTCATATTTTTATACTATATTTTTTAAGATATATTAAATTTTGTTTTATATTTCAATCAGATAATTCTAATGTCTAGAGAGTAAAGATTTGATTCTGTAGTTCTTTGTTTAATATGACTCTCATTCAGATAGCTTGGTTTCTCCTGTGTCTAGAGATATTTCCTGGAATGTCAGCTGCGGGAATTCCCTGAGGCTGGTTTTAGGTGCATTTCTCCAGAGATGATTTGCTTTTGCTTCTTCTGGGCATGGTTAAAGCCTGAAATTAAGATTCAGTAGTATGTACTGCATTGACATCTGAAACCTGGAGGGCATCAAATGGACCAATCACAACTCACCTTCCCCACTGTACCACCTGGGTAAGGTCCTCTAGCTAAACAACCCTCCTGATGATGGAGACCAGGCACAGTGCCTGCTTAGCCCTGAACAGCAGGCTTCAGTTCCCTACCAGCCTGCAGAATTATTCAAACAAGCCAATCATATGCTCCCACAGGAACCAGGGGTCACCTCAGCCTCTTAATACTACAAAGACTGCCTCTCACATCTCCTGTATATTCACTCTGTTTGCAAGTGCAACCTCTGGGTGAGCCTGCATGACACAGTGGTCTCCTCCCCAAGGCTGTGAGTATATATGGCTACCCATTTTCACGTCCAGTGTTGAGTGTCATGTGTTCAGCCATCCTCATATCCTTAGGGTAGGAAACCCTCACTCACCAATAGGATGAAGAGGAGGCAAATAAAACATGGGCTCTGAGGCCACTACCAACATAGAGCACTTCAACTAAGTTTCCAGCTTGGAAGTTTGGAGACGCATCTTGTAATGCAATTCAGGCCCAAACTTCCAGTAAGTGTAAGCAAAGTTTATACTTTCTCGCAAGGAAAGGTTTTTGTTTTTCCTCTCTCGTTCCTCAAAGACAAGATAGACATACATCCCCACCATCTCTCTAGGGACTGTTTTTTCTATCTACTACGGAGGAAGGTGTTGTAACACTTTAGCAATTCCCCTCTTTATGTGAGCTGCAATTTGATATTTAGCCCTGCTCAGCCCCATGGTTTATTTCCTACCCACTACACACAAGACTTACTAACCCAGGTTACTCCTAAGTGTAAACCTAACACCTGTGCTTATTTACCACATAATTTCTCCCTTTCTTGCCCTCTTTGTAAAATCCAGTTACTGAATTCTGTAAAAGAATCTTTTATCTTTTACAGAAGCTTTATCATGCTTTAAAAATATTTGTTCATATATATTATACAGCTGCACCTTTTTTACCTAGAGCAGGAGAGATTTTCTAAACATCTCTCTCTTTCTCTCTCTCTTTCACACATACACACACATCCACATACACACACAATACAAACTTAACTTGAATCATTCTGCATGTCATTAAATATTCTGCAAGCATGTCATTATTATTGCTCCACAGAATTTAATCATAGAAACGTAGCATAATTTAGCTAACTTCTATTTTCAGACATTAAGATTTCAGAAATCTTAATATTTTTACAGTTATAAATAGTGCTGCAACAAATATCCTTGTATAAAAATCTTTGTATCTCTGACTGTTTCCTTAGAATAGATTCTGGAATATGTTATTATCCTGACAAAGGGTATGAACTCTTTTAGGACTCAGGGTGCATTTTGCCAAATTGCTTTCTAGAAAGCTTGTAACAATTTACAATCCACTGCAGTGTGTGATAGGTGAAAAGCAATGTATCATTGATGATTTAATGTGCATTTCCTGATTACTCATGAGGTTAAACATTAACTGACTGTGCTATATGTTTAACCAATTCACTTGTAAGAATATCAGGTGACCTTAATTATCCAGTTTGAAGATTTGTTCATTTTTTCACTCATTTCACTCATTTGTGAATCTACTATAAGCATAGCACTGTACTAAAACTAAGGATTAGCTCCACAGCCCTGCATACTTCAATACCCGTGGAATAACTAGCATACAAAGGAACAATTATGTAATGATGCAAGGAAACGTAGCAGCAAATGAGGGCTTCTGCTTCACCAAACCCACTGCTGTACAAAAGAAAAGATCATTATTTCACTGTTTTGAATAATCAGAGTGAGCCTTAATATAATTTCATGCTTCCTATTGAAAAGGAAAATACTGTATTGAAATCTGGCTTTCAATGATTTTTAATTTGGCTGTTTTACAATTAATATTGTTCTTCCAGGGACTTCCCTGGCAGTCCAGTGGTTAAGAATCCGCCTTCCAATGCAGGGGACATGGGTTCCATCCCTGGTCGGGGAACAAAGATCCCACATGCTGCGGAGCAACTGAGCCCATGCCACAGCTAGAGACCCTGCACACTGCAACTAAGACACGACACAGCCAAATAAATAAATAATTTTTTTTTTTTTAAAAAAGGAAAAATATATTGCTCTTCCATCCCCGGGCTGTTTTGGAACTGTTCAGCACTTACTATTTTCTGTACCAACATCTTTTTCAACTCTACTGCTTATTTCCATTATCTCTAGGAAGGGATCTAATGATTAGTACCTAAAGTAATTCTGAGATATTATTTACAACAATGTAATACAATGATGGTAAAACCATTGGCTTTTCTCTTAGTTTTATTCTTCACATTCTTATGAAATTAACCTTTCCCTTCTAAAAAATATTCTTTACATGGGATACATCCCTTGGAACAGTCATGCATTTGTCTTCTTGTTGTAATACTACTTATAATAACTTCTCATCCTAGTGAAGGCCACTCATGTGAAAATGTGTCTATCTCGATGAAATTGTGTAATAGTCTCACCAGGATATTTCTTCAAACCCCAGATAAAAAGCTTTACACCTCTTCATTCCTTTTACATCCAGAGACAGAGGGTCAGTTGAGCATGTATGCTGCAGGCAAGAATAAAAACATACCCACACAGCTCATTTGTCTGTGTAAAAAGCACCAGAGGATAAAAGGGAAATATATATATTTCCACTTCAAACAATAGAACCAGGTAAAATTGAATGCAGGAAGAAAGTAGACTATGTACCAAGAAGCTGCTTTATTTAGGAAATAATTTTTGTTTTGCTACGGTAATTTTTACACTGCTTTCCCCAATGAACTGGCTTCATGAAGCATCCATTTGCCTTGTCAGTTGCAGAATTAAGAGGTGTCTCCTCATCTCAATCAGTACAGGCCTAATCCTGGTAGACGTGATGGGCTAACAGAGTATCCTACACCACTTATGGCAATTTTAAAGAAACTCTTACACTTATTGAAAAAGAGAGAGGGGAAAGAAAGAAGTAAGGGGGACTTCCCTGGTGGTCCAGTGGTTAAGACTCCGTGCTTTCAATGCAGGGGGCACAGGTTTGATACCTGGTCGGGGAACTAAGATCTTATATGCCACACAAAAAATAAAATAAAATAAAATAAATAAAAGATTTAATAAAAAGAAAAGAAAGAAAAAAGGGAGAGAATGAATTGGGGAAGGAGAGAGGGAAGAGTCTGCTGGGTGACTAGGTAGCCCTCTGGTCTCAGCTGGATTTGCTTGTACATCTCTAGTCACCTTTGCTGATCCTGGCTGGTCTCTTCTAGTCGGCTAGCCCGAGCTTACTCTCACGGCAGTGGCACAGTGCAAAAAAAAAAAAAAAGATAATGGATGTGTGTCAAGGTCCCTGAGTCCTAGGCTTGAAACTAGCATTCTGTAGCCGCCACAATTTGTAATTGTTCAAAGCAAGTTCCATTATTAATCTGGACTTAAGGAATAAAGAAACGGACGCCACCTCCTGAGGGGAGAAATTACAAAGTTGTATTGCAAAAAAGTATGGAAAAGAGAGAGGTGAAGAAACAGGGCTATTTTTAAAATCTATCCATCTAACGGATAACAATTGTTTAGAATAAAGTTGTAAACATTATTCTTCCTAATTTTTCCTTAAGTTTATCACATCTTTAAGTGTAACTTTAATAAAAACAAATCATGCTGCATTCATCTCCAAGTTTGTTATGTAAATAATTCTAGGTGATAAGCATCTTTCTAGGTTAGCAGATATAACTAGATCATTCCATTTAAAGTCTGTGTAGGCGGGGAGGAGAGAAGATGGCGGAAGAGTAAGACGCGGAGATCACCTTCCTTCCCACAGATACAGTAGAAATACATCTACACGTGGAACTGCTCCTACAGAACACCCACTGAACGCTGGCAGAAAACGTCCGACCTCCAAAAAGGCAAGAAACTCCCCCCGTACTTGGGTAGGGCAAAAGAAAAAAGAAATAACAGAGACAAAAGAATAGGGAGGGGACCTGCACCAGTGGGAGGGAGCCGTGAAGGAGGAAAGATTTCCACGCACTAGGAAGCCCCTTCGCGGGCGGAGACTGCGGGTGGCAGAGGGGGAAGCTTCGGAGCCACGGAGGAGAGCGCAGCCACAGGGGTGCGGAGGGCAAAGCGGAGAGATTCCCGCACAGAGGCTCGGCGCCGAGCAGCACTCACCAGCCCGAGAGGCTTGTCTGCTCCCCCGCCGGGGCGGGCGGGGCTGGGAGCTGAGGCTCGGGCTTCGGTCGGATCGCAGGGAGAGGCCTGGGGTTGGCGGCGTGAACACAGCCTGAAGGGGTTGGTGCGCCACAGCTGGCCGGGAGGGAGTCCGGGGAAAAGTCTGCAGCTGCCGAAGAGGCAAGAGACTTTTTCTTACCTCTTTGTTTCCTGGTGCACGAGGAGAGGGGATTCAGAGCGCCGCCTAAACGAGCTCCACAGAGGGGCGCGAGCCGCAGCTATCACCCCGGACCCCACAGCAACAGGGGCGCAGAGGAAAAAACGGAGAGACTCCCTCACAGAGGCTCGGCGCCGAGCAGCGCTCACCAGCCCGAGAGGCTTGTCTGCTCACCCGCCGGGGCGGGCGGGGCTGGGAGCTGAGGCTCAGCTTCGGTTGGATGCAGGGAGAGGACTGGGGTTGGCGGCGTGAACACAGCCTGAAGGGGTTAGCGCACCACAGCTAGCCGGGAGGGAGACCGGGAAAAAGTCTGCAGCTGCCGAAGAGGCAAGAGACTTTTTCTTGCCTCTTTGTTTCACGGCGCGCAAGGAGAGGGGATTCAGAGCGCCGCCTAAACGAACTCCGGAGACAGGCGCGAGCCGCGGCGATCAGCGTGGACCCCAGAGACGGGTGTGAGACGCTGGGGCTGCTGCTGCCGCCTCCAAAAAGCCTGTGTGCGAGCACAGGTCACTCTCCACACCGCCCCTCCCGGTAGCCTGTGCAGCCCGCCACTGCCAGGGTCCCGTGATCCGGGGACAACTTCCCCGGGAGAACGCACGGCGCGCCTCAGGCTGGTGCAACGTCACGCCGGCCTCTGCCGCCGCAGGCTCGCCCCGCCTCCTCCGTACCCCTCCCTCCCCGCGGCCTGGGTGAGCCAGAGCCCCCGAAGCAGCTGCTCCTTTAACCCCGTCCTGTCTGGGCGGGGAACAGACGCCCTCAGGCGACCTACACGCAGAGGCGGGTCCAAATCCAAAGCTGAACCCCAGGAGCTGTGCGAACAGGGAAGAGAAAGGGAAATCTCTCCCAGCAGCCTCAGAAGCAGCGGATTAAAGCTCCACAAACAACTTGATGTGCCTGCATCTGTTGAATACCTGAATACACAACGAATCATCCCAAATTCAGGAGGTGGACTTTGGGAGCAGGATATATTAATTTTTCCCCTTTTCCTTTTTTTTTGTGAGTGTATATGTATATGCTTCTGGGAGAGATTTTGTCTGTATAGCTTTGCTTTATAATAGCTTTATTTTACTTCACTATATTATAGCCTCTTTCTCTCTTTCTTTCTATTTTTTCTCCCTTTTACTCTGAGCCGTGTGGACGAAAGGCTCTTGGTGCTCCAGCCAGGCATCAGGGCCGTGCCTCTGAGGTGGGAGAGCCAACTTCAGGACACTGGTCCACAAGAGACCTCCCAGCTCCACGTAATACCAAACGGCGAAAATCTCTCAGAGATCTCCATCTCAACATCAAGACCCAGCTTCACTCAACGACCAGCAAGCTACAGTGCTGGACACCCTATGCCAAACAACTAGCAAGACAGGAACACAGCCCCATCCATTAGCAGAGAGGCTGCCTAAAATCATAATAAGGCCACAGACACCCCAAAACACACCACCAGACGTGGACGTGCCCACCAGAAAGACAAGATCCAGCCTCATCCACCAGAACTCAGGCACTAGTTCCCTCCACCAGGAAGCCTACACAAGCCACTGAACCAACCTTAGCCACTGGGGACAGATACCAAAAACAACGGGAACTACGAACCTGCAGCCTGTGAAAAGGAGACCCCAAACACAGTAAGATAAGCAAAATGAGATGACAGAAAAACACACAGCAGATGAAGGAGCAGGGTCAAAACACACCACACTTAACAAATGAAGAGGAAATAGGTAGTCTACCTGAAAAAGAATTCAGAATAATGATAGTAAGGATGATCCAAAATCTTGGAAATAGAATACACAAAATGCAAGAAACCTTTAACAAGGACGTAGAAGAACTAAAGAGGAAGCAAGCAATGATGAAAAACACAATAAATGAAATTAAAAATACTCTAGGTGGGATCAATAGCAGAATAACTGAGGCAGAAGAAAGGATAAGTGACCTGGAAGATAAAATGGTGGAAATAACTACTGCAGAGCAGGATAAAGAAAAAAGAAGGAAAAGAACTGAGGACAGTCTCAGAGACCTCTGGGACAACATTAAACGCACCAACATTCGAATTATAGGGGTCCCAGAAGAAGAAGAGAAAAAGAAAGGGACTGAGAAAATATTTGAAGAGATTATAGTTGAATACTTCCCTAATATGGGAAAGGAAATAGTTAATCAAGTCCTGGAAGCACAGAGAGTCCCATGCAGGATAAACCCAAGGAGAAACACGCCAAGATACATATTAATCAAACTGTCAAAAATTAAATATAAGGAAAACATATTAAAAGCAGCAAGGGAAAAACAACAAATAACACACAAGGGAATCCCCATAAGGTTAACAGCTGATCTTTCAGCAGAAACTCTGCAACCCAGAAGGGAGTGGCAGGATATACTTAAAGTGATGAAGGAGAAAAACCTACAACCAAGATTATTCTACCCAGCAAGGATCTCATTCAGATGTGATGGAGAAATTAAAACCTTTACAGACAAGCAAAAGCTGAGAGAGTTCAGCACCACCAAACCAGCTTTACAACAAATGCTAAAGGAACTTCTCTAGGCAAGAAACACAAGAGAAGGAAAACACCTACAATGACAAACCCAAAACATTTAAGAAAATGGGAATAGGAACATACATATCGATAATTACCTTGAATGTAAATGGATTAAATGCTCCCACCAAAAGACACAGGCTGGCTGAATGGATACAAAAACAAGACCCATATATATGCTGTCTACAAGAGACCCACTTCAGACCTAGAGACACATACAGACTGAAAGTGAGGGGATGGAAAAAGATATTCCATGCAAATGGAAATCAAAAGAAAGCTGGAGTAGCAATTCTCATATCAGACAAAATAGACTTTAAAATAAAGACTATTACCAGAGACAAAGAAGGACACTATATAATGATCAAGGGATCAATCCAAGAGGAAGGTATAACAATTGTAAATATTTATGCACCCAACATAGGAGCACCTCAATACATAAGGCAAATACTAACAGCCATAAAAGGGGAAATCGACAGCAACACAATCATAGTAGGGGACTTTAACACCCCACTTTCACCAATGGACAGATCATCCAAAATGAAAATAAATAAGGAAACACAAGCTTTAAATGATACATTAAACAAGATGGACTTAATTGATATTTATAGGACATTCCACCCAAAAACAACAGAATACACATTTTTCTCAAGTGCTCATGCAACATTCTCCAGGATAGATCATATCTTGGGTCAAAAATCAAGCCTTGGTAAATGTAAGAAAATTGAAATCGTATCAAGTATCTTTTCCGACCACAACGCTATGAGACTAGATATCAATTACAGCAAAAGATCTGTAAAAAATACAAACACATGGAGGCTACACAATACACTACTTAATAACGAAGTGATCACTGAAGAAATCAAAGGGGAAATCAAAAAATACCTAGAAACAAATGACAATGGAGATACGACGACCCAAAACCTATGGGACACAGCAAAAGCAGTGCTAAGAGGGAAGTTTATAGCAATACAAGCCTACCTCAAGAAACAGGAAACATCTCGAATAAACAACCTAACCTTGCACCTAAAGCAATTAGAGAAAGAAGAACAAAAAAAAACCCAAAGCCAGCAGAAGGAAAGAAATTATAAAAATCAGGTCAGAAATAAATGAAAAAGAAATGAAGGAAACAATAGCAAAAATCAATGAAACTAAAAGCTGGTTCTTCGAGAAGATAAACAAAATTGAGAAACCATTAGCTAGACTCATCAAGAGAAAAAGGGAGAAGACTCAAATCAATAGAATTAGAAATGAAAAAGGAGAAGTAACCACTGACACTGCAGAAATACAAATGATCATGAGAGATTACTACAAGCAACTCTATGCCAATAAAATGGACAACCTGGAAGAAATGGACAGATTCTTAGAAATGCACAACCTGCCGAGACTGAACCAGGAAGAAATAGAAAATATGAACAGACCAATCACAAGCACTGAAATTGAAACTGTGATTTAAAACCTTCCAACAAACAAAAGCCCAGGACCAGATGGCTTCACAGGTGAATTCTATCAAACATTTAGAGAAGAGCTAACACCTATCCTTCTCAAACTCTTCCAAAATATTGCAGAGGGAGGAACACTCCCAAACTCATTCTACGAGGCCACCATCACCCTGATACCAAAACCAGACAAAGATGTCACAAAGAAAGAAAACTACAGGCCAATATCACTGATGAACATAGATGCAAAAATCCTCAACAAAATACTAGCAAACAGAATCCAACAGCACATTAGAAGGATCATACGCCATGATCAAGTGGGGTTTATCCCAGGAATGCAAGGATTCTTCAATATACGCAAATCAATCAATGTGATACACCATATTAACAAATTGAAGGAGAAAAACCATATGATCATCTCAATAGATGCAGAGAAAGCTTTCGACAAAATTCAACACCCATTTATGATAAAAGCCCTGCAGAAAGTAGGCATAGAGGGAACTTTCCTCAACAAAATAAAGGCCATATATGACAAACCCACAGCCAACATTGTCCTCAATGGTGAAAAACTGAAACCATTTCCACTAAGATCAGGAACAAGACAAGGTTGCCCACTCTCACCACTATTATTCAACATAGTTTTGGAAGTGTTAGCCACAGCAATCAGAGAAGACAAAGAAATAAAAGGAATCCAAATCGGAAAAGAAGAAGTAAAGCTGTCACTGTTTGCAGATGACATGATACTATACATAGAGAATCCTAAAGATGCTACCAGAAAACTCCTAGAGCTAATCAATGAATTTGGTAAAGTAGCAGGATACAAAATTAATGCACAGAAATCTCTTGCATTTCTATACACTAATGACGAAAAATCGGAAAGTGAAATTAAGAAAACACTCCCGTTTACCATTGCAACAAAAAGAATAAAATATCTAGGAATAAACCTACCTAAGGAGACAAAAGACCTGTATGCAGAAAATTATAAGACACTGATGAAAGAAATTAAAGATGATACAAATAGATGGAGAGATATACCATGTTCCTGGATTGGAAGAATCGACATTGTGAAAATGAGTCTACTACCCAAAGCAATCTACAGATTCAATGCAATCCCTATCAAGCTACCACTGGCATTTTTCACAGAACTAGAACAAAAAATTTCACAATTTGTATGGAAACACAAAAGACTCCGAATAGCCAAAGCAATCTTGAGAACGAAAAATGGAGCTGGGGGAATCAGGCTCCCTGACTTCAGACTATATTACAAAGCTACAGTAATCAAGACAGTTTGGTACTGGCACAAAAACAGAAATATAGATCAATGGAACAGGATAGAAAGCCCAGAGATAAACCCACACACATATGGTCACCTTATCTTTGATAAAGGAGGCAAGCATATACAGTGGAGAAGAGACAGACTCTTCAATAAGTGGTGCTGGAAAAATTGGACAGATACATGTAAAAGTATGAAATTAGAACACTCCCTGACACCATGCACAAAAATAAACTCAAAATGGATTAAAGACCTAAGTGTAAGGCCAGACACTATCAAACTCTGAGAGGAAAACATAGGCAGAACACTCTATGACATACATCACAGCAAGATTCTTTTTGACCCAGCTCCCAGAGAAATGGAAATAAGAACACAAATAAACAAATGGGACCTAATGAAACTTAAAATCTTTTGCACAGCAAAGGAAACCATAAACAAGACCAAAAGACAACCCTCAGAATGGGAGAAAATATTTGCAAATGAAGCAACTGACAAAGGATTAATCTCCAAGATTTACAAGCAGCTCATGCAGCTCAATAACAAAAAAATGAACAACCCAATCCAAAAATGGGCAGAAGACCTAAATAGACATTTCTCCAAAGAAGATATACAGATTGCCAACAGACACATGAAGAATGCTCAACATCATTAATCATTAGAGAAATGCAAATCAAAACTACAATGAGATATCATCTCACACCGGTCAGAATGGCCATCATCAAAAAATCTAGAAACAATAAATGCTGGAGAGGGTGTGGAGGAAAGGGAACACTCTTGCACTGTTGGTGGGAATGTAAATTGATACAGCCACTATGGAGAACAGTATGGAGGTTCCTTAAAAAACTACAAATAGAACTACCATACGACCCAGCAATCCCACTACTGGGCATATACCCTGAGAAAACCATAGTTCAAAAAGAGTCATGTACCAAAATGTTCATTGCAGCTCTATTTACAATAGCCAGGACATGGAAGCAACCTAAATGTCCATCGACAGATGAATGGATAAAGAAGATGTGGCACATATATACAATGGAATATTACTCAGCCATAAAAAGAAATGAAATGGAGGTATTTGTAATGAGGTGGATGGAGTTAGAGTCTGTCATACAGAGTGAAGTAAGTTAGAAAGAGAAAAACAAATACAGTATGCTAACACATATATACGGAATCTAAGGGAAAAAAAAAGGCCATGAAGAACCTAGTGGCAAGACGGGAATAAAGACACAGACCTACTAAAGAATGGACTTGAGGATATGGGGAGGGGGTGGGGTGGGATGTGACAGGGTAAGAGAGTGTCATGGACATATATACACTACCAAATGTAACATAGATAGCCAGTGGGAAGCAGCCACATAGCACAGGGAGATCAGCTCGGTGCTTTGTGACCACCTAGAGGGGTGGGATGGGGAGGGTGGGAGGGAGGGAGATGCAAGAGGGAAGAGATATGGGAACATATTGTATGTGTATAACTGATTCACTTTGTTATAAAGCAGAAGCTAACACACCATTGTAAGGCAATTATACTTCAATAAAGATGTTTACAAATAAATAAATAAATAAATAAAGTCTGTGTAGAGTTTAATAAATCAATGTGCAGTAATTTTTTAATTTCCCAATGGATGAAAATATAGTTGACTTTTTTTTCTTGTTGCAAGCATATCTTTACAAGCACATTATTGTATGCTTATGATTTTTTAATTGTAAAACTTTGAATCCTAAAAGAGTAATTTCTGGTTCAAAGGGTATATACATTTTTCATTTTAATGGACAAAATTTACTTTCTAGAAAGAAGTTACTGGTGATATATTTGTCAGAGTAATTAATGCCAGTTGCTGGAACAAGTAACCTGAAAACATAGTGACTTAACACAAAGAAAGTCAGACGTGGGTCAGGCAGCCATCTTGGACAGCTCTCCTTTCAAGTTACTCAGAAACCCCAGATCCTTTCACTATGTGAAAGGATCTGCCATCTCAGAGAATGTCCTCAGAATTCCTTCAATGGCTTCTCTACATTCAACAAGCTGCCAAGAAGAGAGAAAGTTAGGGTAAGGAGCTAATGGGAGATATTTTAAAGCCAAGACTTGGAGTGGCTTCTTTTCTTTCACCCCTAATCCTTTGACCAAAACTCAGCCTCACAGCCTCACTCTAACTGCAAGGGAAGCTGGGCAATGCAGTTTTCCTGTGTGCCCAGGACTAGGAACAGTACTGATGAACATCTGGTCAATTTGTGTCTCTGATGATGATATGTTTTCTGTACATGATATTTCTATCATTTTATTATTATTATTATTTGAAAATCCTGAACAACTCAAAAAGGAACAAATCATACATAATCCCAGATCTTTTAAAATTGTAATAAGAAGCTAAAACTCCCTTTCCATCCCATCTCAACCCTAGAGGTAAACATTGCCAACAATTTAGAGTTTATCTTTCTTAGTTTGTTTCTGAAACACATACCTATACATAAATATTTATCTGTTTATCTCTCCATATCTATTATATATCTATATGTTATGCACTGAATTTTGTCCCTCCAAATTCATATGTTGAAGTCCTAACCTCCAGTCTCAACATGTGACTGTATTTGGAGATAGAGTCTTTAAAGGGGGTAATTAAGTTAAAATGAGGTCCTAGAGAGGGCCCTAATGCAATGTGACTGATGTCCTTACAAGACGAAGAGATCAGGACACAGACATAGACACAGGAAGGCCATGGGCAGACACAGAGAGAGGATGGTCATCTACAAGCCAAGGGGAGAGGCCTCAGAAGAAACCAATCCTGCTGATACCTGAATATCAGACTTCTCATCTCCAGAACTGTGAGAAAATAAATGTCTGCTGTTTAAGCCGCCCAGTCTGGGATACTTTGTTATGACAGCCCTAGCAAACTAACACACACTACGTAATTACACATGAAATATATGGTTTCAAACTCCTTGACACTCCTTCACACTCCCCGTTGTACATGAGCCTCCCCGCCCCTCCTTTTTTTTGGCTGAAAGTAGATTTTTCTAAGCGTTTGCCTATATGTTTTCTCAGTTTCTAGTGAGGATTAGAAATTTTTCTCACGTTATTGACTGTTTGCTTACATGCATTTCCTCTTCTGTAAACTATTTGTGCCATTTATTTATTTATCTATTTTTTTAAATAATTTTGCTACTTTTATTTTTAATTTGAAGAAATTTTTCTTATGTTATGGATGACAACGCTTGGTTGTATAAATTGCAAAGATTTTCTCCCAGTCTGTCATTTGTATTTTGACTTGGTTAGTGGGATGGTTGAACCTATAGATGCTTTACATTTTTCTCTTTCTTCATGAACTTTTGTTTGTTAATACTGTGCTAGATGCTGCAGGACATAACATGATAAGCAAGCGAGAATCCCTGTCGTCAAGAAGATTACAGTCTCTTGGCTGGTTGAGAAGGGTACACAAATATGCCTAATCCATAGCAGCATATGGAAGACAGCGTAAGAGAAGAACATACACTCAAGCTGGGGCAAGGAGGTGAAGAAAGACTTAACAAAGAGCTGTATCTGTGGAGCATCTTGAAACATGAGGTGAGCCAGGGAAACGTGTTAACCAATACAAGAAACAAGTTTATTGAAGCCTTTCTGCCCACAGGGGTTAAAAATAGCAACCTCAGGAGTATTCCTTTATTTCTTTGGCTGATGATGTTGAAGGATTGTATGGGGGAGGGGAATAAGACGCAGAAATATTAAGCAAAAAAAAAAAAGGGAGGAAAAGAAAATTGATCCCCCTTCAGGCTTCCAGGAAAAGCTCAGAGCAGAGCAGGCTCAGCAAGGTAGCAGGGACCCAACTTTGGCCTCTGGGCTCCACTTTCTCCCAAAAGCCCCAACCCAGGACCTGCAGGTGATGAACTGCAGGCCATTGCCAAACCTGGATGATTCCCTGGGCCTTGCAGCACAGCTCAGGAGCACTCAGCTTATTAGGTGCACATGTGTCCACGTGCCCCGAAGGCACCGTGAGTCACCTTGGCCATGACCATGAAAGAGCAGTTTTGCATGGTGAAGAAGAATGTACCTGTGGCAGCTTCCTGCCTGGGCTGGAATCCCGGTCCAACACTTTCCTACCTCGGAGCATCCCTACTTGTCTACTTTACCCCTCTGTTCCCCTGGCTCTTTTCCCTTGAACTGGGATTAATTAATAAAGAGCTGACCTCATGGGGTAAGAAATTAAGTGGGGTAACATACATTAGAAGCTTAAGTCAGTGCCTATGCTGAGTGTTCAGTACATATCAGAATTACTATTTGACAGCTTTTGTGAGCCTCTGGACCATAAGGTATGTTTTGTACTATTATTAGCATCCTTGTCTTACAGATGGGGAAACTGAGCACCTGAAGATGGACTCAGTCTCCAAAGTTGGGCAAATAGGCGAACTGGCATTTAGACCCAGCTTGGTGGATCCCAGATCATGGGCTCTTAATCCGCACGCCGTCCTCTCGCACCTCCTGAAAGCATGCAGTAGCCCAAACGACAGAGGTGGTTTTTCGACTCCCTTGGCAAAAAATTGTTGCTTGCATTGGGGTAGTTTCAAGGTAAGGAGAGCAAAGCCAAATAATGCCAACTAAAAAAGAGTGAGAAAAGGGAAAATTTTCACAATATATTCTTCCAAGCTTATTTAATTATCCAGATAAATGAAACCTTAGACTTGCCTTTATTTGCCAGTGCCCATAGAGCAAAGATAAGAGCAATCACCCTTGCTGAAGTTGTCTTGATGTGGTCTTTCTCGGTCTGGAGCAGGAGACCAGCATTCCTCCAAGCAGCCCGGGAGCTAGCGCTCACGGCCATTGGAACTGGATCCCTTCATGGGCATCCCACGAAGCGCCACCAAGCAGTGGTCAGCGTGGTCATTAGTTTTCATCTGTACAATTCTTTTTCTGTCCGATCAGTTGGCGATGGGTGTTATTTAATCTGACTTGTAGTCACTTTATCCTGCCAGAGCCTCACATTCTCAAAATATTTTAGAAAGGAAACTGTACGCGGTTAGTACAGTAGAAAACCTGCTTAAGATATTTTAAGAGAGGGCTGCTGAGCTAAAAAGGAGTTTTCCATCCAGAAGATGGTGGCGAACTGCACATTGATCTGAAACATCTACTGGTAAAAGTAAAGTAAACTCAACTGCAAATAAGGAAGAATTGCAGACAACTCAGGAGAATTTTCACACAACTATTAAAGGGCATTGTAAAACACTTTCTGTTGTTTTGGTTCCCCAGAAAAAACCAAGCCACGAAGGAAAAATAGGTTCAAATACATCCCCAAGGCAGAGGGGATGTTCATGGTTGCTTCATTGCTTCCCTCAGTTTTTTTCTCATATTCTAAAAATAAATACAACAGTGCTTTCTACTAGAACAAGTGGTTACTTTATTTGGGGACAGATTAAGTTAGTGCTATTTTTTTAGACTCCCTTTTTTAATTTTCAAGTCCCAACACTGAGATTAAAAAGATGTTTTGCAGCTTCCTTCTTCTTCCAGCTTTTCTAAGCCCAAAGACCCAAAATAAACCCCTGAGTGCTAAGCCAAGTTTATTATAAACCCCTCATCTTTGGCTCCAAATACACCTTTGCCACCTTTGAGCCCCTGAGCAGTGTGCAAAAGTCCAAATAGTCTTCCAATTAGGGACACACAATCAAATATTATATAGTAAATTTGATTATATCTGTGTGTATATACATCTGTATAGATGCTGAAAGAATTCAGATAGGCAATAGATGATGTCATAATAAAATTATTAAAGGAATGCTCTTAAATAGGTATATGTTCCCACTCTTTGAAACAAGTGTCACAGAAAAATAAAATCATTTTTTATCACACACTGTCAGGGAAAACAGGCTCAGTATTATCAGGATAATTTTTCCGCTTTAGCGATTAGGGCTGAATTATATAGCTGGACCAACAATTTTGAATACATATTCTGTCTATTGTAGGGATAACAAAGTTATAGGGGTTAAAGTGTAGCAAACTACTCATGTTCAAGTCCTGGCTCTACCACTGGCTGTGATTATGGACCTGTTATAATTATTCTGTCAACACGTAGTGAAGAGAAAACTGTTTGAATGTATTTGACTTCAATTCAGTTAAACAAATAATTACTGAGTCCTTGTTATGGTCAAGAAATTGTGCTTGGCATTGCAGGGGTCTCAGAGATGAACAGGACCCGGTAATACTGCCCCAATAACTTATTGAGAAGGAAGATTGGATAAAATACATAGAGCGGTAACACAAGGTGAAAGAAGAAGAGAAGCCCCATGAAAGAATCACCAAGAGTTGCTCCAGGAACGAGAGCAGGGAAAGCCCAGATGGAGATGGAAGAACGAGGAGGAGTTTCGGGGAGGCGGTGGCAGTTAGGATAAGAACAGAAGCAAGGGGGTAATAATGCTGACAGGGGGAAGTGGAAGGCAGGACACCGCTTAGGAACAAACACACAGAAACCAGAAAAAGTCAGGGCACGTTAAAAGAATATGAAGTGATCTGCTCTGGTAGAAACACAAAAATTGAGAGAACTAAGACTAGAAACAAGCCGGTGTCTGGAATGATGCATGTGGAATTCTTACTTAACTTCATAAGCAATAAAAATGGGCCACATTCGCTGATATGTACCCAGCGCCTATGGAAGCTTCTAGAAAGAGATTAAATACTGGCTTAAACTCTAGATGCAAAGATAGTAAATCAATAGGGAAGCAACCTTATGAGTTTTCTTATGTGAAAATAGCAGACTAAACTTTGAATGGAAATTCATAAATTAATTTACAATTTTTAAGAATGTGTTGGAACTTTATCACATTTTACCAAATGGCAGCCTCTCTGAAAGACCTTTTATTGCAGGAATTGAAATAATTAAATTGAAGATTCAGTGTACCTTTTCAATCATTTTATTAAAAAACTCTTTCTGGTTTTCTCTGAGGGAGAGATAAACCACAGCTAAGGAAGTGGCTAAATCTTTTTTTAAACTACTGTATTCACCATAAAATATATGACACTATTCCCAAATAATACCTAATAGAAGCTGGTCACATCAAAATCAGAAAAAAACTTGCCCTTTCAAAACTAGCTTTTTGTACTCTCTTCTATACCAGATGTTAGAAGTACAGAGATGATTGAGATGTAATCTAGAACAGAAGAAAAAGAGCTTATAAACTAACCATTACAACATGGTAATGAGGGAATACACAGCATGCCTGTGGAGGGGGAAAGCAGGGCTTAACATGGCTTTACGGGGGGTAATATTTGCTGTGGGTCTTGGAGGTCATGTGATTATCTGGTACTAGGGATGCTTTTCCTAGCCCGAGGGAGCAGGAGGTGCGAATGCTTGAAAATTAGGCAAGCACTTGGGGCTGTTTGCAGGAGAGTAAACGGTCTGGTGGAGGGTTTGGGTATCAGAAAGCTGTCGAGGTGTTTAATCAGGGAAATGGTGGGCTCAAAGCGTCTTTTAGGTTGACAGTCATGGTGGGTATAAAGACGCTAAATTATACGTAAGGGGACCCAGTGGGAGCTACAGCAATGGTCCAGATGAGAAAGGAGAAACAGTGAAAGCCACGGTCAACTATGAGTATTAAGTACAACTATGAAGTGAGACATGGATTCAAAGAAGAAATGATTCATATATGTATTCTATTTATCAAGATTTACGTGTACATACCGAGCTTGAGTGACTGAAGAAATACGGGCAGACATGGCCAGTAGACAGTTGGAAATAGGAACCTGGGACACAGAAAATCGGAAAGGGACATGGATTTGAGAGGAATTGGAAAGTGAGTTGTAGTTGAGGCTGTGGAAGCAGATGACCATCCAGGAGGGGGTGTAGAACAGCTTTTGTGGACTTGGAGCCTAGCGCTGTCTGGCATACAACGATCGTCACGTGGTCTTTGATGAATGGATGACCTATTGATTAAGGGAATGGTTTAATGTCTACAATTTGCCCCCTGGAGCATGCTCCTCCTTGGACTCTATGATTCCGTGTTCCCTTGATTTCTCTTATTTCTCTGTTTCTTGTCATGCTGCTTTCTCTACCTATTCATTTTCTTCATGTGGGTGCTCCCCAGCTGTCTATCCCCAAAGACAAGTAAGGCAGGATCCCTTAGCTCAAAGGCTTCACAATCTAATGGAACCTTTGTAAAGCTCCAAGGAAGTCAAGTAAGGTGAGGAATGAAGAGTGCCCTGGGAAATGGACAGGTATAAATTCAACGGAAATCTTAGGGGGAAGAGTTTCAATAGAAAATATTTCAGGAGCAGAAATCCAGATTGCTGTGGGTTGAAGAATAAATGAGTGAGGTGAAGAAGAAGAGATGAGGAATTGTCTCAAGAAGTTTAGGAAAATAGGGTGGAAGGAGATAGAGCTATATTTGGAAGAGGAGGCAACGGTAAAAGTTGTTTTGGTTGAAGGAGGGGTGTTGAATGTATGAAAAAGATGAGTGCTCTTTAGACCAAGAACCCAACAAAACATAAAAAAACATTGTCTTTGACCTCAAGGCGCTAACCGTTCATTATAGAAAACAGACAGGTAAATGGACGGTGATGGTAGAGTGTGATAGATGCTGTGACCAACTAGCAATGTGAGAGTTGCAGGACCTGTGAAGCCATCCTGAAGAAGATTATGACCTGATGCCTGATCTGAGTCTAAAAGAGAAATAGGAGCTCTTTATGCACAGACCAAGGGGAAGGGGATGCCGTGCAGAGGAAACAGAGGGAACAACGGTGGAGAAGTATCAAAAACATGAGGGTTACAAGTCATTCGTCATTTTCTCGCAGCCTGTGGAATGCATTTTCATTTTATTAATAGTATCTTTTAAGAAGCAAGTATTTTTTTTTTTTCCTGAAATTCATCAAATTGCATTTTGTGTCCTAGGGAAGCTTTGTCTAATCCAAGTCACAGTTTCATCTGATATTTTCTTGTATTATTTTTATAGTTTTAGCTCTTACATATAAGACTGTGCTCTGTTCAGAGTTGTTTTGTACATGGTGTGAAGAGTTTATTTTTTGCATATGGATATCCAATTGTTTCAGGAGAAGTTGTTGAAAAAACTATCATTTTCCCACTGAATTACCTTGACACCTTTGTTGAAAATCAATTGACCATGTATTTATGGGTCTATTTCTAGACTTCTATTTTGTTCAGTTGATCTGTATGTCTGTACTTATGCCACTATCATGTGGTCTTCATATTGTAACTTTAAGTCTTAAAGTAAAGTAGTGTAATTCTTCCAACTTTATGCCTTTTCAAAATTGCTTAAGTCCTTTGCATTTCCATAAAAATTTTGAAATCAGCTTATTGCTTTCAACAAAAAATTCTAGGATTTCTATTGGGATTTCATTGAATCTATAGATCATTTTGGGCAGAAAGATATCTTAATTATATGAAGGCCCTCACACTATGAACATAGTATAGCTCTCTTTATTTCGGTCTACTTTCATTTCTCTCAGCATTGTTTTGCAAATTTTAGTGCATGGGTTTTATGTATATTTTATGGAATTTATGTCAAAGTATTTCACATTTTTGATGCTATTATAAATTATTTTTTCAATTTCCAACTGTTTCTTGCTAGCACATAAAAATAGAATTGTTATTTCATACTGACATTTTACCCTACCAGCTTGCTAAACTCACTTATTAGTTTAGTAGTTTTTTTGTAGATTCTGATAAAGGACTTATATCTAGAACTCATACAACTCATTAACAAATGGAAAAACAACCCAATCTTACAAAGGCAAAAGCTTTTAGCAGACTCTTCATCAAAAAAGGTATACTAGTGACAAACATATGAAAAGATGTTCAATGTCATTAGTGATTAGCAAAATTAAATTTTAAAAATATGATTACAAACCCACTGGAATGGCTAAACTTAAAAAGACTGATAGTGCTAAGTGTTGGCAAGGACTGGGGGCAGTCAAATCTTGCATACATTCCTGGCAGGAATGAAAATGGGCATAATCACTTCTGAAATCAGTTTGGAAATTTCTTATAAATTTAAACATGCATTTGCCATACAATTTAGCAGTCACATTCCTAGATATTTACCCAAAAGAAATGAACACATATGTCCATACAAGTACCTACCCTTGGATTTTCATAGCAGCTTTATTCATAGTACTTAGAGCTAAAATAAACCCACATGCTCATCACCAATGAATGGATAAACAAAACTGTGTTATATTCATAATGGAATATTACTCAGCAATAAAAAGGAGCACACTACTAATAGACTTGACAATGTGGATGAATTTCAAACACATTTTACTAAGGGAAAGAAATCAGACATAAAAGACCACATATTGAAAGATTCCATTTATATGACTTTTGGAAAAAACAAAGCTAGAGTGACAAAAATCAGGTCAAGTGTTTCTGGGCACTGGGGATTGGGGGAGAGGATTGACTGCAAAGGGGCCAAGGGAAACTTCTGGACTGATGGAGATGCTCTATATGATTGTGAGGATGGTTCACAAATGTATATATTTCTCAAGCTCATCAAATTGTACATTTAAGATTAGCAGATTTTATTTTATTAGCAGGTAAATTATTCCTCAGTGGATTTGCTTCAAAAAAAATCATGGTGACTTTAAATTATTTCAAGTGCTGGTCCATAATCCCCTATCTGAGACCCTATGGGCCAAATGTGTTTTGAAATTTACAGTTTTTGAATTTTTGAAAGCTTATACAGTATATTAAATAACCCCCCCCCGATTGATGCCAGATTTGGGGTAGCACCCCATAATCAAACACAGTACTATCTGCAGCAAAACATATAGTCACCAAGTAGGAGCAATAAATTCTATAGAGAGCATCTTGTCAGTTCAGATCAGATGTTGCCTCTAGATTTTGCTGCTGAATGCTCCATGAAACAACTTCAAGTTATCGAGCTTTTAGAAGTTCAGAATTGAGATTAAGGGGCTGTAGTCCTGTCTAACCAATTTAGTACTTGCTGTAATTTATAATTCGGGGGTTGATTGTGAGGATGGGAAAAGATTAGGCTGAAGAGATAGGTAGATCACAGAGGGTCACTTTGCATGGTTTAATATTTTCCAGGTGTATTTATAAACCACAACTACGAAAATGGCGTATTAACAAAATCTGAGAAAAAGGAGTACCCTGGTTACTCCTTTAGTCACAAACTCCTACAACTGCTTATGAAATCCTTACTGTAATGGAAATAATACATGAAAATCCCATTGTCCATAAAATATTATAATACAAATATATCAAAGTCAGTTCCTATATAAAAGCCTTTCAAGAATCCCCAGTCCCTTCACCATGAAGTTCCAGCTTTTAGACAAACTTTCAGGGATCTGATTCCCTCTCCAGGACTCCCGTCCCTCTGTCCTAATACCAGGCACCTTAAAAACTACAACAAATACCCAGTTGCTTGTTCTGATTGTTCCCAGACTTTTCTTTGTCTTGAAAGCCTCTTTGACTCTGTTTATGCTCTTCTCTCTGTTTAAATGCGGTTTTCTCCATTCTTTCACTGGTTAATTTCTATTCTAGAGGTTATAGTTGGGTAAAGCAGTATATAGAGGGTATGGGTATATAGAGGGACCTTAATAATGGTTTCCTTAACTATAAGTGATATTTAACCATAATAATACAGATGAGGCAACATAGAGAATATAGCACTATTGTAACTCTTCCCAACTTGTCAATAAAGTGGAAGTGTTTACATATTATGACACCCTGAATCTTTACCAATAGCTTCCTAAGTTAAATCTTTCTGAGACCAAGGAAAAATATACTAAGTTAAGTCGTCTTCTTGCAAAGAACACTTTTTAGGGACTTGATATATGAGGGCCACCGATCCCATCTGAAGAGATTCTGTCCCTTCCCTCCAGGAGCTTATAATAGAGCATCAAACACATTAACACAGACAGACATGTTGGAATGCCAGTAGGAACAAAATGGAAACATTAAAGCAATACATGGATAGACAGGTAATTGCATTAGGTAAAGGTCAAGTATAAGTAGATTTATAGTGGAAGGAAGCAGTGAGTACTTAATCAGGGCAGAGATCAGGAACTACAGGTGGAAACGGGGAAGGTTAAGGGTAAAGAGTCACTTGCCTAATCAGCCCTGGGAGCGTTCATGGGAGGAGTGGGGATTCGGCAGCAACTATCAGCCTGAATGGGAGCTGGAGAGTCTCTTGCTGTCTTAAAAATGTGTGATTTTTGAATTAGTGAATTGAAGGCTATGCATTACAATACAGTATAGTGAAGCAGGAGGATTCCTCTTCTTTCATCCTTGGCTCTGAGATCATCCAAACAGGCCATCTCTATCATTTGAGAGTATCCTTTTTAAAAAGTACCATTCTAAAAATATATTCAATATTTTAATTCCTAGTTTTATATCATACCTTAAATTTTGCCTGCAAAATCAGATGTTGCTATTTCTGTTTGTAACCAATGTCCTTGACAATACTCAGGAATGAGAGCTAATGTAAAAGAAAGCATTTTTTAGATTTTGAAGGGCTACAGGAGATGTCTTGGTTCATTTTTTGGATGAACTTTATCCTAACTAAAATGTATGAGCACGAAACCCTTTAGATAATTAGAGCTAAGTTCAAACCCTCTGTCTACTGGACCTTTTATAAGGAAGGAGTATTTCAAGAAGAGGAGGGGTGTCAGTGGATGCTTAGGTGACTTGACAAATTTTCTCTGGGTGCCGAGATTTTAAAATCTGTCCTAAGGAGAGCCCACACTCTCCTTTGGCAGTACATTCAAGATCACTGGGGGAAATTCTTTTCATGTGTGACTAAATCCTCAGTGCTCTAGAATTACATCCAGTTCTTTATGTCGTATCTTCAGTGGACGTGTTCTCTGGCTGTTTGTCAAAGAACTCTTGAGATACACAATTTGAAGATATTACATTGCCTGTCAGTATTACCCTCTCAGGTCCTTTCATCTTTCTTAAAGGTCTTATTTTCCAATCCTTTATTCATCTCGATGGTCAAAAACGAAGTGCCCTTCCCTCTTTGTCTCACCGTGGAGGTAGGTGCTGACTAGTTTAAGTCCTATGAGTTATATTGATATTTTTCTACCCAAGGGCTACCTTTCTTGTTTAAATTGAAGTGTTGCTGTTGACTCATCATATCTTTTTGAAAAGCAACAATAACAAAACATAGCTTTGAACACATTTTGAATAAGACACAGGGTGTACAAGTGAAACAGAATTATCTTTCCTTTGTGCTAGTCTGTTTCCCCTTTGGGCCCACTTCATGGGAAAGTAGGAGGCTTCATTATCCATTTTCAGCAAAATATCATTTACCAAGGCAGGAATATTAACTCAGGTAAGCAAAATGCTTGTTCCTTTCATCTCATCAATTCCACACCTACTCACCTTGCAGTTGACTTTTTATAGAACATTAGTTTGCATTAAAAAAAAAAATCCATTTAATTGCATTGGAAAAACACTTCACTGCCACGCTCCAGGCCGATACCATGTTGCAGCTGCTCCTATTTAAGGCATAATTGTAGCCTCCCTCTTCTACAAGGAACTAATTCTGATTTTGAAAGGATTTGTCCTCACAGTTTATCCTGATGAGAGAGGACTGGATTATTGCTGTGTAAAATAGCTGAATAGTCCTATTATAGCTATTATGCCACAAATGTTGTATATTGTTGAAGATCAAAGTACTGTACCACACTCAATGGTAAAATGTACAAGCATGGCACACTTCCCATATTATGTAAAAAAATACTGCATTTTATGAGTCATTGAGTACCATGTGAGGTATCCGTGGGCCCTATATCATTTCCTTCAAACTTTCCTCATCATTCGGAAATCCTTTATTTTCTGGTTGAAAGACTTAGAATCTAGTCATTTCTCGCTAGTCTCCCCAGGAAATAAACTTCAGTACTCTGCGTTCTCTTGTTGCATTATATTATGTATTGCATATCAGTCTAGTTTACATTTGAATTACTTTAGAAAAATATTGAATGACTCTGGACAACAGTAAATTCTAACTGGCAAGTTGAGAAAATGTAAACCTTTCCCATCAAAACTATTAATGATGTTTTTCGAAACTTTAAAACGTGTAGGACTCAGGGTTGGTTAGGTTCTAAGGAAACAAACAGCTATTTCACCCCATAACCTTGTTAGGAAGGTCAACCTGTATACACATGCATAATGAGGTGCCTTAAAATAGAAGGTGGCCCAATGAGGTTCAAATGAATGGTCTGTAAAAAGAACAAGTCTTCTGTTCTACAGGAGAGATTGAGGCATTAGTTTTACTGGAAAGGTCACCCTTAAATAAGAGGCCAGTGAAAGACTGAATATTAATTTAGTTATAAAATATGGCATACTTTGATTTTAGTTTTAAAATTTGGTATTTCAAAATAAATCCCTATGTTTCATTCTCATAGTACATATATAGAGGGAGTCTCCCTCAGAGAAAAACTAACTCCCAAACCTAATAAAAAAGTCCCTCAGGAAGTACCACTTTGTTGTTGAATGATTTTTATAAGACTCTCATAAATCACAGATAGGATCAACTGTCTAGGGGATATTTTCCCTAAAGTAACACATTCTGTATGTAATTTGGAGACATTAGTACAAGATTTAGGACTTACCGACATAGTACAAAGAATCAGTAAACATAAAATGTGGTCAAGGAAAACAACTGCAAATTCGAAAACACTACAATTTATGAAACCATAATTAAAATGAAGATGGGTAATGTTCAGGGAACCAAATCAAACACTAAATGTGGTTTGTAATTACTGGTTAGGATTTCCAATGTAATTTGTAAAACTAAATGAGACAGTGAAATTAAACATAAAGAAATGAGGACCAGGTCTAGGATATAGGAGGCATTTTATACATTGTAGCTATCCATATTATTACATCAATGTAATAGTACGGAGATGTTTCCTTCATAGACACATGCTTTCTGGTAATGAGAGTATATAAAGTTCCTAGTTCAGATGACCAAATTGTATTTTGGACTTATACAACAATTCATTCATGTTTTGTTGCCCAGACCCTACCCTAAATGAATTGAATCAGATTCTATGCAGGAGGACCCCGGGCACAAGTATTTTTCAAAGCCTCTAAGGTGACTACACTGACCAAACAATGTTGGAAATACTGCTGGATAAGACTCTAAACTCATCTAAAGAAGAAACTGTTTTAAGTAATTTGTTTTTATATGTTAACCTACACACAACATATAGCATAATGCTTCCCCCCGCCCCCCACTCATATGGCTTTGTTGAAGAATGTACAAATATATGAATAAATGGACAAACGAGTACACTTAGCTGTGACATAGAGTTAAATGTTCCAGAAATTGAAAAGTAATATAATGACTCTCTACTATTTTATCTTCCAAAGTAATAAGATTTACTCAGAGGTCGAGCTATTCAAATTCCCCCAAGTTTTTCTTGGTAGAAGTGCACCCATTCAATACGTGATAGGTCTTGGGTGGAGCATTGTAAAGAGAGTATTTTTTCCGATTACACCGAGATGACCCTCACGGTCTACTCTCTATGTATGAGGGATTGGAGTTAAGGATTTTTAAATTTTTTACCAACAGCTCACATCTCCACGTGAGTTGGGTAAAACTCGGTCCTCCTCCTGTGTTTCTCCTTTGCTCTTACGCTACTAGTACACTCAATACTTCTGACACCAGATGTGTGGGTTTTCTCCACATCAGGCAATTCTGTGACACCAGCTGAATGTCCTACAATTGAACTCAACTGTGACACTATCTACCTGGAGATAACATCAGATCCCACGGGATAAGGGCTCAGTCTCGCAAGACTGCCACCACCACCCCCCAAACACACGCACACTTCAGATACCAATTGCAAGTCTAGGTTGTTACCTGTGCTTCTGACCGATCAGCTATAAATCAGAGGTTCCCATGGCCCCCTCCTCGGGTTTGATTAATTCGGTGGAGTGGCCCACAGAACTCAGGAAAACCGTTGACTACTGTTTACCAGTTGAATATGTAAGGGTATAACAAAGGATATAGAGGAACAAACAGATGGAAGAGCTACAGAGGGCAAGGTACCTGGGAAGGGGCACAGAGCTTCCATGCGCTCTCCGGGGCTGCCACTTTCCCAGCACCTCCACTGTTCACCAACCCGGAAGCTCTCTGAACCCCGTACTTTTGGGATTTTTATGGAGACATCATCACACAGGCATGACTGATCAATCACACCATTTTCATCTCCACTCCCCACTGACCTTCAGGGGCTACTCTCCATATATGAGTGATTGGAGTGAAGAGCTTTTTTATCAACGGTTCACATTCTCACCCATAACACCATGTCACGCACACACAAACACATCATTTTGACTCTACACACTGCACGTGGATTTTCCCTCGAGACAGAGGAAAGCGGTACGTCTGTGGAGCAAAGTGGAGACATCATTATCTTCCCCCAGGTGTCAAGATGTTGATAATAATATTGTTTCCGCCCTGAACTATTTCATCTTCTGATGTTCACAAGGCCATTGAATAGAAATCAATTACAGATGCTAAGGAAGTTTTTAAAAATCCAATTTTGAAGAGATGTAATACGATGGTAATAAATGCTGGATCGCTGACAGAAACTTAAGCTTAGAAATGTTTAATTTAAACCTAAAAGTTTTTTGTTTTTTTTTTTAATCACGGAAGAAAATGCATGTAGGCACATTTTAGCATCTACAATTGAAATTTGAACACTGATGTTACAAACCACAAAACTTCATTTAAATTTTATTATAAAGACCTTTATTGAAAGAAAGAACATATTTTCTACTCCTTACTTTCATTTTGTGCCTTGAATGATCTGGAAATATGGAGGTTCTTCTGAATCCAGTGGGGAAAAATTATTTTTTCTTACACTTCTCTCTCCCTACACCAATCTGCACCATGTTAATCTGGAGGTAGGGAGAAAGCTGGATTCTTGCCACTTATAAAAATGATGAGGGTGTGCTCGCTTCGGCAGCACATGTACTAAAATTGGAACGATACAGAGAAGATTAGCATGGCCCCTGCGCAAGGATGACACGCAAATTCGTGAAGTGTTCCATATTTTTTTATAAAGCAATTATACTCCAATAAAGATGTTTAAAAAAAAATGATGAGGGGAAGAAAGAAAACCATGGCTTACAAGAAAAAGGCTGTAAGAAGTATAAGGCAATGCTTAACAAAATGTTCCTAAAGGAGCCATGTATAGACGCCCAGTGATGTTCATTTAATCATCCCTTATACTGTCCTCATAGATTTTCTTTCACATCTCTCTGCTTGTACGTGACTGATGCTCTCAGTTGCAGAGGAAGCAACATAGCTACGGGAAAGTCACACGGAGCAGCTGGCAATCAACGTGCACTAGAAGGCTGTGCCCGGTGGTGAAATGTTATTAGTATCCTTCCTGGCACCAGAAACAAGTGGAACAGATGAAGTATTTCCAGGCTTCTTTGTAGGGCCTTGGGTCCAGTGTACGGGGCTGCTCCCTCCTGGGATGGTAACTGTCGCCCACTCCTGTTGGAGTTCCCACCAAGGACAGAGCCCCGGGAATAAATCTGTTGGACAGCGGCCAAGATCCGCCAAACTTTCCAACCACCAGGAGACACGAAGTTCCAAGTTTCCGGGTTCGATAAGTAAGGCGGGAAAACGTGACTGGTGCTTTCCTCGTCCCACTTACGGAACAGAGAAATAGGGAAGCTGATTCCAGGTCTTCCGTGGACCTCCAAGAGAATTACTGGGCTTCCAACTAGAAAAGGACAAGAATCCAGTAATGGGCAATTAGCAAGCCCACGTGTTTTCCCTCTAGCCCGATCTTGTGTGCTGATCATTGTTTTTCTATTTACCCTTTGAACTACCCCTGTGGTCTTTTGCGAGTCCTTAAGGCAGCCTTAGCCTTCGCAAACCCTCCTGGGGGACAGAGATCACGGGGAGGCGAGGGCTGGAGGCGGGAGCGAGCAGCAGGAGAGGGGACACCCTTCCAGCCCATCCACACCCTGCAGTCCGTTCGGGTCCCTGGGACAGTGGCCCACTCACAGCACGCAGAGGGTTGGCGCTCCCTGAGGGCTCCCAGCCCCGAGAGCGGCGCTGCCCGGAAAAGTCACCTCCACCAGAGAGTGGGAATAGGGCTGGGGGAGCAGACAGCGGGGTGGGGAACGGCCGCGCCGCGGGAGGTGCGGGACGCAGAGAAAGAGGTGGGGACGGCCGCGGGGGGGCGCGGAGGGAGCGGGGTGGGGCCGGGGCGGGGCCGGGGGCGGGGCTGCGCCACAGCGCCCCCTGGCTGCGCGCTCCCCGCCGTGCCCCGCGGCCGCAGCTGGCTCGGGCTCGCAGGCCCCTTTGTGTGCGACGCGCTGGCCCGGAGGAGCGCGGCCCGGGCGCCGCGGAGGCTCCCCGGGGTCCCGCCGCCTCGGCCCGGGCCCGGTAGCGCTCTCCTCCTCCTCCTCCTCCTCCGCTCCACCCTCCGCCGGCCCCCGGCCCCGAGCGGCCGCCATTGGGCCGCGAGCAGCCCGCGTCGTGCCGCGCACTCCACCCCGCCCGGCCCCGGGCGCTCACACCCCCCTCCCGCCCCGTCCCCCTCTCCAGTCCTCCCCCCATCCCAGGCCTCCAAGGTGGAGAAAATAAACTCAAAGCAGAGCAACTCAGAGACTCCAATAAAACGCCCAGTACCTAGAGCCCGAGCGCGAGCGCGTGTGCCGGGCGGCGAGGGGCGCGGGAGGCGGGGATGGAGGGGCGGGCGGGGGGGACAATGAGCGCATGAAGTTACCTGCCCGGCGGCGGCGGCGGCGGCGGCGGCGGCGGCGGGGCCGGGAGGCGGCGGCGGAGCAGGCTGCGCGCTCGGCGCCGACGGGTGCGCGCCGCGGCTTGGGGGAGAGTTGAGCGCTTCCCCCCCCCCCTTTTCTTTTTCTTTTCTTTTTTTTTTTTCTCCTCTTCTTCTTAAACAAACCACAAACGGATGTGAGGGAAGGAAGGTGTTTCTCTTACTCCTGAGTCCAGACACCTCTCTCTGTTCCGTCTAAGCTTGTTTTGCTGGACACTTTTTTGAAAAAGGCAAAGAAAAGGAGTTGCTTGATGTGAAAGTGAAATGGACGTAAGATTTTATCCACCTCCAGCCCAGCCCGCCGCTGCGCCCGACGCTCCCTGTCTGGGACCTTCTCCCTGCCTGGACCCCTACTATTGCAACAAGGTGAATGCTCTGCTTTTGTTTCCGCCGTGTTCTGGCTGCTCGGTCCCGGGAGGGGGGCGGCGGCGGCGAGCCCGCTGGGCGGCCGGGCGGTCGGTCGCCCGAGGCCGGTCCCGGGCGCGCTCGGCTCGCAGCCCGCGGCTGCCCTGCGTGCCCTCGGGGAGTAAATATTGCGGAGCCGCTCCCGGGCTTTGCCCGGCCCCGCGATGGTGCGGAAAGTGACACGATTTGCTCGATCCTTTCCTTCCTGCTGTTCGCCACTAAGGATCCCTGCCTAGGTTTGCCGGGAGGGGCGTTGAAAAAAATTAGGAAAGAACGGCGGAATACTTTGGGGGTGTGTCTGGGGTCCGGGAACGCAGGCAGAGAGTGGGAGAATTCCGTTTATTTTCTGGTTTCCCCTTCTCCCTCCCTCCCTGCTCTCCCGGCGGCGGGGGCTCGTGGCACCGCTTCCCCGCCCGGGATTAGTTGCCAGGGGAGCCGCCGGGAGTCGGGGTGCCGGGACCCGGGAGACGCCCCCGCCCCCCGCCGGGCACAGCGCTCCGCAACGCTTTTGTTTTCCCGAACCGGTCCGGGCGCCGGCCTGCGGGCCGGGGTGCCGCCGGGGCGCCGGGGCCGGGGGACAGCTCCCGCCCGGGGGTGCGCGCAGAAACAGCAAGTTTGTTAGGAGCCGGGCGAGCGCGTCGCGTTCACGTCCAAAGCTGCAGCCCTCGGCGCGGGGCTGGAGCAGGTCCCGGGCTGGGCTGTGCTCACAGCCCGGTGACCCCAGGTGCCGAGGCCGCGGAGGCCCGGGGCGAGGCGGGCCATGAGGGTGACCGGGGCTACCGCGGAGGTCCGCTCGTCCCAAGGATGCAGCAGTCAGGGCGTACGTAGGGAGGGGGTGACTCTCGGGGTTCCTCGAACTCTCAGCCCGCGGAGGGAGGACGCGCGGGGACCAGACTCCGAGAGCAGCCGCGGGTCCACGGCTGTCCTCGCCTCGGGCTTTTTGGACGTGTCTAAGCAATCCCGCCCTGTGAACGTGGCGGGGAGAACGGAGTTCTCTGAGACTCAGGGCGAGAGGTTTAGACGCCCAGTTCCCGCTCCGTGGTAACCCTGTCAGATACTCCCGGCCCCTGCGAGCAATTCCGTGTCGGTCCCTCGGTGAATTCCGCTGGATAAATCGTTGGGACTAGTAACATTTGCCTGGTGGCGTGTCATCATCAAACAGCTTTTTTACGCGATACAGAGGTATTTAACGCGCGGCATCCTCAGCCCCCGGGCTCCCCATCACGCAACGAACTCGCAACTCCGAGTCTTGGTCAGTCGACACGCACACACACACACACACACACACACACACACAGCTGTGAGTTATATCACCCCGTGGAGAAGCTCCCTGATGCCGTGTGTACAGTGCAAAACCCAGGAAAAGGGATGTGCGTGTGTTGATGGTGTTTAGGCAAGTTAGAAACCAGGGAAATCTAGTCTTGTGCAAGGCAGAAAGGCTTTTCATCCTGCAGGAAGGGGCCCTTTTTAGCTAGGGGCAAGTTGGAAGGCATGGGTAACTTTGGCCAGAGAAGTTTGCGTGATGAAGTTTCATTCTTTGTTGGTAATACAGTCTGTTTTGCCTTAATGAGCAGATCTTTTGTGTTTGAAACATTTTATTTTTGCTTATAACACTACTACTACCAACAATAATAAAGTAGCAGTCTTATCTTGGATAGTAAAGACATATTCCGCAGTAGTAATTGGAACCAAAAGGTCAGAAACATTTTGGCAATGAAACTGGACAAATCCTATTAAATTTATCAGTGATTTTAGACTCCAAAAAGAAGGTAATGACTTGGATACACATTTCACTCGTCATTCTTGTGATAGTAGGGTCAGATTTAATTTAAAAGTTAAATGCTTTGGAAAATCAAGAATTACTCCAATATATTAAATCATTTTCCAATTAAGTGCTTTAAATAATTTTAGTGGGTTGTGCTGTGAATTGAATAAATTAATTTAGAAAGTCTTCAGAATTTCTTTACTAGCTCATTGAAGTTCCTTTTAAGTCACCCGGTGTATGAGGAGCAAACTGTTCTTTTAAAATGCAAATTAGCCCCCCTTTCTATAGACTAGATGCAAGTCTTCTATTTTACTTATCCAGGGAATAATGGATTTCTAAAGGTGCACAGTCATAAGATACACTTTTAATAGTAGGAAGAGACTTCATGGAAATGTTTCTCGCAGGATGTCTGCTCCTGCCCTTCTCTGGGTAGCAGTCTACCAAATATATTTGTCACTGATCCCTGCTTATATTCAGTGTACTGAGTAGGTTTGCTAGGCCCCAGAAAACCCGGGCACTAGTGTTTTCTACTCCATCATGATTAGCATTGGCACAAAATTTCTGTCCAACTCCACAGTTTTAGTTGCTTAGAATGTAGTCAACCAGAATTCATTTTTACAGTGACTCAAGTAGATCTGCAGGGATCTGAAAGGTGGGCAGAAGTTTGAAAGAGGTGAAATAAGAAATCTGTATCCACATTTAGTAAAAACAAGTTGGACCTGACTTCTCCCAGAGAGACAAGACTGCAAAGTAAACCTTGTCTCTTTCAGAGGTGTCACGAATACATAGTTTATTACAAGAAACAGTCACTTTGTCAGGTTATTTGTTTTCAATAGGATGATAAGATCATAAATTACTAATTGTCTTTATTTTAAATCTGTCAACACTTTACTAAAGTCAGTGTGCTGAATCCCAGCGGAACCAGTATCTTTCTTGCTTCAGCATCACACAGTTGTAACTAGTTTCTCCAGTGACATGTTTTTCAATGTCAGAAGAGACCCTAATCCAGAAAATGAATATCCTCTTCCTGAAGCTTTTCTAAACTAAAATGAGGTTGTTTTCCTTTGCTGACATTTTCCAGCACTGCTGCTCTATAGATTGCCAAAACACTACTTACATTGTTCAGTTAATAAACTCTGTAGGAGGAGTTTCTTTGGAAAACAGTTTAATTTAGTATCGCTCTATCGTAAGAGCACATTACGTTATGAGCACATCACTATGCAAACTGGCCTCCATTTTCACATAGCCCATTGCAGGAGAAAAGTGAGAACAATGCAACGATGCTGGTTATGGCAACTGTGCGAGGCATCTCTTACACAAACAGCCAGAACGGATGGCACGTTGCTGTATATAGGTCAGCCTTTGAAATAGCAGTGTAGCTCAAAGACTGGACAGAAACATGTAGGCTGGAAGTAACAGTGGTCACCTCTGGCAGCTTAAAGCATGGCTATATTTCAGACATTGAGAGATGGGTACCATACTGGAGTTTCATCTAATTAAGGCCATTTTAAGTAACAGTGTATCCCTTAATTGAGCTGAAGGATTATAGGAGCTCACAACTGGAGTCCGGTAGTAAAACAGAGTCCTCTTTTTGGTTCTAGTTGAAGATGTCAGAGCATCAGTTTAAATATATACCCACAGAGTAATAACAGTTCCTTTCAGTTTCTTAGTGCAGCGTCATTTCTGAAGATTGTTTTCACTGATTTTATGCTAAATTGGGACAAAGAAGTGGCACTTTTTCATTTTTGCAATGATATGATGTGTTCAGTTATTGCTCAGTATCTGCCCACAGAAGGAGTAGTAATACAATTATGTTATGACATGTCTAATGACAGGGAGGCTGACCTCTGCCAGCGGTGGGAGAGGAAATAATGGTCTTTACTGTTCTCAGCGGTTGCTTTTGTGGAATCAGGTCCTGAATCTTTCTTCGGTTGATTTAGACACAAGGAAGTTCAAAACACAAACCCATACTGGCTATATACAGAGTGAAGAATAATGGGCGTTTGGAATATTGGGCTTTTATCATTGAAATGAGGGAGGACAGTGTATAATCTTTTCACATAAACATAGGAGGAAGGACCTATTTGTGATGAACTCTGCGTTAAAATGTCAGGGCTAACATTAGACATTTGATAACTTCTGAGAAAAACAAGATTTATTATCATCTCTGCAAAATCTCCTTCGAGTTTATTTTCCCATTTAGAGTATTATGTATTGTACTTTAATGTGGCAAAACTCATCCTTTCTAAAATACAGGATTTGCAAGCACATTATGATGGAGTCATTATTTCTACTTTAATAAATGTAAGAAAAAGGAGGAGGAGGAAGGGGAGGGTTGTAAGCAATTTAGAGCATCATTGCTTGATCAGTTCTCCACCCACCCCCATAACTTCTAGGACTTTGGGAAATTCATAGTCAATCCTCTGAACATTGTTAGTGTAATTAAAACTCCCATGGGAGTGTTATTAAGCTGGCATCTTTCATAAGTTTTGAGGTCTTTAAATATGTTTTAAATAAATTTATAGGTAAGAGCATAAGCCAAGCAATCCTATGGTTTTGGCCACTAAATCAGATATCATACAAAACCCTCAAATGCAGCTAGCTATCTTGACTTTGTGGGCTATCTCAGTGTCATAAACTCCAATTTTAAATGTCTATGCAAAAATTACAGTTATGAGCTTTGGAGCTCATAATGTTATTTTTAACATAGCTTACATGGTTTAGTGTTCTCACAGTTTATCATATATGTTAGAAGTTACTGAGTGATGATATTAAGGAGCATTTTGATATTTTGCTTAGTTGGAAAAACTAAACTGATATTTAAATATTATCTCAGTTGCTTGTTGTAGTTTGTTTTAAATGACATGATCGCAAGGGCTTAGAACAGAGGAAAGAAGTAAGGTACTTGAACCTGAAAGAAGTAGGGAAAGTTCCAAGTTTAACAATGGTTTTCTTGGTAACCAGAACTGGGTCTCAAATGTTGGTTTTGGTGTGTGGAACTATTTCTTGTGGGCATGCTTTTTTTTTGTGATGGGCTCAATTCAAGAAAGGGATGGTTAGAGAATTGGGGTAGGGGTGAGAATCTTATTTAGCTATGAAGGATGACTTATTCTACTGCTTTCCAACATTTTGCTAACTTCCTAGAAAGTTGAAAAGACCCTGGGGATATTTCTCAGCTATTGGAGAGCCTCCTGCCCTGATGAAAGCCTGCCCTGAGCAGCTGCTCTGTCTGTGCGTCTGGTGCCTCTTCCCTCCCTCCTTTTCACCCCCTTCCCAAACACCCCCAATCCTGGAATGACTCCCCCTCCCCTGCTTTTCTCCTTCCCAGTCTGGGTCTGAACCTGGGAGGTGTGTGCTTCCTAACCTGAACTCCTCCCTCTCCTCAGGTACTTGGCTCACCATCATGGCTACCTTGGCCGCGTGCCCCCTTTTCTGCTTGCCATCATTGTTATCATAACCGTGTTAACAAATCCATTCTTCCTCCAGTACCTGACCTTTTTTGGGGTAAGGAAGTTGGAATCTGCCAGTCCTCAGGCCCATATCCACTTCTTAAAATCCTGAACTAGGCTACTCCCCTTTTCCCCATCTGAATGAATGACATCGGAGCCTAGAATAATAGACTAAGAAAACATAGACATGATGCTGAGAGGAAAACCATGGTGGGTATTTCTAAGCTCTCATAGTTCACCTCTCCCCGCACATGTTATGCAGTGTATTTAGAGCTTGAAATCAGCTCCTTGAACATCCCCTATCGGTGAAAAATCTTTATTTAGACTCTAAAATAGTATGAAAGTGGGACTGTGACCTCCTGATGTTCAGTTGCACATAGTAAGTTAGCTGAGTTACACTTACAGTGAGTATGTGGGTTGGCCTATTTATGTGTTCTCATCAGAATATGCATAGATGACTAAGATGGGAATAGTTGGAAATGCAGAACCTACCTAACTAATTACTTTTATCATCCTACATCTTAGCTTATCCAAACGTGAATCTCAGGGTTTCTGGGAAGTCATAAGGTAGAATATTTAACTTATACCTTCAGGAAAATTAAATATAGTTATCATGGCTTCATTAAATGTTATTAACATTTACATTTTAAAAATATTATCAGTTGTTTAAGATAAAACTTATATTGTATACAAGCAAATCTAAGAATCTAAAATGTATACCTTTAGGAGAAAACAAGGTTGTAGTAAACCATAGTTAATAAATACTGTGGCCCCCACAACCATAACTATAATCTTGCCTGCAAGAAGCTTCCACATGAAGCATCTAAATGTTCAAAAGCTGCCTTGTTTAAACTGAATTTAAACAAAATTTTAACATGGGGAATATTTACTTTTACCAATCTTGAAGATATTTTTTCTCTTATTTACTTCCACTTTGATGTTATTGATATCCAGTCGGCTCTCCATATCTGCAGGTTCTACATCTGCAAGTTAACCAACCTTGGATGGAAAATATTTGGGGAAAAAATTTCCAGAAAGTTTCAGAAAGCAAAACTTGAATTTGCCGCGCACCAGCAGCAACTATTTACATATCATTTACATAGTATTTACAACTATTAGCATAGCATTTACATTATATTAGGTATTATAAGTAATCCAGAGATGATTTAAAGTATAGGAGAGGATGTGTGTAGGTTATATGCAAATACTACACCACTTTATATAAGGGACTTGAGAAATCTCAGATTTTGGTATATGAGGGGAGTCCTGGAACCAGTCCCCAGAGGATGCCCAAGAACAATTGTATTTTCAGTTGATCTTTTTCTTTGAAGGTGCACTTTCCAGAGTCAGATAGCCTTTGTCCTCCGTTGGTTGATAGGACCAGCTGTAGACAGTGAATTTTTTAAATGGACTGTCCCGCTAGGAAAGCAAAGCACCAGGACGCTACAGCTTACATCTGCCCTAATGAATTTGAGCATTTTTTTTGTTTGTTTTAAACCATGCATGCCAAGTTTCATCCCGAAGAGTAATTTCTCATTAAAAACAGTTGAGTTATAAACTGCTTAGAAATGTGGTTTATAATGGAAGTGCCAAAAGACTGTTAATTATAGCACTTCTTCTGTAATACTTTGAGACATGGAATTCACATTAACCTGAATGAGACTTTCCTGGTTATAACATTTTCCTCCCTATAGCATTCATTTTGAAAATGGGAACATGATATTGCTCTGTGCCTGGATGTTGATGGTGCAGCAGAAAAGATCAGAGGAGGGTTGATGCCAGAAAGAAACCCCCTGCTCTATCACTGGAGGAGGTGCTGGTATTTTCCCAGATCTCTTTAGTTTGAATAGGCGAGTAAGGCAAGTTTGCCTTCCTTGATTAAAAAGTTAACTTTTAAAATCTATCTTCAGATTTCCATTGTACTTATGAAACATCATCATTGATTTATATTTATAACAAAGGTCATGAAACCAATGTCACTGTTAATGCTTTTCTGTTTGTCCATTTTTCACTTTGGAGTTTTTAATGGTTCTGCATTAGCCAAGTATTTATTGTTTTTCATTCTTGAGTTATGTGCTTTGATGAAACTGTCTTGAAAGGACTCCTAAATAAACTAGGGCCGTGGTTGGCTGATAAGAAGCTTTGCTAGTGGCGAAGAAAATATGAAGTGTTTTGAGTTACTGTGTGACTTATAAGTTACAAGTATCTGATCCACAGTTGTAACACTATCAGCCACTGCATGGAATACTTTTCCATTAAAGTCTTTGAGCCCCTATCTAGAAGTTACCTAGTCAGAGAAATTGGTGTGTGTGTGTGTGTGTGTGTGTGTGTTTGGGTGAGCATGTGTTTTTCTGTGTTTCTCATGGTCCTGGATATATTCTGCCCATAGATGCATGAGAATTTATCAAAAATGGCAGAATCTCTCAACGTGTACAACAACAACAAAGGCAATTATACTGGTCAGTAGGAATGCCTCATTACCACTCCTTTTTAAGAAATGTAGCCATATTTCACATGAGATGATGCTTTTCACAATGCTAGGGCTTTAATTGGGCAAATTATACCTTAATAAGACTAAAGAACTGGATCTTTTCTGAGGAACACCTAAGCCTTTCTGAAGAAAAGACTCTTTTTGAAGATTTCATATAAAAACTGGGGCTCTTGAACCTGTGTTGACTTACCCCCTAGGCAAAATAAATATAACCCTGAAAGGATATGATTCCCTCCCGCTCTGTTTCCCATTCTCTTTAGAAGCCTGACTCTATTCGATGTCTGGTAAAAGTTCTGAAACTAAAACCTTTAATCCACCTGTGTCCCAATCTTCCATGTATCCACAGGAGGAAATAATTAATGTTTGTATCAAGGCACCTTTATGAGAATCAAGGAGTCAACAGAGGTAGATTATTTAGAAATCACATGAGGAAAGATGTTCAAAAATTCAAACAGTGGGAGACCTTAGAAAAATACCATCTTCTCAGTCCATTTCTTCTATTTATGCTACCTTACTGAAATGAATGTGTCTTCCAAAGGTGTAGACTAGTGATTCTTTCAGGAAAGGAGTGAAAAGAAGAACCTTTCTAGAGGGTCAAAGGTGAATTGGGGAGAATGGGGTGTGTGTAGGTACAGCCTGTAATCTCCCTCTCTCAGATATTGATAAGCCCCCAGGGGGCGTCTTTTTCCCTTTCTGCATTGCGAGTCAGTGCACCTAATGAGAGATGCTAGGATGGCAGCTGTTGCCTATGATGCTGTGTAAGAAGATGAAATAAAGTTGAGAATACCTGCTCCAGAGGGAAATGCCCTCTTGTAGTTCCTGACTTCAGGCAAGCAGGCTTGCCCCTCACTACCTTCCTCTGATATATGGGTCAGAGATGGGAAATATAATGTGCAAGATTAATTAAAGAATGGACCAACTGGGTCTAAAGATAGTCCAATTACATTGAAAGCATATCCACACACCACCTGAATTCCTTAAGTCCTTTAACTCAGTTAAATGGTTAATTTGAAAAATGTTGGGTAAAGTGTTATATGCATGGGCATCTCCAAGCCATTGCATAGACCAGTTCTTTCCTTCTATACCAGTATGCCTCTGCCTAAAATGCCAGGAACAATTGTATAAAGAGAAATGTTAATAATAAAGAGGCAGGATAACCTTTCAACAAAAAGTATATTTTATCATTTGGCAGATGCAGTCATGAACATTAATCATTGAAACCTGCAGATACTAGAAGCTTAATATCAAAGCTAATGATTTATTTTATGTTAATGACTTTCTGCCAGGGCATAAAAGACTGTTCATAATGGACTCTCCGCGCTGTGTTCACTTACTAAGGCTAATGGGATAATCTTTACTCTCCCCAAATTAAGCTTTTTGAAATAAATTATGCTGTTATTTTTCAAGGTAACTCTCCAAAATTTACTGCAAAACTAATCTTTTAAGAACTGATTAAAGAAATAAAGAGGAAGAAAATTCCCAAAGCAGCTTTTCTAGTTCATGAACAGTTTGACTTAATTAAAGAGAGAAAGTTTGCATGTATGCTAATATCCCTGAACCTGTAACGCCAAACAATTTGAAAGTCAGCCTTCGGTGACAAGGTCTGCCTTTGGAGATTCAGCTCCTGTAAGTACATCCCATAATAGAACCCATTTTTGTCGATTACCAGCCAATAATGAGCTGAACGGTAGTAAAACATTGAGTTGTTCACTGGGAAGTTTTAAAAATCATGTTTATAATTAGTTATAACCAACATTCTATTTCAATAAGAGATAATTTGCCTACTAAAGTTCACATAATGTGCTAATCATGTCTAGTGGTTAATAAAGGCCTCCTACCTCACTCCCCTGATGGCTATAAAAGGCTATTATATTCATGGCAGCAGTTCAGGTACAGCTGCTGTGTGTTAATAATGCATCAGTGTCGCACTAATCAACACAGCAAAGGTCAGCACCCCTAAGCACCTAAACTACCTATTCTCTTTCCAAAATATTTATTAACACCTTAAAAGCATATCTGTTCATGTTCCTTAGCTTCGAGTCAGTTAATTCCACTCCAAGCTACTTGTGTGATGATAAAGGTTTTGTAACCTAAGCGAGATTGTGGAGGAGATGAATGTAGATTCATACTAATCTTCTCCCATAAACATGTTTCCATTTCCACAGTCATTGACTGAATTAGTGTGAGGTTGGTATAGCCACGAACCCCTTTATAATTAAGTAGGTGTGTTCCAGAGGGAGAACGTTTTCAGATTTTACATGTTATTTAAAGAGACATTTGGAGGAAAATCAACTTTTCAATAAGCAGAATCATTTAAAGTAAACAGAGTGAATCAGGAAACAGGAAGGGATATTTAAAGTCTAAACAGAGAGGAATCTGCATTAGTTTGTAGACCTGAAACAGCAGTGAAATATTATTTGCTTAATTGTTCTTTTGGCATAGGGAAGCAATAATAGTAAAAGCTTCTTAAACCATATTTTCTGCACACAACATATTCACGTGGGAATTCCATTTTGCTAGAAAATCGTGCAAATCAATAAGCCAGCACTTATCTGCATTAAAATTGGGCAGACAACAATTTATAGGCATAGAGATAGTGTAGTTCTCTTGATACCCTTGGTTAGTGTTTAAGATAATCCTTGCTTTTGTGTCCTCAGAGAGCAGCCAAAAATGTTAAGTGAACAAGATCTCGTTTTCTCATCTTGTATTATTGTCTTCTGTTTTCTGTTATTCATTTTGATAACCCTGTGTGTGTGTGTGTTTGTGAGAGTGTGTCTTTTTCCTTTAGGGCTTGAGAACCTTAAATGTTTCGAGAGAAGAAAAAGAAATGAAACTCAACTGTGTTTCCATCACCAAGAGAAACGCAAAAGGCGATCTGGTGGGAGGAGCTTCTATTTGTGCAGAACATAATGTACGAGGGTACATTTGTCATGCTTTAAATACATAATGCCTACAATGAAATATGTACAGGCGCAGTTGTGATCTATGAAGTTCCTGGCTCCGGTGCCATTGTTTGTAGTCTCTACGGTTGTCATACATGGTTCTTTGCACATCATACCCTTACAGGAGAATTGGACACAATTTCTAGCTTTCAGTCCTGCACCGTTTTCATTGCACAATGTACATGAGTTTGACAGGGTGTGTGTAGGAAAACTGGCAAGCAGTTGATATTTTGAAGTGGCAAGCGTTTCAGCAGCTGCCTGCTCGTGAAAAAGGGATGATAAGATATACTGTATTGTTAGTTTCAGGGACAGCATTAAGGTTTAAGCTCTGTAAAAATGTACACATTATTCGTCAGTGGTGAAGCAAGTCTTTTATGTTTTTAGAGCTTAGCTCGCTGGCTGATGTGAACTAGAATGACATTGGTCAGTAAATGAATAGGAGTACTTTGAATTTGAACTGCTGCCAATTTTGCACCAACAAAGGAACTGACAAAAGAAAGATTTTATGTGAAATGCAAAGCACACGCGATGTTTTGGGGGCGGGGAAAGGGAAGGAGAGAGAGAAAGAGAGAGAGAGAAACCCACCCTAGAGAATATTCTTTAACACCTACTTGCAAGGATACCCAATAGTTAAAACACATCCATTTTTCGTGGCTCATCAGCTCCAACCTAAGCTGTTTTTTCTAATGTTCTTTAAAAACCTGTTGTATACACATAGGCTTCTAGAATCTGTTCATATGGAATTCAGAGTGTTTTTCAAAATATCATACTGTGCCCTGAAGGCCTGTTGGCAGAATATCAGAGTTGCCCACTGCTGGAGTCCCCAACTCTCTCTCTCTCTCTCTCTCTCTCTCTCTCTCTCTCTCTGGTAGTGGGAAATGGTAGTTTAATCAGTTATGGCACTTTCAGTGTGTAACGTTCATTAGCAAGGCAATTTGTCATGACTGCTAATGGTCACAGGGCATCTGCTCTCTCCGTTACAGAGCATGATAAGTAAGAAGACAAATATTTCAATATCTGATAGTATTAACTTGTTTCAAATTTATAATCCAAGGTTAGCTGCTCAAAGCAAACACAGTAGCCGATTAACAAGCATCCTGTATTCAATTTTACTGGGCCCTGTTTGTATGGATTTATGACTTTAAAGCACACTAATGTGCTATTATGAAGGGCACACAGTCTTTGATTAGATGTTCAACAGAAACTAAGTTATGAGCAGAGTACCTTCTGGGTTCATCTGGAGAGAATTTATGTGCATAATATTTTCTGTGGAGCGCCATAAATTGAAAGGTTTGATGCATGCAGTATTTCTGACATGCTAAATATTCTTCTTATGATTTAAAAAAAAAAGTCACTTTCCTATTGGTTTATAAACTGGTCAGTCACTTTTCAAGTGAGATGAGAGCCCCGATCTCTTTGAAAAGTTTGAAAATTCTAGTAAAAAGCTTCAGAATGAATTAGAAACGTCACATTTCTTCCCAGAACACTGCTTTATAAGATCATTGTTCATTGTTCTAAACGGGAAAAGTTAAAAAGATTCCCCCCAGTTGAAAAGGCTAGAATTTTTTATGTATTTCCTATTTTCTAGATATTACATCACATCACTTGCCATACAAAATCTTGACACATTTTCATTTTTAATGAAAGGCCCTGAAATTCAGAGCATAATGATTTCTTAGAAACTGAACCCAATCTTGGTTAAAAAAAAAAAATAAAAAAATCGTTCTTGCTAGTAACAAAAGCTGTTACTGTTTAAGTTCCTGTTGAGCGGTTAGTTGGTACGCTTCGCTGAATGTTGTCAAAAAGGCTTTCCTCATGATTGACAACCCGGCAGGAATGTGAATGGAGATTTTAATTGCGTATCATGTGTGCATATCAGAGTGAGTGAATTCATGACTCTGCTTAGCTCCACATCTCTGCAGGTCAGCCATGCCAAAAAAATGCTCTTTTATGTGCAATTTTTCCAAAAAGAGAAAGGTGTATGTGTATTGAAGTCATTCGTTATTCATTTCTGAAGTGAAACACTTGTGTTCCCTTAGCCTTGGAGTTTGAACGTGGAACAGAAATCCATTTGGAGATTTCTTTCTTTTACTCTTTGCACTTATACTTGGATGATGTAAATTCTTTTCTGTTACAAGTTGGGAAAAGTCTGCCAGAACATATTTTTCTTATGGCACTTGTTATATGAAGTGTGTTTATCTTTTTCTTTTTCCCTAAAGAGTACTTTGAAAAGAAAGGGAAAAAAATGTAAGCCAGCGGAAAATTTTACTGAGGTCAGTTGCCTCTCTATAACTTGCAATCTTTAGAAAAAAAATTTGGGGGGAGTGGGGAGTGGAGAAGAAAGGCTATATTTCTGAGGGGGGGAAGGACCATAAAATTGTATCTGAATTTTGGTTGAGAATAGCAAGAATACAGTGCTTATGGTAAAATGACAGTAATGAATATATGAATGTTCATTTCTTAGAAAAATAACTTCTAGGCTGAAAATTTAAAGGTCAAAGTTTCATTTCTGCTATCACCTCTTTGCCAAGATGCAATGGTGGTGTTAAACCATTTATCTTAGTTCAATGTCTATATCCAACACATGTGAGATCTTTGGAGTAAAACTAACTTTGTAAGGTAACTTTGGCTACAGTCACCCCAGATTGATCAAGAAATCAAAGTAAAATCAAAAAACTCAGCAATGAATATGCTATATATAAGTTTCCATTTGATGTGATGTGAAAATTTGGCACTTGGGTTGTAAATTTAACACCTAGCTTACTTTTCTATGTCATTTTGAATGGGTGAGAAAAAGATTGATGCCAGGGTCATTTTAAATATAACCCTAGTAATAAGTAGGGTAATGTTGAAAAGATGGTGACTTTATAGCCTTAGGATATCCCATGGGGACTTAACTTTGTTCTAGGCTCTAATATGTTATCCCAACACATTTTAGAAGGTATCACACTGCAGGTTGAAGATTCATCCCTTAGTATAGTGTTCAGTACAGGGTGATTGTTCTGGGAAGGTGCTGCTGTACCTTTAAAAGACTAAGGAAGAAAAATCTATTTTATTTTTAAAAATTTAGCTTTATGTATGGGGTGACATTTTTCTAATGTTATGGAAGACTATTTTGTACTTTATACGGAGAACTCAGGCAAGAAAAAATCTATTTACAAAATGAAAAAAAAGTGCTCAGCTGAATGCATTTCACTTTTAAAGATGATATTCTGGTAATGAACTTTATCAAGCAGAGAACATTTAAGTGAAAGTATTCAAGTAGTTCCTATTTCGGTTGCCTCACTTAAGGATGTGTCTCTGTTTCCATTATAACTTCTTATTTTCAGGTGGCTCCAATGCATCCCCATAAATATTTGCACAGGGATGAAATGAGAATATTCTTGCCCGAGAAGCAGACTTTTTTAAAAATTTGGAATGCACTTGTAAGGAAGCTGTGGGCTTTGTTAATAAGGCACACTTAATTCATTTTTAGACATTGAAAAGCATTTACTGGACGCCAGCTGTGTGCAGAGCCTTATGCCGAGTGTTGGGGGGCGGGGGGGGGGGAGGGTGGACGGGGAGAGGCACAGAGATGAGTAAGCCCTGGCCCCTGTCTTCGTGTGGCTAGTAGCCGAGAGAGGAACACAAATAACCATAACCCAGCTCTGGTACAACTGATGTGATATGGATGGAGTCTGTAGTCAAAGTGCTGGCGGTACAGAAGGAGAAGTACTAATGGATTGAAGTGCGGGAAATCCGGGTTGCTTCCTGCAGGAAGTGGCATTTTAGTTGCCCTTAAAAATCACGCAGCGAGGAGGGGGAAAGTTACTCCTATTTTTTGAACTATTTTTTTAGACTTCCTACCTCTTTTCAAAATGACTGGAGGCAACTAAAAAAACCCAACACCTACAATAAGGCTATTAATATTAATGCAGAATATGATAGCCAGGAAAAAAGATGCCCACATGTTTCTTAGCTCAGGTATTTTTCCCTATAATTAAACATTAAATTTGGCTCTTGCTTGTTCACAGAGCAAAAATGGAAATACAATGAGCAACAGAATGCTGATTGTCTGAGAGACATGTGAACACTAATTATTCATCAATTTTCCTCTCATGAAAGACAGTGAAATGAGGAAATAGATGGTGGTGTGACATCACGGGCTGTCTGATGTGGTGCCTGGGTTGAGGCTGAGGTGCCTGTAGTGAGAAATAGGGCACTAAGTTAGCAAGTTAGGAAGGTAACCAGTGCCATTCTAGAGATGGGTTTAGGGGCAGCTGGGGTGGAATTCACGTTGCTTATTGTAAGTGGGCTAACGCTTAGCCCTTACAGGAATGTACCAGAGAAAACTGCCTGGGGGAGTTCCGTGGTAAAATGAACCATTAGGTATTCACGTATTTTTTTGAAGACCTTTCCAATTATAGATGAATAAGCTTTTAGAGGTTTTATACTTCCGCCAAAAGGTTGAGATAACATTAAAATCTAACTTCTTAAGAGACACAAGAGTATTGTAGTCTACCTGCAAATTCTTTTTTAAATTGATCAGCCCAATCATTAGCAATTAATATGAATGTTTTGCTTTGTGTATAGTCTTAGAAGTGCACCTGCTGAGTTAACTTCCAAAGTTATTAGTAGTTGCTTTGCTGAAATTTCTTGTTCAGTGACAAATACGCACACAATTATTGGTAAATTGGGAAAATATAGTAAAGTATCCAAACATATACAGAAACGTCAACAGCAATTTTAAAGGTATCTCACAATCTTCAAGTAGCCACAGAGCAAAGTCCTCACATTTTTCTACTGAAGTGCCCTGATGGATTTATACCCCGAGGGGCTGGAGGAAGACCCCAGAAGTGCCTGTGAAATCTACAGAGGTCTGAAAAAGATGATGCTTCGTCTTTAAGAAATATGTAGATTTTATAATATTTTCCATAATGCATCCCTGTCTGTTTTCATGTAAATATAATACTTTAAATGACTTACAATTGAGTCCATGCTGTGCTCCAGAAACATAGTCTATGTTATTCTAAAGTTCTGTTGCCTTGGCATATCACTCTTTGCTCTTAGGGGTATGAGTTTGAGAAACATGAAATAACATAACAGTCTTTTATCCTTATTGAGAAATAGACTGAAGGCCTTGCAGGAGTTGATATTGTTAGGTCATCTCTCCCGTAGAGATTGGAACATTTTTTTCACCCTTATTCTTTCCCTGCCTTTCACTAATTCTGTTTTTGATAAGAAAGCTTGACAGAGTACTTGATCTTGGTTTAAATTGGAAGGCTGTGTAGGTAGGGCTCAATAATTGCTGGTACCGTGGGCATAGAGACATTATGCTTAAAGGGAGAGAATGGTGAAGAGGGAGGAAGTCAGATATCCCATGTGTAGATGGAAGAGGAAAATCCCAGAGTCACTGCAAAACCTGACGATGCTTAGTGATGGGAAAGGTTGTCAAGAGTGGTATTATGTTGTTAGACATTAGTATGTAACCTAACCTGAAAAGAATTTGGAAAATCCAAGAAAAGGAAAGGATCATGAAGAAATCGAATGGTTACGGTGATGGTTTGGGGGTGGGTGGGAGCAGGTATAGGATAGAGCAAGACCTATAACGTAACAGATGGCTGAGGTTTGGGTTCCTTCTCTCCCGTCCTCCTTCCTTTCCTCCCTTCCTTCCACCACAGACAGACATAATTTGTAAGATGATTGACATTATTTTCAAGATTCCTTTACACTTACTTTCTTAGATATTCTTCTACCTACATTCTCACCTGCCTAAAATGGGCTTCTGTTTCTGGGCAGCCTTCCTTTCCTGCCTTCTGCATCACCATTAGGACACCCTTCAGTGGACTGAGCAGTCTTGGAAAAACAGTAGTTCTGGTTATGCAGTACAACATGGATAGATTTTAGGTGTGTATGCAAGGTTTCCTAACAAATGCCAATCTACTTGATGTCCATAGCACATTAAATCAGGCTTGGTTTGTTTGTTTTCCTTTACTTCATTTAAGTCTTAACCTGTTTTTGAAATGAGTTCTTTGTAAACCAGTCGGGCATGTGTAAATAATGCTATCCCCTTTAATGACAAAAATATGTGTTTTCTTCTAGAAACTTCATTTAGGCAGTTGAGCATTTTAGATTTTTCCTTTACCCAAATCAAGGAGCTTTTCCCATACTTAAAACATCTTTTGAAGTTTTATCTGAAATGGCAGGCCAGGGGAATGAATACTGAATATATGTGTCTGCAGTTTACACACATTTATTTGCAAGGTCCCATAAAAGTGGAACAAAAAATTAATGAAAAGGGGAAGCAGATTCCTTATATTTGACTCCGTTGTCTGTTTCTCCATGAGTTTTGGAGCCCATGCCACAGGGTTGCTACAGACCCAGCTTCCCACAACATGGCATTTGCAAATATTGGTTAATTTATTCATTAAATATTTTCTGAGTGGTTACTATGCACCAGGAACTGTGCTAAGTGGTAGGAATAAAAAAAGAAAAAAAAAAAGTGCACTTACAGAGGTAACCATCTTAGATGCGATATAAATAATCCTACTAATAGAAGATGGGTGAAGTGAGAATCAAACGGACAACTTTCATATTTGACCTCAATGCTATTCATATTAAGCTCTGAATATCCCTGTGTTCATTCATGCATTTACCTTCTCTCCTCCTTTTCCTTTTTTTAGTCCAGATGATATGGCTGAGAGTAGACCTAGCCTTCCTTGCGCGTTCTCAAGTCTTGCTATGAGAGCATCTGATAGCCTATGGGATACGGTAACTTGGTAACTTAAACCAATAGTGATTGTTTATGAAGTAGCCCAAGGAATTAATTTTTTAAAATTGAAATTCTAATCTTGCAAATATTTAAATATTTGGAAATGTTAACTAGGTATCATTCAGAAATAAAGAATGGGGTTTATATGCAATTCTTTTTTTTTTTTTTTTTTTTTTTTTTAGTGCTTTAATGGGCTGAAATCAGTTGCTCAATATTATCCAATAATACTTTTATATTTGGTGGTGTTCTTAAGTTCGGAGGTATTTTTTTTAATGGTGAAATAATCAATGCTCATTTTGTTCAGGTTCATCGTAACGGATTTCAAAAGGTAAACACTACTGTGTAGTTTTAGATGTTTTTTTCTGACAAATACTGCATATTCTGGGAGATAGTCATTGCAAAATTGCTTACAAAATAATTCTGTGAATCTCATATTTTCTTACCATCTCATTTCTTACCCTAATATGGTATGGAAGCAGACTGCAATTACACTTTCACAATTACTTTATTATATGGTTGAAATATACTCCTGAAGCTCTTATTACCTTTTCCATACGCCATTTGCACAGACCTGCTGATGGCTGTCAGCCGTGCTTCCTCAGGACAATCAGCCATTCTTAGCGGTTGTGTTTAAATTCAGCACCGCAAATAGAAAGCACCTCTCTCTCCTTGGTGATGAACTTTTAATGTTCAAGCATTTATAATAATTCAAAGGACTTCATTATAACAGCTTGCAGAATTAGGCATGTGTGTTTTAGGATGTCGGATATTTATTTGTGGTCTTTGTCAAAGAGAAAAAGAAATGAAAACAACACAGTATTAATAGTGTGTGTTTGTGTCTGTGGCAACCTCAGCATCATGTCACCCGATGTTAGAGTTCCTTTTCCCTGAGAGAGGTTGTTTAAGATTTTCTACTTCAAATAATTCACTCAAAAGCTCTTTTCTCCATAATTGCATTTTAGGGGAAAAAAAAGACGCAACTTATTCCATGTCTATAAATGGAAACTGGAATGCCATATATTCAAATATGGAATACATTTAGATTTAATGACAAAATCAAGAAACTTTCTTTTACATTACAAAGAGAAATGTTCGCCTTTAAAAAAAAGCCAGTTCTTAGGGTCTTTGAGAGTCTTCCAAAAAGAGATTTGGTTGACTTTGAGAGCCATATGGTACAGTCTGTTACCCTCTTCAGTGGATTTTTTTCTTTACCAGTTTATTTCACTCCCAAACTGTACTTACATTAGAACAACTACATGGTAGGCCATCTTTTATAAAGCTATGACATTTAAAATATATATACTAGGAAATAGTTAAAATATAATCAGCTTATGTGTTTCCTGCTGTCACGTGCCAACAGAGTGATTGCTTCCCTCTTTGAGAAATTAGACAGATTTGAGTCAAATGCTAATATCCTATGGGTATGTGTGTTCATATAAGTCTATAATGTCCAATGTTCAGGAATATTCAGATAATTGATTGCATGCCTCGATTTTATTCAGTGATTACATTTATCAATAAACTTTTTGAAACAACATAATTGTTCATTTATTTGGTACTAAGCCATTTGGTGTCTGTCTTCCAGGTAACCTCTTACATAATTCTGATGATTAGTAATGGTAATGAAATCAGTTGATTAAATGGTCTATTTGTAGCTTTGTGTGGCAGAAAGAAGATGCAGAAGGAATCCCAAGATGTAGATGCTAATTATAGAACCACATGACGTGGGATAAGACACTAATTTCTCATCTTTTCTCCAAAACAAGAGGCTCCATTACCTCCAATATTCTTTCCTGACCAAAGAGTCAGGGGTATCTGCTGGTTTGTAAAATAGTAAATTCCATAATATTAAGAGGTCCTGCGACTAAAAACAACCAGAGGCCTCTATCACAGACACCAAATTTACAAGTTCAATGGTGTTGCCATTCATGAAATAACCACTAGGATTCATTATAACCTGATCAGTTTAATGACTAAACAACACAGCAAAGTGGGTTTCCAAGGAGCAAATCTTAGAGCATATTTTGAACATGGTTTTAACCAGTTCCATCTTGACATCTTAATAGAAAAATGTCATTTTTAAAAATTGAGGTCACTTTTAAAAACTGAACCATTTAGGCTCAATGGCAACTTCAGTTTGTTAAAGTGGCAAATGATAAACATTTCTCTGTTGTTTCATTGTATTAGTAGGGTGTGTTAGGAAAGGTGTTTGAGAATCAGAAGTCAAGGAGTCCCAGGGAGCTGGGAAGAACCCAGGGGTTTAGCTCAGCCTGAAAGAGTAAGCCAGGCATCCACAATCAGGCATCTTGATGAATGGAAACAGTTTCCTGCCCGGCTCATGCAGGCTTATTATCATCATTATTAGGATTCTTACATTGCTGGGACAAATCCTAGCATTGCTGTTTCAGGCACCTTGAAAGGCCCTATTTTAAGTGGAGAGTGTGCAGGCTTTCCAAACGGGCCTGCCTTCTATCAGTCTGCTCTCTCTTTAGCAGATAAAATATCAGCAGGATTTAAGAAGGCAAAGTTCCTGACTTCAAGAAGTTTTTGGTTTAGAAAAAAAAAAGAGTTTATCCTTTAAAAATTAAAAATTTGGAGAGAATAACATAAAAGAGAAATATTCTTAGGGCTCGATTTTCAGTCATTCTTCTCTGTGCCTCAGTTTTCTCATCTGCAAAATGGAAGCAATAATACTATTTCCTTTATAGGGTTAATGGTGAGGATTAAATGATAGAAATTCTGTAAAACACCACCCAGCCTGCCTGGAACAGAAGTGTTCAGTGATCATTAATTGCTGCTGCTACAAAACTCACTCTGGCTGCATCAACATGGCCAGAGGGCCTCATGCTGTTTGTAAACATCACTTCTGAAACTCATTAACTTAGTCTTCCTTGGAGTCCCTCAGACTGGTGTTGAAGCTGGCGGCACTGTTGTAAGATCACACCAGTGCGGTCACGAGCGTGCACTTATCGTCTTAGTCCAATGGTCAGAACCGTCCCAGACATGGCATCACTTTAAGTTAGACACCTGCCCTGAAGGTGCCAGCAGGCCTCCTGAACCTCAGGTGCTCCCCCCACATATGGCTCTGGGCACCTTCAGGCAAGGCCGAGTCCCAGAACAGAAGCTGACGCATGGGCAACAGTTGGCCACAGTAAAATGTGCATCTCACCTGGGATGGCCCTCTAGCCTCATTCCCTGATACGCTTGCTGAGATGAATTTATCTCATGAATAAACTGACACTTTAGGCCCCAAGAAAAGTCAGACAAAGAAGTTCTGACCCGAGATGCCTCTAGACTTGTACACAGGACACACCAGCTGGGCCCACGATGGACAGAACAGGAGGCCTTTCACTGAAAGAGACGATGCAAAGACACCAGTTACACACTTCACCTGGCTCTTAACAGTGTTTGCCCTGCAGGGGTTCCAGGTGTCCACAAATCCACAAGAGTCAACAGAACGCCCCTCCTCCTACGATCCTCTGTGCCTCTCACCATCTTTTTTATTTTCTCTATAATTACCCGAAATTATATTACCATTGTCTGCGAAGCGGAAGCCAAATTATCTTTGTTTGGATTTCTGAGTGGAGTTTTAATCTCTTAACTAAAATATAGACTTATAGTGTGTGTGTGTGTGTTTGTGTGTGTGAGAGAGAGACAGAGTTTGGAGAACTACTTCTAAGATATTTTAGGACAATCTGAGTTTCGTTGCCACAGTTTGACTATTACACATTCCATAAAAGGTGAGAGGCACTCACTTTTACGTTGGAGGTATGCACTCTCTGTGTGATATGACTTTCAGCTTTGTTTTGAAGTTAGTAAAAAGTGAGTAGACAAAGTACAAGGAAGTTAAGATGGGTTAGTAATGACCCGCATATTAGGGATCGAACAAAAGCTCTTCATGCTACTAATATTAGGAGTGCTAATGGGTGTTAGAAAATTAAACTAATTAAAGTCATTTTTAAAACCACGTTTGTCCATTTCACCAGGTGATAATAAGAGTGTGAAAGAGACATTACCATTCCATTTATACTTGTAATTTGATAATGAGCAATTATCCTTTAATTGGTATTCTCCCTTATTGTTTACAGGGCATTTGTACACACATTTGAAATGTATAACAACACTTGGGGGCAGAAGGAGTGTGGTAGAGTTGGATATCCGCTATACAGTAAAGGAAACTGAGGTTCAGAGCGTTTAAGTGAATTATTTAAAATCACGTGGCTACTACATGACCGAATAGGAATATGCTAATGAGTGAGCTGGCATAAATCCGTCTCCAGAAATCTATTCTACAGTCCATGGGTTCTGCTGAGTCCTTGAAGAAAGCAGACAACCAGCATATCTGTCTAAACATTCAAATCATGGCTCAGGGAGAATAGCCAAGGAAATGCTAGTTTATTTCACCTTATTGAAGTCTTGTTTTTAATCAATGCGCAAGAATCTGTTTCTCTTTTGTTATTTTTACTATGACTTTTCTTTCAGGGTATTCTTGAGAAAACTAAATGCACGAAAAGTCAACATTGACAATGCAAGAAAGCTCCCCTTGAAGTGAATGTTAGAAATCTTAAGGATAATTTTTCTAATGTGCTGGAATATGGGTAGAATATACCTCTGAAATTTCTATGGAAAGCTAAAAAATATGACTTTTAAAGCAGATATTTTTTATGTATCTAATTGCAAAATTAAAGTATGTCCTAAAATGAGTGACCTCAATTACTTAACAGAAATTAACAAAACCATGGAAAATGCAATTATGATTAGATATAATTCCTGCTCTTGGGCACTTAGAACATTATAGGCTGTATAAGATATTTGCATAATGAGGATGTAAGTTAGTGACTAGTGACGGTGCTGTAAAAGGAATGCAAATGTTAGTAAATGTTGAATAATGGTATTCAGATATTAGGAAAAGAAATCATTATCTAGTCTTCTTCACTTGTACCATTATTTTGGGATACAATGTAGCAGTGGGCTTTTTTGTGCTGCTACCAAATATAATGACATCAGTAAGACAAAAAGGCTCTTTGAGTGTCCTTTCTTTAGAAACCAGGATGAAAAGTGACTAAAATATATGTTTCCCTTGTAAAGTTGTCCGCGAAAATGTATACCTCCTTGGGGACGTACACGACTTTGAGGAATACTGCTCATTCTTTAGAAATGTCAAACCTGTTAAAAGTACAGTCTGTGTATTTATTTCCAAATTCTGCACTGCTTCACAAATCCTTCTATACTGCAACTCATGACAATTATTGGTTTGTCTTTTTAAAAATTTTAATTACGAAGTCTTTCAAACGCAGTAATTATTATCGCTCATAATAATAATTAAAAATTTGATTATTATTATAAACCTTTCAAGCCCAATAATTATGTAATAATTATAATACTTATTCTTGTGTTTATATTATAAATTATGCAGACATAAACAAAATAAAAGGTCAAAACATTCCCACTTTCCCCTCCAGTGCTACCTCCAGAAATAACCTCTGCCAATAGTTTAGTGTGTATCTTTCTATTGTTTTTACTATTTTTATTTAAGCATAAATGTTTATATTATTAGAGATGCATTTAACATATATTGAGTATCACAGAATCTGTAAAGCATGTAATTTTAAACCAAATTGGAATCATGCTCTGTTGTACTGTGTTTTAGTTTATCATAATTTTCCAGTAAATAATAATTTACCATCACTCTTTTGATACTTTGATGTTATAAGTGATTATTTGTCTTGTTTAGTGTAATAAGCCATAAGTAAATGCAAATGATGTGACATTCTCTGCAGGGAATTTTGTTATTGGCACTTAGCAACAGACCAATAAAAGTTGATCAAGTCTATAATTGAATCCTCCTGAGTTATTTTAAAAGGATTGAATTATTTGGGAAAAAATAGGATTTGTAGCTAAGACATGTTACCACGTAACTACTATTTAATTAAGCATATATGTACAGAAGCAAGAATGTATTTTCAAGCAGACAGGTCCCTGTTGCGAGTGCAACTGAGCAGAAAAGTTTGTACCTTACAGCAGAAAGAAAAGACTTTGTGTACATTTTCTAGGCAGGTATTCCCCCATTTGTGTAGAGATAGCTGTAAATATTTAATTACTTCGCCAGGCTTAAAGGAAACATTTTTGGAGTAACAACTTTCCCAAGAGTTGGCTCAAAAGCATTTTTAGCAACTGAAATATTTCAATTAGAAGTAATTGAAATATGACAGAGCACTTAGGCTATGTCGAGATATAAAGAAGTACATAGTAATCATTCATTGAATGTTAACTGAACATTCACCACCTTTGCTTGATTCTATTGGGAATTAAGAATAAGACACAGTCTGTTCAAGGACTTTCCACCTCTGTAAATGCTTGCACCTACATTATTTCTTAGCAACTATGATGGAGAGTGGACACGGCTATAGCGAGATGAAGCTCAGGCATAATAAATAACTGGCGGTCAGTAAGCGATGAAACCAGAATCGGAAGGAGGCTGTCACCTCAGAGCCTACACAGGAAGGACAGAAAGGTCTGGATTACAGAATGTCTACCGTGACCCCATCCCATGCCCGTGGAGAAAGTGCTCATCGGTCTCCTGAATTTTCTCGCTCAGCTCAGAGCTAGCCTCCCTTTGCCCTTCTAGATGCAGTGCTCACTGGCTTGGGTATGGATACCAAAAGCAGCTGACCACCTGTTTGCCAGTCCTTTCCAATGTTCTTTCTGCTATACCTTGTTGCTTCTCAAGAACACGCAGTTTATGTCAGAACAACAAACATTTCTAGTGCACTTATTCTGACCTAGACGTAGGAGGTTCAAGGTTAACAGGATACAGTCATTGTCCTGAAAAGCTCACGGTCTAGTAGGGCAGAGAGACACATAAATAAACAGGTAAGAACAATGTACTGTGGAAGATGCTAAAGGGAGGACAAAGGGAAGCCCTAGTCGCCTGGACTTCAAAGAAGACTTCATGGAGAAGATGATGGGAAATGAAAAATCCAGTAAGAATTAGCGAGGTAAAAGGTGGGAAGTGTTTCCCAGATGGAGAGACCAACATAAACCAAGGTGGGTGTGAGTCGTCCTGAGACTTTGGGGAGTTGCTTGCACATTGGTTTTGCTAGAACAAGAAGGATCGGAGCTGGGGTTAAACTCTGGCCTCATGAGTTATGTTAAAGAGGTTGACATTTACTTGTTTATGTTTATAAGGAGCCATTTAAAGGTTTTATTGAGGAAGTAACTTATCAGATGTAGATTGTAGAGAGATTACTCTGGCTTTGGTGCAGTGAATGGATTTGTAAAGACAGGATGGAAGGCAGGAATAGCAACCAGGAATCCATCAGTCTGATAGATTTCCAACTTTTTATGGCAGCAAAACCTTTTTAAAAACGTATACACTGAAATTTAATAAACATAGGAGATAGAAAAAGAGGAATCTTAGGACTTTTTGGAGGAAAGTTTGAAAACCATTGACCTAGAGGTAGATGAAGGGAGAATGAAGTGGTAACACTGATCTAACATGGCAGAGATCAATGGAAGGATTTGTGATGTATACAAGAGGGAAAATCAGATGTGGATGACTGGTTGGATGCCAGTGACTGAGAAAGAAAGTCATTTCCAACATGACAACAACATTTACTGATACCATGTACCAGGCATGTATGTAGCCCTGTGCTGAATACTCTACATGAATTATGTAATTTTTATAACAACCCTATAAAAGAGATGCTATCATTAACTTTCATTTACAGATGAGGAAACAGGCTAAAGGAGCTAGGCACAAAACCGAGCTAAGACTAAAACCCAGACCTGTCAGTATTATCCAAGAAGAGCTTATTAGGAATGACGAAAAATAGACCAAGAATGGAATCATCGGGGAGCCCAAGTTTTAAGTGATGACCAGAGAAAGATAAAAAAATAAAAAATAAAAAAATAAGGATAGAGTGGTGTCTCTGAAGCCAAGAGAATAAAGAGTTCTAGGGAGTGTGTTGTCAATAGTGAATATTACAGTAAGATAAAGACTGAGAAATGGACACAGAATTTGCCAATATGGACATCATCAGCAACTTGATGAAAGTAGTTTTAATGGAGTGATGAGTCTAGAAGTCAGGTAATGATGGACTTAGGAATGAGAGGAATTGAGGCTGTCGAGGCCGAGAGTATGGGTGGCTCTTCAATACATTTACCTGAGGAGGAAGGAAAGAGATTGAGCAGTGTTTGGGGGAGACAGAGAGCTGGAGTGGTTATTTTTGGATCAGAGAGACTTGAGTATATTTATATGGAGAAGATAGTGCTGTTGGATAAGGAGTGAGTGGTGAAACTTGATGAAACCCAATCTTGTGGAGGCAGTCTCAGGACCCACTGGGGCTGGAGTGGAGCTGAAATGGCGCTGCCTTCAGTGGAAGGAAGGGCACCAATGCTTTGCAACTGGAAGAAGCAAGTAAGGAAAAAGTCAGAAGGTGGTTGATTTATATCTCATGGGCTCTAACTTAAGGACGTGCCCACCAATGTCCCTGGTTGCTTAGTGAACAGAGCAGGGTCATATGCTCGGAGTGATGAGATGGGGTTGGTTAGCAGCTTTGAAAAGATGAGTGAAGGTTTGGAACAGGTGCTGTGAAATGAGGGAGAAGGAGCCAACCAAGATAAGAACAAGGAATTGTGGGCAATGTTGTGGATTCATCTGAAAGCAGGTACTGGGAATACCTGAATTTCTTCTCCAAGGAGCTCATAGCCTTGGGAAAGTTATATCTAACCCTCCCCAGCATCCTGGACCCCTCCTTTCTTTGGAGGTGCTTCTGTTAATATCAGGCACTATTGGCATTCTCTGGTTTGCCTTTTCCTTCTAAATTTTTGTGTAGAAATACACAAAGGATACACAAAGTGCATATCTTGACATTAGATGATGGCTGGTCATATTATGCACTGGAAACAAAACAAATGGGTACTACCAATGAGCTTCTAGAACTAGGCAAAACTTAAAGAATTACAGAGCAGTTAGTATACTGATAATAACTTTACTTCAGTTACCTACAGCAGGATTTTCCAGACTATTTGCTGGGAATATGAGTGTCTTGTGAAGTTAATAGGTGCTCCATGACAGCAAAGTTTTCCTAGGTCAAAAAAATTAAACTATCATTGCATACATTCTCAAGAGACTCACTACACGTTAGCTTATAAAAGGTTCTGAGAAGTCCTGCTGGATTATCATTTGTTTAACTTTGTGTAACCCAGTAGAACACGCTTGGGGAAAAATGATTTCACATTTGGCCATAGTGCACTGAAGGCACCTGACCACATCAGTGGCCAGTAAATTGTGTCTGGTGGGGACGTCAGTCTGATGTGCCATCACTGGAGACTGATGGTTAAAAAAAGCCTTACATTCTCAGAGTGGATGGCACTACTAGCCCACAGAGCTTATGGTTAATGCTTTCAATTAAGTAAGGCTGTTCTTGCTTCCCTGAGGCTCTTACATGCCACCAAAGAGTGAAAGGAATCCCCTGGCAGTCACTGAATCTGAAAAGTCACTTCCTACAGCACTATTGGTAAGATAGGAGATACTTGAGGGACTTGCAGGAATTCTGATTGTTCCCCCAGGTTATTGAGCTGAAAGAGGTCACTATGATCGTCCCACAACCAACTGAACTCAAGACAGGCCCCTAAAGTGAGGAAACACACAACCAGAAGTGACCAAAAGATAAGGGCTGTACCATACAACCCTAACCTCACAGGCTACGGCCTGGGCACGCACATTCCGTCCTGAGCACGTACACACGCTACGTCCTGAGCACGCACGCACGCTACATCGTGAGCACGCACGTTACGTCCTGACCAGGCATACATAATACGTCCTGAGCACGCACGTTAGCCCTGAGCACGCACGCACGCTACGTCCTGAGCACGCACGCACGCTACGACCTGAGCACGCACGCACGTTAGCCCTGAGCACGCACACACGCTACGTCCTGAGCACGCACGCACGCTACGTCCTGAGCACGCACGCACGCTACGTCCTGGGCACCCACATACGCTACGTCGTGAGCGCCAGTGCTGCGTCCTGAGTCAGCGCGTTGCCTTTCTTGTCAGCCTGAGGCGCTTTTCGAAGGCCTGTAGCAAAGTAAGTTCCCAGAGGTTAAACTTTATTAAGGTTTTGATTTCCAGTTTGTCGTGGAATACCAATCGTACGTTCTTTTTTAGGCCTCTAGGCATTTTATCTTAAATGAACTTGGGTGCTGACACGTTCTGCAGTCCATTTAGGTTTAAGTGTGCCATCTCACTAACTGGTAATATATTAAAATCAGTATTATTTTTAGTTAATAGGAGGCTCTTAGTGCCTTCTGTAACCGGTGGCTAGTAAGTACCTGCTAGAAACTGCAGTCGAGTCAGTGCGAAGGTACCCGAATGTCCTCAGCTTCTTTTGATTTGCGAGGGTGATGCATTGTCTGTGAATGCCCCAGCTTTTCTTACACCACGGCTACCTCATTTGCCAAATATGGGAATGATCCTTTGTTCATGTTAATTGAAAACGACATCCTTATTCATCATATGCAATTTTTTTTAGTCATTAAAATTCTGTCCAAAGCCTATCCAACTGAGGGGAACGGCTGAGTAATACCCGGGGCTTGTTAATCTATTGTTATCAGCCTTCTGTTTTATCCTCTTGACATGAACAGCAGCAGGAACTCTGATGTCCAAACTTTGCCTTTGATTCTGCACCCAAAATGTAATGCTGGAGCAGTTATACTCATGACCTACAAACATGTTTTTGACCTAGCTCATCCAGAAAATGTCTGGAGGCTTTCATTTTACTTGAAGGGTCAAAGACTCAGGCCTGATTATATTCCCATTGGAAATATAAATTCCTATGATAAATTTTCCTTTACGTTGTTACAACTGAGCAACTTTCCAGTACAATTGATTGAGATAGTGGGGGGAAATGAACTTCTGAAAGTTAAAAAAAAAAAAAAAAAAAAAAAGCCTTTAAAAATGAGTCTGGGTCTAAATTATACTGCTAATCATCACCTGAATTAAGATATAGCCATAGGCTGTATCTGTTTAATGTCTTATTCTTTCTTTGTGACCTTCTGAAAAGTAGTAACAAAACACATTCAAATAATTTATATTAGATGTCAAAAATGTGTTTTGTTTTTTTTTTTTGTAATAAAGGTTTCCAACCCTTTGATTAAATTTATGTTTATATGTGACACTTGCTTGAGGTGCATAAATTCACATGACAGTGGAACTCCACGCACTCACAGTACCCAGTGCCAGGTTGAGTTGAATTTGGACACATGACATAAATAAAAGTGGTTTTATGTTTCACCTTCATCTGGTAGGTGAGCACTCCACCTTTTCTTGTGAAACATAATCGGTTGTGACATGGCAAAATTAGATCCTGGCTATTTATTATCTTCTGAAATCAAACCCCATAACTGGGAAAGCATGTGGTAGGTCTGCAGGGGCAGCTTGCATGCAGAGAGGAGAGGGGGGGCTTTCCAGTTTTATAAGCTCAAGGTGATTTTCTCCAACATCTCGAGCATTTTAATTACCCTGAAAGATTGAGTAAATTATTATTTGAATACTTTATGGCATTGCATGTTAACTTTTCAAGGACAAAGTGCTGTACTTTGCTTTTCACCAATGCCTCATCTGTCAGAATATATCTTTGAAATTTATGTAGTTTGCTGCAGAGTAAAGGGGGGACAGACCTGGAATCCTATGAATTATTAGGAGACATCAGAGTCAAGTGTGATCTATCCCACAACAAAAGGAGTATTTATTCATATCTGATTTCCAGTTAGAAATTAATGAAATTAACGGTGAAATTGATTGGCTGCATTTTCTCAGAACATGTTAAATAAAATTGGCTTTCTTTGGTGAAGTTTTTCTGATGTTTTTTGTTTTTTTTAAAACCCTTAGCAGAGGTGAAAGGCTAAGCAAATACTTTCAATTCAAAATAAAAGAAATTTTACTCAAATGGTTTTGGGCATGCCAGTTTCACCCTGGGTGCCATGTTTCACAAAGTATGTTGTGAGAGGTGTGCTCTTTTGTTTACGCTTATAGATAAAAGGTGTTTCAGCTTGGATATTGAAATCTTTAATATATATGTGTAAAAGCATTTTTCAGCCTGCAGAAAGCCTCCATGCTGAGTTTGACAAAGTCTGTTTAAATGTAGAAAGTGCATAATATGTCATAGGCTGTTTAGTTGATCTTTGTAACCAATAACAAGCTTCTCTCTGCAGATATAATTTTTTCTTTCTCCATAAGGGCACTCAACCTTTTACTAACTTCATCCTACCATCAGTAGATTAGATTAAATCCCCATTTACTGCATCATATTAATATTTTCAATGGCACACTAATCCAAGAAATAAATGTGTCAGTTTCTATGGCTACATTGTAATGGGCATAGCTATCAGAGAGTGCCTTAAGGCCACATAAAAGACTTAATGTACGGATTGAGTAGAAGCACATTATTTATTACAAAGCTATCAAGCCAAGAAATTTAGCAATCTCATTTAAAAAATTTGCTCATTTGATCTGGGCCAATTTGCTTGACTGATAATATTGAATATTTAGTATCACAATGTTTTTGCAGTTTTAAGGATAAAGTGTTCTGAACTAATTTGATTCGGAGCAGTTGGTTGAATGGAATGATTTTATGTTCCTGAAATGTTTATTGATACTTCTTTTTCAGTTTTAGTGACTAAAAATTTAAGTGGGACTAAGGCCTAGGCCTCTGATGAGGGGAGTCTCTTAAGCAAAAACAGTAACAAAGATAGAAACAAACCCATTTGGCCTGATTGTGTCATCTGACAGGAATAGGTGGGGAGAGAGAAGATCAGGCATGGAGTTGGGGAGTGGGAAATTGTGCTCCCCACACCCCAGGAGTCAAACAGGTTTTATTCTCTATGAGCTTTGGTGGGACGGTTTGATTCACCCTGAAAATTTGTAACGGGAGACTCTGAGGAAGGAAGATGTGTAAAGAAAAACCTCTCCCATTCTCGTTCTCCCAAAACTCGCACCCTTAGTTTCACTTCTATGATAATAAGAGAAGTGCTAGGACCATCTGATAAAATAGAAGAGACCCTCTCCCAGCACAAAGCCTGCTGCCTTTCTTCAGTATATTTACATTTGAACCAACAAGAAAATGGAAAATGACAATTTCAAATGGGTTATTTTGGCGTCATGTAATTAAAAAAACAAAAAACGTTTGACTGGATTTAATTTTTTCTTAAAGTGAATGTAGACAAACTTATTTCAAAGTTGAGTGTACTCTTTGGTGGCTGGTAGAATATATAATTGGAATATGACTAATTATCGTTGATTCATTCACTGAAGTATGCGCATAAGAATCGAGGGGATTGTTTTCCTTTAAGTTTGGTAGTAGAATATCTCTCAGATCAAAGGTCTTGGTTCTTGCTATTGTGTAGTATCTGGAGGAGGCTGACATTTTTCAGGGAGATGTGTAGGGCCCACTTCTGACCATCCTATTTTCATATTTCTTTGCTTGGTTTGTTACCTTATTATTTGGCATGATTTATTATTTAAACAGACGTAAAATCTGGAGTTGTTACCACAGTATTCATTGACATATACAATTACATTTATACTTGGCACTGCATTTGGAAAACTATATTTCAGTTTGGGATTTGGGTAGAGAATGTTTAAAATTTGGATATGTCTTCTAAAAATCTGTTGAAAGACAAATTTTTTTCTAATATTTCTTTATACTTTCTAAAAAAGCTACTAATAGCTGTGTAGACTGTAACATTGACAAAAACTGACATCTCTAGAATTTCGCATGTCAATAGAACAGTGCAAGGAGCAGTGAGAAGACAAGAGAGACTTAGAAAAGCATGTTAGTGGCTTAAACTGAGCCCTCCCAATCTATTGAAGTCTTAAGCTTTAAGTTCTGGAAAAGTCCATTTCCAGTAAGTCAGAATAACCCATGACAACATTTCATCAGCATCAATGCTAAGAAGTAAAAGATATTAAGAGTAGGTAGTTTAAAATTGAGAACAGACGGAAGGTTGTTGCCTAAGAATTAGTTTGAAATAAAATGTCTGCATGAACTGGTATATTTTTATTTTATTAGAGAATGTTATCTATCCTTCAATTAAAAAGTGGCTCATACAGACTTCTGTGGCTGTTTTCCAGCACAGTATTAGCACAATCATCCTCTCATTTTTCTGAGATGTGAATAAGGGCTCTTTGTTCTTAAAGAAGCTCTTTGTTTCTATAGCATTTAGTTTATATTTTGATAATAAAAACAGTATTTTAATACTTTGAAAATTCAAGTACAAATACCTAAGAGGCATAATTTAAAATAAATATATACTTTTATAAACTTAGTGAATGGAATGCTTTTATTTTAGTAAGAGCATTCTGTGGGCTAGTGATATTAAAAGTTATTTAAGCCTGTGAGTAAAAGAAATGTTCCTACCATAACATTTCTTTATAGTCTGAGGTTTAAAAGGATTATATGTATTGTATACCTAAAACATTGAATACAGTGTTGTTTTCATAAAAACTTTCATATAGCAACAAGTGTCTTCTGTATCAACAGTATTTTTCAATTGAAGTTTAAAAATGTGAGGTTTTTTTCCTATTCTGCTACTGAGGCTTATTGGTGAGTTTAGAAAGGATAAATGCAAATATTCTAGCATCAGAAAACATGAAAGGAAATTTCTATAGCGTTTTGCCCTCTTGGTTCCTAAAAGAGAGAGTTATCGTTTCTCTCTCCCATGGTCATTAATAATGACAGATGTCCATGGTGCAGAGTTCACCTACATTATTGTCAGTAACAGGGCTGGCAAGAGAATATTTATTACAAGAGGAGGAGGGACAGAGACATGATGTTGAAACAGAAGACAAGAGCAGAGTTCAATTGTTTTTTTTTCTATTGAAATAAAATATAATCATTCCCTAAGCTTTCTTAATAGCGTTTATTTCAAAGCATTATTGTTGCAAGTATATTTCATCTGCATAAATGTTCCTTGTAGTGTTGGATTAAAAACTGAAATGATCAGGCACTCATTTTTATTTTATTTTTCCGGTAAACCTGTCTAATAACCAAATATATTGGAATGACTCTTAAAATATCATTTGAATTGTTGATAGGAGGACAGTTGGATTGTTAAGCTCTCTTCCCCACCCCATGATATAGAGAACTAAGAGGATTTAACATAGAGACAGCTAGCATTTAAATAGTGGTTTAAAATTTTGCTTAAATAAATATAATAATAAGAATGTGTAGGTTCCAAGAGGAAGAGTTTACAAAGTACATTTAATTTATATAGCCTCTCCTTGTTTCTCTCCCTCCTTTTCTGTTCCTCCTTTCTCTGTCCTACCCCTCGTTCTAATTTTAGCCTATTAAGGCAACTATACTTGGAATTCCTTTCCTGAGTTAGTCTGTTGATTGTCCATCGAGGTACAAAGGAAAGCCTGTACTTGGAGTCAGGTTTTCTCTGCTTACCCACACTCCCCCACCCCAGCTACCGCAATAGAAGCGGAGAAATAGCCTCTTCAGTGCAAATCTCTAACTGACTGTGAATTCTTTTAAGAAAATAGTGAAGGGGGTGGGGTAGGGAGAAATGAAATTGGATAAATGTGAGGTTCTTTTACTCCCTAATTTCAGAATAAAGAAAGGGAAGGGATGAGGGACATAGCCTCTTTCTCCCATTAATTTATAGAGAAGTCATACAAATTCACAAGTATGGAGATACAGTAATGAAGATATATTAAAAGAAAACTTAAAAGCCATTTTATCCCTTAGCTGACAAAAGTCGTATGACTTCTCAACATTATTCTTGAGAACGATTGTAGTTGTAACAAAGGTACAGTCTCCGGTATGGCACATAGTAGGTATCCCATAAATTTTAGCTTGCTTTTCCCTTGAGGACAAAATCCCTATCTGTGCACTCTCCTATCCCCTTAGCAGTGATCATCATGCACACCCCTAGAAGGCGTTAAATGAATATGTTTAACAGTTGTGTGAAGGATAGATATGTACAGTACATATAGGCATTAATTAAGTAAAATTCATAAATATATTTTAAGGTAGTTTTAGCTGTGCAGTCGTACTGTTTGCAAGCAACCCCTCACTGTTGGCTGTCAGTAGATTTCACCCTGCCGCTTGACTCAAGGACACCTCCCCAGCTCATGGCCTTAAGGTAGAGTCCGGCCAAGCTGGCCCATTGAAAAGTGATGCTTTCAATTTCCCGATTCTCTGTGGAAGATTTTCTTTTAAAAGCAGACTTTTAAGGCATTAGTGGTTTTCCTTTAATTAAAAAAATATGAGCCTTTTCCAAACTAAAATCAAGCCGAACAAATACAAACTGTTACAAAATAGAATTGAACTAATATCCGAAAAGTACTAGTTATGGGCCTATCAAATGTTATTAACAGGAGTAAGGCAAGATCAGAACTCAGCTGAAATGATGTTGCTGTTTCAAAAGCTATCCTCAGATGGTCACAATGAACCAAATCAGTGCTTGGGTTCACTGGAAACATTCAGAGCAGAGAACCGAATTAAAACAAATCTCTTTGACTACTATGGCTCAAGGTAAAAAAATTTTATTTTTCCTCTCCTTTATAAATATTTAATGATTCAATTTAAATTATGGGAAAATGGAAAGAAATACATACACAATTTTTTGGTAAAGGTACAGAATTACAGTAGCCATGGATAGCCTGCCATGCAGTATTTGCCTTTTCAAATAACTCCATTGTCAGTTATCTATGGCTTTTTAAAATAGGATGGAATTACCTGTTATTTCTTTGCCTCAATTTTATCCACTTCCTCACCGGTGCTTTGAATATGATGCCAAAAGAAGCTAGTGCTTCATTCTGCCTGACAAGTCACAGTTATTAGAGCTTTCCCAAGTAACATGATCAATACCTTCAGAGGTGTTTTATCCTACTTTTCTTAGACATCGTGTAAAGATACTTTTTCAAGCGCTGCTTTTCGGAGGTACTGAATGATGCTCTTCTGTTGCACAATAACAGATATAAAAACAGGCCTTAAGCAAATGAGTGTGTATGGCTTACGGAGTTGCCAGAATCTTGTGTGGGAGCCACACCGAAGTTTTTGCTGTCTCTCAACTCGGTGGTGCTGTGATCCTGAATTAACTTGAAAACTCCCTTTCTATACAAGAATCGAATTTCTCCCATTTAAAACCCTTGCATGTGCACTGGCAGATACAGCATGTATACGTTTGTAATTTCCACCACCCCACAGGTGAACTCCGGCCAGCGGGAGGGGCTGCCGTCCCAGGCCCCGGGAGGAAGAGTGCTGGCTGCCGAGGTTCCCATAGGACCGCAGAGACGGACGGTGGCTGCTCACGCCGCTTGCGTGCTCTCTCTGCTCTTGTCCCAAGGTTCACAAACCGGCCCGTGAAACTTTACCTGTCCCCGGGCTTGGAATATAGCACAAGTAGAATTAGGCTTTATGGTTCTTGGTGACAGTACTAATATTTTTCGTAATTCAGCTGTTTGTGTGGAAAATACTTTTTGTTCCATTTCCTTTGTCTTCTTTTCTTTCCTCCTGAGTCGATCCGTCTTCCCCCGGCAGTAGCGCATGCATTCCCGGGTGCAACCAAGGCTGCCCTGGAAGCAGTGGGCTGCCACTCAGGATGCTGAACATTTGTCTTCCCATGAGTTAAAGGGACAAAGTGATGGTTCTATATATAGAATTTTCAGGCTTTCAATTCTCTCTATTCTTTACAGTCCAATAAGTAAATTTTCCTTTTTTAATGGCACATTTTCTACATCATAGCTCTTAGCAAACAAGCAAGAATCAATAAGTATTGAACTTCATTCAGTATCAGCCATGTAAATAAAATGTCAATTGTTCAGGCTCTTAGTCTGGACAAATCTTAGTCTTTCGTCGAGACTATCTAGAACCTTCCAACTCCCACCAGCAGGGAATCAGTGCAGGAGCAGTGCTCTGTGCGAGAATAATAGCAGATCTGTGCTTGTACATATTCTGTATGTTTTGGGAGCTCTGTAAGAGGGGCCTCAGAAACCCAGGGACCAGAGCCATGAGACACACATTCTTGGGTACCAAGCGTCGTGCCTCTCCTGGTCATGTCCCAGTGAGGAAGTGAATGGCCTCACTCTGACAGAGACTTCATGATGAAAAAGAAAGAGACGCTGTAAACTTGCATGGATCAGGAACAGGTGATCTATCTTCGTCCAGACTTGCAAGGGAAAGACGGAGCTGGAGTGGCAGCATACACGCTGGGCATCTGAGAGCACATTAGGAAGTAGTGTGCTCACCGGCAGAACAAAGAGCACTTACTTCCATGCTTATAGACTTTAAATGACAGGGGGAACACTTTTAATTTCAGGAAAGATGGTCATCTGTGACTGCAGTAGAATTCCTCAGATACGTTCACCCCAGACCAGGGCTGCCTTGAGCAGTCAGTGGGGTTCTGATACCCAGGTTCCTGGCCAGAACTCTGCCAGGGATACAGATGGTACAGGAGCTGTGTGACCGTGGCCCGTTCTGTCTGTCTCCACTTTTGATTTGCTTGGGAAAATGAAAAAAATTCTACTGACTTTTTGGACCACTGCAAGGATTTAACTATGAGATAATGTACGTGGAATTGCTTTATAAAGTACGATACAAATGATATTCTAGCTTTGCTCCTGATAGGGTCAGAGTTGTTGTTTTGTTGTTAGACTATCTTTTCCCTGAATTTAAGTGTTTGGAGAGACCATGTATGATACAACTAGAAAACAGTAATAATGAAGAACATAATTAAATGTGGGGCTGGCATTTTGTGTGCTAAAAAGATTTGATCTATGATACTTATTGGGAAGGGTATCTTTTTGAATAGAAATTATTGTTTTCACTTAAAACATACATGAGAGATGATTTATTTATAACAACAATTAACTACCCTAATAGTAAAAAATTACCAGCCTGAAAAATAACCATTATGTTAATCACATTGTATATTTTTTACCCCCACTAAGAAATGGAGATCTCTCTCCCTTGCACGTGGACTCTTCATGACCCCTTAGTAATGGGTAAGCCATTTGACTTGACCCTTGTTAAAGAAAAAATTATTCTGAAACTTGTCAAAATGATAAGAAGACTTTAATCCAGACTATTGTGACAGACTATTGTGTCAAGACTATTGCAGTGGGGAGAGATGAGGTTCAACTCTGAATACAACAAGAATACGTGGGGATTTATAGTCAAAGGGCTAGCTTGCAGGAGAGAGTAGAGGATGGAACGTTATTAAGGGTAATTACAGTGGATAGGGGTCATTCTTGCTAAACCAACCTAACAGGATTCTTGCTGAGGAGAGGCCAGGGTGATCAGATACAAAGAATGGGATGATGCGAGATGGGGAATTTGATCAGATATCGGAGGGGAGGATTCTCTCTAAACTAGCTTAGAAAGATTCTTGCTAAAACTGGACACTGCAAGGACAGACACTGTAGTCCAAGGTTGAGGCATGGTTGGAAGAGGGCTCAGAGGAACCTGACTAAAGTTTGGTCAAGGAGTCTTTGTCATCCTTCAACTGCTGCCTTTCTCTCTTTGCCCTTACTTCTCCAGTCGGCACATCTGCTGTCACGGTTTTAGCAGTGACTCTGTAAGGCTGACCAAAAAACTAACATCAGTAGACATCAAATCCTATGATTTTTATGTTTCATTTTTACAGATTTTTTTAGGCTAACATCTCCAAAGTCAAACTCATCAACTATCTGCCTTTCATCATTTTTGCCATTATCATCTTTGTTCTTCTGGTCCTTCAAGCTAAAAATCTGGAAGTCTTCTTTAACTGCACACTTTTCTTCATCACATCAATTAATTTTGTCAGTTTGTCTTCTTGGTTTGGGCTGGAATTCCTATTTTCACCAGTACCATCTCACAGCTATGTCACCACAAGAGCCTTTCTCTGCTGTCCCTGCCTTCAGATCTGCTTACAGGTAACAGAGGGTCGTCTGATCTTCCTTAGTCGCAATGTAATTCCTCATTCCTCTACTGGATGCTCGCTTTCTCTTGCATGAAAGCTTAAACCTTGCGTGGCCTCCTTGTGATGCTAGCCCTCTGTTTCCAGAGGCCTGGCATCTCATGCTCCCTCTGAGTGTTGTACATACATTCTTGTGTCTCGATCTTTTCCGTGCCACTCTCACCTTGAATGCTCACACTTGACCCAAGTTCTCTGCTTCCTTTGAGCCACAGGGTCAAGGGCCACATCTTCCTTCTAAACTTTTCCTGATCCCAGTTCACCTTCATTTTCCTCTAATTTCCATCTCTAACATTCAGAGGCAGTCTACTATATTTTAGTTCTTAATATTGCACTATTTTTACACTATATTTCATTGTCACTTCATCATTTTTTTGTGAATAAATAATGTTTCAACAATGAAGTACAGCTCTTAGGGGCCAGATGTTTTTCATCTAGATCCATCTGGGTATCTTACAGGATACCTGGTAGATAAATATTCATTCAATACTTATTGCTGGATTGATGATTAGTTTTCTTACCAAGAAGGTGTTTCACTCTTTACCTGCTGCTTTTTCTCTGTTCTACAAATATTCAACATTTTGTTAAGAAATGCACGTGTAGGAAGTACGTTTTCTGGTTAGTTATCAATATATTCCTTAGGCACCCATCCTGTGTGCACTTGGGTGGCACTATTAGCAGAGAACACAAGTTCTTTGCCTCTCTTCCGTGGAAGTTTGGTAGATATTTGTTCAGAGAACTGAAAAATGGCATGTTTGCAGGCAGATTTATTGTTGGAGAAATTAGGAGATGAGAGGTGAAGAGACTTGCCCAAGGTTACTTATTTCTGTGGCAGTGCTTATTGCCATGGTTGAAATAGGGAATTAAAATTATTATCTGGATAAGGCAAGCTATACCAAAAAAAAAAAAAAAAAAAAAAAAGCACAAAAATCTATAAATATCAAGGACAGTGAGGAAATAGGAGAATAGTTTATGAACTTTGAAAATTAATGCTTTATCTTTGCATAATAATATCTACAAGCCACACTGAACCCACCCTATTTAGGTAAAGGGAGTGCCTGGTCACAACTCGGAGGTGTCTTTTGGGGTCCTCTGGAGGGCAGAGGGGCGAATGGAGCAAATTATGTTATGTCATTTCTAGATGGAACACTTAATATTGTTTAAGTCAGGTCTTCCACATCTGTCCAAGGGAAGACTGGATTTCCATTAAGTAGATTTATGGAGACCATGAACATTCTTCTCTAGCTCAGGGATTTGTGTTTAATTTTCTGGGATACTGTCCAATGATAATGTCTTGAGGACTTGAATTTTGTGAAAGAAAAACTAAGATAAAAAATATTCTACTATCCGTGCTGGCCTCAAAATAAATTGGACTCTGAATACTATGGCCATGATCCCCATGCCCCCACCAGCCCCAATAGCTATTTGGTTTCAAATAACATATTTAGTGTGGTTTTACTCAATAAAGTTTTGGATATTTGTTGCTGCTGTTGTTATTTTTATTCATTTTTTGAGGTTTTCTTGATGGCTTCTAGGGCATAGCAAAGGGATATTTAACAAAATGCAGAGGTTATAATGGTTATAGAAACTAAGGAAGTTTATGTAGTGCTGATCTCTGAGATGCTTCTAACTCCTTCTAAAATTAAACAGAAGCATGTGTAGAGATTTGCATGTTCCCAGGTAGAATCAGTTATATGGGGTTGTTTTTTGTTTTTTGGCTTTTTTTAGCATAAATTTGAAAACTTAGTTTAGAAATTCAACTCGATTTTGTCATTGTGTAGGTATAAGAGATGCATAGGGAAGTGTGCATGGGTTGGCCTTAACTTTCCGTTTAAGCTTAAGCTTTTTAACCATTCAGAAGAGAATCAAAATGTGGGAGAATTACTTATTTGTAAAAATTATTTGTAAATAATTGCCCTGTCATGTGTTTGTTGTAAGTTAGACTAATTACTTTTAGGCAGTATTATAAATACAAGGATTTGAATTTGATAACAATTTCATATAATGCCAAGCAAAATTAAAAAAACATTTTTGACATTTTAATGAAAAAATGAAGAGAAAATGAAATTAGCACCATGTCTCGTATGTTGTAAATAATAAATTTTGCTCTATTTAAAAATATGACTAATTTTGTGGTACTTGAAATAGCTGTAATACAATAATGGAAGAATGGAACAGAAATACTGTAACATAAATGACATGCGTCCTTGGCCGTGTTTCCCATTGTAAGACATTACAGCTGGAAAAGATAGTCTCATGGTCCACAAAGGTCTCCCTGGTTTCAGATTTTCTGTGATTTGCAGCCATGTGGCTGTGTTCAGAGCAAGATACCAAACAACTAAGTCTTCAGTCATTACTGTGCAACTTGCCAATCATTATCATAATTTATTTCCCTAAAAATACTAATATTTGAAAAATGTCTTCTACATAAGGCAGTCTCCTCTTGAATAGGAGGCCTTCCTGAATCACTGGGATATGCTGATGTCATTGATCTAGTGCAGTTCAGCAGTGGCAAAACACCGGTGATACGAAAAGAAAAAGAAATTCAGTACTGTTTCTACCCACAGGGCAGTATACTTAGGGATGTTATTGCAAGAAGTCTCCCCTCCCTTTTTTTTTTTTTTTAATGTCTGTGTCAGAATGCCTGATGATCAAGGAAGGATACAGTGGAAACTGGTGTTCTTGCAGTAGTTAGAAATGCAGGAGTCTTATTTCCTTTTTGGTTAGTATGTTGATCTATGTGTTAACATAGTCACAAACTAAAAAAACAACAACTGTATACTTGAAATACAGTGGATTTCAACTCATTCAACATTTATCGGAACACCTATAATGTGTAATCCATTGGTTCCTGGGGAAGGTGAAGGAAAGGGAGGGAGAATACAAGAAAATCAGAGGAAGCTCAGGCCTTTAAAGAGGCAACCTGGGGAGGACTCTAGAGTGATCCCTCTTTATCATCCTCTGTATCCAATGTATTGCTAACATTTCTCTGTTCTTGAAATAAATCTCTCTCCTATTCACCACCCCCGTTTCCTTTGCTACTTCCTTTCTCTGATGTTAGCCCTCATCACTTCTCACTGGATCACTTGACTATCCACCCTTCTTGCTGTCAACTCTTTCGCGTGGCACACAGGCCCTCCTGGCTGGACACCTGCCTTCCTCCCATGTGTCTGCCCTCAATACTCCCTCACACATACGGTGCCCTTGAACCTTCCTGTACCTTGCTGTTTCAGGCCATCATGAAACAACATGGGCTACTCTCCCTGCCTCAGGTGCCCCCTTTTTGCCTTACCTGGCTGCCTTCTGCAAACTCTTCACATATCACTCCTTCCAGAAGTCTTTCCAGCCTCACCAGACCCAGCTTGAGTTCGAAGCTCTTCTTCTGGGCCCCAGCTGCCTGTAAATACCTTATCCTAACCTTCGGACAGTAGGGAATATTGTCATTGTTGGTGAAGTGGTCACAAACCTAGGGTCCACAGTCAGGCTGGCTGGGAAGTGGCTGGGTTCCAGCAGTCACATCATGATGGTAGCAAGTTAACCTCACCTGTCTGTGCCTCAGTTTCCTGATCTTTAAAACAGATATAGTATTACCCAGCATATCGGGTTGTTATAAAGACTAAATGAACAAAAATTTGCAAAACACTTAGAATGCCTGGTACACAAAAGTAAGTTTTCAGAAAAGTTGGTTTTCTTTTTATTCTTCCCCTTTCTTCCTCTTCTTTCCCTTTTCCTCCTTTCCTCTCTTTTTTCTCTTCCTCCTCCTCCTCTTTCTTATCTTCGTCTTCCTCTTTCTCCTCCTCTCCTCCCCACTCCTTGTCTTTTTCATCCTCTGCCTTTTCCTCCGTTAGAACCATCTCTCCAGTCAGGCCTCTGTGGAAGCTCTGTGGGTACTGAGACTATGTCATGTTCAATTCTGTGCCCCATAACCTATCGTAGCGAATATTTCTTCCTGGACAGTGGGGAAAATATCATGTTTTTTCTACCTTCAAAAAATTATTTTCACTTTTCAGTGTTAGAGAATATGTTTCATCAAATTAATGATAAAATCCAGAGGTCTTTAAGAAACCTGTGTGAATGCTGAATATGCAAGAATGAGGTCCTGTGTAAATTAGTAAATCCAGGGGGTCTTTTTGTTAGTCACTGTCACAAATACTCAGTATTATGGGATTTGACTTGTATTTGTTATTTGATTTTTGTGCTGCAACTAGTTAAGATTGTAAGCATTTAAAACATTATTAATCTGTTCTCAGGAATAATGTCAAACATTTCTATATCACTTTCTATGTGTCAGGAATGGTTAAAAGAGCTTTGCATATATGAACTCACTCCATTATTGTTTCCATTTATAAGGTCTAATATTCATGAGTTACTTTTTGCAGTTTACATAGATTACTTATTTTATATATAATAATTGTATATAATAATTACTATAATTATACCTTTTCCTACTAGAAAAGAAATGACAGACCTCATTTTATTTCTTGGAAAGTCAAGGAGAGAAATGCCATTTTCCATCAGAGAAAGATATATGGAAAATCTTTAGTGTGGCAGATATGCAAATTAAATAGGTAAATAAAGTCTTAATTTTTTAAACTTGTGCCAACAGTTCTAATCAGGGATGGAGTTTTTAACAGGAGAGAAGCGTCTGCATTGTGGGGGCCTGATCCACGGAGTGAATTCTTATCTGCACCGCTGACAGCGAGTAACATTGGGACAACCAAGCTTGCGGCAACTGTAAGCTCCAGTCTTCCACAGTGCCTTTAGGAGGAGGGAGTGTGTTTAGAAATAATAATTTGTTACGTTTGTTATTATTGTAGTTTTAAATTGGAACATTAGCTAAGCTATATCCTGAAGATTTTTTTTCTTTTCCACAAATGAAGAGGAATTTCAGGAAATTTGGTTTTCTGTGCTTAAGTAAGTTCAGAAAATGATAGCACACCAAACCCCCCTCCTTTTGGGTCTGCAGTGAGATTAAGAGTTACTAAGAGGGTCTGCAGGAAAGGCACTTGTTCAACTTGGTTTAACTCACTATTTCTTGAACCCTATCCTCCTCTACCCCAATATCTACTAATATTTCCAGGCACATTAGTGATCTGCCGAACACAGTTTGCATAATATTGGTGTTTACCATTTGGGGTTTAATTCTATGAAATGTAGTACATTATTTTTATTAACATTAAATTTGTTGCATTTTAGTTATACTGAGCTTTTGGTCATAATGAGTTTGACCCACAAGTTTCTAAGTTGAGAGTAACTGACAATGAACAGGGAAATTAATTTGCAAATTAGACTGTTGGGGGGAATTTTTTGTTTGTTTTTTCTTAAAGGTACCTGGGCCCTCTTGAGTTTAAATGATATTCATACAATGGTTCACTTCCACATTACACAGAGCAGAAAAAATAGTAGATCGTTACTGAAAGAATCTTGGGGCAGGTTTGAAATGCAAAGCATTTGTGGGACTATTTAATTGAGGTATGAGACATGTAATTTGAGGGGGGGATGACAGGCAATCCATAATTAGTAAAGAACAAGGGCCTCTTTTGTTAGTCATTGTCACAAATATTCAGTATTATGGGATTTAACTTGTATTTGTTTTTTGACTTTTGTGCTGCAACTGGTAAAGATTGTAAGCATTTAAAACGTTATTAATCTGTTCTCAAACAGCAGTTGTTGTGTGGTTGCTCACTCATTTGTACTTTGATTTGACCTAATAATGGAGGACGCTAGTGAAAGCTCACTGGTGTTCCTTTTGTGCAAGTGAAGCAGACTTCCTACTTGTCTAGGCTTCAACCATGACATATTTGTTCATAAATTATCCAGCAGCACATGTATAAAACTATTGTGAGTTTTTTTCTAAATGGTAGAAACGTTATTTGGCATAGCTATACCATATAATGCTTTCTACTCTTCATAAGACTGGCATTCAGTAATATCCAAGAAGGAAGTGTGTTGTTCCCATGTTTTGGTATCCTTTCCCTCTTTAGTTAAATGTTCCTTCTTTTTCCTGTGTAGCTTCCACCACTGAAGTTTATCATTTGACCGATTTGGCCATCATTTTTCTATTAGGAGGAATTTAGCGTTCAGAATTATTTTGTGTGTGGAAAATTTTGCTATTACTCAAGCTGTCATTGGTAAACCATGGAAACATATTATTCACTCATTGGTTTTGTCAGTACATGAGACTTAACCTGATTATTCAACAAATTTTGTTTTTCTGGAACATGAACTTTGATTCTCATGTGAACTCCTAGAAGGAGGGAACCAGGAGTGAAAGAAACTGAACCTTAGCATGTTATGGAATTTTGTTTCTACCATAATTCATATAGATGTGCGCCACTTTCTCTCTTTTTCCTTCTGTCATCTATGAAGGTATAAATGTTTCGGCTCTGTGACAGAGCTGTGCAGTGGAAAGCTGCTAAGTTCCAGAACTAGTCTTTATAACTAACTAGCTAAATGGTTAAGAACAAGACATTTAACTTTTCTGAACTCAGTTTCGCCATTTGTAAAAGGAAGAGGTCCAATGATAATATCTTTAGTCTAACATGCAAGTAGTAAAAATATAATAAGATATGAAACTTGTACTAAGTTACTTCTACAAAATCATTAATAACAAAACTTGCTACCTACTTTGTGTTAACTTTACATGGCAACAGAGGATAGTAATGGCTTCTGAATCACTGAAAACCACTGAACTAATGCACAATCGTAATCCAAATTAGTCACTTTTATTCTAACAATCTTATTACTCCTTTGCCCATTTTAAGTTACTGTGATTATATTTTGCTAGCTCTTTGGGAGAAATGGGTTATTTTTTTTAATTATGAAAATGTTATTTCAGTAAATGTAATTTAATTAAAATGAGAATTTCTGCCAGCTGTTTTAAAATAAATACAGTATTCTTTTACTAGTATGAAAGGAGTTACTATTTGCTGTCTCATTTCCTCACTAATATGCTGGCGTATTTAGCTTGAACCTGAGCTTGTGGAAGTTTATTCTTAACCAAAGCAGTTCCTTTTTCATGTAAGTAGGTTAAATGTGAATTGGGCAGCCTCAGGGTGCTTTTTTTTGTTGTTGTTCACTTTAAAAACGCCCCCTCAAGAGGGCCCCTTTTTAGAAACCTAGAATCATATGTTTGGAAGGTTGATCCAAATTAGCATTAGAATGGTCCTTTTATTTTAAAAAATTATATAGACTATTTAAAATATGCTAAATTGACACAGATTGAAATAAAACTGAATAAGAGCAGTAACATTTCTTGTTCTACTCTACCTCTGTGATAAAAGAACCGAAATCAGAGAAAAAAATGTAGAGTGTGTGTTAAGGTAAAATTTCTGTCCCCAAAATACAGGAGGAAATGTATTTGTACAAAAGGTCCAAATTAATGTCATTCATTTTCTTGTAATTTTATATGCCCTAGAATGGCGTAAGCAGATCAAGAGTTTATATATGTTTTGACTTCTGAGAAGTTGTTTATTTTTAAAGAAATACTACATTAGTAAATTTAGAATTACAATTTAAAATCATCTCATTGATAGAAATGCGGGCAGTCGATGAAGTATATTAATGTATCTTCTCTTTTGCAAATCATATAGCAGTTTTTTCCAGAGTCAAGACTATACAAACATTTTAATTTGTTGGGAAAGACTGAGCCATTAAATATGATAAAATTGCTTAAACTGATTTTTGAAAACATGCTGGAAAACTAGAGGACTACAGATTATGCTTTGGCTATAATTCAAGACTATACAGTAACCCAAGTCCCTAAAGTTCTCAAAAGAATGACAGAGAAGCCATGATTTTCAGACAAGTGCATTATAAATGCTAATAGCTTTGCAGTGAGAAAGGTTTATATCCTTGTAACAGAGGAAACATTCATTTTTAGCATTTCAGACCATGGGGAACATAGTAATTACAACAGGCACTAATATCTGTCTCCTTTCTATCCTTGCTTTCACCCGCCTCCCCTTCCAAGCCCTTGAATAATCTCAGCGGAATTAGTATAAGGACTTTGAACCTATGTCATTTCCAAAGTCTTTTATTCTCTCTATAGTAAGTACATTTAGTACAACATTGGTCCTCAAGGAATGTATAACATACCTTATGTATATATATATCATCACAGCAAAAGAATTAAGAATGTTTTTCTTTACTTAAATGTGTCCTAGACATTCCCATTTATGTGATTAACAATGATGATTTTCAGAAGCACAGTACTGAAGTGGTTTTATAGTTAAGATTAAGTCTAAAGCTATGCTCTCAGTAAAAATCCGTGTCCATCATCAAGAAATCCCATCATTAGCTAGAACAGTCTGGCCAATGTTCAATCTTTTGGAATAAAATAAATTTGCAATTTTTTGTCAGATGAAAAATATAAAAATAAGCAGTTAGCACTTAAACTATTGTGTTGAGATATTTACCAGTACAGGTTTAGTTAGCAGGCAAATCCTGTCTCAGCCCACATCAGAGGCACAGTCTTGGCAACATTTGACCAAGATTCTCACATTCTTAATCCTCCATTTTTAAGTAGTTTTATTGAGGAATGAATGTATAGGGTTTTGGTAGATAGCGCCTTGTAAGCAATATTAGCTTACAAATGTGCATTGTAAGGCTAAAAAATTCCTTTTCTAAAGAAGTTTCGCAAGTTTACTTTTACTAAAAACAGGCAAGAATAAAAATATAGAATAAATCCATAAGCTTTTCCCCCCTTTACTATGAAGGATTCATATGGCTTAATTTTCTTGTTAAAGGCATTAAATTAAATCATTTAGAGAAGTTAATCTATATTATCAGGGGAATAAAAGCTAACTTATCTCAGTAGACTTAAAGCTTGGTGATAGATCTGATTTCCTTTTATTCTATCATTTTAACTCTCTCCTCTGTCTCTGAATCTGTCTCTGTCTCACACACACACACACACACACACACACACACACACACACACAGACGCATACACATCCTTTATCTCTTGGAAAGAATTGTCAGAGATTGTGTAATTTTTGAGGAAACAAGAAGGTATAGTGGGGGACTTGACTTCACTAGTAAGGAGCAAAGCTTTGGGGAAAATTTTATGGTTGTTACAACCTCTGTAACTGGGGAGCAAGTATAACACAAAAACACCTGTTCTTGAATTTCTTTTTTAAGTGGAGAAGATGACCCATCTGCAGTACCCCTCTAAGCTGTATACTTAGAACAGGTAATAATCATCACCCAAAAGAGCCATTCTGGTAGAACACACAGATAATAAAAGCTTTCAGTAGAAACTATCTCCTCCCTTACTCCCATGCTGCCTTCAAACTCAATTCATATTAAATTATCCAGTTAAATGTTCCATATTTATAAAATTATTATGCTTTCTTGAGTAATCACCCTGCTCCCCCTTGTGTTGATATTTGCTCCAAAAGCTAATTTATTTGGACATGTTTTCCCCGGCCTATGTGGCAGGACTGTATTCATGCTTTGAGTCTCCTTTAAGGATTTACTTCCCAGCAAGGCCTTCCCAATCTCTGGGGAGGTAGGACCTCCTTCTCCTCTCCCCACCCCCACTTATCACACTGCTTTGTAGCTATTTGTCCAGTTTTAAGTCTTATCTTCTTGTCTTGAATTCTTAAGGCTGGACATATTTGTCCTATTCATCCTAAATTCCCCAGTTCTAGGAAGGTGCTTGGTGAGTGGTAAGTACAAAATGAATATTTATAAAAGCCCAAAGAAAGAGTGTGTGGTGGTGTGAGCTGAGACCAAGGGAGAGAGGGAAAGAAGGAGAATAAATGGACCAGGAGCGGGAAGAGCCACATCGCTGTGAGAGTAATGGGTATTATTTCTATATTTTAGCTCCTTTTTACTTTACTTTTACATTTGGATTTTAACACAAAAACCTTTGGTTCTGTTAAAGAAGGATCATGTGGGTACTGTTGTAGCTTTTTCAGAGGTTGGAGGACATAAATTAATAAATTAATTAAAATTTTAAAAAAGTTTTTAAATACCAAGTCTGAACAAGAGAAGAGCTGAGAAATATGGTGGAGGATTGATGTGAATTTGCTCTGTCATTGCTTCCTTGGCCTTCCTGACTGGGGCAGAGGACTAGAGTCTGGTTTTCTCTAGTTTTGCCTTCTTTCTCCATGGTGATGTCCAAGAAGACGTAATTCCAGACCTTCTGGGTTGCTTGTTGTCTAGATCCCTTGCTTTATGTAGGAAAGTGTCAAATGGTGCAATGGCTGGCCAAAAGTAAAGGAACAAGCTCTATTCACGAACTTGCTGTCCTCTTATCAGATCACTTGGCCACTAACTATGAAAGTGGTTAAGAATCTTAAAGGCCATGTGGAAGTTTTGCTAGTAGTGAGAAACTATGGAGTAGGGGAAGAGTGGGGATTTTTACCAGATAATCATTTTTAAAGATTTATTTAAAAATTGTGGTAGAGGAAATTACAGAAGACAGAGACCATCAAAGAGAGGAAATGCCAGGTAATTACTAAACTTTTACTGCACATTATCTTTTAGAGATACGAGGCTGTATCTCTATTCACAGGAGGTGAAATGGTTCATGGTACTGTTTTTATCAGTTTTTGTTTTTTTTTCCTTTTATCAAATGCCTTTTCTCAAAGCAATCAGTACCAATTGCTTTGGTTGCATTTGTTGTCGATGATCCACACTGATAGTTTAGAAGCTGAAGCATTGCCGTTTGTAATACCTTGATCCAGTCATTTAATAACATATTTTGAACATAGACACACTCAAACACAGATTTGTTTTGTAATTTTGAAAAAAATTCTGTTTTCATCTTCTATTTTGCATTCTTTTACAGTCTGTCATCTTTACTGTACAATCTCTTGGTAATCTCTTGTAATCCTGGCTGACTCATTTCTCAGTAAATCGAAAAAGATGGAGATTTATGGTAGATTTTAAGTAGGGAGTGACAAAAGCGAAGGACATTTAGTATGAGAAATTCCATTGTGCTTTTCAATTAAGTTTTTCCCCGAACAGTAGAATTGTTCACCAGCTAGTCTTAGTTGGTTAGCAGTGGTGTAATTTCTCATCCTTAATGTAAACCATGAAGGAGACTAAACAACACAGAGCAATTTGCCGTCATGGAGGATCCGTCAGTACTGTGCATCAGAAAGAAATGTCCTTCATCCACCCATTAAGAGCTTTGTGACGTCGGCAAGTTATAGTCAGCCTCTCTGAGTTCTGGTTTCCTCATTTGCAGCATGGATAATGGTATTATCTAATTTACAGTGTTGCTGAGAGAACTGAATGGCATAACATGCAAAACTTGCTTCAAAAAGTTACTTGCACTCAAGAAGTATTTGTTGTTATTATTATTATGTTATTCTTATTCTATAAAATGATAATACCAAGAACAGTAGTGAGATTGGGAGCCAGAGGGATAAAGACAACGAAAAGAGTTGGGATAAGTAAATCTGTTGAGATAGATTGAGTAATCCATAGACAAAGACGCAGAGATACATGAGGATATCAGATTTTGCCTTAACGAAATTGCACACTCTATATTAAAAAAGTGGCAGTGTCACTTGAAACAAAGCTGAATGATAAAGTAATAGCATCCTAGTAACATGGGAGATGGTTACACAATTTTAGAATTTTAACAAAGAATGAAAGCTTATTATTTGTCTCTGGTATGGAAAAAATGACTATGGTTGATCAAGGGAAAAAGATAAACATGCATTAAGCCAGTACCTAATTACCGCCAAAATCTTTGTAACTACCTAACATGAAGCATGGAAACAAGAATTCAATCACTTCCCAACACTGTAATGTGAACTATTTTCTAGATGTTCCCTACTCATTTCTGGGTACAATACTGAGAGTTCTTTTGAAACAATGCCACAAAGCAGCACTAAATATGTGCTCTCCCACACGTTGCATGTAAGGGAAATCAAGTAGGGAACAATTTCACTAACTGTTTGCCAAGGTCAACTTTTCTGTTTTTCAAAGAGTAGTGTGTTTTCCTTGACAAATAATGTAATCCTTTCTGCATTGAAATATGGGCCTCCTGATAGGGAATTCTTCCTTGAATAATAATATAAATCCGTGTTATCTAATTTGACAGTAGACTACTGTATGGACATTTAAGAAACAATATTAGTATTAATTTGTTCAAAGGAAATACATTTATTGCTAGTTCTTTTTTTCTTTCCTTTTCCACTCCGTATCTTTACTAAATAGGTAATATTTTTTCATAAAATGATTTTTAAAACAATAAAAAGCTTTCTTCAGTTTTTCCTTCCAATTAAATTGTTTTCTCCCCATACCTGAAACAGGGAGTCTTTGAGGGCTCACCTGATTTTTCGTTGAACATCAAAGATACCCTCACCTTCTTAGTCTCTTAGACCTGTATGTGCACTTATTTAATTTTATTTTGATTTTGGTGACACAGGAAAAGGGGAGTAAGAAGATACCATGCTTCAGGGAACATATTCAATATCCTGTAATAAACCATAATGGAAAAGAATTTTTTTAAAAAAAGAAGATACTGGGTTTTTTTTTTTTTTGGTTCTATTTATTTTTATTTATTTATTTCTTTTTATTTATTTTATTTTATTTTTTTAACATCTTTATTGGAGTATAGTTGCTTTACAATGGTGTTTTAGTTTCTGCTATATAACAAAGTGCATCAACTATACGTATACATATATCCCCATATCTCCTCCCTCTTGCGTCTCCCTCCCACACTCCCTATCCCACCCCTCTAGGTGGTCACAAAGCACCAAGCTGATCTCCCTGTGCTATGTGGCTGCTTCCCACTAGCTATCTGTTTTACATTTGGCAGTGTATATATGTCTGTGCTTTTGAAATTCTCTTCCTTTTATACTCCAGAAAACAACTACTAAGAGCGAACTGGCTCTTACTTCCCTAGTCAGCCATACTCACTATCTATTTAAAATTCCTCTGCCTTTTCCCCTCTACAAACTAACAGAAAGGCTGCCAGGGCACTAGAGCAGAGAGGAGTTCAAATCCTCTTTGGCCAGATTCCTCTTGCTACTCTTAAGAGTGCTTTATCTCCTTGCCTCACATGTTCTAGAAAGACCCACCGTTGCTAGAAGTTGGCCTTCAGGGTATGGTCGTTGAACTAGACTGAAGACCCGAGCTGGGTGTCTCCCTTGACACCCTGAGCTCTCTCTTAAATTTCTGTATCAGAGGAAACTTTTACCCTTTTAACTGGTGTTTTAAAAATGCCCCCTCCCTTCTCTGCCTAGAGCAGGGACTGACCTGTCTTTGGTCCACATTCTGGGGTACCCTGTGGATGTTTCCAAATAATATTAAAAGCAATTGTTATGCTGTTGACCCATGAGAAATTAGAACATCTGGAATGGTGTAAGACAAACTCCTTTTATCTAGTAGGACACCTTTCAGCACTTAAAGGAATAATTTGCTATAATAATAGGTTTTACTAAAAAAGAATCTTTGCTGATATTGATGGTAGATAATATGAGGCACTTAAAATTTCTTAAGGTTTTCATGATTTAAGTTTTTTGGAGATCTTTGAAAAATAAATGATTATGAAAGGAATACATGTTATGTGTAGAAAATATGGTAAGTGAAGCTATAAAAATATGTAATCCCACCACTCAGCAGGCATTTTCTTCCAGCATTTATATGTGTGTAATATATAAATGTATGTCATTCATATACAGACTGTTCTGTTTATATAGACTGTATGGTGAGAGAAAGAGAAAGAGAGGAAGGAGCCTATATGCTATTTATTTATATTCAGGAAGATGGGGTTAGGAGCATAGGCTCTGGAGTAAGGTGATGTTACTTTAGGCAAGTTATTCAATATCTCTTGGCCGTCAGTGTTTGTTGAGAGGATTAAATGAGATACTGGGAACTAATACTTACTGAATGTTTCTAATGTCTAAGACGTTCTGTTTTTCACAGAATAACTATTTTTAATTCTCACAACAAACCCATGAGGTGTGTATTGGGACACTGCCTTTCATTGTCTGTGAACTGTCTTGTGAAGCACTTGGTGTGTTGTCAGAGGTATAGTAAATGCTAACTTTTTTTTTTTGTTAACATCTTTATTGGAGTATAATTGCTTTACAATGGTGTGTTAGTTTCTGCTTTATAACAAAGTGAATCAGTTATACATATACATATGTTCCCATATCTCTTCCCTCTTGCGTCTCCCTCCCTCCCACCCTCCTTATCCCACCCCTCTAGGTGGTCACAAACCACCGAGCTGATCTCCCTGTGCTGTGCGGCTGCTTCCCAAATGCTAACTATTTGTACAAGATTTTTTTTTACAAAATGTGGCTAGTTAGTAATAGAAGCTTTAATAGCGTATGTTTCATTTTGTTTAAATATTTTCCTTGAATGATGTTTTTATTTAAAAATAAATTTACTAGTTAATATCTTAAAATATAAATCTGAGGACATCATTCATACTCTTTCTTCCAGGGAGAAAATCCAGATTCTTAACATTAGTAAAGGCTAGGACTAGCTTGCCATATATTGTCTGTTGTTCCAAATCAGCTTATAGTTTTTCTAGATATGTCATGACCTTATCAACTCTTCCCAAGTGGATAGTTAAAATGTGGAGATTTAACTTGTTGCAAATACTCACTGCTTTGCCTTTTCCTACTTGTTCCTCACATGGGAATATAGACCATGCACAGTTGGTGTCTTTATCAGATATGTCCTAATGAGAGGGAATATGGCTTTCCAGTTAATAAAACCTGTAGTGGGAATTTCTGCACTGACGTGCATTTCTTTCATATAATAAATGACATATGACAGCAAACATTTTTGGGGGTTTCCATAAGATAAGATTTAGCCCTTTAATCAGGGAAGATTACCAGTGTTCACAGATTGTTTTTCACATCAGAGGTTGGGGTTGAGGATAACTTATAACTACAGTCCTAGGGACATTGTAAAGAACACCTAACCATTTTAGTCTCATTGTAGTGGCGTCAGTACAATTCTGATTGCACTCATGGTTTGGGAACATTTCCAATGAAAACTTTAAAAATTATTCATTTTTACTAATTTTTATAGGATGTTTAGCAAAACGTTTTGATCTCTTTGGCAAAAGAAATGTGTATGAAGAGTGTCCTAAATCACAGTGTCACTTGGCACTTACTTTAAGTAAAATTATTTTAGGACTTCTAAAGAGTAACTTGAACTTTTGTATTTTGTTGCCAGTGTCTTTCTAGGATGGTGTCCAGAGGCCACTGCTCTCATATCCTGAGATGTCTTTCTGTGTAGTCCGGTTAAAGTTGCAGGATGGGACAGACAGACTCGGAGATTAGTCCAGATAAAGTGCGCGAGTACTAGGAGTGCAGAGACCCAGTTGCTGGCTTGGGAAATTCAGACCTTTAGAGAGAGCTTTGTGTTATACTTTGAAAGGCCTTCCCCGCTTTAGAATTAAAGTACTTTCTACTTTATTTTTTACTTCAAAATATTTGACTCTCTAATGATTTGTTTTTGACTAAGGTGTCTAACATTTTCCCTAACAGCATTTTTGTCATGTACTCAATTTCCCACATGTCTTTGGCCTTTGTCTTTGGTTCGGTCCATTTAGGCTAAAAGGTATGCAGCTCCATGGTGGCTGTACGGGAATCCTCATTTCCCAGCCCTGGCCTCAGCCGTTCTTGTTGCCTGGAACTCTGTAGTGGAGTAACGCTAGCAGGTTAAACAGAGGGGCTGCACGCACTTGGCTCTTGTTCTTTATTCACAAGCTCAGACCTGAGAAAATGACACTGTTGAGGGGAGTAGGTAGAGAAAGCCTTCCCCGGGTCTGCCTCAAGCAGAGTAATAAGCTCATCTAGCCCCTGTATGCTACTGTTGATTCAAGGGTAGAGCTCCTATTGGTTTACAGCGGTGCTTGTCCCTGGGGCCTTTTTGCAGCTGATCTGAGCATGGCTCCCCTTTTGAGATCACAGCAAGCCTGGAGTTTGAATCAACTCTAGAATATGCAGAGTAAATCAGCAAACTGGTCGTCGCATCAGCTCAGTGGGCATGGTACGGTCCGAGAAGTGTACCTGGAAAACCATAAGCTCGTAAGATGAAGCCAGTTAAATCAATCTTTCTTCCTCCCTTCCTTCCTTCCTCCCTCCCTCCCTTTCTTCCTTCCTTCCTTCCTTCCTCCCTTCCTTCCTTCCTTCCTCCCTCCCTCCCTCCCTCCCTCCCTTTCTCTCTCTCCCTCTCTCTCTCTTTCTTTCTCTCTTCCTTCCTTTCTTTCTTTTTCTCACTGTCTATGAGCTTGTGGTGGCTAGTGGTACATAGTAGAGAACATCTCTATAATTCATGAGACCGTGTACATTTAGAGGAATGTATTTGGTTTGTGGTGAAGAAACTTCCTTTTGCAAAGTTATAACGGGCTAGTCTTTAATATAATTCTCAGAACTATGTTGGGTTTTTGGTTTATTGTTTTTTTCCTGGAAAAGTTGCTCAACATATTTCTGAAACAATATATTTGTCTCTGTCAAAATTTTAATACCAAACCCCAGACCTTTCTTCCCTTTTAATTACTGAATAGTGACAATTTTAAATTACATGATGCAGATCACAAAAGCCATTTACAGTGAACTCATAACTGTCAGGTTAGATTGGCAGGACAAAACAGTTTCTGATCTCTGACATTTGGGAACACTGGACAAGGCTTAAACTTGTCATGTAGTTAGAAATGTTTTCTTGTTTTCTTTCTGCCAGAGGAAAGAGAGAGTACCCAAAGATGGGGATGATTCCTATACACTGATGGCCTCTATACTCATGCCTATTCATGAACTGTTTGTAAGAACGTTAATCATAGCTTCAATTATTTATGGGTATTATAATGTAAGTATATGATTAATAATTAAAATAAGTTGCTATTGTGCACATGTAGCGTTAAAACACTGGAGAGTTTTGTTCATTTTGGTCAATCATTTTCACACATTGAGCCCTGAACACTGAACAGATGATTAACTTTCAAGTTAGTACAAGTAGTTGAACTAACCACTCTTTTACCCTACTCTACTATTTTTTCTAATATGATTAAAGTTAATCCTAGACTTCGGATGCAAAGTTGGAAAACAATGTTTAATAAAAGTACATGTGATCTTTGGGGAATATATATATATATATATATATATATATATATATGTTATATATAGTAGGCAAGAATATTGCTTGGTCTTGAATGACTGACTATAATTCTAAGAAAAGTGACATTAAAATATTATTAGAGAATCCTCTTTTTTTTTTTCCTTTCAAATGGAAATAGATTAGGTGTTTGAATATCTCCAGACCAATGATAAGTTCTAAATCCTTAAACAGTGTACATGTGTTCTTAATACCACTTACACATTGATCCAAATTCCCGAGATTCCATAAGGGAAGCAGTGACTTTTGAGCAGTAACTCTTAACTCTAAAGCCAATTGAAATATATGACACTTAAAGAAAAATGGTATAAAAATGTCAGTACAGAACATGTTACAAAGACTGCGTTTCTGGATATAAGACAACTGAATTATTCTTATAAAATGAATGAAACAACAGTCAAGATTATGTTTTATGTTTTTTCTAGTTGAGGCAGGCCAATATATTTCCCAGGCAAACCTGCTGAGATGCTAGAGGCAGTGCAATGGAGAGTGGATTGCTGTAGAATGTGGGCAAACGCAAACCATGTGTTCTGTTGGTCTTTCCATTAGGGATTTTAGGTCATTATTGTTTTATGGAAGATAACATTTTTTTTCATTGTAACATATTTAAATGATAGAAAGGGAGAAGGGATTTCTGCCATTTTTTTGGTCAAAATACTGAGCATTGTGGTTTTTTATCTTAATACTGAATGGCTTAGTCAGTGAGAGTGTATGTTTGGGCACTAAGCAAAACACTTTTGAAAAATAATTTTATCATGGAATCAAACAATGGTTTGGTTGATAGTATATGTGATTTTTCTTCATTCAAGAAATGTTGAGGGCAATCAACTATACTTCAATTTTAAAAAAAGAAATGTCAAAGACATCCTCTGAAACTAATAATCATCATTAGCTTTATTGGCATATGAATTTCAAGGATGTGTTTAGACTTATATAAGTCTTGAACTATTTATAACTATATTCTTCATTATTCAGACTCAGATTTTCGTCCTATATAAGTGATATGCACATTTAAAAAAAATTTATTTTAGAGCTTCTATATGTGAGGCCTTTTTCTAAGAACTTTTCACTTAAACCTCTTAGCACCTTTGTGAGATGTATTGCTAATATTCTGAAGAATGTCGTGTCACGTCAAGCCTGTGAGGTGCATACTGATATTGTCAGAAGAAACTGAGGAACAGAGATGTTAAGTAACTTGGCCGGACACCACCCAGCTGGTGAGTGACAGAACTGAGGTTCAAATCAGGTGCACTGTGTTGCCTCCAGTAAAAACATACCAGCATATATGGATATTCAGTCCCAATAAGACCATTGCTGGTGGAGCATCTTACAACCTTCTGGTAAATGGGAAATTGGGATTTTTGTTTTAAGAATAGTCCACTAAAATCCATGGTTGAGTTAATTCTGAAAAGTAAATCTCCAAATTATTGATGCTCTACCATTTCAGGTGCATAAAATTCAGTTCAGAAGGTAAAAGCTTATTTATTCTTTAAAATAAATAAGCAGGAATAATGTGATTTACCTCTACATTACAGGTGATGTTCGATTTTGTTAAAGGGATCTATTCCATAGTCTAGAATCTCACTGTATGCTTTGCAGATATACTACATATTCATCAAAAAATGACTTTAGTAAATTGTGAGTCAGTATGTAAGGAGATATACTCTTGGCATGATTATAAGTTTAATTGTAAGGAAACACTTATACATATAAAGTAATGTTATAGTGATACTTTCGGGGGTTTCTGCCTACATATTTAAAATCCTATCATCCTCTCATCTGTCTAAAAGCAGGTGGTATAAAAGTATTATAAGATGATTCCTCCTATGTTCAGATTTCACCCCAGACTGTTTTCTTTGTAGGTTTAATATTATGTCAAATAAATTAGTTTAGTTGTATTTTTCTTCACATATAAATTCTTAACAGTGTTATGAATCTAAAGAAAAGACAAAATAGCAAAACAGAAGGTATGTTTTTGTTTTGGCAAACACACCTGCTGGTAATAAAATGGATTCAGGATTGTTCAGATATATTCATTATACTGACTCACTAAATAGAGCTGATCAACTTCTCCATTTAATTTTGCAATAGTGACAAACCTGAAGTCAGTGTAATGTTGGGAGTTTGAATATCAGTTCAACTTCTTCCATCATCTGTATCGTTTTATGACTTCAGTGAGAAATCTAAACATTCAATTTCATCTAACAGGTATTTTTAAAGCATCTCCTGGAGGCTCAGATTGTTTACAAAAGTTTTTGAAATTCAAAATAGATTTTTCTCTCTTTGTTTGCTAAGACTCAGGTTGAATAGAGGTATTTAGGATTTATAAGGAAAAATGGTACAAAGTTTAACTAAAATGCAAATTGTGTTTGTTTTAAAGTTATCTGTTCTATTTGTATCCTGAAGATACTGCAAGCTCTATAACTATTTGAGATGTCTAACATAACCCCAAAGATTCTATGGATTGTTTTAGAATTATTAATTGCCCTCAATATTTTCTTAAGCCAATCTACTACTTTCCTACACATTAACTAAGGGAAACTACATCCTCATCAGACAGTGGGAAATCTCTTCCTTTTCAAAAGGAACCAAACCTGTCTCATTCTCTTCAGTATAATGCCCCCAGTAAGTGGTGTGAAGGGTCATTTTGTAGATGATAAATGCCATCTATATTTTGGTGTCAAACATTAAGGCTGTGCTGTACTATCAGCCCTTCTTCCTTTGTTCTTGAAGTCATCTAAAATCATCCTGACTCTGCTGATAATTTTATGCCATAAACCAGTAAGAATATATATATTCATCTTAATCTTTGTATGACCAGTTTCTAGTGTGGCGCCTTGCATATAATAGCTTCCCATAAATATTTGATGATGAGTGATCATGAAAGCAAAGAATGATTTAGTACCGTTATCAGAAATAATGAAAAGATTTCCATATTAGTGAAATACTGCAGAGTGCAACACACAGAAAGCAACTGAGCTGTTTCAGTTTTGTTTTTATAGATATTTCACAGCAAAAACAAAAACAATTCAAGCTGTCAAAATGAAGGTATAAGAGGTAAAAAAAACACTTATCATGCTCCAGATGTTAGGTAAGGCAAATATAAGATCCAGAAGGTCAACTTGAGCTTCTTGCCAGATGCATAGAAGTTTAGAACACATTCAGGTTTTTATATTAATACAAGGAATTAGTATGAAGTGAGAGCATAGGCTTTCCCTCTTTACATTAGTGCTTTACGGTAGGGAAAAAAATCTCAACTAACGATTATGTAATTCTGATTTTACTTAATTCATTAATCTGATGGCTCTTTAAGTACTGGATCAAGGAAATAAAGTGTTAAGCATTCAGAAGATGGCAGATGTAGGTGTTTTACTCTCTGGTTTATAATTTCTAATATTTGGGTAGTCTTGTGTTGTTCTTGAGACACTTTCACAGACACTATCTATTTTTATGCTAATTTAGCCTGGAAGGGAGACTAAAATTTAGCCTGGCTTCCAATTCCAAGTCCAGTTTCCCTGTCAACTCTGAGATGTTGCTTCATTATATCTGCTTTCCTCATGTACTTGCATTAGTTCTGGCTATATATAAACTTTATAATAGGACATAAGTTACAATAAATTATCACAAAACATGAAATTACAAGCTCTCCTATATGTAGTTCAAGGCTTAGGAGAGTGAGGTGATAGGAAATGCACAAGGGAACGGGTTACTGCAAAGCAACCTCCCTTGAAAAGAATCGGGGGATCGATACCAGGCTTATGAAATTGTTCATGTCAAGCATCCCCCGGATGTGTTTTATTGCTTTTATTAGGGTGACTGTATAATACGAGAACATATACTTCTTTGCTTTCAATTTTCAAAGCCCGCTTAGTATAGAAACCCCTATCGCTCTACTCTGCTCTCTTCTTTGACTACATTCCGCAAGAGAGGCGAACTTTCTAAATACTCATATTTCAAACAGATTCACTTTCTTTGGGGAAACTATAAAGCGCTCTGTGATCCACAGAAGTGGTTTAACTCAGGAGTTCATAAAGGTATCAGTAGCCAGCAGAAATGTTCTTCTACCTGAGTGTTTGAAAACCATTGTTTGAAATCCTATTGAAATCTTTTTACAAGGGATTTAAAATAATTTATAGATTAGAAAAACAGAGAGCTGGGTAGTTTCATCACACTGCTGTTTTCAGTAGGCTGAATAATTGCTTAGCTATTGGTCTGCTTTGCTTATCTTATTCAGTGAAGGGATTTTTTTCCTAAACCTAGTTTCTAATACTTAATACTTTGTTATATTGTAGATATGATCATTAACACATGGAATTTAATCTATATTAAAATGTTGAAAGATATTGGAGTTTCAAGTTTTTTCAGCCCAATATGCTGATAAAAAATGTATGTTTTCTCTAGTTTATTTAGAAGAACAGGAGATAAAACTTGGGATTCTTTGTTATCCATTGAAGAGGAGAGCTCATTGATCAGCTATTTAATTGCCTTTGATTCTCTGAATGACCACGTAATTGCCAAGTGAAGCCTGAGTAACATTTGTTAGCAGTTGAGTGATTAATTGCTGTTCTATGATCCCTAAATTGAAAGAGCAAACTGACTTATACTATGGATTTAAATACAGTTAAGATGCTTAAAGCATGTCTTTTCTCTTATATCACCATCTGTTTTTGTTTTTGGTTTCATTACCTGATAAGTAATAATTGATAGGTACATTAATTTGCTTATAACATCATTGAAAATGAGTCAAAGGAATAGATTCCAAATTATCTGAAAAGAGCTTATGACTAATTTTATTTGTGTCCTTGGATGAATTAAAACATTTTGAAAATGTTTTTATTTCTTTCAAATAACTATATTTCATATATTAATGTCTCTAATATGCTTATGCATACTCATGTACACATAAATAGTAGTGTGTTACATGATACAAATACAAATTATTTTTAACACAGGATGTTACTTAGATGTTTAAATAATGTCTCCAGGGGAAAGCCAGCAATAGGTTCCATTTTTTGTTTCTTTTTTTTGGCTCAATTCATTCATGATGGAATAAACAGTAAGGACAGTTCCAAGAAAGCTCCTTCCTTTGCTTGCTTTTTGGGGGAAGGCATATTAACTTGAAATCAGAAGACCAGAAATTTTGTTCTACTATTTGTAAGTTCTGTGTTTGGGGGGTGAGTTTCCTAGCCTCCTGATGTTTTAGTGTTTCCATCAGTGAAACAGGAAAGTATCTGCAGTGTTCAAATGGTGAGTTTGCATGGAACTGTCTGTGGGGTGTAGACTTGGGAAGATACCTGAAGATCCAGGCAGGGAGCGATTGCTAAAGACAGTCCAACAGATTGGTTAGTTCAGCTGCTTCCTGGTTATTGCTACTGATAATGGCCAAGAACAGAATTTGCCATTTATCATTAGAACTGTAACCTGCCAGCATATAAATGTACCCTCACCGGCTAAAAGAGAAGACTTTAGAACGCAGGTTGGTTTTGAGAACTCTTTCATACTTTGAGATTCTGAGGCACTGTGACTTCAGCCTTTGGAACAATGTCCACTTGACCTTGTGGACGGGACGGAATAGAACTCATTTACTCTTAGGAAAGTAGGGATTATTTTCTGTAAAGATTTACTTCAGACTTTATCCTGATGTTACATTACTATAATAAGGATTAATGACTTAACAATGACTATTGAACTCATTTCTATTCCTAGTATCATTTCAGGTTGGGACTGGGTGTTTAAAATCCACGTGACACTGTATCGCAAAAACTCTGCGTTAGACATGGTACTCTCTTTTTTATTTATAATTCAAAGAGGGGAATTCTGAATAAAACTTGGCCATTAAATTACTACACTCACTTTTCTGATAATTTAATTAAGATTGTTTATCATTTCATTCTGTGATGTTTTGAAATTAGTTAGTGGAGATGGTGTTTTTTAGGCTCCTTTTTTCAAAATCCTCTGAACTGTTTCTAGTGTTTTTGTTTGCAGCACAATTCTAAGCTTGCTCTTAGGTTCATTGTGGAATTATTCAACATAAACTAACCTGTGGTTAAAAGACTGCATTTAATTAATTTGCACAGTGAGTGTATAGATGTATTGTTCCAGCAGTGAGCAGAACACATGGACGCTGGAACCGCTTTCCTTCCTCTCTTACCCCATGTGCACACTTCTTTGCTAGCCTGGCCTATGCCATGGACCAGGGAACTGTTACCTGAAATATAGCCATGAAATACGTCCTGTGCCGTGTGCAAGTTAAAAACCATGACACGAGGCATGGGCAGTGATGCAGTTTACTTAAACTCAGGCTCAAAGTATCATTTTCCTGCAGGAAGATGGCGTTTGTTCCTTTAGTGCCTCAGTTGCTCCCTGTTTGTAAATAATGAACCTTCAGCAATCCTGAGTTTCATTAGCACCTAGGTTATTATTTAGTTGTCTGAAATTATAGCTCGCCCAGTAAGACCCTCAGGACTCAAAGTGTTGATGCATCTTGAGCACTAGGAGAATTTAACAGTCTTGAAATAATGGATAGCAGAGTTAAAAAAAAAAAAAAATACGGATTAAATATTTAATGTATAAGAAGCTTCCACAGTGTCATTAATTCTTAGTCAAATGTTTAAAATTTTTCATATTGTATGTATATTGAATGTAAAGTGGCCTGGCACATGGTAGACTCACCATAAATATGGGATTTATGTTATTATAATTTGTGCTGTTATTGTCAAATGAATAATTGAATGGAATCATGCAACATGAAGGGTGAAAATCAGCATGTTTCTGTAATGTTATAGTTTCCTAAAAGTCAGCATATACAGACTGTGTACAAAGGCCTGTAAGCCCAAGATAATGGCCATCACCATTGGGTGTAAACATCAGCATGAGTCGTGATTGCCAAGGAAGGGTAAGATGCACCAACTTAACCCAGGATACCTTGAGTGACTTTGTTGGTCCTAAGCTGGAGCCCTGTTTTACTCGTGACTTTCTGGTAAAATCTCTCTGAAGTCAAGGGCAAAAGAAGCCCTTCAAATATTTTGGCCTCATTCCATGATAGCCACAGGTATTCTGCCAGCACATTTTTTTTGAGTCCTATAAACGTCAGCTTCTACTAAATCATTATTTAATCCTTTCCTAAGTTAGAAGAGATCAGTAGGTTTTTTTCTAGGCAGGAGAGAGGTGGAGAAGGAGCACCAACCCCCAGAATTTTGCTTATCTGATGTGGATGTTTTGGGGCACTCATTGTGTCTTGCCTCAAACAGGAAAACTGATCAGGCCTCATTTTAACATGAGTGACTGTTGGAGGAACCGAAAGCTCTCTAGAATTTAGAGTGACCTTGCTATATTCTGCAGACTTAACTACCATGCATCTAGACTGTGTCATTATTCAAATAGCAACCATGAGTAGGAAATAGAATCCTGGCTATTAAACATCAAACATGATTCCTTTACGTCTGAGCAGCAGAATTATTTTTGTACCAGTTACAAGTCTTGCCTATGAATTATTTAAAAAATAAAATCTTGAGCCCTGAGACATTTTTGAAAAATTATTTATTACCACCATCACATAAATGTAGAAAGGAACAGATGTATACTATCAAAGGTGAAACTCTCTTTCATGTCTTAAAAGAAACACAGTGCATTTGCTTCTAAGTATAGCTCGTTTACAGAATAACAGAAAAAAAGATGTGTATGCAGGTAATTAAGGAAGTAAAAATTAAGAAGGAGAATCATGTGAAAGTAGCAAAAAAAAAAAGAAACAGTTGAAAGAGAGAATGAAAGTGGGTAGGAAAAAATTAGCCTGATTTTCACACACACAAAAGGCTGGAAAATAATACAAATCCCCATCATTTTATCATTTTAAGACAATTCCATGTAAAGGTGAATATGTACCATTTTGGCTTTGAGGAATGATATGTATTGGGTTAAATACACTGATGAACTAAGTTTCCTAAGCTATTCCACTAATACTTAAATTTAAAATGGATTTTTGAAAGCAGCAAAACATGTGACTAGCCAGTTATTCATACATACTACGAATCTGTTGGTTTTTCATTTTGTGCATTCTTGAGTTTGATAAGAAGTTGGTGTATAATTTTTTTTCCCTAAGGAGGACATTAAAATGAGTGACACCACTCATTCTTAAAATACATACTCCAACTTTGTCCAGTGTTTACGCATGTGTGAAGAAGAAAGGTGTTGTGTTTCGAGAGAGTCCCCATGTAGAATTTTAAAACACTCTATTGTAGTAAAAGGGGAAATTTAGATATTTTTTTGTCATCTAGTCTAGGTGAAAGAAGAATATATACCTGGAGAAATAAGCTAATTTATTTTAAATCATAAAAAATTTCTTTTACATAGAACTATCTGAAATGCTCTGAGTACAAAATGTTATAAATATCCTGTTACCTTCTCTGGGGTTTCAGATGCACCCTCACAGCTTGTGGAAATGTGGACAGAGAATCAACTCTGTGTAGTCAGTGAGGGACAGGTGGGAAATCATGTTTTTGAAGAAGAGGGCACTTGTAGTAACAAGTTACCACAGTCAACTTTTATCTCTGCCAAATGTGTGATTGGCTTAAGCTACTTATATTTTCAAATCTGTTAATTATTCACAGTTTTGGCAGAGCTGTTGCTTCACACAGTGTTGGTGGCTGTAGTCCACCTTTTTTTTTTTTTTTTCTGATGAGTTGAAAGGGAAGTTGGAATTGTTTTTTTCCTTCTGAAGCCTTTAATGATACCACCATAGTTTTTCTGAATTCAGAACAGCTTTACAGTTCCGTTATGGAATGGGTGCTAACCTCCCAGCATAATTCTCCAGTTTTAAATGTTACGCCAAAACTGGCTCAGGGGAAGTAGCTATGTATGAAGGATTTGATGGGTTCCAAAAGAGAAAAGGGAACAGAAAAAAGGAAGAGTAGATTTTGTGGTTGTAAGACTTATGGTTTAGGGCACCCCTTGGGGTTCAGAGCTGTGCAAAGACAGGAAGTATCCATTCATAAGTCTTGGTCCCTTTCTACTGTATTTGGTATCATAATTTAAATGAATTCAGGGCTGAATGCCAGCATCAGTCAGTTCCACGTTTGATCAAATTTCCATTCTTGCTACATAGTCCTTGCAGAAAGCATACTTTAGTAGAGGGATGAGAGAACTACTTCAGGGATACACATTGATCTAGCATCTCATAGTGGAGGGAAGTCATAAAGTTGACTCCATGCTCTATAAAGAATATGATTGTGGGAATGTAGAGATCTAAATACGTGAAGTCCCCTTTAACATGATACAGCTGATCTAAAAGTAGTGCCATTGTTTGAAACATGTTGAGAGCATCTCTTCTGTAACTTTCTATATTTAGATCTACATCATAGCTCATAAATTCTTAGTTTAGTTGTTTCATTTATGTTATTTTATAGAGTCGGTCTATTACCCAACAGATTTCCCATTTTATTCATTAAATTTAGCCCTGATATTTTTCTCTACAGTTCATTATGGAAAATATTCAAACATACAGCCTAGTTGAAAGGTTTTAAAGCAAAGCTAGATTCTACCTAACTTTATGCTATACTTGCCCTGATGCATAGCTGATTGACTTTTTGGTAGTTTCTCCAAATTTAATTCACCCTAACAAAAGGTTTTACCATGAAGACACACACATAGACACACACACACACACACACAAAGGTAGATAATTCTAAAACAGGAGTTTTGAGATAAAGATGAACGCATAAGAATATTATCAAGATAACTTCAGTACTTTAAAAAGGACTAGTTAATATCTATGGTTAAGTTCTGATATATTTGCTTAAAAATTAGTCATATTACTTTAGAGTCACACCTCATTTATGGCATCAGTCATATGACTACTTTATTATAAGATTAGATCTAGACATCTACAAGCGCATGTAACTACATTTAAAGCCACATAATAAAAACTAGGTATATGGACTTGACAGACAGTAAAGATGAATTCATTCATACCTGTTATGTGATACTTTTGAGCCCCCAAACCTTCTATAATAATAAAAATGCAACTATTTCTATAGGGAAGTAAATTGTTCTTAGTTCTCCCGTTGTTACAATATGGATTAATACTTAAAGATAGTATCAGACGTAAAAAGAGAATATATATCTTAAAAATCCTAAAGTTTCCTCTGGCTTTAGAATTCTTTCATTCATGAAGGTCTGAAATGTCTTTATGACTTTAGTATCATGTTTTCACACTTGAAGGATGTTAATGTTGATGTGAATGATAGGAAATGATGTTTGGTTGACCAACTTCTGATCCTTGGCAGATAATACCTTGGACTCCTTGACATGTAAAAAAAAACCCATAAACATCAAATTCCTGTAATCTTGGATTTGTTGGGCTCCTAACCCTTTACCATTAGCAATCAGAATACTTGGACACAATTTGGACTTTATTAGAAATCCCTTTGTACAAGTGTTCCCATCTGAAGGAAGTAACATTTGATGTGGCATGTGTTAAAGGAATTCTGTGGGCACTTTAATGCAAGAAAAACTTACATAAGTAGCTCTGAAGGATTATAAATAGACAGATTAAGAGAAAAATCTTAGAATTGTTAACATGGGAGAGACCTCAGAGAGACTATTCAGTTCAGTCCCCTCATTTTACATAGAAGGTGATGCTGGATCACTCAGTAAGGTCAAGAGTTAGTGTTGATTTCATCGACTTGCCTAAGTTCATTCATATAACAAACGGTAGAACCAAGACAAAAACCCAAGACTCTTACTTTCCACACTTAATTGTTTTCCTACAGTATGTCAAGAATTCCTAAAATAGGGTTGGTTTTTTTTTTAACTTTGTTTTAGCTAAAGATACTGGGCCACAGAGATTAAGTAACTTGCTCAAGTTTACACAGTAAGTGAGTGGCCTACCTGGGATTTGATTCAGGCTGGCTGGTTCTGGAGTCCATGCTTCCAATCACAAAGTAGAATTGCTGAGTGAGTGAGTTAGTAAGCGAGTGCATGAATGAATGAATGAATATGCGGTGGAGGCAGAAAGGAGCTGTAACTCGTTGGAGTTTGGGAAAGACATGAGGTTGCTGTTAAATCATGAGTGCACATTTTCAAGGGCGGAAAGGGTACAGAGCATCCTAGTGCAAGACACAGACTCCTAGAGGCGCCTGGTGAGTTTGGGAGCACTGATGTCTCTAACGAGGGGGTAGGGATGGGAGAGTGAAAGAAGGTGTTAGAGCAGCGCGGCTTGGTTCAGAGGGTGGGGCTGATTATGCCATATTATGAAATTTGAAATTACTCCAGCAATCAAATAGGAAAAGGGAGGAAAATAATGTACATTTAATAACCACTATGTGCCAGGTGGTTTAATGCTTTATACATGTGTACACACACACACACACACACACACACACACACACTCCCTGACACTAATTCTGTCCCTCTTATGAGGCACTCCCTGCCCATGGCCAAAGGTCTCACTGCTAGCAAGTGATTGGAGCACAAGATAGTGACATGTCCCCTCTGATGCTACAGCTTGTTTTGACCTCATTTGGCAAGGGGCCAATGGAAATTTTGAAGCAAAAGGGCGGCCTGACCGCCTTTCTTTGGTTTTTGGCAATAAGAGAAGAGCCAGGGAGGGTAGACCAGTGAGGGGGGAGGCGTGGGGGGTCAGGGAGACCAGCAAGGGCCAGCCCAGACCCAGAGGCAGGAAGGGCTTTTCCTAAGGCCATGGCAGTGGGGCTCCAAAGGCAGGTTTGATCTGAGATTCTTTTCAGACTGCCCTTTACTTTACAGTCAAGGAATGCTTTGTCCAAGCTGTGCTAACAGAGCCATGTGACTTAGCAGCAGCGGACAGTGGGGTCTGTGGCACTTCAGCAGTTGGCTAGGGCATGGTATTGATCCAGTGTGAGCAGATTTTGGTCATGTTGACAGTTGTACACTCAAATGGCTTGTTTATTTGACTCATGATTAGTGCCTTTCACGCAGAAGATTAACACTCAAATTGGTGTTTGTTGAGCTTGACAAAATGTGCATCGTTGGTGGGTGGGAGATTACTGCTGTACCCACTGTGGGAGGCCTCAAACTTGCTGCTGATGGTCTAAGATGGCAGAGGACCTTGGAATTTTCTGAGCTAGAAGGAAACATGCTTCTCAGAGTCCAGTTGTGACTAAATTATTTTTCACATGTGAATTTCTAAGTTAAGGAACATTAAAATTATCTTGTTTGAGCTTTTTTCATCTTCCCTTTAATGGATTTAAATAGTATAAATCAGAATAAAGTGTTAATTTAATAAATAATGTGTTGTTTCATCTTAAAGGATATAATTTTTTAATGTTTTTAAATTAATTCTCCTCTGTTCAAAACCAGAAGGTAAATACATAAAGGCTTTATAAGTTATTGCTGAATATTTATCTGAAAGAAAAAAAAAACATTTTCAGCAATTTACAGAAATGTTTTAGATCCTTTAATTTTTAGCCTAAAGGGAAAATTAGTGGGATGCCAGAATGAGGTGGTTAGGGTAATGATAAGAGAGAAATGAGGAAAAATGGACAATGAAAGGACATTATCCTGTTAGAAGGATAATGAGAGGGAATAAGAAATAAAGAAAGAAGGGGAGCATTAATGAAAATGAGCAAGGGTATGTGCATCATTTCCAGTGAAGTAATGAGGATGTAACAAAAATCCTAAGATCCTTTTTTTTCCTCGTCTTTAAGTGTATTCTTCACTATGTAGGGAAGTATAGAGTACTATTGAACAGCAAGCAACTCAAAGCAACTGTAGCAAGGAAAAAGGAAAGAAAAAAGTATATAACAATAGTGCTTTCCACTATATAAACAGTCTTTTAGATTCATTAGAAGACAATTTGGAAAATATTTGATAGTTGCTTTCAGTCATAACAGGTATGTGAACAATACACTTCCTATTCATATCAAATCAGTGTGATTAAGGTTGGTTGAGTTTGACATTCTTTGCTTAATCAAGCTTGTTCTACTTTTTAGAAATGTCCCACTAATGAATGACTGATGGGAGTTGACATAATGTAGGTTTACCATAGTGCAGTTCTTGAGTGACTTCAGTGTATTTTAGGAATATTGTTTTAATTCTAAAGCAGGGAAGGGAGGTCAGAGGTCATTTAGCCCAACTGCCATTTCATAAAAGAGGAAAATAAAATCCTAGAAAAGCTACATGCCTTTGCCTAAGGTCCAAGGCTGGTTAGGCGCATCCTAAGAATTACTCACATTCCCCCGGTCCAGTGAGATTTCGTCACACCAGGCTGCTCCAGGATCTCGGGGCAGTAGTGGAGAAATACATGAATTTAGAAAAGAGTCTTCCCTCTTTTTGCTGCCATTTTACCAGTCAACTTGTTATTTGCTTCAAAATGGAGCAAACCCAAGAGAAAATAAGCAAAACATTTTTAAGGCAACAAATCACTGAGGGAGAGGCATGTGTTATGGGAGAATTAGCACCAGTGTAAGAGCCCAGAGCCCCTCTCAAAGGTCCCTGCTAATTAGTGAGCTTGGGCAGAGAACGATAGCTTCATTTTGAGGGGAGAGCAGATTATTCTAGTTATAAGAGGCAGAGGCTGAATCTGGTGACAACAAAAGTTTCTTCCAGCTTTAAAATTCTGATGTAATATTATGGGTGCCGGTGATAATCTCAACTTTTAAGGACACTTGTGGTTCATTCCTTATCAAAATGAGGAAAAATAAGTAGTGTAATCTCTCTGAAAAAGCTACTGTTGTTGTTTAAGAATGATACTGTTGGCTGAAAATCTCAGATGGAATGTGAGAAAAATGTTAATAACTCAGCTCTACACGAGGGAAGAGATAGCACAAGCAAAGAACAAATTTTTTATTGTAAAAAACAAAACAAAAAAACTTGACCTTGTCACTATTTAATTATCATCTACCTTCTTGGTCTTGCGTAGACAATTATCAAACTCACATGAAAGTTTAGAGCACTGCCACCTCAACTTTGAGTTCAGATAGCCATAGATTGTGAAGAAAACTTAAATAGTTCTCTTTAGAGCAAACTATGTTAACCATTATGCCAGAATGAAATTTAATATTCTAAAGGCTTTTCCTAAAATAAATAACCTGAGTTTACCATTGTAACTATGGTATATGCTAAAAGCAGATACGTAAAAAATACCAGGCAATTCATATTGGAGACTTAATTCAGGATTTAATTGGTGTCACCATAAGCAAATTCTTCCACAGAGAATTTTTACATCTCAGAAGTCGTAGACTACTAGGTGCTCTCAAAACTGTCTTGGACCCCTCATATTTTATGATTGTTTTGTGTAATGTTGCTATTTTATGATCATTTTTCAACATTAAGACGGAATAGATGAACACACAAATTTGACATGCCTTAAGAATCTTAAGATTCTTAAGGAAAAGTGGCATGTTAGGATAATCCTCAAAGAAGAAAAAAAATTACAGGAAATTCTTAACAAAGAGCATGAAGAAATTTTTAGAGCCAAAGAGGGGAGAAAACAACTTTTTAAATAATTGTAAACACTGGCTTATGAGTGCAATAGAACACTCTTTTCATGCTTGGTTTACTTTTCCTTCCTTTACTTGAAGCTTCTGGTAGTAGTAGTACCTTAACTGTTCAACACAAGGGTTATTTGTGATCAAAAAATCACACTGCAGGAGAGTTCTGACAGGTGGGAAATGGCTGGATGAGGTCTCAAAAAGCCCACACAGTCTAACCATGGGCACCTCTTGATGTATATCCTAGGGTATATGAGGGATTGCCAGATTTTATCTTAGAGGGATCATTTTTTTCCAGGCCTCTACGTAAAGCAGAGAAACACGCAAAGACTCAGAAAGGACACAGAAGGGCCTGTGTTTTTTAAGGGACAGAAAGGTGGACCCAGGCAAAAATAGAGCAATCAGTTTAACTTGGACCTTATCAGGACAAATAATATTAAACTTTTCCAGTCATGCACACACACACACACATGTTGCACACACACCAGATTTATGAAGAATAAATTATACCAATTTTAATACCAGTAGTGAATAAAGCATTTTCATCCTATAAATACGGATAGCCAGCGTAGAAAAGAAAGGGTGGATGTAATGTGAATGTAACTTAGTTTCATTGATCGATTGATAATATTTTCATTAATAATTTAGGAAAGAGCCTCACTACTACACAGAGATGAACTGCTTATTCCAACAAATGTTATTCCAACAAATACTCTCCAGCAATACCATCATGGTCCCAAAATTATTAATATTTTAAATGATCGTTTTCTGTAAGAGGCAGGATGAGGTACAGTAGGGATAAGAAACTATCCCAGTACTGAGCAGGATAAGGGCCTGTGCACAGGGAGAGGCCTGACTCTCCAGGCTTCTCTGTATACTCCTTGAAATGTGAGCTCAGTCCACAACTGGCCTACGATATAGTTTCCAAGAGGGATCGGCTGTTTCTGGACTCCATCTCTTCAGATACTGCATTCCCTTTCTCACACCACACCCCTGTCATCTAATTGTCTTATTCATACTTAAAAATTCAACTCAAGGAACACCTCCTCTTGGAGGCTTCCCTAATACCCTTCTCCCACCTCCTAAGTCTGCATCTCTTTTTTTGAGTTTCCGGGACACTCTAAACAGGACTGCCACGGGCACAATATCATGTGATGGTTAGGGCCAAAGACCAGAACTAGTGCCTGGTCCAGAAGGCCCGTTTACCCCCTGCTCTCTGAGTGACCGAGGGGAGTTGTGTGCTGAGTTTTCAGCTCTCTGACCCATTTCTTTCTTTGTAAAATGAGGATGACAGTAGCCTCATGGGGTTATTCTGATGCTGGAATGACTTCACATATGTGCAGCAATTAGAACAGGCACACAGCAAACCCTGAAAGTGTGAGCTCTCGTCAGCATCTTGATTTGCATCATTATTATTTCGTCGTCATTACTGTTATTATGATTACTTGTCACTCACACTGTACTATATTGCTGATCTCAGAAAAGAGAGCACCTATCATGCCATTTTAGGCTTTATACCCTTGGCACATAATATTTCTCATTAAATGTTTTGTCGAGTAAGTGAATAAATGATAGAAAAGAGAATGGCTACTTATCAACTCTGAGAGATTGTATGTCAGCAGTGGAACGTATGACTTTTGTTTGTTTGCATGCATAAGCAAATGAAATATAGGAATGGAAATTAGACATAATCTGGGAATTACTGTTTTACTGTAGTCACCATAACTGTTATTAAGTTACTGGTTCTAATCTTCAACTATGCACACATTTATGTTGCTTAGCAATGGAAATCTATTGCTTTATTAAATTAAGTATATGTGCTCATATTTTTATGGAGAGTACTAATCTGTTAGTGTCTACAAGGACAGAACTAGAAGAAATGGGCAGAGAGAGCAACAAGTCGGGGCTGCTTAGTGAAAGTTCAGATGTGCGGGCCAGAGGGCCACCCTCCACGGTGGGCGCCTGGCCAGCGGCGCGTGAGGGGGGCGTATGTTTTCACTGTCTGTCTTTTAGTTCCATTTTACAGGCTTGACATACTTATTACTTTTTTCAATTAAAATCTAGTTAGGCAAATATTTCATTATTCAGTACTAAAGTAGGCTGTAGAGAACAGTGTAGCACTCTGTGAAGTGCCATTTGTGATGAGCTTGGGTGATTGGCGGGTACAGTTGGGCGTGAGGGCATGCCACAGTTTTCCTCTGTGGAAATTCTGCCCCTTGTGCCTGCTCGCGGGTCCCTGCTCACCTTCCTCTCTTCCCTCTTTTCCTGTACTTCCTAATTGTGAGACTGAGCTGGTTCTTAACTCTATGAAGTGTCTAAATTTGCACATCTATAAAATGGGCATCATAATCGTTCCTATCTTGTAGAGTTGTGTAGATGAAATGAGTTCATCTTTGGAAGCCCCAAGCAAACAGCATTTGGCACAAAATGAGTGCTATATATGGATTTGTTGTTTTAACACTATCGCTTTTCTTTCTCTAACTTGCTATTTTCTTCTCCTCTAAAAATCCAAATGCAAAATGGGGTGACGGTGAGCTGGTGGTGTAGTCGTGGGGTGCTGGGTAGGAATTCATGTCTAGGTGCTCCCAGGTGGAGGGTGCAGGGGCCTCTTCTTGGTGGTCCCCACCTTGGCACTCAGCAGCGGGCCTGTCTTCTTATGAGGGCATCCAACCAACCAACAGGACCAAGCCTTTCTGTTTCAGGTTTTAAGGGGGTAGGAGGCTGTGTAAAGCATTGGTTTAATTTTTAATACCTTTTAAGCATTGCGTATTGCTCATCCTGGGGGCTGGGGGCTTGGTGGGGAAGGGCACGTGCATTAGGCACCTGTTGAGCTGTGCGTGGACACATAACCTTCTCACCTGGCCCCCACGTCAGAGTCTGTGTCTTGGCAGAGTCTGTGTAGTAATTATAGTAGAGATTACTTTATAATAGGACTGCCATAGATTGCAATCTTATCTGGTAACAGTTAACTTATTAATGATCGTTTTGGCCTCTTGGCAGCCGTTCTGTCTTTAAACTGTGAGAGAGATACAGTCTCTCAAGCTGCAAGGGATAAGTAATTGGATGGGGGACCGTGAAGAAGTCCTGGGCATCATGGGAAGTGTTTTCAAGGATTTCCCATCAGACTGGAACCGCAGTTTATGCAGACGGCTGTAGGTCCCTTTGTAGATGGTACATATACAAATCAAAATCTTGACGACTTTGAGGTTTATTTGGGTACATTTTCTTTCTTGCGCTTCCTAAGGATTCCAAGGACTTCCAGTCTGAAAGGGCAGAATAGCTAAGAAATTACTATAGAAATCTACATTGAGGGGGCCTAATTTGCTGAAATCATAGGAGCAACTCCACCCTGTTCTCCTTGCTACCAGAAGAAGCACTCTATAGAGTAGATATTTCAAGACAATCTGTTTTGAATACAGTCTTTACACACATCCCAGTGTTGGCTCTGCCTTAAATAGTTTTCTTCCACTGACATGGTGGACAAATTGGACTCTCCCTTTCTCTCTGTATATAATTATGACTTGCTCCAATTCTGTAACAACACCACTTTTCTCTACAGTAGATTCTCCTTCTAACTCGTAGCTCAGCAAACTCCTACATTAATCGATGGGGTAAATTCCAACTGATCCCTCCTTTCTTGTAAAGGTGACTGGGAATAGATACTTCATTTTTAAAATTGTTCTCTGGGCAATGTTGTATTGTGAGTCTGTAGAGGGATAAAGACTCAGAACATAAAATTTACTACTTGAGCCATTTTTAAGAGTATAGTTCAGTAGCATTAAGTACATTTGAATGCTTGTGTCACATCACCACCATTCATCTCCAGAACATTTTCATCATCCCAAACTGAAACTGTGTACCAATTAAATAATAACTCCCTGTTCTCCCCTTCACCAGCCCCTTGTAACCACTATGGATAGTTCATCTTTCAGCAAGTCTTTGCCTACTATGTGCTGGAAGTCAGATGTGATCTCTGCCCCTCAAGGATGTCATGGAAGGGCAGTCTAGCAATTTGGGGGTCATTTTAAAATCCTCTACAGACTCACAGTGGGACATGCCTAGGAGACTAGAGCAAAGAACCTAGCCAAGCCTTGGTGACCAGGAGAAGCTTCCAAGGGGAGACAATCCAGATTGAATCTTAATTTCTCTTAGCCTTGGTTTCTTTTATACAGAATTGGGAGACTACCTCATAGGGTTTTTGTGAGCTTTGAATGAAATGTCATCTAAGCACCTAGCACAGTGCTTGGCACTCACTGACCAGTCATAAGTATGAGCTCCCACTATTATTAAAGAAAGTGTGGAAATTAGCCAGAGGGATAGACATTAGGAAGGGTGATGCAATCAGAGGTGGTGGTGTAAGTGAATTTTCAGAGGCATCCGACTGTGTGCTATGCTAGTGAAACTAAAAGGAAATAACCATTTCAAAAGTTGAAAGGAATATTCATAGAATCGCTAATAATAGTAAATGATTTAAATATTATTTTGATTAGTTGCTTTTACAATGCCACAACTCCACTTGTAAAATTAAAGCGACCATAGGAGAACTCTAGATTTTTCCCTTAAACTGTTCCTTCCCTAGTGTTTCCATCTCAGACACCCAATTACTTAAGGCAACATCCTGCAAGTCATCTTTGATCCCACACTGCTCTCCTTCACTCACTTACTTGCATCTCTTTCTCTGTCTGCCTCTGTATCCATTGCTGATATTCCCACTCTAGCCAAACCATAAACATAGTTCACCTGGATTGCTGCAGAAGCTTCCTAACTGGTGTCCGTGATTTTCTGCTTACTTGTCTACCATGCCTGTTTCACATGGAAGATAAGAGAGAAAGCATAGATCAGATTATGTCACTGTTCTGCATACAGCCCTCCAGTTTCTTCCCATTGCGCTTAGAGGGGAAAATCCAATTTCTTTTCGTGAACTCCCGGTTATGAGTTTTCCAGCCCTTGTCCATCTGTCCAACCTCATTTTGTGTTTTTCTCTAGTTTATTTATTTATTTGTTTATTTATTTTTAATGTTCGTCACATCAGCCAAGCTTCTGCTGGACTCATGGTTGCCACTGACCTGCTCTCTCAGGCTGGCACAGTCTTCCTTGAAGCTGGCTTGTTGTCATTAAATTCTTAGCCTAAATGCCACCTCCTCAGAAAGGCCTTCCTTGACCACCCAATCCAGAATGTCCCCACCGTTCAATTTGTATTCTTAACACCTAGCTGTGCATTTTTCATAGATTTCTATGATTGGAAGTTATCCCGTCTATTTGTTTAACTTTTGAATTGCCTGTCCCACCCCACTAGAATTTACACTCCTTGAGAGCAGGGATATGCTTCACCTTTTGCTCACTACTTTATACACAGTGGTTAGAACGTGCCTGGAACACGGTGTGTGCTCAGTAGGTATTTGCCAAACAAGCACAGAATTTTATTAAAATCAATGAACAGTTGATTTGTGCCCTGACTATGTAAAACATGGCCCTGCAGTGGGCACTGGAATGAGAAATTTGTGGATTTCATCCTACAAGTTTTCAAACTCAAAGTAACAAACATAAATTATTTCAATGTGCTGTCAATTTAGACTAACGAAATAACAGAACTTTCCTCTAGCTGTGAGTTTTATTCTCCATAAAGCCTCAACCAAATCTCCTTTCTACAATTCAGTTAATCTCTTCATTGTCCTTTTTTACACACCATGGCCTCTCTTGCTCTTTCTGTCAGGTTTAACTGGAATGTGTTTCCCACCCTGGGCTGGCCTGTCCTTTGTACCTCCAATTATTTCTTCTTTGCATCTGGTAAATGCATCTAAGACACACAGTTGATACTTTTATTGGTTGACTGATACTTAATGTGAATGTGATATTTCACATCAAATGTTTGGTTTTGTTTTTACAACGAATTTCTGACCTATTGATGCTTCTGATATAATGACGCGGCATGTGGAGTTGCTTTATAAAGAAAATGAGGGGAGATTCTGATTCTTATTTAAAACACGCACAGGTAATGCCTACTTTTTAGAAAAAGTTAAGAGGAAATCCTTGTGACCACAGTGTAAACATTGTAAATAAGCAATCTGTTATCAATCATGTTTTATTACCATTGGAATATGTTGAGCGCTTTGATAATGACCTTGGGAGCCAATAGCCTCTGTAACCTAGATGTAACCAAGGAACTCTAGAACAGCTCAAAGCCTAAAACATTGACCTTCAACCTGCCTGGAAGCAGATGGAACGCTGTGCACACCTGGCCGTGTGTAAATGTTAACCTGTTTGCTCTGTGACGTCAGAAGAGCAGTAAAGTATGCTTATGTCTTTCCGTTTCATAGAGCTTCATGGCTTTTGTTAGGAAAAGTTCCTCACGTATTAAACAAAAGGCTGTGAAATATTAGGTTCACTAGAAATGTAAAACTTACTACTGCTGCTCTAGCGACAACTGCACAGCACGCTTACAAAAAGTAACATTGACAAACATTACTTATTTCTGTGGTTGTCAACATTTAATTAAACAGGGCCCCTACATCTTAAGATGTCACTGTTTTGTATATGTGCAATAAAAGGTTCAAATTAAAATACTGTACAATTAGTTTGCATAGAAAAATGACTTTTGCAGACCTCTACAATAGACAGTTTAGAGAAATAAGCATCTTGTGTTTAAATTATGCTCCTTAGTATTTCAAACAGATGGCAATGGCTTTCCTCTTGATTATAACTTTGAGGCATGCTTTACTAAATGGAATCAGCGGGGTTCATTAAGGTCCCATTTGATGTATCAGTATTATAAAAATACCATGTTAATTATCCTCAAACGTTGCAAGTTACCTCCATTTTCCTGCAATCAGAAGATGAGAGAAACCCTGTGAAGCAAATTAGTCCTAATTGAAAGAGGACTGATTAATATTTAAATAAGGCATTGTGTGAGGGATTCTGCCATGAGAAAAATAGGCTGAACATCTGAATTAATTGCATAGCAGGTTAAATTAAATTTCATATAATGGGTTGGAAGATGAGTTGGCACGGAGCTTTAGCAGTGAGCACAATGGCTGAAATACCAGTCTTTTCTTTCACTCTTGGCTGAATTCCATCAAGGTCCTTGTAGCCATTACCTCTTTGTTGTCTCTCTTTCAATGCAAACAAAGGTACTAACAGAAAATTGCTACCACATTTTAAAAAATGTTAATCCTTTTTGGGAGACAGCACCTGTCTACACATTTTCTCCATTTCTCTTCCACCTTGGCTGTAAAATTGGGAAATATTAGTATCTTTTTCCTTGCCAGGTTTAATGAGGATTGATGTCATAAAATGCTAATGGCTGGAATATAGTTAGAATTGTGCTATTAGTGGGTTATCACTGTCTGACATTTTCACTGCACTGGGGCATGCATGCGGAGCCTGTTTAAAGTGATTGGGTTACTTAAGGGTCCCTGTTAGGGATATTTAATCCAACATGAATTACTTACGCACTTTGTTAGTGTTCAAAGGAAGAGTGTCACGTTGTACATGCTGGCAGTTTTCCAGTCAAGAGCTGTTAATTACTGTACAGTGAGTGAATACATTTTGCAGCAGTGCAAATCCTGGGGGTGGTGGGGGGGGGGGGTTCTGTATATTCCATCTAACTAAAAATGAGTAGATGAGCATGCACAGGAGAAGAAATAGACTTGAAGTCATTTTTGCCCTTAGGAATCATAGTGCCATTTGTTTTCATTTTGAAAATAAAAACAAATGACAGTATGAGTCCCTCCAGGGAAAAGTACTTTGGTTATGAAGCATTTCTGCCCCAAAACGAGCAATTATCTATCTATATGCTGTTAACAACCAAATACATTTTCCAGAGTCGTAATTCAGAATTTTACATCTTTGTGAACCTCAGGGTTTGTGAAGATATTATTTGCTAATCAAGCCGAAAACTACAGCAGTGATAAAACAATTTTAAAAATTATGGTTAGCATAATTATCTTTTTAAAAAAAAGTTTCTGGTAGATCAGAAACTATCTTTTTAATGTAACTTTGAAAGATCAAGTAGACTTTGTTTATATTAATAGCAGTTATGAAATCTGCATTGTTTGAAACCTAATTGTGAAAATGAAAAGTTCTTTCGAAAGATCTAATTGTTAGCATTGACTGCCATTGCAGCCAAAAAAAGGAGCCAACCTAATCTACATTCTGGGTTTGAACCTCCAGTATTACTTAGAAAAGTGTTCACAGGTGAATACATATCAGATGTCCTCAGTACTATCCATTTGCTGAAATAACCAGATGCATACATATATCATGAATTTTTTTTCGCAAACGATTCATTTTCTACATCTAAGAAGATACAAAAATATATAGATATTAAACTTTTGTAAAATAATCCTTCATTCTGAACTATGACGCTGAACAAAGAACATTTCATTTTTGTAGTTCTTATTATAGCCATCAGTTTTAAATTAAGAGTTGGAAATATGTGCCTAGCATATTTATAAACTTCCTTTTAAAAAGGAAAAACCCTCATTTTCTTACTGAAGAATTATGTTAGGCACAACTGGGTCAAACTTGCTTTTGTAATAACAGAAATAAAAATATTTTGATTAGCAATATTAAAAGGAATTTCTTATTAAGGGGATCCCACTGCTATTTCACACAAATCATGGTAACAGACAAATCCACACAGTTAATTCTAACGCTTAGTATATCATCTATTAATGAAGTCATGCTTCAAAAGTTTTCAGAGATGTTTCTGCTTTGAACAGAGTTGTAAGACCTGATGTTGGGGAGTTGATGCCTAATAATTCACCAGGGATAGCAGTGAAATATGAAGCCTTCCTAAATTTAACTGGCTAACAAGCACGTGAACAAAGAGCAGTAGGTCACAGTTATGCAAGACGGGATCTATTACCATGTTCAAATACATAGAAGTCTGTATCCATCTTTTGATGAGGATCATATGTATATGGGTAACTCCTCATGAGGCTAATGGGAGTTCACCAAAAATATCCTCTGTGCGCTTCTGAGAGATGGATCAGCCTCCTGAGTGTATCGTGAGTGATGAGACAGTTTCAGGGAAGTCCATAAAAAGTCAGGTTGAGCAAAGGTAGTAATTCCTTCATAACTGGCTTAATGATGAGAGGGAACACGGAAAGATATACATCTGTGCAACAAATCCAGAACGTTTTACGAAGGTGCTTAGACTCAAACCAGTGGGTGCTGTCGAGCAGAAAGGATGGTTTTAAAAAGAAACCATTTCTGTATTTTGAATCATCTTTAGTTCATTGAAAAAATCAGAACAAACTTGTTCATGTTACAAAAAGACAGGTAACAGAAGCAAAGACAAGAAACTGCAAAAATGCCTGCAAATCACAAAGATTCCATTTTTTGATCTGAAGTGAAATTGAAGGGTGACTTCATATTCTGTAATTCTAACATTTCTTAGATAAATAGATATGTCTTCGTACTAGAGATTAGAGAGATGGACAGGTAATATATAGATAGATAGACAGTTTTATATATATTATGTGAAATTTTGACCTTCTCAGTCACCTAGTCTTTTAGTAACCAGTAATGTCGCAGAGCTTCGGACCAGACAATCAGGACACAGTTTTAACATTGAACCAAAAGCCAGAAGCATTTCCTTGTAGATTGCACCCAGTCTCTTTCTTTAACAAGTTGTAGCTTTCATGGTGAGACCACAAACAAAAGAGGTGCAGAGGTGAAAGCCAGGAATTAGTGGAATTGTTGCAATCATGAAAGCCTTTAGCAGTTACCACTCCACCTTCCAAACCCCACCCCATATTTCCCTCAGGCCTCACTTCTGGCCTAATCACAAGGACGCTGTTTTTTGTTTATTTTGTTGTGTTTTTACAACAACTCTACAGCAGTGTTAAATTGCTTCGTGTTCTCATGGACATTTCGCATCCAAATATTTGGTGTTCTTGGAGCAAGAAGGGCAGAAAATGAACATTTGTTAAATATTGGAACTTAAGTGAAACATATTTCTTTCTAGCAACTTGAAACTTTGAGAAGCGAACCAATAGACTCACTCTATCCAGTGCACAGTACCTGAATGTCACTCAAATGGCAAGTGCTCTTAATCGCATTTCTTGGTGTCCAAGGGTTATAGGCTTGTAAGACTGACAGTAAGAGTGGATTCCAGATCTTGTAATCTTTCTTATCCAAACCCAGATTGCTAGAGGAAAAATAGCTCATTTATCAGATTGAAAGAAGACCTTTCAGACTCCATAGCGTGATGCTGTACAGAGAAGGCACATGTAGGCCGAAAAAGTAACCAGTTGAACCTCCACCCCTCTCCTTTTTTTTTTTTTTTTTTTTTGGTGTTGAACAAGTGAGGTACTCTCATTCATGGCTTGCTAAGTTTCATTCTTCTATTGCTTTTCTTACACTTGCCTCAGGCTTTCCTGTTGGTCCATGACTTTGCTGGCCACTAAAACCATGCCTTCTAAGATGCCAGCAGCACTCTGAAGTAAGCCATCACAATGACATAGAACTGTGGAATGTCCTAGGAAAAGGATGGATCAAAAGTAGAAGCAGATATTGCACAATTTCAGTATTGACTCAGCTGGGGTCATTTACTTTGTTGAATGAATGACTGAATGAATAAATAAAGTGACATAAATCTAAAACTCATCAACGGCCCTGAATGAGTGAAGAGCATGTGTGTAACCTTTCTCTCATTTTTTTCACTCTTGAAACTTACACCTGGGTAGAGCTGTGGTCCTCAGTGTCTGTACCACTCATTGACACATCTATCACAATCGATTCAATTCCATTCAGTCAACATTTTTGAGCACCCACTCCATGTTCGGAACTCCACTAGTCCTAGAGGTGAAACTGGAGCAAGGCAAGGTCCCTGTCCTTGACGAGTCCTCTTACTTGGGGAGGTGGTTATGAACACAAGATGTTCTACAGCACAGTAGGTGCAGTAATAATGATGAGTACGAAGTATAAGGGGAACGCAGGTAGTCCTGCCAGGGGAAAAGAGAGCCGACTGTTGCTGAGAAGGTGATGTCTGAGCTGGGCCTTGAGGAAGGAGTTACCAAGAAGATTGAGAGACATGGGGAAGAGGGCAGAAGGACAGCCATGTGCAGACGTGTGTATCGGATATTCTCTGCCAAGAGCCATTGAATTGGTGTGTTTAAAATGCAGCATTTATAGGGTTAGAATGGCTGTAGAGGAGACCAGAAAGGAGGCTGGGACTGTATCATGAAGGTCTGTGTGCCTAGCTAAGAGATGTAAACTTGGCTGCCTTATTTGTGTATGAGTGTTGCCTCCCCAGTTAGCTAATGGTCAGCCTCTGGGGAGCAGGGATTGGGCCTCAATCTCATACTGCGTATGCCATTCTGATTTATCAAGAATAAAGAAACTATGTTAAGTAAGCTTTTTAATAAATTCATAATTACATAGTTCATTTTAGAAATATTTACATTCAAAATGGTTAAAAAGCTTTAGAAGATAGGTTCTTTCTGTAAGTAAGAACATAAGTATAAGTAAAAGAAAACTATGCAAACAGCTTGTCTCTGAATCACAAAGAGCACTTACTAAATGCCTCTCATATGTCAGACACTGTGTTAACTTCTGGGAAATTACAAAGATTAAGATGTATGAGGCTTGCTCTCAAGAAGTTTGTGATCTAGTGGAAGAGACCTAAGGTAAGCAGGGAGAAAGACATGCCACCCAGCGCCTTAGAGGGCTTTCCCCAGAAAGTCCCAGACAGATGTCCTTTCCTTTCCCTTCCATCCCCTTCCCTTCCTTTCCCTTCCCTTCCCTTTCCTTTTTTATTTATTATTATTGCTTTTTCTTCCTCTTACCTTTAAGGATCTTAAATATACTTTTGATTAGAGCGAAAACTATAAACTCTCTTCTTTCATATGCGTAACTTGGAATTCTCCTCTCTGGTTTTCCCCATAACTTAACTGAAAGTAAAAAGTTTGATGAGTTCTAACATGCTTCATTGGTTTGTTTTCAAGCCCAAGCTCTTGTGACCCACAGAGTGACTGTCATCACTTTGGGATGGGACACTTCATTGGGAGGAGAACAACCCATTTATTTGGCCTAACAGCACTCCATGTTGGAGTAAATATTACTATTCCCATTTTATAGATGAGGAAAGCAATGTTCAGAGAAGCTAATCATTTAATAATAATAATTTAGCAATAGTCTCTAAGCCCAGAAAATAAATCTTAGTGACCTAACATGGCGTTATGACAGTCAAAACTTCTCAACTATGGAAAAATAATAGGAATATTTTAGCTGGAATATAGTGGAAAGAGCTGTGGATGAGTTCTTTACCAAGTGGTGGTGGGACTTTGAGCAAATCCCTTAACCTTTCTGGGTAGGTTTCTCCAACTGTAAAATTAAAGGAGTGACTAGATGAAACACACAAGTGTTTTTTATCTGTTACATGATTCTCAGATATTGAAAACCAGAGTCACAGAGTACCTTTAGGATGGTTTTTAATAAAAACATTCTGTTCAGGTAGTTTCACAGTTCATGAGAGTCTGAAGGACCCCATGAACCACTGTTATTAAGATTATGGATTATCACAGTACCAGGCATAGGTAGAACATTAACTGTGTACTAAACCAGATTCATTAATTATTCTCAAATTGTGTAAAAGGCATTGAACACACATGAGCTAAGCTATGGGCTCAAACGTTTTCTCAAAGGCCTTCTATTTCTCAGCAGGATGGGATCTCAAAGCAGATTTGCCAAACATCATTAATATGAGCTTCAAAAATTGCATAGTGGAAGTCATACACCACTGAGATTTCATAATTCAAACATAACTGTCAGTTAAAGGAGTTTGAGTTCACAGTAGTAACTGGTTTCCAGCCATTTGGGAATGGTGTGTGTGTGTTTTTTGTTTTTTTTTTTTTAATTATTAGCACCTTTAATTATTATTTATTTATTTATTTTGGCTGTGTTGGGTCTTCGTTTCTGTGTGAGGGCTTTCTCTAGTTGCGGCGAGCGGGGGCCACTCTTCATCGCGGTGCGCGGGCCTCTCACTATCGCGGCCTCTCTTGTTGCGGAGCACAGGCTCCAGACGCGCAGGCTCAGTAGTTGTGGCTCACGGGCCCAGTTGCTCCGCGGCATGTGGGATCTTCCCAGACCAGGGCTCGAACCCGTGTGCCCTGCATTGGCAGGCAGATTCTCAACCACTGCGCCACCAGGGAAGCCCGACGCGTGTGCTTTTAATAGATGCTTTTCACCTTTCCCCTTAAGACTAGAGTCGTCAAGGTCTCAGTTCCAAACCTCACAACTAGCTGGGCTTTGCTGTCATGCTCAAGGCAGTGACCCTCTAGACAAAGTGAACCAACAGTCAAGCCACTCTGTGCAGCCTCCAGGTCTGCTAGCCGTTTACACCCAACCCTGATTGCTCACCTGTTTACTTCTACTTTGTGAATCATCTGTCATGCTAACGATCAGTTTCCACCTGGAAGTCCTAGCTGATACCTTCACCCCGCAGGAGTTTACCAGTTTCTTGCTGTATTTCAAGAAGCAGAAATAGTTGAAGAAAAAGCAAATCAATCACCATGCACACTAAAAAGTAACCTTACACAGTTCGGAAACAGGTAGAATTGTGCATGTGCGGAGGCAGTGTGATGTATAGGAAGAAGCGAGGACTAAGGAGCCGGAGGCACGTGGATTTGAATCCTGTCTGTTACTGGCTGTGGGAAATTAGGGAAGATATGTGATTTCTCTCATTTTTCATTTGTAAATGGAGTTCAGAAAGCCCACCTCATACGGTTGTTGTGGGGATTAAATGACTGTATGTAGAGCCCTAGCATGGGACCTGACGTAGTTTTCGGTTGGATTTTCTACACTGATCGTCCCCCTTCATTAGGGAGACAACTGTGGGTGACCAAAATTTAAATGGTTAAGTTTAAGAACTGGGAACATGCCAATGAAATTCATAAAATTTACTAAACCTAAGTTTAACTCTGTTTCACTTTATGATTACAGTTTCTAAGTCATAGTTAAGATATTCAGTCTAATTTAGAAAATCTAAATTGATGTAATGATGGCTCATAAACACCTCTACATTTTATCTGGGCTGCAACTTAAATTTCCTAATTAAAAATGGTGAAACTTCAGAGGGTGGATAACTGACAGATAGCTTCTGTAATGATCCCTTCTTATGAAATGTGAATTACTTTGAACAGAAAATTACATGTTACTATAGACTTTTAAAATCCCTTACATAGGGACTGAGTAGGTGATGGTTTTGGTGATTTTTCTCCTTTCTCTTCTATTATGGATCCACAGGGAATATTGTATCATTTATCGCCTAATAAAATTTAATGGAAAGTTTTAGGAAAAGTTAAGAAAAAGATAGTATTAACCAGGTATGACGGTTGGAATTTCAATCATGATTTTGGCTCTCTGTACGTATTTGAAAGAAAATGAAAGTATAGACCAGTATATGGTAATTAATAAGAGCTGCTTAGACAGAGTCACCTTGTTTTAGAGAAGTATTTCACTATTTGAGAAAACCAATCTGTTTTTGAACTTTGGACATCTTCCAAATTGTAGTTCCCGTAGAGACCTTTCTCTCCTGTAGGATGACCTGCTCCGTTAAGAAACGGTCTCAGATAGGTTTTCTACACGTGAAGAAAAAAATATCGCCTGGCAAAATTTCAGAAGTGACCTTTCTCTTCTGACAACAGATGGCAGTGTTTTCAGGGACAATAGTCGTGTATTTATTAGCTACCAAGGAATCTCACACTGTGTTTCTCTCTCGAACCACCGCCCTCCAGCAGGACCTGGTATGCACAGGAGCACTTGGACTTCATAGGATTTTTTTGTAACAGGAAAAAAAAAAAAAAGGTTGGAATGAATTGTTCCTTTGTTAGAAAGTTTTAGACATTTTCTGCTGTTACATTTGTTTAGAGAAATTAAAATCTTAGGGAAATTAAATCTACTCTTAATAAAAGGAAAAACTTCCTTTGTACATAGGAAAAATTAATATTACCTGAACTGTATCCTACAGATAACCTCTTTAAGTATAATACTTTAAGGAAAGTTGATATTTATCAGAAGTTTTCAATATAAACTGTACTACGCTTGTTTTATGAAGGGTATGGTAACACTTTCAGATGAAACTTAAAAAGAAATCCTAAGACGTCTGATGATATAACTAGTTGATGCCTTTTCGTATAAGTGCTTGGGATTTTAGGGCTTTGACAGAAACTGTATCTTAAATACTCTATTGTATTCATCAACACATATTTATTTATGTTTTGTAGCTGTGAGGACAGTTTGGAAGCTATGCAGAAACACTGACTTGGAGCTGGGCCTAGAAAGTAGAGTGCGTTCTAGACAGGCAGAGAGGATAAGGAAAAGCATTCTCTGCAGGAAGGAGCAACACGAGTCCCACTTGGTGGGAAGTCATGGAAATGACAAATATATCGTTCAGTTTGTCCCAAGTGAAAGATAAGGAAAAAAGATTGGAAAATGGGGTGGTAACCAATTGTGAAATCCTTGAACCATAACAAGGACCAGCAGTTTTTACCTTAAAAACAAAAACTGTATGTCCTTTATAAGTGAAATTTTGAGTAGAACCCTAGTATATAGTTTATGAAACGAAGTAGTTGCTTTTGAAGGCTAGCCCTTAAAGCATCTCCTCACAACTCTTAGCGCTATCTTCCAAGCGAAAGGTGAAAACTACCATTGTAGAAATGACTCATGGGCAAGATCTAGAACTCACTCATTTATTCATTCAGTCATTTTACAAACTGAGTAGCTACCATGTGCCATGCAGTTATTTTATAAGTGTATTTTGTTTCATCTTTAAACTTGCAGAGAGAAATATGATTTATTGCAGAGATGCAGGCAAAGTTCATTAGGAGAAGAATATTTTGTGTAGCAAGTCAACTTATAAGTATTATATAGCCAGACTGTAAGACATTAAGTCAGTGTCCATTGAGTAAAATAATAATCTGTAATGATTCCAAAACGGAAAAACACGTTATGCATACTTACATTCCATTTTATGTAGTCAAATATAAATGCCATATGTATGCATATATACACATACACACACACATGCATGAGTACACATTTGTTGACCTAAACAATTATGTATCTATATGAAAACAAGAGTAACTTAATTAAATTACAATTTATTTTTATTTTACTTAGATACATTTCCTTAATATTTTTCAGTTGAGACACAGATTAAAATTTCATTTTTGGTTTGGTGATCATTTTTGTATTCTCTTCAACTTTCCGCAGTATTTTGTGTCTGCTGTGTAAAAAGTGGAATGACTGTCCTACTTCTGTCTGTTTCCATTATGCTACTCTTTCTCTGCTGCGTTCTTTTTCTCTCTGTGCACTGTGGGACATTAAAGGTTCTATAATTATTTTGATAAGATCAGGGTTGTAGATTTTTCTTGGTTTTACTTAGCTGTTTGCTAATAATCTGGCTTTAGTGCTGAAGGCTAACAAATACCTTATTTAACAATGCACATTTGAAAACCTGATGCCCTGAAGATTACTGTGGTTATTAATCTATTGCATATCTTTTTTCTAGATTATGTAATTCTATCTCAATTTTAGAAAACATATAATGTTTAAATTTTGAATATTAAATAAATCAAATGAATTTTAAATATTAAAGAAAGCAAAAGATGTTATCCTGGTGAGAAGATTAATCAGGGCCTACCCAAGAAAAAATTTCTATAAAATAGAGATTATTGATCAATACGAAGTCCCCAATATGAAGGCCCATTTTAAGAAGTTAAAACAAGGTAGCAATAGTGATTAACTGATTAACAAGGTTTAACTATATAAGCAGCCCTCTTAGAAGTCTACAGAACTGTCTTGGCAAGTTAAATCATTTAGAGTGAACCATGAGTCAGGCCAACCATAATAATCAGCATCTTTTTTTATTATAATTATTCTGTTCTCAGCCCTGGGTAATCATAGTGGGATTGTTGGCTGCACCTTGAAATTTGTTGTTTTTTCTGTGTTGTGTGTGTGTGTGTGTGTGTGTTTTCAGCAAGAAAGGCATTAAGTATCAACATATTACTAGAATCAAGGGGGAAAGGCCGGAACTTTCTGGTCCACACTTGTGGAACTCAGCCTGGGGAGTCCACAGTGAGCTTCAGTTTACCCTAGGTTCTGAAGTCCCTCCGTAGGAGTGGAACAATTCAGAGACGCCTTAGAGAGTAAAGAGGTGAGAAAGGCACATGGAGTATATGGATTTAGAATCCTTTTGCCTGACTCAGAGCCCTTGGGAAATCTTACAATAAAGCTCATTGACCTTTGTTTAACCTGGCATGTCCCAGCTTACTTAACCTGCTTAAGTATAACCTCCCATCATGCTGTGGAACCCACTTTGGGAAATGCTATTCTAGAATCTTCCTGATCCTAAAATTAAACATGAGGGCAGTTCTTCTGGGGAATTGCTAACCTCTACTGCCAGGGTAGAGGGTTGGGGGAAGGATGGAGGAGCAATTCCCCAGAATCTTCCTAATTCCCTGTTCCCACTGGCACACCCACTGGGGACACAGGGTGTTTTCTTTCTCACCTGGGTCCTTGTCCACAGAAGGATTAAATCTGCTTCTCCAAGAAGTTACTGTGAAAGTACCATAATATGACATCAGGTGTAAAATAACACTGTTGATTTCTTTAAAACGTTACCATTTTAATGGTTGGAAACATTTTTTTGAACAGTGTGACACTGTGAAACCATTCAGTCTTTGCTTGAAATTTATGGTCCTAAAATTAAAATAAAATGTTCATAAGATTTAACAAATAAAGACTTTATACCAACAGGGAGTACAAAACAGTGCTTTGTATTTATCGTTTGCCTTTGTGGTTGTTGGTATAATGGAGAACATACACTCTCTCTTTCTCTTTTTGACTTGAACACATCAAGGTAAGCAGTTGAGGGCCACGGAAACCAACTGTTTTTCCATTCACCTTATTATTGAGCTGTGGTTATAGAGCTTCCGTTTTGTTATCAAAAGATCTTAACTAAAGCTTCAGTTAAGCAGAGAGAAAGAGTTAACATTTAAAAGTGTAGGAAAATAGTTCTAGACACCTGTTCTGTGTTTGTAATACAACATTCAGAATAATATTACCTGGTAAATTACATTTTAAAACTGGCGTAAGAAATATGTCTTATTATATTGCCTATCATGTATCTAATGTCATTGTTCTTGTTTATTCACTTTACTTAGTTTTAAAGAACATGTTTCTTTCTTCTGAGAGATCCAGAACCTCACAGGTATCTAATAATGGAATGCCTATGAGAATTATCATAAAGGTATCCTAGGCAAAGGACAGACAAGTCATTAACTACTAGTTTAAGAGAACTTTACAATTAATCAGCAAGGCACACTTGTTACGCTGTCTCCCTCTGGGGTAGCTTTTTGAAAGATACTGGAGAAAGCTGAAGGAGTTAGTGAAAACCTCTCTGATGCACAATGCTATTTAAAAAAAGATGAAAGAAAGAAAGGGAGGGAGGGAAGGGAGGTGAGAGATGGAGGGGGAGGGAGAAGGGAAAAGAAAAGAAGAGAAAAGAAAAGAAAAAAATCAAGGCACAGTTTACATGGGTATGGCTTCTCCAAATTTCATTTAAACATGGAGTTAGTTACAAAGCAATATGACGATGCCAAGCAAGGTATGTTTATTTCAACCTACTTAAAGGTTTCCTTGCAAAATGTAGTAACACCAGCCTGGTGATTGCTTGTTGAAAGCTAGGCACTCTGATGGTAGCAGCCTGGTGGAGGCATCATGCCTCCCAGAGGTGAAATGTGCACTCTTCAAGGACGAAGGATGCCTTCCACGCCTGTGGAAGTGTCCAGGGCTCTGAACAGTAAAGAAGCAATAGAGGCATCTTCAGCCAAGAGTTATTAACCTTCCTGCTAGAGGAGTGATAGATAATATTTGGATTGGGAGAATGACCCAGAACTCTGCCAGACTCACACTCTACAAAGCTACGGAAGTCCTAAGTAGAAATTGCTTATTGAAAACTCAGACTCTTAGATAGGTAAAGCAAAGGGAAAGGAATCATGCAGTAAAAAATAATTTATTCTATACGCATAGCTTATTTTGTCACATAAGCTTAAATAGCCTTTTCCTCTGCAGCTAGTTTGGATCCAGCTGAATACCGCAAATGTGACAGTGCTTGCATTTTTGCTTTGTGAATGTGAGCAAATGCAGAAAGCTAACCGATGCAGTCCTAGTATTAGAAATATGATCTCTATTGATTGAGTCGACATGATAAATAGCACTTTTAACATGTTAGTATTTATTTAAAGATGCTGTTTCATCTGTTATGAGCTTAAGTGCTTACAACCATTTATTGGCATTCATTTTTTAGTTGAGCCATCGTTACCATCAGTGGTCTTTCTGTAAATAGACATTTGACACTCAGGATATTTAATATAATGTGTACTAATAGTGTTTGTATATTTAGGAGTCACAGTGTTAAACAGGGAAAATTAAATTGATATTTTTTTAAAAATGGATCACTAGTTTGGGGGGAAAAGTGAGTTAATGTAAATAAAGCTATTGCATAAAATAAATGGTTTATTTGGTCCTAGTTATTACAAAAACCTGACTTTATTATTTCACCAGTAATATTGAACCCAGCCATGCTTGTCTTTATGCTTGTCTTCTTGTGTATACCCTGGCATCCAGTGCAGTTCTTTGCACACAGTAGGCACTTAATATTGATTAAAAGAAACAATATATTTCAAGGAGAGACCAATTTAGTGACTGAATTCCACTAAAAATTGAGGTCTTATAAATATGGATTTCTTTAAACTAATTTGTTATTTAGGTCATCAATATTAAACAGTCTGAAAATGGCCTGCTGGAGATTATCTTTTAAGAGCATAAAACTGAAAGCTGAAAAAAAAAGATTAGTAGTACCCAAGTATTTTCTGTATTATCTTTAATGCTAACATTTAAAGAATGGCAGCAATAGAAAAATCTCAAATGACTAAACCATTAAAGCTTAGCCTCACCATGAAAAAATTTGCATGTCCTGGTACTTCTCTGAGCCACATAATCACTGTATGTGTTACGTTAAAAGAGTTGATTTTTTTATTGTCTTCCTAGCTTTCATTTCACATTTTTACAGTCATTTTTATACTGTTTGTTTTTATTTCAGGGCTAGTCAGCTATTTATTCCATTAGTATCGAGCAAAGCAAACCAATAGATAAAGAACTGTCTTTTTTTATCTGTCTTTTATAATCATTTCTTTTTTAAGTAATAAATTTACATTTTATAATCGTAATCATGAAATTGCAAATGAAATCAGTTCTAGAAAGATTAATTCAGTCGTGCTCACAGCTGTGAAGATTGTGGAAATAAATATCATTTTGCAATAATGTATTCTTGACAGAGGGCATAACAAAAGAATGATTTCTATTCAGAGATAGTGGGTATATTTATTTTGCATGTTGGGGGAGGGGCATTCAGCTCTAGCTTTTCGACCCTGACCTAGTTTTGTAGCTGCTTATTATTCAGCTATATGTTTGAGAAATCTCTGTAATTTAATTTGGCATCCTCTTCTGCATGTCTGCACCTAGCAGTAGGGGCTCATGGATATTAGCAGTGTCCCATGCTGAATCGTATTTATTTTAAAATATCCTAACGCACTCATAACTCAGAAAAAGTGTTAATTGTTACCAGGGAACTGCTGGATTACAGACTTGCTGTCCCGTCCAGGGCCCTGCCATAATTAGTAACCACTGTTGACATTTAGATTTAAATTGAATTTTCTTCTAATTAAACCCAGAGGGGGTTGATCCTCTCAGATGTACAGGTTAATAAAATTAGTCAGAAACTGTTAAACAGTAAGCTGAATTCTCCAAGAGAGCTGTCCCAATGTATTGTTAAGAATTCTGTAATTAATATTAAAGGCATTCATTAGATTTGAATTGTCTTGTTCTGTTTCTGAGTTGCATATGGTTTTGTAGCAGTTATTTCCTTAACATTTCCTTTGATAACTATAGTATTACTAATTTCTCTCATGTTTGTAAATTTAGAATTATAAACACTATTCCCCCATTCCATTTTGCTATGCATAATTCACACCACCATTATTCTAGGAGCACCCAATCAATAATAATAAATGCTAAAAATAAATACAGTTGTGGAATGAAATTTTGGTACTCCAGATGACTCTGAACCATTCTCTATTTGTCACTGTCCTTGCAACAAAGATATTTAAGCTTTAAGCAGGTCATCAACATTTCCCTCAGTGTATTTTTCTATCTTCTCTTCACGAGTTTTGACCTAACAGTTGCTTGATTTTGGATTGCTTTGTCTGGCGATAAGAAGTGTTTCCAGTTCTAGCTGCAGTGTAGATTCTACATATCAACATAGACTTTGATTCCTCCTCCCTTCCAGAGACTTGGGGAAAATAAAGCTCAACATTCAGAATGAAAACAGATGACAGGAGAATTTCAGATGATTAGTGCTGAGAGAGGTAAAGTGAACTTGGTAATTTTACAGGGAGGCTTCCAATATTCACTTTTTGTAGAGTCTGGATTTAAAGGAACTTCTGTGAAGCAAATCTTTAGCTACTCTTATCATTGTTTTATTTCTGAGCTTATTCATTAATTTCTTTACGTACCCCACAGAATAATAACGTATTGTCAACTTCACCATTGTACAAGTCTTATTTTCAATATACCAATAACAGTTTCATACATTAATACTTAATAAATAGCGCTCTCTAAATACGCTGGATGATTACAGTTTTTTTTTCTTTACATTATTCATTTCTAAAACAATGACTGTTTCCTTTCTCTCCCTACCAACCCCCTATGATAAAACCATGTAGTCGACAGTACTAGTCACCTTGGGATAATGGATTTTAGAAAAAGGTTCCTTTAGCATTTGGCAAGGTGTTTTAATGTTATACTTACTCCTCGAAAGAGAGACATGGTTATTTCATAAAATGCTGCTTAATTTTCTAATCAAAATAAACAGAAGGAAACAACATGACTTCACTTTTCTTGCACAGTCTACTTAACTAAATTGAATTAAATTTAAAATGCTTTTAGTTGCAGTTAAGTTCAGATGGGGAAAATTGGGGCCAGGGTATGCTCAGCACGTGAACAGTTGTGCCTCATACAAGACTATCTGAGAGGCAGAATTTAAAACCTAGAGTTTTAAATTGTGGAATGATTTCTTTAACGTCATCTGAAACCTCATCCTTAGGGCATTATGGCTGGAGTACATTATACGTTTGATGGTAGCCTTGTAGGACAAAATCCAAAATAAAATGTTTGCTTCACAGTTCTGTTAGACTCCAAAATCCAGGACGGGAGTAAGGTCCTAGGAGAAAAAGGCAAAAGCAAGTCGGTGGTATTGAATTATCTCACCCCACGCCTGCCGGAGATCCTAGAATTAAGACCCGTAGTTGCATGAAGGAATATGTACACGTGGGCTGATAGTTGTAAACTGCAGGCAACAGCAGGACTAGAGTTGCTGGCATGTTACAAAGGACGGTATAGCACTCGATTAACCACAGGTTAGCTCGTTTGTCACTAGTGTTTCCTGACTCAGTTTATGTTAGGGTATTTTTTAACCTTTGGGAACAGATGTGGGTGCAGCAGGAGTACACCACCTGGAAACGGGAGGTTTCTGCTGGTTCCTGCTGGCCAGCTGAGCATGCCTGGGCCAGTCGTTTCACTCTCTGTGTCTCAGTTTCCTTCTGGGTAAAGTAGAGAGACTAAGTTTCCTTACCTCCCTATGATTCTGTATTTTTTGAAGTCAAAGAGAAAGTGAGATGTTTGCACAAAGGTGATTCTTTTTTTAAATGTGCTATGGTCATGATAGATATTTTATTAATGAAAGATACAATTATGAGGATTAATACAAATTAATTTCCTAGTTTTTATTCCATTAGTTATAATTCCAGAAGCCTTTTCTATAGTGAAAATAATATCCTGATTCTGACTTTTAGATCAGATTTTTTTTTTTTTCCCCAAGAAAAAATGTGATTGCGTGTGAGGTCTGTGGTTGAGACTTGAAGCCTCTCCCTGGGCAGGGTAAGTTCTCCGTGGGCGCTTGTCCGTTCCCGTGGGGGAGCCAACGGTTCTCAAATCTCATTCTCCAAATACCCCACTGCCTTGGGCCTCCCTTGTCCAGTTGCTTCTCCCTCACATCGCCTCCCAGTATGCCTAGTGTGCCGCAGACTTATTGCTGAAATGTCTATTCCTTGAGCTCCCCTGACCCTTCTTCAAACATGGGATTAAGACTCTCTTTCAAAACTAATAATCAGGGGCCTCCCTGGTGGCGCAGTGGTTAAGAATCCGCCTGCCAGTGCAGGGGACACGGGTTCGAGCCCTGGTCCGGGAAGATCCCACATGCCGCGGAGCAACTACTCCCGTGCGCCACAACTACTGAGCCTGCACTCTAGAGCCCGCGAGCCACAGCTACTGAGCCCGCGAGCCACAACTACTGAAGCCCGCGCGCCTAGAGCCCATGCTCCGCAACAAGAGAAGCCACCGCAGTGAGAAGCCCGCGCACAGCAACAAAGAGTAGCCCCCGCTCGTCGCAACCAGAGAAAGCCCGCGTGCAGCGATGACCCAACACAGCCAAAAATAAATAAATAAAATAAATAAATTTTAAAAAAAAATATATATTTTTTTAAAAAAATCTAATAATCAAAGGTGCTCCAATTGCCACGAATCCACATATCAGATTGCTTATTGGTTCACTTCACCATTGAATTCCTAAACCTTGCAGTACTGCATTTTTCCTATAGCCACGTTAAAGACTCAAACGGTTGATTGCGTTTTTTTGAGAGGAGGCTAGGGTGATGGGGAGGAGGAGGGTTTGACGCCACCAGGGCGAACCTTGCTCCACCCAGGAACGATTTGACCGTAAAAAGTCACATCAGGCCACGTTGGAATTGAATTCCTTCCCCCTTGAATTCATGTGTCCAGCTTCACCATGACCTTTAATGAATTCCTCCCTGTGGCATTTCTGCCATCACTATGTTCCTTTAAGGAGTGGTAGTGTGTTGAATTGCTGTTTGCAAGAGAAAGCAGGTGACACAGGCCCCAGAGTAGAGATGGCAGGAGAGAAGCGAAGATATTGGGGTTATTATTGTGAACCAGGAATCAGGATCGGAGTTTCCACATATAATCTTACTTAATCTTCAAGTAAATCCCAAAGAGAGGTGGTATGATTACCATTATTCTCATCTTATCAATTAGGAAGCTGATAGGAAGAGATGGGGGAAGTTAAATACCTTGATCAAAGTTCTAGACGGTGACAGGGCTACTTATCCTGCAGACCAAAGTTAACCGAGTTTGAAAGATATGATGAACAAGTAAAGATATTAGTAAGAAGATTTCAGGACACTTGAAAAAGGATTTGCTGAGTTTTGCCAACGCAGCCTGCCATGTCCAGAAAACTTAAGCTCCCTTAAAAACAAGCACACAAACAAGGCTGTTTTCAGTAGACTTTCCTGGGTGAGGTTGCTTTGGGGGGCAGGGCTTCTTCTACACGGGAAAGCTGCTCATTGTGCTGAGGAGATAGAATAGAAATAAATAGGATTTTCCTCCAAAGGAAAGAGTTTTTGATGGATTGAAATCACATTGGTGGCAGGCTAGTCCTTGGTCTCTTTGTTACCTTGGCTTTTGTTAAATAATGTCCAGTTACTACCTGTATCTTTATGGTCTTTAGATAAATTATGTGTAATTGTCAATACTGACATGTGCCATGAGCCAAGTGAAAAGGGATCTAAAAATACAATATGTCTGAAATTAGCTTCATGGTTTTTCCATGAGTTCTTCCTTTAACCAAGCATACTTCTTTTCTCAGAGGCACTAGCTGTATTTCATTTCAGAGAGCAAAGACGAGAAACACCCTTTCTTACTATCACGACTGTTACCGCTGCGATTCAGGTATGCAAACGTACACATGTACCAGCAACCTGGACTTTATCAGGGAGGCCAGTGGAGGGGACACGCACAGTGATCTTTTTTCAAAACCCCTGCTGGTCCTGTCCCTTAACTCATTTGTTTTTCATAGCGATTTCGTCTATAGGAGAAATAACCAGTGTTTCCCTTAGTGCAGTGAATGCTGATGATAGCACTTGGCCGATTATAAAGCATCGAATGTATTGTTATAGCTGATCTTCACAATAACTCTGTGTGGTAGGCATTATTAGCCCAGTTTTGTTGAAGAGGGCTGTGAGGACCGAGATTTAGAAAGGTTAAATGGCTTTCATAATCTCATACAGCTATCAGATGATACAACTGGGATCACACTCCCATCAAAACCCATTGCCTCGTGGTGGAATCCAGAGTGATTATGGCAGGCAGAGAGGTAACTGTAAGTGAAACCTTCGCAGATATTACATTTCAATTTCGGTTGACCCCTTCATTCGTAAAATTATGTGCAAGATTTTAATATTGTCTCCTCAGCAGCTTCCCACCTAAAATACTTCAGCTGTCTTTTGCAATATTTAAATTCTTCCATGATGGTCTTTCTGAAATACAGTAATAATAATAGGCATAATAATTACTAACATATTTATGACCTGCTTTTTGAGTATAAGGCAGCCTATTAAACATTTTATTTGCACTGTATCATTTAATATTTGCAATAATCTTTTCATTAAATACTCTTTGTATCCTCATTTTATTCATAAGAATACTCAGGCTTCTAGATTTTAAGAAACTAGCCCAAGATTTTATAACTACTAAAGTGGAAGAACTAGAAGTGAATCCAGACCAAACTCTAGAGCCTATGCTCATAAATTCTGCACTATTTTGTATCTTAAACAAACTTTAAAGATCATTTTTAAAGTCAAGAGTATAGTTCTGATAGGAACTCAATAGCTCTTTAATCTTCGAAATCAAACAAAAACTCTAAAGGAGACATCCTATTCTCCTTCCATGTTTATTCCAAATCTGTGTTACAAATTACTGACAGCTGGTCAGATTTTTAAATACATGTTTCATTTGCATATTTCTTGCCTATTTCACATCTCCCTTTGCTGGTGCAGTGCTTCAGGTGAGATTAAATGGCAGCGGAAGGTGCAAAACTGGGAGTTGCTCACTTTATTTTTGATTGTTCTGAAATAGAGACTGGAACTTACAGTGGGAAAGGAAGGGATCTAAAAGAATATAGTCTACCTCCGTTAGAAGGTAAAGAAAAAGGAAAAGGTAGAATGTGGAAGAGAAAGGGAGTGGAAAGGAAAGGGGAGATAGAAGAACCAAGAGAATTCAAGATGGAAGATGAGAATGGGTGCTCCTGGGAGACTTGTACTCATTAAGAAAGAAAAAAAGAGGAGAAGAAGGAAGGAGAGAATTAATGAATAAAGAAAGGAAGGAAGAGAGAGAGAGAGGAAGGAAAGGAAGGAAGGGAGGGAGGGAGGGAGGGAAGGAGGGAAGGAGGGATAGAGAGCTGGAGGGAAGGAAGAAAAACTAAACAAAATTTAAGCCAGAAAAAAGAACTGGAGTGAAGTATCTACTGAAATCTTCCTTGCCCCACTCTTCCCTTCGTGCTCCCTAAGAAAAAAGCATCGTTCATAGCTTTAATCCAGGTTAACTGAATATTTGTAATGTGCCAAATTCTGTTAAGAAATTGACTCACCGATGGTTACGAATGTGGCCATCTTTATAGCTAGACAGTGTGATTGGCCAGTGAGTCTTCCAGGGGGAAAAATGCCACAAAGCCACCACCATGAGAAATTTTGTTGCCATTGAGGAGGCCACAACACTGAGAGACTTCTCTTGGAATGCGTCATTCCCACGGAACTCTGCAGGCTTTACGACTGGTTGTTAAGCCTCATGTGATTTCTGGAGCAATGACTTTTGTGTCTCCTTACGGAAGGACCCACCTTCAGATGAAGGAGTGGACTGCCACACGGACCGTGTCCCTTCACGGCCTAGGGCAGGCCTGGCAGACAGGAACACATGTACTCTGCTGCAGCCCTTCTGACAGGACAGGGTTTCAGTGAGCACAGATTTTTTTTTTTCTTTTATTAAAAGGTGGGTATAGTCATTGGAACTCCCACTGTTTCTCATTTATCCATTAAAAATCTTATCTCACAGACAGCGATTTAAACCTGTACAGTTTCTTTAATATATTTCATTCTACCACTAAATTAGCCTCAAAATGTGGTTAACTAAGATGAGACTTGTAAATCTGGATATAGCATAGTCCTCTCATTCAAGCAAATGCACAGATAATTTAACCAGTCTTTTACCAGTTGACCTGAGGAAAATGGAAATCACTCCAATTAAAGTTTGCATTTGACGAAAGAAACTGATAAGAGTAAAAAGAAATAATTTTAATCTATAAAAATGAAAAAAAAATGTGTAGTATACTTCATCTATTTTGAAAGCCCAAATAATCATGAGTTCAAATTTGAATTCAGTGGAAGTGAAGCAGGTAAAAGATAACTGCATGGAAAAATTGTCATGCTAAATTTGAAAGTAACTAGGGTCTTCTTAAGAAAGAAATATTTTCCTCAATTAGGTTATCAGTGCTATAGCTGATAACCTTCCAACTTCTCAGACTTCCCCAAAGTTGGTTATCCCATATGTCAACTTTGTTTTTACTCATGTAGTTTAATATCTTTAGAAAATATTTGAATAACGTCAGCATATGTTACATCTTCATGGACAGAATGATTAATCAAGTTTGCTCAAAAATGCCAACACTTCTTTTATTTATTTACTTGCTTATTACCCATAGTATTACCCCATTACTTATTATCTACTTAGTACCCACAGTTTCCAGAAAGAATTGGAAGAGGTTCTGTTGTTCATTCAGCAATTTATTTCCTTCCTCTTTAAATTGTGGTTTGGTTGTAAACAAGTTACATTAATCAGATATCATTATTCAGATTTTGTTCATTGATTTCCATCCGCGACTGAATGTTTCAGATCCCTTCGTATTTTCTCTGAATATAGGGCCTTGGTTTACACTTTGAGATGTGCAGTTCTAAACTCTAGAAGCTACTTTACAGCTCCCACGCATCACGTAAAACATGCTACATATGGTCTTCTCCCGAAGAAGTTCATGCATTGCGGTTTATGTGGTACTCCTCTTTTCTACCAATTTTAGACATAGTCCCAGTAGGCTAAATTAACTTTCAAGAAAGAATAATTTCATTGAACTGTGTCAAATGACAGAGTATAATTAAAAAAAAAAAAGGTTTCTTACCTGAAGAAAGTTGTGACAACTCCATACTTTTCCTGCAGAGCAGTGGTGATGCCGACAGCTCCAGGGACATGTGAAAAGCGGTGGTTTGTTTTGTGAGCGCTGGGAGGATGCAAGGGGCTGGCAGGGCCTTACTGTCAGGCACAGGGTGCTGTGCTAAGGCACTTCTAGTTTCTCTGAACCTTGGTAGTCCGGGATTTTGCTGCCCATTTCCAACATGATTCTGTCTATCGGCAAGTGTGTACCCAGCTCATGCCTGTACTCAGCATTATTCCTAATGGAAGTTAAGAGAAGAAAGAAATCTATACATTGTAGAGTTAGGAAGGAGGTTTCCTGGAGGCACTGGAATATTAGAAGACACAACTAAAATGCCTGCATTTAAATGGAGTTTTCTCCAAGAGTTATTTTTTGGTCTGGAAGTACACAAATTCTAAATTTCGGTCAACTTATTACAATTAGCTATTTAAAGTTAGTGTCTCAAGAATTAATGGTTATAAAGCAGAAACTAACACACCGTTGTAAAGCAATTATACTCCAATAAAGATGTTTAAAAAAAAAAAAAAAAAAGAATTAATGGCCGGTGGTATGTCCAAGGCCAAAGTTAAATATTACGTCTTAAAGAAGGTTGCTGGTATTGCAGTCACTCCATCAACATTTAATGAATGTTATCAGAGGGCGAGATATACATTAGGCCCTTTGGGAGAAATATAAGGTATAGAAAAGAAGTGACACCTGTTCTTGATAAGATTGCAATCTAGCAGTCCTTGACAATGCGGATAGAATTACAGGACTCGGATCAAAAAGATCTAAGCATATACCTAATTACAACTTTTTTCCTTCCCCACCCCCCCTTCCTTCTCCCAAGGAAAACGTCCATCATAATAGAACAGCAGCTACTTTTCCAAAAGAGGACGTAAATCCATCAGGGCACAGGAGTTCTTTAAAAGCCAGTGATAGGACTTAGTGAGTTAGGAAAACAGCATCCCAGTTTTTCTGAAACTATGTCTTCTGTTCTTTGTCAGGAATCTCATAGTGTATGTTCCCGCGTATGTGTGCAAAGACCAGAGGCTTAGGAGTTATATGTCAAATCTTTTCTTTTACTAAAGAAAAGCAGCATGGACACAATGAATCTAAAACGTGAATGTTCAGAGAACATTCGTTTTCTGACACATGAAAGTCGAAGTGCATTGCCGGGCTTATTCAAACATTAATCTGGAATCCATGCAAAACGTCTCCATAAGCAAGAGCATATGACAGGGAGTGCTTTAGACGATAACTGTATGCACATTTGGCACACCGAGGCAGGAGGGCAGCCCTGGGCCTAGAATGGCCTGATAAGTACAGATCCTGGCTGTGCTGCTTTACTAATAAAAAGATTTGAGAAGAAAAATGCATCCAAACTGCTAAACAAATAGCTTTAAATCCACCCAGGACAGCGGTGCTCTTTCAACATAACGTGGGCCAGAGGGCTGCTGGGTAGCAAGATAGTCGGCTTTGAGCTTCACTGCAGCAGTACCTTGGAGAGAAATGAAAGACACCGTTTCAGTTCCAAGAAGGATGTCAATGAGCAAGTCTTGGTCATTCCAGAAACCAACTTGATTATTAACAGGTCTTTCCTCATTGTTTCATGCTCATTAAAAAAAAAAGGCTGATAGAAATATGGTAACTGATGGCTGTTTAGGAAGTGAATTCTACTAGAAAACTAGTTATAGTTTATTGTGATAGTTTTTACTTTTCCAGGTTGTAATAAGTTACTATTTAGAAATGCAAAAATGTGATAAAATCCCTATCGATATGTATAGGATCCCATTTACCAGCAATTGTTACTCATTTATAGAAAGTATTACCTACCTTCCTTTTAGCTCTATTCAATAATTTAAACACATGATACCTAGGTTGTAATACTTGCTATAATCATTTTTACTGTAGAATTTTTAAAAACCACGTATGATAATGACATTTTCATGTTACGGTTACACAAAATACATTTCTAAAAATATTTAAATATTAGCATTATTTGCAGAATAAAATTAAAGTATAATCACACATATTTCAGGTATAGGTTACTATGCGGGAGTTCTTTCAATGCTGGACTAAGTGAACAAACATTGCTGTTTACTATGGCCACAAAAAACGTGTGCTATTTTATTATTCCACCAATGATAATAATAAAAAATAACCCAACATTAATAATAATAGTCACCATTTACTATGTTACATGGAGTACCTGTCAAGCACTATATTAGGTATTTATGTTGTCTCACTTAATCTTCAAAACTGCCCCTGAATGATAGGAATTTTTATCCAGTTTTTTCAGATGAGTTACCTGATTCCTATAGGGGTTAAATAATTTGCTTGAATTTTCATAGTTAATAAGTGGTAGAACCAGGAATCTCACACAAAGACCATGCTCTTTCAGGTCTTATTTTAAATCTAATAAAAACTTCTTTTTCCAGTGGAATATAGGTCTTTAATTATTATAATGCATACAAGTGCTAATGTCTCTATTTAAAATATGTTTCATTTATGGATTAGTGTCATATATTAGCCCTTAGAATGATGACTAAAAGCTTGACATACATAAGCAACCACAAAAATTGAGATAGTGTGTTGTGGATATTACTAAAAGTCACCTCAGTGGGAGAAAAGATAAAGCTATAGAAAATTGCAGTTGACTGGAATCTAACTACACTAGTTGCTTACAATTGATTGTGTGTTATTCAACCACAAAGATAAATTAGAGCATGGGCTACTGCAATAGAAAAGTGGTTTAGATGTCACAGAGACAGTATGACTATTTTTATCTTTCAGTTGTATTTGTAAACCATAGCTTACAGTGGCTGAAATGACATTGAACTGTTTTTCTCTTTGATGATTTACAGCCTGTATAGTGCATTTGTAAGAGCGGATGTCACATTTTATGTATTTGAAAGTGTCAACTCTGCTGACTTATGTCTGAAGATTCTGTTCCTGAATCAATAGAATGTAGTGATTTCCATTTTTTAAAAGTGATTTCCCCAACATCGTAAAAAACACGTAGTGACTATTGGTCATTATAATGCTGCAGTTAAACTCTTATTTTTGGTCTTGTATTTTACATACATCATACTATTGATCATTATTTTGTGAAATCTGACTTGAATGAACATGGAAGGTTCTAGTGAGCTGATCATGTCTGTGCTTAAACAAATTAAAAAATGTTTGCATTTCATCTCAGACGTAGCTGTCCAAAGTCTATAAGATGGATTGAGCAAAGGAAAATGCATCAAGGTTTTCATAATAAAAAATTATTCCCAGAAAGTCCACATATACTTTATTCATCCCATATTTCAAATTGATTTTCATTTTACCATTTAGGGTGCAGTTACTGGTAGTCCCATCTTTTAAAAAGTCAAATTTGCATTTAAATAGAAACTGTTTCAATCATTTAACGTGGGAACCCAAACATTTTATTCATTCTTTTTTTTTTCTCTTTTCTGCCTTTCACTGTTGTACTTTTCCATAGTCATCATGAATTCTGAACTTGCATAAAGACTGTAAGCTACCTCTTCTTTTTGTCACTCATTAAAATCCCATTGCTAATAGATCTTTGGAAATAGGCCAGGCTCAGGTGAGAGCAGAGCAAAGCAGAGTGTAAAGAACCTCACAGCTGACAAGTCAGGGTAGCAGAAAAATCTTCAATTAGACCTGAAAAAGAAAACACTTCAATGAGTGTAACTTAACAAAGTAATGTAGTAACCAAGGCAGAAAAAAAGGCGTTCAAAATAATAACCATGCAAGTTGTTATTTTTTTTTACATTGAAATAATAGACTAATTTTTGTTACCTAGCAACTAGGAGTATAACTACTTTCATGAAAAAGTGTAAATGTGTAAAAAATACTTTGAAGGTTGGTTTGATTTTTGTTTACTTAAATCAAAGCCATTTATTTTTGGAAGAGGATGAACCAAAGGTCAGTTTTATCAACATGAAATTGGCTCTGAAGGCTCAAGTTAAAAATTTGAAAACACAGTGAAACACGACTCTAAATGTAAGGAAATGGAATTCTCCTGTTCAGCATTTATAGGCATCTATGTATCCCTTTTTATTCATTTTAGACACCATTTTCAACAATTTGAGAACATCAAGAAATGGCTTTAGTTGACTTGAACTTGCAGTGCATCCATTCTGCCACAAAACTTCTTAAAATTAATGACTGATTTATTCCTGGTAAGAAAGACTATTCCATAATATATCTTATTGCCCATTTACTGTCTTTTTTCCTTGTGAAACAAAAGCAAAGCACTATAATTTTAATTCACCTGATAATATCATATATGTGTTAAATGGTTAGAAGATATAATAATAAAATACTAGAGTTTCACTTTATTATGTGCCTGTATTTTAAAATAAAGTATTTCAGTATTTTAAATTGTACCATTGTCAAGGTGCTCCTTGACAACAGAGAGACATTTTCATTGATAAAGAGAAAGCTTCCATAGCCAACTTATTCATAAGACATAATAATTCTACTCTGATTATTTTATCAGTTATTTTTCCTGGTCTCCTCTGATTAGATTTGAGTGTGTGTTTGCAACTAAGAGTGCAACATATATCATTTTGTCATCTGAAAGCTATTTCTTACTAATTGAATAGGATAAAAATTTCAAAAAAAACAGACCAAAGTTACTCAAAACAATAGTACTTTTTAATCTTTTTTGGTTTTGTTCTACTAATGGATCTCTAGAGTTCCTTATTTTTAATCTTCATACTCAGGTCTGTCATTAAAACTTACGATGGCAACTCATTTGCATCTTGCATGCTCACTTACGTGAGTAAGGCACAAAATACCGTGTTCTCAGTTTTGTTTAGTCCTGTCAATTCAAGTCCCATAGAAACTGATGTTTGATTACAGTGAGTTGCGTCACTTTTTCCATCATTGGATGTTGGCTTGTTTCTGAGTGCAGTTTTTTAGGGCATGGATGGGAAGTATGCATTAGGTAGAAGTGAAGGAGATTGAACCACGAATATTTAGGATTACTTAAGTCAAGAAAACTATTTGTGTAGAATTAGAAGAGGAAAGACAAAAACAACTGTCAGGTGGCTCTTGCTAGTTTCTTTGATATATGAGCATCACAGTCTACACCTAACAGGCTGTAACCTTGAAACTCAGTATAAACACGAGGAACCTGGGAAAGTCCCTTATGTCACATGGGAGGTGAATAAATTGAGGCAGATAAAGAGTGATCTTCGTTCTTGCAGTTTTTAGCTGACTCACCTCTGCTTGGAGACTGTTGTAGAGATTGCTGTTGTGGCAGAGACTACGATAATTACCAGTTGTACTAAGCTTGCTATCATAATTCTATCACGAGTCCATATTCTCTTTCTTATTCAGAGAATCTAGATAGATTTGTGGGAAGAGAGATAGAAACACCCAAAATGAGATAAAAAAGCACTTTTGAATTTCATAATTGAATTGCCTGGTTTGAGTTTAATTTCTTGAATTACTTCAGTATTTTCCTGAGTGTCCTGAATTTTTACTGTGAGTGTAGTGATACATGACAAAAAGAAAATTTTCTTTGAAATGGAGTTTTGATCTCTTTAGTATGTGTGTGTCTGTTTCTGATTACTGAAAATAATATCGCTACACAAGTGTCAGACATAGAAATTTTCAACTCAATTTCTGTATACAGCTATACTAAAAGAGTCAAGACAATGCTGATCTAGAGCAAGTTACCTACTAAGTAACAAGGCTAAATAATTTGAATCAAGTTAATTATACAGACTACTAGTGGAATTAAAAGATTCTTCAGCCAAACTGAGTATGTCTAAACAAGAAAGTTCTGTTACTATTGGGTTGATCTAAAAACTATTTATAATGAAAAACGTTGGCTCAGTTATGAATCCAGCAGATAGGACAATATCTAATTGCATTTTTCATATTATCCAGCTCATTTTTTCCAATGAACTTTAAATAATATTCATGTAGCCTCTAGCACCTCCCTTTGTACATGCTGCATATTCCCATAGTGTCTTCACTATAATTACTTTATTATTCCTAGAGTGTATCACCATAGATGTGATTTTCCTTTCTTATCACTTTCTCTTTAATATTACTTCTCCCTTGCTGCCAATCAATTTGATTTAGCCTTATTTTATAACCCCCTCAGCTATTATCTATAAGAACTGAATATACACATTCATTCTTTTCATTTCCTCCAAAGGATTCCCTACTCTTTTACCCTGTATATAGTAGATCTTTTTAGATCAAATTCTTCCTCCTGCAAAGACAAGACATATTTTAAAAAGGTACCCAATTGTGAGTTTGTGTACACACACACACACACACACACACACATGCACACACATATATTAGTATTTTAACTAAATATCCAGATTCCTAATTTCTTTTGCTCTTCCTGTCTTGATTTCTGGGCTTGCAGAATTACAGAGAAAAATACTTTTACATTATTTTGAGTGTTAAACCTGAATTTTAAAACCAAATCCAGCACCTCTTGTGTCTGCCTTGTAAGTTCCTGCATTGATCACACAAAATGGCTTGGCTGTCTCTTCCACTCATGACATAATAGAAACTCATTCAAGTTAATAAATCTGCTTTTCTCTAGAAATCCCCCGTCACATTGTGAATTGGACTCGGGAGCTCCCCATATACCTCTTTCTTAAAAAATATATCACCCTGCCATTATGTCTGTGGTGCTTCCGCCTCCAATGATTTTCTCTGCTGTCTCTGTCACACACAGATGGGGATAGTCGTGCTATAGAGACTCATGAATCTATCTCCTTAAGATATGTCCTCTGTACCAGCATTCTTACCTCAAAGTGACCAAACCTCAATGTGTTTATTTTATATTTTATATCAAAATAAGTCCTAGGTAGTCATTGACCCCATGATTCCACATTCTTTTTTCTTTCCCCTTCAGGGTCTACAGTATTACACAAAAGTCTTGACTGTTTTTTCATGTTCAGAAACTTTGTCGACTTTACCTTTCAGTGTCTTTTCGCTTCTGACTTACTGTCCCACGCAGGGACCTAACTTCCTTTTGCTGGTCAGAGTGCTTTAATTTCTTCTCTTTCCTAAGTTATGTATTGATGTTCCGAAGATCAGAGAATTCAGCTTTCTTTTGTTTTCATGCTTCTTCATCAGGTTCATTTTAAATGGGCTGGCCACTTGTCTTTATATTAGTTGTTTTCAGTCATGTCTCTAATCTTAAAAGCAAAAACATTTTGTTCTCCCATGATGGCAGTCTGGATACCAATGAGAGTTGCCAAAATTCTCTATAACAATTTGAATTTAGTTTCATTTTGGTTATTGGGAAGAATCAGCTGCTCTTGGAAATTCATGTCACCAAAACAAATGTTTTAATTTTAAAGCAAACATTTTGATTATAAACATGATGCCAAAGAAAACATTTGGTAGCTCTAGGAAGCAACAGATTGAACTGAATTAATAAAATGAATTAGTTACTGGCGAATTTGGAGTTCACTCTGTTGGAAGGATTTAGGAAATTCACCTAATTTTTTGCACTCAGACTGTCTTACTGTTTGAGATCAAGCTCCACCTTTGGACTTCAAAATAGGAAAACTTTGTGAATTGATTATTCAGTTAACAGAGTCTTTGTAGGCAGTGAATGATGATTATATGTTCCTAATTATTTGGGGACCAGATATACTTTTAGGCTGCTACTGATTAATAACTAAAACATTTTTAAAATCTTACCATATATTGTTATTGAGTCAAGGCTAATCCTCTTCCTCATATTAAATTAATTATTTTGTACATATTCACCATTGATTATCTGATGTTAATATGATGAAAGTATTATATCTGATAATTATTGTCTGAACATTAATATAATGCTAATGGCCTGAGAATAAGCAATTTCCAAATTTATAATACTATTATAAATAACTTGCATATTTTATTTTTTCATTCAACTGGTTTTTTTTGAATTTTATTATTTTTTTTTATACAGCAGGTTCTTATTCATTATCTGTTTTATACATATTAGTGTATACATGTCAATCCCAATCTCCCAGTTCATCCCACCAACCCCCCCCACCCGCCCACCAGCTTTCCCCGCTTGGTGTCCGTACGTTTGTTCTCTACATCTGTGTCTCTGTTTCTGCCTTGCAAACCAGTTCATCTTTACCATTTTTCTGGATTCCACATGTATGCATTAATATACGATATTTTTTTTTCTCTTTCTGACTTACTTCACTCTGTATGACAGTCTCTAGGTCCATCCACGTCTCTACACATGACCCAATTTCGTTCCTTTTTATGGCTGAGTAATATTCCATTGTATGTATGTACCACATCTTCTTTATCCATTCATATGTCGATGGGCATTTAGGTTGCTTCCATGACCTGGCTATTGTAAATAGTGCTGCAGTGAACGTTGGGATGCATGTGTCTTTTTGAATTATGGTTTTCTCTGGGTATATGCCCAGTAGTGGGATTGCTGGATCATATGGTAACTCTATTTTTAGTTTTTTAAGGAACCTCCATACTCTTCTACACAGTGGCTGTATCAATTTACATTCCCAACAATAGTACAAGAGGGTTCCCTTTTCTCCACACCATCTCCAGCATTTGTTGTTCATAGATTTTCTGATGATGCCCATTCTAACTGGTGTGAGGTGGTCATTGTAGTTTTGATTTGCATTTCTCTAATAATTAGTGATGTTGAGCATCTTTTCATGTGCCTCTTGGCCATCTGTATGTCTTCTTTGGAGAAATGTCTATTTAGGTCTTCTGGCCATCTTTTGATTGGGTTGTTTGTTTTTTTAATATTGAGCTGCATGAGCTGTTTATGTATTTTGGAGATTAATCCTTTGTCCACTGATTCGTTTGCAAATATTTTCTCCCATTCTGTGGGTTGTCTTTTCATCTTGTTTATAGTTTCCTTTGCTGTGCAAAAGCTTTTAAGTTTCATTAGATCCCATTTGTTTATTTTTGCTTTTATGTCCATTATTCTAGGAGGTGGGTCAAAAAAGGTCTTGCTGTGATTTATGTCAAGAGTGTTCTTCCTTTGTTTTCCTCTAAGAGTTTTAAAGTGTCCAGTCTTACACTTAAGTCTTTAATCCATTTTGAGTTTATTTTTGTGTATGGTGTTAGGGAGTGTTCTCATTTCATTCTTTTACATGTAGCTGTCCAGTTTTCCCAGCACCACTTATTGAAGAGACTGTCTTTTTTTCATTGTATATCCTTGCCTCCTTTGTCATAAATTAGTTGGCCATTGGTGCATGGGTTTAGTGCTGGGCTTTCTATCCTGTTCCACTGATCTGTATTTCAGTTTTTGTGCCAGTACCATATTGTCTTGATTACTGTAGCTTTGTAGTATAGTCTGAAGTCAGGGAGTCTGATTCCTCCAGCTCCGTTTTTTTCCCTCAGGACTGCTTTGGCTGTTCAGGGTCTTTTTTGTCTCCATACAAATTTTAAGATTTTTTGTTCTAGTTCTGTAAAAAATGCCATTGGTAATTTGATAGGGATTGCATTGAATCTGTAGAATGCTTTGGGCAGTATAGTCATTTTCAAAATATTGATTCTTCCAATCCAAGAACATGGTATATCTCTCCATCTGTTTGTGTTATCTTTGATTTCTTTTATCAGTGTCTTATAGTTTTCTGAGTACAGGTCTTTTACCTCCTTAGGTAGGTTTATTTCTAAGTATTTTATTCTTTATGTTGCAATGGTGAATGGGGTTGTTTCCTTAATTTCTCTTTCTGATCTTTTGTTGTCAGTGTATAGGAATGCAAGAGATTTCTGTGCATTAATTTTGTATCCTGCAACTTTACCAAATTCATTGATTAGCTCTAGTAGTTTTCTGGTAGCATCTTTAGGATTTTCTACATATAGTATCATGTCATCTGCAAACAGTGACAGTTTTACTTCTTTTCCAATTTGGATTCCTTTTATTTCTTTCTCTTCTCTGATTGCCATAGCTAGGACTTCCAAAACTATGTTGAATAATAATGGTGAGAGTGGACATCCTTGTCTTGATCCTGATCTTAGAGGAAATGCTTTCAGTTTTTCACCATTGAGAATGATGTTGGCTGTGGGTTTGTCATATATGGTCTTTATTCTGTTGAGGAAGTTTCCCTCTGTGCCCACTTTCTGGAGAGTTTTTATCATAAATGGGTGTTGAATTTTGTCAAAAGCTTTTTCTGCATCTATTGAGATGATCATATGGTTTTTTTTTTTTTTAAAACAAACCTGCCTCACCTACCAGCTCTTCTCCATCTTTTTTTTTTTTTTTAAAGTATTTGTTTTTATTTTATTTATTTACGGCTGTGTTGGGTCTTTGTTTCTGTGCGAGGGCTTTCTCTAATTGTGGCAAGTGGGGGCCACTCTTCATCGCGGTGCGCGGGCCTCTCACTATCGCGGCCTCTCTTGTTGCGGAGCACAGGCTCCAGATGCGCAGGCTCAGTAATTGTGGCTCACGGGCCCAGCTGCTCCGCGGCACGTGGGATCCTCCCAGACCAGGGCTCGAACCCGTGTCCCCTGCATTGGCAGGCAGATTCTCAACCCCTGCGCCACCAGGGAAACCCCGATCATATGGTTTTTATTCTTCAATTTGTTAATATGGTGTATCACATCGATTGATTTGCTTATATTGAAGAATCCTGGCATCCCTGGGATAAACCCCACTTGATCATGGTGTATGATCCTTTTAATGTGTTGTTAGATTCTGTTTGTTAGTATTTTGTTGAGGATTTTTTGCATCTGTATTCATCAGTGATATTGGTCTGTGATATTCTTTTTTTGTAGTATCTTTGTCTGGTTTTGGTATCAGGGTGATGATGACCTCATAGAATTAGTTTGGGAGTGTTCCCTCCTCTGCAATTTTTTGGAAGAGTTTGAGAAGGATGGGTGTTAGCTCTTCTCTAAATGTTTGGTAGAATTCACCTGTGAAGCCATCTGGTCCTGGACTTTTGTTTGTTGGAAGTTTTTTAATCACAGTTTCAATTTCATTACTTGTGATTGGTCTGTTCATATTTTCTATTTCTTCCTGGTTCAGTCTTAGAAAGTTATACCTTTCTGAGAATTTGTCCATTTCTTCGAGGTTGTCTGCTTTATTGGCATAGAGTTGCTTGTAGTAGTCTCTTATGATGCTTTGTATTTCTGCAGTGTCCATTGTAACTTCTCCTTTTCCATTTCTAATTTTATTGATTGGAGTCCTCTCTCTTTTTCTTTTTTCTTTTTTTTTTTTAATGTTTGTTTACTCTTTTTTTTTTTTTTAAAGGGAATGCTATTTATTTATTTATTTATTTATTTTGGCTGTGTTGGGTCTTCGTTTCTGTGCGAGGGCTTTCTCTAGTTGCAGCGAGTGGGGGCCGCTCTTCATTGCGGTGTGCGGGCCTCTCACTGTCGCGGCCTCTCTTGTTGCAGAGCACAAGCTCCAGACGCGCCGGCTGAGTAGTTGTGGCTCACGGGCCTAGTTGCTCCATGGCATGTGGGATCTTCCCAGACCAGGGCTCGAGCCCGTGTCCCCTGCATTGGCAGGCAGATTCTCAACCACTGCGCCACCAGGGAAGCCCCTGTCTCTTTTTCTTGATGAGTCTGGCTAAAGGTTTATCAATTTTGTTTATCTTTTGAAAGAACCAGCTTTTAGTTTTATTGATCTTTGCTATTGTTTTCTTTGTTTCTATTTCATTTATTTCTGCTCTGATCTTTATGATTTCTTTCCTTCTACTCACTTTGGGTTTTCTTTGTTCTTCTTTCTCTGTTTCCTTTAGGTGTAAGGTTAGATGGTTTATTTGAGATTTTTCTTGTTTCTTGAGGTAGGATTGTATTGCTATAAACTTCCCTCTTAGAACTGCTTTTGCTGCATCCCAGAGGTTTTGGATCATCGTGTTTTCATTGTCATTTGTCTCTAGGTATTTTTTGGTTTCCTCTTTGATTTCTTCAGTGATCTCTTGGTTACTTAGTAACGTACTGTTTGGCCTCCATGTGTTTGTGTTTTTTACGTTTTTTTCCCTGTAATTCATTTCTAATCTCATAGCATTGTGGTTGGAAAAGATGCTTGATATGATTTCAGTTTTCTTAAATTTACCGAGGCTTGATTTGTGACCCGAGATGTGATCTATCCTGGAGAATGCACTTGAGAAGAAAGTGTAATCTGCTGTTTTCAGATGGAATGTCCTATAAATATCAGGTAAATCTGTCTGGTCTGTTGTGTCATTTAAAGCTTGTGTTTCCTTATTAATTTTCTGTCTGGATGATCTGTCCATTGGTGTAAGTGAGGTGTTAAAAGTCCCCCACTATTACTGTGTTACTGTCGATTTCTCCTTTCGTGGTTGTTTACATTTGCCTCATGTATTGAGATGCTCCTATGTTGGGTGCATAAACATATATAATTGTTATATCTTCTTCTTGGATTGATCCTTTGATCATTATGTAGTGTCCCTCCTTATCTCTTGTAGCAGTCTTTATTTTAAAGTCTATTTTTTCTGATATGAGTATTGCTACTCCAGCTTTCTTTTGATTTCCATTTGCATGGAATATCTTTTTCCATCCCCTCACTTTCAGTCTGTATGTGTCCCTAGGTCTGAAGTAGGTCTCTTGTAGACAGCATATATAAGGGTCTTGTCTTAATATCCATTCAGCGAGCCTGTGTCTTTTTAATGGAGCTTTTAATCCATTCACATTTAAGGTAATTATCAATATGTATGTTCCTATTACCATTTTCTTAATTGTTTTGGGTTTGTTTTTGTAGGTCCTTTTCTTCTCTTGTGTTTCCGAGTTAGCAGTAAGTTCCTTTAGCATTTGTTGTAGAGCTGGTTTGATGGTGCTGAATTCTCTTAGCTTTTGCTTGTCTGTAAAGCTTTTGATTTCTTCATTAAATCTGAATGAGATCCTTGCTGGGTAGAGTAATCTTGGTTGTAGTTTCTTCCCTTTCATCACTTTAAATATATCGTGCCACTCCCTTCTGGCTTATACAGTTTCTGCGGAGAAATCATCTGTGAACTCTATGGGAGTTCCCTTTTATGTTATTTGTCATTTTTCCCTTGTTGCTTTTAATAATTTTTTTTTGTCTTTAATTTTTGTCAATTTGATTACTATGTGTGTCAGCATGTTTCTCCTTGGGATTATCCTGCCTGGGACTCTCTCTGCTTCTTGGACTTGGGTGGCTATTTCCTTTCCCATGTTAGGGAAGTTTTCGACTATAATCTCTTAAAATATTTTCTCAGGTCCTTTCTCTCACTCTTCTCCTTCTGGGACCCCTATAATGTGAATTTTGGTGCATTTAATGTTGTCCCAGAGGTCTCTTATGCTGTCTTCATTTCTTTTCATTCTTTTTTCTGTATTCTGTTCCTTGGCAGTGAATTCCACCATTCTGTCAGGTCACTTATCCGTTCTTCTGCCTCAGTTACTCTGCTACTGATTCCTTTTAGTGTATTTTTCATTTCAGTCACTGTATTGTTCATCTCTGTTTGTTTGTTCTTTAATTCTTCCAGGTCTTTGTTAAACAGTTCTTGCATCTTCTTGATCTTTGCCTCCATTCTTTTTCTGAGGTCCTGGATCACCTTCACTATCATTATTCTGAATTCTTTTTCTGGAAGGTTGCCTATCTCCACCTCATTTAATTGATTTTCTGGGGTTTAATCTTGTTCCTTCATCTGGTACATAGTCCTCTGCCTTTTCATTTTGTCTGTCTTTCTGTGAATGTGGTTTTCGTTCCACAGGCTGCAGGATTGTAGTTCTTCTTGCTTCTGCTGTCTGCCCTCTGGTGGGCGAGGCTATCTAAGAGGCTTGTGCAAGCTTCCTGATAGGAGGGACTGGTGGTGGGTAGAGGTGGGTGTTGCCCTGGTGGGCAGAGCTCAGTAAAACTTTAATCCACTTGTCTGCCGATGGGTGGGGCTGGGTTCCCTCCCTGTTGTTTGTTTGGCCTGAGGCAACCCAGCACTGGAGACTGCAGTCTCTTGGAGGGGCTAATGGCAGACTCCAGGAGGGCTCACACCAAGGAGTACTTCCCAGAACTTCTGCTGCCAGTGTCCTTGTCCCTGCAGTGAGCCACAGCCACCCCCCCTGCCTCTGCAGGAGACCTTCCAACACTAGCAGGTAGGTCTGGTTCAGTCTCCTATGGGGTCATTGCGCCTTCCCCTGGGTCCCAATGCACACATTACTGTGTGTGTGCCCTCCAAGAGTGGGGTCTCTGTTTCCCCCAGTCCTGTCGAAGTCTTACAATCAAATCCTGCTAGCCTTCAATGTGTGATTCTCTGGGAATTCCTCCTCCTGTTGCCGGACCCCCAGGTTGGGAAGCCTGACGTGAGGCTCAGAACCTTCACTCCAGTGGGTGGACTTCTGTGGTATAAGTGTTCTCCAGTTTGTGAATCACCCACCCAGCGGTTATGGGATTTGATTTTATTGTGATTGCGCGCCCTCCTACCGTCTCATTGTGGCTTCTCATTTGTCTTTGGATGTGGGGTATCTTTTTTGGTGAGTTCCAGTGTCTTCCTGTTGCTGATTGTTCAGCAGTTAGTTGTGATTCCGGTGTTCTCTAAAGAGGGAGTGAGAGCACATCCTTCTACTCCGCCATCTTGAACCAATGTCCATTCAACCAGTGCAAGTTATTAGTTGTTGTTGAGTCTTAGTTTCCTCATGTGATTATGGAGGCTGCAAATCTGAAATCTGCAGAGTGGGCCAGCAAGCTGGAGACCTGGGGAAAAGCCAACGTTGCAGTTCAAGTCAGAGGGTGTCTGTCTCAATTTGCATATTTTAGATGTATACTTTATACAGGGTCAAAAGTAGAAAGTTGCTAGTGAAATATCAGTTTATCTGTTGGCTGTGACTCTGAACTTTTTAAGATATTCTACATGGTCAATAAAATCTTGTCGAATAATATCTATAAACACAATACTTAAGTAGAACAGAGGAATAACTAACTAATTAACCCTGGTGTCCTTCAGCACTTGGCAGACTGATAAATATAGTTATTCCGGTTGGATAGGATGGGAATCTGTGACTCTGAAGCCTTGAGGCCTAGTAAAGTCTTCAGAAGTAAAAGACTCATCAAAGGCCTAGTCCCCTGTCACAGATGCACTTAAATTGGGTCCAGAGGTTGTTTAACCAAACTGTTGGTTCATGTCTTAAACCACTGGTCTCCAGCGTGGCTTTATTTAGTCTTGCTTGTGTCTACTCGCTGCTCCCATCTCAACAGTAACTTTCAAAGCAGCCCTCCACTTGTTACCATTCTCATCAAATCTGCCTGTGAATACCTGCCTTTTTTCATGGACTCCTACAGCGTTCACATTTCTCCCTGTGAATGTTTGGAGGGAAGGCTGTGTCTCCTTTAGGTTTGTTTTGCATTGGAGATAGTCTTACCTTTGTATTTTTATAAGGCCTCTTTCAGAGTGTGCTGACAGAGGGGTCAGTCAGCCTGTTTCTGGTTACTAGTCTGAAGATGTGTGTTTCATATCATGGTGCATTTCTAAAAATACTTAGGTAGGAAATCAACACCACAGTTACGCGAGCCTGAAAGAGAGCTCTTGGGGCAGGTCTCCAGCGCCGAGGCTGCGGTGCAGTCATTGCACAGCTGGCTAAACCTCCAGCTCATGCCCAACATGTCACCACCTGAAAGTCAGGTATCAAGGCCCTTTCAAAAGACATTGGTATGACATAGCTCACTGTTGTTGTTTTTATTAAACAAAGAATAGTTTTTTACCGGCAATAAAGGTAGCTGTAATTTGCCTATAAATATTTTTCATGTCATGTTTTTGTCAAATAGGGCTCACTGATATAATTCAGCACAAAAAATACCAAGGTACAGCAAGGAGACTGGCTAGTGTTAGAGATACAAAGAAGTATCTCTACTTTATAGAAAAGGGGCTTTGACCTCATTTGTTTTTTCCTTCATTATTAAGTTACTTGGTTACTTATTTGCTTCTCCGTTGTAACCCACCTTTTTCCAGAAAGGATGTAAAGAAAGGAAAATGATTAGAATCTAATCTGTGTGCAGGACTGGGACCTCAAGATTTCTGAGATGGGGGCTTGATCCTCCTCAGAAATGAGACCCTGGAAGGCAAGACCCTTGAAATTGGACTTAGAAGTTGACTTGGCCTCTGCCAGATCTGCCCCAGTCACTCTGTACTCATTCTCTGCTTAGCTTCCTAGTGTGGGAGAGATCATGAGGCCTTTGTTGTAAAGACTAATTAAACAATACATGTAGAATATTTAACCCTGAAATATGTTTTACACATGCAAAGCATTTTCAGGGAATAGCGCATCTCTTCACATTCTCCAGGACTGAAAGGAGAGTGGAAATATGCTTGTCAGAAAGAGTAAAACTGCTATAAAAATTACAGTGTTCAGACTGGACGAGGAATAGATTTCCATATTTATTGAGTAAGGGGAGAGCAGGCCCAGTAACAGAGGGAATACCAACTAGATGAAATGTGGCATCTGGGACAAGTAAATTAAAATGATTCCCTGCCCCAGGAAAAACCCACAAAAAAACAACTGCTTTTTACTCTATCTCATTACTGAGTGAGTCACCTCGGTTTTGAAATGGCACAAAGTAATCGAAATGATATTTTACCTGTTGGTAAGGATTCATTCAAGCAAGTACATCGGTCACTGAGGTACAAAATGCTGAAGTATATTTTTCATGATGGAAGAGATGACCAGCATATGAAGAGATGGGTCTAGTTTCTCTCCTCCAATTCACCATATTTTTATAACATAAAATGAATACATTTATTTTTCTATTTTGGAGTTAATCACTTTTGAGTGTATTTCTAGCTTTATTGTTCATATCATACCTTTTCAGTCATATGTGTTATCCAGAGGAGTGGAGAGATCTTGATAAACAGTGCCTGTGTTCACTATGTATTAGTTTAATTTGACATAAACAATAAGTAATGTTCAGTGTAACATTAAAATGGAACAAGATGATTGCTTTTTTTGCAATCTTTATTCTTCTCTTTAGGGGACTGTAGGTTCATAGAGTGTTTGCAGTGCACTCTCTTAAAAGTAAAATCAGAAGAAATTTGTGACCCATAAACAGAAATTCAGAAATCTCATTTTGTCTTTGGAAAGTTGAGGTAGAAAAAAGTCGCATGAGGAGATAAATTGGGATCTGTAATAAATGCTGTACTCTTAGATCTGTATCTCCATTGTCATAGCAGTTATTCCCCAAATGAAATTTAAATAAAGTTAGTGGAGAATGATATTGATGATGATATTGGTGATGAAAGGTTAAAAATTTTAAATAAGCTTTGTTTATTCAGTTGAATATACATAAATAAAGACATGTTCTCTGCCATAGAGAAGCTCATAGTCTAGTAGGACAGACAGTTGTGTAAATAATTTATTGAATCTGACTGTGGTGTACACAAAGATAAAGGATGTATGATGCGTGGAAGAGGTAGTAACATGGAAGAGGGTTGAACTATGAGAAAAAAGTTGACTGAAGCGACCAGAAAGTAACAAAGAGCCATCAGCTCTTGGTGTCTTCAGGGCAATAGGCTGCGTCCTACCCCTAGACAGGTTGGCTCTTCCTCCAGTGTTTCGTCACCTGTATGGAAATGAGAGTCACATCAAGATGGGAGAGAAACCAACAACTTTCTCTGGAACAACTGAGTTTTGGGTCATTTCTGAAAGATTAGGAGGTATTTTAGAACCTTTGTTTGATTTAATATATATTTTAAATTGTATGGCCTTACTTTATGCGCATCCTCTTATCTCTGTAACATAATACTACCATAGAACTTCTGCCATTGGGTGTGCTTAGAAGTTAGCAGTAGAGAACTAGCAGTCGTGCCAGGAAAAAATTTCAGCATTCCAGACAATAGGACTTTTCTACTAGAGGGACTTGGAGTTCCCAAGAGCCCTAGGCAATTTAGTCTTTTCTAAAATTAAAAAAAAAAAAAAAGCTTGGTATTTTAAAAACTACAGTCTAAATATAGATATATGACTTTACTGATTTTTTTCTTTAATGGAAATGTATGTATGTGTGTATCCGTTCTATTCATTCCCTTATTACACAAATTTGAATGGATTCATCTGTACTTCCCTCATTACAAAACTAAGTGCTTATTTCTCTGAGTCCATCTCAGGCACTGTCATACCCTTTGACTGAGCTTCCACCAAAAACTCAGACTTTTCTGGACTAAAGAAAGTTCACATGGGTCTTTGTGGAAGGACTGACTGACAAAGAAAAAAGGCTATTTCCAGTTATCCACTCTTGCTTTCTGGCTCTTTTAGACTTGGCTCAGATTGCTAGAAACCCGATAGAAACTGACAAGAAAATGTTGTGGACTTATGTTACAGTAAACAATGCTCTATTCTTGAAAACTTTTTCCACAGGTAGAACATTTCACAGAGTCCATATACATTATGCTACCATGGCAACTGGTCACCCAGCCATGCGGGGAATGCTGATCCCTGTATTCTAAAAATGTGGCAAGATGCTTTTCCCCTTAGGTCCTCATAGAAGATTCTAGAATTTCCCAGAAGGACTATTACAAGTAAATTGAGAATGCATATTATGTGAAAGGACAACATTGATGAGTCAAGAGTAAAGGTCTGTGATCCTCGTTTTAGAGGATTATGTTCAGGTAGTCTTCCCTCCCTGCCTTACCCTTGTCCAGCAGCTTGAACACTGAATGGCATGACTGAAATGGCATCTCCTCAGCCCCAGAACCCCATATCCGTCTTGCCTCTGGGTATTATCACGGTTTTCATTTCCTCTCAAAAGAAACTCAGCCTCAACTTATCTTAAATGCATTCATTATATTTCCATGGAAAGCTTGGCTGTTCCCGCATGTTGTGGATGAGAAAGACATTTTCCCATCTGGCCCAGTGCTTTCCTAGCCTGGGTTTGGGAACATCCTGTGCTTACTTGACAGGTTCCTCCTTTTACTGTTCCTGGTGGAACTTCGTTAATATTCGTCGAAGAGTCAGTGGCCTCTTGAAGAGGCTATAGCCATAAATATCCCTTGCCCACAGACCCCGCATCTCTCCCAAATGAAATCTATCCCCAATTTAAACAGTATATTTGCTATGAAAATGTAACTTCAAGACAATGATGCTAGCCCTCTCATACACAGAAATTCTGCAGTCCTTGCTAGGAAGTCCTTCACTGCTGTCAGCCTCTAAAGCAAGATAGCTGACTCTTCCTGAAGGTTCGGGTTCCTGGCAGTTGGCGTAGTTCCTGCTGCCTGTCTGGGCTGCAGCCCCAGTTCTCCGCCCACCTGCACAACAGAGGTGCTGGCCTTCCTGAGCCCAGTGACTGACAGCCTTTCCCGACAAGGAGCCCACATTCTCCCACAATACCTGTCCTCTGCTTCTTTTTTCACCTGGGTGTCTGGGGGAGCCCATCCTAATTTCCATTTTTGGAATCTTACCAAATGAAAATACCTTACATATGCAATAATAAAGTTAGCAAACAGTCACAGATAAAGAGAATTTCTTTACATTTTTATCATCTCCATCTTCAAATTTAATTTGTAAGTAAAGAAGAGAGTTGAGGTGAAAAATGTTAAGCCAATTTAACAGGGATGAGAGTTCTATTTAGTTGGCTTCAAAAAAGTCAAATAATGCTTAATTCTAAAAATGCAGCTTTTACTTTGCAAAGAGTCCTTTGTAAGTTCAATAAATATGATTGATTGGGATGTAGATTTCTTTCACTAGAGGAAGTGACCATTACTCTCTATAGAAGGCTAATGCTAAAGATTTTTACAGTAAGTTCAGAAGATGACAGAGTGTAACTGACCATCAATCCACGCAGGCAAAAAGAGGGAATTTGCTACCCAAAGCAAAAAATGATGTCGGGGACCTAAAATGCGCACGTGATTTTAAAAGCAAAAATTCATTCTGAAATATCTGAATATGAATAGTTTGTACACTGCTGAAGCAGACATTCTGTGCCAATATAAGGAAGAGAAAAATCTGTACAGTATTATGGTATTTCCATTTTTGAAAACAGCGTTCTATTTCTACCTGTAGTGAACGGTGGTGTTGATAGACTTGACCAAGACATAAAGGGGAAGGTCACGCGGCTGCCTCCTGGCTGTCCATCAACCACTAAGCAACTCACCCATCGGGGTTCTCTCCGAATCAGGCCTCTGTGTTTTCACTTCGTTCTCAGTTGCAGTCTACGCTTGCCACCCTTCGCCTTGCTTTCATTCCATTTCAGAAAACAACTATTTTTACATAAACTACGAAAGTCCCAGCCGGCAGCATGTGCAGCAGAGACAGATAGCCTGCGGTTGCCCGGGGACTTCTCATTTTATCTCCGCACAGACCCAGCACGGCCTGCCAGGTACAACTAGTGTAGCGAGGACTCCGGTGTCTCCATCACACGGGCAGCTCTGCCAGCACCGAGATCCGTGCCCTGATACGTGGGCCCCTGGACAGCCGGGGAGATTCTGTAAATCCTGCTGCTCCCATTGCTGACAGCCTGCAAGGGCATTAACTTCCTCCTCATGGCCCCAAAATGCACTTTCCCCACAAGCGTGTGTTTGTAACATCAACGTGGTACGGGGCCTTTTTGAAGATTAATTCATTGCTAGAGATAAAACTCTCACAAAACAAGGAAATTCGGAGCAAGTCTGAGTATTGTCTGGCGTGTTTCTTTGGAACAATTTTTAAAGTCGCAAATCTCATTTATGTTTTATATTACTAGTGCAGAGAGTAAAAGCCTATTGGAGAAGATATGCTTTTTAACTAGACATTCATGGTCCAAAAATAGTGACGGGGCCAGAAGTGATCAAGATGATACCCCGAGTAACAACTCCTTTCCCCCCAGAACTTACTGTAGTTTTTAAAAATTAATCTACTATACATTTTGGGTTTGTACAGTCATTGTTGGGTTCTCCTAAGTAGTGCTGTCACTTTAGAAAATCAGACTTCCTCTAATGCTTGAAGAAGAATGTGATCACTCGTTCTTCTAGCTTGAAGGCCAATGCTTAATTTTCTTGTTAATCGCATCCTAAATGAGCAGTTCTCTTCAGCTTCATTAAGTGGGATAATTTGGATTGTACAATTATAAACCATTTTTTTATCAGAATCACAATTTGTTTGTCAGCACATTTCCTGGTTGCCTTTACCCACAGAGATAGGGATAGCAGGGAACCTTCTTACACAACCGATGTGACTGTGTCAGATCTGGGACCCACTGCCTAGCTTGATCCTAGCTGCACACTTCCTTTTTGCCTCACTTTCCCCCCATCTGTAAAACTTCATACGATTCTTGTGGGACTTATAAGAATTCTTATAAGTAAAGCACTTACTTTACCTTATAAAGGTAAAACACTTAGAAAAGTGCTCAATTTTTTAAGTGATAAATAAATGTTACATTAAAAAGAAAATGAAAGCCTTTGGGCAAAGGAACTGTCTTTGAGGAGCTAAGTGGAAAAAGTCCCTTTTGTTCTAAAGGATATTGTTCAGGGACACGTTCAGCTCGACTGTGCTCCACAGCGCAGTGGGGAGGGGCAGAGGGTGGGAAGACGCCCCGAGAGCCCAGGCAGGTGAGCTCCAGTCTCACTGTGCCCCGTCACAGGCTCACCAACCGAGCAGCACGGAGATGCCTGTGGCAGGGAGCTGTGAAGGCGCAGCTGTCGTGGCCAGCAGCGGGCACGGGCCCTGCGTCTGCAGAGCTCCCCTGGCCCGGCCCCCCACCCATCCCTGCTGTGCCCACGTTACTGCTGCGTTGAAGCATTGTGGCTTTGAGGGTGGAAACGGACAGTGACTTTAGTATCCTTCAGATACGGTTTCTACGGGAAATCTTGTGGAGAAAAGAGAGGAGTGCTTTCTCCTCTGTTAAGTTTCTTTTGGTTGCAAGTAGCCAACTCTGGCTTGCTTAAGCAAAAATGAACATTTAGTAGGATACTGGAGTACTTCATGGAATCCAGGAATTGAAAAAGCAAGTCTCGAAGGACGACAGAACCCCAGGGCCTCCACAGGGTGGTTAAAAGCACAAACTCTAGACCCAAACCCTGTCTGAGTTCATATCGCAGCACTACAGCTTGCTAGCTGTGTGATCATAGGCTGGTTCTTTACCCGATCTGTGCCTTAGTTTCCCCATCTGAGAAATGGAGATAATAATAATTAAAAGAGGTAGTCTCTGAAAGGGCTGGGGACAGTGGGACTGCCTGAAGGCTGGCTAAGTTAGAACCGTGGGTACCTGTGGATGCCCTGCCCCCAATTCTGGATCAGGTTGGTGTGGTTGCCATGAGGTGTGGAGAGGGCTCCCGTGGGCCAGCCTGTCTCCTTGGACTGGGGTCAAAGAGGATGGTGCCCCGAGTGGGGGTCTTGCTTATGAGCCCTCCGGCCGTGGCGTGTGCACACCCTGCTGAGTTCAAGGGAAGAGTGGCCACAGCACGTTTCACTTGAGAATAGCTTACATGAATAACTAACACACTGTCAAATACAGCTAATGGGAACACACTTAATTCTTTTTTCTGTAGCAATACCAAGTCTCCTACAACTCTAATATTTGAAGAGCTTAATGAGATGCAAGTGAAATAGCATATGTTCTTTTGTTAACACCAAAGGAGAAACAATTACTCAAGCAGACATTTAGCTCATAGTTAATGGGAACAAAACACTTGAGGCAAAATGTGCAAAGCTGCTAAATACACACACACACACACACACACACAAATACTGGGCACATCATTGTGCAGAGGGACGCTTCCTTCTCTCATGGGTACCTTGCATCTCAGTACCCACTGGGTCTCTCAGGAGACACTAGTTTATACTGAGAAGGGCACTTTATAGTATAATGCACTAAGCTTAGCTAAAAGAGTTTGTATTTCCTCAGGCTTTGTAATAGTGGGTTGAACTCTGCTATACTCTCAGAAGAGAAAAATTTATTTCTATCTTACATGTAAAGAACCTGGTGAACCAGTAAGAAAATAGGTAAGTTTCTTCCAGTCTTAGCAGTTGTGCCTTCCTTTACTTCTTCCTCCAGATCTCACGGCTGTAGTAGAGGACCAGCCAGGTGATCACTGAAACCATTGGGTCTAGGTGTGTACACCACTGGTCAAATGAGTTTGGGAAGTACTGCATAAAATTGCACCCTTCAGCTTAACTTGGAAATTCACAGTGCATATGGACTTTTTAAAAAAAAATTTTTTTCCAGCCTTTCCCAAACTTGTTGGTCCACTGAACCCATTTTCACATAATAATTCTTAACATTCAAAAGAATGTGTGAGACACAGTTTGAGGTTTACTCATGTGGATTAACAAATATGACTAGTTACTAATACCTTTAAATCTGTCCTGGTTTCATCATAACTTAGTTCAGGAGTTGGCATACTTTTTCTGTAAAGGGCCAGATAATAATAAATATTTTTGGCTTTGCAGGGCAGACAGTCTCTGTCGTAATTACTTGACTATTGTATGACAAAAGCAGCCATAGCCATATGTCAGTAAATGAGCATGGCTGTGTTCCCATAAAACTTTATTTATAAAAACAGGTGTCTGGCCAGATTTGGCCCATGGCCCTAGTTTATGGGTCCCTGAATTAGATGAATAAATCCATTATTAAGAATCTACTTTTATTCTCAAAAACCTTTTCTTTGGTAGCCTTTGACTCATTCTTTTGAGGTTTTATAATTGTCTCATTCCTTTATAGTTGTCTCATTTCAGGCTTCGCAGTGATGAAAGGGACACTTTAGTTCATCACTGACAGTTCCAGATCACTGTTCATCCCGTGTATGCCTTTCAGATAGTGTCGCTTCATCGAAACTTTGCATTTACCTGCTGTTATTGGCTAAACTGCACAGCAGTAATAAACCCATCTAAGCCCTGGGGGTTCAGAAGAACCCCTGGGTTGGGATTCCTGCATTACTTCCAACAAGTGTGATTCGGGCCAGTTTATTTTCTCTGAGCCTTCATTCACATATCTTTAAAATAGAGAGAGCTTCCATTACAGAGCAGAAGTCTCCACCAGCGCTTGGTGGTGGGGGGTGGGGGGTGGAACCATCCAGAGTATGTGTGTCTTGAGGGATGTGGATTTGCCGTCCTTTCTGCCAGCCTCTCTGCTGCCAGCCTCACTTCTGTGTCTCTGATAGTGTGAACCTGGCCCTGAGCTGACCAAGATCTTGCTGGCTAATGATACTAGCCAAAGGACCCCAGAGTTGCTAAACACAAGCCGACTACTTCATTGGGCACCAAGGTGGAGGCTTAGCTGTCGAGGATAGTTCTGCCTCTACCTGTCATTTAACTTAGCACTGAGTTAGAGCCGAATCTCAATTCCGGAATTGGTACCTCAATTAACAATCAATCATTTTTTTCACTTTTTCACATTTCAGCAGTTTATAATTCACCCTCAAAATTGTGCTTTCCCTGGTATAGATGAGGCAGAATATGGACTTTTCTAGGGTCATTTAACAATCCCCAATTTCCGCCCTAGGGACTCACCTGAGAACCTAAGCCCACAGAAAGTGAAACTCTTCTGGACTCCCAGCTTGTCTGCAGTTTCTCCAAAACATGTGCAAACCTATTGATGTCAAGCTCTAGGCTGCTTAAAGAGGCAGTGAAATTCAGAGTTGAGGCTCCTAAGTGATGCTTCATTCACCTTTACATGTTAACACCCAGGCCTCCCTTCACAGCAGGATGACACAGGGATGAAGCCCAGAGGCTGTGGGAGGTCAGGCAGCGCTGGGCTGCTTCTCTCTTTTTCATTCAACCCTTCTTCTGTCCTGACACGTCTTTTCTTTCTGTACCCAAGGCAGCGAGAGAGTGTATCATTTATCGGCCAATAAGTCGTCTGACAAGATAGCCACTTTGTACCTAATTGTTCAGTTTATTTATGTATTATTGATGAGCCCGAACTTGAACTCTGCTTCCCTTGGAGGCTGCTTGATAAATCTCTTGGCTAATCCTAAATTGCTGTATTACCTGCTGGAGCACAATACTTGACATTGCTTTTACTTTGTATTCCTAAAAGGCACTGGATATACATTTCAGTGTCTGTGTTTAACAGTAAGAAATAAAACGGAATATATAATTCCGATTCCCCTTTCAGCTTTTTTTAATGAAAGATATAAACACATTCATCAAGTCACTTTCTGGCTTCGCTGTTTAAAGTTATTTTGCACTGTGGGAACTAAATGCCAAACTTTAATCTCACTTGCTTCTCTGTGGTTTCAGTCGCTACCAATGGAATTGCAGATGAGTAACTGAGATTGAGCACCAGGAATCTATATTCTCTTTCTAAATCGAATGGTAGTTTTCCCTAGACACCATGGTTGAGACACCAGAGCCCAGCCCTGCGCACCACAAAGATTTTCTTGCTCTTTTACAACACGTCCTCTGATTAGCAGAACCATGGGTTCTTCCCTTAAGTGTACTTACTCTCTTGTCCTGTGTTTCTACATCAGTAAATTTAAGTGATGACACTTAAGTACTATGTTTAAGAGGAGTAGTGAAGATGTTTAAGTGAGCTTATTGATGTGCACTGACACTAGACTATAGTGTTTCTTATTATAAGGATTAGTATTTGAGCAATAATCAGAGCACTTAAATTATAGCTCAACGGTGAGGATACAAGGTTCCTTAGAAGATTTATAGCTATTGATGAGTTATTAGGTGGCCCCTTATCCTCTCAGATTCTCCCTTCCTCACAAGCAGAAGAAATGGATGTTTTAAAAACGGGAGGTCTCCTTGCATACTGCAATCAGGTCTATTCCTGGTAAAGCACCAAGGGTGGGAATGTCTGCCTTCCCCCAGGCCCTGGCAAACACAATTCTACTTTCTGTTTTCTGTGAGTTCTGTTACTTTAGATACCAAATACAGGTGGAATCATGCAGTTTGTCTTTCTGTTACTGGCATATTTCCCTTAATGTCCTTAAGTTTCCTCCCTGTGTAGCATGTAGCATGTGTCTGAATTTCTTTCCTTTTCACGGTCGGATATTCCATAACATGTATGTACCACATTTTGTTAATCCATTCATCTGTTGATGACACTTGGTTTGCTTCCCCCTTTTGGCTATTATGAATAATGCTGCTCTGAACATGGGTGTACAAATATCTCTTCTAATTCCTGCTTTCAATTCTTCGGGTATGTACCCAGAAATGGAATTGCTAGATCATATGGTAATTCTCTGCCTAATTTTTGAGGAACTGCCGTATTGTTTTCCATGGCAGCTGTACCACCAGCAGTGTACAGCGGTTCTAATTTCTCCACATCCTTGCCAACACTTGTCATTTTCTGTGTTTTTTTAATATAATAGCCATCCTAATGAGTGTGAATGGTATCTCATTGTAGTTTTGATTTGCATTTCTCTGATGATTAGTGATTTTGAACATCTGGTCATCATTTGTATACCTTCTTTGGAGGTCTTCTCAAGTCCTTTGCCTGAATTTAACAGGGTTGTTTGGGTTTTGTTTTGAGTTGTAGGAGTTCTTTGTATATTCTGGTTATTAACCCCTTACGAGATATATGCTTTACAAATATTTCCTTTCATTCAGTGGGTTGCCTTTTCATTCTGTTGATTGTATCCTCTAATGCACAGAAGTTTTAAATTTTGATGTAGTCCAACTTATCTATTTTTGCTGTTGTTGTTACCTGTGCTTTTGTTATCATACCCAATAAATCATTACCAAATCCAATGTCATGAAGCTGTTCCCTGTCATCATGGGTTTTTTTGCATTAATTATTTTAATATTGCATTAAAATATTATTTATATTGACTACTCAGTTCTTTAACACTCTTTTAAGTTTTTCTCCTGAGGCAAACTGGCCTCACCCTAGTACCAGCCCTGAACTTCAGGGACACATATGGAATGAACCAAGTCATTCATTTCCACTGAAGGGAATTTTTCAACTGATGGGCCAGATTGCTTCCATGTTCACCTTGCAAACAGCCCCAAGTGGAGAATTTCTGAAATATATTCACTGCATCTGGTCTTGAATGTAGCATGTGGCTTATTCAGCAATTTTTACAGATGAACCTCTACAGGAGAAAAGGGTGGTGATTATTTCACTGGAGAATCAACCAAAAAGCAAACACTGAAGAAAGAAGAAAGGGGCACTGAGAAAGGTATCACCAAAATGGATTTGGATTTCCGAGGTGGATGGCTTAATTATTTTTATTCATTTGACATTTATTTATATGGCGTTCTACATATATTTAGTGATTGATTTTAACTACCATCCTCGATGTATGTAGAACTAGTGGTATCATGATTTCACTTTTACACATGAAGAACCTGGGGCTCAGAAAATTTGTCTACTTACTCAAAGCTTTGTGGCGTTTAAGAGGTAGAAATTAAATGTGAGCCTAGAAGGATTCCGTCTTCCTGTGCCAGTGGTTCTTAAAGTGTGGTTCCCGGGCCAGCAGCATCAGCACTACCTGAGAACTTGTTAGACACGCAGATTCTCAGACCCTTTTCCTGACCAGGTGACTCAAAAACTCGGTCGGGGGCAGGGGGGTGGTCCAGTAGTTTCTGTTTTAACAAGTCCCGTAGGGAATTCTCTGCATAACGTGTATGGGAACCACCACTCTACGCAGTGGTGTGTGTACAGGCACTGAACTAGACTCGGGTCCACAACCTGTACTCTCAAAGACCTTACAAGCTAGTAGACGCATGCACAAATGCAGACTGTGACATCAGTGTGAGAGAAATACTAATGGAGTGTTTTCTGATTCAGAGGAGGGATAAATACCACTCCGGTTTGAGGTTCAGGGAAGGCTATGAAAGAAGGATGGTTGAATCTGGATATTTGGAGATACAGTATGACATTCCAAACAGAGGTGCCACAGGAATCAGTGCAGTTAACAGGGGAGCGGGAGCTCAGAGGGCATGTGGAGCAGCTCCGGTTGGCAGTGGTTCCAGCTTCACCGAGCTGAGAGCAGATGGTAGAAGCTTGGATAGCGGAATAAGAAGACTTTATTTTATTCAGTCGGCAGTGAGAAGCCAGGGCATATTTTGAGCAGGGGAGAGCCTGTAATTTTAAAAAAAGGTGTAATTTTAAAAACTGTTCTCAGAATTGTATTGGATGGAACGCTTTAATAGAAGCCTGGGTGATAGAAGATCAGTTAGAAGACTATGGCAACAGTCTGGACAAGAGGTGATAGGGGCATAGATTAGGACTGAAGCAGTGGGAATGGGCATTTGAGATGTATAATCTGCGGCAGGACTTGGTATGCAAGGGAGAGAGAAGTATCCAAAATATATTTAAATTATGAGATTTCGTTGATTAAGGAGCGTAGATGTGCCATTAATAAAAAATAGAGGAAGAGTTTTAGAAGGAAGAAGAGGTGAGCCTTGAACACAGTCAGTGTGGGATTCTGACAGGTTTCTTTGATGACGATGGCCATCAGGGAGTAAAAGTAAAAAGATGGATGTAGACAGAGGAATCATTCCTAAAAAGATATTTGAGAAATCAGTAGATTCTTTGAACGTGAGCTCGTTCCTGAGAAGAGGATTCGGGGAGCCGCCCCCTTCGATGGCACTCGAGGGCAAGGAAAGGGCAGTGGGGGGCAGAGAAGAGGCTTTTGTGGGGATCAGCACGAAAATCCAAGACTGAGAGACCCAAGAGGGAAGGACTGGTTGTCAGTTCTGAATGAGGGAAAGAGAAGGAGAAACACAGTGTAAGGAGTGAAGATGCCAGCCCAAGACTTCACGGGTTCAAGAGACAGGTGAGTAAGTGGTTAGGAAAAGCATGCAGCAGGCCCACCAAGTTATTCTGAGACATTTTGTGATAACGGAAAGGAGAGAGATAAATGAGTAACTTGGAGTAATTGAGTTTCGGAAAGAACCATTGATTGATTGATTGGGTTTTGTTTTGTTGTAAGAATAAAGAAGGAGCTGAGCCATTTTGTAGTCAGAGGAGTGATAAAGATGAGAAAGAACTGATTGGACAAATTACCAGAGGAGGATATAGTTGAGAGTGCAAGGGGAGGTCTATTCTTGAGAAGGGGGAAAAAGTATCTCTGAAACCAAAAGGAAAGAGGAAAGAATTTGGTTTCAAACAAAAGTTTGGAGGTGGAGAGGGGGAGAATTGAGGCGGCTTATCCAGGTGGCTTTTTCTCTATAGTAGGAAGCAGGGTCTCCATTGGGGAGAGCTCATCAGGGATTGACTATTAAAGGATTCTCAGGAAAAAGCTCAGATTAGGCTAGGTTGGGAATGTGCTAGAAACTCTCAATGAGAGTTTCCACCTACATCCATCTTTTTCTTTTTACTCCCTGCTGACCATTGTCATCAAAGAAACCTGTTGGAATCCCACATTGACTGTATTCAAGGCTTCCTTCTAAAACTGTTCCTCTGTTTTTATTAGTGACACATCTCGTGCTCCTTAGTCACTGAATCTCATAATTTAAATATCTTTCAAGTACTTCTCTCCCCTTGCATACCAAATCCTGCAGATTATAGATCTCAGATACCCATTCCCACCCTTTCAGTCCTAATCTACATCCTTATCATCTCTTGTCCAAAGTGCCTAGTCTTCTAACTGGTCTTCTATCCCCAGGCTTCTCTTAACGCAATCCATCCAATATAATTCTGAGAGTAAGTTCTAAAATTGAAGCCTGGTATATGATTCCCCCTGCTCAAAAAAAGGCTGAGCTAATAATTAACATGTAGGTAAGATTGGAAAACACAAGTGCATAGTGTAATTAATTAATTCAACTTCATGATTGTCTCTAGCAGCTTCATGTAGCTCTGAAGCAGAGACAAGGAAAGCAAGAGAGTGGAATTTCCCCAGTTTGGGGAAGGGTAAGACAGGTAGGGGGGAAAAAGTCAAAGATGTCAAAAAAAATGGGGTAATAGAGCTCCCTTGAAATGGCCAACTCTGAAATCTAGTCTGCATCTTCTTGGAGTCAGTGGAACCAAGATTAGAGGGAGGTGGAGTTATTAAAGGTAATTGGAAGAGTAGATAGAAGACTCAGAAGTTTAAAAAGTGAAAGAAGTGGAAGGGGAAGAAATTCTAGTCAGAGCGAGGAATTTTACAACTCAGTATCCGTAGAGGCATTCTGTATGGTGACAAGTCCGCATTGCTACCAGTGCCCACAGGAAGTTGAAGTGCAGTGACTCGTTAAAACTGCAATAACAACAACAAAAAAGTGATGGTAATTTTGAAGAGATCAGTAACAGGGACATTGAAACCAGCAAAGGTAATGAATACAAAGGGGAAGATAGTAGACGTGTCCTAGGAAATGGCAGATGACGACAATTAAGACAGGAAAAATGTGGGATGAGCAGATGATGTAGACTCCAAAAGAGAACAAGTTGAAAGTGGCAGTGGAGTGATGTTCCGGAAGGAACCAATTCTAATCTCTGCCTCTTGACTCGTGAGATGAGGGAGTGAGAGGGATTATCTACATCAGAAAGTTGGCAGGAGCTTCAGAGAAGGTTCAAGATTTTTTTTTTACTTGGGAAACAGTGCGTAGACTTAAAAGAGGGCCATATCCAGATTGATTAAACCACATTAGCAACTATGAGGCTCTTGAGGGCAGGCACCACCCTATCTTGGTCTTTTTTTCCCCTCTACCTTCTGGGAATATGCTTGGAGCACAGGGGTGGTAGCATAATAAATGCTGAATTAAGGATTGAATCAGTGAACAAATTTTTAAAATCATCGGTCAGTGAGATAATGAAAGTGAGAAAGTGATTGAGTATGGTTCGTTTGTACTTGATTTTAAGTAGCAGGGCTGCAGGAAATGGAAGGTTTAGGAGTAGACTCAAAACGTGTTCTCAGCAGAGGAGTAACTCTTAGGCTTTTTCAAAGTTATCTTCCAGTGCTAGACAGTGGGCTCTGGGAGGGCAGGCTGAGAAGCAGTGCACAGGAGACAGCTGATGAGCCCCTCTACCACTGTAGTAAGAAGCAGTTCACACGATGGGAGAGAAGGAGAGGCCGGCTGTAGGTCCCTCAGATTTTCTCTCTTCCTTTCCCCGCCCCCCCTACCCCGTGCTTCTCCATTCTTCCTCTCAGGCTTTACAGCTCAGGAGCCTAATGCTATTGAGTTAATAAGGCTGGACAATCTTTATTTTGTTTCGTTTTTTTAACAGCTTTATTGAGGTGCCTTTTACTTACCATGAAATTCACCTGTGCTAAATGGACAATTAAATGATTTTTTATTAAATTTACCGAGTTGTCTGGTTTTAGGACATTTTCATTATCCCTCAGAGATCCTTCATGGGTTAACCAATCTTAATGATGAGGTTAAGATAAGGATAATAGCTACATTTATTCATTGCTTACCATGATCCGAGCTCTATTTTAAGCAGTTCATTTGAACTAACTCATTTAATCCTCACAGTGACCCATGAGATAGGCACTATTACGTTCCCATATTACAGATAGAAAAACTGAGGCATTGGTCACATATATAGTAAGAGGCAGAGCCATCATTAGAACTCAAGCATGCTGGTTCCAAAGCTGTTGGTCTTAGCCGCGATGCCATATTGCTTTTTAATATACTTTTTAATACTGGCTATTTGAGAAGCAGGATAAAAATAGCCATAACTATCTATGTTCTTTCTGTGTTTCACGCTACATCATCAGTATGGAGTGAGAAGTACAGCTTCAATGCAAAAATATCCATACATTTACATCCATACATTTCTCCATATATTTCCCTTAAGTAGCTGATACTGGAGATGCTGAGAAATTGTAATTTTATCCAGAACAGAACAAAGTTGGAGTCTTGGCAGTTCTCTGGTTAACAAAGTAGATCGTTGAGACAAAAAAAAGTTCTATTTGGTGGTTTGAAATATCTGGTGTGGCCGTCCACGTTCACCAAATTAATAGGATAATTGCCAGTTCTCTACTCCGTTGTGTATCAACATAGCCTGAAACACAAATGGAGGTTTCTGCTCAGATGATATAAATTTAGTCGCTTGCAGACATTCCTCGTCACCAACCTAGAAAGACTGGTGGGGATGGCTGGAAATGTTCTCAGAAATTCGGTAATTGTGGTATTGCCTCTTTGTGAAATCGACTGCTAACATATTAATCCATGTAAAATCCTGTGTCTACTTACCGATATTTCTGGAAAGATATCATGTCAAATGAGCAGAGCGTTGAATAGGCATGTCATTTTCCGTAACTCCTCCCTAATGTTAATTTAAGAAAAATCCAGTTCATTCTCAGTGCGGTAAAGGACTACAAGTAGAAGCTTAGACGAGGGGGTTTATTTTTAGCAACAGTATTTTTTTGGAGGTAGAGGCAGTACTGGCTAAAAAGAATCCTCTTAACTCTAATTGTAAAGACAACAAATACTGAACCAAAAAAGGCACCAATATAGCTCTTTTTCTGTACAATACCATAGCGGTGGATACATATCATTGCACATTTGTCCAAAATCATAGAATGTACAACACCAAGCACGAGACCTAATGTAAACTGTGGACTTTGGGTGATAATGACGTGTCAGTACAGGTTCAGCGATTGTAACAAGCGCCCCGCTGTGGTGAGGGATGTCGGAAGTGGGGGAAAGCTGCGCGCGTGCGCGGGGACGGGCTGTGTGAGAGCTCTCTGCGCTTCGTGCTCGGTCCTGCTGCGGACTTAAAACTGCTCTAGAAAGTGAAGTTTGTTCACTTCTAAAAAGCTAAATGATACGCTGTTTTACAAAGCACGTCTATTAATGTATACTTTTCTATCTGGGAGGGAATAGTATTTAAATATTTATAAACATACAAGTAGTTTATTTCCTCTAAGATCATCAGAGTACTTTGCATACATACTCCTTGCCTTCTTCATTAAAGTTACTGAACCACTTTGAAAGGTCGGCCCCAGCAGCACAGAGTGTCTACCGTTTTAAGATGCGAAGGACCCAGACCAACTCCTCCCAGAGTTCTGCCTAAATGTAGATGTTTTTCCCTGAACACTGCTGACTTCCTGTGTCTTCTGTTCCCACTCAAACTGAAGTGGCCTTATCGGCTGCCCTTTCTGACTTCCAGTTGTCCGCTGGGCAGATCATCTACTTTGTGAATTGCCTGGGGCCGTCTAAAATCCCTTGCTGACTTCCCTTAGCTGCTCTGAACATCCCTGAGACACTTACCTCAATGCCTAACCACCACATTCTCAGTGAATGAACCTCATAACTTTATTAACCAATGAAGTTATGATTGGGGGGATAAACATGCTGCCTAAGAAATATGGAATACTTAACAAATTAGGAGGACTTATTAATTAATTTTAGATTATTTGCTCTTGCTTTTTTAGAAGATAACCTGGTCATAGACTCTCCTTTTTTAGAAAAATTGAAGAGATGGCTTTATATTTTAAAATATAACAGTATTTGGGGAAGACAGGGTTTGGTAAATAGCGTCTACACTCTCCCAACAATATTATATACACATATTACATATGTATCTCTCAAAGAGTAATATATATGCCTATTTGATATCCAGGAAGACTGCTTGAAAAATAATGGATACTATGAATTAGATGTACCAATAACTGCTTTGTGTTATTATAAAGAACTGCCGTTTTAGACAGATAACATCATGTGGGAATATTCATTGTCCTAAGAACTGCATGAAACACGGTGAAATTCCTTTTTTATTTATAAAATGAATACTGCCATCTACTCAGAATATTAATGGTTTTAATGAAGATGCAACATTTTGCAAACAAATAATTAGTTTTGTACATGAAAAGATAAATAGAATCCTAAGTAACAAATCACTAATTTTTCTTAGACGTTTTAGGTTTTAATCATGACAAGTGGCAGTTTTCGTGTGTCGTTTGAAGAATTTGTTATTCGGTAGTTACCTAGAGTAATTATAACTCCAAAGTTTAAGTAATATGGCGTATGTTTATTTTGAAGTAATAGAATTGTAAGCATGGGATGACGAGGGCTCTTTACCTGTTGTTTTGAACACCATACCCAAAGCACCTGGAATATTGCTATCGTCCCCGTAAGAGTTGGGTAATTACATTGCGTTGTACAAACTATTTAGGCCGTATCGAAATGATTTTTTTTTTTAAATAGACTTACGAATTGATTTAGGATTTGAGTTACCTTTATTACTTAAATGAATCAATTCATAGTGAATCTTCTCTCTCATGTCACAGCTTACCAAAACCTCAGACTCAACCCGTTCCACAGACCAGGGTTCCTCAAGAGCAGCACTGTTGACACTGGGGCTGGACAGTTCTCCTCTGTGGGGGCTGTCCTGTGCACCGCAGCAGGGGCAGAGGCTTCCCTGGCCCTTACACACTAGATGCCAGTAGCACCCCTCAGTCGTAACAGTCAAAAGCGGCGACAGAATTCCCCCAGTTGAGAACTACTCCCATAGACGATACGGCTTGCATTCATTGTGTTATATCTATCATTGATATTATTAAATAGGATGAACCAAACAATTGAAAAAACATCAAAACAAAATGTTGAATACAAAAAGATCCAAAGAAATGCTAAATTACCATCTAAATAATGGAATGGCCAAACTATATGGTTGATGTAGTTGGCATTACAGAAACCCTTCATTAAGTCGGCCTCTCACCTTAAAGAACGTTTGACTGAAAAGTCTTCAGTGACTGCTGATGGGGAAAAAGCGTGGCGCCTCGTAGGCTTTCCTAAAAATACACATCCACAAGCCTTTTCCTTTTCAAGAATCAGGGTGAAAATGTACTGTTTTTAAAAAGTACAGTTTTAAAATTTTACTTAAAGGTTCAAGTGTACACGTTTTGAGAAACCCTATTAGCTTGTGGAACCACTGATATGAACGGATTATTACAAAGGCAGGTTCACTGCCTGAAAATGGTATGCAGTGGGGATATTGTAAAATACGGATTTTAAATATTAGATGTGGGATATTTTCCTGTCATGTGTCCGAAGAGCTTTGTTGCCTAAACTATGTGGAATGGGGAGTAGGCACTATAATAGAACTTTCTGAGAAAAGTTGGGTTAACTCTGAAGAAAAAGCAACATCATTCTGCTTTTAAAATTAAAATCCATCTTAGATAATTTGATTTGCTCTAATGTTTAGTTGCCATCCTATTCTTATTTCAATACATGTTTAAATTATTTGTTTCAAGTTTAATGTCTCAAGTAACATTGAAGAGTTTCTTGGAGACAAGACTCAATATATATATATATATCTAAAATGTGTATGTTCCACTCAGAACTATTCAGAAGGCATTTCAAACAAAAATTCCTGAAACTACATAATCTAACATTAATGTTAATTTACTTAATGGTTATAAAAATATATTATGCCAGAATTTTTCATAGCAAATATGAAATGTGCAAAAGATATTAGTAATGTAATGTTTCCTACAGAAAGTGAAATTATAGGTTACAGAGTAGTAGAGATTACATAATTTTTTTGATGTGAGCATTATAAGGAACATTTAACTGATTACTGAAACAGCTTAAGTATCTAGCTAGGTTATGCAATTGTTGGACTAGAACAAAAATTGTTATATATAGTTCCGTAAAATACAATGAGCAGTTGTTACCTTTTGGATAATTTAATGTATGAAGCTAATAAGCTAAGGAAAATAAAATGCAACAGGAAACCTATATCATCCTATATCATACTACTATATATTTAATATTTAAGTATAATATTGCATTTTTATGCCAAAAACTGCCTGAAATCTTCATTTTATGACAATAAATCTGCCTGAAGCAATTTTAGTGAATGTGATATGATGTAGCCTGCCGTGACAGCATAATATTTTCTCTGTGAATTAAAAGAAGAGTTCAGTAATCCTTTGCATTTTCAGGTAATTTCTCCTGCAGTTTTGTGTAGCAGTTTTTAATGTATTGAACCATAATAGCTTCTCCCTTATGTAGCTTAAAATAACTTAAATAAAAACCAAATAAATAACATTTCAGGAGAAAAATATTTTGTACACACATACAGTAAATAAATATGTACGTATGTAAAAAACGTGTACGTATTTACATGCACATACACACACATGATGCTCTACAAAGTTTTCATTTATTTGGTAATTACACTACTATTTTCTTTTTTCCACTCCATTGCTATTCTGCCATACCTGCAAGGGAATAAGAGGCCCTGAATTACTCAAAGACCACATGGGAAAAAGGGAGGAATGAATTGCACTCTGTCTGCCAATCCAGTTGGCTTTTCATTAGCTTGCTGGTATAGATTTGGAGATGATTCAGAGAGCAAAGTGTTCACCAGCAGCTTGACGTCGGTGTGAAAAAATAAACCAGCTTGATCTGGAGCAGCATGGGCACAATCTGCTTACTGGAGCTGGGCTTGCCTATTTGGTACCGTGAAGGTTTTCACTATTATCTAGGCGCTCATAAAATGAACTTCTTTTCACATTATCCAAACTAGAGTGACTGAAAAAAAAAAAAAAAAAAAAAATCGGTCCCTTTAGAACAGGAAGAAATGGAAAACTGGAGTGTGATCTGGTTTACAGAAGCTTTTGTCCCGTGCCCCTGGAGGATCAGTTATTTTCATGGATGGAAATTGATTTGGAAATGAAAGCACATGGAATAAATACTACCGCAGAATAACAGAATGGTGAGATACCTGAAATGCTTTTAGTTCTCACACTATTGCACTGAATTTATTTAATCATTCATTTAATGTTATTTAGTAAATACTGTGTGCTTGACATATGCTAAGTACTGGGGATAGAAAAATAAATAGGAAGGTCCCTGCCTTCTAATAGTTCAGAGTCCAGCGTAGGAGACAGGTAGCACAAAACAGTGACAGCACAATGAGATACAGGCTGCAATAAGCACCTGATGCTGTAGCGAACTTATGGAGGCACAGAGAAGGGACCCTAAGTCATCAGTGACATCAGAGAAGGCTTACCTTCTGGTGGGAAGATACTTCTTGTCTGGGAGAGGCCAAGTGTATGCCTGTTGTTCAATCATATTTAGTAATAGTACCTCCCTTCACTTTTCAGAAGTGTTCCAGGTTGGTTGATCAATTCTCTGATCATCTTTTTACTAGAAAATTGGGAGAGGACTAATGGAGGGGGAGGTGGAAAGGTGTTCCAAGCAGAAGGAATGACGGGGAGGAACAGAGGCAGGGATTTGTTGCCCATATATCAATCAGTGACATGAGATGTAGACAGGAGTGGTGTTAAAAATGTTTAACATTGGCATGGCACTGGCACTGGCTGTTTAGCGTGGGCACCATCCATAAACAAGTGGCACTGCTGTTCTCATCATGAAGGACCTTTCGTTCTAAACTAAGGAAGTTGGAATTTCCCTTGAAAACCTTAGGGAGCATTGAAAGATTTGAAGCAGTGGGGGAGGAGAAGGAAGACTAGTTTAATGGACTGAGTCTGGCTTAGTCTAGGTCATCAAGCAGTAATCAGAAAGGTAAGCGACTTTCTTTGAGAATCAGCTAGTCATGTACTTTGTGCCAGGCGATTCCCCAAGCGGGTATGGTCTTCATGACAATCCTGTGAGAGGGCCACTGAGGGCTCATAGAGGCCGTGTCTTCCCAAGTTCACGGCTATTGAGGGGCAAACATGAGTTTCAAACCCTACTCTGGATTATTCAACTCTGTGTTCTTCCTAACACACTTTCTGCCTCTAGTGACTGCTCTGGTCCCATTAGCGTTGACTATGGAATAAAGTGTGTACTTAGAGGAAATACCCATTGTCATTAAGTGGATATTGTCACTAAAATAATATAACGAAGTCTGCTGTCCTGGTAGCCATTGAATTGGAAACGATATTCATTCATTGTACAGTCACTTTGGGATACCTGAAACTTTCATGTTGCTTGATCCTCTTCTTTTGCAAGGGCCTTGTTTCCCTTTAGCAGATGTTCTTCTAGTAGGTACTTTTCTGTCCTCGAACAGACCTGGAATTGAGGCTCTGCTCTACCCCTTCCAAGTGACTTAATTCTTTAAGGCTCAGTTTCCTTATTGGTCAAAGGACATGAATACTGCCTGCTTCACAGGGTTGTTATAAGGATTAAATGAGTGAATGCATGTGTGCATCTGGCACACAGTAAGTATAAAATAAATGTTAGCTTAGCTGCTATCACTGTGAACGGGGCCTGGCACACAGTGGGTGCGAAAATGAGCATTTGTTGAATGAATGATTACCACATTTTTATCTGGGACTGTGTTGATTACCATTACATTTTACTGTATGGCAGCAAGACCATGCTAGATGGTTCACCCCTGATAGTACCATGTGGTGATATTCTCTCAATTTTTCAGTAAAAGAGCATCACATGGTGACATTCCAGAAAGTAAAACAAAGGAAACCAATCTCCTCTCACCATGCAGTATAAATAAGGCTTTGAGTAGAAGCAGGCTTGCAGTTTCCAGCAACAAGACTTCCTGTTTCGGATCTGACATGTTTCTGGCACCATATCATGCTATAAGAAGGATGTTGTCCAAAAGGAGGACGAAGTATCTGGGAGGATGCTACCAAAAAAAAATTCAAATGGGAGTGGGAGAATGAGGAGGGGGACTAGTTAGAACTACTGTAAACATGAAAACAATAAAAAGAAACTTTGGAATTGAAAACTCTATAAGTACATGTAATGAATATGCCTGGGGAAGGGCGCATCTTATGCATGAAGTCTTAAGCTAAAGCAAGGAAAATTATGCCATCGTCTTCATAAAAATGTGGATAAGTCAGCAGGGAAAGTTTTACATGGGATCATGGGTTAAATGTCAAAGAAGGTGATGTAAAAATAAGTGTAACTATATAGTATATGAAGATCTCAAAGAAAATTTAAAAAGTATACTCCTTTTGATAAAACAAACGGATTGACTTCTCAAGTTCCTTAAAGTGAAAGATCCATGCCAACAGAGCTTTGCTTCCTTTCCTAATGGACAGATTTATACTCAATGACTTGAAAGATTTAATCCAGTTCTTCAAAATGTCAGTATGTTTTCATTCAGAAAACAGAAACTCTCTGGAGCCTGAAAATATAAATGTTATATATGATCTCAGAAAGGAAATGGAGTAGATCTAAACTGAGCTTCTTATATTTCTAATTGGTCAGGTTTGCCGTGAACATACCAAAATATATTTCAACACCTGTCCTACCATTAGGAGATTTTAATGACCAGAAGTCTGTTCCTGTAACATCATTGTTATATTTAGCCTCAGTGTTATTTTCTGAGTAACAATAATAGGGAAGTGAGAATCTCCATCTTAATAACTCTGTACCTTCCTATTTGTATTTTTATTTGGTACCACTACTTTTACTCTCAAAATTATTCAATAATTGTTTGTCCTCAACTCTTTTTAAAAAGTTTCCATCCCAGTCTAAATGTAACTTCTCTGTTAATCTTTTTCTACATCTGTCGTTCAAGTCTCAGAACCGTCTCGATGCTCTGAACTTCTAGTCTTACATTTTTCTTGTTTTGAGGTTCCCAGAATAGAGCGTGCTCTTCCAGACCAGACGTGTGAAAAATATTCTCACCTTTTTCTCTACGTGTCAGATACTGGAAAATGTTCACTGTGCTTTAAAAGGAATACTAGAAATAAAAGAGCCAACCCCCCCCCCCCCCGCCAAAATAATGACTTTCATACTTTTCATTCCACGTCCATGCAGGATTTAGGTACTGTGTGTGGTAAGTGAGGTGAGAGCTGATGTGATGTGGAAATGGTGCGCTTAGGTAAGGATTGCCAGCAAGCTTGAGTGTACTTCTCAAATTGTTCTCTTAGTAGATGGATTCAGAAAAACTTGTCTACAACGTGATACGTCAGGGGAATATTCTGAAACAATCATTTGAAACTACACTGAGTTTCAACTACACAGTATATAGTTTTACAGCTTTTTGCTTTATAGAAATTCAGAAATTACTTGGAAATTCATTTCAAAACAAGACTTCTACATGGAATCAGAAATCATTGCTCCTGATTTTCTGATATCAGACACCATGTGGAGGGCTTTTAGTAAAAACTAGTGTCATGTATCACGTGTGTTTTGATTTGGTTAAAGTTGTTTCCATTAAATGCACCAGGATGGATTTGGAGTGATAATTAAGATTTTTTCCACACATTCTTTTCTTTCTTAAATAATGTATAATGAAAATGGATTTCTTTGTGTTTGGGAGTTTGGGGTTAATGAAGTTTTCTCAAAACTTGCATATTTTTTTTCTTTCAAATGGAGTGATATTTTCATGGTATTGGAAAATCTTAGTTCTGTTGATTACTGTTTCGTAAATTTGTTTCTGTCTCTGCATCGGCATTTAAAATAGAGCTAATGACTCAATAATATAATAGAAGCAGAATAAAGACGGCACGAAATGTAGCATTGCAGTTAAGAGCTGTCACTTAACTAACCTTGGGCCACTCACCGGGCATTGTCTTGGTCCAGGTGCCCCAGAAAGCAGAGCCTGTGGTGAAAGCTCACATGTTAACGCTGGGAGAACTGGCCCAGGGAATCCAGAGCGAGGGGGACCACAGCAGGGAAGCAGGGAGAACGGAACACAAGGCGCGTGTTTCCAGGCTTGCCGTAGCTTTGCAGCCAATCGCCGCTGCTTGTGGGGCACAAGGGACTTCTCTAAAAAGGCCGCAGGGACCGCCGGGAGCCAGTCCTCTCCACCCGGGCGTACTTCCCCCATGCTCTCAGGGTCTGTTACCAGCCCTTCTGCACAGACTCAGCAAGGCAGAACCTCTTCGGCTCTGGCCCAGGGGCAGAGCCTCTTGATGTCAGTTGGTGTGGGCTTGGGGCACCTCTAATTGTACTTGTGGTGGCAGCAGGAATGGTGGGTCTGGCGACTTTATCACCATGAGAACTATGGAATTAAAGGCCAGTGGCCAAGGCCTGAGGGTCAAGCAGGCTGAGCAGACCTGGGGAATATGTGATTGGATCCATCACAGCCAGGTTACTTAACTCCTTTGTATCTCAGTTTTGTCATCTGTAAAATGGGAGTAACAGTTGTTACCATATTACAAGACTGTTACCAAAATTAAATGGCTTAATATATTTAATGTGGTTAGAAAGTGCCTGCAAAGGTTAAAACTCGTTTGAACCGTTATGGCATCATTATCTTAAGTGTGGAGCCATTAAGTGTGACTTTTAAGTGTGACTACTTAAACTAATACAGAGTGCATTTGAGTTAATAAGTTTGGTGTGTTGTTTAAAAAAGCAAACACACATTTCATTGTAGCTGTATCCTTAACAGCAGAGGGAGACTGCTGCTACCGTACGGGTCATGCCATTGGGCCTTGGTATAGGACAGCGTTTATGAGGACAGGATCAAGGTAAATGCATAGCACTATTGCTGAAAATGTCAGTTATTAAAGTTAACAACAGAAACATGATATACAGTTCTTCCCCAAATAAATATATCACTAGGACAAAGATGAGAATATAAATTCAGTTCCCAAATGGAGCCTAGATTCTAAGCGGTGGGTATAGTGTTCTACTTGGGACATTATAGCCAAGTGGGATGATATTTTCTCTCTCTCCTCCTCCAGGGGCCAAGTATTCAAGCAGCCACTCTCTGCCCAGATCATATTTCCTCTCCATGCCATTCAGATCTGCAGCAGAGTGTTTACCACTCAAGTTCAAGTGACAGGAGCCGACCGAGAGGGGTTTCTCTTTCCTGGTTCAGCTCTGTGTGCTCCCAGGTTGTAACGCACATCCATTCAAAGCACCAACAGTAGTTGTTTCCTTTTCTCTGGGTGTTGATGGGCTGTGCTCCGCTGGTCTCCTTTCAGTGCATGCGAGCTGCTTTCCCAGCCCCCGGTGCTCAGTACCAGTTTCTTTCAGCCTGGCTCAGCATGGAGGCGGACTGCCTTAGACCATCTCACATTTCCACAGTCAGCCTTGAAGCTGGAAGATAAACAAACACATACTCCCTCTCCAGTGTCTCCTGACCTTGTTCCTGGAGAACGGAGGATGCGTAGTAAGCTAGGAGCTCACCTTGCTTTATTTTTATTGGCTACACATTACTCTGCGTGTGAACAGCGGTGACAGCTGTGCCCAGCGCGTGTTACCACCTTTCACGTTATGCTATAGCTTTCAAGATGCTTTGCTCTACATGAAACAGCAAAAGTCTTTGCTTTCTTCGACCAAACTTATGCAATTTCTTTCATTACCAAAAAAAAAAAAAGTGACTTTTAATCTTATATTGAGCCAAGCAGTAAAAAATGGATATTTTACTTTGACGATATTACCCTGTCTTATAATGATTTATTATCTTCTAAGAAATTTCAAATTAACTCTCTGTTATAAACATTTCCATTTTTAGCTCCTTTAAAAGAAAAAAAAAACAAAACAGAGTATCCAATATTCCTTCAGAGAACACCCAGAAATATAAGGTTTTCGCTTTTACGGGAGATACAATGTGGTACTGTTTCATGAATCCCATGAGGTCCCGCCATCCTCCCCCAGCAGCAGTTTTCTGGTTTTCTTCTAATGGTTTCCCTAAATAGATCCCATTTCCTATACCGGTGCCAGTGATTGCTTTATACTTCACATTCTATCTTTGATTTTTCTTGTGTTAGTGGTTTTGGGAGCCTAATATTGCTCATTTCTGCTCATCGTTCACTGTGTTCAGACGGTGTTGGATGTCTGCTTTCAGTTTTTAAATAGAAGAAATAATAACTACCTAGTTTGAAAAGCTCTTTGGGATTATGGGTTTGGTTAATATCCTCTGAAAACAATTTTTAAAAAGTGTAGTAGAAGATTATAAATGACTTTTTATGTGATTGCATCCCCTGGTGCTTTGAAATAAAAACACGAGAAAGAGTATAACGCACTTGTTCAGAAAGCCTAATCCTGAGTTGATGCCATTTACATTTAGATTTAAATAAGTCAGCCTATTTATTCCTTCAAACTTTGCTTCAGGTTTTAAATTGAGAATACATGGAAATTATAAGTCCTAGGATGCTCAGATATATTTTGAAAAGTTTATAATGCCTAAGTTCAGCTGACTTCTAAGAATAATAACTGTAACACACGTAAGGAGTAAGGAAATGAAGTTAGGTTTTTTTTTTTTTTTTAAATTATTTATTTATTTATTTATTTATTTATTTATTTTTGGCTGTGTTGGGTCTTCGTTTCTGTGCGAGGGCTTTCTCTAGCTGCGGCGAGCGGGGGCCACTCTTCATCGCGGTGCGCGGGCCTCTCACTGTCGCGGCCTCTCTTGTTGCGGAGCACAGGCTCCAGACGCGCAGGCTCAGTAGTTGTGGCTCACGGGCCCAGTTGCTCCGCGGCATGTGGGATCTTCCCAGACCAGGGCTCGAACCCGCGTCCCCTGCATTGGCAGGCAGACTCTCAACCACTGCACCACCAGGGAAGCCCGAAGTTAGTTATTTTTAATAAAATCATGTTATTACAACAATTATGAATAAGGTTCATCTAATATGTGGTCCAGATGAAGTGAACTGGGGTCATTAGTGTAATAACGCAAATACTGTGCCTTCCAGACTGGGGGGTATGTAAACAAGCCACACACAGACCATCGGAGATCTGATCCCCCACTTATTATTTACGATGGAGTATAAAACAGTAGCCGTAGAGTCTGCTCCCTCACTTTTTATAGGTGATGGAGTATATGGGTGATGCAGTGTGTCATAGTGGAAAACTCTTCTACTAGGAATCTAGACCTTGATTCTATACCCAGATGTACTGCATGACCAGTAGAAAGTCTGTTTCTTCAGTCATAACATGAGGGGTTCAGATATGATGCCTTCAGGGACCTTCCCAAGACCGAAATCCTAGGACTCTGTGCACTGTAATTCAACTTCAGATGGCAACGAGACATCAACCCAAGCCACAGGTTGCATTCTAAGACTGTTGCATCAGCACAAGGCCTGTTGAGATCCCTGGAACCAGCTCCTGGACCAGGGTGTGGTTGGGTGGAGCTGTAAAAAGTACAAGGATGACATTAACCTGAAAGCAGTCTGTGGTTGAGAGGGTGGGCTGGGGCACTGGGATCTTGGCTTATTTTTCTCCCCGGGCTCAAGACTTTGTCCAAACACAGGAGGGATGACCAGGCTTGTTCTGACATACATGTATCTTTGCTTGGCAACTCAAAAATTCTTCAAAAAGAGGCCATAAGTTAATTTATAGCCAGATCTCTTGATTCTTGGTCAATCTACATGTTTTTTAATTGAATAAAAATCTTGAGGAAGAACAGGTTCCAGCATTTAAGTATTGGTGTCCTGGTTATTTCTGTACATTTTTTTTTTCTTTGTAAGAGCTTCTGCTCCTATTTTAATTCTGCTCCAGTTTTAATCCACTGTAAGACTATGAATTTTCCCCCAGAAGCCTTCAAACCATTCTCTAAAAGCTGGATATTCTTCCTGCTCTCAAGTCATTGCCTTCTCTAGGAAGATGATCTATTTAACCAAGCAAATATAGTTTAATTTTTGTTAATTAGACATTGCCTGAGGACTTCTTATATGCCAGCCCTAAGCTATAAAGACACTAAAGATAACCACGATGTGTACTGTCTTGTAGCTCACAGCCCCATGGAGTTAGTCCCCTAGCAACAAAACCTGCCTGGAACCAGAAAGCTACCACAGGGAGCCCAGAGGCTACAGACAGCCCTGATTAAAGGGAACTGAGGGGTGTAAGAAACATTTTAAGAAGTAAAAGGGAAGGAAGGCAGTCTGGACAAAGAGGTACGGATGTATGTGACATGCACCGGGGCACAGGAAGTGGGCATGGTGAGGCCAGAGACTCTCACAGCAAAATCACTGTGGCTTCTGCTCCCCTAGAAAGCAGGCAGTAGTGTAAGATAGAGGTCATCTCTTTATGTGTCTCTACGTTGCAGGTCCTCCAGAGATAAGCTTTCAGAGGAATTGTGAATATCTTGATAGTAATAGAAGAAGCCACCTGTATAGAGTTCACCAGAGAAATGGAACCAACAGATATATATATATATATAGGCAGAGATATACTGATATATATATATATAGACAGAGGCATGGGGAGAAGGAGCAGGGGGGAGAGAGGGGAGGATTTATTATAGGAATTGGCTCACGTGATTATAGAGGCTGAGAAGTCCCAAGATCTGTACTTGGGAAGCTGGAGACCCAGGAGTTGTTTGTCTTTTCTTCATTAAAAAAAATATTCAAACAATAACAAATGGTATAGTTTCTGTCCAAAAGCTGGCAGGCTTGAGACCCAAGAAGAGCTGATGTTTCAGTTGGAGTCTGAAGGCAGGAAGACTGGTGTCCCAGGTCAAGCAGTCAGGCAGGAGGAATTCCCTTTTACTCTCAGGAAAGTCAGCCTTTTTGTTCTATTCAGACCTTCAACTGATCGGATGAGGCCCATCCACAGTAGGGAGGGCAATCTGCTTTATTCATTTTACCAATTCGAATGTTAATTTTGTCCAAAAACATCCTCACAGACACACCCAGAATATTTTTCCAAATATCTGGACCCCTGTGGCCCAGCTAAATTGACACATAAAATTAACCGTCAAACCACCTCCCTGTGTTTTAAGGCTTAATTATAAAGCATCCAGGAATATTCCGCCAGCCTGATTACTAAATTGCCAGCTCACTGGGACTCTTGTTTTTTTTGGAAAGCCTCACAGTACCATAGAAATTCTGTACAGTATCTCAACGTCATTGAGATACTGTCATCACTCTGCTTTGATAATATATTGACATTATTTTCAGAATTGATGGCTAACTCATCATTATGATTCAGAATATATTTATATTTGTTATGGGGGTTACATGCATGTGCTAGAAAGTCAGGCTTCCTGTGTTTGAATCCCAGCCCTGCCTTTTAGTAGCTGTGTAATTTTGAGCCTCTAGCTTTGATTCTCTGTGCCTTTGTAGGTAATAATAATACCTTAACTCTTTGTTGTTGTGAAAATTAAATCAGTTAATACGTGTAAAGATACAGGTAGGTTACAGGCACATAGAATGTACTCAAAAAAATAGTTTTTCCTGTAGCCACATACCTTTTATTTAAAACGCTGTTTCAGCCTTGGCTCAATATTACTTAAGCACTGATACTTTTTGAGGGAAGAGTCCTTAGGAGCAGTAACATTGCATGTATTCAATTAGCATACACTTTGGATAGACTAAAACCAAAACTTCAAAGCTTTAGTTGGCTTGAGAGTGACACCAGATTTAGAAAATGAGTAAGAGAAGATGAAATAGAAAGTAACACATTTATAGAATATGCATAGGCAGTGGAGTATTTGATTCACTTCACTACTTCAGTTTAGTTTGCTACAGTCAGAGAAACTGTCCATATTTTAAATGGTTCTTTGGCATCTTAACATTAAAAACATTTATAAACAAACCAACAGTGGGTGGCGGTGGAGAAATGCTAAATGATGCTCTTTGTTAGGTTTTGAGCCGGTAGGAGTAACAGGCGGATCGAGTGGGGCTAGACTATCTTTGGGTTGAAGGCATTCACCTGACTGATGGAAAACCAACCTTGGGTAAGTCACTGGGACTCAGGGCTCCTACGCCAGGTGACAGAGCAACCAAACTGTCCAGCTGTTCTTTTCTGGGTGTGCTATTTCTGATCTGTCCCAACAACCACATCTTTCAACGAGTGACTTCAGATCGGTTTAGGTAAGTCTGTTCACAAAACATGAAACACATTTGCAGGATGATGTGTGAGGAAATCCTTTGGTTCTTTGAACTTGATGAGTGCTTCAGTGTCCTCAGGGAGGTCTTTACTTGTGCAGCTCACGTTTATGTGACTCTTCAGGGCACTGACTGCTGCTGACTGTAGTTCAGAGCCAGTTCCGAAGCTGTGGTGTGTCCCCAGTGTTCGCAGGGCCTCTTATTGCCATGTCTATAACACAGTTTTCCGGTGGCGTACAAGTACATCCACAGAACCGTGCGCGTGTATCTCCATCAGGAACACTGCTCTGTCTTGAAAAATAACTTCTCAGATTTTCAGGTTCCCGTGTCTGAAACTAGTCTGCAGTGAAAGTACATTCAGACTCAGCTCTTTGAAGCTGGCTGTATTTAGTCCATTTGATTATTTCCTTGGGAAAATTCTTCTTTTAACTAAAAGGGAAATGCTTTGCCCGTTTATCAAGTGACTAAAGATAGCTGAGGATTAAGTCTGAATGGAGTGGTTAACTGCTTTCAGAAACCCGAATAATGAAAAGTATGCTGTTGTTGTTGTTTGAACTCTTCCACAGCTCTGCACTCAACTGCCCCCAGGAATTTTCTCCTCCCATCTTGTTCCTAATTTGTAAATTCGTATATGGATTTCTATGCATTTGTAATACTTACATTAATTCTGTGTCTTTGAAAAACTTCGGAGAGGAAAATTTAATCATCGAGCCTGCATATTTTTATTGTTATCCATTGTTATTATCATTCTTAGCCATGCTTTTTGTGGCACGTGCTCTTTTCAAATATTATTATAAAATTCTTTAATCATAAGGCTATTGTGATGAAGCCAATTCCAGTCTATTATGAAAACTCTGCACTTTTTCATTTTTGAGAGCCAAACTCAGAATGCATTGAGCTGTGCCTCAGTATATTTTCCATTATCCTTTTCTTTCAGAAATCATGCCATCCACTTAATACTTCATTACAACCGAACTGCAATACGTATATACGTGGTACGCAAAATGAGCCATTTTGTTTTAAAACAGATTGCGGATGAAAGGAAACCATTCATTTCTTGCTTGCTTGCTGTAATTACTAGAGCACTAATTACTCCAAGTCATTGACATCCAGGGTCAGGAAAATGACAACAGAAACATCAAAGTATAGATGTGGCTCTCTTGCTGTGACAGATTTTCCGTATTTCCAACCACAGTATTTTTTTTTTATGGCTACTGTTTTCCAGTTTGATGGTGGAAAAAAAAAAAAAAAAACACAACAAACATGCACACAGTCAAGATTGCTGAATGTTTACTATTATTTCATTCGCAGTTTGACGGTGAGAACATGTATATGAGCATGACAGAGCCGAGCCAGGACTATGTGCCAGCCAGCCAGGTGGGTTAATTAATCTTCTCTGCCTTGTTTCCAATTGTAATTAAACAAATTCAAAGAGTTGCATTGCAAATGAGTAGCACTATCAGTAACTGCGGCAATCAGGAATAATCATAATTTATAAACAAAGCATTTAAGCCTTGTTTCCAGTTAATGAGATCGAGCTGATAAAACACCGGAGTTGGCATTTGTTGAAAGATAATACCTTGTTTCCTCTCCAGAACGGCAAGCAGCTGTTTTGCCAGCATGATCTTTCCTAAACAGTTGTTTTACCTTTAGGAAATAAAGTCTTTACAGGTGCAGGTTATTTGAGCTTCTGACTATAGATGAGTTAATCATTATAAGCTGCACATGTCACAAATAGCTTTAATTATCAATTATTGGGGCAGTTTTCAATAAAATGTTACATTGATCACCAGAATCGCACGGCCAGAAAGCGCTCTATGGCTGTTTTCAAGCCAAAATCCGTGATATGATGGGAAACCTCTGAAGGGCACGTTTGTATCCATTTCACTGGGAATGGTTGACAAGGTATTTAATCGTGAGAAGTGACAACAAAAGTCCAATGAAAATGTAAATGGTTACATTTATAGAAGTGAAGGCTTGGCTATTTATTTTTAGATACTTAAGACCAGGCCCCTTGATCCACAGAGGGCATTTGAAGCAAAATGGTAACTGCCCTAGGGGGCCACTATAATATGATATGTAAGAACCTTGTAAGCAAAAACAAATAAATGAATACATGAAAGTGAGGGAGAGTTCACAGGAGCATTGTGTGGACTTGCACATATTTTTTTCTGGAAGAGTAAAACCATGGTAGCTTGGAGTTTCATGTGTCAGTAACTATAGCGTAAACTCAAACATTGAAAACAGTTGTTTTCATATCCGCCCAGATAGATTTGATAACTGGGAAGGGTGGGGGAATAGGGAACAAAAATAGAACTATTTTTCTTCATGGTGCTTGTCAGTGAATTAAATCTAATGTATGTGTCAGGGGTGCACTTTATGGGGCTTTGAAATCTCTCTGAGAACAAAATGTCTCAGGCTTAACTCAAAACAGAGGCAGGCCTGCCTCTCCATGAACTTTGCATTTAGAAGTCATTATGATCACTGCCTTCTCTGGCAGACATTCTGGAAACTATACTATATTGTTCAGATGAGAAGGTCATCATTAAGTTCAAAGATCCGGACTACACTTCCTTCCATTCAACTGAGTCGATCACTCTCAGAATACCTTTGGAAGGCTGGGCTTTGCATTTAGAATTTTTACTTAACTGAATTCATTCAGCTAAGTAGCCGGCAGGATCCATAGGTAGTTCTGAGTAGGACTGTTTGATTAAAAAATGAAAAATGTTACTATTAATTTTCTTCCAACCATCAATCCCAAAACTGTACTGACAAGTTTAGTATTACTATTAGATTAAAGCAACCTGGTATCATCTCTTTGTTGCCTTTAGGGTTTTGAAGTGTAAGGGCTAATTGAATTTGTTTGAAACAGTAGAAACACAAACTCAATAAATGATTGCTGTTATAAAGCAGCTGCTCCCTTTCAGAGAATCATTATGTCCGTCTTAAAGACTTTTGGATAAAGGATTGGAAATTCAAAGCATATACATTATAACAACTTAGATTTTTAAATTCAAGTACAATGGATAATATTAAACCCTGACTAAAATCAAACAACTAGCATTATTTTTCTTAATATTTCAGTCAAGAGTTACCAAGAATGTTTTAAATACCAGTGATAATTTATGAAGGAGTAAAGAGCTCCAGACACTTTATGTGCTTTGTAAAGATATAGCAGGTTTGTGTGCCTGAAGCAAACTATTTTTTAATAATGCAGCACATATGAAAATGTTTTTAGAATGTGCTATTTCAAAAATTCAGCTAATGTAAAATAATACACACTCTGGCAGAGAATAAGCTCCACAAATTACATAAGTTGAATGGCCTTAGCTAAATTTTACACTTAACATTCCTTTTGTTTGCTGTAATACGGTATATTCAAGAATTCATTACCTGGTATTCTTTTGGGAATTTTAATCAATTTACCCCTTTCGGCAACTATAAATAAGATTTTAGTCATCCTGCAGGAAAAAAAATAGCTTTGTTCTTTTTCCTACATAACATCAAACATCTGCATGGTTTAGTAATCCAAGACAACTTGCCTCTTAGTATCTCTCAACAATTTTAATTCCTGTTCAATTGTCAAATCAGTACATGCTTTGGGACTCACAGACTAAGTTGCTAAGTAGTAGCATATGGCACACTACTGCTCCTGTGATGTTGCTGCAGGCAAATAGCATGATTCTAAACTTGAAATGATTTTTATAGAAAGCCGGTGCTGGAATGGCTCCAGAAATGGAAGGACACTGTAAAAATTAATGGTATTCTTTTAGACAGTCCCAGAGGGGTCTCTGGCACTCTCTACTGCGTGAATTCTATTCCTCTTAAGCTAGTGTATACAAATCCTTAAAATGTTTTGCATATAATTTTGTAATTGATAGGCAGCTTTTACATCGAATATACCACTCTATAATAAGCCTGACAAGTATGCAATAAAAACCCATGACATTTCCACTTCTCCCGGCTTTGTTCTTAGAATATTGACTCTTTTCTCCTATAATAGCCCTAAGTGTGCTGGCCACTCAGTGCTTTAGACACCATTTAACTTTTTCTTACTCTGGGTAGCATTTGAACCACGGAATGCAAGATTTCTTTGTGGGTTTCTAGACCCTGGCTAAGGGGGCCCATGTTGCTTGATACCTCATGAACTTGCAGGTTCCCTTCTGTATAGTTTGGGAGAAAATGTGAGTGGCTAACGGAAGGGAAGCCAGACGTGAGGAGGGGCCACTGGCCATCACACACTCCTTTGTCATTCTTAACCTGTCACGTTTGATTGACCAACATGCCGAAGGACACAACAAGGAGGTGGAAGGGGATTGGGCTGCCCACCAGAGCTCTGCCCCTTCTCCAGAATAGCCCAGGTCCACTCATGCTGGGGATCGAGCCTTCCCTTTCCCTGAAAAACTCAAGCTCCTTTCTCCATCCCTTACAATTCTAGTACCTTCTGTGATTCCTTATATGTGATTGATTATGCTCAAGATGTAAATGTTCATTTGAATTAAGTACATCAAAGGAAACAGAAGAGGAGTCCAGTTCTCTTGATAGGAACTTTCTATGGCACCAAGGTCATTTATCTATTTATTTACTTATTTTTTCAGTTTTCTTTTCCTCATTCTTTTTCTTCTATGGAAGTTACAAAAATATCATTTTCCACAACTACCTATTCATTCCATGCTTTGCAGCCACACTGGCAACATTCTTTACCAGTTCCGTGGACATAGGAACTCTTCACTTCTCACCTGTGTCTCAGTTCAGGAACTGTGTGGAAAAGATTGAGAAGGACTGTTTTTTTTTTTAATGAGTGTGTGTGTGTGTGTGTGTGTGTGTGTGTGTGTGTGTGTGTATACACATACACACAAGAAATAATCACCTGACGGGGAAAATCAGAAGATTTTTCTGGTGTCAGATCATGGAGAAGATTTGCTTACTTGATTGAACCATGTTTTTTAATAAATCACTTCCTCCTTGACCTTGGCCTTGACTCCAATAAACCATTTCTTTCTGCTTGTTTTCCCTCTTTATTTCCTTGCTTCCTTCATTCCTTCTCCCCTTCTTCGTATTTTCCTTCCATCCTCCTTCCTTCCATGAACAGTTATCCTTTAAGCTTGAACTAATCTTTGTTGTTAATTCTGAGCATCATAGTAAACCCTAAGTATTACATGTCCTGACCTAAGATCCTGTTTTAGATTATTTTCAGGTTGTAATCAGCTTTCTCTGCTTCTTTTTTCTTCCTGCACTGGAATTGTCTCTCTTACCTGGTTCCTCAAATTTCAAGATTAAAAATAACTATGATAAAATAAAGCAATATTATTTTTTCCTGGAATCTTACAACTAAGCATTTAACGTGCATTTTGTACCATCCGTCTTGAATGGAAAAGTTGAAGAGCGTCATCTAGGGCAGCTCTCATGTGAGTTTCAGGTGTGATTTCTAACCTCCCTGGGCACCTGTCCCTAACAGCAGCTCAGACTCAACGTATCCATTCGTCAAATCGAAATTCATCACCTCCAGCCCACTCCCTCACCCCAGACTTCTTTTTTTTCCTATATTGCCTATAGTCGTGAGAATTAACACCACCCCCAGCCCCGTCACCCAAGACAGGAACTTGAAGAGTCTCCCTTACCCTCTCAGCCCTGAGTTGATCCCAGATAGTTCTGACTCTGCTTCTCTGCATCGCTGCTGAATCTGTCTCCTCTTTTCCTTCTATGTAATTACTGCCTGAACTCTGGACCTCAAAGGTTCTCATTAACTCAGCTCATCTTACCTCATTTCCATCTTTCCTTCTCTCCTCTTGCTGTTGCTGAACGATCCATGTTCCTTCCTTACTTACACACCTCCGTGCCTCTCCAGCACCTGGTTGGAGTTACCGAGGCACACATCTGCCCTGCTGTGGCATGTAGCCTGCCCACCTGACTGTGGTAGGACTCGCCCTTCTTTCTCTCTGGGTCTCCTGTGCTTAGATGATGCCCGACACGTTGGAAGTGTGCAGCATTATTTTGTGTACATGTTTTAATCACATTAATTCTTTGAGTCTTCTACTTGCAATGGTTTTCAGCCCTGCTCTGCAGACATTTAGCAAATCTGGCCATGCCCATTCCATTCCAGGAGCACCCCTCCTCCTGGGTGTCAGCGCCTTGCACATTAACAAAAGACACCAGCACTCCTGTCTCCTCAGAGAATTATTTCAAGTCCAAGACTCAGAGAACTAATGTGATAATAGACTAGATAATAACAGGCATTTATTCTTACAATAATATCGGATTGCTATTTGTCAAATGCAATATAATGGCAGCAGAACCAATAGGACTTTCCAAGTTCTTTTTTGTGCAGTGTTCTCTTAAATCTACTGTTTTAGAATTGTAATATTTTGAGGTTTGCAAACATATTAATAGCTACATCTGTATTTTTAGTTACATGTTTTCCTAATGAGAAAATTCTCAGGGTTAGATAGAATATAAATGAGGTATGACAACAGGGCCTGGAAAGTATAATATTTTTTAAGAGCACTTTTGAAAAAACATCTCTTGAGTTAGGCCATAAAATTTCCATGATCATGACATAAATTTGAACTATAAATTAGACCAATTACTTTTAGATTGGTTCCTTTTGGCAGAAATTTCGGGAGTAAGGTCAGCTTGACTTTTTGACCATTCACCCAATAAAATAGCAAAGCTGCCAGGCTTTGAGTAATCTAGTTAGTCCAACAAAGTCTGGCATCTTAACAAGCCCAAACTAGTTACTCAAACCAGTCTTCAGTGTAACGTTCAAATGATTACTCTGCGCAGTCCCGGAGGTATTCATTACAGACAAAATTGCTCTTTTGCCTTGCATACAAGCTGAGTTTTCAATGGGAAATGAAAGGATGCCTGGAAAAATAGGCCACCTAATTAAGTTAAACTACTCTAGCATTTGGCTTGACATCTTCATTACTCAAAATTAAAAAGATGCTTCACTTGAGCACACAAGTTACTATTGTTTATGTTGTTTTCTTCCTAAATTGGCTTCTTACATGGAAATCTGTTTTTCAGAATTATATCTTGAAATAGCTCACATATTTCATACAGTTTATAAAAATGTCTTAATAGCTGTATGGATACTGAATACCGGCGCCATGCAAATATATATCTTAGGGCTCTTGATAGTCAAGCACACATTAGTCTTTCTGCAGATTTTCTTGATCATTTACATTTTGGTATGATTGAAATTTAGATGATTTTTTACCCACCCAGTCTTTATTATTATTATTATTATTATTATTATTATTATTATTATTAGTTGGGTATCAACTCTGTAACCTATAAATGATCAGTTACATGAAAAACAGAATTCCTCAAAAAAATTTTAAGTAGACAGTAAAATCTAAACTGAAATTCATTTGTCCAGTAGAAGTGTTTTATATCAACTTCTCTAGCAGAGCTATTTTGGGAACATTTTAAAACACAAACACATGTAGAGCACACCATCTACTGATTGCCAGTTCCTACTCATTGACACTAATGAGGCTGCTGACAGGTTAAATGTTGTGTATCATATACATTTCCAAGCTGTGGGATTTGTGAATACGAGACTCCGTTTTTTATTTCAGGAAATGAATGTTTGTTGCTGAGTATGCTTGAGAATTTTATTATAATTGTCTAATAGTATGTTTTTTCAAGCATTAGGCAAATGCATTTCAGTGATAAAAATTATGAAACTATCTGTATGGAATAGCATGTGTGACAGAAACAGATTCTCCAAAAGCATCGAGCTCCATGTGGAGGATGGTTTGCTCAGTGGACAGCTGTCAAGTGACACCAAGACATTTAGGCACCAGCAAGAGGTGCTGTGACTTTAACACACAGCCTGACCAGTTATACAGTTGATTTTGATACGTTTTGAAAACAGCCCTTTAGCTTGTTCAGATTCGTATTTTTTTGCAGATGTTTTTCTTTAGCACATGAGCAGTGATGAAAAACTAAATGATCCTTCCTGCTAAATTTTGCAATATATATATGTGTGTTAGATTTTTTTTTTCTATCACTCATAATAAACCTGTCACTAAAGAATGTCTAAAAAATAGGTATGATATTCAAGTTAAGAATAGCAATATGTTGAATGATGTTATCTGTCCATGCCAACTCTACTTCCAAGACACTTTAAGATTGTTCCAAACAAACACTAAAATTTCATCATGCCAGTACGTCAAGTAGAAGCAATTTCGCCCATTTTTAGTATAAGAACACTGAGGCTTAGAAAAGCTGTTTTACCACCCGCCCCTATATCTTCTGAGACCACCTTCTTGATATCCTCACCTGCCACCCAAACACCTTTTAAAAAGTGTCAAGTTTCCCTTTGCAGTTTCAGTTCCTTGGTTTTGGAGCAGACTTAGCTGGACTTCCCAGAAACACAGAGTTTCAGTTTCATCTTTATCCCATATTTTCTTTCTTTCTCCTGTGTTTTTTCTGATCTATGTTACTTCACAGTTTGGACATAAAAATTTCTAACTATAATCCTAATGATTTGAGAGTAATTGGTGGCTATCTTGGAAAATGCTCTCCATACATTCCTTCCTCTTTGTAAGTTATGATCATTGATCCTGTTGCAAGCAAAGTCAAACAAGTGACTTCTTGGATTTGGCACCAGATTTTTCAAATAGAACAGCCTGGTCTGAAACTCACGAGGGCTCTGAGGGTCACGATTGGAGACCAGTAATGAAGCCTTCCTTGGATGTGACTGGGCCTCCTAGCGTTTCAGGAGAAGTCCTGCATTCAAGAATAGCTAAGCCCATTGTGAGTAGGTATTTTCTGAACTCACAAACCAGAGTGGCCGTGGAGGAGTGGGAGCTGGGGGCAGGGAACAGGATTGCAGGGATAGAGCAGGGCCAGCGCCCTGTCCGGAATTTGCCTTCAGGGAAGCCTGAACTCACCTGAACTGTGAGCACTGAGGTGTTTATTTCTTATGCTCTGACTTCAGTTCAATGTCTTGCTTGCCAAGACGATGGTAAGTTTTAGTAGGAAGCTTCTGCTTGGCTGCAAGTTTAGGTTCGCGCTCCCCTAGCTCCATGGTAAAGAATGACGCCGATCCATAATAATAACAGCCGTCAGTTGGCAGCTACCTGCGTCCGTAAGGAACTGAGCAAAGGCCTTGCACGCATTATCTCATTTAACCCTTACAACAGTTCTTGGAGGATGAAAATGATAGAGGGACTGGCCAAACATCAAAAAGATAGTACATATCCCAGCTAAGTTTCTCGCCCGGAAGGGCCTAACGCCCAAGTCAGACTCCATCCATGGGCAGCAAGGCCTCACTGTATTTTAGAACTTCAAGGTCAAAATGTTGATGTGCTAACCTCAGTCCTTGTCAGTATTCAGATAACCGCGTGTGTTACTGTGTGTGGGAATACTCTGAAAAGCAGCAGGTTGAACCAAATGAAATTGCAGATATTTGACCATCTCTTCCCTACCAAAGCAGCAATTTCATATTTGTTCAGACACACATACAAGCTGTGCAGAGGTGAGGTGTTTATTTGCAGTCCCTGGCTTCTTTTATCCAAAGCGGTGATTCCTTCTTTCCCCTCTTTTCCAAACCTTTGCCACCATAGCTGTCCCCTTTTCCTCTGTATTTTCATTGCTTTTCTTGTCTGGGTCCAGGGCTCTTCCCCTTCTTGGCGCTTTTCCTTTTCTCCACCAAAAGGTAAACAAAGTATAGGAGATCTTTCCATCAAAGACGTCGCACCGCTTCCGCTGCTTTCTCAGCCATCCTGCTCCTGGGTAACCGAAGGAGGAGGAATTCTATCTTCTTTAAACTCAGGAAATTATCTCCAATTGTTCTTTTTTTTTTTTTTTTCCCTCGCCCCTATCTTCAGCTCCGCTTCAGCATAAGCTTTCCTGGTAGTGAAGACTGTAGGAAGCGAGATGGTCCTCAGATACCTAGGGATCCAATTGCAGTTGCTTCCTGGTAAAAGATCCAAACAGTAGGAATTGCCTGTCAGAGTATGATGATCTTTCCTTTTTCTGGCCCTCTTGATTGAGGGAGGAGCCAGACCAAGAGCAGAGGCCATCTGTTTAGCTCCTCTGCTAATCTGGCTTTTTCATGAAGAATGTGGGTTTACATGTGCAACATTTACTGATTTCTGTACAACGGGAAAAAAATGAAAAGAATGGCCATAAACACATGTAGTGTATATTTTAAAGTTTACATGAAAATATGTACATATAAAAATAGGCCAACACTGAATGCTTAATTCCATGCTGGCTGCCTATATATGATTTAGCAAAAAGAATCTGACCATAAGCAAAAATCAATTTAGCACAGGTTTCTTAAAAAAGAAAATTTTATTAAAGCTCAAAGGCCGTACATGCTTTAAAATAGTATATTAAAACCCAAATGCGTTGGGCTTCCCTGGTGGCGCAGTGGTTAAGAATCCACCTGCCAATGCAGGGGACACGGGTTCGAGCCCTGGTCCAGGAAGATCCCACATGCCACGGAGCAGCTGAGCCCGTGTGCCACAACTACTGAGCCTGCGCTCTAGAGCCCGTGAGCCACAAATACTGAGCCTGCGTGTCACAACTACTGAAGCCCGTGCACCTAGAGCCTGTGCTCCGCAACAAGAGAAGCCACCGCAGTGAGAAGCCTGCGCACAGCAATGAAGAGTAGGCCCCGCTCACCGCAGCTAGAGAAAGCCACGCACAGCAACCAAGACCCAATGCAGCCAAAAATAAATAAATAAAATACATTTTTTTTAAAAAACCCAATGCATTTTATTTGATTATGAAATGTAAAAAATTCTATGTATTGATGCTATGGGTTTCCCCTCTGCTCAACTAGTGCTCTGAATACAAGCAAATCATTTAACCTCTTTACTCCTCATTTTTCGCATCTACAAAGTGGGAGCGTAGTCTCTGAGGTCTTCTCTCGACCGAGCATTCTATAATTTCATTTGAGCATAATTATAGAACTCTAGAACATTATCCTAAGAAAAACATGCATAAGGTTATTCACCACAGTGAGGTTCATAACAGAGAAAAATTAGAAATACCCTAAATGTTTGGTAATAAGAAACTGGAATAAATTACGGAACATGCACACAATGATATGATATGTAGTCATTTAAACAAAATGTAATAGATGATATTTATTGACATGAAAAACATTCACATCCTTTTTAAGTGACCAGGTTAAATTCTATGATGGTATAATAATATAGCTTACATTTATTGATAGCTCTTATGAGCTAGTATATTACTCAAATTATTTACATTATCTCATTTATCTCAATTAATCCTGATATACCCTTAATGAACTGAATACTGTTATCAACCCTACTTTACAGATTTGGGAACTAAGGTTTAGAAGAATTAAGTAACTACACCTGCTAAGAGATGAGATGAGATTTGCATATAGTATTTCTAGCTCCAAAATTAGAGCTTTATGATCTAACTTTTGTTATTAAAAACAAAACAAAAGGCCAAAACAAGATAGCAAATATGGACTGAAAAGATTCTTGAAAGAATACACATGTTTTAATAGTGTAGGTTTTTTTTTTTTTCCTGAGTGGTTGAATTTGAGTGATTTTTTTTCATGTATATTTTCTTCTTTTTCTCTCATTAACATGGATTATTTATAAAATAAACCCCCCAAAAATTGTAGAACTGAATCTCAGAACTCAGTGTGAGAATTGAAGACATCTGGAAAACTTAAAAAGATGGACTGCATTTGTACATAAAATCTATGCTAAGCAATGAAATTGTAAATGTTTCAATTATCCCCTTTAAGCACTGAATACAGAATGATGACCTATTACCAGAACATCCTTGGGCCCCCACTAGGGTTTCGGAAGAAGCTTCCCCACTTTAATCTGCTCTCCCTAGTCATCGTCCATGTGGGTTGTGGGTTGTGCTAGGGGGTAGGGGGGGGCACATTATTTGTTTCCCAGAAACTTTTTTTTAAGAGTGGCCCTAGCAGCAGTCATGGCACACAGAAGAGTGCTGGACTTCCCTGACCTGCCCACCCCTGATCTGAGAGTGCTCGGCCCACTGCCCTAACACCCACAGATCCTCAAAGCTTCAGCCTGTTAACCCCATCTCAAGGTCAGACCTCTCGCCAACCCAGCCCCAGTGTCAGATATTCTCTGGGGCGGCCTCAAGCTAACCCTGTTTTCTGGTCTCATTGAGGCTTTGCACCCTGGTTTTTAATAATCCAATAAAAGCAAGTCCCAGTAGAGGCTCTCATTGGGCTCAGTACCCCAAAGTTTCTTTTGATCAGTGGGCTCAATCTTGCCCTTGAAGTTTTCTTAGACATTGAAGACCTGACCTCCCTGTTGAACCTCCTTGCTGCCCTGTCTGGACTCGCTCGTTTGTCAGTTTTGTGGTCTTCCCTTCATCACCTACTGCATCTCAGCAGAAGTGTCTGATCTTCAGGTCCTGTTATCAGGGAAAATCTGCTTATAACAACCTCCCCACCCGCCATCATCCCAGCTTCAAATAATTCCTCTTTCATTTACACTCAAATATCACTTAGTTTGACAATCGAACATGCTGTTTATTGGAAGCCTAAGTTTTTATATCTCTTCTAATTTACTTCCTTTATGACAAACTCTTATAGTTCTTTGTATCTCAAATCATACTTTGTGGGATGCCTTACACACAGTAGGTACACAACAAATGCTTGTATGACAAATGAAGCTCTCATTGCCTTTTACTTAATAAGGTTACAGAAACTAATGAGCACAAATAAAATAAATGTGGTACGTTCTACCCAAAATGCATCTTGATAACTGTTGCTTGAAAAATTAGTACATTGTGTGTTTTTAAATGAAGATGATTTATTGCTATTGTCTAACATGTAAAGAAAGACAAAAAAATTGTTTGCAGGATCATTGGCTTGAGCACATCAATGGCACTGTTGGACAATTCTTGCTGAGTGTTAAGATGATTTATGTAACAGACCAAAGCTTTCCACAGTAATACATTATAGTTTCAAGCTATCAACCCTTGTTCATGCAGAGACAAAAGAATCTGAAAAATACCTGCTTCTGAAGGTCTTCTCAAAAGAAATTGGAGATAATGTTGATGCTATTTAAACTCTTTCTAGGGAAATCACCATTACATCAATATCAACTTCTGAAAACATACAGAGGAAGTTTATTATTTTTCTAATGAACTCAAATTTACTTTGCTTTTCATTCAGTTATTTAAATTATGCAACAAGAATTTTTAATAATACAAGATGAAACATGTTTAAACATGGGCAATTTTCTATCCTGAACTTTCAGAAATTATGTTATAGATTAAAAATTAAGGCATTTCATATAAATTTGATGGCAGTGCTATTTATTTATCTTTCAGATAAAGATCTATATGAGAAACATATTTTACAGTGTTATAACCATAGCCATATTTTTAGTGTGTGCATGATTGCATGAAGCCATCACATAATTTAAAGATATGTACAAGATGATATCTTTTGAATTCTTCTGAGTTATAGGACCTCTTGTCACCAAAGATTGAATACTCTGTATAATGATTGCAATATGTGGACAAAGACCCGCAAATACAGGGCCCTTCTGGTGGAGAAACTAGATTTTTAGAAGAGAAGAAAAGACAAAATCCAGTAGAGATTTCCCATTATTTGTTCCCAGTCAGCATATATTAACACTCTATCTAAACAGTACAAAAACATAAATTCTCTGTAGTCAAAAGAAAAATCAGCCTAATTAACATCCCACCTCCAGATGTAATAATGTAGAATAAGAACAAAAAATAAGAACAGGCTGTAGTGAAAGGAAGTGTGGATTGCAGAAGGAGAAAATAATGTAAACAGGATACCCAGGCCATGGACTATGTAAAGCAAAAATGATGAAAAAGAAATGTGAGCATGTCATTAAACAGGCAGGGGAATGAGATCTTCCAGAAATCAGGTGAGACGTTTTCCTTCCTTTTTCACTGAGTTGGGAATGCTGGGGGTGGTTGGACATGGGGAAGGACAGTGGCTTTAGTCAAGAGGCTAGAAAGGTTCCCAAAAGATCAAATCAAAACAGATCGGAAGGCTCTTCTGTTACTTTCCTAACCCAACTCTTGATTCTTGTCTCGAAAACAAACCATCTGATCAGCAACTTGACAGCAGTCTCCCAGGGAATATAGTTTTCCTTCGGACACAAGACAGTATGTTAGAGAGTATAGCTTTTGTTGCAAACTTAGACACTGAAAATTCTGCTTCACACATTCATTAGCCTTTTACCTGGGTCAGTAGGATGGAACTGTCAGGAACTGATCAGCCTGGGTGCCGGCCGGCAGCAGAGTTCTCTGAAGAATCAGAGTTGTGGCCCTCTGCACATGAGGTCCTTATTGTCTGAGCTCTTCAGCATCTTCGCCTAGTCACCATTTCCCACTATCTTTTTATTCTTTAATTTCAAAACTGCAATTTAATCCCATTAAAATAAAAACAAAACCTATTTATGGGGAGCAATTAAATGAATACATTATGTATGAATAGGGCTACACTTTGCTTCAATATGAGGTCTGATCAATGGCAAATATACGGAAATTCCTTTATTACGATGTCTAAGTCCTCTCCTATTTGCTCTATAGTTGTTTTCTCAGACATGACCCAATCCATGGCATATATAAACACATTTAACAATAACCATAGCTATGCCAAAGCTGCCATTTATCAAGAACTTTCTGTGTGGCAGACATATATTATTAGGCTTTTTACCTCTCTTATGTTTTTGTTTTCATGCTCATAAGAACCCCATAAAGCAGGTTTTGAAACTGAGGCTCAAAGGAGAAACCTGTCCCAGAACCCACACTAATAAATGCTTCAAAGAGCCTGGAACAGCCCTGTCTGCTGGACTCCAGAGCCTCCAGTCTTTCCAGCATGTTCCGTGGCCTTCTTATCAGTCACTGAGGAAGCATTATAAGTACGCTCAACCAGTCCAAGATCTGTCGCCCCATCAGAGAAAGACGTAGCACTTTGTAAGCTAAATATGCAAATGCCAATGGTAAGGTTTCAAGAAAATGACTTGAAATAGTCACTGGATCTATTATTTAGAACCATAAAAATAGTCTCTTGAGGAGGATAATATTTTGAAATTACTACTTTAATGCTTCCAACAGTCCCCTTATGGCCTCTGAGAAGTTCATACATAGTCCAGCGTTAGCCAAGCCTCGTGAAAGCACAGCCCATTCTCCCCACGTATCATGACTCTTGGCTTCTGCTCCCTGGACACACAGGGACTCACAGAGCCTCCCACTCTAGAATAGAGCCGTATCCCAGCACCAGCAATAGAAGGAGAGTCTCCTGTGTCTAGGGCCAGTGAGTAACTTAGGATCAGGGAAAATCTGGTTGAGTAACAGTAATATAATTCTGAGGTCTTTGACTCATTTAGATCATGCAGACTAGCTATGGTTTAGAGCAAATCACTTTGCATGCTGCTTTGTTTCCAGTTTACCTTTCATTAACATGGTGAAGATCCAAGATAAAAGTAAACATATTGTCTTGAATTTCATACCATTAACCCTAAGTACTTTCTCTTCATTTGTGTAGATGGTCACCATTGACTTTTATCATTTCTTGGGGAAGAGACAGCTGCTGAGAAGATTCTGATTTCTAGATTGGGAGGGGTAAAAGGCACTATAAAGGCTGATAAGGAAGATGATGCCTCCTTGAAAGTCCATACCTGCTCTTCTCCAGCATTGTAGCCTGGAACCCAGCCCCCCAGATTCTCAGAGGCCATGGATTGACTCCTTGGTGGTCTCTAACTCAGACTAAAAAAAGTAGCCCTGTGTCTCATCGGGATATGCAAGGTCTTAGGAAGGATCAAATGATCTTTGGTCTCAGGAGAATTGGAGAATGAAAGTTTTTTTAATACCTGGCCTCACTGAGACTTGAAGGAGTAAAATAAGCCCGAATCAGAAAAGGACCCTGAATCAGTAGAAGGTGCAAGGAACGATTTTCACTGAAGCTTCTCTGACTGCTCAGTCCCTGGTCTCATCACCAATGTCCCTGTTTCTGTGCTCAGAACGCCCTCTCATGCCCTCTCTGTCCACTTGTCTGGTGAGGCCCTTGCTGGTAGCCATCCCCAAGGGATCCTGATGCGGAACCAAGGCTTCCGCCAGGTCCTTAGCTAGCTGCAGTAGGCATTAGGTTCCAACAACTTCTGAGAGCCAGGGGGCCCCACACTCGCCCTTAGGAATCCTCTGGGACTTCTGTGTTACCACGGGATGGTGAGTGCAAACCACTTCAGGGGGACGACATATCAACAGCCAGAGAGGGACACCAAACTACCCTACCCCAGCCTTTCTCAAGCTGCTTAAGCCTTTACATCTTTAACAGGATACAGTACTTTTGGCTTCCCAACATGCTGAGCAATCAGCGTTCCATACCGTGCTGTCACCTAGCCAGTGCCTTCTTGGGGATACAGGATACTTATCCAAGCCCATGGCATAACAGGGGTATAGTCATAAACTTCATGCCTTTGGAGAGTCATCTTCACATTCATTCATTTCTTCTTGCATGCATTCATTCAGTGATTCGTTCGTTAATTCATTCAACAGACATTGAACACTGATTGTAACCAGGCAGCTTCATGGGGAACGAGGGAAAATACTGAATCATATGCGATTGTTACATCACCCCTGAAACTGCAAATTGCCTCTTAGTATATAACTTACTGTGGTTAAGTCAAACTTATTAGGTTTTAAGAAGTCAAAATAAAGATGCCATGCCATGGAAGTCAGTGTTGAAGAATTAGCTAATTCATTTCCAAATTTAAAAAATAATTAGTAATTAGTCTGGCATTGAAGTTTTTGTGAGTTCTGTGACATTTTGACATTCATACAATTACCGTGATACTTTTATATGGCATCGATTACATTGTAATAGGTTCCTGGCAAATAACCATCTCATGACTTCTAATGTGAAGAATAGAAACTACTAAGTAACCTTTTGTTGTTAAAATTCTTGATCCACATAACTACCCATTACCAGTTAAGTTGTGGAATCCGTGGTTTTGGTATGTAAGTGCACGGATTAAATAACATTAATGTGTAATTACATGAAAATAAACCATGTAGCTTAGTTAAATTGCAGTACAATTGTTATCACTGGACGTAAAGTGATACCAATTAAAACTTCCTTTAAAACACCGCAAGTTAAGATTTAACTACTGGAGAAATTCTAGAATGTAAAGTTATAGTACACCATAGGTAGACTATCCCTGGGTATTTTCAGAGGTTTAATGGCATTTATAAAGTTAAAAACATCTTTTTCCTTTATGGCTGGCATTAATTGTATCTTATTCAGGAAGGTTTCAAACTGACGTTAATTAGCTTCTTAAAAGATATGTATCAACAAGTTCAGCCTTTGAAATGTTGACAGAAAGACAAATTATGAATACTTGTGCTCTTATGGGGTAAATATTTGATTTTAATGGGATGGGCATTGGGATGGAATTTGGGACGAGGAAAAAACCTGATACTAATGCTAATACTAATTCTTAAATTGTGAAATTTTATTGATTAAAAACAGTTGAGTATTGGCAACTTTGTATCATTCAACTTAATAAAATAATAGCAATTAAACTAGTTATGGAAGTGTTAGAAATAAAAACGCCTTCCTCCTTCGTATATCCAGCCCTCAAATGTACTGAGTTGATTGCTTACCAGCTAAGTGAAAGTTATTTAACTTCAAACTCTCAATTTTCTCTTCAAGAAAACAGGGTAATAATAGCTACACAAAGGATTATTGTAAGGACTAAATGAAGACAGCATAGTCAAAGGACTCAATACAGCGCTTTCTACGAAGCCAGCATTAATAAGTGTGCTTCCTCTCCCTCCCACCCTCCACCGTTTTGCATCTTTTATGCTTCTTATGTGAATACTTGTACCAGGGGCTGATGGTTTAGATCTACAGATTAAAGGTCTAAAATATATTAGGCAAGTGAGAATTTAATCAAACTTGCTGTTTTGACACAGGGCACTAGTATATTTTTCAGACAAGAGGTAGATAACTGTAAACAGGAAAATTTGATAACTTATGATTGAACTTTTAGTGCTGGTGATTTTTTCTTTTAACAGAACTTTAGATACTTAAGAAAAATTGTCTGCAGAGATGAATTAAATCTTTCCTTCATACGCCCCCAGTCTGTAACCCACACGTGCTTCTACGTGACCACGTCTCAATGCCAGACTTCCCAATTAGCTCCTCATTTAATCGTGTCTCCTGACAAAACCTAAACAAATACATCAAAACTTGTACAACATTTAGCAAGTGCAAGTTGAAGGTTTTCTTTCTGTTAGACAAACAGACGTCATCTGGAAAAAAATAACCCCAGGCACTTGGAAGCAGGAGCACGAAGCTGATTGGCTGAACACCCCATGAATACCGTGCACTCCTTTCTTTGGCTCCTACCCTCTGCCTGCTCATTTCCAATCTCGCACACTCCAGCAGGCGTGCTGCTGCCAGACAAGCGAGTCCTTGCTACCCCTGTGCTCAGACGCTAGGAAGACTCGCGTACTTTGAAAGATAGGCTTGCAAGAGTGATCTGGACCCGCTCTGTTTCCTTCGTATTATGGCACCTGCTCTCTAAAGACTGCTAAATATTGCTGTGTTTTGATATGAACTGGTAACAATATTTTATTATTCAGTTCCTCCTTATATATGTTCCATGTTTACCACATTCCATTTGTAAGCAGGAGTGTCCTCACATACTCTTGCTTTCCGTCTTTGCTCCCTCCCTTCCTGTTTTATCTAAAAGCTACTTTCTAAAAGAAAAAGCCCCATGTAGGTTGTTATTTATTTTACTGATTGACTTTTATTCCTAAATTAGTATTATAATGACATTTGTGTAATTTTGTCTTTCAAAATTGGCCGAACTGCATTTAAATGATTACAAAATTATTTACTGTCTTCTAGGGGTAGATCAAATAAATGTGACTAGTCAGAAATCAAGAAAGCCATCTTCATTTTTATTTTGATGGCATAATCTTCATGATAAAAATAGCTTTTAATGGCATTATCTTCATATATGACACTTTCTCTGAAGTCACACTTATGCAACATGGTTTAGCTACTACTTTACCAGATTTCTTTCTTTGTCAGTTGTGAGCATGTAGCTCTTCAAAACCCAGAAGCAATTGCCTCAGAACTTCTGGAATTCATTTTATTACATCTCATGATCTGAGCAGTAGGGAGCCCTATGAAACATGTTTGATCAAATATTAATTTTATAAATTGCCTTTCTTTCCCCACAATTCCCATGAAAAAAGGTATTCAGCTAGATTAAAACTCTGGAGCATTTTAATGGGACCTTTGAAATCTGTTTGAGTTCAGCTTCTTGGAACAATAAAACTGCTTAATGGCGGCACTCTTTATACGAGAAGTGGCTATGCCTTCGAGGAGATTTTCTTCCGTGCACGATAGAGAAGTTGCAGCAGGATAATCTGAGTGTTTGCAGTGTCTTTGCCAAATCCTTAATGATGCTTGTAATAATATCTGAAAGGGTCATGTGTGTTTGTTCACCATGATGAAAAGAAGGGGATGATAATTTGCATCAATATCACCGTTGTCTTTTCAGTCCTACCCTGGTCCAAGCCTGGAAAGCGAAGACTTTAACATTCCACCCATCACTCCTCCTTCCCTCCCCGACCACTCGCTGGTGCACCTGAATGAGGTCGAACCTGGTTACCACTCTCTGTGTCACCCAATGAACCATAATGGCCTGCTACCGTTTCATCCACAAAACATGGACCTACCTGAAATCACCGTCTCCAACATGCTGGGCCAGGACGGAGCACTGCTTCCCAACTCCATTTCTGTGGTAAGGGTCTGCTTACTGGTTGGTGGTGGGGAGCAGGGGACACCGCGAGGACGAGGTCTAAATTAACGCAAGACGCTTTCAATCATCGTAACGTGGCTTTCTGAAACTAGAATGGTTTTTAGCTATGAAATCCTAAATCCATAAATCCTGTAAAATCCTAAAGCAATTTTCCATTTTACATTTAAGCCAAGGCAAAATCAATTAATTACATGTTTGATCACTCATATTTATAACCCAAAGTCCTAAATACTATTTGACACTGAATGTGTGGTCATATGGTCAAAATGTCTTGCTAGCTTTTAGATAAAAAGTTATCATAAAGGTGCCACATCTCATCTAGTGCAGGATTCTTCAACACAAGCAAGATCCCCACTTCTTCTAGGAACTGCTGTGAAAGTTGGTTGCTCCCCTATTTTCCACTCTCAAATTCCACCGATTTATATAATAGGAAAGCAAGAAAACATTTTTCATCTTTATTTTGAAGGTATAATTTGGGTGATCAGAATTTATCTCTACTAAAGTGTTTCTCTCTCTTGGACTTTGTTTGTCACTTTGAATCTTCTCATGTTCTACACTTCTCAAATTTAGTGAGACTATGTATCACCCAGAAGACTAGCAAAAATTGAATGCCCAGCCCCTACCCAGGAAGTCCAAGAGTCTGTATTTTTAACAAGTATCCCATGCTTGAGAAATACTGACATCATAAAATCTTTCCTTCTGATTTTTATGTCATCTAAAACCTTAATAAGTTCTCTGTCTATATCACAAGGAGTAGAGAATATTGTCAGTAGTATATGGCCAAGGGCAGAGCTTTCTGCCATGTAATGAAACCCTCTCTCAGGTTAGCAGTGACTTCTAATGAGCGTTCTTTGGTTTGCGTTGTTCAATCACTTAACAGTCCAACCGTCTCTGTTGTCATGTTTGTAAGTCACTGAACAGTTCTGTCACATTCGCGATGAACGACTCGATTAACTTGCTCACCTTAGGTTGCTTCTGATGGGAAAGCGTTTCATGTTATCACTTACCTAAATCATTTGGTGATGTATCTCTAACTTGAGTGACTTCACAGGAAGGTTTTTCTGTTAATCGTGAACGTAAAGGGGGGAAGAAGGGGAGTGGAAAGAGATCCCGCAGTAGTTTTGGGGGAATGAAGCCCTGAGCCTAATGTCACAGGCCGTGGTAAGGTATAGAATCCTCCTCAGAAGTGGCAGCTAGCTGGGTGGACAAGAGGGGAGGGCTTGTTCCCAGCACCAGCAGGAGCAAAACACTCGACACTGTTGTCCCGGGTTGTAGATGATACTCCACCTGTATAGATTTATCCTGAGAGTATTAACCGTGACTTCATAAAATGGAAGATGGATTTTTTAGAAAACATGCTAAGTGTGTAAATCTAATTAATGTTGTACTTCAAAGTAGTGACCTTGAAAAATCACGTGCCTATTCCTCTTTGGGGCTAAGCCTTCAGACCCAGTTCATGAGCCAATAAGGCATCCATGTCATGCTTTATAGACTTCCCTGTTCACTGAGAAGGAGAGGAAGGACGAACACAGCACATAAAATACCAGTTTTGTCCTCTATGCTTCTTCCTCATGTGCTAATGAAGTTGGGCCATAGGAGGATAATGAGGTACTCAGTTATATAGTTTTAGTCTCAAAACCCTTTTTCTTTTATATAATTTGCCTTCTTAGCATTCCAGGACCCTCCCAATTCACCATTCACTCTTTAAGAGATGCTTATGCAACCTGAGTATACATGCATCTGGAATTTTCTCAGTTTTGCTGCCCTTGCTAAGTCACTCCACCCTCAGATGATGTGCTCAGGACTGGATCTAGCCGCGGCTGTGTAGCACACTTTCTAGGCCCTTCCTCTACTACGCTTCCCTCTTTCCTTGTTAGGAGCCTCTGCTCATCCTAATTCTTTATGCTCCTCTCCACCCAACCCACTGTCAGAAACCAGACGTCGGTATTTTCCCATCAACATGGTATTTCCCTTGGAACTTTTCACACTTTACAAGGCAGAGGGTCCCTGTTCAGCCTAAACTAAGCGAGTGAAGCTCTAGTTTGCCATTCCAGTTCTTGGCAAGGTGAGTCTATCTGGGTTTTTCATAGGATGGTGAGACTTCCCAGTACTTCCAAGCCGTATTCTGGGGTGGACATCTAGTTTGCCTCTCACAGTACTGGTCCTAGCATTTTATGCTGTAAGTAAAAAGCTGCTCCAACAAATTAAGTTTTGGCGAGACTTTGGATAGGCTTCAGCACTGTCCAATAGAACTCTCTGTGGTGATGGCTTTTCTGTTATGCATGCTGTCCAGTAGCAATAGTCATTGGCTATTGAACACTTTAAATGTGGCTAGCGTGACTGAAGGACTGATTTTTATTTTATTATGTTTTAATTACGTTTAAGATAGCAACATGTACCTAGTGGCTACTATCCTGGACAGCATAGGTCCAGTTAATTATGTTGATTTAACATTAAATCTACAGGAAACCCATTTTTTAAGCCAGCGTGTTCTTGAAGAAAGTAGATTTGGAGATGAAATTTGTTTTAAGAGTCCTTTTTCAAGGCTTGGATCTCTGACTGGATTGCAAGAGCCAGAGTTTGATAATACTGCAAAGTTGCAATAGAAATCTAATAAAGTTGGAAAGGCCGACTTTACTGGAGTCTACTAATTCCTTTGAGAAACAAGGGGCATCTCCAATCTTATTTTGAGCTATCATGTGTTTAGAATGCCACTCATCAGTGTGTACATTTTAAATGCCTTCTGTGCTCTAAAAGTTTGAAAGGGCTCAAATGATTGATAAAATATGGTCACTGTCCTTCAGGAGCTTGTAAACTACAGAAAAAACGTAACTAAGTATGAAACAGTTTGAGTGAAACATCAAGCAATTTGAGACAGGAGAAGGGCTAAACACAATTTTACTGGCCGTGAACCCAGTAGGAATCCTGGTTGGAAGAGATTATAGTCATCTGGTTTGGGTAATTTATAAAACTTAGTGGAAAAGGTAGGACGGCAGTCAGGTCTTGAAAGATGGTTTCGATTTAGACAAACAGAAAGGAAAGAAAAGGCATCTAGGAGAGAGAGCATTTGAAAAGCAGGTTGGATATTTTAAATTAGGACATTTGACAAAAGGTTTCAAAAATCACTCTAAGGACTGTGGGCTTGATATGATGGAGTCTAAGAAACCGCTGGCTGTTTTCACTCAAGGCAAAAGCATTATGAAACCCGTGTCATAGGAAAATCCTCTGGCATCTCTCTGGAGGGATCGCAGTGGCAAGAAACTGGAGTTGTGTAAAGTCTGAGGAGCCCTCTGTTGTTGTAACTCAGGCAAGGAGTGTGCAGACACACAGGGTGGTGACAGTGAGGACAGAAATACGAGCTCTTAAGTTGTTTGCACATCATTCCCAAATCAGTGGATCTAAAGATGAACAACCCTTCATATTGCCATATTTTATATTTAAAAAGGGCTAAGGATTATTTTCTTTGAAGTAACGTTAGGTCTATAAGGTACTTTTTTCGTGTGTCTTTGTAAAAACTGACCAAAACTCTTTTCCAGCAACTTTGCTCGTGTATAATGTGATCACAAAATTTAACCAGATGATTAATTGGTTTATCAGTTGTTGACATATATATATATTTTTAAAATAAATTTATTTATTTTTTATTTATTTATTACTTCTCGCTGCATTGGGTCTTCCTTGCTGTGCACGGGCTTTTCTCTAGTTGCGGCGAGCAGGGGCTACTCTTCGTTGCGGTGCGCGGGCTTCTCATTGCGGTGGCTTCTCTTGTTGTGGAGCACGGGCTCTAGGCACGCGGGCTTCAGTAGTTGTGGCTCGCGGGCTCTAGAGCGCAGGCTCAGTAGTTGTGGCGCGTGGGCTTAGTTGCTCCGCGGCATGTGGGATACTCCTGGACCAGGGCTCGAACCCGTGTCCCCTGCATTGACAGGCAGATTCTTAACCACTGAGCCACCAGGGAAGCCCCTATATTTATGATATATGTATGAAATGGAATAGTGCACAATTTAGGTTATCAATGTTCATATAGACGAGGAAATAATGGCTACAGAATCAGGAAGTAAAAGCTTCCCACCTAGAAATTACAGGGCTCTTTCTGATAATAACTCCTTTCAAGGTCACCTACAGTTTGGGAACAACTAATAAAAGCTAACACTTGTGGATTCTAAATAATGAACTTGCTGTAGATTTTAAAATCTTGTAAGTATAAGCCCCCCTAGGTAGATTTATGTGTAGGATCAACTGTCGTCAGTTTTATTTTCCAGAAGCTCTTCAGTGTTACTAAAGCTGAGCCTTTTGCTGTCAGTAGGGTGCTCAGATCTTTGTGTTAGTATTTTCACATGATGGAGTTTTAGAATCTGAATGGATCAAAGAGGTGAACATATTTTTATTCTCATTTAGATATTGTATATATTTTAGAGGTTATTATAATGTTTAACATACATGCATTATTATATGTTATATATGTTGCTGTCTTGTATAATATATAATCTTTTCTGAAAATTTATTTTAAATTTAAATTTTCTTACATCTGCCTGTTTCTTATCCCCACTGGCAACATAAGTGATACAGTTTTACTGATTATAAACATTACCAACAAATTTCTAATATATTAGATGTAAAAAAATTTAGTCCGTAATTAGAAATCAATATCTGAGTGAGTATTATTATCCCAATATTGCAAATGAAAAATGGAGATTCAGGGTACTTAAGAGACTTGCTCAGTGGCTCAACCAGTGAATACCCCAGCTTCCTTACCTGATAAACAAGGATAATGGTCGTCCTTACCTCATGGAGTGAAATGAATATTTAAGAATTGCTTAGACCATTGGTTGGCACATAGGAAGCATTATTATATAAGTTTGCTAAATAAAATATGAAAAGCAAGACTGTATATGTATAACTCCTTTGGAGAAGTTAAAAGGCACGAGAGAAGATCTTCCAAAAGAGCTATTTATACTTAAATCCTTAATCTTCTTCACATCTGTCCAAAAAAAAAATAAATAAATAAAAGGCAATAAGCTTGCTAGTCACCAAAGAAGTCTTTACCTTCTACTGAGTGTCCTTATACATCATTTTGATTAAAACTGACATCTTTGGACCACAACTACCACAGTTCAAATCCTGGCACAGACCTATACCAGCTGCATGACATTGAGCAACTTACATAACCTTTTTGTGCCTCAGTTTCCTTACCTCTAAAATAGGTATAATAAGACACTTAATCCCATACTGTTGTAGCATTAACGTGGTTAATATCTGTAAAGTAGTGCCTGTCACACAGTAGGTGCTAGATATATTCAGTGGGAATCCCTTTCTGATAAAAAGGTCACCAGGGTAGAAAATCTAGATTGCCTTCTGAAACTTGCCATAAACATATACCGGGGTGAAACATACATAGGGTGACAGTTTTTCCTTCCCAAATTTCCCACCGCTTCCTTTTTGTATATTCTTGCCTGTGCCATTTTATGTGTTAGTAGTCAGTCAGGACTCCTGCAAAAAGTAAGATTTCTGGCACTTGAAAAAAGATTCCATTGTCTTAAAATCCATATTTTCCAAGACCAGGCTATAAAACAGTGTAGAATTTCTATTAGTATATACTGTTGAACAAGTGCCAACTAGTTCTGATTCTCTAGGTCCAAGTTAAACAGCCACTCATGACCCAATATGCAAGAGTTCCATTTTTCTCAAAATTCCTGAGTTATTTTGATAGTGGATAATCGACCGCCTGTGCTTTTCCAAGAGTGGAATCTGGTTAGAAGAGCACTGGAATGAGAGTGTGGAAGGCCAGGCCCTGCCTGGGATAAGTTTGTTAACCATGGGCAATTTGCTGCACCCTGTCTGTAACCAGTGGGGTTGGACTAGATCAGGCGGAGCCAGGGGAAGCCAGGAACCAGCCAGAAAGGTGTTGCTCTTATTCATCTCACTTGTTCACATTTCTTGTAAAAATTCCCTTGAACATAGGGTTCTGCCCCCAAAGGAGACGGAAAACCACAAGACTAGTTGATCTCTGAGGTCCTTTCCAGGGCTGGCATTTTCCTATGATTCATTCTCTATCGACCACACAACTATGATCCCAGAGTCACGACTCACTCAACTTGTCACTTTAGTTACTTAGTCATTTTTCCCACCATCACTTGGACTAGATTCTCAGTGTTTTACCTGTCCCCCCACCCCAAAACCTAATCGGTTATTAAGATATTTGAACCTATTGGACAGAACATTTCTTTTGAGTGGAAAATATTATTCTGCCATTAAGAAGAAAGTGATGTTGTTTTCATGTTGTTAAAAAGAAACTACAGAGCTATTTTGGGAGAAGGGTAAAATAAGAAAATGTCCATATTAAGTATTCATGGTTTAAGAAAAATCTTTTGATTCGTACAAACTGAAATCAAGAGCCTCTCCTTTTTCTCTCCACCCTGGCACATTCGCTGCTGGGTTTCACCATGGACTGGTAAAAGGCAAAATGCAACCTTGTATAAAGTCATCCAAGGCTCCTGCCTGGCCGATATATGTGGCGATCGCTTGTTCTTTGTGCAGGCAACAGAAGCTCTTTCATACAAAGAAAAACCGTGCAAAGTTTTAGAATGGCCTCACAGAAAGGATTCATTTAGAACCTGGGCTTTTTGTAGAGTGTGGTTCCTAATGACACAGTATAGAAAATTTACAATGAAAAAAGCAACAAAGGAGATTTCAATTTCTTTGAATGCTTCAAATTTCCAGTTCTGGAGTTTAAAATGGAAAAAGATGTTAAAAGGCAATAAAATTGGGGGGTTTATTTCCCGAATGCCTTAGTTTTTCCAGGCAACAAAAGCAAGCATAATGTATATACTCAGATTTATTGTCGTTTGAAGCTTTCAGTCATGGCACACTTGGCATTCAAAGGCCACTGTACAACTGTTTTGACAACCATCACTTCGGTAGGTACTGCGCAGGACACACGGAACTGAAGCAGGAGTGTTTCTCTGGGTCTGTAGGGAGTGCTGTACATCAAGGAAGTCAGATGTATTAGAGCAGCATGAATTGCTAATATGTCGCCATGATGGAAAGGACCACTGGCATATTGAATAATGTAGCTTTCAAAGCCAGGCAGAAAATGTGATTACACACAATTTGATTGCTGTTTTTAAAATAAATATTTTCAAAATCTGGAGATATCTTATTTCACGTAATGCATAAAGTCTGTAACAGTGGACTAGAGCGAAGTATCTTTTGGGACACGAAGGAGCTGATGATGTCAGCCCCACTCAGATATGAAATAATGGAAGCATTAGCTTCAAATGGAATGGATGTCACCCGGGTTTGTTTCTTTCTTTAAAAAATAGGGGGAGAAAAGCAATAAAAAGAAATGATTTTGCCCACTTTGACAGAAGAAAAAAGACGAAGAATAATTAATTAGAATTATACCATGATTCATTAAATGTTTAGCAGTTACAGCCATTTTTTTCACAAATTATCCTTTTTTGAATATTGCAGCAGTTGAGAGCAATGTATTAAACCACTGTAATACTGTGAAAAAATGGGCTGGTTTTTTGTTCTTATTTTTTACCATACATAATAAAAGTGTGTGGTTTGGGGTTTTTTTTTTTTTAATGTCAGATTCCTAATAAGGCTAAAAATAAGCGTTGGTGGTGGTTAGTTGTTAAGCTCTACTTAAGCCCTTTCTTTGCTCAAAACAGACTACTTTGAATGTAGTACTGATAAGTAGTTCACTGGACTCAGTATGCTAATGGTTTGGGACTATCTTTTAGTGCTATAATAAAATATTGTTTCAAACTAGAGCTCTTCTTAATAGTGTTCAGGGAAGGAGTCAATTTAAAAATAACACTTTTCCTTTCTTATGCCAAGTACAAAAACTCAAGATTCACTTTGTACATAGGGCTTGCTGTACTTTTTCTTCACCCCTAGTGCTCATGTGGATCAGTGCCTCGCCCATGTGCGGAAGAAATTAAAAAGCTGTAAGACCAGTTATATAATATACTGTAAGCAAACTTGGGGAGTTATTCAATCCAGTCTCTTAATTCCAGACAGAAGTAAACCTAAACCAGTTAAGATACGTAGTTTTCTATCTAAGAGCCAAGATTCCACAACTTTCCTTGGTAGTCTGTTTGTGTTTAATTAACCTTGTAATGTTAAGTTAAATTGCAGTAAGAGATTTAGATTCCTTCCAGGAAGTTCCTTATTAAAGTTAAACTCAAGTATCTTACTGCACTTTCACTCTACTGTGTCTGCTTCAGACATCTGAATGCTTGAAGAACAGTTGATTTCAAGTATTTTGACATTATTAAGTCAGTCCTGCAGTTGTGTTTTACCTGGCCCAAATAACCCCAATTCCTTTAACCTTTCCTCAGAGGTCATATTTTTCAACTTTTACATCAAATTAACTTCTTTTTTTTTTTTTTAGTTTGTGATTTTAAGGAATGCCGACCACAATGGGAGGCAGAGCTCCAGACATTGCCTGAGGTTGCAGATTAATTTCTGAATTTTTCAAATACTTCTGTGTCCCCACATGGACATTTTATGGTAGCCTCTTTAATAGCGTCATCGATTGCTGACCTATTTGATTTTTGAACCATCGATCACTCGCACAGCATGTGTCCCTTACTGTATTGGTATCTAGCCAGCAATTCCCCATCTTGTTTCTGTGTAACTCATTTCTCATCCTAAAGGCAAACATCTGGGAAGGACATCATGGTGTTACTCTTCAAGGCATCTTTTTTTTCTGGCTGGGTATCCATTATTTAAATAGCACTTGGCAAACAAAGAGAAGGAAGAAAAATATAGTTATGTGCTCCTAATTGTCCTTGGACAAATAGGTGCTAAGTAGGCCCATAAGCAAGACTCCCCAGGTCCTGGCAATGAAGTTTCAGTCACTAGCTGCACCCTCCAATTGTTAATAAAATATTTCCTAAAGTGTTGAGGGGGAATTGGGGAAAAGCAACACAGAGCCTAGATGAAAAAGAGGTGGGAGTGAGAAGAATAAACAGCAAGTGAGAACGGAAGCCCGTTCAGGAGAGAAATCGTGTACCTGAAGGCTCCGTGGGATGTGTGCTTCCTGGGTGCGGCCCTCCCGCCCGGCCCTTCCCCCGTCCACGAGCGTTGTCTGCGTCTCCTCCTAATTTCGGGTCCGAGGAGTGTTCCACCCTCACCCCTCTACCCTAAGTAAGAATGACAGCACTTCATGGATCAAGCCTGGACCGTAAGTCAGGCCCTGAGCTGAGCGCGGCACGCGTGTCCTTCCGGCTCTCGCCTTCCCTCCCTGGCCCTTCGCTTAGCACTCAGGCCGTGCCCCACACCCCACCCCCGGCGGAGGGGAAAAGTTCTGCTGCCTCTCCCTCTGCCTGGCAAGCTCTTTGCAGAAAAGAGGACCTAGACACCCTGAGAGGTCACTTGGTTTCACTGTCCAGACTTCCGTGTGGAAATCATTAATAACGATATTATAAGTAGTGCTCGGCACATAGTAGGACCTTGGTAACTATTTCTGATCCAATAAATGAACTCCTTTGTCCCCAGTGGAACCCTTAAAATTTTCCCCAGACAAGTACAGGATCATTATTGCTTTTTTTTTTTTTTTTTTTTTTTTTGCTGACACTTCTAAGTTGTGTAGTCTTCTAAAATAATACAAATATTCCAGCTTTTGAAAAACTGTAATATCATGTGTTGTGGGGTCTAAATGCACCAAGACTGCTATAATACTTTCAATTTAGCTAAATGAATTTGAGCCCTAAACTTAAATCTATTTTGTAGTCTTAACACTTAATCAACTCACTACTAATCATTCCTAACCCATACCACTATTAAATTGATATATCTGGTAATTAATTATGATGTATAGTTGATCTTTTTTAGATGAACAGTTTCATTTTCTGAGTAGAGCTATTTTTATGGAGAAAAATTATCAGCAAAATTACCAGACATCTAAAGGAACATATTTCTGCCTCGTCCCCCAAAATCTTGGGGGCAGAAGGAACGATGCGGAGAATTAATGTTTGTTGAAGATTGGCTCATATGACCAGTGTTGATTTTTTTTTTTTTAATCACAAAATGATTCAATCTTTGTCTTGCTGTTTGCTTGATTTGGGCGAGCAGATTATTAACAGTAAAGTGGTGCATTATAAATCCATTTAGTCATGGAGTCACAGGAGAATCAGTCTAAAATGCTTTTCAGGAGAACAATGAACCAGTCTCACTCCCAGACACCGCTTCCTTCATTATTCATTGACCGTTCTTATCTAGAGCATATGGGAACATTGTAAGAGCAGGTTTGGGTTTTTTTTCCATTTCAGTTTTTTCCAGTTTGAAAGTTCTGAGTTCTCTTATGTGGACAAACAGCACCTACAGGAACATAATATGTGTCTTTTTAGATCAGTCGTTCATATACATTTCTCTGCCAGAAGCAACACACGCTCCATTGGAGAAAAGGTGTGATGTGCTGCAGAGTCTTTAACCATGTGGGGCAGTCGTTAAAATATTCGATGCAACTTTCCTTTTCTCGCTCATTTAAAATATCACAAATGCCATAGTAATCCAGAGAACAGGTCTTTTTTTTCCTCCACCTAATAAATATATTTAGCATTTCGATAGATATATAAAAACAAAATTGATAGGTTGAGCTGCTCTGAACTTAAGGGCGTATAAAAATTCCCCAGGGAAATCTAAGTACTGTTTGACAGAAGGAGGATTCAACTCCTTTTTATAATTCAGGATAGGCCAAAAACTTTCTCAAGATTTGTTACATTTGAAAAGTATCATTAACATTTAAGGGATTTGGGGGTTTTTTAATCAAAATCTTTATTGTCTTTAATAAAATATTATTCAAGCCCCAAAACATATTACACTATTAACATTTTTCGTATTTTTATATGCAATGCATAGTTAATCACACTTTCTGCTAACCAGCAGCCGTAAATAATGGCTTACCAAATCAAGATAGGACCAGTCCTTCATACATTATGAAACTTGAAAATGATCTGGATGAAAAATAAAGTCCCTCTTTAATTAAGATGATAGATTCATAAAGGCTGTTGCTAAAACCATTATATTATTAAGACTATCAAACGACAAAAATAAAGCTATTAGCATTTTAAAGCATTTTCTTTAAAATACTTTAAAGAAAATGCTTTAAAATGTGTGGTACACATAGCTTACAGTGCTTGAACAATTACCAGGATGAGGAGAGGAGTCAGGCTCAACCATGTAACTGTATTCACGTGGAATAAAAGTAAGCTGTTCGCATCTGTATATGTACCTCTGTCTCTCCTTCTACATAAATATATGCAGTTACACATTTAGGTATTGATTGTGTGTGTGTGTCGGGGCTTCTTATCCCATCATGAGAGTACCAGTGGCTGGCAATGGCCATTCCCCCCACCAGGAAGATGCAGATTGGGACCTTTGGTCAACAGCTACTGTGTTACCTGGGGTATTTTCTTGTTTCTGTGGTGGTTCTTGCTTTCCCCAAAGCAGCCTTATGTCTGCTTATGGCAGCGCATGGGGCTTAGCCCGTGTTTCCCAGCACACAGCAGACACTGCCTTCCCTGCAGCGGTGCTTCGCGCTGGCTTTTCACCCTCATCTTCACGTCTTTTCGGAGTGTCTTCACTGTGCCTCCGACCCACTAGGTGTTACACGCAGTAAGTGTTAGAATCCAGGAGCTGACGGTTCGCTTGGAAAGGTGAGGGTCACATATGTGAAACCTGGAAAATGTGAGACTCTGTAAGTTCAAATTCCCAGGTACGGGCCACTCCTTCAGTTGCCCAGGGAGTGCTGGCCACCTGCAGAAACCAGCCGGCGGCCTCAGGGTCTGGAGAAGCGGTGTGGGTGCTGGGAGCGCCAGCTGGCTCAGGGCACGGGGCAGCCCGGCCTCGGCCCCTGCCCGGCCGTCACTGGCTGCATGTGCTTGTGCGCGAGTGAGTGCACGTGCCTCGTTGGCCTTGGTTGTGAGGCTTCAGTGGGTCCAGGCGTCTGAAGCCCTCGAGCAGCACCAGGCAGACAGTGTGCCTCACGTCAGCTGTCTGCTGTCCCCCTGCTCGGAAGCCCCACGGCTGCTTGTCTGGGTTTTCCTCACACTGTCTGTCGTTCCTCTTCTAGTTACCAGTGTCCATCCTGCCTGGGTCATTCCAAGAACTACCGTGCTGACATTCCCTGGACACCTGCCCTTGCCAGGTCCTGGGCAAAGTGTTTTACACAGTTTCCTCCTTAATCCCCCCAGTCACACTAGGAGAGGCAGGTGTGATCCGTACCTTACCCAGGAGGGACTGTGGACAGAGGCAGGTTACACAGGTGGCAGCCTGGAGGTGGTGAAGCAGGGAGGCCGAGGTCTTTGTCACTCTGCATTCCTGGTGAGGCAGGGACTGTGCCTCTCACAGGGTGAGGGCTTGATGACTCTGTACTGAGAGCCTGAATGGGGTCTCCGGTTCCCTCCGTCCTTCCGTGGAGGTTTCTGATGGACTTGATGCCGTCACCGCTCACACCAGCTGTGCCAGCCAGACGACATTCCCAATTCTGTCCTCTTTTTTTCTAACAGTATAAACTCACTTTATATTTGCCTTGCTGAAATAATATAATCAGAGAGTGAGCAGAGGAAAAGAGAGATCTTATAGTCCAATGAAAAACGGGTGGGCTTGGAGTTCTAGCTGGTGACTTTGACAAATCACTGGATCTCTTTGACTCTGGTTTCCTTCTCTGTAAAAGGAAAAAAATGGTATGACAACAGTATTTACAGCACCATGTGGTTTTGGGGATTAAGTGAGATGCAAGATTAATATTTCTAGTACCTAACAGTTTAAGTACATTTTCTAGTCATCATGTTGAATAAATTACCATTCCAGCTAATGAAAAATATTAGCTCTTTGCCAAAAATCCAGAAATTTAAATTCTTAACTCCTCTGTGAGGAAGGCAGTGTTAGCTCCTCAGGTGGTAGCAGGCTGTGCTAACAGACAAGTTCTTGTGAGCTCTGCCGTGTGACCAGTAGTTGGGGTGTCTGCCACTTGCCAGGAATCCACTACCAGCCAGCTTCAAGATGTTCTTTCCTCTCCATCGTACAAAATTTACTTTTAAAAGTACAAAGATATTTAAATTATTTTATAAATAAAAGAAGTAAAAATTCTGGGCAGCTTGCCAAGGATAGCAGATCTGAAATTAGCTAGAAGTGTTTCCTTCTCTTTATTAAACTCCTCCTGCTGTTTCTGATATGTTCATATTGATTTGTCTCTTCATAAAAGTTTGAATATTCTGTATGACAGGGAATTGATAAGAGCCAAAGAAACAGACAGCGAATTGTGTATAAACTTCAGCCAGGTTCTCTTCATTCCTGTGCAGCAATGCGAAATGAACGTGGCCAGGGTCACAAAAGCATCCTGACAGGCCGAGTCCCAAAGGAGCGGTGTGCTCAGATGCCCCCCGTGAGCTAAGGGCCCCCCCTCCGCCCCCGTCAACCCCAGAGCGCGGACGAGGACGCTCAATCCGTGAAGGCGGGTGGGGTCGGGACGGGGCTTTCAGAGCTCTCCACGTCAGTGCCCCCTGCTGCTCGCCCGGCCTGCGGGACATCCCAGCTCCCGCGAGCGGTGCTCTGGAGGTCCCCTCGCGGGGCCAGAAACTGGCTGGCAGCCTACTCTGCATGCCAGCGCCACACGTAGTTATCTCGGAGGGGGAGCTGGAAGGTTTGAACATGTCAGCACTTAGTGAGATCTTCACAGTGATTCACAGTCCGAGTCAGCCCAGGCACTCAACTGCCTACGCAGGGTTTCCCAAGCAGGATCTGGTCTAGGGTGGATCTACCAGGGTGGTTATTTAGACTAAGTACTTTTATGCATCATACAACCAGTCTCCACAGCAGTGGGGCAGGGACACACCATCCTTGCCTATTTGGAATAGTCCATGCACAGCAAAATGGCACCTCAGTGTTAGAGGGCATAAACTGTGGAAGAACAGTCCCTTAAATGTGGTGTGACAAAGAGCTACTTCTTAGAGCACAAGGTAATTTAAAAGATACAGTTAGAATGCTAGCACGTTCCATTGGTACAATGGAAAAAGTACTGAAATCAGGGATGTCTGAGGGCAGAGAATCCCAAACATGGCCTCATTAAGTTCAAAGTTCCATTTTCATGCAGTGATGAAGACGATAGGCCCTTCCTACCAGCAGGACCTGGCACAGGGGACTTCGGCTGGTTCCCCATTTGTGAAATGCAGACAACAATAGCGTGTGTTTCTCTTGTTGTGAAGATTAAATGACATAGTACAAGTAAGGCAATCATCATAGGTTCTCACACAGTAAATTATAAACAGGTGATAAACGTCTGTTTCTTTTGAACGTACCGTAATATTGGGATTTCCTTAATTCTCGTGAGGTTTTAGTAAACCAATTAAATTTTATACTATATGTTACTGATATGATTTGCAAAGTAATGCTTTCTTATTCATATTCATTTAAAATTTTGGCTTTTTTAAATTAAAAAGATAATAGACTCTATAGCCAATATTTTATAATAACTATAAATGGAATATAACCATTAAAATTGTGAATCACTGTACTGTACACCTGTAACTTATTTAATATTGTACCTCAACTATACTTCAAAAAAAACAAAAAAAAAGAAAGAAAAAATAATAGATTCTAATTCTCTGAGGCTGTAAAGCATGGTTACGTTGAAGAGTTGAGTTGGAGTTAATCTTCTCATGTGACTTGCTATCGAAAGCTTTGGTGTTAAGGGTGAAAGGGCCGAGGGACATGGGCTGTGGCTGTGGCTGTGGACGGGGCGCCTCCACATGTGGAATCTGCAGGGTTCTTCTTGCCAGTAAAGCGCTGTACAGCAAGGAAGGGGAGGAGCTCAGCTGTCCTCACATGTTCTCGCACCATTCTCTAGTGACCCTATGACACGAAATGAAAAACTGTGAAACTATTCCAAAAAACACAGGCAAAGTAAAAAGAAAAGAAATGACTACAGTATACAGCTTCCTGCAGAGGCCAGAAAAGATGAAATTAGGAATTAAATCTCCCTGGACAATCTATCAAAATACTGAGAAAAATATATTACTGACGAGAAAATATCAAATATCTACTGGGAGACAAATGCACGTAACTCTGAATCGTGGATCACAAAAGGGTTTCCTCAGGCCCCTCGATGACAACTTTATGATGCATAAAATCGTGGATTCTTCTTATTACAGTTGATTGGATAAGCACCTGCATGAATGCAGGGCTGCACTCTACCCGGGAAAGAAGAATCTTGCCCAAGGCGCTCTTGGTCCAAGTTGTGAAGAAGACGCCACTCAGGCATAAAATGCAGGAGATGAGAAAGTGATTAGGGTTATGTCCACGAGAGAGCAAACAAATGTTTTGACAAGGAATAAACCTGGTTATAGGCCCTTTGCCTTGAGAATATTTGATCAAATGTTTATGACAGTAATCCTGTTGACAGTTATCAGGGAGTTTCATTTCAAACCCTTCCTATTGCTGCTTAGTTTAAAAATACAGAGGTGAGAACGACTCTAACACATACTGTACAATCTGGAAATCCCTTCTTCCATCTTTGCAACTTCATATGTCAATGGAAAATCACAGAATTACAATACCAAAAATGCATATTTACCTAAAATAGCTAGCTGCTTGAGGCCCAAAGGTCTTTGAATATCTGCAGCTCGTTTTGCATTCCACTTCCTCTTTGTAGGCAGACAGAGATCACATTTCGGCAGTACTAAGTGTCTTTGCTTTTTGGTTGGATTCTTTATCAGAAGATTCATTCTTTTGGACTCTGGCAGAGTCTAAAATTGAGCCCCAATTTTTCCTCTTTGTGTTGCATTCATATACATAGGCCTTGAGTCTTAGAATAATTAGGCAGTATTGGGCATCTACCATATGTAGGATTACCATATAATTTATCATTCAAACCAGCACGGTTTTGAGAGTAAAGCACCTAACTACTAATGATTAGGCCTAAAACTGGGACTGTCCTGAGGACACTGGCATTTCAGTTCCAGTGACTATATGTGAGACGCTGCGCATGTTGACGGTGAGGACGCAAAAATGATATGGGAACAGGTCCTGCCCTTAAGTGTCTAGTAAAACAAATGAGTTTCATACGTAAAAAGTCATCCAGCATTTCAAAGCATGGCACTTACTATCGCAGAGTTATAAAATGACATGAGGAATCCAGGAAGGCTACCTAGTAGGGGTAGAGTTTAGAATAGGATCTCGAGAAACGATTGGTTACTAGCAGGGAGAAGCAGGGAAGGTGTGTTTGGAGCGAGGGAGCTTCACTGAGCACGTGTTATGTGAGCTGAATCAGTGTCCACCCCAGGTGTTCACCCTAAAAACTTGGTTCATCTTTTCCTCTCACTCCAAACATCCAGTTTATGCGCAGCAAGTCGTGACTGAATTGCCTCCAAAGCATATTTGGGATCTACCCACATAGCTTCCTTCTTCACTGCTCCCACCATGGTCTGCAGCGCCGTCTTCTCTTGGGATCATGGAAGGGGTATCCTCGCTGGCCTCCTCTCCTAGCTCTCATCCCTCCATCAGACATTCTCCACACAAGCGTCAGCGTGATCTTAGCAGACATTAGCTTGGCTCCCCTTCAGTGACTCCTCATTGCACCTCAGACAAAAGAGAAAGAAAAATTCCGTGTTTCTTAACATGACATTCAGGGCCCTTCTGAGATTGCTGGCCTTGCTTCCTACTCTTCTGCCCCTAACTGAGCTGCAGTCACCCCGGTTTGCTGTCACTCGCCTCCCACCTAGTCACCTTCGAGCTGTTGGGGATACTCTTGACTCAGATCTTCACGCTCACTTCTCAGCTCAAATGTCACCTTTCGGAAACACTGGTCTAAACTGGCACTGCCCCCATCACCACCACCACCACTCACCTCTCATCACACTGCCATGTTTTATGGAATGAGTGAACACTGCAAATCTCGCATGTTAAAAACATGAATAAATATTAGCCCTGTTCCCCCAAGTTATCTAGTCTGCTCGGCTAGTTGGTGATCTGTCTCCCACTGCCTCTCACTCTGTGGGGGACTTTGGCTGTCTAATCCCTCCCTACCCTGCGCGCCTTGAAGCGCTGTCGGAGGAGACACCCCTGCAGCAGTTGGCAAGTGAGTGCGTGTGCACTCAGGGTTGTATCTGCTGGATTAAGCGAGTCCTTAAGAAATTGAAGAGCCCGGGGAAGTTCACACTTCCTGTCCTAATGTAACAGGGATTCCACAGCAGCAGGTGCAAGAGTAGCTTGGTATGTGTGTATATATGTCTACACACACACACACACACACACACACACACACTTATTACACTTATTACACACACTCTAACTGTGTAAGTGTGCTCATTTATAATGATTAGAATATATTTCATACCCTATCTTTCCCTTCCTCTCTGGCTTCTTCCTCCTAAACTTCAATCCTGGGAACCTCAAATGTGTAAAGCACTTAGCCAGGACAATTCCAAGAGAACACACAGAAATGACTGAGACAACAGGAAGACTGATGTATAAGCCATATGGATTATCCCATTGTTAACGGACATTTACATAGCTCCTTCATTTAGGAAGATCCTAAACTAAGAACAGCTACTGTTCCCAACTCAGACGCCTTAGGTGGCGTCAGGCTGCAGAATTCTCTAATCCAGCAGAGAGGGAAATGAGGCACCGAGAGAGTGACACAGAATTCTTCCCATCCCAAAGTGTCTGATTCTAGTTCCTCAAAATGATAAAATCTGGGGGTGTGTAGCTCATGTAACATCATAATAATGATAGTTATGTGGTTGATTGGACTTAACATACTTTTAAAGTATAAGCATTAAGATAAAAATATATGTCGTCAAGTAGGTTTGAAAACTGAAAACATAACTTCTTTCAGAGATTTAAAGAGGCCAAGAGGTGTTTAGGAAGACTTTAATGACCTAATTTTGAAAAACAATTATAAAATTTTCACGTCAAAAAGTTTTGATGAGACCTGGTAGATTGGCAAATAATTTACATAAGTATTTACAAAATGTATAGAGAAGGTCAGAAGACAGTTTGGAACTTCTCTTTTTCTCTGCCATTTCTGCCTCTAGGAATCTAGTCAGGAAAAGAATGCTTGTTGTGTAGTGAAATCCACACTCATTTTGGAGTAATTAGAGGTATTGAGAGTATAACTGAAAGAGCCTGGCAAGTTCTTAACTTATCTGGGCCTTCACACCAAATGTATTCTAATGCTTGTTTTGGTTATGACATTCTATAACTGTAGGTAATAATTTGGGCTTTGGAAAACTGTCATATAGATCTATGTCTTAAAGAATTGTTTATGAAATGTGGACCCTGTCAATTCCTCTGTAGGTTGGAATGTCAACTGTGTATCCTCTTTGAAGTTGCTAATGGACTTTTAGGTGACTTCATTCTTATTTTACCCTTAGTATCAATAGATTAGTAATTAAACTTCAAAAATAACCATTGTAATAATTATTATAATAAATAACCAATAACCATTGGTTATTATTATAACCATTATAATAAATAACCAATATTATAATTATTATATATAATTATTATAATTGGTTATTATAATAATTTTTCAAAAATTAAATATAGCTTGCACATCTTGAAAAGATGATAGAAAACCTTCAGCCCTCAGGCTGGATTTTCTATGACATTCTGTGTGGTATGACCTTAATGAATGGCACTTCACGTTTCTTGTTTCCTTTCTTGACTCTTTGTCTCCCCACAAAGCTGGATATGTCCTAATAAATGACTGGACACTTAATGTAAGAAATCAGTCTATCTGTCACTCATCATGAGTCATAGATGCATTTTTAGAGTGATCTTTCTTCAAAATCTTAACTCAAAGGAATGATTAATGAGCTGGGAATATCAGAAACTTTAAAAATATTTTTTTCTAACAAGCGTACACTGAGCTCTCACTCTGTGCCCAGAACTATTATAGATGCCAAGGAAATAACTTCTTACAGAGAAGTTATTATCTAGCTTACTATCTAGATCAGGGATTCTTAACCTTGGTGCCCTTGACATTTCGGGTTGAATAATTCTTTGTTGGGGAGGGGGATCCTGTTCTTTGCACTGTAGAATGTTAGCAGCAGCCCTGACCTCTACCCGCTGGATGCCAGTAGCACCCCAAACCTTCCAGTTGTTGCAACTAAAAAAATCCCTGGACGTGGCCTGATGTCTTCTGAGGGAAAACTGCTCCTGAATGAGAACCGTACTCTAACTAGATAATTTCTGTAAATGTGGGAATGGGCAGTGATCAGAGATTTGCACAGACCTTCTCTTAAAAGGACACTGCAAGAGCAAATGCAGATTCCACCTATTGGTAGTGGTATTAGTTTTGCAAGAACAATCATAGAATTGGAGATTTGAGCTGGAAATTATGTGGATCACTAAGCAAAATTCTTCATTTGACAGCTCAATAAAGTCAATTCTCAAAGCTGTTCAGGACTGCCTAAATTTATACAGCTACCAGAGGCGGGACTAGGCCAGCCTCTCCCGACTCGGTCTTCGGGTTCTCGCCATCATAGTTCATTGCAGCTGGATAAAGGAGGCATTGATATTGACAGCATGGTGTTCAAAACTATGACCTTCACCGTTTTCCTTGGGTAACCATTTTGACAAACGCACTTAGGCCAGTTTCCATGGTTTAGTCAGCTGCAGAGGGAGGCCAGCTGGACTGTCTGTCACGTACAGTTCTCTCCACTCCACTGAGCGCACTCTCAGCTCTCTTTCTCCACTGTCATTCCAACAACCAGGAAGTGATTTATATTTTCCTGAAAAATGGCTAATGAAAGCTAATTTTGAGCAAAATTCAGTGACGCTTAAATTCTAACTTAAATCCAAATTGTCCTGTTTTGGCGGGCATCTTAAAATCCAGCAATAAATATTTTTCACACTTTTGAATAGATCTTCATAAAACAGTCTCATACTTTTAAGTGTTGATAATAAAGACAGTAGCAGTCAACATTTTTATTAAGCATCTACTAGCTTCGAGGTAGAATGCTACCCTCGTGAAAAATATGGAAATCAGTGAGATACCTGCTAAGGAAGCAAGGCATGAATAAATCAAACTAAAGCAATAGTTAGAAGATGACTTTACTATGACACTATAGATAAAGCACTAAGAATATTAAGAAAAGGAGAAGAGAAAATAGAAAACAGGCATTAGTCAAGAGCACACTATATAATTTGAAATGGGTATTATTTCCCACATTTACAAAAAAATAATGTATTGGTAACAATGAAAGCAAAGGCATATGTGAAGGAAAGCAAAAACAAACGAAAATATTTAATTTCATTACATCATAAAATGGGTGAAAAGGGAGAAATGGCACATAAAGTGGGAGTATCTTGGATAATTCCTGGCAAAGAACCAGATCTCATCAAACATCAGTTGAGTGGATATAGATGAAAGAACGAATATTAGGCTGGGGCCAGTTCATACAGATCCTTGAATATGAAGCAAGGCATTTGAACTTCATTTGTTAGTCAGTGAGAACAGATGGAGGATTTGTAATCAAGGGAGACATGATTGGAGTTGAACCGTTTACCATTCTTTTCCTGAGTCACTCTGTGGATTTCATGTATGGCTAGAGAGTTCTGCATAACATTAAAGCATGACTGAAGTACATTGGGAAGGCCCAAAGTTAGCATAATCATCATGCTCACAGAGAGAAAGGAGAGGGTATGTTTATTTGATACAAATAAGATCGTGGTGATAAAGAAAAAAAGAAGCTCTGTGTTCCCATGCTGTGTGCCCCACTGGGTCTAGAAAGTTCATTCATGAGCCATGGGCTGTCTCAAAATGCAGTTCACAGGTGGCCAGCATCAGCATCAGCTGGGAACTTGTTAAGAAGGTAAATTCTTGGGCCCTACCTCATACCTTCTCAGACTCTGGCTGTTGGTCCCAGGTATCTAGCTTTTAATAAGATCTCCGGGTGATTCTGTTGCATGCTCAAGTTTGAGAACCAGTGTTCTAGAGTAACTTAATTTAAAACAAAGGAATACTGTTCTTTCTCCCTCGGTAGAAAAAGAAGAAAATCTAGGCCTCCCGCTCTTAAAAAAAAGAAAATACAAAGAATCATAGGCCGAGTTTGAACTAGTTTTCTTTAAGATATAAGCTAATCCAGATGCAGACTATTATATATAGAATGGATAAGCAACAAGTTTCTACTGTATAACACAGGGAAGTATATTCAATATATACATATCAATATTCAGAGATATATATATCTGAATCACTTTGCTGTACAGTAGAAATTAACACAACATTGTAAATCAACTATAAATTTTTTTTAAATAAAATAATTTTTTTTAAAGATATAAGCTAATCATAAATGAAATTAAACCCACTCTGCAGTTTCCTTATGCCAGTGAAAGAGCAAAACGATCTATTTGAAAACCTTATTTAAATGCATGAAAGAAACAAAGTAGACCACACTTCTCTGATTTTCAAAATATGAATTTGTTAAATTTAAGAAAAATTATGATAGAATCTGTGGAGACAAACAGATAAGATAAAGTTCCATAACCAGAAGGAATTATAACAAAACCAAAGTCCATTACAAAGATACTTTCTGGAACACCAAAATTCCATTATCATTTTAGCTCAAGCCTGTGACTTTAGCTGGAGTGGTAGCAGGAGAGTTAAACTGAAAAGTAATTGAACTTGAGTATTATATATTCTTTTTTTCTGCTCTGAGATGACTTGATCATCTTCCACTGCAGTTCAAAATAACCAGCTTCAGTTCAGCCATGTCAGCATTGAATCAATGCTGAACAATACATAACTTTCAATTTAGGCTTATCTGTGGTGTAACACTTTATGTAATTGTGCATTTTATGAATTTAATCATTAAATTACTAAAGCAGAGTAAATTTAGTAAGAAAAAGTGCACATATCTTCAATATACATGTATATACATATATATCTATAATAAGGAAGAGAAATAATGTAGACTAAAAATTTAGAGTAGAACTAGATATTTCTGACTTTATTTACATGTTTCCATTCTGCTTCAAGTATTACCATTGGAGTGTCTGGACTCCAATTACCATTGGAGATCATTCCTAATGATCTCTTCAGCTACATGTCCAAGATATTAAACTAAATAACTGCTCTTGTCCCAAACTCAGAGTGACCCATTTAGAAGAGTCCCTGCTCAACACTTTCAAAGGGAACTGCTTAAAATGGGCCATCCTGTATTAAACCATGAAATAAACTCCCAAGGGAATTTGGAAGATATCCAAGAGCTTGTGCAATTTGACAGTGAAAAGAAAAAAGACTGCAAAATACATGATAGGGAATAATGCTTCTCTGAAGAAAAAAATGAGGACTGGGAAATATTTTACCGACCAATTAAATATAGAAAAATATTTAGGAAAAGAGGTGTCTTTAGTCATCCAAGATACAGGTACTGCTGATCTTCAGATCTCTAACATCATTTGACCATGATTGTGTTTATTTGCGACTGTTCTTTAGATCTCCTTGATAACCAGCGATAGCTTCAGACTAGAGCTAGGGCTCAGGGTAGGGGATACACACAGCTGAAATAGAGGAATACAAATAAGTCTTCCACAAGGCCTAGTTCTTTTTGCCTTGGACAGAATTTACAGGCCTATGCTACTAAGGAAACGGGGCCCTTTAAAAGATATTTATAAAATACGTTTTGTTAAGTCCAATCATGCTCTTCAATTAACTTACTTTATAATATCAAAATTGTATTCCAGGAGAAAGAAATAAGTTCCCAGGTAATCTAATTCATATTGTCACAACATCCTCCAGCAAAATGTGGGCCACCTACTAGACATAAGAAAGTATCCACTGCTTTATAAAGAGCCAGTTGGACGTTGAAACCTCATGTTATTTCTGTTCACACAGGGTCCAGTAAACATCTACCCTTTCTTTGACAGATAGCCCTTAAAATTTTAACTCTAGTAGGTTCCAAACTTTTTACACTTTAATTTCAAAACTTCATCAAATTCCTCCAACGTTAAAAACAGTCAAACTTTCAAGATTCATTGATTTAAAAAATAGGTAACATCCCAAGGATTCAGTAATGCTACTAAGTTCACTTGTATTTTATGACTCTCAGTAGCTTCTGTATAGACTTGGAAAAATTTTGTCAAATACATCCATATGTTTATATGGTCTGCATGTGGATTCCTAGACCACTGCAGTGACCCCAAAAGGTCCTAATTTAAATTTGGGTATTACTGCATAATGTGTGGGACAATTAGGACAATTAAACATGTTGCTAACATGGCCTCTGAGGCTGGGGTCCGTTTCTCCCACCTCGTCTACCATATCAGCTACCCAGAAGCATGATCTGCTCCCTGATGGACAGTGTGGGAACTTGAGATCTAAGAGAGATTGAGGCGTAGTCAGTGCTTCTCAAACTTTAATGTATATGCAAATCATTGAGACCTTGTTAAAATGTAGAGTCTGGTTCAGCAAGTCTGGGGTGGGGCCTGAGAGGTGAGGCCTGACCCTAGTCCAGGGTCCCTCACTTAAGCAGCAAGAAGAGTTGTGTTATCAAGACGAAGTGCTCACCAGCAGGCGGAATGCATCGGGCCCCGCCCCAGAGCCATCCATCCGATCTGTTTGTTCTGGGGTGGGGTCCAAAGATCAGTATTTTTTCAGAACTCGTCAGGTGATTTTAATGTGCAACCAGGGTGGAAAACCACAAAGCTACAGTTTTTCTGGGTTCCCTGAAAGGCACTAATCCCCACACCTACTAGTTCTTAATAAGGGAATATAGACAATGTCATGCTGTCCATGAGAAACTCTAGAGGACAAAATGATGAAAAAAGAGAGAAAGCTGCAGGCAATTTTCAACTTTGTGTAATAAAACACTTATAAAATAGAACTGCCTATGCCTTGAGCAGGCTGCTTTAGGCTGAAGTAATTTTTATCCCTAAGAGATAGTTTGAGGCAAGAGGACTCTCTATCAGAAAAGGATAAACAAGACACTTGGATTAAGTCAATAAATATATATTGAGTGTCTTCTGTGTTCCAGGCACTGTGCTAGGCACAGGCCTTGCTGTGGTAGCCTGGCCCTTGCCTCTGATATCACATAAAAAGACATACAAATTACGTAGCATGTTATGGTCATTGTTTTGGAGGAGGTATAAACAAATTGCATATGGAACATAGGAGAAATTGCTTATGAATCTGCCAGCGGTATTCAGAAATGGCTTTCAGGCATCTTTCAAAGCTGAGGTTTGCCGTGTTGGGGGAGTGAAACCCAGATGAACAAGCAGCAGGGCAGGCTCTCAGGGTGAGGGAACAGCATGATCAAAGAACGGCACAGAGGTCAGAGCGGCATGTTTGGGAAGCAGGAGATTAGGCATAAAATCGTAAGACGCATGCAGGGAGTGGAGGCCAGCCAGGTGGACAGGAATCCCATCATAAAGGCCATGTGTAGGTTGATGTGTGGGTTATGTGTAAACGGCGGGAAATACGACCTCAAGATTCCACATTAGTGTGATCGCTGCGCAGTTCTACTATGAGGACTTTTTAACATCGTGTAGTTGTCTCATATTTAGCACATCACAGTTCCTCTTCCCAGTTTATAAGTTTGGATCTTTCTATATATTTGACGACACTGAGCATATTTGAGACCAATGACTTGGATTCATATCACTTGCCTTGTATAAACTTTCCATATAAAAAAACTGAGCATCGTTTGCGCTCTCCAAGAATTGCCATGGTGTTATTCTAAGTTGATATGATTGTACTAATCTGAAATAATCCAGTGGTTTATGAGAGAACATCATCAAAGCTGGACTAGGTGTTAGGACACCAGAAGGGTCCCTTCAGGCCCTCGTTCTAAGCTACCCTGTGTGCTGCCTTTGTGCCTGAAAACCACATTTCTGGTACTCCTTTAAATGGAGTCACTGACTCTTTTACTACATGTTAGTTGAAGGCCATAATTATGATTCCCAGAATGGGCAGAGTATTAAGCATGATCACCTTAATGATAAACATCTTAACATAAACATAGAAACTAGCAAGTCCTTCTCCTAAGTGGACCCTAAAAGGGCAGGAAGTAAAACACACATGATTTGATATATATTCAGTGTTTGGTACATTTCCATAGGGTGTTTGACAAAGAGCACAACCCCAAGAAGAGTGAAGCCACTGAGTGCCTGGGAAGGAGGTGGGCAGCGGAAACACAGGGGGTTTGAGGAGAAGCTGGGAGGATCTCAGAGGAAGGACAACCCAGTTGACCAGTCTCCTCCCTTGTGGGTTCCAGCAGCTTGTTCCTACCTGTGGCTGTAGAGAATTCCTAGGCCTTGAACGTCAGACTATAATTAGGAAAAGAGACTTAGATTTTCATGGCTGCTGACTGAAGGAATTTCATGCTATCCCAGACAATCGCAAACAGTGTTGCCAGAACAGCCAAAAAACTGTTAGGTTTGTGTTTTGTTTTGTTTTTTTTTTCATAATCTCATGCCAGGAGAGAGGGGGATATAAGCAAATATTTTTATATTTTGAAAAGGATGTTTTATTTTATAACATCTTGAAGGAAAGAAAGCAAACAAGCCTGGCTAATGCCTTTTAAAAAGAGAGAATATGTTTTTCCTAGTTAACGACAAAGATTTCACTGAGATGGAGAAAAAAATGTAGCGTTTATAAAAATGTTGATGTAGATATAATTAGATCCATTTTAGGACCAAAAGTCTTATGCAGAAACTGACAGAAGGATACACAATAATTATAGTTTCCTGACAAGCTGAATAGAGTTTTCTTTTTTTATCTTATGGTTTTAGAAAACCAAACTGTAAATAAATATGCAGTTTGACAGATTGTAATTGCGATCAGCAAGGCGTCTTTTCGTTTAATCAGATGGTGTTATTAAAATGGGGGCACAATTAAACATTTTATAATGTGACGTAGAACTCCATTAAAATTCTTCAGCAAACAGCAATTTACATCTGGTGCTCCAGCATCCTTTTTCTATTTGCAGAAACGTTATTGGCTGTGACCTTCCACTGGATGGGTCTCTGTTTTTATTTTGTCTTCTTACTTTGATAAATGATATTGAGAAACCACTTTCTTCTGCTCGTTGCACAACTAAGATATTAGTTTTGCACGCTCTTCTTGAATTATTGTGACCCTTACAGTACACGTACTGGACCAAACAGAAGGTTTGAAAAAGCATGTTTACTTGAAATTCATTTTCTCTGTTTATGTAATAGTCATCCCCATCAACTTCCAACTAATATTGAACTTACAGTTAAATTTGTTTCAGGAAAAGATTAATAGGAAGCTTCTGCAAAGTGTAAATACCAGTTAATATTTTATATTCCCTAGAAAAGTACATCCTTTAACAAAGAATGAAAAGGTGTGAAATTGAATTTGACAGTAATTAAAAGGAAAGTGGCCTCAAAATGCTGGCAGGGCAAAATTATGAGATGCTCTACTGTTCTTGCTCAGAGTCTTTGGCATGATTGTGACAAAGCATCGCCTGATCTTCATAAAGAACATTCAGAAGTGTGACTAAACATTGCCATAGGATCCAAGTCAGATGATTGGATAATGGAACATAATGGAAAAGGGAATCCGAGTTGTAACTCTACACTTTTGACAGTACAAAGGAGTAATGCAAGCCGTGGTGTACGTTGTGAACTTGCTCTGTACAATCACTGAAAACCTGTCCCCAAACAAAGTGTGGGGGAACCTTAGATTGATTTACAGAAGCGAATTCAGCACAACATATAGGAGGCCTTCTGAGCTTAGTGTTGATCGAAAAATCCCCACCTATACATCTTATCCAGCCAAGAAAACAAAGTTTACTGATAACTGACCTTGGTCACCTTCTGGCAGCATAAGTATTGGAGGTATTTTCCATTTTCAAAACAAAGCAAAGCATCTCTGATAAACTGTAATTAAAGAGTTTTTTCCAAAGGACAACTTTCAAATTAGGAAAGTTTCAAATGGGAAACATTGTCTATGTGAGTGAGACCTTTCAAGGAGAAAATTTTTTAGAAAAGTGGCCATTCGACTAATACATATAATTGTTCCCTTGTGGTGGTAGTGCAAAAAGATAATTTCAAATTATTCAGAGGCCAGTTATCTACTTTTGTGTAATAGAGACATGTTATCGCTCATTCATCTGCTGCCTGACTTCCAGCCGCTTGACTGTCTCATTTCCTATCCCCAGGCACCACTGTCACAGGGTGAAGGATTTGAAAGTCAAGCCTGTCGATGCTTTCAGAGCTGTGGACTGACTTGTTGATGCTTAGTCACCTCCCACCCATTTTACAGATGGGGAAGCCCCAATTATGGGAAGTTAAATGTTACATAGCTAATTCATGAAAAGCATGGATGCGGACCAGAGGCTGACTCTTGAGCCTTGTTCTGTTCCTCTCCGTTCATTCAAATTTGGTTATTTTATTTTTATTCATTCATCAATAAATATTTATTCACGTCCTACTATGGGACAGGCATGTTGAAGTCATAGTGAGCTCATGGAAACTTTGAGACTAATTCATTATCAGGCAGTAAAACGTGGGAAAAGAAAAAGTAGACAGTAGGGTCATTACCATGGCTAGGCCTCTGCTGCCACTACTTAAGAGTTAGAAAAAAAGAGAAGTGATTGTTGGCTTATAGCTGTAATCTATGAGCCTGCCAGAAATCTGGTTAGAACTGGTCATTTCATTTCACTAGAATGCCAGCAATTGTTGTGGACTGCCAGAGCTCAACCATAGGTGGAAATGGTTCTCCAGTCCCCGATAGGCTATGAAGTCGAGTGAAATCATAAATGTAAAAGTGCTTCTTTGTAACCTGAAAAGCCCCTAAATAATCTAACAGCAAATATTTATTGTACCCCCTACTTGGAACGAGGCTCTGTGCTTTAGCAGCAGTAAAAGAATATAGTATATATATATATATATGTGTATATATATATATATATATGTATGTATATATATATATGTATATATATATATATATACATACATATATATATATATAGTCCCTACAATCGTAGTATTTACAGTCTAGCAGGAAAGACAGATATTAAACACACATACCGAAAAGTCACACATTTAACAATGAAAAAGCATTTTGTAAATTGTTACTGTGTAGCATTTTGTGGATCCAGAATTTGTCTCTTTCTTAACAAAACCATTCAAATCAGTGTATTTGAATATTTTTCCTTTGGAACACACCATACATCTCTTGATAAAACATAATCTGAGCCCTGTTCCCTAAACATATATTCTTACTTAACTGCTAAAATACGGTTTTGGTGTCACTTGTATGGTTCATTTTTATACTGCTGCTCATCTAACCTCTGTAACCTGGAATAAGAGAATCCATTTTATTAGAAATATATATAAAACCAGAATAGCATAGTGAAAAGAGTCCTGGGTGATCCGGCCAGGGCCCGGGGTTAAGAGTTCTGCATCTAACATCATATATTTGTGTAATGTTGGGCCATTCACTAATTAAATATTTCTAAGTCTACATAATAGGCCCTGGATATATGTTAATTCATTAGCAATTTGGTTTTCTCCCATGAAGGAAGGATGCAAGACTAGATGATCCCTGAGGTCTCTACCTGTTCCAAAATTCTATATTTACCATGTGCCCCAATTTAGTAAGAGTTGTACTAATGTAATTATTGGCCAACATTCAGAAAGAACCCTTATTAAACTTGGAAAGCAGAGGTGAGTATTCCTGGAATTGATAGAAAACCCATCTGAATCCAATTCTAAATACCATTGGGGGTAAAAATGCAGCAGCTGTTTAGCAGTGCAGAGAAAAGCTATAGCTGAATTTTGGATTAGAAGTGAGAAAAATACCTTATCCAGTTGAAACTACACTGGGAATTTAGATAGGATGTAATTATGCAGTTGGAATTTGTCCAGGCTTTTGACTAACCCACCTCCTTCTACAAGAAGTACATTTACCATGGGATCTTTAATGATGGCATATGATCAAGACCGTCAATTTTAACACCCCATCTAAAACAAGAGTCCACTACATCTTTGAAATATAGTAAATTCCCTTAACGCCCATCTTGGAACATTTGTTTTAATACTGTGTTTTAACAGCACTAATTCTTAACAAAACTGTGTCTTCGAAGACCTCCAGGGCCTCTAGTCCCACTCTGACTGAATTCTGCTATTCTTAATTTCTGTGATCAGTGCCTGGAGGGACCATATGAGTCCTATTTGCTCAGTTAGTGCTTCTCATAAAAGGTTAAGCTTCATTCAAAGACATATTTTTTAAAAGTAAACACTATTTTAAAATTTAGGACAGTTACTTTCATTTTCATGCTTCAGGCTGGGCCTCCAGCCAGCAGTTAGTGAGAGCAGAGGGTAGTACAAAGTCATTTTAAAGCTTTGTAACAGGGATGACACAGAGAACTAGTAGAGCCGGCATTATTCTAAGCAAGGGGATACTGAGTAGAGTTCATAGGAGTTCATGAAAAGATTGCTGGATTTGTCAAACACTCACAAAGGCTATTCAGCATTATTTTTAGGCATAAGGATGGACTGAGGAAGAAACAAAGAGCCATATTTTACTGTGAAGTGGTAGATGTAATTCATGCAGCTATCGAAAGAAAAATGAATTTAAATAATCCAAGTGATCAGAAGACAGAAGGATTTATGTCCTCTTTTTGACAAAATAACATGATCGACTAGCTCATCTTTCCAGCCAACATGTAGACGTACCCTTATAGTAATAATAAAAGTTCCCTGATGCAAAATGGAACCTAAAACATTACCCAAATTCTACACTTCGGGAAGCCTCCAGATTTGACATTGTATTCTCAGCCTGGGTTTGAGTCCCAAACTAGTTGCTTCTCCCACCGACACCCATTTTCCAGAGATTGTGATTCAGTAGGTCTGGGTGAGCCAACCGATTCTCTTTTCGGAAGCCCCCTATAACTGCCACCAATAGCGAACCACTGGTTTGGATCAACATGTAGATGCTGGGACAGGAGTAAAGATGCAGACGCAGAGAACGGACTTGAGGACACGGGGAGGGGGACGGGTAAGCTGGGACGAAGTGAGATAGTGGCATGGACTTATATACACACTACCAAATGTAAAATAGATAGCTACTGGGAAGCAGCCGCATAGCACAGGGAGATCAGCTCAGTGCTTTGTGTCCACCTAGAGGGGTGGGATAGGAAAGGTGGGAGGGAGGGAGATGCAAGAGGGAGGAGATATGGGGATACATGTATACGTATAGCTGATTCACTTTGTTACACAGCAGAAACTAACACACTATTGTAAAGCAATTATACTCCAATAAAGATGTTAGAAAAAAAAGAACAAAACATGTAGATGCTGGATTGAATTGTTTGTTTTTCATTCACGCACGAAGATGGTGGCATGGTTGTTCTTTTTCGGTCCAGAAATTGATGGTGACCAAAGTTAAAAGTGACACCTACTAGAAAAAGGCTGTTACTTTTTCATTGAAAGAAATATGTACCCCATGTTAAAGAGAAAAGAGGAAAAAAGACACACTTATTCTACTGATGATTGCCCTGGGTTGAAACCCTAGATTTATTTTTTAATGCAATGAGATGAATCTACATATAAAAATATAGAAATAAGTTACTAGTATTGAAAAATTAAAACAGTGTTTAGAATTAAGCCAAAAATCATATGCCATACAATAAATATAACTACATATTAATATATATAATACCTTGTCCATTTGACAACAGTGTGAAAAGTATACATGGTGCATTCCCAATCCTAATCAGTAAAACTTGGGACACGTGAACATCACTAGCATATGTACACCTGTTTATGAAGTTGGTCTTTAAAGCTTGTATTGTATTCTACCTATTGTTGTATTTTTACCTTTCAACTTGCATGTACCACGTATTTATAAACCATCCCAATCAAGCTTGAACCAGCTTGACTACTTTTGATTTGTGCTGTAAGATTTCTTCGTTCTTCCTGGAAATTTCAAGACATTTTACTCTAAACCTGTTCTTTCTTTCTTAGATTTATTTACTACCTTTAGAAGTAGAAAAGTCCAATTTCAATCATGTTTGAAATAACTCATTTTAGACAAGTACGTGCTGCTCTGCTTACAAAACATATATGAGTGGAATATGCAATTACTACAACTCAGTTTCCTGCCACAGAAACATTTCAGCATTATAGCATTACAGAAATAGAATGACATGCATAATGAAAGATTTCAAGATTCACCCAAGGCATTTATTCTCTTCACCTTAATGTTCTCAGCAGTAGCAGAGTATCCATTAAAAGGTACTATGAATTATGGTTGCCTAGCAACTGGAGGGAGCTTGTAACAGCACCAAAGAATGAAATGGCTGGTTGATAAAATGAATTTTCTCTGAGCATTAGCCTGTTGAAACTGCCTTTTCTTGTGGAACATAAAGTGCATTTATTTGTCTCATGCATTTTTTATTAGAAAATTATTTGAGTTCCAGGGACTTGAATCGTTTTGCTACAGGAGATGTTTGATTTTAATGTGTTGTACTAAAATAAGTAATAAAAGACACTTTCTTCAAAGCAAAGTCACCAAAGAATTCTATGTGGATTTTTGAAGGAAGAAATAAAATATTTGATAAGCTATTCCATTAGTGGTTTCTAATTAAGAATGGCCTTAGATATAACTCAAAATTCTACTGATGCTGTAAAAGATACGAGGTTAGGATGGTGGGTTCTTCTTGGTTGTATGAACTGTAGAAACATTCTGTTGACAATGAAATGCAAGAGAAGAATGGATTTTTAAAATCTTACTCATGGTTATTTGTACAAATTTGTTTCAACAAAGGTCTAAATATTTACCAAAAACTCTACCAATTATACATTATCTTCAATTTAATTTATTTAATTTTATTGTTTTAAACATCTTCATCTTAGCATGCTGTCCACATGGAGAAATATATATATATTTCTCTGTTATTTCTAGGTTTTCCTTATTTGCAGTGATTAGATTATGATCTGTATAGTATTGCCTTGAAGGTCTCTTGCGCCAAGAAATACACTGGGATGACATGAATAGGTGGTGTCCGAAGCTACTAAAAGTACATATTTGAAATTGTTATATTGTATGAGCAGTTTTTCAATTTAAAGTAAATCAGATCTTCTGCTTAGGTTCGTAGAAACTGTAAACAACCAAAAAATTGAGGAAACAGTTAAAAACAGCTGAAAGCAGAAACTATTAAAATGGGAGCTCAGACATCGGGTATGATTTTCTTTTTGGCTACTCATTTTCTACATTCCTGTATTATCATTATGTATACATCTAGAATATTCTGTGTACCATATTTATCTTGCTGTGCAGAATATAGTGTCATATGTATTCATCTACTCATGTACGTATGGAAATTGTATTACTTAAATGCCAAGCATTACATTTTTAATAGCCATTTTGTATAATACATTGCTCCTGACTGTTCAGTACATGATTCATTTTTATAACATAATCGCTGGTTGAAAAAAGAGCTATGTTGGGCCAATGTTTATTCCACTGGGTGAATAGTAGGTATTTCTTTGTCCGTAGGTATCTATTCAATTCAAGCCTGGGCCAGAGCAAGGTAGTTTCAAGGTGGGTGGGGGTGGGGGGGGAGTGTCAGATGGACATGTTATTGATCACTGTAAATGGAAAGAATTTTATGCAGAATAATTACCCATACAGATACCAACAAAAGGATCATCTCTTAAAATGACCATCTTGGCACAATCTTTACAGTCCAACTAAAAAAGAGCATTGAAAATGTATTTGTTGAAACAGATCGGTATACGCAAACAAATTTGTGATTTCAGACAGTAACATTCAGTGCTATAGTGTTTTCTCTGGAGCCTGAATTTTCCAACTGACAGCCTCAGACCTTCACTTCAGTGTGAGTGTTTAGCTTATCTTACGTTATCCCTTTAACTAAAGTTAGGGTAGTGGTGTTTCCCTCTTTGTGAATTCCATAATCAACCCAGTTTTCTCATTTTCAAGGTAGAGAAGTTCACATCTGAACACCCTATCACAATTGTGTGTGAGACTCAGATACCATTTTGCTTGGGCAGGTCTCAAAGTGCTGATCAAAAGAGAGAGAACTTATATCTTTTTAAAAGACTAAAGCCCAGATTCTGGCCAAAAACTGAAAAATGAGAGTGTCTACCTATATTGATTGTTAGTGTTTTTCCTAAAATGACTGTCTGTGAGGGCCGGTCTTCCCTGGTCAACAATAAGAAGTTTGTACTCTTGTTAACCACTTAGTGAGAGAAAGGAAAGTAAAGATGAGAAATGATTGTGTTAGCCTGTACCTTACAGCTCTTTGTAGCTTACAAAGAACTTTCCTTTACCTGATCTCATTAGATTTCCACAGCCCACCCCATGATATAAGTAGGACAGGCCCTAGCGTTAAAAAAGACAGAGTTTACTGCAAAAAGCACCAGACTTGGAGTGACAAAACCAGGATTCAGGTCAGGGCTGCCCCTTGACTGTGTCTCCTTGGCCAAGTCACTGGACCTTATGGAGCCTCGATTTGCTTCAAAGGAGATGATACTGCCTTCCTCAGAGAGCCTCAAAATTAAATGTGCAAAAGCACTTAGCATGTAATAAGTACTGAATACAAGAGAATAGAATCTGAATCTAAATAACCACTTTGCAACATTGAACCTTAGACTGACTTCCCAAGGTCAAACAGATGCAAAGGCAGGGATGAGGCTGAACACCTCTAAATCTTGCTCGGTGTGCTAGCAGGTTCCACCCCTGCACTTTCCACTGCAAAGGAATCATGCGAAGGAACTGGATTGGGAAGTAAAGGGACAACTTGGACTCAAGCCAAAGTGTGAGCACGAATGACTGTCATTCACTGGTGTAACCCAAATGCTGCCTTTATCCCCCTGCACCAGAAACCTTTCTCTTGAGCCCACTGCTAGCATCTCCTGAAACTTTTTGGCGTGATGCTCTGCTACTAGATCACAAATACTTTGCACTTAGAAACGATATGAGCTGCTTTCCGAAATCAGAAGTTTCGTAGAATACATTTTGCTTTGATGTTGAATGCATTAACAGTTACATTACCAGAGTTAATGATAAGCTACTGGGACTAAAATGTAAGTATGTTTTTCAGCATAACTAAACATAAAAGAATACAGCATTGAGAGGTGAGAGCCTTCTTTTTAAAGGTGTATATGAATAATCAAACATAGGAATAAATCAAATATTAATCACTGCTAATATTTTGCAAAGGCGTAAATTGAAATTCCAGAGAGAGCTTGGCTGATTTGATTAACAATAAGTTTAATACAGCAGAATCCCACTTGAACATAAAACTATTACACTCGCAATAATCCTGTGTAGTTATTGAGACAGCCAAATTGAAATTCTTTCTGATATTTGCATAGAATTACGAGATACATTCTGCTTGTGTTTACCGTGTGCTTACTAGCAAAAGGACTTTTAATGGAGAAAGGTGCCTGAAAATATTTTATGTTTGTATCAAATATATTCTCAAAATGTTATCATATTGCTATAGTTTAAGACCCTATTATTAGTTTGTCTTCTGATTATGGGAAAGCAGTATTAAGTTCAAAATAAATATTTTAACACAAAAATATTTCGTTTAAACATGTTTTCTCCACAGAGGCAGTCAGGAGCTAGCCAATCTTGTGACGGATTGCCAAGCCACTAGTAGAATAAAAAAAATTTTTGTAGAAATATCCAGGGTAAGAGGGCAAACAGGATTTATCATTCATGAAAATTACATTCATGGTTCAACCACAATTGTTACTGACTCATGTATGTAGGATGTGTTAAAAAAAAAAAACAAAAACTTCTATTTAAATGAAATCCCACTTCTACGGTCGTCTATGAAAAAGTGGCAGAATCTAACATTTTAGTCTTGGAATGACTATAGCCTCATGAATATTCCATCACTGACAGTTGCCAAGATCTTCAAATAAGCAACAACAGAAGGTCAAAAAGAAGCAGAGAACACATTACTGAGTTTTAGTTGATGTTACACTTTGATTTTGAGCGATAAATTTTTCCATACAGTGGGTTCCTTTCTGCCTGTGGTTGACATGCATTTATGATATATAGCTTACGCTCTTCTGAATGTGTCCTAAAGCCACTGCCCACACAGGATATTGTCTTTCTGACTTGTTAATTAATTCTGTAGTACCCAGGAATTCTGCATTCAAGTTCTTGAGTTCTGCCATCCAGATAGAAAATCCTTAACAAGAGTAGGTTGAATATTAATTTAAAATAAAATAAACATGTTTGTAGGATATGGTATAAGTGATAATTAGTGAAAATGGTGATGATAATCTAGGAGAAGCAAGGCAACTTCATGTAGGTAAATTTTGCTTCTAGAATGTTCTGTCTCTAGAAAGATATTTTATAACATTGGGTATAAATATCCTGACTTTTTCAACCCATCAGTGGTGATACTAGAAGGCTGATAACAATTATTAAGGAGTATGTTTTATAAATATCTCCAGGTTACAAGAATTACAGACATTCAGAGCTATCCTTTAGAAAAAGAAACATGACAGTCTGACAAATAAAAGACCAAAATGTCTTATTTGCCTTTCTGCTACTTGAGACAGAATACGTGTCTCATTCCTAATTCAGGAATGTGTACAGTAATAAATTTCAGCATTTCTTCCTGTGCGATGGAGAATAGTGAGTAAGCAAATCATGGGTTTCCTGCCTATTATTTTGCAAGTTGTCAGGTGGTCCATGCTGGGTAATAGTATTAAGCGCGGCCTGTTACATAAACAAAAGTACTGAAATGGCAGTATTTACAGTTAAAAAGGCTTTTTAAATGTTGGAATGAGATGGCATTCTGAAGGCCAGCTCAAGGAGGTGACAGCCATTACCAGAGACCCAGCAGCAGAGCCCCCTCCTCAGGTGGGTGTGGCACCCCCCCCTTGCCATATTGTTTGCATCTTCCTGCACCAGGCCTCTGTCACTGGAGCCTCCTTGTGAGGGGGCTGTGGCCTGACCAGTCCATCTGTATCATGCCAGGAAGGTTCTACACCATGTTCTGGCATAGCTAAAAAACAGAGAGCACTGCAATTTAGTGAATCAATGTTACATAAACACGAGAATCTTGTTAATATTGCCCCCCCCCCTCAAAAATAAGAGCAAAAAAGGGATAAAAAGTCTTACTACCATTTATTGTGTCTTCCTTTAAATCCCCTTTGAGGGTAATCTGGATATATAACAAATCACTCTTTAATAACTTATGTCACCTAGTGTGGGTCAGGCTCTCATCTGCTTTGGATGATCCTGGATCATCGAGCCATGATGATGTCAAAGGTTGAATGTCAGGAGCAGACGATGTCAATGGTTGGGGCTGGGGGAATGGAACTGGACCCACTGACACTTCATCACTACTCAGAATGGTGTGCAATTTAAAATTTATGAACCGTTTATTTCTGGAATTTTCCATTTAATATTTTCAGACCTCAGTTGACTGCAGGTGACTGAAACCAAAGAAAGTAAAACTCTGCATAAGGCAGGGCTCCTGTATATATTTATATATTTATTTATGCATAAATAATCTTATGCATAAAGAACTACAATCTTTTTGTTTATGAGGATAGACTCTCCAAGTATTTTTTTGTTTTTCCAAAGACCAGTCATATTTTAAAAATAGAAGGAAGATTACTCCACTAGACTAATAAGAATGCAAGTTATAAGAGCCCGAAAATAACCAGAACTGTTAATAACGTATGTATTAGGAAAGATAAATGATTGGTAAATAAGCCAATATCAGTTACTCTTTTAAGAATGCATCGTTATATCAAAGCTGATGTTAATTTAGCTTTTTCTTCTAGTGTTTTAAAATCAATGTCAATAAAGCTCAGCCCAACTTCTTACTTGTCGTGGATGACACTTAACTTCAAGGAGCCTTTATTAATTAATCTGCAAAGCAGGAATAATAGAACCTCCCTCACTGAGCTGTGTTGAGAACTAAATATCACTACGTTTCTAAAGTACCTGCCCAGATCACTGTAGAACTGCAATAAGGTTGGCAATCAACAAAGATTCACTGAATCCAAATCTGATTGGCTTGTGGTATGGCAAGGTGTTCAGCTTTCAAAGGAACTTTGAATTATCATCATCATACTATTACTTCAAAGGACATGAGTGCAATTTAGCAAAGGAGGCAAGCTCTCAAATCAAGTTTTCAGTAAGCCAAAGACTGGCCCATTTTACTCTAGTAAAGACGATTTATATTCAGTTAGAAAGGGGCCGAGGGTGGGGCTTTGGGGAGCCGGGGAGGGGGGGGGGGGGTGGCGGGGGGAGTTAGTGTTTAGAGGGAGGCGGATGATGCTGAGAGTTGCACAGCAGTGTGAAGGTACTTAGTGCCCCTGAGCTGTACAGTTAAGTGTGGTTAAGGTCATATGTTTTATGTTATGTGACTTTTACCACAATAAAAAAACATTTTTTAAAAAAGTGATCCTTATATGAAAATAGTGCATCTAGTTTGCAAGGGGAAAGTGAATGTCTTCCCATCTGCTAACTAGGATAGCTCTCAGTTTTACCTATTGACTAAGTAGCAGGGCATATTTTGAATTTGCTACTTCATGCATTTATACTTAAAAGTTTTTTTCATTCCTGTAGCTTTTACATCTGCACGCTTAACAGTTTTAAGGTACATCCATCCCAGTGTTCAGTTGTCTTTTGAAGTAAAGTTTCCGAAAGCTTTCGTTACTTTCTGCCAAATGAAACAGACAGTCTTATGAAGATAATTGCACTGAACGTGTGGCAAGTTAAAGAAAGAGTTTATATAAGCATGTACTAAAAATTATTATGTGCTCTAGATTTTTAAGTCATATATTCTCTTTTGAAAAGACTCTGCAAATGCTGTTTCTAGGATGTGTGGTACATGTTACTTAGAAACCACTGCAATAGTGATTGTCATCTGGAAATGGGCAATGTTGGGAATGGGCATTAATTTCAGAAAACAGATAAAGATAATGTCTTTGAGGGAAATAAGAAATATTTTCTTCTAGCCAAAGATGAGAATGAAATTGCTGAGAACTCAGTTTTTTCCAGTATTTATACCAGTGTGTGTAAGTATATGTGTTTGTGTGTGTGTGTAAGTAATTTGGGGGCAGTTTGAAGGGTAAATCATGATTCCTATGCAAAGTTATAACTTTACAAAATTACTATAGACACAAAGCAGTTGGAGGTTAAATGGCAATTGGAGCAAAATAAATAAAGGAATTTAGTAGCATAATATAAAGACAATTGTTTTGCACTTAAACTTTTATTTGACCTGAAGCATATGGTGTTGGACCAACAAATTCATCTGCTTCTAGTTATTTCTAAGACTAGGTAATTACATAGTTCTGTAACATTTTATATTACGGTTGCTTACATCTTTGCTATTCTAAATATTTAGTCCCCACGATCGCTCCAACTCTCCTAAGCAGTAGGGCACCCAGGGAGCTGGGAGATTAAGTGACTTGCCCACAGTCATACAGAATTAATGCAGAAATGAGGGTAAAAACAAGGAGAAGCTTATTCCCAATATAGCACTTATCCAAAGACCACCTCGTGGGAGCAGTACAACCATACATTTAGCCAAGAACTGACACGTGCAGACTGCGTCTGAATCAGATATAACCGGTGTGTGTGATTTTCATATCTCTCTGTTAACTCAGTACTTTAAATCCTGCACAAGCATAGTTCTTGTGGCCGTGTGGCACTTTTAAGGGAGCCCAAAGCCGTATTCATTCCTTTTTCATCAGTGTTAGATACAGTATAGGTAACATCCTTCATACAACTCTAATCCAAATGGATTTCAGTCTAATAGCAGGGCAGATCAAGTTTATGTTTGTTCAGTTTAACTGTTACAGTGCCCACTAGAAAAACGCAATCACCAACCACCAGGAAAAGCAGTTTCATTGTAAGTGGAGAAGAAAATGTCTCTTATAAATAAATCTTCTGTCTGTCTGTCTTCCCGCCCCCCGCCCCCACTTAAATCTGCCTCATTGAGAACTTTGTTCATCCTGGAATTGAACCCATCATTGAGCTGGATGCCTTACTTTGCACTTAGAAATGCCATAAAATGAAGAAACACTGAGAACCAAAATGTTAGGCTGTATAATGCCTTCCTGCATAGTAGCGAGTGGAGCAAAGCAATTATGACAACAGTAAATTGTTGAAATTTCTGAAAAGCTTGAGGAGTAAGCTCTTTAGAAATAGGTTCCCACCCAGGAATGGTGTTTTTTTTCCTTCTCACACAATAGCAGTCTCATTGTCTAATTCTATCTATGGTTCGCTGTGAATACGAATGGTTTAGAAAGCGTGCTGGGTGGCAGTATCTGGGTGATTTCGTTCAAGGACCAACGTGTGTAAATAAAAATGATAGCCCGCCATAGCTCTCTATGGAACACTATTTGCCCAAACACAGAGCCCACCTCTTCCCACAGCAAAGTCTGCTGAAGCAGAAGAGCAGCACTGCATATCTCCCGTGCAAAAAGTAGCGTTGCTCCTGTGTTTAAAATCATGTTCAAATTCAAGTCCTCCTGTCTCTCTAAGCCCCCAGCTTCTCAGTTCAATGAGGGAGCTTAACTTCACTTCATGAAGAAGTCTTAGTTATCTAGCACAAACTCTTTCAACGTCCCTTTTCCCTTCCTAAGTGTAGTCTCTGTTTGTGCCTGTTCCTTTTCCCTTTGTAAGCCGCAGGGTGGGGTGATCAGGAGGCAGGGAGGCAGACTACTTGGGTGGGAGCCCCCCTCACTGTGCACCGCCGTGTGGGGCCGGCCAGTGTCCACACTCTCCTGGCCTTGGTGTTCTCGAAATTACATAGAACGCAGGGCTGAATATATAAAGCACAGCATGGCATCTTATTCCTCTCATTAGTCCTTCCCTTTGGCTTCTGAGGAAGAAGCCTCTCCTTTTTTTTTTTTTTAACCATGTCTAAATAGCTGTACGTCGATTATATCTCAAGAAAGCTGGGGAAAAAACCCAACATGTTTAAACGTACGCTGGGCCCTCCAATGCTCCTCTTTATCTTTAAATATTGAGTCTCTCAGTTTGGACTGACCTCCTACTCACAGATGTGTATCAGTCTCCTATTTGCTTAAAAGGCAGTTAGCAACTGTTGCAAAGGATTGCTGTTTACTCACATACCTGCCCCATCTCTCCCCTCTTCTTTACCCCAAACCTCAGTGGAGGCCTATACGTCTCCTTCTGTGAATCGATGGAAACCATCGGGCTCATTTTTTCTCCTGTCATGACCTCAGTTTGCTCACCGGGAAAATGCAAGGAAGGGAAGAGAGGAAGGGAGGGTCTTAGGGATCGATGTGTTTAAGGGAAGGAACGCTTTGAGCTCTCAGAGCCTTGTCTGCTTGAATGTGAGTCTGCGACTCCGGGTTGTCACCGGCCCCATCTCTCCTGCCGGTCGTCATGTGAGCACGCCCACCGTGGTGCTGCCTGTGTCTCCCACGCTACTCTAATCTTCAGCCTCTAATTCCATGACTTCAGATGCCTCTCGAACACCCCTCCTGGGTAGCAAAAAGCTAGCACCTCAAATTTTTTTTTTTTTTTGTTAGTTTCTGCTTTATAACAAAGTGAATCAGCTACACATATACACACGTTCCCATATCTCCTCCCTCCTGCATCTCCCTCCCTCCCACCCTCCCCATCCCACCCCCCCAGGCGGTCATAAAGCACTGAGCTGATCTCCCTGTGCTATGCGGATGCTTCCCACTAGCTATCTATTTTACATTTGGTAGTGTATATATGTCCATGACACTCTCTCACCCTGTCACATCTCACCCCTCCCCCTCCCCATATCCTCAAGTCCATTCTTTAGTAGGTCTGTGTCTTTATTCCCATCTTGCCACTAGGTTCTTCATGACCTTTTTTTTTTTTTTTCCTTAGATTCCATATATATGTGTTAGCATACTGTATTTGTTTTTCTCTTTCTGACTTACTTCACTCTGTATGACAGACTCTAACTCCATCCACCTCATTACAAATACCTCCATTTCATTTCTTTTTATGGCTGAGTAATATTCCATTGTATATATGTGCCACATCTTCTTTATCCATTCATCCGATGATGGACACTTAGGTTGCTTCCATGTCCTGGCTATTGTAAATAGAGCTGCAATGAACATTTTGGTACATGACTCTTTTTGAATTATGGTTTTCTCAGGTTATATGCCCAGTAGTGGGATTGCTGGGTCGTATGGTAGTTCTATTTTTAGTTTTTAAGGAACCTCCATACTGTTCTCCATAGTGGCTGTATCAATTTACATTCCCACCAACAGTGCAAGAGGGTTCCCTTTTCTCCACACCCTCTCCAGCATTTATTGTTTGTAGATTTTTTGATGATGGCCATTCTGACCGGTGTGAGATGATACCTCATTGTAGTTTTGATTTAGCACCTCAAATTTAACAGCTTCCTCACTACACTTAGTCCCTCCTCCTGACTTCACCCATGCTACTGCTATTCTCCTGGTTACCAAGACCCGAAATCTTAGTATCACATTTTGCGCTCACTGGTCTCCAAAAGCCTATTTCTGTCTGTACATTAGCTCTCACGTTATTACCTCCTGCACATCCCAAGCACCAGCATCCAGCGTGAGAGACTTCTAACTATTCCAGGCAAGGGGAAGTAAGAGATTGTCTCTTGTTTGGAGTAATGTTGTTAAGGTCTTAAACTATTTCTTCTCCATCCGCTCCCTTATGCACAATTTGCAAGAATGTCTTCTTTTAAGACATAGGTTTGTTGTATCATTTCAGTGCTCAGAAGTCCTTAATGGATCCCTCATTGCCCAGTAGGAAACACATACTCCTTGGGCAGAGCTGCCACTGTGTGGCACGTACCCCCCGGGGTCATGCAGTATGGCAGCCCTGTCTTCCCTATGGCCTTATGTCAGCTATTGCCCACCTCCCATCACAGCCTTGCTTCTCTTTACTTCTCATCTTGTTTCCTACACTGAATGTAGTCTGTCTCCTGCGGCTGTACCCTCATAGCGTTGTGGACCCCTCCAGTGATGGTCTGCCGCATTCTGCCCCTGATGGTCAAGGTGTTGTAGGTCCTCTACTCTACCGCAATCTCTCTGAACATGAGAGCTACGTTAGCTTCCTCTTTGAATTCTCCCCAGTGTAGAGTGCCAACCATATGTTGTACATAATAACTCTCATATTTATTGAATGAATTGATACATTATCAAATATATCTTATTTTTAATTAGAGCCCCCCAAAAGATGATTATCAAAGTTATGGACATAAAAACGTCTTATAAAATGTATATGATGACTACACCTTACTTCTCTGATTTCCTACCAACATAATGTTTTTAAATATTCTTCTATTTTCACACCCCATCTTTGGTGAGTACAGGCATGCCTCAGAGACACCGTGGGTTCAGTTCTAGACCACTGCAATAAAGTGAATACCATAATAAAGCAAGTCACATGAATTTTTTGGTTTCCCAGTGCATATAAAAGTTATGTTTACACTGTGTGGTAGTCTATTAAGTGTGCAATAGCGTTATGTCTAAAAAAAGACAATGTACATACCTTAATTTAAAAATACTTTATTGCTAAAAGATGCTAATCATCATCTGACAACACAAGGTTGCCACAAACCTTCAATTTGTAAAAAGAAAAAAATGAATTATCTGTGAAGCGCAATAAAGCAAGTTTCATTAAAATGAGGTATGCCTGTAGTACACAGCCATCTGGGAAAGTGTGAGTCATATCTCATATTATACAGTGCCTCTAAGCTTTTAAAATTGGAATCCTTGTTTTTATAATGTTAAGAGATTACTTTAGTCATAGTTTGAATCTTGAACTCTTGGCAACTAATAATATACCTTTAGTTGATTTTGAAATACACATTTAGCAATTAAAGTAAATGCAAGGCATTTGAGCATTGAAATTTTGCTGTGACAATTCTTTTGAATACAGCAAATCACTTCTTAAACCATGACTTTTATTAGATAAGCTCCCTCTTAAGGGGTAAAATCTTATTTCAAAATATCTACAGGAGAGCCATCTATTGCTGATAGATTTTTTTTCATAGTATAATTGTCCTTTTTATTGAATTATTAGTAGATTCACATAATTTAACACGAGGGATGTTCCTTTCTTAATCTTCTATCTTCCCATTTCCCACACCATCAAAATAAATAACCACTAATGTTGTGTCTTCATTTTCCAGAGTTTATAGATCCTTATTCCCTCCCCCATTTTTTCTTTTTACAAAAGATGACATACTGCTCTGCTCCCCTTTTTTCACTTGGAGATCTTTCACATAAATACAAAGCTGCCTCATTCATTTTCATGGTTGTATAGTGTTCCATTGTGTAGATACTTCATAATTCAATTAACCATCTCCTATTGCAAGGTGTTTTGCTTTAGTTTTTTTTTCCTATTGCAAACAATGCTTCAATAAAGAGTCTCGTACAAATATTTTGTATGAGATCAAGTGCAGTGGAATTTCTGGATTAAAAAAAAAATGTAGTATATGCACAGACTTCCCTGGTGGCGCAGTGGTTAAGAATCCGCCTGCCAGTGCAGGGGACACGGGTTCGATCCCTGGTCCGGATAATCCCACATGCCTCAGAGAAACTAAGCCCATGTGCCACAACTACTGAAACTGCGCTCTAGAGCCTGCGAGCCGCAACTACTGAGCCCAAGCACTGCAACTACTGAAACCTGTGTGCTCTAGGGCCCACGTGCCACAACTACTGAGCCTGCGTGCTGCAACTACTGAAGCCCGAGCACTTAGAGCCCATGCTCCGCAATAAGAGAAGCCACCGCAGTGAGAAGCCCGTGCACCACCACGAAGAGTAGCCCCCACTCGCAGCAACTAGAGAAAGCCTGCGCACAGCAACGAAGACCCAATGCAGCCAAAAATTTAAAATTAATTAATTAATTAATTAATTAAAATAAAATAAAAGAAAGAAAAGAAAAAGAAAACCTCAGGCTGAGAATTAAAAAAAAATGTAGCATATGCATTTGTAATTTTAATAGATATGCCAAATTGCACTCTATGGGTGTTATTAACAACTTACATTATCATTGTCTAAATATTAGAGTGTCTGCTTCACTCTAACTTGATCACACTTTCAGATTTTGGTCAGTTTGACAAATGAAAAAAATCTAAGTAGTTTTTTCATGTGATTAAGAGCCATTCATATTTTCTTTTTTCATGAACCGTCTGTTAGAACTTTCCAGGTATGAGGTAGGAGGTGTGGATACAAATTAATTTTTGTCAGTTGGCTCATCATGTATTGAGTGGACAGCCCATCTTTAGTCTACTGATTTGAGGTGGCTTTTCTGTTATATAGTAAATTCATGCATGTAGTTGAGTCTATTTCCAGATTTTCTATTCTATGGTCTTTCTGTTCCTGTACTAATATTCCATTGTTGTGATTTTTCCAATGTTTTAATACACTGTAGTATCTATTAGTGCTAATCTTTCCTCATTGCTCTTCCAGGCTATTTCTGTTAATTTTTCTATTTGAACTTTAGGATAACTTGCCAAACCCCATAAAACAAATATTTCCTAGTATTCTTTTACTGATATTATACTATATTTCTGAACTAACTTATAGAGAATCAATATATAAATGATATTAAGTCCTTTTCTTCAAGAACATGGTATGTATTTTCCTTTCTTCAAGTCTTCTTTTGTGGCTTTCAGTAGTGTTTTCAGGTTTTCTTCTTATATATCTTGCATATTTCTTGTTAAAACTTGTTACCAAATATTTATTACTGGTTATGTTTCATGTTGCTGTTATAATGGGATGTTTTCTTCTATTATATTTTCTGTCTGGTGGGAGACTTTCTAAAAAAATAAAAATGAAATATGGCATATCAGAACCTATAAAATATAGCTAATGCTGTGTTAATAGGAAAATTCTTAGCCTTAAATACTTATGTCAGTAAGTATATAAAATATATTTAAATGAAATAAGTTAGATTTGAGAGATGGGTAAGTTATAAAAGTACCAACAAAATAAGGAAAGCAAAAGAAAGTTATTAATAAAGAGCAGAAAATAGCAAGTTAGGAAACAGAAAACATTAGAACCGAGAAAATCAAAATCCAGTTTCTTGAAAAGACAAAAAAATAAATTGGTCGAAGAAAAGAGTAAAGCACATAATAAACACAGAATCATATAGAGGATTAAGAGAATCATAAATGACTACTTTGTTTAATTCTTTGTAAATAAGTTTGAAAAACTGGAAAAATGTAATTTGTAAAAAACTGATCACAGAAAAAATAGAAAATCAAAATAGACTGATATTAAAAGAAGAAAATAAGAATGCTGCCCCCCTTCCCAATAAAATTAGCAACATGCCTAAATGGCTGTAGAGAGGAATTCTAACAAATATTTAAAGCTGTTAAAAACTGTTCCAAAGCATCAGCGGAGAAAAGAAATTTGCAACTTTTTTGGTATGAGGTGAGTACTATATTGGTACCAAAACTTGATGAGAATCATGCTAAAAAAAATAAAACTAATTTCACTAATGAGTATCAACACAAAAGCCCAATTAAAATATAAAACAGAAATCAGGAGTAAGAATACATCTTGACCAAGTAGGTTTTATTCCAGGGATGCAAGAGTGGCTATTTTTCATTCAGGAAGAAATCCGCTTCAGACACATACATCTACACACAGTCCACATGCCGTCCTGACGGCATCTCATCAAATACTGATTGGCACCCAGTTTCCCCTGCTGTAGCTGTGGTGTCAGTACTTTCAACTACTATCATTTATAGCAGAAAATAATAGATTTAGTAAACAATTTGATAAAATATCTAAGAGTTAGTTGTATTTTTTTAAATTAAACTGTATGGCATTCGTGTCTACTGTAGCTTTTCTTAATATCCGATATTTTCATGAGTGAGAGTGTTAAGAATGTAAGGTGTGGGAGGTGACAGGCTAGGGATTCCAGCATCCTGCTGAATGAAGGCTGAGTCCCTCTGAGAAAAACTAGCTGGAAGCAGACACAAATAAGAAGGTTGCTGTCTCCTGAAACCTCTTAGGGTCTGTCTCTGTTTTAGACTCAGCAGTAGCAATCAATTGGTAGAATGCACTTTGGGAGAATCATCAGGAATAAATTGTGACACGTGTACCAGTGTTTGAAATCCCAGAAACCTCAGCATGCAATTATATTCAAGGTCTCCATCTCAAGAGTATGTTATAAATGGAGTCATGATTTAATACCTCAACAAAACCCATGTTAAGGCAGCTATCCTACTCTAGGTAATCACTTTGATTGAAGTTTCAGGATATATTATATGTGCATTATTGGAGTGACAGCCAAATTATACAATATTTTAAGGCCTCATTGAAGCATAGACTTTGAGGCTTGATTGTAACAAATAACTTCTGAAAATCCACACAGCAGACACATCAGACCATCCTGCAGTGCTTCAGGGCAGGATGGCTCTTGTTAACCATGGGCTTGAGCAGTCTTTGTCATGAAGTGACAATAAGTCATGGAAACAGACAAGGACAGGTGATGAAGTAATCTGAATTGAAAATCACTTTGGCGTATATTTGGCATTCACAGGGCATACTGACATTTTTTTAACTAACATAGTAAAACTCTTTAGATAGCCAAATAAATTATTATTTCTATCTGAGCAGCCTCATTTTGTGAGAACAAGGTCAACAGTCAGTGGTGACCAGAGAAAGGTGATAAAGCAAGAAGTGGGATTTCTCACACAGTTTAAAGCTACCCTGAAAAGAGATTGTTTGCACATAAGCACACTCGTATTAGTTTTCCAGCCAGATGTAGCAACAGGTAGGTTCCTATATGACTGCTGTAATCAAAGAAAATAATGTCAGGTGATTCATTTAAAATGGATAGGAACAGCCATGAAATGACTCCTTTTGCCATATTTCCCAATAAGCATAGGAACAACGGAGGATATAATAACTTTTTTCATTAAGTCCTCACCCAAACTAAAAAAATAGACCTCATCTAGAACTCATTTCTCTGCTGTAATGTAGAACTACCCTTACCATCAGAAAGCCCTTCATATTTTCTGGAAAAAGTTAATACTGTTTTTTTTTGTTTGTTTGTTTTAAAGGTTTTATTTATTTATTTATGGCTGTGTTGGGTCTTCGTTTCTGTGTGAGGGCTTTCTCTAGTTGCGGCAAGTGGGGGCCACTCTTCATCGTGGTGCGCGGGCCTCTCATTTTCGCAGCCTCTCTTGTTGCGGAACACAGGCTCCAGACGCGCAGGCTCAGTAATTGTGGCTCATGGGCCTAGTTGCTCTGCGGCATGTGGGATCTTCCCAGACCAGGGCTCGAACCCGTGTCCCCTGCATTGGCAGGCAGATTCTCAACCACTGCGCCACGAGGGAAGCCCAATACTGTTTTATCTTAAGCTTATTTCCCTCTCTCTCTGAGGACAAATAGTACCTACAAACACATCTAACTCTTGAAAGCATTATATGTAAAGACATATTGTTAACACATGTTTGGAAATAAACATTTCAGCCCATGTTCAGCTGTGAATCACTTCATTACAGTGTTAGTTCATAATGTTAATTGCTTGAGAATGTTTTTACTGTGCATGTTCTTATACATGCACGTAGTCTTAAGGGAATAATTGCATCTAGAAATGCTCTTATTATTTGGTAAAGCTAAAAGAAATTTAATTAGCAGGGGTCACAGTGAACCTTTATAGAATAAACAAAGAAAACATAAGTTTTAAAGCCTTTGTAAGATAGTAATAATTCAAGGCTGTGCTGAATTAAAACTTGGTTTTGAACAAACAAGAAACAGCCATAGGTATAGTGTATTTTGTCGTGTTAGAGTTGGTGTCGGTGTCTAATTACTGTAAGCCGTCACACTTTCAGTAAAGCACCAGAGAGTCTTCTTGTGCCTGCGAAGCTCTGTGACAGTCTATTGTGATGCATTTCAACCAACTTATAAATCATTTTGCAGAGACTAATGATTTATTACTGCTGTAATGAACTTCACAAGCATCAATACATTAGGATCCACTTTGAAAAGAAACTTGTCAGGTCCCATTGGAATGATGATCAGATTACTATTGTTATTAATGACCCTGATCAGCTCTTTGGATCTATGAATAACCTTTTCAGATGACAGAGGTCTTCCATTTGGGAGAAATTCAATGCATATGTAAAATAAAAGTATGTGCTCTTCTTTTTCCAATCCCTTTATTAATGCCAGGGATTGTTGTCAGCTGTCAAAACTGGAAGCTTCAAAATTATTTTAAAATCTACCTAATTCAACCCTATTAAAATCTGGTGAATACATCCTGAAAGGATATTGTCATTCCAATTACTTTTCTCTATGTTACTAAATTATGGTGTTTTCTTTCTTTCTACTTGAAGCCTCAGCTGGACCCTAGTGGTTTGACTAAAATAGAAATTACCATGTTTAGGGCTTCTTCTTTTTTTTTTTTTTAAATGTTCAGTGATGTCAGACATTTGACCTGTGAGGCTTTTAAAACTGACCTTGTTGCTTCTTTCCATTCATTAAACTACAACCTTTGCTCTCTTGTCATAAAAGATAAATGAAGATTCACAGAATCTTTGTTTAAGAGAAGATTTGTTTACATTAATGTAGATTAAGTGGAAAGATACCAATTATTTTTCAAGTCAATCAGATGTCTTCTTTGAGGTTTCAATTTATGGCCTGTTTCTCATTATTACAGTTTCTGCATACTCAGTAGACCTTTGTCAAAAAGTAACATACAAATGAACAATTTTCATGGAAACCCCACATTGCATACTTTTTCTACTTAACCAGACAAACAAGTTCTAACATATGATGTTTTTCCATAAGTGATTAAAATTGGGCTTTAAAATGGTAGTTTTCATTCTACAAAGTTGTCACAATGATTAATGTCCATATAGGATTAAAACTTTGGAGAAAAATTTTGAAACCAGAGTGATTATTTGTAAATTTAGAAAATGGCTTTTAAGAAGAGAAGTTTTAGTGTAGTTTATTATAGTTCAACTTCCCAAACTAAACATTTTTATCATTAGCCACACACACACACACAAAAATAGTGAAATAAGTCATTTTTAATGTAAAATTTTTAAAAGTTTTAATGGGCCACATGGAGAGAATATAATGGAATAAAATAGACTTTTTTTAAACGTATGATCTGAAAGGAAACAAACAGGTCCTGTAATCAAAGTCCGTTATTTTACTGGTGAGAAAACTGAGTCCTGGCAGGGTTTAAGGCATATCTTCCTGTCAGAGGTCAGAGCCCACTGGTGACATGGAGCCCAGAGCTGGGGGTTCCTGTGCTGACATCAGACAGGACATCACATGGGAACCTTGAACTCTGCAGTGGTTGTAACCCCAGAGCCTAGCACTGTGCCTAATCACTGCTGAGAAAGCCATAAGGACACAGATTGCTGAGAAGACAGAATGAAAGACAAAAGCACGGAACAGGTGGGGTCCCACATGTGACTTTAGAGCCTCTTCTGATTCTTCGTCTCTCATTTGAACACTTCCACCTTTGTCTCATGGTTTAACTTGATAATGATTTTATTCATAAATTTGCAAGTGAGACATTGTTTTTCTTTACCTTAAAGAGTGGACTCTCCGATTTGGGTGGATATTTCTCTCATGAATTCTAGATCCAACAGTAAATAAAGCTCGTGTGGGACACTTCGATGAATCTTGGCGTTGACAGTGACACACCCAGTTACCCCTCTCCCTGATGCAGTAACCTGTCTGTAACATGCCTCTCATGTCATTATCAAGCTTGTGTATTAACATTCTCAGTGATAGGAACTGACTTCTTTGCCTGGCAGCCTGTTCTGATACCATACAGTCTGTTGGTAAAAGGACTTTTTAATGTTGAACTTGAACCAGACTTTTTTTATTTTTCCAAAATTGTAGTGACACTGGCTTTGTGTTCTTTGAGGAAACGGGTCAGTCTCTAGTGAAATCAGTCTGACTGCGTAGACACTGGTGCCCTCAAAGACCGAGAGGGTTGCAGAGCACAGCCAAGGCCAGCCTCAGCGGAACTCACTTTGTCAAGTTCTGTTTCAGCTATAGCTGCTATGAAATCAGAGTCACAGCTAAGGGAGTTTTGACCACTAAGAAAGGATTCTCAAGCAGCATTTGAAATTGTTTACGTTCCTATTGTCTGGTATGACAGTAGCTGCACGTGCAGTGAAAGATAAAGGCAATGCAAAGCCAGGCGTAGAATGGGTCAACCAGTTCAGGAAACTAAGACTTCACACAAGGGGTATGAGTTAGGACCATGTCCTTGTTCCATACATGTGCCATCTTAGGGTTTGTGTGGCTAGAAAACAAGAGTGGTTATTTCCTCTACAAGTCACAGTCACCAGGCATGTGCTGTGGCATCGTGAGATGGCTACTGGAGTGGCAAAGTGGGGTTCTAGTCACTTTCTCAATTACATCAACCTCAGGCAAGTTATTGCACCTCTCTAAGTAGTGGTTGCCTCTTCTGAAAAAAAGCGAGCATCATGCCTTCCCTATCCGCCTCACAGGGTAGTTTTATGCTGGAGATGATGCATAATCAAATTAGATGATAATAACCACAGGTCCCTTAGCTAGTTTTGATGTTGTGACTCGGTGTACATGTCGTTTTTCCAGAACTAGAGCGTAAGCTCTTGGCCCCCTGGTCGGCGGTTCTCATATGCCCATGTAAGAATGGGTGCTAGTTGACTCAAGTTCTTAGCGCTCCTCGCAAAAATAAGGAAATTTTTGTTCATAAAGCAAAATTTATTCCTTTTTGAGGATAATGCTTTATTCAGACACATCCAGATTTCATTAGTATTAAAATATCTTTTATGAAATAGTGATGAGCCAGTAGTCATGTTTGCAGTGTACTCATTTAATAATATTAAAAGTTGGTAAATCTTTGTCATTTCCATCACTTTGAAAACACTTTGTTGGTGGCGAAATCCTAAAGTTGGGGTATCTGTGAGGTACATCTTTATAGCTCAATTCTCACCCCACCCCCGCCCTCTCACTCCAGGAAAATCCCTCCTTTATAAGTGAGAGAGTGGCATGGACATATATACACTACCAAATGTAAAATACATAGCTAGTGGGAAGCAGCCGCATAGCCCAGGGAGATCAGCTCCGCGCTTTGTGACCACCTAGAGGGGTGGGATAGGGAGGGTGGGAGGGAGACGCAAGAGGGAGGAGATATGCGGATATATGTATATGTATAGCTGATTCACTTTGTTATAAAGCAGAAACTAACACACCATAGTAAAGCAATTATACTCCAAAAAAGATGTTAAAAAAAAAAAAAGAAAGAATCCACAAAGTCAAAAAAAGACATGAGAAACAGAGTTTATGGTACTGAAAAATATTCAGTAGTCTACACTAAACCAGATTAAATTGCTAGGACTTTTAAGATGACAGCAGTGGTACAAGGAGAAGAAGGGAACTTTTTGCTATAGCCCAGCACCACAGCTTTGTTGATGCTCAGTTTCTGAAAGCACTTTTCAGAAGAAGCTTTTTCAAAGGTTTTGATGACTAACATCAAACACCAATGAAGTTTTTTATGGTTCTTTAGTTTCTCAAGAGTCCAGATTTATTTCTTTCTTTACTCACCTCCAATATATTCAATCCTTTCTTCTGAATATAACAGAACCACGTTAGAATAGTGAATAAATGTCTCTGGCTTTTAGTTTTTGTAAAAAAAAAAAAAGGAAAGGCTGTAACTAGATAGTATGTAATATGTAATATCTATGTAATAATATATAATCAATGTGTAGTAAGTAGCACAATATGATAACTATAGGTATATGCTGTATAATGATAATAAATTGCTCAAAGCTTATGTTAATAAATAAATAAAAGGCCCACAAGAATTATCTGTTAAATAAATTAATCAATTGGTGATGTGTTTCCTTTAGAGGCTAGATGGTATATTAGTCACATTTTTAAGGTAGCTGCTCATACTTTCAATATGTGCAGCTGAATTGATCAAAAGTAAGACTCTCAGTATGTCCAATAAGTCCAGTTGCTTCTTCTCAAGTAATGCTACATTAAAGCATAAATAACTTAGTTGGATAGCACGGAAATTTTATTTGTAATAAGCTTCAAAGGTAATCTTAGGTCCACATAAGTACTTTTTCAGCTCATTGTTTTGCTATGCGCTCCCTCACCATCCCAGGCCATTCACGTCCCTATTCCTCTCATTTGCTTTGGTGTGTTTAGCTTCTAGAGTCTTTATTCTAGTAAAAAGAAAGAGAATGCCCACACTTCCTATTATCTGATAACCCATCTAGTATCCACTAAGAGGATATTCAGCCATCGCCATTCTGGTCTTTTCTCATCTACCTCCAGGTAGAAAAATAAAATCTGAAGTGTGTAAAAACTCTCTCCAGCTACTGGCTGTAATGATAGTAGTCACCCTTTGTTAAGATCTAAATATATGCCAGATCTTCTACACGTTTTATTTATTTCTCACAGCTCTGTGCCATTGGGTCTCATCATCCCCCATCTTACATTTTGGGAACTCGAGCTCACGTTGTTAAATAACCTGCCCTCCCTCTGCGACACCGTCATCAGCCTTGCTTCCCCAGGACTCTGACTTCTGGGCAGGCAGGAGCAACTGGCACATCTCCGTCTTTCCCTCTATCTTTAGGGCTGCCTGTATGTGCCTCTACAAGCCTCCCAGGCAGCAGGAAGAATCTCATTCTAGACTAGCAGCTGTGTAGGCTGCTCTAGTTCTCTTCAGAAATCAATTTCCTGGTGAACCAGTCTTTCTTTTTGAATGTTCCAAGACAGATCTGAACAGTTTTAAAAGACACTGAAGGTAATAAAACATAATAACCCCTTATTCAGTGCTGTTTGTTAAAACAAAGAGAGTAATAAAAAGAGAAGTGTCAGAAAAGGGCCCCCCCACCATGCCTAGATTCTATGTGTGGTGGCACTACAAATTTTTTTTTAATTCTTGGGGATCAAACAACTAAAATATGTATCCTGAGATTTGTCATAGAAAACTGGTCCAATAGAGCCTAATTTGTTTTGCAGTTTGATCAACTACAAACTTAAGGTTTTGTTTTGTTTTGTTTCGTTTATTTTGTTTTTAAGAAATGTTTTGTTCGTTACAAGCCAGTCCCTTGATTTTTGCAGGGAATGAATGTGGCATTTCCCAAAGGACTAGTCAACCACAATGAAGAATTTATTAGACAGCTAGATTACATGGTTGATCACTCATGGGGCATATATTTTTTTCACTTATAATAAAGTGTATTTGCCTGATGTAATAACTATGACAAAAAATATGTTGCTTCACATACTCTCTGATACACAAAATTAGGTGATTCCTTTTGGTTTAAGCAGGAATTAGAGAGGTTTTCTTGAAATGCTCGTTTGGATAAAGTTAATTTTTATTCTTTGGGGAGAGCGTCTGACTTTTACTTAAAACTCTGGAAGACTTGAGGGTAATTTCTAAATTATATGCACTAATTGACATTTCATTTTAGCCATGATGGCAAAACTATCTAAAATAAATTACCATAGAAACATAGAAATTCTTAGCTATCATGCCAATAGTGTAGTATGATTTCTGTAGCAAATATCAAAGCATCAGTTGATTCTATAGAACTCTAATTGGAGGTCTTTGCACATGAATGTAGCTTTTAATGGAAATGAGATTTTATTCATTTTCCTTCTGTTGCATTTACCCAAACACAATTCTTATGTGAGGCTCTGTGTACTGGCAAAGAATAAAATATTCTCAACAAATGCCTTCACAAAGGCTTATTTCCTTTTCAGCCGAAAGAGAGCTGGGAGCTACGGAAAGGCACTGGGAATGTTACAGGACCCAAAAAAGGGACGGAAAAATTGAATTCCTATCAAAGATAAACCAAGGTGACTGTGTTAGGCCAAGAACACATTGCTCTGGTGTCATTGCTGTGAAATAGAATTTGATTGATGATTTCTCTATTTTCAAATGACCTGGTTTATCCCAACATTCATCTAAGAATGAAGTAATTAATTATCTCAGAGCAAATTTAAAAAGAAAAATGGGTAAACCCCAATGATTTTAAGGATGACTGAGATGATAGACCTAAAATTCTAAAGTTTCTTTCTGAGCTCACAAAAGATTTCTCTGGGGCTTTGAAGAAAGGATGTTATACAAGCATGTTCTCTACAGAATATTGTTTGGCCTTGGCTATGGCACTACTCCCTGTTCTTCTGATGAGCTTGGGGAGGGCAAAGAAGATTCTAGATTTTCTCTTTTCCTCTAAGAACCACCTAACTCTGAGTCATTGCTTATTTCCTGTAAAGAAGAAGAGCTGTTAGTGAAGATGAGCTAAACTAGAGGTTGATGGCACTTGTGGTGGTACGTTTCAGATCTGAATTCTTCTGGAATCTAAGGGTGAATCTTTAGGCACCATGGTTGCTGAGAACATTTGTTTGGGAATCAGTATTTGATTCTCTTATTCTGCTTCCTGCTTGGAGACAGAGTCAGGATACCCTCCAGCAGCACCAGTGTCGTCCCCGTTACCCTGAGCAATCAGAATAGAATATTTAGAGCAGGCGAAAGCAACTGCAGAGTTCTCCTGCCGCTTTTTTTGTTTAACATGCTGGCTTTCCCCAAATATTCGTCCACTTCTGCAGTGAAACAGAGGCTGTTGCTGGATTTAAAAAGTGTTTGATAGGCCTGCACCTTTCAGTACACTGTGTGACTTCATATTTGCTTTGGATGACAAACATGTATTTTCTTTCTGCCTGAAGAGACTGTTTGTTTTGTGAAGTACAAGTTAAAAGAGACTGAATCTAACGTGGATATGTTCTTTCAGATCCTTGATTACATATATCTTGGCTGTTGTGAGCTTTATTGGATTATGTACAGTGCTGTGATTCCACTAACTGTGTGTGCAAACAGCAGGCAAGGTTGGAGGGTTATCAAAAAGGCTCGTTGATTCTCTCCTTCACAAGATTGGAAAGTGAATACATTTACTGTAATCAGGGTGGACCAATGCAGAATTAATAAAGTTTAGAGGAAGTCGTGCCGGACCTCTAGCACATTCCCTCCAGCACTACTATAATTAACAACATTGGGGCTTTTATTTTCTTTTCTTGTTTGATGCATCTATTATGTTAAACAGCATGTCACCATTTCACTGCTTTTTTAATGTATAAAGACTACATGAAGATCTGCCCCATGTGTATGGAAGAATTATATGAAAATAATATATAATGCTGCTATAGACCATCTAGACACATCATTGTAATAATTAATAAAAAGGAAGACATATGGAAAATTTTTTCGTAATGAAAAGTACAATTGTGAAATTTGGTTTCAGCTTTGGCTCCTTTTGTAAACTGAGATCTCAGGAACTAGGACATAAATCATTCTATAACTGTAATCCTTTAGTCAAAATACAGTCTCCATAAATATTTTAGCAGCATTTGTGATGCTTTTAATTCTACATCACTTCACTTTAGTTCACTTCAAAGTTAAATTATTAATGTCTCTTCCTAAAAGTTCAAAATACAGTATACTGAAGAGACTTTATTACCTGGAATTCAGAACAGCCTCTGGATGTCTGAAAGGATATTGTTCATGTTTATTTGTATTTCTAGGAGAAAAACAGAATGGGCTAGGCAAAATTGTAACTCTCCCCTTCCACCCAGCAGAGTGCCAGACATGTAGAAGGCACTGCATGAATAGCTGTGGAATGAAAATTCTAAAACACGAGTTTTTTATTCCAGCCTTTTAAGTGTCCTTCTTTTCTGCTCCTTGAACACCTAGACTCTTTCACGCTGCCCGCTAGCTGCACATAGCTGGGCATCTGTATCCTCTCTGCTCCCCACTCCCCCCGCCCCCTGCCCAGGCACGTCCACATTCTCTTCTACTCTCCTTCAAAACCACATTTGCTCAGTGGAACTGATCACATAAACTCTAAAAGGAAAGCAATCAGATTAAAGTAATTCAAACAGAGATGTGCATGATTATGGCTGGCTTCATATATTTACTGTTGCCCTTTTCTCCCCCATTTTAAAAGAGAAAAATGTTAATCCAAATTAGTGATTGCCTAAGGGTGCATTTTACCCAAGGTACTTTGAGTCTGGGGAGCTGATATAGACCTCCTCAAATGATAACACATTCTGTTCTGCCCACCAATACCCAAGATTGACCTGATTTAACAACCTTATTCTCATGATGAAATTCAGGCCGATAAAAAAATATATATATGTATGTAATTTCTATCATATATTATTAAACAAATATCTATATTTTCATTTGGAGGTACTTATGTATTTTGTGGAAATGTTTATGTTTAGAAATATTTATCTCTTTACTTAGTTTATTAATGAAATATTATCACCTGACAGAAAAATGAGGCATCCTTGGAAGCTTTATCAAATATTTTGGGTTAAGTACATGAAGAAAAAAAATAATCTAGAAGAACTCGAGAGCCAAGTCTATCTGTCTTAAGCATCACTTACAGCTTCAATGATCCTGACTTAAAGCTGTTCATTCATTCTTTTGTAACTCACACAATATACATTTGTGAACTGCAGTCCCAAAACGGGAAAACCTAAGGAATCATCTGGTCACACCCCTGTATTTCAGAGAACAAAATCTGAAGCTTAGAGACGATTTGTGATTGTCTGTTGTGGCTAACCTAGAGTTGAGTGCAGCTCTTCTGATCTGTCCCGAACTTGTCAGGATATGAGTCGTGCCTGCTCTCACTCCTTTTTTCTCTCACTGCATACGAAACCAATTGCCAAAGAATGTCACCAAAAATGTTAAAGATATTTTACCAGAAGAATTTTGGTTTAAGTTATTCTAATGGACAACCAGGAGATTGTAAATCATGGTCTTTTTAATTATTAATGCTCTATTTTAGGTTGTTTTACTATTCTAAGAGGAAATTTCTTTTCTGAGTCTGCCCTGGAAAAAAAAAGTCACTGAGTTCAGAACATCTTCTTTGAGAAACTTAATGGCAGAGAGCAAATGCAAAATATTAATGAGTTACTCTGCTAGTGCATCCCTCACCTGGCGAACAATCCATGTAATAACCTTCATCCTTGAGGTCTTTAAGTGACTTAAGAAGAGTTTCTAAGGAAGATAAATTCTTGATTCAGCAGAGTCTCTGAACTGCATGCTGGCTCACCATGTTAGGAGCCACTATCTCTATTTTTACAAAAAATGAAAGAAATGTCTGAAAAAAAAATAAAAGATCTCCTTAGTAGGCTTCCCACATGTGGCACGGATGCAGTGACAGAATTCATCACTAGAAAGGGCTTGTACTTAGTCCCAAACACTCAAAAGTACTATCGAAAGGCACTGTGGGGGCTTCCCTAGTGGCGCAGTGGTTGAGAGTCTGCCTGCTAGTGCAGGGGACACGGGTTCGAGCCCTGGTCTGAGAAGATCCCACATGCCACGGGGCAACTAGGCCCGTGAGCCACAACTACTGAGCCTGCGCGTCTGGAGCCTGTGCTCCGCGACAAGAGAGGCCGCGATAGTGAGAGGCCCCCGCGCTGTGATGAAGAGTGGCCCCCGCTTGCCACAACTAGAGAAAGCCCTCGCACAGAAACAAAGACCCAACACAGCCATAAATAAATAAATAAATAAATAAAATATTAAAAAAAAAAAAAAAAGAAAGAAAGGCACTGTGAACTCTGATTTGTACTCAAAAGGCCTTCTGTGTGGTCACTGACCTCTAGAACAAATGAAATGTAGGAATCCTCCTCTTGAGTGTTTAGATAGAGCCTTCAGGGTGGAAAAGATAAAGACACAATCTCCAAAGGTCTCAGTTATAACAGGGACTCTAGCCTTCTGGTGTTGGACACCCCACATGTTTTTGCATCATTTGCAACACGTTTATCTCCTCCTAAACGTTTTTCATGGCATAATATCTGTGTTTCAAATTAAAATGGATTAAAATTAATTTTGCCTTCAGCATTTTGCAATATCCATTGAGGTTTTTAGACATCTTTCTTTGGGGATTGAGTCTAATACAAATAGACTTTCTCCTCTCAATAAATAGTACATGATTCTCATCCTTGGCTCTGATTTTCTAATCTTGGCTCAGAAATGCCTCAAGTAGGTGAATCCAGAAGCCAGAATTACCTTAGTGCTCTCAGTCTTAGGAAGCCAAAGTGTTCTTGGGAACACATGTATTCCTACCACTGTCTACCCACACACACTCAAAGCACCCCTCAGACTCGTCCTTCTCCAAAACAAAATAAAAATTCCATCATTCTGAAAAGGCACTCCTGTATTTCTGTGGAAAGTAAAAAATTCCCTCACAGAAAGTTTAATACCCACGTTTTAAAAATCTACTGGGGGATAACGAAAACACGGGTGGGCTTGTTCACACAGTTCCAGCCCTTAGCAGTCTGGTGGAGTGTGTGCCAGGCACCGATGGATGAAGTCCCTTACAGTAGACTCACTAGCCAGGTGAAAGGGGCACTCTGGAAGTTTGTTTGCCTTCAGTATGATTAATGATAGGGTCCAGCTCCTGTCACACTTGGCCAACGAGAGGTCCTCATCTATCTTGGTGAGAAAAAGTGCTGGCGTTTGGGTTGTATATTCCTTTTAGAAGGGACAAGTCAGGAAATCTCTGGTCTCTGCCCTTAAACAGATTGTAGAGGAGAAATACCCAATATTCATGGACCCTCTGGCAACTAGACAGCTAAATGTAGTCTCCCTCGTGAGCAAAGACCAAACGTATTCAGATATTCTGCTAGTATACTAGCATACCGAGTACAGTAGAAGTTTGGTGCCTTTTTTTTTGCACAATTCCGTCAAATGCTAGGCCATTGAGCACTTGGAGAAAGACAGAAATCCAGTGCTGACATTCTTAGCCTCACGCTGATTCATGCATGTGACATTGTGGTGTGCAGAGAACTTCATTCTACATGTAATTAAAATTTCTAGACTGTAGTAAGAAAGATCAGAACACAGTAGTTACTTGGTTAAAAAAGCAGTTAAGCATGTCAGTGCCCTGTCATTGGGGGTAGGACCGACACTCTGTCTTAAGTGTTTGCATCCAAGATTGCAACCCTGTGCAGCCTTTGTAATGTGAACAACAGCCATAAAACTTTGTCTATGAATATTGTCCCTTTATACTTCTTTAAAATGGTGCAAGAAGTTAAAGAGACTTATGAGACCATCCAAAAGATTCTTTATGGATTTTTACAGTATTTCTCATAATCTTTTACAGCATCGTTAGGTCATGATTAGGCAGCAAGTTTTTAAGTAGCCTATCTTTATTCAGCCTTTCCAGAGCATTAAACTTAATTTATATAGAAACAGTTCTCTTTGCATGCATGCAAATTTAATCTGTTTATATGCTATTTGAATAAATGTTACAATTGCATTAATAAACACAACATGCATAAACAGGTTTGGAAACTAATATACCTGATTCTTGTTTAGCTTATAGCTCAACTACTGGGATTAAAACTGGGTCAGCTTTTTTTTATAATAAACGTTTTATTTGAGAACAATATTAGATTTTACAAAATTATTATGAAGATAGTACCAGGAGTTCCTACTTACCCCAGACCTTGTTTCTGTATTATTAACATCAACTCTAATCCATTGCCATAGCCTTCTGCCCTTGCTTATCTGTAGCCTCTTACATCAACAGTGAGAAACCTGACCCCCACCATCTGCTATCCATTTACTTCATTGTTCATTCCTGGAAATGTGTATTCACGTTATCAGAATTGTTAACCCACACTCCTGTGGAAAGCAACTTTATGGAGTAGGATACGGTGCTTATACACAGTTCCTTTACCTTTAGTCTTGTAGACTCTACTCGTTCCCAAAGTCACATAGGTCAGTAACTTATTACCCGTCCCCTTTAATGAGATTGTTTCATACATTTGCAATACATTAAGATTGTTTTGTGATGTCCTGCATCTCACCCACAACCTCCTAAATATTCTTTTTAATTTGCATACATGAGTGTTTACTTTTTGTGCAGTAAAGTTCTGTGGGTTTTGACAAATGCTTAATGTCTTGTATTCACCATTACAGTATCATACAGAATAGTTTCACTACCCTGAAAAATTATCTTTGTTTTACTTATTTAACCACCTCTCCCTTCTGAATGCCTGGCAACCAATGTTTACTATCCCTCTAGTAATGCCTTTTCAGAATGTCATATAGTTGGAATTATACATACTTGTAGCTTTTCCTTACTGGCTTCTTTCACTTACCAATATGCATTTAAGATTCATCCATGTCTTTTCATGGCTTGATAGCTTATTTCTTTTTATCACTGAATAATATTCCATTGTATGGATGCACTAGAATTTGTTGCTCCATTCACCTATTGAAGGACTTCTTGGCAATTTTGAATAAATCTGCTATAAACACTGGTGTGCAGATTCTTAGGTAGACGTAAATTTTCACATCAGTTGGGAAAATACCTAAGAGTGTGATCACTAAATTGTATAGTAAGACTAGGTTTAGTTTTGTAAGAAACTGTCAAATTGTCTTCCAAAGTAGCTGTACCGTTTTACATTCCCACCTGTACTGAATGAAAGATCTTGTACCTTTTTTCTTTTTTATATGGATGTTCAATTGTTCCAGCATCATTTGTTGAAAAACTATATTTCTCCATTGAATTGCCTTAGTTCTTTCACCAAAGATCAGTGACTGTATTTGTGTGGGTCTATTTCTGAACTCTCTATACTTTTCCATTGATCTGTGTGTCTATTCTTTTGCCAATACCATGCTGTCTTTATTACTGTAGCTTTAAAGAGAGTCTTGAAACCAGGCAGTGTACATCTTCCAACTTTGTTCTTCTTCTTCAGTGTTATGTAAGCTATTCCAGGTTCTTTGCCTTTTCATATAAACTCCAGAACCGGTTTGTTGAAAACTATGAAATAAATAGCTTGCTAAGATTTGATTGGGATTGTGTTGAATCTATAGATCAAGTTGAAAAGAACTGCCATCCTAACAATATTGAGTCCTCTAATCCATGAACACAAAATGTCTCTCTACTTATTTAGATCTTCTTTGATTTTTTTCATGAGTGTTTCTTAGTTTTCTGCTTATAGGGCCTGTACATGTTTTGTTACATTTATGCCTAAGCATTTCATTTTTGGAATACTATTGTAAATGGCATTTTTAAAATTGCAAATTCCAGTTTTTAACTGTTGGTAAATAGGAAAGCATTATATCCTGCATACTTACTGTACTTGCTTATTATTTCCAAGAGATTGTTGTTGTCTTCGTTGTTGTTGTAATTGGTTCTCTAGGACTTTCTCCATAGAGAACATGTCACCTGCAAATTGAGACGATTTTATTTGTTCCTTTCCAAGCTGCTTTATCTCTTTACTACCTTATGCATTAGCCAGGACTTCTAGTACAGTGTGAAATAGGAGCGGTGAAAGGAGACATCCTTACCTTTTTTCTGATCTTAGGGGGAAAACATCCAGTTTCTTACCATTAAGTATGACGTTAGCTGTAGAGTTTTTGTACATATTTTAAATGAAGTTGAGGAAGTTCCTTCCTATTCCTAGTTTGCTAAGGGTTTTATCATGAATGGGTTTAGATTTTTCACATATTTTTCTGCATCTATTGATACGATCATGTGATTTTTGTTCTTAGTGTGTTGATGTATTGGATTACACTGATAGATTGTATAATGTTGCACTAGCCTTGCACACCTAGGATAAATTCTGCTTGTTTATGGTGTATAATTCTTTTTATGCATTATTAGATTCAAGTTATGAATGTTTTATTGATGATTTTTATCAATTTATGTTCATGAGAATTATTGGTCTATAGTTTCCTTGCAGTGTTTTTATCTGGTTTTGGTATTAGAGTTATTCTGGTCTCATGGCATGAGTTAGGCAGTGTTTCCTCTGCTTCTAATTTCTGGAGGTATTATGCAGAATTGGTATGACTTCTTCCTTAAATGTTTTGTAGAAACCATCTAGGCCTGGTGACTACTTTTAGAAGGTTGTTAATTATTGAATAATTTATTTAATAGATATAGTATTATTGAGGTTATCTATTTCTCTTTGTAGGTGTTTTGGAAGTTTTTTAATTTCAAGGAATTGTTCCATTTCATCAAAATTGTCAAATTTGAGGGCATAGTGTTTTTTGTGTTATGCCTTTAGTATCCTTTTAATGTGCTTGGGATCTGTAGTGATGACTCCTCTTTCACTTCTGATATTGGTAATTTGTGTCCTCTCTTTTCTGTTGGTTAACCTGACTAGTGGTTTATCAACTTTAATGATTTCTGAAAGAACCAGTTTTTGGTTTTGTTGATTTTTTTCCTATTGTTTTTCTGTTGTCAATTTCATTGATTTCTCTTTAATTTTTATTATTTCTTTTCTTCTGCTAGGTTTAGAATTAACTTACTCTTCCTTCTCTAGTTTCCTAAGATAAAAGCTTAAGTTACTGATTTTAGACCTTTCTCCTTTTCTAGTACGTGCATTTAACAGTATAAATTTCCCTCTAAGCAGTGCTTTTGCAGCATTACACAAATTTTATTTTTTATTTTATTAAATAAAAATTTATTTTATTTTCACTTAGTCTTCTAAGTTATTTACATGTTAAGAAATTCTAAATCACTAATTTTTAACTACTTTAGGAAGGTTGTGCCCTATATTTTGAAAAATTTTGAAGACCAAGAGTTATGGTTTATTCCCACATTAGCCAATAAACTATCACGTTTGGTGGCTGGAGGCCCCCCCCCATTCCTCATCCCCAGTTAATTAATAATAGCTTGAGACCTGCAAGAAATAACATTCTCATCAGTCCACCCACCGAAAAGCCAGGTCAAAGTGCCCCATTGTCTGTTGGTAATTCTATACCATAATCTCCCAGCGTGAAAACAAGCAAAAGGATCCACAAAGGATAGACAAAACTCTCTTGGGAGAGCTGGGAGCTTTACCAGCTGGTTCTGCAGTTCAGTTTGCTGCTGCATGATTCTCCCTGAGCCCAGTTCTTCGGGGTACCTGAGTCTTGCACTGAGAAAGGGCAGCAAACAAGGCAGGCAAAGGACCCTGCTCTCAGAATTCAGAGTTTGGTCAGGGAAGTCAATCACGAACACCCTGATTAGTGCCCTGCCACTCAAACTTGGCTTCATGTACCGGCCACATTGGCACCACCTGGGACCTTGTCAGAAACTCTGAGTCTCAGGCCCCTCCCAAGACTCCCTGGGTCAGAATCATATTTTAGGAAGATCCCCAAGGGATTCGTGTGCATGTCAAAATTTGCAGAGCCCTGCCCTAGATTATTGTAGATAGTCATCATGCTGTGAAAAAGATGCCTGGGATGGGGAGGATGAATGTACTTTGGTAGGCCTGTCAAGGCAAGTGTCTCTGAGGATGTTGCCCTTGAGAGACCGAAGGGTAGAGCCTTATTCATCTTGACACCCCCCTCGTCAGTTCTTCCCTCCACCCCACCGCCACCAAATCCAGGCCACACCTGAGTGCATGCCACAAACAGTGAGCATCCAGTGAAAGTTTTGGGGGCAAACAAGACAAGGAACGTAAGCCCTAAAAAAGCTATCTGCCTGTTTCATTAAAAAAATAACATGAAAATACAAATATTTCTAGTCTTCAACTAAAATACCCCTGGCCTGTGAAAGAGGAAATAAAATGCAATGCATCTTTTAAAAGGTTCTGACTTCTGTCTTTTCCAAGAGCGTTTTTTTCTTCAGAAAATAAATTGTAACTGGAAATTTCTATTAGCTTTTATAAATGTAGATGTACATTTTATAAATGTAGAAAAATGATCAGATGGTTTTAAATTTAAAAACTGCTGGCTAGATATTCTTTCTTGTTCCCTTATAATAGGCTCTAAACTTTAATGTTGTAAGTTTTTCTCTTTCCCTTCAGTTGATCAATGTATTGAGATTTTTCCCATTTATTGGATTGTCATCTTGTGGTCATATAATTATGCTAGAGATATTAAATATGTTTTAGACACAGAATTGTAAATACAATACAGAGGAACTGTGAGCTTATTTCCATATCATTAAACTACATTTTACCCATGAGCAAAGTGCATTTTTCATAACTTGCAAGAAATACCTTGTCTTGCAGTAGCACACATATTTAACTTTCTTTTAAAAGCTACTCGATTTGGCATTGATATTTGGATTATTTTATTATCAGGGAATAAGGGGACAGCGAATATTAAGTATCAATATATAACTGACCAATTAGTAAGATTCTACTACTATTCTAAGTGGCCATTCTACCAATGAACATTTTTTCTGGGTACAGTGTATAATTTTGGAGAAATGTTCTTAGATGCTCTCATGGCATTGCTTAAGCATGAAAGTTACTTACGTCTCCAGAAGTATATTGTAATACAACAGTCATTTTTATCAGTTACTTTGTTGCAATTAAATTTCCATAATAAACAATGCTCCTATGTTTATTCTGGTGGCATTGAAACCTTTGGGGTTTATCAGCTTTGTAATTATGCAAATCTTGAAATTATTTATCCTTTCTAATGTCCAGAACTCTGTTCTTGTTGGGCTTTCCTTTTGAACCAATGCTTGATGAAATGTCAGTATACCTTCTCATACAGCAATTTCTGTATGTACTAGATGCAAGTAAACTCTTTTATAATACAGGTTTTTATTGTTTAAATAGTTTTTTTAGTATATGGATTTAGCCTAAACACAGGCTGTTAGGCTTTATCTAAGGTGAAGTAGTTCTTTTTTATTGTTAAAATACATCAATGCTATTACTAAAATTTAGGGGGGAAAGTAATAAAATAATAAATTGAGTATAACTTCTAATTTAAAAACAAAGTTCCCCTGGCAGGTTTCTGTTAACAAGAGTCCACTCAAGCAAACTTCTCAGCTCACTATTACTTTATTTTATTTTACTTTTCCTTTTGCCGCATAGCACTTTAAAGATCAGAAAAACGTTCACTACGAAGGGTGCGTCCACAGATCAGCAAACTATTAGTTCACTTTCCACAGCCACAGAACTACAAAACGATTATTGAGAGGCAGATCCAAGCTTTTGAAATCCTTCAAGATTCATGATAAAAAGAATATGGATTACATTTCATTTAGAATCAGTTGTTTAACTGGGGCAGAAAAGTGAGCAAAGGTAGCTAGAACAGTTTTTAACAAGAATTAAACAAAAAAACCAAGACACTAAATTAAAATTAAATAAAATTAAAAGGGACACCCCGTTTCCTGGGAATTTTTAGACATTTTACCGAAATTATGTTACCCAGATTATGGGCATGAATATTCAGAGTTGCTGCTAATTTAAGTGAATTTTTATTCTAAGATAGCCTCCCTGTCAAGGCAGGGGCCACGTCAGAATCATTATCATCAACACATGTGTTCATCACCCTCCTGTGGATGAACCCTTTGCAGACCACTTTTAAAACTTATGTTGGGTCCCCCTTTACTGTGCTTCGATGTCAACAGCTCCCCCAGTGTCCCAGCCATCCACCACTTCTTCAGGGAGAGACGCCACTTAATGATTAATCAGGTGGAAAAGTTGTCTTCACCAAAAATTGAATGTAATGTGTAGAAAGCGCGTCTTTTCTGTTCAGAGTTCCTGATACCAGCTCTCACAAACCCATCAAGCATCCATTTAGCTAACTTTTACTATTAAAGAGAAAGGAAATTTATATTTTTAAGCAGATGATGTCCACTCAGTGCTCATTCCCCACAAGGAATCTGTTTTATACTCCTTGTACTTTTCATTTTTGTCTCAGAGAAGTCTGAAGCTTTCATATCACTTATCCATGAGCCCAACCTAGACCTACAGTAAAATTTGTGCACTTACCTCCTTTCACAGAGTGTTTTGCTTCTTTCTTCCTTCTGGGTAACATACTTCACTAACAAGTGAATGGCGCTGATTGACAGGTGGGGCAGTATAAAGAAAGGTTTTGATTTACTTGTTCCGTGAAAGCGTAATTTATGTGGCAACATTTTTAGTTAATGAAATGAATGTTGTAAGATCCAGGTGAAAATGGCTGGTGTTTGTGTGCCCATAGATATTTTTTTAGAACCCAGTGAAAAATCCCAAGTTACTTTTCCAACGTTAGGCCCATATTTGGGGACTGATAAAATGGTCTGGGGACTGATAAAATAGTCTCTCTGCTTATGTAACATCAAATGTTAGTGTGTTTTATTGGCTTCTTTCAGTTAGAACACCTTGATGCTTCAGAATATATTCTGACTTATAGTCTTGAAACTACAGACTGAGTCTCTAGGCATCCAAAGATTCAGAAGATAAAACATTTGAAAGTCACATTGCTGATTCCCAAACAGAAATCAAACTATCAGATTGCTCTTAGTCACATTTTTTAAAAATATGATTTGATTGTGCATTGAATTTTTAATATTTAAAAATCATCCTTTACTTTAGTGGAAAAGCCACATAATTATTTTATTTTTGTTCAGTTTTATTTCATATTACCATAGGCAAATCATTACTTTCATGAAAATACAGCAGATATGGTGACCCTCCAACAATCAGATGGTGTGTCTAGTGTCAATAATATAGCCTCCAGAGGTAAATTCTACTCACTTCCATTTTCCAAATGTCTTCTTATGTTGAAAAGCACTCTTAATTCTCAGTGGTGCTCACTACAGTTTCAATGCAATGCAGACAAATTCCTTGTTGCAGCATTATTTGCACGTTTCAGAACCATCTGTCAGCCATCAGTCCCTTACTTGGAAGTCACACTCCTTCCCCTGCAACTCTACAGTAGGGTACTTCCGGTTACAGGAATTAATCCCCTCTGACTTGTATTATAGTATATCTCCCTACACTGGGAGCTCTTCAAGCACAGGGACAGTATATCTGTCTTTATTTCCCTGAGGGCCTCTAATAGTACCAGGCCTAGTAGCTTAAGTGTGCAGGAAAATATTTCGAATTGAATTTCCTACCCAAGGAATCAGTGCATTAAATTCAGTCATTCGAGATTCTAGCCACATCTTCCCCAGTGAGCTCCTTCAACCATCTTTCCTTTTAAAGGACACCTAAAAACATCAGTTCAGACACGGGGTCACGTCGGCTTTGCAGTTAGGCAGCCTGAGACCAACTCCAGCCAGTCTGCTTACTGCGTAGCTGAAGAATCCCCTCTTTGGTCCTTCATGGGTGTGACAGTCTCACCTGGTTATTGTGAGGGTTAAAGAGGGCAATGCTTATCAACTTCTTAGCACTGTGCTTGGTATATAAGGTGGGGCCAACAAGTATCAGATATTATTAATAAGAGAACTTAAGACCACAGTTACCAAAGGCTGGCACTGAGCAGTTGAAGAGACTGACGTGTGGACCTGCTTGTTAGGTTTAGACCAGTTCAAATCAGTTGTGCTGAGTGTAGTTTCCCAGAGAAATAGATTCAGACTGTGAAAGCGGTATTTGCTTTTTTTTTTTTATAATGGATACCCAAATTTATTTTATGCCATTATCACACAGGGTTATAATCATGCAGAACTGTGATTTTTTAACTCTTTAGGTCATAATTATCTAATTTCACCATATATTTATTTGGTAGATGTTAAACCTGTAAATGATAGATAATTCAAATTCTTAACTTTAGTGCTTTAAAATTAGCCACCATTAAAACCTGGTTATTAGTTAAGTGAGTCTATGTTAGTGGACATGGAAAGACTGAAAAAATTGAAAATATTTGTCCAAATTAAAATTGGAACATGTAGCTCATATATTTTAAATGAACATGTGTGCTTCGTAATAATAATTTTATTATCACCAAGTTACAGGATAGAGTTTTAATTATGACCTTTATATCAGTAGAAGCCATATATTTGGGATTAAAAACCTCCAGCTTTAACTAGTCTAGTTAAAGACTATAGCTTGATACATTCTGGGCTCCAACTTTTATAAAAACCAGAGAACACTTCTAATAACACTTTTCTAATTTCATGGTTCAGTGCACAGTCAGTAAAGATTTAAATAATTCAGAAAGAAAGCCTATTCTCTTTCTTTATTAGAAGTTTGAGTCAGGCAAATTCTTTGACATTTAATAGGTTTTTAACCCTTTTAATAACTTTTTATAATGAAATTTATTGGCAGTTGTTTTAAAGAAAGAGTTATTATATTAGCATGAACAGCAGTCTGTAGTTTTATGATTAGTTTTGAGACCTTGACCTTACATGACTCAAAGTGTATAAAAGCATAAATGAGTGAGTAATGTTAATATTAACTAAATTAGGTATACCCAGAAATATAGAGACTGTATATAACTACATTCACCCCATTATCTAACATGCTATAAAATTTTGGCAGACAAATATTTGAATCTTTTAATTGTTTTAAAGGAGCTTAAGGTCACTTACCAAGTCAGACACTTTAAAGGAACTGAAAGACATTGTAATTTTCCTAGACTGATTTTACCAATTTATTAATATTATACTCAATAGGAGAGGATTTCCAGCCTTTCCTATCTTGAAAAGGCTATTTTAATGTTTTATAATACATTATTAAAAGGATTATTGGAAGATTTCCATAATAACATACTAATTTAAAATTGTACTTTTCTTCAAGTCCCCAGTAAGTTGGGAACATACAAATATTCTGCATAGGGAAGCTATCTGGGCCAAGCAGACTACAAGGTTTTAATTTTGCTTCTTGAGATATACTTTTAAGGGAATGTCATGTGTATCTAATGATTTAAGAGCCTCTAAATGAACTCAAATATCACTTTTCTGAACTGATGTTAAGATGTCAATATTCCACTTGACATCTCCACTTTTACTAGCATCCCATTAATATTCCAGTGGAAACTATGAAATTCACTTAAATTTTCAGGTTTAAGTATAATATAAAAAACCATTTAAGCTGACTTGTGATGCTATAAATATACAGAGCAAGTTCTCGTAGGTAAACCACAGCTCCCACAGGGCATGTCTCGTAACATTTCCCAATTCTCTTACCACCTATTCTTCCAATCCATTTTTTTTTGTTTCAATGCACACAATCCTTTGAAAGAGTTCTGAAAATTAGGCACATTATTCAGTCCCTTCTCTGAGAACATCAAAGCAGAGGAAATGTGAACAGACATTAGCATGTTTGAATACACGTTAATATAAGATTTTAGCCCCATGAACAAAGCACTGCTTACACTTTGTAGTGCAGATGTGAAAGACAGGATCTATACAAATAAAGGGCTTCACTGACTGTAATCACAGTAGACACAGAGCAGACTCATAGACTCCTATTACCAGAAGTGTGCAAGTGTGTAGGACCTGCTAATTCAGATGTCTGGGGAAGCAGAGGGTGGACCAGATGGTCCCCCAAACCCTTTTATCGATAGTTACGGGAGAAATTCCAGTCCCTGAGCCTTCATGTCCTGCCATGAATTGGAATTAAGAGAGATGCTCCTTGTCAACTAAGAGTCAAGCTCGCCCACTGTACATTTGCGTGTCTCCCTTATTTGAGCTGGGCAGAGGGACCTGTTCAAGGGCCCCCTGAAGCACAGTTGTCAAGCTTGGTAACACTGAAATGTTGATAGCTTAGCAGTAACAGCAAGAGACAGAGTGTTGGCATGAAGCAATCAAAAATGGAGTGCCTCGATTTGAGTAAAAAAAAAATCTTTCCAACTCTGCAGTTAGAAGACATCACTGTACCCCGTAACCTCCCGGCCATCATTGTGATCCAAAAGAGAGACTGTATGTACAGAGTTGATGGGAGAGAATGGTATACTATGAACTGCAATACATTTGTATGCATTAAAATTTTTTTGAACTGTTTATCTACCAGTTAGCCTGTTAGCCTTGATCAGGGAGCTATTAAAATCTGGGTTATAAGTTCAACCTTTATCTGGGCTATTTACTTTCTCACAGTGAACCCCTGTGCTCTGTGACATGAGCTGCGCAGCTTATCCCAGGGAAGGTCCCCACAGATGCAAGCTTTGGGCTGCCAGAATGCTTGGTCACAACCATGTCAGTGGCTCACCATGAAAGACAACTAGTCAGGGAAAGTGACCCAAGGTTGACAGCAAAAGGTAAACGTCAGCCTCTTCCACAAAAGGTAATGCATGTGAGCGTCAGCCACAGAATAAGTTCACATTTGGCAGAACATGTTCATAGTTTTTATTCTAGGTAATCCTCACAAGTGCACTTTGAAGCAAGCATTAAGGTCAGTACATTTCTCTCAGGTTGGTCTCTTTAAAACTTAACCACTATCAAACAAACTACATCTAACACTTATTTATCACATTGTCTGTTTGCCCTGCTGGAAAGCGAGCTGCGGAGGGGAGGGATTTCAGTGTGCTTGGTCACTGTTGTTTACCTGGTACCTAGAGCAGAGCCCCTAGAGTAAGCACTCAGTAAATATTCGCTGCTGAAAAGTTGTCATCCATCTGTTTTGCAGAGGTGGAAAACGAGGGCCAGATTAATTATTAAAAGTAAGACAGCTCGTTAGGATCAGAGCTAGTCTGATGATGCCGTGAGCAGGGTTTCCTCCACCATAGCACACTACCTTCCATCGGGAAAAAGGAAGAAAAAGAAATCAAATAAAATGATACAGAATTGCTTTTCCAGTTTGTAAAAATGAATCCGGATGCATACACTAGGGCAACTAAAATGCTTCTTTCTGGATCTAGGGGATGTAACAGAAATAGAAGTCAAGCTCTGTCAGGGAGGGTCAGGACCTGGCAAGGACACTGAGGACATTCAGAGGTTGGGGGTCCTCCCTCCTTCTGTGGCTTTCTGTCTTCGATGTTTGATCTTTGGTTCATCCCTGGGAGAGCATACAAAAAATTAATTAAATTAAAATTTTTTAACTTAAAATGATCTTTAGCCAGTATAAATTTTAGCCATGATGTTTAAAACTTTCAATGTTGTTTTCCTCTATCATATCAAATCCCTTGTGTAATAAGGGTCCGGATTCATGGAAGAGGCTACAATGAGGGAGAGACCCCAGTTTGAGGGAGGAGGACGGTCAGGTGTTATGGAAGGTCACGTGGACATGAGTGCTTGCTTTCCGAGGTGGTTTTAGTCTTCCCCAAGGATGGTAATTCTAGAGAGTGCTGTGTCTGGGCTTTTGGCAAATATTTAATGAATTATGCTCCAGAGTTCTTGCTTTCTTGTAATAGTTTTATGATGACTATCCTAACTAAACTATAAATATTCCATTTTAGTGCATTGTAAAGAAGTCTGAGCGCTCTTTGTTCATATTGTCTTTTGGAAGGAAAGTAGAATGTTAAATTCAAAAACAATTTTTTTGGAACTTCAGAGTTGAAATCAAGTTATTCTGACCAAATATTAGGATAAAAATACATTTTCATAAAAATCTTTAATCTTTCTTTCGAACTACATATGTATTTCCCAGATTTCCCCTCTTCTGACGTTAAATATCAGTCTTCAAAATCAGAAATCTGATAGCAAAAAGTGTTAAAGTGTATTTAAAATACGTTTTTAAATAATAAATAGATCACACGAGGAGATCACATAGAAACGATTTAATTTGGACAACAAATAATTTAGCTCTCGCTTGGAAATGCCTTGAGGAAAATAATAAATAAAATTTCACTATTAAATTTACCCACGAATTTGTCTGGGTGTATACATTTACATATTAATTGAATCCCTGGCAAAAATATGTAATCAAATTGGGGACTTCAATAATATCAACATTTACATTCTTCTCCTAGCCTCTTAGAGTGCATTATTCCTAAGAAAAATGGAAGTGCTTAGCCTTCCTGGCCTGATTAATCATGCAGGGCTGGATGGAGTACCAAGAGCAAGGCTCAGAAGTTTTTCTTTAGATGCTGAGGACGGTGTGTGTTTGATAGTGTGTATAAAAGGGACCGAGAGTAAGCACTTGTCACAGCCTAAGCCAGCGGGGTCTCCTCATAGCCCTGGGAAAAGCACTCAACAGCAAAGGGTGTCAAATTCTGACAGACAGGGGTAAACGGAAGGGCTTCAGAGATTCCTCACGTTCTCTTGTTCCTGCTGCAACTGGCAAAATTCCAGGCCTCGCCCACAAAGCCCACAGAAGGCAGCAGCTGGTGGAGCCGCATTAGCAAATAAGGCCTCGGGGCTCCCCATGTTCCAGGCTCTGTTCACCAACTGCTGTTCACTCAAACAGCTGGATCAGAGCGGAGAAAGCCGAGACATCGTTAGAGCTTTATGTGTACGACTGTTTTGATACGGATTGTCTGCTAGAGGCAGCGATAATGATAGCTTTCAAGGTTCACATGTTGGACTGGGAAGGATGCTGATATCTGAAAGAAGAAAACAGACTCTGAAGGATTGTGAAACACACAATTTTAAATACTGAAACGCAGGCCTTCATTTGTTCTGGTGCCGTTCAAGGGTGAGATTTTACCGCCCTTTTGTCATGAATACAACTAATGTTGTTTTAAGGATTTTTCTTTTCTTTTGGTATTAGTTATACCAAAGTGTTACTCATTTTTTAAAATAATCTGAGATGAACAACTTGGGTATTTTTTTCTTTTCCTTTTCAAAGAGAATCCAAGAAAAATAACGTGAGAACACGTGTTGAAATATGTATCAAATAGCGTGCCTGAAGTTTCCCACTCAAGCTGTATCCTCAACCTGGCACTCTTATGCTGTAGGTATGGGCCAGGGGAGAAAGGAACATGGTATTAGCATCAAGCCATGGATTACAAGGCAGGTCATGAGGGAGACACATGATATCTGCTTTGGTTTCCTAATTGGTTTTAACTGAGCTTTTGCTTTCCATTAATTGGAAGAAGGTTTTGAAGGAACTCAGTGGAGTTCATCATAATCTTCATCATCATAATCTTCCTCCATTACTTTAATTGACATTTGTTAGCTCCCATAATTAAAGAACAATATTGGTCCTCAGTAACAATCTGTAAAATTTAAGGAAACAGTTCCGGTTTTCAAAAAAGTGAAATCTAGCATCCATTTTCAATGGATTGAGTTTCCCCAATGGGGAGATAAATATTAAGAGCCATTCAAAATTAAAATACCAACGACATGCAGGACTTTTAGCCAAGAAAAAACAAAGTTCACTGGGCTTGAAATAAATAAAATGAGAAATTCACACACAGGTTAGAAAGTACCTTGAGACATTTGAGTCCTGAGAATTTAGCAAATGTAGTTTCCCAAAGATCAAGGATTTGTGGTATTATTTATGTGAAGCCAGAGTCATCAATCCTAAATGTACCTGAGCATCTATTCAGGGGAACTCAAGAAAATATGTGTTGAGTGTCTACTATGTGCCAAGGTCTGTGCTAGATACTAGGGCTAAAATGGTAAACGAAGTAGATTCTATCCCTGCTTTTTTGAGTTTATAATCTATTAGGGTGTATCAGTCAAGATTAGTTCCACTACATATAACTGGAAACTCAAAACCACTGAAAAAAGATTGCATTTTCTTCCCTTCCACATTAAATACTCCCACAGTAAGTAGGTTGTCCAGGGTCCAGTGTCTTCATGATAATCAGACACTCAAGCTTCTTTCCTGTGCCTCCAACATCCTAAGGGCACTGCCTCTTGGTCCGAGACATTTTCCTGAGTTCTAATCATCACACCCACATTTTTGCCAGCAGAAAAGAACAAAAGAAGGTGAACCCTTCCTTCAAGGAGATTTCTTGGAAGTACCTCCCAACACTTTCATTTATATTTCAGTATCCAAAACATGGTCACATGGGCATACAGAGCTGCAAAGGAAGGGGGCAGTGCCCTCTGTTAGCCAGCTTTCCGGCTAGACAGCCAACTACCGGAAGCCTGTCCCTCCAGACAAAAGTAAATGAGTGTTAGAGGGTACAGCTTGAGGTTTCTGCCACAAATGGAAACAGACATCATTCATATTTTCTTTTCATCTTGGGACTAACGCTAGATGAAGTTCACAGGAAAAAATAAAGATCATCAAACTGGTTAAAGTCAGTTTATACTTGTAGTGTTTATTTCTTCATTTATATACTGACTAGGCAGGTATTTTTTGAATACTTGGAATACCTAATGTATTCTAATGTAACTAAAAGAGATCTCAGGAAGGATTGAAAAATGCATTAGTCATGTACAAATCAAGATTACTGTGTAGGAGTACATGTTTAAGAAATTTAAAAGTAGTGTCCCACAAAGAAAGTACAAACAGAATGCTTTGGCAGTTCATAATAAGAAGGTTCTTAAAGCTTTGTAGATGAGCTGACTTTTGAACTTCCCTTCAAAATATTGGGTTGCCCAAAAGGTTCATTGATTTTCTTCCATAAGGTGGCTGTCATAGCACTTAGTTGTCTTTAACTTCATTCAAAACAATTTTGTTAGATCATATGTGACAGCTGTCATATCAGCATGCATTTAAAAAAAGACTTATCAAAATTGGTGAATTTTTGTGTAGCCATTTTAATATTGAAGATGGAAGAAAACAACATTTTTGGGATATTATGCTTTATTATTTCTTTTTTTAAAAACGTTTAATTTTCTTTTTTTTTTTTTGGCTGCGTTGGGTCTTAGTTGCAGCACGCGGGGTGGTCTTTTTTTTATAGTATTTTTTTTTTTTTTTTAAATCTAAGGCCTATGTGAATTTTATTTATTTATTATTATTTTTTTCTTGGCCGTGTTGGGTCTTTGTTTCTGTGCGAGGGCTTTCTCTACTTGTGGCGAGCGGGGGCCACTCTTCATCACGGTGCGCGGGCCTCTCACGGTCGCGGCCTCTCGTTGCGGAGCACAGGCTACAGATGCGTAGGCTCAGCAGTTGTGGCTCACGGGCCTAGTTGCTCCATGGCATGTGGGATCCTCCCAGACCAGGGCTCGAACCCGTGTCCCCTGCATTGGCAGGCAGATTCCTAACCACTGCGCCACCAGGGAAGCCCGCGGGGTGGTCTTCATTGAGACATGTGGGTTCTCTCTCTCTAGTTGTGGCATGAGGGCTCTCTCATTGAGGTGCAGGCTCAGTAGTTGTGGTGCGCAGGCTTAGTTGCCCTGCGGCACATGGGATCTTAGTTCCCCGACCAGGGGTCGAACCTGTGTCCCCTGCTTTGGAAGGAGGATTCTTTACCACTGACCACCAGGGAAGTCCCTCTGCTTTATTATTTCAAGAAAGGTTAAAACGCAACCGAAATGCAAAAAAAGATTTGTGCAGTTTACGGAGAAGGTGCTGTGACTGATTGAACGTATCAAAAGTGGTTTCCAAACTTTCATGCTGGAGATTTCTTTTCTTTTTCTTTTTTTTTTTTTTTTATAAATATATTTAGAAATTTCCATCAGATCTTGGAATAGTACTTTCTAGGGAAAGCTATTTCTGTGGTTTCATAGGATTACATTCTGCCTTAGAGGATTAGGTGCTGTTTTTTTTGTTTGTTTTTTATTTATTTATTTATTTATTTATGGCTGTGTTGGGTCTTTGTTTCTGTGCGAGGGCTTTCTCCAGTTGCGGCGAGCGGGGGCCACTCTTCATCGCGGTGCGCGGGCCTCTCACTGTCTCGGCCTCTCTTGTTGCGGAGCACAGGCTCCAGACGCGCAGGCTCAGTAATTGTGGCTCACGGGCTTAGATGCTCCGCGGCATGTGGGATCTTCCCAGACCAGGGCTCGAACCTGTGTCCCCTGCATTGGCAGGCAGATTCTCAACCACTGCGCCACCAGGGAAGCCCCCCATGCTGGAGATTTCTTGCTGGACGATGCTCCACGGTCAGGTAGACCAGTTGAAGTAGATAGCGATCAAATCGAGACATTAATTGAGAACAAGCAACGTTGTAACACGTGAGAGATAGCCGACATATTCAAAATATCCAAATCAAGCATTGAAAATCATTTGCACCAGCTTGGTTATGTTAATCCCTTTGATGTTCGGGTTCCACATAAGTTAAGCGAAAAAAAAACCTTCTTGACCATATTTCCGCATGAGATTCACTACTTAAATGTAATGAAAACGTTCTGTTTTTAAAACAAATTGTGATTGGTGATGAAAAGTAGATACTGTACAGTAATGTGAAATGGAAGAGATAGTGGGCTAAGTGACATGAACCACCACCAACTACACCGAAAACTGGTCTTCATCCAAGGATGGTGATGTTGTGTATATTGTGGGATTGCAACGGAGTCCTTTATTATGAGCTCCTTCTGGAAAACCAAATGATTAATTCCAACAAATACTGCTCCCAATTAGACCAACTGAAAGCAGCACTCGACAAAAGCATCCAGAATTAGTCAACAAAAAACTCATTATCTTCCATCAGGATAACGCAAGACCACGTGTTTCTTAGATGACCAGACAAAAACTGTTACAGCTTGGCTGAGAAGTTCTGATTCATCCTCCTTATTCATCAGACACTGCACCTTTGGATTTCCATTTATTTAGGTCTTTACAAAATTCTTTTAATGGAAAAACTTTCAGTTCCCTGGAAGACTGTAAAAGGCACCTGGGGAGGACGTTCAAGATGGCAGAGGAGTGGGACATGGAGATCATCCTCCTCCCCACAAATACATCAAAAATACATCTACATGTGCAACAACTCCTATAGAACACCTACTGGACACTGGCAGGAGACCTCAGACTTCCCAAAAGTCATGTAGCCGACAGGGTCTTGGTGCTCCAGCTGGGTGTCAGGCCTGAGCCTCTGAGGTGGGAGAGCCGAGTTCAGGACATTGGTCCACCAGAGACCTCCCGGCCCCATATAATATCAATCGGCAGGAGCTCTCCCAGAGATCTCTGTCTCAACGCTAAGGCCCAGCTCCACTCAACGACCAGCTAGCTCCAGTGCTGGACACCCTATGCCAAACAACTAGCAAGACAGGAACACAACGCCACCCATTAGCAGACAGGCTGCCTAAAATCATATTGAGTTCTCAGACACCCCAAAACACACCACCGGACGCAGTCCTGCCACCAGAAAGACAAGATCCAACCTCATCCACCAGAACACAGGCACTAGTCCCCTCCACCAGGAAGCGTACACAACCCACTGAACCAACCTTAGCCACTAGGGGCAGACACCAAAAACAACGGGAACTACAAACCTGCAGCCTGTGAAACAGAGACCCCAGACACAGTAAGTTAAGCAAAAGGAGAAGACAGAGAAATACACAGCAGATAAAGGAGCAAGGTAAAAACCCACCAGACCAAACAAATGAAGAGGAAATAGGCAGTCTACCTGAAAAAGAATTCAGAGTAATGATAGTAAAGATGATCCAAAATCTTGGAAATAAAATGGAGAAAATACAAGGAACGATTAACAAGGACCTAGAAGAACTAAAGAGCAAACAAACAATGATGAACAACACAATAAATGAAATTAAAAATTCTCTAGAAGGAATCAATAGCAGAATAACTGAGGAGAAGAACGAATAAGTGACCTGGAAGATAAAATAGTGGAAATAACTACTTCAGAGCAGAATAAAGAAAAAAGAATGAAAAGAATTGAGAACAGTCTCAGAGACATCCGGGACAACATTAAATGCAACAACATTCGAATTATATAGGTCCCAGAAGAAGAAGAGAAAAAGAAAGGGTCTGAGAAAATATTTAAAGGGATTATAGTTGAAAACTTCCCTAACATGGGAAAGGAAATAGTCAATCAAGTCCAGGAAGCACAGAGAGTCCCATACAGGGTAAATCCAAGGAGAAACATGCCAAGACACATATTAATCAAACTATCAAAAATTAAATACAAAGAAAAAATATTAAAAGCAGCAAAGGAAAAGCAACAAATAACACACAAGGGAATCCCCATAAGGTTAACAGCTGATCTTTCAGCAGAAACTCTGCAAGCCAGAAGGGAGTGGCAGGACATATTTAAAGTGATGAAAGGGAAAAACCTACAACCAAGATTACTCTACCCAGCAAGGATCTCATTCAGATTTGACGGAGAAATTAAAACCTTTACAGACAAGCAAAAGCTGAGAGAGTTCAGCACCACCAAACCAGCTTTACAACAAATGCTAAAGGAACTTCTCTAGGCAGGAGACACAAGAGAAGGAAAAGACCTACAATAACAAACCCAAAACAATTAAGAAAATGGTAACAGGGACATACGTATCGATAATTACCTTAAATGTAAATGGATTAAATGTGCCATCCAAAAGACATAGACTGGCTGAATGGATACAAAAACAAGACCCGTATATACACTGTCTACAAGAGACCCACCTGAGACCTAGGGACACATACAGACTGAAAGTGAGGGGATGGAAAAAGATATTCCATGCAAATGGAAATCAAAAGAAAGCTGGAGTAGCAATTCTCATATCAGACAGAATAGACTTTAAAATAAAGACTATTACAGGAGACAAAGAAGGACACTACATAATGATCAAGGGATCAATCCAAGAAGATATAACAATTGTAAATATTTATGCACCCAACATAGGAGCACCTCAATACATAAGGCAAATACTAACAGCCATAAAAGGGGAGATCGACAGTAACACAATCATAGTAGGGGACTTTAACACCCCACTTTCACCAAGGGACAGATCATCCAAAATGAAAATAAATAAGGAGGGGCTTCCCTGGTGGCACAGTGGTTAAGAAGGGAATTCGGTTCGAGCCCTGGTCCAGGAAGATCCCACATGCCACGGAGCACCTAAGCCCATGTGCCCAACTACTGAGCCTGCGTTCTAGAGCCCACAAGCCACAACTGCTGAGCCCACAAGCCACAATTACTGAAGCCTGTGCACCTAGAGCCCGTGCTCTGCAACAAGAGAAGCCACCGCAATGAGAAGCCTGTGCACCGCAACGAAGAGTAGCCCCCACTTGCTGCAACTAGAGAAGAGCCCGTGCACAGCAACGAAGACCCAACACAGCCAAAAGTAAATAAAATAAATAAATTAAAAAAAAAATAAGGAAACACAAGCTTTAAATGACACATTAAACAAGATGAACTTAATTGATATTTATAGGACATTCCATCCAAAAACAACAGAATACACTTTCTTCTCAAGTGCTCATGGAACATTCTCCAGGATAGATCATATCTTGGGTTACAAATCAAGCCTTGGTAAATTTAAGAAAATTGAAATTGCATCAAGTATCTTTTCCTACCACAATGCTATGAGACTAGATATCGATTACAGGGAAAAAAAACTGTAAATAATACAAACACATGGAGGCTAAACAATACACTACTAAATAACCAAGAGATCACTGAAGAAATCAAAGAGGAAATCAAAACATACCTAGAAACAAATGACAATGAAAACACAACGACCCAAAACCTATGGGATGCAGCAAAAGCCGTTCTAAGAGGGAAGTTTATAGCTATACAAGCCTACCACAAGAAACAAGAAAACTCTCAAATAAACAACATAACCTTACACCTAAAGCAGTTAGAGAAAGAAAAAACCCCAAAGTTAGCAGAAGGAGAGAAATCATAGAGATCAGATCAGAAATAAATGAAAAAGAAATGAAGGAAACAGTAGCAAAGATCAATAAAACTAAAAGGTGGTTCTTTGAGAAGATAAACAAAATTGATAAACCATTAGCCAGACTCATCGAGAAAAAAAGGGAGAAGACTCAAATCAAAGGAATTAGAAATGAAAAAGGAGAAATAACAACTGATACTGCAGAAATACAAAGGATCATGAGAGATTACTACAAGCAACTATATGCCAATAAAATGGACAACCTGGAAGAAATGGACAAATTCTTAGAAAAGTACAACCTTCTGAGACTGCACCAGGAAGACATAGAAAATATAAACAGATCAGTCACAAGCACTGAAACTGAAACTGGTTAAAAATCTTCCAACAAGCAAAAGCCCAGGACCAGATTGCTTCAGAGGCAAATTCTATCAAACATTTAGAGAAGAGCTAACACCTATCCTTCTCAAACTCTTCCAAAATGTAGCAGACGGAGGAACACTCCCAAACTCATTCTACGAGGCCACCATCACCCTGATACCAAAACCAGACAAAGATGTCACAAAGAAAGAAAACTACAGGCCAATATCACTGATGAACATAGATGCAAAAATCCTCAACAAAATACTAGCAGACAGAATCCAGGAGCACATTAAAAGGATCATACACCATGATCAAGTGGGATTTATCCCAGGAATGCAAGGATTCTTCAGTCTACACAAATCAATCAAAGTGATACACCGTATTAACAAATTGAAGGATAAAAACCATATGATAATCTCAATAGATGCAGAAAAAGCTTTTGGCAAAGTTCAACACTCATTTATGATAAAGACTCTCCCGAAAGTAGGCATAGAGGGAACCTACCTCAACATAATAAAGGCCATATATGACAAACCCACAGCCAACATCTTTCTCAATGGTGAAAAACTGAAACCATTTCCTCTAAGATCAGGAACAAGACAGAGTTGCCCACTCTCACCACTATTATTCAACATGGTTTTGGAAGTTTTAGCCACAGCAATCAGAGGCGAAAAAGAAATAAAAGGAATCCAAATCAGAAAAGAAGAAGTAAAACTGTCACTATTTGCAGATGACATGATACTATACATAAAGAATCCTAAAGATGCTACCAGAAAATTACTAGAGCTAATCAATGAATTTGGTAAGTAGCAGGATACAAAATTAATGCACAGAAATCTCTTGCATTCCTATACACTAATGATGAAAAATCTGAGAGAGAAATTAAGGAAACACTCCCATTTACCGTTGCAACAAAAAGAATAAAATACCTAGGAATAAACCTACCTAAGGAGACAAAAGACCTGTATGCAGAAAACTATAAGACACTGATGAAAGAAATTAAAGATGATACAAATAGATGGAGAGATATACCATGTTCTTGGATTGGAAGAATCAACATTGTGAAAATGACTATACTACCCAAAGCAATCTACGGATTCAATGCAATCCCTATCAAACTACCAATGGCATTTTTCACAGAACCAGAACAAAAAATTTCACAATTTGTATGGAAACACAAAAGACCGCGAGTAGCCAAAGCAATCTTGAGAAAGAAAAACGGAGCTGGAGGAATCAGGCTCCCTGACTTCAGACTATACTACAAAGCTACAGTCATCAAGACGGTATGGTGCTGGCACAGAAACAAATAGAGATCAATGGAACAGGATAGAAAGCCCAGAGATAAACCCACGCACATATGGTCACCTTATCTTTGATAAAGGAGGCAAGAATATACAATGGAGAAAAGACAGTCTCTTCAGTAAGTGGTGCTGGGAAAAGTGGACAGCTACATGTGAAAGAATGAAATTCGAACATTCCCTAACACCATACACAAAGATAAACTCAAAATGGATTAAAGACCTAAATGTAAGGCCAGACACTATAAAACTCTTAGAGGAAAATATAGGCAGAACACTCTATGACATAAATCACAGCAAGATCCTTTTTGACATATCCTAGAGAAATTTCCTAGAGAAATGGAAATAAAAACAAAAATAAACAAATGGGACCTAATGAAACTTCAAAGCTTTTGCACAGCAAAGGAAACCATAAACAAGACAAAAAGACAACCCTCAGAATGGGAGAAAATATTTGCAAATGAAGCAACTGACAAAGGAGTCATCTGCAGAATATACAAGCAGCTCGTGCAGCTCAATATCAAAAAACAAACGACCCAAATCAAAAATGGGCAGAAGACCTAAATAGACATTTCTCCAAAGAAGATATACAGAATGCCAACAAACACATGAAAGGATGCTCAACATCACTAATCATTAAAGAATGCAAATCAAAACTGCAATGAGGTATCACACCAGTCAGAATGGCCATCATCAAAAAATCTACAAACAGTAAATGCTGGAGAGGGTGTGGAGAAAAGGGAACCCTCTTGCTGGTGGGAATGTAAATTGACACAGCCACTATGGAGAACAGTGTGGAGGTTCCTTAAAAAACTAAAGATATAACTACCATATGACCCAGCAATCCCACTACTGGGCATATACCCTGAGAAAACCATAATTCAAAAAGAGTCATGTACCACAATGTTCATTGCAGCACTACTTACAATAGCCAGGACATGGAAGCAACCTAAGTGTCCATCGACAGATGAATGGATAAAGGAGATGTGGCACATATATACAATGGAATATTACTCAGCCATAAAAGGAAATGAAATTGAGTTATTTGTAGTGAGGTGGATGGACCTAGAGTCTGTCATACAGAGTGAAATAAGTCAGAAAGAGAAAAACAAATGCCATATTCTAACACATATATATGGAATCTAAAAAAAAAAAAGGTTCTGAATAACATAGGGGCAGGACAGGAATAAAGACACAGACGTAGAGAATGGACTTGAGGACATGGGGAGGGGGAAGGGTAAGCTGAGACGAAGTGAGAGAGTGGCATGGACATATATACACTACCAAATGTAAAATAGATAGCTCGTGGGAAGCAGCTGCATAGCACAGGGAGATCAGCTCGGTGCTTTGTGACCACCTAGAGGGGTGGGATAGGGAGGGTAGGAGGGAGATGCAAGAAGGAGGGGATATGGGGATATATGTATATGTATAGCTGATTCACTTTGTTATATAGCAGCAACTAACACAACAATGTAAAGCAATTATACTCTAATAAAGATGTTAAAAAAAAAATGGCACCTGGAACAGTTCTTTGCTCAAAAAGATAAAATGTTTTGGGATGATGGAATTATGAAGTTGCCTGGAAAATGGCAGACGGTAGTGGAATTAAAGGGTGAATACGTTGTTCAATAAAGTTCTTAGCGAAAATGAAAAATGTGTCTTTTATTTTTACTTAAAAACTGTAGGCACTTTTTGGCCAACCCAGTATATTCAGGGTTTGGATATGTGAATATGGTAATGGCATCGTGGAATTGTGAAAAGAACACAAATATGTAAAATAAGCTTATTTCTACTTTAATCTTTGTTGGTAGAGAGATCTGAGACCATTTATCCTCCACCATTCTCAATAAACTTGTACAAAACAGCCATTTCTATAGGGCTACCTCAAAGGGGAATTATGAGGCCCAGTAGGTAAAAGTTCTGTGCAAACCACAAATCACCGAGCAAAGTTTTTTTTTTCACTGTTTTTCAAAAGTTCAAACAGCAAATGCTCAGAAAGTGATTGCTGAAAGAGCAGCATAGACAAAGGCACATGTTCAAGGGAGAGAGAGGCAAAGGAAAGCAATTAGTTGGGTTTGGTTGAACAATCAAGTGTGTGAAGGACACTTATAAGGAATAAAGTTCATTTGGAATCTTGAACGGCATGCTGAACAGTTTGGATTCAATTTGGTAGGCAGATATCACCTGGAAGGTTTTGAGTCTGGCTCATAATTTTACAGTACTCTTCGGGGTGGATGTGAAGATATTCTTTTTAGTTAAGTAACTATTGCAAGTGAGGAAGTAATGAAGGCCTGAAAATGCGTGAATGGTGTGGGAGTGAGAGGAAGGGAAGATGGAAGGGGTATTGTAGAGCACACTCAGTGGAACTCACAAGAGTTTGATAGAAAAGGAATGAACCCAAAATTACTAGAACATTTTGAGTAGAAGTGACGGGGAGGATGAAGGTATCATCGAAAGAAATTGGACACAGAGTATGAAATAGTTTTGAGAAAGAAGACCTTGTTCGGTTTTCCAGCAGGGGTGATGTCCAAGTAGTGACATCTAGTAGAGTAGGACCTGGAGTTTGGGCCAGAATTGTACGTTTTCATGTAGAACGTTCCCCATTCACAAAATCATGATGCATCTTAGCTGGATGAAGAAATGTGACTCAAAAACAGAATGTTAGGGAATCATTTAGGGGTGGAAAGTTGTAAGAAGAATAGAAGTCAATGAAGGAGCTGGGAGGAATCAGAACAGCAGTTGAGATTAAGCATGACTTAAGTGAATTATTCACAGTAAATTGAGAATACCGGAGAGTAACAGGAAATAATATTTTGCAAGTTGAAGTTTCGTATTTCACATTAAGACCTGTAGTTAGTCACTATCTTCCTAGAAGGAAACCAGTAATCAGAACATTTGCTTACCTTCATGAGCTGACTAATTATTCTTAGTTTTCAGTAATCAGAGTCCCTCCAGTTTAATTTGCCCCATATTATACATTAGGCAGTGATAAATAGTAAACTGACTTCTATCAAAGCAAGGTGAAATGGAAAAACTCCTCCTAATTCAGAAATGTCACCAGGGGTGTTAAGATCTATTTCTAAGTGCATCTGAGGCCTAAAGAGATGAGTTTGCCCTCTGATTTGTGCTTGCCACCCTCCGCAAAGGAAAATTCTTCTTTGATTCAGTGTTAAAGCTGCTGTCTGCTGGCCTGACACCACTGGTGACACCATATTTTGGACTAATGATGAGTGTGTTGAAGAAGTGGTGCCCTGTTGAGTGCTGTGTGGTCGCGACCCAGATTGATTCCCTACTGCCTCCCACCACGCCCACCTCCTTCTACTAGTAAAACAAAGGTGGAGATAGAATTTTAGTTCTCAGAGATCTACCCACCACACTAATTAGCATGAGAAAACAATAAAAAAGATTACAAAATGGAGGAAGAGATAGGTGCTCTGAAGTGAAATTTGTAGTCGTAAATCTGGAAATTCTGTGTGTAAGTCAGTTTAGAGATCACCTTCTGCAATGTCACGTGAAAACCACAATATGTCTGAAAGAGTGAGAAGTGGGCTCCAGATAGGCTACAACTGTTCATGCTTGTAACTTGGGATTTACGTGACAGAGAAATAAAGATATTAGCTATATACGTTTGGAAAGATAATCTAAAGTATGATTTTGTTAGTAAACATTTTTAATTTGCAGGGCTCTAAAAATGTGTCTTCTCCAAACAGATATGTTTGAATATGCATGTGAGTGCTTTATTTGGTGCAGGGTTGGGAGAGGGAGCTGCCCTGTATAGGACAGTGCCCTTTATGGGCACCCATTACTCTGTGCCCACAGTGAGAGACCAGTTCTACATGCTAAGGGTCTAAGGAAGAACACAGTAGGACCTCAGGGCCTTAGAGTACGGGCCTGAAAGAGACTCAGTGGCACAACTTTATGGATAGCTGTGAAAGCTAGTATTATTTCACAGGGAAGGTCAGATTATGGAAGTTATAGGAACAGTTAAGCAGGAACAAAAACTATTTTAGTAAATGTGAGTGGAGGCAACATGAATGGACTAGATAAAAACCATGGATTGGGGTAGACAATATTGGATGGGTGTTTTTGACTGTCTTTAATTAACTATAACTCTCTCTTTGGGATATGTAGAATATTGCATCAGCTGCTTAATACAGTAGGCAGTATCAAAGACTGGAATTGAGAGATGTAGGTTTTAACTCCAACTGTGTGGTTTGGGGAAGTCACTTAAGATCTCTGGGTTTTAGTCATTTATTTATATATTTATTCAACAGACATTCAAAGCCCCTCAGTCTCCTCTTCTGTAGATTGAGAACGTGTCACTAGGGCCTCTGCAGCGCTAACATATATCACTGAATAGTGATACCTGCTTAATGAGGGGTTTCATAAAAAGGAGAGCTATGAGCTACTTTTGAAGGATTGGAGGAACACGGTTTAAATTATGGGAAAAAGGTTGATTTAAACCAGGAAATCAACGGGTACAAAGCCACAGAGCCAGACTAACCCTTCACCTAGGAGAGCCAGAGTCTAGGATTCCTAGAACCGAGTCTGAAGATGAAGCAGTAGCAAGACTTGGAAAGGTCAAAAGGTGTTGACTAATAAGATGCCTCATGGTGGAGACAGTAAACCTAATACAGGGAACACAGGCAGACACGTCTTCAGTCACCACTCCAGTTTCAGGGAGGTCTAACTAGGTTGGTAAAATGACTAGAGAGCATTGGTAGAAAATGATTTTATTACCAAAAGAAAAGAAAGCCTATGACTAAGTTACTTAATTGACCTTTTCATTATTTCCATGTCATGGTAACATTTGCAGATGGGGTAGTTACTAAGCATTCTGACACTATATGGGTTTTTTTTTTTTTTTTTAATGAAATAGAGAAAGGTAACATTAGTTTTACTTTTTCCATTCCCAAATGTAACATTAACATATATCTCTTCACTGCCCTCCTTTTTTCCATTTGTTTCTTTTTTTCTCTCTCTTGTTTTATAAACCCTCTACCTGCATGAACTCCCCAATGCCCTTCAGAGTGAACAAAACTGAGCTGCTTCTGTAAGCACCACAAAACAGTCCCCATTATTTTAAGTTTGAAAATGCCAGAGAAACATTAAGTGAAACCCACCACACTCTTCTTACAACACATTTGACCTCTAGGTACGTTAAGAACTTCATCCTCCAATGCTTTTAATTCTAATTCTTGCAGAGATGAAATTCACTGCTTGAATTGTAAGAGTGAGTCTCATTAAGGCTAAAAAGCAGTGACCCAGATAGCATAATGGATTAATATGGTGACCTTGCAACTTCAGAGCTTTACTTTCAAATCGGACTGTGTAGTCAATAGTCAGTTAATCAGTTGGTTAATACCAGCCTGTAAATGTTCTGAGTCGGGAAGTTCGTAGATCATTTGGCCAGTATTAGCCTATATAGAAGTAAACTGAGAACCATAGTATGCTTAACTTTCAACACCTTTTTTAAATGATGAGAATCAAAGAAATAGAGTTTCATGAATTACTGTGAATGCTGTAATCACTAATAATTATATAATATTGACACTCTAATAAGCATCAATATTTTGAAACTTACACCATAAATAGCTGTTAATGGTATATGTTTGCATTTCGTTGCAGTATGAAGAAGGACTGTAAATATAATCAACCAGGTCTTGAGTAATGAAATGTGATGTTGACTGAATTCTCAAATTCAGGGTGATATATACTGTTAGGATTATCCTACTCTGAGGGAGGGGGTGGAAATGTGTATAGTTTAGCAGGACATCCTAACGGATTTTTAAAGCCTAGGGAATTTTTAAAAATTTTTCCAGAAACAGGTTTGTGAAAAATTATTCCTCTGCATTTTTTCTTACAGATGCAAGATATACGGAGCCCAGAAGGAAGCCAGTATAGCTCCCATCCTCCGATGGCGGCCATGAGACCAAGGGGTCAGCCTGCAGAGCTCAGGCAGCAGCCAGGCATGATGCAGCACGGCCAGCTGACCACCATCAACCAGTCACAGCTCAGTGCGCAGCTTGGATTGAACATGGGGGGAAGCAGTGTCCCCCACAGCTCGCCGTCTCCTCCCGGAAGCAAGTCTGCAACTCCTTCACCGTCCAGCTCAGTGCATGAGGACGAAGGCGATGATACCTCTAAGGTATGACTAGGTTATTTTGGGGACCAATAGGAAAGGCTTGCTGCCTAAAAAAAACTATTGACTGGCACTTCCCTTGACCTATGGTGGATGCAAGTTATATCGTCCAAATGAGAAACGTTGGTGGGGGACCGAATGGATTAAATCACCTGCTTGTCCAATTGCATTTTTAAGTTCCTAACAAATCCTCTCAGTGCAAATGTATTAAGCATAAAAGTAGGTTGCACCCACACAGTATAGGGTCTGCATAGTGAGTAAGGGAAAATAAATAACCTTGTAGGACTCAGTGTCCAAAATCAAGCTTAATTCACCACTCATTCAAAAATATCTTTCAATTTAACCACTTTATTTTAAGAAGGCAACGTCCCAGGGATATAATGATGGCCCTGTGTGTGTGTGTGTGTTTGTGTGTGTGTTATGGTTAGAGGAATCCTTTGAGATCATCTTATCCAAACATTTCGTATTTAGGGGACTTCCCTGGTGGTGCAGTGGTTAAGAATCCGCCTGCCAATGCAGGGGACATGGGTTCGAGCCCTGGTCTGGGAAGATCCCGCATGCCGCGGAGCAACTAAGCCCATGCACTACAACTACTGAGCCTGCGCTCTAGAGCCCGCGAGCCACAACTGTTGAGCCCACGTGCCTAGAGCCCGTGCTCTGCAACAAAAAGAAGCCACCGCAATGAGAAGCCCGCGCACCGCAACAAAGAGTAGCCCCCACTCGCCTCAACTAGAGAAAGCCCACGCACAGCAACAAAGACCCAACACAGCCAAAAAATAAATAAATTTATTTATTTGTTTAAAAAAAAATTTCATATTTAGGATGAAGAAAAGAAGGACCAGAGATATTAAATGACTCCCTTCCAGAAGAAGGAGCCTAGGTGTTTCATTACCTAGCTCTTGTTAACCCCAGGCCAGTATGGTTGTCTGTCTGTCTATCTGCATCACCTTAAGTTATCTGTATAAAAAGATGGGTCTTAATTGTCCTTATTTTGGAAAATTAGCTACAAAAGGTAGTTAGTTCTTTAAAGTATTCAAGGCAGCCTTTTCAAATGACTGCACCATAACCAAGTACACTCAGTCAAGAGCATCGAAATCATCTTTTTATTGCCTTGGTTATCAGTCAGGCATCTTCCCAGTTTGTCCCAGTGAGAAGGACCCTTGCCTGGTCCCTGTGGAAAACACTGGCGGCCACATGCACATTTCATATTCCTCCTCTTTGTTTAATGTCACTAATGAACTGTCATTTGTGTCGGCCCTTTGTTTTCTTTTCACCTTGTGAGAATTTCGTTTTGGGGAAACAAATGGCAATACCGTGGGATTCTGATCTACATGGTTAACTTAACAATAGTCTTTTAACAATCCAGATAGTGACACATAGATTTATTTAGCCTGATGACAAAGGCAAGGCTGCTGTATTGACTATATTTTATTATTTTCAGTATTTTTGAAGCTCTGGCATGTAGGGCCTTAATCCTGGAAACACTACCAGGGTAGCTAATTCCTAGAGATGGTGAATGACTCCCCTGGGAGTGCATCTTTGATAAACACACCAACCAATCCACAGCCCACACCCCAGTCATCTCCTTTATCAAACTCTCACACACCACGCCAGTACTCCCCGCCGAGTTTCCCCCCAGGGCTAGGTATAGACAACTAGGGACCACCTCTAGAGCCAAGCCCACTGAAACTGTTCAAACATTCCAGTCCTGAGCTTACTCAGTATACCTACCCTGCCTCGCCCCTTCCTTCCCACAAAAACCCCAGTAAAGGCTCTGGGCACGCTCTGCCCTCTCCCGTCTCTGCCTCCTGACGACCCCGCACGGCATGCCAGGCCTCCTGTTTCTAGGTTTGTGTGAGTGTAAACTTCATTCATTTCTTCCATGTCTGCTGTCTACCATCCCTGATGGAAACAAATCCCAGGTACATTTCAGGACAGCTGCACAGGTAGATATCAGCGCCCCTCTACCTGCACAGTATCTCCCTGTCAGTGAGCCAGCCTCTCAAGAAGGAACGTAAAAGGGAGGGAGGAGACTAATTGATATTACATAAATAATGTATTGGGCTAGTAAAAGCCTGACCTTTGGCTGATCACTTAGAGGGCAAAATAAATTTTTAAGAAAATCTATATTATTCTCACGGTGTCTCCAGCTAATGAGCACCTGGTTGTAAATGTGAACACCAAGAATCTGTTTGTGGCCAGTGATTTAGGTATCAAATTATGCGTGGATAATTCAAGTTAAATTTCTAAACACAGATGTTACGTACTATGTTGCAAGGGGAAAAATTAAGGTTCTACTCATAGTAAAGATCAATTTGTACATCTGGATTATATCTTTATCAGTATTCATTGCTGACATTTCAGGAAATTAATGCAAAATTAGCATCTTCTGACAGTAAATTTTATGCAGGATTATTCTTACTTACAATAGCATTTTCCACACTCTTCAATTTATACGAGTAGCAGACTGAGTAGAAACCAGAAATTCATAGAATTAATATTGACAGGTTCTGCCATTTTCTATTGATGCATAAGGTCCATATCTTACAATTTTGCTGAGGCATGGATTTGTATGTTATGAGTTTCCAGGCTAGTATGAAACTTTGCCAGTGAGTATCCTATCCAATCACTTAACATCCATACCTCAAAGTAATGTATAGCTTATTATTAATGATCACGTAAGCATTGTGTAGTGGAATTTATATTCCATAGTTGTATAGTCTTGAATAATCTATGTGTGAAGGCCTAGGGGTGGATTTCTCAAGAATGCCCTCATTAAAATGACTTTTTGTCTACACAAATATTCTCAAATTTATGTTGAGTTTAAGTGCATTTTCCATCTCGAAATCCATCCTCCCATTCCAGCTCTGTGCACTGTCCTTCACCTTCTCTCCAGTACAAAATTCTCCTGCCCATTTATTCAACTTATATTTATTAAATGGCTAAAAAAAGTCCTCTGATGAAAATGCTCAGGCATTCTTCATCACAGCTAATGATTAAACCGGAATTTTCCTTTATGTATGAGCAGGATTTATGTGGAATGTTGTACTGCAACAGCTCCAGTTAAATGTGAAGTAGCGTTAAGTCAAAAGGATCATTTAAATCATTTCTAATGAGATCTAAAAAAAGAATATTTAGTCTCACACCTAAAAAAGAATATTTAGTCTCACACCTGAAAAAGAAGGCTTTAAACCTTCCCTCTTAATACTTTGCGCTCTCTTAAGCAATTGCATATTAATTCCAGTTTATCTAATTGAACAAGTAAATGAAATAACTTTGTTTTGACAGAGAGAAATATTGTAAATACATCAGTAAAATAAATTATCACCTTATAAACACTCCTTATGGTTCTGATTGCTATGGAGCTGTGTTGACAGCCTGAAGTCATAAACTAGACATGCAGTCAAACATCAAAGAAATATAAACTCGGGTAGCTTGTGGTTCTAAGCCTGTAATCCAATATGTGTAATATAACAGACACTTTAAGACACTTAAAGTATCTGGCATTACAACTGTATTTTTAGCACAGTTTTCCCTTTAAGGAAATTATGGGCTAAGAATCACAAGATATATTTTTCCATCCTTTTACTTTCAGCTTCTCTGCTAAAAGTCTTCTTAAGTTTTATATGTCTCTTGTCAGTGGTATATAGTTAAATTTTTACTTTCAAATGAAACTGACTTCATTTACATTCATATAAATACTAAAAAATTTGGGTTTATTTCTCATTTCAGTATTGATATGTTGCTTTCTATTTGTCCCACATGTGTCTATGTTTCTTTTTCTCTTTCTTACCTTCCTTAAGATTGTTCTTACTTTTCTCATTCCAAAATTTCCCATTTTAAGACTGGAAATTTTATAATCTTTCTCTTTATTTAGTAACTACTCCTGACACACAAATGCGTGAAAGTCTAACATTGATCAATATCTTTACCCTTCTTAAATTACTTTAACTCCAAACACCCTCCTTTCAATTTATACTGGAGCAGTTATTGCTGTTGTTTATCTTAATTATAATTTAAATTATAACTTATCTTAAATTTAAATTAAGTGTAATTTTATGAACTCCATGAAATACTATTTTTATTGTCTTTATAGTCTTTTTTCTTTAGATTTATTCACATGTAAAGTTTGTCATCTGACATCATTTTCCCTATGCCTTTAAAATTTTCTCTCGTGAGGATCTATTGGGAACATGATTACCTTAAAAAGTACTTCCACTAGGAGAAGAATTTTAGATTGACAGTGATTCTCTGTTACCATTTTGAAGATGATATATTACTCCATTGAATCCTGATTTTCATTATTGCTTTTGAGAATTCTGCTGCCTCACTGTCTTTCCTTTGAAAGTAATCTGCCTCTATTCTCTGACTAGTTTTAAGATCGTCTCTTGCCTTCGGTGTCCTGCAGCATCATTGTGTAGTATGTGGGTTCCTTTAAATTTATCCCAAATTTAAATATTTCTGTTTTTCATCAGTTCTGGGTATTTTCCAGAAATCTCCTCTACCCTATTCTTGCTCCTTTCTCATTCTGTAATTCTGATAAGATAAATGCTAGACTTTCTCATCCTATCCTCCATGACTCTTTTCTTTCATATTTTCTGTTTCCTTCTTGCTCTGTATTACATTCTGATTAATTTATTTATATCAGTTTCCCAGTTTGTAATTCAATTTTCAACTATATCAAATCTGAAATTAAAGCTGATACATTGAGGTTTTAATTTCAATTATTTTATATTTCTAGTTTTATTTGGTTCTTTCTCAAATCTGTTTGGACTTTTGTTTGTTTGTTTGTTTTTTAGTTGCTTCCTCTTTATCCATAGATTTAATCTTTTTTGTTCTTTAAGCTAATTCCAATACGTGACGCATTTTGGGGTCTGATTCTATTGTTTATTGTTACTGCTGGCTCTTGGTTTTACTGCCTTGTTTCATTTTGCTTTCTTGCTTTTGGAATAGCAGCTGATATTCATTAGAACTTGATGAGAATTCTCTTGGACCTGGTTGGAAAGTGGACTCCTCTAAGGATGATTTGTGTTTGCTTCTGCCAAGCGTCCCAAGCATCTTGGACCATTATGATCTAGAACCGCTTTGGGCTTAAAGTTTTTCAGACCACTCGAGTAGTATGCATTCAGGGTATAAATCCTTACAAAAGCTGGCTTCTGTTTGTGAATTATCACAAAAGATATTCTTCCCCTCTCATTCAGAATCGTCCTTGCGGGTCTCGGGAGGGAACATGCAAGGGAAATCATTTTATTTCACCCTGCACTGAAAGTCTAATTCTTTTGTGTCCTGACTTTTAATAGGAAGCCTCCCGTTAAACATCCCACTGTTTTTGGTCAGCCATGGGCTTTGTCTTCTATCTGCTGTAACTTTGACTCAATTTCACCAGGTTCAGCAGCTGTCTTCAAGATGAAAGCTGGCTGGCTCCAGTACTCTGCTTACTTCTCCGGGTTCCTGCTTTTGCTTACTTTTTTTTGCTCTTAAGAGTTTCTTAGAATTTGCTAGTTCATCACTGCATGTACATTACCATACTGGACAGAAAGAGAAGGGATTTTTTTCTCAAAAAAAATAGGGTGTCACTAGAGCAACAATTAAACAAGCCTTTAGAAAGGTACTTGTTATTTACCACCATTCTGAAGGCTAGGAGGTTCCTGGAATAAAATTTAAATGATAAGCAGACAGGTTTCTATAAACATGAAATGAAATCAAGCCATGTTGGTACCAAATGTCTGGTCACACTGTCTAACATTAGGACAGAATATTTTAAATTGGGATTTTAAAGTCTGGTATTTTCCACATTGAACTGTATTTATTACACAGTTGCTAAACACTTCACATGATATAATATGCATGATACATTTAAGAATTTCTTAAAAGTATCCCAGCAACTAATATGTACTTGTTTATCAAAAATAAAGTATCCCATTGGTTAAGGCTGAACTTAGCAAAGTAGTTCTGGGGAAAATAGTAAAAGTCAGTCGAGCAGCCAGTTAGTACTCGATTCCAAATAATGGTTCCTAAAATCCATTTAAGTAATTAAATTATACTAGGATATAGTATTTTCGAGGTGTATATGTTCTTAGACGATTCATACTCTGGATAATTGAGCGTACTTGATTAAGTCATGGAATAAAACCCAGGTGAGGCTACACGTAGGCACCTGGCATTTTATTCACTGGGACCGTATATTGATAGCTTGTGCATTCTGTGTAAGGCAGGAGAAACCCTCAGTCAAAAATAATAAGAAGTAAACATATTGCCCTAGACAGGCAAATTTAGAAAAGACCAAATGAATCTAACAAAATTGATAAACATAACTAACAGGTGTATATAATTACAATCAAATCTTTTCTTCACTTTAAAGTGATTTTTCTGGACAGTAGCCCAAATTTCTTACCTTATATAAGGCCACTGAGTATTTTTGCTAAACTCATCCTAAAACGAAACTCAGTTATCTTTGGCAGAATCAGGGATCCTTAAAAATGAATTTGTTTTACAAACTGTGATACCGATACAATGCCCTGCACTTGTGAATCATCTCAAGAGTATAACATTTTATATATGGTTTTCTATAATTGATGTTTTGAGTCATTGAGTGTACTGTTATTATTAATGATAATAATAAACCCGATTGTAAAATGAAAGAGGTATTACAGCCTTGCTGATTTCACAGTAACTAGATGACTTACTTTCCATGCTTATTTGAATTTATTCTCATAAGGGGATTTTAGATGGCATAGTTTAGAAAGAAAAGAGAGAATGAATTTAAGTAGCAGAATTTTTCACTTACAGAAACAGTACCATCACAAAAAGTGCTGTGATATGCCCTGTTACTATGGTGAAGATTTGATAATATTTACTTTACATGATAAGAGTTATAAGTGGAGTTCTGTGTTGTTTGTTCAGCCTATTATGCAGATGGTGCTTGATTAAAATCTATTTTAAACTACAGCGATCACTGCAAGTTAGTGTGCATTAAACAGCTTTCCCAGCTCCATTAAAGGCTTTGGGACTGTGGCAGTTTATTTTTAATATGCTTATAGACGTTTCTAACTTCCCCAGGGACATTTCAATATCAGTGATTCTCTTTCCTTGAGACTCTTAACTCCAGTACTCTGTATTCTTAAGAAGTGTTCTCTAAGTAGCACCATTAACACATTGCTTTTTTAAAGTGAAAAATTATTGTTTTCTTGTGATTAATAAGTTAAATACATCACTATAATTAAGCAATAAGACATGCCAGGAGGTGGATTACCGGAAGCCTAAGGACACCCCCTAGGGATTTGGGAAATAAATCTATGTCTACACGCAAGTTACATGAAGCACATGTATCTGTGTAAAGCTTATGTGAGAGTAGTATCTGTATGTATTTGTGTATGTATTTGTTTATTCATGAGTGCTTAAACTGAATATGAAATAAGCCTGTGGGTGATCAAGATTACAGTTAAAGCCTCAAACCAGACATGTTCTTAGTTGCTATGATTTTCATACAACTTTTATACGTGTCTCAAATGTCCTTTTCCTTGTCATTCTAAGCCTCCGCCCACTGCTGTATAATACAGGGCTGGAAATGTGTGATGATCCGCTGCATGTAAGACTCCGAACTGATGCTGTGAGGATGGAAAGGTTAACGGAACCTCGTCCTTACTCCCAGTGTGCTCGTCGTCGTGGGGAGTTTATAGTTTTGCATTATATGGCTCCTTCTGTATTGTAAAGATTATGACGTTGGAATTAAGTTTAACTCTTCGGTCTCAGACCCTAGGAACTCTAGAAATGTTATACACTAAAACAATGTCCAGTACACAATGCTGTACAGTCCTGTACAGTAGCCACAAGTCCTATATGACCATGTACATTTAAATTTGACTAATTAAAATTAAATAAATAAAAAATTCAGTTCCTCAGTTGCTCCAGCACAACATACTCCATAGCCACATGTGGCTAGTGGCTACCCTTTCAAACAGTGCAGAGAACATTTCCATCTTTCCAGAAAATTCCATAAGATAGTGCTGCTCTAGACTGCAGAAGTCAGGGTCTCTTAGAAAATTAGGATGTAAAATTATAAGCTTTCATTCATCTAAGTAAGAATTCAGGATCCATCTAAGTAAGAATTCAGGATCCAGACAACACTCAAAATTAAGATCCAGGCACGTGTTACAAATCCATTTAGCTAATTTTCTCACCACAGTCGTATTTATCATCATTGTGTTCATTCCGAATAGTTGATGGTCAGAAAGGCCAGGTGTCTTTCAAGATACAATCCATTCCTGGCGTGTAAGCGGATCCAAATTATAGCCACATTTCTTTCTTTAGGGAGGCTTTGTATATGAGATATGATCATGTGGTTTTCAAATATGTGATGAAACTACCGCCAGATAGTAGGCCTGACAAATTCCCAGTTCATTATACGGACTCTAAAATAGCAGCTCATTTCTGTACCTTCCCAAACACAGGCAAAATGCAAGATAAAAAATGAGACCCTCACACATCAGGAGGCAACGCCCAGTGTTCACGTGGCAGACAGCCTTCACTTCACAGAGCACTGCCCACCTGCATGGGTGCATTAGACATCAGACCACAGCAAGGAATTTGTATCCCGTTACTGCATCCTAAAAGCAAAGACATTGTACATATCCAGTGAGTCTTTATACAAGGAACACTGAGCAGTATAACAAAGATTCCCTTCAAAGCACATTTTATTTTTAAAAACTCTTTCACACATAATTTTTATTTTCATTGTTTCCTCTTACATCAGCTTTTGGTGAAAGGGTATTATCTTAAACCATAGTTCGGTTCTATGAGGGCAGTTTTATAAGTGGTCAGAATATTATGATCCAAGAATATAGGAACAAGCCAGGAAAATAGGGGAAGCCTCCAGAAAACCAACCAAATTGATTGGCTGCATGGAATTGTTTAGAGATTCCTACAGGGTTGCTATACGTGGCCTCAAAACAGTAATTTGTGGTTTTCATACACTTGATACTTCGAGCTTCTCACTGGCAGTAACAGATTCTCCTCCTTCTGCAGAGAATCCCTAGAAAGAAGGGCCACCTTGTCCAGCAGGAGGGTAACTGGCCTTTCTGTTATCACAGGGCATCACACATCCAGTAGATTGCACCGTGTTGTCCAGTATCAATTTAAAAAGAAAGGAAGCATAAAGATCAGCAGTTCAAACACAATTTTGGACAATGGAATCGGGAAACTATTTAAATTATTTGGGAAAGTCTTTTAATAAAAGTATTTGCAGTGAATCATAGGAAATTTATGTCTACAACTGACATTTGATTATTTTCTACAAAGGTAGATATAATCTGCAATCATGGAGATTTTAATGTTTCAGATCACTAATTGTTCAATTAAAATTTAAAAGGAGTCCAGGTAAATATTCCCTATGGAGAACCATTCATTTCCCTACACTTTGTTCCCTTTGTCTAAATATTCCCAATCCTTGATGAAATATGACCTCCAATGTAATGATCCCTTCATTTTTAATATTCTTCATTGTGGTCTTTCTTGAGTCCTTTTTATTTTTCTTCTTGATATTTTATTATTTTGAATATAGGAATAGTTATGTTTAGAAAATTTGGAAATTATAAAAAAAATAAAGAAGATAAAGATGTCAAATAGCAATGGTTTCGATGCATTCAGAATTCAGAGGAAAAGGACTTGACACTCATCCACCCACAAATGGTAATGGAAACCCTGTGTCTTAAGACATTCCTAAGTACAAACTCACAAGAGAAGACAGTCTACAGCAAAAAAAAAAAAAAAAAGAAAAACAAAACATCAGGAACACTACCATTTAATGGCCAGGTGGAGGAGGATAGGCCTAAAAATGATTCTGGAAACAGTGAGGACACCGAGGTAGGCGTAAAACCCAGAGACTGTGATGTCATGGAGCCCTTGGAAGAGACAGGACAGCCCCGGTGAGAAATCAAGTCAGGGGAAGAGTAAAAAGTCCACGGGATTTATCAGCGTGGTCCTTGGCGACCTTACTGAAAGCTAAGCAGTGGGGAGGTACAGTGAGTTGCCAAAGCTGCCTGCAGCCAGTACAACCACGTGGAGGAGTCTGGCTGTGAAGAGAAGAAAGATCGGCTCTGTGTAGCCTCGGGGCAAAGAGAAAGTTTGCTTGTTTGTCTGTTACGTGTCTGAAGTAGTTAAACGGCAGTTGGAGGAGTAGAGCTAAGGGTGACTGAGACCAGTGTCTTCTGCTCCTAGACTTTCTGATTTAATCAGTATAGAGCTGAAGCCTGGACATGAGGGTATTATTTAAGTTTCCCAGGTGATTCTAACATCCAACCATTGAGAATGATCATTCTAGGTCATATTTGCCTACATGTTTAGTTTAGAGCCGTTACACCCGTTTGCCCAGTATCACCTCAGCCCAGTCCCAGCATCCTTGTCCTTTGGCAGATTTACCTGAGGACCAGTCATTTGACAGGATCACCTCAAACCCATCCTGGGGAAGTTATCGTCTAGTGTTAATCTACGTTAGCTTGTCAGCTCGGTTCAGAGCATCCTGTCCCCATGGGGTTGTTCAGTCTGCTTCAGTAGACAGTTTCAAAATGATAATCTTTTAAGTAACTTTCGCACTAAAGCCAAAGCCAAAGAATTCACTTAGTTTTTTTCCTGTCTCTGTTTGGTTCCCAAGGCATATCTTTTAAACCAAGACCATATGGCATCACAAAGTAGTGTTAAGGTCATTTCTTTCCATTCATTCAGTAAAAAGTTACTACTATGTCATAATTAACATCTGAATATCATTTTAAAGTTTTAAACATATTTATATATGTATCATCTCAGTAATCACAAAATGGCACTGCAACTGGTTTGCAGTAGAGGAAATGGAGGCCCAGAGAAATTATGCCACTTGCCAAGATTTCACAGCTACAAATAGTAAAGGAGGACATGAGTGTGGATCCTCTGATGTCACATCCACTGGCCTCTCAGGAGATCACGCTTCATCTCCAATGGTGGCAGTTACTTTACACAAATTACTCTGCCTGGCAATTCGTCTGAATAAGATACACATTACATTGTTTGCCAAGAAGAAAAAAGCAACAACAGTCATAATAAGAGAAGGTGAGGGTGCAGAACCTCCCTGATAATGGTGACTTCATCAGGAGACAGTGTACGGGGGCCTTTGTGCTGGTGGGAGAGGCGTGTGGAAAGAGGATTCCTTACGAGACAACACTACTTGATACTCATGTAGATTCATATAATTTTAGAGCTAGAAAGAAATCGTAGCCCAAATCTCTCATCCTATAGAGGTGGATGACGTGACATCGCATGTAATTAGTATCAAAGTTCAAATGCAGGTGTCTTAAATATCAATACATTGTGGGGCTTTTTTCCCCCTTGCATCATAATAACAATGCAGATTATCCAGATATTCATACTCAAGGAAAAATGGGAGAAAATGGAATCTACCCTTAAACTGAATATTAAAGCTGTTCTAGAAATGTCTAGATTTGAGAATCTAGTTTACAGAGATGCACTCTCCAATATGGTAGCCACTAGCCACATGTAGCTATTTCAATTTAAAGCAGTTAAAATTATATAAAAGTTAAAATTTTGTTTCTTATTCCTGCTAGCTGCATTTCATGTACTCATTAGTTACATGTAGCTAGTGGCTACCCTATTGCATAGTGCAGATTTTAGAACTTTACCCCCATTGCAGAAAGTTCTGTTGGACATCACTGATCTAGGGTCTAGATTATGCCATTCTCCAAGCCATGAGCATTGCTAGGCTTTCCCAGCAGCATTCCGTAGACCTAAGTGCGCCACCAAAAGCCATTCAACTTTCTGCATTGGACATGTTGCCCACTGTTGTTTAAAAATCATAACTAGGAGGAAAAGGATAAACTCCCCAGAAGGAAACAGGTTAGATTGTTCATACAATAGGGAACACGAGGTTCCTACACGAGGAACCTGCTGCTGTCACAGTCATGATACTACTCCTCATTCAGCTTCCTGAAGGAGAAAAAGAAAGAGTTGAGAGAGTTAAGGCGTAATATCTAACAGTACAATAGTATTACAGAGAGAGTCAATAATATTATTGTAAAGCTATGTAAATTAGGCTGGAAAAGGATGAATAGGAAAATTACATGAAATAAGTTTGACTTGAAAACCAGTAGCAACAACAAATCCAAGTGTCCCTTAGAAACGTCTGTGTTTGCGTGATGTGTGTGGGTGAGTATATCCACGTAAGTCTCAAGGGAGAGCAATATGATTTGTCCTCAAAGTTTCTTAGTTCTTCTATCATTCAGATTTTGTTTTACTTCAGGTCAATGGTGGAGAGAAGCGGCCTGCCTCTGACATGGGGAAAAAACCAAAAACCCCCAAAAAGAAGAAGAAGAAGGACCCTAATGAGCCCCAGAAGCCTGTGTCTGCTTATGCGTTATTCTTTCGTGATACTCAGGCTGCCATCAAGGGCCAAAATCCAAACGCTACCTTTGGTGAAGTCTCTAAAATTGTGGCCTCAATGTGGGATGGTTTAGGAGAAGAGCAAAAACAGGTAAGAAAAGATGCGAAATGGAGTGAATCAACATGATTTGAGAAAGTGTATGCATTCTAAAGAAATGGCTTCTAAGGATGTTGGGTGAATTCTTCAGATACTAGAACTGAGGCTGAGAATGTGCCCCATCAGAACCAGACTTCAGGGGACTTGGACATAATTTTATACTCCTTTACTGCTCTGTTATAAATAACATGTTAGTTCCTTTGTTTCAAAGTTTATATAGTGCAGTTACTTTTGGAAGGACTTTTACGCTTCCCAGCCAGGATTACCTCATTCCTTAATGTTGCCAATGCGATCATAAAGACAGAAAAAATACTAAAAGTATTTTGAGAACTGTCCACACCTCTCTTCAGCACTTACTCTTTTGTCATCAAAACCCTCTTTGCTCTTTGCTAAATGAACCTCAGATTTAAGGGTTTCTACCCTTATCCATTCCCTAAAGACCATCAGAGTATGTTATTCAATCCCACTTGTACTATATTTCTAGCTTGTATTAAATGGGCCCAGATGCCGGGTTATTTTCTTCTTCTCTTGTGGATTGCCGTGGTGTGATTGAGGACCACACTGTTGGGGGTGGAGGACCGTGAGACACTTTGTATCTCAGCCATAGGGCGAGTAGCCCAGAATGTCTTAAGGAGGGTGGGAACTGTGGAGAGAAAGAGTTCAGCGTGCAGACGTAGCCCACTTCAACAAAGAAGCAATATTGATCCCAGATTTCTAAACCAGGGACTAGATTGCCATTGTCACCATCTAGAATTTCATGGTCACGAAGGAAAAATTAGACAAGCATTATCATTAAAGTTCAGTCACTGAAACGATTAAGTAGTTGTAGCTTTAGCTGCTGCAGAATACTTTACGGCATTAATGATGGGTTAGTCTCATTGGATTCTTGACAGGGACTTTTCACCTCTCCTCTTCAGGTCCAGGGAAGTATGTAAGAAACGGAACATCTCAAACCTATGTACATCTATAAGAACTATATATTGTAATATCTGTCAACATCTATCATGTATATCATGTTTTATACTTTGAAGAACACTTTTACATGATTTATCTCATTTGTTCTGCTCAATACTCATAGATGCTTTTTTTTTTTGGTGTACATTGAACATTTATTACAACTAATTGGCGATGTGATAAGACAGTGCTCACGTGGCCTGAACATCGGTCACAATCACAACAAAGCTTAATCCAGCCCCGCAGATACAAATGAAAGTGTAAACTGTGAAGACATGTTTAGATACGTAGAAGTATGTATAAAAGTGACATTGAAACAACTGTATATCCTTAAAAAATATAGAGACCCCTAGTGCCCTTTTACCTCCTTCAGCTCACGCTTTCGTATGAGAGGTGGTATCTGTTTTTATATGTATGACTTCCAGTAACTAGGCAGTGCCACAGGAGGGACGGAAGCCGCCCTAAAGCTTGCTGCACTTCTCAGTGGAGGGAAGCAATAGGGGAGTAAAATAAATTTGGCTGTAACAAGCACCCTGGAAGAAATATTCGTGCTTTAAACAATGACTTATGCAACACTTTGTGAAGAGAGTAAAACATTTTCCGTAAGATGCTGTTATTAAGAATCCCAGGTAAGTCAACATTTCCATTTTATTTGGGGAGGCATCAAAAACAATCCAACTAAGTGACTAAATGATAATGACAACAAGAAACTTATCTCAGGAGTTGAATGTTCCTTGGCCTTAAAAATAACATGCTTACTATTATGAAACAGCTGATCTCTGTTCCTCGTCCCAGGTCTGGAATGCCTAAGAAATAATTTTTAGTGTAAAACAGCATCATTCCATTAGTCTTTTGTGTATTCCCTTTGTTTTAAGGTGTTTAGTTTCTAATAAGGGTCTTTGGTATACATTTGTTTTTTTTCTAAAGTTTCAACACAGAGTGAAATTTTCATTCACTTGATATGTGACATGTCAATTCCCTTTATTTGCATATATACTGAAATGCACTAGTCTTTGGTTTCATAAAACCAGGTTTCACATAATTTAACTTTTTTGCCAAAGACAGTAATTAATAAATGTATATTGCCTGGTTGTGTCATATTCATAGATGCACATAATCAAGGTAATGATAATAATCTATTCAGGAGAAACAGACCTATAAACTTTAAAATAGCCAGAAAAAGTACCTTTCTTTTCCTGCACTCATTCTAATTCATATTTAAGTCCCCTGTTATCACTTGATTAACCAAAGTTCCCTTTAAAAAAAAATTGTGTAGGCCTGAATGAAGCAGCTTAGCAGAACAGTAATACTGACAAGACGTCATCTTACACCATTAGCTAACACGGACATGAAGGCAGTGACCATCTACAGTGTGTGAAATGCCACAAGAAGTCATCAACAGGGGAGGAGAGTTATGTCAGTCCAGTTTCTTCAAGAACACTACGTGGGGTTTCAGCTTCCTCCTGCAATAGATCAGCCTGCTCGGTTGCTTTAAGGACATTTTTCTTGGATGTTTCCTGAACTTCTCCTCCCAAAAGAAACTCATCCAAAATAAAATAAGCCTTCTCAAAATTAAAGATGATATCAAGTTCACACACACTGCCAAAATACTTGTCAAGTAATTCCACATAATGATGAATTATTTCCAGGGTTATTAGTTCCTTGTCCTGATCCTCAGTAGCACAGCAGAAACACAGACTGGCCTGTCTCGGGAACTGCTCTTCCACCTGCTGAGCCCACAGCAGAGGTCTTCCTTCCTCATAGGTACTTTTATCTGAAGTTTGCAGATTATGAAATGGGGCCAGATGGTTAAATTCAGTCACTTATTCCTTCAACAAATATTTGTTGCATGTTTACTATGTGCCCCAGGCACTGTTCTAGACACTGGGAGCAGAGCAGAGAATAAGACAGAGTCCCATTCTGTTGATTGACTTGTCTAAAATTCCACACTGTGACTGGAACTTATCATTCAACTTAACAATTTTTTTCTAACCAATTCATGAAATCAATTATAGTTGTAATGGTAAAACCAGTTGCTAAGGAAACATAGAACCTCCTCCCCCAGTTCTCTCCAACCCCCCTGTACTGTAAGCCAAAGCTGTCCTTTACAATCTGAAATCTCTACACACTTTCTTACGTCCTTTTCAAGATTGCCAGCCCCAGGGAAGGGCTTCATAGGAAAGCACAGGCTTACCATGTGGAGCTCTGCTACAAGAGTCGTCTCTGAGGATGGAAAACACACCACGGAAACGTTCTCCTTGGCATTCGATTAAAATACTCACCTCACAATTAAGAGGGTGGTTGACGTTGTATTTTATGATTCCATTGAAAACCTACGATAGTTGTTTGAGGATTTCAGAGCTGGTTTCTATCCTAACTCAGATGAGTTTGCTCTCACACTCCCAAAGCTGAGGTGTGGTTCCCCCCTGATGCTGGACACTCATGATGGAATTGTAGAGGGGCTCGTTCCTCCACTCACTACAGCTTCACGGATTGAGGAACTGAGTGCACGTCCACCAGGAATCCCAACCCCATCCCTGTCCCTGCTCCACCCATGATCCAAGCACCAAGACATACCTCTCTCTCTGCTTTGACAACCCCTGTGTGTATTCTTGGATAGGGACAAGGCCTCAATACTGTAAGCTCTTTCCAGTATACTTGTGATGACAAAACATTTTCCTCATTCTCTTTTATTTCCAATTTAATAACTAACTTGTAATGAGTCTGTCTTTGGGTTCTCTCTCTCTCTCTCTCTTTTTTTTAACATTTTGGCTGTACCTCATGGTATGTAGGATCTTAGTTCCCCGACCCCTGTAGGATCGAACCCGCCTCCTGTGTGGTGGAAACGTGAAGTCTTAACCACTGGACCGCCAGGGAAGTCGCTGGGTTCTCTCTTAATGGAAATAGTTGGGGGTTTTTTCAAGAATTTGTTTTATAAATAAAGGATGAAATTATATAATAGCTGACCCTGTTTAACTCATTGGGTATTATAAAGCAATTTCATAATCAAAATGCAGTTGTTTTAAAAAGTTATGCTAAGATTGCTTAGGAAAATATACTAATAGAAATAACTGGGGCTTCCCTGGTGGCGCAGTGGTTGAGAATCTGCCTGCCAATGCAGGGGACACGGGTTCGAGCCCTGGTCTGGGAAGATTCCCACATGCCGCGGAGCAACTAGGCCCGTGAGCCACAACTACTGAGCCTGCGCGTCTGGAGCCTGTGCTCCACAACGAGAGAGGCCGCGATAGTGAGAGGCCTGCGCACCGCGATGAAGAGTGGCCCCCGCTTGCCGCAACTAGAGAAAGCCCTCGCACAGAAACGAAGACCCAACACAGCCAAAAATAAATAAATAAATAAATTTTTAAAACAAAAAAAAGAAAAAAAGAAAAAAAAAAGAAATAACTATCTTTGTCTCTTCTAGAAAAGTTAATATTTTAACATTTGAGCGCCATTTTCAAAACAAGGTATTGGGAGCAGTTTGAGTCACTCGAAAATGGTTTGTCCCCATGCCTTATGTTCCTTTGACTTGACAGGGGTTCAGCATAGCTTATCCTTTTCTCTTAGAAGATGATCTTGCTTAATAAAGATAGTGAAACTGCAGAGTATGCCAAAAAGGATGGTTTATGACACATATAGGGTGCAAGTCCATCCCAGGGACAAGCAGAGAGAGGGTCCAATGAATGAAATCAGACGCCACGCTTACAAAAGGGAGCATGTTGCATCTGACGGGGCTGCTGGGACACCACGTGGCAGCCGCTGTCTAGCAGTTTGCAGGAATGGCCAGCGAAGCGTGCATGCCCGCCTGGGACGCACGTTTGGGCATCAAGAGAATGTCAGCAAAATATCCTAAAGTGTTAGCATGGTGTGTTACCACCTGTTCTTTCCCTTTATGTTGACTCATTGTGCCAACATAATATAATATCTCTATTTCAAGCTTAAATGAATTGTATTTTACTCTCATTTAATATTCAAATTGGGGAGCACATGCTATGTATTTTTAAAGGAATGTTGCTGAAGCCGATTAGAGGCAGACCATTAAACTTCAAAATTTAGGACAAATGTGCATGTTTCAGAACAGCCCCACGTGATGCTGTTGGCATTGTGTAGGCAGCTGGTTCAAGTAGAAGGCTGGGATTTCATGCGCCACGATTGTTCAAAAATCCCGTTGTCATAATAGCCCCCAATTATGAACAGCTACAAATATAAACACAAACTGGAGAAAATGGACAAAATTATTGATGACTTACTAGGGGCTCAGAAAATTACAATACTTAAGGAAAAACAGCTATTAGTGAGATTACAATCGAAGGTTTTCTTGCCAGCCAGAGGGAACAGGACTAATAGGGCTGCTGTATGTTTGTGTCACATGCTTCCTCATTGTGGAGTTTAGGCGGGGCTAAGAAGCCATGCAGATGGACAGATCTTTATTTTCAGAAGCCATGATAAGGGAGAAACTATATGTACTTTGGTTTCTATGAAGAATCTCTCAAAGAAGAAAAATCAGAAGGAAGCTGAAAGAAGTGCTAAAAATCCTCCAGGAACACAAAACCTCCCATATGAATCATTCCTACCAAAGCCACTGAACAAACTTCACATGTCAGAGATCTCTCCATTTTAATACTTTGGAAGATGGTGCTGAATCTGGAATGGGAGCAGGATTGTGTCTGGGATTCCAACTGGAGGTTTTAAACGCTAATGAATTCTAAGACAATAGACAGCCCGGTTCAGAGCCATACTAAGTTGTTTAAAAAAGGCACCAGATGGAGAGAGGGAAATAAAACATAAGCGTGGCTGTGATGTTGGTCTTTGCTACTTATCTTTCACTGACTGGAACCTACAGAGAAAGAAAAATAGTAACAAGATCACGCCCTTTGTATTAGACTCCTTGGAGTTTCAGCAACCCTCAGCATCTTTTTTTATGAAGGTCCAGCTAGATTTCCTGTCTCTCCCCGTTACTTCTGAATTCTGTGATTCTGGTCGTCTAAGTCTGGGATCTGAGTTCACGGTTAACGGAGAGCAAATCAAACCCCACTAAATTAAAGAGTCCGTCCAGCTTTGAAGCAGAAGAGATTGGTCCAAAGAGCTGTGAAGTGTTCTTGGGTCCTTTTTAGCCATGGAAAGTCAGTTCTTAAGTGGGAAAGGAAAGTCACCTTAAATCAGAACCAGATGTAAATTACTAAGTGAACCTTAAGTTCCTAATTGGAGACACAGTTGGGCTGTAATACATTTAGCAAATTACAAACAAAATGTTCTTGTTTACATTACATTAAATGGCTTTAGAGCTTCAGCCAAAGAGCTAAATAAACATGCTGTTAGGCTAAAAATGGAGTGGAAGGCCTGTTCAGAGTTTGGTGTGTTCAGGAGAAACCACAGCCCACGGTGCCCAGAGAGCCTATTTTTGTAAATGCTAGCTAGCCCTGTTGTGGGAGCAGAGAGTGGATTTACCTCGAGATCCAGAGCCTAATGAGCAGATATCACTTGCAGGGAAACTGTTTGAATATTGTAACATATGCCTTCTTTCAGGATGCATAATTCATATCCAAGGATATTAGCCATAGCAGTTCAGCTCAATAGCAACACCTCATTATTTTATCCCTCAGTATTTATTCCTATGTTTGACACCTTATGAAATTACTGTTAATGTGTTTATATAAGGGCAGATCTGACACAAGTGGGAAGAATGTAATTTCCTGCTCATTCTTTCCTGCTGCTGTGTCCTCTTCCCCTGGTAGAAGTGGCAAGTGTAAATAGTTAATTTGCTTCAATTATGAGCCTGTCCTGCTAAATTAGAAGCAGCAGGGATATGAAGAGCCAGAATTATACTTATGAGGCAGCTGACAAATCCTCTGAGCCCACGGAATCAAATCATTTACTCCTCACTGGTGCTCAAACACCCACTACAGATATGCTGCCGGGGTTTTTTCCCCCGCCCCGTATCTTATGATAAAATGTGGATTTTATGTCAACAGCACTTCAGGTTAACTAAAATCCTATTGCACTGTCACATTCACGCATGTGTTTATCTTGGCCAGTTCCTTATAAACACTATGCATTTTCCCCAATTTTTTTAAACTAGGAGTAAAGGATATATAAAATAATTGTTCATTTAAAAACTGTAGAATGTAAGAAAAGTTTATATTTGTAAAAACTTAAAACAGCAGTTAGAAATATTACATGCAATGGTGAACATATTTTACCTCTAAAACACAGGTAAGTATAAATACATATAATCATTGGTACATAAATGGGATTATGGCATGCCTTCATGGGTATAAATACACGTAGAAATATTCCACGCTCATACACAGAGGGAGCAGACATTCCACTTGAAACGTTCCATGACATCAGCAGGGAGAGAATTTGAATATAATGCTCAAGTCTGCTGTGCTTTATGTATTATTGGTAAACATGTTTGGGGTGGGCGGGCTGTCTGTCTGTAGACCAAATCTCCTACTCCTATTGATGCCCACTCTAATTTAGAAGCTGCGATTCGGTACTTTACCATGAACACCCATGCCCGTGCTGACTCATGGGAGGAGAAACCTGAGACTAGGGATTATACACTGGATCACAGGTATTTCCTGAGCACCTACTATGTACCAAGCTCTGCCCTGCCTGCTGGGGCTTCTGCTCTAGACAAAAAGATGACGGGCCCTGCAGTTGAGGGTCTAAGAGAGGCATCAAGGGGAGATCTCATGCAGCCAGGAGGAGCCCTTGCATGAACAAAGATGCAAAGATGGATCTTAGATACCAGATCAATTTGATTATATATATATATGTATAATATATATATGTGGGGGGGGGGTTGTCTGCATTTCTTGTGTGCCTGACACAAAAGATGCACACAATAGAGGCATATTTTTAATGCCTCTTTTTGGTTCTGTAGCTTCAGTTCCTCACACCATGAAGGCACATAATAGATACTCACTATATTGTTAAGCATAATCGAATGACATTATACTTGCCCCGGTCCTCCTCATTTAATGAATCTACAGATATATTTTGCAGCCATCTTTTCGGATGAGGAGCTTGCTTCTGTCTGATCCCTGCCATTCCAAAAACAAGTCACACCATTTCTGTGTAGACTCTTTGTATGCGTTGGATGGATCCCAAAAAGAATCGATAGCAAGATTTTTGACACATTGTATAATATTTTCAATGCTCTGAATACTACTTTATAAAGTTCTCTGAGTTCTGGAATGCTTAAGAAAATGCTGAGCAAGTTACACAAATGGAAATTTAACTGCGTTTAAGGACTAAGTTCTGTATAAAACACAGAGGCACTTGCTCTAACCGTCCTAAATAATAACGGCATTCAAAGACGCTGCAGACATTAATTTCTCAAGTACTGTGTATGACAGGCAATTGTGATTAAATTATTATTTCTTATATGACTGTATTTCTAAGCATTTTCTATAAATATGAACTTATACTGGGGAAAAAAAACTGCACTTGAAGTTAACGAAAAAGAAAAGCGCCTTTTAGTTTTATAGTGTTTGAATAAAATCCAGAATTGGAAGAATTATGTTTTTTCTTATTATTACTGTAAAGAGTTGAAATAAACTACAACTAGAGATTAACTAAGGGCCAGAGCCAAAAAAAGAGGGAAGGAAGAAGGAACTAAATGGTGTTTGTAAGATTTTACTTTTCTGTATAAGTTAGATGGATTGTTTGGGGAGGAGCAGAAAGTGGAAAAAGCAAAATGACAGTTTGTATTAGAATATTTTCTGTTTGTGTGCATCATATTCACTGACACTGAACTGCTGGTTTTAATTAGAGATTATTAGCCTATAAGACATATATATTACACGTGCTGGAACGCAGAGCATTTAAAAAATGATTCACAGAATCACTAGATTACATGAACAGAATCTGGATTCTCTAGAATTGCTATTTGATGTATGTTTTAATTTAGCCATTATATATGTTTCAGTTTAACCACTGAGATGTGATCCTTAGATAGGATATGGTAGCTTTCTTAGAATAACAAACCACAGCAAATAACTAAGTTAGGACAGGATGAATTCAAAAGTGTTTGGATGAGCTGGGGAAAATGATGAATGATGTATTATGATTTTTAAATCCTCATCTGGCCACCTTTGCACTTTATTTCAAACAGCTGTAGACCATTTGGAAGCCATTTTGTAGTTCAACTGAGTACTAATATTTACTGTGTGAATCACATTTCTTTAAAATATTTGTCTTTCCCTGAGAGAGAGAGACCGTTTCTTTCCCAAACTTAACTTTGCTATAAATCAGACCTATCCTCCTAGATTAGAAGGTTTGATCGTTGCAGTGGGCTGTTCATTGCCAAACGCAGTCAGCGTCGTGTTTGGTTTCTGCAGGCAGAAGACTTTCACCATCCGTAAATAGAGCTTTGAAACGTTTTTGAGGAACTTTTTACTGATGATTTTTAAATATCTGTTCTGAAGTAGAAATTTAAGTATGTGGAATTCTTACATGTTTTTTTTTTATCATTCACGCATACATTTGAGGTCTTTCGTCAGACATTTCCATCAAATATAGAATTCAGAAAGCATCCTTGTGCAATTTTAGAAGGTAGCATCATAGAGACATACAGGGTGAATAACATGTGAGCCATTAGCTAGTTCTCAAAGGTGGAGGTTCAAAATTACTATCGGGGAAACCACCTCAGATTTTAATTCTGATCTAGGGTACGCCCCCCCCCCTCCCCTTTAAACACAATTACAGAAATATACCTCCTGAAATTACCACCGTTTGAATCCTCCCTCTGAACACCTGCATCTATTCAGGAAAGAGCAGACCCATCAATCCGTGTAATGTGACTTGATGAGTTTACCCTTTTCTAAAGCGGTATTTAGGCGCTTGTACGATGATCTCACATAGCCAATCATCAGTAGCCAATAGGGAGCCATTTGGAGGAAACAGGGCACTCTGAATGCTAGTCAGGTATCCCGTAACAACATCGATCTCCCAGTGAAACCAGGGGGCACACATTCAGCCTAAAACACATTGAGTTGCCACCTTTCTCCCATGGTTGTTAATCAACAAACTTCAGGGAAGTTAACACCTTGTGGGACGTTAACCCCTGGGAGCCCCACCATAGTAACACTGTTGCTGTTTCAATAGAAACCAAATGCAAGAAAGATGATAGATGTTACAATCTGGCCATCTGGCAACACCATCTTATCTGTGCTACTTAGAAAATGATGCTTTGGGCAATGCTATGGACCCAAGTGTGTAATATTTGCCTTTGGAAGCTAAATGAACCCTAGTTAGCTGCCCAGGGGGTCACTTAGAGTAGCATATGAATAAAAAACATGATAGAAATGCTTCTAGTATACAAAAGCGTACTACCATCAAAGATATTTTTGCTAAATATTTGCTTCAAAATCCTGAATAGGATTTCTGTCTGTGTGGGAGAAAAACCCTCTCCAAACAGTTTTAAGGTATTAAAAGTAAATGTAAACATTGTCAGTGTAAGGTCATTAATTATAAGTTATGTCTTGGAGAAGAGATTGGAGGGAGAACTACAAACAGAGATCTGTCTTGGGAGAAGGAAATAAATCAATAAAAAGCAGGAGGGCTCTGTGTTTCTGATTGTGGCTGACCAAAACATATACTATACATGAATCATACTGTTCAAAGACATGTGCTGTAATCTAGTGTTTATTTGTTTTCATGTTTGAATGTCTAAAAAAGGATTTGAATTTTATTTCCAATAATTAGCTCAGTAAATTAAGAGTTCTCTTGTAATTGAACCAAAGGATTAATTGGCTTTTTACTAAAAAATTTCTTTTAAGTTTCTTTAGTTCCATATATTGTAAAGATGACACAATGATTGTATGTTACTGTTGCACAAATTCTTAATCGCCTTATTATAATTGCCTTTAATATACCAAAATGCCAAATATAAAAGACTAGGCTGAAGAGCTCCTTAAATTAGCACTTTCATTTCATAGGGTCCTTTATAATTCTGCTGACAAGGTTACTCATTTGTTTACCTTAAATAAAATGTTCTGCTTTAATTAAAATATTCAGGAGTAAGTAATATTTCTCACACCGTGAATTTCACAGTTGGGGCTGGGCTCAGCAAACCACCTTCCACATCAGAAACCATAAACTGACCTCTGCTGCCGACTTTGGCAGATACTTGGTCTTTAGACATAATTTATATTTAACTATTTTGACTAATTCCAAAGCCACTTTTCACACTGATCTGTGTCTGGTTTTGAGCTCAGCATTACAAAATACTAGCCAAGCCTCATTCCCTGCTGTAAAATTCAAGATGTGGGAAATTTAAAATAGTCATATCGATGAAAATACATCCAATGGTGAAAAATATTTTATTCTTTAGGGGTGATTTCAAAAGATTGACAAAAACAGACTCTAAAGCCTTGAAAGAATGAGCTTAATGGTAGCAGACAGCCGTGTGTATTCACTTTGCTAGTCTTTCATTTTTGACTCTTATGACTTTTTTTCTGTTTAAGTTAGCAATGTGACCTTTAGCCTACCAGCAAGTCGTTTTTTTTTGGTACTTTTGCTCACTTTAGGATGATTTTACTTGTATTTGCAAAATGATCCCCTATGAAAAATGAAAAGCTTCTGTGAACTGAAATTCAATTCTGAACATTTTTACCTTTTCACACTGAGGCTTCCACACACTCATGCCATCCAGTGTTTTTGTTGGAAAGGGCATGACCACAGCAGACTGCACGGCACACATGCATTCCTCGGCCACTCAGCGTCCCCAGCCCACTCCCAAATGTGACTTTGACTGCCACTGCCAACTCCTGAGTCTTTGAAAATAGAACTTCAAGACACAAAATTTTAAAACAGTGATGAACCTGCAAACTCCATAACTGTTTCTTTGATTAACATATTGAACATAATTGATCATCTTTTAATTCTGTCCTTGTTTTTATATTTAGCAAGGAGAATATATATCGGGATTTGAATGCACTGTAGAATTATCTGCCCATTATGTAAATATGAATGACTTCTTTATTCACATGTAGTTTCTTTCCCTGGGAACCTTCATCAATAGTATCTTTCTAAGCCAACTACCTCCACTGTCAAAGTACCCCAGATAAATCTGTACATATGCTTTATGGAAAATGGAAAATTTTACTATAGTTAATCTTTTTCTTATCTAATCTCTTGCCATACTTCTTAAAAACTTGTTTCAGTAAGAAAACACGATCTTTGGGGAGATGTATATTATTATATTATGTGTGTGTGTGTGTGTGTGTGTGTTTGTGTGTGAACACACACAATTATCATTCTGCACTGTACTTCTCTGGAAACAAAAGCAGATGCGCTTTCTAATTTCAGACTCTCTGTTGTTACAGGTCTATAAAAAGAAAACAGAGGCTGCAAAGAAGGAGTACCTGAAGCAACTAGCAGCATACAGAGCCAGCCTGGTATCCAAGGTAACATGCAACCATGTGGTATTGGGATGGATTGTGGCCATCTGATTGCAGACTCTGATGGTCATGTGAAAGCATAAAAGATTACTTTAGCATTTCTGCACAATCTTCTTTGCTGAAGAAGAAAAAGTAAATCCTAAGCAAAGCTATATGTTATGAAAATATTTGTTCATACCTAGAGGACCAGAACAACATCCTCTGGTGTCGTTCCATCCATCCACCTGGTGGATGGTCCTCCATCCATCCTTTTGTGTACTATTGCCCACCTGTGGATTACTGATTTTGTGGGTTAGACACAGTGCATTCTTAATCCCTAACCAACTTTCTGTTTCACCATGTTCCACGCTTAAATTGCCCTCCACCCTGACCCCATCCCATTGGTCTTTGCTGAGGAGATGCCAACTGTCTTTAACCCTAGCCTCATTACAACATCATCAGAATGTAAGCCTACCAAAACAAACAAACAAATGAAAAAAATGCATCATTTCATTTGAAAATGAAAACACCACTAAAATAGTTTATGCTTTAGAATACCTCAAATACGAGCCCTTGCTGGTATAAAGACTCAAGAGTTAACTCTGTTTGGTGTTGGATTATTAAAGCTATATTTCCTTTTATAGATTTCTCAGGCAGGTAACCTCAGAGACAGGGCTGAAGCTGTGAGGACTGGACACTGTGGCGTCTTTAAGTCCAGATGTGGCTGGTGCCAGGCTCAGTGCGGGTGGGGCTCTGGACTTCATTCCATTCACCCATGAAAAATACTTTCTGTTTTATCCACAAATATCCATTCCCCTTCCAACAACTCTAAAGTAATTATACAAGTTAGTTTTTCTTGGGGAAAACATATACTGAATATATGATACAGAGAAGAAAACGGAGCACAAAATACAAATGCATAAGAAATTTCGGTACCCTGTTGGTCTAATGCAACTTTGCATTCCACTTCTAAGGTATGACATTGTGGGAAAACTTAATATTTATTATTTAACCTTAAAATTCCTAGCTCATCTGTACTGTCTCACTATGGATCTCACACTTTCTAATTTTTCTAACTCCTTTTGAAGCTGTTTATATTTTCTGCTGATACCGTCACACATTTCTGTATATTTATAGAATTCACAGCATGTATGTAAAATTATAGCAAAAAAACAAGGTGCAAAATATTAGATCCATCCAACAATTGGGTTGTATAGTCACTTGGTATTATTCAGATTAACATGCCCAAGATGTAAGGGGGCATATGAATTCTTCTTATTTCATCCAGGATAAGTTTCTTCTTGAGCATTTTAAATAGAAGTTTTAGTCAGAACATTTTACATATGAGCAAATCAATACATGAAGTGTCAATCCCAATACAAAGCACTCTGGTTAATGTTATGCAGATTGCCAGAATGCTATAATACTGACTAAGCTTTACTTTCAAAACAAGTGTCCTCAGATTTGCTCTTAGCTGCAACTTTTCTTACTATTCATTCTCAGAGTTGCAACCCTCAGTATACGGCAATTTGTATAAATGCTGCGAATTGCCATTTCTACATTTAAAAAAACCAAGCACTTTCTTTATAGCTTACTCTGACGTTTTTCTTCTCTTTGGCAGCAGGAATTTTGCTGGAGCTGTTGAATGTCTATTTATGTACAACTATCTATTGTATGTATACAAAATGAAGAATAGTTATAAACACCCTCTCCAGGTTAGAAAAATGGCCTTCTGATGTTGTATGTGAATGGGATATTTGCAGTACAACCTTGCAGACACGTGCAGAAAATTTACCAGCCTATCCGCTGATTGCACACAGAAACATATATAAAAATCCATTGCTTTTCCATTTAAAATTATCACAAGGAAACTAGCAGCCATTCATATTTACACATATATTTTTCTGTTATACTTTTTTTAGTATGTTATAAATTATTTCCCTATTCTGAAAGATCTAAAGATCTGAAGGTACAATCATAAAATGCTACATGATAATAATAGTCACAAATCCAGGTAACCACAGTGTGACAGCCGAGCTCCATCTTCTCCGTTCACTCATTCATGTGTTCATTTGGTAAATTTCCCTGGGCACGTGGTCTGTGCCGAGCGCTGGGCCAGGCTCGGAGGACACAGTGGAGAACTGGCAGGTGCGTCCTCTGCACTTAAAGAACTTTCTCTTCAGTCCAGGGAGACCACTAGTGAAAACATAAGTTAACGAATGACCAAGATCTTTGTGAATCGAAGCCTTCTGGGAAATCAAGGACGGCATCTGATAGGGTGGTCTGCTGACTCCTCTTTGAAGATATGACCTTGGAGCTGAGAGCAAGGGAAGACAGGAGCTTGCAGGACACAGGGAGCCTGGGACAGAGCCGACCAGGCAGTGCAGTAAATGCAGGCTCGGGGGACAAAAATACCTCCTTGGACGGAGAAGTGGTCAGTGCGGCTGGAGCTGAGTGAACAGGGGAGTGTGGTTTGAGATGAAGCTGGGAAGATGGGCAGCGGCCAAGTCACGAAGGCCTTGCAGGACGGTGAAAGGAGCTGGGTTTCATTTTCTGTACAAAGGGGCGCCACTGAATGGGTTCCAGTAGGGGGATGGCGTGATCGGATTTATATTTTAAAAGATAACTTTATGTGAATGACTTCCCTCACTCCCCATACCTTACCCCTCAAAGTAGGCTTGATTGTCAACATTTCACTGAAGAGGAAAAGTATCACGCAGGCAACAAGTGCCCAAGCCCTGTGTTGACCTCCCACTCCCTCAGCCCTTGTGCTGGGCTGTGCTGTCCCCAGGTCCTGACGGGGCACTCGACCTGCTTCCCTAACCCCCTGTCCCAGAAGTCAGGATGGAGTGTCGACCTTCTCTCTTCTGAGCTCACTTAAAGTAGTTTATTTACAATGTTGTGTTAGTTTCAGGTGTATAGCAAAGTGATTCAGTTGTATATATTTGTCAGATTACTTTCTATTATAGGTTATTACAAGATAGTAAATGTAGTTCCCTGTTCTACATAGCAAATCCTCGTTGCTTGTCTATTTTATGTATAGTAGTTTGTATCTGTTATTCCCATACTCCTAATTTATCCCCCCGGCCCCCGCTTTCTTTCCCCTTTCCCCAAAGTTTGTTTTCTATGTCTGTGAGTCTGTTTCTGTTTTGTATATATTAGATTCATTTTATTATTTTTAGATTCCACTTACAAGTGATATAGTATTTGTCTTTCTCTAACTGATTCCACTTAGTATGACAATCTCTAGGTCCATCCATGTTGCTGCAAATGGCAGTATTTCATTCTTTTTATGGCTGAGTAATATTTCATTATATATATATATATATATATATATATATATATATATATATATATATATACCACATCTTCTTAAACCAGTCATCTGTTGATGGGCATTTGGGTTGTCTCCATGTCTTGGCTTTTGTAAACAGTGCTGCTCTGAACATTGGGGGGCATCTATCTTTTTTAGTTAGAGTTTTCCTCTTTTCCGGATATATGCCCAGGAGTGGGATTGCTGGATTGTATGGTAGCTCTATTTTTAGTTCTTTAAGGAACTTCCCTATTGTTTACCATAGTGGCTGCACCGATTTGCATTCCCACCAACAGTGCAGGAAGGTTCCCTTTTCTCCACACCCTCTCCAGCATTTGTTATTTGTAGACTTTTTGATGATGGCCATTCTGACCCATGTGAGGTGATACCTCGTAGTTTTGATTTGCGTTTCTCTAATAATTAGCCATGTTGAGCATCTTTTCGTGTGCCTCTTGGCCATCTGTATGTCTTCTTTGGAGAAATGTCTGTTTCGGTCTTCTGCCCATTTTTTGACTGTGTTGTTTGGTTTTTGATATTGCGTTGTATGAGCTGCTTGTGTATTTTGGAGAGTAGCCCCTTGTTGGTTTCATCACTTGCAAATATTTTCTCCCATTCCACAATTTGTCTTTTTGTGTTGTTGATGGTTTCCTAAGGTCACTTTTGTCAGTGAAATACTGTATTAGCCAAAGCTCTGTGTCCGTTTCCCTAAGTTCTCGCTGGCAATTTTGACTTACTCCTCCAGAGCTACGTATTTTGGTACCAATTTTCTATGCAATGTGTTTCATCCAATAAGGCCTTGTATCCCTGGGCCAACAGCTCTTGCCCTCGCTAGTGTGTAACCACGTCAAGTCGGCTACTTCTCACTGCTTCCGCTCCAGGCCCTAGTCTGCATCCCAGCCAGAGCTGCACAACACCTTTTCCACATCAGGCACAGGGCTTGGTGCTGAGAGCCCAAAGACGGGCACAACAGATCAGAGTGTTTCGTGATACTTGAGAGGTTTGAAACTATACTCTAAAATTAACTGCTTCTCACTACTCTAAAATTAGCTGTTTCTTATAGAACATAAACAAAAAATAGAAGCAGCCAGTGAATATTGGCTCCACCCAAGAGACTGAGTCATAGGATTAACAATGCTCCTCTCCTTTCAATTACGTTTTAGCTTAAATGAATTGTATACCATCTAACCCGGCATATTAATTAACATGACTCCAGACCCGAATAAAATTGAAGTTAACCCAAAATAAAAAAGCTCAGTCGTAGTAGAATATTCTAACCTTCGTACTTGAAAATGACAATACAGACACACTCTCAGCTGGACACCGAATTTTTTTCAGTAACAACACAAATACAAATGGCACCTTGCTATCGAGTAGCTTCTCTGTGTCCCATGCTGTGCTCGGCATTTTACATCTATTTCTACTCATCATCACAATAACCCTACAAAGTGAGATTTAGCCCCATTTTCTAGACAGTCTCTAGGCAGAGAGGCTAAGTGACTTGGAGAGTCTAAGAGACGAAGGAGAGGCTAGTGGTAGCAGAGGGAGAGCTCAGACTCCTCGCTCTCCGGTTCCAAAGCTTGCAGGCTTTTCTCTACCCTGGGGGACTGTCAATTTTTATATCTTTAGAACTACGGCCTCTTATTATCCTCAGTAAAATTCTGTGCCAACTCTTACATGTTGGACAGCCAAGAGTCAAGGTGTTCTCGTTTAAGTGAGGCTGGGGATGAGGGTAGAAGGCTGCCCCCTCTCTTCCACCCACCGCTCACCACCAGAGGCCGGCCCAAGACCCTCAGAGGACGCTGGGGCCTGCGGAATGTTTAGGAAGACCTGTTCTGTGCCTTGCTGTTCAGCTGTGCACGTGCTTTACCTAGTCACATGGAGCCAGTGACAGACCCACCCAGAGTTAGATCTGCTCGGTGACAGACCCGCCCAGCACAGCCCCTGTGCCATGGAAGCACACGCGCAGTGAAGGACCCAGGAAAGGGAGCCCTGGTGGCTGCAGACACAGCCCGGGTAAGACCTGGAGAAACTAACCTGTTCAGTTCTAGACTCTGTGATTTAAAGAGGGAAGTTGGAGAGATTGCAGAGGAAAGAGTCATAAAGCAACTGAAAAGGGAGGGCAGGAGATAGTAGCAGAGAAGAGTGGATTTGACATCACTAAGCCTGAAAAACACAGATGTGGCCATGTTCACCCCATGGTGGGTGTCAGGCACGGGCAATGGTTCCTTGTGCTCCGTTTTCTCTGAATCCAGAACAAGAACGGAGACACCAGGTTACCCTAGAGGAACTTAATCTGAACAGGGAGCATTACCAAACTCTCGGATTATTTAGGCAAACAATTTCTTTCCATTGAGAAATTTAAAAGCGGGAAGCAAAGGTTTATAAATAAGGTTTGGAGAAGATCTTGAAGGCGTCTTCAGCACCTGTGCTTCCACAGGCACCAAGGGAAACATTAAAAACCTCTTAACGCACCACCAGTGTCACACGAAACGAGTCCTCAGGGGGCAGAAACGTCCCCAGGCACTCGGGGCAGCTCCATCTGGGTTCAAATTCCGGGTTTCTCACTTCCTAACTGCTTGCTTTTATGCACGTTATTCAGCTGTTTAAAGTCTCAATTTTCTAATGTGTTAAACAGAGAAGATAATAGGACCTACATCATTAGGTTTCCATTAAAATAAAATAGGAAACTCTATGTAAACTGCATGATTCGGGATCTTGAACACAGGAAAGCACTTAATACCAGCAATTATTATTACTATCAATTTTATTTTTAACGTTATTGATAGGTGCGCAAAGAACTAGGGAAGTTTTGTATATGATTCACGATATAGCTGGATCATATTTTCAATGTCTGCAAGGCTGCTTTGATATAAAGAAAATTTTAAAGTGGCATTAAAATAAGAAAAATTTGCTTCATACATATATTCTTTTATAAAGATAAAAAATGATCTAGACATTTAAAAAAATCACCTACACGGGTTCCTTAATTGAAATGTCTTTATGAGCCTTTAGTTGAGGGAGCCTATGAATAGTCTGAGGGTCAAGAATATATGCCATTGTGGAGCCTACGGTTTCTGGGCTGGAGTGGTTTTACATGCTATTTCAGGTCATTTTGGGTTGGACTGTTAAGTAAAGCTTAAGGAAATACAGTTTTTCCATAGACTCAGGAATTCCTAGACATGAGCCTAAATTATGTTGAAAGCAATGTATAACTTTAAAGCAACTGAAACTAGCTTTATCTTACCGCATAGACCAGAATTTATATTCCCAAAATGAGTGTTGCATTCAAAGGACTCACGTTGGGCGGCTACAAACTTATTTTATTATTGCCCCAGAGTTCAGAAGGCTTTTGGCAACTCCTCTTTTAGAACCGCACTCGGCAAAAGTTTATGAGCCACCTTAGCAAATCAACATTGTCACATTGTTTTCACACCTCGTTCTTTTCCCCAAACATCACCCATATACATCCAACAGACTTGGCTTCAAGTGAGTATTAGCTGTTTCCAAAAATCAAATTCACCGCCAAAAGACAAAGAGTTGTCTGAGGATATGTAAAGCGATGTCCCACAGGCGCTGAAGAAAATCCTGTACGGAAGTTCCCAAATATTCCAAGTAAAAGCAGCATTATTGAAATAAGCATACAGCTGCTCAGAAGTGCCAGCCTGCAAAGAGACAACGTTTGGATGAATATGTTCTGGTGTGTTCAGTATAAGTAATCAGATTCATGACTTTAAGGTCACACATCAAATATGAGATTTTGTCTCTGCCTTGAGTTGGGGTGCTGAAACTTACAGAGGATGATGGAAGCTTTTTATAATGTACAGTATAGGACAGTGTTGAACTAAATTAAGTAAGTTCTCTGTTGCCATGACCGATAGTAAAGAAACACAATTCTCAGTTCAATTAAAGGATAGTAAATTCGGAACAAAAGAAATGATTTCTTTTTACAGGATGAAAGTAACTTATAGAATTCATGCTGTAGAGAGCTATTGAGACAAATACTTCGTCTGAATATGAAAATAAGATGGATCATTTTATGACTGTTAACATAAAATTTGCAGCTCTGTAAGCCCAGATCTTGATTTAGAGATAATAAAATCTCATGCCTCAGGGTGTAAGCTAATCACCTGCAAGTACCAAGAAGAATTTTCCTTCCAAAAGTAACAATGCACAATTGAGTAGGTGCATACATTTTGTTTAATTTCCAATGCATCAAGTATTGGTCAGCACTGGAAACAAGAATCAAATTAGATGAACTATTAATCTGATTTGGTTCAGTGCCTCCTATATTGTTATTTCCACTGAGCTTTATGTCTTGTGTTTATACTTTGCTGTTTTAAATAACAATTGCTTTGTCAATCTTTCATTTTTATAGCACTTATCATCCCAGAAAGGGAGCATTTATAGACTATGCAGTATTATCTTCATTATACAAAGTAAATGGGATTGAAACTATCTTGGACAATAAACAACTTGATTAATAAGAAGTACCTTAATGTTTATAGAGTCGTATCCTTTGTGAAAGACTACTGAAAAGACCCAAAAGGTCTTCATTGCGCCCCACACACACACATTCCATTTTGCTTATAGAAAACATCCTTTAGAATCAGAGGCCCAAAAGAAAACAGGACATAGAGCTTATAAACCAATAGCAAATACACATTCATCCCATGAAAATGTCACATTCGAGGGTGGATTTTCAGTTGTGTATACACTGATAGGGTCATATTTGGCAGGTGACCGACACAAAGCACACACCACTAAATAAAAGTGGTTAATGCATTTGAGATTGGAAACAAATTTAAATGATTTAGACTGTATGAGAAAGTAATTCTAGTTTCTGAATGGAAGGTATAGAGATCTTCATATACAATGTAATTATTTGCAAAATAGTAGCCTTGCTTTCATAGTTTAATTGGAAGAAAATGACGGTGAGAGTATATTAAGCTTATGATTTCTTCATATTTCCATTTAATCATGACGCTTTGCTGTGAATTCATGACACTTTGCTTTGGAAAATGAACTTGTTCTGCCTATCCTCCAAAACAATAAAATATCTCTGTAATTAATAGGTGGTCTGTTGTATTAGTCTGATTAAGAATTCATCAGAAGTGAAGCTAGAAGCAGGTTTTTTTCCCTTTCTAAATGAATGAATCTCTACATAAAGATACAAATTCTCAAAATATGGATGAAACGCGGTAAGCGTCCCTGCTTCCTGCCATCCACCCAAGATCCAGTGGGGAACAAAGCACATGGTACCTCACCAAAGGGCAAAGCTAAGGGTTATAATTTCTCATTTCTTCTGGAAGGGTGTGGTTCATGATGGGAGCAGAGAATGAAGATCAATCTGATATTCTGTGGGTTTTCAAAGATTTCAGATCTTTCCTTACCCCTTAGGAAGAGGAACAGAATGTCTTGTCAGGAATATCAGCTAGGGCAACAGCGACTGCTTGCGGTATTGTTCAAGAACAGTCATTCAGTCACTCAACAAACATGTTTGTCTTCTCTATACTTGGCACTGTGTCAGATGCATGGGACACAGAAGATTCCAGTCCCGACCTTTAAAAAATCCTTTCCTGGGAATTCCCTGGTGGTCCAGTGGTTAGGATTCAGTGCTCTCACTGCCGGGGTCCAGGTTCAATCCCTGGTGGGGGAACTAAGATCCTGCAAGCCGCACAGCCAGAAAAAAAAAAAAAACAAAACCTTTCCTGTTGGTGCAGGACATCATGGTGAAGAGAGAATGCAGGAAGAGAACCCCCAGTGGAGTGCCTGCCATGTTTAGGCACGTAGCTAGATGTGCTATTATTTACCTTGTCATAGTCAACGACTTTGAAAATACAGAGAAAACATGTAACTTCCCAAAAATTCTTTCTCTCTGTGTTAAAAATTGTTTCAAGTGTTGTCTAAGTCCTTGGTTTTGGAAATCTGTTTAATTTGACTTCATTATAGTCCTTCTAGTGATTAAAAACTACTACTATTTCAAAATAGGTTTAACAGTACTGATCTCTACATGCTTTAGAATTGAGAAGACAAATGACAAACTAATGGCTGGATAGACAAAATGTTTTGTGTTTCGTTACCATGAGGAAAGAGTCTTTTCAAGGTTGGCAGTAAAGTACCTCAAGTAGGTTGCTGTCTGTTTCTGTATCTATCTGTCTATATCTCTATCTCTACATCTGTCTATCATCTAACTATACGTCTGACCTCATGTTATTATTTAGAAAGTGGAATTCAGGAGAATTTGGTTCATGGTTTATTTTGAATTTGCCTTAATGTGTCTACGCCTTAGCTCTTCCAGGCTATAGCTGAGAAGTTACCGACTTCCTAATTCCTTCAGGAAGTGGTGTCACTGTCCTTGGCCTAGAATATGAAATTCTCTATGCAGATAGTATTCCAGGAAACATGAATCAAAGGATAATTTTGGTTTTACACCTGGATGGATGTAATTTATATATGCATTTGGGGGCAATACAAGTTAGTTTATTTGAGGCAAGAAATATGACTATTTAAATTGAAATGTATGTTCTATCTATTTTGTCATTTTAAATATGAATGTGTAACTTATTAATTCTTCTTCTGAACCAGTGTTTTCCATTGAAGACTATTTCAGTGAAATGGCCCACTGAGGAAAGACTTCTGTGATGGTTCCTTGGAGATTCACAGTGTACATTAACACACTCGAGACTCTGACAAGTCCTGCAGGATAGGCACCCTCTTAACCTGATGTGGCCCCGTGCTCTTCCCACGCATATTTTGTCATGGAAACTTGTTTTTTAAGGACATTTACGTTTCCACAAACCCCCTCTAATGCAACTTGGAAACTGTGTCGGGGGCAAACTGGGTGGGGGGCAAACTGGGTGGGGGGCAAAGTGGTTATCATCCCTAGAGCTGCTCGCCAGGACTGGCTTCTGGGCCCTGAAGCCAGCCCAACTGCTTGCTAAGCATCTGTACCCACTACAAGCAGTGATTTCTAAGTGTAGCATAAGTATATCCCTTTAGGTTTGTTTAATTTAAATATATTTTTAATTACCTTGTTGGAATTCCTGGGACGATCGTATGATCATATCTGAACCTGTCATGTTGTGTTCACATACACACATATGTGTACATACAAGCTCAGGCTACCTATCTACTGCTCTGTGTGTACCGTATCACTAGATAATGATGTGTTTATTGGCTACAGAAATACAAAGTGAAGACATTTTGCAACTACATAGATTTTATAGTTTTGATAGTATGGGAATTGTGAGTGATTTTTCTTCTGTTTAAATTAAAGCAACTATAAGGCCAAAAAAGAAGACACACGAACATGTATTAATTTTTGTATCTATCTGGTCATTGTGTAATTGTTCCTTTCCTGTATGAAGCTGATGCAGTATGTAACTAAATATGAAATTAGCCCTTCTGTGCTAGGTCAAAGAAGAGCAAATGCAAACAATGAAAACACTTTGCCTTGTGGCTTAAACGCACAGACACACAATAAGCACATAATCTTCTTGGCATATATGGAATGATTTTTGAGGCGTATCACTGCAGTACCTGTTATTCTGATGTAAAGCTAGTCACTGTTTACACAGCCTGAGTTAACCCATTTGACCTTTTCCTTGAATTGTTCACTGCTCTGCACATCAACAATAAGAATTTTTAAATGGAACCAAAAAAAGAAAATGACTTAAGTTTTTTTTTTTTTAATTGAAAGCACCTTTTAGGTACTACATTTCATAAAGCTTCTTTGGTCTAAAGCCTCCCCTTGAAAATTTTTGTGAACAGTTATTGACCTTTTTCATGTTAATGCGGAAAGCAGGGAGTCTGAATATCTGTTCCTATTTCAGAAAATCTGCATCACTACTAACACAGAGAAAAATATTATAATGAGAGGATTCTTTGGAGGAGCTTGAATTCTTCAGGGTTCACCTTACTATCTACTCTGCCTGGAGTAAAATCAGAGTCTCACAGGACCCCACATCTCCATGGCTGACATGTTTTTGGAGATGGCAGTTGTGTCCTTCCTATAGGGAGAGTATGTGAGGCCACCAGTGCTCACCCCAGCCTGGCCTCCTCCGCTCAGCACACATGCAGCACCGTTCTCACTGTGGCTCTCACTCCATTTTCCTACACTGCTGGGAGGAAATGAGTTGCGTTGCTGGCTGCCTTGTGCAATGACGTTCACACGCGGAGTTTCATGTCGCTGTGCATGATGAGCCAGACTCGTGAACGTGCCCGTCTGTCCACGGTGCTGTGCGGAGACCCAGCAAGGGGAGCCCAGGAAGGCCCTACAGTTCTGGGTAACAAGAAGCTCATGCTGACGTATCAACGGAAGAAGCGTGACATGAAGGGCACAGAACAAGGGCACAGATGCATCCTGAAGACCTTGTTTTGACCAAGTGACTTTTTTCTCCAGAAGGACATTTCAGCATTTTCTTTCTCCAGCTGGTTTCACCTTTCACCATTTGTTTATCAGCCTCTTCCTCTCACCAAAAGTAGGCAGGTTCATGCCCAAGAAGAAATGCTTTGGGGTTCATTCTTGACGCTTATCAGCTTCCACTGAAATGACTAGTTTTTAAGTCAATTAAAAGATTATTAGGAAATGACCGTGTGAAGGTGTGAAAAAAGTTAGGGCAAAATTATATTAATTTATGATGGAGTCTAAAATTTCTAAGAGAGATTATTTTTATCCAGTTCATTATTGAGGATAATTCATCACCAACTCTTTAAAAAATCAAAATGTGTTCTATGGTTACTTTGAAGATATATTAATGTGGTTTTATATGACTTCAGAAAGGTATTTTTGAACTCTTTTCTTCCTTATCCAGTTCCATCAACCAACTTTGTTTCTTTGTGCAAATATCTATGCCAGGGCTCTTGGAGCATATAAAAAGGAAAAATAAAAAACTAAACATACAATCAACAGAAGAACTCCAGAAGTGACTTCCTTTCCAAGTGAGCCGCACTGGCTGGTAATTCCTGTTAGGGCACTGGTGGCATCCGCCCCACCCCTCATCTTTTTATCTCTCTTTGGATGATGAGAAAAGTCACCAAATTAGAGCTTAGCATTTAAGCAAAGAAAAAAAAATGTCATCATACGTTGTTTTAGATTTTATAAAAGAGGTGAAATGAGCTCTGACTTGCATAAAGTCACGTGGCAAATGATGAAGGAGGAGTTTTTGAGAGTCAAGAGTAGTAACAGGTGTTGATTCACATGAACGTTCACGAGTGAACTCACAGAGCATCTTCCTAAGAAAAAGCAACACCCGTGTGTCCGTCTCTTAACTCTGCTCTTGTTTGTTCCTCCACAGAGCTACAGCGAACCTGTTGACGTGAAGACATCTCAGCCTCCGCAGCTGATCAATTCAAAGCCGCCGTCAGTGTTCCCTGGGCCCAGCCAGGCCCACTCAGCTCTGTACCTAAGTTCTCACTATCACCAACAACCAGGAATGAACCCTCACCTAACCACCATGCATCCCAGTCTCCCCAGGAGCATAGCCCCCAAGGCCAATAACCAAATGCCAGTGACTGTCTCTATAGCAAACATGGCCGTGTCCCCCCCTCCTCCCCTGCAGATCAGCCCACCTCTTCACCAGCATCTCAACATGCAGCAGCCCCTTGGGACCCAGCTCCCCATGCAGGTCCAGCCCGCCTTACACTCCCCCACCATGCAGCAGGTACGTGCCATGCCGCGCCGCGCACTGACTCCCCTTCAGAGGTGCTGGAGGGTCCGTTCATCCAGCGGGGGCGGGGTGGGGGGCTTGTCCGTTCTTCTGTTTAAGTGGAGAGAGAATGGCAGATCTTCAACAAATATCTGCTTCCCGGAAGTTAATTTGCAGGGGGTGAATTGGGCAGCCTCATACAATCACAGGAGCTTCTGCTCTTCATAATCCCTAACTTCTTTCCCATGATACCCATTTTGCTTCGTGTTTCTAATCACCTTTCCTGTTTTCTGCCTCTTGAGTAAAGTACATTTGTTGTTTTCAGATGCCACTACTGCTAAAGATCTCTTTGGGGTTGAGAAGTCTACCTTTAAAATATATGCATATGTTGTTTGGAAATGAGAAAGTCTTGATGGTATGCCCGTTGAGTCCAATAAATGCTGCAGCATGAAATCAGGCCCACTATTTCTAGTCAGAAATATCAAATTTGGTACACCCTTAAGAGTCCTAAGAAATGAAAATGTTAACCAGAGTTTTATTTAAAAATGGATACCTGGCTTCTACATAGATTAGAAAACACAGGAGGTCTGGAAGCCTCCCTGCCCACACCCCAATTATGGAAACCATTTGTGCGCACTCTTATCTTAACTTTTCTTTGAAATCAAGTTTTCCTTTTGGATTTTGGTGTTATTTTAAAATTTGAGAATAAGGAGCAAATGATGTAAACTGAACGTAAAGCATTTAAAAATCCTGAAAACTTGTTTTAAAAAAATAGATCAAGGGACTTCCCTGGTGGTGCAGTGGATAAGACTCCGCACTCCTAATGCAGCGGGCCTGGGTTCAATCCCTGGTCAGGGAACTAGATCCCACATGCATGCCACAACTGAGTTCACATGCCACAACTAAGGAGCCCAGGAGCTACAACTAAGGAGCCCGCTTGCCACAACTAAGACCTGGTGCAACCAAATAAATGAATAAATAAATATTAAAAAAAAAAAAAATAGATCAAGGTAAAGCCTACAAAACATATCAAACTAATCTCTCACTTTTATAATCCAATGACTCTGTTGTCCCAGAGCTGTAATTAAATATGCAAGCATAGTCTTCCTGTGGGAGCGATATCTAGCCCTCTGTGGAATTTGAGCCTAGACTTTGCCACAGTGGGGTGGAGAGGAGGCAGAAAGAGCAGTCAAATGTAGTAAATTCATTTTTAGTATTGTCATTATAGACAGGACTTCCAAGAGGTGACAGTGACAAACCTTAATACGTTACCTTACCTCATCTTTAATTTCAGAAAATTTACAGCGCAGGTCCTGACGTTGCCTTCATTTCACAGGTGAGGCGACTCAAGCTCAGCAGAGTTGAGTAACGTGCCCGTAAGGTCAGAGCTGGAATTCAAACCCAACTCTGTTCAGCGATCAGAGCCTGGATTCTTTTTTTTTTTTTTTAATTTGTTTTTGACTGTGTTGGGTCTTCGTTGCTGTGCGCAGGCTTTCTCTAGTTGCGGCGAGCGGGAGCTACTCTTCATTGCGGTGCGCGGGCTTCTCATTGCGGTGGCTTCTCTTGTTGCGGAGCTCTGGCTCTAGGCACGCGGGCTTCAGTAGTTGTGGCACACAGGCTTAGTTGCTCTGCAGCGTGTGGGATCTTCCCAGACCAGGGCTGGAACCCGTGTCCCCTGCATTGGCAGGCGGATTCCCAACCACTGCACCACCAGGGAAGCCCAGAGCCTGGATTCTTAAACGCTAGGCCTGCTGCCTCTCACTCTTAATCATTCTTATAAATTCTTAACAGTTTCTTCTAAGAATTGGGAGGGTCTTTACATCCTAGTTAGTTCTGAGATTAAATGGTTGTGGAGAGCAAAGGATTCATCTCTTTACTGAAGTCTTCTTTGGTCCCTAAGCCAAGGATATTGATAAAGCTCAGACAACTGACTTACCTGTCAACAGACTGGCTGTCGACCCACTGGGGAAAAGCCAACCTCCACCATCTTGCCTTGTCTACAGTGGGGTTTGTGACCAGCAAGTGATATTCAAAGGGTTCAATTGCCATTCTTTCCATCAGACGTTACTCTCAATAAAAGGGACACTCTTTGGGTGTCCTTGCATTTTAATGAACCAATAGTGTTTGAGTGAAGATCTGATACCTTGAGGGGCTTGGCCTTCAGTCGTGTGGGCTGCGTCCTGCCTTGTGCGCCGCCCGGCTGAGGGCCCGTGTTTTGCTCACGGTGCTGTAGTGAGGGGTGTTTGTCCTCAGAGAAAAGAATACAGAAGTCACGGTCCCCTCCCCAAGTTGAGGGCCAGAGCTCCGTGCAGAGAGAACACCTGTCTACTAATTTATCCACTCAGAGGCAGTTCATTTTCCATTTATACTCATACCTTAGATGAGCTGGCTATGACCAACATTTCAGAATTGCATATAAGGCCACACGTGGAAACTCAAGAGATGTGTTTTTCCGTATAGAATCTTAACTGAATAGGAAAAAATAGAACAGATTACATTGGACAAGTTACTCATCAATCTTTAAGTCAGTTCTATTAGTGTATCTCAGAAAGTGTTCTTATTGAGACGGTAGGACCTGATTTCAATTTACATTAATAATAGAAGACAAAATGGCATGAACCCAAAATGGAGAGGCAATACAGCTGCAGAGACCACAGTGACTAAACTCACTTTTAACGATGCCTTGATCATTGTAGATAGTCAATAAAATAATTGTTGAAGGGACAAATGAACAAATGAGTGAATAAAAAATTAGTAGTAAAAGTTTAAATATTGGGAGAAATTACAGGCTAGTTTGTAGAATCTCAAATCCTTGGAAGTTTTAAATCTTTTCATTTATTCAAAAAAGATTAATTGAACCCCTTAACATGTGCCAGGAACTGTCTAGGCTCTAGAAATTGAGTGAGTTGTGCACACATGGAGCTCACATCAGAGTTGGGGCGGGGGGGTGGGGGGGCGGGTGGCAGGTAGTAATAAGATAAACAGATAAATTACTAGGATCCCATGGAAAAAATAAAACGGGGGCAAACTGCAGGGTGTGTGGAGGAACGGCAGGTCTCTTGCCGGGATGGATGAAGAAGGCCCCTCTCAAGAGCAGGTGGATGAGAAGGGGAAGCAGCCTTCAAGAATCAGAAGGTGGGAAGGGTGGGTACCAGCAGAGAACAGGAGCAAGGAGAAGGGGCTCCTGGCTGGAGGGCCTAACTGGGAGGGGCGTGGCTTGTGCAGAGGTGGAAAGGAGGCCAGTGGGGAGCATGGTGGGGAAGGGAGAGTGATGGGCAGTGAGGTCAGATTCATGGGTAGGTCACTGGAGGAGGATCCTGAAGGGTAAGGGGGCTGGAAGCCCCAGCGAGGTGACAGTCCTAGAGTCCGGATCAGAGAGTCCATCGCCGCTCCATGCCCCTCAGCTTATTGCAGTCACAGCGGTCTGTGGGGCCAGTGTTCATGTCATCCAAGGGGGTCTTCAGCCTGTGGTTGCAGAGCTAATGAATGGGATTCGACCTGTCTGGTTCATCATCTTTATCCTGACAATGTTTGCTTCCTGGGCACGGGGGCCATGTTCCCATTTTCAAACACCAAACAAAGAAAAAGAGAGAAGGAGAAAGAAAGTTAACGGCTCCTGTTATTTTTAAAGTAAAGTTTCATATTTCAGTATTACTTTAGTTATTTTATTATCCTTTTGAAAATGAATGTATCCTACAAAAATGATTGTATAGTCCAGCAGGAGTAATAGGTTTTTGTTTTTATTTTTTTCCTGGAATAATATTTTATACAGTAAGCCCATAGACCTGGGGTTTTTTTGGTCCAATTTTCTTCCCTTTTTTGTTCACTATATTGTCGAATGAGGTTAAGAGGAAAAAAAATCATTAATATCTGTCAACTTCCTTTATAACCTTAAGAAAAAAATCTTTGTATGATATCACACAGACAGATTTTCAATTTCCTTGTGTAATAAACAGCTGCTTTAGGATGTGGGTATAATTTAAAGGTTTAAAAAAATCACATTGAGATTGATGAATAAATCAGTTGTGAAGACAAAAACATTGATGCCTGTTGAAAATACCTCTCCAGACAGGCAGGAAATGAAATTAGTTCCCAGTAAAGTGTGGATATGAAGATCACTGTTTGGTATTGCTGCAGGCTTTTTTAGGACTTGCTGTGGTGGCACAACAAAACTGCTAGGGCTACAGAAATCTAATTAAAGAGCAAATGTCCCTTCTGACATCAAATTAATCTTTATCATGTTTCCTATTTTTATTTCAATCTGGCACCAGAAAATGAAATTTAAAATTCCAGGCATGCTACAAAACAGTTGGTGATTTTTCTCTTGAGCATTAAAATGCAAAATATTCAGCCTTGTTTAATTAGACTGCTAAGCAAACAGTTTTTCAAAAATTTATATCATCATTGTTGTTTCATATTTACATCAATAATAAAAACGTCCATAGTTCTGGGTTTGACCTCAGCCTCTCTTAATATAGTCTTCAGAAGAATGTTTCATTTTCTAAATTGAAAGCAAGTAAAATAATGGTCTTCAGGCTTTGCTTGTATTTTTCTTGGTCCTTGGTTGTTTTAATACTAGTGATCTTAAATTTAGGCATTGAAGTTAGCTGAATTTTAAATCTTTGAGCTTTGTAGATAACGCATAATTTTGGTTTTATAAACTGAAGTTACCCATTTAATCTTAAACTGATCACTTAAAAATTAATGTTCTCCTGATATTCTCTCTCCCAAGTTTGAGGGACCATGTTCATTGAATAGGAAAAAAAACAATGGTCATTTCCGTTTTTTGATTGTGTGGCGTTGGGTGGAAGCAGGTTGATTTATTTTTATTTATTTTTTGCCTTCTCATATGTTTCCATACCTTCAACGCGAGATATTTTCAACTACTCTGTTTTTGAGACTTACTTACTTTTAGGTTACGTTTTGTTGATTGTGCAAAAATCCAATGTGGAGAACTTTACATTAAAAAGATATGAAAGCCTCGGTATTTACACAATTATATTCCCCAGGCCTTTCCAAGATTAGCATCAAATAGTCAATGTTAAAATTTATTTATTGGAACACATGATTTATTGACCCACTACTGTGGGTTCCACCCTGAGAATATCCAGTAAGCAGCACAAACACTCTCTGGTCACTGGGCAGCCCTGATGACGGGGCTGAAATAAAAGTCGGCGCGAGGCTCCTCTCTGGGGACTTGTCCTGCTGTCTGCCTAGCATCACACAGCATCACGTGAGACACTCGGGAAAGAGGTCCAGAAAGCTGGACGGTAAGCCCCATAAAGACATTATGGGACCATAATGAAACGAATACAGTTTGCCGAAGCCAGTGAAACTCCTTGTGTCACAGAGGTACAGGATGGTCTGGAGAAAGAGAGGCTGTCAGCCTGGAAAGGCCTGGAGAACCAAATATCCAGTTATATACCTCTCACTTCTCACCCCCCTGTTTTGGAAAATGTTTATGGCTGGAGCTGCAGGTGGTGTCTGCATAAACAAACTTACCTCCCACCAGCCAGTTGTTAGTTTAGGAAACATTCTATTCCTTCTAGTCTGTGTGAGGTCAAATAGCCCAGCTGGCTGAATACTCCACTTTTCAATGATTTGTCTTTCATGAGCAGCTTTGGTGGGAGTTTGCATGGACATTGGCTTGAAGTCTTTATCACTTGAATGGAAAATAAATTAATATCTTAAAGCCAATATTGAGAATTGAGGACATTTGATAATAGATGTCTTTGAGTCTTTACCCAAGGTACCCTGAAATGAATGAAAGTCTAAGGAAATAGCCTCAGTTGAAAATCAATTTTCTGATCATTCTGCTGAATTTTTTTAAAAAGGTAAAAATCTCAACAATATTATGCCTTCAAAAGAAGCTCCCTGCAAGTAAATAGAGAATGATTTGTTTTCAAATCCCTTGATTTTTCAGTGGTTAAAAACCATGTATGAAAGCTGCTGCACAAAGAGACACACGATTAATTAAGTCGCTTTTTTGGTCATTTCCAGTAAAGCTTGCTTACGCTGCTCTTGAATTCACCAGATAAGCTAAAAATAAATCTTAGCGTATAATGCTTTTTGTTTACCAGATATAGCTGTCTACTTCAGAGATTCTGTCCTTGAATTTGTAATAGCTCTGCAAGGATTAAAAGTCAACACTTCACCATACCAGTGTATTAAAAGAACCTTCCTGAAGTCTGATTATTATTTGCCAGTTAATAGACTTTTCAATTAAAAAATATTTGCTCTGTCTTATACTTTTCCTTCTCTGTGTTTTCCACTGGCAAGTTGTTTTGAATCTCCTTCCCTATATTAGTCCAACAACTGTTAAAAAGCTTTGGTTGAAATTTTTAGCTGAGAAAGAAGTACAAATAAAAGAAGAAGCAGATGGTCCCTTTGTGATTGACTGAAGAAAAAGGGTTTTGAGAACAATGTGTGAATAGGTGTAGTCTAATAAAACACTCAGCCACCTGCTGCCTGGATCCTTCAAAAAAGATTCTGTTGCATATTCTGGGGATTAACTATTAATGTATCCTTAGGTTTGATAGAAAACATAAGCTCTGAGGGGTTTAGGGCCTTTTCCCTTTGTTTTGATTGAGTTGGCTTTTCTAAATTTTAAATTGCTTCTAAATTCAATGTATCTGCTCAAGAGTATAATTCAAGGTTTTCTAACACACGGTTAAATGAAGGAAAGGTAAAAAGGATGGGTGGTGGGCACTTCCTTTCCATCTTTGTTTTAAGTTTTCTGCGTCCTTGGGATAAGCCTGCCCTTTCAGGGACACTAGCAAGAAGGCAGGAGTGTTTGCAAACAATGGATAAATATTTAGGTGCTTTTCTTCTTAAAAAGGCACTTTGATCCTTATTTGTGGACTTGCTTTCCCTTTCAGGGATTTAATCTTCCACCCGACTATCAGACTATAATCAATCCTACGTCTACAGCTGCACAAGTGGTCACCCAGGCCATGGAGTACGTGCGCTCTGGGTGCAGAAATCCTCCCGCCCAGCCCGTGGAATGGAATGACTACTGCAGTAGTGGGTAAGTGGCCAGCCATCGCCACCTGGTGGCAGACAGCTCTTATAGCAGGCATGTTGTGCCCTGCTCTCTGGTCGTTGGAAAGATCCGTCATTTCTTCCTGCTTTCCAAAAGATAATCGAGAACGGTTGCATGTTCACGAAAGCAGAAATTTTTAAGCATCCTTCCAACCATTCCAAGAATAAATGCCTTTAGATCCTGTTGGCTTTTACTGTGCACTTTCCCAGTGCCCAACTCCACCCTTCAAGCTAGAGCAGATGGACACGTCCCCCTTGGTCACCTGTAGCAAGGCTGTCCTGTTAACGAGGCATCATTTGTCTGTTTTCTCTTCGCACAGGGGCATGCAGAGGGACAAAGCACTGTACCTTACCTGAAAATCCGAACACCTCTTCTTTCCACTGAGGCATTCAGGGAAGTCTTTTCACCGTGGATTGCTTTGTATAGTCAAGGCAGTTCTCCATTTTATTAGAAAAATACAAGTTGCTAAGCACTTAGGACCATTTGAGCTTGTGGGTCACCCACTCTGGAAGAAATAGTCATGCTTCTTTATTATTTTTTTAATCCTTTATGGACATTGTTTTTCTTCTTCCCTGAAGGAAATTTGGACCATTCAGATTTTATGTTGGTTTTTTGCTGTGAAGTGCTGCGCTATAGTAACTGCCTTAGCAACTATAGATGTCTTGGATAAAAGTCCTGGATTTTCCATTGGTTTTCATAATGGGTGTTTATATGAAACTACTAAAGACTTTTTAAATGGCTTGATGTAGCAGTCATAGCAAGTTTGTAAATAGCATCTATGTCACACTCTCCTAGAGTATAAAATGTGAATGTTTTTGTAGCTAAATTGTGATTTGAAACTGGCTCATTCCAGTTTATTGATTTCACAATAGGGGTTAAATTGGCAAACATTCATATTTTTACTTCATTTTTAAAACAACTGACTAATAGTTCTATATTTTCAAAATATTTGAAAAAAAACCGTATTCCCAAACGATTTTCATTTAAAAACAAATTGGCTTTGTCTCATTGATCAGACAAAAAGAAACTAGTGTGAAGGGAAGTGCAAACACGTTTATTTTGTACTGCAGGAAAATTGCTTTTTTGTATCACTTTTTGTGTAATGGTTAGTAAATGTCATTTAAGTCCTTTTATGTATAAAACTGCCAAATGCTTACCTGGTATTTTATTAGATGCAGAAACAGATTGGAAACAGCTAAATTATAACCTTTACATACGGCTCTGTATCATTATTTCTTCATACTGTGTCTGTATTTAATCTTTTTTTATGGAAACTGTTGCGCCTATTTATGAAATAATAAATATAGGTGTTTGTAAGTAAATTTGTTAGTATTTGAAAGAGGTTTCTTTGATGTTTTAACTTTTGCTGGCAAAAAAAAAAAAGAAAAATTCACCCTTGGTGTGAATACTATTTAGTTTTTACAGTGAATAAAGCCAAACCTACTTTTCATTTTAGCAGCAAACTAAAGTAACCAACCCTTATTTCTATATTTCTTTGGTTGACGCAAACAAAAAACTATGATATTTAAGAACTTTCTTCATACAATAGAACAGAGAATTGCCCTAAAAGTCGCATAGGCTCCAAGACTAAACAGATGGGTCCCTATGTGAAAGAAAAAGGTGGCTTCTTGGTTCTCAGCTGGTTTTAGTCAATCTGTAAACTCCCTCCCCTCCCCGCAAAAAAGAATTAAAGTCAAATCAATCAAGTTCTGCAAGCTGCATGCTTTTCACAAAACCCAGAAAACATTTAGGAATTAAACCAGGGGCGGGAGGAAGGAAAGGGGAAGCATACTGTCAAGAATATATCTAAAAATGAAAGGTGAGTAACCAGACAGGAAAAAGGAAAGGGGAAGCAGTCCCAATTTGAAAACCGTTGATAGAAATTGAGGTTCTTGCTGTCATTTGTGCCTCTACAAGCTACTATCTTTCCAGAATTCCTGGGTCTTCCAAGAGAATTCTGAGGGTACTAGAGATTTGCTAAAGAACAAAAAGCACTGAGAATCTGGCTGAAGGTTTGCATAGCTTTTAAATCAAAAAGAGCAAATTACGCCCTTACAGAGGGTTCTATCAAGAAAGCTAGTCTGGTTGGAAATCAAGAGAATGGCTGATGTCTTTTTCGTGGAATGTGTGAAATAAACTTAGCAATTTAACTAAATACAAATATATGCATTGTGTAATCCAGTCAGAATTAAAAAGACAAAAGGTATGCTTGCTTTGGAATGATTTTAGGCATTGTACAAACTTGAATCAGCTGAGCATGTAATAACAAATAAATAATGCAGATCCAATGTGATTATTAAAATGATTATAGCTGAGAGCTCTAATTTTCCTGTCTTGAAACTGTATAAGAACTCATGTGATTAAGTTCACAGTTTATTGTTTGTTTAGTATTTTAGAAATATACCAGCACTACTAATTACCTAATGTCTTTTATTTATTATATTATGATAAAGTAACATTTGCCCTTGTGTTAAGTCTAAACTGAGAAGGTAATTACCGGGGTGAGAACAACCAGCTTTGACTTTGACAGGTGGGTTGTACAGGAAAGTACAATGTTGTTTACAGTTGTTCTAGAGCAGGTGTGCAACCAGGGTAGAGAGAGTATTGAAACTCGATACCAAAAACAGTAAAAAATAAATAAAGAAAACATCATAAATAAAAATTCTGACCATGCATGACCATATTCTATTTGGATATCCATCAGTCTCTGAAAGACAGACCCAGCCAGATGAGGGATCCCAAATAAATTTCATGGCAGAAGCGATTGGACACAGAAAGGATGAACAGCTGCCCCAGCCACAGGCGTTCCTTCCTGAAACACTGAGAACACCCTCTGTCAGGTGTTGCCTGAGAAATCCTCTACTTTTAAGGAAGCCAGAATCCAGCCTGAGCCCAGCAGCTACTAGCTTGTAACCGTAGGGAACAGTGACGGTGTCCACCGAGTTCCCTGCTATGTAGCCTTCTGCAGGATCCTGGGACCTCCAGTAAAAGCATTCTGAGAGACTCAACAATAATGCTGATCATAGAATATCTTTTCCAACACACCAAAGTCAAAATTATAACTCATTAGAAAAGAAAAAAGACAAAAAGGTGTGACAGCGGCTAGGAGAGGTTGAGTTGTCTCTCTAACATCCACAAGAAAGAATAATCTAAAATCCCAGTTCCCATTCTAATGTGAATGAGTTGACAATGGAAAAACAGTCAAATAATGACTTTCAGCTAGTCAAATTATCGAACAGAGCTAAGGATGAAAGCTGGTCTCTGTGATTGTTTTTACCTTGTTGCCTTAAAGGAAAGGAGTCCCTTCTGACTGAGGCATCAGTGGTCCATCAGCGGTCATGACAACAAAGAACTGTGTGTCCTGACTCAGATTCATTGCTAAGAAATTTTTTAAATTTATGAATTCAAAATTTAAAATAGGCGCATCAACAATCCATTTACCTTTCCTGTGGACCTTTTGCCTTTTGCAAAAGAGTTGCCACACGTGTTTGGAAGGTAATTAGATTTAGCCATATGAAATTGCCTATATACAACCCCTTTACCTACAAAAATGGCAATTTCATACGGTTCCACCCAATGTGGTTGAGAACTAGAGACAATGGGATTTTGGATGCAACGTCAATATGATTTCAGATGGAGTTAGTTAGAAGTTCTTTACAAAGTCCAAGGAGAAAAGACTCAAAGAAGTAATGTTGTGTTTGTTTACAAGATGCCCCACTTCCAGTCAGTCCCAGACAGCTACGTTCAACTAAACAAAGAATATTTCAAATTACCAGGTTCCAGGAAACCCCAATAAACGTCCTATTTCTTTGTTATATTAAAAAAATTTATGTGGAAATTTGTAATGAATAGATTATCTGCTGGAACATGAAAGTTTTTGTTACACACAGATGTTCTCTTAATGCTTATTTGTTGAAAGGGGATTTGATATGCATTTTCTTATTCCATTCGTAACTCTCATTTTAAGGTAACTACAGAAACACAGAGAAATTCACCTGTTTTGCTGATGGCTGAACATTGAAATAATGGCAAGGCAAGGTACAGAATTCACATCATAAGTTTAATCCCCAAACATTTATTACCCTGAGTCACCTAATGGATGAATCCATGTGAGTCACCCAACAGTACAAATCTGTTTCCCTAAGATAGAATTATTTCTTTACCTCCAAAGCAACTTGGAATGTCATAGCACATAGTAGGTGCACAATAAATGCAATGATATGTAGAAAAGTCAGTGGCACATCACAAATTATCCTCATCACATAGCAGTTCTATGGTGTTTCCTTGATCATTTAAAAGCTCTTTAAATATAGAAGGGAATTAAATATTACAGACAAGAACTGGGAGGTGAAGAAGAATGGAAATTTTTCATTAGAATTTTTTTTGCAACCTAAGGTTACAAAAAGATTGAAAGAAGGAATTTTAGAATGAGTTATGCTGTATTCTTTGGGTCTACATAATCAAACAAGAGTTTCTAGTTACAAACAAAATAAAAGATGGAATATACACTAGTCACATCGAGAAAATGAGAAGCCAAGGAGAAAAAAAGGTGTCAGACAAGTGGGAGTGTTGAGCACAGGAGAGAAATTTCAGGAGCCAAGTTTATAGAATGCTAAATTAAAACATTGATGAACAGGATGTTGGGTTGTTTTTCTAATTACCAGGTGCAAGTAAGACTTGTTGTAACAAATAAAAGACCCTATATCCTGGACTCTATTTAAATTACACCAGGATGAGAAGAAGTGTTCCTTTTTTTAACTTTTTTAAAAATTTTGTATTGGAGTATAGTTGATTTACACTGTTGTGTTAGTTTCCGCTGTACAGCAAAGTGAATCAGTTATACACATACTGTATCCACTCTTTTTTAGATTCTTTTCCCATATAGGTCATTACAGAGTATTGAGTAGAGTTCCCTGTGCTATATAGTAGGTCCTTATTAGTTATCTATTTTATAGATAGCAGTGTGTCTATGTCAGCACTAATTTCCCAGTTTATCCCCCCCGCCCCCGATTTCCCCCCTGGTAACCGTCCTTTTTTTAAAGATGCTCAAAGGAGATTTCCCTAGGTCTGTTTTGGACCAGGTCCCAGCACGGAAGAGCGTTCCCTCACAGACAAGTTTCCAAATCTTCACACAAGACTATTGCTTGTGCAAAGAGCGTGGGAGCCGCCTGACATCACGGTCCCGAAGGAGGGAGGCTGGGAGCTGCGGGAGGGAGGGGTCACTTCTAACGCAAGATAGACACGCTCTGCCACACGTGTGTCTACAGCGACATGAGACTGTTTTCTCTTTTCTTACGCAGCCAGCATCTTGTCCTTTGTATCCAGAACCAGATTACATTGTAGGAGGTAGGAGGTGAAGACGAAGTGCTTGCTCTGGACCTGGAGACCCCTGAGGACAGTGACGTGTCATATGTCAGCACTGGTCAGACTTGTGCCTCATTACCCGAACCCACCAGCACGCGTCCTCAACTGTCGTCATTTCACATTTTATTAACAGCTTGCTAGCAAAGACATTTGAAAGTGAAATTTCATTCACACTGACATGAGGCCAGAAAAAAAAATAGTGACTGGAAATGAAATGGAAAGACATAATTCTACATACAGAAAGAAAAAAAACAATCATTCTAAAGAGAGACTAAACCAAACTACAGTATTTTAAAGGCTGCAGCGTCCCTGTTTGACAATTGTGTGTTTACAATAAGCCTAAGCATAATTGCTCTGATGGGCTGTCAGGGAAAAGATTAATTTGGCAAAGATTAGTATTGACTTGCTGTTTATTAAAGCTTTTAAACAGCTGTATCTGGCAGCATTCCTGTAAGTGCCTGTCATATCTGAAAATCAGCCTCACACCCTGGTGCTCGCCAGCTGTTACTAAACAATCTTTTACCACTTTGAATGTCTTTCTCCAGGCCAAAAAGCAAGAGCAAACTATTGCCAAATGAACCTTTTTCTCCTCCTGTCACTTTTTTTTTTTTAAGGTGGGAGTGGGGAGCTTCTGAATGCTGAAATGTCAGCTCGTGGCCGATGGCTTAGCTGATAAGAGGTGCCGGAAGTCGGTAGGTGGTTTGGGTGCTAGATGAATGCATTCCCCGCATAGAGAGTGCTGGTGCTGTGAAGTCACCTCGCACAGACAAAAAACCACAGTGTGCAACTGTTGGAAGGCAAAAAAGGTTTTCAAGACAGTTAGAAATTGGCGATCAAAGGCTTAGCACCATCAGATTTCCAAAACTAATGTTTTGTTTCCTCAGACTGGCACATGCCCTATCAGCCACAGGCTGGGCAAGGGCCCTACGGTGGGACACTGAGGAAAGTTCAGTGCTGGCCATTCATCTTTATCCTGTGAACCGGGGTTCCTCGCTAGAACTCTGAAAGGGGACAAAGGCACTTGGTAAAACATGCACCTCGCATTTTGATTCAGTGGAAACCTGTAGAATAAGACAGATTTGGATGTTTTGAAGTCCGTAAAAGAAAGGGCAGATTAAGTTTTGTACTGGAACAAGACCCAGTAGTTTCAAATCCAAGTACAGTCACAAAGGCAATGGAAAGAATAACATTCCAATGTAGTTAGACATCAGGCTATAAAGGGCCCAGTGTTATGGTGAGAGTCACATTAGTCTTTCCAATGTGACTGCTTTTACGAAGATTAATCTCAACCTTTTCTAGTTGCAACAGGCAGAGCAGATGCAAGAGGACATTGTCATCTCTTAACCCTTCCACTGTTGGCACTTTCCATTAAACCTCGTGTGTGGGTGTGGGTGTGTGTCGGAGGTGGGGAAGGAATTGGCCTAGGAGCTACGCTTTCAGGATGGACATTTAAAGCAGGTGTTTGTCAATGTTTAACCTCCAAATAACTTCTTTTGGAAGTCTTTGCTATTGATGTAGTCTGATGCCTGACATTTGAATTAGAATCAAATCCAGTCAAACTCCAAGGCATAGACAAATGTATCCTACCGCTCAGCTCTAAGAGTGTGCCATTCCTCCATGGTCATCCACGAGCCCTGTCCCTAATCCTCGACACACACCCCGCAGATGGGCGAAATAATACTAATTCAGCACTTACATAGAGAAATGAAGTGACTCTTGAGAACAGAAGGCAAGATGTGTGTTTCACTGAGCCCCATGGAACCCACTGAGCTGGGCTCCCTGCTTGGAGTGTTCATTCCTGGTGGAGCTTATGCCCAGGCAGTGGGCAAAGGGAAATCTGAGTGCAGAATCCACTTAAAAATTAATCTGTGGCCCTAAGTTACAGAGTCTTCTAAGTCCTAAAATAGCCCTAGACTTATGGGTACTGTGGCCACTTTCTAGGGCAAGAGCTGCTGCTGTAGGGACCTGCCCACCCAGAAACTAGGCCAAATACTGAACTATGCAGAAATGCACCCTCTCCGCTTGGTCCGATGGTTCCTCAGACCTTACCTGGAAGGGGCAGCGCCCTAGCTGGAGTCCAAGCACACCTGCTGCTGATTAAGTTCAGAAAATACAGCATCAACCTTGTAGTCCAAAAAAATTAATATTATTTCTAATAGAATCCAAGAAAGTCCAGGGTGAGGGCAGGGGGAATGGATCACTTAAGGCATGTTTTGCAGGAGAACATTTGGCAAACTTATCTGCGTAGTTTCATAGATTTCGTTCTCTCCCATCAGATGAGTAAGCTGAGTGTGGGAGGTGAGGAATAAACTAATTCAAAGATTAAATCTGATGAAGCCAACAGACTAGGTGAGAGGCCAGTGAGTTGTGGAGAACTCCATAATGGTGGCACAAGAACCAAAGAGGACAGTGAAGGAAACGATGCCATCCCCATGGCGCGTGGTCCGTGGAGAAAGTCCTTCCAGAAACAACATTATTGGTATGATGTTCAAACATGTACAAGTTGTACCTTATGAAAGCAGCTCGCACCAACAATCATGGCTAGATTTATCTTTGACCTAGTTTTATCCAGTTTCCAAAGCCTGAGGAAACCCCTTAGAATTCACCTCTCCGTAAATTGTAACCAGTTCTGTGGAGTATTCTGTATTTCGTTTTGGTTTTGTTTTTTTATCAAGGTAGACCCACCGAAACCTAAATCTGGTCTTGGCAAGAGTTTCATACAAGAAGAAAGGAAGAATGGTCTATCTAAATGTGACTGCAGTTTCCGGGTAGTATTACAAAATACACTTATCTACAAAGCCATTCTCGCTGTTGAGTTGGGTCATTTTTAACACCTGGTTTCAAGATGTGGTTTCAGCAGACCAGCACAGCAGAAGTGTTAGATGGGGTTTCTCTCTCTCTCTCTCTCTCTCTCTCTCTCTCTCTCCCTCTCTCTCTCTCTCTATCTCTGTCTCATTCTCTCTCTCTATTCTTCCTTTTTTTACAGGGCAAAGATTCTGCTACTCTACTTAACTTACCAGTTTCTTGAATGACTTCTGGTCTTGCATTTCCAGAACGTTCACAGGGACCACGGGGGGAGCCAGGTTGCCAGCAGCCAGCACAGGTTGGCCTCCATCGTCACTTTGCTGATCACTTATGCTAAGTCTCAGATAGATGGAAAGAAACTCTGCGTTCTCTCTCCCCTCTCCTTACTGATGTAAAGCAAACAGAAGTCTCTCAGGACCTTTCTACACGACTTCCCACTCCACACTGCACATGGTTTCGATAAAAACGATGAGTTTCATTTATTCAAACAGCTTCATTTCACCAAAATGAGTCTATTTTTAGCATTTTGGCTAAAGGTTTTTCTTCCCATTTTTGTAGCTGTAAAGGAGTTTACTCATGTTTCAGACTTTAATCATCATTATTCCTGCCACCCAACAAGCTTTTGGACTAGAGTGAATTTGATGAGTCCTCTATGAGGGAATTTACATCTTTACAAAGTGACGTTAGAATTGCTTTACAAGTTTAACCTGCGTATCATTTCTTACAACCTTTGAGTGTTTGCATTTTTCCATGAGGTTAGTTTTGACCTTTTCAATTTCACTGTAAATATTGTGTATGCTGCCAAACACAATAATGCCAGAGCTTTATCTTGGTTTTATCTTGATGTCATTACTTTGGAGAATATTTTCACTCGGACAACACACCATACTGAAAAAAGAACTCTTAGAGTACATATTCAAAGAGAGAAGCTGCAAATAAGCAACTGCAAAACTTTACCCACTTATTGGTGTTGTTCAGAGTTGACGTACACTACTTGCTAGATGTTACCTTATATTCCTGGCTTAAGACAAGAATTTTTAAAATTATCTGCTGTCATTTAAGGATTAAAATGGCGGGTGGAAATATGTAATAATCTTCTCTAGTGACTCACAACAAGAACTATATAGTGGTGTGAAAACTTGACTGATTTCTCAAAATGTATCTTGTGTAAACTAACCAACTTGTCTTCCAACTCCAGTTTCCCTCCCCCCACCTCCCTCAGCTCGATGGGTATATTTCTGACTGTTTTCCCAACAGTATCACGTGTGCCTGTGTGCTCAGTGGCCAGGGAGATGAGAAGATTCACTCCTTTGCTTATTTCCCTCTTGGTTATTCGGTAGCCTCAAGCTCTGCCATTCCTTTGGAGATTTTAAAGGCACCAAGGATTGATGCTTTATAGGATCAAGCTAGAGCATGTCAGCATCCAAACCTGACTTTCTCCACCACTAGGTTTTAAAATAGCCCTTTAATTATTTTTTTAACCCATCGGATATTGTAATAGACATGATGTAATAGACGCAAAGTCACTTTCACTAGCTGCCCATAGTTGTGGATTATGTGCCTGCATGCACGAATCTGAAAATGGTATAGAGGAATCATAAATTAAAGCTGTATTTCTCAAGCCTTAGTGTATTAAAAGTAGATTCCCAGGCTCCATTCTCAGATAAGTTGATGTAGTTAGTCTAGAGTGATGCCCTAGTGTCTGCATTTCTTTGGCTATCACAAGAGATTTCCATGCAGGCATCCACAGAGTAACCTGTAAGGGGAGGGCCAGTCAATCTTGCCATCAACTTTGAAGACTCTGAGATTCTCTGTTGCCAATTCCTGGGGTTAATACTGACTTGAGGAATCAGCTTCTGATAATAAACAGCACACTCAGCTCATATATCTCTAAATCATCTAATTCAAGCTCTTGGTCTTACACAACAAGAACTCTCAGGACAGAGAGGCCAGGGCTGTACGGCACTCAGCAATGCCATCTTCCCTATCATGCTGAACGTGGAGGCGTCCATCCCCATCCTTGTTGCCTCATTTAGTGTTCTAGGAAGGAAGAAGGAGGAAGAGCAAAGAAGAGAAGGAGCAATGCCTAGCAGGACACCAAACCTTCCCCAGAAATCCCCAGCCGATTTCCACTTACATCCCACTGACCAGAACGACGTCACGGGGTTGTCCCTGGATGTTCATTGCCCCTTAAATAAAACCAGAGTCCTGTTCGTGAGGAAGACTGGGAGAACAGATAATTGCGAGAAGAGTATCAGTGTCCAACACAGCAACCTCCATCTATTCAACCGAAGCCTTTTCTGGTGCCCTGCTACTGACTTTGCTCTTGAACAATATCCAGAAGGGTCCCCTGGTTGCCGACTACAGATGCCTTATATTCCTCGTTCATCTTCCCTGATTTCTCTGATGCTTTTGGCAGTATTGAAATCCTCCCCCAAATCTCTCCCTTCGTTCTTACTTCTCCTAAATGCTAGACCATAGTTCCACTGACCACAGACAGACAACTCCATCTGGTTTCTTATGAGCACTTGACATTAAAAGTTACCTAAACCAAATTCATGTCCTTCCAACAAAGACTTGTCTCTCTTCCCAAGGTCCTTTTCTTGGAGAACGGCCTCTTGACCTACTTAGCCTCCCTAGCTAAGATTCTTTTGATTGTTAACTTTTTCTTCCTTTCATCACTCACAAATATAGGACCATCTATTTACATTTGACAGTGGTAAGTCCTGATGTGTTCTCAAATTTCCTGAGTGACTTTCCTGCCATTCTTCCCATCTACCTCAGTTCAGTCCCCCTACTTTCTGCCCTGGAACACCACCACAATGACCTAAGTGGTCTCCAAGTTTACAGACAACTGCTAGTTTCTTTTTTATAACCCAGATTTAATACTATAGCGCCTTCATTTTTTAAACTCTTGTGGGTCCCCATTGATTATAGATTAAAATTCAAACAGCTGAACCTGGGGCATACAACCACGCAAAATCTGGCACCAATCTACCTTCCTTGTTACTGCTTCTCAATTTTCCTTCCAAAATTCTAAAATCTGGCCACCAAATTCCTTGCCAATCCCAACCACACTAGACTCCCAGGCTCTTGCTGGTATAGCAATTATTCTTCCTGCTGCTGTCTCTTTTCTGAAGCTTTCTCAATAAAATTAAACTTCTTTTCTCAATATTTCCACAGCACTCTGTTCCATTCTTGGAGGAAAGTTTTTTTAAGTATTTTAAGTATTTGTTTAAGGGTTTATTTCCCTGACTAGATTGATTGTTCCTTAGATTCTATTCATCTTTGTGACCATTCCAGCACCTAGTACAGTGCCAGGTAAACATTTATTAAAGTGATTGTTGAAGGAACGAATACCGTTTATTTTATTCTTCAAGACAAAACCTCACAAGCACATGATGATTCCCTAGACAAAGAGGTATATCAAATCATCATTCTCTGAGAATCCTTTCCCCAAAGCCATGGAGAAATCAATTCCTTTTACAATCACGATCACCTTCTAAGGAGGCTGGGTCCTATTAAGACGGGGGGTTATCTGGTTGGCTTTGTCTCGCAGAATGCCGTAATGGGCCTGCATATGCAAAGATGAACCAGGAGCTGAGTTTAAGTGCAAGAGCTAAAAAGAGCTGAACGGCCCAAAAACAGAATGCAGATAATTTTAAGTGACAGAGGATATTTTATACAAAAAGGAGTGAGGGAGAGGAATTAAAAAGGAAGAAATATTGAAATCAGCAAGGAACATGAGCCTAGGGGCTCTGGGACAGGTGAAGCATCCGGTGCGGCTAAAAGTTCAGGGTGGCTTTTAGGTTCACCCCCTAAGGAGACTCTCACACATGTGTTCAAGGAAAAATAGAAAGAATGTTCATGCAGAACCGTGTGTGACAGGTAAGGCTGAAAACAACATAAATGTTCGTTAGCAGGAAATGGATAATTCTTGGAATATTCTTACAGTGGGATACTCTACAGCTACTAAGGAATGAACCAGAGCTACGCACATCAATATTGGATGAAAAAAAAGCAAGCTAAAGAATGTTACGTACAGTTTGTTATCAATTATGTGAAGCTAAAAACATGAAATACCATCATTTATACTCATTATTGCTACATATATAAGTAAAAGCATAAAGTCAGGCATGAGAATAATAAACAGTTTATGAGATCAGTGATGTACTGGAGGAAAAAAGGACCAAGATCAGGGAGGGTTGCACTGGAACCTTAACTATATCTATCATGTTTTATTGCTCTGAAAAGATGTATCCAAAAAAGTATGGCATAAGGTTAAGATTCATAAGTCTGGGTGGTGGGTACATTGGCTGTCATTATATTATTAGCTATTTCCGCCTGTATATTTTAAAGGTTTCACAATTTGAATTTTCTCAGTTTTAATCCCAAATACAAATAATTTAAAGACTTTTAAGTCCAGGAACATTAAGTCTATACACATAAGGATTTATGTGCATGATTTTTGTGGCTATCATGGGAAGGAGCTGAGTTCCACATTGGTCAGTGCAGTGGGAAAGAGTGACATCTTGCATGACGTGACAAGAGAATCAAAAACCTCCCCAAATTTAGCAGATGTAGGAACCTACAGTCCGAGTGCCGGTGAGGTGTGAGAACCATCCTCCCACCCCTTCCCCAAGAGTGGATTTCCACGAGACATGGAAAGGGGGCTTTGAGCAGATCTTACAAACAAGTAGGTTTCAGACAGTATGTACGTACGCCATCGACATTACTGTCATCGGTAATAAAGAGAGAGTCTCAAAATCTTTGGGTGAATATCCAAATACGACTTTAATAATCAGACTTGCATTTTTTCCTTCTGTTTATTTCATTACAATATTACATTTTCCCCCTTACATATCATGACCGGGCTGAAGAAGAAAATAACAGGAAATTTTATCCAGATTATTATTTTCTATCCCAAGGAAATTTCTAACTCCAGCAGTCCTTGCTATGAACTTCATAGCATCCCGAATGGGATAAAGGCTTATCTTGAAAATAATATAAAAGAAGGATGCTAAAAGAGAAACCAAAATCGGGGCAACTGCTAACGACCAGTTCGGAATTCTTTACATCATAATTTCTTGGACGTATTATTCTTTTTTCCTCTAAGATGACTTGTTCCAAAGCCAGGCGCTTGGGGAGCAATAATTTGAAGCAGTCACGTCAAAACAGGTGAGTGAAAGTGTAAAGAGAAATCTTTGCTACCAACTAAGGTGCCTTCTGCCCACACTCACCCCATTCCTCTCTTTCCCAAAGGCTCGGGCTGCGACCAGAGGACCAGCTGGGTGCAGAATAAGTCAAGTACGTGAATAAGGTAATAACGTCTGTTTCACACATTATCTAGTAATTTGCTAAAGAGCTGGAGGTTTTGCATTTTTTTAAGCTCTATCAAAATGGTCTCTTCAAAATTGCGTCTTCATACTGAACGTGCCCAAAGGGTCACATCAGAATGGTGAGCACCCACATTTTTGGGGGTACTTGGAAGGACAACGAGGGGAGTAAGAGAAGGAAGAAAGGTCATGAATGAACCACTGAAGCAGAAAATTGGTAAAACTGGGATTAGGGGATGGTGGTGACTGAACTATTTTAGGTGGTCACAGGCCTAATTAATTCTGATGAGACATGACCCAGAGACACTTTTCTGTATCTACAGCAAGCTTAACCTGAGACTTCACTCTTCTCCCGAAGCTGCCAGGTAAGTATCAATAATTCAGAAGAAGAATAGCAACAGTTAGTTGATTCCTCCTTTCTCTTCTTTTCTTTTCTTTCTTTTTTTTTTTTTTTTTTTCTGTTCTCTTCTTTTCCCTTTCTTTCTTTTCGTTGGGCCCTTTCCAGTGCTTTTAATTCTCCAGTGAGTCATTTATTTAACTGAGAATTCTATCTTCTGTACAGGAAAATGCTACTTGGAAACCAAAATGACATCCATTGTTTTTATTGAAGAGTAAGTGGCATTTTCTGTTCATTTCTAACCTCAGGCGAGAGGGTTACTAGCTGGCTTTTGGCTTTTACTTGTGGTGTATTTGTTAGTTTTTAAATTGGGAGCTTTCTAATTATCTAATTTAGCTGGTATATTTTAACAAAAAGTGAATGTTCATGAGAAACTTCTTTTTTTCACACACACATAAAAGAGACCCTAGTGTCTCCCTCTCTGTCTCTCTTTCTCCTCCTCTCTCTCCCTCTCTCACCCCAGTAGGTTAAAAAGTCACTTATGAAAAAAAAAGATCTCTCTTTCCTCCTTCAACCATGTGATGGCGAAACTATTGAAAAGCATGATAAGAATTTTTTTTTTTTTGGAAAATTAGTCTCTTTAAGGCTACTCAAATTATTCTAAACTAAATTCCAACCAAAAAGTTTCTTTGTTTATACCATTAGCGAAGAAGTTGGAAGGAGGAGATGCCATTTTGAATAAAAACAGAAACCTATGCTTACTGCTAAGATAAGCCTCATCTCTTCTAGGCGATGTCTAAGAGAGGGTGTTCTAATTCCTGCTCTGAATAGATTTCTGCATGTTGAGCCAGTCAATTAGTTGCTTTGAAGTATGAGTCATATTAAACTAATATTATAAAATATTTTTTGCAGTCATACCCCATCATGGCTCTTATGACCAAAAAAGGCTTGATAACACTTGAGACTATTTGAGGGAGGGGAATTTTTGAGATGTTTTTCTATGGCTTTTAGTGCTATGCTCTCTCCTGCCATGAAGCAGCTGATGCTGGTGCATGTCTCACTATTCAGACACTCTCCAAATGCCAACCTCACACCCAAAGCCGCCACCAAGAGAGTGCCAACAGCCTCGTACCAGAAGAGCAATATGGGTTCTTCTTACTGGCAGCTCTATTCACGGTGCCATTTCCTGGGAAAACACCAAGCATCTCATTGGGCAGAGTAACTGCTAATCTACTCACCAGATGGTATAGCTCAGTTATAAAAATCAGCACGTGCCCAAATGGCCGGAGTCTAAAAAAAAAAATGCAAAAGTGCCTCATTAACCTAATAAAAATTGACAGCTCTCTGCCTTACACCAGTGTTTCTTTTGGTTTTGATTTTTGTAATCCTGTATGTTTGAGAAAAAAACCCTTAGTGGAAAATGTGGTCGATGCCGGTTGCTCCTGGTCTGTCTTGAGGAGGAAGGTAGAGGACGTGGGCAGAGCCAAGGACACTGCTCTTGTGGAAGGGACTGTTCCAGATTGTTTAGGCCACGTGCACTGGACAAGCTCTAACCTCCCAAGGCCATTTGCAAGGCTTTAGAGGAAGTCTGTGAGAGTTGGTGTCAAGAGGCTTTGACTCAAAAGCCAGATCACACATCATCTGAACCAAGAACTTCATGTGGATGGAAAGGGGCGGTGCTCACAGTTACAGCAGAACAACAGAATGAACAGGGGCTGCGCTGAACAGACCAGCGGGCCGAGCACCTCAGTCATGAGCCGCGCAGGCCACGGGCAGGCACCTCGTGGAGCCTCCTTCTCGGTAAAATCAGACAGCAAGCGTTCCAGCATCTCGGGCTTTGACAGCAAGCACTGTGCAAGCCGAAGGCCCTGTGTCTGTGAGTGATATTTGGAAATGTGTCGCTCAGGAGCAGGACCGCGCCACCTCCGGGACTGTCTGCAGACCTCCACAGAGCAGCCCCTGAGCCCTCGAGCACTCACCAGCTCTCCGCAGCCAAGGTCGCAGAGCCGAGAGTCCTCCGGGAGGTGTGTGTTTCCCTGGGCTAAGAGCCCACGCCCCTGCCCGGGCTCCGCAGGGGGATCACAGACTGCTCTCAGGGGGGAAACGCTCACCTGGTCATCCTGTGGCTACAAACGCTCGGCACGCTGTGGTCCTTAAAGCCACACCCAGGCCTGGCAGAAGATTTTACATCATATACATTTTTAAAAAAGTCATTTCAAAAGCACCTCCCCCCTCTAGCCTTTGTTTGCCTCTGCACACCCAGAAAGGCCCATAACATCTGAGCCCACCGGCATAGCACACCTGGGTAGATACAGCCATAGATCATGTGATATAGCAATAGACACGGATATATGATAGTGGATGTGTATATACACACGCACACACACGCACACACACACACACACACACACACACTGCACAGAGGAACTTTAACCCCAAGAGTAAGCAAATATACTGATGGGAAATGAAGAGTCCCTTGGGAAGGAGATGCACCAGGCTTTGCAGACAATTAAGAGCTAAGTCACACAGGAGCGTGTGTTGGCTGCCATCACGGGCCACCCAGACCTCCCCCTGCACAACTCCAGCCTCGCTCTCCAGCTGTTGAAAGTGTTAGCTTCTGGGATCTCAGCCGAGTCCCTCTCTGGGAATTGCTCTGCCTTATCCAAGTTCACGGCCCCTCCCCAGGGGCAACGCACATCCCGTGGCTGGCACCGTGGTTGCCTCAAGCCAGAACAAACTCTGCAGGACCGTTCCCACCCCAGAGCTCCCGCGGGGCCCAGCTGCAGCCTGTTTGGTGGCCGTGTCGCCGTCCTCCCTCTGTCCTCCTTCATCCTGCACAGATGTGGATGCCCGGAGCCCTCCCCAGCCATACTCATGCACACAAAGCTCTATCCCAGGGGTGGTTTCCTAGGAAGCCCAACCTAAAACAATGCACCGTTCGTCTTTTTTGGTTTCTTGGATGAAAGAAGTACTAATAAATAAAAAGAAACTGTGTTAAAAGTGGTACCTGCTCTCTCTCAGGAGTGAGCCAACCGTCAGCCATGCGAGGCTCAAAGAAAACACAGGCACCACCGGCGCACAGCATAAGGACTTGTACCTGAATGGCTTTAACTAACCAGCAAGCGCTGAGTCATTTGACAGTTATTTTAATAAAGACATTTAAAAAAAAAAAACTTACACGTATAAAACCATATTTTTAAAGTTGCCTATTATTCCAATTAGCTGATGTCACATTAATCATGTCTGAAAATAAAACCTCTTCAGTTATTATCACCCACCTGGGGAAACCTACCTGATCTGCAGATAGCTCCAAGGAGGAAAGGTCCCTCTATAGAGGTCCAGCCAGAAAATAGGAAGATTCCATTGCATTTCGATAATGCAAACATCAAAGGACTAGTTTTGTGTTCCCAGAACCTAATTCCAGGTGCATCTCTCCACCACAGAGTTCCCTCCTCACTCATTTCTTTGGCTGGGTACTGCTGGGAAGGAATATATGTCTCATATTTGACCTTTTGTTTTTCTACACAGATCTGTATAAAGAATCTTGCTGGAGGGTTTTCCCTCCGGCTTCTGATTGGACCAAAGTTTGACAGTTTGACAACAGGAATTCTCTAAAGCTGATCAGTGAGAAAGGTAGCCCTCTGGACAAGTCAAAAAGTACCCTTCAAGGTCTAGTTTCTTATCCTCTACAAAGCCCTGTGAGCTGAAGGGCAGAAAGATACTACAGAATAAGAGATCAAGAGTCCACTTTTGAAATTGTTCTGTGCACATAAATCCTTCCTTTTAAATTATGAACCACAATCCATTCGTAGTGAAATTGAAACTAGGTGAATGAAATTCAAGGACCAGAAATTATTACCTAGGATTTGCCATGCAGGATCCTGGTCTATCTTGAATACCTAAAGGGGCTGTGAACAAAAGCTACACAGGTACGGTGTTAGCACTGACCCCACGGATCCTGTGGCCGCACATGTAAACCCTTCCCTCTCACCCACAGGCCTGAACCCCCAACCCAACAGCGAGCTGCAAAACCACGTGCATCAGATGCGGCCTGCCCTGCCCTCCCCACTCCCTAGCTGTTCAGAGTGGCTCCCCCTCCAAGGGCAGAGTGGGAATTGAAATCACCTGCTCCTGTGGTATTACTCTTTAGTGTGATGAATGATTTCTTTTGATTAATTAGTTTGATACAAGCTAACCTCTAAGAGAAGGAAAATGGAGACCTCTCACCTGCAGAATGCAGTCCGTCCCCAAATCCATAGCTTTTATGTACCTAATATGAATTTATAATTTAGAGATGTGCCCAGGAACAGCCCTCAGAAATGATGTGCAAGGAAATCTGAGATTCTAGAAAAGGATAGATCAAAGTGACCACTCACGGCGAAACCCCTCTGTGTCTGGCCTTCTCCCTCCTTCCTCTCTCGCTCTCTAGCTTCCTAAATGGTCCCACACTGCAAATGGAGATTGGGCGTCCCAAACTGTCAGAAAGGCTGTTGAAGGGACAGATGCTTTTTGAGAAGCAGATGCAGAGAAATGGCCCAGAATCTCCTGAGTTGCCCCCAGCAGTGCTGGAGCTGCTGGGATTCGCCTCCCCCTGGCCCGACACACCAGGACATCTGCTGCCATCAGGCTCTGGTGGATTCCTGGGGGCCCGTGAAGAATAGGAGGCTGTGACCAGCTGCCACCTGGCCTGGCAAACCAGTAGGAACAGGGACAGTGTTCTCTACAGAGAGATCAACGCAACAGGAATCAGGTTACCGGTCCAGCCTGCCAGGAGACAGTAAGACGGCGCAGAACACCCACCAACAGAATTTGGGAGTTCCATTCTTATCTGCCTTTGATTCTATTAAAACTTTCTCTTTCCATAACAATTTGAATGTTTTCTGTGTGTTCCCATCTATGACTTCATTTCACTCGAAGACAAATAGCACCAAAAGTGCAACAAGACAATGGACATAAAATATCTGTATGTGCGCACTGCTGGGGAAGGACCGGGCGACCAGGAGGTGCTCATGGACGCTGCACACCCAGCCCACAGGGCTGACCGTGACGTCACCCAGCAGGGCACAACTGCTCCGTGTCCCGGCAGCGCCCTCGCACAGGCAGCTCATTTGCGGATGTCTTTTGAGTATTGTGGGACCGGAGTTTGCTCCTACTTTTGAAGAATCATCAGAGTTCTGGTTTAAAGTCTCTGGGGCTTTCTTGAACATCCCTTTCATTTTGCTGTTTGACTTTCCCTTGAGCCCTAGTCTCAAAGGTAAACCAGCAATAGGGAGGGTAGAGGGAATTTTGAAACAAAAATTTTAAAAGATTCATGTGACTTTCTCCTGGTTACTCTCTGGACATTCTGTAAACTCCAGTTGCATCCCCTTGCAAACAGGACGTATTTTTTCTCACTCGGTGAGTAGACATCATCTTACAAACCGCAGAAAGGAAATGCCTAAAGGTTAGTTCACACTGGCTTTGCATTCAAGTCAGAGTTCCCCCATCTATTTTGCCGCATGGCCAACATCATAGCTCGTGAAAGACTGGCTATGGCTAATCTCCTTGAAGAGGTAAAGTGAAAAAGTTAGGTGCCATCCAGGAAAAGAAAGCTGATGGAGGAGTGACTGAACGGCCTGGAAGCTCTGCTTTGGAGAGCTGTCTTCACACGATGCTATCACTTTCAGCAGCAAGACTCCTACCACCACGCTGAGTTACCACATCAGGACTCCAGCCCATATCTGAAAAGGACTGTTCTGGCAATTTTGGATCAACATAATTTATGTGGCCCGCAAGTAATTTCTAATTTATCTTTTACGTTATCCTAGGATCTAGAGTTGACATGTTATCTTGATCCCAACACACTCACAATTTTAGCTTTGCAAATAGGAAGAGAGAGGGAAAAAGAAATGAGAAGAGGGGAGCTGGTCTCTTTATGAGCAGCAAATTGACTGGGCCAGGCGGGAGGTCTGCGCCCCAGGACCCTGATTCCCATCACAGAAGCTGGGTGGGTAATGACGGGGTGTGGGAAGAAGCCTCTCATCCTTAGGCATGATCCTATCATCAGGCAGGGAGTCAGCGAGCAAAGCAGGAGAGCTTCTACTCCTCGGGGAACCCGAGCTTGTCATTTAAGGAACAAGGAAAACCCAAGCTTCTCTGTCTGTCTTTTGCCTTCATAAACCAGGGGAGAAATGATCGGTTTTTGAAGTTGATAGGTTTCAGTCTATACGGCTCTTAACCGGTTGAGGGCAACAAAATCCTGGTTGCTCAAGGGATCACCACTGTCTCCGAGCTGCCTAAACTGTGTGGCTGGAAATCAGAGGAGCAGTAAGGAAAATTCCAGCAGGAGGTAGTTCTGTGTTCTGATGATGAAAGCTCAATGCCATTCTGTTGTACTTACGCAAATACTTATCCCCTAAAACGTGCCAGGGCGATGGAAGGCCAACATATCCCTGACGTGGGGAAGGACCAGCCTAGGAACAGAACCCCAGGAGTCCCAGGAGAAAAATGGTGAGGTAGAAAATTTACATTTGTTGCTTCGACCGTTTTTCCACCGTCGTGCATAAAACAGGTGAGTGATTTGAAGAACAGTAAAAGTGACAGGAGTGGTCCATGATGTGCCTGGCACAGGAACAAGCAGAGGACTGTAAGGGAGTGGGTAGGAAGGGGAATGTGTCGGCTTGTTTTCGCCGAGGATTTCCGGAGATGCTGGGGCTGGTGCGGGGGTGGTTATCTTGAATTACTCAGCAACCACCACGAAGACTGCCACAGCAGTAGGCCCAGCCACCGAAAGGAAGACTCAGAGGTGCCAGGTGGGATTTCTGTCCAGGCAGGGGGGTCACATGTGGCCATTTACTGCAAGGAGCCAGCAAGCGGTGTCTGGATGCAGCCAAACCCATGAGCAGCCGCCTAAGGGCAACATCTGCTCACCGTCACTCCTGGGCCGCACTGCAAGCGTCTTCTCACCCAGAAGTATGTGTCTACAGGCCCTTCCTTACGTCCGCAATCAAAGAACTACCTAGACCCGCGCAAAAGCAACCCAGAAGTGCTGACCTGGGTTATTTGACTCATAGCTGGTACTGTCAGCTGGTTTGATTAGCTTCTTTGATGATAAGGACAAGGACAGAAAAATGAACATTGCAATTTGAAAGAACTGCTTTGAATTCTTTATGAAAGGCAGTTTGAGTCAGGCAGGAGTTTGAGAAACGAAAATTAAACTTATTTACTTGTTCCTGTTCCTGCCCGGGAGTTTCTCCCCAGGTGAATCTACAAGTTTCTGCATAGAATGAGGGGTTGATGGGTACAACTACTTCGTCATCACAGTAATATCTAAGTGCTTCAACAAAAACCAAGCTAAGGCAGAATGAAGCTGGAAACCCCTTAAGCCCCTCCAGATTCTTCCCCTTAGTTTTCTGGTCCCATTGCCTTGCTGTACCGGGGACTGGAGATTCAAATTAAAGGCATAATTCCTGCCCTCACTGGGCTGACATTCTAACTAGAGACATGCAGAGGGCACATACAGGCCTTTCTTTAGTTTTCCCTGTTATACTGTCAATTTAGTAGAAATCCTTGCCCAAGAGACACACAGCAAATCACTAGTGACAGAAGAGAAAGAACAGGTTGGAATTCCTGCTTCCTACACTGTTTTTTGCTATTTGAACCCAGATGACCTTCGTCCTGCCTTCTAATGCCTCTTCCTACCACCTACGGATTGTGCACCATATTTCAAATCTTTTTCTGGAAACTCTTTGGTTAACCCAACATAATAAAAGTATTCACTGAATTTGAGGACTTCCCTGACCATCCAGTGGTTAGGACTCAGCGCTTCCACTGCAGCAGGCCCAGCTTCGATCCCTGGTTGGGGAACTAAGATCGTGCAAGTCATGCACATGGCCAAAAAAATGAAAAGATCATTCTGTTAAAAAAAAAAATCACTAAATTCATTTATTTTCTTGTGAAAGAATTAAGTAGCCGTATCTTTCTGGGATAATATCCAGTGAGATTAATGAAGACCAAAAAAATCTCAGGGGACCCTAAAGAAAAAAATTTTTTTTAAATCTGTTAACTCCACTACAGCAGATGAAATTTTATATGCCTATCTTCTCTAGGGTTTCTATTAGGTAAATATAACTCAGCTGATATGGGTGCTTTCTGGGTTTTGGGGGCCTGATTTTCAAAACCGTTCTGTTCATACTCTCCCTTAAATAGAACCCCTGCTATGGAGGACGAGAGGTAGTTTTGTAGGGATACGAAAATCTTTCATTAGAACATGTGCTCCACATAGAGTTTTGTCCGATCCTAGAAATTATTCCAGGAACAATTATAACCAAGTCTGGAGAACTGAGTCATTTCTATATAAAAATGAAGGCCAACTTCTGAGCATCAGTTCAAAGACAAAGTTGTTCACAAGTGGCCTGTCATGGGCTGTCGGACAATTGAATCTATCAACCTTTCACTTTTTAAACAACGACAACAAAATTATTCACTGTATTTTTAATACTAACACTGGGCTAAAATAATGGCCAGATGTTCATTACTTTAAATCTCCAAATTCCATGTATGTGATCTTATTTCCTTAGAGTAACTCTTAAAAGATGATACCATAGTGACTCTGTGGGTTCTTCTTTTAATTGCATGAAATTTTTGGCACGTATTTCTGGTAGGGCTGAGCCCACTTCCTAATTGGGGTTTAACCCTTCCTCTTTCTCAGTTCCATTCAAGATTTATGGGAGACACACAGTGAGGGAGGAACTATCTTAAGTACCAGAAATATGCAATAAACTAGAGAAAAAGAGTCCTTCCCGCCCAGAGTTTCCTGTTCACTCTCTCCTTTTTCTTGCTCTTTGTGCCTCTCTGCTTTTCTCAGACTCTTTCTATCTCTCCGTCTTTGTCTCTCTCCCATCACGAATGAACTTCCCAATCAACAAATCCAATGATGATCCTTTTCTTACTTATATGACACCGAACTCATTATGTCCATCCTTCTTAAAATCTGCTGGTTTTCTCATGGCCCTCAACTCATTTCTCATCCTTCACTCTCTCCTCATTGATCCCAAACCAAGACATGGAAGCCACCTTATCTCTTTCTTCTTATCTCTTTCACCTCCTATAATGAAATGTTCACTAAAATTAGCTGTAACCTTCCAAAGCCCTTCTTGATCTATGCTTTCTCTCCATCCCACTGCCACTGCCTCAACTATAGTTCTCATTCGTTCTCACTCAGACTTTGCAGTAGGCAGATGGTCTTCCTGCTGGCCATCCCTTCATTCTGATCTATCCCTTTGTGTCACTTAAGGGATCTTTGTAAAATAGGAAACATTCAAATTCCTCCTACTTAAAAGTCTTTCAGTGGCACCTTATTCACTCCCTGCAGATAAAATTCAATCTCTTCCATGTAGCGTCTATGCATGACCCTTTGCGATCTGTGTCCTGCTGGCTTTTTCAGCTGCATGTACCTCATATTCTTGAGCCCACTCAACTATCCCTCCCCAAGCACCACGACCTCATGACCCCTCTCCTTTACCTGCGTCCTTCATCGGTAACACCTGTACCTCCCTTTTCTACATGGAAGTTCCTCATCAAGACTTAACTCAATATTACCTTTTACCTCTGCCAAGAAACCATCATGAGTCCTTCTCTCCCTGCCCTCTTCCTCTCACATAATTTTATTGTGCCATTTACCTCATTGCATTTAAATTATTTTCACATCTCTCTCCCACAGCATATTGGAAGTTATGCAAAGGTAAGTTATGTTTTGGATCTTCTTTGTATTCCTAGCTTCTAGCACCACGCCCCACAAATAATACTCTCTCATGAAGCAATGGCTAAGGGAATGCTGACCTTCATCCTCCTCCGAGTGCTGCAGAGTTCAGCACAGCTGACTGCCAATCCTTCTAGAATTTTCTAGGCATATGTTCTCTGAAACAATGTTTTCTCTTCTTATCTCCCCATACCTCTCTGGACCATCCTTTATCCAGATCCTCTGATGCTTCCTAGTCTTTCTCTTATTCCTGTAATAGTTGACATTTCAGTGATTTCTACATTGGTTCTTTCCTTTTCTCCCCTGCATCCTTTACCTGTAGGGTATATTGAGACCTTTGCCTGTGAACATAGTCTGAGATGTAACCAACATTACCATCAGCCAGGGGCAACCAGCCCTGAAATGGCACTTCTCTGATGTTTCCTTCTATTCTCAGAGGTGTTTCACCAGCAATGAGGTATGTTTTCAGTTGTTCATGGCACAATGAATATCTATATTTTGATACATATTCTAGATCGAATCTAATTAGTATCTTTTTGTCATTCATGAGGAATCAGTTAATCAAAGGTCTAAAGAGATTTCAAGACCATAATAACCATGGAAATATACAAAGCTTATGTACATCAGAACCAAAAATATCAGGGTGGACCTAAGAGAACTCAGACAGAAAGTAAAAACAGGCCACCTTACTTTCTATTTCTATTTAGGAGGCTGTTCATGGCAAATCATAGTGATTATACAACTCTTAGAATTATAACTCCTTTCTAAAATGTAAATCCTACTGCCTTGGCCTCACCTAACTGATAAGGTGTGAGGGATTTCACTGGAGTCCAGAGTCCAAATCCGAGGCAACTGCTTAATTCTGGTGGAGGTAAAGCCTGTACAACACTGCCCTTTGAAGTCACCCTCTCCTAGAAGGACAACTTCACTCTCTCGGTGGTTGAAGTTTTTTTACAGCTGATCTTTCACCAGCTTCCTTATTTGTCCTCATTTGGTTAGAGAAGGCAAGAATCACGTTCACTCATCACTCAGTTCACAGCCTTGTCATTGGCAGTTTATTCAGCTTTGGCATGGTGCTCAGGCCTTGGCCTTAACAGGGAAGATTTTAGGATCTGAAAGGATAAGGGTTATTTCACAGTTCAGTTTATTTCACCTGATGGACAGAGCACAACTTACCATAACTTCTAATATTTTATTGTGTGTGTGTGTGTGTGTGTGTGTCTGTGTGTACACGTGTTTTAAAGCAACATTTTCCCCATAACTACACAGCTTGAAGATAAAAGAAAATCACCAGTCCTCTCTCTGACTCACCAGAAATTGTCCCAGGCCCTGGCCGTATAGCTCTTAGCAGGGCTGATTTAGTGCAATGATGAGGTCCCTGAATGTTCACTTCAAGTGACCCTTCTTCTCTTCCTAAATGTCCAGTGTCCTCCACTTTGCCCCAGAGCATTATACTTGAATTCTGACATAATAATTCATGCTCTACAGAGCTGGGGAAAAAATAATTCCCTATAATAACTCCATAGCACTCATATCCTAACTCTCTGTTTGTCTTAAGCTGTCCAAGCAAAGGGGGAACAGGCATCATTGGCCTCCTACATAACATTCACCCCTCACCCCCCCACTCCCTCTTTTCTGTCAGAAACCAGATTTGGGAGAAATGCCACCCCTCTTCCACATGGCCATACATCTCCCCTCCCCTGAACGGTGATTGGGTTTGAAAGATGTGATACAATCTTGGCCAAGGAAGGACTTCCCTAGTGGTGCAGTGGTTAAGAATCCGCCTGCCAATGCAGGGAACATGGGTTCAAGCCCTGATCCAGGAAGATCCCATGTGCCATGGAGCAACTAAGCCCGTGCACCACAACTATTGAGCCTGCGCTCTAGAGCCCATGAGCCACAACTACTGAAGCCTGCGTGCCACAACTACTGAAGCCCATGCGCCTAGAGCCCGTGCTCCACAATAAGAGAAGCCACCGCAGAGAGAAGCCCGCACACTGCAACGAAGAGTAGCCCCCGCTCACTGCAACTAGAGAAAGCCCGCGCACAGCAACAAAGACCCAATGCAGCCAAAAATTAATTAATTAATTAATTAATTTTAAAAAAGACACATACATAGATGCCTTGTTTTTCTCTGGGTTTTTCTGTGTCATGTGACATGACATTTACTTTGCGATGTATTAAAAAATAACAGACATCAATAGACATGAATGTTATAACATTTTGGTGACGGTAATTTGAAGAGACAAGAACTTATGTGAAGTAAACCTATCTGTTTAACATTCATTATTAATGTCTTTGATTAAAGCTAGCCATTATGAAGCTTTGAAATTAATGCAAAGGGAAATTTTAAATTTATAGAATAATAATGGGTCTAATTGGATTAAGGATTAAGGGAAGTAGCCCTGACTAAAGGATTATCCAATCTTTTTTTTTTTTTTTAATTTATTTATTTAAATTTATTTATTTTTGGCTGTGTTGGGTCTTCATTTCTGTGCGAGGGCTTTCTCTAGTTGTGGCAAGCGGGGGCCACTCTTCATCGCGGTGCGCGGGCCTCTCACTGTCGCGGCCTCTCTTGTTGCGGAGCACAGGCTCCAGACGCGTAGGCTCAGTAGTTGTGGCTCACGGGCCCAGTTGCCCCGCGGCATGTGGGATCTTCCCGGACCAGGGCTCGAACCCGTGTCCCCTGCATTGGCAGGCGGATTCCTAACCACTGCACCACCAGGGAAGCCCCGGATTATCCAATCTTAATATCCTGATTGATGGTGTTGGCTGTGGGAAGGAACAAGGTCCAGTTTCCCAATCTCAGGACAGATCCAGTTCTCTAGCTCTACATGTGGGTAAAATCACCCACCAGGATAGAAAGAGCAACTGGTGTGTGACGAGGAGGCCGAAACCCCAAGCAGCCCCGTGGTGGACCTGCCATGACCTCACTTCTCTTAGGCAAAGAGTTGAACTCTTTGGTTCAGAAGCCCTTCAGTTAGAGACGTTTCATCTCGATGGTGCTGACTGCTGGCCCCCATCCCAGGAAGGAGTCTCTGGGCCTAAGGCATTCAGAAGCCCAGGAGGTATGAGGACGGGACTTCCTAACTGTTGGATCAACTCTAGGGCATCTCGTTCTTTTACTTCTCTGTGGGTAAAAGACTTAATGGAATGTGCGCCTCCTCACGCCCTGCTCTCCCCCCACTTCTGTCCTCTTTCCATGCCCTCGTACTTCTTGGCCAGCTTTATTCTCTCTGATCAGGACAGGGGGCAGCCTGGGTGTCCCTCTGCCCAAATCCTCCTCGGGGCCACTGACTCTCCCTCACAGCAGGTGCTGTTTTCCTACAGAGGCTCATCACCCTGAAGGCACCAGCCCTCTCCACTTTCACTCAGCGACAGTCCTGCTTGAAGGAAAATTACACCCCTTGCAATGATGGTTAATTCCATGTGTCAGCTTAGCTAGGCCACGATACCCAGGTTTTTGTCAAACACGAGTCTGGATAGTGTTGTGAAGGTATTTGTTAGATGTGATTAACATTTAAATCAGTAGACACTGAATAAAGCGGATCACCCGCCATAATGTCAGTGGGCCTCGTCCAATCAGTTGAAGGCCTTAAGAGAAGAACACTGTGGTCCCCTGAGGAAGGAGGAATTCTGCCCCCAGACAGCCTTCAGTCTTCAGCTGCAACATCAGCTCTTCCCTGGATCTATACTACACTGCAGGTTTCGGACTTGCCAGCCTCTACAATTGCATGAGCCAATTCCCTAAAATAAGTTCAGTCTCTCTCTCTCTGTGTCTCTCTCTCTAGACACACACACACACACACACACACACACATACACACACACCCCACATCCTATTGGTTCCGTTTCTCTGGAGAACTCTGATATACCCCTAAAAGCACAAATCTAAGGCCTCCTAAAACTGAAAGACAGAATTCGTGGAACCAATCTATTTTCTGGCACGTTAGTGCCTCACCTGGTTTTTATGCCCCACCACTTACATGGACTGCTTTATGAGTGATCATCCAGAGGAATTTTAAGATCTCCCTGGAGTAACCACCTGATTACAATGAGACTGAACTAAGAAATTTGATTTTATGTCTAAATTAAATTTTCAAATACGATGGTTTACTAAAGCTGCTTCCTCTCCCTGGATTGTTTCTTTGGTTGTTTTGTCTAAAACTTGCATTTTGTTTCTCTGTTCTGTTGTAAAGAACAATTCCTCCTGGTTTTCTGTAAAATCGTCCTAGTTGGTCTTAGTGCTTTGTCTTGTGTCTGTAACCTTTTTCATTTTTAAATTTGGTATAAAGTCTGGCACATAATAGGGTCTCAATATATATATTGAGACTTGAGAATGTTTAAGATAGATACATAAATCTTCTTATAGCTGAAACATCTAGGATTTTATAGGAGAAAGATGCCTGGGACTTTTTTCTTCCATTTTAAAATTTATTCTAACACTGAAGAAAATTATTGAAAGGGTAGAATCATCTGTGTTTGCTCTGTCCTAATATATTCTTCTAATTATTCTATGATGTCCAGGGACTTTTAGGAACTGAAACACCAACTAAAAGTCAATATTAGGAACTGTTTTCATTTCATGCTCCATGATTAACAGGGCTTAGGATATTTTCATTGCTGCCGTCTCAGACTTGCTCACCAAATCATGGGATGGATGATATGGTGGGGACGCCTCAACACACCTAATGGATCAGACATAACAGAAATGGATTCCTTGCTCACATAATCTCGTTCCAGGTTGGGTTAAGGTCCTAGGAGGAGGAAGGGTGGGTAAGGAGGCTCTGCTCCACACTGTCATTCAGGGAAACAGGCTACTAGGTTTCTATCATCTTTAACAGGTTGCCCTGGATATTTCCATATAGGGCAAAGCAAAGAGGTGGGAGGGTCACTCACGGCTGGTTTTACAGCTCAGACCTGAAAGAGGTGCCCATAACTTTCATTCATGTTTCATTGGCTAAAACTCGGTCACATGGACATACACTCACTCCTGCAATGGAGACTGAGAAATGAATCAAGCTGTGTGCCCAGGAAGAAGCAGAAGTAGTTTGGTGAACAGCCAGCCTGTCTGTGACTTTAAATCAGAGTAACCACTAAAAATTTTTACAAACACTATCTGGACAACAATGCATGAGCCAAACATATTTGAAGGCTGAATGTAGCCCAGGGCCTCCAGTTTACAGCTCTGCACTGTATGAAATGGGAAGCACCATTGTTTTAACTGAAGTATAGTTGACATGAAATATTATATTATCCATTGTTTTAGGTGAACAACATAGTGATTTGACATTCCTGTACCCTAAGAATTGATCACCACAATAAGTCTAGTAACCCTCTGTCACCATACAAAGTTATTTCAATATTATTGATTATATTCCCTATGCTGTACATTACACCCTGTGACATTTCTTTTATAACTAGAAGTTTGTACCTCTTAATCCCTTTTACCTATTTTGCCCTTTGCCCACTGCCCCTCTCCTCTGGTAACTACCAAATTTGTTCTCTGTATCTAAGAGTCTGTTTCTGTTTTGTTTTGTTTTTTAGATTCCACATTTAACTGAAATCATATGATATTTGTCTTTCTCTGTCTTGCTTATTTCACTAAGCAAAATACCCTCTAGGTCCATCCATGTTGTTGCAAATGGCAAGGTTTCATTCTTGTTAATGGCTGTGTAATATTCCATTACTCATCTTCTTTATCCATTCATCTGTTCATGGACACTTAGGTTGCTTCCATATCTGAGCAATTTTAAATAATGCTGCTATGAACATTGGGATTCATGTATCTTTTTGAATTAGTGATTTTGTTTGATTCAGATAAATACCCAGCAGTGAAATTGCTGGATCCTATGATAATTCTATTTTTAATTTTTTGAGGGACCTCAGTACTGTTTTCCATAGTGCCTGCCCTAATTTACATTCCCACTAACAGTGCACAAGTGTTCCCTTTTCTCCATATCTTCACCAACACTTGTAATTTGTTCTCTTTTTGAGGATAGTCATTCTGACAGGTGTGAGATGATATCTCATGGTGGTTTTGATTTGCATTTCCCCTATGATTAGTGAGGTCGAGCATCTTTTTGTGTGTCTGTTGGCCATCTGTATGTCCTGTTTGGAAATGTCTATTCAGATTCTCTGCCCATCTTTTTAATTGAATTATTGTGTTTTTTTTTTTTTTTATATTGAGTAGTGTGAGTTCTTTATATATTTTGGATATTAACCCCTTATCAGATATATTATTTGCAAATATCTTCTCCCATTCAGTAGGTTGCCTTTTTTTTTTGTTGATGGCTTTCACAAAACCTTTTTAGTTTGTTGTATTCCCATTTGTTTAATTTTGCTTTTGTTGCTCCTGCCTGAAGAGACAGATCCAAAAAATATTGCTCATATTGATGTCAAAGAATGTACTGCTCAAGTTTTCTTCTAGAAGTTTTATGGTTTCAGATCTTACATTTAAGTCTTTAATCCATTTATTTTGTATATGGTAGAAAGTGGTCCAGTTTTATACTTTTGCAGATAGCTGCCCAGTTTTTCCAACACCCTTTATTGAAGAGACTGTCTTTTCCCTACTGTATATTCTTGGCTCCTTTGTCATAAGTTAATTGACCGTATAAGCGTCGGTTTATTTCTGGGCTCTCTATTCTGTTCCATTTATCTATGCATCTGTTCTTGTGCCAGTGCCATACTGTTTTGATTACTATAGCTATGTGCTATAGTTTGAAATCAGGGAGTGTGATACCTCCAGCTTTTTCAAGCACCATTATTATTAGCTAAGATGTAATTCTTTGGGATATTGAGATATTACTTGGGATATTGAACTCACTTAAAGTGGCAAATGATTGCTTTAGAATGTAGTGGGTTTCTTTTAACCTTTCATGCTTTTCATATGAAAGCTTCTCTAATTCTTTTATTATTTTCTACATGATTTTCTGTACCACTGCCATTTGAAGGGCGGCACGCAGGAAAGTATTCCTGCACCACATCTCTCTTGTATGATGCTCCAAACCTTCCAATAGTAATCACCAGCCACCTCCTCTCACTTTTGCCCCAGATGATTTTCTTCTTGGAACCACGCTTGCCAAAATCTTTTCTAACACACTGACTGGGCACAGGGTTTCTGTCTGGCTGGTTAGGTGAGATGAGATAGTCATTTCTGTGCTTGCCCAGCAACCTCTCAGATTACCCCTCCTCATCCCATTTCTGTCCTTCTCTGCAGCAGTGGGTGCAGCATTCAGCTCCTCTAAATCTATTCTACTTGGGAAATACCAGCAGGAAAGAAAAGGAGTTACAGTTGAAAGGAAAGGAAATTCTAAATGTAAATTTAATTTCTAATCACTTGAAACCCTCTGCCTCCTCACCCACTCTTTAACAAATAAATAGGTGACTTTGTTTAAGGCCTGGATCAACTTTAAAGCAGCAAAGAATTGCTGAGGAAAGAGAAGTGTTTACTCTAGATTCCAATGAAGTGGACCAGTGACTCGTGGACACAACCAAAAAGAATGAAGGTTTTTTCCCTCAAGAAGGCCATAGTCCAGAGGAAATAAAAACACGTGCATTTTTTTTTAAGCTTGGGTTACTAGGGATATATTGACAGGTTAAAGGATAAATGAAAAAATAAATCTTGAGGAAGATGTAAATTCTTGATCAAAGTCTCATGTTGAAAACACATCTAAAATAGGGATGGCCCCCACTGGGGGGAATAATGGTAGATTCAACTAGCCAGGAGGACAACATGTCGATATATATAAAACCTGTAAGCATATTTCCTTTATCCAAATAACTTTATTTCTAATCATTTGTCTTAAAGAAATAAGATAGGGTGGAAACGTATGTATGTAATTCATTTGATTACAGGGTGGCATATAATGGGAAAAATTGGAAACACTTGAATATTCATTTGTAAGAGTGATTAAATTATGGTACACATATATAAAGAAATGCTACGTAATTATTTTAAAAGATGAGGCAAAACTATATGGGTTGAAATTTAAAGACATCTACTATTTACAATGAATGAAAAAAGGAGATTAATTAAGCATATTATAATCCTAATTAGAGAAAATGATGTTTATAAAGGCTTTGGGCTGTCCAAAATGATACTTACTAAATTATGTATCGTATTGAGTAGAGGGGGTTTGAGGAATTGTCAGAGTTATAATTTTAACATCATCATCATTATACTCACCATCATCATTATCATCATTGTCATTTGGGGGACACATCCTAGGGATCAGATGATTTACATATGTTACCACATTAAACCCCTATGACAACTCTATGTTAGGTATTATTATTCAGAATTTAAATATGAAAAAAATAATGTACAGAAAGGTAACTTGCCCAAGGTCTAACAGTTAGTGAGATGCAGAGCTGGACTCAAACATCTCTGCCTGACTTTAAAGCTCACACTCTTTTCAAAACACCATAAATACATAAGATATGTTACCCACTTTCAAAAAAAGTAAGTTTATAATCTAATGGGGCAGGAGAAGAGGAAAAATATGTATATAACTGAGAACGATAATGATGATAATAATTACTAAAGCTTATTTAGGTTTTACTGTTTACCAAATTCTATTCTAGGTGTTTTATATTTAATCACATGTTTGAACTTTATGGCAACTATGTGACAGGTACAGTTAGTATCCCTACTTTACAGAAAAGAAAGCTGAGGGCCAGAGAAGGTCAGAAACTTTCTCAAGTTCACACAGTTTCAGGACCTTACTGTTTAGCTACTCCATGTACACCACCTCCGAAAGTAGCATAAGAAAAGAACCAATGAATTTTCATGAGACATCAAGGGACAAGATTACTTCCAAATAAGGACTTGTAAACTCTCTGAGGTTGGGGACCTTGTCTGCCTGTCCCCCCTGTGTTTCCAGGGCCTAAAACAGAGCCTGACAAAAAGCCCTGCCATAAATGTTTGCTGCATGAATTAAGCATCACGGAGGAAGCGTTTCCTCAGAACCGTACAGAACTGTGAGATTTGGGTGAGGGTGGAGGGAGTGGGGAGGGGTGGGAAGGCTGATGAAGACACAGGTTTCAGACAGAAGAAACTCTGTGAGTTCATACTGAGGCGGTGAAGGGCGGGTACTGCAGGGGAGAAATTAAAAAGGGATGTTTGCTGAATGTTAAGCACATGAAAGGGCCTATGGAAGATGAGTTTGGAAGTTAGGTTAGCACTAGGTGATAAAGGGCCTTGATGGCAGGCAAAGAAGCTTGGATTTTAGTTAGTAAATAAAGAGGGATTTGTTATGAATTTTTTTTTTAGCAAAAGCTTGGCAGACACAAAATTGAACATTAGTTAACATCCAGTAAGATCAAATGAAGAGGAGAGAAGCCAGGAACAAGAGACCAACTAAGGGCATCATCTAATGGTACAGATGAGAGACTGAGAATCCAAGCTAACGATGTCACACTAAAGATGGAGAAGGGGAAAGGATGCAAAAGATATTGAGAATGTAGAATTGGTAGAAGTCTCCTTGGATCCTGTCTATGAGTATGGCATTGTGGTTTTTAAAAAATGGCTGCAAATTCTCTGACTTCCTCCCCCTGGAGATGGGGCCTATGTCTGCTTCTCTCGAACGTGAGCAGAGTGAGTCAGGAGAGACACTCTGTGACTCCCAAGGCCAGGCCATAAAAGCCCATGTGGCTTCCAGCTGGCCAGGCACCACATTAGAGGTTTGACTACCCTGAGACCACCCTCTGGAGAGGCCACATGGAGAACTCCAGTCAATCATCCCAGCTGACCCCAGCCTCCCAGCTTCCCCACCAAACGCCAGAGCCTGTGAGTAGAGCCTTCCTGAGCCCGTCTGCCAGTCGAGCACCACAAAGGGCTGCGCTCAAGGCAAACAGAGGTAAAAGAATTGCCCAGCTGAGCCCTACATGAATTCCTGACCTACAGTATCAGGAAGTATATTAAAATTATTGTTCTTTTAAGCCACTAAGTTTGGGGAGTGATTTGTTACATAGTGATAGATAACTGGAACATAGGACAGTAGTGTAATTTATCACCCAAACCAGCACATGTTGGGGAATGCAAGTAGGTGTTAGTAATTATGGCAAAAGAAGGGCTTAACTAGGGTATGTTTATCCTATCTGTAAGCTTCATTATCAGCAGCACCTAGCATTGTGTATAAGCACACCTTTATTGATCAAATAAATCCATTTCTTTTTCTTTCTTGTAAATGTATAACTTCAATAAAGTTTACAAATCTCAAGGGCACAGTTCAGTGAAATTTTAAATACAGATAGACCCATGTAACCACTACCCAGATCAAGATATAGAACATTTCCATCTATCCTGAGGTCTTTCTTATGCCCCCTGCTAGCCTATAATCCGCCCAAAGGTAGCATTATTTTCATCTTTAACACCGTAAATCAGTTTTGTCTGTTGATGAACTTCATAAAAATGGAATCATAGAGTACGTACCCTCTGAAATTGTGTCTGTGAAAGTCATTGTGTGGTCAGGCCACTCAAGATGACTGTTCTCTCGCTCTCTGTAGATTCACTGCTCAACCAGGCCCTGCTTCACTCACATGACTATCCAATCCTCTTAATTATAGGGCTTAATTAGTCTCTGGTAACTGAGTCCATCTGACGTCAATTCCCCATACTTCTCCCCCGAGTAGTGAAGATTGCTGCCATGACCTGCCCGCCCGCCCGCCCGTGCGCCTGCCTGCCTGCCATCTGCTGTAAACGGTAGGGTGTCGCTCCAAGACTGTGTAAGGTCCCCCGTCCAGCAAGCCATTCCTGTCTCTGTCGCTGTCTCCGGGCTCTTTCTTCAGTCTCAAGGCTGGGCAACACAAAGCTTTCAGGCCTGCAATCGCAGCCCAGCAGTCATCCATGTTGTATGTAGCGATAGTTCTTTTTCATTGCTATGTAGGATTCCATTGTATCACTATGTCACCATTTATTTATCTATCCTACTGTTGATGGAGCTCTGGGTTAACTACTCTTTGGACTATTATGAATAATGCTGCTATAAACGTGTTTGCACATCTCTTTTGATCTATCCACTGACAACTCAATTACATCATCCTTTTTTCTAACAAAGGTTTGGAAACCACTAGCTCATTATATCTGTTTACTTTATCAATATCTGGGAAGAATACCTTAAAAATTTTACCAATATACAATAAGTGATTATTAATTTACCTGCTACTCTTTCACTAAGCGGTACATTTAGCCCAGTATTCTCAGAAGGGGGGATGGGAATTTTAATAGTGTTATCTTCAAAACATCTTTGTCAATGTTAATTGTCCCAAGTTAATTACGTATAGAGCCTACTTTCACTCTCAGAAATGCCCCTAAGGTTTGGATCATAGGTTTTACGGTCACAAGAGTTTCTCCACTCTAGGCAGGATTCACACTGAGTGAGAACATGCTTTTCTTTTATAAAGTGGAAGAAACATGATAATGACCATGGAGGTGATTTGCATGTGTGTTCTCAGGAAAATTAATTTTAGGAGAAAGAGCATATGTGGAAATCAAACATCCAAATGTTGATTCCCTTAAAGTGATTTTGTCTGTGGACCACCTGGAAAATCTTTCCCATCCCCAAAAGTACTCGGATCCCAGTTCCAAGACAGCTGATTCAGTTCACCTGAAGTAGAACTCCCCTGGATATCAGACAATTGAATTTACTAATTAAAAAAATAAATAAGCTAACTGTTCAGGAACTTAAACTCATTAATTATAGGAAAAGAAGTCCTTACACAAGAGCCTTTGTTCAATTGCTAGACTTTTCGAAAAGTCATTCGTTCATTTATCCAACAAATATTTCTTGAGCACCAAGTATGGACCAGGCATGGAACTAGGCTCTGAGAGGACAGCAGTGGACAGGGCCGGCATTTCCCCACGTGTGGGAGTTTACAGTCAATGGAAAATGCCACAAATAAGGAGGGTTGATGAAGAGTCCTATAGAAGGAACTCTGAGAAGAGACTTTCCAGTCAATCTCAAAGGACATTTTCATTGCTTTGGCTTACAACTTAAAAGATGTGTCATATTCAAGTGTATATAAATGTATGTTTAAATGTAATTTGCTAATTAAAGCCATCAACCCTGTAACAGATGAAACATTACTGATCCACGTGGATCCCAGATCCTGCAATGTCACTGTTTAGAGCCCTGTTTGCATTTCTGTTGGGGTCTCTCATTATGTATTGCCTGTCAGTAAACTTGATAGACACATTCAAATTTTATACATTTTACTTTTAAAGTTAGGAAGAGAGTAATATTTCACATATTAACACTTAAAATCAAAGCCATGGTGTTTCATTTAGATTTACACGTTATGATCCTTCACAGAGCTATAAACAGAACTCTGGTTCATTCAATTGGTAATGACTCTTCCCTGCTGAGAACGTTTATTTCTATTTAGTTGTAAGCCACGGTCCATTCCTACTCATAAGCAAAGGGACCTCTGGTGAGTTGTTATCTGAGGTTTGCCAAAAAGTTTGTTTCAAAGTAACTGTCCCTGTTAGCCTGTAGAGTTCTATGAAGAAACCAACAGTGCAACTGTGTGTTTCCAAGAGCCAGTGATTCTGAAATCACCTAACATGTCTGGCACATAAATGTTCATAAAATCTGAATGGCAGATAAAATATCCTTTAACATTGCACGTGTATTGGCCAGAAGACCAATAGATTAAGCTTTTATCAATCTAAGTGAGATTGTATTATCATTTAATTTTCCAGTTGCCAAATAAGGACTCAAGGGAAGGGGAAAGAATAGCCCTTTCCTAAAACCTCTCTTCCTTAAATGCCTGATTAGAAGAGGAAGCTGGGACTGTTCAGGGGTGTTGAAAAAAATCACTCATTAGAAATGCCTCATAGACCCAGTGCTGCACCTTGAACTCCCTTTTTCCAGTCCCTCAAGGGACTCCCTTTTTCAGTCCCTAGAGAACTAAAAGTTTTGCTCTCACTAAAATTTTTTCCAGTCGTTGGGTTTCTGTGGACCCTGCTGAAACAGATTCCTGACCACATCTGGGCTCCGTGGGTGCTGTGATCTATTAGTACTGTCTGCAACAGGCATAGCAGGGAGGACAGGCAGGACAGATGGCATGTATTTGCCATTTCTGTGCTCCACAGTGATGTTTCTGGCAACCAGTTGGGTAAACTTCAAAGTTCAGGAAATTAGAATCATTCTCTCCCTAGTAGATGAGATTAGATGATCACATGGATCATTTGATGTCTCACCCTTCTCTCCTTTAGGTGAGTCATCCAAAAAGCAATTCATTTACTGCAACTGGTCTGGATATTTTTTTCCTTAAATAAGGCTGCAACATTTATTTTTAATGGAAAAAGATCTTAAATTGATTGAAGTGTCTTGTAGTTTTTTAACTAAAAGTCTATCGGTCCAAAGTAATACAATTCCATGATTCAGAACATTTCATTAAAATACCAGTTCACACAATGTAAACCATCAATTAAACAGTTAATTGAACTGGCTGGTTATATTCACTTGTAACAGGCAGGGCCATTATGATCTCCAATTCTCAAGCCAGCCACTTAGGTTTCCTCCTGTTTCTTTCACTTCCTTCCCCTATAGCTTTAGGCAAGTTGTTTAAATCCTCCAAGCTGTGTGTTCCTTACTATAAAATGCATATGACAATGATTCCTTCTTTGCAGGCTGTTTTGAAGAAATACTGAGATGACCCTAGTAAAGTACATGTGGCACGCTGAGTGAATATCATTATCACAGTTTAGAAAACCTGGGAGGCTGAGCTTTTAGCTCCTTCCATAGCCAAGTGGAAACAGAATTAATTCGGTTGTCACAAACCATTTCACATCTCTTCTTTCTTCCGTGATCACAAACAATTGACTTCTGTTTTTGAAGATTTTAAATACGTTTATGTTTAAGAATGTTCTACTGTGGAAGGTCCTAGAAGATCCAGATAAGTAAAGCCAAAGTGAGGTAGAAATTAAATTATATTTGAGCACAAAACACATTTGCAGAGACTGTAATGTTTGGAAAGATTCCTCAAATGTGTTGAATTTCTCATAGAAATTCTGAGATTCCGTGGGCTTTCACAGAGGCAGAGAGAAGGATCAGAGATACAGCTCTATTACTCAGTAGGGAGTAACTATATTTAAAAGGTAACTATTCATTTACCTGGTGGCACCCACCTTGGCCTTCCTGCACATTTTATCTTACTCTCCCCATAACTGTGAACTAGCCTGACGATGGATTAACCTATTTATTGTCTTAGGATATTTATGTGTAACTCTTCTTCTTTCAAACCTGTTGATCACTGTCTACGTTTACAATGTGGGAGGATGCTCCTGGGAGAAGCTTACAAATATTAATGTCTGCTCATGACCGCTTTGTATACAATAGGTTTACGCGAAGTACAAACACTGCAACTTCAACAGAGCAAAGGTTCCTATTCATTTTGTGGCATTATTTTATTTTATTTTATTTTATTTTATTTTTTTATTTTTGGCTGCGTTGTGTCTTCGTTTCTGTGCGAGGGCTTTCTCTAGTTGCGGCAAGTGGGGGCCACTCTTCATCGCGGTGCGCGGGCCTCTCACTATCGCGGCCTCTCTTGTTGCGGAGCACAGGCTTCAGACGCGCAGGCTCAGTAGTTGTGGCTCACGGGCCCAGTTGCTCCGCGGCATGTGGGATCCTCCCAGACCAGGGCTCGAACCCGTGTCCCCTGCATTGGCAGGCGGACTCCCAACCACTGCGCCACCAGGGAAGCCCCCGTGGCATTATTTTTAATGTTGGTTTGGTTCGTGTGTGTGTGTGTGTGTGTGTGTGTGTTTCTTAATCAGAAAAGGCCTTAATTTGTCTGTTCAGAACTCCAACTTGTTTTATTCTTCAAATGTAATGGCCTTCATCATTTCATTAAGTAACTTAAAAATTTGTTCACTCATGTTTAGAAGTTAAAGAATCAGGTTACATTAACCTTAATAGTATCTTTTTTTTAAAGTATAGTTGATTTACAAAGTTGTGTTAATTTCTGCTGTACAGCAAAGTGATTCAGTTATACGTATATACATTCTTTTTTATATTCTTTTCCATTATGATTTATCACAGGACATTGAATATAGTTCCCTGTGCTCTACAGTAGGACCTTGTTGTTCATCCATCCTATATATAGTAGTTTGCGTCTACTAATCCCAAACCCCCAATCCATCCCTCCCCCAAGCCCCCTCCCATCCTTAATAGCAACTTGATGTGTGTTGCAAGTTCACTTTTCCAGAATCAGATGCCGAGATGGAGTTTGGGTGCAAATTTTTTATTAGGAATCCACACCTGTGAAAGGAAGGAAGTGGAAGTAGATTTGGGCAGAGAAAGAAGTAGAACCACGGTGCAGGCTGGACGAAGCCTTGGCCACAGTACGGGAAAGTCTGGAACGGGGGCTGACTGCCAGTGACCCACATCCAGCTGAAAGGGCCAGGCTTTCCCCACCAGCCACAGTCAGTCACCGACGCCCCAGGAAGGACGTCACCCCAGCCAGGTGTCTGTCGCTGACAGCAGACTGTCCACTGAGCACATTGCCCGCAGCTGGGCAGCCCGTCCTCCTTGCAGGGAGCTCGGGGTGCAGCTGTGTGTCCATCACCAGCTGCCTGTGGACACACTGTAAAACCAGTGGCCTCCAGACTGAGGTAAGTAAAACTCATCCACTGGAGGCAGGAAAAAATATTAAGAACTTGAATATTTTATATTTTGTTATTATGATAAAATGCACATAATATAAAATTTACCATTTTAACCATTTGTAAGTGTACAGTTCAGCAGTGTTACATATATTTACATTGTTGTGCAACCAATCACCAGAAGTTTTTCATCTTAGAAAACTGAAACTCTATCTATTCAACAACTCCCTCCCCATTCTCCCCTCCCCCCAGCTCCCGACAAGGAACCTTTTACTTTCCATTTCTATAAACTTGATATTCTAGGCACCTCATATAAGTGGAATCATAATGGCATTGGACTTTTTGTGATTGGCTTATTTCACTTAATATATTGTCCTCCAAGTTCATCCATGTTGTAGCATGTGTCAGAGTGGCCTTCTTTTTAAAGGCTGAGTAATATTCCATTGTATGTATCTACCGCATTTTGTTTGTCCATCCACTGATGGACACTTGGGTTGCTTTCACCTCTTGGCTATTATGAATAATCCTGCTATGAATATGGATGTACAAATGTCTGAGTCCCTGCTTTCAATTCTTTTGAACATGTATCCAGAAGTGGAATTGCTGGATCGTATGGTCATGCTACTTGTAATTTTTGGAGGAACCTCAGACTGTTTTCCCTGTCAGCTGCACCATGTACACTCCCCCCAGCAGGGCACAAAGGTTCCAACTTCCCTACGTCCTCACCAACACTTAGGACGGCTGCTATGAAAAAAGCAGAAAATCACAATGGCTATGAGGTGGTACCTCACTGTGGTTACGTCATCTTTTAAGCTTTTGTCTGTGATTATAATACAAGTGCTCTATGACTACAGTGGCAGGTGCATGAATTCACTCACTCAACAAGGAGGGCTGAGCAGAAGCAGGGGCCAGAGCACGCACAGCCTTGCGGGCCCTGGGAAGGGCATTTCAGCATCTCTAAGCCAACTTAGAAACTGTTAGATGACAAGTATGTAAAAATATATTGGGGTGCTGATTAAATATTTTATCAATAACATTATAAGATCAAAAAGCTTCCAGACAGTTGTCTCAAGGGGAGTTCTTTGAGGCTCCAGAAAACGGAGTCCAGGATCCTGAGACACATGTCTGTTTCCTGGTTCTCAGCCAAAGACACAAATGAAATTGTTATTATTTGGCTGTACGAAACACACACACATCAAGACCTAAATTAAAATGTGCAAAACCCTTTTTTGGCAAGGAGTAAAAATTGCATAAATAGTAATAAAATGAAATAAAACCCAAATACATTTAAATTAATATTAAAGAATAAAACTAAATAAAACCTAAAGACATTTAAATTACTAGATTAGAAGAGAGGCACTTCTCCTTAGCTTTCTAGTTGTTCTCAAAGGCAAAAACCCAAGTTAGCACATAGAAAATGTCAGTGTTTAGGTGTTTAGGGCAAACTTGAAATTATCCACATGGCATTACCCAGTTTTTTGGAGACTGGCGACTTAAATGACTGCATGCCAAAAACAGCCCTGCAAGATGATAACAAAAAATAAATAGAATCAGACAGTCCCATTAGACACGGCTCTCTTCCGCATAAGTTCACCTACTGAGTAAGTGTCAAAAGACACAAGTGCACAAATGAATGTTCCAAAGGCTCTCTGGTGGCTTTTGTACTAAAAGCCAAGTCATCTTTTTCCATCCAATCCTTTCAAACAATAGAGTAGCCTGGGCAAGATTGAAAGTAGATAGGAGATTTCAAAGATACTTGGAGAACATAAATGTTAGATATAATTATGAGCTCCTTATAAAAATACAGAAGACTAATGTGGGTTAATCAATTTATGCATTAAGTTCTACAGAAGAGTTACATTTATCCCACCAGAAATCAAGAGGTGACTTGAGACCAACAGAGAGTGAGCCAGTGATGTGTTCCAAAGGGAAGCCTTGGACTTGATGGCAGCCATCGCAGGCTCTCCATAGCTGAGTCGTCTCTTAAAAGAGTAGCAACAGTGAAATAAAGCACTAACAAATTTGGCTTCTAAGGCTTTACGTGCATTTAGTTCCCATATGTTTTTAGAAACCCAACTAGCTCAAATGATCTCTAACTTCTCAAAAGTCATAGAAATAAAATGCTATCAAATGAGGTTTGAACCGTTTATGAGGACACAGGTGCCTGAAAAGTCAATAGAGTTATCGAAACCATTGTAATAATAAAGTAATCTGGACGTCTCCCACAGTGCAGGGCTGAATGTGTTATTCTCCACGCTACCAGATGCAAAGCCGAATGTTCCAGGTTCATAAAAGATGCATCTAGACCTGCCCCATATTCATAAACAATATTTGCAGGCATGAATTTTCCATTTCTTGTAATATCAGAGCAGTGATAAAGTAGCAAAACTACTCTCCTAGACCATGGTTAAAAGAAGATAAACCTGTATAATTAACAGCGGCCACTTCCCTGAGATAAGGGAGGTTTTGTAGGTTTTGTCATGATTAAGTTGACACAGTGTGGGAAAAGCAGATGTAAGCCCAAAACGTGAGGTCAGTTCAGTTTCTCAAGGTGATCATATCGTGCATAAAAAGATAGGCTATTTAGCAGTGATGATTTTATGATCAAATCGTTTCCGTCTGTTCTACAACAGTGGATAAAGTTATTTAAAAAGAAAAAAAGTCAAGTCAAAATAAAAGATTTTAAAACTAGCCTGAGAGCATTGGTATATGAATACCAAAAAGGGTGCCTTAGACTTGTCATATAAAATTCAGCTAACTCATGTGTTTTGGGCCCCAACCAAGGGATGTTAGCTACCCGAAGAATCACAATGGACACAGACTAGACCCGCAGAGTTCCCAAGCCTAGATCATAAAGGCAAGGGACACACCAGGGTACAGTCACTCTGGGTTTAGAGATCTAGGATCTCATTTACTAAGGGATCAAGATATCTTATATCCATTTTTTAATGGTCACAATATAATATTAATGATGACTTCATTTATTATGTATTTTTTTACTATTTTACTATTTCAATAAGGCACTGTGCTAAGCACTTGTACACATGGATTTTTAAAAATTTAACTCTTAAAAAATATGAGGTAGGTACTATTACTGTTTCCATTTGACATATAAAGAAACTGATACTTAGAAAGGGTAACTAGGAGGTAAAATTTATTATTTGTTTGATCTATTTAGAGTCACCAGGATCTAAACCCTGGCAGACTGGCCCCAAGTTTCAAACTACCCCCTAGGAACGGAAGTGTGTGTACACTGAAATAAATAAATAAATATATATGTAATTTTTGAGGGGGGTCAAACCGCGTGGCTTACAGGATCTTAGTTCCCCGACCAGGGATCGAACACGGGGCCACATCAGTGAAAGCGTGAAAGTGCCAAGTCCTAACCACTGGACCACCAGGGAATTCCCTGAAATATATATTTTTGAAATATCTTTTTTTTTTTTTTAATTTATTTTATTTTTGGCTGTGTTGGGTCTTCGTTGCTGCGTGTGGGCTTTCTCTAGTTGGGGCGAGTGGGGGCTACTCTTCACTGCAGTGCGCAAGCTTCTCATTGCGGTGGCTTCTCTTGTTGCAGAGCACAGGCTCTAGCCGCGCAGGCTTCAGCAGCCGTGGCACATGGGCTCAGTAGTTGTGGCTCACGGGCTCTAGAGTGCAGGCTCAGTAGTTGCGGCACACGGGCTTAGTTGCTCCACCGCATGTGGGATTCTCCTGGACCAGGGATCGAACCTGTGTCCCCTGCATTGGCAGATGGATTCTCAACCACTGTGCCAACAGGGAAGCCCCTATATTTTTAATAAATATATATATATACTTTTTTTTCCCCTGCAATGTCTTATCATAAGTAGAAGTTCTCTTTAGAAAGAACTGCTAAAGCATCTCGAGCTAATCTGGGTGAGCCTTTCCTTTTGAAGCCTAATGAATATCCCAGCTGGACTTATCTACAAAACAGTAATAGAGTCACAGATGTAGAAAATATACTTATGGTTACCAGGAGGTAAGGGGAGGGAGGGATAAATTAGAAGATTGGGATTGACATGTACACACTGCTATATTTAAAAAGGATAACCAACAGGGACCTACTGTATAGCACAGGGAACTCTGCTCAATATTCTGTAATAACCTATATAGGAAAAGAATTTGAAAAAGAATAGATACATGTATATGTATAACTGAATCACTTTGCTGTACACCTGAAACTAACACAACATTGTAAATCAACTATACACCAATAAAAATTAAATATATATATATATATAGAGAGAGAGAGCATATTACGGACAGCAACTCTATTTTTTAAACCCAAATATTTAAACATTTTAATAATCCTACCAGTTTTTGAAAATTTGGCAGAAAAGATTTTCTTCTCTAAAACTGATAAGACCCTGTAGGTTACTTTTAGCTTTTCAGAAATAGGACTGCATGAATAAAAGATGTTCGTCGGAGATATTTTTGTCCTCAAGGTCAAAAAAAGAGAAACCACATCCTAACTTTGCCTGCACCCTCCTCTGGGACCCAGTGCCTGGTACCTAGTACTGGCCTGTAGAGGGCGCTGAGCAGTGTACCCCACATGCACTGGACTACCATTTCACCAAGCACCCTCCTCCCCTTGCATTTCTATCTCCCCAAACCTATTCACTTTCCAACATACTCTCCAATAATCCTTTCCCTGCTACTGAACTCACCTTCTTCAACTTCTACAGCTTTTACAGTCTGAACACACATTCAGTGCTCTGTCAGCCAGTGTTGATCTCAGCAATTCAGCCTTGTCGTCCCCAAGCAGATTATAAATTCCTCAGTGGTAGAGACTATACCCTTCTTTTACCCACCACCGATAAGACATGACTTAATTGTTAAGTGCTTGTACTCTGAAATGGGGCAGTCTGGGTTCATACCCCAGCTTCCCACTTGGTAACTGTGACCTTGAGCAAATTGCAGGAATAATAAAAGTACTTTGCCTCGTGGGGTTGTTGTGATTTAATAACATGAAATTTTAGGAAAGGGCCCAGCTTATCACAAGTGCTGTGTAATTGTTAGCATTTGTTATCGTGCTGGGCCACATATTTAAGTCTCTTAGGTCTCTGTATCGATGAACATGAGAAGTGGTAGATGAGACGACGTGTGGGATGAATAGTTGGTTCCGCACCGATCGTGTGGCAACACAGAGGAAAAGATGGTCCCTGATATCCACAGCTTACAGTCACCCAGTCATTTATGGAGTAGAGAGAGCGCCTCAGGGATAAGAGCTATGTGAGACTCATTTCTGCTTCTCATGGTCCAGTCCACGGCACATGGTAGGTGTTCAACAGATGCCTGTTGAATTAAGCAATCAGTGGACTGTGGAAGGAAGTCCATTCGGTAGATACCTACAAAGACACACCGCTGCTATGCGATGGTCCGAGGACAACTGTAAAATGAGAAACCTCATTGAACTGAAAAACATGGTGGTATTGAAAAATGGGCCATCCAATTCATCATCTCACCAGCTCTTGCTTGGCTCCATTTTTGTCCTTGGATTGGTTTCTGCGCAGACTGACTGGTATGAAATTAGCAAGCCTGGAGCATCATGACGACAGTGGCAAAGATCACAGGGACCACAGTCCAGGATCATCGCTTCACCACCTTCTCATAGCTCCGCCCTGGCCTACCGGGCCTCCCCATCCATGAGACCTTCTAACTGGGCCCCAGCTTGGAGTCGCCCTCTCCATTAAACCATCTAGGGCTGAGAACCCAGCTAATGAGGTTTCTGAGTTGAGCCTGAGTTGTCACTCACTTCCCCCCTTACCTGTCCTGAGAAGATGGCTTTAGGCTTGATTTCTGAAGTCAGCTTCCCACACACCTCTCTCTCTACCCTGTGTGCCCCAGTCTCAGGAAATAATATAGTGACCCATCTTCCTCTGATCTCCTCCCCCACCCTGGCAACTTCTTCCTCCTTCCTGAGTCCCACCCATCTTTGACCCCTGCTACCAATCAACAGACCTCTCTAGTTGTACTTCTTTCCTGAACCCCTAACTGGATCCCATCATTGTCTGTGCTCTGTCCACCTAAGAAGACACACCTGGATCCTTTGGTGCTGGTTATCGACAGAAACTGTGACTTAACATTGAGTTTTTTAGATACCATGCTATGCCTACCTGAATCTCCAATTTTACCCAGGCCACTCCCAAGCATTAATGGCAGCCCAGTGAGTGAATCTCATGAGAGGCCATAGTTCCTTCCCTATATCCCTGCCTCAACACGGAATCCTAATATGTAGCAACTAGAGCAGGGTCCTACCCCAATGGCCCCTTTGCTAGAGTCCCAGGGGTGAAGAATGTCCGAAAGCCCAGAGCCAAATTTTTACTCATAGGCTGCTCACTATGAATGTCATTTCCCAAATACTTATTGTCCATGGTACTTTGGCTTTTTTTTTTTTTTTTTCTGGTCATGCCATTCAGTAAGAATAAAATGTTGCTGAGAATGATATAGAAATCTTTTTTTGTTTTTTCAAGCTTATGGATATACCATAATACATTTATATACTTATTATCTCTGGATGAATATTTTTATTGCTTCCAAAAATTTTTTATTGTAAACTACTCTGCAATAAACAACCTTTTACATACAAATTTGCACATGTCCATTTACTTCCTTAGGGTGTATTTATGAAAGTGGAATTGTGTAGTCAAAATATGTTATCATTTTTAGGACTTTGATATATTTGATACGTGTAGTCTTTCAGAAAGCGTGTACCAGTTCAGAACGCCATCAGGGTATGTACGAGCCATAGAATTCTAAGACTAACAGGAGCCTTGGGAATCACCTGCCTAATCTTTTACTTTGAAGGTGAGGATACTAACACCAGAAATGGTTAGCCATTTACCTAAAGATGGAACTCAAAGTGTAAATTTTGACCTATGCATTTTTTTTCACATCTTTATTGGAGTATAATTGCTTTACAATGGTATGTTAGTTTCTGCTGTGTGACAAAGTGAATCAGCTCTACGTATACATATATCCCCACATCTCCTCCCTCGTGCGTCTCCCTCCCACCCTCCCTATTGACCTATGCATTTTTATGACACTTTTCCTTGTCTTCTAGCACACTGCTATCATTACAGATTAAGCAACCAGAATTGTGAATTTAGGATTTAAAGGTGCACAGTGAATTCTGTGTTTACACCATCACTCCTATTTCTAAATTTTAATATTCCATAGCACATTATAAACTCACGAAATGGAGTTTCAATATTCAAGGAAGATCTCAAGCTTTCACTTATCAAGAAGGAAATTCTACTTGGAAAGCTGCCTGAGCTTAATCCATGGTCCTGCCTTCTGATCTCTCTCTTTCAAAACCATCTGCTTTGTTGATGGACAGGGCTGGGCTCAGAAACCAGATGTGTTTTCCAAAGAAGCTGCAGTTATTCTAAAGGACAGAATGTCTGACACATGACAACAGGCAGGAATTTTCTTGTTTATATTAGTTGTTAAATGTGGAACAAATCGACAATATGTCTCTCCTTAAAAATACTTTGGCAGGCTGTAGCTCTTTTCTATTTACAAATCTTTGCTGACATAATTATAAGATTGCTTGCCTTAAATATCTTACTCTGAAGTTAGCTAGCCTGTAGCTCCCACAGCGCAGCCCAGAATTCTGTGTGCTCTTGTGGAAATTTTCACAAATACAGCACTAATAGCAAACAAATGTGCCTTCTCATTTTTGCCCTCACATAATAGGGCTCAAGGACCGAAAGAATAACTGGATGTAGCAAGTTTCTGATGATCACAAACATTTTGAAGTTTAAGAAAACAGAGTAAATTAATTCTATACATTAATTCAACAAATATTTATTGAATCTTAATTATATATCAAGTCCTCTGCCAGACAATAAAGCTACAATACAAGGGTGAACAAAACAGATGTGAACATAACTTACAGTGATGGAGTTTTCTTCTTTGGGGGTTTTCCATTGCTTTGCTTAAGTCTATTATAAAGAACTTTATCAATTTAGCTTTGGTTTCCTTGCAATGCCAAATATAACATCATAAACCTTTAATCAATCCTCAGTGAGGTCTGTGGTGGACCTCTCTCTTGCAGCCTAAAAGCTTGAAAGTATCACGCATGTTCTACTCTGTCAGGTAGAAAGTACACAGGACTTTAGAAAAGATCAGATGTGACAGTTTTATTTCCCCCCAAGTCTATTCCAGTAAGACCAACAATATCGCATTCATTGATGCCAACCTTGATCTGCATAGAATGGAGAATCCATTCTAAGCTAAGATGGAATCTTGGTACAAAGATTTGGTTTATTACACACTGTCAGGCATCTGTAATTCCAAAATATGTTCAGTAGGTCTTGACTGATTCATGCTTTTTTTATCATGCTTTTTTTTAAGTTCTAAAATTTCTTCTAAGAGCTCTCTCTATCCCTGTAACAAGTTGTTTTCTTCCACAAAATGTCCTTTTAAAGGTCATTTGCACTCAGGCCAATCAGCAAATGTTTTACAGGCTCAGGCTAAGGCATAACCAGGCAGATTATCCCTTAACTTTAATCCAGAAAATTTCATTTTGGTATATCCTTTAAAAAAACTAACAACCTCCCTTCCCCCCGACCTTACTCCTCCAATAAATCCATACAAGACCAAACAGACAGGGTTCTAGGTCTGAAGAGTTCCAGAAGCCTCCTGATCTGCTTCTTATCTCCCTTTCAATCATGATACCCAGAAATCCACTATTAAAGGTCACTCTTCAGTGTTTCGTTTTTTTTAATGTCTTCAGGTGAGTTTCCTATGACTATAAGAAGAATAAGTCCCCATTCATTCATTTTTTATTTATTCAACAAATATTAGGAGGAACATTTTTATATACCAGGCGCTATACTCCTTTGTAGTGTTCAGAGTGATTTAAGAATCAATGTGTGGTAATAACCTATAATGGAAAAGAATCTGAAAAAGAATATATATATGAATCACTTTGCTGTACACCTGAAACTAACACAACATTATAAATCAACTATACTTCAATTAAAAAAAAAAAAGAATCGATGTGTCCACAGAGCTCATACACGACAGCACACAGGGTCAGACTGTCAGTGCAGACGCACGTGGAATCAGAGATCTGGCCCAGCCTCAAGCTTTAGTAATAATTTCCAGGATACAGGTCACTGTGAGTCACAGACAAAGCAGAGAGAGGTCTGTCACCCTCACGCGGCTCTCTGGGGTCTTCGCGGCCATAGCAGGCATCCTCTAGTCACATTAACATCTGAAATCTGTAAGCTACCTAAGAGGTTTGCATCACTGACACAGAGGAGCACCGTCTCAGGCAGGAAGTTTTTCCAGCTCGGAGAGTTGCACAGCTTCTGTGAGGGGTTCCAGGGGTTCCAGGGATGCCATGTCCCATATATCCGTAGATTCCAGATTTGTTTACCACAAGCAGTCCTAAAAAACATTTAGCTTATTTGTCAGGGATGTCATTAGCGTGTTTACACAACGATTTCAAAGAGGTCCCGTGGGAAGAGAATGGATTGCAAACCTGCTGCTTCATCTATGCACTTCCCATACCCAATGGGAGACCAGCTCCAAAAGGGAGACAGTGTGACCCACCCTTTCCAAACTCGGGGCCCAGTAATGGTCCTGCTGCCCGGTATCGTTGGCACCAATAGAATGAGACCAAGTTGGGTTCAGAAACAAAGGAAAGCTTTATTCTTTGATCAAAGAACGGCCAGGCGGGCGCTCTCTAGCTAGAGCACAGGCTCTCTGGACTGGCTGTGGGCGGGGCTGCTTTGTAGGTCAGAGGGGAGGGGGCGGGGTTCTGGGGGGAAGGGCGCGCGGTGCCGCTCAGGCCCCGTATCACAGCGCCGTGTGCAGCGCCCCGCCCTCCGCCGCCGCCGCCATCTTGAACCCAGCCTTTTGCAGCAGGAGCTCCGGTGGGAAGGGCCGGGGCTCGGCCTCGGCACACGGCAGCCTGCGAGCAAGTGGAGCTAAACTAACACCAAGGAAAAAAAAAAGGTGAGACTTAATTTTATTACCCAGGTCCTGTCTTTATCCCGCGGAAACTGTTACCGGGCTTTGTGGTGAGGATGGGAGGCCACCAGACGGCTGTGGAGGAGAGGTGATGACTTCTGTCCACCGTTGGCCTCGACAGATCAAACGGCACCATCGTGCTATGTGCACGGGCGTCGAGAGAGGAGAAACTGCTCACTGTGACGTGTCCTGGGGACGTTGCTAGACGTTTCCCGCAGCCGGAATCCCCGGTGCCCCGAGCACCGAGCGCCTGCGCAGGGCAGGCCGGAGGCTGAGCGTTTGCAGGTAGGAGCTCATTTAATTCCCGAGCCCCGAGGGCGGATACTCACACCACTTCTGAGCGCCGGAGGCTCGGAGAAGTCACACCGCTGCTCCCCCAGGTGGCCAGCGTCCCGTCAAGGTCAAGGTCTCAGTCACCACCCTCCCCAAGCGGGGGGGGGGGGGGGAGGGGCGGGTGTGTGTGGGTTGGGGGGAACAGGAGGAGGGGGCGCAGATGCGCCGGGGGCCCTTTACTGTCCTGAGGACCCCGAAGCTGCAGGAGAGAATCCCCCCCAAAGAGCCAGCTCCCTTTCTAGATCATTCTCTGGCGGCACCCACATACCACACAGTCCACTTTTCTGGGGACAACTCAGGTTAAAGAGTTGTGTAGAGCACAGTGCCTGTGTGGGCCTAGATGGGAGATGGCAAAGGAAGGTCTTAGAGAAGCATATTTTGGTCCATGCCAAATCAGGAGCCTTGACTCACCTCCAGAAAGTCCCCAGAAATCGTTCGTAACTTTTCCTATTCAGGCGTCTTCTAAACTGTAAATTCATCAAAAGACGTGTTTGAGGGAACAGACATTCCGGGGTCATGCCTAGCAGTACTGTCTCCTGAAAGATATTCAAGGTGCATCTCTGTCCCCTGGTGGACACAATGTTGTGATGGCCTCGGCTGTACACGTGAGAAAAAACAGAAGCGCATCTGTATCTACTCCCCGGGCTAGTGGTGTTTCAGAGCATTTCCTTGATTTCAGAACTCTAGATATTGGATGAACTCATATTACACTGCAAAAAGCCCTTCTGGCATTGTTCTTAAGTTTTAAAGAACACTATAAGGATTTTTTGGAGATAAAAGATAACACTTTTCCAGGACTAAAAAGCAAAAAAAGATTTTAATCATATCAATTTCATAATTGAATTTGGGTATTTTTGTGTTTTTTTTTGTCCTGCTGTAATGGAGACAATTTTTAGAGAGAAATTGGATGTATGCAACCAAGACAAAGAACATTTTGAGGCAACACACATCTGTGGCTACTGAGTGCCTGTTTTGAATTACATTTAAATTGCCTGAAGAGCATTTGGCAAATGGAAAATTTTAAGTTGGTTTAAGCTTTTCCATGGACAATTTAGGTTTTGTACTGTTACTGTTATATCTGGGCTTTTGCATTCAAATCTTTTCAACCAGCCTGGAAAAGAGAAAAACATTGTGTTAAAGGCTTTTTAATGACATAGTAACTCCTCTTGACAAACAGTGGATCTGTTCCATTATCTTATCTGCCAAAAAAGAAATATCTTCCAGGAGAATAATATGTGCTTAATCATGAAAGGCTTCAGCTTTGAAAGCTTCAAATGATAGAATCAGCAACAGAAATAAGTACTCTACATCCCCAAATTAGATGTGTTCTTTTGATTATCTTGCAGTAACATCTGTGGTAACAATACTTTCTGGAAACCACTGCTGATATACTCAAATAGCTTTACTAAGTTGGCCTGGTTTGTCATGTAAAAAATCAGTGACCTAAACAAGCATGGGGTTACCCCTCCCCTCGCCATTTGCCCTGTGGCCTTGCTGCCCCACTGGGGGCTGCTGTGAGCACCGACTCCAGAACAGCCGTCCTCTAATTCTGATATCTCTCCACGGAGGTGGCTGTAATCCCATGTACAATGAGGCCAATCAGCTCCAGTGAAGCCATCATTACTTTTGTTGCCTCGAGACTTGCAGAATTACACTCAAAAGACAATTTATAAATTAGAAAATGCACCCACTCAGAATGGTTGTATTGTCCTGCTTCTAGACAGTTCTTTGTAGACCTTTTCTTATCCCCAAGGCCAGGCTACTTTGCCGGTGAGAACTGAGGTTCAGGAGTTCTAAAGTCCATCTTACCTGTGTAGGCCCAGATCAGGGGTAGCACAAATACATGGCAGTCTGGGAGTCTTTGACTGTGAACAGGAAATTCTATGATTTGACCTCATGAAAAAATAGAGCCTGTTCTCCCTCTGCATTTGCGTGGTTTTCTGCTTTGGGTTGTGCGTTTATCGAAGCGACATTAATATTACAGTGCTAGAAAGGACAGACTCCATTTGGATCAGCATCAGGCATTGGTGTGTTTGTGGAGGGTGGTTTGCTGATTTTGGGAGACGGTGGTGAGTGGAGAATCTGATGAGAGAAATATTGAACTATCAAAGGTTTGGATTCAAATGTGTTCTTGGTTGTCAAATGGCTGACAGAGGCTAAATTTCTGAGAGATGTTGAGCTTGTGGGAGACTAAAGAAGAGAATGCTGAGAATTTCCACGTCACTGCTTTAGGATTTTTCATTTCTGGCCCTGCTTCACCTCTACACATGGGAGAACCCGTGTTGTGCAGCAGAACTAGAGAGAAGCACTCATCCTTTCAGAACCACCAGGTAGTTTATTATTCATGATCCATCCACGTCGGCCCCTAGAGACAGAAGAAGCTGTCCTATATCTTAGGTGAAATATTATCGGTGCTGAGACAGAATCAGGGGATTTGGTTTCACAATGTTATACTTCATATGGAAAGTGTAGAAATAGAAGTAGAAAACCCTGAACAAATGATATAATCTGAAAATAAATTTCATATACTCTCCCTCTGCCTCCAAAAAAAAATAATAGTAACACAATCAAAATACAGCCAAACAATATTATCCATGAGAAGGATTGCTGTGTTCTTATGCATACCTTATCGGTAAGATTAGCTATAGCTCGTTTTACAGAAAAAAAGAACTTTAATATAAAATCATTTTGATTGCATATTAAGTTTTTAAATAGCATACAAAATTTAGGTTTTGAGTATGCTTACATGTGTTAAAAATAAGTTCACTTTACTCAGAAATCATTTACTCATGTGTAATGCATGGTAAGGAGTTCAATGATGGTGATGGTGGTGATGGTGTTTGGAACAGCTGTGGAAGTAGATTCATACACTGATTTTATTTGGTCTGTGTGACAATCCAGGTGCAGAAAGATTTCACCCAAACTTGGGGGAAAATGTGTGGCCATTCAAAATGAACGGAAATACATTATTTTTGAAAAGGATATTAATAATAATGCAAATGCCTTTTCTGTCTGAATCTTGAAAAGCAGAATAAAAATGAAATTCATTAGCGGGTATTTGTGGAAAACTTAGATGTTAAAAACCTGACTTAATTGACTGAAAAACAAAGAGTGCTGGAGTGAATGTGACTTGAGTTAGGGTTTATTTTAATTAAGAAAGAGCTAGCAGTCGGAATGATTTTGAAGGAAACTAGGTAATTCTCTGCACTTGAGCAGGGCTAATACGGCCAACTGCCAACATGTGTGCCTTTCTGCAAATGGGTATTTTAAGCGGTGCTTCACCGCAATGCTTATAAGGCTCAGCTGAGTCTGTCACAGTTTGGTTGTATTTTTCTTGGTTGCCATAGGAGCTGATCACGGAGTCCTCAAATCACTAGCTAAAGGTCAATTTGATATGAATGCTAAAATTATCTGGGCTAACCATATTGTGGCCCAGTTATTTTGATAATTGGAATTGGGTGAATTGTGTGTTGATATAAACAACCGTGCTACAATTACTCTGAAGATGGTTGATCTCAGAAGCTGTAAGACATGCACGTTCTCATCCTGCAAATCACACTTGGGAATGAAGAACGTTACTGAGTTGTAGCCGGTCAACTCCAAGGTTCTGAATGATACAGCTGTCTTTTTGCTCTAGATTCCCAACTTTCAGCAGTAAAATCAATTAAACATCTTTCCTAGAAAACTTTTCTGACTAAAGCAATGCAACTAGTTCCCTGCTTACTGAAGTGACTTAGAAAAATGCCTGAGGGCTGAATGTAACTCTGCTCCCTGCTTTTCTGTTGTTCCCCAGTACTGAGAGAGGGGACTCTTGGCAGGTCATGTTAAGATGCCCCACACATTTACTGCCACCACTGGGTGCGTGGCCAAGGAGTGAGAGCAAAGTCATGGTCGTCTGCAGAAGGCCAAGTACAAACAAGAAATAAAAGGTAACATGCCAGCGACTCTTCTTTCCTTGGCCCAGAAGGAATTTTTAGGCAACAACTCAATGAATTCTCCCACTGCTATTTAGTTTTGTTGTCCATAATAAACTAAGCCAACTGCGGACACAGGGTGAGATCTGGTTTATCCTCTTTGTTACATGACATTCACACAGAGAAGCCATCGTAGTTGAAAGTGACATTCTACCATTGCTCCAGAAGTCATGGTAAAAAGTGAACCTTGGAATTTGTGATAAAGAAGGAGCATATCTTTAGAGGAGTGAAATCTACTAGCATCTTCCCTCCACAGGACAGGCAGAGAATCAAACAGTATCTAAACCCAGTGTGGAGAGGAGTCCAGAGACACACTGTAAACGCACTCGTGGTGATTGAATCCACGGCTTATCCTATTTCGTTACATAGGCTCTTGAGGAACGAATGAGTTAAGCCTGAAGCCTGGTGCTCCAAATTATGGTTCTTTTTTCTTTTTTTTTTTCATTTTCTTTGTATATATCTGTAAACACATATGTATCTTTCATCTTCTGTTTTACCTTACCATTGTGAATGTGTAGTTCAGATAAAATTAAACATATAAATTGGATAAGTCAGCTATCTTTCATTCTCCCTTAATTATGCTGTGCTTAATCAATATGAAAGAGGATCAGGAAATTTCTCTTTGGTGTTGAATAACTACACAGTTAAACAGAGTGAGAGGTGGCCATCCATCTGGTGCAGTAACCCCCCTAAGAACTGCCTTATTGCAGAGAGACTCTGTTATTGTGCTCAGGGAAATGTCTGAAATAGTGAACGGCTTACCGGGGAAGGAGCACGTATGAGGGAAGACTACTTCCTGAGATTGTTCACTTGCTGTGTAAGAGAAGGGTGGCGACTAACATTTATTAGCCCCAAGATACGGAAAGCTGCTCTGAGTGCTGAGAACAACTCAATAATCAATCAAAAACTGAACATGCTCTGATGTCCTGGTTTCAAATTCTTGTAGCTTGTCAACTATATGGGGAGAGGATTGGAAAGGATGAGGGGGCAGAAAAAGTGCTGTAAAGGGGTTTTCACGCATTCCTGAGTGGAGAGATTTAGAGAACAACTGGGTCTCACCCTATGCCTTGTCCTGGCCATGTGTTAGGTAAGTCCCAGCAGTTTGGCCCAAGGTATATCTAGCACAGGGGAAAAGAGTGTTTGAAATCAGAATTTACCTCTAGGGGGGAGAGTCGGTTCTAAAAAAGAAATTCGTCTGGAAGGAGGAATGTGGTACTTATCTCCCAGGTGGTCAAGCATCTAAGGGTATGTATGCCCTTGTCGTGGCTCACATCTGATGTGGTCAGAGATGTGATGACATGAAAGAGGCAAGTTCACACCTGTGACCAGGAAGGAGTGTTTCCTGGGATCAAAAGGAGACAGTTCCAGAATGGGAGTGTATTTGCAGAAGCTGTCTGGTTATGGAGATCCGAGGCTAATTATTGCAAATAAGTGTTCAGAAACTCAACCAACCATTATCTTCTTTGGGAACTATGCAGAGACCTCACCACGGACAAGTAGCCTCTACTATTGCATGCTTCTAACTATAGTGCACGTTCCATGGAGAAAGTGACCCCTATGGACTATATCACTGAAGCTTCCTGCCCTCCAGTGGATTCCACCAATAGGAGGCATCCTATAGCAGGACGAAAAAGAGGTCAGGATCTTTCTCTCCTTCTCCTTCTCCGTTTGGTGCCCCAATGCTGGCAGGAGTTATTACCTTTATAACCGTATCTCCCGCCAGACCTCCCCTACTCCATGACTCCAGCCCTTATAGGCTCTGATAAAGCCTTCAGGCTCCTTTAACCATGCCGACACCGTTGTAAAGGATTAAATTATCTTCAGCTAACTCCATTTGCTTCTTGCTGTGACCCCAACTGGTACAAAAAGCTTCATTTGCCACTTACTTGCTGACTTGCAAAGCTTCATACCCACCTTAGGCCCTGTTCTTGTGTTCAGGCCCATATATTTATCCAACAAGTAATCATTGAACACTTATTATTTGTTAGATGTTTTAGTAGGTTTGAAATTTATAGCAGTTAACAAGACAGTTTGTCCTCAAAGAGCTTACAGTCTCTTTCAGAATATGTATAAGGAAAGACATGTACATGTATATATACGTGTATATGTATAACAACACCATGTTGTTAAAAATGGTAAGTTGTACCTTTGACTATCTAACTGTGTGCCGGGTATTTCTTCCTGGATATCCCACTGGATCTGCACACCCAACGTTTATAAGCCTGAGCTCACCTCCCCCTTTTAAGCCGACTTCCCATCCTATTTTGCATCTCCTTGGCAGTGACATCAACATGCCATGCACCACTGAACCACTTATCAGAGTTAGAACCCTTGGAGTCATCTTAGAATCCTCCCATTCTCTTTTACTCGCCAATTAAATATCCAGTCCTGGAAATTGCAGTCCAGAGAGCTCTCAAATAAGTCACATTCTCCTCATCCCCAGTGCTCCTCCCCTTGTTCAGATCTCCACAACATTCCTCTCCCTATCTCCACTCTTCCTCCCTCTCATTCGTCCTTCACTCTGCCACTGTTAGTCCCTGACAACATATAAATGTTATAATTTTATTCTAGTTTTTTATTTGACCCCGTTCACAGATGAGGCTAAAATGTATACCCCTTACCCTTGTTCAGTGTTGCTGGGAATATAAAATGGTGCAGCCACTGTGGAAAACAGCATAGACGTTCCTCAAAGGGACTTCCCTGGTGGCGCAGTGGTTAAGTATCCACCTGCCAATGCAGGGGACACGGGTTGGAGCCCTGGTCTGGGAAGATCCCACATGCCACGGAGCAACTAAGCCCACGAGCCACAACTACTGAGCCCATGTGCCACAACTACTGAAGCCTGTGCGCCTAGAGCCCATGCTCCGCAACAAGAGAAGCCACTGCAATGAGAAGCCCGCGCACCACAACGAAGGGTAGCCCCCGCTTGCCACAACTAGAGAAAGCCCGTGCGTAGCAACAAAGACCCAACGCAGCCAAAAATAAATAAATAAATAAATTTATAAAAGAAAAAAGTTCCTCAAAAACTTTAAAATAAAATTACCATATGATCCAGCAATTCCACGTCTGGATATATACCCAAAAGAATTGAAAGGAGGAGCTTGAGATATTTTTATACCCATGTTTATAGCAGCATTATTCACAGTAGTTAAGATACGGAAGCAAGTGTTCATCAGCAGGTGACTGGGTAAGCAAATGTGGTGCAAACACGAGATGGAATTTTCCTCAGCCTTCAAATGAAGGAAATTCTGACAGTGCTACAACATAGATGAAAGACGTGTTAATCGAAGTAAGCCAGTCACAGAGGGGACAGATAATTTGTGATTCCACCTACGTGAAGTATTTAGAATAGTCTAAATCACCATCCTAGAAAGTAGAATGGGGGTTGCCAGGGGTTGGATGCAGGGCAAGTGGGGAGTTATTGTTTAGCGGGTTTAGAGTTTCAGTTTTGCAAGATGAAGAGTTCTGGAGATGGGGGTGGTAATGTTTGCACGACATTATGAATGCATTTAATACCACTGAACTATACACTTAAAATGGGTAAGATGTTAAACCTTTCGTTAAGTGTATTTTGCCACAACAAAAAAAGATTGTTTTAAAAAAATGTGTATTCCTTTGTATATCTTACAAGGTCTCTTACGATCTGGCCCCTACATATCTAACCGGGCTTGTTTCACCCCAGACCCCTGCCCAACTACCGCCTGACCTCTAGCGATGCTAAAGTAATTGTGATTCCACAGACACGAGAGCCACATTCTCTCTCGTGGTGGCACTGACAACTTTCTATTTTTCTTTCAAGGCTTGCTCAGATCCTGCTATCTCTGTGAAGTCCTTCCTGTCTTCTAGAGGCACCTGTAATCTCCCCTGACGTTTCCTTCTCCCAGACACTGCTCTTACTGTAACTGTTGTCCATCTCCTCCTAAGGCTAGTTAATGCCTCACCTGCAGGCACTAGGTCTTTTCTTCTGTGAATCTGTGACACAGGCATTCAGTAAATACACTTGAGAAACAAATAAATGCACACGTGCTTTATAATTTTCAAATCACATTGGCACCCTTTGTGTCATTCACTCCTCCCCAGGGGTGGCAGCCATTACTAAATAATAAGGAGTTAACTGGAGCCAATTTTGGTTTGGGGGATTTTTTTTTCTCCAACTTTATTGAGGAATAATTGACAAATATAATTATATGTATATATATATATTTTTTAAGTGTACAATGTGATGATTTTATATATATATATATATATATATATATATATATATATATATCCATTGTGAAATGATTACCAAGATCAAGATAATTAGCACATTCATCACCTCACATAGTTAACTCTTTGTGTGTGTGGATAAGAACCCTTAAGATCTGCTCTCAGCAACTTTCAGTTATACAGTGCTGTATTATTAATGACAGACACCATGCTGCACGTTAGATCCTCAGAGTTCATTCTTCTCATAACTGAAAGTTTGTACCCTTTGACCTACATCTCCCCATATAACCCCCTCCCCCTAATCCCCTGACAATCACCATCCTATCTTCTGTGTCTATGAAATTGGCTCTTTTTAGATTCCACATATAAGTGATACCATATTTGTCTTTTTTTCTCTTATTCCACTTAGAATAATGCCCTCAAGGTCCATCCATATTGTTTCTAATGGGAGGATTATCTTTTCTAAGGCTGAATAATATTCCGTTGTGTGTATATGTGTGTATCACCTTTTCCAAAAGAAGACATACAAATGACCAAAGGTACATGAAAAGGTGCTCAACATCACTAATCATCAAAGAAATGCAAATCAAAATGACAAGGAGATATCACCTCACACCTGATGAGATGGCTATTCTCAAAAAGACAAGAGATAACATGTTGGTGAGAATATACAGAAAAGGGAATATATATATATGTATATATATCACATTTTCTTTATCCATTCATCCATTGAAGGACATTTAGGTTGCTTTCATATCTTGGCTATTGTGAATAATGCTGCTATGAACATGGGTGTAAAAACACCTCTTCAAAATCCTTCTTTCAATTCTTTTGGGAATATACCCAGATGTGGAATTGCTAGATCATATGGTAACTCTGTGCTTAATTTTTTTTGAAGAACTGCCATACTGTTTTCTGTAATGGCTGTACCAATTTGTATCCCCATAAACAGTGTAAAAGCATTCCCTTTTCTCTACATCCTCACCAACATTTATTATCTCTTGTCTTTTTGATAATAGCCATCCTGACAGGTGTGAGGTGATATCTCCTTGAGGTTTTGTTTTGCATTTTTCTGACGATTAGTGATGATAAGCACCTTTTCATGTACCTTTGGCCATTTGTATGTCTTTGGAAAAATGACTATTTAGGTCCTTTACCCATTTTTAAAATGGATTATTTGCTTTATTCAGTTGTATGAGTTCTTCATATATTTGGGATATTAATCCTTTATCAGATATATGTTTTGCAAATATCTTTCCCCATTTGATAGGTTGCCTTTTCAATTTATTAATTTTTTTCCTTTTCTGTGCACATGCTCTTTGGTTTGATATAGTCCCTCTTATTTTAGCTTTAGTTGCCTGTGGTTTTGTGTCTTACTCAAGAAATAATTGCCAAGACCAAAGTGAAAGGGCTTTTCTCTGTGTTTTCTTCTAGGAGTTTTGTGGTTTCAGGTCTCATATTTAAATCTTTAATCCATTTCAGGTTAATTTTTGTTAATGGTGTAAGATAGTGGTCCAGTTTTATTCTTTCTCATGTGGCTATTCTGTTTTCCCAACACCATTTATTGAAGAGACTATCCTTTCCCTATTGCGTGTTTTTGGTATCCTTGTCAAAAATTAGTTGACTCATGGGACTTCCCTGGCGGTCCAGTGGTTAAGACTCCAAGCTCCCAATGCAGGGGGCATGGCGGATTCCATCCCTGGTCAGGGAACTAATATCCTTCATGCAGCTTAGTGGGGAAAAAAAAAAAAATTAGTTGACCATATATGTGTGGATTTATTTCTGGGCTCTCTATTCTGTTCATTGATCTATTTGTCTGTTTTTATGCCATTGCCACACTGTTTTGATTACTATAGCTGTATAGTATAGCTTGATATCAGGAAGTGTGATGCCTCCTGCTTTGTTCTTTCTCAGGATTTCTTTGACTATTTGAGGTCTTCTGTGGTTCCATTTAAATTTTAGGATTGTTTTTCTCTATTTCTGTAAAAAATGCCATTGGGATTTTACTAGGAATTGCATTGAACTTGTAGATTGCTCTGGGTAGTATGAACATTTTCACAATATTAATTCTTCCGATCCAAGAAAATGGGATATCTTTCCATTTATTTGTGTCTTCTTCAATAGCTTTCATCAATGTGTTATAGTTCTCAGTGTACAGGTCTTTCACCTCCTTGGTTACGTTTTTTTTCTAGGTATCTTAATTCCTTTTGATGCTCTTATAAATGGGATTGCTTTTTCTCTTTTTCAGATAGTTTCTTATTAGTGTATAGAAATGCAACTGGGTTTTGTATGTTGATTTTGTAACCTGAAACTTTGCTGAAGTTATCTGGAGCCAATTTGTTAGTAAGCCTCATTCTGGTAAGTTTATTTTTGTGGCAAAGAACACAGATGTGGAGACTCCACAAGTCTGAAGCCCACTAACTGTATGATCTCGGTCAAGTTACAAAATCCTGGAACTCATAGATTCTTCATATGTCAAATATAGTGATAATAATAGTAACTATCTCAGAAGCTAATGTAAAAATTTAATGAGGAAATGCAAACTTAGCATAGTGACTGAACTATGGTAAATCTCAGTATTTGTTCACTCTTTCCTTCACCACCCCACTGCCACTGAACATGTTCCTTGTAGCAGAGGCCAGAAGACACAGGGACAAGTAATTGATTTATGCACCCATAATGAAATTGCCTTGACTTCTCATATTTTTATACATATGTGACTATTAGAGTATCAGCAGAATTCCTCACCTGCCCTGAGCAAGAGTCTTACTTCATTCATTGTGCGTTAATCTCATACATGGGGGGGACGGGGGGAAGAGTGGTAGAAAGTGGAGAAATTGACAGCATAGAAGGGAAGGAGAAAGTCAGTTGCCAGTCTTCTTAATCTACCTTTTAATAGAAAAGCTTCAGTCAAATAAATACTGTGTTTACCCTCCAGCTAAATGGCATCTCTCTGCAATTCCCATTGTCAGAATAGGTAAATGTGAGTAGCTGGCAGAGCCCCAGACTGGTCCTCTGAATTCAGATTGCACAGGCCTGCGTGTTCTCTTTTATTTTGCCCACATCTTTTTCCCATTGTCAACATTTATTATAGCTATCTTTAGCACCTCTAGCAGTTCTAGGAAAAGCATTTAATACCTCTTTGTTGAAGAAGCAAAACACAATATGAAAAATTAAGCCATTTTTTTCTTGAAAATTTGTTTTAGGATAGTGTGCAATTAGAAACTTTATTGCCACCGTTTTTGAATATTCTCATCAAATATACATTAAGAATTTGTTTGAACTTTTAGAGCAACTTTTCATTTATCTTTGTCAATGTAATGTTTCCATTACACTTATGGAGCCACGTAATGATCTCTAAGAAGGTAGAGTGGAGGAAGTGATAGTAACGCTTGACATACTTCTGGTTTAGCTGATGAGTTTCCATTAAACATGCTATTCAAGTGAGAAGGGGTGATTCAAAGGACCAGTAATGGGCCACAAAGCTTTTCACCTACATGCCAGTGGGTGCAGCATCTCTGTTAGAAAGGTCTGACTGTATGACAGGTTTTCAGTAATGCAAAGATATAATTCCAGTAGCGTTCCCTGTAGGACAGCCCATTCTCCAAGTGGCACTTAGAGGAAAGAGCACTAGATTAGGAGTTATAAAACCTGAATTCTAGGGAATTTTCTGGCGGTCCAGTGGTTAGGACTCCGCACTTCCACTGCAGGGGGCATGGGTTCAATCCCTGGTCGGGGAGCTGAGATCCCGCAAGCCGCAGCTCAGCTCCCCCCAAAAAAACCTGGATTCTAGTCTCAACAATCACTACTTTATTTCTGTCTCTCTTAACTTCCCAGGGACCTCAATTTCTGCATCTGTCAAAAGAGCATATATTAAAGCCCTATTAGTGTCACAGAAGCCCTATTAACTTCACAAAAGTGAGGTGCTTTAAAAGTGCTGTGGAAAGTATTAATTGCTATACAGATTGTAATCCTGTAATCCCAGAGTAAGGTGACTCTGTTCTGCACCACTAGTCCCTGAGGTCTCTGAGCTCCAGGGCTGTTTCACACGTTGTATCAGCCAGGGTTCCTAAATGCAGACGCCGGACCCACAGTAGCTTATACTGGAGAGTTGAATACGGAGTATACCTGACTCACGAAGTTGTTGGGAGGGCTGAAGAAGCAGACTCCAGGCTGAGGTTCCAGGAAGAACTCCTAATATGATACTGCCCACGTGGGCCACCAAGGTGACTGCTGCCTCTCGTACAAACCGGGGGACGCTGGAGCACATCTGCGCACCTGTCACCTCGGCCATATTCACAGCCTCGACACCGATGCCTCACGTTCCGCTTCTCTCCTCACTGCGGTGTTTTTTCAAGTCAGAGTCCTGAGTGATTGTATCTAATTGATGGAAAATAAATCAAAACCCTCTCAGGAAAGTCTGGGAAATGTAGTTTTTAGTTTTAAGCATTTTAGAAGGGAGTTGGGATGGGTACTGCCACAGACGAGAGTCAGATTCTACCATGTGTGCCTGTAAAATTCCTGGCACATCAATAGACATTCTTGGACTGAATTCAGTATAATTAAAGAAAACATTACAAAAGCAATCAGGCAACAAATAGTAGTTGGATATCTACTATGTGCAAAAGACATTCTACCCAAATGAGAAAATCTGAATTACTAGAACAACAGTCCAGTACAGAACTGCTTGTACTTTTGCAAGCACGCCATACTGCTTTGTATTTCTAAGCTTTTGAATAAGCTCTTCTCTCTGCCTGGAGCAAGCGCTCCCTCTCCTCCATCCAGCTAACTCCAGGGATAAATATCTTTGGTCCTTTAAGGCATTAACCAAGCTTCACTTCTCTGGGAAATCTCTATATTAGTTAGGATACTTTTGACTGAATGTAATGGAATAACTGAAAGTGGCTTAAATAATAAGGATTTATTATCTCATTATAACAACAACAAGAAAAGATAGATAGAGACAGAAGAGTCTAAGTTTGTAATTTAGCAACACGATGATGTCAACAAGGACCCAACAGCTTTCCTTATTTCTGCTCTTCAATCCTCAGCATATTACAGCTCATTCTCAGGCTGTCCTTTCATGATCGTAACATGAATGACACAGCTCAGATATCATGTTGTCACACAGTTGTGCTCAAAGCCAGAAAAGAGGTTTCTCCTTGCATGGCTCCTTCTGTCATGAGAAAAACCTGTCCCGAGTCCCATCTGTAGCATTACTTTTGCATCTTCCTTCCCAGGGGGTGTGTCACATGCCCTCATCTAAACCAGTCATTGAAAATGAGCATAGGAGTGCAATGATTGACAGTGACTGAGTTCGACTTGAGAACATTCACTTCCTGGTCCCACTGGGGAGGAGGAGAGGGAATCATCAAATCAGGGCTCTTCCAGCAAGGAAGAAGGAGAGAAGCAGGTCACCCAGAGACTCAGCTACACCTTCCCACCCACAGCCATCACCCCATCCTGAGCTGTGTGAGGTGCCCCACCTCAGTGCTCTCATAGCAACCCGTAATTAGTGTAGCTGCAGTGCTTATCACATTGTCAACTCATTTATCAGTCCTGCCTCCTCTGAGCTCCTCCAGGGCAGAGGCTATTTATTATTCATCTCTGTCTCCAGACTTAGCTCAGTGTCTAGCACATAGAATGTATCCAGTAAACACTGAACTCAAATAAGTCAGATTACATAGGTCATAATTCTATCCATGTAAACTGATACTAGCCATTCAAAGAATTATTATTTTATTACCTAACTAGATCACATTTAGACAGATCATCTGAAATATTTTTGCACAATTAAATGTAGCTATTTCAAAATGCCAGTAAAGCAACTGGTAAGATGCACATAAATAAGCAAACCAAGAACTATCTTGCTTATCTTGTTCCTGTAAAGTAGCGAATCTTTGTAGTTAATCATTTTATGTTCAGTCCTTTCATTTATATCATGTCTGCATAAAAAAAAACATAAGTTTGGTAATTTAACTAAATGAAATCAGTTTTGAATGAAGTTCAAAGACATGTAAACAGTCACACTAAATTTGTGTGCTAATATGTGGAGCAATCTGAAAGGGAGAACAAACATTTTATGGTCATTTATTCAACACGTACTGGTCTCACACAGCCAAAATGAAGAAGCAGGGACTGGACTTATCCTCCACCTGAAACAGCCAATAAACAAATATATATGAGGGACCTCCCTGGTGGTGCAGTGGTTAAGAATCCGCCTGCCAATGCCGGGGACACGGGTTCGAGCCCTGGTCCGGGAAGATCTCACATGCCACGGAGCACCTAAGCCCGTGCACCACAACTACTGAGCCTGTGCTCTAGAGCCCGCGAGCCACTACTGAGCCTGCGTGCCACAACTACTGAAGCCCGCGTGCCCTAGAGCCCACAAGCCACAGCTACCGAGCCTGCGTGCTGCAAATACTGAAGCCCACATGCCCTAGAGTCCACACACCTAGAGCCCGTGCTCTGCAACAAGAGAAACCACCACAATGAGAAGCCTGAGCGCTGCAACAAAGAGTAGTCTCTGCGCGCCACAGCTAGAGAAAGCCCATGCACAGCGCTGAAGACCCAACGCAGCAAAAATAAAAAATAAAAAAAACCAAATATATATGAAATAACGGTTCATAACACACTAGGCAGGCAACAAAGAACTGTGATCCCTGAGAAACAAACCAAAGAAGTCAGCCCTACAATTGTCCCAGCTTACTGCCTTGAGAGACTTTCCAGGCAGTGGTGCAGCATGGGGGCTTAAGGGGAACCCAGAGGACTTGCTGGATTGAGATAGGCTGAGAGTTCCGGGTGACCAAGGCAGCTAGTGTTCGTAGAACAATACGGGAGAGAAGAATGCTGCACAGTGAGAGATCAGTAGAGGGTCCCACTTAAATATTCAGCTGAGTCCAGATCAGAACATGCAAAAAAGAAAACTCTCGGGCTGAGAAAAGAACCATCCAAAAGATCAGAGGTAATGATGTCTAGCACTTGGAGTGAGCCAGGAATAGTGCCTGTTCCCACCAGCCAGACTGGACAACCTCATAATCCATGGGACTTTGAGTAGAGTACCTAGAAGGGTCTCACTTCAGTAGTGGGGGAAAATTATTCCTATGCTGAGCACAGCTCGAATTCTGCCTGACGAACATTAAAATCAAGACCTGAAAGGATCCAACTGTTTCCAAGTAACTTAACTGTGTCCCAGGAAAAAACCTCAAGAATATTTATAAGAACAGAAGAAAACCATCACCTAAAAGGTAAAATTTGCAGTGTCATCCATCTAATCAAAAATTACCTACAGATTCAAGGCAATTCCTATCAAAATTCCAATGGCATTTTTTTTTTCACAGAAATAGAACAAACAATCCTAAAATGTGTATGGAACCAGAAAAGACCCCAATAAAGCAATCTTGAGAAAAAGAACAAATCTGGAGGCATCATGCTCTCTGGTTTCAAGCTATATTACAGAGCTCTAGTAATAAAACAGCATGGTATTGGCATAAAAACAGACACACAGACTAATGAAACAGAGTAGAGAGCCTAGAAATAAACCCACGCATATATGGTCAATTAATTTACAACAAAGGAGCCAAGAATATACATGGGGAGATCTTACACTAGACACAAAGATCAACTAGACACAACCCCCTATCTTACCCTAGACACAAAAGATCAACTCAAAATGTATTAAAACTTGAATGAAAGACCTGAAACCGTAAAACTCCTAGAAGAAAACATAGGGGTAAGCTCCTAGACATCTGTTTTGGCAACGATGTTTTGGATTTGACATCAAAAGCAAAGGCAACAAAAGTAAAAATAAAGGGAGACCACATCAAACCAAAAAGCTTCTAGACAGCAAAGGAAACCATCAACAAAATGAAAAGACAACCTAAAGAATGGGAGAAAATATTTGCAAATCATACATTTATTAAAGTGTTAATATCCAAAATATATACAGAACTCATACAATGCATTAGAAAAAAATAATCCAATTAAAAAATGGGCAGAGGAGCTGAATAGACATTTTTCCAAGACATACAGATGGCTGACAGACACATGAAAAGTTGCTCAACATCACTAATCATCAGAGAAATGCAAATCAAAACTACAATGAGATATCACCTCACACATGCCAGAATAGCTATTACCAAAGGGGCAACAAATAACAAGTGTTGGCAAGGATGTGGAGAAAAGGGAACCCATGTGCACCATTGGTGGGAATGTAAACTGGTGCAACAAGTATGGAAAGCAGTACAGAGGTTCCTCAAAAAATTAAAAATGAACTACTATATGATCCAGTAATTCCATGTCTGGATATTTATCTGAAACAAACAAAAACATTATCTCAAAAAGATATATGCACCCCTATATTTGTTGCCGCATTATTTACAATAGCCAAGACATGAAAACAACCTGAGTGTTCATCAATAGATGAATGGATAAAGAAAATGTGGTGTATATGTACTGTGAAATATTTTTCAGGCACAAAAAAGAAGGAATTCCTGCCATTTTTGACAATATGGGTGGACCTCAAAGGCATTATGTTAAGTGAAAAAATCAGACAAAGAAAGACAAATAATGTATGATCTCATTTATATGTGGTATCTAAAATTAAAAAAAGAACTCATAGTAGCCAGAGGAGAGAGGCACAGGGGGGGTAAAGTGTAATGGGTGAAGTCGGTCAAAAGGCGCAAATTTTCAGTTCTAAGTAAGTTTGTGGATGTAATGTATAGCATGGTGACTAGTTACCAATACTGTACTGAATATTTGAAAGTTGCTAAGAGAATAAATCTTAAAAGTCCTCATCAGAAGAAATAAAAATTATAGCTATGTGAGGTGATTGATAGTAACTAAAATTGTTTTGGTAATTCTTTTGCAATATATACATATATCAAATCATGTTGTACACCTTGGACTAATACAATATTATACATCATTATATTTCAATAAACCTGGAGAAAAACAAAAGAAATGATGCAAGCAAGAATTCTGTAGATCAAATGATTTAAAATACTGAAAGAAAAAATTGTAACTCTATTTCTTTCAGTTCTATTTTCTTTCAAAAATGAAATCAAAATAAAGACATTTCAGATATACAGAAGGTGAAATAAGCATCGCCGGCAGACTCACACTGTAAGAAATATTAAAGGAAATCCTTTAGGCAGAACGAACAGAATAGCAGATGGAAATCTGGATCTACACAGAGGATTGATGAGCATAGAAAATATGCAAGATTTTTCTATTATTTAAATCTCTTTTCACAATAATTATTTAAACAAAAATATTAGAAATGGAATATGGGGTTTATAACATATGGAAAAGTAGAATGTATGAGAAAATAGCACAAAAGTTGGGAGGGGAGAAATGAAAGTACACTACTGCAAAGTTCTTATGCTGTATGTAGGGTAACCAACTGTTTAAGTTTACCTGGGACAGAGGAGTTTCCTATGGCACCAGACTTTCAGTGCTACGCTAAGACAGTTCCAGGAAAACTGAGATCATTAATCACCCCCTTACATCAGGTGGCGTAATATCACAGAAGGGTAGACTGCCTTTGGTCTATCTACTTGACCTCTCTGTGCCTTGATTTATTCATCTCTAGTATCAGGAACAATAATGCCTTCTTACCATTGTTGCTGCAAGAATTTAATTACATGATACATGTAAAGTGTTTGGCACATACAAGGGATCAGTAAATATTAGCTACTACCATGATCTAATTTGCTTTGGAAAAAAGTCGAAGTTATATGGTAGAGAATGAACAAGAGAAAACATGGGCAGTAACCAGAGAGCCAGTTTAGTAGGCTAGTACAGAAATAAACCAGAGATGATGAGAACCAGAACTAGGAAAGTGACATTGGTGTGGAGGTAAACGGAAGGGCTCAAGAGAAAGTAGCATCCACAGTGTTCAGTGGTCCCTTCTTCCAATAAGTATTCATCGAGCCCTTCTCTGCTGTTGGTGAGAATGTAGAATGGTACAGCCGTTGTGCAAAGTAGCATGACATTTCTTAAAAAAATTAAAAATAGAGCTATGATCCAGCAATTCCACCTCTGGGTACATACTCAGAAGAATTGAAAGCAGAGCCTCCAAAAGATATTTGTACATCCATGTTCATTGCAGAATTATTCTTAATAGCTAAAACGTGGAAGCAACCCAAGTGTCCATGGACGAATGAAATGGATAAGCAAAATGTGGTATATACGTATCATACAATGAAATGTTATTCAGCCTTAAAAAGAAAGGAAGTTCTGACATACGCTACAACATGAATAAGCACCATGGACATTGTGCTAGTGAAATAAGCCAGTCACAAAAAGGCAAATACTGTATTCCAGTTTCTCCACGTCCTCACCGACACTTATTTTCTGTTTTTTGATAGTAGCTATCCTAATTGGTGTGAGGTAGTAATGTGTTTTTATCATTAGGATTATATGGCCTGTTTTGAATAATTGAATAGCCTAAATTACTTTTGTTTCTATTGGTTATTTTTGAGTTTGTTTACAAAAATTTTTTGTTGTTAGCAAATAATAGATAAAATATACTGCTCTCATTTCCTGAATATTGATCCATAGTGTTTCTGACACCAAATGATCAGTGACCTTGAATTGATGACAATATCGCATGTGCTTCCTAACCTTGAAATTTGCTTTTAAAGTCAGAAAAAGTGACTGGCCTTTTTTTGTTTTTGTTTAATGACTATATTTGATTACATTAAAAATTACTGTTAGGCTTCTTTGTTTTTAGCTGTGATAATGGATATTGTGATTATGTTTTAAAAAGAGTTCTTATTGTGGTAAACATTTCACAATATATGTATGTCAAGTCATTAAGCTGTACACCTTAAAACTCATACAGTGCTGGAGGTCAATTATATCTCAATAAAACTGAAAAAATAAAGACAAAACAAAATATTACAAATAAAAATATATATCCATTGAGTATATTCTATGCTTCAGGCACTATGCTAAGGCAGTGAGGACACATGTCCAGAACAGGAGACTTTTGTCTGCACCAAATATTAGTTAGTTTATAGACTCAGCCAATGAGTAACTTTTCTCCTCCGTGTGTTAATTTTTTAAAAATACATAGAAAGAAACAACATTTAGAGTCAAAATATGAAAACATTTTTAAGCCCAGTCAGAAAGACCCATATGAACCATTATCCTAGCAATTTTTCTTATATGATAAAATTATTGTACATTTTTATTACTTATAAAAGCATATGATAGCAATATTTGTTATTGTTTGTGAAGATTTTTTTTCGACAAAAGGAGAAACTCATTAAAGATGGGAGTTTTTTTGATACAAATCAACTTATTTACAAAACTGCAACAGACTCACAGACATAGAAAACAAACTTACGGTTATCAAAGGGGAAAGGGGACAGGGAGGGATAAAATTAGGAGTATGGGATTAACAGATACACAGTACTATATATAAAATAGATAGGGCTTCCCTGGTGGCACAGTGGTTGAGAGTCTGCCTGCCAATGCAGGGGACATGGGTTTGAGCCCTGGTCTGGGAAGATCCCACATGCCATGGAGCGACTGGGCCCGTGAGCCACAACTGCTGAGCCTGCGCGTCTGGAGCCTGTGCTCCGCACCAAGAGAGGCCGCGACAGTGAGAGGCCTGCGCACCGCGATGAAGAGTGGCCCCCGCTCGCCACAACTGGAGAAAGCCCTCGCACGGGGGCGGGGACCCAACACAGCCAAAAATAAATAAATAAATTAATTAATTAAAAAACAAAACAAAACAAAACAAACTTTCTCAAAATAGATAAACAACAAGGACCTACTATATAGCACAGGGAACTATAGTCAATATCTTGTAATAACCTATAATGGGAAAGAATCTGAAAAAGAATACATATATACATCTGAAACACTTTGCTGTATACCTGAAACTAACACAATATTGTAAATCAACTATACTGCAATTTTAAAAAAAGGTGGGAGATTTTTTATTCATAGCTTTTAAACTGTATGTTGTTAAATTTTAGGAAATATACACTGTGGTCCTTTCCTATTGTTCTAATATTTCAGAGAATTGGTGTAGGCTCCATGAACGCAAATTTGGCTCACAGAGCTCTTCCTGGCTGAATTAAGGTTAAAATTAATATCCCTCCTGTGTATAATATTGCCTTTGGCATTTTGACAAATGGCTGATGATTCAAGAAACATAAAGATGAGTCCTATGTTGTAAAAAAAAGGATCAGATTTTGTGTGTTTTTTTAGCCTGTGTTGGGTTTTTGTTTTTTACATTTTTTTAAAGTCCAAAAGGTCTACTTATTTTTAAATTCTTATTGTTCTAATACATTTATTTTTGTTTGTTTCTTACAGGTAACATTTTAAAACTTAATAGACAACTAAAATTGCTTAATATTGTCAAATAATGCTGAAGGAGTGCTCACAAACTTTTTCAATTCTTGAGGGAAATAAACGTTATCTGAAGTATTATGGACAAAACTGCTGGTCCTTTGCAGCAAAAGAGGAAGGAAGTGGAAAGGAAGGCACAGCGCAGTGCTTTATTTTAAAAAGTACACCATTTAGATTTAAAAGTATGCACACAAAGTATTTCATTTTCTATCAAATTTTCTACCTTTAAGCTGTGATGACCTTAATTCATATATGGACATGCTAGACAACCAAATCTTCACAGGAAGGAAGGAACTATAAGATCAGGTCTTAAATTGAGCATAATGACAATTCAGTCGTCATATTCATGTTTATTGAGTATCCATCTTTCTAAATCATTGGGTTTTCTGCTATAAGGAACAGAGATAAGAGCAGCTTCTTCCCGCTGTCAAGAAGCTTCCTGTCTCCCTGGGAAATAGAGCCCACCACCTCTAGAGGTCATTGACAGGCAAGCAGCACCCTGAAGTCTTCACACAGAAGAGGGAGTCATTGCAGGATTTTTAAAAAGAATTTAGATGAAATATCTTACTTTATTACAAGTCAGGAAAAGGACCTGTTATGGTTAATCTAATAACAGAGATCCTTGTAGCTCTCTTTGGGGATCATTATTGGTATTCCATGTAGCACTAACAGGTTTGTCGACTGTTTTGCAATGCCAAATTCTGACACACGTAAAGCAAATTATTTCACTCAGAAAAATGTGGGACAATTTCTTTAGAGCCGTACGTATTGTGAAACTAGAAGTCAAGACCACTTAATTTACTCCATTTTCAGTAAATGCACCCCAAATAACAGTAGCCTCTCGCATTTCTTCAGTCTCCCAATTCTCTTCACCAGCCAAGGACCACTTCCCACTGCTTACAGATGAGGAGTCATAGCAAAGAAGCCTTATTCTGCTTTAAGACTCTGCAAAGATGCTCCTCCAAGAAGGAAAGCAGCCTCTCTCCTTAAACTGCAGAGCCCAAACCTGTGAAACTGCATCCTCACTGCCAGCATGCAAAGGCTCTGCCCCTTCCTCTACCTGCTATGCAGTGCGTGGACCATGGCATCATAAACCATGTTTGTGTCCCCCCAAATTCATATGTTGAAATCCTAATCCTCTCTGTGATGGTATGGGGTGGGGGAAGCTTTGGGAGGTAAATAGATCTTGTGAATGGAGCCCTCATGAATGGGATTAGTGCCATTATAAGAAGAGTCAGGAGAGCTCTCTTCCCCTCTCTGCTCGCTGCCACGTGAGGGTACAAGAAGACAACACCCACCTGCAAACCAGGAAGCGGTCCCTCACCGGACACGTAGTCTCCAGCATCTTGATCTTGGACTTTGCAGCCTTCAGAACTGTGAGAAACACATGTCAGTTGTTTAAGCTACCCCAGTCTATGGTAGTCAGCCCGAGCTGACAACAGGGGCAAAATCTTCTCCACTTCATTCTCCTCATAAAAGAATTCAGTTTGAAGTCTTGCAATGCATATAGATCTATCAAGCCTGATCTTCTAAAATAGTAGAGCCAAAAATTATTTATTTTCCTAGGGTACATAATTTAGAGATGTGGGAGAAGCAAGAGGCAAGAAGACATGAAAAGCTCTATTTGTCCTGAGACTTCTAATATATCTTTCTTTAGCACTCAAAACCAGCTTTAATTCTTTAAGAATTTTTAATCCTTTTTTTTCCTACTGAATATATCCGAAGCTCTAAGCCAAAAAAGACCTTTAGAATTCATAAGGTCTAAGATTATGACAACATATTGAAAACACATTAGTGCCTCAAACATCTATGAAGAATTAGCCCACATTCTATGTTAGTTTAGTGCCATCAAGTGGACGAGTTGAAGAAGTATCATTTCTGAATGTTTTCATTACAACTTGACTTGTAGACACTTCATCCCCCTCTTATGCCTGGAGGCATTTACTGAAAATGGAGTAAATTAAGGAAAATCTTGACTTTTAGTTTCACATTACATATGGTTATAATAAAAGAAATTGGCTCACATTTTCTGCAAAATTTGATAAAACAGATTGTCATTGTCAACAAATTTTGTGAGGAATCTTTCTGTCTACAGCACTTATGGTAAAAAAATATATGACTATCAAAAGTTCAGAAAAATCTAAATATTCATGATTCTAAGCATTAAGTACTGGCCTTCCCTGGTGGCATAGTGGTTAAGAATCCGCCTGCCAATGCAGGGGACACGGGTTCGAGCCCTGGTCCGGGAAGATCCCACATGCCGCGGAGCAACTAAGCCCGCGAGCCACAACTACTGAGCCCCTGTGCCACAACTACTGAAGCCCGCGTGCCTAGAGCCCATGCTCCGCAACAAGAAAAGCCACCGCAATGAGAAGCCAGCGCACCGCAACCAAGAGTAACCCCCACTCGCTGAAACTAGAGAAAGCCCGCGTGCAGCAACGAAGACCCAACGCAGCCAAAAATAAATAAATAAATTTAAAAAATAATAAAATAAAAAAATAAAAATTAAGTACTTAAACACACTGCATCATTTATTAAATATTTTTGTGGCACTAAGAAAGTATCATTTGCCCAGAAAACGGCTGCATGGGTATCATATTCTTTCTTTTTTAAGTAAATGTATAATTTAACAAGTTATTATAAAATATTTATGTAACCACTACCTACATTATGAAATAGAACATTCTCTGGACCCCCAAAGGCCCCAGGTTGCCCCTTCCTTTTTGTTTATAATTTAGCTTCAAACTGAGTAGTCCTAAATGAAATATTTTAGTTTTCGCCTAAATAAAATCACAAGGTATGTGGTGTGTGTGTAAGTGACTGGCTTCTTCCCCTGAACCACAGATTTTTAAGATTGATCTACATTGAAGGGTATATAGTGAGCCCACTTGTGTTGCTATATAATATTCCATTGCATGAGTTATTTAACCATTCTGCTTTCAGTGGACATCTGGGTGCTTCCAATTTGAGGATATTATGAATAATTCTGCTTTGAACATGTTCATACATGTGTTTTGGTGCCTCTCAGCATAAAATTCTGAAGTTGTATGGGAAGGGTGTAAACATAAGAGTAGAATTGCTCGGTCTTTGGGGATACATATCTTCAATTTTACTAACTAAATGCCAGCAGGTTTTCTAGAGATGCTGTATAAATTTACACTTCCACCAGCAATCTGAAACCTCCTGGTGGTCCATATCCTGACCAAAGTTATTGTTAGATCTCTTTTTTATTTATTTTAAACAACCTGCCGTGAGGTCATGGTATTTCGTTTTGGTTTTAGTTGGTGTTTCCCTGATTATCGATACGGTTAAGAATGTTTTCATATGCTTTATGGCCATTGTGATTTCTCTTTTTTGAAGAGCCTGTTCAAGTCTTTTTCCTTTTTTTCAGTGGGTTGTCTTTTTCATGCTGGTTTTTGGAGCACTTTACATATTCTGGGCATGATCTTTGTCATTTATATATGAGTAGATTTCTTCTTCTACTTTGACTTGCCTTTTTACTCTCCTTCTAAATTGTCTTGATAAGTAAACATTCTTAATTTTATTATAGTCTCTTTTAATGATTTGTGTTTCATATTTTGTTTTTAAAATTCCAAAGTAATGTCTTATCACCAGTTATGTTTGCCTTGAGCACTTGGTTAGGTGGATGTCGGCTGGGTTTTCCACTGCAGTTACTCTCTTTCTCACTGAAATGGGTAATATCTTTGGCAGAGATAATTTGAGACTAGGCCTATTTCTCCTCAAACTTTTGCCCATCAATTTAGCATCCAGCAGTGGTCTTGTCCATAATATTTGTCACTATGGTGTTTGCCTAATGTGATTCTCTATTTCCCACTTTTCTTTTAAACTTATTAGTTGGAATTCTACTGTGAGGAAGAGCTGTTTCTTCTCCTTGATTGATTGATGATTGGTTGATTGCTCAATTGATTGATTCAATTCTTTATTTATATCAAGAATCACTTTTGCTGTATTCTGTTTGTTAGAAGTGAGGTACCAGAACCAGCCCTAAAGAGGAGATTACACAATGGCATAAATACCAAGAGGTGAGGTCAACAGGACCATCTTAAAGTTGCCCAACATGCCAGATATTCCTAAATAAGGTACCCATCCTATTTAAAATTATACTTAATGCCATCTGAAATGATAATTTTAAAAATACCTATATTAGTTAGTACTAGGTACAGTCCTACAATCAGGGATCTTTTTTTATAATTGAGGCACCATCTAAATTAGCTTTTTTCCAAATAACAATCAAACTACGCACAAGTAAGTTGGTAATAGCAGTCATTTTTAATCTAGCAGAGGAGTTGAGTCAGACATAGGTGGATTAAAATCCATGTTCTGCCACTCACTAGTTGTGTGGTCAGGTACGAATTAGTTAACTTCCCTTTACCTCAGTTGTTCATAAGTCAAATGGGAATATTATTAGGATCTTCCCCTAGGGTTGTTACATTGGTCATTTGTCTTTTGGGGTATGTCCAATATCTAACCTGTTCCTATTTGAAGGAATCCTATTGTTTGTAGTTCTGTATTTATCCTAGAGAATTATCACTACTAGAGTCTCAAAGAATTTTTTTCTTGCCCCATTTTAAAACTGTTGTAACTTATTCAGATATCCAGCTTCCTTATTACGTGTCTGTTTTCTATGGGGCAGGGATCAGCTTTACGTCCCCAACACTTGGAAAAAGCCCTGGTTTATAATTGGTGGTACCTTTATTTTTGTTAAATAAGTGAATGAATGAATGAATGAATGAATGAATGGAACGAAACAGAAAGCATAGGTTCACTTCAGTGTCAGTGTCAGGAGCAAATTTTGAGTTGAAAACCAACCTAACACATTTAACTACCCATTTCAATAAACCACAGATACATGTTGAATAGAATTTTGTGCCATATAACAATTGCAACTGTTAAACCATGGCATTTTCTCTTGCCTTTTCCCATTCCAGCCAGAGCATGAATGCAGAGCCTCTCGTTAATTTCGCACAGCAGGGCTGAGACCAGACTGAAACATGCGGTCAGTTTTAAAGTCCTGAGGAAATTACAGCTCTGAGCGAAACTTACAATGACCTTTTCGATGTGGTCACTCTGCTCTGGGAACCTCCAGGCACAAGACGTTGGGTACTTGAGGTCTCCAGCACGACTGCCTTCTTGCCTTTGTACATGTGCATCTTTGCTTAGAACACAGCTTCTTCCACGAGGAAGAAGCCATTGTTTCTACACCAAACAAGAATGTCCTCAATGACATAGAGATGCCCCAGAGTCCAAGCCTGAGAGAGATTCTCAAAGAAGCGAATGTGACTTACCCCAGTTTACAGTCAGCCTACAAGGCCTCACTTCCTGGCCAGGATATTCTAATTCCAAAGATGGCTCACAATAGGAATTTCATCTCTCCTCAAGGGATACCCAGTATGACCACAGCGGTGGGATCTTATTTTGTGGATTCAATAGGACAGTTTTCTCATTATTACAATAAGAGCCAACAGTTTCTTAGCAGTGCCAAGACTTTATATGTAGCAATTACCTTTACTCTTCACACCAACCTAGTGAAGTCAGTAGTATTCTACCCTACTCTCAGATGAGGAAACGGGTACACTTAACTGACTTTCCCAAAATTATACACGTAGTAAGTAGCATAAATCCATATTTGATGCTAAAGCCTAACTTACTGTCCAACATTAGTGCAAGGAGTATACCCATAAATTAGCCAGGCCTATGAGATGATCAGAAAGGTATCCTTTCATTCCCCTGAGGTATTAGGGAAAACTCCTAGACTTTGGAGATGGACACACCTGGTTCAAGCCTAACTGTAACTTACCGAGTGTGTGTTTATGTTAAACAAGGTATATAAACTCTCTGAGCCTAAGGTTCCTGCTTTATTAGCTTACTGTGTGGATTAAAAGAGAAGGTACATGCAAAGTACCTCGTAGTGCTGGGTCCATAGTAGGTATTTAATAAATGCTACCTATAATGTCACTGAATTACTTCCTGATTTCTGTACTTACTGGGCCCATCTGCATTTCTACCCATTTGAAAAGTTCACATTTAATATACATACAGAGAAATGTGTAAAATAACTTTAAATCCATAAAAATATGATATTTCAAACTGTGACACTAAATCATATTCTTACAGATCAGGTGACCTTATAAATTCTTGTATCAACTGAGGCACCTAAGAGCAAAAGGAAGCACTACTACACTGATATGATAAAAAACACTTTCAGTTACAGGCTATAAATATTTTCCCATGTTTGGAATGGGCAACAGAAAGGAAAAAACTTGATGACATGCGGGGGGTGACTTTAGGTAACTATATCCTTACTCTGGCATAATATATCTAAAATATATATGAATGAAACAGCATTTGAGAGCTTTGGAAATAAGTCTATTATATAAATATCTATACTTCTCCCACATACTCACCACAGCTACCTTACATTTCTATTTATAGTATATGAATGCACAGTGTTTTCTTTGCTCTTTTGAATATCCTTTATGGATTTAATGACATTTTTTGTTGTAATAACCTGTAATGGAGAATAATCTAAAAAGAATGTATATATGCATAACTGAATCACTTTGCTGTACACCTGAAACTAACACAACATTGTAAATGAACTATATTTCAATAAAAATTTTTTTAAAAGATTTAATGACATTTTTGAATGAACTAGTTACTTTACTCCCTTCACTCTTCACCTAACACTTTCACTTAGAAAAAAGATAAGTGCCCAGACACAGAGAGCAAGGTCTTATTGTTCCAATCTAGGAGTGGCTTTAAACAATCTAATTGCTACTAAAAAGAAAGTATTCAGATAAACTATTTCAAAGTGAAAGTTGTGTTTTCATAAATATTATTTAACATTTAATGGGCTTAAAGCTTACTGCCCTATTCAATAAAGTACCCTTTCTTTTTTACCAGGATTTTCTAGCCAGTTAATCTTGAAGGGCACGCTAGGTTATATTATTAAAATTACATATTCTGTGAGTCTTTTACTGAGATTTTTTTTTTTTTTTTAATTTTTTGGCCACACCCCACGGCATGTGGGATCCTAGTTCCCCAACCAAGGATCAAACCCGCACCCCCTGCATTGGAAGGCAGAGTCTTAACCACTGGACCTCCAGGGGAGTCCCTGAGATTGTTGCTTCATGAAAGTTTAGATTCTTGCTTAAAATTTCTTTGAGAATTTTTCAAGATAAAATGCTGCAGCCACGGTCTCTGGGATTTTGATTGTGTTATAGCAGAAACAAAATCATTTTAAAATATCTTTCCCAATACAAAATTGATAGATAGATATTTATGGTAGACAGCATTGATGTATAGAAAGAGAAAATTTTTAATATAATCTCACCAACAAGGGTAACCGCTTTCAATACTTAGCCTTACATGTTTTTCTATGTATGTAAAAGACTACTATCTATTTTGAATATGCATATATTATTAATCGTTGGCGTTAATTCTTTAAACTTTTGGTAGAAGGCAGCTTTGGTTTATATATGCTTAATTCCCGTAATATATAGAAATGTTACTCCTTTCCCTTTTCCACTTTTTTTGTGATATTACTGTTATACATGTTACACCTATTAATGTTGCAATGGAATAATACATTGTTAATTACTTTAGCATCTGTAGTTATTTCCTTAGCCCACCACAGCTTTGTCCCACTCACCTCCTTTGTGCTGTTCTGGCAAATATATTACACAAGTGTTGCGTTTGTATATGTTACAGGCCCAAGAATGTATTATATACATATTATTTTATATAATTGCTTTTTGACTCAATTAACAGAAGGAGGAAAAATGTTCATTTTTATTATCTTTTATAGTAATGTAATTACCTTTACCAGTGCTTTTTATTTTGGGGGGTGGATTTAAATTACCATCTGGTGTAACTTGCTTTCAGCCTGAAGAATTTCCTGTTGTATTTTTTGTAAGGCAGGTCTACTAACAACAAATCTCTTATTTATTTATTTTTTTACTTGTAAAGTCTTTATTTCATCCTCATTTTTGAAATATAGCTTTGCCAGATACAGAACTTCTGGTCGATAGTTGTTTTATTTTCATTCAGCACTTTAAATATATTATTCCTTTGTTTTCTGCCCCCAGTGTTTCTGCTGATAAGTCAGTTGTTAATCTTATTGGGACCCTTTGCAAGTAATGAGCTATTTTTCTCTTGCTGCTTTCAAGATTTTGCCTTATCTTTGACTTTCAGCATTTTTTACTGTAATGTATCTGTTAGTGGATAGCTTTGCATTTAATCCTACTTGGAGTTTTTTAGCTGGATGTGTAGGTTTTTTGACTTTCAATTGTATTTGAGAAGTTTTCGGCCATTATTTCGTTGAATATTTTCCTCCTTTCTTTCTCTCCTCTCCAATTTTGCATAAATTGGTGCTCTTGATGGTGTTGCACATTTCTCTGATACTGTCTTTATTTTTCTTCATTCTTTATTCTCTCTGTTCTTCAGCTTGAATAATCTCTATCTTCAAGTTCACTTAATTTTTCCTTCTGTCAGTTCAAATATACTCGTGAGCCCCTCTATTGAATACTTCTTAATGAATAGACTTTTTTGAAAAATATTTTTAGAGTTACAGAAAAACTGAACAGAAAGTACAGTGAGTTCCCATGTATGCTTTCTCCTGTAACACACTCTATTATTTTTTTAATTTAAAATATTTTATTTTAGGAAAAGTCCTCTTAGATTTGTTTCAGTCTTGTTTCCTATAACTTTCTCTATTGTTGATGAATCAGTTGATTATAATTGATGAGTCAATACTGAAACATTATTATTAACTAAATTTTATAGTATACACTAAGTTTCACTCTTTGTTATACATTCTATGGTTTTTGAGAAATGTATAAAGTCATGCATCCATCATTATAGTATCATACAGAATAGCTTCACTATCCTAAAACTTCCTTTTGCTCCACCATGTATTCCCTGCCCCTGTCCTGCTAAACCTTTAGTAACCATTCATCTTTTATCATCTCTAAAGTTTTGTCTTTTGCAGAATATCACATATTTGTAATCATACAGTATGTAGTCTTTTCAAATTGGCTTTATTCTCTTTGCAATGCTCATTTAAGATCTTCCATATCTTTACATGGCTTGATAGCCCATTTCTTTTTATTGCTAAATAATATTTCATTGTATGAAATATCATAGTTTGCTCAACTATTCACCTACTGAAGGACATCTTGGTTGCATCCAAGTTTTGAATTCTGAACAAAATTATGAATAATTATGAATAAAGCTGCTATAAACATTTGTGTACAGGTGTTTGTATGGATATAAATTTTCAACTCATTTGGATAAATACTAAGGAGCACAATTTCTGGAGCATATGGCATCTAGTGAATATTTTATTTCAGTTATTTTATTTTCCAACTTCATTTGGTCCTTTTTTATACTTTCTATTTCTTTATTGCTGTTCTCTATTTGGTGCATCATTGTCATCATATCTTCCTTTATTTCTTTAATCATGGTGTCCTTTAATTCTGTGTACATGTTTATAAGAGCTATTTTTAAAACTTTGATAAATCCAACATCTGGTTACTCTCACAGGAAGTTTCTGTTGCCTACTTTTTGGGTCCTGCTTTTCTGTTCCTTTTTATACCGCATAAATTTTTGTTGCAAACTGGATATTATATAACATATTATAGCAACTCTGCATACTGGCCACCCCTCTCTGAGGTCTGTTGTTGATATATGCTTGTTTATTTGTTTAGTGACTGGCTGGATTATTTCAGAGAAGTCTATTTCCCCTCCCAGAGTATAAGCTTCTGATATTTTTCCTCAGGGAGGCACAGAGTTGATTATGTTCACAGTCACTTTGAATAAATGTTGGAGAAACACAAACATTTAGTTCATAATACGAGCTCGGGCTTCTGCCAGCTGACTTATTCCCTAATTTTCTTTGGCAACCTGGCCAACCTACAGCTTAGCCTGTATCTGTATCTTGAATCTGCTCCAGTTGTTTTTCATCATAATCTCTACTCTTTTTGAGGTCACCCCTAGACTTGACTTTCTCCATACTCTATTGTATATGGAATCAATTCCTTTAAGAAAAGATTAGAAGCTATCTGTTTTACAGCCTGCTTTTCCATTTCAGATAAAATCTCTAAGTCAGGGCTCTGGAGCTAAGATAAGGGTGGGGACAATGGTAAGCTTCTCTCTGAGAGACACATTCTCTACAGGAACTGAGCACTAGGTGGGTGGCGGGGGGTGGTGGGAGGCTGCCAGAGGTACTTTTAGCTTGACTTTCCAGTCCCCTCTAGCCTTCCTGTTCACATAAAGGTAAAGAAGAGTCCGCAGGGGGACTTCCCTGGCAGCACAGTGATTAAAAATCCACCTGCCAATGCAGGGGACACAGGTTTGATCCCTGGTCCAGGAAGATCCCATACGCCATGGAGCAACTAAGCCCACGTGCCACAACTACTGAGCCCACGTGCCACAACTACTGAGCCCACGTGCCACAACTACTGAAGCCCATGCACCTGGAGCCCGTGCTCCATAACAAGAGAAGCCACCGCAATGAGAAGCCCACACACTGCAACGAAGAGTAGCCCCCACTCGCCGCAACTAGAGAAAGCCCGTGCACAGCAATGAAGACCCAATGCAGCCAAAAAAATTATAAATAAATAAATTTAAAAGGGCCTGAAAAAGAGAAAATCATTTAAAATAAATAAATAAATAAACTGAGATGATAGAATTCTACCCCTTCCCCCATACCTTACCACCACACTGACATGGCTCTATTATAATAACAGTGAGTTACGGCTAAAAGAGCTGAAAGACACAGAGTCTCCAGGAAGGAGTACATAGGAAAGCCCAAAGTCAAGAAAGAAGACAAAAATTAGGATGCTAGAGGAATTTTAAACCTCTGGCACCTATACCTACAATAGACATTAAACACAGCCCAACTCCTAACCAGATTGACATAAATCCTCACACTAAGGGCCTCTTTACCTCAATTCCTTTTATCCAGTACATCATGTCTCTATTTTTTTTAAAAATTACAAGGCATGATAAAAGGCAAAAACACAGTCTAAAGAGAGAGGATAAACATCAGAACCAGATTTAGATATGGTAGAAATTTTGGAATTACCAGACTGGGAATTTTAAATAACTATGATAATATGCTAAGAGTTCTAATGGAAAAAGTGGACAACATGCAAAAAGAGATGAGTAATGTAAGCAGAGACATGGAAACTTCAAGAAAGAAACAAAAGGATAGGCTAGAAAGCAAAAACCCTGCGACAAATGAAAAATGCTCTTGGTGGACTCATCAGTAGACATAACATGGTTGAAGAGAGAATCAGTGAGCTTAAAGATAAGTCACTAGAAGCTTCCCAAACTGAAATTCCAAAAGAAAAAAAAAAAGAAAGAACAAAACATCCAAAAACTGTAGGAAATTTCAAGAGTTGTAACATATAATGGGAATACTAGAAGGAGAAGACAGAAAGGAGCAGGAGAAACATTTAAAGTAAAAATGACTCAAATTTTTTCCAAAATTGTTCACTAAGACCAAACTACAAATCCAGGAAGCTCAGAAAACACCAAGCAGAGCAAATATAAAGACAAAAACACCTCAACACATTATATTTAAACTACGGAAAAAAATTTTAAATAAAATCTTGAAAGAAGCCAGAAAGAAAAACAAAGCAGCTTGCCTATAAAGGAGCAAGGATAAGAATTACATCAGACTTCTTGTCCAAAACCATGAAACAAGAGGAGAGTGGAGTGAAATATTTAAAGTATTAAAAAAAGAAAAACGAACCACCAACCCAGAATTTTATATTCGGAGAAATTATCCTTCAAAAGTGAAGGAGACGGAATTCCCTGGCGGTCCAGTGGTTAGGACTCTGCGCTTCCACTACAGGGGGCCCAGGTTCTATCTCTGGTCGGGGAACTAAGATCCCACAAGCCATGTGCCGCAGCCAAAAAAAAAAAAGTGAAGGAGAAATAAAGGCTTTCTCAGACAAACAAAAACTGTAGGAATTCATTGCTTGCAGACGTGCCTTTCAAGAAATGTTAAGATAAATTCTTCAGACAGAAGGAAAATGACATAGGTTGGAAACTTGTATACACACAAAGAAAGGCTGAGTCCTGGAGGAGAAATAAAGTATTTTATTTTCCTTATTCTTATTTGATATAAAATATAACTGTTTAAAGTAATGATAGTAACAATAATTGGGTCATTCGACCATATGGATAAGTGAAATGCATGATAGAAATGTCAAAGTGGGGAGTTCAGAATTCTGTCATAAGATACCTGTACCACACATGAAGCAGAGTAGTGTTATTTGAAAGTGAACTCAGATTAATTTAAAATGTATATTTCAAACTCTAGGATAGCCATTAAGAAAATGTTAAAAAAGAAGTGTAATTGATATACTAAGAAGATAAAATGGGATTATATAAAAAATTTTCATTAAAAATTGAGAAGGCATAAAAGAGGAAATATACAAAGAAAAAATGCAAAACTTCAGAATGAGGAAAATTATCTTAAATATAAAGGAGCATTACATAATACTACAGAGGTTATATAATTATCCAAGAAGTTATAATAATCCTAAACATGTATGTGCCTAACAAGAGTATCAAAATACACAAGGTAAAGACTGATTCTTTTTAAAAAGAAGAAATAGACAAAGCCAGTGTTATAGTTGGAGACTTCAGCACCCCTCTGTCAATAATCCATAGGTCAAGGAAGCAGAAATTATTAACAATACAGATAATCTAACGGCACTATCGATCAAATTGCTCTAATTGACATAGGATAATCCATTAAACAAAATACAATTTTTTCTCAAGTTCACCTGGGACATTCCGCAATATCGACCACATTTTGGTCATAAAACACACCTCAGCAAATTTAAGATATAAAAATCATATAAGGGACTTCCATGGTGTTGCAGTGGTTAAGAATCCGCCTGCCAATGCAGGGGACATGGGTTCGATCCCTGGTCCAGGAAGAGCCCACATGCCATGGAGCAACTAAGTCCGTGCGCCACGACTATTGAGCCTGTGCTCTAGAGCCCACGAGCCACAACTACTGAACCTGTGTGCCACAACTACTGAAGCCCACGTGCCTAGAGCCCATGCTCCGCAACAAGAGAAGCCACCACAATGAGAAGCCCGCGCACTGCAATGAAGAGTAGCCCCGACTGGCTACAACCAGAGAAAGCCTGCGTGCAGCAAAGAAGACCCAAGGCAGCCAAAAATTAATTAATTAATTTTAAAACATCATATAAAATATAACTTTAGACCACAATAGAGTTAAGCTAGATATGAATAACAAAAAGCTTTAAAAATCCTCAAATAAACACACTTCTAAATAACCTATGAGTCAAAGTCTCAAGAGAAATTTTAGAGTATTTTGAACTAAGAGAAAATGAAAATATGACATCAAAATTTGGGGGAACGCAGTGAAATTAGTGCTTAGAGGGAAATTTATAACATTAAATACAATATGTCACAAAGTATTTAATCAAGCCCTTATGTTTGGATATTTAGATTATTTTTATTTTTAAATTATTTCAAGCATACAAATGATGCTATATTAAATAAGCTGAATCTTGATTATTAAGAAAAATTAAAGTATAATACAGCATATTTTTAAGCTTTTATACATTTACCAAATTGCCCTGGAGAAGTAGTGCACTGGTTTGTACTCTCACCAGAATACAATCAAGATCAAGTATTAACTTGTGTTCTTCTTTACAAATTAAAAAGGTAAAACATAGTATCCATTTTTGTTTAAACTTGCATTTTTTAGATTACATTTATACTCATTCAAGGGATGCCTTCTAGAAAATAGGAGCACAAATGAAGTCAGGAAAACACAGAGTCATCACAGCATGGTCCCCCTGACAACAGTCCCAGCATTGTATATTGGCAATTGTTCTTTTTTTTTTGAAGAAATTTTTTTTAATTAATTAATTTTATTTATTTTTGGCCGTGTTGGGTCTTCGTTGCTGCGTGTGGGCTTTCTCTAGTTGCGGTGAGCGGGGGCTACTCTTCGTTGCGGTGCGCAGGCTTCTCATTGCAGTGGCTTCTCTTGTTGCAGAGCACAGGCTCTAGGGCCCGCGGGCTTCAGTAGTTGTGGCACATGGGCTCAGTAGTTGTGGCTCGTGGGCTCTAGAGTGCAAGCTCAGTAATTGCGGCACACGGGCTTAGTTGCTCTGCGGCATGTGGGATCTTCCCAGACCAGGGCTCGAACCCGTGTCCCCTGCATTGGCAGGTGGATTCTTAACCATTGCACCACCAGGGAAGCCTGGCAATTGTTCTTTTTGTTGTTTAAAATTCCATGTTATCATGGCAGGTTTCCTATGATAACTGTTCTATCTTTTGTTCAATTTTTGGACAGTAATACAGACTGCAGGGATATTTATGAGGCCCCTCACAATATCAGTGGATTTCCACCAATCCCTAGCTGCACACCAATCTACTCTTTCTGTATTAGTTATCTATTGCTGCTTGACAAATTAACCTCAAATTTTAGTGGCTTAAAACAGCATTTATTATCTCATGGTTTCTGAGGGTCAGGAATGCGGGAGCAGTTTGGGTGGTCCTGTCTCAGGGTCTCTCATGAAGTTGCAGTCAAGCAGTCGGCTTGGGATGCAGTGGTCTGAAGCCTTAACCGGGGCTGGAAGGTCCGTTTCCAAGGAGGCTCGCTCATGTGTTAAAGCTGGAATCCACAGTTCCTCCCTGACTGTTGGCTGGAAGTTCTATTTCCTCACCATGTGGGCCTCTCCCTCGGGCTGTCTGATTGTCTTCAAGACCTGGCAGCTCGATTCCTCCAGAATGATGAGTGATTGTGGGTGGGGTTTGGGGTTGGGGAGAGAGAGGACACCTGAGATGGAAGCTGCAGTCTTTTATAACCTAATCTCGGAAGGGACATCATCACTTCTGCTCTATGCTATTGGTCACGTAGCCCAACTCTAGTCAATATGCGAGAGAACTAGACAAGGCTGTGAGCACCAGGAGACAGGGATTATTGGGGCCATTGTGGCAGAAAGAATCGTGCCCCTGCCCATGAACTGTGATTTATAATCAGAACGTATATTTGGTCTTTATCCCTATTCCTGGCACAGAGCTCCTAAAACCCTTGGAGCTTCCTAAGAAGAGCCATAAAGGCGTCTTTGGTTATGTTCGTGCAGTGACCTTTGGAAAGCCCCAAGGTAACCTAAGGGTGAGGGCTGGTCACCAGAGGAAACAACCACGGGATTAGAGGATTGGAATTTTCAGTCTCACCGCACCTCCCCACCTCCAGGGAGGGGACAGGGGCAGAAGATCGAGTTCAGTTACCAGTGGCCAGTGATTTAATCAATCACACCTATGTAACGAAGCCTCCACAAAACCCCCAAAGGACAGGGTTCGGAGAGCCTCCGGGTGGTGAACACATGGATTTGTGGGGAGAGTGGCCTGCTCAGAAAGCATCGAAGCTCCACACTCCTTTCTCCATATCTTGCCCTATGCATCTCTTACATCTGGCCATTCATGAGTTAAATCCTTTTATAATAAACTGGTGATCTAATAGGTAAAATGTTTCTCTGAGTTCTGTGAAGCACTCTAGCAAATTAATTGAACCCAAGGAAGGGGTTGTTGGAACTCTAAATCAATAACTAGTTGGTCAGAAGCACAGGTGACAACGAGGATTTGCAAGTAGCCTCTGAAGTTGGGGCAGTGGCGGGGGAGGGAATCTTGTACGACTGAACTCTTAACCTATGGGATCTGACGCTACCTCTAGGTCCATAGTTGCAGAACTGAGTTGAATTGTAGGACACCCAGCTGGTGTCTGAGAATTGCTTGGTGGTGCAGGAAGAAACCACACATAGTGATTGGTGTCAGAATCTTGTCCCCCACCAAAAGTTAGCAAGCCCTATTTCCTGGAACCTGTGAATGTTATCTCGTATGGCAGAGTCTTTGCAGATGTGATTAAGTTAAGAATCCTGAGATGGGAAAACTATTCTGCACATTCCAAGTGGCTGACACTACTAAATGCCATCACAAATGTCCTTATAAGAGAGTGGCAGAGGGAATTTTCACAGACATACAGAGGAGAAGGTAATGTAAATATGGAGCAGAGACAGATTTGAAAATGTGGCCCCAAGCCAAAGAAAGCCAGGAACCACTAGAAACTGGAAGAGGCCAGGAGTGTATTCTCCCCAAGAGCCTCCAAAGGAAGCATGGCCCTGCCAACACCTTGACTTTGACCCAGTGATATATTTCAGACTTCTGGCCTACAGAACTATGAACACATAGATTTCTGTTTTAAGCCACCAAGTTTGCAGTATTTTTTTTTTTTTATAACAGCCACAGGAAACTAACTAACCCATCTAAGAAGTTGGCTACCACAGATTCTATATCCTCAACACTTTCTAAAAAATACTTTAAGCAACTGTTGTGAAATTTCCATCTTAGCATCCAGGGTGGTGCTCTAACTTTGATTGTTTGCATAATTCAACACTACAACATGCATACGTTTTTCAGCCATTGTAAGTATAAATTATTTCCAAACACAAAATAAATATCTTAGAGGCCAAGCAATAAATATCACATTTAGCAGAGTAGATCTAATTTGGGAGAGCACTCGCTTGTTTAGAGCACAGCATAGTGAGCCAAAGCTCACGGTGCAGAGAGCATGATTCGTGCTGCTGCTAGCTTTTATTAGCTGGAAGTGCACCACAGACAATGGCTGTTTCACACATACAAAGAGCAAGTGGGGAATAATTCCAAGACAGGAAGCATTATGATCAGTTCTATTGCAGGTGGTGTTATTTGGGTACAGGTATACTAAACCAGTGATACTTTTTTAATCTGTTTTTGTACGTTTATATTTCTTTTTTTTATGAGTTGCTTGTTCTTATCTTTTGATTTCTATTGTTTTCTCTTATGATATTTACCTTTTTCACTAAAAAATTATTTGACTAGTGACCATTGAACCCATGTCTCTCTTTTTTTTTTTAAAAGCTCAAATTTTTTTTTTTTTTAAACTTTGGGTTTATTTTTATTTATTTATTTATGGCTGTGTTGGGTCTTCGTTTCTGTGCGAGGGCTTTCTCTAGTTGTGGCAAGTGGGGGCCACTCTTCATCGCGGTGCGCAGGCCTCTCACTATCGCGGCCTCTCTTGTTGCGGAACACAGGCTCCAGACACGCAGGCTCAGTAACTGTGGCTCACGGGCCTAGTTGCTCCGCGGCATGTGGGATGTTCCCAGACCAGGGCTTGAACCCGTGTCCCCTGCATTGGCAGGCGGATTCTCAACCACTGCGCCACCAGGGAAGCCCTGAGCCCATGTCTCTTAAATGTCTTGCCCAGATATTTTCCCCAGCTTTTCAACTCTTGTTTGCCTAAGGCAATTAAAAAAAAAAATTTATTTTATTGAAGTACAGTTGATTTACAATGTTGTGTTAATTTCTGCTGTACAGTAAAGTGATTCGGTTATACATATATTCTTTTTCATATTCTTTTCCATTATGGCTTATCACAGGATATTGAATATAGTTCCCTGTGCTATACAGTCGGAACTTGTTTATCAAGGCAATTTTTTTTCTGTATAGAACTTTTACCTTTTTATGTGATCACATTGATCACTCTTCTCCATTGAGTTATGTCTTTAGCATAATTTTTAGAAAAGCCTTCCCATTACTAATACATACATACATATATGTATGTATATGTGTGTGCATACACGTGTGTGTATATATATATGTATAAAATCACCTACAGCCCAAACCATTTCTTTCTTTTTTTACAAAATATTATTTAGTTATTTATTTATTTATTTTGGCTGCGCCGGGTCTTCGTTGCAGCATGCAGGATCTTAGTTGCGGCATGCAGGATCTTTAGTTGCAGCATGCAGGATCTTTAGTTGTGGCATGCATGAGGGATCTAGTTCCTCGACCAGGGATGGAACCCAGGCCCCCTGCATTGGGATTGTGGAGTCTTACCCACTGGACCACCAGGGAAGTCCCCAAACCATTTCTTAAGAAATGAATGTCTGGAGCCAGCCTTGAGAATTCCCTTAGTCCACTGCCATGTAGCATTAGAATGGCCTTCTCTTCCATAAAGTGTCTTTCTTAGACTCCTCACTTTCCTGGGAATGTGTCAGCTGAAATAGTAAGCCCAGCACTTACTGGTAATGTGGACTGTCTGTACCGTGGGCCCTAGTCTTAGGGCGAGTGTGAGTCAGCTGAGGCTGCCGTGACAAAATACCGCTGACTGGGTGGATTAAATGGACACTTATTGCTCACAGTCCTGGAGGTGGTAAATCCAAGAACAAGGCATTGCCAGGTTTGGTTTTTCCTAAGGCCTCTCTCCTTGGCCTGAAGATGGTCAACTTCTTATTTATTCTCACATTGTCTTTTCTTTGCATGTGCATTCCTGGTTTCCCTTCCTCTTACAAAGACACCAATCCTACTGGATTAGGGCCCCACCCTTATGACTTTAGTTAACCTTAATTACTTCCTTAAAGGTTCTATTTCCAAATATAGTCGCATTTGGGACTAAGGTTTCAACATATGACTTTTGAGGTGACACAGTTGAGTGCATAACAGAGCATAACCTGAAGCTGACTGCCATTGAGTACTTATGGAAGGAAACTCTTCTATTCCTCCCAATGAAGTAAAATTATAGAAATACATTAAAAGAATATCTTATAATAGCAGTGCCAATGAGAAGTATCAACAGCATATGAGAGATTTCGACAAATTGGCGGACCATGTAAAGTGGGTGGAGGGACTTCCCTGGTGGTCCAGTGGTTAAGATTCCACACTCTCAATGCAGGGGGCCCAGGTTCCATCCCTGGTCAGGGAACTAGATCCCACATGCCACAACTAAGAGCCTGCATGCAGCAATGAAGATCCCGAGTGCTGCAGTGAAGACCTGGTGCAGCCAAATAAATAAATATTAAAAAAAATTAAATGGGTGGAATGTATTGTCAGATGAAACACAGCAGAAGGGGCAACCGTCAGGAATGTGCTCCAAGGGTGCTGCAGAAGAGATGGGAGCCATCTGCCTTTGGGAACGTGTATGATTCTCCAGGCTCAGAGTCAGAAGATCTGACAGAGGGCAGGAGCAACAAGTGGGGCTGAAAGCAGGGAATCTATTAAAGGTCTGGGTACACAAAGGATATACCCCTCAGTTCCTCAGCCTGCCTAACCACTCAAAGTAATCAGGAAATCTAGCATTTAATTCTGGGGAAAGAAAAAATCCAGAGGACTATTTACTAAAGATGTGAATGTTCCCTGGAGAGCTTTATAGCATCTAGTGTGGGTTTTGGTTGCCTAGAGAGATCACACCTGATCTCGTTGCGGCATTTGGGGCTCCCTAAGCTTTCTCTTAAATAGGAATGTCAATCATAAATCACTAGGAATAGGAGAAAACCCAGCAGCATAAAAGTCATAAAGACATAAAGAAAGAGAAAACAGAATATTCAGAAAATAGAAAGAGGGGACTTCCCTGGTGGCGTAGTGGTTAAGAATCCGCCTGCCAATGCAGGGGACACAGGTTCGAGCCCTGGTCCAGGAAGATCCCACATGCCGTGGAGCAACTAAGCCCATGCGCCACAACTACTGAGCCTGTGCTCTAGAGCCCGCGAGCCACAACTACTGAAGCCCGCGCACCTAGAGCCTGTACTCTGCAACAAGAGAAGCCACCGCAATGAGAACCTCGTGCACCACAACAAAGAATAGCCCCCACTCGCCACAACTAGAGAAAGCCCATGCAGCAACGAAGACCCAACACAGCCAATAAATAAATAAATAAATAAATAAATAAATAAATTTATTTTAAAAAAGAAAATAGATTTTTTAAAATGTATTTTTAGTATACTCAGGAAGAACTGAGATATTATAACCACACAAAAACAGAACAGTGTGCCATGAAAGAGAATAATCAGGAAGCCAAGTAAGAGCTCTTGGGAAAAAATCTTTAATGTTAATAGTAAAAGCAGAGTTTGTAAAGCATAATAAGTGGGTAAAGATATCCCCTCAAAAATAGAGAATGAGAGAAAAGAGGCACAAAGGATCAATCGAATATGGAAAGTTGGTAAATAAAGTTGAGAAAATATCCCAGGAAGTAGAACAAAGACTACAAAATAGGAGAGAAAATACAAGAAAAAGGATCATTTCCTTAGGTTCAACATCTGAATAATAAGTCCAGAAGGACAGGACCTACCAATTGAACGGGACCATGGAATGGGTGGGGAAAACATTTACACACATTGCTATGAAATTTAGATCATCAGGATAAAGAGACTTTCCTAAAAGCTGCCAGAGGGAATGAACAGGTTACCTACAAAAACTCAAGGATCAAACTGATGCCAGACTTCTCATCAAGAACAATGGCTGTGAGAGGATGATGGAGCACGGCCCTCAACGTTTTGACATAAAGTGAGTTTTAACCTAAATGCTATACCCAGACAAATGATCAATCACATGTGGGGGCAGAATAAAGACATATTGAGCCATTCAAAGAAAGACTTAGAAAATTTAACTCCTTCATACCCTTTCTTAGGACGTTACTTGGAAGATTAAAGAAAATAGAAGAAAGAGAAAGATGTAAGGTTTGGTTAACCATTGAGAGGTTGAGCAGTGAAGACAAACCCAAAGGTGACACAGTTCAGCAGCTCCAGAGAACATATGACCCAGATGGGGGCAGAGGACAAAGCATGGGGAGGACTCCCCACTGAGAAAGGGGACCCCAAGCAAAAGGGCCCCACACAACAGGTAGCACAACTGCAAGAATGTGAAAATATGAGGATACGAGGATATCAATACTACTATTTTGTGAACAAGAAATAAAAGTTTATTAGAAACTCTAGGCAAAACCAAATGCTGTAAAAGAAAACTATGGTCCAAATTAGCAAATTCAAATGTAGTATGATTTTTATGGACCCACCAAAAAGGAAATATAATCCTAGCATACCACTTGGTCTAAAAGTAAATAATAATTTAGTAACCATAATAAGGTAACTGCTTATCAGAAGTAATTCAGCATATGAAGAAGGCAAGGTTACAGAATATAATACAATGGTAGCAAACATTAGCAATATTTACAATGTGAAAATAAAAGTATAATTTACAAAGGAAGGCAGGTAGGGGGAAGAAATTTAGACGTGCCAGTATCTTCATCTTATATGCAGATGAAGATGAAATAGAGTTTTATTTCATGCAGATGAAATATGAGATAGAGTTTTATTAGTGTAAGTTTTTAGAAGAACTGAAAATAGTTGTCAATCAGATGAGTAGTATAGCTCAGCTCAATCTAAAATTAAAATTTAGATTTTATCTAAAATTTATAAATCAAGAAATTTTACTTAGTGTTCTGAAAGTAACCACTAGAAGAAATAAGCATAGTGTAATAAATGCCTCTGTGGAATGAGTCTAGAGGGTGGGGAGGACCAGGGGGAGGTTGTTGCTTGTATCAAAGCTATTATCTACTATTGGATACTGTCAACGAAGGATTAATCAGTCCATTTAAGAAGGAAATGGAAAATTTTATTCAAGCCAAATTGAGGATTAAAACTCAGAAACAGAACAGAATCTCAGAAAGCTTCGAGAACTGTTGCGCCCGTTAGAAGTCAAGGTGTGGTTATATAAGTTTTTTGAAACAGAGGGCTGTACATTAAATGATGTATTATAGACAGTTTACACAATCCAGATCTGGCCCCTTACATGATCAAGTAGGAATGTTATCTTCTAAGGACTTGTCCTGTGGATGTTCGAAGAATGTTGCTCTTTATGGTTAAGCAGGTATTTCTGCCGATGGGGCAGGTTTGGTCAATGCATTATGTAGATACACAGTGCACAGAAGTGGGGAGAGAGGAGGCCAAAGGGCAGAGAAAATTTTTTATGTTTAAATTTTTCTTGTCTTGCCATAAATACGAATTTTATTTCACAGTACTTTACTATATGCATGTATTATCCTGATAGAGCTTTTAAAAATATTTATCAAAAGTCATTGAGGAAAAAAAAAAAAAGTCATTGAGGAAAGCTATCTTTGTGGAAGATTGCCGAAGGACAGACAATCTAACCCTTCCTCTACTCATATTGTTGGACTAAGGTCAGAGTGTCCTAGTGTTGGTTACAGGGGCCACATTCCTTAGGCTCCCTACCCAGAAAGTTGCTCATTGAACTGTGATGGATCTCTATTGAGATCTTCTCTGTAAGAAGCAGCCCTGAGTAATTCATTACTCTGTTTACAGTATGGATATTTTAAAAGATATTGTTCAGTCCACTGCTCCTGTCCTCCTGATAAGAACCGCCATAAAAACATTTTCTCTGGACTTAATGCCAAAAATAAATGTGCTTCTCCTAAGCTGTGATTAAGTCTTCTCTTATGATCACTGACTTACCTGAGACACCACATTTCCTTCTCAATGTCATCATCTCAGAGTCCAAGAGGTGGTCCACTTCTAGATCATCCAAGCAGACATTATTTCAGTTCACTTGCACTATGCTGAGTCTCTCTTTGCCCAAATTTACTCACTTAATTTAATTTAATTTAATATCTTTACTTTTGCTTTATCTAGTGCATGTTTGTAAACTGCCTTAAATCCTTTCTGGAAAGAGATTGAGGGAAGGGAGTCAGGGAAGGGAAAGGGAGGAAATTTAGTCCATAGATTGAATAATGTTCTTAAGGAGACCTTAACCCATTCAGGTACTTATGCACAGAGAGACGATAAAAAATAATATCTCTATGCTAATAAAGAAATATTTTCTCTATTTATAGAGAAGATATTAATTTAATTTTACCAATTAAGATGTTATAAATCTAATACATAAAAAATAAACTTTTGATAGTTGTAAAAAAAATTCTCAGAAAAAAAAACAAAAACAAAACAGGAATAGGTAATATATGGCCTACGGATGGTGCTTAGATCGCCCACAAATAAACTATAGGCAAAATTCTGAAATCATGTACATATTCCAGATGAAAGAGTTCACAATTTTCATTAGACTTTCAAAGAGGTTTTTAAACAAATAGATCAAAGATCACTTAAAAAAAGTCCAACCCCGCCATATGTGTTCTTATTCAGTTAGGAGTTTAGAATAATTTCTTCCTATATACATTTTCAAGAATTTATCTATTAAAAAAAAAACAAACTCCTCCTCTTCTGAAAATTTATTTAAAGAAAATACAAATTCAAGGAAATGTAAATTTAAAGAACAATGAGATACTACTGTACACCTATTAGAATGACCACAACCTGGAGCACTGACAACTCAGTGCTGCTGAGGATATAGAGCAACAGGAACCTGCGCGTGGTTATTTACAGCAGCTTTATTCATAGCTGCCCAAACTTGCAAGCAACCACCATGTCCTTCAGTAGGTGAGTGGGTAAACTGTGGTACATTCAGACAATGGAATATTATTCAGCAGTAAAAAGAAGTGACCTACCAAGCCATGAATAGACATGGAGGAACCTTAAATGTGTGTCACTAAGTGAAAGAAGCCAATCTGGGAAGGATGTACACTGTATGATTCCAACTCTGTGACATTCTGGAAAAGGCAAAACTATGGAGACAGTCAAAAGATCAGTGGTTTCTAGGGGTGGGCAGAACACAGGGGATTTTAAGGGCAGTGAAAATACTCTGATATCATCATCTTACATATATGATGGGTATATGTCACTATACATTTGTCCAAACCCATAGAATGTACAACACTAAGAGTGAACCATAATTTAAACTATGGACCTTGGGTGATTATGATGTATCAAGGTAGGCTTATCAGTTGTAGCAGATACCCCACTGTGGTGCAGGATGTTGATAACGGGGGAGGCTGTATAGGTGTGGGGCAGGGGGCATATGGGAAATCTCTGAACCTTCCCCTCAATTTTGCTGTGAACTTAAACTGCTCTAAAAAAATAAAATCTTAATAATAAAAAAGAAACCATGAATTGTGAACTCTGCAATTAGTTCTTTTGAAATTGATTTTATAAATAACACCTTTTTTCTGATTATCAATACATACATACATGTTGTTTCAAGAAGAAAATAATATTATGTTACCATTCAACTGTTAACGAGTTGGACAAATATTCTTCCAGACTTCCTTCCCATTCATCAGATAGTTTTTTAATGTGACAAATGTATAGGTTTATGATAAGAGTTATCTGATTTTTTTTCATAAAGCAAAAATACCATGAGCTATATCTCAAATAATGTCCCTGAAGAGCTAGTCACTGTAGAGTCGTGGTGGAGCTGAAAGAACATGGGATTTGCTGTCCCATGTCCAGATTAATCACTCCCACAGTGGACGACTACAGCACCTTGTACCAGACACTGGACCTCCACAAGTCTCTATTTTCTCATCCACATGCTGGGGACAATAATAATAATAATATCCCTTTCATCTACTTTTCTGCTTTGTTATGGTTAAATGAAAAAATAAAGTTGAAATGCTTTGTCACCTCTAAATAGCTCTACACCTTTTTTTTCTTTATTCCAAAAAATGCTGCTATTTCCCAAGACATTTTAAAATTTCTTCTTTGGGAACTGCCTGGAAAATCCATTTACAAGTTATATAGGAAAACACATCTCCTTAAGTTGAGGTTTATTTTTGACCCAACTAGATATGATTCAGCTTTGCTCATCTATGTTATTAACCATATCTCTTCTGTCAGTTTCTGAAAACCAAACCTATTTCTGAAGGTGGATGATTCTGCAGCAAGCAAGGAAGACATAACTCACATTCAATATTCTCTGAAGTAAAAGCCAGAATTTTAGATAAAGTCTTTCTAGTAAGTGTTTAATTTCCCAAGGTTGTGACTTTGAAAAGAACAGTCATTTTGATATACATCTAGGCTTGGTTTTTTGCTGTTTTTGAAAGTTTTTCACAAGGTTTTCTGGTCACATCATAATGCGGGCCAATTTATCATTGTAATCCTTATATGTTTTATTTCATTTCTATATCTGTACTTAAGTGTTATAAGTAACAAGGAAAAGGGCATGATCAGACGGAGAGGAAAAAAAAAAGTCAGAAAGGCACAGAAACTGCACACTTTAAAAAGGCTAAGATGGTAAATTTAATGTGTTTTTACCACAATAAAAGACAAATAGTAAATAAAAAGAAAGGCACAGAGACCTAGATCGTAAGGCAAAAGAGCAATGTGAACACAAGTCACTGGGCTCTTTCTTCTAACGATTCATCACCAAGTAATAAAAAGTCTTGGAAGGAGCTCATAATTAGTCATATTGCCCCACTCTAAGAGACCTTAATATGAGCAGACATAACATAAAGCCAAAGCACTTTAGTCTCTACCTTCACCCCAGACTGAAAATTAGCCAAATTCAGCAAGCAATAGAAATACAAAATGCATCCTTCAGAATGTTTTATAGTTCCAGGTGGAAGAAGAGCCATTTGCTAGAGTGGTTGTAACCTGCCTCCCCAAAACTCTCCTGTCCTTTTCCTGACAGTCACAAGTTGAGTAATTATTCTTAATTTGTAAAGCTGAGCATCATTCTGCTGCAATCTATTGCCCACATAACTTCTATTATTGTTTTGGTGAGCAGGTCTTAGCAATCACCGTGAGATGGAATGGATACAGATGCTACAGATGGATGTGTCATAATAGCTTTAAACCACCAGAAGGAGCCCTAAAACAGACTACTGGGAAATATTACACCTGCTGGCAAAGAGGGGGAAATAATATATTGTCTACAGATGGAGAGTTTAAACACCACATTAAAACTTAATAAAGAATTACAGAGTGGTTGAGGGAATTATAACACTAAAAAGTCTCCAGAAGACAAAATACAGGTTTCTAAAGGCATTGGGTTAGTACCGTATTTGGTTTTATTTTTTAAGAGAAAAAAATACACAAGAAATATTGATCCAATTAGTGAAGCCAAACAAGCCATGAGAGTACATTTTCACGAGCTTCTCAACCCCTCCATCTGTCAAAATATTCCTTTTAGTGGAGTCAGCCTTTTGCATGAGCTTTGGAGGATGATTCGAAAGATGCTGAAAGTTTCCTTTACTCAGAAATCTCTCTCCTGATTAACTCCTGGTACCTGAAATTCTTAAGACTTATATCCCACCTTAAGAGCTTTAATTATGTCGTAGCATTCTTAACATCTTTGAGTAAAGGCTTTACCTCAACTTGGAGGGCTAATATTGATTATTGCCAGGATTTAGCTTAAACGGCTTAATCTTTTGCTATGCACTATCATATGATAGGAAGGCAAGGCTTTGAAGATTAACCTGATGATAATTTTTAATTATGGGGAGAGGCCAGGTGTACAAAGCTCTGACTGTAGCCGGTGGAATATCGTATTAGGAAATCTGCCAGGAACATGGGCATCTGTGGAAAGAGAACAGTATCAGCCACAAAGTAACCGCAGAGAAGTACAAAAAAGGTAACAAACTCCCTGTGCTGGTTTGCTTGCTAGAGGCTGTCATAACAAAGCACCACAGGCAGATAGCTTAACCATCAGAAATATCAATAGACTTTTTCACAGTTCTGGAGGCCAGAAGTCCAAGATCAAGGTGTCTGCAGGTTTGTTTTCTTCTAAGGCCTCTCTCCTGTGCTTCTGATGGCTGCCTTCTACCTGTGTCTTCACATGTACATGTCTGTGCCCAAATTTCCTCTTTTCATCAGGACACTGGTCATGTTGGATTAGGGCCCACCCTACATACCTCGTTTTAACTAGAGACCGCATCTCCAAATATGGTCACATCTGAGCTACTGAGAATTAGATCTTCAACATATGTATTTGAGGGGGATGCAGTCAGCCTGTAACACTCCCGTGCTTTCCAGCGTTGCCCAGTATTTCTTACAATTCTGCAGGGCAGCGGGGTGGCCACGAGGCAGTGGAGAGGACTTGAGTGTAGCAGTTAGGTCCCTATTAAACAGCCGGCTTAAACATTTCCTAGCAGTGTGACCTGGGGAAATTATTTAGCCTCTTCTTAGCCTTGGTCTCCCCTTTTGCAAAATAAGGCTAAACATACCCTCCTTGCCAGGCAGCGGCGAAAAGCAGGAGCTGATAAATGTGGGAAAACGGGCACAGCGCTTCTCAGGTGTGGACGGAACCGCTCTGAGGCTTCCACTGCCCTGGGAAGACGAGTCCAGTCCTTCCACAGCCAGCAAGGCCCGTGTGGCCCGACTCGGTCTCACCAGCAGAACCTGAGGAGCCAGGGGCCCCCACCACGTAGAATTTTAGAGGCTGTGATGGAAAAGAAACCCCCAGAAAGATAAAACAGGGAGTGAAAAACTATGGTATGTTTTACAGTGTTTACTTAACACGCCAGTGCTTTAAACACTCACATACTGTGACTGTAGACACAGCTTCAGCTGGAGAGACGGTCAGATTCTAAATCTGAGGCTCTTCTGAACTCGAGGCCACAGCCTTTTGCCACAGATTCCCTCACAAGTCTGCGCTCCTGCGACTCCGGCTTCCTTCACTTCAGTCCCCCTCCCGCCCCAGGCTCCTCGCTGGCCACACAGGACGGCGGGACAGTCGGTGTTTCAGGTCGAGCCTCCGACGCGTTTCCTTAGGGAAGGATCCCCGCACTGGGGACGTGAGCGCGCCACGCGCACACGGGTCGGTTTCCATCACACCCTGACCTCCGAGGGCTGCGTGCTCAGTCTTTTCAGCAGGGACCGCAGTTGCCATGACGTAACTCGCTGCACCTGGGATGTTTGATCTCTGCCTCTGCTGCTGGAATGCGGGCTCTCCTTTCCAATCCCGAAGTGCGTGCAGGCTCTGCACAGCCAGTCGGGCAAAAGCGAGACCCGCCCTCCCTCCTGCGCCCACGCCCCGCCGGCTCGCGCCCCCTGTGCTCTGCCTTCGCCACCGAGGACGACCCCTGTTCCCCAGTCAGGGCACGGTCTCTCATGATCTGTCTTGTCTTAATCTCCCTGAAATACCTTCCTTGCCCTCTCTGCTTGGAGAAATCCAATTTAAGGCCTAACTCCTTCTTGAACTACGTGGCAGAAGGAAATTGCTGCTGCTTCTGCCCCGCGCCCTCCGTTGTGGCACTTACCACGTGGGTCCTATTTAATTGTGTACATGTCTATTTCCTCCGCTAGAGTATACTGTTCTCTGAAGGCAAGCAATCATTTTGTTCTAATCTCCATATCTCCCATGTCTGGCCTAGGGTCTCGCACAATGCCTGGGGCGGAGTACATATTCTGCAGTGATTCTTGCGTTCAGTTCTTTGTTCTCATGGATGCTTGAGGTGTTTGAATTGACCGAGGTTTGAGGGATTTACGCCAGCACTCTCTTGCACACGACTAAGGCTAATGCTCTTTAGGCAGCGTGATATTACAACTCCTCTTAGCAGGTTTAAAGGTAATACGTGTATGGACACTTGCTTATACGGGTGTGCTTTGGTTGCAAGCCAAAAACTGGGTGTTTAGGCTCTGGTTAACTTGATCAAAAAGGAAGTTTTGTGGACAGATATCAGGAGTTGAGAGACTCAGTGGCTGGAGAAGCAGGGTTTTATGGTCAGAGCCCAGGTAGCTCCAGGGACCACTGACTGGAGCAACAGGAAGGAAATGGCAGCAAGAACAGCCTTTTCTAGTTTGTTCCTCTAGAAGAAACCACTTAAGTCACCCTCAGTTTCTGCCACTCTATTCAAGATTTAAATTGACTGGAAGGTGCATCAAGTTTGGGTTATGTACCCAACCACTGGCGTGGTGAGGCAGGAACATCTGTCTAACAAGAAATTCCCCCAGATTAAATTCAGTGGGAGATCAGATAGTCCTCAAAAGGGAATGAGTGTTCTATGGGAAAGAGGCAAGGGATGCTGGTTGCCAAAAAACCCACAAACGCCTTCTACATTTGTGTCCTAAAATTAACTGTAACCCAACACTATAACGATTGTTATGCAGTTATTATTAAATCATATGATTTTTCATCTATAGCTTCTCACTCAGAGTAGACCCTTAATCCAATTAAAAAAAAAAAAGCTTTTATATTTTTTTCTAAACTGCTAACTTATGGGGACTTCCCTGGCAGTCTAGTGGTTAAAACTCCATGCTTCCAATGCAGGGCGCGTGCATTTGATACCTGGTCGGGGAACTAAGATCCTATATTGCTGCACAGCGCAGCCAAAAAAAAAACAAAAACAAAAAAACAACTGCTAACTTATGAGACAGTAGATGTGCTGTGACAGGACTTAAGTGAATGAGCAGTAAAAAGAACGGCCAGTGGTACAGTGACATCGGTGAGTTCTAGCCATCCATCTGGATCACCATCAAGTCGTTATCCCTGTGGTGGGATGGTGTGGAGCAATGGAGTTCTTCAGCAGCCCTTTCGGGCCAGTGCTGCGTTACAGCCCATTTAGCTCCTGCGTGTACTTAGTGGAGCCCGAGTGATGAAGCAATCATTGGCTCGATTAACTAGCATTAAAATACTTTATCCCTAGAATCATAATCAGGGGAACATGATCATTTACTCTGGAAAATATCTGAGACATTTTCCCTGCTGGGTAGAGAGGGAAAATTAAATTACATGAAATGAATTCCCAGTTCTCCATATGTGAACTATTCACATGGCAGATCATCAGTTCCAGGGCTGTTATTTGTCACCATGGCCATGACCATGACCCAGCTAGTCAGTGACATGGCAGCTGAGAAATTGTATGGATAAAAAATATGTTTTCCCTGGTTATTTGCATTGATGGTATACTTTATAAAAACTACAGGAATAGAGAATGTTTCTTAAACTTGAGGTTTTATTTTAGCTGCCATATTACTCTTTTTGTTTCAAATATCCCTTCAGTCAAGTTAGAAATTCCAGTCTTTTCATGGTCTATAATTCTGTTTATCACAAAGTTTCTTAGCGGCTATTTTCTCTAGAATGGCTCCAAAACTCTTACCTTCTGGTATCAATTTCCATTCATTTTTTTCCCTCCTTTCTTTTAATAAAGTACCATTTTCCCCCGTAGCAAAGTATCAAAATGTCTTTCATACTTTTGTACTTTTTATTACATAAAGGATAGGAAAATCTCTTTTATATTAAAGTAATTCATTTACAGTTCAGTTTATCACAACAACCAGAAATCTTAGCAGTTGTGTGGATAACTGGAACTATCCTTAGAACCTTTATATTTTTAACGCTTCCTGAAATGACAGGTGTGTCAAATAAACAAGACATTTCTGGCTAACAAATTTTGCAATCTCTCTTTCAGAAGCTGTCAGATTCTAGAACTTCCTGATGGCTTTGTTTACTTAGCCGTTCTCAAACTTCCTCTCCCAAACCCATTACTCTCTTAAAAATTATTGAGAACTTTTGTTTATGGGAGGTTATATCTACTAATATTTACCATATTAGAAATAAATAGCGAGATGTTTTTAAAATATTTTAAATTGACTATAGAGGCTTCCCTGGTGGCGCAGTGGTTAAGAATCCGCCTGCCAATGCAGGGGACATGGGTTCCAGCCCTGGTCTGGGAAGATCCCACATGCCATGGAGCAACTAAGCCCATGCGCCACAACTACTGAGCCTGCGCTCTAGAGCCCGCAAGCCACAACTACTGAGCCCGCGTGCCTAGAGCCTGTGCTCCGCAACAAGAGAAGCCACCGCAACGAGAAGCCTGCGCACCTCAACGAAGAGTAACCCCCACTCGCCGCAACTAGAGAAAGCCCGCACACAGCAATGAAGACCCAATGCAGCCAAAAATAAATAAATAAATTTATTTTAAAAATTAAAATAAAATAAAATGACTGTAATAAACCCACTGCCTGCTAAAATGAATATTTGCATAAAAACATGTTTTTGGAGTAAAATTGATTAGAAGAATAGCATTGTTTCATATTTTGACTATTTCTTTAATGTCTGGCTTAATGGATTCCCACAATATGCTTGTGCATTTAATCCGTTGTGATATCTCATTGTGACTGAAGTATATGGAGAAAATCTGATCTCACAGGGATATGTAATTAGAAAAGGGAGGAGTATTTAATAACCTTCTCATGTATTGATAATTGGATTTTCTTATTTGGTACAACACTGGAACTCAACAAGTGGTAACTTCTTAAAGGTTGGTTGAATGGGGAAACCAAAGCCATATCAGTGAACTTTTCTTCCTCTGTTACATGAAAACCCATCAATCTGTCTCCTACTCTGAATGGATCTTTCACCCACGTATGATTTTGTAACTTCCAAATGTTGACAAATTTCATTATTACTATGTTAACAAAAAATCACATTTGCTAATATCCTCACTGATTTCATCAGTAACATTCTTTTGAATATTAGGAAACTATCAAGCTCATGGCGGTATATGAAGGTTTTTAAATATTCTAAATTTTTAAAAAATTAATTAAGTAATGTATTTATTGGCTGTGTTGGGTCTTCATTGCTGCACGCGGGCTTTCTCTAGTTGCAGCGAGTGGGGGCTACTCTTCGTTGCGGTGCGTGGGCTTCTCACTGTGGTGGCTTCTCTTGTTGCGGAGCACGGGCTCTAGGTGCGTGGGCTTCAGTAGTTGTGGCACACGGGCTCAGTAGTTGTGGCTCGCGGGCTCTAGAGCACAGGCTCAGTAGTTGTGGCGCACGGGCTTAGTTGCTCTGTGGCATGTGGGATCTTCCCAGACCAGGGCTCGAACCCGTGTCCCCTGCATTGGCAGGCAGATTCTTAGCCACTGCACCACCAGGGAAGTCCCTAAAAATTATAATTTTTGATTCACAGATGTGTGTGTGTGTGTGTGCGCACGTGTGTGTATGTTGCTACCTTAGAGTATTTAGAAAGAGAATTTCTTTTTCTTTTTTTTTTTTAATTAATTTATTTATTTTTGGCTGTGTTGGGTCTTCGTTTCTGTGTGAGAGCTTTCTCTAGTTGCGGCAAGCAGGGGCCACTCTTCATCGCGGTGCACGGGCCTCTCACTATCGCGGCCTCTCTTGTTGCGGAGCACAGGCTCCAGACGCGCAGGCTCAGTAGTGTGGCTCACGGGCTTAGTTGCTCCGTGGCATGTGGGATGTTCCCAGACCAGGGCTCGAACCCGTGTCCCCTGCATTAGGCAGGCAGATTCTTAACCACTGCGCCACCAGGGAAGCCCAGAAAGAGAATTTCTTACTGACTGGAAAACTTGCTCTTGGGTCATGATTTTTGGTATGAGTGACCTTTGAACCAGATCTTTTTGCAACAAATCATTTCTTCTTTTGCTCACTTCCATTTGTTTTTGGCCAAATATTTTGTTAATATACAAAGTGATATATATTTGTTGTAGAAAAATAAAAAAAACTAAACAAGTATATAGATAAATAGATAGGGGCTATATATATATATGTGTGTGTGTGTGTGTGTGTGTGTGTGTGTGTATACACACGCACACAGTGTCCCCCCCCTTATCTGCAGGGAATATGTTCCAAGACTGTCAGTGGATGCCTGACACGTGTAGGACCAAACTCCATGTGTACTGTTTTTTCCTATACATACATACCTATGATAAAGTTTAGTTTATAAATTAGCCACAGTAAGAGATTAACAACAGTAACTCATAATAAAATAGAAAAATTAGAACAACATACTGTAATAAAAGTTGTGTGAATATGATCTCTCTCTCTGTCTCTCAGAATATCTTATTGTACTGTACTCACCCTTCTTCTTGTGACGATGTGAGATGATAAAATGTCTATGTGAAGAGATGGAGCGAGGTGAGTGACACAGGCACTGTGACCTAGTGTTAGGCTCCTACTGACCTTCTGACGCTAAGTCAGAAGGAGGACCATCTGCTTTGGGTCAGCTGTCAGGAGCAGATGACATCTATGGCTGGGACCCTGCGTGGGGTGGAGATTTCATCACGCTACTCAGAACGGTGCACAATTTAAAACTTATGAATTGTTTATTTCTGGAATTTTCCATTTAATATTTTCAGACTGAGGTCGACCATGGGTAATTGAAACCACAGAAAGGGAAACTACAGATAAGGGGGGGACTGCTGTACCCACAATGCCACTAACTAAGACAACACGGTGAGCAGTTTGGTGCATATCATGTTGTCTTTTTCTCTGTTTTGTTTTAAGTAGTCGTTAGACCTGTCTAGAAAAAAAATAATCACAAGTAATTCATGCTCCAAAGTTACTTTCCTCATTTCCATCTAAATCAGATACAACTCTTAGCCAAGTTTTCACTGTTTGTTTTTTTTCCTTCTGGAAAGCAGTTCTATCACTTTTACAATACTATCAAGTTTTAGTTTCCTATGGCTGCTTTGTCAAACTAGCATAAACTCAGTGGATTCCAACAACACAATTTATTATCTTACCATTGTGTAGGGTCTCACAGAGCTAAAACCAAGGTGTCAGCAGAGCCGTGTTCCTTTCTGGAGGCTCTGGGGGAGAATCTGTTTCTTTGCCTTTTCCAATTTATAGAGGCTGCCTACATGCCCTGGCTCACGGCTTCTGTCTTCAAAGCCACCAAGCATGGCTTGAGTGCTTCTCCCACTGCCATCTCATGGTCACATCTCCCTCTGACCACAGCTAGGAAAGGGCCCATGTGATTAGATTGGACACATGCAGATAATCCAGGATAATCCTGCCATCTCAAGGCCCTTAATTTAATCACATCTTCAAAATTTCTTTTTCCATGTAAGGTAAGTATTCACAGGTTTTGAAGATTAAAGTGTGGACATCTTTGGGGAGCTATTCTTTTGCCTTCCACGATTATTGGCAGCATTCTGAGGAGGCTTCATTGTTTTCAAAAGCAATTGATATCATTTAAAAAACAGTGTGCCATATCTGCGTAGTCTTCACCAAATATCTTATTCATTAATCTGTGCTAAAGTAGATTTGGATGTTTTGTATTGTCCTAACCATGACTGTGTTCTAATTTCCACACTCTTTATGTATCCAGAAACAGGTAATCCGTTTACACCTGTCATTTGTCAATGCCCTTTAAATAAATGATTATATTAAATGTGGCAAGCAACACAACACTCAGTGATCAGAAATCTAGTCTACTTTTCAGTTAAAATCTCTTGAATGTTAAGGCCGTGTGTAGAGTGATATTTTCCACTCATTCACACAATGACAGCCAGGCCTGTTTTCAGTCAGCTTTCCAAGTTGATCTTAAGCCCTAGTGAAGAGATTAAGAAACAAAAGTAGGGTGAAGCAAGTAGTGCTTTTTGAATAATGAAACAAAGGGAGTCTATACTTATTAGGGTGGAGAAGGGCAACTGATGTGACTGAAACGATGGAAGAGAGAAGGTTCATTGGAAGAACAAGCTGTGAAGTGTGGACGCTTCAGTTTGTCGGGATATAGGCTCACACACACAGCACACACAATTCTAAAGCACGTGAGTAAGATGAGATGGATTTGTTAGCTAAGCTCAAAATACTAAAGGAAGGAGCACCCGCTGAAACTTGAACAAGATAAGGACAATAAACTTGAACAAGGTAAGTACAATTTATTGTACTTATCTTGTATACGATAAGTACAACAAACAATAGATAAGTAAATAAATGACCTCACAAAGCAGGTAATAGACTGATGGAGTTGAATTTCTTATTTCTTCAGTCAACTTTCGTTGATAAGGTGTGCATGGGACAGACAGTCGTGAATTGCTATGATTGCTACAAATCAGAAATGAGTGACATGATCTCTGTCCTGAAAGGGCAGTTGTGAGAGTTAGGTGAACAGGAATGTAGACCGATAATTACGTTATAGTGTGAGCTAAACCTAGCCTCTGAACGGGAGGCTGTGAGGCTGGAGCTTCTGAGTCTGCTCTGTCTCACTCAGGCTGCGTGTCGGTAAAAACGGTGATGGGGGAGCTCAAAGAGGAAGTGAAATTTGACTTGAATCATGAACGGTAAGTCAGAGCACAGGGAAATTACCGAGTCAAAACAGCTTTGCAAAGGCCTGAGTGTGGGGACAAGCATGTGCAGACTGCCAGTCAAAGCACCCCTGTCAGGCTTCTGAATCTTGGAGAAAGCAGAAGCCATGGAACCATATATTCAGGACCCAAAACTACAATTTTCCCACCCATCCTCCCATTTATCTTCTATTTACTCCTGTTATCATTAGTAGCCCAAACTTCTCAAGCCATTGACACAGGACACTCACTCTGAATCCCAACTCCTCACCATTCTCCCCTATCCTCCCAAACTCTTTGTCCTTTGTTCTGTGTAATCCTGGGTTCTTACACCCAAGTACCTTAAGACCAAGAGATAAGCATCTTCCTTGCTCCATTTTGCTGCATTCAAATCATTTCTTTTCCTCCCTCCTTCAAAAACCAGAATTCCTTAGAAGTTAGTGACATCAGGGTTTATCATCTACTGACATCTTGGGAATCCACCTGCTTCGTGAAAGGCTTTGGCTCTGGGCTCACCGAGTTCCTCTTTCCTACCCTCCTAATCATTACTCTTGATGACATCTGCACCCACACGGCTGACCCAGCTGACCTCCCAGTCTGTTGTTCTATGATCTTCTCACCTCCAACCATATTTTCCTCTGCCCTATGACAGCTAGCTAGTGTCATCTCATCTCTTGTTTCTTTTGTAGCACTCATGATCTGCAATCACTTTTTTTTTTTTTTTTTTGGCCGTGCCACGTGGCTTGTGGGATCTTAGTTCCCCAAACAGGGATTGAACTTGGGCCCTCGGCAGAGAAAGCGCGGAGTCCTAACCACTGGACCGCCGGGGAATTCCCTGCAATCATTTTATATGTTTGTTTGTTTATAGTCAGTTTTACCCACTAGATGCTCTGTAAGGACTGGGATTGTCTCTGCTTTGTTCGTATTTATCCCCAGCCCTTCGCATTGTTTGGGTGCACAGATGTTGGATTAATGAATGAATGGACTACAAACTTTGTGTCAGAAAATATTTAGAGGTATAATGGGAAAGATAGACAGAGAAAGGCTCTTAAAAAGTATCATATGCCATGCTAAGAGCTGGGTTTTACCCTGGGAACCTCCAGGAGATAGCCCCCAGGACATGGGAGAAAATATATATTCCGGCAAAGACTTGTACTCAAAAATGTTAATAGCAGCTTTATTCATAATAGCCCAAAACACTGAACACATCCCAGATTTCCATCAACTGTTGAAGAGATAAACAAATTGTGGTGTATTCACACAAGGATTACTGTTCAGGAAAAAAAAAAAAAGAATGAACCAGTAGTCCAGGTGACCACACGGATGAATCTCAAGAACACTGTGCTGAGGGAAGGGAGTCAGACAGGAGTTACTACATACGTCATAATTCCATTTATATGAAAGTCTAGAAAAGGGAAATCAATAGACAGAAAGCAGATCAGTGGTTGCCAGGAACCAGGAAAGGACGCGGGGCTTCCTTACAACAGGGCACAGGGAAACATTTTAGGGTGATGGAAATATCTGTACCACAAGCAAGGTGGAGGTCACGGGACTGTACACGTTTGTCAAAACGCATCGCGTGGCGCACTTAAAATTGAGCAGTGTTGTTGTATGTAAACTGTACCTCGATAAACCTGATTGAAATACAGATTTACAGATTTACAATATTTGTGCAGATTTACAAATATTATAAATTACTAAGAGAAACAGAGGAAAAGCAAACTTTAAGATGATGTCAGAAACATGAGTTTGCCCTTCCCCCTCCCACCTTCTTCCCTTTGAAGCCACTGCTCTCAGGGAAGATTGTCCAGGAGCAGCTCTCACTCTTTGGGGCTCCCCTTGGGTGTATTGACAGGAGTGGGAAAATTTGTTTTCTTCCTGTGAGGTTACTTAGAGCTTTACTACAGGAATGAGGACTTCTGATTCTTAGTTTTCTTAAAGGCCTCAGAATTGCTACTAGAAATGTACAATTGCAAAGAAAGTAGACTCTAGTCAGGCAGACATGAGATCAAATCTTGTCACTGTCACTTAGTAATTGACATTGTCACTTACCATTGGGCATGTTATTAAACTGCCTAAAGCTTCAGTTGTTCTCTTCCAAAGAATGGAAATAACAGAGCAATCTTAGAGATTTGCCAGGAAGTCAAGCAGTTCCTCAGGAGTGGCCAGTGACAGCTGCTAGATCGGCTTGGCAAATGTCCCTAGATTTGGCTGGTATGGGGACAATGCGCCCACGTGGATTTGGATAGTGTGTTACTTACGGCGCAGCAGGCAGCATGAGCTTCGAGTCAGCATCAGTCTCCTTGCCCCTCAAGTCACATGGGAGAAATGAAGAGGCGCAGTGGACGTGGGTGCACAGTGGTCCTGCGTCACAGCTCAGGAATACCGAGCTTCAGAAACCCCCAACCGCATCCAGAGGCTGCTGGCAAACCTGGCCACTCTGTGCTCTGGAGAGAACTGTTACATTAATTATCCTGAGATGTTAGCAAGTCTTCCCTGGGGCAGGGAGGGTGAGGTCTTCATCGTTACTCTCCTGGATGTCTCCAGGGAGAGGATGCTCTCGATCTTTACTCTCCTGGAATGGAAATACTTCTGAACAAATTGACTGATGATGCCTAACATGGAGAAATGTGAGAGATTCATGGAGAATTAGCTCCCAACAGGATTGAAGAATAAATGAATGCAAAGTACTAAGCGTAGTGTTTTCTACAAAGTAATCACATCATAAATTCAGATGGCAATAATATTGACAATTATGATGATGGGGCAACACAGTGCGGGAAAAATGGCATCTTTCCTTTAAACCTGGCACACAATTCCTTTGAGAAAGGGAGCTGTATTTGTTGGGGAAAACGTGCTGATAAGTGCTTGCAGTTGCAGTAACATGTGAGCACCCCAGGGTTTGCGTATTTGCTGACACCAGGATGAATGGAAGGGAGTGGAAGTGCTCTCTTTAAGACTGGAAAGGAATTTGTTGTTCTAAAGCAGTGTTTCTCAAAGAGCGGTCACAAGACCAGCATCAGTATTACCTGGGAGCTTAATAGAAATGCAGAATGCCAGGTCCCACCTCAGATCTACTAGATCAGAAACTCCGGGGTGGGCCCAGCAATCTGTGTTTCTAACAAGCCCCCAGTTGATCCTGAGGCAGAACTACTTAGTCCTGGAGAGGCTAGATGGAAGCGGGGGTGGGAATTTGTGAGCCTGGACTCTTTATGGAAGAACATGAGGAATCCTCAGTGGTAGGCCTAAAATGACTAAGAAAATATTAATATGGATTTTAAAAAATTAATTACTTTATTTATTTTTAAATTTATTTTATTTTTGGTTGCATTGGGTCTTTGTTGCTGCATGCGGGCTTTCTCTAGTTGCGGTGCACGGGCTTTTCTTGTTGTGGAGCATGGGCTCTAGGCGTGCAGGCTTCATCAGTTGTGGCACATGGTCTCAGTAGTTGTGACTCCTGGACTCTAGAGCGCAGGCTCAGTAGTTGTGGCTCACGGGCTCTAGAGCGCAGGCTCAGTAGTTGTGGCACACGGGCTTAGCTGCTCCACGGCATGTGGGATCTTCCTAGATCAGGGCTTGAACCCATGTTCCCTGCATTGGCAGGCGGATTCTTAACCACTGCGCCACCAGGGAAGTCTGCATTTTGTTTTAATTTTCATGTATTTATTAATGAAGTTGACATTTCTGTATTTGAGAGGAGATAATGTATATCTTTAATCACTGTTTTATTTATCATTTCCTGCTTACCTTCTAATCTAATCTAATCTAATCTGTTCTAATCTCCGGTGGGTAACGTGCCTGGTAAAAAGTTCCTGGATTTACAAAGTACAAGGGAGAAGATCCTAAATGAGGAGTGGTTCTAGCAGTTACCGTCATCTTTACTCACGCAGGGAAAATGAACTGTGCAGGTGACAGCTGACAGGTGCCCTTGGACAGCTGTCATTACCCGGGGGTTACTGTCATCTTTACTCACGCAGGGAAAATGAACTGTGCAGGTGACAGCTGACAGGTGCCCTTGGACAGCTGTCATTACCCGGGGAGGGGACACTGATGCAAGCATGGGCGTATGTAGTTCCTGACACACACGGTGATTTTGCAACTGGACGTAAGAATCAGCGCTTCATGGGAAAGTCATTAAAATTTTTTTTAATCTAGTTTGTAAGAATTGTCTGAGAAAATGTGAGGTCTTCATCCTCCAGTAAGCTCAGCACTAAATCAAAAGCCTTGACAGGCATGAAAGGGAGAAGGGGTGCGCCCCACATTGCTTACGGTGAGGAAACACAAGTGGTACCCGTGGTGCCCGCCTAGCACCTCATTGCTGCCTCACAACCTGGTCCTTCTCACATGCACATTTTCACTTGTTTTTCCTCCCCTTCTTCACTTAGCCCATATGCTCTGGGGAAAGCTGACTTCAACTATAGAGATGGCCTCCGTCTAAATCCCATGGATGATTCCATTTCCTTCGACAAAGTCTTTGACATACAAAGGGTAGCCATGACCTAAGGGGTCTGGTCAAGAGCAACCCTGGTCTGTTGCTATGCACATTGGGCTACCCGTGACCTCTCGCCCTGAGGGAGAAAGTGCGCAGCTAGTTTGCTACCAGCAAATACCCATCAGCCCTGTGTGGAAGGGAATTAGACTTCCAATCCAGTTAAATGATGCTGAAGGTCTAACATAGATGGAGGGAAACTGTCTTCGATGACATTGTTAAGCCACTGGCTCAAGGAACCCTGAAGCCCATTATACCTCTGATTTCCAGGTACCTAAGCTGAACATTCTCTCTGTTATTTAAGCAAGAAATGAAAAGGAAAAGAGCTGGTAACTGTTCCCATCGCACTTTTAAAGCTGTCCGTTTATGTTCTGAGCTTCCATCAGGCTAGTTACACTGTAGTCAGATTTTAAAATTTAAATCAGATCATGTCACTCTCCTGCTCTTAATCCTGCAGTGGCTTCTGTCACACATTACTAACAATGACAATAATAATAATAATAATGATGATGAATCATCTAGCACCCTCCCTGGCCACATGCCTTCTGGCCCCCTGTTGCCTCAGTCCCTCCCTCGGGGGCTCCAGCTGCTACAGCTCTTGTCTCAGGGCTGCTGCACTTACTATTCCTCTGTCTGGAATGCCTTTGCCCAAGGTCTTCACATGTAAGTCTCTGACTTCATTCATTTACCAGTTCAACTATCGGTCATCAGAAGGGGCTTCGATGACCCCCTTATCTAAAGCAGTGCCTACCCCCTTCACACTGTCCCTTACTCTGCTCTATTTTTCTTCTTGGTACTTATCCCTGCCTGAATTTATATCATTTGCTCTTTAAATCTGTCAATCTCACCAGAATGTAAGTTCCATAAGGGTAAGACTTTACTTTATTCACAACTGTGTCTCCAGCACCTAGAACATTTCCTGGCATACAGTAAACAGTCAATAAATTTTTATTGAAGAGAAAATAAAGAAGAAAATAAAAGTCTCAAAGAGTGATCTTCCTGGGCTTCCCTGGTGGTACAGTGGTTGAGAATCTGCCTGCCAATGCAGGGGACACGGGTTCGAGCCCTGGTCTGGGAAGATCCCACATGCCGCGGAGCAACTAGGCCCGTGAGCCACAACTACTGAGCCTGCGTGTCTGGAGCCTGTGCTCCGCAACAAGAGAGGCCACGATAGTGAGAGGCCCGTGCACCGCGATGAAGAGTGGCCCCCACTTGCCGCAACTAGAGAAAGCCCTCGCACAGAAACGAAGACCCAACACAGCCAAAAATAAATAAATAAATAAATAAAAATTAAAAAAAAAAAAGTGATCTTCCTTAAGAAGAGCCATCAATGTCCAGTTGTTGGCTGTTTTTATCTTAGTAATGGGGTACACATTGCTGGTCAGGTGACCCAAGAACATTCCCTACCCACTTCTTCCTGGATGCTTTCCACTATCCTGCCGGCAAATTTTATTTTTTATTTATTTATTTATCTTATTTTTGGCTGCGTCGGGTCTTAGTTGAAGCATGTGGGATCTTTCGTTGCAGTGCACTGGTTTCTCTGTAGTTGTGGCCCGTGGGCTTAGTTGCCCCGCAGCAGGTGGGATCTCAGTTCCCCGACCAGGGATCGAACCCACGTCCCCTGCACTGGAAGGCGGATTCTTAACCACTGGACCACCAGGGAAGTCCCATGCCTGCAAATTTTAAATACTTGTTTTTCTTAGTCTTCACTGCTGCTATGGGCTTGCCAATATAACAGTTCTGGCTGATGAGACGTAAGTGGGAGTCTGGAGTGTGTTTCTGGGAGTGCTTTTGATTGCCTGGCAAAAGGAACAAGCAAGGCTGACTGTCTTTCCTCCTTATTTGAGCTCAGAAGCCAGGTTGATCGTGGTGATGAAGCGGTGATCTTGTGACCAAAAGACTACAGGACTAAGAGAAAAGTCATCAGATGACTAAGCTATTCAAACAATACCAATAATGAGAAAATGAACTCCACTTGTTGACTGAGTTTTCTATTACTTATAGTGCAACAAATCATAACAGAGTGGTGACAAAAAAAAGGTACAATATTAACAAATATTTATTGAGCATCATAAGTGCACAACGCTGTGGTGAGTGGCAATGTGGCTACAATGACCAACAACTCACTGTTCCTGGTCCCCAAAGATTCCAACCTAATGTGGAGACATACCCTAATAAGGTGGAATGGGATCAATGCTAAAGTCCCCACCTGACTGTGAGATTTGTGAAGCCACTGCCCAGTGGCCACCACCTTGCCTGATGTATACAGGTGTGAAATAAACGTACTGAGTGAATGCATGTGAGATGAACTCCCCTTGGGTGCATCGGGGAAGACTTCAAAGTCTTGAGTGGCAACTTAAAGTATGGGTAGGATTTCAACAGGGAGAAATGTAAACAGGCAACTTAGAGAGAACACAGGCTCAAAGGCCTCATGGAAGGAACTCATAACATACATAAGAGAATGGAGATTGCCCTTTCTTTTCTAGGTAAAAAATAGGCATTTTTTCTAGGTAAAAAAATTTATGCTACCGCTTCTAACTTAAGAAAGGGTGATAGGTAAATATTTATGTCTTCATAAGATTTTAAAAATTAACTTAAGCAGATACACACTAGTGAAAAATATTTATTTTGCAAACAGAATACAGTAAAAACAATGTTCTTGTTTCCTCTGACAAGTGATACCTTGCAAATGGGAGGTACATAAATTTGCATATCCTCATCTGCAACCAGATGCAATTTTTTTTTAAAATTTATTTATTTATTTATTTTTGGCTGTGTTGGGTCTTCGTTACTGTGCGAGGGCTTTCTCCAGTTGCGGCGAGCGGGGGCCACTCCTCATCGCGGTGCACGGGCCTCTCACTGTCACGGCCTCTCTTGTTGCGGAGCACAGGCTCTAGGCACACAGGCTTCAGTAGTTGTGGCATGTGGGCTCAGTAGTTGTAGCCTCATGGGCTCTAGACTGCAGGCTCAGTAGTTGTGGCTCATGGGCCTAGTTGCTCCGCGGCATGTGGGATCTTCCCAGACCAGGGCTCGAACCTGTGTCGCCGGCATTGGCAGGCAGACTCTCAACCACTGCGCCACCAGGGGAGCCCCCAGGTGCAAGTTTTAAAGACTGATGAGTACAAAGCTCTTTAACGTTTTTAGAGCTTAGTCTGTGAAGTGAAAATAAAAACATTATCAAGAGCTCAAAGATGTGTTTTGTATATGCAAAACAGCTCTGAATGGAAATTGTTTCAAGAGAACAAACCTCTGAGTTTTATGGGGATGAGAATCAGGGGGCCGGGAGGAAGGGATAAGGTCTCTCCCAGAGCTTACCATATCTCCTGCGATGTGCAATTGAAACAGGAGGGAAGGGGGCAGGGCACAACCTTTAAAAGAATGACATAGCTGTTGAGGACACAAGAAAAACTGGTTAGAACCAACTAGGCCCTAGATGGCAGAAGACTGAACTTCCAATAGACCTTGATCCTCATTATACGCTCATTGCAATACATCAGCTAAATGACACACCCATGGGCACCATGACAGTTCTCAGTCCGACCATAAAAGGCCAAAAAGTGGGCAGTGACCCAATTCATGGAAATCTCTGCCCCTTCTCCAAAATAGTTGGAAGAATCCTCCCACTCATTAGCCTGTGAAATTACCCAGCCTATATTTCGGGGCATCTCACCTTCCGAAATGGCCCGCACTCTGTCTGTGGAGTGTGTATCTCTCTCAATAAATCCACTTCTTACCTATCATCTTGCCACTCACTGAATTCTTTCTGTGATGAGACATAAAGAACCTGAGCTTCATTAAGTCCTGAAACCAGGTGTGTGATCTCAATATAAAAGACAGTGGGTTCAAGTCCCAATCTGAGTTATGCGGTTTCACAATCACCTTCATTTGAGGTAGGTATTATTACCTCAAACTATGGTTGTCAGCAACTCAAGGTCAAGGTAAGACTGGCTCAAGGTTTTCCTCAGCTTCAGTGGAAGTCCAATGTCCTAAAACTTCTATTTCCTGAGGGACATCCATTTCAAAGTAACCTCTCACTCAGCCTCCACTAAAAACTTTTACTTGGCTGTATATCCTGAGATTTTTTCCCCCGTGTCTCCCCTGGTAGATATCCATGTGAGAAAATCATGGAAATTTGCTACTCAATTTAATTCACACACACACAAACAGAAGATGTTATCCTCCCCTCGCCCGCCACCCAATCACGGCACTCGTTGGAATGACCTGTACAGTGAGTACAGGGACTCAACATTAAGAAGTTATGCAGGAGAGAAACCAACCAAGGAGACTGAGAAAGAGGAAGAAGCAAGGTAGGAGGAAAGCAAGGAAACTGTGGGGTCTCGGAAGTAAAGGGGGAAGAGCTCCGACGAGGAGCTGTGTTGAAGGCCATGTTCAACTGCACTGAATTCTGCAGAGCATTCAGAAGATCGAGGGTGGAGAAGTGACCAGTGAGTGTGGTGAACAGACAAGAAGCATCAGAGTGGAACCAGAAGTCCAAGTGGGATGGATCGATGACCAGGCAGGGAGAGAAAATGGAGACAGCATGGGAGGCAGATGTTTCAAGAAGTTTCACTGAGAATGGGGAGATGGAGGGAGATGTGGGGTAACGGGAACATTTTTTGAAAACTATATTTAGGGACCTCCCTGGCGGTCCAGTGGTTAAGACTCCGTGCTCCCAATGCAGGGGGCCCGGTTTCGATCCCTGGTCAGGGAACTAGATCCCGCATGCTGCAACTAAGACCCGGCGCAACCAAATAAATAAAAATATATTAAAAAAAAAAAGAAAACTATATTTATATTCAGTGGGAATGGCTCAAAAGTGAGGGAGAAATAGACAAAGCAAGAGAGAGAAAGAGGGAAGAGAGAAAGGATAATTACAAAGGCTGTGTTGAGTGGGAAGGAGAAGTTTGCCTTTGATGGGAGCAAATATACTTCGAAAGAGCAGGAATGAAGAGAAGGGAGCAGATGCCGGGGGCTGGTGATTTGGGGTGGGAGGGTGAGGGAGCTCCCGCCTTAGTTCTCCACAAACACACACCCTGTGACAGCAGAGGCGTATCCTTCTGAGCTGTTGTTCAAGAAAATCCCTTTGAGTGAGTTTCCTCCCCTTCTCTTGTTGAAGATAAGGCTGGGAAGTGCAAAATCACAAAAAGGGGGTGTAAATGCCGTGTCTCCATCTGCTGGCTGGCAGTTATCTTAGCAGGAGACCAGGAGACAGATGCCCTGTCCTTCCTGATGATTGTATTTCAAAGGAATGGCGTTCAAGTCCTTGAGAAAGGCTCTCCTGGGTTGTAAGAGATACAAATACATCTCAAGGGTTCAGAGAAAGAATTCACAGCTGTAAGTCCTTTTTAGTAAATGCCCTAAGAAACAGCAGTCGGGGCCCATGTCAGGTGTTGGCTATAACAAACAGTAAATTCTTTGGGCAGACCTTGAGCTTTCTCAGGCAGGCACTTAAGGGGGTTTGGGGTCATCTTAAGGATGAGGCCTTGAGCTGTCAGAAACTGTTAGTGTTGGGACTTCCCTGGTGGTGCAGTGGTTAAGAATCCATCTGCCAATGCAGGGGACACAGGTTCGAGCCCTGGTCTGGGAAGATCCCACATGCCGCGGAGCAACTAAGCCCATGCACCACAACTACTGAGCCTGCAGTCTAGAGCCCATGAGGCTACAACTACTGAGCCCACATGCCACAACTACTGAAGCCTGTGTGCCTAGAGCCTGTGCTCCGCAGCAAGAGAAGCCACCACAATGAGAAGCCTGCCCCCGCTCGCTGCAATTAGAGAAAGCCTGCGTGCAGCAACGAAGACCCAATGCAGCCAAAAAAAAAAAAAAGATAGTTGTTTAAAAAAAGCTGTTAGTGTTTGTACAAGTCTTTTGATGTGGCGGGAGGGTGGTGGGCAAAATCATTTGTGCTGAGAGTCTGTAGTTTTTCTAGGCCAAGGCTGAGGCCTAGTTGAGAAGAAAGCTCAGAGGGGCGTGGCTAGAGTTCGGTCAGGGAGAGAATCATCACTCTCCACCCAGCAGGGTCACATCATCCTTTATCGTTTAACTAAATGAAGAAAACTTGCATGCTGTTTTCTTGCCTTATTCCAGCCAAGATGAATTCTCTCTTCCGAACTCATAGCATCTATTGTAGTACTTCTCATATAGAAAGTTATCATGTTGTACCTCTTGGCAAATTTTATTATCTTATTTCATCATGTACCTGCTCATGTTTGTCTTGGCTACCTGACTACATCACAATTTCCTATAGGAACATTGGGCTAATGTTGCCAACATCTTTTTACAGTATAGATTCTGTGTAGCACTTGGTCATTACAAAACAGGAGGAAAGGGGGCAGGGCACAACCTTTAAAAGAATGACATAGCCATAGGACATGACAAAAATTGGTGAGAACCAACTAGGTCCAACTAGGCAGAAGATTCAACTTCCAGTGGACCTTGAGCCTCATATGCTCATTGTAATACATTAGCAAGCTAAATGACACACCCACCAGCACCATGACAGTTCTGAGGCCAACCATAAAAGGTTGAAAAGTGGGCAGTGGCCCAATTCCTGGAAAACCCCACCCCTTCCCCCAAATAGTTGGAACAATCCTCCCACTCATTAGCCTATGAAATTACCCAGCCCATATTTCGGGCCCTCTCGCCTTCTGAGATGGCCCACACTCTTGTCTGTGGAGGGTGTATCTCTCTAAATAAATCAACTTCTTACACATCACTTTGCCACTCACTGAACTCTTTCTGTGATGAGACATAAGGAACCTGAGCTTCATTAAGTCCTGAGACCAGGTGTGTGATCTCAATTAAAAGACTGTGGGTTCAAGTCCCAATTTGGGTTTTGGCTGGGTTCCAGTCCTGGCCCATGGGTTCAAGTCCTAATATGAGGTCCACGGTTTCAATTAGACTCAATCCAGGTCACAGGGGACCCATGTACCTTTATTCATTCCAAAAAAATTGTAATGGTGGCCACCTTATGCTATTGTTTTCCACGTACTAGAGAGCTGAAATACACATTGACCTTGAAGCTTTAAAAATTTAACCCTTCAGAACCTGGTCTGTAATACAATATTAGTATGTGTCAGCATATATACAACTTAAAGTTTGTTATTTAAGAACCCCTCAGAGGTGAACAACCACAGGCTCATTGTTAGGATATATTAAGGAGTCATAACTCACATCCACTAGGATAGCTATAATCAAAAAGTCAGATAATAACAAGTGTTGCTGAGGATGTGAAGAAATTGGAATCCTTATACACTGCTGGTGGAAATGGAACTCCTAGGTATGTAGTCAACAGAAATGAAAACATTATGTCCATACAAAAACTTGTACATGAATGTTCATAGTATTATTCATAATAGCCAAATGGTGTAAACAAACTGAAGTGTTCATCAACTGCTGAATGGATAAACAAAATGTGGTAAATCCATACAAAGGAGTATTATTCAGCCATAAAAAGGAATGACGTACTGTTACCCGAAAACTGGGTTCACCTCTTGGTGGGTGTAGAGGCAAAAGACACAACCAAGCCAAAGACTGGGAGAAGAAAGGGTTTATTATGACTTGCAGTGAATAAGAACACTGCGAGTGTTTCCTAAAGCAGTGTCTCTCCAAACAACAAAATTAGGGAAGTCCTGTGCTATGGGTACATGCATATTCATGAAGGGGCTTGGGCAGTAGGCAGAGTCCAAACTTTAGTTGATTGAAGTCGAGGGTCAGAAAAGGTCACCATCATCATCCCTTAGATTCCACTTGATCTGGTGGTTGGGCACCAGAGACGGGATTTAAATTCTGCAAAACAGCTCAAGGCAGTGCTTTAGGCTAGTCTTTACCATTGAAATAGAACTGGGAGTCTTTACAACTGATTTGTTATCTTTGCTGTTGTTGCTTCTCCTGCCTGATAAGTTTGTCCTTTTATTCTCTTAAGTTCATTATTACTGAGACTGGTTCAAGGACAAGCATTGTGTCCAGGCTTAGATCACAAAATGCTTATGTCAAGAAAGCCACGCCTGGTTCCCTTTCTCTGTGGACCCCCTAACCCTCTCTGTTTACAGTATTGAGAGGAACCTTGAAGACATTATGCTAAATGAAAGAAGCCAGACATAAAAGGCTATATAATCTATAATTCCATTTTATGAGATGTCCAGAATAGGCAAATTCCTAGAGACTAAGTTGACTAGTGTTTGATGGGGTTGGGAGGCTGGCAGGGATAACTAAAGGGTATTGGTGGGTGGGTTTCTTCAGGTGGTGCAAATGTTCCAAAACTGTGCTGACAAACCCAAGTTCGCGGGCCTGACGCACAGTAAGGCCGAGCAAACTGAAAACGTCAGAGTCTGGAGCAGAGAAAGGCTAACTGCAGGGGCCAGCCGAGAAGAACCGGTGGCCCGTGCTCAAAAGACCTGAACTCCCTGGATGGTTTCCAGGGAAGAGTTTTTACAGGCGAAATTTGGGGTGAGCAAGGAAGGGTGTGTGACTTATCTGATTGGTTGGTGGAGGTCACGGGGCGGAGCTCCAGGAATCCTGGGCTCAGCCTGAAGTTACCATCCTCCACCTGGTTGGGGGCCTTAGTTCCTACAGGATTCTGAGCTCAGAGATAGATTATGTGTTTCCCTTGAGGAGGAACTAGGAGTTTGCTTTGTAGAAGCACTATTGTTTGACTGCTTTTCCTTTGTTTCTGCCTTCCCTCACTTCCCTGATTAGTAGCTGTTTGAATCTGCCCTTTGCAACTCAGGGAAGGCCTAGGAGACCAAAGCCTTTTTCTTCAAACAAAAAACAAGGAGCACAAGGCTTTGGTACCCAGGATCCTCCAGCCCCACGGGGTCCTGCTTAGTTTCAACGGTAATGATAATTGGACATATCTGTGAATATACTAAACACCATTGAACGGTACACTATAAATAGCTTAATTATTTGGCATGTGAGTTACATAAAGCTGTTAAGAAAAAGAGAAAGTCATGTGACTAATTATTTCAATTACCAAGAGATGAAAGGCCCAAATGTTATTCGGAACCCCTGTGGCCAGCAAATTGGCAGAGATTACGGGCCGGCTTCCGTCTTCAAGCGTAAAGTAGCGAAAAGGAGCTGCGGGGTGGCTGGTGAAGCGGCGGACGTTTGGGGCCTAAGGAGCGACCCTAGGCCGGCCTCTGGGTCCCGGGCACCCGGCGGCTGAGCTCGGGGCGCCTCGGGTGACTGCGCGCCCCTCCTCCGGCCTGAGTCACGGCGCCCCGAGTCCCCACGCCGAGAGGATGCGGCGGTGAGCGCTGCCGGACGCCGGGCGCAGCGTGGGCTCCGGGCCGCCAGCGCCGCCGCTCGGGACGCCAGGCCGCAGGCGCGCTCTCCCGGCCGGGCCTCGCAGGCCTGCTGCCGGGCCCGCCTCCGCGGCTCCCCGACCTCCTCGGCTGGCGGCGCAGCGGAGCGGCGGAGGAGTCCGAGCCGGAGCCGGAGCCGGAGCCGCGCGCCCCGCCCGCCCGCGCCGCCCTTCCTCCCTCCCTCCATGGCGTTTATCCGGAAGAAGCCGCGCGAGCAGCAGCTGCAGCTCTACTCCAAGGAGAGGTGAGCGCCCGGCCCCGGTGAAGGGCCGAGCCGCGGGCAGAGGCCAGGTCCGCTGGGGGCCCGAGGCCGCGGGGGCAGGAGCGGGAGCCGGACCGGGGCCCACTCCGCGGCGGAGCCGAGCGCAGGCGGAGCCCGGCCGGCCACGCGGGTCCCGCCGTCGCGGTGCGGCTCACCCGGAAGGGGCCGCGCGCGGGTTGGGGGGGGCGTGGGGTGTAAGTGGGCTCGGCGGACCCCCGACGCCCACCCCCAGACCCCCGGCGCCGGGTCCCAGCGCTCGGCCCCATGCCGCCGGCTTGTACTCTCGGGCGGCACCGCGCGGCTCGGGGACGCCCCGCCTGCGGGGTAGACGCAGGTGCCCCCCATCACCGCGCCTTGTTACCGCCGACTTCAGCCCTCAAGCAAATGCCTGGGCAGATCCCTGCCCTCCTAGGCTGGGAGAGAGCCTCTGCGGGAGGCCTGATTCTGAGAAAAGCCCAGGTCCAACCCGCCAGAGGTTGTCGCCGAGCAGTGGACCTTATTGTAAGTGCATGTGAAGGCTCTGAGCTCCTGAGCGCTGAGGCACGACAGTCATGATCACCGGCATCCCGGTGAGGATTTGGGTCCCACGAGCAAAGGCTGAAATGGCCTCGAAGCAGTTATGGTTCAAGAGTTTCTGATCCTCAGCCTCCAAGGGAAGTCCCTTATGAGAAAGCTCACTTTTCCAAGTAGACGTCCAGTGCATTTCTAGTGAAACAGCTTGCTGGTCCTTGGGTCTGTGGTCCCAGGTGCCAAAAGGAGCTGGGAATGAGTCATTTTACAGAGAATTTTGGATGTGGGAGCCAGTTTCTCGGAATGCTGCTAGCCCGTCCTGATGTTGTGTGATCAGTGGGGACCAACGAAGCAGATTATACATGAGATACAAGGGCAGACTTTAAAGCTTGTGCGATCTTGCAGCGCCCACACTTCTTTGTATGGGGATTGACTGGACCCCGGTGCAAACATTCATACCTTTTTCTCATCACTAATGTTGGCCTCTGCCAGGATATCCATAGCCTGAAAATTTTCATTTTCCACTGTAGAGAAGAAGATATACCAAAAAAACGTATCTTGGATAGGGCTTCCAAGAACGATTTTGGTAGCGTGATTAGGCTTTATCCACAGACAGGCTTGTTTATTGAGTAATGATAACTGGATCCTGAATAAAGTAACTCACTCTTGTAAGAGGCTGTTGGGACTTCATTTGTAACGCTTGTTTCATGTGGAAAGAGCATGAATAGTTTCTTTGTTCAGTACCAACAACATTAAGACTTGGTGTTCTGTATTAAATAGATGAATGTTCAAATTTACATTGTAAGAACTTTGAAACACTTGAATTGCCATCATGTTCTATGATCTAAGAGTCATTTGTAACAATTCTATGGCTTTTTGATATACAGGGAATCCTGCTTTCTTTAGACCTGCCAGTTATTTCTACGACAGTAATTTGTGTTTAATTTGGTTAGCTTGTATAGCTCTGCAGCGTCACACAGATCTTAAAGTCTGCACTGGCATTTCTGTGTATAAGCTGCTTTGTTGGTATCCATTGATCGGGCAGTGTGACAGGCTAGCAGCACTCAGGGATGACTGTAGCTCTCACAACAGAATAATTATTCATCAGTCAGGAGGCAGCAACTGTTCTTAAGCATCGGTAATCTGAAAAAGTCAGTGCCACATATTTTTATTTGAATCCTACTTCCTGACTAACCAAATTCTCTAATGCCTTGCCCCGTGGCTTTGCAACCTTGGGTTGATGGTTACACTAACCAGGATGGTGTCCCTAGAATAGCAGTTTAAATGACAGGAATATGTCTCACAATCAAGCAGTCTCTTTCTAAATCTTAGAATTCTTTCTGAAAGACAAGAGTATTTTATTTTTTTTAATATTTATTTGGTTTTTTTTTTTTGGCTGCATTGGGTCTTAGTTGCAGCACATGGGATCTTTCGTTGCAGTGGGCTATTTGTTGCAGCACGCGGGCTTCTCTCTAGTTGTGGCGCGTGGGCTCCGGAGCGCGTGAGCTCTGTAGTTAAGGCGCATGGGCTCTCTTGTGGTGCAAGGGCTCAGTAGCGCCGCAGCATGTGGGATCTTAGTTTCCTGACCAGGGATCGAACCCGCGTCCCCTGCATTGCAAGACGGATTCTTAACCGCTGGACCACCAGGGAAGTCCCAAGATAAGAGTATTTTAAACCAACTTTATTGAGCCCCAAGTTTACCATGGCTGCACAGGTTTTTTTCCCCTAGCTTATCTCTTTGTGGCAATAAACACCATTTAGCAAAATGATGGACAGAGGTCATTGACTCCGGCATACCCAAGAGAACTGTTACTTTCCTTGGAACTGTTTCAGAGGTCACCATGAGAGCCTCACTTCTTCGGAGTTGCAGTTTCATTGGTCCCTCTCAACGCTGCTTTAGAGATTTGAGATTTCTACTGCTACCCAATAATGACCCAGAAAGGAGAAACTTGAAGTTAGCACCAACTTCATACTAAGAGAAATAAATGCTGATATATTTAGAATAAGTGATATTTCTACAAAAGTAGAAGCAGAGAGGCTGTTGGGAGATTCTTAGATTGGTGGCTTAGACCAAGGTGGTGGCAGAAGAAATGGAGAAAAATGGATGGATTTTATTTTTTATTTGTTTATTTATTTATTTTTGGCTGTGTTGGGTCTTCGTTGCTGCACGCGGGCTTTCTCTAGTTGCAGCGAGCGGGGGCTACTCTTCGTTGTGGTGTGCGGGCTTCTCACCGTGGTGGCTTCTCTTGTTGCGGAGCACAGGCTGTAGGCGCGCAGGCTTCAGTAGTTGTGGCATGCAGGCTCAGTAGTTGTGGCTTGCGGGCTCTAGAGCGCAGGCTCAGTAGTTGTGGCACACGGGCTTAGTTGCTCCGTGGCACGTGGGATCTTCCTGGACCAGGGCTCGAACCCGTGTCCCCTGCATTGGCAGGCGGATTCTTAACTACTGCGCCACCAGGGAAGCCCATGTGGATGGATTTTAGATGTTTTTAGGAAGTAGCATTGATAGGTCTTGGCCGAGTGGGCTGCATGTAGAAGGTAATAGAGGAAGAATCCCAGCTTGGAGTTCTCAGATAAAATACAGGATGCCCAGTTAAACTTGAATTTCAGATGAACAGTGAGTAACCTCTTATATAAGTATGTCCCGTGTGATATTTGGTACGTACTTATACTAAAAAAATGTTTGTAATTTATCTGAAATTCCAATTTAACTAGGTGTCCTGTATTTTTACTTGCTAAACATAGCAGTTCCACTCTCAGGTTTCTGATTTAAACAACTATACAGTGGTATCATTTATTGGTGATGCTATAAAGAAATGCTTTGGGTAGTTTTCAGTATTAGAAAACAAGAGGTACTTGGCTATTCAGATTAAGTACACTGTTATCCTGCTTAAGACTTAGATGGAAGGAACCATATTGATCTTACTGGTGTTCTAAAATGTCCATTGCAGGTGTAAAGATAAATCCAAAAAAATCTAAAAAGACAATTCATACAGCTTCCCTTGGAATTGTTGGGAATGGCAGATGTGTACAGTGGGCTAGCATATGAGGATATTCTACAAACAGCTGCTATTTAAGATATTTCTATTTCAAGATTTAGGAGTAAGCTAATTGTTGTATATTTTTTTACCTTCACATCTAGGAGTGGTGTGGTGGAACCACAGCTGTTTTCTTTTTGGATGATCTAGAAATTGAGATAGTTGAGGCATGTCCCCACTGGAAGAGAGTCAGTTTTCTCTCTACAGTGTCACAGAACAAATTACTTAGCTGTGGCTTGTAAGCTGTCATTCCAGGATAAAACATGATGATTATGAGTTCTGTGTTGGGCTCACATATTACATTAATCGTTTTACAGGCATTCCTTAGACTTCAACTTTGCTTCAAACATTCCATGTGTGGATAATTCTCTTGCTTATGCTGATATTAAATTTCTTGGCTGATATTAAATCTTTTACTTAATAGGTTTATTTTGTCAATTGATTCTGTATTTGTTACACTGAAAATACTTGCTGAGATGGCAAAGTGATTTGTTAGACTCTGGTTTAATCTTTCGTTTCTAAGACTGGTCATCCTATTCCTTTAATACCTCTCTGGGATTTGCCAGGTGTCGAAAATGGAGATAAACTGCAGAATCAGCGCTCAGTTAGTCAGGACTGCTGATGGGCTGAGAGAAATCAACATAAATCCTACTTCTTTACATCATAGTTATTTTTCTTACATAACAGAAAAACAGTGAAAGTGGAAATAAATGTTGCTAATTTTTTGATTGACTTAGCATTTATACTGGCTTTACCCAAAATCCGTTACTAGCCTATCACCTTATTCCCTTATTACTGTCTCAAATTAGCGTCTTCCAAAATGGCTACCATTTAAGAAGACACCGGAATCTCCCATAAATGGATTTTGAGTGTGTTTGCTGTATGGTTTTTCAAATGTGATATAAAATGGGAATGGGCATTTAAGGAATTCATCGCTTGGTTTTTTCCTAAATGCCACTGTGATTTCATCTTTTACTCATCAGATATTTAACATTTCCAACTCATAGATTTTTGAAAATTATCTTTTTGTTTTTTTTAAATTTTTTAACGTGTGTTCAGTGAATGGGGTCTGTATAATACTAATACTTTGAAATTTTGTATTATGACTTAGTATGTAGTCTTCACAAATGTTTGATGTGAGGTGGAAAATAGATATATAGTAATATTGGTACAGGATTCTGTATATATATCTATTATGTTAAGCTTGTTGGTTGTTTAGATCTTGAATGAAATTTTTCTGATTGAGAGAGGGTTCATGGTGCTAACTTCACCTTGTATTTCTAGCAATTTCTGCTGTAACTATTTTCAGGGGATGTTATTAAGTCTATTTAAGCTTAGAATTGATGTCTTCTTAGCAGATTGAATCTTTCACCCATGGATAATGACCTCCTTATTCCTAGTAATGATTTTTTTTCCATTTTGTCTGATATTAATATAACTATATTAGTTTTATTTTGGTCATTTGCATTATATATAATTTTTCATTCTTTTACTTCCACCTTTTCTTGTCCTTAGATTTTAGGCTTATTTCTTATAAATAGTTTGTAGTTGGACTTTTTATTAATTTGTTCTGATATTTCTTGTCTTGACAGATTAGTCCATTTACATTTGTTAATATTACCAATTTATTTGGAATCATTTTTACTTTTTTATTTTGTCCTTTAATTTTGTCTTATTTTTCCTTTGTTTGGATTAACTAAGATCCCCTTGTTCCCTTTCATTTTTCCTGAAGAGTGTGGAAGTTATATATTGTTTCTGTTTTTCTAGTGCTTACCCTCGAAATTTTAACATTTATATTTAACTTAAGGTCTGAGGCTACTCATTCTCCTTACTGTCCTTCCTAACAATATTGGGACCTTGGAACACTTAATTCCTGTAGGCCCATCTTAAATTATAGTCTGTTATTGTCCAGTATTTTCAATATATTTTAAGCCTACAAATTAGACATTATTTAGTTAACGCTTGTATAGTTTACATGCATATTTACCATTGTCTTGGCAATCCTTCTTGCATATACTATCTTCCCTACAGAATTTTCTCTTTCCTGAAGAATGTCCTTTAGAAGTTCCCCTGATGAGGGTCTGATAATAGTAAACTATGTTTGTTTTTGTCTGTCTGAACATGTCCCTATATTGCCCTTGTTTTGAAAATCGGTTTTGCTGCATGTATACTTCTCTCAGCCTTTTGAAGATTCTGCAAACGAAGGCAAATGGCCAGGAATATGCATCAGGCTTTTGCTGGAGCAACAGTGGTGGGGGAGACTCAACACAGGAGAGAGAGAGGTCAGTAACAGATGTGCTGTGCCCTCCTGGTGTGGCTCTTAGCTCCCTGGCAGGGTCAGGCTGCAGACTCCAGGAGAAGCCTGGACCCCATGGGGTGACCCAGGACTGGGACACAGCGGAGTTATGCTGTGATGGAACCTTGCTCACCAGGCCCAGTGCAACATTTGTGGCTGTGGGTTGACCTGCTCCCTTCCCTGGCTTGATTGGGGGCTGTCTAAGCGTTGCACTTGAGTCTGCATAATATGGCCGGGTAGGTTCACGTGTCTGTGTTCATGGTTAGGGAGCTGCCAACACTTCCTCTGGCATGATTAAGGTACTGGGGTCCAACCTTGTTTTTTTGTTTTGTTTTTTAATATTTATGTATTTATTTATTTATTTGGTTGCGCTGGGTCTTAGCTGCAGCAGGCGGGCTCCTTAGTTGCGGCAAGTGGGCTCCTTAGTTGTGGCATGTGAACTCTTAGTTGTGGCATGCATGTGGGATCTAGTTCCCTGACCAAGGATCGAACCCGGGCCCCCTGCACTGGGAGCACGGAGTCTTATCCACTGCGCCACCAGGGAAGTCCCAGGGGTTCAATCTTGTTGACCCAGACTGTTACCTTTAACACAGGTCAGGGCAGGTCTCTGGAGCTTTGTGGACGGCCACCTTCCGTTCTGAGAGACCAGCCTGCAACAAACCCCCGTCATTCATCTCATTGCTATTTGTAAGGAATCTGCCTTTTCTCTGGCTGCTTTTTAAGATCTCTTCTTTGTAGTGTTTTGCTGTTTGTCTACATAGACATTTCCTTCTATTCATCTCTCCTGGATGGGGTTCCTAAAGCTGGAATAGTTTTGGAAAATTTGTAGCCAAGCCTTTAGCTCTTGGAATATTGCTTCTCCCCATTCTTTTAATATCTCAAAATGACTGTTTAATACTTATCTTGATTTTTTCTGTGCTGCATTGTGGCTTATTTAAATCCATCTTACAGTTTACTAATTTTTTTCTTCTAGTTGCCTTTAAACTTATCCTTGTAATGATCAGATACAGAAAATAATTATCTGTAGCCTTTATAGGTTTCATTGAGTAGTTTGCTACTTGTACTGACCTCCATTCAGTAATCTTACTTCCTCACTTGATTTATTATTTTGGATTGTGGCCTTTTGTTCCTTGGGTTATTTTCGGGAATTCTTGGAGATCTGGGTTTGAAGTGTATTTTTCCAGAAAGTGTTTGCATGTATATCTGCCTGGGGTTGGGGGAGAGACCACAGTGGTTTGTTTTGAGTTTTATTGGGCTAAAAAGGTAGTGTGAATTCTAGCCCCAAATGTGTGTCAAGGCAGGCTTGTGGTTTCAGACTCTAAAGGAAACTTCTTTTGTCCCCAGCCCAGAGCCAAGGTCCTACCATATCCCTCTGGGGAAGGTAGGGTGGGTGGTTTTTTATTTCTACCCTCAAAGGGTGTTACTTTAGGGATCCTAGCTTTTTCTACTCCCTCCCCCTCCCCCCATGACTGTCCCCTCCTGAATTCAGGCTCTGTTACTCAGAGCTGGGAAAAGACTGCTCCAGTGCCTGCTGACTTTTGTTTCTCTTTTCTAAGACTTTCCCTTACTTTTCCATCACCTCAGCCAAGCATTTGAAATCTTTAGCAATTTATCCAGCAGTTTTAGAGGATCTGTATCGAGATTGTTTCTTTGGACATCTAGTCTGCCATGATGCCTGAAATGGAATTCCTGCTGATTTCTTTAAGCCCAAGTTTATTTAATTTATAAACCCATTGGTTAAGAAAGGACTTTTGAGGTAATCTAATCTATAGCTCCCTCCCCTCGCTTTATAGCTGGAGGCCTGAGTAAGCAAAGTGGTTTGACTAAAAGTCCAAAAGCCAAGATATGGCTGCACTAAGCCTAGAGCAAATGTCCTCTGATCCAGTCCAGCCCCTTTTCTGCCACAGCATGCTGCTTCTGTTTTAAATCCTAGGCCAGTGCTTATTTTTATGGTATCTCTGAAACTTAGAATGATTCAGGAATGCTCCACGCCTGGTTTATGGCGACATTAGTACCTTGTTACTAAGTGTGGTCCATGGGCCATCCCATCAGCTCTACCTGGGAACTTGTTAGAAAATACAGAATTTCAGGCTCCACTCAGATATTCTGCATCAGAATCTGCTTTTTTTTTGTCTTCTTTTTTAATTTGATTTTTTTCTTTTATTTTGGCTGCACCACACAGCACGTGGGATCTTAGTTCACCGACCAGGGATCGAATCCACGCCCCCTGCATTGGGAGCACAGAGTCTTACCCACTGGGCCACCAGGGAAGTCCCTCAGAATCTGCATTTTAACAAGATCCCCAGATGCTTAAAGCTCGAGAAGCACTGTTGTAGATTACAGTAATTAAGCATTCATCTAGATTTCTTGTTGTCTGTTCCTTCAAACTGTCTTCCACCTTTATCTTCTTGATAGTGTAGAGAAGGCTCATGGAAGCATCCTTCCTGGGGCTGTGACCCTTGGTGAAGAAATTGAAAGACTTTGAGAGCATAGGTGATACTTTGGCCATTTGTTCTCACAGGTTGTTGAGACTTGAAAATAGAAACGACTGGCTTTATGGATGGTGTCAGTGAAAGGGATTTCGATATCTGAACCATCTTGGCCCGGAAGTAACTGCATCTCACATAGTCAAAGGAGAATGTAATTTCCTAGGGTCTGATAGAATTTTAAACTTACTCCCAAGGGAAGGGATCAGAAGGCCAGATGAAATAGTGAAATTGGTTACACTGGGGGACAGCGGGCACGAAATGCTACTCCGGGGGGGAAGGGCCAGTAATTTACATGAGGAAACAATTGGTTCAGGGACTAGAAATAATATTTTATCACTCAGATGTCTCTTTGCAAAAATGCATAGAACATGGATAATAACATGAGTCAAGTTTTATTACAAAAGGGGATTAATATGTGTTTAGGTGTCACTGAAGCTTGATGGGATGGGACTCAAGATCAGAATCGAGCGCTAAAAAGCTGTAGACCTATTCAGAAAGGGGAGACCCATTAGGAGGTGAGGCAGTGGGCTCTGAAGGCCAAGAAGATCTGCGTCTGCAGGGGGAGTCCATGAACCACACGGAAAAACCCAGAGGACTTACTGGAAAGAGGAACAGAGATAACATAGTTGTGTTCATTTGTTACAGGCCACCTAAGTGGGTGGAAAAAAATGGTGGATGTGTACCTGATGGAGATTGAAAACAGGAAGTGGCAACACAGAAAATGAGAGCCCTTACCTAGCCACAGCTTGATGAGATCTAATTCCCGTTCCTTGCCTTCCCTTGTTGAAGTTTTAAATTATTTTAAGGCAGAGAACTTGAGAACTTTTCAAAATTCTGAATATTAAAGAGTAATTAACCACGTAGCAATGACAGAAACCGTCAGAAAAGGCAGTCGTATCAAGTTATTTATTGTTGAAGCCCAGGGGGATTAAGAAGGATTCTGACATGCATAGAAACTAAATTTTTCAGAAGGTAGATATTGTAAGTTTCAAGGAAGGGGAAAAAAACAGGATCATTACTGGACAGTTCTGAAAAGGATATTGACCTAGGAAGTTTGTCAAACTGTCAGAAATATAATTCAGAACGTCCAATCCAAATGGTCTTTGGTGAAGAGTTACAAAAAATCAGACAAGCAAATAAACATAGAATGGTGGTACACGTAGTGTTCCTCCGAGCTTACAATTTTTTTAAAAAAATATATAAAGCAAGAAGGGCAACAACCAAGGACAGATTAAGAGGATGTCACAGTCCTATAAATTAGCATCAAGAAAGTTAAAGCCCCAGAGGAGTGCTGGCTTTAAACGATGCTACAGATTAAAATATATATATATATATTTTTTAAGTCTCCTGAAGTTGTGTGTAAAACTAGGCTCCTGCCTAGGCCCAGCCCAGCAGTGTAAAATATTACTCATGACAGAGGAAGTGGCTCTTATTTTGTATTCTATTAATAATACCATCAGGCTGAAAGTGACAGGCTAGACTTTCAGAAGATGGGTAAAGATGCAGAGGGCACCCATGTGCCTAGGTCTCCTGGTGTAAACCCCTGGGAGAGTTTGAGTTTGGAACCACAGCATGTTTCCATGATGTAGGAACTTGGAAAGGTGCAGAAAGAGCATATGTGCATAAGTAGGTTTAGTGCTAATTCTAGATCAGACAGATTTTTATAAACGGCTAGAAGAGGAAGTTGTCATCCGTCTCCAGCATGAATTCAGTATGAAGGCATCTCATGCTAATCTGATCTTTTTTGACAGAGTTCTGACTGGTAGGTCAGGAAAATGCAGTAGATTTAGTTCAGCTGAACTCTGGCAGAGAATAAGGTTTGGTTTTGTGATGTCTTACTAGCAGAATTGAGAAAGGAGAAATTGATGTTCGTATAGTTAGGTAAGGTTTGTTTGACTATTCAGAGGTTGCTGTCAAATGTATTCTTGGGGGCACATTTCTAACAGTGGGTCACAGGACAGTGTTCTTGTCTCTTAAACGTTTTCTTAATTCATTCCTTGTTTCAGAGGCCATTTTAAGAAGCTTACCAAAAATGCCCAGTTTAGTTCAACCAGCTCTCTAGGTAGTGGGGACCCTACAGTCTAGCTTAATCCAAGGATAGTGGGGTGTTCAGAGGAGAGATGCAGATACAGGCCACTCGGGCCCTTTCTGCCGCCGTGCACATGTCACTAAGGTGTCCTGGCACTTCCTGTGGTCTCACAATCCTCCTCAGCACAGTGAAGCTACATCTGTGCTTTTACATCTCCAACTGGAGAAATGATTGACTAGCAAAATCTTCTGGCTCCATTATAAATACTGTTTATCAACAGGCTGTTGAGTAATTGTTGGGTAGCCGTGAATGCAGGGTTAACTCTGAGGGCTGCCTGGAGTGAACTCGTTTTACGTTGTTGGTTAAGTGTTGAACAGTATGCTTTGCAATTTAGGTGACGTGAGGATGGGACAGCATCTTTTTCAGGAAAGTTAAATTGCGGAATGAGTCAGTTTATCTAAAGAAAAGGTCACTACACCTCTGTAAAGATGGAGTAAACTAAGAAATACCCAGGAGCAGGGCCCCGAATCTCCTAAAGAGATAATTTACAGTCTGATACACCACTAATGAGGGAGATCATAAAATTATAAAAGTGTTTTTATTTTTATTTGTTTTTAAAGCTTGGAACCTTTTTACTCCATGGAATGCACTTTGAAAATCATTGTTCAGAACACCATGACACTTTACTGTAATGCCTTTTACATACAAAAATTTTCAAGCAGGTATAACTGAATACTTAAGTAAAAAGAAAAAAATAAACTCAGAAAAGTTTCTTAATCCTTTGGCTTTGAATAATATGATTTGGTTATATCCCTTTATCATGTGTTTTACATTACTTACAAAATAGGCATATTGGTAAATTACGGGGGATATAATTCATTTACCAAAATAATGACTTTGGTCGTACAATAGCTGATGTGATTATATTTTTATTGGCATAAAAAACACATAAGATACTTAAATAAAATTTTTAAAAATCCAAAAAGAAACTTAAAAACACACACACCTAAGATTTACTATTTTAGCCATTTTTAAGTCACAGTACAGTAGTGTTACGTATGTTCACATTGTTGTGCGACAGACAGATCTCTAGAACCTTTTCATCTTGCAAAACTGAACCTCTGTCCCCACTGAACAACTCGCCTTTCTGCCTCCCCCCAGCTCCTGGCAACCACCATTCTCTTTTCTCTTAGTAAGAGTTTAACTACTTTAGATACTTCATGTAAGTGGAATGATGTGGTGTTTGTCTTTTTGTGACTGACCTACTTCACCTAGAGTAATGCCTTCAAGGTTCATGTGTGTTGTAGCATGTGACAGGTTTTCCTTCTTTTTTTAAGGCTCATATTCCATTCTGTGTATATGCCACATTTTCTTTATCCATCTATCCATCAGCGCACATTGAAGTTGCTTCTACCTCTTGGCTACTGTGAATGATGCTGCCGTGAACATGGATATGCAAACATCTCTTTGATAGTATGTTTTCAGTTCTTTTGGATATATATTTGTAAGTGGGACTTTTGGGTCACATGGTAGTTCTACTTTTATTTATTTATTTATTTCTAAAAATATTTATTTATTTGGCTGCACTGGGTCTTCGTTGTGGCATGCAGGATCTTTAGTTGTGGCATGCGGGATCTAGTTCCCTGACAAGGGATCGAACCCGGCCCCCCTGCATTTGGAAAGCGGAGTTTTAACTACCGGATCACCAGGGAAGTGCCTTCTATTTTTATTTTATTTTCAAAATTTTGTTGGAGTATAGTTGATTTACAATGTTGTATTAGTTTCAGGTGTACAGCTAAGTGATTCAGTTATACATAAAGATATATTCATTCCTTTTCAGATTCTTTTCCCATATAGGTTATTACGGAATATTGAGTAGAGTTCCCTGTGCTGTATAGTAGTTGCTTGTTGGTTATCTATTTTCTGTATAGTAGTGTGTATATGTTAATCCCAAGCTCCTGATTTATCCCTCCCCCACAACCTTTTCCCCTTTGGTAAGGTTGTTTTCAAAATCTGTGAGTCTGTTTATGTTTTGTAAATAAATTCATTTATATCATTTTTTAAAATTAGATTCCACATATGAGTGATATATGATATGTCTTTCTCTGACTTACTTCACTGAGTATGATAATCTCTGGGTCCATCCATGTTGCTGCAAATGACATTATTTCATTCTTTTTTATGGCCGAGTAACATTCCATTGTACATATGTACCTCATCATATTTATCCATTCCTCTGTCGATGGACATTTAGATTGCTTCCATGTCTTGGCTATTGTAAATAGTGCTGCAGTGAACATTGGGGTTGTATGTATCTTTTCAAATTATGGTTTTTGGGACTTCCCTGGTGGTGCAGCAGTTAAGAATCCACCTGCCAATGCAGGGGACACAGGTTTGATGCCTGGTCCGGGAAGATCCCACATGCCGCGGAGCAACTAAGCCCGTGTGCCACAACTACTGAGCCCGTGCTCTAGAGCCCACGAGCCACAACTACTGAGCCCACGTGCCACAACTACTGAAGCCCGTGAGCCTAGAGCCCTTGCTCTGCAACAAGAGAAGCCACCGCAGTAAGCCTGCGTGCCGCAATGAAGAGTAGCCCCCGCTCGCCGCAACTAGAGAAAGCCCGTGCACAACAACAAAGACCCAGTGCAGCCAAAAATAAATAAATAAATAAATAAATTTATTTATTTAAAAAAAAAGAAAAACAACAAATTATGGTTTTATCCGGATATATGCCCAGGAGTGGGATTGCTGGATCATATGGTAGTTCTATTTTTAGTTTTTTTAGGGAACCTCCATACTGTTTTCCATAGTGGCTATACCAGTTTACATTCTCACCAACAGTGTAGGAGGGTTCCCTTTTCTCTACACCCTCTTCCAGTATTTATTGTTTGTGGACTTCATGATGATGGCCACTCTGACTGGTGTGAGGTGATACCTCATTGTAGTTTTGATTCTGGCTCTAGGCATGGAGCATTGGAAGCCAAGCCTTTTAATGAACAAGAGTCAATAAAAATGTCCTGGTTGCTGGAGCAATTAGGTGACTTGAAAGGGCTAAAAAGAATAGCTAAAGAAGCAGGTAATGAGAGATATGTGAATCCATGAGGCTATGATGGAGGATAGAGGTCATAGGCCTACCGGAGGGAACCTGAATATGGTAGTTCTATTCTTAATTTTTTGAGGCACCTCTGTACTGTTTTCCATAGCAGCTGCATCATTTTACAGTTCCACCTGCAATTTCTTCACATCCTCGCCAATGTTTGTTATTTTTTTAATAGTGTATGAGGTTTTGATTTGCATTTTCCTGATGATTAGTGATGTTCAGTGTCTTTTTCATACACTTTCTGGCCATGTGCATGTCTTCTTCTCTGGAGAAGTGCCTATTCAAGTCATTTGCCCATTTTTTAATTGGGTTAATTTTTGTTGTTTTTGAGTAGTTGTAGGAGTCCTTTATATATTCTAGATATTAAATCCTTATCAGATATGGTTTGCAAATATTTTCTTCAGTTTTATAGGTTGCCTTCTCAGTTTGTTGACTGTTTTCTTTGCTGCATAGAAGTTTTTAAATCTGATGTAGTCACATTTATCTATTTTTGCTTTTGTTGCCTGTGCTTTTGGTGTCGTATCCAAGAAATCATTGCCAAATCCAGTGACATGAAGCTTTCACCTTATGTTTTCTTCTGGGAGTTTTATAGTTTCTGGTCTTAAAATTAGGTCTTTAGTCCATTGTGAGTTAATTTTTATATATAGTATGAAGGGTTCAGCATCATTCTTTTGCATGTGAATATCCAGATTTCCTAACATCATTTGTTGAAGAGACTGTCCTTTCCCCATTGTGTGGCTTTGAATCTCTTGTCAAAAAGATCCAGAGTTATGAGAGTTTAGTTCTGAGCTCTCCATTCTGTTCCTTTGGTCTATATGTCTGTCTTTATGCCAGTACCACACTGTTTTAATACTGTAGCTTTGTAATATCTTTTGATATAGGAACTGTGAGGCTTCCAGCTTTGTTTTTCATTCTTGATTGTTTTGACTTTCTGATTCTGTATGAATTTTAGGATTTTTTTTTTTTCTATTTCTGCAGTAAATGCCGTTGAGATTTTGGTAGGGATTACATTGGATCTGTAGATGGCTTTGGCTGGTATGGACATTTTAACAGTATTAAAAATAGGATTATATCTTAAAAATTATATGGAAGAGCTGGTTGTCTATGAAGGCTATTTTTATAGCAACAAAATTATGCCATTGTCTTATTGACGAATACTTATTTTACCCTCTCTCTAAGAGGAGGAGTGGGGAGAGGAAGAAGGAGGAGAGAGGGTTGCATAGCTCCAGCCCAAGCAAAAGGTTTCAACTTATTAATATACAAGCTAAAAGTAAGGGCCAAGGTACTTAGTATCTCTCTGATTTATACCTTCTTGGAAATTATCTCGGGCATCAAAGGACGCTCCTACCAATCTGAACTTTTGTGGTTGCACTGAAATTCAGAATAAGTATTAATAGTGAGCATTTTACACTGAGCTCTGGCAGTTTAGCCTATGATTAATTCTTGTTCATGGATTTTAAAATGTAGAACAGGCCAATAAAAATTGCCTGTTTTGATGGTAAAGCTAGTTCCCGCTGTCATCATTTTTAATTTATGAGTTATTTTTCTGTTGGTTCAGTTTGTTTTAAAGCAAGCAGTATCTTGTTTCATGGATATAATTTCTTCTTTGTAAGGATATTAATTATAGTCTTTTGACCTTTTCTTCTGTTCATTGTCTCTAGTCTTTCAAGCTGTGTTCTTCTGCTTGTTTGGTCTAGTTCTTTCACATTAGAGGCTGGTGATCTTGGGGTGTCCATTCATATTTAAGGGTGAAGCATGTAATTCTGTGTCACTGTGGGTAGGCCTTTTCTGTTGGGCTTCAGTGTGGGATGATGTTGTAGAAGGTTCTTTGAAATGTTAGTATCCATAGGTCTTTTCTCTAGGGCTATTTAGTTTTTTCCAAAAATAACCCACAGTCTGCTGCTTGGAGTGTTATATGTCTTCCTGCTTTCTGTTTAATCACTATCTTTTCATGCAGTAGTGCTGCTCTCCACTGTGCTTGATGCCTAGTTTGGAGTCTCTTGTTTAATTTTGGTATTGAAAAACCATGTGTAGGGAGAACCATCAGGGGAGGAATCTTGGCTGCTGGCCTCATTTGGACTTTCAGCCATCCCCCTAGGCTTCATCCCTACCTTCTTGGTACCTGATACCTGCAGTTGTAGAACTTTTGGTTTTCTCCTGGTTGGTACCTTTTCTGGAGGCATCTGCTCTTCTGGCTTCTGATCACTGCTGATTCCTCCCATCTGCTTTCTGTGTCTCACAAATTTATTGGTATCTCTCATCTGCTTTTATGTCTCTCCAATTTCCTTTAGTCTGTGGGTTTTACTATTTTTTTGGGGGGGGGTTACTATTTAAAAAATATTTTTGTTCATATTGTAATGTTTTTCCAGAGGGAGCAGAAATAAACATTTATGTTTATTCTGCTGTATTTAATCTAGATGTCTTCCTCTAAGACACCGGAACTTGAAGACGCATCTCAAGTACCACATTTTTCATGAAAACTTCTCCCCGTAACTCTGGATGCCTTTGATGTTTCCTGGTCCTTACCACAAAACAAACAAAACAGTTGTTTTCAGTTCTTTGCCATATATTTGTTTCTGTGGCCATGCAACTAAATTAATACTTTTTCTGTTACTTTATTTTGTTTTTAAAAGTTTAAAGTACTTAAAGCTTTAAAAAGAACTGATTTTCATTCCCATTTGGTTCAGCTTACTTGTTTTATCTATTAAATACCTGTTGTGTACAAAGCCTTAGATTGGTTATAACAGGAATATCTAAAGATCTGCCTCTCAGAGGCACTGGTTTTGTGGGAGTAGCAAGAGAAACTCACCCACCCACGAGCCATGACAGTGGAGAATGGTGTGTGGTGGGGAAGAGGGGGTGGGGAAGCCTCGTGTGTAGTCATGGGGAACAAAGGATGAACACTCTGTAGGTGGGAAAGCTCCGAGCTCTGTTCGGGCAACAGTAAGTTTTGTTGTTGTTGTTGTTTTATTGGAGTATAATTGCTTTACAATGGTGTGTTAGTTTCTGCTGTACAGTGAAGTGAATCAGCTGTGTGTATACATACATCCCCTCCCTCTTGGACCTCCCTCCCACCCACCCCCATCCCACCCATCTAGGTCATCACAGAGCAGGTTCCCACCAGCTATCTGTTTTACACATGGTTTTATTTCATGAAATTTGGAGTTTCTGTAAAGGAATAATAAATCCACCTGGTAAACAATTTTATTTATTTTATTTTTGGCATAGCTGGGCAGGTCTGTCTTGATAGAGAAGAGGGCCTGGCATATAATATACACTTAATAAGTGTTTGTTGATGTAATGGATGGAAAAGCACTTTGGGAACACATGCTTGAAATATTCTGCTTTCTTATACTTAAAGAAAAAAATAAAATAAACATGCGGGTTTTTTTTCTTTTTCCCAAATTTAGATTTTCCTTGCTCCTGCTTAACTTGGAGGAGTACTACTTTGAACAGCATACAGCTAATCATATTCAGCACAAGGGCAGTCAGAATGAAAGGTAAGGAAGATTTTTGGATCTCTGAAAAGGCCTAGTTAGAACACAGTAGCAGTGAGCTACTCTGAATGCTACTGTCCACTAAAAGGAACGAGGGCTCTTTGGAGAAGTGTCTGAGTCTAAATCAGGGGAGGAAATGTGGGAGGTGAGCCTGGACCATCTTGTCAGACTGGAAAGTAAGGAAGGTATCAAAAATGACTGCATGTGAATTAAAAGGGCACAAGGCCACCCTGAAGAGCTGGGCAAAAAATGGGACAGATTGAACACCAAAAAAGAATACTGAGGGCAGTGGATTGAAATGTATCAGAAGGGCTCAAATCCATGAGTTCATAATGACGTATATGTAATATAAATATATTATTTCATATATGTGTGTGTGTATATATATGTATATCAGTTACCTCTGAAGAATACTAGGACACCAACTCATTTTTCTAAAACTTGATACAGGTAAAGAATCAAGCATTTTTCCTGCTTTCCTTGTACAAATTGTACTTTAGGGTAACCAAATCACAGATAATTAAAGCTGTTCTTTGTTGATGAATTCTAGATAATAACACAGAGGGAATGTTAAAAATTTCAACCCCTAGTGAATAATGGATCTATATCAGGGGTCGACAGACTGTGGTCAGATCTGGCCTGCTACTTGTTTTTGTAAATAAAGTTTTATTGGAACACCCACTTGTTTACATATTGTGTGTGGTTGCTTTCCTGCAACACGGAAGTAGAACTGAATGGTGACAGAGACCAAATGGCCTGCAAAGTCGAAAATATTTACTATCTGGCTCTTTATAGAAGAAGTTTGCCAACCCCCCGATGTAGACAGAATCTTCAGTGGCTGCTAAACCAGCAGATGAAAAGCTGCTGAGAAACTTTTTAATGCACGTATCAAGATAGGCATTACCTGAACCCACTGCGGCCTCCTAATATGAGGGAAGTACATGTGCACTGCCTCTGACGAACCCTTACCAGAAAATCAAACCCCAGCTGGTCAAGTCTTTTAATCTTACCAATTATATAAAGGAAATGGGATAGAGGAAAACCACAGAGATGCGTTTAGCAAAGTTCGTAATGCGGGAAAATGAAAGTTGCCTTAGATTAAGAGATATTAAGAGACATGTCAACTAAATGTAATATGGACTTTGTGTTCCAATTTGAACAAACTAACTATAAGAACACACTTATGAAATAGAAAAATTTGAATCCTGGCTGTATCCTTGATGACATTAAGGAAGTATTAATTTTTTTAGGTGCGACAATGATAGGTCATGTATTGAAAGAGCTTATCGTCAGAGATTCATGTTAAAGTATATATAAATGAAGTATAGGATGTCTGGGAATTTATCTAAAATCCAGCAGGGTTCTGGGGTGTTGTACACAAAACAAGAATGACTGCATGTTAACAAGTACAGAAACTAGGTGATTGATACTTGGGAATTTTCTATTCTATTTGTATTTGTTTAGCAATTACCATAAAAGTACTTTTCTTAAGTTATTATTAGGGAATTTAGGGTGTTAGGAAAGTAAATGCAGATAACAGCATGGAAAGAAATGATACAAAATCAAAATTTAAAAGAGCTTTTGAGGAAGAAGAATTGCAGGCTAAATCATGACCTTCAGCATGAAGAGCCTTCTTGTTCACTGGGTACATATTATCTACGTACACAGAGGTAGGCCTTTCTCAGATTGTGATGGGACTTTATCCTGTGGGTTAGAACGCCATTGGCGTATTTGTAAGCCAGGAAGGATGGGAGATTTCTTTGATAGAAGAAGAATTGACTTGGCCGAGGGGGGCGTGGGGGTGGGGGGTGGGTACAGAAGCAGGAAGAGCAGGTTGGTCTTTCTAGAGTATAAGTAAAATAATTGCTTCAGTTAAGAGACCCTGGAATGGCCAGAGTAAGAAGCGTTCACTAGGACACTGAGGAATGACCGGAGAAAAAGTCCAGATGTCATACAAGTGATTTTAAAAAACATAAGATCCTTAGAGCTTCACTTGTAGATGAAATGCACTCTTGGAAACTAATCTTAAGGTGATTTTTTTTATAAGATGATGTTCCAGCATTTCTTAACCTGTGTTTTGATTACATAATAAGTTATTGCCTTGGTTTGATCAATTGATAAAAGTCATCTAGTCAATAAAAGACAATCAAGTGTGTAGATTTTTATTGGCTTCAGGCAAGTGAGGCACATTGGCCTCTAACATGCTCAGGCAGGCTTTTTCCCAAAATTCATTGTCCCAAGAAATAAATGTCCCAAGAAAGGAAGAAAATGGTGAAGCCAATAACTGATTTATTTGATATTATAGTAGTAGGCAGATAGTCTTTAAAATTGCTTATTATCATAGAACCAGTTTTTCGCAGAATTCCTATGTACCCCAGAATCACCAGTAAAAGCATTTTGTGTTCTAAATTCAAACTCTTGTTATTCTTGCATGATTATAAATAAGAAAAAAAAAAATCCCCTACCTAATCAACGTTAGATACTTAGTATTGCTTTCTGAATAGTTCTTTAAGATATAGGAAATTTAAAAGTCAAAAGAATTTACCACAGACAGGATGGAATCAGCGTTTCTTAAGGATCAGAATACTGTTTCCCTTTCACAGTAGCTGTGAGGACCAGATGAAGTAATGTGAATAAAATACATGCGACAGCGCTCAGCCAGTGAGACCGTGTTACAACACATGCAGATTCTTTAACTTCTAGGGAGTGGGAGATGAAGAAAATATTTTTCCTATATTTTCCACCCTTTCATACTCTTCTCTTTGTTGATCTTTTATTAGTTGGTACTTTAGTCATCTACATTCTAGTTAAAATGTATTATGATTCTTTTGTGACTTTTGTTACGTTCATTAATAATAACCTTTTGTACTTTCATCTCTAGGAAAATCAGAGGCTCCTTAAAAATATGTTCAAAATCAGTTATTTTTGAACCGGATGCAATATCCCAGCCCATCATTAAGGTAAATGCATTTTAAATGTGAACAGAAACAGTCCTATTTTTGGTATATATTTTACCTTGGCTTCTTTTTATAATATTTCTCTCAATTTTATCCAGATTCCTTTGAGAGATTGTATAAAAATAGGAAAACATGGAGAAAATGGAGCCAATAGACACTTCGCAAAGTACGTCATTGTCACAACTGTGTAATTTTACTTCTACCAAAAAATTACATATATTTAATAACTTTTATCTGCATTTTAGGGCAATATCCAGGGGGATCTCACTCATTTTCAGTCAGGTAAGAAGCACCTAGTAAACATTTTTTCCTAACCTGAATGAACATTTAAATGAATAAATACATGTGTGTGTGTGTATATATATACATATATATATACACTTTTTTTTTTTTTAAGCACAACGAAATTATTTGTAGAAATCTCAAATGAAGACCACAGGAAATGATGTTTAAATTCTTTTAAATTTAGTCATTGAGAACTATATGTTTTAAAAGATGTGATCCCTGATGAGCTCCTTAATGTTCATTAAGCGTGTGGTGCTTGCAGGCTGTGTGGGTTGAGATAAAGGACTGCAGCTGGAAGGTGGGAGGCCGGCGCCCCCCGCTTCAGTGAGCTCAGAGGGACTCATGGTGACAACCAAGGCCACAGCTCAGGACGTATAGCCTTGTCTAATTATAGTATAATGCTTGGGGTCATGACCTTTTCTTCATTTCACATTTACTCAGTATAGATTTGTGCACCCAGTACTGTGTGAACACTGGCAATACGGAGATAAGTTACACGTTTTTTCTCCTGTCATACACAACTGACCCTTGAACAAAGTGGGAGTTTGGGGCACTGACCCCCGCGCCCACACACACACAGGTGGAAATATATATATAACTTTTGACTCCCCCCAAACTTACTACGAATAGCCTACTGTTGCCTTACTGATGACATAGACAGTTGATAACACATATTTTGTATATGTATTATATACTGTATTCTTACAATACAATAAGTTAGAGAGAAGAAAATGTTATTAAGAAAATCATAAGGAAGAGAAAATGCATTTGCAGTTTGTACTGTAGTTATCCATACTGTAAGTTTGTCATCTGTTTATAAGATGAATCATGTCTGTCAGTACCTACATCAATATTGTCTTAATGTGATACAAAACACTGTAGATGTTAGATGCGTTACTAACATTAGACATCAAAAATGAAAAGATAATGTGAAAAAGAAATGTGTTATTCACAAGTATGATTCATGCACTGATAATGAAGAAGCAGCAAGATGATTGCTTTATCGTAGCCTGTGTCATCAATACGATTGCTTCCCAGTAGCCCAGCCTGTACACTATTGAGTGAATCATTATAAAAGTGTTATGGCATACAGTGTTGTATCAGATTCATAATTCAGTATGGGAAACGTGGTTACATTTTATTTTTCAAATTTTTTAAAAAAATTTATTTTATTTATTTATTTTTGGCTGTGTTGGGTCTTTGTTGCTGCGCGCGGGCTTTCTCTAGTTGCGGTGAGCGGGGGCTACTCTTCATTGAGGTGTGTGGGCTTCTCGTTGCGGTGGCTTCTCTTGTTGCAGAGCATGGGCTCTAGGCGCGCGGGCTTCAGTAATTGTGGCTCACGGGCTCAGTAGTTGTGGCTCGCGGGCTTTAGAACACAGGCTCAGTAGTTGTGGCGCACGGGCTTAGTTGCTCTGCGGCACGTGGGATCTTCCCAGACCAGGGCTCGAACCCGTGTCCCCTGCATTGGCAGGCGGATTCTTAACCACTGCGCCACCAGGGAAGCGCCAAACATGGTTACATTTTTTTTTTTAAAAACCCGTGATGATAGAGATGATAGAGAAAGAGACATCTGAACAGTAATGTAATTCTTTGAAAGCAAAGTTATGAAACCAGAAAACTAACACATGATTAATCTTATATTAAAATCACTCCCCTTATGCCTATGCAAGGATAGGCTGTCCACTTCAGTACAAGTCTCGCACACGATGTTCTACACTGTGAATACTTAGGTGGTGATGACAGTGATGAACACAGAAATGTATCCTATGCTTCTTCCATGTGGTTATTAGATGCTCACATGAAGACACACACACACACACAACAGGTGAGTTTATTAACTGCACAGCAGGATGACTGTTTACTAGTCATTAGTGGAAGTGGAGCCTCACAGAGGTCTTCATTCCTGTCGTCTGTCTTCACGTTGAGCAGGACGAGGAGGGGGGGGTTGGTCTTGCTGTCTCAGGTGGCAGAGAGGGAGGGGGGACGGGGGCGGGGCAGGAGAGGCAGACACATTCAGTTTAACTTTATGGAAATACATCATGATTTCCGGTTGACTTTTCTGCTTTTTTATTTCTCTAAAAATGTTGCTATATGGTACCGATCCTTCTTCCACCGTTTGCTTTAGTTTCAGTGCCTGTGTCATAGAAGGGTCCATGTCATAAAAGAAGTCAAAAAGCAGTCTCAAAAATCAGAGACTTCTGCTAGGTGGTCTCGTGTCAGTTTGTTTCCTGGCACTGCTTCTTCTACATCTTCTTCCTCATCATCTGGAGCTGGTTTGGAAGCTCTCATCTCCATCTGGTCGTCTTCTGTTAATTCCTCGGGTGTGGGGTCCATTAGTTCTTGAATTTCTCCAAGATCCATATCTTGAAACGTTTCAACCCCCTACCTTTTTTTGCCATATCCATAATCTGATTCATGATTTCCTTGATAGGCTCTCTTGTAAATCCTGTAAAGTCATGCACAGCACCTGGACACAGTTCTCTCCAGCAGGAATGTATTGTTTTTGGCTTGATGGCTTTCATGGCTTTTTCTATAACAACCATGGCATCTTCAATGGTGTAATCCTTCCAGACTCTCATGATGTTCTCTTCCACAGCGTTGACAGTCCTTTGCACAGAGTACCATACGTAATAAGCCTTAAAGGTTCTTAGGACCCCGATCTAGAGGCTGAGTTAGAGATGCTGGGTTTGGGGGCAAGTAGACCACTTTGACACCTTTGGTGTTGAACTCATGGGGCTCTAGGTGGCCAGGGGTATTGTCCAGTTAAAAGAACGTTAAAGGGCAGTCCCGTACTGGCAGAATACTTCCTGACTTCAGGGACAAAGCATCGATGGGACCAATCCAGAAAAAGGGTTCTTGTTGTCCAGACCTTCTTGTTGTCCAACCAGAAGACTGGCAGCCGGGGTTCCCTCTTCCCTTGAAGGCTGGGGGTCAGCAGCTTTACAGATCAGGGCGGTCCTAGTCACCGACCCCATTGCATTTGCACAAAACAGCAGAATTAGCCTATCCCTTCCTGCCTTAGATCCTGGTCCTCTCGTCTCTTCCTTAGTAATGAACGTCCTTTGTGGATTTTTTTTCTTTTTTTCCCAGAAGAGGGCACTTTCGTCTGCGTTCAGACCTGATCAGGCAGATATCCTTTCTCCTCAGTGATTTTCTTAATGGTGTCTGGGAGCTCGTCTGCTGCCTCCTGGTTGGCAGAAGCTGCTTCTCCTGTTATCTTGACATTTTCAAAGCGAAATCTCTTTCCAAAATTACCAAACCATCCTTTGCTGACATTAAGTTTTCCAGCTTTAGATCCTTCACCTTCCTTTTGCTTTAAGTTGTCATATGATGACTTCATGTTAGTCATCACGCAGCCACCCTGCACCCACATAAAAGCTGCATTTTCAATACGTGATAAAAAGGCAGTTCACGAAAAGTGCCAGGTTCTCCCGCCTGCTGGGTAGCTGCCTGATGGCTTCATGAATTTCCTTTTCCTTTTTACAATGGTGTTTACACTGGATTCATTTATCTTGAAATGTTGGCAACCGCAGCTGCTGACCTCACCTCAATCAGTGGTACACATGTCAAGTAATTCAACTTTTTCTCGTAACGTCATGACTTTGCTTCTCGGGAGCACTGCCAGCATCACTAGTGGCACTTCGTGTGGGTCGCATGGTGTTATTCCAGGTTGACGATCTTATACTAAACATGATGAAAAATGCACAGGAACCAGGAGGGATCACTTTTTACTGCGATGCCCAATTCACCGCTGCTTACGTGGAGATGAATAGCATCCCGCAGCCTTCTGAGGTTACTCTCAACACTTGACCTCAGCGCAGTATCACGGGAGGCGGCAATGAAGTTATGACCGTGGTACAGTGTGAACTACGGTGAACGTATGCAGCTGTGATTTCATACTGCATCTTTACAGTTATTTACATTTCTCTCGACTAAGATTGGTGCCATCCATGTACGGTCTGTTAGCGTGTGCATAAGTTTTGATAAGTTTTAACTTTTTATAATAGATTTCTGTGTGTTTTATGGTTGTAAATGATATGATAGACTAGTATCTACATATATCTTATGCACTCATGACATAACAATTTCTTAATTTTTCTGATATTTCTAGGCTACACAGTTCATCTTCTTTCAAATCGTCCCAAATCTCCACAAACTTTTCCAATATATTTACTGAAAACAATCCACATGTAAGTGGACCCATGCAGTTCAAACCCATGTTGTTCAAGGGTTAGCTGTACTTAATTCATCTGTAGATCTTTAGAAACTTACAGATGAGAGAGGAGTAGAGCTCATTACCACTGCCTCTTTGCTGTGAATCTCACCTTCCTCACCTTGAAAATGAAAGGGTAGAGGAGGTCAGCGCTGGCTCCACTCTCTGCGGAGCCCCAGCTCCTTGAAGTGTTCAAAGAAAAGGATCATTCTGTGATCGAGCAAGCATGGGAGAAGCTGTGGGAAACAAAGATGCAGAGATTTCTTTACGCTAGGACTGGACGCGAAGCGTTGAGATTCTCAAGGGGTGAATGGTCGGGAGCAGAGAGCCTCTGGTGGTTTTTGGGTCACTCAGCCCTCTTGTTCATGGCTCTTTTTAATGCATATTGAAAATTATTTTATGAAGCCTGGGAGATGTCAGATTAGGTGATTTTCTAAGTCTGCCTTCCATGATTCTAATAATTTTAGGGAAGAAAACAATTCAGAGGCTGTCTTTGACCTCATGTTGTTGTGACTGGCAGATATGAAAGCAGTTATGGCCATCTGTCTGGGGAAGGAACCCCACTATTGACGATTCTGGTCCACGCCTGTGTTCTCATTATTTCTAGAGTATCGTTCTACACTGTCGCTTTATTCTAGAAAGTCCATATCTTGAAAGGAGTAGGTACTTTTTCAGTTGAAAGTATGGTTTCCATTATAAAAACATACATTTTAGTATAATTTTAATAAACTTAGGAATAAAGCCCCCAAATCCTTCCACCTCCTTTCAATAGTTTGTATAAGAGGTCTCGTATCAAATAAACTCAAAATCAGCTTTACATCAAGGCGTGACTAGATATAAGCTACTCTTTCAAGTATTAAGCTTCCTGGGTTAAGCACACAACCAAATAAACACAAGTTTTGTGTTTTTTGATTACTTACCAGGTCACAGTGTTTCAGAAATATGTTATGGTTCTTTAGGCTTTTAGAGTTTTGCTTCCAAATATTCTTTTGCTGATAGAATAAAGAGGAGTGAGTGTGTGTGTGTGTGTGTGTGTGTGTGTGTGTGTGTGTGTCTGTCTGTCTAGAGAAGAGAGTTTTCTTTATGTTGATGAATGGATTTCATACCACAGTGACTTTGTTTTACTCATTTCTTAGAAAATCAGCCTTAGATTAGCTTCCTTCACTTGTCTGGTTACTGGGTACAAGTGATGACATTCATAAGACATCTTAGACATTGTATTTATCCAGCAGTGGTTGCTACCTTGTTGCCTTGATGAATCTGTTTTTAATTTAATGTTTGTTATTTTAACATCAGAACTTTAAAGCCATACTAATATTAATGCAAGTGCTTTTGGAAACAGATTATGTAACAATGATTTAAATTTGATTCATAACATCCTAATTAACAGTAACTCATTACTATGATAGTGTTTAATTATTTTACAAGTATTGATTTGTCTTTCTCAGGTATATTTCATTAAAGAACACAACATTGTTGCACCATATAAAATAGAAAGGGTAAGTAAAGCTTTTCATTTATCCCCAGCAATTTACATAGTGATTTTGAGCAATAAGATTCTGTGTCTCTGTTAACTTCTTTTTTTTTTTTTTAATTTTATTTTTATTTATTTATTTATTTACTTATGGCTGTGTTGGGTCTTCGTTTCTGTGCGAGGGCTTCCTCCAGTTGCGGCAAGCGGGGGCCATTCCTCATCGCGGTGCGCGGGCCTGTCACTATCGCAGCCTCTCTTGTTGCGGAGCACAGGCTCCAGACGCGCAGGCTCAGTAATTGTGGCTCACGGGCCCAGCTGCTCCGTGGCATGTGGGATCTTCCCGGACCAGGGCTCGAACCCGTGTCCCCTGCATTGGCAGGCAGACTCTCAACCGCTGCGTCACCAGGGAAGCCCTCTGTTAACTTCTTTAACGCAATATAATGGGTATTTGAAAGCTTGTTACCTAGCGGTTATAACAGAATTACCCAAGGGAATGACAGACTTTAGTCCAAGAGATTTCTTAACTTTTTAACTTCAAAATAGGTGTGTCTATTAGGGGAAAAACTTAAATTATTAGGTTAAAAGTTGAAATCAGAATATGCATCATTTAAAAGATTATTTACTGGATATCACTGAGAACTTCTTTTAAATGGTTGAGAAATACTTATAGGCTATAAAATTACCCTTATTTAAGAGCTCAGTAATAATTTATAAATGCTGCTGATTGGGTAGAAGCTCTGAGGGGCCGTGAACACAGGACTTGTAACTAGACGTTACATCCAACCACTCTGTGCTTTAATTAATGCTTTATGCTGCAGCTTAGTGTGCAGTAAAGCGATAACTCCTAGCAGGAGAGTTTTTACGAGACCTAGAGATGGGACTAGTGCTCTAAACGACACCTCTGAATTAGGAAGAGCCACCCTCTCTGAGCAGACGTCCGACAGGCTGCATGGCGGTTCCGGCCACAGGCCAGCCTGCGGGTTCTCAGCAGCAGCTTGGGGGGGACGCGCCAGCCACGTGCAGCCCCCTCTGAGTTTTATGTACAAGAAACATCTGCATGCGCCAGTCACTCAGAAACGGAGAATACGGAGATCTCGTCACTCACAGGCGGTGCTATTGGCACCTTGGGAAGGACGGTTCTTCATTGTGAGGGGCTGTCCCTTATATGACAGGCTGTTCCCACCCACAGAGTGCCCCCTCTGCACTGCCCCCCTTTGTTGTGTGGCACCACACACTGCCAAGTGCCCCGCAGGGGTGGTGGAACGCCCCCCGCCCCCCGAGTTGAGAACCGCTGCCTGGTGTGCTCTCCCTGCAGAGGCTCTCCGGACACCCGCCTGAAGTGCAAAGCTGCTGAAAAGTTACACAAAAGGAAATGAGTAAGGTTTTCTGAAGCAAAGAAAAGCTCTTGTGAATTAGGACACCAAAGGATTCTCAGGTTTAAAGGGGCGGGGTTGTGACTTCGACAATGATGATGAGACTTGGTAGACTAGGAAGCCCCAGACCCTTGTTCCTCTTACAGAGAGACTGACTCAGTTCCCTTTGTGAGAAATCCAGAAACCAGTTAAGGGTGCCCTGCGCCCCAGGTGAGCATGAAATGAGCCACACTGAAGCTGTGGGAACATTGTAGCATCCTTTCACCATAGTCCCTCCCCCGGCACTGTGCCACGTGATTGGAGGGGACTCCCAGCTCCCATCTTCTCCCTGGGGAGGGAAAGACAAGACGGGACCGTAGGTCCAATGTTCTGGCTTTTGGGGGCAGCTGCCTGAGGGTCTGGCTTCTGTCTCACCTGTCCTGGACCTCTGACAGGACCCCTAATGCTCTAGGTGCCTGGGGACCCCTGAAAACAGGAAAGAGCTGGGCATTGTGCAGCTGCTCCGGGGGACCCTGCACCAGCGACACAGGCAGATACAGCCCAGCAGACTCACCCTCGGGAGAGAGAAGAGTGCAGCTTGTGACACATAAAATTAACCGTCACAGCACTTGCACACCCAGCCTCAGAGCACCTGAGTGTGTGAAGCCAGCACTGACAGGACTGAAAGGAGAGACTGACGGCAGCACAGGACAGAGGAAACTTCCATCCGTGCCCCACCTTCAGTAACGGGTAGATGATGCAGACAGAAGGTCACTCAGGAAACGGAGGACTCGACCAGCCCTCTAACCAGATGGCCCTCACAGACACATACACAACATCCTGCCCAACAGTGGCAGGACACACACTCTTCTCACGTGCACACGGGACCTTCTCCAGGACAGGTCGCGTGTCAGGTCACGAAACAAGTCAGCAAATCTAAGATTACAACCACCGAGGAGTGAAACCAGAAATCCATAGCAGCAGGAAAACGCACATGGATGTGGAAATTAACACTCTTGAACAGCCAATGGCTCAAAGAAATAAAAAGGAGAAATTAGACTCAAGAGGGAGGGGATAGAGGTATACATGTAGCTGATTCACCTTGTTGTACAGTCGAAACTAACACAACATTGTAAAGCAATTATAATCCAATAAAGAAGTAAAAGAACAAAACCCAAAAAACCTCAAGATGATCAAAACGAAAACAGAACATACCAAAACTGAAAAGATGCAGCAAAAGCGGTCCTAGGAGGGAAGTTTAGTGTTAAACGCTTACCTTAAAGATCTCAAATTAAAAAACCTAACTATACACCTCAAGGAACCAGAAAAAGACGAGCAAACTGAGCCCAAGATTAGCAGAAGGAAGGAAATAGTAAATATAGCAGTAAACCTAACAGACTGCTCCCCCGGGGCCCTCATTCCGTGCGGGCTGCGGGAGGACACGCCAGGCAGGTCCCTGCACAGGTCAGCAGGGGGCTGCAAATGTCTTAAAGTGATGGGTCCTGACGTGCTTGGTCTCCCTCTTTTCCAGGGCACAATGGAATATGTCTTCGAGTTGGATGTTTCAGGGAAGGTGGAAGATGTCGTGGAGACATTGCTTCAGGTAAGCCAGGGCTTTTCTCAGACATTCACTGGCAAACTGAGGCATAAATTTTATTTTACAGAATTTCATACTCATGTGTCTTACCAAAACCATAACCTTTTTTTATAAATCTGAAACAGATTTACTTGAATATGTTGAACTTGAAAACTATACATTAGGAAGAAGCCATAGATATATCAGAGTCATTCTTACCCGTTACTAAGTAACAGAATGGTGGTTGTGTTTGTTTCTAAGGAAGTATCTTCAAAGCATCTGAGAGAAAAAATAAATTCATGTATATTTATATAATCGTAGCTTCACAGAGCATCCTGTCTGGACAAACTTGGGGACCAAACCGCTATGGTAAGAGTTTCTAAAGATCTGTGTCTTTATCGTGAATGAACGTGTATTGATATGTCACTTATAAATCCTTATATCCGTACTTTTTAAATGATTCTGTTTTAAAGATTACAGCCATTTTGCAGTCCCGTTTGGCTAGGACATCATTTGACAAAAACAGGTAAGTTTTCAATGATTTTGTTTCCTGATGACGAAGGCAGTGGCATCGTCACCTCGTGCCTCATTCAGTGTGTCCAGAACCGATAGTGGGTGTTACCACCTGCCTCACCCCAAGCCTGCTTGTTCGGGGGAATGGCCCCGGCATCAGTGCCAGAGCAGCGCCAGGGGCCTCCTTGCCGCTTCTCCCAGCTGACACCTGTCCGTCAGAAAGGCCTGGTGCCAGACGCTCTCCACCATCTTCCCGGTCTACGAGCTTCTGTCTTTTCACATGTTAGTGCCTCCGTTCAGGCCGCCAGCCCCTGCCACTAAGATCACAGTGACAGCGTTTAGCTTGTCCCTAACTCCAGCCTTCCCTGCTCCAATCCCGTTTTCCTCACTGTGTCGAATGTACTTTTAAAATACATTCTTTCTAAAGAACTTATTTCTTTACATCACTTGTCTGTTTGAAACTCTTCCAGACTTCCATTGCCTTCAGGGTAAAGTCTTAACCTCACCTGCACACGGGGCGCTCTGGTTTAGCCTTTGTTAACTGGTCCGGCCGCCGGTGGCTCTTGAGTGCTCTGCTCTGGATCTCTGCGTTCTGTGCGATTCCCGAGGTGCCTTACGGCCTCCTGCCTCTGAGCCTCTGCTCAGAACACTCAGCCTCCTGCCTCTTCTGCACCTGCCCAACTCTTCCTTACCCTTCTCATTTCAGCTGAGCTGGCAGTTGTTCTGGAAAGTCTTTCCCGTCCCGTCAGGCTGTGTTAGGTACCTTCCTAAGGTGTCCTGCAGGGACCTAGAGACCGCATTCTGACTGATCTAATGGAGTTTTGTTTCGGTTTTTGGTTTTGGTGTGTGTTGGGTTTTTTGTTTGTTTGTTTTGGGGCTTTTTTGGCTTTTCTAAGTATCCAATATATTTTCTGCAAGTAAGTATACTTTTATATTAACCTGTTCTCTTATTTGTTTCTTGCCTTATTTTAAGTAGATTTCCTTCTATTAAGTAGATTTGGGCTATTTGTCTGTATCTCCATCTGCAGTACCACTGTATGAATTACTGTAGCTTTAGAACAACTCTTAATATCAGGCAGTGCAGGGTCCTGCACCATATTTCCCTTCTTAACTTATGTCTTCACTGTTCTTGGTCTTACGCACTTCTGTATAAATTTAGAATCAGCTTGTCAAGTTTCATAAAGGAAAAGCCTGCTGGGATTTTGACTGTGATTGCAGTGAATCTTTCCATTTATTTAAGTCTTCTTTATGATGTCTCTTTATAAACTTCTTTCTTCTCTTGTGCTAGATTTATTCCAAGTACTTCGTATTTTTGATGGTGTTGTAAATGATATCCTAAAATGTTTCATTTTATTGTTGATACTTAGAATGTAGTAGATTTTTGTGTATTCGTTTTGTCTTCAGCAACCCTGCTAAACATTGTGATCCATTCCATTAACTTTACATATAGATTCTCTAATATGTACAAAATCTTATGTAGCGATTGTTTCAGTCTCTAGTCACTAGATATCATTTTTATTTTAATATTTATTTTTAGATTTTTGTATTTGGAATCCTCAGGCCTAGGACAAAGTAGAAAGTATTGGTTGAATAGATTCATTTATGGATTATTATGTGCTAGGCTTTTGCTAGAAGTTTGTGTATAAATGAGATTCGTTTGTAATATTCTGTTTTATTGCTACATTTGTGAGATTTGTGACCCTTACACTACATTTTAAAATGTTAAAGAATTTGCCAGAAAAGCCATCTGGCCAATAACGTGTTTTCTGTGTTTATGTTTGTTTACTTCTTTTTCTGTTTCACCTATATAGCATTAATTTTCTTTTCATTTTTGTACTTGTAGGATATATTAGTTAAATGTTGGGAGGAAAGAATAGCTTCCATCTTAGGAAGGAAAAGGAGTAATAACAATTAGTTTCTTTTGACCTACTTAGAATGCGTAATTTTTCTAAGTAGCAATTTAGACTTTAATCCTGGGCTTCAGCATGACATTAATTTTAAAAATGGTTCACTGTGAAACTTTTGATTTATCCAGTCTCCAAAGCGTTAGGCTGAAGAATTTGAGGAAGACTTTTTTGCAGCGTGAAGTGAGATATTTCAGGATTGTATACTTCCTCTAAAAGAAAGAAGGTAAATTTTTGCTGAGATAAATTTTCATCATACTTCCAAGGAAATGCTTTTTTATTGAAACTATATTTATTCTTCCCTATTGTTCATTCTGAAAAAGTTCAAGTCCTCACAAGTTGAAAGATAATATAGTGAACACAGATACCCTATGAGTCACCAAGCGTTAATTTGTCAACATTTTGCTGAATTTGCTTCGGTTCTTACATGCTCATGGTCCTGCTTGCTGTGTGTGTGTGTGTGTGTGTGTGTTTGTGTGTGTGTGTGTGTGTACATGTTTAAATAATGCATATATGTCTATATATATGTTATATGTATGTATACATGTATAGCTGATGTGCATATGTATGTACGTTTGTGTGATACATATAAAATATATGCATACAACTTTTCCCTGAACCATTTGAAATGACACTGCAAGACTTCCTGACACTTCCCCCGTAACTACTTCAACATGTATCTCTCACAAGAAAGTTCTCTGACTTTCCTCCATACTGTTATAACACTCAAGTAGCAATATTCTGTATGCCGGGTAATTTATAGCTCCATATTCAGGTTTCCCCATTTGTACCCCAAAATGTCCTCGTTAAAATACTTTGGACTAATTTAGATTTAAAGAAAAGATGTAAAGACAGTGCAAAGAGTTCTTTTCCCCTCATCCAGTTCCCCCGTTATTATATGTTTAGTGGGTGTGGATGCTGTAATCCTAGATTTGTTGGCTGTAATCCTAGATTTTTTATTTTTTTGATGCTATTGAAATTTTATTTTCCAATTATTTGTTACTGGTATATAGAAGTAGTTTTTTGTTGTTGTTTTTTATTTTTTTGTTTTTTTAGAAACAATGACCTTGTATCCTGTGACTTTTCCAAATTCAGAATTTACTCATTAGTCCTAGCAGATTGTTTTGTAGATTTCCATAGAGTTTTCTATATCCGTAATTATTTAATCTGTGAATAATGACAGTTTCACAGAAATACTTGTGGCTTTTATTTCTACTTCTTGCCTCACTGCACAGTTTGATTAATAGACGCAGTGGGAGCAGACATTCTTGCCTTGTTCTTGATCTTACAGGAAAAGGGTTTAATGTTTCACCATTAAAGAATGATGCCAGCTTGTAGGTTTTTCATAGATGCCCTTTATCAGAGTGAGGAAGTTTCTTTTTATTGCTGGTTTGCTGAGAGTATTTTCAAAAATAGGTTTAGAATTTTGTTAAGTACTTTTTGTGCATTTATTGAGATGATCTTTTTTTTCTTTAATTCTGTTAATATTGTGAATTATGTTGTTTTTTCAGTGTTAAAACAACCTTGTATTCATGGGATAAATCCAACTTGCTTATGATGTATTGTTCTTTTTACATATTGCTGGATTTGCTTTGCTAGTATTTTGTAAAGGATTTTTGCATCTCTGTTTATGGATATTGCTCTGTAAATCCTAGTGTATTTGTGAGGTTTTGCCGTCAGGGTTATGCTAGCCACATAACATGAGTTTAGAAACGTCCCTTTATCTTCTGTTTCCCGAAAGAGTTTGTGTAGGATTGTATTTCTTGCTTAAATTTTTAAACACATTTACTGGTGAAGCCATGTAGGCCTGAAGTGTTCTTACTTGGTCAATCTATTTGCTTGACACATAGGACTAGTTAGGTTGTCTGTTTCTTCTTGTGTCTATTTTGGCAAGCTGCATTTTTCAAAACCTTTGTCCAGTTCATCCAAGTTGTCAGATGCTGGCATCAAGTTGTTAATGTCCTCTGAACGTCAGTAGGATCTGCAGTTATGGTCCCTCTTTTGTTCCTTACGTTGATGCTTTATGTTTTTTCTTTATCAGTATTGCCAGAGGTTTGCCAATTTTATTAACCTTTTTAAAGATCCAACTTTTGACTTTATTGATTTTTCTCTATTTTTATATAAAAATCATTTTATATAAAATTGAGTTCCACGCTTATGATTTCCTTCCTTCAGCTTACTTTGGGTTTAACTTGTTCTCTTTCCAGCTTCCTACAAAGTTTAGATCACTGATTTTAGACCTTCTTTTATAAGTAGGACTAGAACATAAATTTACCTCTAAGCACTGCTCAGCTGCATCCCTCAGATTTTGATATGTTTTTATTATCATTCTTATGAAATAATTTCATAATTTCCTTTGTCATTTCTTCTTTGACCCATTGGGTTTTTTCTTTGGGTTATTTAGAAGTATGTTGTTTATCTTCTGTGTATTTGGGGATCTTGTTACTGTTGTATTGTTACTGATTTCTAATCTAATACTCTCTTGGTTCAGAGAGTATATGGCTCAGTCTTTTTTTTTATTTTATTTATTTATTTTTGGCTGCGTTGGGTGTTCGTTGCTGCACACAGGCTTTCTCTAGTTGCGGCGAGCGGGGTCTACTCTTTGTTGCGGTGCGCGGGCTTCTCATTGTGGTGGCTTCTCTTGTCACAGAGCACGGGCTCTAGGTGCACGGGCTTCAGTAGTTGTGGCTCGCGGGCTCTAGAGCACAGGCTCAGTAGTTGTGGCTCACAGGCTCTAGAGCACAGGCTCAGTAGTTGTGGCGCACGGGCAGAGTTGCTCTGTGGCATGTGGGATCTTCCCGGACCAGGGCTCGAACCCGTGTCCCCTGCATTGGCAGGCGGATTCTTAACCACTGCGCCACTAGGGAAGTCCTGGTTCAGTCTTCGGAAGTTTGTTGAGATCTGTTGTATGGCTTTGCGTACAGTCTGTCCTGACAGAGGTTTCCCAGGCCTGTGAAAGGAACGTGTGCTCTGAAGTTGTGGAGTATAGTGCTCTGTACACGTCATTTAGGGCCAGTTGGCTGATGGTTGTTCAGATCATCTGTACTTTACTGACTTTTTGTTGACTTGCTCTGTCAGTTACTGAGAGAAGGGTGTTAAAATTACCAGTGATGATTGTGGAATTGTTTATTTTCCCCTGTATTTCTGTCAATTTATGCCTTGTGTACTGGCAGACTCTGTTATTAGGTTTGCATACATTTATAAGACACCAGTTTTCTTACATGTTGTGATTGCATGCTGTATCTTTTTCTATCCTTTTTACTTTTAACTTGTCTGTGTCTTATTCCGTTTCCGAAAAACACACTTTATATAGTTGAGTCTTTTTATACAGTCCAAAAGTCTCTGCTTGTTAATTGGATTGTTTAATTCACTTATAATTATGTAATTCTGGATAAAGTTGGTTTTTAAACCCACTGTCTTAGTATTTGTTTCCTAGCATTTCATTTGTTCTTTGTTTCTCTGATCCTCCTTTCTTGCCTTCTTTTCAGTAAATCTGGTATTTTTAAGTATTCTACTTTTTAGCTGTAGTGCTTGGTGTCATTCTTAGTGGTCACTCCGGAGCTCACGATATGCACCTTGTACATAGTGTACCTTCAGGTAAGAGTATATTACACTCCTTTACGGGTCGTTCAAGAGCCTTAGAGCAGTGTGTTTCCACATAACCCCTCCTGCCCTTTGTGATCTGTGGTTTTATATTAAATTTCTACATATACTATAAAACCCATGATATGGTGTTCTTATTTTAGGTTTTTAAAGAATTTTTTTTTACTTTTATTTTTTTTTACAGTAGGTTCTTGTTGGTTATCTCTTTTAAATGTAGCAGTGTGTACATGTCAGTCCCAAACTCCCAATCCCGAGAATTGAGATACATGCACTTATAGGTACATAAATTAAAATACTGAGAAATAATTCTTTTCTATTTACTTGGATATTTGAATACTTATGTTTCCTGATGTTTGTCTTTCCTTCCTGCAGAACCGGTGTTGCATCTGGTGTCATTTCTCTTAAGCCCAAAGAACTTCCTATAGCATTTCTTACGGTGCATATCTGGTCAGGACGGATTCTCCCAGCTTTGTCTGAAAATACCTCTATCTTACCCTCATTTTTGAAGGGTGTTTTTGTTGGAGATAAAATACTAGGTTCACAGGGTTTTCTTTCACTACTTGAAAGGTTTTCGTTCCGTTGTATGTTGCTGTCCATTGTTTCCTGTGAAAAGTCACATCATTTGTCCTGTTGTTACTGTGCATTAAGGTGTAGTCTCTCTGCGCCTGTCCTGCTGGGGGTTTCTGGGTAACGGAGTCTGTGAACTGGTGTCTTATATGAGACATTTTCCACCACTCTCCATTCAGTGTTTCTTCAGCCCCGTCTCCTGTCTCTTCTCCTGTGACTTGAGTTACACTCATGTTAGTATGTTTTATAGTTTCGCTTAGATCTCAGACACTCTGTTCTGTGTTTTTTAAAATTATTATTATTATTCTCCTTTTGCCTTGTTTCAGTTAGGACTTTTTTTAGCGGCCTTGTTTTCAGCCGCGTTGGACTTTTCCTCTGCCGTGCCCAGTCTGTTAAATTAGTTTAAGTCATTCTTCTTTTCCTCTCGCCCAGATTTTCATTTCTAGCATTTCCTTTCAGTTCTTTTTCGTAGTTTCTACTTCTCGGATGAAGTTTTCCTTCGCTTCACATGTGTTTTCCGTCTTTTCTTCTAGATCTTTTAGCACATTTATTACAATTATCTTAAGGTCTCCCTCTGATGGATCCGACGGCTGGGTCCTCTTCCACGGAATCTTCTCTCTCATGAGTGTGGGTCATATTTACTCACTTCTTTGTGTTTCTTGGAATTTTTTGTGTGCTGGGAAGTTTGTTTTAAAGGAACTGTAGAGACTGACCTAAGGAATATTTGCCTCCGGAGGTGGTCATGCCCACCCCGATCCTGCCCGCTGCTTGCCCTGGGGGCTCTGCCAGTGTAATGAGTGGAGCTGGGTTAAATCCAGGTCCCCATGCCCAGGTCCACGGCGGGAGTGAGCAGGACGGTGCTCAGCGGGGCTTGGGGTCGGGGCCCTGGAAGGGTTTCAAGATACCCCTGTGCTTTACAGCTGAGCCTCCAGCTCTCCACCACGGAGCATCTCTGCCCTCCAGGCCTGACTCCCGCTCTCTGGCGTCTCCCTTCGTCCTGCAGCCCTTACCCCCTATGAAAGATTGCTCCTCCTCCTGCCACTCAACTTCCCTTCATTTGGGTTTCTCTGCATCTGAGCTCTCTGATGGGTCTCTAAACATAGCAAGGATTGTGTAGCTCATCTGGCAGGTTTTGTGGTTGGGATGAGAGCTGTGAGGTCTCCTTCACGTCCAAACTGGAAGAGGAAGCCTGCTCCTGTGTGATTTTGTGTTTGTTTTTTTAAATAAGTTTATTTATTTTATTTATTTATTTTCGGCTGCGTTGGGTCTTCGCTGCTGTGCACAGGCTTTCTCTGGTTGCGGCGAGCGGGGGCTACTCTTCGTTTTGGTGGTGGGCTTCTCACTGCGGTGGCTTCTCTTGTTGCGGAGCACAGGCTCTAGGCGCACGGGCTTCAGTAGTTGTGGCTCACGGGCTCTAGAGTGCAGCCTCAGTAGTTGTGGCGCACGGGCTTAGTTGCTCCACGGCATGTGGGATCTTCCCGGACCAGGGCTCGAACCCGTGTCCCCTGCATTGGCAGGCGGATTCTTAACCACTGTGCCACCAGGGAAGCCCTGCTTTTGTTCTACTACTTATAGAGGAGACTTTTTTTTTTTTTTTTTTTGGCCGCGTTGGGTCTTCGTTGCTACGCGCGGGCTTTCTCTAGTTGCGGCAAGCGGGGGCTACTCTTCGTTGCGGTGCGCGGGCTTCTCATTGCGGTGGCTTCTCTTGTTGTGGAGCACGAGCTCTAGGCATGTGGGCTTCAGTAGTTGTGGTGCACAGGCTCAGTAGTTGTGGCTCACGGGCTCTAGAGCACAGGCTCAGTAGTCGTGGCACATGGGCTTAGTTGCTCCACGGCATGTGGGATCTTCCTGGACCAGGGATCGAACCCGTGTCCCCTGCATTGGCAGGCGGTTTCCCAACCACTGCGCCACCAGGGAAGTCCCAGAGGAGACTTATTTTTAGCTCAGTTATTTAACTAAGTAATTGCCTTAAACTCTTGATGATTTGGTTGTTTCCCTTCTATTTTTTTTTTTTTTAAATTAGTAAAGCAGAACGAAAATGGACTTTTTTGATGAGTTAGCATAATTTAGGAGGGAGTGGTGATCACCTTTGACTGGTTTTACTGCAGTAGATCCACAAAAGACTATACGTTGGAACGGACGTGCAAGTAATTGTAATTATGTACTCATAGCCTTATAGAATGTGGTGTGAAGTAAGTGCTACCCATGCCAAAACAGTTTCTATGACAATAAAATAGGTCCTAATGACACAAAAATAGAAAATTATGTTAATGTAGGAATAGTTTCAAGGCCGACTTATTTGGGGAGGAGTGAAGAGTACCAATAACAGGGTTGTTTGGTATTGTTTACTTGTCTGTCTTCTCTTCTTTGATACATAACCTCATCTGCTTTTAAAAAAAATCAAGTATTCATTATACCATTGAAAAGAAAGTCAGTTTTATTTAGGCGACTGATTTATATCACCAGTTTTCTTGTATCAGATGCAGTGTTTAGACACCTGTTCTGCAGAGTCACTTTGTAGCTCCCTCAGATAAAGTTAAATCTAGGAAGTAGATCGATTTCTGATCATTCTTGCTTTTGCTGGAAAAAACATATTCTCAGATTCCAAAGCGTTTCTGAAAAGCTGCACATGGAATGCAAAGCGGAAATGGTGACACCTCTGGTGACGAATCCCGGCCACGCGTGCATCACTGACACCACCCTGTATTTCCAGCCTCTCAATGGGTACCCGGTAAGTAGTCTGCAGGCCAGCGGAGGGCTCCTTGGGTATTCCCGTTTGCGTCTGCAAGCTCTCTTTCCTGTGAACTTGACTTGACAGTTAGAGTGTTCTCACATTTTGGGGAGGGTCAGAATTACCCCCCGTCCCCACCCAGCATCTGGTATTTAACAGGCTCCCCGTGTAATCCTGATGCACCCTCACCCGTGTTTGAGCTCTTCTGACTTACTTTCTGTTACTTCGGGGGAAAAGAAACCCCGCCCCTTCCGATTTTAGTAAAGGGTCTTGAGAGGTTTATACTTTTCTACTCGGAAGCACTTCTGCAAGAGAGCAATGAAATATACTAAGGTTAAGAAGAGATGGATGTTTTCTGTGTACTTGCTTATATGTACACCTAAGTTGTATTTCTCGTTTTCCCTTAATTACAAACCAAATCAGTAGGTCTGCATCTGTCCCAGAGGAGCAGTAAGAAGTGGCCTCTCCAGCCAGTGCAGAGCTGCATGTGGCACTGCTGTCAGTGGGCAGCTGCAGTCCTGCTGCTGTGGCGCTGGAAACATCTCCTCTTGCACGATGGCTTTAGACTCACGAGGCCAGACAGTAAAGATGAATTCAGATTTCTGCACTAAAACTTGTAAACACTGGCGGCTTTATCTAGATACGGACCCTTTTCAGAGTGGTTCATTGAAGGAACAGAAACCCTAGTGCCGTGCTGGTGCAGTTGGACCGTTTGGCAGGTAGCTTCAAGAACAGGAGTGTTTTCTGCCATGGAAGAAATTCTCCAGGCTGGTCCGTCATTACGTGTCACTGAAACGTGAACACTTTCCTTAGTGAAAGGTGATGCTATAACAATTCTGTCCACCAGGTGGTGGGGCACACGCGCCGGGGCCTCCAGTGGACACAGTACACGTTGCTGATGGCATTCTTTGTGGTGTCATCAATTGGCTGGACCAACGCTGTTGCTGTGGCTTGGGTCAATACTTGAGCAACAATATCTGAGTATAAGCCACAGCTTCAGGGTCCCGGGTCTGGGCTGGGGGCCTTGGCCAGTCTTCAGGCAGCTTCCACGGCTACACACCCTGCGTCTGCAGGCTCTCCCTCCCTCTTACTTGGGGGGAGGAGGGTGGACCTGTCGCCTTTTAGCCAGTCTCAGTACTTTTTACAACCTTGTTCCTCTCTCACTAGCATTTTAAGGCTCCAGAGAAGCGAGAAAATGTTCCTCCTTATAAAGTTTAGAGGCCCTGCTTTATACTACAGCTGTTTATGAGCCTTATTACACTGTAGTTTAAGGAGCTAAAAGACAGGATTGTAAAAAAAAAAAAAAAAGCTGTATGTCAATTCTGAGCAAACCGTAGGTCTATAAAAATATGAAAATTCCTGAGAGGAGGTCTACACCAACCCTTTAATATTTCTTACCACTCAGCAACCCTGCAGAAACCTGAAAGCCAGACGCCTGCATTATCATCCTGGGGGGTACCGGCGGGGGGGGCGGTCCACGGTCACAAAGCTAGTGAAAAGGGCAGACCGGCGTGTAAAGTGAGGCATGCCCTGTTCTCAGAGCTCACTTTCCAGGTGTTCAGGTGTGACCTGTCAGGAAGTTAAGGTGGGGCGGCTGAAGGGCAGCTTCTAATTGTGTCAGAATCTTGACGTTTGAGATTGTCTTTCTATTTTTAAAGAAACCCATGGTCCAGATAACACTCCACGACGTCCGCCGCATTTACAAGAGGAGACACGGTCTCATGCCTCTGGTGAGTTCGAGGGGAGCACCCCCTCTAGAGGATGACTGTCTTATCTTCGGTTTGGCCAGTGGTTTACTGGCCTGCACCCACCTCGGGCTCGTCTGAAAGGTGCAGGTGTTTGTGTGTGAGCAGAGGGGCCCTGAGGCCCGCCGCCCCTTCTTTTGGCTGCGCTGGAAGTTTATGAAGGAGTGACTCTTTCTGTAGGGGGAGGGCTGTTGGGAAAAAGGCTTTGGCTCCAAGAGCAGGCGGGCTCAAGTGCCCTTGAGTTTCTCCCTCCCGAGTTCTCGGGGTCCTCCTGGGTTTGTGTGGGGATAATGGACGCAGAACTGGTCCAGTGATCCTTGCTGTCACCCAGTTACAGCAGCAAGGTCTCCGAGCAAAGTCTGGAAGCTGCGACAACAGCTCTCAGTGGAACTGTAGTATCCTCACGGTTAACTTGCATGAATTCAGCCTTCAGGCTTGCTGAGAGGGAGAAATGGATAAAATAACCATTTCAGTCACCTGGGCGGTCCTCCCGCCATTCTCCTGAATAAGCCTGTGTCCACACTTCTGCGAGTCTCACACGCTTACTGTAGAAACCAGTCGCCACGGAAGGTGTGACTCCAAGGGATTTTAGCTTGATATCGATATAAATCTATTTGTCCTCCTTCAAAGATTAACCAGTAAGTTGGTGGCAGTACAAGAGCATTGTGGATATTTAAGCATCTCATTTTGGTGTTTTGTATTTATGAAGTTTAACTGTTTTCCTGCCTATTTTATGTAAAAGGCGATTCTCCATTTCCAGTGCCAACAGAGGATTAGAGAAACAGATTCTATTAAAAATCTCCTCCTCCTTTGGGGTATAGAGATGCAGTCAGAAAAAGAAGAAATTGGCATTGATTAAGTACCTTCTGCCTACTGGGCAATTTATGTACAATATTCGTTTGTCAGCGCAATCCCTGTGAGGTAGCTGATACCCCGTTTTACACAGGAATTGAGACTCCAGGAGTTCACTCCCTCGGTTCCCTCACTAGCAACGCTGGAAGCCTGTATCGGAACCTAGGACAGCGCTGCGCTTTCACCCTTTCTCTGTCTATTCCTGTCCCGTCTCGGCTTCACCCTCACAACATTCACGCAGCTCATAGTTCTCTTAAAATAACTGCATCCTACTAATTAAATGAGTTATTCAATTATCAGTTTGTTAAGTTGACATAATTATGATTTAATTTGTAAAAGAAAGCTAAACCTTTGTCTCTGAAGAAGATAGGTGAAGACACGTATCAGCCAATTTTGAATTTCGACATAATAAACTCACAAATGCTGTGATCAGAAAAGATCCTCAAGGCCAAAAGGGATTTTGTAAAGTTTAGCTGAGACACACGTCTTGTCCTTATAAATCACATTTATTGCTGGGGAATATGCATACAAGACCTACAAATAAAAAATGCCAAGTGTTTAGTTGAAAGGCTTTTGTACCTGCGTCACTCACATTGAGATGCCATTTGTTTTATTCTTCTCCTTCTGGATTTGTAGGGCTTGGAAGTGTTTTGCACAGAAGATGATCTGTGTTCCGACGTCTACCTGAAGTTCTATGAACGTCAAGACCGAGATGACCTCTATTTTTACATTGCTACTTACCTAGGTTTGGTGCTCACTCTTCATTATATGTGTTCATGTGAAGGTAGTTCAACTCCCGCGTAACTGGGATGGGAAGTAAGAGGAGAACAGTGCTGTATCTAGAATCGCCTCTCTGTGGTTCTGCTTATTTCTTCTCACCAGTAACTAGAGTTAGCAGAATGGCATATTGAAAATCAAGGGAAATATAAATGAAATTTGCTAATAGTTCACTCCAATCCTGTGTTTTAAAAACTTTTGATAAATATATTTAAATGTTTTTTTGTATCTTAACAACCCCCAAGTTGAATGGATTATATAAGAATCCACCTAATTATTTTTATGTCCAGTCCTGTCTTATGTTAGTTCATGAAAACCAGGACTCAGTTTCTTCATGTGAGACAGTGAGTTACCCAGTCATGTGTCTGTGATCATTAATCGTGGTCTTAATCACAAAGCTGGAAAACGGTACAAAAGGAACACGTGAACCTTCTATGCTCAGTATGGTACCGTGGGACTCAGTTTGCTTATAACTAATATTTCCTCAGTCTTCCATGGGAAATGTGAATTTTCCCACTTTTATCAGAGAGAACACCTGTATTTTTCTTTTCAAGCATAAACATATTAAGTTGTATGGTTGAATTAAATTATTCTTGTTTTCAAAATGGCCAGATGACTAGAATGGAATGATTTTTAAAAATCAATGTTGGGATTTTATTAATACCATCTTAGTTTGCTGTTCCCGTGTGCAGTGAAACCATTTATGAGACATATAGTGAGTTACTCCCTTAGAAAAGAAGTTTTCTCTCCAGGAGGAATAGTTTATTTTCAATAAAGAACATATTTTACAGTAGGTTTAGAGTTCATTTTTTTTTTCTTCTCTCACTAAGTTATTCAGTTTAACTTAATGCTTAAGTGTAGCTTTGGTATAAGTTTACTGTTATCTCCTGCCTCCTGCTTTAATTTTTTTCATTTAATTTTTCTAACTATAACAAGATGACAACAAAAAACTCAGCTTTCATGGTGAGTCCTAAAATCTCAAGTCAAAAAACTTGCCATGGCCTAAAAGGTCTGATTCTGTGAAGCGTCTGTTCTCTCTGAGTTTATTCCTGAGATTGTTCAGACTTTTCTCTGAGACGTTCTGAGAGTGGAAAATCAGAGGATAATTGTTTTGAGTTTTTAAGCCCCTTCCTGGTAGCTGATTAGAGAAGAAACTTGGCAAAGTATATAAGAATAAATATTGAATCCACAAATGAGTTAGATAAGCTTGATGCAGCCAGTACAAAGCTGAAAGCAGGATTTTCTAAACAAAATAGAGCAGTTGACTCATTTGACAGGAACGTTATCATTGGTGCCACACCATCTGTGGTTCCTTCTTTCCTGAGGTTATTTCTGGGGGGTCCTTCTGGTCCTTCTAGTTTGAGAAATCTGACAGATACCTGTTTTCTCCTTCAGCAGTTTCTATTCTTTTCCTTATTCCTCACTTGCATAAATAATACGTAGTCAGTGACAAATTAGCCATAGTACCCCGCTTCCAGATCTGAAAGAAAAGTAAAAGATTGTTTCGTTTTACTTTTCATAAGACATGGAGGAAGTGAGCTTTTACAAATGGTCATGGCTTCTTAAAGGCATTAAAACTCGAGCACGTTTGGAAGGATTCTTTGTTAGTACATATCGTAGACTATATATAAATATAGTACATGTTACATATATTACCATGTCATATTTATGTATTTGCTCCATACTTTCATATTTGTTTTATATCATACATTTCATAGATGTGATATGTTTTATATCATATATTTAGTAGATATGAGATGTTTTATATCATACGTTTAATAATTTCCCTCCTGGATCTTGGAGATGCTCATTCATACTTGACAGAACAACTCTTTGGTGAAAACAAACTGTAGCCTACTTTTCTTTTTTTAAAATGTACTTTCCAAAGATGGGTTGAAGGGTCTACGCTGAAAGCCTCTGTAGCGCCTTCACATGCTGAGTGACCGTTGCCCGCACACGTGGAGCTCAGTGTGACCCGGGCCTGTCCTCACCTGTCCCCCCAGAGCACCACGTGGCGGAGCGCACGGCCGAGGGCTACACGCTGCAGTGGCAGCGCGGGCTCCTGTCCAACTACCAGTACCTGCTGCACCTCAACACGCTGGCCGACCGCAGCTGCAACGACCTCTCCCAGTACCCCGTGTTCCCCTGGATCGTCTCCGACTACAGCAGCTCCGAGCTGGGTGCGTGCCACAGAGCCGGGCTTTCCGATCAAAGAACACGTTCCCTCCTAGAACCACGCTGTGATTCGTGAGCAGAGGAGAACCCGTTTGACTTCATTACTCAGGATGGCCCGTCTCCATGCCACGATACGGGATGGGTGGCCTGGGAATTACGTGTGTTCTATATGTTTTCTCTACTGTCTCTGAATTTTTTTTAATTCTAAAAAAAAACTACTCACATACTTCTTGAAAGCCACTCCCAGAAGACATGCATGGAATCTTCAGCCAGTGTTACCACTGCTACCAATAAGCACTATGTTTTCAAATACTTAAGTTTTCACTTTGAAAATTGTGCCTCAGGTTACCATATTATTTTTCAATTCACGTTAAAAAATGTGATTACCAAACGTAACAGCTGTTCATTAAAGAACACTTAGAAAGTACTGAAATACTCAAAGAAGGAAATAAGACTCATCAATAATTACATTACCGAGAGAGAACCATTTTAACTTTGTGGTATGTATACTTCTTTCTCTCTCTCAAATTATTTTACCAAAAATGTGATTGTACTGTAATTTCATTTTATTTTTTTTAAATTTTTATTTATTATGTTTATTTTTGGCTGTGTTGGGTCTTCGTTTCTGTGTGAGGGCTTTCTCCAGTTGCGGCGAGTGGGGGCCACTCTTCATCGCGGTGCGCGGGCCTGTCACTATCGCGGCCTCTCTTGCTGCGGAGCAGAGGCTCCAGACGCTCAGGCTCAGTAGTTGTGGCTCACGGGCCCAGTTGCTCCGCGGCATGTGGGATCTTCCCAGACCAGGGCTCGAACCCGTGTCCCCTGCATTGGCAGGCAGATTCTCAACCACTGCGCCACCAGGGAAGCCCTGTAATTTTATTTTGTAATATCTTAAAATTAGATATTGTGAACACTAAATTACTTTTGACAGTTCACTTATTGCACCCTTGTAGTTGAAAGAGGTAACAGATTTTCTAGGAATATAATTTATTTATCTGATGATATTCAGGTCCCCAGTTCTCAAATTATGCTATTATCACAGAATAATAATACTCACTATAATTCAAACTTAAAAAGTAAATTTTGGTAGAATAATGGCTTTTGAAATTTGTTTACTTTTCGTTGTTGTTTTACTTGGAATATAGTTTTTTTTGTCATTAGGTCTTCAGATTCTAACCTTTACAGCTATATTAATAATCATCGGAAATATTAATTCTAATGGATCTGTCTCAATTTTTAAAAAGCTATTTATTGTTTGGAAATAAATGTGCATGTGAATTCGTTCAGGGAGATAATGTTATTAAGTGTAAGCTTGTTTGCTTTATTTATTTTAAGTAATTTTTAAAAATTTCTTTTATAGATCTGTCAAATCCAGGAACCTTCCGGGATCTCAGTAAGCCAGTAGGAGCCCTCAACAAGGAACGTCTGGAGAGGCTGCTGGTACGTGGACTCAGATTCCTGGTGTCTAAGCAACCCGGGAGCCTTGGCATATGTTTTGTTTGTTTGATTGTTTTTGTTGCTTTTTAAAAATTTATTTATTTACTTTGTGGCCACATCACACAGCATGTGGGATCTTAGTTCCCTGACCAGGGATTGAACCCCCTTCCCCTGTGTTTTTATAGTGCCTGAAACTCGTTTCTTCAAGACTTAGGGGAAGTATACCTGGAGAGACCGAAGTTTCTGAGCGTATTCTCTCTCCCTCTGCTCTCTGCCCGCTGCCCGCTGCCTTCCTTCCCCTGTGAATTTAGCTGCTCACCATCTGCATTTTTGCTTACAATTCAGGAGGTAGGAAGCTGAGCCGATCACAGGTTTACCCATTTATTTTCACAAAGGTGCTCTCTGGTGAACTGCACAGGAGATGTATAAAATTTCTTCTTTTCAGTCCTGCCCCGGCAGACATTGTTACCATGAGGCCAAGAAAACCAAGATACTTGTCGCAAGAATGCTGTGTTTACTCAGATTTTCCCCCCTCTTTTTTATCTTCTCCTTTTCCTCTTTAGGAGAGAAATTAGGGGCTAGAATGTGTCCAGGCCATGATTTCCTTAGGCTTTTACTACTGGAGTCGGTTATTGTCTTCACAGCCAGCACTCAGCAGGACTTTTTCTCCCTGTGTTGTAGACACGCTACCAGGAGATGCCGGAGCCCAAGTTCATGTACGGCAGCCACTACTCCTCCCCGGGCTACGTGCTGTTTTATCTGGTCAGGATTGGTAAGACTCCTCACCGTCACTCCCAGGGAAATGTTACTTCACGTGGACTCTTTAGTGGTTCTGTGATCTTGCTTAACTCTGATTTTTTTCCCCTCTAGCACCAGAGTATATGCTGTGTCTGCAGAACGGAAGGTTCGACAACGCAGACAGAATGTTCAACAGGTTTGGCATAAATGCCTCACTTACCACTTTTTAAACTTTCTCATTATGCATGTACAATGCATTTATTTTAAAAAAAACCAGATATAAACAAAAATGGAAGGAAATGAAAAAAAAACACTACAGTAATTGTTGTATCTATTCCTCTCAGGCTTTGTGTAGTCGTGTGTGTGTGTAAATGTGAGAACATATTTTATTTTATTTTTTAACATCTTTTTTTTCTTTTTGATATTCAATTGTGAATTATATATATATATTTTTAACATCTTTATTGGAGTATAATTGCTTTACAATGGTGTGTTAGTTGCTGCTGTATAACAAAGTGAATCAGCTATACATATACATATATCCCCATATCTCCTCCCTCTTGCGTCTCCCTCCCACCCTCCCTATCCCACCCCTCTAGGTGGTCACAAAGCACGGAGCTGATCTCCCTGTGCTATGCGGCTGCTTCCCACTAGCTATCTATTTGACATTTGGTAGTGTATATATGTCCATGCTACTCTCTCACTTCGTCCCAGCGCACCCTTCCCCCTGCCCATGTCCTCAAGTGCGTTCTCTACGTCTGCGTCTTTATTCCTGTCTTGCCCCTAGGTTCTTCAGAGTGATTTTTTTTTTTTTTAGATTCCATATATATGTGTTAGCATTCGGTATTTGTTTTTCTCATTCTGACTGACTTCACTCTGTATGACAGACTCTAGGTCCATCTACCTCAATACAAATAACTCAATTTCATTTCTTTTTATGGCTGAGTAATATTCCATTGTACATATGTGCCACATCTTTATTCATCTGTCGATGGACACTTAGGTTGCTTCCATGTCCTGGCTATTGTAAATAGAGCTGCAATGAACATTGTGGTACATGACTCTTTTTGAATTATGGTTTTCTCAGGGTATATGCCCAGTAGTGGGATTGCTGGGTTGTTTGGTAGTTCTCTTTTTAGTTTTTTAAGGAACCTCCATACTGTCCTCCATAGTGGCTGTATCAATTTACATTCCCACCAACAGTGCAAGAGCGTTCCCTTTTCTCCTACCCTCTCCAGCATTTATTGTTTATAGATATTTTGATGATGGCCATTCTGACTGGTGTGAGGTGATACCTCATTGTAGTTTTGATTTGCATTTCTCTAATGATTAGTGATGGAGAGCATATTTTAAATACAGTTTTTTTGTCCTGCCTTTTGTATTTTATAGCCTTTTGTTAGATCTTGAAGTTTTCCCCATATTATTGGATGTTCTTCAAAACGGTGATTTTTTTTTTTAAATTAATGTATCACATCCTAACATATGCCATAATTTATTTTAACTATTTTAACTGTTTCTCTATGGTTGGACACCTAGGCTGTTTCCAACATTTCATTATTCTAAATAATCTTGCTATGAATTGAATACAATCCCTTTGAGTGTTTAAATATTTTTTTTTTATTATAAAGGTAATCTTTTCTTACCCCCAAAAATCAGAATATGAAGAAGAAAATAAATTTCATGTGGCACCTGACCACACTGAGATAACACTCATTGTTCATCTTTTGGTCTGTGTCTTTCCAATCTTTTTCTAAGCTCTACACATGTCTGTTTATAATCCCTTTTCGAAATGAGCCCTTAAAATAACTGCTGATTTTTCATGTTTAAGCACCTGCCCCGAGTGGCCCTTCGATGAGGCCATGTACGGGGGAGGTCCCCGGCCTGGACTTGGGGCCATCCCCCCGGGTCCATATCCCGACTCCTTGCTCACTCCCTATGTAGGCCCAGAGTTTCCTCTTCTGTGAATCCACAATATTCACATGAGGTTCTCTGGTGGGGTAGCTCATGTGAATATTGGAGATTATGAATTAATGAGAGAGATGATGTAATTTAGGTAAAGTGTAGAATAGCACCCAGGAGCCTAGAAAGTGCTGCTGTTGCTGTTTCCATACCCTAGATTTAAAATCAGTTGAATTTTTTTTTCATATTTAGTATTGCAGAAACTTGGAAAAACTGTTTGGATGGTGCAACTGATTTTAAAGAGGTAAGCAGTTACCAAGCCGATGATTCACTGGGCTTGTGGTTTGTAACTGCTTTAAAATATGTTTGTTACTGTTCTTTTTTTTTTTCTTCCCCTGAAACTTTTAGCTGATTCCGGAATTCTATGGTGATGATGTCAGCTTTTTAGTCAATAGTCTAAAGCTGGATTTGGGAAAGAGACAAGGAGGGCAGATGGTTGATGACGTAGAACTCCCCCCTTGGGCACGGAGTGAGTACCACCTTGGAAGTATTGAATTATAGAAATTCTCTACTTAGTCGTGCAATTGCAGTATTATTATTTAGTTGCTTAGATTTTTCAAAATAACAGTATATTCCTCTATCTAAATGAGATGGTAAAGTCTTATTCCAAATTGTAAGTATTCTATGAGTCTGTGATGTAAAACCATTATTATGCATTCGAGAGAGCTAAGTGTCGTAAAAATGGTTTTTGCCTCTCCGCCCACCCTCAAAATTTATATTTTATATGATTGGGGGGAGACTCATTAAGAAATATGTCCCTCCTGCCTGTCCCAGAAGCTCTGTCTGCATATGGATAGATGAAAGGAATGGGAGAAAGTAAAGTGGCGACTTGGGGTGTGTTTTGATCGAGTCTAACCTGCTAGGTCCCGAGGACTTTCTCCAGAAGAGCAGAGACGCCCTGGAAAGCGATTACGTGTCAGAGCACCTTCATGAGTGGATCGACCTCGTGTTTGGCTACAAGCAGAAGGGGAGGGATGCTGTTGGAGCCCACAATGGTGTGTAACAGTCACTGAAACTCCATTTAGCGTTTGATGGAAACAAAAGCAACCCCCAAACTGAGCTCAGAGCAGCTTATTTCCTTAGCAGAAGCATCTTGTCTCAGCAGACGGCCTCCTGGCTCAGCGACCCCAGATTAGATACTGAATAAAAGGCGGGGGAGAAAGTGCTTTTGTCTAAAAACACCCGCTTCGCCATGGTCCCAAGAGGTCTTTTGCTAGAGCCTTCTAATTTTAGCATGTATTCTCCATCCCATTCCATCACTTTTACTAAAGTAGTAAAGTCGGAGTAGGATGGAACAGTGGCCTTGGTTCCCACGAAGGCCCCAGAGTGTCTCTGTGGCTGAGGGGAGAGAAGCCCGCGGTAGCCCTCTCCTCTCCGGGGCCTGTTCTTCCTCCGCCGGGCTTGTCGGCGCTGGCGACGGGATTGCGTGTGGGCCTGACCGCTCACACGCCGCACAGGGTGCTCTGTGCTCCCCGGGCAGAGGCACGCTGACCGGGAGGTACTGAGGTGGCAGACCGTCTCACCGCCGGTCACATCGCTGCTCAGAACAGATGATAGTTCAGCTTGATGTTGACCCAAGCTGGATATTATTAGACTGTTTCGCAAAGTGAAAATCAGTTTCTTTGAATAAACGTTTAAAGTTGTTGAGTTTTTTAAATAAACAGAGTGTATATTATAACAAAACAGTACATCTTTCAATAGTGTTTTACATTTCTTTTTTTCAGTGTTTCATCCCCTGACCTACGAAGGAGGCGTCGACTTGAACAGGTATTTATATGTCAGTAAGGAGTTTCTACTTGAGTACAAATGACCTCTTTGTCTAAATGATTAGTGCAGTTATTTGATGATATTAAGGTATGGAAATGTTACGGTGAATTACAGCTTGCTTTCACCACTATGTAAATTACTGAGCCTCAGAAATAAAAGATGTGTGTTATGGTCTAGACAGTCCCAGCCGTAGTGTCTGTTGCTGTTTGAGGGTTAATCTCTCTCCCGTTGAATGCACAAATTTCAAGTGATACAGATCAAGGAGCTTGCGCCTGGAGGTCACCACATGGTTTGTACTCTGTCCTAAAGCATTGAGGATCCTGACGAGAAGGTAGCCATGCTCACTCAGATCCTGGAGTTCGGGCAGACACCAAAGCAGCTCTTTGTGACACCGCATCCTCGAAGGATCACCCCAAAGTTTAAACGCTTGTTCCAGCCCTCCAGTTATAATGCTTCCACGGCAGATTCTCCAGGTAAATTTTGAAAAGAGAATAAACCGTGTGAGCACCTTCTGTTTCTCTTTTCTGATTAAGACGTTTCTGAGGATTCTGGAGAGAAGACCAATCATGAACCCTGGGCAGCTTAGAGAGGATCTGTTTTACTGTCTCACTGCATTTCTCCTGCAAACAAGCTAAATCTTTTCTGGTTTTTGGTTTGTTGTTTTGTTGTTTTTTTGTTGTTTTGTTTAACTTTTGACCTTAACGGAAATCAAATCACTTTTACCTTCTGGCAATTTAATGAGACTTGGCAGTGTTTCTCATTGTTGTTGTTATGTTCTTTCTTTTCTGAGGTTTGCCCAGCTGGTGTTTGGTTCTTAGCCATTCTTGTGTTCTTGTTGATCCGCCCTGGCCGTGACTGCTGTAGCCCTGCTCGTTCCTGCTCTTTCCCAGGAATGACTTCCAGCGTCCTGGCTCTCCTCTTCCACCCCGACACACACATCTTGAATTCGGGGTGCTCTGTTTTCTTCGTCAGTCATTTGACAGACATTTACAGAGTGTCTATGCCAGGTGCTAAAAATGAACTTGACTCTGTTCTCACGTCTGGTACTTGGAAAGGGAGGAGAAGATGCTGCCTTCATCCAGTTGCCCACGTTTTACACGTCACGTAAGACAGCCTCAGACCCCCAGGCTCCCAGGAGTCTGACACAGTACGGAACCTCGGGAGCAGAGTCGCTTGGTTTCGCATGTTCTCCCGTCCTGCGCTCTGTCCCAGGAGCGTCCAGGCTTCTCGGGCCACACAGCGGGGCTCCTCACAGTCAGGCGGCCCAGGGCTGGCGGCGGCGCTTCTCTGGAGATAAAGCCCCGCAGGTTAAGTCATGAAGACTGTAGATTACCTCGTGATGCCCTTAAACCCGTGCTCTGCTTAGTCACCCGGCCCATCCACGAGGATTATCTTAAAAGGGAGATCGTTCCAGCCTTTCTTAAAACAGAAGTGGAGGGACTGCTTAGCTAGTCCTGTCCAGGAGCGCGATAGTAACTGGTTTCGTCTCTTCTTTCTTTGTCTGGAAACCAGAAGCAAACGGCAGTGCTCTTAGGGAGCTGTCAGGTTTTTACAAAGATTGCTGACAAGGAAATGGTTACTCAGTGTCATATTTCCTGAAGTTCCCAATTTAGGGGCGGAGTGAAAACTCTGCAAACGTTGATAAAAGTATACAAAGACCTGCAGTATTCAAAGATACTTTTTAATCTTTCTCCAAATGATTGTTATTTTATTTCGATCGTGCACCTCATTCTTCCCCTTGACTGACATGGAGCTATCTAACAAGTACCTTTCAAAGCAGTTCTGTTTCAGTGGGCGTTTTGCTTTCTTGGTTATTTGCTTTTAATAGAAAATCTTGTGCCTCTGACGCTTGTCGTCTCCGACACTGGTTAGAAATTTAGCTGACTGACTGAGCCGCAATTTAACGTAGTCTCTCCAGGTGAAGAGTCTTTTGAAGACCTGACGGAAGAAAGCAGAACGCTGGCCTGGAGTAACATCACGCGACTGCAGCTCCACGAGCAGCACAAAATCCACAAAGAGTAAGAGCGTCTCGGCCGCGGCTGCGCACATGCCGGGGTCTTGGCCTGGGGGTCTTGATTGGTTTTTATCCCCCTAAACCGTCCATAGTAGTGATCAGCCACCAGGGGTCAGTGTGGCACGGGAAAGCTTGGCACAAAATGGATGTGTGTCATTTCTGCTGTCGGTCACTCTAGAGCACGGGATGGGGTCTGCAGACAGCAGGCAGCTGTGTGCCTCTCAGAGAAGTACACGGCCGGCCCCTCCAGTCCTTGATGGTGGGAACGTTCGGGAGGAACAGGATATGTCTTACCCACGTGTTGCATTTACTGATATTGTCAGGGAAAATGTATCTTTTTTAAAACATGGTAACAAATGTGTGTGTATACACACACAGAGAGAACATTGCAAAGTTCATCGCAGCACTGTTTACAATAGCCGGGACATGGAAGCAACCTAAGTGTCCATCGACAGATGAATGGATAAAGAAGATGTGGCACATGTATACAATGGAATATTACTCAGCCATAAAAAGAAATGAAATGGAGGTATTTGTAGTGAGGTGGATGGACCTAGACTCTGTCATACAGAGTGAAGTAAGTCAGAAAGAGAAAAACAAATACCGTATGCTAACACATATATATGGAATCTAAAAAAAAGGTCCTGATGAACCTAGTTGCAGGGCAGGAATAAAGACACAGACGTAGAGAATGGACTTGAGGACATGGGGGTGGGAGGGCGAAGCTGGGGTGAAGTGAGAGTAGCATCTATGTATATACACTACCGAATGTAAAATAGTTGGCTGGTGGGAAGCAGCCGCATAGCACAGGGAGATCAGCTCAGTGCTTTGTGATGACCTAGAGGGGTGGGATAGGGAGGGTGGGAGGGAGACGTAAGAGGGAGGGGATGTGGGGATATATGTATATATATGGCTGATTCGCTTTGTTGTGCAACAGAAACTAACACAGTATTGTGAAGCAATTATACTCTAATAAAGATCTATGAAAAAAACAAACTAACAAACCTTTTCTTCCCCAAAATCAGGCTTGCTGTTGGCCCTAGGGGGGTCATGAGTGTCCCTGGTCCCCTGTCTGCAGGGATGGTGATGGACTTTGGTGGGAAGGCTGGGGAAGCACTGACCTTGCTGACCCATCCTGTTCCAGAAAAGAAAACTCAGGGCCAGGGACGAGGCCCACTGTTCTGCTGCAGGGCCACCGACGTCCTGTCTGACGTTTGATATTACGTACACTTGACCATGGGTGGAACGGAACGGGCCGGTCCCCTTCCGATCGATGGCTCCAAATCAGAGCACAGCCTCCTGCAAAGCAACCCACAGTCCCACCTTATTCGTTATAACAACAGCTTTCCTTTGTCACCTTCTCTAAACGGCACGTAGAAAGGGGCCTTGTCACCCGAGGCAGTGAAGACATGAGTGAACCTTTAAGAGGACATGCCGGGACTGATACCAGTCAGGGTCCTTGGCCTCCTTAATCATTAGAAATTGATAAGAGGCCAGACAGGAGATTCAGGCAAGGCTTCACTGGGGCTCCTGCTGCCGCGGCGGGGAGGGGAGTGAGAACAAACAGCAGGTTCCCTTGCTGGGCCCACGAGGCAGTGGCGAGCTGGGTCCCTCTTTGGGGTGAGGGTGGGGTGTGTCCAGGGGTCGGCCGGAGGTGGGGCTTAGGTGGCGTGCCCACCCCTTGGGTGGTGCTGAGTGCAGGGGGCACGGGCAGTGCTCTTCAGAAGTGGCAGTTGGGTGTTTTGGTCTTTTTGTATCTTGCTGCCCATAATTTGCCCCAGCTCCACATGCACGCAGTTATTTTCAGTCCCTTATAGTTTCACGGTTTCTCTGTATCTGTTGCTGGAGGAGACGTTTGTCCAGGTGCAGGCACTGTGGCAAAGGGTCCCCGGTCTCAGCCTGTCTCAGGACCAGACGGTGACATCGTCATTGGCCAGATGCTAAGTCATGAAGCGAGTGCAGTGACTGCTCGGGGGCGTCAGTGGTTTGGGGGGTGGTCACCTAGCGTTACTGGTTATCCAGGGGGCAGACGTGGGGCGGCCTTCGCGCAGGGCGGCCTGGGAGCTAAGGGTCGGGGTGTTTTCTGGCCGCAGGCGTTGCCAGGACAGAATTAGGAGTTGCCGAGCCATGACTTGCTAACGCCTGGTGGAAGGTGGGACAGGTCCAGCAGAACGAGCTGTGACAAAAACGATGACAGAAACTTGGGCTGAATTAAATTAAATCAAGGCCTTGAAGGAGACCGGTGTCCTAGCACGTGGTAATTTATGAAACCTTGTTTTCCAACAGGGCAGTCACTGGAATAGCAGTCTCTCGCAGTGGGTCGTCTGTCTTCACAACCTCACAAGGTAGGTTTTCCTACCTGAAAGGGGGGTTACCTGGAATCATAAATGTCCAAGTTTCCTGACTCGGTGCAGGACTGTACCTTCATGTGCCGCCTCCACGTGAAATAAATTTTGAGCAGTTAGTTCGTGGTGTATTGCGTAACATTCCACTGTGATTCGCCAAAAACAATAATGAAAAATGCCTCTCTGTTGCTGATAAGGTTTCCCAGAATTTGGGGCGGCAAGAGCGTGTGCTGGGACCTTTCCCGCCCCGAGGGCCGAGCCACCCACGGGGCGTCGCCGGCACAGGGCACACGTGCTGTCAGCTTTTCACGTTCGTCACTCGGTGTGTGCTTCTGGGTGTTGACTGGAGGATTTAGCTCGAAATCTAATTCACACATTGTTAATGTCTTATACGTTTTATACGTTATCAAAATCACGCAGAAGCCCTGCAGTGGCTGGTTGATAGGACTTGTAACTATAGCTTGATGACACGCTGGAACTTCACTGTTTTGATCCTACGAAAGGGCTAAGCGTCAAGCCTCTGCTGGCAGCCACAGCGCTGCCTTTCCTGGCCGTCTACACCGTAAGTCATTGTTTATCTCGTCCCCGTCCTGTTTGAAGCGTGCTGACAGGCGCGCTGGGGGCAGCGGAGATGAGAAGTGAGTAGCTTAGCTGCCCTGCTTGGGCTTTACGACACCTGGTTTGGACAGAGTTCGTACCTGGCTGTGAGCGGCTGGCTACTGGCGCTTTGGTCGTCATCATAGGAAATTCTCTTTCATCCATTAAGTTAAGGAAAGGTGCTGTCCAACTACACAGCTCCGGGTAAATCAGAGTTACTGCTCTCAGATTCTGGGATCGTGGCTTCACATCCATAGCGTCCTTCCTTTCTCTTTCAAATATGATCTCAGATTTCGTAGAACAAGAGTTTTCCACAAAGCACAGAAAATGATCCCACTGTGGACCAAAGTAGGTTCGCGTGCAGCGTACACACGGGGCCACTCCAGGGTCCCCAAGACGATGATGCTGTGACGTGAGGGAGCGGTCGCGCTTTGCCAGGGTTCCCACCAGCGTTACCGCCCGAGACGAGACCCTGACCTTTTAGCAAAGCCGGCATTCTTGGCTGGATTTGTCTGTCACGGTTTGTTAAATCCCTCAGTTCCCTGTACTGGTCTGACCTTGTAAACCGTGAGTTTTACGAGCATCAGGGCTTTAACTAACCCTCTGAGGCTTATTAAGCGTAGCACTTCTTTGTGAACTTGCCAAATAAGGGGGCATGGGGGGGGTTCTTTTCAGTCAAAAGCTTTTGGGTTTTTTTTCTGTTTGTTTCTTCACTGTTAGTAACTCATGTTACTGATCTATATGCATTTTTATCTACACCTGCATCACTGACTTACGTACACCCTGCTGATCACCCCATAGTACAGTTCTTTCTCAGAGGTGCAGTGTGTGTCCAGGCTTATGGGCGACCCCACGGGTGACCCCATCACCTGGGGGACCAGCTCTCAGCAGCCTCTGACGTGATTACCTCTAGTACGAGAGGGAACCTCTGATTTTGAGAAAAGCAGCTTTACACACCAGGCTGGCTGACCGTTTTCTGTAGGACGCCCCAGTGCACGTCTGCGTGTTGGTGTTGGCAAAAATTAGGTGGAAATATTAGATTTTACTATACAGAAGACATTATTTAAAGCTCATCTGACCTTTTATTTATCATGCTGTATGTTTTCAAATTAGGAAATGTAATGTTACATAATGCAAATATGGGATGTTTGGAGCACACTGTAATTTGCAGTCTTGTCGTTTAAGAGGTTTACCTTGATGCACTTCTAAAAGCTTCTGTTAGGCAAGGAAATTAAGAGCTTGGACACTGTAATCCCTAGTTTATTATTATTGAGAAAGTTAATGCTTCTCTTCCGTAAATGGTCATGCATCACAAGGATATCACACCATAATTGGGCTATGTGAAAAAGAAAAACTTACATTGCCCAAATCTTTTTTTCTTTAATATTAAAATTGCTCTTTTCTTCCTCTTTAGCTTGTGTCAGTAATTAGGCTTAATTCTGCCTTCAGCCATGGCTCTAAGTTGACCGCCTTGTTGTGGAGCCGCAGATCATAGAATTCCACAGACCGTAGCGTCCTCGTTGGGGACATGGCCCTCGGTCACCTCGCCTGTTACCTCTGCGTGTGCTGGTCATCTGTAAGGGTCAGGAAATCCTTCTTATATGTTTGCTTTGTCATTATTAAATTAGATTCCACCTTGAAAATGTTTTCCAAAGAATCCAAGATGCTACAAAGAAGTATATCATTTTCAAATATGGTGAGTTCATTTTAATTTTACATCAGTGTTATGGTGGCATTTCATGTAGCAGTTTGTCTTATATACACGCATATATGACAGTTTGTTTCTTCCCAAACAATCCGGTTTATTTCTGTTCAGAATGCCTTAGATAGATTCCTTCTAAATTAAATTAGAAATTTTTTCAGGTTGCCTCTTTCTCACGTTATTGTGGTTTTATTTGTAACCGAAAAAGTAGAATTCTCCTTAGTAAATCTTGCCTTTTTTGGAACTGTCAGACTAAATGTCTATGTGCTGCTTACATAACTTAATGCATTTCTGAGTTGATAGGATACCTAATACTAGAAAATCAGTTCTTCTGAAAAAATAATACATTTTGTTGTTAATGTAAAGCATCTGAAAGATTTTGGAATTCCCTAAAGACTTTTGGAAGCTTTCCTTCCCCACCTGAGTCTGTAACCCAGAGCCAGTGTTTGGATTCTTGAGGACAGTCCCCACCTGCACCCCTCACGACTCATTCTGATGTAAGTAGGGGTCCCTCAGCCCAGGGCAGTGAGGACCGTCAGGCTAGGTCCTCATGCACTCGACACCCTTTGCCTTTCCTACATTTGGGAAGAAACCAGGCATCTGGAATTAGCCAGATGAAAAGAAACTTCATGAATATGAGGAAGGCCAACATAAATGGAATTTGAGCATTAATTTTGGGGGGAACTTGTAAGACAGTTTTACCCCATTAAGGATTCACTAATTTTTGTAAATTATTAACGTCAGATCATTTGTATTTCAGGCTTTATCATCGTGTTTACTTTTACCAGGAGATGCCACCGTCGTAAGCTCTTCGTGGGATAACAACGTGTATGTATCTGTGCGGGCCCCTTCGTGGTTCCACACGCAGTGCAGCTCCCTGTGTGCACGTGAAGCAGGAGAGGGCGGATCTCCCGTTGTTTTCAAAAGGGACAGATGAGGACAGCTGGATTTGGATGTGATCATCTGAATCTACTAATTTCTCCAGTCGGACTCTGTTTTTCTCTAAAGTTTTTAAATTGAGGTGAAAACACAGATGAGCCAGACCTGGAAATTTCTAGTTTTAAATTCACATTTTGAGTATTTGGTAACAAGTAATTTGTAATTCCAGTGAGCCTTAATAAGTATAGAATTAAATGATCTAAAGTTTCTTGAAAATGTATTTCAGAGTCTTAACATTAAGCTGGAATGCTGTCTTAATAGTTCTCATTATCTTTTATGTTAGCTATTTTTATTCCATTGCATTTGGAAGACGCCAGGACACATTAATGGGACACGATGATGCCGTTAGTAAGATCTGTTGGCATGACAACAGGCTGTATTCTGCGTCGTGGGATTCTACTGTAAAGGTTTATATACAATTTCTAAATTAAAATGTTTGGATAATACAAATATTATAAGCCATTCAGCTCCCTGCTGTTGGTGTGTTCGGTCACTTTTTCACAAAGTGTGAGTGACATAAAAGGATGTGGAAGGTTATTGCCTCTGTTTGTTTAGTGTGTACACGTCTTAATATAAGAGGACGTCTTCCTGAGTTTGTCCTGTGTGTCCCACTGGGGGTTGGGTGGTGCATTAGACAGCGGACTTGGAGGGAAACGCACAGCAGCCCCCCTCTCACCTCACGCAGCTGCGGAACTAGCAGTTGATCAGTAAATATCAAGTTAAAGTGGAGAATCACTGAAAGGCAAGACACTGTATTTAAAGTCAGACACAGAAACACACATTCCTTCGCCGTTATTGACGTAGGACCATACTTGGCCTTTTCTTCGGAATGCTGCACAACTTTATTGCATAAACCACAGCAGTATTCATCATCTCTGGTTTCCAATTTGCATTTATATAAACAGAAAGCAAGAACCTAAAACCATTAGAATTCCTTCAAGAGGTTTTCATCATTTCTGTGCCCCCGCCCCTGAGGGGGGCATCCTTGTAGGTTAAGTTTTCTTGCCTACGCGTGATTTCAGTAAATTTTTTTGGTGCCTTGCCTTTTTGAGTCTTCTCACAACCTTAATAGACACAACACTTCCGCACTCTGATTTCTTTAGTTCACACAATACTTAAGTCACAGCAGCAAGTGCCAAGAGATGGAAGCAGACACGGGTACAGCGGACTCTCGGGAAGCACGTGGTGGCGGGAATAAAAGCTCAGGCATGTGGCAGAGGGACCGGGCCTCACGACACTTCATTTTGTTGGCAGCTGGGGAGTTGGTCAGTCAGGAGAGTTTTTCCTGCACGTGTTAGAAATGCTTTTATAGTTAAGTGTTTGCAACTACCTTCTGCAATGTGTCCCGTCCTAGGTGTGGTCCGGGGTTCCTGCAGAGATGCCAGGCTCCAGGAGACACCAGTTTGACCTGCTGGCCGAGCTGGAGCACGACGTCAGCGTGAGTACCGGCAACAGAGCTGCACGGGAGCCCAGCTGAACCGTCCAGGGTGGTGGATGTTCTTGGCTTCACCTGTGTGTTCATGATCTTTTGCTTTGCTTATTTTGCTCATCGGAGGAGAGCACAGGCAAACTCAGCTCTTTTCTTGGAGCTGACTCTTTGGGCTTCCCAGTCTTCTTTTTTCCTCCAGTTTGCTGTTTCTTTGAGAATTAGCTACCGTCCAGCTAGACTTCCAAAAGACCAGTGTCTGAGCACGACGTTGAATACCTGGGTATCCTCACACTATCTGGGCAACTAGAGATGTTTTCTGACACCAGGGGTGGAAAGGGGGCCCTCTGTCTAGGGTGAGGACACCGACCTGTCTGCATGGTGTGTGCAGCGGGCGCAGGCCAAGGCTGGCACCGCGTCCTCTTCCCTCGCTCCGTCTCCACGAGGTCACGGCTGCATCTCCTGCCCTGGCCTGCGGTACTGCCTTTCCTCTGAGGGTGTGAACTGGTGCCTAATCCGCACGGTCAGCAGACTGACTGGGGTTGAGACCTGTTATTTACTATGTGGTTCAAGAAGGGCACGCGAGCATAACCCTGAGAGATGCCCACCTCCCCCAGATGGTCGTGGAGCCGCTGTGCTTCGGGCAGTCTGGCACCCTGCTACCGCTTATTACTCATGGAGTTATCATTCTGAGACTGTCAATTTTAGGCTCTTTTTAAAGCAGTGTTACATTTACCCCAGCAATACTTCATTGTATTCGCTGGCATGTGAAGAATTTCACTTTTAAATGAAGTATCACTCAGTAGGTGGTGTTGGAAGAATGGGCTGGGGAAACACAGCTGAACGACCATGATTCTAAATGGAGTACCGTCTGTTTTCTTCTCTAGGTCGATACAATCAGTTTAAGCGCTGCAAGCACACTGCTGGTTTCAGGCACCAAAGAAGGCACAGTGACTATCTGGGACCTCACTGCAGCTACCATATTGCACCAGATTCCATGTCACTCAGGGACTGTATGTGACACTGCTTTCAGCCCAGGTACTATTAGCCTTTTCAATACGGATAACACCAGGGGAACTGGAATTATTATTTTGAAATATATAATAAGCATATAAAAAGAAAACCACTGTTTGCTGATAAAAGAGGTTTTGCCTATGGGTGGTAAGGCTGCTTCGTGGTAAAATACGGTGTATGTGGTACTTGTATCTATTAGAAAAGCAGTATCAGGTACTGTTCTTAATTCCTCACCTCACTGGAGAAATTAATTTATAAGGTGTAAATGAATTCACACCAAAGGGTCATCAGCCCAGTGTCTTAAAAACAGAAGCATCTCAGGGAGAGGCTAGTCATCATTGGTTCAATACAACAAGTAGCTGTAGCTCAAGCGAACATTTGGCCCCTGGATTCAGAAGTAAAATCTCAGATTAATCTAAACCACACTTCTGCAGCTGTAACCCGTATCCACGTTCTGTATTGTGTTACAGACAGTCGCCACGTCCTCAGCGCAGGAGAAGACGGCTGTTTGAATGTCGTCGATGTGCAGACGGGAACGCTCATCTCTTCTCTGACTTCGGACGAGCCCCAGAGGTGCACTTTCTCGAGTTACTCGTGGTGAAGTCATTTATGGACAGGCTCACGATCACGGCGCAGGGCCTGCTTTGGCCCTTCCTTCATGACCAACGATGAAAGGATGATTTCTGAATCCTTCTTGCAGGTGCTTTCTCTGGGACGGAAATTCTGTTTTATCCGGGAGTCAGTCCGGTGAGCTGCTTGTCTGGGACCTCCTCGGGGGGAAGATCAGGGAGAGAATCCAGGGCCACACAGGTAAGCTGTCTGCCGCTGACCTGCCTCCACCAAACCTGCTTTTCCCACCAGCGGACGTGCCCTTCTCAAGCAGAAAACTCCCCGTGTGTGCCCTGTGCCGGGGACGTTCCCCTCCAGATCCTGGCTGGCCAGGCCATCTGCATCTCTTGGGTTGAGAGACATTCGACTCCAGAATGGAAGTTTTTAACTTCCACATGGAGAATTAAAAGCCAAGTAAAAGCTGTATGTGCTTTTAATACATGCACACGGTAGAAAGAAACAATACAAAAGTAATGGAAACAGTACAAAAGTAATGAATTACAGTGGACACGAAGCCTTCCTCCCCCAGACCCCCCTCCCGGCCTCCTCCTGGGAGGGCTCTGCAGCTGGGTTTCTGGAGGTGTCTCATGTTACTGAAGGGTGCGCTGCTGCATGCGTCCTCGCTGTGCCCGTTGGTTTCTCACTCTGCTCACATTTGCACGTCTTCCTCTCCTCTCGAGCACTTGGAGGATTGTGGTTAATTCTTGTAATGGCTATGGTTCTAAGTATCTACTGACTGCCCACCTTCACTCTCTTCCCTCTGTCACTGTTGTGTGTGGTTATTTCTTCGTAACATTATACATTAAAGTGACTTGTCTGTGCCTTTCTTCCCCAGCTCACGAGCTTTAAATAACACTTTGACTCCTGATAGAAATGGAAGTAAACTGGCAAACTCACGCCAATTCCCTGCTTCCTCATCTGCTGCCTGACTTTTGTCACAGGTGTATATAATATTTGTATTCTGTTCTGCAATTTCCAGTTGCTTTAGCTTTACCTTCAAATAGTTTCTTATTCCTCCCTAGTTCCCTGTACTGAGTAGTTATTCTGAGTTCCTGCAAAGATTGTGTTACAGGACGAGACCACGTGGTACCTCCTGGTCCGCTCACCCCCTAAGCACACCTCTCTTCCCGCAGGTGCTGTGACGTGTATGTGGATGAACGAACAGTGCAGCCGTGTCATCACGGGAGGGGAAGACAGACAGATTATGTTCTGGAAATTGCAGTGTTAAGTGCCTTTCCCTCGAATATTATTGAACTCTGTGTAATGCATTTTTAAACCAAACTTTTAAATGAACTGGTGAATGTGCAATTATAGTAATTAGAAGTCTTACCACATGAGAAATTTGGGTTTTAAACTTTCTAAATCATGGTGACTTCACTGAAAGCCATTAGTTGTCATCCTCTAAGGCAGATGAAGATGTGGCAGTACTTGGGGAGAAGAACGTTAACATTTGTAAGGCAGGCGGTCATCCCAGGATGACGATGGTCAGAAGACAAGTTTGGGTGGCAAAGAGCGCAGCTAAGAGATACTAAACCAGCTGGGGAAACTTCCCAAAAGCACCGAACAATTTAAGGACTTTCCAAGAAAATGTGAGTATTCTCTGCTGCCGAGTCACTCTATCATGTCTTCCTCATCGACACCACTGCTGCCCACTGGGTTTTGGGATGTGTGTCTCCATGGAGTGGTTGCTTTCTATAACCGACTGGCCCCAGATTCTAAGAACCTGGGCAAGGATTAGCAGTTCTTGTAACAACAGTTTACTGTGTATGGGAACGGTTCATTTTGTTATAGCTATTAAATGCTCATCTTTTCTAAGACATTAAAAATATTTTTCTGTAATGAAAGCAGTTTCCATTTTCTCATTTAAATGATTTATTAACAAAGTACTGGGTCCTTGGAGTACTGATCCTTCATAGAAAACCATACCGAGCATCGTGACCATCATCCTGTGCTTCTGGAACTGTCTTCAGACCGAAGTCCAGAGAATGAGGGAGAGTCAAACTGAGAAACGTGCCTTGCGTGGCTTTTCTGAATTTCACAGGAGGTAAGTTAAGCTGTGAAGCAGCAGCACTGACGACCTCTGAACCACAGAAAGGATGCGATGTAAGATCTTCTACACTGTTGAAAAACCCTGGTGTATCGTGAATGTTAATGTGACTCGGCCTGGGTGCCTCCGGGGAATCAATAGGCTTGGTGAGGTCTTGCGGCTCAGCCTTAGTGTCTGGGCTTCCCAGCTGGAAGCGCTTCTCCCGACACTCAGGCCCCCCGGGTGTCGGCTGCTCTGGGAGATGACTCTCTCCCACAGGCCTCATGTTTCCAATGATGCAATAACAGACAGACAGACTAAAATCTAACTTTATTTATACGTTTTTAATTAAAATAGAATAGGCATAAACCAAAGAGAAGGAAAAACAAATCAGGATGACGTGTCACTGTCATTCTGTTTGCAGGGAGGGGTCAGGAAATGGAACAAATTAACAGGATAGCATTCTAAGACGTCCCAAAGCAGCTAGGTTACGTGTAAGTGCCAAAACCAGGTATTATCCCACTTAATCTACACATGAAAGAGAAGTCAAAGTTTATCCTATTTAGTACAAGAATTTTTACATTAAATATATAATGATTCATTTCTCAGAAAGTGATACCAGTAACTTTTAGAGGAAAAGTTTCCATTACACAAGGACTAGATAGAAAATCTCAAATGCAACTAAGCAGCTGTATGTACCGTTACACTGCTCTGGCTAGTGTCCGTTTCAATTTAACAGAGAACTGCATTTGGGGTTTTAGAAAGGCAGCAATAGGTTGGCTTTTATTCTAGATGCTTAACATTGTTTGTTAAGGCGACAGTCCAAGCATATTAAGTAAAGGTAGTTAAAATGTAATGATAGTCAATACAGTCAGTCCCTTGCAGCCTACATACACTGTATAATAATGCTTACATGGAATGAAACCAGTGTTACTTAATCGGTGTTTTATACAAACAGAACTGAAAGAAAAAAGTAATCATTCTAAATGTACTATGGTAACAGTAAAAATGCACATATACCATAGAACTAAAGTGATATGAACAGCACTACCTGATACCCAGGACTGAAGGTGACTGGCTCCAACAAAGCGGAGCCTCTATCAGTCATCCTAATGACACGGGCTGTAAAAGCATCTGGTTTCCAGTAAAGACATTAGTCTATGAAAGTAAGTCTTTCAACTGTAAAATCAGGATAAGGCTACAACTATCTTGAAGTCTGAACAAGATATCAGATCAAACAGTAAGATTCCCAGCCCTACTGTAAGACAGGAAGGTCCTCATGCAGCATATGCTTGCTGGCTCCTAGAAAGCTTCATGTGCATAATATAAAGGTAAGTTGCCGGAGACGTAAACGGGAGAACTTCCGTGAAGTTTCCACTGTGCCGTGACTTCTAAACCTCAGGAATGGTGTGATCCATCAAGCTTTTCATAATGCTTGGTGCCATCCTACAAGAGAGTCACTTTTATTAAATACTGAGGTTTGGGTTCCCAGAAAACTCCAATCCAAACTCGGCACCGTTAGCATCAAGTGGGGAATGCGGGGGAAGGTATTTTTTTTTTTTTTTTTTAATGAGTTCAGATCTAAGGGTCTCAGGTAATCTAGTTGTTTGTTTGCAAAATACCCAGTGTGAAAAGCTATCTGCATCCTGGCTAGTAAAGTTAGATAAGATACAGAAAAGTCCTTGTACCTTTGTATATTAAAGCTGGATGGTTAAAAAGAAAGACAGAAAACGACAATGCCACTATTGTGGGCGGGAGCTATTACTGATTTAAGAAAAGTGAGCTCTTGCAGGGTCAGTCCTGACAACTCTCCCCGCCAAGACCCCAAGAGCGGCTAGCTGCATTCTACCCAGAAGCTGAAACCAACTTCGTTACAGGTGGTATGTTTTTAGTATTTTAAATTCTATTTCCACATGCAAGGTAGATTCTGAAAGAAGAATTCTACGCTGGCTTAGCCAAGCCAGGGTGTAAAAGCTGCTGGGCAGACAGCCCTGGCCGCCCCCTCTGTTCTCCCTCCTCAGCTGTCCAGTCCCCGTTCCTGAGGACGGACAGCACACCCCACACGCTCTGCCGCCTCCTGAGATGCTCCCGGGAATCAAGACTGTTCCCCCAGGGCTGCCCTGGTGGTGCAGGGACATGGGTTTGAGCCCTGGTCCGGGAAGATCCCACATGCTGCCGAGCAACTAAGGCCGTGTGCCACAACTACTGAGCCCGTGAGCCACAACTACTGAAGCCCATGCTCCGCGACAAGAGAAGCCACCGCAATGAGAAGCCCACGCACCACAATGAAGCATAGCCCCCGCTCGCCGCAACTAGAGAAAGCCCGCATGCAGCAACAAAGACCCAACACAGCCAAAAAAAAAACAACACCCCACATGCAAGAATTCTTCGTGAACCGCAAGTAGGTGTCTACTGAGCAGAGGAGCTGCAGGCAGACCACAACTACGATTTCACTGAAAACTGAGATGAGAGCCTGCCCACCTCTGCTGTGTACCTTTTTCTACTAGGAAACATCAAAATTTAGGAAGTGGATTTTATTCCATACTTGGGAATTTGTGAGGGGTCATCCTTACCAACCAACTCCTCTGATTTAAATAATTTACTTCAAATTTCTAGATAATGCCAATGTCATGTTAGGTAAAAAAAAAAAAAACCAAAGGTTTGAGAATTACAAGAAGCATAGTGCTTCTATGAAGTCACATGAACATAGCATCAGGTTGAAGAATTTGTCTACTTACCGTTTAATAATATGTTCAAATATAAAAGCAGGCATGATTGTAATAGTAACTACATTCCCAGCTGTTGACAGTATGTCTGCGATTTGAGAGTCCTGTTGAAAACACACAATGAAAATTAATTCTACTGAGGCTTTATTAAATACATATAAAACTAAGTTATTCTTGATAAAAAAAATATATATATATGTCCTTTCAGGTTTTGCTAATTAATGTCTCTAAAATCCTGACCCTTGGTATTTATAGTTTTTATAGTTTCTTTACCAAGTTTTAATTCAACAGAATCACAATTTCATCAGTGGTAACAAAACTGTTAAGTAAACTGAGTTGAAAATATTAGCCAACAAATCATTCTTTTCATTACTTACGATTAAATCATTGTCCCCATACACAATATTACCACAGCCCCTCGGCTAACTGTGTATTCTTAACCCAGGTTAATGAAACGAGCAGGTCTTAATGAAAACCTTTAGACCTCAAAATAGTTCTATTTAGGAATATGTGGAGGGAATAAACCATAAGAATGAAGTACTAATCTGAACATCAGCTATCACTCATTTCCTACAACTCCTGGATTGAAAAAAGCAATCATTCATCCAGAGTGTCCTCAAAATCTTCAATGCTCAGGTCTCCACAGTTCTAGTCGAGGGACTTCAGAGATCTAGCCTAGCCTCCCTGCTACAGAAGCCACAATTCCAGGTGGGAGCCCCAGCCTGAGAGCACGGCCAGCACAGAGCACAGCCAGAGCCCAGGACCCCACTGAATTTCTACATTTTGGTCAATAACAGCACCAGTGAAATAGACAAATGAAAAAGATGCTGTTTGCTAAAATAAAACTGCAGCAGAGTGAGTCCGAAGTTCTGCTCCTGACCTTCAGTCCAATGACATTCTGTCCGTTGACCTCACAGATGCTGTGTTCCGTGAGAAGACCGTTTCTAGCTGCAGAACTGTCTTTCACTATGGATGTGATTTTCCCATTTTTAAAGACAAAGCCAACGTGTCCAGTACTGTCCTTATGCATGGTAATTGTCCGTTCAAAGGGCCTGTAAACATAATGGCTTCAATTAAAATTTTAATTCCAAAGTAAGCATTTTCATGGATTTCCATTCTGACATGCTGGATACTTTGTTACAATAAACTCACTGTTTCCGATAAGAGCTACTTAGTATGTATGGCACGGATTTTGTACATCTTAGTGCAAAAGATGACTTTTTAAGAAATTCTCTCCATCATGGTTTGCCTAACTTACCATTTCCTTCTTATAAGCATCAAAGACTTAACGCTTCATGCAGTTTATCAATATGCTCTTTCCTTGAAATTACAGTCCTCACTGTAATTTAACATGAAGATAGGTTTGAACAAAAATCTTAAAAATGAATTTTTATCTTTTTTAACTTCTTAGTATTTCCTGGAGCTTAATTTTTCTTAGGAAATACTTATTTTATTTAGAACCTTTAAAATATTTCTCACATCTTGATTTTGAAAACTTTATAGAAGATACTTTTGCTCTGTTTTAGAGGAACCACAGAAGCAGTGAGACGGAAGCTCCCCAGCCCCCTAGAAGAAAAGGAGCTTCAGAAAGGCAGCCGTCGGCTTGCGTGCGCCGCCCGCCAGCTGCACCTGCCCACTCTGCGACTCTGCTGCCACGTGACTGCACAGGTTTCATGACAAAATACGAACTGCATGTTATAAACTTCACAACAGTCATGTCTTCGTGTTAGTCCAAGTTACTTTTTGAAATTTTCCTTAGATGTAAAACAAAAGTGGCATTCGTCTACAACGCGTTTACTCAACACCTACCATGTGTGAGAAATGGAAACACACAGGTAGATAAAACAAGTTTAAGTAAGACGAATAAAAACCCCAAAGCTAACAATGGGATACAGGTCCGCCCTCAACACCCATGTGGCCCGGAAGGAGGCCCGCAGTACATGTGCTGAATGTTTCCATTATCAATAAACAAGCTAAAGAGAGCGTTCCATCCTCCCACCTGACAACTACAGCCTCACCCACCCAGAAGGCCAGGCTGGGTTTTCTGAAGCCGCAGGCCCCGCGGAGCGCTGCAGGGCCCGCGCCACGCGTCGACCCTGAGCAGGAGACCGGAAAGCAAGGCTGAGACGCCTGCTGCTTAGTTTCCTTTCCAGCCTTCTCTATTTTCCAGAGAAACAGATTAAGAAAGGAAAGTAACTTCTTAGAGGACCAATTTCTATAAGCTCTGAAATAAGGTGTATGCTAAACCAGAATGCCATTTTTAAAAAGTCAAACTATGTAAGAAAAATCTGCACCGCACAACTGCAAGAGTATAAGGCTAATCAGTAACACTTGATCATTTTCTGCAACAAAATATTACATTCACAGAATCTTAAAAGCCCAAGAAAAGGAAAACTCGTCTTGAGTTTCCCCGTGAACCGTTTGGTCAGCTCACCTGTCACGAATGGTCATAGTAATCTTCTCTCCAAAAGCCTGTTTGAGCACCTTATGTGCTCGGTCGGAGCTCCAGCCGGCACAGTTCTCCCCGTTGATCTGGAGCACCTGGTCCCCGAATCGCAGGCCGACCAACGAGGATGGAGAATTTGCCTGGACCAGCTGAACAAATACACCCTAGAGAACAAGAAAATCACCGTCATTCACCGCCGTCACATGTTCAAAAATGCTGGAAAATTGGGAACCAACTGGTTAGGAATCTACCCTATTAAAAAAAACCAAAAGTTACATGAGAATGTGTCACCATCCCCAAGAAAGAAATCGAAAATTTTGTCACGGCAGTACCCTAAGAAATAGGTAAGAAAGTGAGATCTCAGTGGTAATTTCTACCTCAAATAATGACCCCCGACCAACCTCCATCACCCCCCCCCTCCATCTTGGAATAAAAAGACTAAGGAAAAGAAAGTCAGATTACTATAATAAATGTAAGCATCTATGAGTTTGATAGAATACCAAACAGGTATTAGCACCTGATCATTATTTAGGGGGAAAGCGAGTAAAGTGTTAGAAGTTGTGTGATTTCTCTTACAGTTTAAAAAATGATAGTCTAAGGTCAGAACTCTACCTTTTGAGCTGAAGAACTCCTTTACCCACTTGCTAAATTATGCATAATCACTACGATTAGATTTAACAGCCTAAAAAGGTGGGCACATTCAATACCATTCCAGTTCTTAAAAGAATCTACTATGAAGTAAATACAGAAAACTCAAGTACGATTAACTGAGAACTAAACCCACAGGGATATTTTTACTTATGTAAACGCTCAATCTCAGATGTTGAGCACAACATAAATAAGTAAGCATAAAGGAAAAGGAAGCATGGTAAAATATCAATACGAAAGCATTTATAAGGCTAGATCCTTTCTCCCATCTTAAGCTGGGTCAGACATGATGTCGCATGTCTTAGACTTTAGGGCAGTGCCTGAAAACTAGGCGGCACCCAGCAAAGTGGCTGGACCAGCGAGCTTCAGCCAAGTGGACAAGCCCACTGCAAGAGTAAGTGCTGTGCGGGACGGGCTGTGACGAGTGTGGGCTCCTCCTCAGGACAGAGGAAGGGCCAGCACTGTACTCGATTCACCGCACAGGAAGGGAGAGCAGAGAAGTCCGAGCTTCCCAGAGCAGCACGCTCATGTGTCTTGCACAAGCCACGAGTGTGCAAAGACAAGACACAATGCCCTCAGCCACCTTCCACCATGGGCCACACCATCCTTTTCTATGTGCAAAGGTGGTCACACTGAGCTAACAAGACCGAAGACTGAAAAGGAATCCAATAAATAATGCATAAACCCACAAATCGGGGTAAAGACTCAGCACACATCCTCAACATTCCTAAATGCTTCCTCAGAGTAACCGGGTTTAATTTCTTCAATCTGGTAAGGTGAGAGGCAAAAGTAGCTCTAAAGTACTTTTGAAAGTCACTGTTGCCTAGAAAATGCCTCATTAAACCCAAACTGAAGGATGGAAATAACAAACCTGTAAAACCACATTACAACAAGTTATATGATCTTCATTTAGTTTAAAAACACACATCATAAGACCACTGATTCTCACTGGTCAGTCTTCCCTTAACTTCCACATGTGTTGCCCTATTTCAATGCCAGAATTCTACTTGTATAAACTATGTTATGTTTACACACAGACTAGTAAACTTTATCTAAGAAAAGGACTCAAAAAAGAAAAAAAAATTTCATTCAAGGTAATGGCTGGAAGTCCCAACTCCGCCTCTTCAGAGCAGGGCGGCATCTCCAAGTGGAAAGTCAGATTTCAAATATTCTCGATCACAGAGCACCATTAAAATTAATTAAAGCATCTACATTTTAAATTATTCTAACGTTGATCACTTAATAGCTATTTAGACAAATTCAAATAAATAGTAAAAAAATACTTACATTATCTATGGATTTAAGCCTGAGCCCAATTTTTCCATCTTGATCCTTACACAAAATGACTTCGCGAATCCCTTGCTTAATTTCTGCTCTGCGGATTCCAGTATCATTACCAGTTACAGGAGCCACCATATAGTTCATACTGGAAGCTCTTGCTACCAACTGCTGGCAGAAACATACACAACCTGTCAATATTTAGAAACAGTCTCCCTGAAAAAATCTAAAATGATAATTTACTTGAATATATTCAGTTGTGGTTTCCCAAAATATAATCTGAAAATTACTTCCTTCAGATAAAATTTGATTTTTTGCAAAAATGACATTTTTTTTTTTTAAACTAATTCTTCAAGTAACTTATTCCCGCATATATGTCTCCAAGAGACTCTGTCTGCTGCCTCATGCATTCACTGGCATTTATTTCATGTGTACTCTGGCTTGTCTTCAACTCAAACATATTATCCTTGAACGTTATAAAGGCCATATCATACTTTTGAAATTCACTCAGCATTTTCCAGAGGGTTCTTTTATATGGCCTGATCTTCAACAATCTACTTATGCTGTCAGAGTTTCTATAAAAGGGGAGAACTTACAGCTCCACTGGGAGGATTAAAAGTGCATGTTATACAAGTGCTGACACACACAAGACAGTCAAATGGTATTTCTCGTCCCCAGTGATAAACATCTATGGATTAACCAACTGTACAGACACACCAAACTGCCCTAGAATAGCTATAACTAGGGACTCTGTCAGGTACCATTGTTTCAAGTTCCTCATTTTTTTCAAGTTTTCTTGACCAAAATCGGTTTATTGTTTTAAGTGGACCCTTTCCTCTACCAGAGACAGTGAGGGAAGAGCTTATTTATTCCCAAGGCTTCTTAACTGGAATCTGTCATAAAAAGCTCTGATCTACCTAATAATTGAGATGCTCAGAGCAGCAACGACAGGGAAAGAGGAACCTCAGTTACACACATACCACAGACTGCAAATTCTTTCGTTCAGAATTCACGGTAATTACGATCCCATATTCTAAAGTTGATGGTCTATCGGAGTAACACACACACAGAGCTATACTACAAATTAGAACACAATACCAGAAAACATAACTTTTGAAGAATTACAAAAAGTCAATGATTACAGCTATAAGAGCACAGGAAACTTAGGTAACAGGATAGAAAAAGAAAAACTTAAGCAAATGAATTATTTAGTTTAGCTGGAATATAGGACAAAAAAAGGAGCAGCTTTACTTTTGGAAAAGAAACCTTCATTCTTTCCAGCAAGTTTTGTTAAGCACTTGCTTAGTGTTCTTACTAAGACCGCATGATCAACAAACACGTGACCTCTGCCCCCTCCTGCCGAGGGCAGCTACAAGAACCTTCCAGATAGTCTCCCTGCTTCCATCTTGCCCTCTATTCATTCGCCACACAGCAAGCACAGAAACCTTTTTTAAATAAATCAGATTATGTCACTCCCACAATCCCTTACCATGGTCTACGAGGCTGCAGACCACCTGGCCCTGACTACCCCTCCAATGCCATCTGCTACCATGTTCTGCCTTGTCTGCCCATCACCTAGGCCTTGTCTCTCAGGTCTGCCAAGTTCACTTCTACCTGAAGGCCTTCGAGTTCTCTGTCTGTACTGACATATGTGGCTAGCAAAGCCTAAAACACTTACCATGGTTCCCTTAATAGAAAATATTTGCTGAACCTCAATCTTAGGAAGAACTGCATCTTTTAAGGGGAAACTATAAGGAAGTGTGTGGATATAGTGAATGGTCAGAGGAGCGGGCAGCACCAGGTATAAGCTACTGTCAGCTCCACACCCACCCGAGCTGGTGAGGCTGGGGCCTGACCGCGCAAATGATACTCCTCTGTCAGGGGTTTCTGGTTAGCACCCAGCACACGTGCAAGAAGGCAAATGTCTCATCCCTCCTGCCTGCCCCTGCTCCTGGCAGCACTGCCTGGGTCTAGCCGCCCTTAACGCTGCTGACAGCAGTTGATTCCATTCTCCAGATTTTACTGACACTCACTCCCAGGACCAGCCTCCCTGGTACAACCCCTCAGAGGCACCAGTACCCACAGCCAGGGTCCGAGGCCCAGGTCACAGGGCTCTTCCACCATGCTTGTCAGCTCTGATAAGTCCAACCTCCACCCTGTGTAGCCCCAGGCCTAGGAGAAGCAGCTACTTTCTGCAATTACATCTGTGTTCCACTTTTGCTTTTTTAAATTCTTCAACCTGTCTGATTTCTTAAGTTATCTCTGTTGAAAAATCTAGTGTGGTTTCTATTGTCTCAACTGTCCTGACTGATGTAAGTAAGTTTTTAATAAATATTTGGTGAATAAATAAAAGCCAGGTACTGTGTTAAGCACTGGGGTCATGGCAACAACACAGACATGGACCCCATCTTCACGAAGTTAAGCATTTACCTATAATTATGACAAGTGCTATAAAGTACTATGGTCTTATCGCAATAATCTTACCAAAGACTGAGATACACTGTATTTAAGCTGAGAATTTGGTGTCTAATTACAAGGAGCTTTAGACTTAATGTTAGAAGATTATGAGCAAAAAGAAGGTATGACAGACCTATACTTCAGAATGATGAGTCTAGCAGCAGCCTAGTACTGTTTGATATAAGAAGTTACTAGAGGAAAAGTCAGAGACTACTATAATAATCTAGGTTACAAGTATAGAAACCCTGAATAGGGTTATACCAGGACTGGAATGGATTACATGAATAGAAGAAACACAGTAGAAACAGAATCACTAGGTCTTTAACTGACCAAATGCAGAAGATGAAGGAGAATGGACCAGTCAGAGGCACCTGAGTCTTTAACTCCTAATAAATTAGAAAAGCGGTCACAGCACATAAGTAGACTACATAAAAAGTGATACCCAGAAGGCAATCTAAAATTCCTGAGAAGACGTCAATGCTAAAGTTATAAATCTGTGAGTTAGCCACAAAGACGAGTTAGCTTATATCTATGTGTAAAGTATGATTTTATATAATTCAAAATCACACTATACATACCCCCTGACTTGGTGCTCCAGGGACCATGGCCATATTTGCACGTATTTCTTCTTCATTTAAACTCAGGCCCATGTACTGAGAGAGCTCCGGATACAGTTTAGGATAGAGATCTAATATAAACGAATAAATGAATAAAGAAAAAACATTGGTAGAATATTCAAAAACTGTTATTATGGACTTTTACTTGTGTTAAAAAATTACATTTAACTTATAAAATCTAAGATGGATTTAAATTAGCAATTTGGAAAATCACACTCTCTCTGTAATGACAATTAGAAATGGAAAGTACAGAAAAAGTTAAAGATGAAAGTAAAATAAGACATTTGAACTGAAACCTCAGATTTCACAATACTCAAGAGTAGAAATAATTTTTCCAAATTGCCTTGCCTTTCCTTTTTCTTAAACCTATTTGATTAGGAATTTTGTAAACATACCACTGATTCTCCACTTACGAACAACTGACCAAAATGTACACTGTCCAGTCAGCTACTTTTTAAATTCATTCAGTAAACACAGCTATGAAATGATTCTTCTGAACTACAAAAAAACAAACTGAAAGCTTGTAAATTTATTTAGTGTCATATTTTAAGAATGTTAACCACATACCAATGAAATCTTGGAAACAGTACATTTAAATACTAACAGTATTTAACTGAGTAGTAAAGTCAGGTACTATTTCCAAAAGCTCTTTTTGACATGCTTTGTGACTTAAAATGAATTTTCTAAAAGAAACAATGTTATAAGATGACAGGCCATAAAAACCCATTTAACACTCCTTTTGTATCTTAAGTCATGTTATTTAAGGGTTCTGTCGTAAATCACTATAAACTTAGAAGGAAAAGGGACCAGGAAGAAGGATATGGAACCTGGGGAGAGATTCCAGGATTTGGGAAGTTCCCTCAAAAGGAGGTGGCTGGAAATTTCAACTCTACCAACCCCCGAGCCCCGCAAAGACAGGAGAGTTCAGCCAGCGAGTTCCATTTAACTTAATTTTCAATTAAGTCATAAAACACACCTTCATATTCACAGTTCAGTTTCTTGATTAAAGGGTTATTTTTTGAAATGAACATTTTTTTTCTTCTTACTATTAGAGCTTTAACCACCATTTCATGCTGTATATGTTAAAAAAAAAAAAAAAAAATCTTGGATTCCCTATTTCAGCAAAAGAAGGCTTAACAAGTATCTCTGTTCAAGGAGAATGACCCCAAAGTATAAACCTACTTCCATCTTGAGAGATGGGAGCAGAAGCTTCAGATAGAATTGCTGGGTTGGCAGGGTTTGCAGAAAAGGCAGTTTGAGCCTGAAAAAGAAAAGAAAATTCTAACAACAATGCTATACAGATACTTAAACTTCTTATATAATTTATAAGTTAAATCCAGTAATTCCAAAAAGAAACTAAAACACTTTAGTTTTATTCAAGAAATTTTAATTTCAAACACTTTCAGCAATATATTTTTCAAAGAAAATCCACAAATCAAAAGTGTATTTCATATTATAAATATTTAACACTATCATATAAAACTTGACTTAGCACCATTCTACATATAATATAATCAATATTTCAGTGCTACTGCAAATTAATATTTTCTAAATGCATTATAAAATGAAGGTTACACATGTTACATTTTCATTATTCTTTTGCTAATTAGTCTAAGTATCTTATTTACATATGAAAAAAGCTTAACCGTATTTATATAAAACATCATATATCAGAAAAACACCTAAAATTTAAATATTTATTAAGTTACTTATATTTATTTTGCCATTTTAGCATATCCCACTAAAACAATCTTTATCTACATTCTAGCAAGTATGAGAGGGGATTATGTTATACTAAATACATAAATATGACAAAGTATGCAAAACACATACTGTATTTATCACTGACATAAAAATGACGGTAAAGTAATGTAATTTATAACTGTCAAACTTGCGGAAACTTTGACAGTGCGTACACTTATCAGTACGACTCATGTGCAAGCACGCCAGGAACTCCTCCCAGGGCTGCCTTTGCAGCCTGTGTCGTTTTAAGTATTCCACTGAAGGAACTCCTTTTTCCTTTACAGATACATGTGACTTTCTAAAATAGACACATGTCATTGGTTGGCAGTAAGCTGTAAGATCCATCTCTAATATCATTTTTTACTTAGTCAGAGATATGTCGATTAAGTAATGAAGTTTATACCTACATATCAACCTAGCCCTGAAATCAATGCTAAGAGTAGTCCCAAAGATGCTTGGAGAGATGGAAGCTTAATTAAATAAGGAAAGTCTACAAAACCACTGAAGGTACTTCACTCTCTGGATTGTAAATGTTCTGATATGCTTGTTATTGAGTCATTCTTTAATATTTATTGTTTCATAATTTGTCACAATCTAAACTGAAATAAAATACAGCATGAAAGTTTTTATAATTTTAAATATATCCACAGACTCAAAGTATGCTGAATTATGAAAATTCTTTCACCAACTATCAGCTAAAAGGAGCTAGTGGCCAGTGGATTGCTTCTGGGCTAATCTCTAAGAAAAAAAATACTGTTCAGCACTAAAAAGAAATGAGCTTGCCGTGAAAAGACATGGAGGAATCTTAAATGCACATACGTCACTAAGCAAAAGACACCACTCTGAAAAGACTCCATACTGTATGATTCCAACTACAGGACATTCTGGAAAAGGAGGGGGGAATGGACAGAGCACAGAGGACTAAGGGCAGTGAAAATATTCTACATGACACTACAATAGTGGCCATATGTCACCACACATCTGTCCAAACCAACAGAGTGAACAACCTCAAGAGTGAACGTCAAGTGTAACTCTGGACTTGGGGTGGCAATACTGTGTCAGGGCAGGTTAATCAACTGTAACAAATACACCGTTGTGGTGAGGATGCTGGCAGTGGGGAAGGCGGGCACTGTATGTGCTGTGTAGGTGGAGTCGGGGGGAGGTGCATAGGGAGGGGTCACTGGCATGGAAACTACCTTCCATTCAATTTTGCTGTGAACCTAAAACTGCTCTGAAAAAATAGAATTTACTAATTTTAAAAAGTTGATCCTTGTTTACACTGATCTATTATTTTCTATTCTTTCATTCACTGCTATTGTTCTCATCCAAGGAATACTGAAGTAAGAACATATATAAAAAGCTCTCTGCAAGCAAAGTTATATATTTACTGACTATATATTCTGTAGTAAAAACAAAAGAAAGATGGTACAATAAGGGCTTAAGGACTGTAAGCCATTAAATGTAGCACATCATTTCACACATTCTTGAAATCTCAAACTATTTTTAAAAAAAAGGGTGGGAGGGGGATGGTGTCTGGAGGCAGGGGGTGTCCCACGGAGCGCACAGTCACGCCAGGGCGTGTTGTTTCTGCCGTTACAGAAAGCATGTGGGGCCACCACGCTCGTGGAGCCACCCGTGTCAATCTCTGCTCACTGTGACAGGAAACGGATGAAATCACGGTTTCTGACCAGCTTGTTTTGCACAGGTGTGGCAACCACAGGCTCCCGTTAAAGACTCAGAGCAGACAGGGAGGTTCAGGGACACTGAACACAATGACACTGACACGTATGACACTGAAAGCCACAAGCCCGATGGTTACTGTAAAACAGTTTACAAAATACGAACCGCCAGTTCCCTGCTGCAATTTAGTTTTGCTGTGGTATAAAAGGCCAGAAGATGAGAAAATGAACACTACCTTCACAGAGGCATCTCAAAAACAAAAACCCAAGTATCACCTACCATAGAAAATGAAGAAAAAAATAAGACAAAAACAGCCCCCAGACTGTAGTGGCTGGGTTAGGAATCTTTTTAAATCCAGTGAGAATTTAAAAACCGTGTGTCCCCCTCCTTACTTGCTGTTACATCTCCAGGCAGCTAGCTTTCTGCTCAGGACATAAAAAGTCTTCTAATGGAAATACCCATATAATTTGCTTCTCCTTAAAGAGGTCAGCCTGATGTAGATTGTAGCCCTCTTTATTTTCCAATCCAACATTTGCCAGTATCAACTGTTTCCTTCTCTTTCTGCTGCTTTCAAAATAAGAAACCTCTGCTCAAAGTCTACTATGGTTAATTTAAAGTTCAATTCCATAAAAACTAACAAAAAAGGACGTAAAGGAAATTAGTCATTTTCTCAGACCCATCTGCAAATCCTATCACTTAGTGCTCTGATATCATATTAATGGCTTAACTGTTATTCTTGAAGGGTAAATATTTCAAATAAAAGCTTTTTAAAAAGAAAGTGCCTGTTCAGATGAACTTTGTGGAAATAAAAACCATGAGAAAAACAATGACAAAATACCAAAGAAAAAAACAGAGATTTCAGATGACTGAACAGTCCACTTAAAACAGTCCGGCATCAAAGCCTTTGCAGCTGAACAGATGTCAGAGATTTTACAAACCACCCATCCATAGGGGAGCTATGATGGAAAACATGTGCTCATGATCTCCACCCCCCCCCCCATTTTTATCCAATCACTGCTACACGGCTAACAATTTCAGCTACACATTTGTTACTATTTTTGCTGGGGTTTTTTTCACCCTAAAAGGGCCAACATTTTGCCTAAAAAACACTTGTATTCTTGTATTCGTCTCACAAGTTTCTAATAAACGTTTTATGCTCATTAAATAATTGTTAAGAAGTAAATCTCATTTAGAGTAAACTGAGGTCAAGACCTCAAGTAAAATGATCTTTAGGGGAAGAAGCTCTGAAGTACTAAACAACTCAAAATGAAAGAATTTCATCACATTTATCATATCAAAAAGATTTTAGGAATAAAGAAGTATAACAGGGAGTTCAATTTATCTTGTCAAATTAGAAGAACAAATAACAGCTGAAAAAATTCTGACTTTGAGAGAACAAGTTGAAAGTAAACTGGAAACACGATGGGTTCATTAAATACCATTATCTCTAGTTAAAAAGAAAAATAAAAATTTACAAAACAGCAAGAATTGATCCCAATCACAAACTTTCTTCTTAAGCAGAAGCATCTATCTTCAAAGCTAATACTTACATAAAGGAATACAAAAATTTCTGACTTAATGAAATTAGAAAAACTGTACTAATACAGTCACTTAGAGCAGGAACAAGTAAACTGCTGCTTACACTTAAAAAGAAACAAATCACTACACTTTCATTGTGCATTTACACTACTACTCTTCCTAAAGCAGCATGTACCTCCTTATTTCTATGATTTTTAACTTCAGAGAAGACAATTATGTTAAAGACTGGTCATACCTGAAAACCCAAAAGAACAACGTATGAATTTTAAACAAGACAATGAACGTCTAAGAAGTTGGAGTATATTTTACCAACTTAAAAATGTATTTAATTTAAACCTTAGTTATAAAACCAAGCTATCTTTGAAGAGTTTAAGTCCCGTTTCAAAGAAATAATAACCTGTATGCATTAATCCACAGTGAAATGAAGAATCTCTAGCTTTTCTAACTTTTTAGTTAGAAAAACTTTAGAAAAAATTGAAAAGTTTATAAAGTGTAAAAACGGACAAATACATCTACTATTTAAGTTTCTTGCTTCCCTTCACCTATAACCAGAACGTATGGCAGAGTACATGGAAAAAAAAAAGTACTTAAATTAAAGGACTTAAACATACCTGAATCACCTTGTCTACCTTCAGGTCTTCAAGAGATGGGTACAGAGACATTTTTGCAGGATTTTCCTTAAAAAAAAAAAAAAATTTCCATGATTCAGATCTTATTGAAATTTAAACAGTACATGCAGCCAGCAACATACACATAAACGTGTATAAATGTTTAACACAAGAGACATTTAATTTGCAAAACACATGGAAAAATATGAGCGTGTAGCTATACTAAAAACTGCTGGCTGATGAACGGCTGCCAAACTACCTCTCCCTCCCTTCTGTGATCAAATTATATCCATTACGGATCCTAAACTTCCCTTAGTCAAAGTCCCTTCATTTCTGAAGTTTAGAAAGTCAAAGAGAACGATTATGTGACTCACCTAGCTTGCACAAGGGCTTGGCAACTGAGCAAGTATTATTACATCCTTCTAACAAAAATCTACAGCAGCTCATACGTGTCATCTATGTAAAAAACCTCTATTATTAGGAAAATATATATATACACATATTACATAAATATGTATATGTAAAAAACAATATACACCAACTGTTAACAATAGTTCTATCTTTAAGAGAAATGAATGAAATAGATGGTAAAGGACTGAGGGATAAGAGGGACATTTTTATATTTTAAACATTCTTATATTGTTCAATGATTTTTAGTGACCATGAATTGCTTTTTGTAGTAATTTAAAACAAAATTCTCTAAAAGAATTACAGGGATATACACTCCAAAATTTTGTTTAGCTGTTTTGAGATGAACACTTCCTTTAAACCCAACAAAACAGAATGTATTCTAAATTGGTACAGGGTTTGACATATCAATTTATTACCTCCCAATCAAAATCCACCCATAATTGGCTGCTCTGTGAAAATGGAGGTGGGCCCTCTAATTATCTGCTCTTCTGCCAAGTGGTAAGATGCTGAGCTCTGTCAGCAGAGGAAGCTGGAGGTACACTGCAGGAGAAAGGGTTTTTTCTTCTAAGTTCCAGTGTACGGCTCCAGCCGGGCGCCAGCTCCGAGCAGCCTAAGCAGCACCCAGCTCCCGCAGTGCACGGCAGCCAACCGTCCCCAATACTCTGTCGAGCACGTTCCCAGCATGGTGTCACCAGCAAGGCATCCCTCACGAGTAGCTTTCCCTAGCACCCCTTCCTGTGGCTTGCAGCGAGTTCCAAGGTGCAGCACCCAAAAGGGAGACTTATCCAGTAAGTTTGGTATCTCAGCAACTTCACCGTCCTTTGAGTGACGGCTGCACTCTCTCCAACAAAGCCCGGATCCCGACACAGGAAGAGGACAGCTGATCCTGGGGCACTCTATCTGAGCCCTGGGGTCAGCAGACACTTATTAAATGTGCTCTTCCTGTATTCTTTAAAGTTCTCTTTACTTCTGACTGGCCAATCCCTGTTTCTTCAATCATGGTATTGTTAAAAATTCTGTACACTAAACTTTCACTGTTCAAATTACTATATGGTTTCTGTTTCCTAGTTGGATGCTAAATGACAGTTTTTTTAAATTGATACACTTCACATGCCACAAAATTCACTCTTCTAAAGTATACAATTCGACAGTTTTTAGTACATTCTGAGTTGTGCAACCGTCCCTATCATCTAATATTATAACATTTCCATCACCCCAGAGAGAAACCCCATGCCCACCCATTCTCCCGTCCCTCCAGCTCCCAGTAAGTATGAATCTACTTTCTGCCTCTCGATTTGCCTGTTCTGGACATTTAACTTGGAATCACAGGACATGTGGCCTTTTGTGTCTAGTTTCTTTCACTTAGTATATAATGCTTCCAAAGTTCATTCATGCTGTAGCAGGTACCAGTACTTCACTCCTTTTTAATGGCTGAATAATGTTCCACTGTATGGATATGGCACTTCTGGGTATCAGTTGATGACATTTTGGGTGGCTTTACACTTTCTGACTTATGAACAATGCTGCTAATAATGCTAATGAGCGTTTATGTCCAAATCTGTGTGTAAACATATAATGCTTCATTGTCTTGGTATACAGCTAAGAGGAAAACCGCCAGGTTATATGGGCATACTCTTTAACTTTCTGAGGAACTGAACTGGTTTCTGAAGTGACTGCACCGCTTTACATTCCCACCAGCGCATGAGAGGGTTCCAGTTTCTCTCTATCTTGGCCAGTGCGGTTGTCCCTCGGCCTCTGCAGGGCACTGGTTCTAAGAGCTCCGCTCCCCCGCCCCGCAGACACTAAAATCTGTGAAGGCTCAAGGCCCTTACATAAAACGGCATAGGTACATACTCGCTATCGTCTGTTTTTTTTTATTACAGCAACCCTAGTGCATGTGAAGCAGTGTCTCATTGTAGTTTTGAGCTGTATTTCCCTAATGACTAATAATGTTGAGCGTCTTTCATGTGCCTATTGGCTACTTGGATATCTTCTTTGGAGAAATGTCTATTTAAATCCTCTGCCCATGTTGTTTCTTTTTCTTGCCTAATTGCCCTGGGGTAGAACCTCCAATAAAATGCTGAATAGCAGTAGCCTGATAAAGTTTTGAAGAGGAAAACAGAGCCTAGGTTTGTGAATAAAATGCAAATTCTTGAGAAAGCACAATCAAACACGGCTTAACTCTATTAATCCAGGGAAACAAAATGAAGTACCTTTTGTGTCTCAAAAGATCACTTCCCTAGAAGCTTTCTCCTTAAACACATTTTATGTAAACTTTCAACCATTTTATCGACATCATAAACACAATCATTTTAAATTCACTGTAACTAATGTTGACCAGTAATCCAGGTGCTATTTCTATTTTTGGTTCTGCCACTGGTCACCTACAAGATCCCATTTTTCCTCATGAAAAATGAACTGGAGGAGTGGCTCATTTCAAAACTCACTGAGTAGTTTTCTCAATTTTTTTCCCCATAGAAGCTTTTCTTCAAACTAATATTAACTGAAGTTGTCTCAACAACTCTGAGGTCACTCATACCCACACACTCAGGCCAAGAAAAGAAATGGGCTTTCCAAAATTTAAAAAAACATAATATCACCCCAGCTTATACTTTTTTAAAAATGTAGTTTGTTCATTTTAAGTATGTTGACCTTAATTAAATCTCACCATTCTTCTAAAATACAAAGGATTCCTCAATGTTTTTACTTCAAACTATTTCTTGCTCTCATTTCATCCAGTTTCTTCCCAAACATTACAACGTTCCAGCCACAAATGATTTGCCATTTCCTACCCAGGTCAAGTGTCTTGGTGTCTCCACATCTTTATAAAAGCTTTGTCTTCCTCCTGGAATATTCTCCCAGGACCTTTCTATCAAAATCTTAGTCAAGGTGACTTCTGTGAGGTCACCTTTGATGACTTCAGTCTGACATTATTTGCTTCTCTCAGTTTAGCAGTTTCACTCTGCCTTTCATTACAGCTAGTTTATGTTTTAACTCTGCTACCTGAGATCAAGGCCCACATTTAATTTTTTATTTATCTAACACAATACCTTATCCTGATAGGAAACAAATGTTTATTAAATATTTTAGCCAACAGTATCAAAATTACAGTAAACAAGACATGGTTAAAACTTTTATTGTAAAGTTCTGATTGTCTCACCTTGCAAGTCTACTACTTTGTTGGGTTTGTGTTTTTTGTTTGTTTTTTGGGGTTTTTTGTTTTGTTTTGTTTTTGCCATGTCGAGCAGCTTATGGGATCTCAGTTCCCAGAAAAGGGATTAAATCCAGGCCAGGGCCATGAAAGCCTGGAATCCTAACCACTAAGCCACCAGGGAACTCCCAACAAATCTACTACTTTGAACAACACTGTTAAAAAGCGTTCCAGGAAAACAATAAATTTTTGTATTATTTTCCTTGAAGGACTCCATTAACTCACTTGTATAGTATATTTAAACCTTTGACCTAAAGCTAAGTGTCAAAAATACTTAGCCCTGGGGACTTCCCTGGTGGCGCAGTGGATAAGACTCCGTGCTCCCAGTGCAGGGGGCCCGGGTTCAATCCCTGGTCGGGGAACTAGATCCCACATGCATGCCGCAACTAAGAGTTCACATGCCACAACTGGGAAGACCGCATGCCGCAGCTAAGGAGCCCATGAGCCGCAACTGGGGAGCCTGCCTGCCACAACTAAGACCCAGTGCAACCAAATAAATAAATAAATATTAAAAAAAAAATACTTAGCCCTTTTTGAAGAACCACAAAGCTACTCTCAAAATCCTTTCAATTATGTTTGGAATTTCAGAATGATCAATAATGAGATTTAAGAGAACTCTGAAAATAATTCCATCACATCAGTGTGAGAATTCCCATTTTACTCTCACTTAAAACTCTATCAAACACTATGACTGTACCAGCTAAAGACAAAATTCTCTTTGCAGGCCTTCCCTTCACCTGATGAGCAATCAGTGAGAAGGGAGAGCTTACAGCTCTCGCTGGTCCTGAGATCAGTAGACACAACACCTTTGCCATCTACTCTAACGGTCTGCTCACAACATTCCTGACAAAGTAACAACTTTGTTTCCTTGGTCTAATTCCTGGAAAGAACTGGCGCTCTTCACTGACCCCTAAACCCAGGCTTGGCCCACTCTATGCTTCCGGCAACCTCCTTGCATCTCATGCCTCACTAAACGCCTCTGCACGCCGTGGTGCAGGCCTTTAGAAAATAACCCCCCAAATCAATTACTACTAAGAGAGTTCTCAGTGCTTAGAACAGTTTCAGGGTTCTTCCAGAACTAAAGACAAAAAAAATTTGACTATTCTGCCTCAGTATTAAGTTTTCTATCTGACCCTCTACCTCCTCAGGGCAATGTTAAGGTAACTTCCTCAGTCTTTAAATATGTGCACAGACCAAAAAACTCTGAAATTCAAATATTGTATGTGATATTTTGGAACACCTAGTTAATCTGCTTTCTAGCAGCAATGCTCTGATTAACAAAGTAGAAAACATGCTAGTAAAGTTATCCAGTTAATATCACCTAAAATGGCAGTACTCATCATTTTCTGAGTGACTGACTCATTCCTTCTCTCAAACCACCCACTACAACTGGTCTCACTTTTTAAAAATGGTGTGATCGTTCAAGTTAAAATAATGTTTGTCAGCTTGTTTAGTCTTGAGTTGTTTTTAAAAAATCTTGAGATGATGAAAAGTCAGGACTGCAGAACCACTGACCTTAAAAAAAAAGAAAATAAGAGTGCAACACATCTGGTGCTCCGGTTTTTGTAGCTGCCGCCCAGGGGACAACCCCTTGATCGTCTGGCTCTGGCTGCCAGCAGGGCGTACGTTCACAGGCCCCACAGGGCTACAGCGCTCCTGCTGACGAGGAGAGGGAGGAGGTCAAGACGGCTGCGTGGAAGGGGCTGGACCTGTATGATACGCTCACCCCAAAGGTAGCTTCAGGTATGAGGAAGACCCTACCTGAGTCCCCTCCACCACCAACAAGCCAACAGTGCACTGCATCTGTGCAGAGGACAACGGCACCATCATCTGGCTCTGTCTGCACAAAGGTGCGGCCCAGTGATGGTCTAACTGTGGAGCCCATACAAGTTGGTGCCCCACCAGCTAGCCTACGGAGATAACAGTTCTTAACAGGTTCTCCTCCAGGGCACAGTGTAAAGACAGCAGACTGAAATGCACCCCACCCCAGACTCCCTATAAAAGAGGTCGATTACCTTATCTTCAAAGCTGGGGCCTGAAGAGCAAGCAGGCTTGTAATTAAACACACACCCAGGGGCTATAATTCTCTCCAGAAACTGGGAGGGCCAGCAGGTACCATCTGTGCACTCTCCATCTGTCCCATCCGAGGCAGCCAGCGTCTCTGAGGAAGGACCTAGTGCCAGTGTACACGTCTGCGGCCCACAGGGGACATCCCTGGCTAGCCTGGCCCTGGTGGCCAGCGGGGCTTGTACTCACCAGTTCAACAGGACTGTAGCAAACAAAGCCACAGTTAACTGGCAGTCTTACCAGGGCTCAGTGCAGAGGCAGCAGACAGAAATGCCTATTTCCCAATCTTCCCCTGAAACAGGTAAATTCGCGTACTTTTAAAACTGCTGCCTGAGAGTGTGGCTTCCCAACGGCCTGAATCTAGGTGCTGATCGCGATCCTCCCCTTCGGGCCAGTGACAGACCTTGACAACCCTCAGCTATTGGGAGCCAAAAGCAACAAAGGAGGCTGCTTGGAAAGCTGAAAGGTTATGAGATACAACCAAGAGCTAGTGCAGGGTCGAACGAGAAGGCTCATCTGTATGAGGCCAGTCCTTTAAGGTTGGGAGAGGTGGCTGTTTTATCTAAACAGAGAGAGCCAAGGAAAATGAAGAACCAGAAGAATATGATCCAAACGAAAGCCCAAGATAAAAGCTCAGTAAAAAAGACCTTAATATAAGTGATTTACCTGATAAAGAGTTTTAAATAACAGTCATAAAGATGCTCACCAGGCTCAGAAGAACAAGGGATAGACAAAGTAAGAATTTCAGAAGATAACGAAAATATAAGGAGGCACCAAGTAGAAATCATAAGGCTAAAAAATCCAACAACTTAACTAAAAAACACAATAGAGGAGTTCAACAGCAAACCAGACGAAGCAGAATAAAGGAAGAAACGAACCTGAAGAAAGGAAGAAACAAACCAGAAGACAGGGCAGTGTAACTCATCTGATCAGAGCAGCAAAAAGAAAAAAGAATGAAGGTAGCTTAAGAGACTTATGAGACAACATGCTAACCAACATTTGCATCAGAAGGTTCTCTGAAGGAAAGGAGAGAAAGAGGCAGAAAACTTACATGAAGAAAGTTTCCTTCACATAAAAAAGAAGAAACAATGACTGAAAATTTCCCTAATTTTGGGAAGGAAACAGACATCCAGATCCAGGAAGTTCAGGGAGTTCCAAAAAAGAGATGAAGATATCCACACCAATATGTATTATAATTAAAATATCACGACGAAGAGAGAATCTTAAAAAGTGACAGGAGAAAAACAACTTGTTATGTACAAGAGAACTCCCAAGAGACTATGAGCAGATTTTTCAGCAGAAACCGCAGGCCAGAAGGGAGTGGCATGATATAACTCAAAGCGCTGAAAGAAAAAAACTGCCGCCAAGAATGCTCCACTCAGGGGACTTCCCTGGTGGCGCGGTGGTTAAGAATCCGCTTGCCAATGCAGGGAACATGGGTTTGAGCCCCGGTCCGGGAAGGTTCCACATCCCGCGGAGCAACTAAGCCCGTGCACCACAACTAGTGAGCCTGCGCTCTAGAGCTTGCAAGCCACAACTACTGAGCCCACGTGCCACAACTACTGAAGCCCACGCGCCTAGAGCCCATGTTCCACAACAAGAGAAGCCACTGCAAGGAGAAGCCCGCGTACCGCAACAAAGACCCAACGCAGCCAAAAATAAAATCTTTAAAAAAAAAAAAATACTCCACTCAGAAAAGTTGTCCTTCAGATTTGAAGGCAAGGTAAAGAGTTTCTCAGACAAGCAAAAGCTAACAGAGTTCACCACTAGACCAGCCTTATAAGAAATTTTATAGAGATTTAAGTTGAAACAAAAAGGTGCTATAATTAGTAACAGGAAAACATAAAGTATAAATCCCAATGGTAAAAGTAAATATATAAAAAAAATTCAGAATAACCTAAAGCTGTAAACGTGGTGGATTAATCACAAAGCTAGAATAAAGGTTAAAAAACAAAAGTTAAAAAACAAACAAACAAACAAACAACTAACTACAACCATTTCATTTGTTAAGGGAAACACAGATAAAAGGATGTAAGCTGTGACATCAAAAGTATAAACAGGGGTGGGGGATGTAAAAATGTAGTGACAAGGATGCCCACCTTGTCACTTTTATTCAACATACTCTTGGAAGTCCCAGCCAGAGCAACTAGGCAGAAAAAGAAAGAAAGGCACCCAAATTGGAAAAGAATAAGTAAAATTGTCAGTATTTGCAGATAAAATGTTACTAATATGTAGAAAAGCTGAAAGAATCACCAAAAAACTGTTAGAACTAATAAATTCAGTAAACCTGGAAGATAGAAAACCAATACACAAAAATCTGCTGCCTTTCTATACACTAACAATTAACTACCAGAAACAGAAATCAAGAAAACAATTCCATTTACAATTGCATCAGAGAAAAATTTAAATAAGGAGGTGAAAGACCTGTACACTGAAACTATAGCACACTGATGAAAGAAATGAAAGACAACACAAATAAATGGAAAGATATTCCATGCTCCTGGACTGGAGGAATTAATATTGTTAAAATGTCCATACTATCCAAAGTAATCTAAAGATTTAATGCAATCTCTGTCAAAGTTCCAATGGCATTTTTAAAAGAAAGAAAATAAACGACCCTAAAATTTGTATGCAATCATAGAAAACCCCAAATAGTCAAAGCAAACTTGAGGGAAAAAACAAAGCTAGAAGCATCACACTTTCACTTTGAACTATATTACAGAGCTATAGTAATCGAAACAGTATGATACTGCATAAAAACACACACATAGACCAACAGAAGAGAATAGAGCCCCAAAACAAACCCATGCATGTATGGTCAATTAATTTGTGACAAAGGTGCCAAAAATATACAATGGGAAAAGTACATTCTCTTCAATAAATGGGAAAACTGGACAACCACATGGAAAAGAATGAAATCGGACCCCTATCTCACACCATACACAAATATCAACTCAAAATGTATTAAAACTTGAACATAAGACCTGAAACCATAAAATTTCTAGAAGGAAACGTTGGCAATAAGCCACTTGACATTAGTCTTGGTGATGACTATCTGGATTTAACACCAAAAGCAAAGGCAACAGAAGAAAAATAAACAAGTGGTACTACATCAAACTAAAAAGGTTCTGTACAGCAAAGGAAACAATAAATTGAAAAGGCAACCTATGAAATGGTAGAAAATATTTGTAAATCACGTATCTGATAAGGGTTAACAGCCAAGCTAAAAAAAGAACTCATATAACTCCACAATGAAAAAGTGAAATAAAAAATCCAATTTAAAAAAGGGCAGAGGAGCTGAACAGACATCTTCCCAAAGAAGACATACAGATGGTCAACAGATACATGAAATGGTGTTCAATATCATCAGCGAAATGCAAATTAAAACCACAGTGAGATATCACCTCACAGCACAGGAAACAATTGAAATGCTCTATCAGAGAAGTAACCTAAAGTACTTCCATATGGTAGTAAAGTAAAAACCTTCTTAAGGTCCTAAAACATTGTGTCTTCAAGTCCATAAGGATAACCTGAAAATCTTGCTAATAACACAGATTCTTGAGTCCTAGCCCCAGAAACTAAAAGAGTAAGTCTGGAGTAGAGTCCAGAAATCTGCCCTTTAACCCTTTGTATACCATCAGCGTCCAATGGACACAATTTAAAATTTTGACTTTCTTTTTTCAGAAGTTCTATTTCATGACTTTTATTCTTTCTTAGATAAAAGAAAGGGAGAGAGGGATGAACTGGAAAAAAAAAATCTTTAAATAGAGTAAAATCACTCTACCCTACAAATATTACAAGGGTTCAACTGGACTCCTTTATAAATCTAAGATCTGTTATGGAATCTTAGTGAACTTATTTTTCCCATATCTTGAAAGTTTTGCTACTTTATCTAGGAATTACTTAATCATTATTCATCCATTATTCCCAAGTACGTTGAAGAAAAAACTAAAATGACAATAGGAACAAAAAGTAGAATCATTCTTATTCATTCTAGGAATACATTATGTCATCCTTCAGTATGTGTTGCCCAAAGTACTGCATCCTCTTCCAAAAATGTATAAAGTCTGGAGCCTTTGTATAAAGTCTTTGTAGCCTTTTTTCTAAACTGTATTCTTTGAACACAGTAGAAAATGTGGGATTTTTCATTTTTCACCCATGATGGCACAGAGAATAAACTGGAAGAAAACATTTATTAAACAAATCAGAGATGAATACAAAGAAACATATAGCTGTACTCTAGACTTTTATGATAATGAGGGAATTGATCATAAGCAAACCTCAGACTATGACTTTTCAGATGAAGATATCCTAATTGAAATTCCTCAAACTTAAAGATCAATGAGTAAACAATATGCCTGTACTTACTAAAAAAAATATGATTTTTCAGTTAGTCATTCCGAAGGAAGCACTTTATCATGCAATATTTTGAAACAAGTCCCTAGATCCTGTTTAAAAGGATATTTACCATCTTCTTTCCTCTTTTATATCTATACAGCAAAACTTACTTGATTTGGTTTGTAAGTAGCCAAATGAAGGCAGGTATTTAAACAAAGGTGACTAGATGAAAACAGCAATGTAGAGAAATTTTTAAAAATCTGTTGCACTGACTATTCTAATTGGTATTTATAAAAGTATAAATGAAAATTCTTTGCAAATGTAAGTTAGATGGTCATCCCTGCAAAATCATGAACCATGAAAGTTTGCAAAAATACTGCATTTTGACAACGCAAGTACAAAAATTACCAAACAGTAAAGTTAGAAAATATTAGAGATGGATATGAAATTTTAAAATTGTGTTTTGACAACCAAGTGCATGAAGAAAAACACAGTAATTATAAGCTAACATATATATTAGAGATGTAATTGAAATCTGGAACAATATTTATAAAAAGGATATCTCCCAACTGTATGGATGACAGTTGATGAGCAATTAGTTATACTCAAAGATGTTGCCCGTTTCAGCTATATGTACCTTCAAAACCAGGAAAACTTAGAATAAAATTTTTGGTTTCTTATGTTCAAGTTGTTATTAAAATTCTGTTTCTAGTAAAACCGTGTTTCCCTATGCCTTTATTTTCACTTCTGTAAGTCATTCATAAAATGACCTAAATTATAAAAAATAAAAATAAAAAATATCCACTGGACCCAGAAGATAAATAGTAATGATCATGTTTTCTAGTACACTGTGGATTCATAAGCATTCCAGACGATTCATATATGGTGTCAAGCAACACACTCTGATAAAGTCCTAACAGTCTTCATGGCAGTGTTTCTCAAACTTGGCTCACCACCAGATCAGAATTATTTGGGCACTAGTTAAAAATACTTTACCAAGCTGACACAGATTTCATGGAAGGACGTAGGAATTATTCTTTTAATAAATATCCCAGGAGACTATGATGATAAGCAATTGAGAAATATGGTCATATGAACTCTACTCTAAGTATAACTTCGTTTTACCCATAAGATTCCATTTCCCACCTATTGAACTGGCAAAAATCCAAAGCTGGACAACACTCTCTGATAATGAGGCTTTGAGAAACACTCATACGTTACTGGTAAAACTGTAAAGTAGTATAATTTCCACAAAGAGTGAGTTTGCAATATCTACCAAAATTGTAAATGCAGATACCCTCCAACCCAGCAATACCACTTCAGGTTTTAGTCTATAAATATACCTACATACAAAAAGCAACAAATGTAAAATTTTATTCACTGAAGCACCAACTGTAATAGGAAAATTCTTTAAACAAAGGAGGAAGTACTAGATACACAAAATAGTGAATGAGGTCCAAAATATTATCATTAACTGGAAAAAACAAAGCATTATTTCGTGCAGTATATGAAGTATGCTCAAATTTGTGTTAAAAGGAAGGGGGAACTTAAGGAACCAGAAAAAGAAACACAAACTAAACCCAAAGCTAGCAGAAGTAAGGAAGTAACAGAGATTAGAACAGAGATAAATAAAATAGAGAATAGAAAAAATAAAGAAAAATCAATGAAAACTAAATTTGGTTCTTTAAAAAGATCAACAAAATTGACAAACCTTTAGCTAAATGGACTAAGAAATAAAAAGAGAAAACTCAACATGTTAAATGAAAGTGGGAATACTATCAGTTTCTACAAAAATAAAACATTAAGCCTCTCTACAAGAGAGCACTATAATCAACTGTACACTAAAAAATTGGATAAACTAGATGAAATGGACACATTCCTAGAAACACAAAACCTATCAAGACTAACTCAGAAAGAAATCGAAAATCTAAATAGACCCATAACTAGTAAAGAGACTGAATCAGAATCAAAAATCTCTCAACAAGGAAAAGCCCTGAACCTGATAGCTTCACTGGTGAACTCTACTAAACATTTAAAGAATACCAATCCTTCTCAAAATTTTGCAAAAAAATTGAAAAGGGGACTCTTTCATTCTATGAGGACAGCATTACCCTGATACCAAAGCCAGACAAAGACACAAGAAAGAAAACTATAGACCAACACCCCCTTATGAACATTGATGTAATCCTCAACAAAATACTAACAAACAGAATTCAACAGCATGTTAAAAGGATTAGACACCTTTTAACAAATGGGATTTATTTCTGGAATACAAAGATGGTTCAACATATGAAAATTGTTCAAAGTAATACATATCAACAAAATGAAGTGAAAAAAACACAAGATCATCTGAATTGATGTAGGAAAAGCATTTGACAAAATTCAACACCGCTTTATGATAAAAACACACAACAGAATAGGAGTAGAAGAAAACAACTTCCACATAATAAAAGCCATATATGCAAAACCCACAGCAAACATCATACTCAATGGTGAAAGACTGAATATTTTTCCACTAAGGTCAGGAACAAGACAAGCATGCCCACTTTCAACACTATTCTTCAACACAGTACTGGAAGTTCTAGCCAGAGCAAGAAAAAGAAAAGGCATACAAACTGGAAAAGAAGTAAAATTATCTCTGTTTTCAGATATGACCTTTTATGTTTAGGGTTTAGAAAACCTTAAAGACTCCACAAAAAAGCATTAAAACTAAAAAACAAATTCAGCAATGTAACAGGATACAGTTAATGCACAAAAATCAGTTGCATTTTTATACGTAAATAACAAGCAATCTAAAAAGGAAAACACAAAACCAAATCCATTTACAATAGCATCAAAAAGAATATACTACTTAACGAATCTAATCAAGAAGGTAAAAAACTTGTACAATGAAAACCACAAAACACTGCTGAAAGAAATTGAAAACAATCTTAGAAACAAAACTGGAGAACTCACACTTCCTGATTCCAAAATTTACTATAAAGCTAGAGTATTCAAAATGGTAACTACTGAATGAAGCCCGCATGCCTAGAGCCCGTGCTCCGCAACGAGAAGTCACCGCAATGAGAAGCCCGCGCACCGCAACGAAGAGTAGCCCCCGCTCGCTGCAACTAGAGAAAGCCCACGTGCAGCAACAAAGACCCAGCGCAGCCAAAAATTTAAAAAACCAATCAAAATGATATAGTATTAGCATAAAGACAAACATAGACCAATGGAATAGAACAGACAGCCTAAAATAAACCCTCGTATACATGGTCAAATGATTTTTGACAAGGGTGCCAAGACCATTCAATGGAAAAGACAGTCTTTTCAACAAATGGCGCTGGGAAAACTGGATATCCACATGCAAAAGAATGAAGGTGGACCCTTACCTAACACAATATATACAAAAGTTAACTCAAAATAGATCCAGGATCTAAAGGTAAGACCTAAAACTATAAAACTCTTAGAAGAAAACATAGGACAAAACATTCCTGACATTGGATTTGGCAACGGTTTCTTCGATATGACACCAAAGGCCCAGGTCACAAAAGAAAAAATACATATTGGACTTAATGAAAATTTTTAAAAATTTGTGCATCAAAGGACACTATCAATAGCGTAAAAAGGCAACCCACTGCGAGAAAATATTTGCAAATCATATCTGATAAGGAATTAATATCCAGAATATTTAGAGAACTCCTAAAACAAAAAAACCAAAATTGGCAAAGAACATGAATAGACATTTCTCCAAAGAATATAGAGGAACAGCCAATAAGCACATGAAAGGATGCTCAACATCACTAACCATTACGGAAACGCAAGTCAAAACTATGAGATACCACCTCACACCCACTAGAGTGACAACTATCAAAAAAAGGAAAACAAGTGTTGGCGAGGATGTGGAGAAATTAGAACCCTTATTCACTGTTGGCGGGAATGGAAAACGGTACAGGTGCTATAACACACAGTATGGCAGTTACCCCCATAATTAAAAATAGAATTCTGTATGATCCAGCAATTCCATTACTGAGTATACACCCAAAAGAATCGAAATCTGGATCTGAAGAGGTATTTGTATACCTACATTCACAGCAGCATTATTCGCAACACCTCAAACGCGGAAGCAACCCAAGTGTCTATCGACAGATGAATGGATAAACAAAATGTCAACACATATATATGCGCACACGCACGCGCACACACAATGGAACTTTATCCTGCCTTAAACATGGAAGGAAACTCTGCAATGTACTATTGATACAACATGGATGAACCTTGAGGACATCATGCAAAGCGAAATAAGCCAAACACAAGCAAGACAAATACTGTGATCCCACTGGCATGAGGTACTTGCAGTATCAAAATCATAAAGACACAAAGTACAGCGATGGTTGCCAGAGGCTGGTGGGAGGAGAGAATGGGGCGTTACTGTTTAACGCGCAGAGATTTCAGTCTTACAAGATGAAAAGACTCAAAGGGATGGACGGTGGTGATGGCTGCACACCAATGTCAGTGTATTTAACATCTCTGAACTGTACACTTAACAATGGTTAAGACAGTAAAATTTACGTGTACTTTACCACAATTAAAAAAAAGAGAAAAACAACAGAAGGGGGGAAAATATATTTATATGTTTGTACAGGTATAAAATATCCCCGGAACGATACCTAAGAAATGCCGAACAGCTGGCTCCTACAGGAAGAGAATATGGTTGGCTAGAGGACCTTGGAGGAAGGAAGCTTTACACTGTATACCCTTTTTTGGCTTAAATGTTGAGACCTGTAACTGCTTACCTCCTCAAAAACTAAATAAATGTGCAAAAAATCTTGGCAGCACTTGGAAAAAAAATGAATAAATGTGAATATAACTACGACTAGATGTAACAGTTGTTATTTTGGGGGGGGGGGGGAATCTTTCTTTTTAGAAACTTAATGGCATTTACTACCTAAAGAAGTACCTAAATCCCACAAAAACAGTAAAGAAAAAATAGTTGAGTCATGCTCAATTTAAGGAACTGTTTACTGAATAGTACACTCAACCGCCAACTGTTAGTAAATGCTTCCTCTTTTAGTCACGATTTTCATATCCTTTCTTATAATGACCAAACGTAACTAAAATTTAATGGTGTCAAAATTAAATGTGGATTATAATAGAATGACTCTTTCCTGAACCTATTAAAAGACATTCTATTTCCTTATTTTTATTCTGCAGCACAAACTATCTGATCTATAATATTTACACACCGTTTAAAGAACAGAAGTTTTGTAGAACGAAGTTGGTAACAGAGAAAATGGAAAAAACCCACATTTTCACCGTTTGCCCTCAACCTCAAAGAGAAAAAGTTAAAAGAATGGACACATTTTATTTAATCATTTGTATATACTGGCGATAAAGCTAACCAGGCTGCGGCTGGGTTCCCCTGTAACTTTCCTTTTTAATCAACTGTTTCTTCTTCTTTGAAACAACTGGATGTTGTGAGTTTCGTAAACCAAACGTACTTCCTAAGAGAGGTACGTTAACATTAAAAATAACCGTGAACGGCTGTGCAGATAATATACACACACCAGATAAACCTAGAAATCTCCCGATAAAAACTGGCACCTTAGGAGTCTCCCTGCTTAAATGAATCCATTTTGGTAAAAAGGGAAAACTTCATCCATATCCACATGCCTCCGCCTGCCCCTCGTTACAAGCGAATCCTGAAACGAAAGCTCAGAATCGCGACCCTCGAGGAAGCGTTCCTGCTGAGCGCACCCTGCCCGGGGCGTTTCTCCCTTTCCTCCAACTTCTCCAGAAGCCAGCGCCCCGCGAACACCTCTCCCCCTCCCCCTCCCGAAAGGCAAGGCTTCGCCCGCCCAACGAACACCTCCTTCCTCCGTCCACGTCCCGACGTTCCGAAGCGGCCACCGAGGAAGGCGACTCAGCCCAGCCCGGGGACGCGGCACCGGGACGGCCCGCAGCCGGCGACTCTCCCCTCACCGGCCCCGGGGAGCTCACCCGACACGAACAAAAAGGGTCGAGGCGGACGGGGACTGGGGACGGCGGGCGTCGCCCCCGGCCGGGCCCCAGGCTCGCCCTCCACCCCCGGACGGGACCCCGAAACCCGCAGGGTCGTGGGCGCTCGGAGGGCGCCGCTCGCTCAAACTTTCGCCCCGGGGTGGGCCGGGCGCCGGGAAGGGCGCGGAGCAGAGCCCACGGAGGGGAAGACGGCATCAAGACGCCCTCCGCCCAGCGGCCCGGGGCCCCACGCCCGCGCCCGAGACGCCGCGTGAGCGTCCCCCGTTCCCCCCAGGGCTGCTCACCGAGGCCGCAGGGACCCACGCGCTGCAGCCGCCACCGGTCACGGTCACTGGCTCAGACTTCCGAGACCCAGAGAGAAGAGGACGGGGCGCGCCTGAGAACCCCCCGCGCCGCGCGTCCCCGCCTTCCGCCCGCGCCTTCCGCCCACGCCTTCCGTCTCCGCGCTCGGTCAGGTGACCCGCTCCCCATGGTAACAGGGCGGGGGCGGGGCGAGGCGTGCGCCTGCTCCGCCGCTCCCGCCGCTCCCGCCCACCTGCTCCGCTCTCCAGACAGTTCCCTGCCTAACGGCCGGGTGCCTCCAGCTCAGTGCTGTTCACCCGCACTCACGGTCACTTAGTCCCCATCACCTCCGACACATCGAGAGTCCTGAGAACCTACCGTTCGCCCATTTCCCAGCCAGCCCTAAACTTCCACCACACCCACGGGCTCTGCAACATTCCTCCCACTAACCCTTCTCGACTCCTGCCTTCTTTGCGTTACAACTTTTTTCTTTGGCATTTATTACTCTTTGTTCGTCTGAGCTGAAGTTTGCTGGTTGTTGAAGGTTATGTGTGGTAGTGCACAAAAGTAATAGCTTTATCCTAATACAAAAACTGAAAAACTATTTCTTAAGGGCTACGTTCCAAGCACTGTCCTAAGAACTTGATGTATAGAGCAGTCTTATTTGGTCCTTACATCAAAGACATACAACATCTTCTTTAACATGCAAAGACACTGAGGCACAGTTTGCCTAAGTTTTCTGTACTTACCATGGAGTAACAGAGTACTTGACAAAACAGCATTAACTTAGAAGCATCTTATTTCTAGCTAAGTTATTTAGTGCCATAATAATTTAATCTATGGTAAAATAAAAATCTGAGCATAAAAGAGATGACGATAAGATGAAAACTTTGCCCTCAGAGAGTCTGTGGTCTGATAGACATTTAAAAATAATTGCAATGGAAAAAAAAATAATTGCAATGGGAAGGAAGAAACAAAACTGGTTTTCTGGTTTTGTTCACAGGTGACATGGTTATGTAGAAAGTCCCAAAGAATTGACCAAAAAAAAAAAAAAACCCTAAAACTAATAAGCAATTATAGCAAGGTTGCAGGATTCAAGGTTAACATACAAAAGCCAACCACTTTCCTATATAACAGCAATAAACAATTGGAATTTGAGATTAAGGACACAATATCACTGATACTAGCACAAAAAAATGAAACAATGCTTAGGTATAACTCTAACAAAATATGTACAAAATTTATATGAGAAAAACTATAAGATTCTGATGAAAGAAATCAAAGAAGATACAAATAAATGCAAAGATAGTCCATGTTCGTGAATAGGAAGACTTGTTATTGTCAAGATGTCAGTTTTTCCCAACCTGACAGATTTGACACAATCTCAGTCAAAATCCCAGCAAGTTATATTTTGGATATCAACAAACTGATTTGAAAGTTTGTATGGAAAGACAAAAGTCCCAGAAGAGCCAACCCAAATTGGAAGAAGAACAAAGTCACGGGCCTGTGTGTGCCCAACATCCAAACTTACTATAAGGCTGCAGTAGGGACTTCCCTGGTGGCGCAGTAGTTAAGAATCCGCCTGCCAATGCAGGGGACATGGGTTTGAGCCCTGGTCTGGGAAGATCCCACATGCTGCAGAGCCCGTGTGCCACAACTACTGTGCCTGCGCCCTAGAGCCACAACTACTGAGCCCGTGAGCCACAACTACTGAAGCCCACGCACCTAGAGCCCATGCTCTGCAACAAGAGAAGCCACCGCAATGAGAAGCCCGCGCACCGCAACGAAGAGTAGACCCCGCTCACCACAACTAGAGAAAGCCCGCGCACCGTAACAAAGACCCAACGCAGCCAAAAATAAAGAAAAAAAAAAAAAAGGCTGCAGTAATCAAGACTGTGGGGTATCAGCAAAAGACGAGAAAAATTGATCAATGGAACAGAATACAGAGCCCAGAAATAGACTCTCACAAATACAGTCAATGGATCTTTGACAAAGGAGCAAACGTATTCAATAGACAAAGGGTAGTCTTTTCAACAAATGGTACTCCCCATGCAAAAGAAAAAAAATTTAAAAAAAAAGAATCTAGACACAGAACTTACCACTTTCACAAAAATTAACTTGAAATAGATCATAGGCCTAAATTTATAACTCAAAACAATAAAATTTCTGGAAGGTAACATAGGAGGAAATCTAGGTGACCTCTGGTTTGATGATAACTTTTTAGATACAACATCAAAAGCACAATCCATGACAGAAAAAATTGACAAGTTAGACTTCATTAAAATTTAAAAATTCTTCTTTATGAAAGACACTGTTTAGAGAACGAAAAGACTAGCCACAAAACTGGGAGAAAATATTTGCAAAATACATATCTGCTCAAAGACTTGCATCCAAAATATTCAAAGAACATCTAAACCTCAACAATAAGAACCCAATTTAAAACTGGGCAAAAGAGCTGAACAGACATCTCACCAAAGAAGATATATAGCTGGCAAATGAGTGCATGAAAAGAGGCTCAACAGCATGACATTAGGGAACTGCAAAGTAAAACAACAATTTGAAATATACCACTACACACCTTTTAGAAGACCTAAAATCCAAACACTGACAATGCCAAATGCCAAATGCCAACGAGGATATGGAGCGAAAGGAACTCTCATTCATTGCTGATGGGAACACAAAATGGTACAACCACTTTGGAAGGCAATTTGGAAATTACAAAGCTCAACATAGTCTTGACATATGAACCAATTATCATGCTCATGGATATTTGCTCAAATGAGCTTAAAACTTATGTCCACATAAAACCCTGCACAGGAATATTCATAGCAGCTTTATTCATAATTGCCCAAAATTAGAAGCAAGCATGATATCCCTTCAATAGGTAAATGGATAAATAAACCATGGTATATCCATAAATGGAATATTATTCAGCAATAAAATGAAATGAACTACCAAGCCATGGAGGACATGGAGGAACCTTAAATGCATATTGTGTGTGAAAGAAACCAGTTGAAAAGACTACCTCCTATATGATTCCAACCATGTGATGTTCTGGAAAAAAGCAAAATGATAGCAGCAGCAAAAAAGATCAGTGGTTGCCAGGGGTTTGGAAAATACGGGGAAGGATAAGGTCGGTGAAGCCCAGGGGATTTTTTTTTGGAGGGTGAAGCTATTCTGTATGATACTATAATGGTAGATACATGACATTACGGACAATACGTGGTATAATTATATATGTATATATATATTTAGTCTTTCAGAAACCCTTGGAGTTTCATGAGTGCCAGTGTGTCCTTGTTATGCTAAGGAGGTGGCTCATGGCTGAAATGTGGGTGGGGGAATAGGGGCCCTAGAAAGCTTCATGATGGAGGCTGGTCACCAGAAAGACCAAGCACAAGATTACAGGGTTGGTACTTTCAGCCCCACTCCCCAACCTTCAGGAAGGGGAGGGTGCTGAAGAGTGAGTTCATCTTTGGGCCAGTAATTTACTCAATCACGCCTATGTCATGAAACCCCAAATAAAAAGTCTGAACACCAGTGCTCGAGGGAGCTTCCTGATTAGTGAACATATCAACGTACCAGGAGAGAGATGCACCTCCAACTCAAGAGACCAAGGCTCCTGCGCTTGGGACTCTTCCAGACCTTGCCCTGTGTATCTCTTCCTCTGGCCATTGTGTGCTTTATAATAAAACCGTAATCCAAAGCATAGTGCTTCCAGTGGGTCACTCTAAGCACCAAATTTGAAGGTGCATTGTGGGAATCACCGAATATATAGCCAAGTTGGACAGAAGTGCTGACATCATGAGGACGCCATCTGTGGCTCCTGTGTGATGTGGGTGCAGTCTTGTTAGAGACCTTGTCCTTAACCTGTGGGAACTGACACTCACTCTGGGTAGCTAGGGCCAGATTGAATGAAATTGTAGGACACCCAGGCGGTGTCAAAGAATTGTTGACGGAATGGAACACACTGTACAATGCCAAGGGTGAACCCTGATGTGCAACAATGTATCAACATGGGTTCATCATTTGTAACAGATGTACAACACTAATACAAGAGATTAAGGGTGAACTGTGGCGAGATGGGAGTACTTGAGAACTCTGTACTATTTGTTCAATTTTTCTGAGAACCTAAAACTGTTCTAAGAAAGTCTATTAATTTAAAATATAATAATTACACAAATAGAGTTGTGATGGGTGTTTAAGAAAAAGCTCAAGGGCATATAGAGAATGGATAAACAACAAGGTCCTACTGTATAGCACAGGGAATTATATTCAATATCCTGTGATAAAGGAAAAGAATATGAAAAATAATAGATATATGTATAACTGAATCACTTTGCTGGACAGTAGAAATGAACATTATAAATCAACTGTACTTCAGTAAAATAAATTAAAAAACAAAAAAGGTCAAGGGACTATGGAAAGATACAAGGGAACAAAAATTAAGAGTTCAAGGAAGGCAAATTTGAAGATGTGACATTTTAAACATTAAAGAGAAGATCCTAAAAGTTCCCAGGTAGAAGAAACAGGCCATATACCCATGACTGCAAATCAGAATAGATTGGACTTCTCAGCAGAAATGCCTGAAGCTAGAAAGCAAGGGAGCAATGCCTTCAAAATTATGAGGGAAAGTGATGTCTAACCTGGAAGTCTATACTGGGCTAAACTATGTCATTCCAGTTTGATAGAGTGAAGACACTTTGATATCAACAAGGAATCAACAAGCTTCTCTCTCATGTTCCCTCTGTCAAGAAGTAAATGACAAAGGAAATGTACACTTTGCTGCACTTAGTAAGAACACTACAAGAAAGGAAAGTGGGATGAGAAGGTTGCCAGAGCACTGGAGAGAGGCCTAAAGAGTTAAAGGACGATGTTGAAGGGAGATTCTAGGATGATGGCTGTGCAGTCCCACATGAGACTGGGTGATAGAAGGCTCTAGGAGGAATGTCTCCAGAAAAACTAATAACTTGTTTTCGTTTTGTTTTTTTTGGCCATGCCACACAGCTTGCAGGATTTTAGTTCCCTGACCAGGGATGGAACCCGCGCCCTCAGCAGTGAAAGCACGAAGTCTTAACCACTGAACCACCAGGGAATTCCCCAAAGAGTAATAATTTGAACATGGAGAGGGATTCTTGCTTCTGGGAGTGGGGAGGTGAATTAATGATAAGAAATTAGAGTACAAAGCAGTGAAAAAAAGTGAGGAAAATTGACCAAGAAATGTAATCATATCACTCTACATGACTCATCTTTGAATAATATTTATGTAGACATAGTAAGATCAAAATATTATTGGTTTAGAGTCAAACCGTGATCATAAATATATTAGCTACAGCTCAAATGTAGTTATTTCCCAGAACGTTACTTTCTTTAGGACTTTCAGTGGTCTGATACAAAAATAGACCCACAAATATGAATATACGCTAACAATTACCATGGTAGGGTATGACTACCCAAAGATATTACTGCACATTAAAAATCTCTTTAATATTCCATGTACAGTGGAAACCTAAAGTACAGTGCTTTTACTTAAAAGGATGCCTCTTAGATATCTTTCTGGTTGATAATGCTGCTTATGGGAAGGAGTAAAGAGGCGAATGCACTTGTATTCAATTTTCAGAACTGAGGATTTTGTCTTTTTAAGGTTCCTGAAATATGAACACTATCTTAATTAGTAGTGTTGTTATCTCTGAAGATTTAACTTCACCATCAAGACCAAAAATAGTCAAACCCTTGCAGACCACTTGATCTACTGAATTATGTAACTTCCTCTTCCTTTTAAAAATCTCAGCCACATGACAAACCAGACTGCCCTAAACTCCTCATGACGTTAGCCTTTGTTCCGGAATACATTTCCCTCCTCAGGGTTTTATATCAACAAGGTTATGAACAATGCTTTGTTCAGAAGTAAAACTGCCACTCAAAACACTCCTCAGCTGACTTTCCTGGAACAAATTTGTTTATGTACCTTCTAGAGAATCTCACTTAAAAGGGAATATGTTCCTGAAAAAAAAACGTAAATGATATTTTGTCAACTCGATCACTTTTTAAATGCACAAGGGCTGCTCGCTGTTTAAAAAGAACATTGAAGCAAATCATTTTGTACAGCCTAGACATTTGTGAAAGGCAAGTAATTATTCCTTAGTAAATATTACTTTTTAAGTTTGGATTGAGTGTAGCTGGTTATTTGATAATAGAAACATTCCTCTGTAAACGATAATAGTCTCTCGTCCTAAATTACCATTTCCCCAGGTATTTACCATTTTTACAAAGCTATTTGTAAAGTTCTTTCATCAGAGATTATTTTGCCCCTAGTGAAGTGATCATCTGTACTAAAGATTCCATGACAGTCATGAGCCATGTCTCTGACATTTGATACAAATATGGTTGGTTGACATACCATTAAGTTCAAACATAACTTGCAAATATAAGTTAAATTAACTTACCGTATGGCATTTGTCTCCCCTTTCAAAGGTGTATGTTGAATTCTGCTTTCTTAAAAAATTAAAACAAATTTTATGATATTTAGAAGTTTCTTTCCACCACAAAATATTTCGTGGGGCTACTGAAAAACTTTAAAGCAAAGGTAAAATAACATGTGACTTTAAAAACAAGGAGCTTTGGGCTTCCCTGGTGGCGCAGTGGTTGAGAATCTGCCTGCCAATGCAGGGGACATGGGTTCGAGCACTGGACTGGGAAGATCCCACATGCCGCGGAGCAACTAAGCCCGTGCGCCACAACTACTGAGCCTGTGCGTCTGGAGCCTGTGCTCCGCAACGAGAGGCCGCGATAGTGAGAGGCCCGCGCACCGTGATGAAGAGTGGCCCCCACTTGTCACAACTAGAGAAAGCCCTCGCACAGGAACGAAGACCCAACACAGCCATAAATAAATAAATAAATAAAAATTTTAAAAAAACAAAAAAAAAACAAAAAAGAAAACCAAGGAGCTTCAATTGTCAATTGGGTCATTTTCAAGGTTCTATTTTCTACCTTCTTGCATTGGCCATGATGGATAATTATTAGAAGGCAAGAAATTGAAATATATCTTACCTCCCTTGGTACAGGATTTCTATAACAAGAAATATTAAAAAGGAATTAATAATACATAAAATTTTACTAGTGTAGGTCTGAAACAGCCATGTTGGTAAAAGGAGGCAGCTCTTTGTACATCAGTGTTCAAAACAATTATTATAGCAACACTACAGAATTCTGTGGCCACTTCTTATTCCGTTTAATTTTTAATAGTATCTGGAATACTTAAGAGCATCTGGGTTCCATTAAGAATTTAAAATCACTGAAGTCTCTGAATACATCCACATTCCACAGGACATGTGCCACATGGACATTTGTGTTGCCCTGGGTTCCATCTTTTATTGGCTGGTGTTTCTCTATCACACAGGATAGTAACTCTTTCAGTATGTTAAAAACTGTATTTGCTTTTAACTGTGGAATTCTAGTTGAGATTCCTTCCCAAGTTGTGAATACACACACCCTTAGAAAGGATGCCAAATGTTCTGTTCCAAGTTACACGTGGCCAAAAGTGTTCCAGATGTTCAGAATCAACCATATTAGCTGTGTTTACACAGCCAGGAAAATGCATAACTCCTGAACCCTATTCATGTGGAAAATTACAGTAGTTTCTTTCATTCATTTAGTTCCGTGTGTGTGGATAAGAGGGCAATTGTATTAATTTGACCTTTGGACCTCACCCTTGTCCTTCAGCTCTTGTTATAGCCCTTACCATATTTTACATGTGATCAGCAGTGGTCTTTGCTTTTCTCCCCTGTGGTTTCTTCTGTATTAATCATTACTTCATCTTACAGAAACTTCCTGAGGGCTGGGGCTATGCTTTAAAAGGTCTTTGACGCCTGGCACAATTCCCAAGAAACAAAAAAGTTTTCTAGAATTCTGGAATTACCGTATTTTCCTGGTTCTATGAGCCACATTTTTAACAACTCAGAACTTAAGATTTCTGTAATAATCAATGTCAGTAGAATATTTCAGCTGCCGGGAAAAGAGAAGTTGAGACAGTTTTCTTTGCCAGCTCAGTGTTCCCTTCAGCTCCACGGCAACCCTGAGAACAGTCACCTAGTTGCATTATTAGCAACTCCAACTGTTACATTTTTAACTTAAATTTGGATTCCTTGCTGTCACTGAAAATGCCTTCAAAAAGATTACCAATGAAGAAACTCAAAACCACTAGGGACGAAGCAGATGGCTTGTGCAATTAAAGGCAACAAAGCAAGGCCAGAAAGAATGTAAAGGCCAGAATTCCCTTCCATCACCCTGGGCAGTTTTTAGGGGGTCTCATTTCCTCCAATTAGCCTCTTCTCCAGAGACTGACCCTAAGAAGGCCCACCCTCTGCAAGGGGGCATATGTGACCGTAAACCTAATATCTGTAAAAGAGGCGGATCAAATGAGCAGGGGACACTTTGAGGTGGCAGATCTAGGCTGGACTTGGGAAATTGGGCGACAGAGGTGCACCGCTGTTATCTGAAGCCAAAGGTCTGGATAAGGATACTCAGGAAGAGCACAGGAACGATCAGAATTTTACGCCCGTGGGAAGGCGCAGAGATGGGGCCCTCCAACCAGGATCCTGGGAGGCGGAGCCGCACTCTGTGCCTGGCCACTAGCACAGCAGCAGGAAGTATTCCACGTGCGCAGTACAAGTAAATCTCCTATTTGAAGAACAGGGTTGTTACTGGAACTCTTGAGCAGTAACAAGATGACATGGCTTTTTTCGTTCTTAAATCCTAAGAGCCGACGCAGGATGGGTGACCCGCTCTACACAGTGGGAGGCGCAAGTACCGTCCTATCTCTTGTTTCTAAATCAAGTTAGAACTGGCTCCGAGTGGTCTTCCAGCTAACTCTTCCTGGTTTCCCCAATCGAGCTGCAACAGACCTTACAGCGTTACTTTTCCATCTGCACAGCCTCTCCATTTCCCCTGGGACCTCCCTTCCCAAGCTCCATCTGAGTAATTTACTCCTCTGTCAGCCTCAGAGCTGTTTTCTGGGGCCTCTCCATCACCAACATCCTGGTCCTTACACCCCTGGTCTCCTGCATCCCGGACTCCTGCACCCCCCCCCCACCCCGCCACTTCCTTCACACACCCTCCTGGCTTTGGAAGAGCTACATCCTCTAGTAGCTTCCTGAGAAAAGGAGCGTGAAAGGTAAAGTGTTTAAGGCTTTGCATTTTTCAAGATTTTATTCTCGATGACAAAAGAAAAGAAAATCATGGAAAGTGGCAGTTTGGAAAGCCAACCTTGACTGAAGAATTAGCGTTAAGATGTGAAAGAGGAGTCTTTTTTTGGTTATACTTTGCTCTGATGATACTCCTACTGTTTCTTTTGAACAGCCAGTTCTTTATAAAGTCATACGTGCATTCATTTAAAGCTTTGCATTCTCCAAAAGCATACACTAAAAATAACAGGGCATATGGGATAAACAGGGTTGGGGCAGACCGCACCGCCCAACTTTATAACAGGAGCACCAACAAAAACAACAAACAATTATTAAAAAAAAAAAAAAAAGCTCAGTCAATCTCCACTAGAGCCTGCCCTATGCAGCCTTTGAACTTGGGGGCTTGCATTTTCCTCTTTGAGATATAGGGGCATTTGTTTCTAAGAGACCAGATTTCTCAAAATTAGAAATCTGATTTAGGAGCCTTCATCTTTTTTTTTTTTTTTTTTTAACACCAAGAAAAATACTTCTGCAACTTCCTTCTTTGTCTTCATGGCTTTACCAGATAGCTTAATGTTGGGAAATGCATAGCAGTTCCTGAAACCACTAACCCAGCCCCTGCTTTCACTAAAGGAAGGTACCTCTGTAGGATTTCTTTCTTAACGTGTTTGCATATTGCTATGGCTTGCTTTTTAATTGTGAAGAAAGTTTGCTCCTGGTCTTTTGGAAATCCCATATCAGCATCATTACACTGATATCACCCCGCATTTATCAATTGTGTATGAGCTAATTCCCATTCCCAAAACACATGTGATAGCAGAACAAACCGTACATTTTGTCCTTTGAAAGACTTTAGGGCAAACACCACCCCTAGAATCTTAACACTGTTTTGGTTTGTTTTTTGCATCCTGTTTCCTCAGTCCTCTCTCCATGTTTCTTTTCTTTTTTGCTCTACAAGCCAAAAAAAAAAAAAAAAGAAAAAAGGCTTGATTTAGTAGTATTGTGTTCAGCTGTAAACAGAAACCTAAAATAAAGTAGCTTAAATAAGATAGACATTAACTTTTTCTCACATATAAGAAATTCAGAACTAAGATCATCTCATAATACAAAATTCCTGCTGTGCTCCAGCCATCACATCCACATCCACATCCCAGACAGAAAGAAGAGGAAGAGCAGATGGGCCTAAAAGCCCCCCTCCTTTTATGAAGTGTTGGGGAATGGGAAATTTCCCCCTCTGCCCCTCTCGAGTTCTTGTGGCTGGACTCAGTAAAACTGGCACAAGACAGATTAACAGGAGAAAAAGAAAAATTTTCATCGTGTGCACAGAGGCCTCATAGAAATGGGACCTAAGAAGTGGCCAAAGAAGGCAGCTTTTATACTTTTTAGACAAATAAACAATACATTTGTGAGGAAATGACAGGACAAATAAGCTTAGATTTGGGGTGCCCAATTAGTGAAGAATGTAAACTCAGTTTGGGCTTGGGGTCGTCAATTACAGAAGTAATGAGGTTTATTTACAGAGGCTTCTCCGCCCTGAGATCCAGATCTTTGGTGGTAAGGGTGTCCTTCCACCTTCATATGCAGAGAGAGCACCTTTCACATGAGAGTATATTTCCTGCTTTCGGGGAGACAAAAGGGAGGGTCAGAGTATTCCTCCTGTGTTGGCCATTTCCTAAGTAACTTTAATTCAAAATAATCAATATGCCATGTGAGGCACACTTACCCAACAGAAGCCTTCTGAGAAGCTTCAGAGACCACTTAAATTATATCTCACTGGCCACACCCAGTTGCAGAAGGGTCTAAGAAATAGCGTCTTGTAGCCAAGCACATTTCCTGGGGTTTTGATATTAAGGAAGAAGGGAGAATGGATCTTGACAGGCAATTAGCATTCTTTGCCACAGTATTATTTCAAAATATTTAATGTGTATTGAGCATTTTTAATACGCCAGAAACTGTCAAAGGTAAGTAAAACTTGATTTCTGTCAGTAGAGATAATATGATGTGCAAAGTTAGTCATAAAAATCCATGGTAAGTCACATAACGGGGATTCAAGCCCAGTCACGGGTGCACCGCCAAAAACCACATTTATTTAACTTTTCTCTTTATATAGAGAGATTGCCACTTGATTTCCAGTCACAGCCAGGGGCAGAAAAATCATCTTGAAGCAGATTTTTCTTACACAGGAGGAGGAAGAACCAGTTCAAGTTCAGTTAAAGAAGTCAGAGACTTCTTGGAGGAGAGGCAGTTATACTCTAATCCTCTAAGATTTGAAGTTATGGAGTCTTCTAGAATCAAAATGATGACTTAGATAAAATTTCAGGGCTAGGTATAGAAAATGGGGCCCCCCAAATAGAGTTACTGTAAAGTTAGAGGGGGGACCAGCTCTGATACTGAGTCAGAGAGAGAAGTGGAGAAGGGATGGTACATCTGGGGCCCTGTGAGGTCGGGTCCTGGGATGGGCCCAGTCTCCAGAAGGTACCTTGTGCTTGGGAAGCACCCACCCATCTGAAAGAGCCTGTTGTTTCTAGATGTAGGAGCTGGGGTGCAGAAGTGTAAGGACGTAATCCTAGAGATTTCCTTCCCCTGTAGACGCACGGCCAAGAGTCCCCGGGGGACCAGCCAGAGCAGAGGAAGGAGCCAGGAGGACCAGGCCTTCCTCCCAGCTCTCAGGCATGGTTCCCTCAGGGCAGAGGGCCCTTCTTTGCTTGCTTCGTTTCCCCCACCTTTCTGAACAATATTTCATCTTTCACCAGCCCCAGTTCCATGCCTGGGCCATTCTGCATTTCCAGCAGCCAATAAGACGCAACAGCACTGTTCCACAGAAGCGCACGCAAACCTCCACGCTGCCCCATCTGTGCGGTGACCAGCACCTGTCCGTTCTCGATTCTAGGGCAGGGAAGGAGGAAGCAGGTCTACCTGAAGAGCTTTGGCCGGTTTGGCTGGGACCACCTTTCACTGAAGATGGCATGGAGAATAGGTAACCCACACCCAGAGATCACTACTGCTGGAGAAAGATGCCACCTGCCTTAGTTTCCTGTTGCTGCTGTAGCAAAGTATGACAAACTTAGTGACTTAAGACAGCACAGATTTATTATCTTGCTGTGCTGGAGGTCAGAAGTCAGAAATGGGTTTTATGGGCTGAACTCAAGGTGTTGGCAGAGTTGTATCCCTTCTGGAGGCTCTGGGGGAGAAGTCATTTCCTTCCCCTTCGGGAGGATGCCCGCATTCCTTGGCTCAGGGGCCCTTCCTTCATCTTCACCATGCATCCCTCCAAACTCTGCTTCTGTGACCACACCTACCTTTCCCCTCCCTCTTATAAGGACCCTGGGATTACGCAATAGTCTTTCCACCTCACGATCATTCACTTAACAGCACCTGCAAAATCCCTTTCCAATGTTAGCAGTGCTCTCTTGCTTCTTGTATTTACTTATTTGGGATTGGAGGTGCTGTGAAATGTGCTTGGCTTCAAATCAGCTGTTCTGCCTATGTTTTGGGCTAACATTTCCTTCAGGCATTTTTTTTTCTGGTGGGGCAAAAAGCAGCTCGGCATCTGTGCACGTTGCCTGTGCACATTGGCTACTACACCGCCCTAGCACGTGTGGCCTCTATGAAAACAGAGATTGTTTAGCTTCCTGCCTTGGACACTGCTCCCCACGGCCACCTGTGACTCAACCGGCAGGCTGTCTGCTGCTGCTGGGAATTCACCAAGGCAGGTCCTAGTGGAACGGAACCCTCCTCTGGGACACTCAGAAGCACCTAGGCAACGTGCACAGGTGCCGAGCCGCTTTTTGCCCCACCAGAAAAAAGGCCTGAAGGAAATGTTAGCCCAAAACATAGGCAGAACAGCTGATTTGGAGGCAAGCACATTTCACAGCAACTCCAAGCCCAAATAAGTAAATACAAGAAGAGAGCACTGCTAACATTGAAACATTAATTCCTAATAGCTAATATATAAATACACAGATATATATTTTAGCTGTTAAAAGTAAGCGAACATCTGAAAGAGCAGGTTGCTTGTAGGTGTAAGGATTGGAGTACAGAACTACTAGGACATAATCCTGGAGGTGTGCTTCTGTGCATATATTCTCATATATAATTTCAACTATATATACATTATTTCAAATAGACATAATTTCAAATACATATATGTGCATATATACATATATATCTTCTATGCCACAAGAGAATGAAAATTAAATATAGAGGGGGGGAAAAAACCCTCAAGCCAACAAAAGTAGGAAGGGGATAAGAAATAAAGTGATAACTGGGAAATAAAAAGTAGGATGGACAAATAAAAAGTAGAATGGACAGATATGAGAAACCAAAATAAACATGAAAAGGATAGTTTCATTCTATTAAAAGACAGAAGCTCTCATTCATACTGTGATAAAAAACAAATTTCAGCTCTTTGGTCTTTAAAAACCACACATTAAAAAATTTTAAATTGTAAGAATGGAAAAGATATTCAAGGCAAACACTGATATAAAGAAGATAGGTTAACAACATAAATATAAAACTAATTAGACTATACGGCAAAAAGCTTTTATTAATGAGATAGTCATTCCTTAATCATGAACCTATTCATTTGTCCCTGGGTATCCACTGGGGACAGGTTCAAGGACCCCTCATGGATACCAAAATCCGCAGATGCTCAAGTCTCATATAAAATGGCACAGTATTTGCATATAATCTACATACATCCTCCCATATACTTTAAATCATCTCCAGATTACTTGTAATACCTGATACAATATAAATGCTATGTAAATAGTTATAAATACAATGTAAATGCTACGGCAGTGTGCAAATTCAAGTTTTGCTTTTGGAACTTTCTGGAATTTTTATTTCAAATATTTTCGATCCAGGCTAGTTGATTCCACAGTTGCAAAACCCATGGATACTGAGGGCTAGTTGTATATACCTATCAACACAGCTTCAAATATACAGTGACCAAAAATTGACAGAAGGAGGAGGAGAAATTGACAAATCCTCAACCACAGTAGGAAAGTTTATTATAACTCAGAAATCAAAATATCAAAGTAAGGATATAAAAAAATTTAGTATAATTAATAATTCTTATTAAAAGAGATATAGAACCTACTCTTTTTTCTTTTTTTCTAAAAAAAAACATATGTGATTTTACTAAAATTGAGAAACTCCACTAAGTTGTTAGCACTAGTTATAATATAGCTTTTAAAAAATCAGCACATCTCATGAAAATGCTTCCCACCATTAAAATGTCTTATAGCCATTTTCAGGGACCTTAAAGACTTCAATGTCTATGAGGCTCGTAACATGGCTTTCCAATTGCCAGCATTTTCTAAATTTCTGCAGAAACACATTCAGGTAAGCAGATTCATTGGCTGGCTAGAACCTACTCTTAACATGTAAAAATATATAGTACTTTATTGTGAAATCCACATGGAGTACTCACCAAACTGATGTATTAGGCCACACTGAAAAATTTTAAACAGAGCCCTAAAAGCAGAATTCATAAAAGATCACATTTTCTGACCACAGTGCAGAAAATGTGGACATTCACAACAATAATAAATCAAAATAAACACACTGTTTCCTTTTGAAGATTTACAATCATCCTTTTAAACAGTTAACCCTTGAGCAATGCGGTGCTTAGCGGTGCTGACCCCCAACTCAGTCAAAAGTCTACGTGTAACTTTTGACACCCCCAAAACGTAACTACTAAGAGCCTCCTATTGACCAGGAGCCTTACCGATAACATAAACAGTAGATTAATACATATTTTGTATATGTATTATATAGTGTATTCTTACAATAAAGCTAGAGACAAGAAAGTGTTAAGAAAATCATAAGAGAAAACACATTTACAGTGCTGTACTGTATTTATGGATACAGTAAGTTTACGTCCTCTGTTTACAAAATGAATCATCTGTCAGTACCTATATCAATAGTCTTGGATGAGACATATAACATGCAGTGTTTTGTATTATGACAAAAAAACTCATATTTACAAGTATAATGATTCATGCACTGAAAACGAAGAAGCAGCAATATGACTGCTCTATTGTAGCCTCGTGTAATCAGTACGATTGCTTCACAGTAGCTCAGCCTGTACACTAATGAATGAATCTTTATCAAAATTTCATGGCACACAGAATTACAGTCATATTCATAATACAGTATTGGAAATACTGTTACACTTTAAAAAAGAACACTTACTTGTGATGGTAGGCTGACATGCAGTTCTTCCAATTATGACAGAGAGGCATACTGTACTGTCATTCTTTGAAAGCAAAGTTATAAAACAGTAAGAAAATATTAAATATCACTTACCTTATGCCTATGTAAGGATAAGGCTATCCACTTCAATACAAGTCTTGCACACTTTGTTCTCCATGTATATTTTTGTATATTTATTGAAAAGAATCTGCGTATAGGTGAACCCACACGGTTCAAACCCTTGTTGTTCAAGGGTCAACTGTAACTCTTGGGTAAAGAAAAAATAGAAACAAGGGTTTTAAATTAACTTACTTAGTGTATTATTTTTCTATATCAATTGAACATAAAAACAAAACACATACCAAACACTGGTAGTTACTAACCATTTTTAACAAAGTTGATGGACTTGATTTTTATCATTCATTATTCAGATCAGAATCAAACTTTACTTGCTTAGTCTTACACATTTTTGTTTACATAAACCAGGGAAACAATTTGATAGCAATCTACCGAATAAACTGGCATAAGAATTCACAACTTATTATGTGCCAAAAAGATATAGGTAAAAAGGGAAACTTCGCTTTGTCCAAATGAACTATCTAGGAACTAAGCCACAAAGTGCAAAATTAATGGTCAAGTAATACCGAACATGCAAGATGAAAGAATGTATGGTAAACATAACTTGAGATCTGGCAACCTTTTAAGTTGATCCTTTATTTTCCTTTTCCAGTATGTTTTCCTGATCCTCTTGTTCTTGATAATAGCAACTACTCTTCAAGGCTGGACTTCCATGTATCATATCTAGAAGAGACTCTTCCCTCTCCGAGAGGGGGCATGACTTTTAACTATCTGATAAACCCTTATATTTAGGAAAGACTGAGCGTGTACCAGCCTCCCCTTATTCGGTGGCCTCTATGTGGAGAAGCAGCCAAGGCCTCTACTTATGTATTAAAAATGCCCAGTAATACGTTTAGGAGGTACCTGTGGGAAGAGGCTGAGCTGTATGGGAGCAAACCCACCTACAAAGAAGTGATCAAACTTTTCTTCGAAGTAACTGATAAGAGGAATCAATGCGCTGAAACAAATAATGTTGGTAATTGGTGTCTACACATTCAACTTTAAAGCAATATCTAGGATGACTGGCAACGTGAACAGAGTGAGAAGGTATACCAGAATATATCCAACAATATTTGAGTATAAACTTTTTTTTTTAATTGGAGTATAGTTGCTTTACAATGTCGTGTTAGTTTCTGCTCTACAGCAAAGTGAATCGGCCACACGTACACAGTATAACCCCTCTTCCTTGGATCTCCTTCCCATCCAGGTCACCACAGTGCCCTGAGTAGAGTTCCCTGTGCCACACAGTAGGTTCTCATCGGTCATCCATTTCATACATAGTAGTGTATATACGTCAATCCCAATCTCCCACTCCATCCCACCCCCTCTTCCCCCTTGGCATCCGTACGTTTGTTCTCTACATCTGTGTCTCCATTTCTGCTCTGCAAACAAGTTCAGTTATACCATTTTTCTAGATTCCACATATATGCGTTAATGAGTATAAATAAATTTCTACCAGCAAGGCAAACTATTCGCTGAGTGAAGAAATTCTTTTTCAACTTTGTATTTGTGGGTATATAACAGGGATGCCATGTGGAGACGTTTCATTGCAGCCAATCCTTAAAAATTCTGTGGACTAGAGAAACAGGCAAACCCGGAATAAGAATGCATAGAAAGGAATAAACCCTGACCTGGCTGTAGGAGTGGATGGGCTGGGACTGAGGTCGGATGGAGGGTGGAGTGTGGGTGAGGAGAGGCGCGGTGGGCAGGGACTGCGGGAATCTCTGGGCAGGGGTGCAGCTGTGCCCAGCTCACGGTGCAATGTGTCCGAGTTTCCAGTATTTAGCTATCCTTGTGGGTTAAGTTATCCAGCGTAACACCTGTGCCCAATCAATAGCTGTAGAGGACCAGGTACAGACAACCTGTGGAATGATGAAACATGGTCAGATAGACTGGAAAGTAGTGTTTCACAATGAGTCATGGTATGTTAAATACGTATGTCACACAGGAAGCAGAGTTGATAACAGCCAGATAATGAATAAGAGATGAAAGCTATGCCTCAGTTCTAGGGTATGATGTCAGAGTCCCATGGTATGTGAAGATCTGAAATCTGCCCAGGAAGTTTCCACATCCTCAGAAGTATCAGTTCTCTGTTTTTTCTTCTAACCAGAGGTCTTCGATTTTTAACTTATGCTGGTGATTGATGGTTTCCCTTTCTACATGGCTAATCCTACAGGAGATTTTACTGGCTCGGTTTGGGAACCCTGGCATTTCTGTCACCACATCGTCTGAAAAATATCTGCCTTGCTCTAAGCTTCAGGGACAGTGGGGGCCATACTGTACCACTACTGCTTGGGAAAATGCTGGGCAGTTCTTACATTGATCCAAAGAATGATGAATGATGATTTAATGAAAGCGATTAATGTCATTATCAATTATCAATATTGCTTTGAAGGCCACAGCCTGAGAGGCTATGGGAAATATCTCCTGATCGCCTGAAGGAAAATCAAACACCTCAAAAGGAGAATTTGATGTTTGGATCAAAACTATTAGAGCCAGAAATAACATCACTGGGCTCACCAGCTTAAAATTTATATCATCTTTATCACTTTAAACCAAAATAAAATAATGTTATCTACTGCTGTATAAAAAGTCAATATGATATAGAGAGGCCATAAAGTTATTCATTAAACAAACCTAAAAACACGGTGGACACATTGCCTAATTAGTAACCAGTTTAGAACTCATAGATGGTGATCCCTAAGCAGCAGGGTAAAGCCACCCATGCATGACAGCCCTGCCTTTGCATGTCATTATTTCACTGTTGCAGCTGAACTAGATAACAGCTATTTTCTTGCACTTCGTCTTGGCTAATGGCCAAATACAAGGATTCATTATGCCCTAAATACATCCATCAATTTCCAATCAATAAATGCTGAAAAGTAGACTAGGCTAAGGAATCTTTAGAAATTGTGTCTCGCCAGCTAAGGTTTCTAGGCAATTTGCCATGTCACAATACTTCCTTCATTTGGAAAAAAAAAAAGGGTAGACCAAATAAATTGTCACTTAGGAGAGCAGAGTTCCACACAATTTGAGGCCACGCCCTTCTCAAGAGGAAGTTTAAATAAATTATAGCAAAAGGAGGGAAAAAATGAGATGTGTTGCTGAATCATTATAGCTTGCTCTAAGTCAGGGAAATTCACTCTTGCTTGCTGATTTGGACCACATCTTTTAGAAAACTGAAGAAATCTGTCTTTCGGTACTCCTAGAGAAAAATTGAAAAGTTATGAAGTTAAACATTATCACTGCCAATTATTTCCGGATTCAATGACCAGGCTCTTTCACAGAGTTGGTCTGTGAAGATCTCTCTTCTGTTTGTGTCTCTCCCAAGACATAAAAAGGGGAGTTTCTTCACTGTACACAACTCTGAAACGATGTTGGAGAAGTCTAAATATAAGATGGTTGGGAAATCACAGCAGAGAATATTAAATTTCTTAATGATCTTAAGTGAAAAATAAATGGGACTGTCTTGAAAAACTATTTCATCTGAAGCCTGTCTCTTGGCATTCTGAATCTCACTGCCTTATGAAAAAAAATTTACTTGAATACTGTAAAAGGAAAAGGGTGTTTCTGCAATCTTTGGTTAAGAATTTAAAAGCAGTGTTAAAATAGTATTCAATGAAAATATAGCCTTAAAAACAGACATTAAAAAACTAGAAAGATTGAAAACAAACTAGGCATATAATTCAGGAAGACAGGCAAAGTATATCAAATAACCCCCCAAAAAACAGAAGGAATCAATATAAAAGCAGAAATGAAACAGGAAACAAAAACATAGATTTGACCAATATCATCAGTTTGTTATTTGAAAAACGCACTAAAATAGATAAATCTGATCAAGAAGAAAGTTACCTATAAACAACAGTAGAAACAAGAAAGAGATGTAAGTACAGGCATAGAGATTTTTAATGTTATAAAAAAAAAACCCACTAGGTACATCTCTATTAACACACTTGGAAATTTAGATTAAATGATTACCCAGGGAAATGTACTGAACTGGCTTATTGAAGCAGCTCTGTTTATTAGGGATGATATAGTTTAAAATAGCTCAGTTTTTCCCTGAATAGCCGAGGGTTGCAGGCAGATCCCACAGTTCCTCTTGTTTTAGGCGCAGATTATTTTCAAAGTTTGCTTTCTTTAGGTGCAGTTTAAGCCTCTCCCCTCCACCTGATAATGTCTGACTTGAGCTTGGAAACCTGCAGGAGAAAGGGAGGGGCTTCGCACGTCTTCTGTCTCCTCCTTGACCACCCCCCACACTGGAGGTCTGAGGTTTACTACAGCCTCTGCCCCCGCCCGCCCTCCAGGCAGGGAGAGTTGTGGGTGGAGCTTAGAAGCTGGAGCGGTTGTCATCTGGCCTCCAACATCTATTTCGGTGCTTTCTCCGATGGTCCGCTGGGTATAGTCTTAGCGCCCCTGTCCTTGGGGGACCTCCTACCAGCAAGCCCTTTTTTGTAAGCCGCCCTCAGCTCCTGCTTTCTGAAGTTTCATCCCACGTGCACCCTTCTTACTGGAGCCATCTCCCTCGTCTCCCCCGAACCATCCTTTTGGGTGTGTCCTTTTCAAGATGACTAAACTAGAGACTCTCTTTGTCCAATTCTGGCGGTAGAGGCTACTTCCTACGAAGCTCTCTCTCCTCTCACTCTCGTGGCTCCAGCAAGTCTATTAGCTGTGTCGTCCAAATGCCAGGGGGCACATGACAAGCTCCCGGAGTAGTTCTCTGAAACCCCCTGATTTGGTTTCAGGTGAGGGAAGAAAACCCTTCATCCTTCCATCATCTGGGGAGCACACAGCACATCAACAATTATCAGAGAAACTTCACTGCTAACCTCTTGAAGAATTCCTCCTTTCCACTAAAACTCCTAAAATACTAGACAAAAAAAATTTTTTTTGTTTAAATGTCTAAGCGATTTTTTTCTTGTTAACTCTTTGTCTTAGGATGCAGCCTTCCAAGGGTCCTGGCTATATGTGCCCTGGTTGCATGCTCCAGCTTGCACAAATCACAGAAATTCCAGTTTCCCCTCACGATTCTGACTTTCCATTTTCTGCCTCAGTCATATATTCAACCAGAGTCAGCTCTTGACCAGAAACATTCAAGCCTTCCTATTGAACCACAGTCCCCAGTATAGATTCTCTCACGATGAGTTTTTATTTCCTGCTATCTAACATCGATGAACTTAAATCTCATCATAGATGGATTCTACAAAAAGTAAGAAAAATCAAACCATCTTCAAGAAATAAAGCATTCAACAGATCCAGACTCAGAGATGACCATGATGTTAGAACTGACAGGGAATTTAAAATAACGATGATTAAAATGTTAAAAGATCTAGTGGAATAAATGGACAGTGGGCATTAACAGACGGGGAATTTCATTAGAAAGATGGAAACCATGAAACAGTCAAGTGGAAATGCTAGAAACAAACATGGGATCAGAGATGAAGAATTTCTTAAATAAGCTTACTAGCAGCCTGGAAACTACAGAAGAATCAATGAACTTGAAAATAAGTCGGTAGGAATCACACAAACACAAAGAGAAAAAAAATAAAGAGTAACTGTGGGATAACAAACTAACATACATGTAATTGGAGTCCCAGAAAAAGAGAAAGGGGCAGAAGAATCCTTGAAGATATAACAGGCAAGAATTTTCTAAAATCAATGAAAGAACACAAGCCAGAGATTCAAGAAGGACAAAACCCCCGAAAAACATCACTGCCAAACTGCTGAGAACCAAAGTTAAGGGAAAAATCTTGAAGACAGTCACAGGGGAAGCACATTACATAGAGATCCAGCACCACCGCCTGGCAAAACAACCGTGTGGTCAGCATGAGTCAAGCAGCAGCTGTGACTGGCAACCTGACCCACTGCTGGGTTCCTCATCTTTGTCCACATGCTACAAAAAAAGAAAAGCTCACGTGGACTGGTCCTGGTGTCTCTGGGTTTGGAGCTTCTCCAGGGTCTTGCACCTTCCTGGGCTTGCCACCTTGTTTTTTTTTGTTTTTTCTGTTTTGTTTTGTTTTTTTAAATAAATTTATTTACTTATTTATTTTTGGCTGTGTTGGGTCTTTGTTTCTGTGCGAGGGCTTTCTCTAGTTGTGGCGAGCGGAGGCCACTCCTCATCGCGGTGCGCGGGCCTCTCACTGTCGCGGCCTCTCTTGTTGCGGAGCACAGGCTCCAGACGCGCAGGCTCAGCAGGTGTGGCTCACGGGCCTAGTTGCTCCGCGGCATGTGGGATCTTCCCAGACCAGGGCTCGAACCCGTGTCCCCTGCATTGGCAGGCAGATTCTCTGCCACTGCGCCACCAGGGAAGCCCGCCACCTTGTTTTGAGAACACCAGTGCCTTGGCTTACAACAACGGAATGGAGGCTCCACAAGCCTAGGTTTCGGTGGCTCCAAAGTGTGGGGTGCAAGAGTGGGCTCTGTTTCTATGCGTTGGGTTTATACAGAGCTTTCTAGGATTCTAGTTCATGGTTCCATCAGTAAGAGTTACTGTGGGTTGCTCCTGGTTTCTGTAACTAGAGGAAGTGTCAGTGTACATGGCTGTCCACTAGAGGGAGATATAAGCATGAAGTTTTTAAAACATGACGCAGAATCACATTTCTAGCACAAATGTACATTAGCGAAAAAAGTAATAAATGAACTCGAAAACAACAAAAATTTAACTTCATATTACCTTCTGGTTTGTGTTATGGTTGGAACATGTTTAATATTTCCTAAAATACACATGAATAGGAGAAAAATCAAGCACATGTAAGATAAAATGTCTCTAGCAATAATGTTTAAGATGATAAAAGGGTTAATCCATCAAGAAATAACAATTATAGGTATATATTCACTTAACAACAGAGCCCCAAGACACATGAAGCAAAACTGACGGAACTGGAGAGAGAAACAGGTATTAAAGCCTCTATTTTTGTTGAATTGCCTAACTTTCAATAACAGAACAACTAGATAGGAGGCCAACAGGGATAGAAGACTTGAACAACAGTATAAGCAAACTAGACTTGATGTGTCTAACATATAGGACATGTCACACAACAACAGCTGAATACAACATCCTCTCAAGTCTATGTGGAACATTCTCTGGGACAGATACATGTTAGGTGAGAAAACAAGTCTTAATAAATTTAAAGGTTTGAAATCATACAAAGTATGTTCTCTAATCATGATGGGATGAAATTAGAATTCAGTAACAAAGAGATTTGGGAAATTCACAAATATGTGGAAGTTAAACAACACACTCTTAACTAATGGATCAAGAAGAAAACACAAAGGAAAGTAGAAAATATTGATACTTTGAGATGAATGAAATAAAAAAAATACCAAAATTAATGTGGCAAAAGCAGTGCTTACAGAGAAACTTATAATTGCATATATTAAAAAGATTTCAAACTAATAACCTTTCATCTTAAGAACCTAGAAAAATAAGAGCAAGATAAACCCAAATCAAGCAGCAAGAAGGAAATAAATATCAGAGCAGAAATAAATGAAATTGAGAATAGAAAAACAGATACAGTCAACAAAACCAAAAGTTGGTTCTTTTGAAAAGGAAAAAACGGAAAAATCTTTAGCTAGACTGACAGAGAGAGAGAGAGAAAGGAGACTCAATTTACTAAATTGAAGAACAGAAGAGGAGACATTACTACCAACATTACAGAAATAAAAAAAAAAATAATGGAATGATAAGAGCAATTGTATGCAAGCAAATTAGATAACCCAAATGAAATACACATTCCAGAAAGACACAAACTATCTAAATTGATGCAGGAAGAAATACAAATTTGAATAGAACTTTAACAAGAAAAATATTGAAGTTGAAATTAAAAAATTCATGGAAAGAAATGCCCAGAACCAGAGAGCTTCATTGCTGGAGTTCTACCAAACATTTAAATAAGAAATAACACCAATTCTTCACAAATTAGGAGAGATCACTTTCTCATTCTGATACCAAAATCAGATAAAGTTATTACAAGTAAAATTAACTACAGACCAATATTCCTTACGAAGAGAGATGTAAAAACTCTCAACAAAATACTAGCAAACTGCATATAGCAACATATGAAAAGCATTATACACCATTACTAAGTGTGATTTATCCCAGGAATGCACAAGTGGTCCAACGTACAAAAAATCAATTAATGACATACATCATATTAATACAGTAAGGACAGAAACCTCATGATTATCTCAATAGATGCAGAAAAAGTATGCATATAAAAGAGGATGAGTCCCAAGACCAACGCCCTTTCATGATAAAAAAAAAAAACACACTAAAAAAGCTAGAAATAGAAGGGCACTTCCTTGACATGATAAAGGGTATCTATGAAAAATCCACAGCCAACATCATACTTAATGGTGGAAGACTAAAAGCTTCTCCCCTTAGATCAGGAACAAGACAAGTGCATCTGCTCTTACCATTTCAACTCAACACTGTACTGGAAGTTATATCCAGGGCAGCAGGGCAAGAAAAAGAAATGACATACATATTTGAAAGGAAAACTCTATTTTCAGAAAACATTATCTTGTACATTGAAAAGCCTAAAGAACCCACCAAAAAAACCTCTTAGAGCTAATAAGTTCAGAAAATGCAAAATCAACACCCCCAAATCAGCTTATTTCTATACACTAGCAATGAACAATCTGTAAATGAAACTGAGAAAAAATTCCTTGTCAATAGCTTCAATAAGAATAAAATAACTTAGGAATCAATTTAACAAAAAGAGTGCAAGATTTGTAAACTGAAAACTACAAAACATCATTGAAAGAAATTTAAAGAAGACCGAAATAAATGGAAACCATCCCATTTTAATGGGTCAGAAGACTTAATATTGGTAAGATGATAATACTCTCCAAATTGATCAGAGTGAATGCAATCCCTATCAAAATCCCAGTATGTTTTTTTTGCAGAAATTTACAACTTAGTTCTAAAATTCATATGCAAATGTAAGAGATACAGGATATCCAAAACATCTTCAAAAAGAACAAAGCGGGAGGACACACATTTCCTGATTTCCAAACTGACTACAAGCCTACAGTAAAAGACTGGGCTGCTGGCATAGGGATAGACCTACAGATCAATGGGAAAAAAAGAGGTTAGAAATAAACCCTTACCTGTATGGTCAATTGGTTTTTCAAAAAGGGTGCCAAGAGATTTCAGTGGAACATTCATTTCCACAAACAGTGCTGGACAACTGAATATCCACATACAAAACAGTGAAGTTGGACCCCCAACCTCATACCATATACAAAAGTTAACACAAAATGGATCAAATACCTAAATATAAGAGCTAAAACTATAAAACTCTTTAGGAGAGAACATAAATGTTATGTGTTCATGACCTTGGATTTCGCAATGCTCCTTAGACAAAGTAAACAATAAAAAGACAGGTAGGGCTTCCCTGGTGGCACAGTGGTTGAGAATCTGCCTGCCAATGCAGGGGACACGGGTTCGAGCCCTGGTCTGGGAAGATCCCACATGCCGCGGAGCAACTGGGCCCGTGAGCCACACCTGCTGAGCCTGCGCGTCTGGAGCCTGTGCTCCGCAACAAGAAAGGCCGCGTCAATGAGAGGCCCGCGCACCGCGTTGAAGAGTGGCCCCCACTCGCCACAACTAGAGAAAGCCCTCGCACAGAAACAAAGACCCAACACAGCCAAAAATAAATAAATGAATAATAAATAAATAAATAATAAATAAATAATTTTTTTAAAAAAAGGTAAATGAGACTTCAACAAAACTGAAAACCTTTGTGCATCCAAAGATATGAGCAAGAAAGTGAAAAAGACAACCAGCAGAACAGGAGTAGATATTTGAAAATCATATCTGATAAGGGTATAGCATCCAGAATATGGTAAGAACTCTTACAACTGAACAACAAAAAGACAAATACTGAGTTAAAGAATGAGCAAAGGATTCGAATAGACATCCTCCAAAGATTTACAAAGGGCCAACAATCACATAAAAAGATGCTTAACATTTTTGGTCATTAGGGAAATACAAATCAAACCCATAATGAGATATTATTTCACACCAACTATGATGGCTGTCACTAAAAACATAAAGACAAAAGTAACTGTTGACAAGGGTATGGAGAAACTGGAACCCTCTTACCTTGCTGGTAGGAATGTAAAATGGTGCAGCCACTTCGGGAAACAGTCTGTCCGAAAAAATTAAAACCTAGTGTCACGGAACCAGGTTCATTCGCCCATAGCACAGCAAGCCAAACGCCCAGACACCGAGGTCTGCAGCAGAGAAAAGGCTTATTCACGAGACAGCCAAACCTCAACTCCACCTACCCCAAAGCCGCCAAGGCTTGGGCTATTTATGGAATGAGCTGAGGCGTGGGGAGCGAGCGTGGAGGCGTGGGGCAAGGTGATTGGGGGATAAGGAAAAGGGGAGTTAATCCTCGTTCTGAGCAGGTGCAACTAAGCTACGTGCTTCTCCATGGGATGCCTCTTCTGGGAGTGGAGAGTTGGGCCCTCTGAGGTCAAAAGGGCACTGATCAGACACTTGAGCACGCGCAGTTGGAGGGTCGGGGGTCTTGACCAGTCTCAGCTGGCTCAAGCTCAGACCGGACACAGCTGAGTCCGAGTTCCTGAAAAACAACTCGGGCAAGCAACTTGTTTAGGCTACGTGACTCTTGGAAGACAATTAAATCAAGCTTGATCAGGGAAGGCACATTACGGTTCATTATTTCTTAAGCAAGTTACGGTTTAGTGGATCCCACTGACGACTACCCTCGCTTTCATTAGAGTCACCATATGACCCAGCAAACCCACTCTTAGCTCTACACTCAGGACATGTGAAACGTATGTTCGCATGAAAACTTGAGCGTGAATGTTGGTAGCAGCACAATTTATAACCAGTAAAGAGTGGATAAAGGCTCAGCAGCCCCCTCCTGCCCCCCCAACTGGCGGCTTCATTCTTTCTCTCTCTCCCTGAGGTCTCTCACCCTCCTGGGGAGCTTGGCTGGGCCCAGGGGGTCCAAGGACCACTGTCCTCATATCTTTTCTCTGTCCAGTTGAGCTTCCTGGATAAGCTCCAGAAGGTTCAGATTAAGGTGAGCCTTAACGGCAAAGCCACCATTAGCCTTTGAGTCTAGCCCCCAGGCCTGCTTTACCTTGGGGACAGGCAGTCCCCCGTGGTATGGCATGGCAGGGGCTTGGAGCCAGAACTTCACAGCATGAAGCCACCCGTAAGGGGAGGCAACTGTGTGTGTGCATCTCCTAGTGCCACCGTGTGGGTTACATGAGCAAGCATGTGAAGATCTTGGCACAAACACTGATGCATTGCCTGACCTTTTCTGATAATATAAATGATGCTTTCTTTATCAGAAATTAAATAGTGGATTTGTTCTCCTATTGATTGGCTGTGTCCCCTTGAGTCTGCCTGTCTTATCTACCTCTGTATCTCCAGCACCTAAAAAGTGCTTTATGTCAAGTGGGTGCTGTTAACATGAATGAATGAATGAATAAATGAATGAAATATTTGCTGAATGATCTATCCATCTCCCCCTCATTCCCTAACAGCGCCTTTCACATGCTTGGTGTTCAGAACATGTTTGACGGATCAACTTTATATTTGAACATATAGATGGTGTGCTTACTCTTTCCTAAATCTGTAGTCAGGTGCCTGTTGGTTCCACTGAACTTCTTGTGGGGTTCTGAGCTGTAACGGAGGGACCCTGAGCTTCAAATATGGGGTTGTGTCCTGGATTTGCCACTTACGAATGACAAAGAACATTTTTGACCATAGATTGTGCCAAGCCCTCGGGGAAACATTTTATACCATGGCCTTATTGCATCTCAACATCTATATTATGTCATGCACTGTGGTCATCCCCATTTTACAGATAACAAGGCAAAGACTTGGGGAGGACAGCCTCTTGTGCTAAGCTGTATACTTAGTGGCAGGGCCAAGATGCAAACCCTGGTTTAATCCCAGCTTCCACTCCCTTGACCACCTGAACCATGTCAAGCTATGTGACATTAGCCACTAAACCTTCATGCCTCTATTTCCTCTCTAAAATAGCTAAAATACCTTTCCTGCCTAACTGAGTTGGTTATTTTATTCAAGTAGGAAATATATGTCAGAAGCTTTAAAAAGTGAAAACCTCAAAACTAATGTAAAAATTATGATTCTCTGAAATAGAACTTATCAACACCTTCTTATTCTCTAGTCCTGTGAAATTGTATTTGTTCAATGGACACATTTAGATACACTAGGCATTTACAACCTTGACACCATGTGTTTAAGATTCAAAACAATATTTGAGAATAAGATATTCTGTATATGCCATAAAAAAACTTTTTTCATAAAAAATAGTTGAAGACATGTGAATAGACACAGTTCCTAAGAGCTTATTATGAAAGCTTCAAATTAATCATAACAAGACCTCCCCCCCAGCCCTTTCCACTTGGTTCTCCCACTGACCTGCCCTGATCCACGGGATCCATGGGAGGAGCCTTGGTCCACGGGAGCCCCATGATGCTCCTGGAAAGCACAAAGATTTGCATTAATTGAGGTGATCTACGTTCCACCGCTGAGTTGGTTTGACTTGTGAATTCAAGAAAACAACTGGTTGACTCAATTGTTTGACCATATTCACAGCTCATTTTATTTAGAGCAATCACACACACGTGAACTATGTTTACTGCATTTCTGAATAGAAACCACCTGTGTGCCATCAGGTTCCGTAAGCAGATAGCTTGAGCAGTTCTTTCTACTTTCTGTTCCTCTAGTTTGAGTTCCCATGTTTTGTATGTATCTGTTCATGGGGATGGTGAGTTGGACTCGGGCCCTATTTTCTCTGAGGCCCAGAACTTCTTCCTCTGCACATCAGTGTGGACCCTTCACTACTCTACAAATACAGAGGAAATTGACAGACTACGGAGGGATTAGTGTTTAAATAAACTCGGTTCATGCCAGGCCTTCTGGCAACTAAAACATACTCCTTGTGTATCAGGGCACATACTTTTTCCCCTGCTGCTGTGGAAACCCCACAGGTCAGAGCTCACAGCTTTCTTGTTTCCTACTGTGTTCCCAGTGTTGACGCAGTGCTTGATACACGTAGTAGGTGCACAGCATGTGTGTGTGTAATAAAACGTCACAGTTTGAAACATAGGAGAGAATAAAAAAGCAAGCAAATGACTTTCCAACTCAGCTGGCATTTGTTTATTTCCTGACATTTCACCAATCACTGTGCTAAACACATTGAGATGTTGTAGAATCCAAGCGCGAAACTCTATGCACGTGACTCATCAGGAGACCTTGCAGGTATTTCCTTGCAGGCTATTAATAGTTGTGACAACTGTAACCAGCATCCGAATCCCCACTCATCAGCTTAGAGGCTGCACGTTAGGGGTGTGACAGAAGCCATGTGTGGACGTGGGACAGTAACGAGAAGTGACATCCCTAGAAGGAAGACGTAAACCGTACGTAAACAAGAAAAATATGAATATGGATATTCATGCCTCTGCTTTTCCTCATCCCACTAAAGAAAACTGGGTGTGTGTGCATCCTGGGCTTTTGCTGTCTGGAAGAGGGATAGTGAGGGAAGGAGTAGAAAGAATACATGAGGGTAAGGGGAATCCAGGCTATATTCGAAAGGCGTTTGTGGTGTTCTGAGAGGGGGTGGGGAAGACAAGGCTTAAGGACATTTTCTTGGAGTTGTGAATGTACTTCTCCTTTACCATTCTGAAAATCTTTTAATTTTGGCAAAATTATAGATGCACGGGAGGTTGCAGGTAATTCCTAGAGGTCCCATGTACCCTTTTTTTCACTTGTTTGTTTCCATTTGTTTGCTTGAGAGGTGACTCCAAAGGGTTAAACTGTCTGGCTCTTGGATTGGTGTTTTCTCTGACTGTGGTGTCCTGCTGTGACAGGCCACCTAAAGGTTCTGCTTTTAATGAGTCATATAGAACTCAGACATAGTAATTCAAAAAAGCACATCAGCCTAAGTATATTTAGTGGGCACAATGCCCTAAAAATATCTAAATGGATTGAGAAGTCTACCTACTGACACACAATGATTGATATTCATAATTATGATTACAAATCACCCATGAAAAAATATTTGTGGTCTCTGTTTAAGGAGACAAAAAAGGATGAAATGAACCTATGGATTCTGTAGCCAAAAACCAGAAACAAACCAAATGCTCACCAGTAGGGAATCAGTTAACTAAATTATAGTACATTTAGTCAGTGGAAGACTATACACACAGAAAAAAATGAAGAGATCTATACAGATACATATATAATCCATACATATGTATTGTCACGGGAAACATCCACAGTATGATAGACATTTTTTTAGTGCTATAAAAAAGTCTTTAATAGAACCCCATCTTTGCATGTGTTTATGTGTGACTCACCAACTATCTCCATGTTGTCAAATCCAGAGGTCATTTCTTTGTCATCTTCCTTGACCTCAGAGTAGCATGTGATGCAGAAAATGTCTCATCTTTCTTCAAGTACATCCTCCTCTTGCCTCCTGTGACACTGTATTCTCTCGGTTTTCTTCCTGGTCCTTCCTTACCCGTCTCCTCTTCACCGGCTCTCTGACTAACCTCGAGAAATGGGCTGCTCTGGGGTCTGGTGTTAAATTCTATTCTTTTCTTGGGCTTTATTTTCTCCCTAGGTGATCTAATAAGGTCTTTGGTCTCTAAATGCCATCCAAATGCTGATGACTTGAGATACCTATTTCCACCCCTGACTTTTCTCCCCAGCTTCTGGCTCAAGTTCAATTGTTAACCTGACAACACAGCAATCTGTATAGCTGAAGATAGTGTTTTGATCTGCTGCCCTCCAAAATCTCTCTCCCTACTCTCAGGTGTCCCTATATATGACCCAGCTCTTGCCTGTTTTCTGGTCTTATATCTTAACCAAGTTTCCCCTCATTTATTCTGCTCTGACCAATCCTACCTCCCTTCTGGTTCTTAGATAGAACAAGTTCATCCTTAACTCAGGACTTTTGCATTTGGTAATCTCTCTTCCTTCTGGTTTTGAGTTGGCCAATCCCCTCCTGTCATTCAGATCTCAGAGGAGCACATCAGCATACCTACAGTTGCTCTTATCCCCTGATAGCTCTCTATACCTTGTTTTATTTTATTCATAAGTCTTAAATTTTATTATCTGTCTCTCTACTGCAATAGTGTCTTCATTAGAGCAGGGAATAAATCCATCTTATTAAAACCTGTAGCCAGAATACCTTTGAAGAGTTCTTGGCACAGAATAGGTGCTCAATTACTATATAAGTGTGTATAGAAATAAAGTTTGGAAGGATATATACCAAACAGTTAACAGTTGTTACCTCTGAGTGGGCAGTCATTGAGGAGATAAATTATGAATTGACTTTCTACCAAGATATGTTTCAGTTAGTCTTAAATTATTTGAAATGAAGTTGTATTCCTTTAACAATGAGAAAAATTAGTAAACATATTTTCAATTAGAATAAAATGGTTAATAAAATTTTGATGTTTTAAAATAAACTATGTTTAATTGGAAGATGCATTTACGTGGGATACTTTCTTGAGGATGTTAGGTAAGTAACATGTTACTATATATAGTAAAATACCTATGATTTTGTAAAAGCGCTGAAACATGAAGCAGCAGAAACATTTCACCCAGTTCTCTTTCCTTTGAACTTGACTGCTGTATTTCTCATGAATCATTTAAATTGATTTCTTCTTAAATGTAACAAGATCAAATCACTAGCTTAATGCTAACTTACGCTTATTTTTCTTTAAATTATTATATTTTACCTCTTTATTTCGTATGTTCATCCTGAACAGGTTTACTTGTTCTTTTTATAAGCATACTAAATTTGTAATATTAGCGGTCATTCCCAGGTCTGAATGTTAAGTCAACATATGTTTGAGAGACCTTCAACTTATCAAGTATTGCAGGTTTCTGATTGTTTTGGAACCTCTTCTGATACCCGTGGACTTAGTTCAAGGCCAGTTATTTTTTTTTTCCTAATAGGATGGTTAATTGTTTGCTTTGATCACTCAAGTGAAGCATCTTACCATATATAAAAGTCTAGCTGGAGTCTGTGTTGTGACACCCTTACCTTTCTCATCACAGACTCTCCTCCTCAGAAGTTTTGCATTAGATTTGCAAAATGATGAGCACCTCTTTGATCTGGGGGATTGTTATAGCAGCGTGCTGTTGTTTGTGGCTTCTCCTTGGAATGAGGAGAAGGTAAGGAAAGCTTTACTTTTAAATTGCATTTTTGTTCATTCATTTAATGTTCTTTTACCTTCATTGTTATACCATAAAGTTGGTTTTCCGTACTTACATACGCTAGCATTTTCTTCCTTAATTTTTTTAAAGTAAAACATTTTAATTTAAAATTTTGAAAGTATCTTTTTTATTATATCTCACAAAAGATATAATGGCAAAGTTTCCTTTTTAGTATTGACATATACTAGTGGTAATGTAAAAATGGACAAACTTGTTAAACATCACTGACAGAAATTTTATGAGATCTCTGTGTGTGTTTATGTGTGCATATAAAGAGAAAGTCTGTATTAGTAAGGATATAAGTGGTAAGTGGATCTGCAATTCCTATCATGTGGATTAAATAGATGCTCTGACTAAATAAATGTTCTTTTTTCAGCTAGTTCTTGTGCATTGTATACACTCAGTCTAAGCTGGGAAAGAGTATAGAGCCTGCATTGATCATTCTATTACTATTTTCTTATTAATGATAATCAACCATGGCGAACTGGGAAACTGTTAAATGTATGAGACATCACTTTTATTTGTATGTATCATTTATAACTGGTTCAAGAAATACAAATAGAATCAGATACATAGCCACAGTTTATTTAACTTCTGATTGCCTCAAAGAGTATTGGGGGGGAGGTATGTAAATATTCTCTGCTTTGTCAATCTCCCAAAGACAGAATTACCCACAGCATATCTTCAACTGTGTACATTGCTGTGCTGTCTACCTTTTACAGGTTTTTTTTTTGTTTTGCCCTTTATGGTATTTTAATATTAACTACCAGGACTGGTAGTTTCTAGTTTTAATTAAACCACTTATCTGCAAACTATGAAAATAAAAAGAATTATTTTATGCTATGTTATTCTACCAAGAGGGATAGTGGTTTATGTTGGAAATTAAATGTTTATATTCTTAAATAAAAACATTTAAAATAGCAACAAAGAGCATTGAATTATAATCAATAACCATGTTAATACTTACCTTACTCAATTTCACTTTATAATGTGCTAATTTCTCAAAGATTCCCCTCTGCAACTATCATTACAGAACAATAATATATTTAAACTTTGAAGATTTTGAAAACTTCAATTCTGCAATCCTTTTTGTCATTCAGGATTCTATATCTTTAGAGAAAACAATCAGATGAAACATTTTGAGATACTTAGGCAAACGATGCTTAGAAAAAATATAAACACTAGAATGTAGTTTCATCTCTACACTGATAGGGAAAATCTTGTTGGCCTGGTTGATCCTTTTATCCTTATCATTGGGAAGAGTGAGGAGCACATATTAGACACTCAGTGTTTGCCGAATGTATGCATGGATGGATGTATGGATTTAGCTATCATTTTCACCAATGTATCATGTTACTAGGTTAATATAATTCATTCTTTTAGTAAAGGAGCAGGGCCCCACCAACCAAAAAAGTATCAATAAACTATAGAGTTTTGAAGTTTGAAGTCAGGGGTAAAAAATGTAATGTAAATAAATATAAATAAAGAACAATGTGCAATTTTCCATATTTACCATCTCTTTGTGTCTTACAGGCAAATGGGTGAACCACCTCTGGAGAATGGGTTGATTCCGTATCTGGGTTGTGCTCTGCAGTTTGGTGCCAATCCTCTTGAGTTCCTCAGAGCAAATCAAAGGAAACATGGTCATGTTTTCACCTGCAAACTAATGGGAAACTATGTCCACTTCATCACCAATCCCTTGTCATACCATAAAGTGCTGTATCATGGAAAATACTTTGACTGGAAAAAATTTCACTTCACTGCTTCTGCAAAGGTAACCAGGTTTGCATTTATATAGCATTCGGCTTTTTTATTTTCTACCTTTTTCTATGTCAATCTATTTAATCATTTTGACATACTCAGATGTAAAGACGGAGATGCTGAAGAGAGTTACCCTTACATGGAGATTCTTAGAAACACAATAAACCAAATTAGACATAATCTCTTGGTATTAATCATTTAAAAAGTCAAAATCGGTATAGCTTTGTCATTTCTTAATCAGCTTATGAGGGTGAAATAAAAATTAAACGTTTTACTGAACCGGATGGCATGGTATGAATAAGACAGGTACAAACTCACTCATGTCAACAATTTCTACACAAGACCCAGAGTGCAAGTTGGAAACTTAACGTTCAACAATTGTTTTACCACACTCATGCCACACAATTGTTTAATTTTGTTAAGGAATTGACCAGATATTTTGGCATCACTTAGATGAAATCTAAGAGGCTCTTTTATAGAGAAAAAATTAATCAATATTAAGTGAGTCTCTGCAAAGAAATATTAGAACTGGTCTCTGCTACTAAGTAGCTTAAAGTCTGGTTAAGATGCATCTACAAAGAATATAAAAGGGAACTAATGATTAAAAACATTCTTGATTAGTACCAAATTGTGTGCAAATAAATGCAGAAGCATAAGAAAAATAAGAAATAGAAGACCAGAGTGGTTGTGAGGGAAGTGTCACTGATAATCTGGGACTCAAACTTGGCCTTGAAGGAAGGGCGTGATTTGGCCGTTTGTAAAGTGCTATGAAATTGCATGTGGGAAGGCCGGTTTTCCTTTTTTTTTTTTTAACAAGTAGAGAATCATGAAAGCATCTAATCTGTGTTTCAGACATTTACTAGTCCTAGGTCAGGTTTAATTTCTTTTTTCACACATTTCATTTACGGTCAGGCATTTGGACACAGGAGTATTGACCCCAGTGATGGAAATACCACCGACAACATAAGTAAAACTATCATCAAGACTCTGCAGGGCGATGCCTTGAATTCCCTCACAGAAGCCATGATGGAAAACCTCCAACTTGTCCTGAGATCCCAGGTGGTTCCCAAGCCCAAGACGCCCGCCTGGATGTCAGAGGGGATGTATGCCTTTTGCTACCGAGTGATGTTTGAAGCTGGGTATTTCACGCTCTTTGGCAAAGATCTCACAGGGCAAGATGCACAAAAAGCACTCATTCTAAATCACCTGGACCACTTCAAGCAATTTGACAAAATCTTTCCGGCCCTGGTAGCAGGCTTCCCCATTCACGTGTTCAAGACGGGCCACTATGCCCGGGAGAAACTGGCGGAGGGCTTGCGGCTCCAGAAACTCAGAAAGAGAGACCACATCTCGGAACTGGTCAGGTTTCTGAATGACACGCTCTCCACCTTGGACGACACGGAGAAAGCCAAGTCACTCCTCGCTGTCCTCTGGGCCTCGCAAGCAAACACCATTCCAGCGACTTTCTGGAGCTTATTTCAGATGATTAGGTAATTAGCAAATTATCCATTTATTTCTTCATTTTAGGTGAAAGCAGAAATTCAACCATATTAACAACAACAACAACAACAAAAAAGACGTGGTACCTTCTCATGCTGTCAATCAAGAATGTGGTATTTAACCTTGTAAAAGTTTAACATGTATCAGTTCATCCAACCCTCCAAAAACAGCTGTGACTGGTAAACACATCTTGTAGAAGCAGAGACCGTCCCAGGGAAAGGAACGTGCTGGTACAGGGTCAATGTAGGCTGTCTGCACCAGAGCCCTTGCTCCTAACTCCAAGCTGTTCTTCATGACACCTCCTAAAGTCCATGAATTTGGTCTTTATAATCATAAAAATATCCTTGTGTGATTGCTGACGTATTGTCAGTGAAAAGAACAGTGCCTGTATCTTATTCGTCTGTGCATTAACTGTTTTTTCACTGTTAGTGATTGCTGTCATACTATTCGACCAACTCTGATAGCTATGAATAAGAATCATAATATATTATTATTGATGGGATTTAGCTAGAGTTTGCCTTTTAAAACTGTATATTAAAAAAAAACCTGTATGTAACATATATTTTGCATAATGTGATGTCTTCCCAGAGGGATAGTCTTTTGGGAATTTGACATTCAAATGGTTTATTGAACTATTCCAGTTCAATTGGATGTTGAGTGTCCCATAGACACAAAATTGTGTCACATAGACACAAAATTATTATTCCATAGGATTGGGAATGCCAAAGTTCCATTGAAGGCTGATAATTTTATGTCTTTAATATAAAAAATTTTTTAAAACAATTTCAGATATAAAAAACCATTACTAATCTTTCTCAAAGTTTAAATGCCTTCTGAAGTTTTTACTTGAGAAAGCTCTTTCTGGAATAAATTCACATATTTACAGTGAGGTTACAACGTCAGTTTTCTATCCTATAGGTAATAGTAGCCATTTCACGATAAGCACGCAAAGACTTACCAGTCAAACATTTCTGAGACTCAGTTTACTGTGATCATGTTATATGGCTCCATTACCATGGCACTGAGGATCCAGTAAACGTCAATGCACTAAAGTGAAGTAGCATTCATTTCACCAGTCAAAGTGTTAGAACAATAAATTATTATATAAATGGAAAAGCTGTTCTACGTGGAATCACATGCATGTTAAGAGTAAATTTAAATTTCCTTTGGCATTTTAGCCAGTACTTTAGAATTGTTATCTTGGATGCAATTTTCTTTCTCAATTGCCATGCATATGACTAATTTAACCATTTAATCCTTATTAGAAACATTTATTTATAAAAGTCTGGTCAAAGTTTTACTTCTATGTAGCAGGACCCTTTTATTTTTTATAAATTTATTTATTTTATTTATTTATTTTTGGCTGCATTGGGTCTTCATTGCTGCGCGCAGGCTTTCTCTAGTTGCGGCGAGCGGGGGCTACTCTTCGTTGCGGTGCACAGGCTTCTCATTGCCGTGGCTTCCCTTGCTGCAGAGCATGGGCTCTAGGCACGCAGGCTTCAGTAGTTGCAGCATGAGGGCTCAGTAGTTGTGGCTCGCAGGCTTAGTTCCTCTGCGGCATGTGGGATCTTCCCGGACCAGGGCTCGGACAGGTGTCCTCTGCATTGGCAGGCGGATTCTCAACCACTGCGCCACCAGGGAAGCCCATGGGACACTTTTAAGGCAACAGTTCTTGCTAACATCCAAGGACTTAAAACACAACTATAAAATAGAGTAAAAAATAAATGGGAATGTCCCTTTCCCACCTTCTCTGTATCTTGACCACCTGGTTAAAAGAAGGGGAAACGCCTATTTGTTTGCAGACCTTTTGGTAGAGAAAAAACTGTTCTGTACATCTTTTCTTTTCTCTTAACCTTTCATAGGAACACGGAGGCAATGAAAGCGGCCACTGAAGAAGTGAATAAAATGCTAGAGAACGCTGGTCAAAAAATTAGCTTTGAAGACAATCCAATTTATTTGAACCGGATACAACTGGATGACATGCCCGTGCTAGGTGTGTTTGCTGTGTTGTTACATGTCATTTACTGCATCCTCCTAACAGGAATTGTCAGTACACATGACTCACTTACTTGTTGCATACTTACTTACTTGTTCGGAAAAACCCGAACTTTTTTGGCCAACTCAATATTTGTATATAACAAGTGAGGAAATGGGCACTTAGAGGTTACGTCACTGCCCGGGATTGGATGGTGGAACCAATGACAGCGATAATGTGGACCTCTTGACTCTGCACTTTCAATCTCTTCTCTGTGCTGCCCTGCTCTGCCTCATTTGTTACTGCTCTGACCAGTCATCTTATAGTTAATGGGCTACTCATTTTCATGAAATGAAAGGGGGAAAAGTACCATCATGAAACCACAATTAGCTGCATGGGTTGGGTGGTGGGGCGGAAGGTTATTTCATTGAAAAAATGTTGGCTTCTCTGGATTTTATAGAAATACAAAAGTACCATATTTTTAGAGTAAGAAAGGGTTTTCTCTTTGTTTTTGTTATGTTTCTCTAGAGGAAATAAAGCAGTGTATGCTTTCAGGGGCCGTGTGTCTCAGCGGAAGGGACTAGGACGGCAAGGAGCACAGGCTCCACGTGGGACTCCGCCTGCCGTAGAAACCACGGATGTGTCATTTCACTTTTGGGGGTCTTATTTTCTCACTTGCGAAATAAATTGCTAACATGCTATGATTTTATGCACAGTCATGTGACGAGCACTTAAAGCATGAGAATTAAAAGGACAGAGACCGGAAGGTCAGGCGAGACTTTCTCATCCTATATTTCAGCATATCCTCCGCGTGTTCTTTGTGTCCCTTTACGTCCTTACCAGAATGCAGGGCATAATCACACAACATCAGATAGCGTAACGATAAAATTGGGTTCTTGTAAACACTGAAGTGAAGCTGCATTAAACATCTGGAAAACTATTTCTATGTAAAAGTGTTAGTATATTAAATCTCAAAAGTGATAAACTTTGAATAATTCACATGAAAGTGATTTACTGATTTTTTCCAATTGCATTAGATGTCTAGTGTCTTGTAGAAATAAGATTATTTTTCCATAAAATTATGAAAGTCTAGTTCCCATTGATGACCAAGAAGATCGTATCTTTACCAAAAGATTATTAACTCAGATTATCAGATTAAAAATACATTCAGACACAACTGAATCATTGATCACAGCACAGAAAAAGTTTGAGAAATTTTTATCTGGCCAGCTTCCCACAGTCTCTTTAGGTTTGTGTTATAGGCTGCTAGAAGTATTTCAGACTCTACATTACGTGGCCTTTATAAATACTTTGTTCTTCCTTCTCCCTTTCCTCTCCTCGTTTCTTCCTTTTAAAATCTTTAGACAGTATCATCAAGGAGTCTCTGAGGCTTTCCAGTGCTTCCCTCAACATCCGGACTGCTAAAGAGGATTTCACTTTGCACCTCCAGGATGGTTCCTATAATATCCGCAAAGATGACATCATAGCTCTTTATCCGCAGTTAATGCATTTAGATCCAGAAATCTACCCAGACCCTTTGGTAAGTGACTGTTCATCAAAGTTCAGAATCCAGAAAAAAAAAAAAAAAAATTTCAGTATCCAGGTGATGTCTACCCAGATTGAAATAAAGAAGAAATTTACCATTGCAGAATTCATTTGATCATTGAAACCACAGGGACTGTCTCTTTTATGAATGTCAAATATTTATCTAATTTGGAGAATTTGGATGACAGCTTGAAATTTTAATTTTTATTCCTGGTATTGGTCATCACATAATCTCTACTAGATTATATCTGCAGTTGTGATAATAAAGCTGCTGCCCTTCTTCTTCTTTAAAAAGTGCCTGCTCCCAAATCCAGGAAATTAGGGGCTAATATACTGACTCCTCTAGCTCCTGATTTGAATCCTTCTTTCTAGTTCTGCCTAACGGAGGGAGGAACTAGTTGCCCAGGCAGGACAGGAGGTATAAAGGTTTCTCTTTCCCACCAGTTCTCCTTAAGTTCCAGCTTCTTATTACTTTCTGATTCAAGGTGGGGTATTTGCTAAATTACTCATAGATTGGATTAAAAAAGAAAATTACTCTTTGGAACTTCCAGGTTAAGAAAAAGATAAAGTCCTTTTAAACCAGCTTATACATTTGTTTTCTTTGTATCTTTATTGCAGACATTTAAATATGATCGCTATCTTGATGAAAATGGGAAGACAAAGACCGCCTTCTATAGTAATGGACTCAAGTTAAAGTATCACTACATGCCCTTTGGGTCAGGGGCAACTATATGTCCTGGAAGATTATTTGCTGTCCAGGAAATCAAGCAGTTTTTGATTCTGATGCTTTCCTATTTTGAACTGGAGCTTGTGGAGAGCTGTGTTCAATGTCCCCCTTTGGACCAGTCCCGTGCAGGCCTGGGCATTTTACCACCATTAAATGATATTGAGTTTAGATATAAATTCAAACATGTGTGAACATACGCTTGGAAAAGAGGACCCCTGATGCTGTTACAAGACTGCAGAGCACCATCATTTACCAGTCCCTTTGGACAGACATGCTTAGTGGTGGTAGAATGGAGGCAGCAGGTCCAGTTCTGTTCACCAGCGCTTGCTTGTGAATCTTAACATCTTGTTGATGGTTTGAAGAGGCTATTTCAGACCCTGCAAGTGAAAAAAAAACTAGTTCCTAGAAGCACAATTATTTGTTTTCATTTCAATATGTCAGTGAATGTTCATATAGCCACGGACTGAACTTCATTATTTTCAGAGGAAAAAGTCTTTTTTTTTTTTTTTTCCAGAATGAAGATATTCCAATTGGCAAAATTTCTTTTTTTTCCTAAGGAAACTGCTTTATTTTTATAAAAACCACCCAACAGTTATGCAAAACATACACATTCACGTTTTAGTGAAACTGCATGACTTTTTGACCAGATATGGGGCCGTACAGGTGTAGATGTATATTATAAAGGATATTTTAAAGGATTATATCATGCCTTCTAATAAAAAGAAAATGTTTTCAGCTTTCCTTATCTCCAGTATTCATGGCTTTTAAAATGACGATCTTGATGTCCTGAGAACATTAAAGATGGTTTTAATATATTCTCTTTAGGGTTTAATTTATTTTTGCTGGAAACTCTAATGTCTGTGTCAGGTTTCAGTGATCTTGTCTATCATTAGATTTCATATTAATTGGAAGTTTTTTTTCAGAAAAGGCAGTTTTTTTCTGATATTACTAAATATACATCTATGAAAAGAATAATTTCTTTTAAAATATTTTAAGTGCTGGAGTTATCAGCTATAATATTTTTATTGATATTTCTCTATGTATTTATATGTAAATTATATTTAACTTTTTCCTTGTACTACAAATACTAAGAACATATTATAACATTTGATAATGTTGAAATGATTCACCTTTCAGAAATAAAAGTGTGAATTTGTATGTTTTAAATTTTTAAATATTCCGAATGTTTAAAGCATTTACCTACTGATAAGCTTCAACAATTTTGTTCATTATTCATTTCTTAGAAAAAGCAAAATAATTATTCACTCAAAAATCTGCACACTTCATAAAATTCATTAAAGATTTTTAATCTTGCTATTTATTAAATTTATTAATAACTAAATTTATTAATAATATTATCATGGAATTATCTCCTACATAGGTTATTTTTCATACCAAGAAAACTAAACTTATTTAGATGTGGCTCAAGATGAACAAAATTCTTTTACAGAAAATTTGTTTTAAGCTAAATTTCTAACGTGGTTTCCTTTACTAATATGTTTTATATAGGCACCTCTTGGAGATATTGCAGGTTTGGTTCCAGATCTCCCCTATAAAGCAAGTCACATGAATTTTTTGGTTTCCCAGTGCAAATAAAAGTTATGTTTTTACACTATATTTTAGTCTATTAAGTGTGCAATAGCATTATATCTAAAAAAAAAATGTACGTACCTTAATTAAAAAATACTTTATTGCTAAAAAGTGCTAATCATCTGATGGTTTCAACTTCTTTGAAAATTGGAGTCAGTCCTCTCAAATCCTGCCACTGCTATATCAACTAAGTGTATATATTCTAAATTCTTTGTTGTCACTTCAATAACCTTCACAGTATCTTCACCAGGAGTAGATTCCATCCCAAGATACCACTTTCTTTGCTCATCCATAAGAAGAACTCATCATCCTAACAGAAGAGGGTCAGCCTGTCCTTCGAAGCTTTGAAGCCAGGCATTGACTTCTCCTCTCTAGCTAGGAAACTCCTAGATGGCATCTTCTTCCAATATAGGGCTGTTTCTTCTACATTGAAAATCTGTTGTTTAGTGTAGCCACCATCATGAATATCTTAGCCAGATCTTCTGGATAACTTGCTGTAGCTTCTACATCAGCACTTGCTGCTTCACTTTGCACTTTGATGTTATGAAGATGGTTTCTTTCCTTAAACCTCATGAACCAACCTCTGCTGGCTCCAAACTTTTCTTCTGCAGCTTCCTTACCTCTCTCAACCTTCATAGTATTGAAGAGAGTTAGGGCCTTGCTCTGGATTAGGCTTTAGCTTAAGGGAATGTTGTGGCTGGTTTGATCTTCTGTCCAGACCCCTGAGACTTTCTCCATATCAACAATAAGGCTGTTTCACTCTCTTACTGCTCCTGTGTTCACGGGAGTAGCACTTTATTTATTTATTTATTTTTGGCCGCGTGGGGTCTTCATTGCTGCACGTGGGCTAGTTGTGTCTCGCGGGCTCTAGAGCACAGGCCCTGTAGTTGTGGCTCACGGGCTTAGATGCTCCGCGGCATGTGGGATCTTCCCGGACCAGGGCTCGAACTCATGTCGCCTGCATTAGCAGGCGGATTCTTAACCACTGGGCCACCAGGGAAGTCCCAGGGAGTAGCAGTTTTAATTTCCTTCAAGAACTTTTCCTTTGCATTTACATCTTGGCTAACTGGTACCAGAGGCCTGGCTTTCAGCGTATCTCAACTTGGACATGCCTTCCTCACTAAGCTTCATCATTTCTAGCTTTTGATTTAAAATGAGAGACGTGGGACTCCTCCTTTCACTTGAACACTTAGAGTCCATTGTAGGGTTATTAATTGGCCTAATTTCAATACTGTTTTGTCTCGGGAATAGGGAGGCCCGAGGACAGGGAGAGAGGAGAACAGCCTGTAGGTGGAGCAGTCAGAACACACACATTTACTAACTTTGCCGTCTTATATGGGCATGGTTCATGATGCTCTAAAACGATTACAATAGCAACATCCAAGATCACAGATCGACCATAGCAAATATAATAATAACGAAAAAATTTGAAAAGTGCAAGAATTACCAAAATGTTACACAGAGACACAAAGTGAGAAAATGCTGTTGGAAAAATCATGCTGTTACACTTGTTCGATGCAGGGTTGACACAAACCTTCAATCTGTAAAAAAAATGCAACATCTGTGAAGCAGAATAAAGGGAAGTGCCTGTCACTTGCTGAATGTGTCCACACATCTTTCCACATCTTTATTCTTGTACAGCAGGGGTTACTAGTCCATAGCACTGTGGGCCAAAGGTGTCCTGTTTTTGTATAGATTGAAAGCTAAGAGAGGCTTTTACATTGTTTATTGGTTGGAAAAGAATCAAAAGAAGAATAATCTTTCATGACATATAGAAATCACACGAAGCTCAGATTTCCATGTCCATAAGTGAAGTTTTCTTGAGACACAGCGTGCCCCTTTATTGAGCTCTTGCCCAGGGCTGCTCTTACAATGCAGTTGCAGGGCTGAGTAGTTGCAACAAAGACCACGTGGTTGCAAAGCCAACAATATTTACTATCTGGGCCTTTACAGAAAATGTTTGCCAACTCCTGTCATAGAGCAATCCCACAGGCTATTTTTTTCTATAATTTTATTAACTTTTAAAAAATGCACTAGTATATGAAATTTTTTTTTCACTTTAAAAAAGAAAGCATGTGAGCGGACTACATCAAAACAAAACCCAGATATAATTTTTTTTTGTAAACAACCTTAATTTAGAACTTTCTTGAAGGCTAAATCATCCCATTTAGGCAAGATCTTTATTTGAAACCGGGGCCTAAAATTAAAAAAAAAAAATTATAGTAACCAGTTGTAAGGTCAAATAAGCCTAGGAGAGACCTTCAAGATGGCGGAGGAGTGAGACATGGAGATCACCTTCCTCCCCACAAATACATCAGAAATACATCTACATGTGGAACACCTCCTACAGAACACCTACTGAATGCTGGCAGAAGACCTCAGACCTCCCAAAAGGCAAGACACTCTCCACTTACCTGGGTAGGGCAAAAGAAAAAAGAAAAAACAGAGACTAAAGAATAGGGACGGGACCTGCACTTCGGGGAGGGAGCTGTGAAGGAGGAAAGGTTTCCACACACTAGGAGCCCCTTCGCGGGCGGAGACTGCGGGGGGCGGAGGCGGGGAGCTTCGGAGCCACGGAGGAGAGCGCAGCCACAGGGGTGCAGAGGGCAAAGCGGAGAGATTCCCGCACAGAGGCTCGGCGCCGACCAGCACTCACCAGCCCGAGAGGCTTGTCTGCTCACCTGCCGGGGTGGGCGGGGCTGGGAGCTGAGGCTCGGGCTTCGGTCGGATCCAGGGAGAGAACTGGGGTTGGCGGCGTGAACACAGCCTGAAGGGGCTAGTGCGCCACAGCGAGCCGGGAGGGAGTCCAGGAAAAAGTCTGAACCTGCCGAACAGGCAAGAGACTTTTTCTTGCCTCTTTGTTTCCTGGTGCACGAGGAGAGGGGATTCAGAGCGCCACCTAAACGAGCTCCAGAGACGGGCGCGAGCCGCGGCTATCAGCACGGGCCCCAGAGACGGGCATGAGACGCTAAGGCTGCTGCTGCCGCCACCAAGAAGCCTGTGTGCGAGCCCAGGTCACTCTCCACACCGCCCCTCCCGGGAGCTGGTGCAGCCTGCCACTGCCAGGGTCCTGTGATCCGGAGACAACTTCCCCGGGAGAACGCACGGCGCGCCTCGGGCTGGTGCAACGTCACGACGCCTCTGCCGCCACAGGGTCGCCCCGCCTCCTCCGTACCCCTCCCTCCCCCCGGCCTGAGTGAGCCAGAGCCCCCGAAGCAGCTGCTCCTTTAACCCCGTCCTGTCTGGGCGGGGAACAGATGCCCTCAGGCGACCTACACGCAGAGGCGGGTCCACATCCAAAGCTGAACCCCGGGAGCTGTGCAAACAAAGAAGAGAAAGGGAAATCCCTCCCAGCAGCCTCAGAAGCAGCGGATTAAAGCTCCACAATCAACTTGATGTACCCTGCATCTCTGGAATACCTGAATAGACAACGAATCATCCCAAAATTGAGGCGGTGGACTTTGGGAGCAACTGTAGACTTGGGGTTTGCTTTCTGCAACTAATTTGTTTCTGGTTTTATGTTTATCTTAGTTTAGTATTTAGAGTTTATTATCATTGGTAGATTTGTTTATTGATTTGGTTGCTCTCTTCCTTTTTTTTTTAATATATAGATATATATATATTTTCCATTTTCTCTTTTTGTGAGTGTGTATGTATATGCTTATTTGTGTGATTTCTTCTGTATAGCTTTGCTTTTACTATTTGTCCTATGGTTCTGTCTGTCCTTTTTTTTTTTTTTAGTATAGTTTTTAACTGCTTGTTATCATTGGTGGATTTATTTTTTGGTTTGGCTGCTTTCTTCCTTCTTTCTTTTTTTAACACCTTTATTGGAGTATAATTGCATTACAATGATGTGTTAGTTTCTGCCGTATAACAAAGTGAATCAGCTATACATATACAAATATCCCCATATCTCCTCCCTCTTGCATCTCCCTTCCACCCTCCCTATCCCACCAATCTAGGTGGACACAAAGCACTGAGCTGATCTCCCTGTGCTATGTGGCTGCTTCCCACTAGCTATCTATTTGACATTTGGTAGTGTATATATGTCCATGCCTCTCTCTCACTTGGTCCCAGCTTACCCTTCCCCCTCCCCGTGTTCTCAAGTCCATTCTCTACATCTGCATCTTTGTTCCAGTCTTGCCCCTAGGGTCCTCAGAACGTTTTTTTTTATTTTACTTTTAAATTTTTTAAATTTTTAATAATTTTTTATTTTAAATTTATTTTATTTTATTTTTTCTTTCTTTCTTTTTTTTTTTTCTCCCTTTTCTTCTGAGCCGTGTGGCTGACAGGGTCTTGGTGCCCCAGCCGGGTGTCAGGCCTGTGCCTCTGAGGTGGGAGAGCTGAGATCAGGACATTGGTCCACCAGAGACCTCCCAGCTCCACGTAATATCAAATGGCAGTAGCTCTCCCAGAGACCTCCATCTCAACGCTAAGACCCAACTCCACTCAACGACCAGCAGGTTGAAGTGCTGGACACCCTATGCCAAACAACTAGCAAGACAGGAACACAACACCACCCATCAGCAGAGAGGCTGCCTAAAATCATAATAAGGTCACAGACACCCGAAAACACACCACCGGACATGGTCCTGCCCACCAGAAAGACAAGATCCAGCCTCATCCACCAGAACACAGGCACCCGTCCCCTCCACCAGGAAGCCTACACAACCCACTGAACAAACCTCAGCCACTGGGGGTAGACACCAAAAACAACAGGAACTACAAACCTGCATCCTGCGAAAAGGAGACCCCAAACACAGTAAGTTCAGCAAATTGAGAAGACAGAGAAACACACAGCAGTTGAAGGAGCAACGTAAAATGCCACCAGACGAAACAAATGAAGAGGAAATAGGCAGTCTACCTGAAAAAGAATTCAGAGTAATGATAGTAAAGATGATCCAAAATCTTGGAAATAGAATGGAGAAAATACAAGAAACGTTTAACAAGGCCCTAGAAGAACTAAAGAGCAAACAAACAATGATGAACAACACAATAAGTGAAATTAAAAATTCTCTAGAAGGAATCAACAGCAGAATAACTGAGGCAGAAGAACGGATAAGTGACCTGGAACATAAAATAGTGGAAATAACTACCACAGAGCAGAATAAAGAAAAAGAATGAAGAGAATTGAGGACAGTCTCAGAGACCTCTGGGACAACATTAAACGTACGAACATTCAAATTATAGGGGTCCCAGAAGGAGAAGAGAAAAAGAAAGGGACTGGGAAAATATTTGAAGAGATTATAGTTGAAAACTTCCCTAATATGGGAAAGGAAATAGTCAATAAAATCCAGGAAGCACATAGAGTTCCATACAGGATAAATCCAAGGAGAAACATGCCAAGACACATATTAATCAAACTATCAAAAATTAAATACAAAGAAAAAATATTAAAAGCAGCAAGGGAAAAGCAACAAATAATATACAATGGAACTCCCATAAAGTTAACAGCTGATCTTTCAGCAGAAACGCTGCAAGCCAGAAGAGAGTGGCAGGACATATTTAAAGTGATGAAAGGGAAAAATCTACAACCAAGATTACTCTACCCAGCAAGGATCTCATTCAGATTTGACAGAGAAATCAAAACCTTTACAGACAAGCAAAAGTTAAGAGAATTCAGCACAACCAAACCAACTTTACAACAAATGCTAAAGGAACTTCTCTAGGCAGGAAGCACAAGAGAAGGAGAAGATCTACAATAACAAACCCAAAACAATTAAGAAAATGGTAATAGGAGCACACATATAGATAATTACCTTAAATGTAAATGGATAAAATCTATGTCTTTTGGCTCCAACCAAAAGACATAGACTGGCTGAATGGATACAAAAACAAGACCCATATATATGCTGTCTACAAGAGACCCACTTCAGACTTAGGGACACATCCAGACTGAAAGTGAGGGGATGCAAAAAGATATTCCATGCAAATGGAAATCAAAAGAAAGCTGGAGTAGCAATTCTCATATCAGACCAAATAGACTTTAAATAAAGACTATTACAAAAGACAAAGAAGGACACTACATAATGATCAAGGGATCAATCCAAGACGAAGATATAACAATTGTAAATATTTATGCACCCAACATAGGAGCACCTCAATACATAAGGCAAATGCTAACAGCCATAAAAGGGGAAATTGACAGTAACACAATCATAGTAGGGGACTTTAACACCCCACTTTCACCAATGGACAGATCATCCAAAATGAAAATAAATAAGGAGACACAAGCCTTAAACGATACATTAAACAAGATGGACTTAATTGATATTTATAGGACATTCCATCCAAAAACAACAGAATACACTTTCTTCTCAAGTGCTCATGGAACATTCTCCAGGACAGATTGTATCTTGGGTCACAAATCAAGTCTCGGTAAATTTAAGAAAACTGAACTCGTATCAAGTATCTTTTCTGACCACAATGCTATCAGACTAGATATCAATAACAGGAAAAAAAAAACTGTAAAAAATACAAACACATGGAGGCTAAACAATATGCTACTAAATAACCAAGAGATCACTGAAGAAATCAAAGAGGAAATCAAAAAATACTTAGAAACAAATGACAATGAAAACACAACGAGGCAAAACCTATGGGATGCAGCAAAAGCATTTCTAAGAGGGAAGTTTATAGCAATACTATCCTACCTCAAGAAACAAGAAACATCTCAAATAAACAACCTAACCTTACATCTAAAGCAATTAGAGAAAGAAGAACAAAAAAACCCCTAAAGTTAGCAGAAGGAAAGAAATCATAAAGATCAGATCAGAAAAAAATGAAAAAGAAATGAAGGAAACAATAGCAAAGATCAATAAAACTAAAAGCTGGTTCTTTGAGAAGATAAACAAAATTGATAAACCATTAGCCAGACTCATCAAGAGAAAAAGGGAGTAGTCTCAAATCAAGAGAATTAGAAATGAAAAAGGAGAAGTAACAACTGACACTGCAGAAATACAAAGGAGCATGAGAGATTACTACAAGCAACTATATGCCAATCAAATGGACAACCTGGAAGAAATGGGCAAATTCTTAGAAAAGCACAACCTTCTGAGACTGAACCAGGAAGAAATAGAAAATATAAGCAGACCAATCACAAGCACTGAAATTGAGACTGTGATTAAAAATCTTCCAACAAACAAAAGCCCAGGACCAGATAGCTTCACAGGCAAATTCTATGAAACATTTAGACAAGAGCTAACACCTGTCCTTCTCAAACTCTTCCAAAATATAGCAGAGGGAAGAACACTCCCAAACTCATTCTGTGAGGCCACTATCACCCTGATACCAAAACCAGACAAAGATGTCACAAAGAAAGAAAACTACAGGCTAATATCACTGATGAACACAGATGCAAAAATCCTCAACAAAATACTAGCAAACAGAATCCAAGAGCACATTAAAAGAATCAGACACCATGATCAAGTGGGGTTTATCCCAGGAATGCAAGGATTCATCAATATACACAAATCAATCAATGTGATACACCATATTAACAAATTGAAGGATAAAAACCATATGATCATCTCAATAGATGCAGAAAAAGCTTTCGACAAGATTCAACACCCACCTATGATAAAAACTCGCTAGAAAGTAGGCATAGAGGGAACTTACCTCAACATAATAAAGGCCATATATGACAAACCCACAGCCAACATCGTTCTCAATGGTGAAAAACTGAAACCATTTCCTCTAAGATCAGGAACAAGACAAGGTTGTCCACTCTCACCACTATTATTCAACATAGTTTTGGAAGTTTTAGCCACAGCAATCAGAGAAGAAAAAGAAATAAAAGGAATCCAAATCGGAAAAGAAGAAGTAAAGTTGTCACTATTTGCAGATGACATGATACTATACATAGAGAATCCGAAAGATGCTACCAGAAAACTACTGGAGCTTATCAATGAATTTGGTAAAGTTGCAGGATACAAAATTAATGCACAGAAATCTCTTGCATTCCTATACACTAATGATGAAAATCTGAAAGAGAAATTCAGGAAACACTCCCATTTACCATTGCAACAAAAAGAATAAAATACCTAGGAATAAACCTACCTAAGGAGACAAAAGACCTGTATGCAGAAAACTATAAGACACTGATGATATAATTAAAGATGATACAAATAGATGGAGAGATACACCATGTCCTTGGATTGGAAGAATCAACATTGTGAAAAATGACTATAATACCAAAAGCAATCTACAGATTCAATGCAATCCGTATCAAACTACCAATGGAATTTTTCACAGAAGTAGAACAAAAAATCTCACAATTTGTATGGAAACACAAAAGACACCGAATAGCCAAAGGAATCTTGAGAAAGAAAAATGGAACTGGAGGAATCAGGCTCCTGGACTTCAGACTATACTACAAAGCTACAGTATCAAGAAAGTATGGTACTGGCACAAAAACAGAAATATAGATCAATGGAACAGGATAGAAAGCCCAGAGATAAACCCACACACATACGGTCACCTTATCTTTGATAAAGGAGGCAAGAATACACAGTGGAGAAAAGATAGCCTCTTCAATAAGTGCTGCTGGGAAAACTGGACAGCTACATGTAAAAGAATGAAATTAGAACACTCCCTAACAGCATACACAAAAATGAACTCCCAATGGATTAAAGACCTAAATGTAAGGCCAGACACTATAAAACTCTTAGAGGAAAACATAGGCAGACCACTCTATGACATAAATCACAGAAAGATCCTTTTTGACTCAGCTCCTAGAGAAATGGAAATAAAAACAAAAATAAACCAATGAGACCTACTGAATCTTAAAAGCTTTTGCACAGCCAAGGAAACCATAAACAACACGAAAAGATAACCCTCAGAATGGGAGAAAATATTTGCAAATGAAGCAACTGACAAAGGATTAATCTCCAAAATTTGCAAGCAGCTCATGTAGCTCAATATCAAAAACAAAAAACAAAAAAACCCAATCCAAAAATGGGCAGAAGACCTAAATAGACATTTCTCCAAAGAAGATATACAGATTGCCAACAAACACATGAAAGGATGCTCAACATCACTAATCATTAGAGAAATGCAAATCAAAGCTACAATGAGGTATCACCTCACACCAGTCAGAATGGCCATCATCAAAAAATGTACAAACAATAAATGCTGCAGAGGGTGTGGAGAAAAGGGAACCCTCTTGCACTGTTGGTAAGAAAGTAAATTGATACAGCCACTATGGAGAACAGTATGCAGGTTCCTTAAAAAACTAAAAAGAGAACTATAAGACCCAGCAGTCCCACTATTGGGCATATACCCTGAGAAAACCATAATTCAAAAAGAGTCATGTACCACAATGTTCATTGCAGCTCTATTTACAACAGCCAGAACATGGAAGCAAGGTAAGTGTCCATCGACAGATGAATGGATAAAGAAGATGTGACACATATATACAATGGAATATTACTCAGCCATAAAAAGAAATGAAATTGAGTTATTTGTAGTGTGGTAGATGGACCTAGAGTCTGTCATACAGAGTGAAGCAAGTCAGAAAGAGAAAAACATATGCCATATGCTAACACGTATATATGGAATCTAAAAAAAAAAGTTTCTGAAGAACCGAGGGGCAGGCCTGGAATAAAGACACAGACGTAGAGAATGGACTTGAGGACAAGGGGAGGGGGAAGGGTAAGCTGGGATGAAGTGAGAGAGTGGCATGGACATATATACACTACCAAATGTCAAATAGATAGCTAGTGGGAAGCAGCCGCATAGCACAGGGAGATCAGCTCGGTGCCTTGTGGACCACCTAGAGGGGTGGGATAGGGAGGGTGGGAGGGAGACGCAAGAGGGAGGAGATATGAGGATATATGTATAGCTGATTCACTTTGTTATAAAGCAGGAACTAACACATCATTGTAAAGCAATTATACTCCAATAAAGATGTTAAAATAAATAAATAAATAAAAATAAAAAATAAAAAGATCAAATAAGCCTAACAGAGATATTAATGGCTAAATTTATTCAGGGTCACTGTGGTCCAGGTCCAGCCTCACACACTTCACACGTGAAATGTCATTTGATCCTCATAAGAGTCCTGTGAGGTGCCTGGTACTCTTGCTCCTATATTACAGGGGAGAAAGGGAACTCCAGGCAGGGTTAAGTCCTGACCCAGGGTGACAGGGCTGGGAAGTGTCAGAGTAGCAGAGTACTGGGATTTGAAAGTCCTGTGGCACCTTGAAAACCCCAGATGGCATCTTCTTCCAATACAAGGCTGTTTGGTCCCCACTGTGGAGCTGGCATTCTCCACGCTGCCCAAGTCCCAGTGGCAGACTGTCGTGACTCAGGTCACTGAAGATAGGTCATGTGAACAACGATGTCATTTCTGTCCTAAAATCTCCATGGGTTGGAGCATCATCTGGCCAGAGGGTGAGGACACTGCAGCTGCCATGCTCAACTGGTCCAGGGTTGCCAGGATGCTGAGTGCCAGCCCCCTACACACACACCTTGCAACAGACTCTAACCACGATCCAGTACAGTATCGCAGTGTTAAACTCTGCTCCCCTTTGCACAGGAAGGTCTTCCTCCCACTCAACAACATCTTGGACTTGTTAACTGTGGAATCTCACGTTGTTCCTCTCAGGATCAGTGTGAGACATTTTCAAGGCGGTTGGGATTAAGGCCTTAGTCTCATTAATAGAGGATGAAATGCCAACACCATACTCACCAGCCCCTTCTCCATCCACCTTAGTTGATACCAAGTCAGAGGCTCAAACCTAGAAAGTGACATCAAAACCGCGGCACTGATGCTTCATAGAGCACTGTAGCCGATACAAAGTCACCAGTTTAAGCTCTCATTTTAGTTAGAAATTGACATCTGGTGAAGGAGAAGTGATTTTGTGAAGAAGGCTGCACAGCAAGTTACAGGGCAGGCTTGGGTCTGAAACCTCCTGTTTGCACAGCAAATACAGCATCCACTAAATTAACCCATTTACATTTACTATTAAGGAACCCGCCATCCAAACCAGAGACAGCGGAGTCAGTGACTTCTGCGGGTCAGTTCAGCCGATGCATTTCATACTTACGTCCTTACTCTGTACTAAGCACGTCTCCAGTATCTAATCTCATTGAATGTACAGCCGGCTTGTCAAATTCTTGCCCCAACTTCACACAGAGCCCAGTGCTCCAAACTGACCTAATTGACGTCCATGTTGGCAATCTCACCATTATTTCTGACTGCTTCTTTAACTCATTCTCTCCATAATTAGTAATAAAATTAGGAAGGACCATGGCAATAACTTAACTTCATCCTTTTGCCTTACAGACCAACAGCAGTTCTAGAGGCTCTGACACTCCCAAGGTCATTGACATCGATTGTTAAGTGATGGCAGAGCCATGACTAGATCTGCTCTCTCCTTTCCCCAAACTGGGCAAATTCAAGATGACTGTCATTAGCTCAAAGCATGAACCTGGAAAATAAACTCACATAACACTCAATTATCACTTTATCAGTTTTCTAATAAATGGTTTCCATAGTTTAAACACTATATATACATATATGGAAATATGTACGGGAGACTATTTTTCTTCAGAGTTTGTCTTAGAGTGTCGCTGAGAATGTGATTAGGGAGGAGGTCCAGGGAGCTTGGTGACAGCATCCCCTTGAGTATCCAGTGCTCCAGGTAACACAGCCTGTCATCAAGGGCTGTCCCTGGGAGTGAGGGACCTGAGTATGTTGCTGACGAGTGAGGGCAGGTGCTCCTGGGAGTGCTTTGGCCATGGAAACTTGACCATCAAGCAGAGTCAGCAGTTTCTCAGAAATTTGGCCATAAGTACCTTTGCTTCATCACTTTTTGGGAGTGATTCCAGGGAATGCCAGCCCCACATGGAGAGTAGTTCTATTTTGCTCAACTGTACAGCTCACAGAAGCTCCTAGCCAGCGTCTCACACATAGTAGGAGCACACACGTTTGAAGATGGTGACGAAGGGAAGGAATGAGTTGTGTGGAGGTGGTGTGTACTCCAGTGTCTCTGTTTTTCTGAGCCCAGGCACCAACAAGCTGCAAATGCTTTATTTGGCTGCTTTGAGAGCAGACCTTTCTGCTTCTATCTATTGATCTCCCGTCTATTAAAATATTGGGAAAGAGTTACGCACAGAACTGAGAACACAGCTGGCCTGTGCTCAGGCCCACGCTGTGTGATAAGGCAGTTTGCTTTTTGCTGAAATCCAGTGGAGGTGTCAGAGGGGCAGGGGGGCCCCGCCAGCAGCATCAGAGACAGAAGTGGAGCAGAGGCCAGGTGGGAATGGGACAGAACTTTTTGTCCTCCGTTTCAGTCATTAGTTTACTGAATGCGCCATATTAATACTCTATTTTGTTATTCAGTGAAGTTTCAGAGGTGTTCAGCCTGCTGAGGGGCTAGGCCTATTTTGGGTTATAATCAGGCCTTTGCTCGTGGCCTGGTGAGGTAACTCACACGTTGTACAGTTTTCTAGGCGGGAGGAAGAAGCCGTAATGCCAGCCACCTCTTAGATTTCTACTCTTATCATAATTAGGTCAAGCTGCTTGTCTCATAATGATAAAAGCTTATTGCCAAAAAATAAGTCAAGATTTATGACTTCTTTCGTTCAACTATGTTTAGACAGTCCCAGTTTATAAGCAGTATGTTCCAAATATGCACTTGTGAATAGAATGTTTGGAAGTCTGAACATATTTTATTGAAGAAAATATGTTAGAAGTGGGACTTAAATTCCCAGAGAAATGCACAAAAGCTAATTTAATCCATCACATCACATGAGTCATTCTGCTTTGCATAATTTTTCAATGCAAGAGAAAAGAGGGGGAAATGCTGTTGAAAGATGAATATTTCAAATCAACTAAGAAATGGTATTAATTTACCTTGAAAACAGATGTCTCAGAAGAGGATGGGAGATGGAACACGACGATTCTGAGGGGGTCATCTCAGTGCTTTCGAAGGAGGTGCTTTTACAGGAGGTGGTGCCGAATCACGGCGTCTCCAAGTTATGGATACTCACTCAGCTCGTAGCTGAGGAAAGCAAGAGGCAGGAGGGTATTTCTAATTTTACCTCAAAGCTTATCCATTTTCTTTTCTTTTCGTTTAGCTGTGTCACTGATGGTGGGGAGGTGGAGGGGAGAAGGCGGACGGGACGTAAAGAAGAATTTGAGAAATGGGACAGACCAGGGTATTCATTTTCTAGACCTGCCGCAACAAAATAATAACAGACTGGGTGGCTTAACCTCTTGGAGGCTGGACGTCCGAGATCCAGGCGTGGGCAGCTCTGGTTTCCCCTCAGGCCTCTCCTTGGCCTGCAGACGGCCATCTTCTCTGTGTCCTCATGTGGCCTTTCCTCTGTGTGGTCACATCCTGTGTCTATAAGGAACCAGTCATACTGGGTTAGGTTCCCCCCCCCATGACCTCATTTAACCCTATTCACCTCTTTAAAATCTCCATTTCCAAATACAGTCACAACCTGAGGTACTGGGGGTTAGGGCTTCAACGTGTGAATTTTGAGAGGACGTGGTTCAGCTCACACAAGCAGAGAAAGGAGAAGAAGCAAGAAGAAAGTTAGAGAGGCCCTAGTGCTGCCCATGGCCAGATGGACCGGGGTGGGGGGGCCCACGGAGCCCTGGCTGGGATGGACAGAGCTGGGGGCTTTCACCCGGAGGGGGAGAGGGGCAGGGCTCCCGGGTCAGCCTCAACCACCCTTCCTTGTGTGTGTGTGTGTGTGTGTGTGTGTGTGGATTAGGGGGTGACTTAGGGGCCTCGATTCTCATCCCCATGAATTTTACTGTTGCCTTTGGGGCCCTAAATGCCGACGCCATCACACACAGGCTCCATCAGGGGCACTTTCATCCCACCTTCAAGGTCGTGAACAGGACGCTGGCTGAGATGGCTGTGCAGGCCCCAAGGAGGACTCCCCTCCCGGCGCCCATTTCAGGCACGGTGAGCGGAGAACCATGGCCAAGGGATCCCTCTTAAACAGCGTGACCCAGGACGAGCCAAGGACCGCCTCACCCTGTGCTGGAAGGTCTTCACTGCGTCTCACGGGGGAGTTTCCGGATGTCCCCAGAGCAGTGACCGCTGTCTGTGTCCCACCACCCTTCCCCATGCTGAACGGGAGCGTTTCCTTGCCCTTGCCCTGCCCCTTCCCCGCCCTGGTCCCTCAGCCAAGTGCATGGCTCTTTCGTTCATGGGTCTCCAGATCAAGAGGACGCACCTCTGACTTGATGGGCTCTCTGCCAGAGACTGATGGCTCTGTCGGGCGGGGGGGAATCCTTCGGGAAGGGGCTGAAAATACTCCATGGAGGAGAAGAAGGGAATTGTTCGGAGGTGACCAGAAGGGCGGATTGCTGCAGAGACAAGGATATGGGTTCATCCAATTCCATCTCATCATCCTCTTCCTATCAAGTCCTGCTTCTCTTGCAGTTAGGTTGGGGCCACACGTCTGGGTTCTGGCCAGCAGGACAAGGCCACAGTGCTGTAGGACACTCCCAGCCTGGCCTTTAAAAACCTTCTTCAGAATCCACGGTGCTCTTTCCTCTTGCCATGGTGACCTCAGGTGGTGCGTTAGAGACAAGCACATGATGGAGAAAAGCCACCTAGAGGTTGCCTCCGTGAGCAAGAAGTCGGCATCATGCTAAGTCACTGAAACGCTGGCACAGCCCAGCCTTTCTAACACTGACGTTGCCTCACTATTTTTACTTTTCTTTCCTGGTTTACTTCCCTTCAGATCTTCCTTGATATTTACTTTCGTAAAGATTTTGTATTTGAAATTCCAGCCCGTCCCGTGTGCTAACTCACCCCTCACAGTCCCCTCCACAGCTTGCTCGTCAAAAGCCTGGACCACTTCTCAAGCAGCTGATCCGAGGTTTTGCTTCCTAGACCTCAGCCTGCTCTCCCGTGTTGTGTGCAGCTGCATCAGAATCAAAGTCAGACTAGGGGTGGCTTGGCTGAGCTCTGCCCTGGGAGCCAGCCCTTGAGGGTTGCAATGCAATTGAGGGAGGAAAGTCGTATTTACCAGAACTTCTCTCAGGAATGCTCTGACAGGCTGTTCGTGATGCAGGTACGAGGAGGGCACATTCCGGAAGCGGCTGGCGCCTGCTCAACTGCTTCCTGAGGAAAGAGGCTTACAGCGCTGAGACCCAGCTGGTCTGCTTGGGGTGAGAAAGCAGAGGCTGAGAACCACTGGTAACAGCCCTTTCTCGCGCTTGGAGCTTAGCTCTCCTGTGAGAACATGGATTTGGTCTGATCCCGGTCCTTGTTGCTGTGTGGTCAACTTACCCCTTCATTCACTCCAGCCCAAGACTGAGAAACAGAGCATAAGCACCTATACACATGCAGGCCCCTCCCCACTCCCGTTTCCACTGGGTAAGCAGGTGATTGCAGGACTAAAGGGACCACAGACCAAGCCTCAGCCTCCCCTGGTACCTTGTATTTACATGCAGGTGGTGGGACCCTTAGGTGCTAACAGATAACAAACATTGTAACTACCCAGAGCCTAAAGCATTCATGCAACCAGAATGACCCCTATTGAACTGCTGGACTAACCCAACATTATTCGAGTCTGACACTTGAAAACAAGGCAAAGCAAAATTATGAAGTGAGCGTATCTTTGGTGGCCCCTTCCTCATCTCACAGTATCCATCTTTCATGCATGAAAGAGTTAAGGGCTGCTGGGCTCAGCCTGCGCCACCCACGGCATCAGGAATGGTGATTTACAGAGATGAAAAGGCTCAGTTCCTGCCCGCAAGGAGTTCGGAGTCTAGTCCAATCATGTCAGAAACCCTGATGGATCTAATTCGAACACCACACATACCTAAGGGTGGATTTAAAATAACATGGTACTTTTTTTTGGGGGTGGGGAGATATTTAAAGTGTCACCTCTACTCGCAGAAGGAACAGACTCCAGCCTATGTTAGAGGATGAAGTGGCAGACGGGTGGCCACTGTCCCAGAAGGGTGAAGGTGTCTTCCCTAAATCATGCCGTCAGGCCTGGAGACAACGCTCTTTGGCCCTGGCCCTGTTTCAGGGACAACATGGTTGCCTCTTCTATCTGACTGCTCACTTACAAAACACTAAGGGGTTGGTTTCTGGGAAGCTGTTTGCTTTATTCATCAAAATTCTTTTGCCCTTATCAACCCTTGTGTGCCATTATAAATCCTGCAAAACAACCTTGGGGCTCAGTGCTCCAAACTAAAAACTCTCATTGGGTCTCTTCCAATGCTGTCTCATGGTGTTTGAAACTTTGGCAGGGGACCTACGGTCAATAGTTGTTTGCAAAGTATTCACCTTGGTTACCTCTGGTGAAATGATGTAAACATCGCTGTATCTTTGGTACGTCAGGTAGCCTTTGAATCTAAAGTCGTTTAAGGGCAGTGGCAAGGCTGATTGGTAAGCGTAGAAAACCGAACTCTTGCCCAAATAGGGCCTGGTTAAAATGCGTGCGCGCGCGCACACACACACACACACACACACACACACACACACACACACACAGAGTTAAGTAATACTTTGCATTTATATAAAATAAGGGCAGGGAAAAAGTATTTTTAAATCATGAAGTAACTCGAAACCAGATGGCAAACTAAAAATGATGCAAGCCAAGGAGCTCTGAGAAGAAACAAAATAAAAACAAACAGATTAAGCGGCCTCTCGGCACTTAGAGATGTATTTTTAAGAGCACCTAAATTTACAGATACCACTGTAACATATAACTCCTCCATAAAATACGCCTGCCACAAAGAAGTAAGTTAAGATGCTGATGTTGGGATGACGATCAGGTGTCTACTCACGAGGTGAGAGTCTCAATCCTGTGCACAAACATCACGTGGCAAAACCCACAAATTAGTAAATGATCTGGACCTTCCTGAATGTCCCAAACTGTGATGGCTCTTCAAAGGAGGATTCTAAGGAACCCTCTCATGATGATAGGGCCAAGGCTTGAGGAAGAAAGGGTGCTGACTCACAGATCAAATACATGCTTGGCCTCTATTTTTATTGACCAATTTGTTAAAGAGGTTCTTATGCTCAAATTTATTCATAAAATGTACAAGTTGGGTGTAGTTCCTCAGTATTACTAAGCTAAACTGAAAAATATTGGAAAAAAAATACTGAACCCGGATGAAAATAATTTTATAATTTTGTGGGAATCTAAGAAAACAGTTTCTGATCAGAATGTGTATTTGTGCCAGATGAGAAGATTGCAAGTGGGTTTTCTATATGCAGGCACACACAGACACACTCACACACAGATGAAGAAGGAAGGAAGGGAGGGAGGAAGGAAGGAAGGAAGGAAGGAAAGAAGGGAGAATCTATGACAAAGGAGGCAAGAATATAAAATGGGAAAAGAGTCTCTTCAATAAGTGGTGCTGGGAAAACGGGAAAGCTACATGTAAAAGAATGAAATTAGAACATTTTCTCATACCATATACAAAAGTAAACTCAAAATGGGTTAAATACCTAAAGGTAAGACCAGAAACCATAAAACTCATAGAAGAAAACATAGGCAGAACAGTCTTTGACATAAATTGTAGCAATATTTTTTTGGATCTGTCTCCTAAAGCAAAGGAAATAAAAGCAAAAATAAACAAATGAGACCTAATTAGACTTAAAGCTTTTGCATAGCAAAGGAAACCATCAACAAAGAGAAAAGACAACCTACTGAATGGGAGAAAACATTTACTAATGATATGACTGATAAGGAGTTAATATCCAAAATATATAAACAGTCCATACAACTCAACATCAAAACCCAAACAACTCAATTAAAAAATGGGCAGAAGACTTCAATAGGCTTTTTTCCAAAGAAGACATACAGATGGCCAACAGGCACCTGAAAAGATGCTCAACATCGTTAATCATCAGAGAAATGCAAATTAAAACCACAATGAGATATCATCTCACACCTGTCATAATAGCCATTATCAGAAAGACCACAAATAACAAATGCTGGGGAGGATGTGGAGTAAAGGGAACCTTGTACACTGTTGGTGGGAATGTAAATTGATGCAGCCACTGTGGAAAACACTGTGGAGGTATCTCAAAAAAGTAAAAATAAAACTACCATATGACCCAGCAATTCCACTCCTGGGTATATATCCATAAAAACCCCCAAAACACTGACTCAAAATGATACATGCACCCCAATGTTCATAGCAGCGTTATTTACAATTGCCAAGGTATGGAAGCAACCTAAGTGTCTGTCAACAGATGAATGGATAAAGAAGATGTAGCATATATATATATATATATATATATATATATATATATATACACACACACACACCCACACACACAATGGAATACTACTCAGCCATAAAAAAGAATGAAAACTTTGCCATTTGCAGCAACATAGATAGACTTGGAGGGTATTATGCTAAGTGAAATAAGTCAGATAGAAAGAGCTCTATGAAATCACTTATATGTGGAATCTAAAAAATACAACAAACTAGTGAATATAACAAAAAGGAAACAGACTCACAGGTACAGAGAACAAACTAGTGGCTACCAATGGGGAGAGGGAAAGGGGGAGGGGCGAGATAGGGGTAGAGGATTAAGAGATACAAACTATTATGTATAAAATAAATAAGCTACAAGGATGTATTTTACAGCACAGGGAATATAGCCAATATTTTAGAGTAACTATAAATCGGGTATAACCTTTAAAAATTGGGAATCGCTATGTTGTACACATGTAACTTATATAATATTGTACATCACCTATATCTGAATTAAAAAAAAATTTCAGCCCACACACAAGGACATGAATACCAGAAGGCAGGGCTCCTTGGGCCCATCTTAGAGGCTGCCTACCGCAGATGCCAGGAGCCTGGATTCTGGAACCAGGATGCCGCATTCACTTCTCCGCTCTTCTACTTACTTGCCTTATAATCTTGATCTCTCTGTGCCTCAATTTCCTTATCTTTAAAAAGGTGATAATAAAGCGCCAACCTTATAGAGCTGCTATGAGGAGTAAATGAGTGTCTAAAACACTGCATAGCCCTAAGGAAGCCTTACAGAAGTTTTAGTTATGATTACAAGGGTTTGCTTAATGCCCTTGGTTTCAGAGTGTTCTGGGGATAAAAATGAGAACTTTCTGTGTTAGTTTACATAGTAGGCAATATATTTAAGTGCATTATCCACAGAGAGATGGTACTGAAGGAAAAATAAGATGGTTCAACATCAAGAATGGCAGAGCACAGACTCCGCCTCTCACGGGAAGGGCCTCAGATGAGAGGCAGTGCTGGACTGGATGGAAAAAGCCAACATCTCACCGCGAAGAGTCCTGGAAGACAAAATTCTCAGAACCCGAACAGCAGCAGCTTTAGCCCTTCCTACACCTTAGATTCTCTTTAGATTCCGTGAGTTTCCGGCTGAGTCCTGGCAACCAAGAGCCCTCACTCATACAGTCGTGTGATGAATCCAAGCATCAGAGGTATTCCACTCAATGTCACACACAAGTGCTTTGGCCCAGACTAGAGTTCTAATCGTTTTTGCCCCATTTTGGGTACATAACATTCAAGGCAAATAGATCAAATGTTGTGGCTGAGTTTTGAGCGGATGCATTTAATTTGTAGGCATAGTAAATGAAAGTGGATCATAATGAACGCCTTCTAGATACCCTGATTTTGTTCCAGAAGGTCAAGTAAGTTTGTATCAATGATAAAAACATCCAGAACCATCAATGGGTTAAACAAAATGTGGTAGCTGCACCCAATGGGATATTATTCAGTCTTGAAAAGGAAGGAAACTCTGACACCTGCTACAACACACATGCACCTTCAGGACATTAAGCTAAGTGAATAAGCCAGTCACAAAAAGACAAATGCCGTATGATTCCACTTACATGAGGTACTTAGTCTAATTTGTACAGATGGAAAGGAGAACGGTGGTTGCCAGGGACTTGGAGCAGGGGGATTGGGAAATTGTTGTTGTTTAAGGGGTACAGAATTTCAGTTTTGTCACATGAAAGGAGTTCTGGAGATTGGCTGCACAGCAGTGTGAATGTCCTTAATACTACTGAACTGTGCACTTAAAAATGGTTAGGATGGTAGATTTTATGTGTATTTACCACCACAAGAAAAAAATCAGCTGGTAAAATCAATGCTGTGAAACCTTGCTGTTGTTAGATAAATTAGTCTAGATGTTAGACTAGATGACCTTCCACCCCAAATACTTGAAAATTTGTATTTATTATCCATTATTTTTCTCCCACCATGGACACATGGAAAATCATTCTATTTTGGCACACGGGGGTAACTGGAGGGCCTGCTTGAAGCCGGGGGTCGTTGGTCTAGGGATTCCAATGGTCCCAGGACCCAACCAACTCACCAGGTGCTGGCCCTCTCTGCCCTCCAGTCATCTGTTCATGCACACCTACTGGGAAGCTCCCATCCACTGGGTCTGTTCATGTGATATCGTTACCTCAGTCAATGGCTTGATTCCAAAGCTGACAAAGCAAGTGGCGTAACCTATAGTCTGAAAAGGTGGAGCAGTTTTGCTCAGGTTGTTGTTTTGTAGCTGAGTTTATCTGCAAAGCCTTGAATACCACAGGCGATGTGTACTCACTAGCAGCTGATTAGCTGCTATTAGCTGGTCCTCAGATGTTAATTGAGAGATACTGGATTGAAAATAAGAACAAGTGTTACTTGTTTATTAAGGTAGATAAAGCACAACTACAAGACCCTGAGACATTATTTTTAGGGTTCAGTATTACCTTTGAATACGAATATTAATATTAATTGTTTTTGGAAGAATGATTTCTTCTCCCTATCCAACCAGCCACAAATTCTATTGAAATAACTTATCCTAGCCTGGAGTGGGTATTTTCTGAAGCCATATAACAAGGAAAATATCAATAAATCCCCCAGATAGGTCATTGGCATTGTGCTATATCATTACACATTACATTACATGTGGGTATACTTATTTCCAAAACAAACAAAGAAAAAGTTCTCTGTATCTTAGGTCAAATATTGCCTCTGTCACTCTTAGAATCCATCTTGGCCTTTTGAAAATGACACTTTAGGTAAAAATGTTTGAGATGGATGTTTCTGGAAAATGAAATATGGCAGACTAAAAGTGATATTCCAGTCTTTGCGAAGTAGGGTTGATTTTCCCTCCCTTTGGTCTGGGTGGGCTCCGGGATTTGTCTGATTAGAAGCGATGCTCATTAAAAAATGCTGGGTTAGAAGAAGTTGTGCTCTCATAGAAATCCTGCTTTCTGCGTACAACCAGTTAAGTCCATCTGTGAGCTTGGATATGCATAAACCAAACCGACTTCTGGAGAATTTTGTCTAGAGTTCAAAACTAAAACAGGAAAAAAAAAAATCCAGACTTTTCTGACAAAGCTAGCAAAATGGGGAGAAAAGCATGGATGGAGTTAACCTAAGCTAAATGTAAGTTAGTTCATCCAAAGAAAGTTTAAATAATACTTAACTAAGGGCATAAATGACTAATATGTTACATCTATATTTTATCTCTTTCCATTATGGTCACAATCCTCAAGAAATCTTGAAAGCATTTGAAAGCTGAAATAATCTTCCAAGAACTGATCAACACTGATTTCCTGTTTTGGGAGAAATAAGCAGGCTTCTGAGTCATCTTGTGATTATTATGATCATATGTTGAGAGGAGTTTGGGGGATGACAATAAGATCATGACAGCTACCAAGAGTGTGACTTTATTTTTCATCAAATTCCAGATTATTTAAAAAGTACAGAGCCCTTATGACATAAACACATGTTAGAACAACTAAAAGGTATAATCCCTACTTTACAGGTAGTAATGAGCAAAGCAAGGAAGCCTTAAATCAATAGATGGTAGATGCAACGTAAATTTATTATGTTGTATAACATTTTGCAGGAGGGAAGTGATTCGTCTAAGGTCTCACTGATGGTAAGTGGGGAATAAAGACTAGAATTCAGGTTATAGTCACTTTCTCTCCTCTAAGCCATGCTGCCTCTGTACACCACCCAGCTCCTGTGGAAACACATAGGAGACACAGACATTTGAGAAATACACAAATTCAAACATGTAATCCGGTGAGTCCATTGCCATGATGTTAATCTATGAAAACTTAATTGGAAAGCTGGTTCAAGCACCTGAATGAAATCAGGGGAGATGCTGTTTTTGTTTGCTGCTTAACCGAAGCGCAAAGAAAGAAAGAACTTTCTCCACGCGCCAGCCTCCGGTTCACACCGGGTTCATCTTAGATGGGCCACACACTAGGTGCTACAAGTGTTTAAAAATACCTATCTCGGGCTTCCCTGGTGGCGCAGTGGTTGAGAATCTGCCTGCTAATGCAGGGGACACGGGTTCGAGCCCTGGTCTGGGAGGATCCCACATGCCGTGGAGCAGCTGGGCCCGTGAGCCACAATTACTGAGCCTGCGCGTCTGGAGCCTGTGCTCCGCAACAGGAGAGGCCACGACAGTGAGAGGCCCGCGCACCGCGATGAAGAGTGGCCCCCGCTTGCCACAACTGGAGAAAGCCCTCGCACAGAAACGAAGACCCAACACAGCCAAAAATAAATAAATAAATAAATTAAAAAAAATTAAAAAAAAAAACCTATCTCAAATAAAGCAGGAGGATGCAAAGTTGGTTCTATTGAGATGTGTTCATTAATTTAGAATTATTTTCTTCTCTTTGTTTTGGTTCACCTTGACATGGCACACTTTTCAAAGCTTATAAATAATAGGTTGACACAAAGAGGTAAACTCATAACTATATCTATGAAGGGCAGAGAAATCACAGTAGAGGTGGAGCGTGCATTTGTGTGTAGGTTAGAAAGCTCAGAGATGGCAAGCGTTGGCCCTGAACTGTAAAACCTCCAAAATCAACAGGAGTCGGGACGTTATAGATGGAGACTGCTCAACTCTGAACCCAATAGCCAAGATCAAGGCCATTTACTGATAACAGGAGACCTTGAACAGTATTTAGTAAGGCCTTTTTTTTTAAGCACTACAGCTCTTTGGGAACACCGAACCCAAACTGCACTTGCACGTAGCCTTGACCATTTATGGTCAAGCCTTGACTTCTTACGTTTATGCTGAGGTAGCTCTCTATTCTTAGCTCTATGAACTCTAGGTAAATGGCATTAAAAAATAAATAAATAAACTGAGATACTATAGCCACACTTTCATGAGAACCCAAACCATTATGTAATGATGGGGAGCATGCTGTTCACAACTTCTAAGGAAGTCAAATCCGACTGAATAAGCTGCCCACCGTTTCCTGCAGAGGACCTCCACAGGTCCAGCTGAGGGGCTAAGCTTAGGATGAGAGAGAAGAGGTAACTGGCTCCACTTACTGGAGAGCGAATTTAGAGTTCCAGGGAGCACTGACCTCCAAACAGGGAGCACGTAGCTGGCCTGATGGCCTAAGCCTGGGGGTGCAGCATGGAACAAGGTGGCCAAAGAAAAAACCCCTAGGGATGACGGGGAAAGGAGTTTCGAAGATAGAATTGTTGAGTGTTCGACTGAAGTTGCTTGTGTTGCTGTAATATTTCATTCTCCTTTCCCTGCGATCTCCTTTTATTAGTGTCAGCTGCCGAGAAAAGAAGGCCTTGTGTGGGGAACTCTGTTTTTGCTGAGCTTTGCTTTTTGGGAGGTTTGGGTGGGTGAGGAAACCACTGTCTAATTTGACATCGGTGTCAATGTAGTACAGGACAGGAACCTCACGTGAGGGGCAGTCGGGTGACTGTTCATAAATCCAACTAGTTAAATGGAAGCCAGGAGCTTGGGGCAAGGGATTCTGACTTCACGGACACAGAATGGAAGTTAGAGCCAATTTCCTCCAGAACCCAGAAGGAAGGGAAACCATAGCTACTACTGGGAGAAGTACTTCTTTGCCTGTATTTCTCTCTCTCTCTTTGGGAAGCGGGTAGTTAACAAATAGGTAGGAATCTTGACACAACTTTTAATTTTCTCACCTTTGGGAGATGTTAAGATTAAACCGTGCATTTAATTGTATAGATGAAGACGTGAGAGCTCTGAGTCACTTTTCCAGGGCCACTCAGGGATTAAACTGAGCTCTGGCTCCAGGGCAATGTTTGTTCCACCAGGCTACACGAAGGTGACAAGGACCCCTGGAACTGCTGGGAAGCATACTTACTTACCCTGGGGGTGGGGAGGACCTCTGCTGACTTCTGCTCTAAAAAGCTCGTTGTCTGTGTATTAGTGACTCTGTTTATTGATCCGTATATTCAGATCCCTAAGGAGACAGGCAGGAGATTTAAAAGGAACAAATGACCTTTGCCCTATTGTCATTTTCATTTTATCTTTCAACATTGGTTCTTCAACAGAGTCAGTCTTCTTGGGTGAATTTGCTCCAGAAAATAGAATGTTTCTGTCCTTTTTTACAGAAATTGTAGGAATTGGAAAGTACATATGATGAAAACATGGGAAAGAATTCATTATGTGCAAGTAAGGGACAAGTAGGCTGCAATTAAATGTGAGAGTTCAATCAATTACTGGAAAAGTAAGAAAGCCGGTTAAATGTAAGTAGTTACAGGTGAGATCAGATGCTAAGCACGAGCAGCTGAAACATTTGAGCATTAAACAATCACAATGAGGATTCTGGATTTAGTTTAGAAGGAGGAGGTTAAGGAAGACCTTAGCACAGCTGTTTCTGACAAGTGAGGGTGACAGAGGTCAGAGCGGGAACTGGAGAATTGGAGGGTGGGCACGGAAGCAGCTCAGGGGTCAGCAGAGCACGTCAGGGGCAACCTTGGCTCAGACTCCACCGAAGAGCGAGATACAGGAGACGTGGAGACATCCAAAGTGCAGGAACATGCAGGGGGAAAAGGCGTTCTCCCTGTTATCTCTAACGAGAGAGAGAGAGAGAGAGAGAGAGAGGGGGAGGGAGAGGCAAAGCGGGAGAGAGTAGGAGGGAAGGAAGGAAGGAAGGAAGGGAAGGAGGAAGGGAGGGAGGGAAGGAGGAAGGGAGGGAGGGAAGGAGGGAGGGAGGGAGGAAAGGAGGGAGGGAGGGAGGAAAGGAGGGAGGGAGGGAGGGAAGGAGGAAGAAGGAAGGAAGGAAGGGAGGGAGGGAGGGAGGGAAGGAGGAAGGGAGGGAGGAAGGGAGGGAGGGAAGGAGGGAGGGAGGGAGGAAAGGAGGGAGGGAGGGAGGAAAGGAGGGAGGGAGGGAGGGAAGGAGGAAGAAGGAAGGAAGGAAGGGAGGGAGGGAGGGAGGGAAGGAGGAAGGGAGGGAGGGAAGGAGTGTTATTTTAGGAAATAAACACTGAAGCAGATTATGAAGAGCCAAGAAAAACAGATATTGTCCTAAGTGAAGACTGAGTCACAAAGTGACAACATGGCACAGATTGTTGAATTTTTTAGTGACCAAAGACCTAAGAGAAGTGGATAATTATGTAATCAAAGTACTCAACAGCACAGAGATAACAAGGGATAATTTCACACTGAGTGCTCCTAGTATACAGAGAGATCGAAAGAATCATGAGTGGAAATAATGAAATCAAGCAAAAGCTTAAAACAGCGAGGAACAAAGAAGAGAGTTTTAAAAATGTAGAATAGAAGACAAACAGGTCAAGCATCAGGAGGTTAATGGGAAAAGTACAGTAGTTAGTTGTTAAACTGTGCATTATCTCATATAATTCCCGTTACCTATCAAAGGTAGGTATAGCATAAGAGGTAACTAAGGCACAGAGTTTCAATGCCTTTGACCAGCTGGTAAACGAAGTCAGGGGTCAAACCCAGGCCTGTCTCCAAGCCAACACTTCACCACGATTGATTTTTTCTTTTTTGTATTAATGAGCATGAACATTTTTGGAAGATTTTACTTTAGCACACATTAAATATTTCCTTCTATATGGCTAAAAACGTTATCCCCTTTCACAAAATTAATTACAATTTTCAATATACCTAGTGCACATTTCACAAGTTGTCCTCAAAATATGATGGTCTGGTCTATCCAAATCAGGATCCAGTCCCAGTTATGGCAGCCTAGTTGTATTCCTTACCCCTCCTTTAATCTAGAAGAGTCTTTTTTTTCATGACACTGATCTGTCCTGTAAAATGTTTCATCATCTGGGTTTGTCTGATTACTTCTCTGTGGCAGCTTTTAACTTATTCTTCTATGTACTTTCCTGTAAACTGAAAGTTACATCTGAAGGCTTGACAGATTCAAGTTAAATGCTTTAGTCGAGAATACATCCCTGGTGATGTGTAGACAGGTAGGCAGTCCACTTGGGGACACACAGTACCTGGCTTTTCCACCATTAGAGCTGCCAAGCTTGGTCACTGAATTAGTGCGAAGATGGCCTTATTCTTCATATTGTACAATTTTAGCCTCCCTCCTCCTCCGTCGTACAGTTAAGATCTCGCCCTTGTCGTGAGTGTGATCTTTTTTGATGTTATTCGGGCAAAGCATGTACAAAATTCACTTCCCCATCCATCCCTCATCTAACAATTTTAATACCAACTGATAATCCTTGTCTGAGTCAGCGATTTCACTGGGGACTGCAAAATGATGATTTTACATTTCTGTTTGTCACCGTCTACCTCTACTAGCCGGTATTCTTAAGTCAGCTTTCCCTTATCAACGAGGGCTACTGGTTTCGAGAAATAAAGGTCTTCCTGGAAAGGCAGAATAAAGGCATAAAGTTTTCAAAGTAAGGGGTTGGTTTAATGGCTAACTCCATTGGTGACAAAGTGGTTTTAGTGACTCATCTGATAATCACGAATGACTTATGGATTTTCATGGACCCAGTGAATTTCAGTTAACTACGAGCTTGATAATTTGGCTCAAATGGTGTCAAATTAGGCCGGTCAGAACTACATCAATCTGGCTTTTGGGCCCTTTTGACATGACCCCATTGGTCTTTGAAAGCTTCTTTACTTTTAGTCCCCAGATAACCTGGGCTCACCTTGTATTTCCCTTTCCCTAACCTGGAGTCAACCATTTCTTCAAGGGGCTCTGGCTATTTTTAGTCGGGAATAATACGAGAGACCAAAATTTGGGCTAGAAACGGTAAGCAGTGCCCCCCCTCCACCCCTCAACTACACTGTAATCCCGTGGCAAATCTTTTCTAACAGCTTTTTTCTTATCGTAAATTTTTTCACATCATTATTTTACTAGACATTTTTCAAAAGACTGAATAGTGTCCTATGAAGGAACCATAATTTTTGTTGAACAGGTCTATGCCGTTAGATTCTAACAATTTTTTTTTAAAGGCTATTAAGCATTAGGCCCAGGAAAATTGTATTGGCCGGCAAAACTTTCACTGTCTTTAACCTGTTGCTTAATGCTTCCACAGATATTATTAGACTAAAATGTTTCTAATAAGAATTCTCAAATTCTCTTACCAGTAGACAGTCCCAGAAAAGCAATCCAAAAGGAAGAGAATAAACAACACGTTATATTTTCTCTGGATTTACTTGTTGGTTTCCGTTTTTGGCATCATTTGTCCATCTTCACTTCCATCGTAACATCTGTAGGCATGTTATGTTGGTCAGTGCTTAATTTTGTGGAAAAGAATCAGAATTAAGAACTGAAGGATGGTGTTCTGATCTCCTGGTTCTGGAGATGAGAAAATTGGGACTCACAGAGTTGGCGGTGGAGGCGTGATGAGGAATTTAGGACGCCCACCTTTATGCCAATTCTCTCCATTTTCACTTACGATTCTGCTACTCACGTCTCTGCTAGTGGCCTTGCGGATTGTGAACGTGCACGCACAGTTTTGTAAGAGGGAAAGGCAAAGATCAAAATAGAATTTACCGTGGTGAGAGCTGGTGACTGCGGATAAAAAAGAATGAAGAATTGAAATCAGAGTAATCAGAATTTAGCTGATATTTAGGGATATGGCATGGGTAAAAAAAACACAAAAAAACAAAACAAAAAACCCCCGAAAAAACCAAAAAAAAAAAAAAAAATTAACACAGGAAAAGAGTTAAGAAGTCAGTTTATGGCAGTGCATTAAAACAGAGAGTGTCTTATCAAGAGTTGAGACCTTAGCGGGGCATTTTAAATGCTTTCCAGGGAGAACGGTCAGTGGGTAAGATACCAGTGATGGACATCTGGGCCACGTGTAATGGGCAATCTTGCACTGAAAAACCCAAGGCCCAATACATTGACACGAGCAATATTTTTACGATTCAACACTGTTACATTTCTAAAGATGCTAATTATATTTAGCCAAGTATTCCTTATCTATACTGCAAAAGGTCAGAAAAAAACAGTGCTAAATGATACTGATGTTGGCATAATTCCTAGTTTTTATTTTAACAACTAACTTTCATCCTCTCTTTATTTTATTAAAATATCAAATCACTATGTTGTACACCTGAAACTAATACAATATTTTAAGGCAACTATACGTCAGTAAATAAACCAACAGACCAACCAGCTGAGGGAAAGATAATGATGAGATTCTTTTACAGGGCCCGCACGCCGTCTGGTGGAGGAATAAGTAGCCAACATCTCGCACACGGATGTCCTAATGTTACCTTCTCAAAGGCAACTAAAAGGTTCTGTTTTACTATCAGTAACACCTTGATCTTTGTAAAGGTTAACAGGGCCTGTGGCCTTAGACGTTTACTGCCAGATGATGACATATGAAAAATTTTTTTTCTTCACTCACTCTTTGACCCCATGTGGCTCCTCTCCATACATATGTACTGGTGGGAAGAAATACAGTTCTTTCTCCTCTGACATCCTGGGCTGTTAATTTTAAGATTGGAGTCACCTCGTGAAAGAAGTTAAACTGTAATCAACAACAGCATTTTTGATATCGTTAAATGCTGCCAGGCAATGATACCTGCTGTAGCAAACGTTGTCTCTCTGCCCCCACTCCCCCATGTTTTAATACGTTAGATTTTTGAAAGGCTGCATTACGAACTTTTCGGAGTTCTAAGTTTATTAGTCTTTTTGGCTTTCTTTCAAGATATTCTGGCTTATAGTTGTATAAGAATACTAGATTCTTGTACTAGATCAATGCAAGAAAGAATTTGATATTTATATCTCCAGTTTAAAATAAAGACATAATATTCTTTTAGAAAGTGTCAGACCCTTTCAAATAGTCTGCTTTTTCTGTTACATCAGTCTTGATGTAATAAAATTGCTAGGAAGATGGCAAACATTGAGGAAAAATATAACAAAACATTGAACTGCATTAGAGTACTCCACACAAGAGTTAAATGGAACCAAAATTACCAAATCATCATAAATTAACATTTCACCTGAGGATGTTTCTGGTGGTGAAACTAAGAGTTACCACATTAGCTGAATATCCTTTAGAATATTACTTAATATGCTGAAAATTACTTGAAGTGCTGAATACTCACACTTTTGCATACACTTAAATGCAATTATTTAGGTAAAATCTTAGCCTCGATTGGACAACCATCCATTTAAAAGTGGAGTTAGGGGACCAATTTGTAGGTATAAAACAAAAACTTGTCATAAAATATAAAAGCCTCTAGAAATGCAAACATCTCTTACAATTTTATTTTCATTAATAGATTAAGGGAGATCCTCTTATTTTAAAAAATAATTTAGAGGAAGAAAAAATACAGTTTGTGAATCGCCCCATGGTCCTTTGCACCTGGGGAGATGAGATCAGATGAATTGGGTGCCGCACACTCACCGAGGCACGGGTGTGACTTGGAATCAAATCTAGCCTTTTTGCTGTTTTCATTACATCTAAAACCAAAGGTTTAAGATGCCTATGGATACCATTCCTTGTTAAAAGTCATTTCTTATTTCCAGGACTGCACATAGAGAACCTACTTCACTTACCATTATAAGCTTTAGTGCCATTTCTCATGTCAAATATAAATACTTAAGATTTTGTACTTATGTTAAAAAAGAGAAACATGCAAATTAAATAAGTACTGGTTGAGTATTTTAACCTACCTAAAAGTGTGCTATTCAGGAGTATCAAAATTAAGAGAATTTTATAAAATCATTCTTTCTGTGAAATAATTTCAAGAAGAACATTGAAACTCATACATGTTTGCAGAGATCATCCTTTTCTGTTTATAAAGGTTATTTGGAAATCTGTAACTCCAGGTCATTTCTGCCTTCTTTGCTTGCGTGGAAGATTGGGTAATGGGGTTAATCTGGAGAACAAGAACAATATATAATGACTAGTGAGTTTTCTTTATAAGTTCAGCCAAATGAGAGCGTAGCCAAAGTCAACAGCTCCACAAACTAGTCTGATTTCAAAGGCACGAGCCATGTGTGGTTATGGCCTTTAGTGTCATCTGAGTTTCTGCAGCTTTTCAGTTAACCAGAGTGTTGCCATATATTTTAGCACACTCCCAACTTATTGTGATTAAATTTCATTAAATCAACTTTCACATTTTGGGGTATCAGTATTAAAGTAACAAATGAGGATGGGGTATTACATTCAAAAATAAAATATCAAGGGCTAAACATTTTAAATAAATTATGTGCTATTAATAAATTAAATAGCTATTATAAGACTAGCAATATTTTAACTCTGACATGAAGATCAAATCTATAAGAACAACCGTACTTAGAGTAAGCAAATAGAACAGAGCCCACTGAGATTGGGATTGACATATAGACACAAATATATATAAAATGGATAACTAAGAAGAACCTGCTGTATACAAAAATAAATAAAATAAAATTCAAAAGAAAAAATATTGGCGATGTGGCCACAAGGCCATCTTTGTTCCTTTGACTTGCCCCGAGCAACAGCTAGTAGTGGCCTTCCATGGTCCCATGTTATTTTTTTCTAGGAAAAACTCACCTTCAAGAACATTTAAAAGGATTGTTTATATTTATATTCTCCTTCCTGAAAAAGTTGCAAAACGTCTTTAACCTTAGTCAGTTTCATTTTAAGGGGGGTTATTTTCTCCATTCCTTTGTAACTCAGAATGCCAAAATGTTAAGTCCTTTCATTGCTAATTATTAAAATATAAATATGAATTGATTAAAAATATAGTGGTGATAGTGGACATCTTTCCAGTATATGTCCTTAAAAAATGCTGGCTTTTGGGTTGAAATACATTTTATCATATTAAAGAAGTAACCATCAAAAAAAAAAAAAAAAAAAAAAAAGAACTGAGCCCACTGAGGGGTTTCTACCACGTCTTTATAGAGCAGTGTTCTTCCTTATCTCTAAACTAGAATCACAGCCCCTGCTACTGGCTTTCAGACAGTCCCAGGCATCTCACCTCCTGCAGGCTTCTCCAGAGCACATTCTTCAGCCCTCTTCGCCCCAGTTCTACCTGGGGAAATGCCCGGACCACCCGCTCACAGATACAGGTGCTTCCACTCTTGGGATGAGTCGAGGCCACCACTTCTAGATCACTTTTCTCCTTCTCCTTCCTTTAAACCCAAACAAAATATACAAATGTTTTCTGTCACCAGTATCGACTCTATTGGCGCTATTCGGAATCTCCTTTTTAAAACATGAATGCATATATTCTTCCAACGTTCAGAGGGTCCTAATCTTAATTCACTGATTTGTTACTTATGGAGCGCTTACTGAGTGACTCCTATGTCCAGGTTATTGTTTTAGGCTCTAAGGACACAGCAGTAGGTTAAAAACAACCCTGCTCTCACAAACTCACATTCTGAGAATCTGGGGTGATAAAGTTAATTCGTTTAGGGAGACCCACGTAATAATGGAGGCCGTCCCAGGGGCTTGCCCATGCCACAGATCTAAACCTCATCCAGCCTGCATTTCTGGGAAACACCTGACAAGGAATCCTAACACCCACCAATCACAATCCTCCAATTCAGCTTTAGTGAGCTCACCTCACCCTAGAAAATGGGCCCTGCCAGCTTCGTAAGGAAACCCCCCGCCTCCTAGCCAGTCAGGCCCTGTTTCCAGGTTGCCTCTTCTGAGCTCTGTGAACTCACTCTTGCCCCCAAACCTCCCTCACTGCTTGTAGGGCCCTGTACTCCCCACTCCGTGGATGGTTCTCTCTTGGATAAAGGACATCAAACTCATCACCAAATTGTTTTAGTTTTATAATTGTCAGGGGGAACAGGAAAGAGTGCCTGAACATTAGGAGGTAGGGATAAAATCAAATAAATGGACAAGGAAATGTTGGTATTGCGAACACTGTAGTAAACAGGGTAGTGGGACTGAGAGTTGTGGACAAGGGAGGATGTTAGACCAAAGCATGAGTGGGGCTGGGGGGCGGGGTGCTCTCCGGAGAAATCACATCCAGGCTGGGGTCGGAGTGACACTGACCGCAAGTGACATGCCGCCCGCCAAACACAGGATTCTGCTCTGAGTGAGCCCTCGATAAACGCTGAACCCAAGCAGCGATCGCCAACATATGTATCTTTATCGCAAATGAACCACACACATGCTTCCTGTTAAAGAATGGAAAGTCAGATTAGTTTGAATAGCTAGAGGTAGAACAAAGGTAGAACACCTTTGTACACAGTGTTTCAAACAGTAACATTTGGGACCTCCCTGGTGGCGCAGTGGTTAAGACTCCGCCTGCCAATGCAGGGGACACGGGTTCAAGCCCTGGTCCGGGAAGATCCCACATGCCGCGGAGCAACTAAGCCCATGTGCCACAACTACTGAGCCTGTGCTCTAGAGCCCGTGAGCCACAACTACTGAGCCCACGTGCCACAACTACTGAAGCCCACGCGCCTAGAGCCCGTGCTCCGCCAACAAGAGAAGCCACCACAGTGAGAAGCCCGCCCACCACAACGAAGAGTAGCCCCCGCTCGCCGCAACTAGAGAAAGCCTGTGTGCAGCAACGAAGACCCAACACAGCCAAAAATAAATAAATAAATAAATAAATTTTAAAAACCCTCAAAAAACAGTAACATTTACTTCCATTACAAACATTTATAATAGGTTTTCAAGGGAAACAAAACCCACCTCTCAGCCTTGGTGTTATTATCATGTATTTGTAACATGCATATATGAAACTTTTTTTTTTTTTTTAATTTTTTTAAAATTTTATTTATTTATTTATGGCTGCGTTGGGTCTTCGTTTCTGTGCGAGGGCTTTCTCCAGTTGCGGCGAGCGGGGGCCACTCTTCATCGCGGTGCGCGGGCCTCTCACTATCGCGGCCTCTCTTGTTGCGGAGCACTGGCTCCAGACGCGCAGGCTCAGTAGTTGTGGCTCACGGGCCCAGCTGCTCCGCGGCATGTGGGATCTTCCCAGACCAGGGCTCGAACCCGTGTCCCCTGCATTGGCAGGCAGACTCTCAACCACTGCGCCACCAGGGAAGCCCTATGAAACTTTTATTTGCATATAAGTTCACTACATTCATAAGAGTGATCTCTTCAGCTCAGGGGACGTTAAATCTGACATTGATCTGTAGGAAGGATGAACGTTTCTTTCTAGAAGATGTTACTTCATCCTATGCCCTCCTGTGCTCAAAAGCCCAGACCCAGTTAAAAATCCCAGGCTGGGGGCAGGACCGCCCACTTGTATCAGCTATGTTCGTGCTTTCACTTCCAAGCCTACTGATGTTCTGAGTATTTGTAGTATTTACTGTTGCTACTTCCTAATCAACATAGATTCTGATAGAAAACTAAAACTTATACTTTCTACCATTCTTGATCCTATGATTAAAAATGATAAAATCTGTTGACAACAGAAGAAACAAGCCTTTCCCACAGGGACAAAAATGAAAAACAAAGCGGGAAAAATGTTAACTACAGAAACTACCATGTCGGACCTTTTATAATTAACAATGTTCTATAAAGGACACTGAAAGGTGCCCTATGCAGACAAGGAAAATACAAACCAAAAAGCAGACACAGAGGCATAAAATCAAAGGACATCCACTCATTTTAAATACTCTTCTATCCCCAGGGTTAGAGCAAGGAAAGTCACTGTTGTACATACGTCTGTGTTGACATCTACACAAATAAACAGCAGTGCTAAGAGAGTTTACACTCAAGAAGGTAAAGGGCAGAAGAGAATTTTTGGAGGAAAAAAGGCAGTTGCCTTTAATCTCATGGACCTCTTTTGCTGGTGCCTAATTAACACACATAACTTCATTCAAGAGAAGTGCCAACTAAAACTTGTCGCTCGCCACCTGGCTCTACAAGGATGAAGTCAGTAGCCAGCGCAGCCACTGACCTTCAACGCCCCCTGAAAGGAGTTCAGGGTGGAGATCAGGAGTGAGACATCTGTGCTCTGGGAAAAACTGGCAGAACAGGGCTTCAGATAGTTAGATATCTTCAAGAGAAGATTTTATGAGCTCAAATTCTTGCATCTCCTCCTATCTAGAAGAGCACTAAAATCACTAACGGTGACATCTGTTCCTCGTGACTACCAGCAAGCCTCTGGCAACACGTGTGCTGGACTGCACGTCCGCCCTTCACTAAAATCCTATACAGCACTGACCTTCCCCCATCTCCTTGGAGCAGTTCCTCAGAGCTGAGACGCTGTCTCCAGGGCTATAGTCCTCATTTTGCCCCAAATAAAACTTAACTCGTAACTCTCATGTTGTGCATTTTTTTTTCAGTCCACAGGAGCCAATTGAAAAACGATTGTATTGCTGATTGTATGACGTCTCTAAGTCCATGCTAATAAGTTGGTAATTATCTCCAAAAAAAGCAAGAAATGTTGCGATATACTCAACAGAATGGACTTATTTCCACCTTTCCTACTGTAGCTTTCCTCTGAGCAGCCTAAGAAGCCATCTGAGATCACCTAGTCAGGACTCAGGAAGTTGTAAGGCCGCAGCTCCCCAGAATGATTCTGAAAGTCTCTTGCTTCATAGTGTGAAAAAACAAAAAATTCAAATGAATAAATTTTAAACATCTTGCTGAATTTATTGAACAATTCACGAATGGGCAGCAGCCAGTCTAGCAAATAGAAACGCGCTCCCAGTAGCTGTTCAAGCTGAGACTTTTTTAGGCAGAAGAGGGTGGGAACAGGAAGATACACTGGCAGAAAAGCAGGTTGGTTATGGCAAAGGTCACTTTCCTTTAGGGGGTGGCAAGGGTTTATCAGACAGATGACCTAACTAGTGCTGATCAGACTATCGATTGACTGGTTTAAGATTCCATTTCTGGGAGAGCCCACACTGTAATTAAGTCAAGTCAGGGTTTGGTGACGTGGGCCTTGGCATTTAGGGGCTCCATTTTGGGCTACAGTCTTGTTTTTAACCATATAGAAACATTTATCTAAAAGAAAATAAATCATCAAGTTCAAACTTTCTAAAAAAAACTCCCTGCCCTCCTATTTTTTCAGAAACTTAGGTCATAGCTCTAAACTCTAAAGAGGCCAAATTGTTAAGTATAAGCTAAGTAGACTACATAGCTAGTTGTTAGTTCTGGGCCACATGAGTAATTTATATGTGCTGTACAAACACCACGCACACTGTTATACATATGCAATGGGGCTCCTTTTACAAAACATTTACTTGGAGTTAAAAGATACTTTAAAATTAGATAGGGCTTCCCTGGTGGCGCAGTGGTTGAGAGTCTGCCTGCCAATGCAGGGGACACGGGTTCGAGCCCTGGTCTGGGAAGATCCCACATGCCGCGGAGCAGCTGGGCCCGTGAGCCACAATTGCTGAGCCTGCGCGTCTGGAGCCTGTGCTCCGCAACAGGAGAGGCCGTGCTAGTGAGAGGCCCGCACACCGCGATGAAGGGTGGCCCCCGCTTGCCACGACTAGAGAAAGCCCTCGCACAGAAACGAAGACCCAGCACAGCCATAAATAAATAATTAAACGAATACTTAAAAAGACAAAAAAACAAAACTGACAGGGCATATTCTTATTTAAAAAAAATTAGATAGAGGATTATAGAAAGTGTTTCTTAGCCTTTATGACAACACTGGACACATATGTATCTATGTGCATTGCTGATCAGGGACAAAAACTCTTAATGGAAAACATGAGGCACTTTATCAACAACACATGTCGTGACAAGGTTTTCAAGAGATCCAGTGTGGCCGAAGTGAAGAAAAATTTGCCCCTTTATGTTGGTGGAATAAAAACAGAACCAGTAATGGAAACAGATCACATCGCTACAGCTCAGATCCCTCTGCCCGTCAGAAAGACGTACCACGGGAAATGCTACCCTTACAACACTCCACTAGGCCACTCAAATAAAACTGCAAATCAGAGGACATTCTGAAAAGGATTTTCAATGACTTTCAGTGAAAACATTCTTTATTGGTAAGTGAAAACGTCCTTACACACACGTCATGCAAAACAATTGACGTCACACAATCTCTTCTGAGAGGATTATAAATTTTAAAAGTTACAGCGACTGCAACAGTACAAAGAATTCAGGAAAACTCTAAATGAAGCAAAACACTTTGTAGAACACACGAAAGTACTGTTCATCCCTCTGGATGTTTGATCCGCCCTCCAGGTGTGAATCTATTTTGGAACCATTATATACAGAAATGGCAGTCGTTTTTGTATGTGTGTCTACAGGCACTCCATCTAATTGACTAAAAAGAAACTGCAAGAATAACGTTTCAAATAATTTTCCAGGGTCTGGTTAATTGTTTGCTCCATTTTGTTAATCCAAAACAGGGCAATGCCCTTTTATTTAAAATGTTAATTTGTTTCAATAGATTATTTCTGCAGGAATACGATTTTGCTCCTTGAAAATGTAGTTTATCCCTGGTAACCTTTCTGAACAGAGGCTGACTTTTTGAATTGTCATTTATATATTCTCCAGGTTGTTTTCAGTTAGTGGAAAGGAACAGAGCTTCCCATGCTGAGGAGAAGACTTAGGACTACGCTTCTTCTTCTGGATTACGACACTGAGAACGAGTTTTCTCTGTGGTGGTGAGATCAACACTTGCGCGGAGGGCGGGTCTGGCAGCCCTCCCACCATCCGCCCCTCACACGGGTTAAGTTCAGCTCCTGGAAGCGATGGGAGCCCCAGAGAAAGGTCACGTCCAAAGCTCCTACTGGCACATTCCAGTCAAGTGGCAGTGAGGAGGCACAGTGGGCTTTTCTAGACACCCTGAAGTGAGCGCTGCTGTAACAAAGACCTACAAGTGCGGAGGTGGCTCTGCGCCTGGGCAGCGAGTAGAGGCTGGGAGAGGTTTTGGGAGCGCGACGGAGAGAGCCGAGGCTGCCTTGAGCCCTGGGGCAGACACGTGGATGCGGACGGCAGCCAGGGCTCCAAGGAGGCAAGGGGTGCGTGCGGCTGCTGCGAGGACACGCCTACTAGCGACAGGGACCTGACAGGCGCTGCCAGGGAGGGCTCAGGAGGGAATGCGGAGCGCGCTGCGGGAAGCGGAAGGAAACGAGATGCCGGGGACATGGTGGCAGGAGGCTTGGCTGCAGCCGCGTGGAAAGCAAGAGGCGTGAGGGAGACTCGGGACACCGAGCTGAAAAGACTTCCAAGCAAGGCGGGGAAGGCGCAGCCTGCTTCCTCCCTGCTGATGACGGTAAAACGTGAGAGGAAGCAGATAAACTGAGGGAAGGAATGGTAAAAGAGAAGGAAGCAGGACTTGATGACTTGGAAATTCTTAGTTTACCCGAGCGAACGGCAAAGACATTAAGAGATTCACTGTCAGGAAAGATGGCGCTAAGGAAAGAGATGAGATCGTGGCCTATAACTTTTTGCTAATACCCGAGAAAGATAAAAAAAAAAAAAAAAAAAAAGGTCACATCGAAGGCTGTTTAAAGAGATTAAGAGTGTGACTCACAGAGCCCCTCAGCCATCTCAGAAAAGGCCAAAAAGAGAGCTGGATTATCTCGGAAAGCTCTGGGGAGGAGCCTCTGGTCTAATGGAGCAACTGCTGTAACATGCACAGGAGACCCACAGACACTGCCGTCTTAAACTAAAACGGACAGAGACAGAATGAAATGAAAAAAGACGGCTGAACCTCCCACGATTCCACAGGCAAGAAACAAGCTGATAGTTTAAACTACTCAGCTGCAGACACCTGCTACCTCTCATGTAGAAGGAAAGACCCTGAGGGAAAGTCACACGTCTATGGGACGCTGCTGTGAGCCACAGGAGATTATTCCCAGGCCCCGAAACCTAACGGAGCGTGCCTGGCTGAACTTCTAAATTGCTTGGCACTGCTGGCTCCTTTTTCCCTTCCAGTTTCTATTTTTTTGAAGAGGAATGTTTGTTAACGATTATTCTATGCCTGTCTTACCCTTATATCTGGGAGCAGATACCTGGGTTTCTAGGTTCACAGATGGAGAGAAACTGTGTCCCAGGACGCACACCCAGA